>NC_052075.1:23960000-26602500 GCF_015852505.1 Tachyglossus aculeatus | reverse complement strand
GTTCAAATCCCAGCTCTGCCAACTGTTAGCTGTGTGACTTTGGGCAAGTCACTTGACTTCTCTGTGCCTCAGTTACCTCATCTGTAAAATGGGGATTAAGACTGTGAGCCCCCCCATGGGACAACCTGATCACCTTGTAACCTCCCCAGTGCTTAGAACAGTGCTTTGCACATAGTAAGCACTTAATAAATGCCATTATTATCATTATTATTATTGAATGTCCCACTAACACTTCAAACCAAATATCCCTCTATTTCCCACCTCTATAGACAATGCCAATATCCTCCCTGTTTCAGAAGCCCATAACCTTGGCATTGTCCTCAACTCACTTCTCTTTCCAACCACATACTCAATTGGTCACCAAATCCTGTCAGTTCTATCTCCATGACATTGATAAAATATGCCCTTTCCACAATGAGTGCTCAATGAATATGACTGACTAAGAGGGTAATGAGCAAATTCTCCAGTGTTTCCCCTGGGGAGCTAGCTCTCTCTTCCAGCCAGTTAGTAACTTTGCACCTGCAGCTGAAATCAGGTCAGTGTTGCTTGACAAAGCACACTGAGTGGAGAGTGGGGCATGGGAGGGAGAAGACGTAGAGGTGGGGAAGAGAGAAGGCACGAGATGTGGAAAGTGGAAGAGAGGACATTTCAGATAATGAGAAAGGGAAAATTATTAATGTCAGTTTGTTCAATGCAGAGGAAATAATCCTCTATAAATCCTCTACTCTTCTGTGAGTAGAGAAAGAGGAGTATTGTCACTTACGGATGCGTCTAGAAAGGGAAATAAGGAACAGAAAAGATGCCCTGGATAATTTGAAGGCAAGTCCTTCAAAGATTAATTTTGGTGTCTTTTCCTAAGGATGACCCATTCTGTAAAGATTCCAGCCACACAGTACAGTTGTTGTTAGAAAATTGGTGTGCAGTCAAGCAAGAAATTACAGTAGACGAGAATTGTTTTCCTCTCCTTATTTTAATCCAACTTCTCTTCAACTATTTAAGGTTTTCTTTGAGCCTCTGTTGAATCAAATTGATTGCATTATGTCAAATAACACAAAGCCAAGAACTTTTGCCCTAACAAGAAAAGGTTAGCTGGAAAACTTTATAAATAGTGTTCTGCTTGCAAGATAATTACAATAACAATTTTTATGTTAACTGAATAAATAAATAAGACTGCTACTTATCAGGAAATGCCAGACTGCACTGCTGAGAAGCTTTAAGTATTTGGCACTGCTTTCAGAACTACATTTTTTTGCTGTCCATAGTAATGGAATTTTTATTTGCCAGGCAGTGAGTGGTAAACATGGAACGTGCCATCACTGTAACTTGCATAGGCCTGAAATAGCAAGTTCCAAAGAAATCTTGATTAATTTGAAGGTGAACAATCCCGTAATGTGTATATTTGTGTATATATCTATAATTCTATTAATCTATTTTGATGATATCGTCAACTTGTTAAATTAAACTTGTTTTGTTTTGTTGTCTGTCTCCCCCTTGTAGACTGTGAGCCCATTATTGAGTAGGGATTGTCTCTGTTGCCGAATTGTACTTTCCAAGAGCTTAGTACAATGCTCTGCACACAGTAAGCACTTAATAAATATGATTGAATGAATGAATAATGGATTCCCAGAGGGAAAGTTAGGGATGTTAGATGCCCAATTCCTCACAATTACTGTGGATAATAGTAAAGCGTAGCTTAGCGGGTAGACCCTGGGCCTGGGTGTCAGAAGAACCTGGGTTCTAATACCTGCTCCATCACATTTCTGCTGTGAGACCTTTGGCAAGTCACCTAACTTCTCTGGGACTCAGTTCCCTCATCTGTAAAATGGGAATTAAAACTGTGAGCTCCGTGTGGGCCAGGAATTGAGTCCAACCTGATTAACTTGTATCTATCCCAGTACTTAGAACAGTACTTGGTACATAGTAAGCACTTAACAAGTATAATAAGAATAATAATAATTGTGGCATTCATTAAACATTTACTACGTGTGAAGTACTGGGATAGAGAGAAGATAATCCAGTTGTACATCATCCCTTAATCACATGGGGATGTGATTAAAGAGGAGGAAGAAGAGATATTTGTATGCTCCGAAGCATCCCGTTGCCTGTGTCAGAGACAGATTCTTGGGCTTGATGGACTTTGAACAGTAATGGCAATTTTCTTGTCTTTCTTGTATGACCTTGCTAGAGGGTAAGTGCTCTTTGGCAAAACATCATTAAGCTCAAATACGGGTGATCTTTCAGACATTCAGTCCACTTAACTACCTTTTAACCTGAAGCAATGAATTGCACCCATGATTTTCTACTTGCCTGTTGCCCTCCTTGCCCCTGCAGGAACAAGGCAGGCAAGGAACAAGGGAGAACTAGACAGGGAATCCAGCAGTCTCCAGCCTCATTCATTCGTTCATTCAACCGTATTTATTGAGCGTTTACTGTGTGCAGAGCACTGTACTAAGTGCTTGGGAAGTACAAGTTGGCAACATATAGAGATGGTCCCTTCCCAACAACGGGCTCACAGTCTAGAATGGGGAGACAGACAACAAAACAAAACATGTGGACAGGTGTCAAGACATCCGAATAAATAGAAATAAAGCTAGATGCACATCATTAACAAAATAGAATAGTAAACATGAACAAGTAAAATAGAGTAATAGATCTGTACAAACATATATACAGGTGATGTGGGGAGGGAAAGGAGGTGGGGGGGGGGATGGGGAGGAGGAGAAGAAAAGGGGGACTCAGTCTGGAAATGCCTCCTGGAGGAGATGAGCTCTCAGTAGGGCTTTGAAGGGAGGAAGAGAGCTAGCTTGGTGGATGTGCGGAGGGAGGGCATTCCAGGCCAGGGTGAGGATGTGGGCCGGGGGGTGACGGCGGGACAGGCGAGAACGAGGTACAGTGAGGAGGTTAGCGGTAGAGGAGCGGAGGGTGTGGGCTGGGCTGGAGAGGGAGAGAAGGGAGGTGAGGTAGGAGGGGGAGAGGTGATGGAGAGCCTTGAAGCCGAGAGTGAGGAGTTTTTGCTTCATGCATAGGTTGACTGGTAGTCACTGGATTTTTGAGGAG
Source organism: Tachyglossus aculeatus (assembly GCF_015852505.1). Lineage (NCBI taxonomy): Eukaryota > Metazoa > Chordata > Mammalia > Monotremata > Tachyglossidae > Tachyglossus > Tachyglossus aculeatus. Next base: position 26,599,443 of record NC_052075.1, on the reverse strand, counting down.
GGGAGTAACATGCCCAGAACGTTTCTGCACAAAGATGATCCAGGCAGCAGCGTGAAGTATAGATTGAAGTGGGGAGAGACAGGAGGATGGGAGATCAGAGAGGAGGCTGATGCAGTAATCCAGGCAGGATAGGATGAGAGAATGAATCAGCAAGGTAGCAGTTTGGATGGAGAGGAAAGGGCAGATCTTGGCGATGTTGCGGATGTGAGACCAGCAGGTTTTGGTGAGGGATTGGATGTGAGGGAAGCTTTGAGGTGAGGGGGCAGGACTGAAATTCCCCTGCAGCTTCTCTTCCTTGAATTTGGAATTTGGTGAGCTCTGACGTCTGCCAGCCCTCTAAGAAGGATCTGATTCAATCATACTGACATAACAAGCCATCGGGTCTTAATGGTAAGTCATGAGATTGCTTCTCTGATAGGAAGCAGCAGGACCTAATGGAAAGAGCCCTGGCCTGGGGGTCAGAGGACCTGGGTTCTGATTCTAGCTCTGCCTACCTCTGCTGTGTGATTTGGGGCAAATCATTTAACTTCTCCATGCCTCAATTTCCTCATCTGGAAAATGGGAATGTCTGCAATGAGATTCAAATCCAACACTGCATGTTTTATGAAAGAATAAATGACTTGTTTATAGGCAAAATTGAACCATCAAACAGGATTTCTCCAAAATCTCCCTTCTCAGTTCCTCCTCTGCAACCACTCTCTCATCCTTCCCAACCAACTCTCAAGAGGAAATCACCTGCCTCCATTCTAAATCTATTCCCTCCATCAACATATTTGACCCACCCCTACCCCCATAACTCTTTTCCTATCCTTAAAGCACTTAGATAGTAATGGATATTCCTGTGAAATCAAGTGGAAAATGACTTGAATAACTTCCATGAGGTTGCCTTGAGGCACATTACTTAATGAACTTTTGCCTGGACCTTTTAGATTTTGAGTGAGGGAATTTACTAATTTGTGTGTTGTTTGGCTCATGACGTTTAGTTCTCTCTCACCATTGCTTCTACCCAAATTGGGGGTCTTCTACCGAGAGGACTGTTGTTTACAGTCATTCATAAGCAGCTGCTGCTTTAAAATGAGATTATTATTATTATTACTGTTACTTCCAAATGCTGTCGTTATTTCCAATTCATAGTGACTTTATGCATAGATTTTCTCCAGAATGTCCTATCTTCTGCCATAATCTGTAACCTTGCTAATTGTTCCTCTGTTATCGTTGTTATGCTTTCTATCCAACTTTCTGCCGCTCTGCCTCCTCCATGTTTTCTCTGGACTTTTCCTAGCATTAGTGTCTTTTCCAGAGAATTAGTCCTCCTGATGATGTGTCCAAAATATGCTAATCTAAATTGTCATTTGGCCTTCCAAAGACCACATTAACTTAATTTGCTCCAAAACCCCCTTTTTTTTTTGGGCAGTCCATGGTATTGACAAAAGCCTTCTCCAAAACCACATTTCAAAAGAATTGATGCTCTTTCTATCTTTTTTCACAGTCCAGCTTCCAGGTCCATATAGTGTCACTGTAAACACCATAGAATTCACAATTTTTTTGTGTGTGGCAGTTGTTATATCAGCACGTTTCATGATTTTTTTCCACGCTCTTGATAGCAAGTCTTGCTAGTATTAATCCTTAGCATATTTCTTGATTACTAGTTCCTTTATTATTGATTATTGATCCCAGAAGAGAAAAATGACAACTGTTTCAATCTTCTTTCCATCCGCTATAAATGTGATAAAACTTCCAGTTGTCATTTGCTCTGCTCCTGAAGTTTTAGTAATAAGCCCTTCAAATCCTCTTCACTTTCTGTAGGTAGGGTAGTATCTTCAGCAAAACAAAGGTTACTTATATTCCTTCCTCCAATCTTTACTCCCTAGTCATCTTCATCCAATACACCTTCTCTCGTACTCGGCATAAAGGATGGAGAGATAAGGTGATAGATACATCCTTGTCTTATACCCTTACTAATGGGAAACAAATCAGTTTCTCAGTATTCTTTCTTATTCTAGCTTCCTGCCTGGGATACAGGTTCTGTATTAGTGCAATTAAATGGTCCGGCATGCCCATTTTCCTTAATGTGCTCCAGGGCGTCTCATGATCCAGACAAAGGCCTTACTACAATCAATAAAACACATGCTGACTTCCTTTTGGTATTCTCTTCGCTGTTCAGTTATCCAGCAGACATCAACAATAAATATCTCTCATCCCTCATCTTTTCCAGAATCCTGTTTGAACATCTAGAAATTCATGTTCCATGTAGGACTCCATTTGATTCTGTATAACTTTTAGTAATACCTCGCTGGCATGTGAGATCAAGGAAATTGTATGATTGTCGTATTTAGTTGTATCTCCTTTCTTTGGAATTGGAACATAACCTGATCTCTTTCAATCAGCTGGCCACTGAGTGGTTAGCCATACCTGTTGACATAATTTGGTAAGGACTTTAACCGATTCCTCTCCAGCTGCCTGAAACACCTCAGTAGAAAACCTATCAAAGCCGATTGCCTTATTTTTGGCAGGGCTGTGCAAAGCTGATCTCACTTCGCTTTCCACGATGAGTGGCTCTAATTCATAAGGAACTCCTTCAAATACTCTTTATATATTGCTATCCTTTTGGTATAGTTCCTGTGTGTAGTCCTTCCATCTCTATTTGATTCCACTGGCATCATTTATCTTCACTCTATCTTTGCTTTTAACAAAGCCAACCCAGGGGCGAAATGCTCTATTAACTTCCTTAATCTTCTGAAACAGTGAACTTGTCCATCCACATTTGTTACTGACTTACATTCCTTTACATATGCTCTTATTATATTCCTGGCAGAACGCTGGAATTCTTGGCTGGTTCTTTAACCAGGTTTTTTGTCCTCTGATTTTTGCTTCCTTCCTTTTCCTGGCTAATTCCAGAGTTATGTTCAACATCCATTTTGGCTTCTTTTGCTTCCTAACCTTTTGCAAAACTGTGTTGCTTTCTTCCTTGTTGACATTTTTAATCTCCATCCACATTTTCTCCAGTTCTTTTCCGTGAGAACTATTAATTCCCTCTCCAGACTGTCAGCTTGTTTTGGTCAGGGAATGTGACTGTTATATTGTTGTGCTGTGCTCTCCCAAGCACTCAGTACAGTGTTCTGCCTAAAGTAAATGCTTCATGAATACGATTGATTGTACTTGGACTTAAATGATTTTGGTGGATATTTATTTTAGTTCTCTGGTGGGCAGTTGTCAATTTCCCATTCAGGGTCCTGGACAGATATTACTGGGGCACCTATAAACGCTACCTCTTACAATGAACTTGAATAAACACCTATCACTTCTATTGTTTTTATTAATTTACCTTATATATTTTTCCAGTTCCATCCCTTATTTTTTTATCTGTAAAGTAACATTACTGCATGAGAGTATTATTTATTGTAAATGTTTTGTTTTTTTATGTGGGTAATGAGCTTGTTAAAACTCTGTTCAATAGTCTGGATATCCGCAAAATTGAGGAGTAAGGTTTGAATATTGTGCACAAAACAACCTGAAAGGCTTTGAACAGCAAAATAATCATTTTTTACCAGAGTAAGGTTGAGCATGAAGGTTATTGAAAGGTGACATTGAAAAAAGTAAAGAAGAGAACTCTGCTGACAATGATAAATTACCAGGAAGGGCAGAGGAAATGTATCAAGGCCAAAAAAAAAAAAAGGTAATGAAAGCATTGTTATTGGTATAAACAAAATAAAGGGAAAATGAAAATATAATAATCCAAGTGGTCATTAATTGTAAGGTATTTAGGAAAATTATACCCACAGGTGACAGGTAGTAGGGAGATTGAGGATTTGTCACAGTCAGGGACCTTTTCAATTAACTTTTTCAATTTTTTCATTCACCTACGCAGTGAAAGAAGCGGCATTCCTGAGTCAAAAACTCCCACCCGACAAAACTACCTATGTTTTTATACCCAAGAATAGACTGTTTGTCACTTTTTTTGTTATATGCAGTACATCCTGGTAGCAAGGCCAAATGGAGGCTGTAATTAACCTAAGAGGTAGACAGCTACTCATAGAGCAAAATATGCATACAGTATCGTCAGCAAACTGAGTCAAAGAATCATTTATTATCATCTCCTGGGAACAATAATATTAAGTGTGGATATTGAAAAAAATGGCACATTCTAACTAATGACCACATTAGATGGAAGTAATGAAGATGTGTAAAATTTCCCATCCAAACTGACAGCTTTTCTCCACATCTTTTAGTGGTTTTGTTTTTCATTCCCAGATAAGATGGATGGGATGGTGACATTCACATAAAAATAATAATAATAATAATAATAATAATGGCATTTTTAAGCACTTACTATGTACCAAGCACTGTTCTAAGCACTGGGGGGTTACAAGGTAATCAGGTTGTCCCACATGGGGCTCACAGTCTTAATCCCCATTTTACAGAAGAGGTAACTGAGGCACAGAGAAGTGAAGTGACTTGCCCAAAGTCACACAGTTGACAAGTGGCGGAGCTGGAATTAGAACCCATGACCTCTGACTCCCAAGCCCGGGCTCTTTCCACTGAGCCATGCTGCTTCACATTCCTTGTTGGTTGTCTAGCCAAGTTCTGGAGGTGTCCTTTAATTCATAGGGAAGGAAAAAACCCTCAATGTCAAACAAAAATAATAGTGATTGTGATGTTTATTAAGTGCTAACTTTGTGCCAGACACAGTACTAAGTGCTGGGGTAGATACAAGATAATTGGGTTGGATGCCATCCCTGTCCAAAATGGGGCTCAGTCTTAATCTCTATTTTAAAGATAAGGAAACTGAGGCACAGAGAAGTTAAGTGACTTGCCCAAAGTCACACAGCAGACTAGTGGTGGAGCTGGGATTAGAACCCAGGTCCTCTGACTCAGGCCCATGCTCTTTCCATTAGGCCTTGTTGCTTCTCTATGAGAATAAAATCAAAAACTCAACTTAGAAAATACCCCTCTAGGATCCTGAGAATTTGGTCATGGACTTGTTTTACTGAATATGTTCTTAGGTTGTTGCACATATAATGAAAGGTGTTATAGAGGAGGGAACATGTTTTTGCTTAAATTCAATATAGCTCCCTGAATGGGGTAGGTTCTCATGAATACTGGATAGAGGGGCTCTTTCAAATCCATGGATTTTGTCATCTATACAGTGATATCCTTAAAGACCAGACTGTCAGGACAACCTCAAGAATGGATATCCTGGGAAGCTATTATCCAACATTCTGCATGGCATAGTGATAGCACAGTCATGAGTTCTAATCCCTACTCTGCCACTTGTCTGCTGTGTGGCCTGGGGCAAGTCACTTGACTCCTCTGTGCCTCAGTTACCTCATCTGTAAAATGGGGATGAAGACTGTGAGTGGGACAGGGACCATGTCCAACTTGATTTGTTTGTATCCACACCAGCACCAAGTACACTGCCTGGAACATAGTAAGTGCTTAACAAATACCATAATTATTATTAGTACTATTATTCGTAGGATACCCAATCAATAGTATTTGTTGAGTATCTACTGTTAACAATCAATCAGTCAGTGGCATTTATTGAGCACCAATTAGGCACAAAGCATTTTGGTCAGCACTTGGGAAAGTATAATAGAAGCATGGCAAACATTCCCTGCCTTCAAGGAGCTCACAGTCTAATGGCAGAGCACTGTACTAAGCCCTTGACTAGAGTTTAAATGAAAGGCCTGACCCTTGGCTACAAAGAGAGTATAATCTAAATGGGAGAGGGAATTACACAGTTTACAAATAGTAGGGTCAGGTGAAAAAACCAAGAAATAAGCATATGGAAAGATAAATAAGTGAAAAATTCTGGTATTTTTTAAGTGTTTACTGTATGCCAAGCACCATAATAAGTTATAGGGCATATACAATGTAATGCCTGCCTTCTCACCTACTCTGCCAAACTCAGGCCATTTACTCCTATTCTCTGGCCTCTTCACTCCCAAGCACCGTAAGACAATTCAACCGTCTATTCAGGATTCCCCTGAGCCGTGGACTCTTCTTTCTTCACACCCCAGGGACATTCGTTCATTCTTTCAATTCAATTGTATTTATTAAGCGCTTACTTTTTGCAAAGCAAAGTGCTGGGGAAAGTACAATACAACAATAAGCAGTGACAGTCCCTGCCCAAAACCATCTCACAGTCTAGAGGGGGAGTGACAGACTACAAGTAAACAGACACCAAAGCAAATAAAATTACAGATATATACATGAGTGTTGTGGGGGTAAGAGCAAAGAGAGCAAGTCAGGGTGATGTAGAAAGGAGTGGGAGATTAGGAAAAGTGGGGCTTAGTCTGGAAAGACCTCTTGGAGGAGATGTGCCTTCAATGAGGCTTTGAAGGGGAGGAGAGTAGTTGTCTGGAGTGGAGGAGGAAGGGCCTTCCAGGCCAGAGGCAGGACATGGACCAGGGGTTGGCAGTGAGACAGACGAGATGGAGGCACAGTGAGAAGGTTAGCACCAGAGGAGCGTAGTATATGGTCTGGGTTGTAGAAGGAGAGAAATGAGGTGAGGTAAGAGGGGGCAGGGTAATGGAGTGCTTTAAAGCCAATGTTGAGGAGTTTTTGTTAGGCAATCACTGGAGATTTTTGAGGAGGGGAGTGACATGACCTGAATGTTTCTGTAGAAAGATAATCCAGGCAGTGGAGCGAAGTATGGACTGGAGTGGAGAGAGGCAGAAGTTTGGAAGGTCAGCGAGGGGCTGATGCAGTTATCTAGGCGGGATAGGATGAGTGATTGTATTAACGTAGTAGCAGTTTGGAGAGGAAAGGGCAAATTTTAGTGATGCTGTGCAGGTGGGACCAGCAGGATTTGGTGACAGATTGAGTTTGTGAGCTGAATGAGAGTGGAGTCAAGGATAACACCAAGGTTACGGGCTTGGAAGACAGGAAGTGTGGTAGTCCCATTTAAAGTGATGGGAAAGTCATGGAGAAGACAGAGTTTAGTTGGTAAGATAAGGAGCTCGGATTTGCCCACGTTAAGTTTGGGGTGATGAGAGGACATCCAAGTAGAGATGTCACGCTACGGGTTCGCTAGTCTCTGGCCTTTACAAACTCACTGGCACAAAGACTATTCAACCATCTACTCTGGGTATCACTGGATTAAGTTGTAATTGCTGTTGATTGCTGTTGTTTACCTCACCTAGCTGGCTCAGTGGAAAGAGCCTGGGATTGGGAGTCAGAGGTCATGGGTTCTAATCCCGGCATCACTGCTTGTCAGCTGTGTGACTTTGGGCAAATCACTTAACTTCTCTAGGCCTGTTACCCATCTGTAACATGGGGATCAAGATTGTGAGCCCCACATGGGACAACCTGATCACCTTGTATCTACCCCAGTGCTTAGAACAGTGCTGCTTTGCACATAGTAAGTGCTTAACAAATATCATCATTCGTTAATTAATGACACTGGAATCCCCCTGCTCCTGTCTGCCCATCCCCACCCTCTCTGCCACCCAACTCCTCCTATTCCCTTGTGCATCCCCCTGCCCTTTCCTATAATCCTTGTTCCAGTGCCACCCTTAGTCCCCGCACCCCTGCGCAGGCCCCCAGCCTTCATGCCCCCACCTCTGCACAGGCCCCCGTCAGCTACTCACTCCCATCCAAACCATCTCCACCCCTTGTGCCATCACCTTCCCTATTACCCCCTCCAAAGCTGCTGCCAAATGTGGCCTGTAGAATCCCTTACCCATCATGTGAAAGCTCCCCTTCGTCTTTGACCTGTTCCTGTCTCAGTCACTCCTCCTCACCATCACTGAAACCTAGCTCTCCACAGATGAGACTGTCTTCCCTTTAGCTCTTTCCAGCGGAGGCCTCATCTTCTCCCACTCCCCCAGACTCCATGGGAAGGGAGGAGGTGTTGGCTTCCTTCTTGCACCTCAGTGCTCCTTTCACACCATTTCATCTTCCCCTTCTCTTTTTTGCCCTTCCTCTGAAGCCCATATCATCAGCCTCTGTGGCCCACTCCAGATTCTAGTAATGGTCACTTACTGCTCCTCAGGTCCCATCTCCAACTTCTTTAATCATTTTGATCCCTTTCTCACTTTCCTTCTCCATGTCTGCATTGATCACCGGGGACTTCAATATCCACAAAGATATTCTTGCTGACCTGCCTTCTATCACTCCTCAGTTCCACTGACCTCCTGCTCCACCCCACCTCGCCCACTCACCAACTTGGACACACACTCTATCTCATCTCTAACCACAGCACAGTCTCTACCCTCACCAACTCTGAAATCTCTCCATCTGACCACAACCTCCTCACGTGCCTCTTCTCCCACACACCTCTTCCCCATAAATCTGCATTGTTCCCCCACAGAGACCTCTGATCCCTGGGCCCCATCCAATTTTCTCAACTTGTCATGTCCCACTTGGTCTACATACCCAAATTACCCAACCTTGATGACCAAATAGTCATCCTTAACACTACCCTTTCTATTAAACTTAATTCACTCCCCTGTTCCTTCAAACTCATACCACTAACCTGTGGCCCGGGATCATGAGCATAGTCTTCCTCCTTTGCTCTTTCCTTGAGCCGCAGAGCACTGCTGGCGGAAATCTAAATGACAGGCCAACTTTGTCTACTTCAAGTTTATCCTTCTGTGCTTTCACTCTGCCCTCTCCTCTGCCTGGCAAAACTAATTCTTCGCCATTATTGACACCCATTTCCATCGCCCTTGCCAGTTGTTCAAGATATTTAACTCCCTCTTCAGGTCCCCTATCCCTAACCTCCTCCCTCCCTTGCCCCCAATGACCTTTTCACCTATTTTATCAAAAAAATTTACACCATCAGGTGTGAATTCCCTAAAATCGCCCCTACTCATTCAAAGTCCCTCCCCCTTCTGGCCCCCTCTTCAACTCTCCCATCCATCCCAGCAGTATCTCTAGAGATCTCCTGCCTCCTCTCAAAAGCCACCCACTCCACATGTGCATCAGACCCCATTCCTTTGCACCTTATCAAAACTCTCATCCCCTCCCTTTTTCTCTCCTAACAGCCATCTTCAGTGATTTGCTCTACAATGGCTTCTTCCCCACTGCTTTCAAACATGCCCATGTCTCCCGTACTCTAAAAAGACCCTCCCTTAACCCCATGGCTCCCTCCAGTTATCAGCCCTTCTCCCTCCTAATATTCCACCCCAAACTTCTTGAGTGAGTTGTCTACACCAGCTATTTCAAATTCTTCCTCTCCAATTCTCATTCATTCAATTCATTCATTCAATCAATAGTATTTATTGAGGGCTTACTGTGTGCAGAGCACTGTACTAAGCACTTAGAAAGTACAAGTTGTCAACATATAGAGACAGTCCCTACCCAACAATGAGCTCACAGTCAAGAATTCTCTCCTTGACACCCTCTAATCTGGGGTGACACCCATCACCTTCACTCCACAGAAACCACCCTCTCAAAGGTCATTAATGATCTCCTTCTTGCTAAATACAATGGCCTCTACTCCATCCTAATCCTCCTCCTGTACCTCTCAGCTGCCTTCAACACTGTGGGCCACTCTATTCTCCTGTAAACACTATCTAATCTTGGCTTCACCAACTCTGTCTTCTCCTACTTCTCCTCTTATCTCTCTGGCCCTTCATTCTCAGTTGTCTTCACGGGTTCCTCCTCTGCCTCCCATTCCCTAACTGTGGAGGTACCTCAAGGCTCAGTTCTGGGTCCCTTTCTATTCTCCGTCTACCCTCACCCCCTTGAAGAACTCATTCAATCCCATGGCTTCAACTACCACATCTGTGCAGATGATACCCAAATCTACATCTCCAGCCCTCTGATCTCTCTCCCTCTCTCCGTCTCTCTAGTGTCTCATCTCTTCCCGCCTTCAAGACTTGGTTGTCTTCCTGTCACCTCAAACTTAACATGTCCAAAACAGAACTCCTTATCTTCCCACCAAAACCCTGTCCTCCACCAGGCTTTCCCATCACTGTAGACAGCACCACCATCCTTCCCACCTCACAAACCCATAATCTTGGTTTTATCCTTGTCTCCTTTCTCTCATTCAGCCCACATATTTAGTCTGTCACCAAATCCTGTCAGTCCCACGTTCACAACATCGCTAAAGCCCTCCCCTTCCTCTCCATCCAAACTGCTACTACATTAATGCAAGCACTTATCCTATTCCACCTTGATTATATCAATCTCTTTACTGACCTCCCTGCCTCCTGTCTCTCCCCACTCCACTCCATACTCCATTCTGCTGCCTGAATCATTTTCCTTCAAAAATGTTCAGACCATGTTTCCCCACTCCTCAAGAAACTCCCGTGGTTGCCCATACACCTCTGATTCAAACAAAAACTCCTCACCATTAGCTTTAAAGCACCTTGCCCTCAACCATCCTCACCTCGCTACTCTCCTACTACAACCCAGGCCACAGACTTCATTCCTCTAATGCTCAGCGAGAAGACTGTACCTTGATCTCACCTATCTCACTGCTGACCTGTTGCCCACATCCTCCCTCTGGCCCAGAATTTCCTCCCTCCTCATATCAGACAGATAATTGCTATCCCCCACTTCAAAACCTTACTGAAGGCACATCTCCTCCAAGAAGCCTTCCCTGACTGAGCCCTTTTATCCTCTTCTGCAACTCCCTTTCTGTGGCACTCTTATTTGCTTTTCATTCATCCTCCCTCCGATGCTCACAAGCACATATGTTCATCTGTATATATCTGTAATGTATTTACTTATCTATTTATATTAATGTCTGTATCCGCCTCCAGACTGTGAGCTTGTGGTGGGCAGGAATGTGTCCATTTGTTGTTATATTGTACTATCCAAAGTGTTTTGCACAGTGCTTTGCACACGGTAAATGCTCAATAAATATGAATGAATGCTCTGCACACAGTAAACACTCAATATATGCCACTGATCTATATACATACATAAATGCCACAAGTGGCTGTTAGGTTGACAAGACCTGAGAAGTTGGACACTGAATAGGGAAAGTTTCCTAGAAGATGTGGTCAATAAGATGAGGACAGTTTTAAGTATTGAGGGAGCTGTGGCATAGTCTAGACCTCACAACTATTCGCAGCCTCGGATCTTGTAACTGGGGGAAATTTTGTCTAAGGGAAGCAGAACTAAATAAGACAGTGGTGCCAGTTGGGAACAGGGTTTAGGGGTGGAGCAGGAGGCTAAGGAGGTTTTGTGTCTTGCACACAAAGGGGAAGTGGATGATTCTAGGAACCAGAGGAAAACATGCTCAATAGCAGAGCTAGGGGAAAGGAAGGAGAATAGAAAAGTTTAAAGAGGGGCTTAGGGAGTGGGAAAAGGCAGAACAGGAGGAGCTGGTAGGGCAGTGGTGAGAGCTTAGGGTTAGTCGCCAGAAGAAGAAGCATGAGAAGCACTTGGCTCAGTGGAAAGAGCAAGGGCTTTGGAGACAGAGGTCATGGGTTCAAATCCCAGCTCCACCAACTGTCAGCTGTGTGACTTTGAGCAAATCACTTAACTTCTCTGAGCCTGTTACCTGATCTGTAAAATGGGGATTAAGACTGTGAGCACCCTGTAGGACAACCTGATCACCTTGTAACCTCTCCAGCACTTAGAACAGTGCTTTGCACATAGTAAGCACTTAATAAATGCTATTATTATTATTATTATTATTAGTTAGGGAGGGATGGCTATCTTGTGTCAGTAAAAAGTGACAGGAAAACCAGAGATGAGGTGGATGCACAAGCATACAAATTAACAAGAATATAGAGCATCTGAATAATAATAATAATAGCATTTGTTAAGTGCTTACTTTGTGCGAAGCACTGTTCAAAGCACTGGGGGAGGATATAAGGTGATCAGGTTGTCCCACATGGGGCTCAGTCTTAATCCCCATTTTCCAGATGAGGTAACCGAGGCCCAGAGAAGTTAAGTGACTTGCCCAAAGTCACACAGCTGACAAGTGACAGAGCCGGGATTAGAACCCATGACCTCTGGCTCCCAAGCCCCTGCTCTTTCCTCTGAGCCATGCTGCTTCTAAATAAAACTTAAAACCTCAGAAAGCTGAAATTAAAAAGTAGTATTTATGAAGCACTTACACTGTGACAAGCACTGTACTAAACTCTGGGAGAAATACAAGTGAATCATGGTGGACACAGTCCCTGTCCCATATGAGGTTCACAATCTAAGTAGAAAGGAGAATGGGGATCGAATCCCCTATTGGGTGAGGGACGAGAAATTAAGTGACTTGCCCTAGCTCACATAGCAAGCAACTGGCAGAGCCAGGATCAGAACCTTGGTCCTCTGACTCGCAGGCCCACGATGTCCACCGGTCAACTCAAGCTTAACATGTCCAAAACAGAACTCCTTGTCTTCCCACCCAAACCCAGTTCTCCCCTTGATGTGCCCATCACTGTAGTCGACACCTCCATCCTTCCTATCTCACAAGCCTGTAACCTTGGCATTATTCTTGATTCCTCTCTCTCATTCCACCCACATCTTCAGTCCATCACAAAATCCTTCCAGTTCCAATTTCACAACATAGCTAAAATCCACCCTTTCCTCTCCATCCAAACTGCTACCACATTAATACAATCACTCATCCTATCCTGCCTGGATTACTGTATCAGCCTCCTTGACGAACTCCCAGACTCCTGCCTCTCCCCACTTCAGTCCATATTTTTCCACTCTACTGCTCAGATCATTTTTCTACAAAAACGGTCAGAACGTATCACCCTGCTCCTCAAAACACTCCAGTAGTTGCCCATCTGACTCCGCATCAAACAAAAACTCCTCACCATTGGCTTTAAGACACTCCACCACTTTGCCTGCACCTACCTCACGTCACTTCTCTCCTTCTACAATCCAGCCCATACATTTGCGCCTCTTGTGAACCTTCTCACTGTGCCTCGATATCACCCATTTTAACACCAACCCCTCTTGTCCATGTCCCGCCTCTGGCCTGGAACGTTCTCCCTCCTCAAATCTGACAGATAATTAGTTTTCCCCCAGCCCCCCTCCCCACCTTCAAAGCCTTACTGAATGAACGTACATCTCCTCCAAAAGGCCTTCACTGACTAAGCCTCCTTTCCTATTCTTCCACTCCCTTCTGCATCACCTTAATGTGCTCATTCATCCCCCTCCCAGCTCCACAACACTTATATACTTGTCTTTAATTATTTATTTATATCATTCTGTCTCTTCCTCTAGACTGTAAGCTTGTGGGTAGGGAATGTGACTGCTTATTGTTGTATTGTACTCTCCCAAGCAGTACAGTGCTCTTCGCACAGTAAGCACTCAATAAATGATTGAATGAATGAATAGACCGTGCTCCTTCCTAATGTATGCATGTACAGTATGCAGTACACCTATTTGGACATACTATCCTCCTTGAAATCTACATGGAGGCCAATTCTCCCTAGAGTAGAGCTTGGGTAGCCAGTTCAAAGGGCCAAAATGAAAATGAAAGACAGGAAAGTTTTTCCCACTTTAGATGGAACACGGAAAATCCGTCTCACCCCTTTCAAAGTTTTCAGGGGACACTGATAGGCCTCCGGTGACTGTGAAGTGTCACCTCGAACATCCCTGATGAAAGGCATCACCAGACACCTCTGGCTTCAAGTTCTATTTTAAGCAAATCCTTTTAAAGGTTTCTGTATATTCCCTAGAGACCTACAAAAATGACAACTGGAATTTTCACCTTCACTTGAGTTCTTTCAGGTAATTTTGCAGAGAGAATAATGCTGGGCTCAGAGGTGCTGTCAATTTGATGCAGTCTTTAGTGGTAGAGGCATATTTGAAGTTCAGCTTGTCTATACAAAGCTTGGCTACATAAAAGACAAAGGTGAAAGGGCACAGTTAGGCCTGGTTTGATGCTCCCCATCTTGTTTGCCTGAATGAATTAAGCCACATTGTCAATCTTTTGATGATGTAAGGATGAGAAATTCACCTAAGCACTTGAGAGCCAAAGAACTCAAAAAGGAAGGAAGCATAGAGATGCAAACCAAAAATGCATTTCATTCCTCCAGTGGACATACAGAGAGATACCTCGGAGTTGGGTACAATAGGTAGACGTACAATAGGTTTACGTCTGTCCTCAGTGATTGCAGTGAGCTGGACAGCCAGCTCAATGCAGTTGCTAGACATTTTTAAGAGCTAGAACTCAAGTTTTCAGTATCATAGACTTGTCTATGCAGGAGATTAAATTCTTTCCAACTGAGTACGTTCGGAGAAAGTTCTGTTTTGGCCCAAGTTCAAATGCAGGGCATGCCTGAACTTCTGAGGGCTCCATGATTGGGGTGTGATTTGCACAAGAATCATTTGGAGTGATTATAGATTTGTCTGGGCAACCTGTCAGTTCTACCGAGCCCCAGGTGAAGGGGTTGAACCACAACTCAACATGACGCTGCCTTCTGGTTGCCAGTTGCCGACTTGTACTTCCCAAGCGCTTAGTACAGTGCTCTGCACACAGTAAGCACTCAATAAATACGATTGAATGAAGGAATGAATGCCAGTCATATGATGCAATCTGACACCAGACTCGGGCCTTCGCCTGGTGTGTGCCCATAGTCTGGGGAGCCCTTAGAGGGAGGAAGTGGAGAAAAAACTGAAGTGTCTCGATCCCAGTTCTCCAAGCTGGGAGAGATGCCCCTGCTGCTGCCACTACAACTGATGCCACCTCTGTCACCGCCACCACCACAGAGGCAATTCTCTACACCCTGCCAGCTGGGATGGTGTCGTGTCAGCTTTTCCCTCCACAGTCTCTGTTCAGAGTGGCTGCAGAATCATAGACAAGGGGATCATAAGCCGGTCCACTTCCTGCCCCTGCAATCCACATGTGTTCCCGGACTCTGACCTTTGTCCCCCTGCCATGGGGCTCAGTTTTCTGGGGGGGGTTGGATGGTACTTTTCTAAGAACTGTGATAGGTACAAGTCAATGAGGTCAGGCCCAGTCCTTGTCCCATATAGGGCTTCCAGTCCTAAGTGGGAGGGAGAACAGGTATTGAATCTCTATTTTACAGTTGAGAAAACTGAGGCACAGAAGTTACGTGACTTTCCCAAGATCACACAGCTAGCAACTGGCAGAGCAATTGACATAGCTGGAGTTAGAACCCAGGTCCCCTGATTTCCAGGCCCTGGCCCTTCCCACTAGGCCTGACTCCTCCTTCCCCAGTGCTGCCCCCGGTCAAAAGATCAAATGACTTCATAATTGAAAGCATGCAGACCATTGACCAGGCGATGCTATAAACAGCTGCTCTGTAGCATCATCTTGAAGGATTTTGCCTGATGACATTTTGTAGCATAAAATGCCCCAATTTGTCATGTAACCCACTTAAGCAAACCAACTTAAAGGGGTTTTTGGTTGCATCAGCATCTTTATCATCTTCATCACCATCATCACCATTATCATTTTTCACCAACAGAAACAACAGGAACGTAATTTTCCTGAGCATTTTCATAACGGGGAACTCTCCTCTCCCACATAGAGGACGTATATTGCATTCTTTGAACCTATATTTCTTTTAATGGTATTTGTTAAGCACTTACTATGTCCCAGGCACTGTTCTAAGCCTTGGGGTAGATACAAACTAGTCAGGTTGAAGTTAGTCCATCTCCCACATGGGTCGCCCAGTCTTAATCCCCATTTTACAGATTAGGCAATTGAGGCACAGAGAAATTAAGTGACTTGCCCATGGCCAACAACAGACAAATGGTGGATTTGGAATTAGAACCCATGTCCTCTGATTCCCAGGCCCATGCTCTATCCCTTAGACCACGCTGCTTCTCACTTCACAGTAGCTTTTATTGTTTCTTTTTTCCTCCTGTTTTACACTCCCTTCATTTCTGCTTACCATAGTTTCTTGAGTATCTTGCTATCATCCATTCTCCTCCTTCATACCACCCAGCAAAGTTGTGTTTCTGTGAGAATAGCTTTAATGCTCGTGAACTGAATGTGTTCCCTGAATCCTGTTGAATCAGGAATGGAAAATCAAGCTTCCAGAGTGTTAGGTTGCTGCTTCCTAAGTGCAAACCATTTAGAATGATCGCATCTCCGTCTCTTGAAGCCGACTTCAAATAAAGACGAGAAAATGCAATCTAAATGCCTGATATGCTCTAAAACTATTTAAATGGACTGCTTTTCGAGCAAATGGAATGTGTGCTCCCACTCAAGCCTCTCTTGCTGACTTTTCAATCAATCATCTGGTTCTCCCCATCTCAGCTTTTACCCATCGATAGATTGCAGCCTCACTTTATTATCCCAGGGATGGGCAGGAAGCAAGCTGGGCATTTTTTTAAGTGTCTTAAAGTCTTAAAGGATGACTCCAGCACTTTCCTCTACAGCAAGAAGATGGAATAATGTAGTTGGAGGAGAACAAGGACCAGGGCAAGGAAATTTGAAGGAGCTCCCACAGATTTACTTTTTTTAAAGCTATCATTGGATGCCATGTTTTAGTTTGGGTATTTTCACATAGTGGAAAGAGCATGTGCCTGGAAGTCAGAGGACCTGGGTTCTAATCACGGGTCATCTACTTGTCTATTCTTTAACCTGGGGCAAGTTACTTAACTTCTCCATGTCTCAGTTTCCTCATTTAATAATAATAATAATAATGATGGTATCTGTTAAGTGCTTACCATGTGCAAAGCACTGTTCTAAGCACTGGGGGGGATACAATGTGATCAGGTTGTCCCACGTGGGGTTTACAATCCTAATCCCCATTTTGCAGATGAGGGAACTGAGGCACAGAGAAGTTAAGTGACTTCATCCCAATCTAATAAAACTCTAAAAACACATCACAAACAGTCACAAACCTCAGGAAAAGCTCGAACTTCCACCTCTTCTGAAATACTAAAGTGAAGCCATTTCTCAAATGAACTGTAGCAATGTTTTACAGCACACAACAGTCCCATTCAGCAATTTAAAAAGTCTTTTTATGAATGCAGATCACAGTAGAAAAGCAAATAAAATGCTGGTCTATTATAGTCCACTGACTTGTATTAACCATAAAATATGAATAAAATTTAAATAAAGACTGGAGTTTAAAATTCAGTTCAGATCTTGCTGTGAAATAAATGCAAAGCAGCAAGATACTTATATGTGAATCAGACATCTCTCTGCCATTTCCAGACATCTTCCCCTTCTCCTTATTCCCACGTGATATTCACACCCATCCTCAGCCCCACACCACTTCTGCACCTATCCTTATACCCTGACATTTCCCCTATCTGTAATTCATTTTAATATTTGTCTCCCCTGCCAGATTGTAAGCTCCTTGCGGGGATGGATCATGTCTATCAACTCTAATGTACTGGACTTTCCCGAGCACTTGGTAGATCTTAGTAAGTGGCCAAAGTATGATTGATTGATTGCTGGAGCTTGACATTGCTGGAACAGGCTTTGATTTTCCTCCGGCTAAGTTACTTGGAAAAAGAATTGTCAAGGCAATTGTCACTAAAAAGAGATGCATTGCCAAAATGGACAAGTTGAAAGCAGGATCTTATTCTTTATTCATAATATGACAGATAGAAGCATGTATTTTTTCATTCTACCAGAGCCCTGGGGAAACTGTTTGGATCATTCTTTCTGTAATTTTGTCTCTGGCAAAGATAGGGTGAAGGATTTACATTAACTCTTCTCCTATACCTGTCCTCTTTCCTCAACTACCAAAGACATTTCCTCCAGCCAATTTAATAGAGAGAACATAGAGCATCCGATCTCTTTGAAAACACTGGATGAATTTGAACAGAGTAAATGTTAATCTCTAGGGTCTCTTGGAATGTGTTCTATATGATCTTATTTTAACCTAAAAGATTCTGTCAGAACATTGCCTGAGGATAGCACTTGGGTCAGTGACCATTGGTGAAACTCCTCAGCAAAGCAACACACGCTGACATTTATAAGCTGGAGACAAGAGGGAACATTCACTTGGAGGTGCAGGTTATTTCAAACCAGACCTTCTGATTTTATTTCCTTACAAACAAAAGGAGTTGGGAAAGGAGGTGTGGTGATGATGTGAGAGTATTTTTTTTAATGTGAATATTGCGTACTTCGTTTGTGTGCTTTCTATGTAGCGCCTTAACATCAAGATGCTGAGCAAGAAGAGAGTACTAGGAGAAAATATTCAGGCACAACAGGCTTCCCAAGCGCTTAGTACAGTGCTCTGCACACAGTAAGCACTCAATGAATATGAATGAATGAATAACCAGATATGATCCACAATATTATTTAAAAAAAAGACTAAATACAGATTTGTAAAAGCAACATTTAAAGCTGGCAGGAGTTCATAGGTTTAAATCTGTGGCTTTCCAAATATTTCAGATTTTTAAAGCCAGATTTTTCCAGTAAATACACTGGTCTCTGGAAGTTAGCTGAATTATTGGAAATTTATGAACTTTCAGCCAATAAAGGGGTTTTTCGACATTGAAGGACTAATTTATAAGATGTTCCTCAGGAGTTCCTGCAGCTTTTAAAGGAAGATAATATATTTTGGTCTTCATTAAACACTTGCTGTGTGCTAAGGCAGGGGCAGATGCAAGGTCATCAGAAGTGATAGTCAGTGTCCTATAAGGACCTCTTGATCTAGCTTAGACTCATTTTACATCTGAGTAAACTAATGCCCAGAAAGACTAAATGACTTGCCCACGATCACACAGCAGGCCAGTGGCAAAGCTGGAACTACAAGCTGGCACTCCTGACTGCCTGTCACATGCTCTTTCCATTTGGCAATGCTGCCTTCCTTTTAAGTAAACTTTTTGACATGAATGTTCTTACTAGGTTTTTCATCAGCACATGGGCCACTGAGAAATAGCCAGATAAGGTCAAAGATACAACAATCACCATCTTAAAAAGGAAAAGTGAGAAGAAAATAGGCTGTGGAATAAACTTGGCTGCTCATTCCTCTCTATTACTCGTGAACTAGACTCCTCTTGGGTCCACTCTTCCCAGAATCAAATTGTGACTTTAAGCTTCAAAGGAGAACAGTGTCATACACTTTTCCATGCACCAAACACAAGAGAAATGAAGGAAACATCACCTGGCACCATCAGAAATCTTGAGATCTGGCAGTTAAACTAAATTGGCTCTGTCTAATAGTATATCAGGATCCTCAGGTGGAGGAAAGCATGGTGGTGTAATATGTGTGGTCTCATCCAATCTACTGTACCCCATCCCCTCTCAGGATCTCCCCCGGAGAGTTATACTAGTCTTGACTCCAGGAGGGAGAGTCAAGGAGAGGCATATCCATTCCATTCCTAGTTTGGGCAGTGGCTAGCGAATAGGAGGCAATCTGCTACAATTCAAAACTCACCTATGCTGGGCAGCAGGAGCAGGGGAGAGAGTCAAGGTTGGAGACTCACCTTTATTTTACTGTGTATTTTTTACCAAGAAAACTCTACTGATACACTACCAGAATGATTGCAGATGGAGGTGGGGTGTTCTGGGAGAGAGATGTCCATGGGGTGGAGATGCTATGAGGTGGAGATGACTCAGAAGTATAAGACACAACTATAACCAACTTGTTCATCTACATTCTTCTTCTTAGGTATGGCAAGTATCTGGGCATTTGGCCATTTGATTTTTGCCTCATCCTCAGGCTCCCAGTATTATGTACATAACTATAAATTATATATTATAAATTATTTATATAAATGTCTGTCTTCCCCTCTAGGGTGTAAGGCTGTGTGGGCAGGGAACATGTATACCAACTCTGTTGTACTCTCCTAAGCACTTAATACAGTGCTTCACACACGGTAAACTCTCAATAAATACCATAGATGAAGATGATGATATGGCCCATCAGAACCAATGAAACTTCTGAATAATGCATCTGGCAGTGGCTGAGTCTCTCAAAGCAGGTTTAGTGTTCAAGTTACTTAAGTGAATCACCCCTTGTAAGGGTTTTGGAAGCACAGAGCTCTTCTATTAACTACCTGTTTGTCTATCTATGATTGGTCAAGACAATGAGGGCTGAAGAGCCAAACCAGGAGAAAGATCATCCTTTCTCATGGGACTAAGAATAGATGCCTTTCACTGGCAGGAGTTGGTGGAGAAAGAGAAAAGCAGGTTGAAGGATCGTGGGGAAGCGAAACACAGACTTTTGGTGCTTCCAGGAGAACTTAGCCTTAAACCAATTTTAATTGTGTAAATTCCCACAATTCCTTGCAGATAAATGAAGATCTAAATTGCTAACTCTGGACAATAGCTACCCATCAGGTATATTCCTGGATAATAACTACCTTTCATTCATTCATTCAATCGTATTTATTGAGTGCTTACTGTGTGCAGAGCACTGTACTAAGCGCTTGGGAAGTCCAAGTTGGCAACATATAGAGACGGTCCCTACCCAACAGCGGGCTCAATGCCATCATCATTGTTATTATTACTCTGAGGAGACCCCTCCCCTCAGAGGAGATTCATTCATTCATTAAATTGTATTTATTAAGCGCTTACTGTGTGCAGAGCACTGTACTAAGCGCTTGGGAAGTACAAGTTGGCAACATATAGAGAGTGAAAGTGAAGCCTCAACCACACAGAATGGAAAAACGTTCACTAGCTTGTAAAACCTCAATCTGAGAGTTTTAAGGCATTGCATATTAATTAGGGAAATCCGCTATTATGAAGTGCCATCAAGCTGTTTTCGATTCATAACAACTCTATGGATATATTTTCTTCAGAACATCCTGTTTTCTGCCATAATTCATAACCTTGCTAATGGTTCTTCCATTATCGTTGTTTTGGTTTTTAATCCGTAACAGGGAAATCAAAACTAACTGAAAATCCCCTTTCCACTGGATTGAGAAGCTGTTGCATTTAGGATACTGAAAAATGTGCATCCTGATTTTGTTTTTTAAACAGATCATAATTTTCATAGGCATGGTTACTTTCTACACTGAAAAGGTTAAGCAAAGAATTAAAGGGTTTATCCAGATAGTCCAGTAGAGATAAAAAAAGTTATTGAGAAAGATTTTGAAACTGTATGGCCCCAACTGATTGTCAGATAATAGATACAGAATTTATTAAGCACTACCTATGTGTCAAAGCCTTGCTGAGAAAGATCCAGATAATCAGATCAGGAACAGTTCATATGCCACACAGGGTGCAGAACCTAAGAGATCAATCAGCCAAGCAATCAATCATATTCAGCACTTACTATGTGTAGAGCACTGTACTAAGCATTTGGGAGAGCACAATACAACAGATGGGGAAAGTTCCTCCTGTAATAGGTGAGGAACGGACTTAAGAGACTTGTGTGGCATAGTGGAATGAGTGGGAGTGAGGAGATCCAAGTCCCACTTCCAGCCCTGCCACTAACTTCCAGTGACATTAGATAAGGGGTGAGTCTTATTTATACTATAACCTAATTAGTGCACTTAATTGAGTCCATGAAAACAGTGCTAATCAAAAGGAAGTTAAATGGAGTACAGTTTCCCCTAGGAAATAATGTGCAATAAAATGTATATTTACTATAAATATATAGATATTGCATATGTATGTATTTTTGATGATTTTATGGAAAGTGAGAGAGAGAGAGACACAGAGAGAGGCAGAAAGTACAGCAAGCAAAAGCCATTTTACAATTGGCTTTAAGGCTCTCCACTAGCTCTTTAGCTCTTCCAATCTTCAAGTCTTGTATATTGGCTGTTTTTATCTGCTAATTGCAGATTACCTACCTACAAACTGTATCTCACTGTTATCTATTCCACCTCTGACCCCAAACTCATGTTGTTTGGAGCACCCTACCCACCACAAATCCAACAGACCACAGAGCTCCCTATCTTAAAATATTTTCAAAAGTTTCATGTCCTCCAGAGATCCTTCCCAGAACATTCACAACACCATAACACAACCCAATAACCACTGATAGCTCTAATGTATTTTATTCCTATCTACATTAAGCTCTCCATAAATACCATTTATTTATGGATTCTTAGCACTTATATGCACGTGCATATTGCCCGGAGTGGGCAGGGACTGTCTCTCTTTATTATTGAATTGTACTTTCCAAGTGCTTAGTACAGTGCTCTGCATACAGTAAGTGCTCAACAAATATGATTGAATGTATTTCTGTCACTGATTTTTTTAGTTACTTCATCCTGATATCTGTGCATCTTCCTGTAGGAGTTAATCCTTCCTCCTTTTCCCATTATTTTAAAATCCTTTTTGCTATCTTCCCCCATTTGATTTTAATAATAATAATAATAATACTAATGGTGGTATTTGTTGAGCACTATGTCCCAAGCACTGTTCTAAGTGCTGGGGTAGATACAGCGTAATCAGGTTGTCCCACGAGGGGCTCACAGTTTTAATCCCCATTTTACAGATGAGGTAACTGAGGCACCGAGAAGTTAAGTGGCTTACCCAAGGTCATACAGCAGACAAGTGATGGAGGCAGGATTAGAACCCATGTTCTAATGGGTTCACACAACCTTTTAAGCTTTTTAAGAGCCTTGGAAAGTATGTGTTCACTTCTGTTGCACTCTCCAAGTGCTAAGCACCTTGCTTCACACTCAGTAGATGCTCAATAAAAGCCATTGATGGATAAAAACAAGTTCGTACAGTTTTATGACCAAACAACCACATGAATATGTTCTAAAAATACAGTATATTGAATTCTATTTTGTTCAATGTGAACATATTTAAATACTTAATTTTCAAAGTGCTATATTTTACATCATTTTCAGCAAAGAGGCAGTTGTACTAGCTAACATTATTTTGCTAAATAGATCTCATTACATCGAAATGGCTTTAATCCCTCTATTCCAGTTAGTCAGAATACTGCAGTGGTTTAGAGAGAAGGGAAAGGAGGTACTTTACGTGGGAGAGAACTGTAAGAAAAAAATTCCAATAAAATCCAATAGTGCTACTGTGAAAGAGTCAAAACTCATCTGTGCTGGGCAAGGGAGAGACTCAAGGGTGGAGATTCAAGTTTACTGCATGGAAGGAGTCAGTGGTAAACCAATTTTGGATTTTTACTAAGAAAACTATGGAACCACTACCAGAACGATTGCAGATGGAGGTGGAGTGTTTTAGGAGAGATGTATCCAAGGTGTTGCTATGGGTTGGGGATGACTCAGCAACCTAAGACAAGATAGAGCTCTACCAAAAGAGCATTTAAAGAAGATCACTTTACTGATTTGTAAATTTGGGACGATAATGCTGCTTTGTAAATTTTAGTGTGATTTTAGGCTTTAATATTGTAAAAAAAAATCTTGTATTTGATAATCATGGAGAGAGTCTTTACTGAAATATTTACTGTGCCTGTTATGGACTCACTGTCAATAAACAGCAAGCGAACCAGTATTCACTGGTCTGCTCCTCTCCCAAATCTTATCCTCTCCTTGAATACATGAGAAAGGTGGATGAAAAATTTATTAATCATAAATTATGCTAAAGAACGTTCTTTAAACCTATCTCCAAAGCTCCTGGAACATATCTGGATTTCTGAAGGTAATGGGGATCTTGGGCTCTTGATTTAGCCAGTTTATTTGTTAAAGAAGACCCTACCTTTTAAATAATCACAGAACCATCAGCATTCCCCATAACCTATCATCTTTTATTTTGAGTCCTGCAAAGTGTCCTAAGAATTCATAAATTATCAGTTGGTAGGATCCTGAGTTTCATTTCACCCCAAATTTGATTTCACACATGAAGTGTAGGGAGAAGATATGGGAACAGATATTGATTCTGCTTTCTGAGAATCAGGAAACCAGGCATTGATTAAGATTTCTAGACTGTGAGCCCGCTGTTGGGTAGGGACCATCTCTATATGTTGCAAACTTGTACTTCCCAAGCGCTTAGTACAGTGCTCTGCACACAGTAAGCGCTCAATAAATACGATTGAATGAATGAATGAAGAGTGATTCCGAATTTAGGTGTGAAACAACTCCAACAGATAAATTCTAGGGGAAGAGGAAAGGCTTCATATGAGCTAAAGGGTATTGTGTTAAAATCTCTTCTGGCACCAAGGAAGGTCTCGTTTGCCCTAATTCATGTTCCCAGGAAAGTTTGTAAACATAGCAGGTTAAAAAAAATAGCTGAAGGAAGCAAAAATTGCATTAGGCATCAAAGATTTCTTCGAGGATAATCAAGTCTGAGAGCAAATCAGAGAAAAGGGGTGTATGTTAGCCAATGGGAAAAGGAAACGTTAAAGTGATATAAAAACAATGATAATAATAATTATGATGTTAAGCACTTACCATGTGCCAGGCACTATGCTAAGCACTGGGGTGGATACAAGAAAATCAGGTTGGACACAGTCCCTGTCCCATGTCCCATTAGACAAGCAGTGTGGTTCAGTGGAAAGAGCACGGGCTTTGGAGTCGGAGGTCGGGGTTCAGATCCCGGCTCTGCCAATTGCCAGCTGTGTGACTTTGGGCAAGTCACTTCACTTCTCTGGGCCTCAGTTCCCTCAACTGTAAAATGGGGATGAAGACTGTGAGCCCCCCGTGGGACAACCTTATCACCTTGTAACCTCCCCAGTGCTCAGAACAGTGCTTTGCACACAGTAAGTGCTTAATAAATGCTATTATTATTATTATTATTATTATTATTATTATTATTATTATGTGGGGCTCGCAGTCTCAATCCCCATTTTACAGATGAGGTAACTGAGGCACAGAGAAGTGAAGTGACTTACCCAAGGTCACACAACAGACAAGTGACAGAGCTGGGATTAGAACCCTTAACCTTCTGACTCTCAAGCCCATGTCCTATCCATTACGAAGCATAATATTCAGCATTCGAACAAACTAATCTGATTCCTCTTCCTGTCTTCACACTAAGGAACTCATTCTCCAATTGGCTTCTTCCCCACTGCTTTCGTTATGCCCATATCCTAAAAAATACAAAACAACCTTCACTTTACAGTACTCTCCAGTTATTACCCCATCTTCCTCCTAACATTTCTTTTCAGAATCCTCAAACAAGTTGTTTATGCCCACTGCCTCTACTTCCTCTCCAATTCTCTCTTTGACCCCTGGGCTCTGGCTTCTGCCCCCTCCACTCCCCAGAAACCACCTTCTTCAATGTCATCACTCACCTCCTTCTTGCCAAATCCAACAGACTCTGCTCCATCCTAATACTCCTAAAACTCTTAGCTGCCTTGGCCACTTTTAACCACCCCCTTCTCTTGGCTACGGTATCCAACCTGGCTTCTCTGACACTAACCTCTACTGTTTCTCCTCCTAGCTCTCTGGCTGATCTTTCTCAGTCTCTTTTGCCAGCCTCTCCTCTGTCTCCCACCCTCTGACTGTGGCAGTTCCTCAAGGCTCTGTTCTGGGTCCCAATTCTATTCTCCGTCTACACCTGTTCCCTTGGAGTGCTCATTTGCTCCCGTGACTTCAAATACTGTCTCTATGCAGAGACAGTATGGACTATGCTTCTCTATGCTTCAGTATGCTTCTGTAGGGAGAAGCAGCGAGGCTCAGTGGAAAAAGCATGGGCTTGGGAGTCAGAGGTCATGGGTTCTAATCCTGACTTCGCCACTTATCGGCTGTGTGACTTTGGGCAAGTCACTTAACTTCTCTGTCCCTCAGTTACCTCATTTGTAAAATGAGGAGTAAGATTGTGAGCCCCACGTGGGACAACCGGATCACTTTGTATCCCCCCCAGCGCTTAGAACAGTGCTTTGCACATAGTAAGCATTTAACAAACGCCATCATAATTTTTATTATGATTCCCAAATCTACATCTCCAGTCCTGATCTCTCACTTTCTCTGCAGTCTCATATTTCTTCCTGCCTTCAGGACATCTAGTAGTAATAGCAATATTATTTGTTGAGTAGTTACTGTGTACAGATCACTGAACTAAGCACTCGGAAAGTGTACACAGGTGGGAATCTGACATGGACTTTGTCCTTTGGGTTTACAATGTAAGAACATAGGTAGGGAGGAGGACAGGATCCAGACACTTAGGGAGCAATGAAACAGTAAAATTAAAATGCTACAAGGGTCAAGGACAAATATGCAATACATAAAAATAAAAGCCACTAAAAAGATGAGGCTAGAGGAGCAGAATTTCAGGTTCCTCATCATTGAGACCACACAATACGTGTAGCCACAGCCACTAGCCTTCCCAAGATCATTCATTTGTGTTTACTGAGCACTTATTGTGTGCAGAGCGCTGCACTAAGCGTTAAAGTACAAGTTGGCAACATATAGAGAGGTTATATGAGGTCTCATGCTGCAGGTGCTACTTGGCTATCTTAGCAACACCTCAAATTTAACATGTCCACCCAGACACAACTTTCCATTCAAACCCTCTTCTCCCTCCAATTTTCCTATCATTGTAGACAAGACCACCATCTTCTCTGCCTCACAAACCTATCACCTTAGCTTTATCCATGACTCTTCTCTGTTATCCAATGCAAATGTTCATTCCATCACCAAATTTGATTAGTCCTAGTTCCACTCCTTCCTTTTCAACAAAACTGCTTTTATGCTAGTCCAAGCACTTATCCCACCTCATCTACTTATCAGCCTCCTCACTGTCCTCCTTGCCTCCAGTATATCCCCACTCCAGTTCATACTTCACTCCATTGCCCGGGAAAGTTTTCTGAAAAAAATTCTACACGTGTCTCCCCACTCCTCAAAAATTTCTGTTTGTTGTCCATCTACCTCTCCATCAAATAGAAACTCTTTACCATTGGTTTTAAGGCACTCAGTTTACTCTGATCCTCCTACCTTACCTTGCTGATCTACCACTAAAACCCAGTCCACACACTGTGTAACGCTAACATCAATATACAAAATATGACTCTATATGATCTCTCTCACCTTCAAACCTTGCTTACATTCTCCCTCTGGTCTGAAACTGCCTCCACCTTCATATCTGACAAATTATCATTCTCCCTGTCTTCAAAGCCCTATTAAAGTTCATAGTTCCTCCAAGAAGCCTTCCCAGATGAGCCTTTCATTTCCCAAACCCTATTTACCCTCCCTTATGCATCTTCTCTTAACTTGGGACTGAACCCCACAAGCATTTTGATATTCACTCCACCCCTACCTTGGCAGCACTTACATACATATCTTTATTCTCTGCTGCTTCCCCAGGACTTCATTCATTCATTCAATCGTATTTATTGAGCGCTTCCTGTGTGCAGAGCACTGTACTAAGTGCTTGGGAAGTAGTAGTCGGCAACATCCCTTCTTGAAGGGATCTAAGAAGGCCTGGGGAGAGGGGTTGTTAGCCCAGAGTTAAACTTAAATTAAAGGTCTTAATAACTGTCTAATCTGGGAGAAGGTCATTCTAATATGATTTCTTTATAAAAATATTCCATGCACATCAATATTGAAGTGAGTTATATTCTGGCTTTAATTCAATTTGAATCTGGAAAAGGACCCATGCTTCAGGAAGGGATATACATATGGATAATAATAATAATAATGGCATTTAGTAAGCACTTACTATGCTCAAAGAACTGTTCTAAGCGCTTGGGGATTACAAGGGGATCAGGTTGTCCCACAAAGTCCTCGCAGTCTTTATCCCCATTTTACAGATGAGATCACTGAGGCCCAGAGAAGTGAAGTGACTTGCCCAAAGTCACACAGCTGACAATTGGCAGAGCCAGGATTTGAACCCATGACCTCTGACTCCAAAGCCCATGCTCTTTCCACTGAGCCACACTGCTTAGAGCGAGATCAACTAAATCCTCTCTGGTCCATCAGCAGCAGCAGCTGCACCCTAGAAAGTAGGATGTACTATCTGAGAGCCCTGAAGATCCCTTTGACTTCCGGGAGCTTAAAAGTAAAATCAAGGTGGTGGTGGCAACAGAGTTTAAGGGCCTGGCTTCTGCATCCTTGTGGGAGAAGACTTCTGAAACAGCCTTGTCCCAGGAAGGAAAAACCTCCCTGAGCTTTTGGACACTGGGGGCAAACCCAGGTGTCCAAGACTGCTCATCCGGTAGTCCTAGGTGTTCTCCCACCTGTGTGGGTTGGGTTAGGCAAGCCCATAATGCCAATTATACCTCATATATTTTCTACTCAAATAAACAGCTGAGATTAAAACTCAGAGTGATGAATTGTAATCAGGCAGCTTCAAACACTATAGCCCAATCTCAGTAAAAGGAGAGCAATTGCTTTCTTGGTTTCCCAACATCAGGGATCTCTTTATCACTTTCTTAATCAGGCTTTGCGGTTGGAGGCCGCTTTATTTGGTATGCAGTTTTGTTTCATTTTCCAATAAATTCAAAGTTATTTTTTGTGTGTGGGTTTTTAATCTCCCAGCTCAGCACTACAAGTCAAACATAGATGATAGCCTGCTCTAATTTACAGCACTGGATTCCATCCAGAAATTGCTAATGATTAGTCCTTGGACCAGAGGAAGCCAATACTTCAAACTTGATTTTTTTTTTTTTTTTAGGGAATCATTATTAAATTATAAGAATGCACATATACCAGGGTATGAGAGAAAACAACAGCCACATCTCCTGAAAGTGACCACGTTTAGGAGAGAAAATTCGTATTTCTTCCATGATTCCAGTGTTAGGTGTGTGTGAGATTTCCAGACAAAAAAATAGATTGTCAAGAGTTCAACCATTGCTCCAAGGATTCAACGACCATCCAACTGTTCAAATGCCACCTCCCTATCCTTCTGAACTTTCCTACCTTTTTCCTTCCTGCTCTCTGAACTACTATCTTTCCCTGCCTCTCCTTAGATCTCCTACTGGTCCCATGATAACAACTTCCACTCACCTGGAGTAAATGAGCAGGGAATAGAGGCAGCAGAAGTAGGAGATGTAGTAATAATAATAATGATAATGATAATGACATTTAAGTGCTTAGTATGTGCAAAGCACTGTTCTAAGCACTAGGGAGGTTACAAGGTGATCAGGTTGTCCCACGTGGGGCTCACTCTTAATCCCCATTTTACAGATGAGGGAACTGAGGCACAGAGAAGTTGTGACTTGCCCAAAGTCAAACAGCTGACAATTGGCGGAGCTGGGATTTGAACCCATGACCTCTGACTCCAAAGCCCGTGCTCTTTCCACTGAGCCACGCTGCTTCTCTAGTAGTAGTTAGTTACACATCTTTCCTACCCACAAGGAGCTTATTCTACAAATAGAGTAGGCAAAATAAGTCACTGAATGATCAGTTGAATAAACATGTACCAAAGTGCTGAGGATGGTATAAATGAATACAAAATGCTCAAAATGCTCAATGCTATCCTAAATGCTCAAGATGGTATAAAGACAATGGTGCTAGAGGTGTCTGATTAATCAATCAATCATTCAATCCATCAATGGTATCTATTGAGGGATTACTATGTGCAGCGAGCATTGTACTATGTGGTTGGGAGAGTACACTACAAAAGAGTTGGCAGACATATTTCCTGTCCTCAACAGCTTCCTAATGGGATAGACATTGATATAAATGTGTAATTTATAATATATGATTTAAAAATTGTACATAAGTGCTGTGGGGTTGAGAGTGGGGTGAATAGCACATGTTCAAAGGTTGCAGATCCAAGTGCATAGATGAATTAGCAGTGCTCTGCACATAGTAAGCGCTTAACAAATGCCATTATTATTATTATTATTATTATTATTATTATTATTATTATTATTAAGGGAGAGGGAGTCAGGGAAAAGAGGGCTTAATTGAGAAAGGCCTCTTGGAGGATATGTGACCTTAATAATGCTTTGAAGATGGTGAGAGTGGTGGTCTGGAATATACTGAGGAGGAGGAAGTTCTAGGGTCAGAGGAGGATGTGGGAAAAGGGTTGGTAGAGAGATGAGATCAGGGCACAATGAGTAAGCTGGTATAAGAGGAGTGAAGTGTGTCGATTGAGACGGAGTGTGTCCAACCTGATTACCTTGTATCTACCCCAGTGCTTAGAACCGTGTCTGGTATATAGTAAGCGCTTAACAAATACCATCATTATTATGTTCAGCCACTGGAGGTTATTGATGAGTGGAGACATGAACTGAACATATTTTTAGAAAAATTATCTATGCAGCAGAGTGAAGTATGGACTGGGGTGGGAGATACAGGAGGCCAGGAGGTCAGCGATGTGGCAGATGACAGTCATGGTAAGGTAGGATAAGTGCTTGGATCAACAAGGTAGTAGTTTGAATGGAGAAGAAAGGGCAGATTTCAACTGCAAAGGTAGAACTGACTGGAATTGGTGACACATTGAATATGTGGGTAGAATGAGAGATGAGGCAAGGACAATGCCAAGGTTACAAGCTTGTGAAGTAGGGAGGATAGTGGTATTGTATAAAGTGCTGGGAAAGACAGGGGGAGAACATAAGAAGATAAGGAGTTCAGTTTGGTGTATGTTTACTTTGAGGTATTGGGGGGACATCCAGATAGAGATGTTTTGAAGGCAGGAGGAAATGTGAAGTTGCAGACAAGGAGAGAGGTCAGGGCTGGAGACGTAGATTTGCATAGAGATGGTAGTTGAAGCCATGGAAGTGAATGAGTTCTCCAAAGGAGTGGGTGTAAAGGGAGAATAGAAGGGGACCTAAAACTGAGCTTTGAGGGACCCCTATTGTCCGAGGGTGGGAGGCAGAGGAGGAGGCAGCAAAAGAAACTGAAACAGAGCAGTCAGAGAGCATGAGAAGCAAGAGAAGACAGTGTCAGTGAAGCCAAGGTTGGATAAAGTTTCAAGGAGAAGGTCATGGTCTACTAGCGTCAAAAGCGTCTGAGAAGTCTAGGAGGATTAGGATAGCATAGAGGCCATCAGATTTGGCAAGATGAAGGTCATCGGTCATTGTCTGATGGATTTATACTACTTGGGGTGTGGAAACTAATTGGAGGAGGTGGAATTTTAGGAGGGCTTTTACTGTGGGGAAAGTTGCGGTCTGTCAGATTTGGGGGAGAAAGGGAGCTCCAAGCCAGGAGGCAGGGTGGGTGAGGGGATGGAGGGAGGAGAGTCCAGAACAGCATAGTTAGAAGGCTAGTTTGGGAGGAATGCCAAGAGTGAGTTTTGAATGGAGTGGCCGTGTGAGCTAGGGTTTGTTGGTTGAGAGCCTTGAAGTGGACTGTGAGAAGATTTTGCTTGGTGTGGAGAGTCACAGGAAGCCTGGGCAGGGTTTTGATGAGTGGAGAGATGCGTGCTGAGCCGCATATCAAAACAGTGATGTGTGCAAGAAGCAGGGGAGGTTTAACAGAGACAGGGTTAATCACAATATTAGAATTAGAATGAACAGATTAACCCTGTTGGATTCTCTAGCAGATCTCTCACTGAGAAGCAATGTGGCCTAGTGGAAAGATCAGAGCGCCTGGGAGGCAGAGGACCTAGGTTCCAATGCCGGATCTGCCCGTTACCTGCTGTGACCTTGGGAAAGTAACTTAACTTCTCTGGGCCTCAGTTTCCTCCTCTATAAAATGGGGATTCAGCACCTGATCTTTTTCCTATTTAGATTGTGAGCTCAATGTGTCACAGGAACTGACTCTGACCTGACACTTGTACTCACCCCAGCACTTAGAATGGTGCTTGATAAATAAAAATCACTTAGAAAATACCATCATAAAAATAATATTAAGAGAGGTGGGTCAAGAGGACCCTACTGGGGACTTCCAGGATTCAGAGAAGAGAGATGGGGACCCCTGAGGAAGCCTGGGGTACAAATCCCCTTCCCCCATTTTACTACTTCAAAGGCAAACACCAGCAAGTGTTTCTTGTTGGTCGGACATTTATGATTTGACACTATTGTGGTATAAAATTAGATTTAGAGAAGCAGTGTGGCTCAGTGGGAAGAGCCCAGGCTTGGGAGTCAGAGGTCATGGGTTCGAATCCCACTCTGCCACTTAGCTGTGTGACTTTTGGCAAGTCACTTAACTTCTCTGTGCCTCAGTTACTTCATCTGTAAAATGGGGATTAAGACTGTGAGCCCCACTTGAGACAACTGGATCACTTTATATCCTCCCCAGCACTTAGAACAGTGCTTTGCACCATAGTAAGCACTTAACAAATGCCATCATTATTTAGAAGAGATTCCAAGGGTAATCAGGGAACTACAATGCCTTCCCCCGATTAATAGTGCAGTGTAAGTGTGGGTTTTTTGTCCCAGTGAATTAAAGTAACTGGAATTTGGAGACATCCACTAGACCATCCAGTCTTCCCAAAGATGGAGACTGTAAACTTGTCTCCAGACTATGGGCTAGCCTCTAGACTATCAACTTATTTTGTGCAAGGAACACAGCGTGGGTCAGTGGAAAGAGCACAGGCTTTGGAATCAGAGGTCATGGCTTCAAATCCCACCTCTGCAACTTGTCAGCTGTGTGACTTTGGGCAAGTCACTTCACTTCTCTGGGCCTCAGTTCCCTCATCTGGCAAATGGGGATTAAGACTGTGAGCCCCCTTTGGAACAACCTGCTTACCTTGTAACCTCCCCAGTGCTTAGAACAGTGCTTTGCACATAGAAAGCGCTTAATAAATGCCATCATAAT
Source organism: Tachyglossus aculeatus (assembly GCF_015852505.1). Taxonomy (NCBI): domain Eukaryota; kingdom Metazoa; phylum Chordata; class Mammalia; order Monotremata; family Tachyglossidae; genus Tachyglossus; species Tachyglossus aculeatus. The sequence continues at coordinate 26,567,130 of NC_052075.1, read as the reverse complement.
TATTATTATCTACCAAATCTGTTGTACTGTATTCTCCCAAGGTCTTAGTACAGTGCCTCTGCACACATTAAGCATTCCATAAAAAGCAGTGAATGCTCACTGTGGGCAGGGAACATATCTACCAACTTTCATGAATTATACTCTCCCAAGTGGTTAGTACAGTGCTCTGCACACTGTAAGCACTCAATAAATATGATTGATTGATTGGTTGATTGATTGGAGGAGTTTCAGGTTGTATGTCCACCTGGAGGCATTTTTTTCCCAATTGCCACTTGAGTTTGGCAATGTGGGATAGGAAGACCACAGCCCAGAAACCAGGAAGGGAGTGATGAGGAGGGGAGGGGGCGTGGAAAGGGGTTAGGTTGATGTTACATAGGGGTCTGGAGGAGGGCTGGATCAATCGGAAAGACATGTTTTCAAACTCCACCTGATAGTATCTTTCTTCTTTCTTATGGGTAAATTTCTTCCATCCTAGGCACCAAGTAAAAGTGATTTATTTTCTACCCAACCCTAAAACAAACAAATCTAGGATCTCTCCTCTTTTACTGTGGATGTTGGACTTATTTTTCAAATAACTCTTGTAATGAATACATACAAACTCGTCCCTTAAGTAAATAGCAGCATCTCATTAAGGCCTTTAAATGTTGTATAGCTTTAACAAGCCAAGAAATCACCTGGGGCCCAACTAATAGGAGAAACACAGCCTGGGATTTTGGCCTAATGAAAACATCTGTCCTCCTGTGACAGGGGAGTTGGAGATCACTCAGACTTCGGCAGTGTAAAGCAGCTAGCATATGTTTAAAACAAATTTATCTCTTCCTTTCACTGTCACTTAAACATGCAAATCTTTGAACACTGAAAAATTCTTTGGGCAAGATTTCACTCTCAGGATGCTGATAATAAATGGTTCTTGACAGGATTCATCGGTTCCTTCAAGGATGGAGAAGAGGACCTCGCCCCCTCCTACCTCACCTCCCTTCTCTCCTTCTACAGCCCAGCCCACACCCTCCACTCCTCTGTCACTAACTTCCTCTCTGTACCTCATTCTCGCCTGTCCCACCATCGAGCCCTGGCCCACTTCCTCCCCCTGACCTGGAATGCCCCTCCCTCCACACATCCACCAAGCTAGCTCTCTTCCTCCCTTCAAAATCCTACTGAGAGCTCACCTCCTCCAAGAGGCCTTCCCAGCATGAGCCCCCTTTTCCTTCTCCTCCTCCCCATCCCCCTGCCCTAATTCCTTCCCCTCCCCACAGCACCTGTATGTTTGTACAGATTTATTACTCTATTTATTTTACTTGTACATATTTACTATTCTATTTATTTTGTTAATGATGTGCATTTAGCTTTAATTCTATTTGTTCTGACTTGACGCTGGTCAACATGTTTTGTTTTGTGGTCTGTCTCCCCCTTCTAGACTGTGAGCTTGTTGTTGGGTAGGGACTGTCTCTATATGTTGCCAACTTGTACTTCCCAAGCGCTTAGTACAGTGCTCTGTACACAGTAAGTGCTCAATAAATACGATTGATTGAATGAATGACCTGCAAACAAGAGAAATATCCTGCACAGCTTGGGTGTTGGGAAAGGTAAAAAGTTGGCAATAGCTCTTTCATTTTTGGTTGTTGCTAAGATCGTACTGCTGCAAGGATTGTATTTCTGCAAGGATTTCAATTGAGCTCCTCTGTTCTTTGGCAGGTGAAAGATTAAATAATCTGGGGCAGAAGGTTGGCTCTTCTTTTAAAAATCCCTCGAGTTGGCGAATTCACAGTTTCCCTCAATCACTCTTCCAGAGCTTTATTGCCCTAATAGCCAATTACTTCCACCGTATCTAGTAGTAATAGTACTGGTAGTAGCATTTATTACTACTGGTAGAAGTAGCGTGCCTCAGTGGAGTGAGCATGGACTTTGGAGTCAGAGGTCATGGGTTCAAATCCCGGCTCTGCCAATTGTCAGCTGTGTGACTTTGGGCAAGTCACTTAACTTCTCTGGGCCTGAGTTACCTCATCTGTAAAATGGGGATTAAGACTATGAGCCTCCCGTGGGACAACCTGATCACCTTGTAACCTTCCCAATGCTTAGAACAGTGCTGTGCATATAGTAAGTGCTTAATAAATGCCATCATTATTATTATTGTTATTATTTATTAAGCACTAACCTTGTGCAGAGCACCATACTAAGCACTAGGAAAGAATCCACAGGTGGGAAGAAGACATGGTCCCTGATTCAGGCATCTCGTGACCTTATAATAAAAAGGAGGAGATGGTCCTGGTAAGAGATATTAGGAAGAGATGAAACAAAAACACTAAGAAAACAGAAACTAAAACAAACCTCAGTAGGGTACTGGGGCTAGAGGAACAGATTCCAGGCTCCGCGTGGCTTCGAGTCCACAGTCCAAACTGCAGCTACAGTGATCGCAGCCTTCCTGAGGTTTTTGGCAGCCTTATACTGTAGCTGCTTTGCTCTGCCCTGCAGGGTTTGTTCAAGCAGGATGGAGGCTCCTTGGGGAGCTGGAGTGGAAGCCAAAGGAGACAGCATGGCAGTCCAATAGAGAAGAACACCAACCAGTGTGAGCTAAAGGAAAGAACACAGTCCTTGGAGTCAGAAGACCTGGGTTCTAATTCTGGCTCTGCCTCTGGTCAGTTGTGTGACCTTGGGCAAGTCACTTAAAATTCTCTGCGCCTCAGTTACATTATCTGTAAAATGGGGATTAAGACTGTGAGCCCCACACGGGACAGAGACTGCATCCAACCTGATTTTCTTTTCTGACATTTAGTACAGAACCTGATGCTCTGTAAGTGCTTAACAAATACCGTTAGGAAAAAAAAACTCAAGGACTCTGGGCCATGTAAGGAGGCAGCAGGCTCTGGGAGGAATAGCGTGGTGATCTGCCACTGCGACTAACCTCCTCACTGTACCTCGTTCTTGCCTGTCCCGCCATCGACCCCTGGCCCATGTCCTTCACCTGGCCTGGAATGCCCTCCCTTCACACATCTGCCAAGCTAGCTCTCTTCCTCCCTTCAAAGCCCTACTAAGAGCTCACTTCTTCCAAGAAGCATTCCCAGATTGAGCCCCCTTTTCCCTTGCCTCCTCCCATCCCCCCCACCCTACCTCCTTCCCCTCCCCACAACACTTGTATATATATTTGTACAGATTTATTACTCTACTTTGCTTGTACATATTTACTATTCTATTTATTTTGTTAATGATGTACATATAGCTTTAATTCTATTTGTTCTGACAATTTTGACACCTGTCTACATGTCTTGTTTTGTGGTCTGTCTCCCCCTTCTAGACTGTGAGCCCGTTGTTGGGGAGGGACCATCTCTATATGTTGCCGACTTGTACTTCCCAAGAGCTTCGTACAGTGCTCTGCACACAGTAAGCGCTCAATAAATATGATTGAATAAATGAAGGATCTGCCGGAGAGAGACACACAACAAATGCCCAGTGGTGGCTTAAATCCATGGGCTGGACCCGCACAGAACATGCAGGGAGCTATGATTGAGGGCAGTGGGCTCTGGATGGAGCTTCGAAAGAACTCTCTTATCCTCTGAAGGTCCAGGGAGACTCAATCAGTCCTCCTCCCCTAAAAACCTGGCAGAGGGAAATAGAAAAAATCTAGGAGACCTTCCAAAACTACACTCACCTTATCTCAGCTATGCCAAGTGGGACTTGCAAGAAGGTCAAGAAGAAGAGCGACAGCAGGATATCTGAACACCTGCTGTGTGGAGAGCTGAAATTGGGAAACAGAAAGCAAGGAGGGCATTTTAAACATTTTAAAGGCATGGGATAACAAAACCTCAGACAATGCAGCATCACAGCTGAAAACTGAGCATAAATTGCTGAGCACAGACCAGCATGGTACACTGCCATCAGGAAGGGACTACCTCTCTTTGAACAAGATCCTCATTTGGAACAAGAGATAGGAGACAAAAGAGAACACAGTGTGCCAGGTGCTGTAAACATTAAACACAACAACACAACAAAGTGGTTTCATTCAAAGGAAATAAATGGCTTCTGCACCCAAGGACTTTGCAATTTAATCTAATAGAATTTTAAAAAAATACTTACGCACACACACACACACAATAGAATTTTAAAAACACATATACTCACACATACACAAAATGAGTTTTGCTACTTGCCCACTGTGTAAACCTAGGGCATATCCCCTCACTTCACTCATCTATAAAATAGGGATTTAATACCTGTTTTCCTTCTTACTTAAACTGTGAACCCCACCTGGGACAGGGATAGGGTCTGTCCTGATTATCGCAGATCCACTCCAGTGCTTAGTAAAGCAACTGACGCATTGTTAGTGTTTAATAAGCATCATCATTATTATTACTTATTATTTACTTATTCATATTAATGTCTGTCTCCCTTTCTAGAACATGAATTCAATATGGGCAGTGTAATGAAGGTGAGGGGCTAGCCAATTCTGCTCCGGTCGTGAGTCCACTGTAGCAGATCAAAGAAAATCCCAGTGACGCAAGGTAACACCCTGAGCTACTTGCACTATTCGGGCTTTTATTAAGAAAGATTACTCTCGCTCCAGGTAGTGTAGGGAAACGCAGGTGCTTCTTGAGGAAACCGTGGGAAATACCCAGGACCGGCCATATGCCACGCATGGTGAGTCTCAAGCTCGTTGTGAGCCGGGAATGTATCTGTTCACTGTTATGTTATATTCACCCAAGCGTTTAGTACAGTGCTCTGCACACAGTAATTGCTCAATAAATACGATTGAGTGACTAACTGACAAGGGGTGCACAGCACATTTTTTTAGCTGTTCTAGTTTCATGCACAACAGTAGTGGGATGGGGGCTGTGGGTGCCTTATCACCTTGGGGATGATGATGATGGTATTAAGCGCCTACTATGTGCCATGGACTGTACTAAGCACTGGTGTGGATACGAACAAATCGAGTTGGACACGGTCCCTGTCCCATGCGGGTCTCACAGTCTCAGTCCCCATTTCCGTGTCCCATGTGGGGCTCACAGTCTCAGTCCCCATTTTACAGATGAGGTAACTGAGGCACAGAGAAGTGAAGTAACTTGCCCAAGATCACACAGCAGACAAGTGGCAGAGCTGGGATTAGAACCCATGACCTTCTGTTTCCCGGGCCCGTGCTCTATCCACTGCGCATGCTGCTGACAAAGTCCGGTATTTTCTCACAATCCAGACCTTCGGGTTTGTCCTAAGTTGATGATTTCTCACCCTGTCTTTGTGAGATAAGGACTACATTCCTGAAATAGGGCTGTTTTGCACCTAATGCAGGGATGCAGTTATATTTTATCAGGGGCCTTTCTCGCAGGAATACGTTTCGTTGTGCATACTACCATTGTACAGAATCTAGGGGTCATAGCTAAAGTAACTAGAAAAGGCCTTCTTTTGGATTTGGGGAATCTTTCCCATCTTTTCATCTTTCCCATCCTTTACCTTCAGACCTTTGCACACAGTAAGCGCTCAATAAATATGACTGCAACAAAGTTCTGTCACGAACCCCGCTATAGGCAAGGAACATGTCAACCTTATATGTCAACTATACTCTCCCAAGCGTTTAGTATCGTGCCCTGCCATAGTAAGCATTCAGTAAATGCCACTGATTGATTGATTATCATTATTATTATCATTATTATGAGGATGATAATGTATCAAAGCAAAAATTATAAGAAATGAATTGAAGTGGAGCAGTGGGTCTTGAATTAAACCAGTCCAAAAGCTTCCTGAAGAATGTGGTTCTTCTGCTGTTTTGCTACTCTACATATGGCAGAGTATTGATTCTGATAACCTCAAAATGTTTCCCCACTTGGGATTTTTAAATCCAAACCCCAAAAGAGACTTGGGGCTTATTTTGTAGCAGGGGAAAGACAAAAATAATATATAAAATCTTTGTTCATGATGGCTAATTACAAACATTTCTTGGAAAGCGGGATACGTTTCCTGAAGTTGGCTCAAACACTTTGAGATGTGTTTTTCTTAGTTTCATTTCACTATTAGAATATGCAGTGTGATGGTAATTGTAAACAGCAGTTGGTAAAGAATTTCCAAGCTCAGCCTGAGGGAAATCGAAAGGAAACCTCAAATAAAAGCCAATTATCCAGTCCAGTATTACACATTCACGTTCCCCACGCTAATTGTTCCTTTGGCAGCTAGGACATGTCTGAATTTTTATCATTTTTCCTCTTTAGAGTTGCTGATGATCTGCATCCCAACATGAGCATCATCATTTTTTAAATGCACTTCTAGTAAAAATCCAAACAAAACTATTTATATGGGATCCACTGTGCAAAATACCCATCTGGAACTGTTAAAATGTACTCTCGATCTGAACAATCCCATAAAGAAAAGACTCCTGTGTATAGAACACTATGTTAATGAGCATTTAATGTGAGCTATGCTTTCACAGAGCTATTTTTCAAGGAAATTTATGCTGATTGTATTAATTTTCTACAACCTTATCTATATGTATCTTAGTATTTAGCAAAAACAGTAACCTTCCAGACTATTTACTCATTTTGGCTCTTTTTTCTAAGTGTGTTGGGTTTAAATTCAAAGCACGCTAATCTACAAAAATGAAGCTGGATATAACCCAGCTATCAGAAGAAAGGGAGAAAAAAATCCTAAATGAAATATAAGTACATGCATTTAATTTCTCTCCTTAGGATTTTCTGTGTTTCGTACAAGTAACAAATAGAACCCATAATTAACAATTACACTTCTGTCATCATCTACAGATTACAATGGCACTCAAATTGATTCCTTTTTTCATATTTCAATGTAATATAATACATATGCAGTTTTCTACATAACCTCAAAAGTCAGTGCTCCTGAAGGAAACAAAAATGTTGAAGAACGAGAGCCGTATTTAAGATCTTTAAATAATCAGTACTGATTAAAGCTTCAGGGTGAAGCCTTGCCTTAATGTCACTGTTGGGGAATGGTTGAATCTTGTGAAAAGAGCAAAGCCTGTGAGTCAGGGAGATGGGGGTTCAGATCCTGCCTCTGCTGCCAATCGGCTGTGTGGCCTGGGGCAAGTCACCTCTGATCTCTGTTTCCGAATCATCCCTTCCTTTTCCTACCTCCCAGGGTATTAGAAGGACACACGGGATTGTCTAGAGATCTTCTGCAGGAACCAGCAGGGCTTAGGGGAAACTGCACTGTCCTGGGAGTCAGAAGACCAGGGTTCTAACCCCAGCTCTGCCCCATGACTGCTGAATGACACGGGGGCAAGCCCTTATCTCCTCTGTGCCAGTCACCTCATCTGCAAAATGCAGACGGCATCCCTGTTCTCCCTCCATCCGAGACTGAGTCTGACCTGATCATTTTATTTCTCCCCCAGTGCTTAGTACGTAATAAAGTGCTTAACCAATGCCACAATATTCAACATCACACATCATATGTGTACCAGGAAAGACTCAGCAGTGACTGACTGGATGGATAGCTCTCCCCAGTGTCTTGTCGCCCCTTCTTGCTTCCCAACTCCTCCACTACCTCATGATGATGTTGGTGATGTCTCTTTGCCCGCCACCCCAAAGGTTAGACGGTTGTCATTGCGGCACAAAATGAAATCTTTGTTCCTGGGGTGCTCCCCCTAAGTCCTCAAACTGACAAAGTAGCCAAGCCCACAGTACACCTTCCTGGCTGCTGTGATCTCCTAGGAGCTCAGATGGAGTTCAGGGAGCCAAGAGCCCCCCTCCAGCCCAGGATACTTCAACTACCCCATGTCTTCCACATACAGATTCTGAATGTGGTAACTGAAAGGTGTGAGGGCACTGTGCCTACTAAAGCCAATTTCCCTCTCTCTGGAATCATTCTAACATCCTGCATCTCGGGGGGAACATCCCAACCTGCCCACTCCACACTCCCATCTGCGTGCAGAACAGGGAAATTTTTGCACGAGGCTAGTTCCCCTCCAATCCTCTTCCCTTCTAACTCACTTTCAGATATCTTACTGCTCGAAGATCTTACTCCTGCAACATATGGTGCCAGACACATACTTGCTTCAGGGCCTGGGTTTGAGAAAAGAGTCAGCCAAGTGCCTCTGTATCCCTCCAGAGTGTGCAAAGTTACAATGCCAACACTAGGTCAGACCCAAGGTCCATTCCATCCAGGATTTGGTCACTGGATAGTGGCTGAAAGACTCTTGGAGCCCCTGTTGACTAGTTACCCTCTTGAATATCGAAAATGGGAAAGGTATCCCCTTCAAGATTCAGAGCTTATGGTTATTAGTAAGACAATTTCCTCAATCACTCCTGGTTTGCTCTTGCAAGCTATCAGACTCCTCCATCATGATCAAGGCTCTGAGTCTGTTATGTCTATTTGTTTGTGTTATCTTTTAAAGTTGTTACAACTCCTGTTGTATCAGTCTCCATCCCCTTCTTCCCACTTCAACTTTGAGATTTTGAGCCCCTCAAGGGACAAGGACCATGTATAATTCCCAAATGTGTATTTCATCCCAAGCGCTTAGTCCAGTGATCTGCACAGAGTACAAGCTTAACAAATCAATTGTATTTATTGAGCGCTTACTGTGTGCAGAGCACTGTACTAAGCGCTTGGGAAGTACAAGTTGGCAACATATAGAGACAGTCCCTACCCAACAGTGGGCTCACAGTCTAAAAGGGAGTCTAAAAGGGAGTCTAATGGACTACTCTAGTCCATTACTGTCCTCATTTTTCATGAAAAAACGACCCATCGGTCAACTGAGAGATTATCTACAACTCTTCCAACTCTTCCAACACAGTGCAAATGGATTCAGAAATCAAACAAACAAAAAAAACCCCTTTGCCCTTGAAAATGTCATTTCTTTTTTGGTTCCTAACACCCTCTTCAATGTTTAGGCAATAAATAAGTAGGCCCTCTTTTAGTTTTTAGTAGGAGATAATGGATTTTGTTATTATTTTGGAAAATAAAACATCTAGGATTTTTATACTGGCTAACAGACACTCAGAGTTTATTCAGAGGCTGTTTCACCCTATATGCATTAAAACCGTTTTCACAGGATTCAATATCATTGTAGCTTATTGTTCCCATAAAGTATATTTTGATCAACCATGTAATTATTTCCCTCCAAACCTATTAAGTAGACCAGGTGCATATTCCAGCTTTCATTTCATGCACAAAAGATGTGTCGGAGGGTCGGTTCAGCCTGATGTGGTATCCCACCAGAGTGACTCATCCACAGCTTTGACCTGGTTCCATTTGAAACCCTAGGAACTCTCTGTTGTGATTCAGAGCATAGTTCTGGAGGCCGGCAAAAGATAATTCAGTTCAAAGAACAGACGCCTGCCTATTCAACAACTCCCCCCCCCAGTGATGCCGCAATGGTCTTGAGGGTAGATCCTCATCCTCTTTTGAACTGAAAATCCGCTTTTTGAAGGATGAAACTAAGTAGAGGAATATAAGAAATGGCACCAACTGGGTCAGGTCAATGGTCCACCCAGGCCAGGATTTTGTCTCTGGGGGTGAAACTAAAAGATGTTTGGAAAAACAGTGGCTGCCCTTCTCTCCTCATGGTTATGGATGGATGATCTAAAATTTATAACTTTTCTCCTAAAATATTGTCCTGGATCTTGGACATACTGTTATTGGTTCTCTTGGTTCTCCTTCTATCTCTCTGCCTGCTCCTTCTCAGTCCCTTTTGTTGGCTCCTCCTCTGCCTCCCACCCTCTGACAGTAGTGGTCCCCTAAGGCTCAGTTCTAGGTTCCCTTCTATTCTCCCTCTAATAATAATAATAATAATGTTGGTATTTTTTAAGCACTTACCATGTGTCGAGCACTATTCTAAGCGCTGGGGTAGATACAAGGTGATCAGGTTGTCCCACATGGGCCTCACAGTCTTCATCCCCATTTTACAGATGAGGCAACTGAGTCACAAAGAAGTTAAGTGACTTGCCCAAAGTCACACGGCAGATAAGTGGCAGAGCTGGGATTAGAACCCATGACCTCTGACTCCCAAGCCCGAGGTTTTTCCACTGAGCCATGCTGCTTCCCAAAATAATAATGGCATTTGTTAAGTGCTTACTATGTGCCAAGCACTGTTCTAAGCACTAAGATAGATTCAGGATTATCAGGTTGTCCCACGTGGGGCTCACATTCTTAATCCCCATTTTACAGATGAGATAACTGAGGCACAGAGAAGTTAAGTGACTTGCCCAAAGTCACACAACTGACAAGTGGCAGAGCCGGAATTAGAACCCATGACCTCTGACTAACAAGCCCATGCTCTTTCCACTAAACCACGCTGCTTCCTCTACACCCACTCCCTTGGAGAACTCATTCACTCCTATGGCTTCGGTGACCATCTCTATGCAGATGATTCCCAAATTTACTTCTCCAGTCCTGACCTCTTTCCTTCCCTGCAATCTCACATTTCCTCCTGCCTTCAAGACATATCTACCTGGATGTCCTGCTAACACTTCATTTTAAACAAGTCCAAAATTGAACTCCTTATCTTCCCACCCAAACCCTGTCTTCCTCTTGTCTTTCCCATCACTGTAGACAACACTAATGTTCTCCCTACCTCATAAGCCCGTTGGCGTTGCCCTCGATTTATTGAGAATCAGTGTGGCCTGAGAAGCAGAGAGGCCTAGAGGATAGAACATAGGCCTAGAAGTCAGGAGGACAGGGGTTCTAATCCCAGTTCCACCATTTGTCTGCTGTGTGACCTTGGGCAAATCATTTAACTTCTCTATGCCAAGGTACCTCATCTGTACAATGAAAATGAAGACTGTGAGCCCCTGTGGGACAGGGACTGTGTCCAAACTGATTTTTGCATCCACCCCAGCCATTAGAACAGTGCCTGACACATAGTAAGCACTTAACAAATACCACGATTATTACTATTATTATCTTATTCCACCCACATATTCAGTCTGTGACCAAAATGTGTCAGTTGTACCTTCACAATATTGCTAAAATCTGCCCTTTCATCCACTCATTCATTCAAACCTATTTATTGAGCGCTTGCTTTATGCAGAGCACTGTACTAAGCACTTGGAAAGTGCAATACAGCAATAAAGAGAGACAGTCCCTGCCCACAACAGGCTTACAGTTGATAGGGGGCTCTTTCCTCTCCATTCAAACTGTAACCAATCTGATCCAAGCACTTATCCTATCCCACCTTCCTACTGGCCTTCTGAAGCACTAAATCAGCTAGCTCTACCCTACCTCACTTCACTAATCTCCTACTACAGCCCAGCTCACTCACTTTGCTCAACTTACTCTCTATGCCCTGCTCTCTTTGTACAGTGTTCTGCACACAGTAAGCACTCAATAAATGCGATTGAATGAATCATCTATCTTCACCCCAACACTTTTCCCACAACCTCCCCCAAGCCTGAAACTCCTTCCCCGTCCATATGCACCAGACTACCACTCTCTCCACCTTCACAACATTACTAAGGTCACATCCCCTCCAAGAGTCCTTCCCCAATTAAGCCTTCTTTTCTCCGGCTCACTCTCCCTTCTATGTAGTCTATGCACTTCAATCTGCAGCCTTTGGACATATGATATTCACCCCTTCCCCAACTCCACAGCACTTATCCTTAAATCATTTATCATAAATTACTATTTTCTCGTATTAATGACCTTCTCCCTGTCTAGACTGTAAGCTCATTTTTGGCAGGGAATGTTTCTTCTAATTCCGTGGTACTCTCCCAAGCACTTAGTAACAGTGCTCTGCACAGAATAAGCATTCAACAAATATGACTGATTGCTCTGTTGTCCATGTCTCTTGAGCCCTGTAACATGCATAACTTTTCCCTCATTCAGTACCTTACTCTAGAGTATTCTATTTGGGATTTCAAATCCACAAATGTATCCAAACCTTTCTTGTTGCTACTGTTAGTTTTGAGTTGCATAATATCCTGTGGTAATGAAGCCCATATGTTCACCATGTGCTGTTGGGGGAAAAAAAAGTTTCCTTTCATTATATCGAAGCTATCACCTTCAAGTTTCAATGAGTCCTCCCTTTTCCTTTCATGGTGAGATTTGGTGACCAACTATTCGAGATTTGCCCTTTTCTCAGCTTTCATGATTCAGCATCCCTTAGATAATGAGCTCCATGCGGGATGGTGACTGGGTCTGACTTGGTTATCCCTTATCTATCCTAGCACTAAATACGATGTTTGGTACATAGTACTAAGGGAGAACAGTGTTGCTAGTGGAAATAGCATACGTCTGGGAGTCAGGAGACCTGGTTTCTAATTCTGGCTCCACCATTTGCCAGTTGTGTGACCTTAAGTTTGCTCTGCCTCAGTTCCTCACTTAAAATGGAGAGTTCATTCCTTTATTCATACCCCTCCCAGACCCACAGCACTTCTACACCTATCTGTAATTTATTTATATATATATTAATGGCTGTCTCTCCCTCTAGACTATAAGCTTATTGTGGGCAGGGAATGTGTCTGTTACATTGTACTCTCCCAAGCACTTACTATAGTGCTCTGTACACAGCGAGCACTCAATAAATATGATTAAATTAATGAATGAATACCTTGTATGCCCTCCTACTTAGACTGTGAGCCCCATGTGGGAGAGGAACTGTGTCCAACTTGATTAACTTATATCAAATCCAGTGCTTAGATGCTTGACACATAGGTGCTTAACAAATGACCATAATTATCATTGATTATTATGAATGAGTGCTTAGATACTATTTTTTTATCATTACTATAATATTGTTATTATTACTATTGTCATTATCATTATTATTACACTTCAATCACACACCCTCTTATCTTTAACTTTCCAAAACAAAGAGGTCTTTGTCTTTTCAGTGCCCCTTCACACAGAAATGTCCCTTTCCCCATGATGATTTTCTGAGAAGCTCCCTCGAAGAGATTATGACCACTCTCTAGAAACAAGAGCTGAGTTTCCCATTAGTAGTAAAGGACCGTTGATCGATTGACTGATTGATTGATAGATAGCTCTTTTCTCTCTACTTTGAAGATGGCATACCTTCAGTAATAATAATAATGATGGCATTTGTTAAGCACTTACTATGTGCCAAGCACTGTTCCAAGTACTTGGGGGGGGGGGGGGGCAGTATAAGGTAGGTTGTCCCATGTGGGGCTCACACTTTTAATCCCCATTTTACAGATGAGGTAACTGAGGCACAGAGAAGTTAAGTGACTTGCCCAAAGTCACAAAGCTGATAAGTGATGGAACCGGGATTAGAACCCGTGACCTCTGACTCCCAAGCCCATGCTCTTCTCACTGAGCCATGCTGTTTCTCTACTGTTGGATGCTGCTTCAGTACTGTTGGATTCCTCCAACCAATCAATCCCTAATATTGAGTGTGTGAGAGTACTGTGAGCAACATAAAGTCAACAGCACATTCTAGTTTATGACAGCTGGATGCCGTACTTGCATGTGGTAGCAGAGAATAGGCATGCACCTAATTTTTTTTACACCCCCTTATGCCTCCAGTCAACTATGCCCAGGACTGAACAAAAAGCTGGGAGCCTGTCCTCGTGCTAGAGGAAAGGTTGGCCATTCCACCACAGCGGGTACTCAGCAATGGCTGTTATTTCAACTTCATTATTTTCTTTCTCACACCCTTCCTTCTCCAAAATTATTTTTCTTTCTTCACTTTATTTTCTTCATCCTCTTGTTCCTACTCCTCCTTCTCCTTCTGCTACTCTTCATCTTAAACCTCAATCACCACCACCTGCTCTTTCTGCCCTGAGCAGGGAGACACAGTGGCTTTTATGCCTGAGAAGGCAGTGACTGCCATCTGGATATGTGTGGTAGAAGTGGCAGCATCAGTGAAGTATATTGTACTGGAACTGTAGAAAAGCAATAGTTAAAAAGGCTAGAAGATATAAAATAGAGGGAGGGACCAGGCGTGAGTTTATGCTGCCTCCTTTTATACTGATGAAAATTCACTGATTTATAACTACCAATTCCATAATTAAATGAAATCCCCTTGGTCTCAGAATGGAGGCTCATTCATTATTCCCAGTAGGAACTTGATCTATCATTTTTATGGGATTTATTGAGCTCTTCCTCAAAACACTATACTGAAGGCCGCGGCGAATACAAGGTGATCAATAAACACAAACCCCCAAGCACTCAGTGCAGAGCTCTGTCCACAGCAAGAACACTCTATTAAACATTTGGATGAGCACAATAGAATTGGTAGACATGATCCCTGGTCTCAAAGATCTTACAAACTAATGGGGAAGACAAACACTAAAAAAAATTTACTACGACTAAAATAAGGAAGAAGAAGTGTTGGTGCATTAGCAATTTGAATGGAATGATGATTGTGAGCTGGAAAAGAGTAGAAGAGAATGGCTAAGTAGTGGAGAGAGAGCTGATTGAGTAAAGCCAGAGTCAGAAGGACCTGGGTTCTAATTCTGGTTCTGCCACTTGTCTGTTTTGTGACTTTGGGTAAGTCACTTAACTTCTCTATGCCCCAGTTACCTCATCTGTAAAATGGGGATTTAGACTATGAGCCTCATGTGGGACATGGACTCTGTCCAATCTGATTGGTTTTATCTACCCCTGCTCTTAGTACAGTGCTTGACACATAGTAAGTGCGTAACAAATGCCATAAAAATAGAGAGAAGTGGTAACCATCAGAGATTTTTGAGGAGAGCAAAGTGATGCTTCAGAAAAGTGATCTAGGTAGCAGAGCAAAATATGGAATGGAGAAGGGAGAGTCTGAAACTTGGGCCTGGATGAATATGATGGTCATTTGGGTAGAAAGGAAGGGGCAGATACTGGAAATGCTTTAAAGATATTGATAACAATATCAAGACATACCAAGAAAGACACTCAAACCAACCAGAACATTGTTAAGATTAAGGCTTCAGTAAATTCTGTAGGTCTCGTACAGAGACTGCTGTCTCCACAGTCATTTCTACCAAGTAGCATCTCCAGAGTGAAAACAGTTGAGTCATTCAGGAAACAATTAGATTACAACATGGAGATAGATGTTACCAAAAACATGTCTTAGCTGTAATTTTTAATATTTAAAAAGTACTTTACAGCTAATTATTGCAGTGTGCTTGGGGGCTTGGCTTTCATTTTGCTTTGTTCTGTTTGATTGTGCATGCTGCCTAAATGAGGAGCCATTTTGGAAAGGTTGGGGAATACATGTTTCTCAGCTATTATGAATATCCCAGCTGATGTGTAATGAGAGTTGAAATGAACTCTCTGATGAGATTTCTCTTTTACATTGAAATACTTACCTCTTGGTTCAACTCCAGAGACCGCAGAGGCAGTGTCTTTCCAGCCAAAGGGTTCAGAACAGTAACCTAATTACTCCAGCATGACCTAGTGGAAAAAGCACAGGCCTGGGAGTGGATGATCTGGGTTTGAATCCTGGCTCTACTGTGGGACCTTGTGCAATTCACTTCATTTCTCTGTGCTTCAGTCCCCTAATCTGCACAATGGGGACTCAGTATCTGTTCTCCCTCCTACTTAGACTGTGAGATCCATGTGTAATCTGACTACCTTGTGTCTGTCCCAGTGCTTAGTAAATACTTGGCACATAGTAAGTACTTTCATTCATACAATCATATTGACAGCTTACTGTGTACAGAGCACTGTACTAAGCACTTGGGAAGTACAAGTTGGCAACATAACAACAAAAATAACTCAAAGTACTTAACAAATATGATTGTAATGTATTATTATTATTATTATTATTATTATTATTATTATTATCATTCCATGTTTCTCTCCTATTTTGTAAGGTGAATAGGTTCATGTTCCCAAGGACTCAGCAAGGGGATGAGGGTGGGTACCTTAAATTGGAACATTTTGCTAGCTCGTGAGGAATTTCCAGTCACTCTTCCAAATATGTCACTCCCTAAGACAGTTTGGACAGGGGAAGAGAAAGGGTTTTCTGCACACAGTGGAGAATGGGTGGAGAGTGCTTTCCTGGCAATGACTGGAGGATTAGAATGAATGGCAGTGATTATTCATTAAAATACAACTCTTGCACCCTGATTGTGTATACTTGGTACCTCAGACAACAGCTCGATTTAACCATTCTAGTCATCCACTTGAATGCAAGGGCACTTAATAAACTCGGTGTTCTATAACACTCAGTGTTCTTATCACTCTCAATTCCTTCTCTTTTGCCCAAAATACCTAAAACACTGAATCACCTGGGGAAATGCATGACCCTGATAAGGCCAAAGATTCAGTTGCTGGGATTAGGTGACTTCAGTTGCTGGGATTAGGTGACTTCCAGCTGTCACTTTAAAAGTTTCCACATAGTGTCTGGTTTGTATTTCATCAACCTCCATTTCCCCAGCTTGCCAGAGGGCGGAGGGGCTATAACACATGGTGACATGATCAGCAGGTAGCAAGCCAGAGGGAGGAAGAAAAAATGCAAAATGTACTGGATCATCAGTCGCTGGAGGGAGAGAAAGATTGACAATGAAATCAAAAGATATCAGCTTTGTCATAATGCCTTCTTTTCTCATCATTACAAAAGTACAAGTTGGCAACATATAGAGACAGTCCCTATCCAGCAGCGGGCTCAGAGTCTAGAAGGGGGTGTGTGGGGGGGACAGACAACAAAACAAAACATGTGAACAGGTGTGAAGTCATCAGAATAAATAGAAATAAAGCTAGAAGCACATCATTAACAAAATAAATAGAATAGTAAATATGTACAAGTAAAATAAGTAGAGCAATAAATCTGTACAAACATTTTTACAGGTGCTGTGGGGAGGGGAAGGAGGTAGGACTGGGGGGATGGGAAGGAGGAGAGGAAAGAGGGGGCTCAGTCTGGGAAGGCCTCTTGGAGGAGGTGAGCTCTCAGTAGGGCTTTGAAGGGAGGAAGAGAGCTAGCTTGGCGGATGTGCAGAGGGAGGGCATTCCACGCCAGGGGGATGACGTGGGCCGGGGGTCGACGGTGGGACAGGAGAGAACAAGGCACGGTGAGGAAATTAGTGGCAGAGGAGTGGAGGGTGCGGGCTGGGCTGTAGAAGGAGAGAAGGGAGGTGAGGTAGGAGGGGGCGAGGTGATGGAGAGCCTTGAAGCCGAGGGTGAGGAGTTTTTACTTGATGTGTAGGTTGACTGGCAGCCACTGGAGATTTTTGAGGAGGGGAGTAACATGCCCAGAGTGTTTCTGCACAAAGATGATCCGGTCAGCAGATAGAGTATGGGCCTAGGAGACAGAAGGACCTGGGTTCTAATCCTCGCTCTGCCTCATGTCTGCTATGTGACCTTGGGGAGGTCACTTAACTTCTCTGTGTCTCAGGTACCTCATCTGTAAAATAGGGATTACATCTGTGAACCCCATGTGGGACAAGGACTGTGTCCAACCGATGAGCTAGTTTCTACCTCTGTGCTTAGTGTAGTGTCTGGCAAACAGTAAAAGTTTAACAAATACCAAAATAACTTGCAACACCAGTCCTTCAGTAGCTTAGTGTTTAGGTTGTCTATCCTAACCATCTTCTTTGCAAATGACCAACGAATAAACTTATTTTCTTTGAGCACTTCAGTTCATAGGCATTGCTGATTCTTTAGTTGCCTTTTTGACCACTTCTCCTAGACTCCCACTCATAAAGTCTCTCATTCCATATAAGAAGGAAATCATAGTGAGTATGTATATACAACACTCAAGCGTACAAACACACACACACACACACACACACACATACCCCAACACACTATTGTTCTTTTCAACATGTATACAGATGCATGTATAAACAATATAAAACTAACATCAGCCTTATGGAGATATTTATGGAAGATAACAGTCCCAGAATTTAAATTACTGAACTTCAGGCTGAACAAGGGTCAGGATTAAGTATTGCAACCATAATTCAACATTGCTGTTGAATCTACATTTAAATGGAAGCAAATTAAAAGCCCATTAGGTACACAACAGGGGTGCAGTTTACTAATCTATAATTTGGCAGAAACTTTTGCTTTTCAGATTCCTCCAGTTAATGCATTAATATATTATCTGACCCTCCAGCCCTCTTCTCTGATTGGCTCCCCTAAGCTGGGTCTTACTGATGGGCAAATTCACCCATTGAGAGTTTGCCATGCCTTGGCATTCTGATTGTTGGGCAAATCTGCATCACCTCTAGTTAAATGGTAAGGGAGATAGTTATAAAGTGGGTGAGGAGAAGAAAGGGTGGGGTTGCGTGGGGGAAGTGGCTATGGCTACAGGACAGGGGGAAGCCTTGGGAGGTGAGTTGTCTTTCAGGCTTCCAGCTCCATGAAAATTTGGGGAAATTAATTAATAGATCAGGGAGTAAGATATGTCTACTGTTGGTGTGAGATTTTAAAAATGTAAACAATTTGTCAGGGCAGATAGCCAAATAAGTTGTTGAACTGGTGTGGTAATTTAATTTAGATTTGGACAATGCAGGTGCTAATGAGCTCATTGCATCACATTTTCCAAAGAGGCCCTCTTTGAACTCTGACCATTCATTACACCATTTCAAGATGCAGAAGAAGAGAAGAAAATCTGGTCTCTCCACCACTAGCTAAATTTCGGGGATTCAGAAGTCTTGTATCAATTTTCAAAAAAGCAGGTGACTTTATGAAAATGGATGACAAAGACCCTGGTAGAGAAACTCAAAAATGTGAAGAAATGTTCAGAAGGAATTAGCCTGCCACAAGACACTGTAAGAAGTAAAGAAAAAAGCTGTTATTCAATCTATGTTGGACAAGAAACCACAGAGTCAGAAAAACAGACTTCCACATCATCAACATCATCATCAATCATATTTATTGAGCGCTTACTATGTGCAGAGCACTGTACTAAGCGCTTGGGAAGTACAAATTGGCAACACATACCAATTGGCAACACATTGGCAACACATTCCACATCTGCTGCCTCCTAGGGCATCTCATAATCATAATGCAGGTCCCCACTTGGGGCTCACAGTCTTAATCCCTGTTTTATAAATGAGGCAACTGGGGCAGCGAGAAGTTAAGTGACTTGCCCAAAGTCAAACAACAGACGAGTGGCAGACCCGGGATTAGAGCACAGGTCCTTCCGATTCTGACTTCACTCAATCAGCTCTCTCCCCACTACGTAACCACCCTCTTCTCCTACTCCTTCCAAGCTCACAATCATATTGTGATTGTGAAATTGTGAAATGATTGTGAAATTGTGATAGGTGAAATATTGTGAAATGATCACAATCATTTCTTTCATATTGCATATGCACCAACACTTCTTCTCTCTTCTTTCAGTCCTAGTAAATTTTCTCAGTGTTTGTCTCCTCTTTTAGATTGTAAGCTCCTTGAGGACAGAGATCTTGTCTACCTACTCTGATGTTGCTCATATAAGTATTTAGTATAGTGCTCTGCATCCAGTAGGCGCTCAAATAATGTAATTTCAAATATTTCCACCAAGTTTGAAAAATCGTGTAGTGATGTTTGGTGTTACAGTCAGTGATGCTTGAAAAGGCAATTTAATCTTCAAAAAATGAAGTACTTCCTGAAGTTCTATAACAGATCCTAATTCATAACATATAAGTTTATGGAAAACCTACCAAACGACGGAGCCATTCACAATGCACTCACTTTTTTTTATAGAACATAACCCTATTGTATCACAGTGAATGACTTTATGATCTACAATGGGGCCCACAATCTAGGTGATGGTAGACAGATTATAAACAATAATGTAGCTTCAAAAAAATACTAAGCAACAGATTCAATAAGCCAAAACAGACAAGATAGTACAGTTCTGGGAGCCAGAGGACCTGGGTTCTATTCCCAGCTCTGCCACTCGACTGCTGTGTGACCTTGGGCAAGTCACTTACCCTCTCTGTGTCTCGGTTTCCTCAACTACAAAATGGGGATCCAGAATTTGTTCACTTCCCTACTTGACTGTGAGCCCCATTTGGGACAGGTCTGTATCCAGCCTGAGGAATGCTTATCTACCCCAGCACTTGAAGCGTAGTAAGCCATAACAAATACCATAAAAAAATGCAAAAATAAGATGAACGGGTAATTCAGTGGACAACCAATGCTTTTGGGGTAGTTCAGGTCAGGTTAAGGATTAGTTACTGTTGTTTCTTCCTCATATATTCCTGACGAGAGACTTTAGTGTCTGACTTGCATGTTTTGTATATATAGTTAATACCATACTGTCTTTTTTTCTGCCATCTCCTTGGGGAATCTACCACTACTACAATGGGGAGAGAGCTGGGGCAATTAGCTTTCTTCCCCAGTTTTCTGCTGAGCACTCAAAGTGTCAGACAGGAGCATAATCTTTAGCAAAGGTTTTCCTGGCACCCTAGGGAAACCTTAATCTATCCCGTCATGGATTGATGACCATGGTTACCTGGGCAAAACCTGGGCTCACTAGCTGGAGTCGTTAGTGAATAGATAGCAAAAACAAGCTTTTTGAGGATTAGAATTATCTGTTGGCATGGTTACTTTGACCAAAAACTTTAGGGAAAAGGACAAATTGGTCATGGAGCAGAAGATTCATGATGCATCTGGAAAGGAAAGCAGCATGGCTCAGAAGCAGCATTACTTAATGGATAGAACACAAGCCTGTGAGTCAGAAGGCCCTGGGTTCTAATCCCGATGCTGTCACTTCTCTGCTTTGTGATCTTGGACCAGTCACTTAACTTCCCTGTACTTCAGGTACCTCATATGTAAATTGAGGATTAAGACCGTGAGCCCCAATGGGACAGGGACTGTGTCCAACCTGATCAACTTGGATCTATCCCAGTGTTTAGAACAGTGCTTGTTGCATGTCATTCCCTCTCCCAGGCCCACAGCACTTATGTACATATCTGTAAATTACTTAAATTAATGTCTGTCTCCCCCTCTAGATTGTAAGCTCATTATGGGCAGGGAATATATCTGCTTTACTGTAATATTGTATTCTCCCAAGTGCTTAGTACAGTGCTCTGCACACAGTAAGTCTTCAATGAATACGATAGAATGAACGAACGAAAGTGCCATTATTATTATGTTTATTATTAATAATGATGGTATTTGTTAAGTGCTTACATGTGCAAATCACTGTTCTAAGCGCTGGGGGGATACAAGGCAATCAGGTTGTCCCGCTTGGGGCTCACAATCTTAATTCCCATTTTACAGATGAGGTAACTGAGGCACAGAGAAGTTAAGTGACTTGCCCAAAGTCACACAGCTGACAATTGGCAGAGCAGGGATTTGAACCCATGACCTCTGACTCCAAAGCCCAGGCTCTTCCCCCTGAGCCACGCTGCTTCTCTGGAATATTAGGAAAGATTATTAGGAGCAAGGGACTAGGGTAGGGACGGGGGCAAAGTTACTGCTCCTGAGTCTGGGGAGACAGGGAATACAAAGGGGAAAGTAATTAGAGGGCAGCGTTCTCTCTGCTCTTGCCTAGCAAATTGGAAATCTTCTGGGGGGAAGGGATAGCACAGGATGCATCTTCCAACTCATGACTCCATCCTACTTAGACTGTGAGTTCTATGTGGGACAGGGACTGTACTCAACCTGATTAGCTTATATCTACCCCAGTGCTTAGAACAGTGCTTGATGCATAGTAAATGCTTAACAAATATCATTTAAAAACTCATAAGTGGTTATCTGCCACATCCAGCCCTGATACGGAACCATGTCCAGAGTATAATCCAGATTGGTACTTTCTCAACTGAACTTCATTTGCCAGTGTAGACCGAGACTGAGGGAGTCTGCCTATTTGCCTAGGCAATTATTTTCGACTGAAAAACTTTGAAATGGGACTCCCTCACTAACTTTTTCAATCTTTAATTTGGAATTAAATCTAGCAATTTTCCAGCCAAGACAGGATAATGCCATATATAGCTTTAAAGATGTTGTGGATCAGCACAAAATTAATTAAACCCAAATCAGTAGAGTCCTCCAGGCTTACCCAGTCCCTGCAGGATCTCTGAAGAGAGGGATTTGTTGCTCTGTCTGGTGCTGTTTGCGCAGACTGATAACAGAATTCACTCTGTAGGGTTTCTGGCAGATGACACTATATACAAGCAGCAGGTGGTTTTCTGGGGGCCTTCCTGATTGATTGCAGTATTCCAACACTGAAGGGAAGCTGGAATCTGCTCAGCAGGAGAAGAATGTCAGAGCTGTGGCTCTCAATACCAGAGAAAGGATGTGTTCTTTGACAGTGAGCCCACTAAAGGGGAAGAGTTCAGACAATTAATGAACCAGCCCTCTTTGGCCCTTGGTAATTCTTCCATAATAAAGATATTGGCCAGTTATTGGTTAGACTGTGGGCAATCTAATTGAGGAAGAGATTAATTGCACCATATTTAGGAATTGACAAGGGGCTGGATTTCACATGACCCCACATCACTGCTCAGGGCACAAAATTACACTAACCAGGGGTGAAAGGGCAAACTATGCCATAATTTTTAAATCCTTAAGACTGTCAGTGAAGGGGTGACTGCATTGCAGAGCTTGGCTTCATTCAATGGATGGAGTAAGGACTTGGAAAAAATATTTTGACTGGGCCCCTAACTCTTCTCTTGGCAGTAATAACTGTAATATTTGTTAAGCACTTAATGTCTTCCAGGTTCTGTACTGAGTGTGGGGATAGATAGAAGATAATCATGGCAGAAAATGTTCCCATACCAGTTGGAGCTCACAGTCTAGAGGGAGGGGCTACATGGTACAGGTGAAGTCCAGAGGACTTTAATGACTTGTTCAGGATACCATAATAGGCAAGTGGTGGAGCCAGGATTGATATAAGATAATCAATTTGGGGCTAAGTAGGAGGGAGTAGTATTTAATCCCTATCCCATGAGGAAACTGAGGCACAGAGATAGGATGGTGGGGGATGTGGTAGACAGCTTTTGCTTAGTTCCAGGAAGAGATGTAACATGGCCAGTGCTGCTAATGGCAGGATAACGGTGTTGAAAGAATAAGCCTGCTGGATTTATCAATCAATCAATCAATCAATGGTATTTATTCAGGGCTTAAATATTGGGAGAGTACAATGCAACAGAGTTGGTAGATATTTTCCCTGCCCACATTGGGCTTCCAGGCTATAGGGGGAGACAGAAATCAATATAAATAAATGATTTACAGATATGCACATAATTGCTGTGGGGCTGAGGGTGAATACCAAATCAATCAATCAATTGTATTTATTGAGCGCTTACTGTGTGCAGAGCACTGTACTAAGCGCTAAGTACTAAATGCCCATAGGGTACGAATCCAAGTGCAGAGATGACACAGGAGGGAGAGGGAGGAGGAGAAAATAGTACTTAATTAGAGAAGACCTCTTGGAGGAGGTGTGACCTTAATAAAACTTTGTATGTAGGGAGAGTGTTTGTCTGGCATACACAGCGTGTCTCAGTGGAAAGAGCACGGGCTTGGGAGTCAGAGGTCATGGGTTCTAATCTCGGCTCTGCCATTTGTCTGCTGTGTGATCTTGGGCAAGTCACTTGACTTCTCTGAGCCTCAGTTACCTCATCTGTAAAATAGGGAATGAAGACTGTGAGCCCCACGTGGGACAACCTGATCATCTCGTATCCCCCCAGCGTTTAGAACAGTGCTTTGCACATAGTAAGCATTTCACAAGTGCCATTATTATTATGGAGGGGAGGGGGCTCCCAGCCAGAGGGAAGATTCATTCATTCATTCATTCATTCAATTGTATTTATTGAGCACTTACTGTGTGCAAAGCACTGTACTAAGCGCTTGGGAAGTACAAGTTGGCAACATGTAGACGGTCCCTACCCAAAAGCGGGCTCACAGTCTAGAAGATGTGGGTAAGGGATCGTCTTCGCATCTTGAATGAAGGAATCAATCAATTGTATCACAGCTAAGGATCACACTTATTGTGCGCAAAGCACTGTACTAAGCATTTGGAAAAGTACAACACAACAGAGTTGATAGATTGTGATTCCTGCCAAGAAGAATATTACAGTCAGCAGGGGAAGATGGGTGTTAAAGTCATCTTATTAATCTACTTGGCCTCCTTTTAGAAAGAGTGTCAAATTTATCTTATATGTTGGTTCCTGGGATTCTAAACCCAGGCTTAGAAGTAGCAGCGGGCCCTTGAAGTCGTTTTAATTATTGCTCATTTTGTCTGAATGTGTTTAGCTCCTGGAGTCCATTAAAATATTTACCTGTTTGATGTGGTTACAGGAAAATTAAATTCTCTCATTCAATATAAATAGTCCCTCACAGGAAATTAAACCTTTTGGGTTTTCATACTTGTTCTCCTGCCTCCACCTTTGTTTTGTTTCAATTTTGGAGCCTGCCATAGGCAGTCAAGCTTGTGGGGGGAGTTTCTGAATGACAATTCAAACAAAAACAAAACCCCAAACTAGTTTTTTTTTTTTAATTATATGCTTCAAGTGCTCTTTTCTAGTGTTTCTGGAACAGTTGTGTGTCTGAGAAGTGCCCTCCTTGCCAGAGAACCTTGGGAAAAGATGACCTTGTGAGGGCTGTCAGGCAGACAAATGGGAGTGGAGAGCACAAACTTGTCTATGGAGTTTAATTTATATAATTCATATAAACGAACCCATTCAGAATGAAAAATCAAACAAAAAAAACCCTTTTTCTGCTTCTCTGCTCGATTTACTCAATCACCTCTTTCTCCTCTTTCTATCGTTGGTATAGACACAGCTGGTTCTTAAAATATGAAGGAAGGAGAAACTATTGGAGTTGTTTGAAACCCTCCTGAATGTTTAGCCTTGATTTCCTCAACTGAAAGACACCAAGTGCTGGGTTTTGCATTTTGATCTCTGATTAAGATGGAAATATCTCAAACTGCATGCAGCTAAGCCTCTTCCTTGGGGTGATACATCTGAAGAATTACAGACATTTACGGAAGCAACGTGGCTCAGTGGAAAGAGCACGGGCTTGGGAGTCAGAGATCATGGGTTCTAATTCCGGCTCCGTCACATATCTGCTGTGTGACCTTGGGCAAGTCACTTAACTTCTCTGTGCCTCAGTTACCTCATCAGTAAAATGGGGATTAAGACTGTGAGCCCCACGTGGGACAACCTGATCACCTTGTACTCCACCCTAGCACTTGGAACAGTGCTTTGCACATAGTAAGTGCTTAACAAATGCCATCATCATTATTATTATTATATTTACATTATAAACTAATACAGTCTCAGAACTTGCTTCAGAGGCATTAGTTTCAGACTCTGCCTACAAATGAATTATTTGGGCCATATTTTTCATCTTCTACCCAGACCTAGGTTTTAATCCTGGCTCCACCATTTGAAAGTCACTTAACTGCTCTGGACCTCAACTTCCTCCTCTGTAAAATGGGGATTAACTATCTGTTCACCCTTCCCCTCAGGCTGTGAACTCCATATGGGACAAAGACCCCATATCCGATCTGATTGTACTTATAACAGGTTTTAGTACAGTGCTTGTCACATAATAAACACTTAACAAATACCACAGTTGTTATTTTTTACATCACCCTCTTAGTACTCTGATTTGAGCAAGTAACCATTGATTTGGAAGAGAGATTATCAGCACATCTTTGCATGTATGTTGCTGACTGACTGACATTTCAGTTTAAAGGCAATCATGTTGCAGAGAACTGTAGAGTAGAATTAAAGAGACTGTTTTGTCCATCCTTATTGAGTTAATTATCACTGAATGAATGATCTACCTTCATTTTCATTCCTGGCCACTGCTTTTCCCATTCTTCCTATTTTTATGAAGACTGTAATACATAGTTCTTGCCTGGTAGGGGTGAGTGAAGCAATTTTGATCACTTAAACAGTCCGTATGGACAATTTAGCCCAATCCTCTCCCTTCTTATTCCCTAGCAAAATATTTGGGGACTGAATTTTCCAGATACTGTAATACCATCAATCCTTCATTTCAATTCTCTTTTGTAAACCCAGTCACTGTCACAGAAATAAACACAAATATTCCTATCCACTGAAGGAATATTGGCACTGAAGTTCCATTCTGTTCTGAATTAACTACCTGCCAAAGTTGACAGAAACAAAATTGTCAAAATTGGCAAGACAATCATTCAAACGTGGTTTGCTTTTACTTTGGGTAAGCTGATCTTTCTTCTGACAGCCTATACACCCACTCGACATTCTAGATTGTATCCACCTTAAACTGAAAGTTCTGATCTTGTACCATTTGGATTCCGGAATCAATCATATAATCATGCGGGCGGTGAGTCTGGGCAGAAACCACCTGCTCAACCAATACTAATGGTCTGGAGTGGGATTTGATTTTCCCCTTGGAGGTCAAACAATCAATCACTGATAAATATGAGCATTTACTGTGGCAGAGCACTATGAAAGCTCTTAGGAGAGTAGAATACAGTTGAGTACATAGACATATTCCCTGCCCACAAGGACCTTACAGTCTAGGGTCAAATGATCCTCCAACTTCTAGGTTTACAAAGGAGAGTTAGTTTCCCTTCCTACCACCTGTACTCCTTTTGAATATGGATGCTTTCATAGCTCCTGGCATTACTCCAATATACAGCCAAGAGGTTGTATTCATAATCACTGGCATCAACCTCATGGTCATTATTTTGTTGAAGCCCTGTTTGGCCTTGGCATTGTGAAACTAACCTACTGACATTTCCCTGCCAATCAATCAGTCAGTCAGTCATATTTATTGAGCCCTTACTGTGTGCAGAACACTGTACTAAACACTTGAGAGAGTTCAATAAAACAATAAAAATACACATTTCCTGCACACTATAAGCTAAAAGTCTAGAGGGGGAAACAGACTAAGCCTTTGAGAGAGTACAGTGGTAGCAAATGTCACCGCCCCTGCTTTTAAGGGACCTGATGGGGAACTTGGAACTGACAAACGATTGAAATTGGCATAGTTACTTATGGGGCCATTTTGTTATTTGTATTAGTATACAGTCTATTATTTTCTGAACAAGAAGCTCTTAATAATAATAATAATAATAATGATGGCATTTTTTAAGCGCTTGCTATGTGCCAAGCACTGTTCTAAGCACTGGGGTAGATACAAGGTAATCAGGTTTTTCCATGTGGGGCTCACAGTCTTAATCCCAATTTTACAGATGAGGTAACTGAGGCACAGAGACGTTAAGTGACTTGCCCAAAGTCACACACCTGACAAGTGGTAGAGCTAGGATTAGAACCCATGACCTCTGACTCCCAAGCCTGTGCTCTTTCCAGTAAGCCACACTGCTTCTCATAGCCACACTGCTCCTTGGGAGCAGGGAATGTGTCTATCCATTCTGCTGCATTGCTTTTTCCCAAGCATTTAGTATAATGCTCATCACACAGTAAGTGCTCAATAAATGCCACTGATTGACTGATGATACAATTGATGATGATGATGACTGACTGATTTATGCCTTTGGAAACAAAGCAAAATGGAAACCTGAAAGGAATTTTCAGGTAATTCAGAAAATGATTTTTTTTTCCTCCACTTGGTCGAAGTGATGACTTTGAATTGATCAAGTTCACAGGTAATTATTCCTGAATGTCTTTTTTTGCTTGCATAGGCCTATCCAGTCATTCAGGAAAATGTCATATCTCACATGTTCAACAACCATTCCCCATTTTTAGGATGTTTTAGCCATTTGGCAGCAAAAGCAGCTGCTCTGAGGCTGTCTCCCCTTTCCCTCAGAGGAGCCACTGTGGCTGTCCAGAACATACCATCTATAGCATGTCTCTTCTCCCTTGCTTTTATCTCTGCCACTGTTGCTGAACAGCCATAGTCCTGTCACAGGAGTGCCCTCCCTCAGTCAATCAATCAATCGATAGTACTGAGTGCTCACTATATGCACAGCACTGTACTAAATGCTTGGGAGAGTACAATATAACAATAGAACAGAGTCGGCATACGCATTCCCTGCCCACGACAAGCTTACAGTCTAGAGGGGGGACACACTCGTGCTCTACGTAGGGTGGGATGGGAGCCACCTTTTGGAGCTTGACATGCTTCCTCTGCCTTACGCCCTCAGTATGCCCCTGCCCCTCTAGCTGTTTTCTTGTGATCTGGGGGGAATGTCCTCCCCTGAGAGGTAGAGGTCCAGACTGAGCCTCCTCCTTCCTCTCCCCCACCCCATCCCCCCTGCCTTACCTCCTTCCCCTCACCACAGCACTTGTATATATGTTTGTACAGATTTATTGCTCTATTTTACTTGTACATATTTTCTATTCTATTTATTTTATTTTGTTAACATGTTTTGTTTTGTTGTCTGTCTCCCCCTTCTAGACTGTGAGCCTTCTGTTGGGTAGGGACAGTCTATATGTTGCCAGCTTGTACTTTCCAAGTGCTTAGTACAGTGCTCTGCACACAGTAAGTGCTCAATAAATACGATTGAGTGAATGAATGAATGAGCTAGGGTAGCTTGGAGGACTTCAGTGGCTATATCACAGCCAACTAGTCTTCCGAGGGGGCCTGGGGTAGCCCCTGACCATCCTTGAGAACTATGGGGAAATGCTGTGTCAGGTGTTGAACTGGGGAATCTCAATTTAGGCTCCAGGGAATGCATCAATGCAACAATCTCCACAACTTTTCAGGTTGGCTGTCTCTCCACAAATACTATAGTAGGCCCACTGAGTGTCGCACCTGGAGAGTTTCCAGTACTCTTCCAGTCTTGGCTACGGGAGGGAGAGTCAAGCAGAGGCCTACCCATTCTATTCCTTGCTTGAACAGTGGCTAGCGAGTGGAAGGCAGTCTGCTACAAGTCAAAACTCACCCGTGCTGGGCAACAGTGGCATGGGAGAGAGTCGAGGGCGGAGACTAGAGTTTACTGCTTGGAAGGTGGCAATGGTAAAGCACTTCCGTATTTTTCCCAACTCTCTATGGATACACTACCAGAACGATTGCAGATGGAGAGCGGGGCTTTCTGGGAGAGATATGTCCGTGCTGTCACCATGGGTCGGAAAGACAAGACATTGGTAGTAAATGTAGCCGTAGTAATAGTAGTAGCTATAGCAGTAGCAATTGTAGTAGTAAGAGCAATAACAGTAATAATAATAATAGCAGGAGGAAGAGGAGGAGAAGGAGGAGTAATTGAGTGCTCACTGGATGCTACACATGCTATTGAGGACTTAGGGAAGTATGGCATACACACAAAATGCATCTTTTTCCCACAGGAGCATACTTTCTAGTGCGAAACACCAACATAAAAATATGAAAAAAGATTCGAGTCAGAAAAAGTAATTGACAGATAATTTAATTTTCATATAAATGCAAGTGCAGAGGAAGGACAAAAATAAATACCTAAAGGCTAGAGGTGACTTTTGGGTTGCTACAACTCAGGATGTCGGGAATTAATCAGGGAAGGTTAGTTTGCAGGGGCGAGGTTAAAGAGGGCTTTGAATGTGAGGAGGATTGTGATCTGGCAGATCTGTTACAGGAAGAGACTTCCAGGCTGAGACAGCATAAATGAAGCAATAAGGGTGAGAGGATTGAGAGCGAGGAACAACTAAAGCTGAGTTTGGGAAGAACACAGAATAAGAGATTGGAAGTAAGAGATAAAGACAGCTGATATGTAAGATGAGGAAAGTTGGGAAAGAATTTTGAAGCTGACTGTGAAGAAACCTTAATGTGGAGAAAAATGGGAAATGAGTGGAAGTTTTTGAGGAGTGGAGAAATATGAGTATAGTGACATTTCAAGATGACCCATATAGTAGCGAGGGAGAGCCCAGGAGAGAAGAAAAACCAGTAAGATAGATAAACTATGATAATATAAGAAACTGTACCGTAAGATAGTTGTACAGGAATAACGGGCAGAATTTAGGAGTAGGTCGAACAGGAGAACTGAAAAACAATGTAATGGATGGCACCAAGGTTATGGTTTTATGGGACATAAAGGGAGGTGGAGTCTGTCTAAGAGTCTTCGACAGATATGGGGAAGTTAGGAGGAGGAGTGATTTTAGGAGGCATATAACATAGCTCAGGGAGTTTTGGGGTGAAGCCCCCATACCTGCCTGGGCTGTGTTCAACCCCACATGGAGTAGCTCTGCCTCAACCAGTCCCTCCTCAGAGGTTGTAATATACCACCTGTAAAATCCCTAATGTTGAATACAGGGCAAAAGTTTCTCTACAATGATGGGGACTGTCACGCCTCATAACAGCCCTTCTTTGTGAAGAGAGAACTCACTGAATTCAGTGAACTTCATTCTCCCCTAGGGAGGGTGTTCCAGTTCAGCAATATGGAATTGCATAGGACAGTTCATTCATTCAATCGTATTTGTTGAGTGCTTACTGTGTGCAGAGCACTGTACTAAGCACTTGGGAAGTACAAGTTGACAACATATAGAGATAGTCCGTGCCCAACAACGGGCTCACAGTCTAGTAGGGGGAGACAGACAACAAAACAAAACATGTGTACAGGTGTCAAGTCAAGTCATCAGAATAAATAGAAGTAAAGCTGGATGCAGATCATTAAGAAAAATAAAATAGTAAATATGTACAAGTAAAATAGAGTAATAAATCTGTACAAACATATATATAGTTAATTATATGGTAATCATGAAGGTATTTACTATGCATCTGCTCTATGCCAGGCACTCTGCTAAGTGTTGGAGTAGATACAGGATAACAAGATAGGATACAATCCTTGACCCACATAGAGCTAACACACAATTCATTCCTATGGTGCAATGTATGTCACTTTTTCCTCATTCTACTCCATGGTGACACCCACTCTTCACATCAGGAGGGGAATAAAGTACAATAAGACTTATATCTATGCGAAATGGCATGCTAAATAGACTTTATTTCAGCAGTCTAGCAAAAGGCTCCAGCATATTTTGTTATGTTTCACAGCAATAATCGAAGAGCGCAAAATGAACCTTACAGTGAATATTCAGTCTCTAACCTTTGTGGCCCTCATTCCCATGATGTAAAGGCTGAACCCTATTAACTTTCATCAAGTGCACTGCGTTGAAAAGCTACAGTGTGAAAAAAAAATCAATATTCCTCTGTTCAAGTCAATGCAATCTATCAACCCTTTTGAGTCAAGGCATATTTGCCTTACAAGAAAATACAATTATTTTCTCAAAACAGATCTAGGGCATAGCATTTAGAAAAATACTTCAATGGGGAAGATTTGTTTCTTCTTTTAGAGCATGGGAAAGGAGTCATCAATGGGCCTCTTATTTGCCCTCCTGTTGCCAAAAGTAAGTTTCGGAAAAGCCTTGAACATGCTATGCTACACAAAGCTGGCCAAGGGTGAGAGGCATCTGGGTAGCCAGAAGACAACTTCAAATTATTCTTCTTAGTCCTACTTCCATGGGCCTAGATGCTTCCTCTGAGAGTTTTATTCATGAATAGACGGGCATTGTTTCTTTTCAAGACAACTAGCCTGTTTACTGTGCACCTTCCCCTGTTGTCTTCCACCTCCCTTTGAGGAGTTCTGTGTGCTTAAATACTAAGAAGGGGAAGATGTGCTACAGAAGATGAATATAGAGGTGAAGGAGAGAATATAAGGGGAATCCAGATTTCCCTTGAGTGTCAGGGAATATGTTCTCAATATAGTTTTGAAGAACAACGTACCAAGAAAGGAGCTGGGGGAATTGGGAACCCAGATCACCAGCTTATGGGGAAGCTGAATGTGGCCTGAATTTAGTACGAAGGAGCTAATAGCACAGAAGCCTTTGATAGGGAACAGGAAGGTCAATACAAGTTGTCAAAAATCAAATAGCAAATGTAATAATTGAAAAAGCCAATTGTCGAAACCTAGTCTTAAACCCTAACCCTATCCCTAATCCATAGTTTAATTCTATTTGGTCTGACGATTTTGACATCTGTTTACACGTTTTGTTTTGTTGTCTGTCTCCCCCTTCCAGACTGTGAGCCCGTTGTTGGGTAGAGACCGGCTCTATATGTTGCCCACTTGTACTTCCCAAGCGCTTAGTACAGTGCTCTGCACACAGTAAGTGCTCAATAAATGCGATTGAATGAATGAATGAATCAAATCCATAATTTATTTATTTATATTGATGTCTGTCTCACCCTTTAGACTGTAAGCTTATTGCAGGCAGGGAATGTGTCTACCAACTCTGTTATGTTGTACTCTCCCAATCACTTATTACAGTGCTCTGCACATAGTCAGTGCACAATAAATAGGTTGATTAATCAATTTGTAATTCTAATATAAGACTTACGTCTATCACTAGCACTAACCTTAGTCCTTACCCTACCCCTAATCCTGGGCCTATCCTTTAATACTAGTCCTAACCTTGACGTAAGCACTAAGCACTTG
Organism: Tachyglossus aculeatus; assembly: GCF_015852505.1. Lineage (NCBI taxonomy): Eukaryota > Metazoa > Chordata > Mammalia > Monotremata > Tachyglossidae > Tachyglossus > Tachyglossus aculeatus. The sequence continues at coordinate 26,535,002 of NC_052075.1, read as the reverse complement.
GAAGAGTACAAAAGTTAGTGGACACAATCCCAGTCCTCAAGGATTTAGCAATCTCGTAGGGAAGATTATAATCAGATTCTAAAATAAATTTTTTTTTTGGGGGGGGACTCAGTAGTGTATGAAGATAAGTGCTTTAGGGTGGGGATGGGAGGTGAATACCCAGGTTTTTAGGTGGTGTGGACATGCTGAAATGGAGGGGGTGGGTGGGATGGAAGTACTGAAGGGGTGGAGGGGAAGGGATGCTGCTGAGGTGGTGAAGAGGGAGGGAAGGGAGGCAGAGCCCATAGATCCATTTCCTGTTCTATTCCTACCTAAAGCAGCATGGCTCAGTGGAAAGAGCATGGGCTTTGGAGTCAGAGGTCATGGGTTCAAATCCTAGCTCTGCCAATTGTCAACTGTGTGACTTTGGGCAATCACTTTACTTCTCTGGGCCTCAGTTCCCTCATCTGTAAAATGGGGATTAAGACTGTGAGCACCCCGTGGGACAACCTGATCACCTTGTAACCTCCCCAGTGCTTAGAACAGTGCTTTGCACATAGAAAGCGCTTAATAAATGCCATTATTATTATTACTGTTACTTGATTCAGGACACATCTCAATGCCCCCATCCCACTGCCTCCTTCTGGTTGCATTATAATTCCATTGTCCTCTCCTTTTTCCATCACGAGGAATAGGAGCACTGGCTGAATCCCCTGAGAACGCTGGAGGAGATGCTAACCTCAATGTTTGGGCAGTGTGCCTAGTTTGTGAAGAGGACAGTTATTGACTTTGGCATTTGGCAGTCAGTCAGCAGCAGTTACTGAATACCCATTGTGTTGAGTGAGGCTCCATGGGGGAGTTACAAAAAGGGCAAAACCCTGCTGTCCCATGGAAGACCCCCACAATCAAACCATGCGGCAGCTCAGCTGCAGTTAATGGCAGCCAGAAGGGCAGAAATTTGAGTTGAATTACATTCATTCTCCTCTTCTGGAAAACACCACTAATAACAGGATTTTCCACCCAGAGTATCAAAGGAGGGAATGAATTGATATCCTTTACAGATTTTAGCTTTGCAGAGTCAGAGGCAGCATAATGTATCTCAATTTAAGAACACACTAGATCCCGAACATAACACTATCAGAATGCCAACCAGACTTTCGGGTTATGCAGATTTATCTTTTACTACCCAAAATGTCATCCCAGCAACACCTTGTGCATTACCTCGATTCTTTTAAAAATAAAATGAAAGGATGATTCAGTGCTTTGTTTTAATTTTGGTCCTGGCAGCCACTGGGCCCAGTGGGCTTCTATAATTGAGGAGGAGTTCAATCACTCAATGGTGTTTGTTGAACACCTACCATGCACCAAGCACTTAATGTTAATACCTAGGGCTCCTTAGTTAGTAATTAGGGAAGTGCTAACCAGAAGCCAAAGAAATGGTCTTGACCTCAACTAGCTCATGATCTAATAGGAGAGACAGAAAGATATTAATTATTTACAGAGTGGGAGCAGAAGGGAGAACAAGTATGTAAGAGGAAATAAGAAGAACATGTCAGCATATAATTGGAGGACAGACAATCAAATATACATATTTAGGACCTGAGGATAGGTGTAACTATATAAACGATAAGGGACATGTGATTTGGGGTGCAAGGAATGAACACATGCAAAGGTCCAGGGATAAAGGAAAGCCAGTTAGTGACAATGCTTATAAAGAATAAAAATAACAAAGATGGTGTTTATTAGTGTTTACTATGTGCCAAGCACTATTCTAAGCACTGGGATAGATACAGGTTATCAGAGAGGACGCAGTTCCTGCACTACATGAGGCTCACAATCAAAGAGGGAGGGGGATCAGATAATTTGTAGCCACTTTAAAAATGCAGAAATTCAGGCACAGAGATGTTAAGTGACTTGCCCAGTGTCACGCAACAGGTTGGTGGCAGAGCTGAAACTAAAACCTTAGTTTTCTGACTCCGAGTAAACCCTTAACTTCATGGCTAAAACCTAGCTGAGACTAAAACCCTAATTTCTTGAACAACAAGCAGGGATGATAAAGATAAAAACTGAGACTGAACAAGAAATGCTGTTGACAATCATGCCTATGCTGCACGTGATCAGATTCTGTTGAAAAGTAAGTCTTTACCCCCATTGGTGAGGTGACCTGTGTTTTCTATTAATCAGTGGGAAATCTGTACTCCTACTTGGACTCTCAGTGAATCACTCCATTCTTTATCATTCCCGATTTAAAACTGTGTACCCTGGTGAAATGGTTTTCTTTTTTGCATTCCCATAACAGCACGGATCTCTGTGCTCTCAGTAGACAGTATCTTCCTCTTGAAAATCAGAAAAGAAAGAAAATTAGTGGGTTTAAAGTAGATTAACTAGAAAATTCCATTCCTATTTGTCCTTATTGACTAGAATTTACCAATGAAACTTCCCTCTGTGTTTGCAAACCTAACATATTGAAGAGGGAGGCTTAGTCTGTGGCATAGCAGCATTCCAGTTTCACAGAAACTGGCGCCGCTATTCAGGAAAGCTAAGCAAATTCAGAAGTCTGTTCAGTACAGGACTCTGTCTTATGACAGAGTTGGCTCCATGGCTTACATTGTTAATGAGCCTGTCTAGTAAACAGAAGATCCTGGGTTCGAATCCCAGCGGGACCTCGTCTCTTCACCTCTTTCAAGAGGATATTTGTGTGCTTGTTATCTTTTAGACTGTGAGCCCACTATTGGGTAGGGACTGTCTCTATATGTTGCCAATTTGTACTTCCCAAGCGCTTAGTACAGTGCTCTGCACATAGTAAGTGCTCAATAAATACGATTGATGATGATGATGACAGGAGCATCAAAGGGTGGTTGGAAGCACAGTGAGAAGGTTGCCCTTATAGACACGCATCCATCAGACCCTTACCTTTTTCCCTCAAGTGATGCATCCCAAATCTCACCCCTCCTTTTATTTCCTAGGTAATGGTCTTCCGTCTCTTAAAATGGACCCAATATGTCTTTTTAGCTCATTGATCATTAATCAGTGATCATTAGACAATTGATCATTGTGGGGCCTTCAGGGTCCAGTTGACAATGAGTCGAGGGTTGAGTGGGGAGGGTGGGGAAAGAAGTGGTTACACCATGTGTTAGTAGGAAGGTTCAGTCCCTGGGCCATAGATCCAGGGTCCAGTGGCAGGTGCCATCCCCAGAAGGGGCTGGGCATTTTGTAATAGGGATGGAGTTGGCTGCTCAGGGCAGTTTTGCTAATAAGAATAATAATAATAGTACTTGTTAAGGGCTAACTATGTGCCAAGCATTGTTCTAGTAGGTACAAGTTAATCAGGTTGGACACAGCCGCTGTACCACATGGGGCTCACACTCTCCATCCCCATTTACCAAATGAAGTAACTGAGGGACGGAAAAGTTAAGTGGCTTGCCCAAGGTCACATGGCAGACAGAGAAGCAGCATGGCTCAGTGGAAAGAGCACGGGTTTTGGAGTCAGAGGTCATGGGTTCAAATGCCGGCTCCGTCACTTGTCAGCTGTGTGACTTTGGATAAGTCACTTAACTTCTCTGGGCCTCAGTTCCCTCATCTCTAAAATGGGGATTAAGACTGTGAGCCCCATGTGAGACAACCTGATCACCTTGTAATCTCCCCAGTGCTTAGAACAGTGCTTTGCACATAGTAAGCACTTAATAAATGCCCTCATTATTATTATTATGTGGCAGAGCTGGGATTAGAATACAGGTCCTTCTCACTTCCAGGCCTGTGCACTATCCACTAAGCCATGCCGCTTATCTGAAAGTGATGTTACCTCTTTCTGATAGTGCAAGGAAGCTGCATTGCTGCTGGCTGCAGAGGTGGCCGGTTTGAGGGGAGGATTGTCCTCCTTAATTAGAGGCTGCCAGTTTCGGGAAATAATCTGGAAGGAGGTTTGAAGAAAGAGCACTTGCTGGTGATGATCTTCCAGCAGCTTGGCCTAGTGGAAAGAACTTGGGGTGGGAGTCAGGAGAACTGGGCTCTCCTCCCAACTCAGCCTTCGGCCCTGTATGTTACCCTGGATGTCAGTTAATAATAATAATAATGGCATTTGTTAAGTACTTACTACTTGCGAAGCACTGTTCTAAGTTAACCTCTCTGGATCTCAGTTTCCTCAGCTGTAAAATGAGGATAATATCCATCGTCGGCTCTGTTTCTGACCTCACAATCTCATGTCTACAGCAGCACTTAATACATAGTAAGCACCTAATCAATGCCATAATTAATTAAAATAACTCGGATATTGGGATCAGCTGAATCACCCCCAAAGCTCAATTACTGGGAATGAGATCAGTCAACCAGGCCCTCAGGACAAGTTTTTATTGATCTTTCTTCTGTGTGCAAGGCTGCCCCTCTCCAAGATCACTCACAACGGTAGAGTTCATTCTTGTTACTTCAGTAAGAGTGATTTTCCCAAAGAGGAGCAGAGCAAGTTCATCTATTTCTAGTTTCCCCAGTTACACTGACTGTTGTGACCTTGAATCTCAGAGCCAGTGTTTCCTGATGGAAGAAAATCAGCACTGGGATTTCAGAGAGGATGACACTCTCCTTTGGTGGAGAGTTGTGGTTTCTCTCCATCCGCACGCAGCTCTTTACTGTTTCCTAGAAAATCCTGACATTGAATGCAGAGAGGGTATTTCCAAAATACCGCGGGGCAGGAAACTAAGGGCATAAGGGCAATGTTAGCTCCATCTTCTCTGTGGAGACATCTCCACAAACTCCAAGAGAACACCTCTCTCTGCTCTCTGCCCACACTGGACAAATCCATTTCTGTTTCATAACATTTTGACTCTATTGCTCAAAGGAAAGGTTTGAGCTATAACTTTCTCTTTTCTTCCTCATTTCCTACTGTTCACATCATATTCCCCTACACTTTCAGGAAAGCATACTGGATCTATACTCCTCAGTTCTCATCAGTATTTTAGAAAATTCAGTGAAGTTCAGTGATGTTGCTTATTTATTTATTTAGGCCAGATTCCAGCTTCTGTTCTTCTCGCCTTTCTAATTCTGAATTTGGCCACAGGTTTCATCATTCTGGGCAAAGCAAAGTGGGTAATGGAAACAATTGCTGGTATAATTCAGTTCAAAAATACTGCTTTTGAGAAAATTGTAGGCATATAGGCCTAGCCGTTCTATTTATTGTGTCTAGTTTCTAACTGGGCTATTCACACTGATGAAAATGCATGAAACTTGCTTATTCTTTGCTCCCCCTTCTTTGATTCAATAGTAGACACATAAAGAAAGTACACTATTCCGAAAGAAACCACAACCTATCCTTCAATATGCTATTACCACTTTCTGGGGTTTCTTTTCTCCATCTTTTTCACTGCCCCTAAACAGCATCCCAGGAAAAATTGCACATTTTTTTTGTGCAAACTAGAATAATTTTTATTTAAAAATCCTTCCTTTTCCTCAAAGGCAGATTTCCTTGACCTGAATTATAGAGAAAGTTTCCATTGCTTTACATTGCCTATACGATCCCTCTAGATTTTCTGCTCCTCCAGCAGATAAAAAGCTCTTTAAGGATAGGGACTGTGACTTCTAGTCAATCAGTAAGTATTTATTGAGTGCTTACTGTGTGCAGAGCACTGATCAAAGTATTTGGGAGGGTACAGTATAACAATATAACTGACATTCCCTGACGCACGAGTTTATAGTCTAGAGGGAGAGAAAGATATTCTACTTTAGTTACAGGTTTCCAAGTTCCTAATACAGGGTTCTACATAGAGAATGTTCCCAAGACAGTGCTCTGCTCATGGTAGACACCGATTTAATACTGATAATACAGAGGGCACCCACTATTTCATTTTTAATGAAATACATGTGCAGCACTGCCAACTGCCTGTCTTTGTTTCACGGTTGCTTTCTTGGCCTCATGGTCTAGTCTTCTTTTCTCATTTACTGTTTCACGTAAACCAACGTTACCTCCAACAGCTGTCTAGAGCCCCTCAGACAAAATCAAAAAGGCTATAATAGCATGTGAAGCCAATATAATTTGACGCAGATGCATGACATAGTATTAAAAGCAAGGAGAATTTATCTAATGAGTAGAAAGAAGAAGAAAAATATGTATCGATTAGGAAAACAAAGCACTTCCAGTAAGCAAATAAAACAATTAAAACAGGGCCGACAGCTCGGAAACCGCAAATAGCTTTAGACAGCTCAACTAACTGAAGTTTATGTCTCTGCACACAGCAAATATTAAGAAACAAATAGATCTGTTTAAGAATGACAAGGGAAAATTAGAATTGGTAAACAGGAAAATAACATCAGTGTTACAGAATTAGGATGCGCTTAATGATGCCAAATTGAGACATTGGTGTGAGTTTGGATTACTTGGGGAGAAAATTGAAAATGTGTCTGAGTGAAAAAGGACTTCTTGTGAGTTGTAATACTGGTTCTGCCATTCGCCTGCTGGGTGACTTTGGGCAAGTCCCTTAACTTCTTTGTGCCTCAGTTTCCTCAGTTTCAAAATATATATTCAATCACTCTGCTCCCTCCTACCTGACCTGGAGACCCATGTGGGACAGGGACTGTATCCAGTCTGATTATCTTGAATCTATCCCAGCACTTAAAGCAGTGCTTAATGCCTAATAAGGACTTCACAAAATCCATAAAAAATTTGTGAAAGCAACAGTTTCTCCTCTCCTCCACACTCCCTATTTCCTTTCTGCTCCATCTGATATGCAGACTAACATCCAGGGATCATTTTCCACCAAGAAGGCCTGGAAGGTGAATTTTCAAGCATCCTTTCACTTCTCTCCCAACCCGTGCCACCCTGACTTTGCTCATCAGCATTAGGGTGCTGGCATGCCAGAGGACCAACAATATTGGTGTCTGCTAATCACCACCATTGCCACTCTTGAATGCTTAAGTAGTAGATTGAGGGGTAGTGACTGCTCCATTGTGATTTTCAAAACTCCACTTCTCCCTTAACCATGGAAACAATTTCTGCCCATGGTATAAAATTTGCAAATAGGAGATATATCCCAAAAAGAAATGAAGGACAGACATCAAGGACAGACATCTGAAAAGGAGGGAAGAAATTACTTAGCAGTATTAACAATTTAACCAGCAGATCTTTGAGTGCCCGCAGATCGTGGGCAGATCCCATCACTTCTCTCTGCCCTAGTTTCCTCCCCTATAAAATGGAGATTCAATATCTATTTGTCCACCAACTTTGATAGTAAGTGCTCAATAAATACGATTGAACGAATGAATGAGTGACCTTGCATGGAACAGTTCTTGGCACACACTATCAATCAATCAATGGTATTTATTGAGCACTTACTATTTGCAGAGCATTGTACTAAGTGCTGGGAGAGTACAACACAACAGAATTAGTAGAAATGTTCCCTGCCCATAAAGAGCTTATATATACTTAACGAATACTATATTCATCATCATCATCATCATCATCATTATCATCATGTAGCATTCCACTAGAATCCTTGTGGACATGTTGAGAATAGGCTTGAAAATAGTTGTATTCTCTCACCTCAAGGAGATTCCAGTCTAACAGGGAAGAAGGAAAGACACATATACTCATATTCAATATCCATCTGGATACAGAGATAAAATGATGATATAATTATGCAAAATGGGAAGACTAGGTCATGTGTGGCAAAGTAATTGCAGAATGGAGCTAGTTTAAATGTTGAGGAATCAACAGGATCGCAGTATAAATAGAGTAAAAGCAAACTCTGATTGTCCCAGTACTGTCTTCAACCAATTTTTAAAAAATATTTGGTCAAAACAATAACATTTTTTTAATTGGATTGAATTTCATGACAGTTTATGATAATCAGGCTTTCGAGGGTCTAGTCAAGGGCAGAAGCTTTCTTTTATGAGTAAACAGATCAAACTGCTTGAATCATGGAATGGATGTTACAGTCAGTTCCATTGTCCTGGATGCTTCGGAGAGGGAGAAGGACACCAGGAGTCTAGGATGAGAGTGGAAGTAGAGGAAGCTAGGAAGAAGAAGGAGAACCTCTGCCATCTTGAGGGAAGGAGAAGCGACATGGTGTGCCTGGGAGAGCAGAACAAAGGAAGATCTCATGATGAATAATAATAATTGTGGTATTTGTTAAGTGCTTACTATATTGAAGGCACTTTACTAAGCACTGGGGTGGATGCAGGCAAATTAGTTTGGACAAATTAGGTTGGACAAAGTTCTTGTCCCACATGGAGCTCATAGTCTTAATCCCCAGATACGGGAACTGAGGCTCAGAGAAGTTAAGTGACTTGCCCAAAGTCATACAGCAGACAAATGGCAGACAACAACAACAACAGAGTGGAAGAACCTCTACTGGCCAAAGGCTTCAGGACTTCTGCCTGCTCCATGTTGCCCCTTTGGACTCAGAAGATGGGGCTAGAAATCTACCCTCCACTATTTACTCCTTACCTTTCCCAACAAATCTCTAATTGTTTGAAGAATGCGTGATGTCATGATGTGGTCAAAGCATGATACAGCTGAAACACAGTCTGGGGCAAACTAGAAGTGGCGTTGGTGCTTTAAACATTTTCACACTCACCTTAGTTCAAATGAAAGCCTTATTTTCAAATCTTGTAATGAGCAATCACATATGCATACTTCATGGGAACTCCATCTCCTTGTCCAATGTAGGGACAGCAAATGTTCTCAACCCTCCCCTAGTCGAGCAATCACTATAAAGAGAAGATGGAATCCATAATCAAGAGTTATTCAATGTGGCATCTTCGACAAAAGAAGAGATTGGTGTTTGTGTTTTTCTTTCCCCTGAGTATATACACTCTAGTTTTCAGTTTTCTCAGCTCTCCTTTTCTCTCTAATGCCTGCTCTTATGTAAACACACACACACTCACACACACACACACACATAAATATGTTATCCTCTCTCTCCCATCCCCCCATCTCTCTCTGATTTCTTATCTTAAGATATGTGGAAAGTGAATTATATGTCCTTGCTGAATTTTTAAATTTTAAGAGATTGTTTTATATCCAGTGTCATCTTGGCTTCAAAGTATTATAAAAACAACTGTGGTACTTGTTAAGCATTATGTGCCAAGCACTGGACTAAGTACTGGGGTAGATGCAAGATAATTAGGTCAGCCACAGTCCCTGTCCCACGCAGACTCCCACTTTAAGTAAAAGGGAGAAGTTACTGAATCCCTGTTTATCAGATGAGGAAACTGAGACACAGAAAAACTAAGTGACTTTCCTAAGATTACACTACAGGTAAGAGGTGGAGGCAGGATTAGAACATAGGTTCTCTGGCTCCCATACCTGTGCTCTTTTCCCTAGGCCATGCTGCCTCTCTGTGATACGTTTCCAAATGTGTTATTGGGTATCCAAAAATGAGATAGCAAGACTATTTAAAACATTCGCCTAACAAACCTGCTTTTGAAGTGTTCACTGATTATTATTATTTAAAGATCTTATATAGGGTACATAGAATTCTAATTTGTTGTAATCACAACTTCAAAAAACGTTCTATGAAATCAATGCTATATTTATTCAGAGAGACGACATGGGGTAGATTTTCTTCTCTAGGTGTTAGTACGGTAATTAAGGTTTTGGCAGATGTTGTATAATCAGTGCCTTCAAGCCTTTATGCAATAGATAATAAAATGGATTTATTGCTATAGCTGACAGAGAGTTTGTTAGATTTATTCTCCTAAATGACTATTTGGTATCCTTACCCTTCTTTCCCAAAAAGAAGGTGATGAGTTGCATATTGAAAGAATTGTTCAATGTAGTGATTCGAAAATGATCTGTAGGAAACCAAACAATATTTTCTTAATAATTATGTTGCTATTACAATCTGCTAGCCTTTCTCCATTGTTTGGTGTAAAATATAGCTGTTTAGAAATGAAATGTTGAATACTTTAAATTTATTCTTTATAGTTCGCATTATCTAAGCTTCCATTGTGACTTTAGGAAATTTTGAGACTATCATAAGAATAGAAAACTATAAGCAAGGAAAACCATTGCTGCTTTGGACAGCATCCTGCCTCAGACCAAGAAAGCAGGGAGATTGGCAGGGACCAGGCTTGAAATTCATTTATTCATTCACTGAATCATATTTACTAAGCTCTTACTGTGTGTGTAGCATTGTACTGCTCACTTGGGAGAGTACAATACAACAATAAACAGACGCATTCCCTGCCCACATTGAGTTTACAGTCTACTGGGGGGAGACAGAAATTAATCTAAATAAATAAATTACAGATACATACTATATATATACGTGTGTGTGTGTATATATATATATGGTGTGGTGCTGGGAATGGGGATGAACAAATGGAACAAGTCAGGACAATGCAGAAGGGAGTGGGAGAAGAGAAAAAGGGGAAGTCAGAGAAGACATCTTGGGGGAGATGTGCCCTCAATATGGCTTTGAAGCAGAGGGAGTATTTGTCTGTTGGATTTGAGGAGGGATGGTGTCCCAAGCCAGAGACAACAGGACATTGGTGAGGAGTTGGGGACACGATAGATAAGATCAAGGCACAATGAGAAATTAGCATTAGAGGAACAAAGTGTGCCCCTTAGGTTGTAGTAAGAGAGTAGTGAGGTGAAGTAGGAGCAGGCAAGGTGATTGAGTATTTTGAAGCCAATGATGAGGAGTTTTTATTTGATGTGGAGGTTGATGGGCAACATCTGGAGTTTCTCGAGGAGTGGGAAAACGTGTCCTGAACATTTTTGTAGAAAAATGATCCAGGCAGCAGACTGAAGTATGGACTGGAGTGGGGAGAGAGAGGAGGCTGGGAATTCAGCAAGGAGGCAGATGCAGTAACACAGATGGAATAGGATAAGTGATTGTATTAATGTGGTAGCAGTTTGGTTGGAGAGGAAAGGGTGGATTTTAGTGATACTGTGAAGGTGGGACCAACAGGATTTAGTGATGGATTGAGTATGTGGGTTGAATGAGATAGAGGAGTCAAGGATAGTGCCAAGGCCACACTCTCTTGAGACAAGAAGGATGGTGGTGCCTATACAGTGATGGGAAAGTCATGGGGAGGACAGGATTTGGGTGGAAAGATAAGGAGTTCTGTTTCGGACATGTTAAACTTGAGGTGATGGGAGGACATCTGACTACAGATGTCTTGAAGGCAGGAGGAAATGTGAGACTGCAGAGAGGGAGAGAGATCAGGGCTGTAGATGTAGATTTGTGTATCATCCACATAGAAATGGTAGTTGAGTGGGTGTAGATGGAGAATAGAAGAGGACCTCCAGGAGGCCTTCCCAGACTGAGCCCCCTCCTTCCTTTCCCCCTACTCCCCCTCCCCAACCCCCCTGCCTTAACTCCTTCCCCTCCCCGCAGCACCTGTATAGATGTATATATGTTTGTACATATTTATTACTCTATTTATTTTACTTGTACATATTTATTCTATTTTATTTGGTTTATATGTTTTGTTTTGTTGTCTGTCTCCCCTTTCTAGACTGTGAGCCTGCTGTTGGGTAGGGATCATCTCTGTACGGTGCAAACTTGTACTTCCCAAGCGCTTAGTACAGTGCTCTGCACACAGTAAGCACTTAATAAATACGATTGAATGAATGAATGAATGCGAACTGAACCTTGAGGGAACCCTACAGTTAGGGGGTGGGAGGCAGAGGAGGAACCCGCAAAGAAGACTGAGAATGAGTGGCCACAGAGATAAGAGGAGAACCAGGAGAGGACAGAGTCAGTGAAGACAAGGTTGGATATTGTTTCCAGGGGAAGAGGGTGATCCACAGTGTTGAAGGCAGCTGAGAGGTCGAAAAGGATTAGAATGGAGAATTAGGCCAACTGGATTTGGCAAGAAGGAGATCATTATTAATGTTTGAGAGGGTGGTTTTGGGGAACGAAGGGGATGGAAGCCAGATTGGAGGGGGTCAAGGAGAGAATTGGAAGAGAGGAATTTGAGACAGCAGGTGTAGACAACTTGCTCAAGGAGTTTGGAGAGGAATGGTAGGAGAAGGTTAAACGGTAATTGGAGGGAGCTGAGGGGTCAAGGGATGTTCTTTTTAAGATGGGGAGATATGGGCATGTTTGAAAGCAGTGGGGAAGAAGCCATTGGAAAGCAAACATTTGAAAATGGCTGTTAGGGTGGAAGAAGGGAAGGGGCCAGAGTTTCAATAAGGTGCAAAGGAATGGGGTTGGATGTGCAGGTGGAGGGGGTGGCTTTTGAGAGGAGGCAAGGGGTAGGAGGCAGAGGAAGAGCCCACGAAGAAGACTGAGAATGAGCAGCCAGAGAGATGAGAAGAACCAGGAGAGGCCAATGTCAGTGAAGCCAAGGTTGGATAATATCTGACATCTATCCTCATGCTTAGGGCAATTCTCTCAACAGCTCTTCTTACAACACTAACTTTCTGCAAATCTTTCATTGACCTCTTTTCCATAAATTTATCAATCAGTCAATAGAATTTATTTAACACTTTCTGTTGGAAAGCACTGACCTAAATGCATGGAAGATCAAAATAAAGCAAATAAGCCTGATTCCTGCCCTCATGGAATACTAAAATACTTTATAGGTAGGAGTAAGAGGGAAGAGGGAATATGTACATGAGTTAGTGCTAAAATAACAGGGTATGTAAGATTTGTACACAAGTGTTATGGATGGTTGTGTGTGCAACAGTAATTAGGTAATGCATAAGTACTCAAGTGCTAGTTGGTGGGAGGAGGGGGAGGAAAGGGAGAGGGATACACCATATTGATATTTTAAGACTGCATAGCTTCCTTGGACAGAGAATTCCATATGCTTTGCAGATCTGTGAAGAAATGTTTCCTTTCATTTGTGCTGACCTCCCACCAAACAGTGTTTCCTCCACTGTGGTGTTGTGGGTTTTGATAAACAACAATTCCCTATCCACCTTCCTTGACTTTCTTTGCCCAGAGCACAGCCTGATTGAGAAGCAGTGTGGGAGTCAGAGGTTGTGGATTCCAATCCCGGCTCAGCCACTTATCAACTGTGTGACTTTGGGCAAGTCACTTAACTTCTCTGTGACTCAGTTACCTCCTCTGTAATATGGGGATTTTAAGTCTGTGAGCTGCACGTGGGACAACCTGATTACCTTGTCTATACCCCAGTGCTTAGAAGAGTGCTTGGCACATAGTAAGCGTGTAACAAATACCATCATCATCATCATTATTGGAGAGTTGGGGGGGGTCCTCTGGTGACCCAGGAAATCTCTCCTTAGCAACAGCTGCCTTAAGTGATGGTTAAGTGATGATGCCCTAAGTGATCTATTCTGGGCTGGGCTGTCAGCTGTCCCCTCTCCCTGCTAAAGGTAATGATAGATTTAGGAATTAGATTTAGATTTAGGAATGTTCCCAGGGACTCCAAGGGAACCTCACTACCCGCTAGTGCAACACTGTCCCCTCCACCCTCTATTTAGGGCTCATAACTAAAAATCAAGTAAGGTTTTTAGGACCAGACCTCTTCATGGGGATATTTTCCTACATCCTGTAAGGACCTAAGAAGACCCCCTTCTAGACTGTGAGCCCATTGTTGGGTAGGGAAGCAGCGTGGCTCAATGGAAAGAGCACGGGCTTTGGAGTCAGAGGTCATGGGTTCAAATCTCTGCCCCGCCAATTGTCAGCTGAGTGACCTTGGGCAAGTCACTTAACTTCTCTGGGCCTCAGTTACCTCATCTGTAAAATGGGGATTAAGACTGTGAGCTCCCCGTGGGACAACCTGATCACCTTGTAACCTCCCCAGCGCTTAGAACAGTGCTTTGCACATAGTAAGTGCTTAATAAATGCCATTATTATTAGTATTATTAGGGACCATCTCTATATGTTGCCACCTTGTACTTCCCAAGCACTCAGTACAGTGCTGTGCACACAGTAAGCGCTCAATAAATACGATTGAATGAATGAATGAATGAATGACCAAGATGGCCTAGGATCAGGACTCCCATGCCTCTTGGTCACAGCTGTGATTAACTAGGTTTGTTCTAATAAAAGCTTGGATTCTGATCAAAGTTCTTGCACATAGCCCAGGATATCATAAGCATGCTTACTTGGCTATTTCCCAACAGGCTGTGGTGAGTTGTCTCAAATGAAATAATGAAAGGTGAGACCAGGCAAGTTTAGGGTGAAGAACCATTCAAGTTGTAGTATTCAACCTTCACCTAGAAGGGACATCATTGGATTGGGATCTTACCTGAGTTCTTTCTTCTTCATGATGGAAACTTTGAGGAATTCAAGGACCAGATAACAACTTTTTCATGGTTTTTTTTTAAGTGCCTACTATGTGCCAGATACTCTATCAAGCACTGGGGTAGATAAGAGCTAATCAGTTTGGACACAGTCCATTGTCCCACATAGAGCTCACAGTCTTAAGCCCATTTTACAGATGAACTAACCGAGGCACAGAGCAGTGAAGTAATAATGATAACTGTGGTATTTGTTAATCACTTACTATGTTCCAGGAATTGTACTTAGCATGGACATCCTAAAGCGGTGAGAGTGATCCCACTGCAATTCCAAAATCAAACTGCAGAGCTTATTAAAAATTGATTTCAGTCCAGCTAAGGCAGTTAAGAGTGCATATAAATTACTTCCCCTCATTCCTTAAATCGATAAAAAGAAACATTTCATTAGGAATTCCTTTTCTAAATCTGTAATGTTAATGCAGTTGGGAATGAAAGAACAACTTTTGCTTGTTGTTTCTCAGAATCCAAATATCTTCTATTCGGACAGGGTATTTAAAATAATGATGCGCTATACTAGATGCATGGAATTGCTGATGTTGAACCACACAGCTCAGACACACTTTAAATTTGTGTACCAATGATGTTTAAAGCTAAATACAATGGGGAGGGGTGTGGCTATTCAGAAGGCACTTTTTATTCTCAGCCTTGAGGAGCAGACCTCTTTCCCTGGTCCTAACTGCTTCTCCAATTTTTATTTCAACCGTTAAGTCACTTAACTGCCTTGGATCTGCAATTCTGGCAAGACACCCAACACCACATATGTAGTTTGTCCTTTTTAAAGTCTGGTGAGGTACACACTTGGAGGTTTCAGTGGAAGATCCCCTGCATCCCCTCCTTCTATTGCCTCAGGCCACTGAAAGTGAGTGTGTGTTTCACTTTGGACAGGTTAGAGCTGTGATCACAGACAGTAACTGTCTAACCATTTTAATATACATGAAGGCAACAGTGTTTGCTAATAATCATTGAATCAGTCTCTTCCTAACTCTGAGCTATGGTGGAAACTGCTTTTATTTCAAATCCCCAGATTCCCTTCAAGTGACTCATTGGCAAGTGAACTCCCCCTCTAGATTGCTATGGGCAGGGAATATGCTTTGTTTGCTGTTGTATTGTACTCTCCCAAGCATTTAGTACGGTGCTCCGCACACAGTAAGTGCTCAGTAAATACGATTGACTGACTGAGGTTTCTCGTTAACCTGGGGGTTGCACCAGAATAGCAGAAAAATCTATCAATCAATCAACTAATCAACGTCATTTATAGAGCACTTACTGTGCCACCTCCAAAGTAGGGTGGCCTAGTGAAAAGAGCCTGGTCCTGAGAGTTTGAGGACCTGGGTTCTAATCCCACTTTAAACAAATTGCCTCCTGTGGGACCTTGGACAAGTCAGTTAACTTCTCTGGGCCTCGGTTCCCTCATTTCCAAAATGTTCTGCCCCCCTACTTAGATGATGAGTCCCACATAGACCTGATTATCTTGTATTAACCCCAGCACTTAGTACAGTGCTTGATGCATAGTTTGCGATTTTAACAGATACCATAATTTTTATTATCATCATAATACCCATTACTGACCCTGACCCTTTCCCCCTATTTCCCTGTGGAAATAGAGACAGTACTAGTCTGATCCCTTCTTCTCCCTTCCCTCCCTTCTTTCCTCCTTGCAGCACTGATACTACAGCTGCTGCAACCACTGAGTTGTTCCAGGTAGGATGAGGGGAACCTTGTTCCAAGTGAGTGGGATGAGTCCAGGCCTCCATTCTTTATGCTGTGGACTGGGCTCCCATTGGGCTATCAATCAGTTAATCAATCAATCATATTTAGCTAACACTCAGTGCAGGTAGAGCACTGTACTAAGTGCTTGGGAGAGTAGAATATAGCAATATAATAACTGTGGAGAAAACTGCTTCAGTTGTGTGTGGTGGAGGTTAAATAACTGATTCTCTCTGGGGGTGTCTATTCCCTGTTTAACAGATAGACATGTGGAGGTGAGGTGCTGGGATGCATGGGCTTCAACTGTGGTGTCATCACGAGACATAATGTCTCTGGCACAATTTGAACCTTGTCATGGGTATTTGAGTAATGCTCATTTCCTAGTTTCAGTATTCCCCTCTCAGGGACACACCTGGAGAGTTTCTAGTACTCTACCAGTCTTGACTATGGGAGAGAGAGTCAAGCAGAGGCCTACCCATTTCATTCCTATCTCGGGCAGTGGCTAGCGAGTGGAAGGCAATCAGCTACAAGTCAAAACTCACCTGTGCTGGGCAGCAGCAGCAAGGGAGAGAGTCAAGGGTGGAGACAAGTTGACTGCACGGAAGGAGGCAATGGTAAATCACTTCCCTATTTTTACCAAGAAAACGCTACCAGAATGACTGCAGATAGAGGTGGGGCGTTTTGGGAGCAATGTGTCCATGACGTCGCTATGAGTCGGAGATGACTCGACAGCTTAAGACAAGTCTCAGAATTGGTCCCAGGTCCCAGGCAGGTAGATATTTAATTACTGTCTTCTCTCCTTGTGTACACAGAGAAAGTCTTGAGAAAAAGCCTCATTTAGAAAGAAAATTCAATAGTAATAATAAAGAGATTGGAGTAAAGCAAACATTAATGAAGCACAGGGATGATAATACCGATTCATTAAGGACAGAAACATTGTATAAAAGGGACCCACGAGAGAGAGATGAGCAGTCAATGGATAAAAAAATTGAGAAAAAACTTGGAAAAAATCGTGTAATTCATCAAGGGAATTCTGAGTATTATAGTGGAACGGCAAATCTCCAAAATGGCAGTCAACACAGAGATGGCAATGAAGCTGTAGTTGTCAGGGGATATGTTACTGGATATGGTTTCATCCTACTGAATGACATCCAAAAAAGTCACTGAGGACCTTCCCTCATATGGGAAAGTGGGTTAAGCTTGGGGGCGTAGTGCTAAGGAGCCTCAGATTCACACAGCGTAGGATTTCTTTGGGTCTAAACCCTAGTCACGATCTACCCTTGCATTTGCCTGCAACCAAAGCCTGCACTGCAACCAAAATAATTAATCTCCTGGAGAATAGTGAGTTATTATCCATTGTCCCTCAGTGGCTTACTCGGGAAGGATGGGGTCAGGCATGGGATGGGTTCTCCAAAGAAAGTATATCTTTATGGATGACGATACTGCTATTAGGAGAATTTCTCCATGATCATTTTATCACATGCCTTAGCATTTTATCAGCCCAGCACCTCTCTGGGTCATTTAGAACGCGGATCAGCAAGGGCTTTGCAGAGCAGGCAGGGCATGGAAGAGGCAGGCTTGGGCTCCCACTGACCTAATCCGGCCAACGGCCAGCAGCCAGGTTTCAGAGCTCTCTGTTTCCACCCGCTCCCAAGGAGCTGCAAGCCAAGAGCCATACAGATGTGCAGCCGTGGCTAATGGCTTATAGAGTTTGTCAGGGGTAAGGAAGGGTGGGGGACGATAAACTAGACGTGACATTGGCGGCAGTGGGCTTGATAGCTTGAGCAGCTCCAACTTCGCTCTCCACACCCTGCTGGGAGGGACCACCAAGCCCAGGGCCTCCTGGAAGATGATGACTGTGGAGGGGCCGTGGGTTCCACGAAGTGGGATTCTTCAAGTGGTGGGCTTGGGACCAAGTACAGGGGGCCCCAGGTCCTATCTCCACTACCAGGGTGGGGAGACAGGGCTGAGGACAGGGTTGGAGAGAACGATATTGATGAGGAAAGACCCTGGTTCCGATTTTTCAGAAACATTTTCATTCATTCATTCAATCGCATTTATTAAGCACTTACTATGTGCAGAGCACTGTACTAAGTGCTTGGGAAAGTACAATACAACAATAAACAGTGACAATCCCTCCCCTCAATGAGCTCACAGTCTAGAGGCGGGGAGACAGACATCAATACAAATAAATAAAATTACAGATATATACAGAAGTGGGGCTGGGAGCCGGGGAACAGCAAAGGGAGCAAGTCAGGGTGACTCAGAAGGGAGTGGGAGATGAGGAAAAGTGGGACTTAGTCTGGGAAGGCCTTTTGGAGGATATGTGCCTTCAGTAAGGCTTTGAAGAGGGGGAGAGTAATTGTCTGACAGATTTGAGGAGGGAAGGCGTTCCAGGCCAGGGGTAGGACATGGGTCAGGGGTCGGTGGCGAGACAGGAGAGATCGAGGCACAGTGATAAGGTTAGCACCAGAGGAGCGTATCCCACTACAATCTCACTGTTACCTGAAAATCACCTGGTTTTAAAAAAGAAGCCCCCCATGTCAGCAGCACACAGGACAAGATCAGAGAAACATGAAAACAATAAGCATGAATCTCAAGGTAAAATTCGGGTGATATGCCCGCTGCTGCTGGCCACCACTTTCTTTTCCACTCCCATTCCCTTGTCATCGCAGAAAGCAGCAACTCCCCAAGCAGATCCTGTTTGGGGGAAGCATTCAGAGGAAATGGCCTGCAGCTGCAGTCAGAGTGGAGTGTGAGGTGGGGCAGAGCTAAGGGATCAACACCCTGATCCTCAGTGTATCCAAAAAACTTTGGGAAATATCAACACAGCAGCTGGCTCAGTGTGGGGAGGGTGGGCGGGAACTTGAGGCACACTGTGTTCTTTTTACTTCTTTTATGTGGATTTTAATCAAACACTGACTGAATATATCATCTTTATTTAGATAATGATCCCATGTGGGATAGGGACTTTGTTCTTTCTGATTAACTTGTATCTTCTGCAGTGCTTAGGACAATGCTTTGCCTGCAATTGCTCAACAAATACAATAGCAATAATAATAATGATAATAATAATGGAAATAATGTTAATAATTGCCATCTCCCCAACACCCATAGATCTGCCTGGCGTGGTTGTGGCAGGGACGGCCAGGGCAGCAGCAAGCCATGCTTCCTTTAGCCGGCCCACTTCCCCATAACCCAAGGCACTCACATACCACCCAGGTTTCTGAGCCCCAGTGTCCATCATGAGACCCCTGAGGAGGGTTGCCCCCACTGTCAGTTGGGCCAGCTGGAGACCCTACCACCTAATCAGGGGCACATTCCCAGTAGGCCCCACCCAGAGCCCAACATGAGTCAGGGTAAAACTGAAAAAAATCAAAATCAGCATGCTTCCCCATCCCTGTCTCCGTACCAGCCCTGGCCCCTGTCAGTCAGCTTTTTTATACCGGAGACTAAGTCCCCAGGGCTCTGGCCATTTATTCATTCAATCATATTTATTGAGCACTTACTGTGTGGAGAGCACTGTACTAAGCGCTTGGGAAGTACAAGTTGGCAACATATAGAGATGGTCCCTACCCAACAGCGGGCTCACAGTCTAGAAGGGGGAGACAGACAACGAAACAAAACATATTAATAAAATAAATAGAATAAATATGTACAAATAAAATAGAGTAATAAATATGTACAAACATATATACATAGATACAGGTGCCGTGGGGAGGGGAAGGAGGTAAGGCGGGAGGGATTGGGAGGAGGAGGAGAGGGAGAGGAAGGAGGGGGCTCAGTCTGGGAAGGCCTAATGAACACCGTGCTAGCCACCCCACCACCAAGTCGCCCCCCATGGTTGTGATGTCCACAGGCTGGGCTCCAGCTCACGTTGGTGACTGAATCTGCGTCTCAGGCTCCCCACCGACCAGTCACCCTCCCCTGGCTGGCTCCCTGCCTTGGAGCAGAATCTGAGATGTTGTTTCTAGGTACAGATCCCTAAGCGGGGGATGTAGCTCAATACTATGGGGCAAGGCCAGAGTTTTGAATGAAGGAGGCCCCAGGTTCCTAGTGGCTTGTGCAATGGGTACAGACCCCTCCCTGGCTATTGGCATGAAGGAATCCCGAGAAGGCCTGCCACCTGAATGGCAGTTCAACCTCTTGGAATTTTGACTCAGCCTCTGTGGCAGATCTATGCCCCACAGGGGACTGACTTCCAAGAAGGTCTCTGGTGTCAAAGACCATGCCTGAGCTGCCATTGCTTGCACCCCTGCCCAATTTTTCATGTCCTTGTGGGATGAGGAGTAAGAGAGAACGTACGGCTTTCTATTGTCCTTTTGTAAAATGTATGTTCCTCCCCAGGGATTTGCCCTAAAACTTCCCCAGAGAACAGTTCCATGGGGATTATTGTTTGGGTCTGAAAACATTCTCATTAGAGGATAGGAGACCCTCTCTATAGTTAAGATGTAGAACTGTTTCTTGAATGCCAGGCTCTCTGGGGAACATTTTGCTAACAGGAAAGGGTTCGCTTGCTGTAGCTGAGAAAAGAACCTCAGGAATGCTTAGCCAGATGGAGCCACGGATTTGTGAGAAACAAAGATTCCAAGAACACTGGTATTTATTCTGCCACTTCTTTCAACATAGCTGTGGAGCTCTGGGAAACGAAGGAACAGACAGACCAAGTTTGTATGCATCTACCACCTAGGTTGTGCCACTTGCAAATGTTGGAGAGGAAGACTAATAAACAATCCATCAATCAGTGGTAATTATTGAGCTCTTACTGTGTTCAGCACACCGTTCTAAGCTCCAGGGAGAGTACAAAGGAACAGAATTGGTAGAGGTGATCCCCACCCACAAGGAATAGTCGATCAGTAGTTACAAAACTTTCAGATACTCAAAGGAAGCATGATACAAAAATGATGGACAAGAGCACTAATGAAAGAGTTGGTTACCCATCCTGTAAATGTCCTTTGCGTCTGAAGCTGATCTAGTGCCCACAGATTATCCCACAATACCCAAGCCTATTTCCAAACTCACATTTTCAATATAGTTAATAGATAGTTTAGCCTAGTAGAAAGAGTGTAGGCCTGAGAGTTATGGGAACTGGACTCCAATCCTGACTCAGCCTCTTAACCTGCTGTGTGACCCCAGACAAGTGACTTAACTTTTCTGTGTCTGTTTTATCATCCATAAAATGCAGAGAGGATCTGCATCCAACCTGATTATCTTGTATCCACATAATAATAATAATAATGGTGGTATTTGTTAAGCACTTACTATGTGTGAAGCACTGTTCTAAGCGCTGGGGAGATACAAGGTGATCAGGTTGTCCCACATGGGGCTCACAGTCTTAATCTCCATTTTACAGATGGGTTAACTGAGGCACAGAGAAGTTAAGTGACTTGCCCAAGGTCATACAGCTGACAAGTGGCAGCAGGATTAGAACCCATGACCTTTGACTCCCAAACCCGGGCTCTTTCCACATCGGCACTCAGTACAGTGTTTGGAACATAGTAAGCACGTACCAAATACCACAGTCGTTAATCATTTACCTTGTACCTAACCGAGTGTTTAGAACAGTGCCTGGCCTGGAATAAGTGCTTAATAAATAACGTAATTATCATTAATATAATACCCATGCAGTTGTGCTAATACGAAAGTGCCAACTTCACATTTTGAGTGAATGGGGCAAAAAGGGGACTGGGGTTTTAGCAGGCAGCCTGAGTGGGCTCAAAGGGACAAACGTCCAAGTTCTAATAGGCTAGCAAACCACCATTTGAGTCTTTTTAGCTTTTACTGGATTCCAGGTCACCTGGATTCCACCCCAACCATCGCCCCAGTGGTTTAGGCACTGTGTATGGCCTAGTACATCCTAAACTAAGCCTCTCAAACTCAAAAATTTCAACTTAGGAGATACAAATCAGCAGCCACTTGGATTCTTTTGTTTGAATTCAGTGGACGGGGATCTGGGTTTAATGGCAGTGATTTTAGTGAGTAGTCTCTGCTCTTTCAGTCCTTGAGGGACTTGAACCTGCATAGAAACCCTAATGAACTAACGCACAATTTTGCTGCAACTACTCATAGGCTGGGTCAAATAAATTGAGGTTCTGTAGGTCTCTATGTGCCAAGCACTGTACTAAGTACTAGGGGAGCTAGAAGATGATTAGGTCAGACATAGTCCCTGTCCCACTTAAGGATAACCATCTAAGTAAGAGGAACGTCTACTTCATTCCAATTTTGGAGGAGGGGAAAATGAGACATAGAGAAGTTAAGTGACTTTCCCCAGGTCACCCAGCAGGCATGTGTTAGAGCTGGGATTAGAACCCAAGGTCCCTGTTACCCAGGCCTTTGCTCTTTCCTCTAGGTCATCCTGTTGTATGCTATTCTAATTATAGTGAGAGGAAAGGGTCTAAAACCTTTTGAGCAGCAGTATGACCTAGAGGAAAATGCACAAGGTTTGGGAGTCAAGAACCTGAGTTTTAATCCCTGCTCTGCCCCTTTTCTGCTCCATGACCTTGGATTATTCATTTTCATTCTCTGTGTCTCAGTTAACCCATCTGTAAAATGGGGATTAAAACTATGAGTCCTGTGGGGGACAGAGACTGTGTCCAATCAGATTATCTATATCTACCCTGGTATTTAGTACAGTACCTGGCACATAGTAAGCACATGACAAAAACCATAAATGAAGAAAAATAAATAACTTTTGGGGGTTAACAATACAAATCTCTTGATTAAAATATTACTATCATCAGGCTGCTTAATTAATGACACCCCCCCCCCACACACACACACAAAGCTGTGTTTGGAACACCGTCGTGGGAGAGTACAAAAGAATAAGAGGACATAGTACCTGCTGTCAGTGACAGAATAGTGGTGAGGGAGAGGTGGAAGTAATCAAATGTATGATGTATCAACAGAAGTTACTATAAGGCTGTGATAACCTAATTGTTCAGGTGGCATGGCAGGGCTGAGGTGGCAGAAGGGAAGGTATGAGGTGTGGAGCCTAGAGATGATTTGGAGATGGCCCACTGGAGAAGAAACCTTAGAAGGGTTTGGAAGTTGGAGAGACCAGTGGTCTGACAAATATGAAGAGGGAGAGAGTTCCGGGTAGGGAAACACAAATAGTACAAGTAGATTCCCTAATCGCAGCTCAAAATTTGCAGGGGCCTGCTGAGTTGCCCCCTACTAGAGGAACCTGCCACAGACCACCGGGACTACAGATCAGCTGCTATAACTCAGGACTTTCTTTCTCTTAGTCCCTAGCCCCACCATGTTCCTTCAGTCACCTTCCTTTGGTCTTCTCACCCCGGTCCCCACGCCCATCACTCCACATCATCCCCAGCCACAAAGGTCAGGCCCCCTCAGCTCACCCCCATCAACCCCTCCCCACCACTTGTGCCTCTCTCATCCCTCTCCCCAGCTCCAACCCTGTCATCCTATCTCATCCCTCTCCCCCAAAGCCAGTCCCCGACATCTCACTACCATCCAACCTCTCTCCACCCTTCGCACCATTCACTCTCACCATTCCCCTTCCACACCCTCAGACAAGGGCAACCTGTGTAATCCCTGCACCATCATGGGGAACCTTCCCTTCACCACTGACCTGTTCCTGCTCCAGTCACTTCTTCTCCTTGCCATCACTGAAACCTGGCTCTCCCTAGATTCATTCATTCATTTAATTGTATTTATTGAGTGCTTACTATGTACAGAGCACTGTACTAAGCACTTGGAAAGTACAATACAGCAATAAAGACATATAATCTCTGCCCACAACAGGCTCACAGTCTGCGGGGTAGGGGGGAGACAGACACCAATAGAAGGAAACAGACATCAATATAAATAAATAGAATTATAGATATATACAAATATACATAAGTGCTGAGGGGTGGGGAGGGGGGAAGAGCAAAGGGAGGGAGTTGGGGCGACAAGGGAGTGGGAGCTGAGGAAAAATGAGACAGTCTGGGAAGGCCTCTTGGAGGAGGTGTGCCTTCACTAGGGCTCTGAAGGGTGGGGGAGAGTGATTGCCTGGCAGATTGGAAGAGACAGGGCATTCCAGGTCAGAGATTGGGCCAGGGGTTGGTGGCAGGACAGGTGATATGAAGGCACAGGGAGATGGTTAGCCCCAGAGGAGTGGAGTGTATGGGCTTGGATGTAGAAGAGGAGAAGGGAGGTGAGGTAGGAGGGGGCAAGGTGATAGAGAGCTTTAAAACCAATAGTGAGGAGTTTTTGTTTAATGCGGTGGGAGATAGGCAACCACTGGAGATTTTTGAGGAGGTGGTTGACATGCCCTGAACGTTTCTTATTAAAGAATGTTATCTTTCTAAAGAAAGATAATCCAGGCAGTGGAGTGAAGTATGGAGTGAAGTGGGGAGAGGCAGGAGGTTGGGAAATCAGACAGGAGGCTCATTCAGTAATTAAGGTGGTAATGGATGAGTTATTGTACTAACGTGGTAGTGGTTTGGATGGAGAGGAAAGGACAGATCTTGGCAATATTGTGAAGATGAGATTGACAGGATTTGGTGACAGACTGGACATGTGGGTTGAATGACAGAGTGGTGTATGGATAACATCAAGGTTACAGGCTTATGAGATGTGAAGGACGGCTGTGCCATCTATGGTGATGGGAAAGTTCGGGAGAGGACAGGGTTTGGGAGGCAAAATAAGGAGCTCTGTTTTGGACATGTTGAGTTTGAGGTGGCGGGAGGACATCCAAGTAGTGATGTCCTTAAAGCAGGAGGAGATATGAGCCCAGACAGAGGGAGAGAGAACAGATGACATAGTCTCCCCTGTCACTCTCTCTACAGGGGGGACTCATCTTCTCTGATTTCCCCAGACTTATTGGGAAAGAGGGAGGAGTTGGTTTTCTTCTCATTCTCTTATGGTGCTTTCACATCTTCCCACCTCCTCCATCCCTCTTTCCCTCCCTTTGAAGCCCATATCATCTGCCTCTACTGCCCAGTCCAATTACTAGTAGCATTCATCGACTGCTCCCCTCGATCCCTGCCAGGTCCCAGATCCAACTTTTTGAACCATTTTGATCCCTTTCTCCCATTCCTTCTCTCATTCTCCATCCCTACATTTATCCTTGGGAACTCCAGTATCCACGTGGATGTCCCTGATGATCCTTCACTGTCCACCTCCTCTCACTCCTCTACTCCACTGACCTCCTGCTCCACCCCACCTCACTCACTCACCAACTTGGGTACATAGTTCATTTTATAATCTCTAGTAACTGTAAAATCACCAACCTCACCAATTCTGAAATTCCTCTGTCAGACCACAGGTTCCTCACCATCTCTCTTTCAGAATTTGGCAAGAAGGAGATCATTGGTGACTTTTGAGAGGGTAGTTTCTGTGGATTGAGGGGGGCAGAAGCTGGATCGAAGGGGTTCAAGAAGAAAAATAGAGGAGAGGAAGTGGAGGCAGTGGATGTAACAACTAATTTAAGGAAATTGGAGAGGAATGGCAGAAGGGAAATGGAGAGATAACTGAAGGGAGCTGTGGGGTCAAGGGAGAGGAATTTTTTAGGACGGGGAGACATGAGCATGTTTACAATCAGTGAATAAACAGCCATTGCAGAGTGAACAGTTGAAAATGGTGGTCGGGGGGAAGAAAGAAGGGGACAATCATTTTGATATGGTGGATGGGGTAGGAGATGAAGGTGAAGGTGATGACATTTGAGAGGAAGCAGGAGTTCTCTTGAGATATTGCTAGGAAAGAAGGGAAAATCGAAGAAGGTTCAGGAAGGAGGAGGAACTGGAGAGAAGAAGGGTAAATTTAAAGAGATCATATGTGATGGTTCCAATTTTATCAATAAAATGCCTGGTCAATGGGGGCAAGAGATGGAGGGGCTGAGGGGCCAATGATTGACATTTATTGAACTCTTACTGTGTACAAAGCACTGTGTTGAATACCTGAGAGCATACACCAGAGTAGTTAGAAACATTCCCTGCCCACAAGGAGTTTACAGTCTAATGGAGACCTCTCTTGACCTCTCACTACCGGACTAGGACTGGGAAAGAGTCAATCTGGGGGAAGAAAGTGTTACAGGAGCAGAGTTCTCCCTGAGCTGGTTCTGCTGGGTGAGGACTATGGGCTGCGGATCGCTTGTCTAGAGGCTGGGGCTGGGGGCCCGGGACAGAGCCAGGGCTTCAGTGGGGAAGGGGCGGGTTCGATGGTCCCCAGTGACTAGGCAGCAGAGATCAGGGGTGCCCAGACCCTCCCAAAAGAGGGCTTGTGGGTTGCTACTCTCTTCACTTGCTTCCCCCCTGACACCACAATGAAAGCGTGTGGGGAGTGGATAGGGGGTGACTATGGGCACAGACAAGGCCCATAGCAAAGGCCTCTCCTTCTTCCCCACCAGCCACATCAATGGATTGCTTCCCCAGATCCCCTTCCATTAGAAGTTTCCCCGGGGGATTTCAGTGTTTTTTTTTCTCTCTCTCTTGGGATGGGGATATGATCATTGCACATTCCCAAGGAGGAAAGAACCAGAAACGTAGGAGAGAAGTGGAGTGGAGGTACAGGGGGATGTCAGGAGAGAGGACCCGTGGCAGGGAGGGGATGAGATGAGGAATGGTAAGGTTGAGGGTGAGGCCCGCTCATTAAGCACTTCTGCTGCTGCTTTTGTTGGCCCCACCCTCCTTTGCCATAGAAGATTCAGTCAGAGTGGAGGGCATGTCACTGGAGCAGGAATCAAACATCAGAGGAAGGGAATGGCAGGCAGACGTACAGCAAGCAGATTTTCCCCGCAATCAAATCTTGCCTTAGGAAAGCAATCAGAGGAGGCAGAGCATTAGGAAGGAAATTACAAATCAGGGTTTGGTTTCAGTGGAATCCAAAATGAACATTAGATGACCAAAAGCCTTTCATTTCAAGAGGGTCACTAGATTGCAAGATGTAAGCTGTCGTGGTCCCACTTATTTAGTCGTATTTATAGAGTGCTTGTTGTGAGCAGACCAATGTACTAAGCACTTGGGAGAGTACAATATAGCAATAAACAGGCACATTCCCTGCCCACGTTTGAGCTTACTAATATTTCACAGTAGCATGTTAGTAAGGTTGGAGAAACGAGTGATTTTTGCCCCTTCAAATCCTTGCTTCAGGTGGTTGGATCCAAATGCCCATCCATTTGACATGATTATAAATTGCAGGTTGAAGAAGCCTTCTGAAGGAACTCAAGTCTTCTAGATTCAAATTACTAAGGAACAAGAATGGTCTGTTGGAAAAATACACAACTAGGGTACAGGAAAACAGGATCTCTCTCCTGGATCTATTGCTGGCTTATTGTGTGACCTTAATTTCTCTTAATTAATTTCTCTGTTCCTCAGTTTTCTGCAAACAGGTATCTTCTGGCCTCAAGTGTCTTCAGTAACTATCCTAATTTTACATGTCTGCTCTCTTTACATACCACTCCCAAGGTCATAGTCTTCATTCCTACCAAGCTCACGTTCTCACTAATGTTTGTCCTTATTCTCCCACCTTCCTCCCGGTGCTCATGCTGTTTCCACAGTC
Source organism: Tachyglossus aculeatus (assembly GCF_015852505.1). NCBI lineage: Eukaryota > Metazoa > Chordata > Mammalia > Monotremata > Tachyglossidae > Tachyglossus > Tachyglossus aculeatus. The sequence goes on along the minus strand of NC_052075.1, from coordinate 26,507,605 downwards.
TGGAATAATAATAATAATGATGATGGCATTTATTAAGCGCTTACTATGTGCAAAGCACTGTTCTAAGCACTGGGGAGGTTACAAAGTGATCAGGTTGCCCCACGAGGGGCTCACAGTTTTAATCCCCATTTTACAGATGAGGTCACTGAGGCACAGAGAAGTTAAGTGACTTGCCCAAAGTCACACAGCTGACAATTGGCAGAGCAGGGATTTGAACCCATGACCTCTGACTCCAAAGCCCGTGCTCTTTCCATTGAGCCACGCTGCTTCTCACTACGTTCACCCCTAAATCCAGCAGCCCTAGGCTTACTAAACCACATCTCTCCCCATCTTCAAAGCCCTGCTAAAACCCCAATCCTCCAACAAAACTCAAGTAATTCCTGACAACCTAAACAGATCAACTGAACAACCGCTACTAGAACCTATACATTCATTTATAGCCATCCTCAGCATCTATATAGATGTGTAAATTCAATTCCATGTTAATAATAATAATGATGATGATGGCATTTATTAAGCACTTACTATGTGCAAAGCACTTTTCTAAGCACTGGGAGGTTACAAGGTGATCAGGTTGTCCCACCAGGGGCTCACAATCTTTAATCCCCATTTTCCAGATGAGGGAACTGAGGCCCAGAGAAGTGAAGTGACTTGCCCAAAGTCACACAGCTGATAAGTGGCGGAGCCAGGATTTGAACCCGTGACCTCAGACTCCAAACCCCGGGCTCTTTCCACTGAGCCACGCTGCTTCTCAAGTATGTTTCCTGATTACACGATTTGTAAATATTTTTTATGTCTTCCCAGTTAGATTTTGTTCTCTGTCTCTCCCTTCTAGACTGTGAGCCCACTGTTGGGTAGGGACTGTCTCTATATGTTGCCAACTTGTACTTCCCAAGCGCTTAGTACAGTGCTCTGCACACAGTAAGCGCTCAATAAATACGATTGAATGAATGAATGCAAGCTCCTTGTAGGCTGAGAATGTGTCTTGCACATAAATCAGTCAATCAGTCAATCAATAGTATTTATTGAGCAGTATGTTCAAGGCACTGTTGTAGCTTGCGTATCTGCCGTTCTTTCACATGCACCTAGAAAAATTCATTGTGACCTTATCTATCCTGTCACTGACCCCTTTCCCACTGAGAAGCAGCATGGCTCAGAGGAAGAGCCTGGACTTTGGAGTCAGAGGTCATGGGTTCAAATCCTGCCTCCGCCAATTGTCAGCTATGTGACTTTGGGCAAGTCACTTTTTTATGACATTTATTAAGTGCTTATTATGTGCAAAGCACTGTTCTAAGCGCTGGGGAGGTTACAAGGTGATCAGGTTGTCCCACGGGGGGCTCACAGTATTAATCCCCATTTTCCGGATGAGGGAACTGAGGCTCAGAGAAGCTAAATTAAGAAGCAGCGTGGCTCAGTGGAAAGAGCCCGGACTTTGGAGTCAGAGGTCATGGGTTCAAATCCCAGCTCTGCCAATTGTCAGCTGTGTGACTTTGGGCAAGTCACTTTTTTTAATGGCATTTATTAAGTGCTAACTATGTGCAAAGCACTGTTTTAAGCACTGGGGAGGTTACAGGTTGATCAGGTTGTCCTACGGGGGGCTTACAGTCTTAATCCCCATTTTACAGATGAGGTAACTGTGGCCCAGAGAAGTTAAGTGACTTGCCCAAGGTCACACAGCTGACAATTGGTGGAGCCGGGATTTGAACCCATGACCTCTGACTCCAAAGCACGTGCTCTTTCCACTGAGCCATGCTGCTTCTCTAACTTAACTTGGCTGTGTCTGTTACCTCATCTGTAAAATGGGGATTAAGACTGTGAGCCCCCCGTGGGACAACCCGATCACCTTGTAACCTCCGAGTGCTTAGAACAGTGCTTTGCACATAGTAAATGCTAAATAAATGCCATCATTGCTATTATTATGTCCGCCTTCTGGCCTGGAATTCCCACACTTTTCATATTGGATAGACCACCATTCTCCCCACCTTCAAACCTAATGAGGGCTTCCCCAACTAAGCCTTCTTTTTTCCTTCTCCCTCTTCCTTCTGCATCATCTATGCACTTGATTTTCACTCCTCCCTCTTCCGCACGCACTTACATACATGCATATAATTCATTTTAATGTCCATCTTTCCCTGTAGACAGTAAACTTCTTGTGGCCAGGAAAGGCATCTACCAACCTTGTGTTACTGTACTTTCCCAAGTACTTAATATGGTGTCCTGCATGCAGTAAGTGCTCAATAAATACCACTGATTAATTGATTGATCGATTGATTGATCAGTGGAAATTCAGTCACTACCATTACCACTTCCACTACTTGTGAGGATAAAAATGACTCAAGCAAGGTCAGAGTTTTGGAAAGCAAAAGTGCCTTACAAAATAATGCTGTATTGTCAATTCCTTCTTTCAATGCTAAATATGTGAACTCTTGTACCTTTGTTTTGATTTGCTGATTACTACTTTAGTCTCCTCCCCTATGTTTTCTAGCATCTACAGACCAAAGGGGAAAAAATCTGGATGATGGGAAAATCAGTTTTACAATAACTGCCTATGAAATCATAAGATATTCAAATCAAAAAGTCACCGAAGATTATCAGAAGCTGCTTTTCAAACATTTTAATGAAACACACGTCTGCATCAAGGTCAAGTCAGTTACCCAAGAGATCTCATAAAACTAGAATGTTAACTGGAAAACTTAATGGCCATCTTTAATTCTGACTGGAATCCTGCCTTACATAGGCAACATCAATATTATTAAATGTAAAACAAGCAGAGAGGAGGGACTAGCATAAATTCATACTAAGCTTCTGAGCCATTCAGGCATAGCAAAGGAAAAGGAAAGTATTTTGCTTCCAGTTTCCAGGTGTGTGTCAGTTGTTCTTGGGTGGAGTGGGGCAGTATTAATTTTATGTTATATTAATCATTTTTCCCATTTTCTCTCAGTTTTAGATGAGAAGCAGTGTGGTCTAATGGATAGAGCATGGGACTGTGAGTCAGAGGGACCTGGATTATAATCCTGGCTCAACCACTTGTCAGCTGTGTGACCTTGGGCAGGTCATTTCACTTCCCTGGGTCTCAGTTAACTGATCTGTAAAATGGGGATTTAGACTGTGAGCTCCATGAAGGACAGGGACTGTGTCTAACCTAATTAGCTTGCATCCATCCCAATGCTTAGTACAGTGCTTGGCACATAGTATGCACTTAATGAATTTTGTTATTATTATTATTATTATCATTATTACTTTTATTATCATTATATGTGGTCCCAGTGCATGTTGCTCTTTTATTGTTCCCTGGGGTAAGGATAACTGCAAAGAGTCCCTGGGTTTTTCCTTCCTCGAGAAGAACTCATTATGGCAGAGCTTTTTATGGAACCTCATGGATCACTGAGTATATCAGCTGATCTTACAAACTTGGGAAGAAGCTGTAAACCAAGAATTGGTCATGACAAACCCAAGGGAACTCTTTAAAGTTAGAAAAATGAACATGGCTTTAATATTCAGAGCTTGCGAATCTAGCAGCCAAATAAAATCTGTGAGTCAAATGTCTGGCCATTTGGATTTGTCCTTGCAGGAAGATTTCCCCTGCAGTTCTCTGCATTGCACAGGATAGTTGTAAAAATCTGATTTTCCTTGAATGGCCATCCCTCCTGATTGGAACTCCCTCCCCTTTCATATCTGACAGTTGAACACTTCCCATCTTCATAGCCCTACTAAAATCATATCACCCCCAGGAAACCTTCCCAGACAAGCTTTCATCTCCCCACCCTATTCTTCTTACCTTCTGCATCATCTGTCTGCTTGGGTCTGTACCCCCTAAGCACTTTGACAGCCATCCCACTCCCACTTCCACAGCACTTGTGCACATATCCTTATAAACTGCTTTTTCCTCAATCTGAATTTTTTAAATCAGATTTTAGAAATTTCTGTCTTCCCCATTTGATTGTAAGATCCTGGAAGGAAAGGATCATCTCTACCAAATATCTTCACTTTCCCAAGAACATAGTGCAGTGTTCTGCACATAATAAGCACTCAGTAAATACCATGAGCTAATTGACTGATTGAAATCTACTATTTCAAATTTACTGGCAAAGGGTATGACCTTCTATTTCACCATCATCATCATTAACCCCATAATAATAATAATGGTATTTGTTAAGTGCTTACTATGTGCCAAGCACTGTCACTGGGGTGGATACAAGGTGATCAGGTTGTCCCACTTGGGGATTACAGTCTTAATCCCCACTTTACTGATGAGATAACTGAGGCACAGAGAAGTTAAGTGACTTGCCCAAAGTCGCCCAGCAGACAAGTGGCAGAGCCGGCATTAGAACCCATGACCTCTGACTCCCAAACCCGGGCTCTTTGCACTGAGCCATGCTGCTTCTCATCATCATTATCATCAACACTGCTATTAATATTGACTGAGAGTCCTCTGTGTGCAGAAGTTAGTCAGGGAATTCATTAATCATTAAATACCAAGCCCTCTTCTCTACACTGGGTGTAGATATGAGAGCAGTGCTTGGCACATAGCGCTTAACAAATATCATCACTATTATTATATGTGATAATCAAGGAGAGAGCTTGTGTTACAGCGTGTACTTCAGGGAGTTCACAATCTAATGGGGGAGACAAGTAGATGCAAATTGCAGACATGTAATAGAAACAAGAGAAAGGGTATAGAAACAAATGATAACAAAAATAGTTGATAAATTATATGATAAGTGAAGGAAATTGTGTATATAGCAGGCTGGGGTGACCAGGGTGATCGAGATCATTCAAGGAATGCACGATTCCTGGAGGATGGGACAATTCAGGAGGAATTTAAAAATGGGCAGGAAAGTAGTATGGGGAATTTGAGGAGGGGAATGAGTTTTTTATGCTATTTATTGAGCGCTGACTATGTGTTCTGTGATGTTCTAAGAGTTGGGGAGGGAACAAGTTAAAGTGGACACAGCCCCTGTCCCCCATGGGGCTCATAGTCTAAGTAGGAGGGAGAACAAGTTTCCCCAATTTACTGTTGAAGAAACTGAGAGACAGAAAAGGTAAGTGACTTGTCCAAGGTCACGCAGCAAGCAATTGGCAGAGTCAGCATTAGAATACAGTTCCTTCTAACTCCCAGAAGTTCCCTGCGGGAGGAACAGCAGGAATCATGAGTGGGTTAGATGAGAATCGAGAAGGAGGTGTAGTGTTTGAAGATTAGCTTGGCAGGAGCAAAGAGTCCAAGTTAAAAGCTATGTGGCCTGATGGAAAGAGCACAGGAATGAATCAGGAGACTTTATTATGGTGTTTGTTAAGTTCTTATCAAGTGCCAAATACTGTACTAAGCACTGGGGAAGACAGTCTTGGCATTATCCTTGACTCCTATCTCTCACTCAGTCCACATATGCAATCCATCACCAAATCCTGTTGGTCCCACCTTCCCAACATCACTAAAATCCACCTTTTCCTCTGCAAACGGCTACCGTGTTAATATAATCACTCATCTTATCCCACTTAGATTACTGCATCAGCCTCCTTGCTGACTTTCCAACCTCCTGTCTCTCCCCACTCCGGTCCAGGATTCACTCCGCTGCCTGGATCATCTTTCTACAGAAATGTTCAGGACATGTCACCCCACCTCCTCAAATATCTCCAGTGGTTGCCTAGCCACCTCTGTAACAAACAAAAGCTGCTCACCATTGGCTTTAAAGCACTCCATCACCTTGCCCCCTCCTACCTCACCTCGCTTCTCTTCTACAACCCAGCTCTCAGACTGTGAGCCCCTTTTAGACTGTGAGCCCACTGTTGGGTAGGGACTGTCTCTATATGTTGCCAATTTGTATTTCCCAAGTGCTTAGTACAGTGCTCTGCACACAGTAAGCGCTCAATAAATACGATTGATGATGATGATACTTTGATCCTCTACTGCTAAGCTACTCACTGTACCTCGATCTCACCTGTCTCACCATGTCCTGCCTCTGGCCTGGAACCCCCTCCCTCCTTATATCCGACAATTACTCTACCCCCACCTTAAAACCTTATTGAAGCCTTAGAGAAGCAGCGTGGCTCAGTGGAAAGAGCTTGGACTTTGGAGTCAGGGGTCATGGGTTCAAATCCCAGCTCCACCAATTGTCAGCTGTGTGACTTTGGGCAAGTCACTTAACGTCTCTGGGCCTCAGTTACCTCATCTGTAAAATGGGGATTAAGACTGTGAGCCCCCCATGGGACAACCTGATCACGTTGTAACCTCCCCAGCACTTAGAACAGTGCAAAGCACATGGTAAGCGCTTAATAAATGCCATTATTATTATTATTATTGAAGACACATCTCCTTCAATTGGCCTTTCCAGACTAAGCCCCACTTTTACTCATCACCCATTCCCTTCTGCATCACCCTGACTTGCTTCCTTTGCTCTTTTCCTCCTCACCCCCAGCCCCACAGCACTTCTGTGTATATCTGTAATTTTTTTATTTGTATTGATGTCTGTCTCCACCTCTCTAGACTGTGAGCTCATTGTGAGCAGGGAACGTCAGTGTTTATTGTTGTATTGTACTTTTCCAATCGTACAGTGCTGTGACCTTAGTAAGCACTTAAATACGATTGAATTAACCAATACAAGATAATCAAGTCAGGCAAAGGTCCTGTCCCACATGGGGTTCATAGTCTAAGTTGAAGGGAGAACAGGCATTTCATCTGCATTTTGGGGGTGAGAAAGCTCTGGTACAGAGAAATTAAGTGACTTGCCCAAAGTCACAAAGCAGACAAACAGTGGAGACAAGATTAGAACCCAGGGCTCCAACTTACAGGTTCATGTTCTTTTCACCAGTGCCCTTTGCTTCCCAAATCCAGAGGCTTAGGTTCTAATCACAGCTCTGCTATTTACCTGTTGTGTGACAATGGGCAAATCACTTCACTACTCTGTGTCTCAGTTTTCTCATTTCTGAAATGGGGCTGAAGTACCTGTTCTCCTTCTCCCATAGACCCTGAGCTCTGTGTGAGGCAGGAACTGTGTTTGAACTGATTCCTCTGTACTTATCACAGCTCTCGGCACATAGTAAGTGCTTAACAAATATCACAGTTTCTATTATTAGGGAGACTATGGAACTATGGGACACTTTTCGTGAACCACTATGTAATTTTAATATTGGAGAAACGGCCACCCAACCTGACATTCAGGCTTTTTCTATGCTATCTCCATATTATCATTTTTGACTGAGAATGCCAGGATGGAGAGGCAGAATGTGTCTGGATTACCCTTCAGGTTGAGTTCCAGAAGTTTAGAATGGGTGGATTTTCCAGGAACTGCTGGAATAAAAGATGTTGCGTGCCAAATATGTCTTAATTTTTTAGGGAGGAAGAACATCAAGGGAGTTGGGATAAGCATTCCTTACTCTAAATATCTGTTGTTCCTCCCACTTTAGACTGTGATATGGACTGTGTCTGACTTGATAATCTTGTACTTACCCTTTCTTTTTTTATTTTATGGTATTTGTTAAATGTTTACCGTATGCCAGCCACTGCACCGAGTGCTGGGGTAGATATGAGCTAATCAGGTTGGCCACAGTCCATATTCCCCATGAACCTCAGTCTTAATCCCCATTTTACAGATGAGGTAACTGAGGCACAGAGAAGTAAAGTGACCTACCTATGGTCACACAGCAGAAAAGTGGCTGAGCCAGAATTAAACCCAGGTCCTTATGACTCCCAGGACCACGCTCTATCCGCTAGACCACGCTGCTTCTTGGTAGTGATTACTATGTGCCAAGTACTACACTAAGAACTGTACCCCAGTGCTTAGTACAGTGCTTGGCACATAGTAATCAAACAGGAGCTCCTTTCCACTGGCTTTGAAGCACTCAATCAGCTCCCCCGCTCCTAATTTACTTTGCCCATCTCCTACTACAATCCAGTCCATACATTTCACTCGTAACACAAACCTTCTCATTGTTCCTTGAGCTAGTCTCTCTCACTGCCAACTCCTTGCTCACATCACCCTTCTGGCTTTGAAGTCTCTCTTCCTTTATATCAGACTGAACACCATTATGCTCATCTTCACAGCCCTACTAAAATCGCATCTCCTCCAAGAGACCTTCCCTGACCAAACACTCACTACCTTATCTAAGACTTCCGTAGGTCTATTCCCTTTAAGTACTTTGATATTCAGCTTCCCCACAACCCCTCAGCACTTATGTGAATATCCATCTGCATGCAGTAAGTAATCAAGAAGCACCACTGATTGACTGATTGATAGTAAGCACTTAACAAATAGCTATATATGGACACTCATTATGTGGTCACAGCAGAGGATTTTGAAAGCTATAATCACAATCTTGATCGGCCCTGGCCACTCCCCAAACCTATCCAACCCCAAGACCTCACATCCAGCCCACCCTCTCCCACAAACTCATTCGTCCATCCCAACGTGATTCCAAACACGACTGCTGACAGCAAAGAAGATGATATTGTAGAGCATTTTGGGGTACAACACAAATTGCTGACCTTCAGTCTGATTTTCCATAGGCCTCTAGGTTGATTCTGATTTGACCCAAAAACAGAAAAAAAAATCCGTTGAACCCTAGGCTGATGGATGAGAGGTAATTTTAATGACAGATCTAGTCCACCCCCCCCCCCCCCCCCCCGGCTCAAAGGCCACTACCCCCAAGCCAGTACTAATGTCCCCATTCCTATGTTTATACTTCATCTGCCTCGGGTCAGAGGATCTTGGAGATGTTAAAGGAAAATAAACGAGCAGGGCTGGACCACCGACAATGATGCCACCAAGCATTCTGCCAGTGGTGGGTCATTACCATGGAGTTTTGCTTTATTGTAATACAATTTTGTTAGGCTCCAACAGTGTGGAATGCTGCCAGCTGTTTGACTCTAATGATCCTTTTGTTATAAAGGATTTCATCTGGGTAATAGTTCATTACAGGTATTATAACAGATTTTACAAGCACAGTGGTCGATTTCTTGGTAGGGAAAATAGCACACACTTACATAAACGTTTGCAAAACTTGCTGACACTGGAGTTTTCCACCTTTTTGCTAAATCTTCATTAGACTTTCCATAAAGCCTCTACTGGTTTTGTGGATTTGCGTATGAATAGTTTGGGGTTTTTTTTTTTCTGTTCTTTATCCAAACAGGTTAAACTTACAGCCATGTTTTAGACTTATATTTGAGTTTCCGGAAGAACAAGTTATGCTTACCTCTCTGTCCACTCTTCCTCAGTCTCTTTCCGGCTTGTAGCCATTTCAAATGGCTACTGTAGGTTATGAAGAGGGAGAGAAATCCAGGTATAAGGGAGGATGTGAGCAGGGATAGACAGTGAGAGAGGAGTGTTGTCTGTTTGGTTTTTTCAATGGCATTTGTTAAGTGCTTATTATGTGTCAGGCACTGTACTAAATGCCTGGGCAGATACAAGATAATTGGGTTGTGCACAGTCCCTGTCTCTCATGTGGCTCACAGTCTCAATCTCCATTTTACAGATGAGATCACTGAGGCACAGCAAAGTTAAGTGACACACGGCAGACCAGTGGTGGACCTGGGATTAGAACCCAGGTCCTTCTGATTCTCAGGGCTGGGCACTATTTTCTAGGCCACATAGAGAATGGGGTCAAGTAAATATGTTGGTGTTGTCGAAGGTGAAGGGAATCAAGCAATGACATTTTTTGAGCACTTACCGTGTGCCGAGTACTATACTAAGTGCTTGGGAAAGTACAGTGCATTGGAATCATTCAACCTTATCCTTGCCCACAGGGAGCTTATGGTCTAAAGGGGGAGACAAATATTAGCCAACTATAGATGGGCAAATGGCAGAGTATGAGAAAGGATATATATATTAGTGATGTGGGCCTAATATCAAGTGCTTAAAGAGTACAGATCCAAGTGCATAGACAAAACTAAGGAAGGAGAGCATGTAGGGGAAATGTGAGCTTAGTCAGGGAAGGCCTCTTGGAGGAGATATGATATTAGTAGGGCTTTAAAGTGGGGAGAGTGGTGATCTGTGGGATATAGAGGAGAAGGAAGTTCCAGGTCTGAAGGAGGATGCAGGATGTGGTTTTTTTGTTTGTTTGTTTAGGGTTTGTGTCAGGCACTGCACTATGCACTGGTGTAGATACAAAGTTATCAGGATGGACCCAATCCCTATCCCACATGAGGCTCGCAGTCTTAATTCCCATTTTACAGATGAAGTAACTGAAGCACAGAAAAATTAAGTGACTTGCTCAAGGTCACACACTAGACTAGTGGTGGAGCCTGGATTAGAACCAAGGTCCTTCTGACTCCCAGGCCCTGGAAGTATTCACTAGGCCACACTGCATCTAATAATAATAATAATAACAATAATAATAATAATAATAATGGAATTTGTTAAACGTTTACTATGTGTGAAGCACTGTTCTAAGTGCTGGAGGAGATACAAGGTGATCAGGTTGTCCCATGTGGGGCTCACAGTCTTAATCCCCATTTTAAAGACGAGGTAACAGAAGCTCAGAGAAGTTAAGTGACTTGGCCAAGGTCACACAGCAGACATGTGGTGGAGCCAGGATTAGAACCCATGACCTCTGACTCCTATTTGTTAAGTGCTTACTATGTGCCAAGCACTGTTCTAAACACCGAGGTAGATACAAGGTAATCAGGTAGTCCCATGTGGGGCTCACAGCCTCAATCCCCTTTTTACAAATGAGGGGTTCGTGGAAGGAAAAGAGAGAGTTGGGGGAGGTGGGATGGTGTGAAAGTAGCATGGAGGAGCAAGAAGGAAGTCTGGTAGTCTTAATGAGTGGAAGATGATGAGGTCCCCTCAGGAGAGACCCGTGGAGGAAACAATGTCATTTGGATAGAGTAAATTTCAATGGTGGCGAGGAGTGTGCTGTGACTGGGACATAAACAGATCTAGGATTTAGGAAAGCTTTTCTACGATGGAGTGGAGATTCCTCTGGCTGCACTTGGCTAGGACTGGGTGTAGGAGTGGGGAAAGGGGATAATAAATACATAATGATGGCATTTGTTAAGCGCTTACTATGTGCAAAGCACTGTTCTAAGCTCTGGGGAGGATATAAGGCGATCAGGTTGTCCCATGTGGGGCTCACAGTCTTAATCCCCACTTTACAGGTGAGGTAACTGAGACACAGAGAAGTTAAGTGACTTGCCCAAACTCACACAGCTGACAAGTGGTGACGCCGGGATTTGAACCCATGACTTCTGACTCCCAAGCCCGGGCTTCTTCCACTGAGCCACACTGCTTCTCTGGGATGGTGTCAGGGGTGGGAAGAGGTTGTGAAAGTTGGTGGAATATGAAGGTTTAAGTGGTCAAATGAGTTTTGTTTTTGATTTCAAATGCTGTAGAGTCATTTCCGATTCATAGTGACTTTATGGATATATTTTCTCCGGAGTTCTGTTTGGGACAAGTTAATGTTGAGGTATTGGTGAGATATCCAAGAAGAAATGTTTTGAAAACAGGAGGAAATGTGAAACTTTCCTCTTCACTTTGGCTCTACAATCTCTCCTTCCCAGAGGACGTTTAAGGACAGGACAAGGCACTGATGAAATAATTTGAAGACTGGTGGGCCAAATCTAGTGAAGCAGTGCAAAGAGTTTTCAGAAATCATAAGGCCACAGTGTTTCTGCTGGACCAGCTACAATGCGCAGACACTTCACCTCTCTTTCCCCTACTATGTCAATCTTTTCCACCCACTCCTAGTAATAATGATGCTAATTATTAAGTATTTATATGTCTAACATTGTGCTAAATGCTGGGCAAAATACAAGATAAGCTGAGTGGACACAGTCGCTCTTCTGTATAGGGCTCACATCTCCCCCTATGCAAGAGAGATGCAGAGGGATACGCCTGCGGTAACACTATCGGCAGCAAGGAAAGGAGCCCACCAATTTCCTGTAGGTTCCTCCAAGCATCAGTGGGCATCGACGTAACATTGGGAGAAGAGCTCAGGCCTGGGATTCAGGGAGACCAGGATTCTACTCCTGACTCCTCCACTCATCTGCTGTATGACCATGGATAATTCATCAGACTTCTGTGTATGTTTCCTCCTCTGTATAAGGAGAGTGAAATATTTGTTCTCTCCCCATCTTGGACTGTGAGGTCTGTAGTGGGACAGAGACCTGATTCAATCTGATGATCTTGTATCCACCCCAGTGCTTGGCACAGAGCAAGTTCTCAGGAAGTACCCAGCATTAGGATGAATGGGATATCTCAGGTCACTGTCCTATGCCGAGGTACCCTATATGGGAGCTACCCATTTAGCAAAGTGGGAAGCAAATTGACCTAGTGGATAGAGAACGAGCCTGGAGGTCAGAAGTTCATGAGTTCTAATCCTTGCTCTGCCACTGGTCTGCTTTGTGACCTTAGGCAAGTCACTTCTCACTTCTCTGGGCCCCAGTTACTTCATCTGTAAACTGGGGATTACGATTGTGAGCCGCCCGGGACAAGGACCACATCCAACCAGATTTGATTGCATCCACCTCAGGGTTTACTTGAGTGCCTGGCATGTAGTAAGTGCTTAACAACTACCACAATTATTATTAGTAGTAGTAGTATTAGTATTATTGGTATTATTATTATTGTGAAGGGCCATGAGGAAAACAATGGGGTGGGGAGGCAGGCTAGAAGTGCTTCTTCCTCAGTTTGCCAACATGATTTTCTGGGGTCATTTAAACCCAAAGGAGCGTTCAAGCAAGACAAGTTCTGCTATACACATCAATGCCACGGAAAACAAACAAAAACAATGTGGCCTACTGGATTGCACATGGACATGAGAGTCAGAGGACCAGAGTTCTAATGTCACTTGCCTGCTGTGGGATCTTGGGGAAGTCAGTTAACTTCTCTATGTCTCTGTTATCTCATCTGTAAAATGGGAATTTGCTTCATGTGGGACAAGGACTGTGTCCAATTTAATTATCTTGTATCTATCCCAAAATATACCGCATCGTAAGTGCTGGACAAGTAGACCAATTATTATTATAATATGCTTCATCTCCCATTTAATCTTCTTTTTGTAAAAATTAATCACACTGCATCAATAGTAGAGCTGTCCTACAGTTCAAATACAACCCTCCTGACAGTGTCACTGCCTAAACTAATAATAATGATGATAATATCAATAAAAACAATAATAATGGTAATGATAATAATGATAATTATTAAGTGCTCACTGTGTACCAAGCATTGGGGTAGATTTAGGATGATCAGATCAGACCCAATCCCTCTCTCACATGGGGCTCACAGCCTAAGAAGGAGGGTGAAAAGCTGGTTTCATCCACAATTTTCAGATGAAGAAACTGAGGTCCAGAAAAGTTAAGTGACTTATCCCAAGTCACATAGCAGATGAGGCAGAATTGGGATTAGAACTCAGGTCCTCTGACTCTTTAATTGTGCATTGTCATTGATACAGCATCTATCTCCTGCACCCTGCAACCTGGACCCTTGAAAATTCAGCTCGTTAGCCACATTTTATTAGATTAGGCCTGATTTTTCTTCTGCCCTGGGCATATTGACTAGTATCTTGACCTACTGGAAAGACCATAGCCTGGGAGTCCAGAAGCCTGCGTTCTATTTGCCTGTTGTACACGACCTTGAGTGAGACACTTAACTGCTCTGTTCCTCAGTTTCCTCATGTGTAAAATCAGGGTGAAATTCCTGTTCTTCTCCTCCTCCACTTTGACTGTGAGGCCTATATGGGAGAGGGACTGAGTCTGCAATGATTATTTTCTGTGTACCACAGTGTTTGGCACATAATAATTTCTTAACAAATATTATCATCATCATCATCATCATCATGATTATTACATGTGTCAGGCTTATTTTCAAGATTGCATTTGACTACTTCATTAATTTAATGATGTAGGGCACATCCAGCCCTTGATTCATTAGATGTTATTTCCTGCCTCAGGTTAAGTCCAATAGTTAATTGTAGAGCAGAGAAAAGCTTCATAAATTGACTTTGTTCTTCAGTTTTTATGAGAATAGGGGAAAAATGTGTTTCATGCTCCATGCCCCTAAATATCCATTTAATCCTTCATTCACTGAGATTTATTTTTCCCCATATAGTCAAGAGCATCTCTTTCTTTTTGATGAAATATAGCTCCCACCAGCTTTCAAATTAGGCCTTCATGGAACTGAGTTGGATTTGCACATTTGTTTAGAAAAGCAATGTAAACACCACCAGCTTTTAAGCCAGGATTGCAATTGACTAATCAGACATAAAAACAAATCAAATGTCAATACAAGTGCCGATGTGATTCCGTGCTGGGAATTATCAAAACTTTTCTTGTCAGCCTTCCCATGGTTTATCTTAATGACAATCAAGGCTACCTTATCAGCAAGCATCATTATCAGTAATAGAAAATGAAGTAACCTTTCTAACACATTTTCTGGCTTACCCAATTAAAAGTTGCCACATTCATGACATTCACATTGCATTAAAATAAATATGCCTCATTGTGAAGAAGGATTCCTCTTGCTTATAAGGTTGAACCTTTACATTTCTGTAGGGCAGTCATGGTCCCCTCTCTAGATCACACCTGGAGAGTTTCCAGTACTCTACCAGTCTCTGCTACAGGAGGGAAGTCAAACAGAGGCATACTCTTTCCATTCTTAGCTTGCACAGTGTCAAGTGAATGGAAGGCAATTTGCTACAAGTCAAAACTCACCTGTGCTGTGCAGCATCGGCATGAAAGAGAGTCGAGGGCAGAAACTCAAGTTTCCTGAGCCAAAAAAGACAGGTAAACCACTTCCATATTTTCACCAAGAAAACTCTATGGATACACTACAAGAATGATCGCAGTTGGAGTTGGGGCATCTGGGAGAAATGTGTTCATGGAGTCACTATGGTTCGGAAATGACTCTACAGAATAAGACAAGACAAGGCAGTCATGGTGTTTTTTTCTTTATTTTCAAAACCTGATTTCTCAAGATGACTACATAATTTATTAATCCCTTTGTTTAAACATGTGACCCAGAAGATTTTGTAATATTTAGATTTAAGCTAAAAAATTGTATTTTGAATCTCATCTGTTTCAGAGTTAATACATGAAAGAAAAGACCACTTTGTTGGCTTTATTCTATTGTACTCTCTCAAACACCTACTCTGTGTTCTGCAAAGCACACAATAAGTGCTTCATAAATGCTATTGATTGATTATATTTTTTCAGACTCGATAATGCTTTGTATACCGTATTCTAGACTGTGAGCCCGTTGTTGGGTAGAGACCATCTCTATATGCTGCCGGTTTGTTTTTTCCGAGAGCTTGGTACAGTGCTCTGCACACAGTAAGCACTCAATAAATATGATTGAATGAATGAATATACAAGTGCTGAATAAAAGCTGTTGATGAAGATGTTGAATGTTCATTTGATGGATATCAGGAATTACTTAATCTAAAGGGTGAATCGATCAATGACTCGTATTTATTGAGTGCTTACTGTGTGCAGTACACTGTATTAAGTGCTTGGGAGAGTGATAATAATGATGGCATTTCTTAAGTGCTTACTATGTGTGAAGCACTGTTCTAAGCGCTGGATAACAGAGTTCGTAAACTCGTTCCCTGTCCACAGTGAGCTTACAGTCTAGAGAAGGAGATAGTGGGGTGAAAAAAGGTTGCAAATCCAAGTGCAAAGGTGATACAGAAGGGAGAGGGAGAAGAGGAAATACAGGCTTAGTTGGAGAAGACCTTTTGGAGGAGATGTGCTTTCAATAAGGCTTTGAAGGCAGAGAGAGTAATTGTCTGTCGGTTATGAAGAAGGAGGGCAAACCAGGCCAGAGTCGGGATGTGGGCATGAGGTCGGTGGTGAAATAGATGAGACTAAGGTACAATGACTAGGTTGGAATTACAGGCTGGGTTGTACTAGGAAATCAGGGAGGTAAGGTAGGAGTGGGAAAGGGGATTGAGTACTTTAAAGCTTATGGTAAGGAGTTTCTGTTGGATGCAAAGATGGATGGGCCACCACTGGTTGTTCTTGAGGACTGGGGATACATGGATTGACCAGTTTCATATAAAAAGGATCTGGGCAGCAGAGGGAAATGTGGACTGGAGTGGGGAGAGACAGGAGGCAGGGAGTCAGCAAAGAGGCCGATGCAGTAATCAAGGTCAGGTAAGATAAGTGCTTGGATTAACGAAGCACCAGTTTGGATGGAGAGGAAAGGGCAGATTTTATCAACGTTGTGAAGGTGGAACTGACTGGGTTTGGTGATACTGAATATGCAGGTTGAATAAGAGAGATAAGTCAAGGTTAACAGCAAGGTTACAGACTTTTGAGACAAGGAAGATGGTAGTGCTGCCTACAGTAATGGAAACGTCAAGGGGAAGGCAGAGTTTGAGTAGGAAGATAAGGAGTTTTGTTTTGGACATGTTAAGTTTGAGTTGTCAGTGGGACACTCAGTGGGAGATGTCCTGAAAGCAGGAGGAAATGCAAGACTGCAGAAAAGGAGAGAGATCAGGGCTGGAGATGTGGATTTGTCAATCATCTACATAGAGATGGTAGTAGAAGCCATCGGAGTGAATTAGTTCTCCAAGGGATTGGGAGTGGTGAAGAATCAGCCCACCAATAGTATTTATTGAGTGCTTCTTGCCAATAAAATAATTGAGAAGCAGTATGTCTTAGTGAACAGAGCATAGGCTGGAAGTCACAAGGACCTGGAGTTCTAATCCCAGCTTTGCCACTTGTCTGCTATGTGACCTTGGGCAAGTCACTTAACTTCTTTATGCCTCAGTTACCTCATCTTTAAAATGGAGATTAAGACTGTGAGCCTCATGTAGGACATGGACTGTATACAACCTGATTATCTTGTATCATCTTAAAGGGCTTAGTAAGCACTTAACAAATTCACCCCCCCCCCCCCCGAAAAAAAAATTAAATAATCATTCAAAGCTATTTATTAAGCATTTACTGTGTATAGAACACTGTACTAAGTGCTTGGGAAAGGACACTACAACAGAATTGGTAGTTGCAATCCCTGGCTGATTTATTGTGTGGGTTGAATGAGAGGGATGAGTTGATGAAAATGTCAAGTTTACGGATTTGTGAGACAGGTAGGACTGCTAACAGTGAAAGGAAAGTCAGGGAAATTCTCCTGAATACAAAGCACAGTACTAAGTACTAAATCAAGGATCCTGTCCTTCAGAAGCTTACCATTTGCTTCCGTATTCCTCCTCATTCTAATGATTTCAGGGAATGTTCTTTCCACAGAGTAAATTCCCATTTTGCCTTTAAAATGTAATCACTTGTATCCACCTTTCCCCATTTTGAATAATAAAATTGGCATTGGGATGAAATTTCCTGCAGTCCTTGAATTGTCTGACGTGAGTTTACATTTAAGTATTCTTCAAATACTATTATCTCCCTACAAAGTTTCTTCCTTAAAATGGAATGTCTTTTATTATTTATCTTTGAGAAATCTCTCAGCTGTTAAAAAAATAGCCTTAGACATCTCTGAGCTTAAAAAAAAAAGATTCAAATAATTCTTGCCAGTGTCCTGAAAGGGTTTTGAAAGCCGGGTTCGTTATGCTGAATGCCAGCACAAAACCAATGGCAACTACATTTTTTCCATTAGAGCAACTTTAAATACAAGGTGTTTGTCGTCAGGAAGGCAGACCTCACGTAGAAATCAATCTATGTGTCCACATCAAAATTGTATTTTTGAAAGACATTAAGGAGCTGAAGTTCTAATGGTTATGGATGTTAGCCTTTTAGGTGTCATGAATACAGAATTTTCTCTGCAGTTTAAAGCTTGAACCATAGGAAGGTTTGAACTACATTTTACACAGTTGCAAGCTTATGCGTGCCTCTTGCCGCTATTAACTGACTCGACTGACAGGTCTTTTTGCACAAAATCATCATGAACAATGGTATTGTTTTAGCACCCAGTTGCAAAACATTGAGCTCGGTGCTTGGGGGACATACTGAAAAAGCTTAAAATTGAATTCCTTTCCTCAGGGGAGCTTGCAGTCTAAATGAAGAGAGCAGGCCTAACCTAAAAAGGTCACAATTAAGAGTGGGAAAGGGAAGATTAAAAATAAACAAAATCAGATTAATATCAACATCAGTAACAGGATTCGAAGACCCTTGGGGGCTAGGGACTGTTTCTACAGCTCATTCATAAACTCTCGCAGCACTGGGTGCAGTGTTTTGTACGTAGTACTTAATAAACACTAGTAAGCTGTTGTTTACTTGAGAGGCTGAGAAGATGGCAAGACAGAGGAGGTAGGGAATTTAATCAGAGGGTAGTTCTTGGAGGAAGGAAGTAGCATTTTAGGAAGGCTCTGAAGGATGAGAGAAGCAGTGTGGCTCAGTGGGAAGAGCCTGGGCTTTGGAGTCAGAGGTCATGGGTTCAAATCCTGGCCCCACCACTTGTCAGCTGTGTGACTTTGGGCAAGTCACTTAACATCTCTGTGCCTCAGTTACCTCATCTGTAAAATGGGGACTAAAGACTGTGAGCCCCACTTGGGACAACCTGATTACCTTATATCTACCCCAGCGCTTAGAACATGCTTGGCACATAGTAAGCACTTAACAAATGTCATCATTATTATTATGTGAGGGTTATGGTTTGAGAAGCAGAGAGGGCAGGTCATCCAGATGGAGAGGCCAAGAGGGGAAAGTGAAAAAATAGACTGTGAGAGATGGTAAGGTGGCATACGCGTTGATGTCCAGCACTGTTCTGTCTTACTCTTTTCTCCTCTCTCCTGTCTGTCCCTCTCCTAGTCTTTTCTCTCCTTTGTCTGTCTGCTCTCCTCTCCACGTCTGTCACTCCTCTCTCTGTGTCTGTGCCTATCTACCCTCTTGTTGAATCCATCTCTTGCCTTCATCACTCCATCCTTAAAGCCCTGACTATAAAAGTCCCATTCCATGGATGTTTGGGTTGGGATGAATGCTTGAGTATTAGGTGTGACAGTAGAGGGAATGTTAGGATGTGATGATGAGAAAATCAATCACATAAGGATTCCTGGAATCCTCACCTATTTAATCTGTCACCAAATCCTGTTGGTTCTACCATCACGTTATTGCTAAAATCTGCCCTTTCCTCCACACCAGAATGGCTACCCTGCTGATCTTAAGCCCTTATCTTATCTCTCCTTGACTAATGCATCCGCCTCCTCATTGACGTTCTGGCCTCCTGTCTCTCCCCACTCTAGTCCATACTTCACTCTTCTGCACGGATCATTTGTCGACAAATAGATTCAGTCCATGTCCCCTCACTTTTCAAGAACCTCCAGTGGTTGCTCACCTACCTCCACATCAAACAGAAACTTCTCACCTTCGGTTTTAAAGAACTCAATCAGTTCACCCATCCTATCTCATCTCACTGATCTCCTACTATGACTCAGCCCACACACTCTGCTGCTTTAGTGCCAGCTTATTCACTGTGTGCCGATTTTGTTTATCTCACCACTGACCCCTTTCCCAAGTCCTCCCTCTGGCTTGGAACTCCCTTTCCTTCACATATGCCAGACAACCACGCTCCCCATACTTTCCCCAGTTACACACTTCATTCCTTGAGTCTCTGTACCTTCTGCATCATCTGTGTACTTGGATTTGTATGACCTTTGGGGATTTGGTATTCTCCCCACTCTCTGCCCCACGGCACTTATAAACGTATCTATAAATTATTTATTTGTATTAATGTCTGTCTCCCCCTCTAGACTGTAAATTCATTGTGGGCAGGGAACATGTCTACCAATTCTGTTGTATTGTACTCTCTCAAGTGCTTAGTACAGTGCTGTGCACAGTAAACACTCAATAATTATCAGTGATTGATTGATTGGAAGAAACGGATTTTAGAAGGAATTTGAAGTTGAGGAGCACAACAAACAGCTGAATATCAGGAGGAAAGAAGTTTCAGGTAGCAGGGAAGGCACGAGCAAGTGATAATAATAATAATAATAATGATGGTTTTTGATCACCTGTCTACATGTTTTGTTGTCTGTCTCCCCCTTCTAGACTATGAGCCCATTGTTGGGTAGGGACCGTCTCTATATGTTGATGACTTGTACTTCCCAAGTGCTTAGTACAGTGCTCTGCACACAGTAAGTGCTCAATAAATATGATTGAATGAATGAATGATTGGAATAAGGAGAGATATAGCACAGTGAATAAGTTAGCAAGAGAGGAACAAAGACAAAAAGCTGGGGTGAAATGAGAGAAGAGGGTGGATATATAGGAGAGAGAGAGAGTTGATTGGGTTCTTAAGGCCAATGGCCAGGAGATTCTGCTTGATGCAGAGAGGAATGAGTATTGCTTGGCATTTTTTGAATTGTGGAGAGACGTGTACAAAATCATATATTAGAAAAATGACTCAGGGAGTATGGACTGAAGAAGGGCTAGCCCAGAGGCAGGAAGGTCTGCACAGAGGCTGATTCAGTAGTACAGCTAGCATATGGGAAGTGCTTGGACCACCATGGAACATTTTGGGTCAAGAGGAAGGGATGGATTGGAGAAGAAAGAATTGACAGGATTTGGTGACAGACTGAGCATGGGGATTTAAAGAGAAAGAAGGATAATTTCAAGGTTACAGACTTGAAAGCCTTGGAGAATGTGGTGTTATAAACAGAGATTCAGAAACAGTGTGGCTCAGTGGAAAGAGCACAGGCTTTGGAGTCAGAGGTCATGGATTCAAATTGCAGCTCTGCCAGTTGTCAGCTGTGTGACCTAGGGCAAGTCACTTAACTTCTCTGTACCTCAGTTACCTCATCTGTAAAAATAGGGACGAAGACTGTGAGCCCCCATGGTACAACATGATCACCTTTTAACCTCCCCAGTGCTTAGAACAGTGCTTTGCACATAGTAAGCACTTAATAAATGCTATTATTATTATTATTGTAACCTCCCCAGCACTTAGGACAGTGCTTTGCACATAGTAAGCACTTAATAAATGCTATTATTATTATTATTGTAACCTCCCCAGCACTAAGGACAGTGCTTTGCACATAGTAAGCACTTAATACATTCCATTATTGTTATTATTTATTGAGCACTTATGGTGTGCAGAGCACTGTACTAAGTGCTTGGAATATACAATTCTTCAACAGAGACAGTCCCTGCCCACAAAGGGCTCACAGTCTAGAAGTGGGGAGACAGACATCACAACTAGTAAACAGGCATCAATAGCATCAATATAAATAAACAGAATTATAGATATAGACACATCAAAACAAGTAAACAGGCATTAAGATGAATAAATAGAATAATAGATATGTACATATATTCACAAGTGCTGTGGGGTGGGGAGGGGGGTAGAGCAAAGAGAGTGAGTTGGGACAACGGGGAGGGGGATCAGAGGAAAAGGGGGGCTTAGTCTGGGAAGGCCTCCTGGAGGAGGTGAGCTTTCAGTAGGGCTTTGAAAGTGGGAAGTGTGCCGGTTTGGAGGATTTGAGGAGGGAGGGCATTCCAGGCCAGAGGTCCAATAGCTGGATAGTGCAAGGAAAGTGGGCAGGGGAGAGAGAGAGAGACAGAGACAGAGACAGAGAGAGACTTCATTGTTCAAAGATTCAGCTGCTTTGGCAAGTGGGATAGATCCTGCTGGGAATGGTTTTAGCGAATGTTGGGCTAATGGAGAAAGTGCTGGATTATCTTGGTCACCATGCTCTTCCCAACATGCCCCTGGCTGCTCTCTTTTTAGAGATTCCCAGGTCAAAGTAACACAAATGGACAGTGTTGGGTCAGAGAGAAGTGTTTCACCCTAATGTGTGGGAATGGAAAGGCTACCCACCCCCTCCCTGCACCTACCGGCTCTCTCTGAACTACTGGAGGGAGTGGGGGAGATCTGGACATGGGCCAATGTAGACTTCACAGCTCTACCCTTTCCTTTCCAGTCTTCTTCTTGGTTTTGATTGAGCATTTTGCAAATCTTCCTTACCATTCAGTCATGCCAACATCCCGTCTAGTTCCAAGGACTCCTAGAAAAGATGAGGAATGCTTGTTGCAACATTTGCCCAAACTACTGAACATTGTCAACCCAGCAGTAAAATGGGCTGCAGTTTCACTGACTATTTATGAAAAAGATCTATCTTCTTAGGACTCCCTCACTGACTGCTTACTCTGATAAATTCAATCAAGTGGTCTTTTCTTTTGGAGAGAAAACCAAATGCCAAGACCCATTAGAGTCTCTACATTAATGTAATCTGTTCCATGTCAGAGTCTGGCACCACCGGACAAATGTCTGATCCACACTTTGGCCACAAAGAATTGACAGCGCCAGACTCATTTAAGATGAAAATAAATAAAAAGTGGTTCTCAGACAAAGAAAAAAAATGGCAGACCTAGTTCACTTAATTGACTTCCACACCAGTGTAAATCAAGGGCAGTGCTATAAAGTACTGATTGATTAAGAATAAAATGGAAACCGTAAGTCAGATAGTAGCCTGTAACCTTTGATTAAATCTAAAACCAACTTGGAAAGTGTCTGGACAGGTCTCCGTGTGAAGTCTAGTTATATGGGCAGTCCCATTCCTCTAAAAGCTTAAAAATAACACCAGAAAAAAACACCTTGTGACTACACTTACACTGAGGTAACAGAAGATTTATCGGTTAACACAGACCATTTAGAACAAGCCTTAATGAAAACCTTTATTTCTGGAAGTTGAGTTTGCAGAATCTCAATGGAGTCTACTCAAAATTGCAAAAATTCTTATGTTAAATGGAGCACTAGCTATTTTTCTTGCAACCGATGATGAAGGAGGTCAGACGTCTCTAAAGATCACTTTCCTGAAAGGGATTTTTCAATTGTCATTGAAACTCGTAAGCCGACTTTATTTTGACAGTTGAAAAATGAGATCAACATGGTAAGGCCGTATTTTTGCCAAATGATGATTTGTACACTCAGACTGGCTGTCATGAGTTTGGGTTGTGTGGAGCGTAATAATAATAATGATGGCATTTGTTAAGCACTTACAAAGCACTACAAAGCACTGTTCTAAGTGCTGGGGAGGATACAGGGTGATCAAGTTGCCCCAGGTGGGGCTCACAGTCTTAATCCCCATTTTACAGATGCGGTAACTGAGGCACAGAGAAATGAAGTGACTTGCCCAAAGTCACACAGCTGACAAGTGGTGGACCCGGAGTTTATTAGTCTACCAGTTGTAGTTTGGCTTTCTGCATCTTAGGAACGTCATGATAGAGCTGGAGAAGTTATATAGAAGGGTAAAGTAAGCAGCGTGGCTCAGTGGAAAGAACACAGGTTTGGGAGTCAGAGGTCATGGGTTCTAATCTCGGCTCCGCCACATGTCTGCTGTGTGACCTTGGGCAAGTCACTTAACTTCTCTGAGCCTCAGTTACCTCATCTGTAAAATGGGGATTAAGACTGTGAGCCCCATGTGGGACAACCTGATCACCTTGTATCCCCCCCAGCGTTTAGAACAGTGCTTTGCACATTGTAAATGCTTAACAAATGCCATTATTATTATTATTATTATTATTATTATTATTATTATTATTATGGGGATGGAGAGGCTTCTGAATGAGGATAGACCAAAAGATCATGACTCTTTAGACTGGAAAGACTGAGAGGAAATTGCTATCTACCCAATCAGGAAAGAGGTGAGCATTTTGAACACAATGTTAGTGTTCACCAAATCTTTCTCTAACAGAAGGGGACACCCACTGAAGCTTGAAGGTGGTCAATATAACACAAATAAGAGGGGTGCAGATTCATTCATTCATTCAATCGTATTTATTGAGTGCTTACTGTGTGCAGAGCACTGTACTAAGCACTTGGGAAGTACAAGTCGGCAACATATAGAGACGGTCCCTACCCAACAACGGGCTCACAGTCTAGAAGGGGGAGACAGACAACAAAACATATAGACAGTTGTCAAAAATCATTAGAATAAATAGAATTATAGCTATATGCACATCATTAACAAAATAAATAGAATAGTAAATATGTAGAAGTAAAATAAATAGAGGAATAAATCTGTGCAAATAATACAAGTGCTATGGGGAGGGGAAGGAGGTAGGGTCGGGGGGATGGGGAGGAGGAGAGGAAAAAGGGGGCTCAGTCTGGGAAGGCCTCCTGGAGGAGTCGAGCTCTCAGAGACCGCTGCATTGTTTGCACAGTCCGGCCATGAGTCTTCAAGTAACGAAATGGGATTCTAGCACAGTCAAACCTCCGAATCTTCCCCAGCCAAGCACGTGTGGGAAAACAGACTTTTCCTTAGTGAAATCTTTCCTTTTCAAGTGGACTTCTCTTAGTCCTCTGGGCTTCAGCATCAAAAACTCGGAGGACACCCATATAGGGCTCACACAAAGACCTGCTTTCTATTTCAGACTCAAAGGTGACTCAGCTAACCTCCCTGGGGACCTTGGCGACTTGGAGGGTCCGCTGCTGGTCTTGGCCACCCTGCAGCCTGAAGCCCCACGGAACGCCCCCGCTCATGGACCAGCACAGGTAACCCTCGGGGCCCACCATGCCCAGTGTGCCCATGGGGCCCGGACCCGCCGGGATGGGTGCCGGGCTCTCCGCTGGGTGGGATTCTTTCCTACAGGAGATTATGCTGGCCAAAAATCTGAGTAGATTCAAGATGGGATTAGATACATTTATGGGCAACCCATCCAAAATTGATTACTGTACATACATTTTGGGATCTAAAGGGATATTACAAAACTTAGAGATGTTTAGATCCCTAACCATGAGGATGTGTCTTGAGCAGAGAAACTTTTACATGGATCTTCTAAGATTACTGTTGCCTAGGTTGGAAGCAGAATAATGAGCTACCTGGGACGACTGTTGGTCTGGATCAATAACAGCTTTGTTTATGCTCTTCCTAAAGGGACATGCTAAGGAAGAGATGCCTCATGTTGCAGTTTCTTTTACTTGGCAGGCACTTTGTACAATTTGTATACTGTGAAATATATTACTTACAGGCTCAATGAATGACCAAACTCAGAAGAAATTCTAAAAGAGGGGAACTGTGGATTTGCAACTGATTTAAGCACCAGGATTCCTTATACATTCTACTCTCCAAACTCTATGTGTCTCTAGATGGTTGTCATTGGGGCTTGAAGATGCTATTACAGATGCCGGTCCCTGGGTATGCCAGTAGATGAGAAGAGAGTTCTATGATTGATTACCTTTAACCTACTGCCCTTGTGATTTGGAGGCTGCAGCTTATCTCTGCAGTGTCTCGGCTATTTGTGACTTGGTCTTTTGACAGGACACACTGGTCAGGGCGTGCCTTCCTGTGGGAGACAGCTAGTACCCACTCTCACTTAGTAACAAGTCTGGGAGAAAGGGGAGAGCCCCTGGGCTAGGGATAGAGAAGCTGCTCCTTTTCTTCAGTTGAAAGAGAAATGCAGATGCTCCTTGTCATGAATAGAAAGAATTAAGCCCCAAATATTAAATCTATTCCACTATTTCCAAGCAAATTTATTTTCACAAGTATTTCTAGAAATAGGGTCTTGTCTTTTGCTGTTGAGTCATGTCCAACCCATAGAGACTCCATGGACACATCTCTCCCAGAATGCTCCATCTCTATCTGCAATTGTTCTGGTAGTGTATCCATAGAGTTTTCTTGGTAAAAATATGGAAGTGGTTTACCATTGCCTCCCTCTTTGCAGTAAACTTGAGTCTCCACCCTCTGCACTCTACTCTCTCTCATGATGCTGCTGCCCAGCACAGGTGAGTTTTGACTTGTAGCAGATGGCCTTCCACTCACTAGCCACTGCTCAAACTAGGAATAGAATGGATATGCCTCTGCTTGACTCTCCCTCCCATAGTCGATACTGGTAGAGTACTGAAAACCTTCCAGGTGCAACCCTGAGAGAGGAAAAATAAGGTATATACCCTAGAAATGACTGAGACAATCACTGAGAGTAAGAGAATACAAGCTGAAACTGAGAACAGTTTTGAAGGAATACAATGTGTTCATTCTGAAGTCAGCATACTGTAGCATTGTTACAAAAACTAAAAACTTTCCAATAACCTTTCCAGTAAACTCCCTCCTCACCCATATGTCAGATCACCACTCTCCCCACCTTTAAGCATTATTATGGTCACATCTCCAAGAGACTGTCACTGATTAAGCCTTCTTTTCCCTGGCTCCCTCTCTCTTCTGCATCATCTATGTACTTGGATCTGTGACTTTTGGTCATTTGATATTTGCCCCACTATCAACCCCACAGCGCCTGTGTTCATATCTTTAAATTATATATTATATATTATGTAGTTACATTAATGTAAACTGGTAAGTGTATTTTGTCCACTTATGTGAACCTGTCTTCCTCACGGGACCGTTAGCTTCTCGAAATCTGGGAGGTATTTTATACTTCTGTGTTCTCCCTAAAAATCAAGGATATTCTGGACATTCATTAAGGTCAGTTAATACTGTCGATGGTGATGGACACAAATCAATTGTCACCTCTTTTGAAGAGGACTTCCTGGTTTCTAAGGTTTAGGCTTCCTTCAGTAATTGAGAAGACTCTTGGACTCTTTTCAAGTTCAGGGCTAGATACTTCGAAGAGCTAAGGATTGCCATTGGTTTCCTTTGAGGTGTCCTAACTGTTGGACTCATACGCAGCTTGGCCTAAGGGAAAGAGCATGGGTTTGGGATTCAGGGAACCTGTTTTCTAATCCCATCTCCATGACATCACTGCATGGTGGGATCTTGGGAAAGTTGGTTACTCCTCTATGCCTCAGTTTTCTTATCTGTAAAATGGGGATTCAATGCCTGTTCTCCTCCAACTTAGATTATGAGCCCTGGGTAGGGCAGGGACTGTGTCCATCCTGATAATTTTGTATCTTTGTATCCTTCCCAGGCACATGGTAAGTGCTTAACAAATGTTGCAATTATTATCATTGTTATTAATAATAAAAGGGATACTGATAAATTTCCTTCACAAGGGCCAATTATATCCTTTCTTGGTTTACTTCACACTTCAATTTTCTTATTTCAAACCTCTATTACATGTCAGGTCATAGCTTTTATTAATTTTATTAATAGTAATTTTCTACTAGACCAAGAGTTGACTAAGTTCTACAGCTACCTACCATCCTGGTTGTCAATTAATCTAATCATCATTCAGTGATATTTATTGAGTAATAGGAATGATTATGGTGTTTGTTAAGTGCTCACCATGTGCCAGGCACTGTACTAAGTGCTGGGGTGGATACAAGCAAATTGGGTTAGACACAGTCCCTATCTCATGTGGAGCTCACAGTCTCAATCCCCATTTTACAGATGAGGTAACTGAGGTCCAGAGATGACCTGCCCAAGGTCACGCAGTGGACAGTTGGTGGAGCTGGGATAAGAACTCATGACCTTCTGATTCACAGGCCTATGCTCTATAGACTACACCATGTTTCTTGCTCACTGTTTGTAGAGCACTGTACTACACACTTGGGAAAATGCAAAACAAGAGAGCTGGTAGACACGATCCCTTCCCACAAGAGGTTTTCAGTCTACAAGAGGGAGACAGACAATAGTGAATTACAAATATCAGAAATAAAAAAGTATTAGGATGTTGTGGGACTGTGGTGAGTATCAGTACTAAAGGGTTTCACACCAAGTACATAGTTGACACAGAGGGGAGGGTGGATAGGGGAAATGTGGGTTTAGTTAGGGAAGGCCTCCTGAAGAAGATATGATTCTCAAAGCGTTTGGGGGAGAGTAGTGGGTTGTCAGAGATGAAGGGGGATGAAGTTTCCTGTAGACTGTTGGCTCCTTGTGGGCTGGGATCATGTTTACCAACTCTGTTGTATTGTCATGCTTGTACAAGTATTTTGCATTGCTGTATTGTCATGCTTGGCAAATGATAAGTGCTTAATAAATACCACTGGTTGATTGATTAAGGTCCTACAGAAGATGTGGGCAAGGGTTTGGTGGCCGGATAGATAAGACTGAATTATAGATAATAGTTTGACATTAAAGAAGTGGAGTATGTAGATTGGGTTGTAGTAGAACATCAGGAAGGTAAGTTACAAAGAAGCCAGCTGACTGAGTATCTTAATCTAATGATGAGAAGTTTCTGTATGATGCAAAGGGGGTTGGGAACCTATTGGAGTTTTTTGAGGAGTGGGGAGGCTTGTGGGCTGAATGACTTTTCAGAAAAAATGAGTTGCACAGCAGAGTGAAGTACGAATTAAAGAAGAGAGAGATGGAGGGCAGGGAGGGCAGGAACAGGAGTGATGCAGGAGTCAAGGCAGGATATGATCAGGGTTGGATCAGCCTGATGGTAGTTTGGATGGAGAGAAAAAGATAGATTCTGGAGATGGTGAGGCGATAGAACTGATGGGATTTTGTGGTAGATTGAATCCGTGGGTTGAATGAGAGAGTTGCGTTTAAGATACTGGCAAGGTTACAGTCCTGTGAAATAGAGGATGGTGGTCTGTCTGCAGTGATAGGAAAGTCAGAGAGACAACAGTGTTTGGGTTGGAAAACAAGGCATTCTGTCTTCTTGACTATTATTAATTGGACTTTCTCTTCTACTTTACACATAGAACTTATTAAGTATGTTTATGTAGTCCTCTTTCATTGTTACTTGTTAAAACAAGGAGAAAGCATTCCTTGAAACCGACCTCAGAAATGTCTGGCTAGCAAGCATATCTTAATTCATTCATTCAATCGTATTTATTGAGCGCTTACTGTGTGCAGAGCATTGTACTAAGCATTTGGGAAGTACAAGTTGGCAATATTTAGAGACGGTCCCTACCCAACAACGGGCTCAAGTTGCATAATCCCTTGCAATGATAATCCCTTTCAAGACATGATGGGTCAGAAGGACATGATTTAGAGGTTTTTTTTCAACCTCACTTTGAGTCTCAGATATTCTTCAACCATAATATCTGTTTGGGGCAGAGACTATATCCAAACTTGCTGTCTTATATCTACCCCAGTGCTTATCCCAGTGCTTGGCTCATAGTAAATCTTAATAAATTCCATCTTTAGTACTGTTGGAGACCTGGGATGACCAAGACTTGATGTCCAGCCCTTGGGGAAGAAACAGTCTTCATCCCCAAGATCTGGAAAGCCAGAGAAGAATCCATCCCCATTGCTCCCCACTGAGTAGACACCAATGAGTTGGATTGGGAGAAGGATAAATGGATTTACATGCAGAAATTATCTCTAAATCAGGACCAGTCAAAAAATGCACATACTAAAAATACCAGGCACTATGTCTAATTCTCACCTGTGGAATGTTTTTCCAGTGCTCTCCTTGTGGGCAGGGAACATGTCTACAACTCTGCTTTGCTTTCTTAAACTTTCCCAAGCACTTAATACAGTGCTCCACACACAGTAAGTGTTCAGTAAGTATCACTGATTGCTTGGTACACAGTTGTCATTTATAAATACTACTACTACTACTATTACTAATCTCACTTCTGGCTATTTAATATGTGTCCAATAAAGGACTGTGTGCCAGTGAATCCAATTAATTAAACTATGTCTTTCATCTTCCCTTCATAGTAAAGTGCTAAGTATGAATACATTATAGTAAAAATTTGGAATAACATTTTCTGTAACAGTACCAAATTAAGTTGGTTAAATCATCTTCTATACTATTATTCTCAAGGTTAGATAAGGTAGAAATGCAAGTTGGGTACTTATTCTTGTAAGCCACTGCTAAGAGCTGTTTTGGCAAAGTTTTCATTGCATATCAACCAATAAAATGAAGGGGATTCATGTGTGATTGAAGGGTCAGAGGCGGTTGAATCTTTTATTGGAGCAATATCCCTTTTTCCAGTTTTTCTAAACACACAAGGATAAAGAAGAAGAAGAGAAAGATAAGGAGGAGGAGGAGGAAAAGGAGGAGGAGAAAGATGTGAGCAGAGGAGCTCCATCTTTTAGATTCACTCATATTCCGATATAGCATAGCATAGATATTGTAACTGGATGATCAATATGAAAGGATGCCAATAGACAACATGACTGCAGGCATCCTCTTTTGTGGTATCTATTAAGTGATTTATAGGAGTCAGAAGGATCTGGGTTCTAATCCCAGTTTCACTAGTTCTTGCTGTGTGACCTTGGGCAAGTCACTTCACTTCTCTATGCCTCAGTTCCTTCATCTGTAAAATGGGAATTGACTGTGAGCCCCATATAGGACATGGACTCTGTCCAACTTGATCAGCTTGTATCTGCCCCACCACTTACTACAATACCTGTCACATAGTAAGCGCTTAACAAATGCCATTAAAAAAACTAAAAATAAATCAAATAGTGCTTTCTATCTGTCAAGTACTGTTCTAATCACTGGGCTGATACAAGTTAATCAGTTTGGACACAGTCCATGTCCCACAGGGGCACAGAGTCTTGACTTTACCTAGAGAAATCATCAAGATTGATTCGACGAAAAGGAACCAGCCATCACACTGGTCAAAGCACTTGTCCTATTCTGCCTCGATTACTCAGTCCATCAATCAATCAATCAATTACATTTATTGAGCATTTACTGTGTACCAAAGGACTGTACTCACCCTCACTCCCATACTTTACATTCTATTGTTTCCCTATCTGTATTTCATTTAATGTCTGCCTCCTCCATTAGATTGTAAGCTCCTTTTGGGTAGTATCTTATTGTACTCTCCCAAATAATAATGATAATAATAATGACATTTATTAAGCATTTTCTATGTGCAAAGCACTGTTCTAAGCGCTGGGGAGCTTACAAGATGATCAGGTTGTCCCAAGTGGGGCTCACAGTCTTAATCCCCATTTTACAGATGAGGTAACTGAAGCCCAGAGAAGTTAAGTAACTTGCCCAAAATCACACAGCTGACAAGTGGCAAAGCTGGGATTTGAACCCATGACCTCCGACTCCAAAGCCTGTGCTTTTTCCACTGAGCCACGCTGCTTCTGTACAGTGCTCTGTAAACAGTATGTACGAAATAAATACCATGGATTGATTCATTTACTGATTAATAGTGAGACCAAAAGCTGATGCATGAATCACACGCAAACAACCTCAAGCATATATCAGTGACAAAAACTGGGTGAAAAAAGAGTGGCCTACAACACATCAATAAATTGACAAAAATTCAACTATGTCATATAAAAGAGAAGTGTTAGATGGCAAAAGTGTTGGAAGGTGGAATTTCAGTCTGAATACTGAGGTTCTACAACACTGCAAGATCACATGTGCACTACGGCAGTGACAATGAGAACTCAGTTGCCATAGTGTAGTACACTTAATACTGACGGGTAATAAAGGAGTTCTCAAGACAACCCGCTGTTCCGTGATTCAGCCCTTTGAGGACAAAACATTACTGCAGCAAAGGTGCAGCATTTGAACCAAAAGGTGGAATTAAGTGAAGCGGAATAACCAGTACTGATCTTCTTCCCATGTACATTCTGTGGTCGGACCCAGGCCTCAAACATTGGCCACCACTCATGTTTCAGAACATACAGGAAATAGCAGGGTCAAGACTGGTCTGTGTTTTTTTCATGTGAAACTCCATCCATCCACTTTGTGGAGCAGTTATGCTGGGTGGAAAGAGCATGGGCCCGGGAGACAGAGGATCTGGGTTCTAATCCCAGCTCTGCCGCTTGCCTGCTGTGTGACCTTGGGCAAGTCACAACTTCTCTGTGCCTCAATTCCCTCATCTGCAAAATGAAGATTCAAAACCTGTTCTCCTTCCTACTTAGACTGTGAGCCCCATGTGGGACCTGATTATCCTGTATCAATCCCAGTGCTTACAGTGCTTAGCACAAAGTAAGCATTTAATAAATACCAGAATTGTTGGTATTTGTCTAAAACACAACTCTAGACATTTGGAAATGTTTCAAGGGAGAAATTAAAAAGTTAAGTGGGAAGGAAGACTGAATGCATCCTAGTTAATCAATCAAAGAGTAGCACCTACTGTGTGCAGAGCATTCTGTTAAGTGAGGGAGTACAGAAGTAAAAGACATAATTCATGCCCTCAATAATTTGAATCTAACAGGGGACACAGGCACAAAAAAAAGCTACTGAGGAGAGGAAAAAGAATGGGGAGATGGAAAAGTGAGTAAATATGTGCTAAAAGCAATGTGGTCTAGTGGAAAGAACATAGGCCTGAGAGTCAGAGGACCTGTATTCTAATCTCAGTTCCATCATTTCTCTGGCCTCAGTTCCCTCATCAGCAGAATGGGGGTTCAATATCTGTTCTCCCTCCTACTTAGACTGTGAACCTCATGTGAGACCTGATTATTTTGTATCTATCCCAGCAATGAGTGCAGTGCTTAGCATGTGGTAAATACTCACCAATTCCATTATTATTTCTATTAAAATAGGAAAGGATGTGATTTGAAATGTATAGGAAGGCCACAGGTTAAAATATAAATGCTGAGGTGGTAGTTGAGAGGATATAACCACAGGAAGAATCAAAATCAGTAAGGGAAGAGCTGTGGAATTTCAGGTGGACTTGGAAGATGATGAGAACGGTGGCCTAGAAGATTTGTAGCAAGGAGTCCTAGTAGGAGGAATGACATGAGCATGGTCAGAGGCAAATAGCCAAGGACAAGGCATAATGTTAAGATTATTATTGCTGAAACCCCCTTGGTAGTCTAGTGGATAGAGCACAGGCCTGAGAGTCAAAAGGACCTGAGTTCTAATACCGGCTCTTCCACTTGTCTGCTGTGCGACCTTGGCCAAATCATTTAACTTCTCTGTACCTCAGTTACCTCATATGTGAATAGGGATTAAGACGGTGAGCCCCATGTGGGAAGGGACTCTGTCCAACCTGATTGACTTGTATCTACCCCAGCAGTGTTTGACACATGGTAAGCGCTTATCAAGTACCATCATCATTTTTATTATTATTACATGGATCCCTGGAAGGGAACCTACAAGAGCTACAACTCGCTTCAGCATTTTGACTGCTCCTCACCACTCCCACAGAAGAAGGAGCAAACACCAAGACAGTCCAAAACAACGCTGCTTACTAGATACAGATCTCTGTGGTCATCCCACACTTGCCGTTGACCAATGATACCCATCCCGCGGAGAAGAGATCACCATGCAACAATCCCTCTCTTTCCCTTACACAATTCCACATTCTTCCCTGGTTTGCCCTGGGAAGATTTCCTCACCTCTGGCATGTCTCTTGGAAGTCTTCTTAAAAGTTTCCTTGCAATTCATCTGATATCAACTTTGTCAAGGGTTTTCTTTATGGTCCTTCTTAAGGGAGAGATATCCCAACTTATTTGACCTTTTTCTCACTCCGTGTTTGTTTGCTGTCCTTTGAAGATAATCTCTAGGTATTTCTATTCCTTCATCTTATATTTATTGTACTTGAAGAAAATCTCCACCTCTTTCCTTACTGCTCCTCCATCCTGTACTTTGTGCTCCCAATCTAGTCTCTCTTTCGCCCTGTCTCTTTACCTCAAAATCTGTTATCTCTTGAAACGCCAAGCACCCCAAACCCTGAATTGCAGTCACCCCAGTAGTTATCATGATAAACTCGTTGCGGGCAGGCAATGTCTACCAACTCTGTTATATTGTACTCTTCCAAGTGCTCAGTACAGTGCTCTGCACACAGTAAGTGCTCAATAAATATGATTGATTGATTGGCTGAGGTAATGATGAGTGTGTGCTGAGATGAAGTGGGATAAGAAAGCTGATATGTAAGAGAGAGAGATTTGATGGAGTGCACTAATCATATCAAATATATCAATCAATCATATCTATTGAGCACTTACTAATGTAAGAGAGTTGGTAGATATCCTGGACCACAGGTTACAGGGCCCAAAAGCAGAAAGATGAGACAATAGGCAGAGGATGCAAGTGGAGTCCATATAAGGTATTTATTTTATTGTAATGGAGATTTGAATGTATTTGAAAGTAGAGGGAAAGGAGCTGGCTGACAGTGAGTGGTTGAAGATGATTAAGATAGGAAGAAGGTGTGGAAGTAAATGTTTTGAGAAGGTGATAAGGAATAAAGTCAGAAACACAGGTAATGATGCCAGCTAACCTCTGGGAAAGAATAGTCATTTCTCTCTCAGAATAAATATCAGAAAACACTTGGAGAGGGTAAATTTGCTGCATTGCTGTCTGGTTGACAGGTAACCTTTGGCTTTCTGAACTTCACCCATTCAGGGCTGATGTTATAAAGGACTACATAGGCTGAAATATGGACCATGACTAAGGGAATTCTGACTCATATATAATACATATAATTCACATGGCTCAGTGGAAAGATCCCAGGTTTGGGAGTAAGAGGTCATGGGTTCTAATCCCAGCTCCGCCACTTGTCAGCTGTATGACTTTGGGCAAGTCACTTCACTTCTCTGAGCCTCAGTTACCTCATCTGGAAAATGGGGATGAAGACTGTGAGCCCCCCGTGGGACAACCTGATTACCTTGTACCCTCCCCAGCACTTAGAACAGTGCTTTTCACATAGTAAGCGCTTAGCAAGTGTCATCATCATATACTTCTGCCAGTACATATAAAACTTGTGTTGCATCACTCAAACTTCCCTTCCAACTCCAACTGCTCAGGTCTAGAGTAGATCAGTTCAAGGAATGATGGGATTTGTAACACCCCAACCTGGGGTGGCTAGGGAACAGGTGAGAGAAGACAGGTGAGAGATTGACAGGGGCACTCAGTGAAGGTATTCCCTGGCTAATGTGTTCTTTGGTTTAGGGATGGCCTGATGTTTTTCACTTCCACAAGAAAGCAGTGTCTCCAGGCAGAGAAATGTGCTTCCCACTTGAGAAGCATGGCCCAGATGGAAGGGGGAATAGAGGACAGGTTGAGTAGAGCTTGGAATTCTGACTGCATTCTTCAGAGGGCTGTTTGTATATTGATTTCTAGGACTTAGAATAGCTCAATCAATCAATCAATCGTATTTATTGAGCGCTTACCGTGTGCAGAGCACTGTACTAAGTGCTTGGGAAGTACAAGTTGGCAACATATAGAGACAGTCCCTACCCAACAGCGGGCTCACAGTCTAGAAGGGGGAGACAGAGAACAAAACCAAACATGTTAACATATTAACATCACCCTCCTGCAGGAATACGGATGTAATGGGCAATGAGGCGAGCTGGGAGCAAGGAGCTGGGATGGGGTGAGAAGGGAGAGTAGAAGTGACATTTCCTCCCTAGGGAAGAATCAAGTCGTCCAAACTCTCATTTTAACTAAGAGATAGAAACTGTAGTATGGTTTGAGAGTGATGATATAATCAAAAGACCTTAACATTTTTGTAATCAATCAATCAATGATATTTATTGAGAACTTACTGTGTGCAGAGCACTATGCTAAACACTTGAGAGAGTACAATGCAACCAGTGTTGGTAGATACATTCCCTGTCTACGATGAGTTTACAGTCTAGAAAAAGTTTATTTTTACTGATCTTCTGTCTTGGATGGAATATACTGGATAACGTTAGGATCAGTTTGTGATTCAATTAATTTTACACCTCTTGAAGACTCTCAAAATAACTAAGACTGCACCAGACACTATGGAATGAAGTTTCAGAAGATGGAGCAGCCACGGGTTCTAATGGAAAGAGTCATGTAGTCGTGGGCCATGGGTGTTAATCCCAGCTCCACTGGTGGTCTGCTATGTGACCTTGGGCAAGTTTCTTAACTTCTCTGTGCCTCAGTTACCTCATATATAAAATGGGGAATAAGACTGTAAACCCCATGTGGAACATGGACTATGTCCAACTTAATAATAATGATGGTATTTGTTAAGTGCTTACTATGTGCTAAGCACTGTTCTAAGCACTGGGGAGGTTACAAGGTGATCAGGTTGTCCCACAGGGGGCTCACAGTTTTAATCCCTATTTTACACTCCAGTGCTTCATACAGTGCCCAGCACGGAGTAAGCACTTAACAAATATTATTAAAATTAAAGAAATAAAATACAATCCCTTCCCTCACAAAGCCTACATTCTGATGGGAAAAAACCCAAGTATGTTCAACTTGAAGTGTTAAAATGTATTTTTTTTAATGATAAAGCATGCACAGGAAAAGTTCAGTACTAACCAAATCTGATCTGAATGACAGGATCACGGGTTTGAGTATGATTCTGGACAGGGACATTTGGTCATTACAAATGAGCTATTCCGGCAAGAGCTTCACAAGGGAAAGACCCCCGCAGCATCCTGGGTTTGAGTAATCACTGAAAATGAACATCAGTGAGAGACATATCTAATCAGATGAGTCACTGTTCCATTTAGAGCTGATTTCTCATGCTGAGAGTGGAATCCTGATTTAAGCACTGTGTACTTATTAGTAGGAGTGTAAGTGCTAATGGATGTCGGATGTAGACTGAAGGAGGCCCAAGTTGAGTCATCTTCTACATTATTCTAGTAGCACAGCTGGTTTCATTTCATATTTGTAAACAACCCACATCTAGGGGCTCTTGTTTCAGCCGTATATATTTCTCTCAAAGTTTCTTCATGGGGGGAAGCAGTGTGGCCTAGTATGAAGAGTACGGGCCTGGGGGTCCAGCACTTGGGTTCTATGCCCAGCTCTGCCAATTTCGTGACCTTGGACAAATCATTTATTTTGTCTGTGTCTCAGTTACTACATCCAAAAAATGGAAATTAAATCTTCCTCCCTGTGACTTAGATTGTGAGCCCCATGTTGGCAGGGACTGTGTCTAAGCTGAATATTTTGTAATCTTTCCTGGGGCTGCAGCTGGTGGGACATTTGCTGAGCCTGGATTTCCCTCTTTTTCTTCTTCTTCTTCTTCGCCCCCTCTGAGGTTCTGCACCCTGAGGAGCTGGGGCGGCTGCGGGCGATTCCAGCGCGGGTTAAATATTTGGCAAGCCTGGCTTCTACTCCTCCTGGCCCCATCCTCACGTCCTCTCTGTTCCCTAGTCTGTGGCTCTGCATCCCAAGGATCCGGGGGCACTGTGGGCAGCCCCAACTCTGGTGGGAAAATTGATGAGCCCAATTTCTACCCCTCCTGGCCCTCCACTGCCTCCTCTGTGACTCCTCCACAGCTCTGTGGTGCAAGGAGTTGGTGGGTGGGGGCAGGAATTTTGGTGTGGAGAAGTGGAAACCTCAGCTCCGGATGGGGAAGGATACTGATTTTGATTTTTCAGAAACATGCTCTCTGTCTTTCATTCTCTGTATCCCACCATGATCTCACTATTATCTGGAAACGGGGATTTTAAAAAAGCTCCTGCTTTATGTGACAACAGGTCCTTAACATTTCCCAGATGAGCCACTTCCTCTCCACTGAAATAGACACCTTCCTGGTTCAGGCACTCATTCTATCCTACTTTGGTGTGAGCCTCCTCACTGGAATCCCTTTACAGAACTACTGGGGATTTCCTCCTCTCCCCTCTCCAGTCCCTACTTCACTCTGTTGCCCTAGTCCTCTTCCTCAAATGTCATTCTGTACTTATTTTTGCAGTTCTCAGCATGGCTTAGTGGAAAGAGCCCGGGCTTTGGAATCAGAGGTCATGGGTTCAAATCCCGGCTCTGCCACTTGTCAACTGTGTGACTTTGGGCAAGTCACTTCACTTCTCTGGGCCTCAGTTACCTCATCTGGAAAATGGGGATGAAGACTGTGAGTCCCCCGTGGGACAATCTGATTACCTTGTAACCTCCTCAGTGCTTAGAACAGTGCTTTGCACATATTAAGAGCTTAATAAATGACATCATCATCATCATCATCAGGCAGAAACTCTTGACTTTTGGTTTTAGGGCACTCCATCAAATTTCTTCCTCTTGTTATCAGCTCTCTCCTCCCATTTCACCTCAGCTCACACTCCTTTCAAGACAATCTTCTCATCGTGTCCCTCTTTCGCTTCTGAACATTTTTGTTCTTGCCTCTCCTCCTATTTGGGGCCTCCTCCCCTCTTCCCTCCCTCTTCATCTTCAAATCACTTCTGAAATCCCATCTCCTCTGGGAGGAATTTCCCAATTAATTTTTCTTCTTTCCAGGTCATATCCTCTCAGTTCCCACCTCAGCACTTATGCAGTCAGTCACTTGTAACACTTTGGCAAATATCAATTTACAAACTCCTGACGTTTGCTGTAAGGCACTCCTTTTGCTCTCTCCCCCCTCTCAGTGCACATACTGTGCTCTCACT
Source organism: Tachyglossus aculeatus (assembly GCF_015852505.1). Taxonomy (NCBI): domain Eukaryota; kingdom Metazoa; phylum Chordata; class Mammalia; order Monotremata; family Tachyglossidae; genus Tachyglossus; species Tachyglossus aculeatus. The sequence goes on along the minus strand of NC_052075.1, from coordinate 26,469,655 downwards.
CTACCATAGTTTTTTCAGTTTTTTTAAAATGGTATCTGTTATGCATTTACTATGTTCCAGACACTGTACTAAGTGCTGGGGTAGATACAAGCTAGTCAGGAGGGACACGGGCCATGACCCACGTGGGGCTCACAATCTTAATCCCATTTTCCAGATAAAATCACTGAGACACAGGAAAGTTAAGTGACTTGTCCAAGGACACACAGCAGACATGTCGAGGAGCCGGGATTGGAACCAAGGTTATCTTGGCTCCCGGGACCATGCTTTTTCCACTAAGCAAAGCTGTCCCAGACTCTTCATGCCTTCCAGACTCACCTTCACACCGCAGCATAGGTCTCTGTACTGAAAAATGTCAGCAATAGTATCTCTATACCATCTATCCGTAACCTACCAACTCCTATTGAATCAATGGTTATTACAGTGCAACTTTCCTGTAACACGTGTTTCTTCAAGAACACAAATCCCACAACTATTAGGATAACTCCCTGTTTACAGAAAAAAAAATATAAGAGTTATACCCTACAGAAGAATAATTTCAAGAGTTATACCTTGTTACCATAGGGATTCACAGGAAGACTATCAGGGCCTTCCAACTCTTGTTCGAATGAGGAAAACAAGAAAACAATCTAGGGAGAAAGTGAGCTCCAAGAAGAGAATTATTATGAGGAAAACAAGATAATTATTCTCTTCTTGGAGCTCACTTTCTCCCTAGGTGCTTGGAGAGTTTATTCCAAAGTTTATTTATTCCAAATAAATATAAAAAGGCCACTTTTTATACCCTGGGAGTTCTTTAGCTCTTTTATGTGGCAATTATTTAACAAAATTTGAAGTTTTAATTGCCAATTATCACTACATTCCTGGAAAACAAATGGCCATAGTCATGAAAGATTAGGGTTGTTTTTGATAATTATCTCTAATTGTTCCTCCTGCCCTGAAGATCCTCCATTTGCTCCTCATTCATGACAGAACCTAGCATGACTGGCTTTGAGAAATCTACTTTACAGGGTCTTTAGAATCAAGGTTTGAGAACAAATGAGTTTGAGAAGGTGTTAATCTGGGAGGGCTTTGTCGGGTAGATTTGAGGTTGCAGACTGAAGATCTGTTTTGATAATATTCAGAGGGTTAGGACATTCTGGGCTGGTAAGGGAGGCATGGAGTGCGGAATCAATCAGTCGTATTTATTGAGCATTTACTGTGTGCAGAGCACTGTACTAAGTGCTTGGGAAGTACAAGTTGGCAACATATAGAGACAGTCCCTACCCAATAGTGGGCTCACAGTCTATAAGATTGCGTGGGTCATGTGTATGAATGGGTAGCAGGTTTGTTTGGGCAGACCTAAAAAGAGAGTGGGGACAGAGCAGTTAGAAGATAGAAGCTAGATTCAGTGGAGGCAGGAAGCCCGCAGTCAGGAGTTATCAAATGAATGAGCAGAAATAGGGAGTATTTTGCCAAGTTTTAAATAGAGAATAGGTATGACCAGACCTACCTTCTGTAGTTTCAGAGGTATGTAGTGATTCCCAAGAGAAATGAACCAAGTTAAACAAATATTCCTTCATTGCACCTTTCCTCCTATTGCATTCTGAAGCTGAATAGAGTCAAACCCTCCAGATTCAAAACATTGAAAATGTTGCTATTTCTGAGTTATTGCATTGGCAGAGGTGAAGTATCCCAGCTCTCTTAATCTCTCTCTCTCTCTCAATCTACCTATCTCTATCTATGTATCTCTCCTGACCTTTAGATTATTCTGACTTGGAAGATTAAACTCTCTTCCTTTGAGAAGCCCTTTGGGTCAAGTTCAATTCTTTCCCTAAGGGTCTCCAAGAATCACAGTGCTTTGGTAGATGTCTAGCAATTGGCTCTTTTCAATCAGGGCTTTAGTGACCTATCAGAGGCTAGGAACAAAGCATCACAAGGTGAGTTATAAATGATTGTGTTTCAGAGGAAAATGGGTTGTGGAAAGGGATGAGTGGTGGATAGAGGGAGGCTCTATAAAATAGTGTCTAGGTCCTGCCAACCTTCAGGGTGTAGAGAATAGACAGCCAGAATAGACCGTCACCACCTCTTTTGTCAAATAATTCAGATATGGTTATAAGTAGCTGTTTGTAGTGTCACAACTGTGCCTATAAGAGGTAAAGTTTATAATGGTGTAAAAAAATAAAGGTTGAATCTAAATGGATCCTGCTGGCCATTCAATGCCCTGTCTACATGTTTTGTTTTGTTGTCTGTCTCCCCCTTCTAGACTGTGAGCCCATTGTTGGGTAGGGACCGTCTCTATATGTTGTCGACTTGTACTTCCCAGGCACTTAGTACAGTGCTCTGCACACAGTAAGTGCTCAATAAATACGATTGAATGAATGAATGAATGGCCATGAAGTTGGAGAAATTGCAAAAAAACCCCACCCTGATACAGCATGTTTGTCAAGACTTTCTCCAACCTCATTATCTTGCATCTATCCCAGGATTTAGTATAGGGTCTGGCACATGGTAAGTCCTTAATAAATACCATGTTAAAAAAGTGACATTGTTTGCAAAGCTAGGCAAGGGTTGTAGTGTGCCTCACCCAGAAGACACGGGCACTACGAGGTCATTCAATCATTCAGTCGTATGTATTGAGCGCTTACTGTGTGCAGAGCACTGTATTAAGTGCTTGGAAAGTACAAATCGGCACCATATAGAGATGGTCCCTACCCAACAACAGGCTCACAGTCTAGAAGGGGGAGACAGACAACAAAACAAAAGAAGTAGATAGGTAGATCAAGGGAGACAGAGCCAGTTGTAGGTAATTTAAGTCATTTGACTGGCAAATTCCTCAGACACCACCTATCCTGACTGATATAAGCAACAGAACATGTGCCAAGCATGGTTCTAAGCAGTGGGGTAGATACAAGGTGGCTCAGTGGAAAGAGCATGGGTTTGGGAGTCAGAGGACATGGGTTCTAATCCCAGCTCTGACACTTGTCTTCTGTGTGACCTTGGGCAAGCCACTTAACTTCTCTATGCCTCAGTTACCTCATCTGTAAAATGGGGATTTAAATGGTGAGCCCCACGTGGGAAAATCTGATTACCCTGTATCTACCCAAGTGCTAGGAACAGCACTTGGAAAATTGCTTTGGCACATAGTAAGCGCTTAACAAATACAATAATAATAATAACAAGGTAATCAGGTTGAACACAGTTGAACAAGCCACATAGGACTTACAGTCTTAATCCCCATTTTGAAGTTGAGGTAACTGAGGCACAGAGAAGTTAAGTAACTTGCCCAGTGTAGCAGAGATTTGAATTCCCAAAGCACAGAGAGCCTACCTACCTTGGACTCAAATCATTTGAACTCTCTCTGAATTTGGGGCACTGATTGGAATTAGTGGCAGGACTCTGTCCTTACATCATTGGTGCTTCCACTGCCACCAGATTCTATGCAGCCTCTACCGAGAGGTATCACTGAACTGTGGCTTAACTCAGTGTGGATAGAGCTATAAGAATCCTTGCACAAAGATCTCTTTTGACATGACTATCTATATATCATGCACTGCAGGGAGAGAACCTTCCCCTAAACTGATCCCTCCAGTTATGCAGAACCAGGGAGAACTTGTTATCTCAAAGTCAGTATCTTGACTCAGACAACAAGTTACTAAATTCAAGAATTTCTCACTTTCCCATGGATTCTGAACCAACACGTTTGTCTCCACCACTAGATTGCAAGCTCCCTGAGACGAAACTGAATTTAACTTCCCTAAGACTTAATACAGTGCTTTGCATGGAGAGGAATTAGTACTGTGATGATGATTAAAATGATGAAGAGAATGATGTGATCTCCACCTTAGAATCACTCTTCATAGAATAGATAGCCTCCTTCCCCTCCCCACAGAACAGCACTTGTATATATTTGTACAGATTTATTACTCTATTTTACTTGTACATATTTACTATTCTATTTATTTTGTTAATGATGTGTATATATATATATATATATGTCTCTATATGTTGCCGACTTGTACTTCCCAAGGGCTTAGTACAGTGCTCTGCACACAGTAAGCACTCAATAAGTATGATTGAATGAACGAATAGGACTTCTGATTCTGAATCAAGGCTGAAACTATCCCGCTTGCAACCTATTTTAGGAACCATTCCATTATTATGGTATAAAGATTTCTTCAACCAAAGGTCATATTCTGAGGCTCCTCTGAAGATACCCTTTGAAATGCTTTGAATTACATAAAGAATCGTTTAATTTTATTCTGCTCAAGACTGTAGGCTGACCCTTGTTTGTGCTAAAGCTCATAACAAAAGACTGGCAGCAGCAGCCCAAAATGGAAGATGACTGTTTTATGTAGAAAATCGACTGTGGAGTCAAATGTAGTGGTGTCGGAAGTGTTGTGAAATTGCCCTGTTGGAATGATTTATGGTAATTATGCTGGCCTAAATTGATTTTGAATGAGGCATTGGGGGCTCACATTCAGTATCGTTTCTAATTTTGAGATGCTGAAAGCCAGAAATTAATTGATTAAATGCAAAATCCCAAATATTCACATAAGAAAAAACCAGTTGTTCCCAAAGCACATATAAAAACTGCATTTTGGTGCAGTGAATCTCAGGGCAAATTTTTTTTGCCAAAAGAGAGTTGAAAGGAAGAAGCACCCGGAGCAGCATTCCAGAGGAAAGAGTGAAGGAGCTTGGGTGTTTCATCAATGAATCAATCAGTGGAATTTAATGAGCACTAACTGTGCTAATGAGCACTGGATTTAGAGCTTGGGAGAGTACAGTACCAGAGGGTTGGTAGACATGTTCTCTGTCCACAGGTTTATCAGGGTCCACGTCTAATTCTATATCTATACAAGGCAAGTATAGTGCCTGGCACATAGTAAGCACTTAATAAATACCATAAAAAATATATCCAAGTATAGGGGGTGCTAAGCTGTTCATGTTAAAGTGTGTTTAACATTATGCTTCTTACTAATCTCCCTATCTCCAGTTTCTCTCTACTCTATTTCATATTTCACTCTGCTGCCCGGAGCACAGCTTACTGGAAAGAGCACACGCCTTAGAGTCAGGGGATCTGGATTCTAATCTCAGCTTTAATAATAGTAATAATAATGGTATTTGTTAAGTGCTTACTATGTTCCAAGCACTGTTCTAAGCTCTGGGGGATAGACAGGGTAATCAGGTTGTCCCACGTGGGGCTCACGCTTTTAATCCTCATTTTACAGATGAGGTAACAGAAGCACAGAGAAAGGTAAGGGACTTGCCCAAGGTCACACAGCTGATAAGTGGTGGAGCCAGGATTAGAACCCTTGACCTCTAACTCCCAAGCCCGTGCTCTTTCCACTAAACCACACTGCCTACTCACAGTGCCCCTATCTCATCTATTTCTCCATCAACCCCATTCCCACATCCTCATGTAGCCTGAAGTAGCATGGCATAGTGGATAGAGCATGGACCCGAGAGTCCGAAGGTCATGGGTTCTAATCTCGGCTCTGCCACCCATCTGCTGTGTGACCTTGCGCAAGTCACTTCACTTCTCTGGCCTCAGTGGCCTCATCTGTAAAATGGGGATTGAGATTGTGAGCCCCACATGGGACAGGTACTGTGTCCAACTTGATTTGCTTGTATCCACCTCAGTGCTTAGTACATTGCCTAACACATAGTAAGCACTTAACAGACACCATCATTATTACATATGCCAGAATACCATTCTCTCCACCTTCAAAGCATTATTAAGGCCACATCCCTGGCTAAACCTTCATTTCCTCTTCACCCAGTCCCATCTAAGTTGCCCTTGCACTTGGATTTGCTCCTTTTATTCAACACTCGCTCAACCGCATAGCATTTATGTACATATTTCCCCTTCTAGACAGTAAGCTCACTGTGGGCAGGGAACACGTCTGCCAATTCTGTTGTACAGTACTCTTCCAAGTGCTTAATACAGTGCACTGCATGCAGTAAGCACTCAATAAGTAAGATTGACTGATTGATCCCTGTGGGAAGGGAATATGTCTGTTAACTCTGTTGTACTATACTCTCCCAAGAGCTTAGTGAAGTGCTCTGCATAATAAGCACTCAATAAATACCATCAAATGATTAACTGAGTAACTGACTAACCTGACTCTATAAACCTGTATGAACTAATGTAATCTGAATATGCAAGTGACAGGTTCATATTTCTATACTGTAAAGTCTTTATGGGCAGGGAACATGACTACCATCTCTTCTGTACTGTATGCTCCCAAGTGCTTAATACAGTGCTCTGCTCACAGTAAACACTCAATAAATACCATTAATATGCCATCTTCTAGTCATCTGTTGCCAAATATAGCTGCTTCTGGATGAACCATCTCTTATAAATATCCATCAAACTGCACTCCCCCCCCAAAAAAAATCAAGCCAAATTTCACTACCAGCTTCAGAGAATTCCAGGTAAAGTGGAAAGGAAGCAGAAAGAATGAGTCAGAAATAGACACTGACCTGCTTTAGCCGTTATTATTTCTTTAGTCACAGGAGAGAATTCCACTACTCTTGAGCCTGAGTCAAGTTCATGACCCCATTAATGGATCCTGCCACCATTGTGGAAGACAGATGTAATGCAGGGTTTACTAGAACCACTAGTGAACACATTCCCCAGGCCTGCTGGAAATGCTACTGCAGAGGTACAAAGAATAAAATATATCTGGGGATTTTCTAAGGCATTCAACTTTTAAAATAGCATGCCAAAGACCTATTAAAGGAACAATAGAAATAGGATCTAAATGTATATCATTGTCTTTGTAATTATAAAATGAAGTCCTTGAACAATGACACTCGCCTATCAATCAATTAATCAATCGGTAGTATTTGTTAAGGGCTTACTGTTTTTACAGTATCATACTAAGTGCTTGGAAAACTACATTAGGGCTGGTATTCATTCATTCAATTGCATTTCTTGAGCGCTTACTGTGTGCAGAGCACTGAACTAAGCACTTGGGAAGTACAAATCAGCAACATATAGAGATGGTCACTGCCCAAAAACTGTGAGCCTGAGAAGGGGGAGACAGACAACAAAATAGAACAAGTAGACAGGTGCCAGTACCATCAGAATAAATAGAATTATAGCTATATATATATATATATATATATATATATATATATATATATCATTAATAAAATAGAGTAATAAATATGTACAAATAAAATAGAGTAATAAATATGTACAAATATATACAAGTGCTGTGGAGAGGGGAAGGGGGTAGGGCAGAGGGAGGGAGGGGGGTGATGGGGAGGGGAGGAGAAGGAGGAGAGGAAAAAGGGGGCTTAGTCTGGGAAGGCCTCCTGGAGGAGGTGAGCTCTCAGTAGGGGTTTGAAGAGAGGAAGAGAGCTAGTTTGGCGGATGTGAGGAGGGAGGGCATTCCAGGCCAGAGGTAGGACGTGGGCCAGGGGTCATCGATGGGACAGGTGAGAACGAGGCACCGTGAGGAGGTTAGCGGCAGAGGAGCGGAGGGTGCGGGCTGGGTTGTAGGAGAGAAGGGAGGTGAGGGAGGAGGGGGCGAGGTGATGGAGAGCCTAAAAGCCAAGAGTGAGGAGTTATTGCTTGATTCAAAGGTTGACAGGTAACCACTGGAGATTTTTGAGGAGGGGAGTGACATGCCCAGAGTGTTTCTGTACAAAGATCCCTGCTCTCAAGGAGCTTGCAGTCAAGCAGGGCACCCAGATAAATAAATTATAAGTAAGGGTAAGCAACACAGTACAAGGAGTTGTACATTCATGCTGTGGGAGTGTAGGGGTGGAGAGAATACCTAAGTGCTTTGTGATTATGGGCTCAAGTACATATATGTCACAGTAGGGAGGGATAATAGGCTGCGGAGATGAATTAATCAGGTACTCAAGAGGCTTTAATAGCTGATTCAGAACTAAAAGCCCTAATACCATGCACACCCAAAGATGGTGAACAAGGAGGTCTCGCATAGCCTCTATGATTTCTTCCTGCAGGACCCTCGGCTGTATTATGTTAGGGCCAGTAAGATGACCCTGTTAAGGTCATGGAAGATGCTGCTATCACACTGCAACAGTAGATTAGGCAATGAACAAAAATGGTCACGTGTGCTTTTATTCACTCTACAAAGGTCTAAGGTCAAAGAAAGAATGCAGTCTTAGGGGCAGATCAAAGGCCTGAGTTATGACTATATTGCTTCAGCCAATTTAATTTACACCATTAAAACCAAGGGTGGATTTGAACTGAAAAAAAAAAAGGCTTAGATTTTGAAGGAGTTTGCTGGCCGTTATTGATATGAAAATATATTTTGTCACCTAGGACTCCAGTGAAAATGCTTTCTCGCAAAAAATGGCATTTGAACGATCTCTTTGAAGCCTGAAGTCTTGATAATACCATTGCCTTAAAAGTGTCAGCCAGACAATTGAAACTCTTTGCAGCTTATTTCAGATACAGGTAAAAGGCTATTGTGCAATTCAAGAATTCAAGTAGCCCGTGGAACCTGCAAAGAAGGCATAAAGCTGGATTTTGTCTGGCCAAGAGCCGAATACTTAAAGCAGGGATACTCAATAAATCTTCTCTGTGCTGTTATAGTTAGAATGAGGTTTAAGAAGAGGGTACCAGTCTAGAGGTTGGTCAAATCATACACCGAATTAGAGTTTGATATATTTCATTCATGGATCACTGGCTTCCTGGTGATCTTGCTGAAGGAGCTGACTTTTTAAAGGGAGATTCATTCATTCATTCATTCAGTCGTATTTATTGAGCCCTTACTGTGTGCAGAGCACTGTACTAAGTGCTTCGGAAGTACAAGTAGGCAACATATAGAGACGGCCCCTACCCAATAATGGGCTCACAGTCTAGAAGGGGGAGACAGATGGGACAGATTCTATTGGTGGGAAGGGAGAAAATGGTTGGCTTGGTATAATAATAATAATAATAGCATTTGGTATAAGAGTAACAAGGTTCTCAGGCTACCTCAGTTGCCACTAATAACACGAGGACATACAACTGGGTCAGAGCCATTGTCCACTCTGCTTAGTATCCTACCTTGGATGGCAACAATGACATGTTTGAAAAACCTGTAGATTGTTTGGGTTTTTTTATGGTATTTGTTAAGCACTTACTATTTACTAGGCACTGTTCAAAGCACTGGAGCAGATCCAAGCTAATCAGGTTGAAAACCATCCATGCCCCACACGGGCTCCAGTCTTACCCCATTTTACAGATGCAGTAAATGTGTCAGAGAGAAGTTAAGTGACTTGCTCAAGGTCACACAGTCGAGAAGTGGCAGAGCAGGGATTAGAACTCAGGGACCGAGCTCTATCCATAAGACCATGCTGCTACTCAGATAGTTGCTCTTCTGGTCACCCACGTTGATATAGATTCAACCATTTTGACATGTGTTCATCTCCTTAGTTTGCTTTGTTGTGAACTTACCCTACCTAAAAGAGGAGAGAGTGATGAAAGCAGGTTAAAAAATGGTCTGCAGAATGATAATAAGTATAAGAATAAAAGAACATTAGAAAAACCTCCACCAGATAGAGCCAAGAAGTATCCAGACCTGTTCTGCCTTCTGCAGTGGCAAAAAGATGCTCGTAAGAAGTATACTGCTGGCTTGACATCAGTCCTAAAAGTTCTTGTTCTACCATCTAATACCCATATTCCTCCTGTGAGCTGCAAAGAAATAATCATAATAGCATGCATTGAACAATTACTATGTAAACGTATTGTCCTAAGCACAGGGGTGGATACAAGATAATCAATTTGGACACAGTCCCTGTCCCACATGGAGCTCACACAGCCTTTGTTGGAGGAAAAAATAGGTGCTGAATCCTTATTTTACAGATGAGGAAACAGAGAAGTTAAATGACTTATCCGAGGCCACACAGCAGTCAAGTGGCAGATACAGGATTAGAATTGAAGACTTCTGATTCCTAAGCATGTGCTCTTTCTACTAGTCCATATGATTCTCCCCCTTCTAGACTGTGAGCCCACTGTTGGGTAGGGACCGTCTCTATATGTTGCCAACTTGTACTTCCCAAGCGCTTAGTACAGTGCTCTGCACACAGTAAGCGCTCAATAAATACGATTGAATGAATGAATGAATGAATGATTTTCCGATCTTAAGGGACCTTCCAGGTGGGCCTTGGCCCCTTTGATGGTCTCAGTAAAGGAGAATCCTTTTGGGTTGGGGTAGGGAGAGAGAGTATTGGGAGATAACAGTTTTCCTCCCCATGCTGACTAAAGCAATCTCTCCTTACAGGGGGAGAATCTCTTTACTAGAATCTGGACAATTTCAGCTAGAAATCCAGGTATATCAATCAATCAATAGTATTTATTGAGCACTTACTGTGTTCAGAGCACTGTACTAAGCACTTAGGGTATAAGCTAAAGTACTAAGGTATAGGAGATACTCTCTTCCCAGCTCCCCAAAGAATCGAAGAATAAAGGCCAAATAAATAAATTGAGTTGACATGGTCAATAATCAGGGATTTGTGTACATTCTCTGCCTAATCACTGGAGATGTTTATTTTGTATTATTTTTGCCAGAAATGGGAAGTTAGAAATTACTATAATACAACTCTGAAGTTGAGGGGAAAAAAAATCAATCGTAGCTGTAGCCCAGCAATATGAATGATTTCTCCCACACTCCCTGAGTGAAAAGGCTCTGTCCCCCAACAGTTACTTATTGTTTCTCCATAGATTGATTCATATTGGCCAGGGAGCCAAATTTTTCTGCCCCAGGAAAATTCTCCATCATCAAAACAGCCTTGGATTTTGGAGTGAGCCTGTTGGAATTAAAGAAGCTCCGCAAAGTTGTTGATATAATAATGATTTCCCCTTTCCTTTTCCATTTTTCCTCTGTTATTCCTTCCCAATGGAGGATTCTCTATTGGAAGAAGCTATCCTTCAAGGAAAGGATAGTAAGGGGATTCTGGTCTCCAAATCAGCTTTTCTTATGATGGCAGCACTCTGCTCCTGGACCCATAACTTGTAATAAAACTCTTCAAGAGCGAATTGACATAATCCCACCGGAGCCTGTAGCTGCAAAAAACAAGTCTGCCTACTCTTTGCTTTGTATCTGATTGCATCACTTCTCTTATTCGTCTTGCTTGGATCATCCTTTTCCTTTTTTAAAAAATTTTCATTGGATTTGAACCTTGTTCATTCTTTTTTGGCCCTTGGTCTGTCTATTCATGCCTGATCCGTATTATACAGTTTGTCCCTGAACAGAGCAACTGAACAATGGGGAAAAGATGGTTTTCTTGGTCCATTGAATCTGGTCCTCAGAGTGTCTATTTTGGACCAAAGAGAAACTGTTTAATGGAATAGTACTCATCTTGAAAGAATCTCTCTGACAGCAAGGGTAAAGTAACAGAGGACTGAAAAATGGGAAGGATAAGGCTTTTTATAGGTTGTTTTACCTTTCCACTTCTTTTCACCCCTTCTGACCCTTTCAAATAATAGCAACTGATGATGACGATAGGGATGACAGCCATGATGATAATGAGGAATAACTTTTGAGGGTAGCATTAGGAAATACAGTGTCTATTGACCCATACCTCTTTTCAAATACCTTGATTACACTGAAAAGATATCTCTTATGGAAAAATTTGGCAACAAAGACACAGCAAATGGTTCAGTGATTATAAGGATATGAAAACCTACTGATTATAGCTCTCTTGGCAGAGTAATAATAATAATAGTAATAACGGCATTGATTAAGCACTTACTATGTGCAAGGCACTGTCCTAAGTGCTGGGGAGGTTACAAGTTGATCAGGTTGTCCCACATGGGGCTCACAGTTTTCATCCCCATTTTACAGATGAGGTAACTGAGGCACGGAGAAGTTAAGTGACTTGCCCAAAGTCACAAAGCTGACAATTGGTGGAGCTGGGATTTGAACCCATGACCTCTGACTCCAAAGCCCGGGCTCTTTCTACTGAGCCATGCTGCTGGTCTGGATCTCTGTGGGGTGAAATGGAGAGAGAGAAAGATGGTTGTCAAAAACCATGAAAGGCAGAGATAGGGTCTGTTAGGGTCCTTGAGTTTACTCATGGAGAAAGCAAGAATTTCACTCACTCCTCTTGGATAAAGGTTTCCATTCAGTACTAGCTTCATTGCCCTGTTTGAGGAATGGATGCAGCAGAATGATGCCTACAACTCAGTATTTTTCACTGCCAAAACAGCATTTATAAATCCTATAGAAAGTATTTCTTTAAAGTTGTTAACGTGGCATAGAAAGCTGGAATTTCTTGGGACTGTTCACATCGAGGGGATTCTTCTTTCAAACTGGGCATTAGTTGGCTGATGAAAGAGTCTGGGAAGTAATGCTATCGTCTCCATCAGCGCTATCTATTGATCACCTGCTTTGTGTAGGGCACTTTGGGAATTCACAAATAATAATAATGATGGTGTTTGTTAACTGCTTACTGTGTGCTAGGCACTGGGGTAGATACAAGCAAATCGAGTTGGACACACTCGACACATATATCCTGATATTCCTGATCCTCCCCTTCCCTTTTGCGATCATACCTGGGAGGATTGTGTGGCAAGGCCCATTGCAATTCTTCTTATTGCTTGCTTCTAGTCCCTCCGGCTTCAGTGACCTTGTGGGTTTTCAGAATCAAGGGGTCAACAGCCGCCAGGTTGGGTCCCAGAGATGCGTGGTGTGTTTGTTCAGAGCAAAATGGGGGGATGTTACAAGATGGAGTTGGTCTGACCAAGGTCTGACCAGTTACACTCCAACTTACCTTACCTCCCTGATTTTCTACTACAACACAGCTGACACCCGTTGTTCCTCCAATTCCAACCTACTCACCATAGCTCAGTCTCATCTATCTCATCTATGACTCCTCAGCCACATCCTGCTTCTGGACTGAAATTCTCTCCCTCTTTATATCTATGCACACGACATCCAAAACTATACCTCCAGCCCTGATCTCTCTCCCTCTCTCCAGGCTCGCATATTTTCTTTCCATTAAGACATCTGTACGTGGATGTCCTCCAGTCACCACAAACTTTAGATGTCCAAAACAGAACTCCTTATCTTCCCACCCAAACCCTGTCCTCCCACTGAATTCTATATACATATATATAGAATTATAAATATATGTATACCATAATATATGTCATAATATTGTGTATATATATATATGAGCAAGGGAGGAAAAATTATGTTCCAGAAGTTTAGTTCTGATAGATCTATAGACTTTAGAGGTCCGAGTTAATTTCCAATACAAAGATCAAACAACATGAATCCTGAAGTAGCAGGACATAGTCATCCTAAGTTTTAATTAATATGATCATTGAAAAGGATTTCTTATGACTCAGAAATTACATTCCTTTCTTGGGAATCAAACAATCAGTTATATTCATATGCATATAAATATGAAAATTTATATACAAATATCTTTATATATTAATATATTATAACAAATATCTATGTATATATTATGATATTTGTTGAGTGTTTACTATGTACCAGGCACTGTTCTAAGCACTGGGGTGGATACAAGATAATTGAGTTGAACACAGTCCCTATCCTACAAAGGTTTCACAGTCTTAATCCCCATTTTACAGATGAGGGAACTGAGGCACAGAGAAGCTATGTGACTTGCCCAAAGTCAAAGAGCAGACAAGCAGCAGAGCTGAGGTTAGAACCCATGACCTTCTGACTCCCATGGCATCCATTATGCTGTGCTGCTTCAGTGACTTGCCCATCGCTGTAGAAGGTACCACCATCTCTTCCCCACTCCCAGCCCCAAAGCTCTTATGTACATATCTGTAATTTTATTTATTAGTGTTGATGTCTGTTTCCTCACTCTAGACTTGTAAGCTCATTGTGGGCAAGGATTGTCTCTGTTTATTGTTGTATTGTACTTTCCCAAGTGCTTATTACAGTGCTCTCCACAAAATAAGTGCTCAATAAATATGATCGAATGAATGGATATCTGACAATTATTATCCCCTCATTGAAAGTCTTATTAAAAGCACATAGTCTTCCCTGACTAAGCACTCATTTCCTCTTCTCCCACTCCCTTCTGCATCGCTGTTACCCTTGAATTTTCACCCTTTATTCACCCTTCCCTGAGCCCTTGGGGACTTATGTACATATCCATAATTAATTTTTTTATATTAATATCTGTCTTCCACTATAGACTATAAGCTCACTGTGTACAAGAAATGGATCTACAAACTCTGTGATACTGTACTTTCCCAAGTACTTAGTACGGTGTTCTGCACACAGTAAGCGCTCAGGAAATAGGACTGATTGATTGATTGATTCCCAAGCAAGGAATGTAATTTCTGAGCTATAGGAAATCATTTCCAATGATTGTATTCATTAAAATTTAGGGTGATTATGTCCTGCTATTTCATGATTCATTTTATTTGATCATTTTTGTATTGGAAATTAACTTGGATCTCTAAAGTTCATAGATCTATCAGAACTAAAGTTCTGGAACATAATTTTTCCTCCCTTGCCAATGTTTTTTTTTCCTGGCAGTTGCTCTTGAATTTTGTTTCAAAGGCAATACAGTTAAATGGTTCTTTTAACAAGACCAGAGGGATTATGCTGTGGAGAGACACCAATGCAATAACCTTTGGTGACTCTGAATAGTCTTCTGGGAGTCATTTCTTCCTTGTAATTCACTTCAAGACTGCATTTCTATTCTGGCCCAATCCCACTCTCCTTCCAGGTCCACGTTCAGCAATTTTGCTACCCAATGGAGCGGCAGCTAAGTGATCTTCACTCAGCCCCCAAATGTGAGGGTACCTTTCAGCCAGAAAGCATAGGTTTAGACCAACTCATCATCTCAGTGGGGTCTAAATTAGCATGCCCAGTTGAAAAATGTGTATATTAGAAGTGTACAAACTTAATTCTCTAATCTGGTTCCCTTCAGGCCTCCTGAAAAGTCACGTCTTAGTGGAAGCATTCCCAAATGAATTCCCACATCCCTTAGTCGTGTCTTCCATCCCTATTATGTATATATCGGCTTATTTAGTCTAATTTATTCATTCAATCATATTTATTGAGCACTTACTGTGTGCAGAACACAGTACTAAGTGCCTGGAAAGTACAAGTCGGCAACATATAGAGACAGTCCCTACCCAACAACGGGCTCACAGTCTAGAAGGGGGAGACAGACAACAAAACAAAACATGTAGACAGGTGTTAAAACTGTCAGAATAAATAAAATTATAGCTATATGTACACCATTAATAAAATAAAGAGTAGTAAATATGTACAAGTAAAATAAATAGAGTAATAAATATGTACAAATATATACAAGTGCTGTGGGGAGGGGTAGGAGGTAGGGCAGAGAGAATGGAGTGATGGGGAGGGAAGGAGGGGAGGAGGAGAGGAAAAAGGGGGCTCAGTCTGGGAAGGCCTCTTGGAGGAGGTGCGCTCTCAGTAGGGCTATCATTTATTTATTTCCATAAGTTTTGCTTCACTTTTTCTGGTTACCAGTTATATCACCTTCTGGACTGTGAGCCCGTTGTTGGGTAGGGACTGTCTCTATATGTTGCCAACTTGTACTTCCCAAGTGCTTAGTACAGTGTTCTGCACACAGTAAGCGCTCAATAAATATGAATGAATGAATGAATATCATGGTTCCATGTCTGGCCTTTTTCTAGTGTATGCTTAAAATCTGCACACATTTGTTCCTCCTATTAGACTCCTGTTCCTCAAAGGAAGGGGTCATGTCTTTACTAGTATGGCGCATTCCCGCAAAAGTCTGTAGGTGTGGAGGGGTCCTAATCTTTGCCCATTTGAATGAGCTTTTCCTCAACATATGGATCACTGAGAATTACTGAGGAAAATCTGACTGAGGGAACTATTGGGGAAATTTCCCCACTTTCCCCTGCAGAGAAGATTCTAGACAGAATCATTTTTTTAACAGTCCACTGAAGAATATACCTGTATTTTTAGGTGACTTTGGATTCAACTGTGGCACCCCAGACAGGATATTTGCAGCATTGAGACATAAGATAAATGAAGGCAAGTAAAACCAACACTTCTATGTTCATTATACTTTAAAGAGCATTTAACACCATCAACAAATCAAGGTTCTGAAAATCGCTACGTGAGTCCTGTTGCTTTGAAAAATTCACTGAAATTCTTCGGTTATTGGCTACATGATGAAATACTGGGTTGAATCAGGGGTGAAGAAGCAACCCTATCAGAGCCTCTCCCCATATCTTCCTGAATGAATGGGCCCAAGTTCTCATGAATAAAGTTGCAGTGAGGGATTTGCAAGCTGGAGTTAAATTCTGCTCCCAGGTCACCGGGAAAGTCTTCCAGTTCAACAAACTATGAGCATCATCAAAAATCTTTGAGCAGTTATTCAGGAACTGCTACAGTAATGATGGTATTTATTAAGCATTTATAGTGTGGCAAGCACAGTGCTAAACACTGGGGGAGACAGAAAATAATTAGACCAGTGAGTCTTTGGCACACATGAGGCTCACAACCTACGAGGGCGAGAGGATGGGTATCTTCTTATCCCCATTTTACAAGATGAAAAATAGAGACCCAGAGAAGGTAAATGACTTGCCCAAAGCCACGTAGCCAGAGGAGGACTGGGACTAAAATCCAGGTCTCCTTATTCCCCAACCATTGCTCCATCATTCAGACGACTGTGCTCCGGGGGACACATAAAGTATGACAGGAAAATCATTATAAATCACTTTAAAGATTCAGCACAGCACTATGGTCGATCAGTATGGCTGGGGCTAATGGAAGTTACGTTCAGGCCTCCATGAGGAAACCCAACACACTACATCAATTTTTCTGCACAGCACAGAATATGAATCTATCAACAAATTCTAGTAACAGCTTCCAAGGAGGTGAAGAGATAGAAAATGGAATAGAAAGGGCCCGCATGGCCTTTGGAAGATGCTAGGCTGTACCACCATCTCTTCCCAAAGTATGGCAGAAATAAGGCATCTAGCTCCTTATGTGCATCTAGCTTTTACTCCTATTTACTCTGATGACTTGACACCTGTCCACATGTTTAGTTCTGTTGTCTATCTCCCCCTTCTAGACTGGGAGCCCGTTGTTGGGTAGGGACCGTCTCTATATGTTGCCAACTTGTACCTCCCAAGCACTTAGTGCAGTGCTCTGCACACAGTAAGTGCTCAATAAATACGATTGAATGAATAAAGGAACGTCATATAAAGGTTTATGAAGGTTTATAAAGGTTTCGGGTCCAAACTTCAATTGACTGGTATGGCTTTGAGACCTGGGACCTGGCCCATGTCCGCAGGAGGCATATCTGTAGAGAAGCAGCATGGCTCAGTGGAAAGAGCACGGGCTTTGGAGTCAGATGTCATGGGTGCAAACCCCAGCTCCGCCACATGTCTGCTGTGTGACACTGGGCAAGTCACTTAACTTCTCTGAGTCTCCGTTACCTCATCTGTAAAATGGGAATTAAGACTGTGAGCCCCCCATGGGACAACCTGATCATCTTGTATCCCCCCAGCACTTAGAACAGTGCTTTGCACATAGTAATCACTTAAATGCCATCATTATTATTATTATCCAGCTCCTCTTTCCTTAGTGATGACTGCAAGCTGCACTTTGCATCAAATAGCAGGACAAGGGTACCAAAAAGAAAGTCCTAGAACCCAGTTTCTGCTTTACTGGATTTTTCTGGGATGTGTCCCCATCCTTCCCAGGTCAGCTATTCCAACTTTGCACAGGTTTTGTAGACATTCATCTGCTCTGTGGCCTTGGGCAAATCACTTATCTTCTCAGTGCCTCAGTTTCCTCATTTTTAAAATGAGGATTCTATAACTCTCCCCTTTAGACTGTGAGCCCCACATGAGACAGGGACTGTGCCCAACCTAAATGTGTTCCATCAACCCCAGTGCTCAGTGTAGTGTTTGGCACCTCATAAGAACTTGACAAATGTCATTTTATTTCTATTTATTATTATTACCATTATGATACTAATAATCCCCACACTCCTGGTCCACTTTCCTTGTTTTGCCGTTCCTCATTCTGTTATATTTTTTATGGTACTTGCTAAGCACTTATGTGCAAAGTATTGGATTAGAGTATCATCAGGCTGAGTACAGTCTCTGTCCCACATGGGGTTCACAGTCTAAGTAGAAGGGAGTAGGATTTCATCCACATACTGCTGATGAGATAACTGAGGTACAGAGAAGGTAAGTGACTTGCCCAAGTTCACACATCAGACTATCTATTCTAGATCTATTTCCATAACTTTTTTTCTGCTCCAATGACATGGACCTAACTACTACTACCATTTCTGCCACCTAGCAGCTTCCATGCCCAAGAATCCTCACACTAGTGGAATGCAAAATCAGTGGGTTTGGGGGGGCAGGTGGTTCCAGTAAGAATGGATGAGAGAATCCCAAGAGAAATGGGGGTGGTCCTGGGTGGCAAGACATACAGCATCAGCTGGGTCAGTAGTATTGGAGCTGCAGAGGTGGCCCAGAGTACCAGGGGGTGGGAAGACATAAGTATGTGGAACAGAATAGTGATAACAGTGAAGGGATGAAGGGATTGAGGAAAAGGGAGCTTGGTGGAGGAAGGGAGCTCTTCCTGCCCTTCTTTCTCCACTGCTGCTTCCTCTCCCCTCGTTCCTCCCCATCTGGGCCCAAGGTTTGACCTGGTGACTGAAGGGGGTGGGAGATAAGAGGTCCCAGGTAGCAATTTCTACAGTAGCAGCAGCATCAGAGACCATCTTATTGTAGCTGTGGAGCGGGGCTAGGGATAGAGAGGTAGCTTGGGATTGGAAAGGGTGCTTTTTTGGGGTGAAGAAAGTTGAAGAATGCCTGTTCTTCAGGGCACATCCCTTCAGGGCACATCCAGGGAAGGGGAAGTGCTAGTTTTAGGCAGTTCAATTGAAAAGGAACAGAAAGCCAAACTTTGGAGGTTCCTAAAGCAGCCAAAGTTGATCCTCCATTGAATAAACCAGTAGCAGTGACACACTGCTGACAGCAACACTACTTAGCTGGGAAAGACATGTGAGAAGAATGGATGACAGCAGGATTTGCAGACTCTTGCTGTATGGGCAACTGAAAAGGAACACATACAAGCTCAGAAGTTGAAAAACAATTAAAAGCCCAGTGAGGTATATTCTTAAGCCATTTGATAGAGCGGTAAATTTTTGGGAGACCACTGCTGCAGAAAGGCCAGCCTGGAGGGCAGAGATTGGGAGAGGGGTGTCTTTCCTTGAGTAAAATCTTTGTGAAGATCGGAGTGTCAGGGGTCAGATTTTTCCCATGTGGGAAAAATCCACTAGCACAGTTAGAATTTGGCCTTACTTGTAAAGAATGTGGGAAGGTAGAAGTTGCAGTTGGTCCAGTTATCTCCCACGCTCACGAGGGAGTGCCACCCATCACGAAGAGATGGGTTTGAGAATTGGCGTGGCAACAGCGACAGATGGGGGTCAAAGAGGCGGAGCCATGTAAGGTTTATTCTACCTGGCAAATCGATTATCATGGGTGGGGATTAATTCAGTGGCTAGGATTCCAGAGCAGTGAGGTTACTGCCCTAAGGGGAGAGATGGCACAGATCTTCCCTGGCATCTGAGAGACTCAGAGAAGTTGAGACTGCAACCTGAGATGCCCTGAAAGAAGAGCCCCGGGATGTCTACAGGGAAGTTACAGACAGTCCTGGTGTGAGCCTGTTGTTGGGTAGAGATTGTCTCTATCTGTTGCCAAATTGTACTTTCCAAGCGCTTAGTACAGTGCTCTTCACATGGTCAAGCACTTAATAAATACAATTGAATGAATGAGTGAATGAATGAAAAGTATTTGAACTCAAATTTGTATTAGGAAAGTATTGAAAATGTACATATCTGCTATTAATATGTTTATATTCATGCCTCTCCCCCTCTAGACAGTGAGCTTCTGTGGGTAGGGATTGTCTACATGTTTTGTTTTGTTGTCTGTCTCCCCCTTCTAGACTATGAGCCCGTTGTTGGGTGGGGACCATCTCTATATATTGCCGACTTGTACTTCCCAAGCGCTTAGTACAGTGCTCAATAAATACAATTGACTAGATGAATGAATGAATGTATCTACCAACTCCGTGGTATTGTACTTTCCCATGTTCTGCATACAGTAAGCAATCAATAAATACTACTGATTGATTGATCTAGGGAAAGGTCATTTGAACTGGAATTCTGTTTGATTGTTATCTGATTAAGAATACTTGCAAGAGGACAATTGAACATTACTGAGATCTCTGATCTTGGTACTGCCTGTGCTGACGGGAGGAAAAGCTCTGTGAACTGGGGAGAAGTGTGGACATGAGAAGCTGTGGGAGGGGAAGGGAGAAATTTCTCTGCAAGTTTCTGGTAGACAGACCTTGGAGGGGGAATGGTAGCCTGGTAGCCTAGTCTCTGATGACCCCCTCACTGTTGGAGAGACATCTGGGATTGAGATGTGGGCCGGTGACAGCAATAAGCGTCTAGGGATTTGGGTACCACTGGGTAGGGATCCCCAACCTCGCAGTCCTGGGCGAAGAACAGGAGGGCTTTAAGACCCAGCAGATACTGACTGGGGTCCAGACGTTCCTATATTGACTATGGGGCTCTTTTGGCTAGGATTTAGGGATGAAGGCCCTTAGTAATGTCACAGTAGGGCATTTCTACATTGGTCTTCTCATTCTTACTTGACATCTATAGGTTCTCATCACTAGCAGCATTATCTTTGAGAAGCAGCATGGCTCAGTGGAAAGAGCATGGGCTTTGGAGTCAGGGGTCATGGGTTCAAATCCTGGCTCCACCACTTGTCAGCTGTATGACTTTGGGTAAGTCACTTCACTTCTCTGTGCCTCAGTTCCCTCATCTGTAAAATGGGGATTAAGACTGTGAGCCCCTTGTGGGACAACCTGACCACCATGTAACCTCCCCAGCGCTTGGAACAGTGCTTTGCACATAGTAAATGCTTAATAAATGCCATTATTATTATTATTATTATTAAAAGGTGGTTATTATATATTTATATGTATTTTTATTATTTAAGAATGTCTTATGCAAGTTGTATGCAAAAAGGCAGTTATATATGTATATATAAATATATACGTTTTCATTATTTAAGAATGTCTTATGCAAATTGCATGCAAAATATATGCACCTGCACATGAAGTCTTGCTATTTCAAATGCATAGATTTGCATCTGAGAACCAGAGGGGCCCAAAGAAAGTATAATACCCGAATGGCAAATGCTGATTTCACTCCATTTTGCTTTCTGATAGAGCAGATATGTCAGTGGGGGAAGAAGCACTGCATGAGGAAGGTAATTGTGTTGGATTTCCATTAATGCAACAGATTGGTCTGTTGTGCTGCCAAAGGCATGGCACAGCAGAAAGGCAGTTGTGTGAAAGTGGTTCTGTGAAAGCTGGGATAACAAACAGTTGTCAGTTATTTTTTGCCTTTTCATTCTCAAGGGTGGGGATTTATCATTTGAGAAGGCAGGCTCAGTAGGAGAAAGGTTGCCACAGTTAAGCTGACAATTTACAAAGACAGCTAGGAGGAAAGACAAAGGGTTGACTGAAAATGATTGTCTCCAAGTTTCCACGGCATACCCTTTCCCCCTGCTATTTTGTTCTTATTTCCTTCTTATTTTCTGAGAAAGGTCACAGAGTTGGTGGTGCATTTGGGCCTCTTAAATGTTCCAGGCTGTATACTTCCTCTGCCTAAAATACAAGGAATGACAGTGCCCGCCTGTGACAAATGTAAAAAAAAAAAATCAATTTCAAACAGTGCAGTGATAAATGGTCAACTGTGAAACAAGTTAGTTTTTTTTCTAATAAATGCATCCAGTATCACATTAAAGTGGATAGGCAGAGCTCTTTAAAATTTCCCTGGGTTTCCATCACAAGGCACGAAGATGCAACATCGCCTCAAACTTGAGGGAATTACCATTTCATAAGCCCCTACGTATAGTCAGTAGATCCTAAATGAATTTTAAATGTGCATTGAAAAAGATGCTCAAAATCCATCCATCTTAACCGTATGACAATAACCATCTCTTAA
Organism: Tachyglossus aculeatus; assembly: GCF_015852505.1. NCBI lineage: Eukaryota > Metazoa > Chordata > Mammalia > Monotremata > Tachyglossidae > Tachyglossus > Tachyglossus aculeatus. The sequence continues at coordinate 26,447,674 of NC_052075.1, read as the reverse complement.
GGCACCTAATGCTTCATGGATTTGAGAATGACGTTTTCACCACACTTTGAAAGATAAGAAACAAAACCTTTAGCTTGCGGTTGTGAAGTTTAGGTATCTTTTCTGTGCCAGTGCATCCATTTTTATGCTTTATGACTGACCCAATATAAAAATGCCACTGAAATCTAGATAGTCCTTGGCCAGTGAGTGGCTCCAGCTTCTAGAAAATCTTAAGCATCCAGGGATTTGAAGATTGCTTAATCTTTCTTCCTCCTATTTTGCCTGCACATAATTTACAATCTACTAGGGTTGAAAAGAGATGATCAATTTACAAATGTAAAGAAATCTGGCACCTAGGATGACCCAAAGGCTCAGATAGGCCTGGACTTGCCTCTCAAATTATATTTTTCCTAGGCTTCCTGTCTTGTGTACTGTCATTAGTCCTGTAATTCTTCAGAAGGAAGTATTTCTGGGATTTGTACTGCCAAATGGACAGTTCAAATTCAGGATGAGCACCACATTCTGGAATGATTGATGCTAGGAAGATATTCAGGGCATAGAATTCCTTTCATCTCCTCACACTCATAAGCAATTGCAGAAGAGAGAGGGGAGCAATGTTAGATATCACTGTGCATTGGTGTTGAAGTCCTCTGAATTAATGAATCCAATTTTCTACTGTTTTTATGGTCACCTGCCTAGAACAGAAAAGATTTATTAAACACATATAGTGTATCAAATTATTGAGCCAGAAAAAATGCACAAGTTTAGTTTTTGTCAGGGTCAGTGTGTTTTCCCTTACTGACAATTCCTTCAAGTGGTAAATGGTAGTAATAATAATAATAATAATAATGTTGGTATTTGTTAAGCGCTTACTGTGTGCAAAGCACTGTTCTAAGAGCTGGGATAGATACAAGGTAATAGTGTAGTGAATAGTATGTATTGATTAACCACTTTTTATATTTATCTTTCAATCAATCAATCAACAACGATGTCTATTGAGCACTTACAGTGAGCACAGCTCTTTAATGAAGCCTTGGAGAGTACACTACAAGAGGGTTTGTTTTTGTTTTGATTTCTTTTTATGGCATTTGTTCAGCGCTTACTATATGTCAGGCACTGGGGTGGATACAAGTGAATTAGGTTAGACACAGTTGATCCCCATTTTACAGATGAGGTAACTAGGACACAGACAAGTTAAGTGACTTGCCTAGAGTGACAGTGCAAACAAGTGGCAGAGCTAGGATTAGAACCCAGGTCCTTCTGACTTCCAAACCCTGGTCTACCCACTAGACCATGTGTTGGTAGACACATCCCCTGTCCACATGAAGCTTATAGTCTAGAAGGGGGTATTTGTTAAGGGATCTTCATGTGTCAAGTACTGTACTACGCACCGGGATAGATAAGAGATAATCAGGTGAGTCTTAATTGTGGTCCCACATGGAGCTCACAGTCTGAATAGGGAGTTAGCCCACTTTATAGAAGAGGAAACTGAATCACAGAGTAGTTAAGTGACTTTCCCAGTGTCACACACCAGATAAGTGGCAGAGTGAGGATTAGAACCAATGGCCTTTGATTCCTGGATCCCTGCTCTTTCCACAAGTCCATGCTTAGTGCAAAGTGCTTTACAAGTACAAAACAGGCAAGGCACACATTCCCCGTCCACAAGGAGTTTACCTAATGAAACCTACCTGCTAGTAACTCCGTAAATTTAGAAATGATACATCTGATGTGACCATCCATGTTTAATGAGTAGCCAAGTAAATATCTAATGACTCATAGACTACCTCTCTTGTCTCAGTTTTTCAGAACGTACACCCAGAAACAGAAGTGCTGAAACTTTCCCAAAAGACTAAAACTATACTGCAAGAACAAATTTAAAAATGAAATATGGAAGCTCCATTGTATGAGCTCTGTGCATTCCATGACCCAGTTCCTCTCTGAAAAGAAATTAACATCTTACGAGGTACAATGTCACTCAGAAAACAGTTTGTGATTCTAGACCTTAATAAATTGTGGACTGTGAAAGAAAAATTGTATCCTTTTTTGTTTCAGGCATCAAAATGCAAGTAGACAGTGAGGGTTTTGGTTAAAAAGTATCTTCAAGCCTGTATCACGAAGCATATGAGTACTGCTTCTTTTTTAATATGTGATGTCCATCGGTGATTGTCCCACATGTAAGCCTTAAATGAGTTAGCGGTCCGAGCGTGGTTAGCCCCATTTATTTCCAAGACTTCCAAGAAGTTTTTACTTTGTGGGGCCTGAATTTACCATGAATATATTAATGCCTGTCTCCTGTTCTAGCCTGTAAGCTTGCTATGGGCAGGGAAGGTGTCACCAACTTGGCTGTACTCTCCCAAGCACTTAGTAGAGTTTTCAGCACTCAGTGAGTACTCAGTAAATACTGATTTATTGAATGATTTATTGAATGAATCCAGGGTGTGATCGAGGCACAGAAGATAATCGTACTCCAAAAGTTTATAGATCGTGGGGTGGATGCTCAAATTATGATGTCTAAACCATTCAAACTGCCCAGATATCATTGAGCAACTCCCAGAGGCAGCCTGGTTTAGTGTGACTTGAAGGGCATGGTATGGTGGATAAAGCACAGGGCTGGGAGTCTGAAGGTCATGGGTTCTAATCCCGTCTCTGCCACTTGTCTGCTGTGTGGTCTTGGACAAGTCAATTCACTTCTCTGTGCCTCATTTACCTCATATGTAAAATGAGGATTAAGACTGTGAGCCCCATGCGGGACAGGGGGCCCCTTCTTCTCAACATGCTATCTGACCTTGGCTTCACAGACTCCGTCCTCTCCTGGTTCTCCTCTTACCTCTCCGGTCGTTCTTTCTCAGTCCTTTTGCAGGCGCCTACTCCCCCTCCCATTCTCTCACTGTGGGGGTTCCCCAAGGTTCAGTGCTTGGTCCCCTTCTGTTCTCGATCTACACGCACTCCCTTGGTGACCTCATTCGCTCCCACGGCTTCAATTATCATCTCTACACTGATGACACCCAGATCTACATCTCTGCCCCTGCTCTCTCCCCCTCTCTCCAGGCTTGCATCTCCTCCTGCCTTCAGGACATCTCCATCTGGATGTCTGCCCGCCACCTAAAGCTCAACATGTCGAAGACTGAGCTCCTTGTCTTCCCTCCCAAACCTTGCCCTCTCCCTGACTTTCCCATCTCTGTTGACAGCACTACCATCCTTCCCGTCTCACAAGCCTGCAACCTTGGTGTCATCCTCGACTCCGCTCTCTCATTCACCCCTCACATCCAAGCCGTGACCAAAACCTGCCGGTCTCAGCTCCACAACATTGCCAAGATCCGTCCTTTCCTCTCCATCCCAACTGCTACCCTGCTCATTCAAGCTCTCATCCTATCCTGTCTGGACTACTGCATCAGCCTTCTCTCTGACCTCCCATCCTCGTATCTCTCCCCACTTCAATCCATACTTCATGCTGCTGCCCGGATTATCTTTGCCCAGAAACGCTCTGGGCATATCACTCCCCTCCTCAAAAATCTCCAGTGGCTACCAATCAATCTGCGCATCAGGCAGAAACTCCTCACCCTGGGCTTCAAGGCTCTCCATCACCTCGCCCCCTCCTACCTCACCTCCCTTCTCTCCTTCTACTGCCCAGCCCGCAACCTCCGCTCCTCCACCGCTAATCTCCTCACTGTACCTCGTTCTCGCCTGTCCCGCCGTCGACCCCCGGCCCACGTCATCCCCCGGGCCTGGAATGCCCTCCCTCTGCCCCTCCGCCAAGCTAGCTCTCTTCCTCCCTTCAAGGCCCTGCTGAGAGCTCACCTCCTCCAGGAGGCCTTCCCAGACTGAGCCCCTTCCTTCCTCTCCCCCTCGTCCCCCTCTCCATCCCCCCCATCTTACCTCCTTCCCTTCCCCACAGCACCTGTATATATGTATATATGTTTGTACATATTTATTACTCTATTTATTTATTTATTTTATTTGTACATATCTATTCTATTTATTTTATTTTGTTAGTATGTTTGGTTTTGTTCTCTGTCTCCCCCTTTTAGACTGTGAGCCCACTGTTGGGTAGGGACTGTCTCTATATGTTGCCAATTTGTACTTCCCAAGCGCTTAGTACAGTGCTCTGCACATAGTAAGCGCTCAATAAATACGATTGATGATGATGATGACAGGGACTGTGTCCAACCTAATTTGCTTGAATCCACCCCAATGATCAGTACAGTGCCTGGCATGTAGTAAGCACTTAACAAACACCACACAATTGTTATTACTAAGGGCAATCGACATATGGCTCTTACACAACTCAAATAAGGACTTACATGGAGAGCTGGGCACCAGATTGTTAGCATTTTTCTGCCCCTTAGATGAACCAGAAGACTTTCCTAGGTCCTGGTGTGTGAATCAGTCTGAATGGGAATTTCCTCCTTGAAATAGAACACAAACAATAGTGAGTTACGAGACCCCATCTCACTGTGGATTACAGCTGGGGGGATGCAATGGGAGTCTTGTCAACTCATTAGAGGTGATTACAAAGCAGGAACCATTCAAAGAGGAAATAGTAGCTGCTTGAACTTGAAAGGGGAGGGGTAGAACAGAAATGCAGGTAAAATTTGGTCCCTTGAAAAATAGCTGGGGATGCTTTAAACAGGCGAAGTGGAAACATTATTTAAAAATATCCCATATACCACTTAAAACGCAGGCAACATGATTCTGGAATGAGTTTATGCATCAGCTCCTCAGGATGTAATTGAAATTGTGGGTAATGCTATATAAGTTATTCATTAAAAGCTTCAACCCATCACCAGGCAGGGAAGTTCCTCGTCCTTTGGAGAAGTCTTCAGGAGTCAGCACTTTAAAAATAATGGGAAGAGTCATTAGGGTGATAGACGTTCATATTTATAACTGCAAGAGTGGTTTGCAGAGAGAGAGGACGTCTTGTTCTGCTGCCAGATTTTATTGTAGCTCTGTGAAGCTCCCGGGAGTAACCGGAATGATATCAGTCTATTTAGTTAAGGCCAGGACTCTGCTGATGCACTGACTCCATAGAACACGTGCATTTTTCTAAAGCACCATCACATCTCATTTTCTCCTCACAGCATCCCGGTGGTGGAAGGGACGGGTATTATTCTCTCCGTCTTAAAGATGAGGAAAACAAGACCCGACAAGGTTAAGCAAATTTTCTCAAGTCTCACAGCAGGTCATTGGAAAAGGTAGAACTAGAAGTGGGTTGTTCTAACTTCCAAATCAAAGCTCTTCCTAATTCGCTACTAAGGTACACATCATGACTTCATAGTAGTAGTAGTAGCGGTAGTAGTAGGAATAGTATTTATTAAGCAATTACTGTGTGCAAAGAGACTGAGAAAATACACACGGTGCCTTGCCTTAAAGGAGCTTGCAATCTAAGAATATAAGCAGGGGGAAAAGGTACTGGAGACAGACACATAGAGTGATGAAGCAATGAAATGCTAAAGAATCACAAAAAAATAAGGACAAAAAGACAGAATTAAAACAAAAGTCAGAAGGGTGCTGTGGCTAAAGAAGAATTTCAGGCTTGGTAAGAGCAATGGCATGAGAGTCAGAAGGTCAGGCGTTCTAATTCCAGCTCTGCCACTTGTCTGCTGTGTGACCTTAGGCAAGTCACTTCACTTTTCTGTGCCTCAGTTGCTTCATCTGTAAAATGGAGATTAAGACTATGAGCCCCATATGGGACAACCTGATGACCTTGTATCCCCCCAGGGCTTAGAACAGTGCTTTACACATAGTAAGCCCTTAACAAATACCATTATTATTATTATTCTCTGGGCCTCAGTTGCCTCATCTGTAAAATGGGGATTGAGACTGTGAGCCCCAGGTGGGAGAGGGACTATGTCCAACCCAATTTGCTTGTATCCACCCCAGCGCTTAGTACAGTGCACATAATAAGCACTTAACAAATACCATAATTATTATTATTATTCAGTGTCCAATGCACACCTGGAGACACAGTGACCAGTACAGCAGCCATTAGTCAGCCCAAGGGTCTTGTGAAGACCTGAGCTGATCCCTTTCCCACCGGGATGGTGGAAAGCAGGGTAGGATAGAGTCTTCAGACTGGTTGGTGCCAGTTTGTTCGGACACATTACGGCCAAGACATCTAACTTCTCCTAAATTCAATTATGCTGCTCTGGGGCTCAGTCTGCTGTCCTGAAAACTGTTTTTGGTGCAGAGTAAAGAACATGGAATTTTCCACTTTCCAGGTGCCCCTATGATAAAAATAACAATAATAGCAATGATCGTAATAACAATAATAATTATTATTATAACATTATTAAGCACTTACTAGGTATCAAGAAACTTTGCAAAGCACTGGAGTGAAAACAAGACAGTAGCATTTGATCTAGTCCTTGTTCCACATGGGGCTTGTAGTTTGGAAATGAGGGAGAACAGGTATTTAATTCTCATTTTACAGATGAGAAAACTGAGGCACCAAATAGTTAAGTTTCTTGCCCAAGGTCACTTAGCAGGCCAATGGCAGATCCAAGTTTCCTGATTCCATTAAGCCACACTGCCTCCCCTCACTGCTGGTCTCTCCTCTTCTCTTCTTCCTTCCATCTACCTTGTATTTACCCCAGTGCTTAGAACAGTGCTTTGCACATAGTAAGCGCTTAACAAATGCCATTATTATTATTATTATTATTATTATTATTATTATTATTATTATTATTATTATTATCTCTATCTTACCTCCCTTTTTCCTCCCCTCTCACACTCTTTCCCTCTTCTCCTCCCCTATGTTTTTCTCCTTTCCCTCTGATGCTTTCCCTTTTCTTCCCCTCCTTTCTCTGCCTCCCTACTTGTTTCTGCTCCTTTTAGCTTTGCCCCCCCCTTAATGGTCACTTACTCTTAATTATGTTATAGTCATCGTAACGATGAAGTCTCCCACTGAGAAACAGAATCTTGGTTTCAAGAAGTCGTCAGAGAACCTGTGGAAGGAATTGACTGTAGTGCACCTTCAAAGGCCCACTAAAATCACAACTCTTCCAAGAAGCCTTCCCTGACTTACCTCTCATTTCCCCTTCATATTAATTCCCCCTTCTGAATAACCTAAGAATTTGTACCTGACCCTTCCCTACCAGCCCTGCAACACTTATGTTCTGTTGTTTCCTCTAGCTGTAATTTATTTTAATATCTGTCTCTCCTACTAAGGTTGTAAGCTCTTTTAAGGGCAGGGATCATGTCTGCCTACACTATTGTATTTCACTCTCCCAAGCACTTATTACAGTGTTCCACACACAATAAGCACTCATTAATTGCAGTTGATTGATTGATTGACTAAGCAGACAGGGAGAAAGTGCATTTTGTAGTTCATTCATTCATTCAATCATATGCTACTGTGAACCCCATTTGTTTGACCTGATAAGCTTGTCTCTACTCCAGTGCTTAGAACAATGATTGAGACATAGTAAGTTCTTAACAAATACCATAATAACAAGGTAGCAGAGCCTAGATTAGAACCTCCTCCTTTTAGTGATTCCCATGAGGGAAATGGGCTGGCTGCAGACTTCCAGGGGAGCTGGGGGAGGGCAGGGAATTATACCTTGACGAAGCCAGAAAAGCAAATGTCTAATCATGCAGGGAGAGGGAGCGTTGATTTGAGTAATAATTATGGCATTTGTTAAGCACTTACTATAAGCAAAATTTTGGAGTAGATAAAATAGTAATCATATAGGATGTAGCCCCTTTTCCACATGGGGCTCACGACCCAAGACAGAGGAAGGAAGGGAGAGGAGGAGGGAGGGGAGAAGAAATGGAAAGAAGGTGATAGGGAGAGAAGGAGGGATGGAGGGAGGGAGGTTGGGAGAGAAGCAAGGAGGAAGGTAGGGTGAAAAGGAGGGAGGGAAGGGGTGCAGGAAGGGGGGGAGAGAGAGAGAGAGAGAGAGAGAGAGGAAGGGAGAGGAAACGTGATAGGTGCAGAACTGAAACTAGAACGTAGTTTCTCTCACCATAAACCTTGGGCTCCTTTTGGAGGAGTCCAAATAGCAAAAACTCAGGAAAAGGGTTATCAGAGACCCTTTAGCAGGTTAATGAAAAGCCACTGAGAATACCTGAATTGTAAAATAAACCAACTAGAATAAGCAAAAAATGTAGATTCCAGTTGATAATACTGATTTAGCTGAAAATCTGCCTCTCTCCCTACTCCTTCATTCATCCCTTAAACCTTCCCTTCCTCTTCACCTCTTTCCCCTGCACCCCACTACATTCCCCCAGCCCCTGTCTGGCAGTGAGATGCCTGGGGTAAGTTTGCTCATGTTTTCCTGGCTGCTGGTAGGAGACGTGGGGGAGCCAATCCCATCTGGATGAAGCCTAGATGCCTGGCTCCAGGGGAAGGTTGCATGGCTGGGTGATCTCTGGGTGGAGCTGGGGAAGAGAAAAAAACTGCACCACAGTCACTCTTCCAAAAAGAATAGGTATTCAGCAGCCCCTCACTCCTCCTCTCCCTCTGCTCACCCTGGCCTCCCACAGCATGGTCTGCAGGACCTAGGCCTCAGCAGTGTGGCTTCTGTGGAAAGAACATGGGTTTACGAGTCAGAGGACGTGGGTTCTAATCCCGGCTTTGCCACTTGTCTGCTGTGTGACTTTGAGCAAGCCATTTAACTTCTCTGTGCCTCAGTTACATCATCTGTAAAAGGGGATTAAGACTGTGATCCCCAGATGGGACAACTTGAATGCCTTGTTTTTACCCCAGCACTTAGAACTGTGATTGGCACACAGTAAGTGCTTAACAAATACCATAATAATAATTATTATTATTAATTTCCCGCATCCACCAATCAATCAAAATTTTTGAGCATTTACTGTGTGCATAGTATTATACCAAGCACTTGAAAGAGTATAATATAACAGAGTTGGTAGAAATCTTCCCTCCCCACACTGTCTAGAAGGGGAGACAGATATTAATAGGAATAAATACACTGAACTGTGGATATGTACATAAATGCTGTGGGGCTGAGGGAGGGGTGAATAAAGGGTGCAAATCCTAATGCAAAGGTGATGCAGAAGGGAGTGAGAGAAGAGGAAAATGAGGCCTTAGTTGGGGAATGCCTCCTGGGGGACATATGCTTTTAATAAGGCTTTGAAGGTGGGGAAAGTGATCGTCTGTTGGATATGGAGAGGGTGAAAGGTCCAGGCGAGATGCAGGATGTGGCTGAGGGGTCAGTGGTGAGATAGATGAGACTGGGGTACAGTGAGAAGGTTGGCACTTGAAGAGTTAAATAGTAAGCGCTTAATAAATACGATTGAATGAATGAATACTGGCTGGCTGTAGGAGGAAATCAGGGAGGTAAGGAAGGAAGGGGCAAGGTAATTGAGTATTTTAAAGCCTATGATAAGGAGTATCTGTTGCAGAGGTGGATGGGTTACCACATGGACTGAATAATTTTGGAGAATAATAATATAATGATGGCATTTGTTAAGTGCTTACTATGTGAAAAGCACTGTTCTAAGCACTGAGGAAGTTACAAGGTGATCAGATTGTCCCACATGGGGCTCACAGTCTTCATCCCCATTTTACAGGTGAGGCTCAGAGAAGTTAAGTGACTTGCCCAAGGTCACACAGCAGACAAGTGGCAGAGCCGGGATTAGAACCCCTGACCTTCTGACTCTCAGGCCTGTGCTCTTTCCACTGAGTCACACTGCTTCTCTAGTCATGTGGGTAGCAGAGTGAAGTATGGACTGGAGAGGGGAGAGACAGGAGGCAGGAGGTCAAAAAGGAGGCTGATGCAGTATTCAAGGAGGGATAGGATAAATTGCTTGGACTCACATGGTAGCCATTTGGATGGAGAGAAAAGAGGAGATTTTAGCAATGTTGTGAAGGTTGAACTGACAGAAATCAGTGACAAACTGAATGTGTGGCTGAATGAGAAAGTTGTGTAGAGGATAATGCCAAGGTTACAGGCTTGTGACCCAGGGAGGATGGTGGTGTTGTCCACGATGACAGGAAAGTCAGCGGGATTTAGGAGGGAATATGAGTTCTATTTTGGACATGTTAAGTTTGATGTCTCAGTTGGAGATCTAAGTAAAGGTGTCCTGAAAGCAGGCAGAAATACAAGACTGCAGAGAAGGAAACAGATAAGAGCTGGAAATGTAGACTTGGGATTCATCTGCGTGGAGATGTTAGTTGGGAAAAAACAGGCTTGCCAAGGGAGTGGACATAAATGGAGAATAGAAGGGGACCCAGACCTGAGCCTTGTGGTACCCTCACAGTTAGGGGGTGGGAGGCAGAGGAGGAGCCTGAGAAAGAGACTGAGAATGAGCGGCCAGAGAGATAGGAGGAGAACCATGAGAGGGCAGTGTCAGTGAAGCCAAGGTTGAATAATATTTCCATGACAAGAGGATGGTCAACAGTGTTGAAGGCAGCTGAAAATAATGATAATAATAATAATAATAATAATGGTATTTTTAAGTGCTTACTATGTGCCAAGCACTGTTCTAAATGCTGGGGTAGATATAAGGTAATCAGGTTGTCCCACATGGGGTTTACAGTCTTAATCCCCATTTTCCAGATGAGGTAACTGAGGCACAGAGAAGTTAAGTGACTTGCCCAAAGTCACACAGCTGATGAGTGGTGGAGTTGGGATTAGAACCCATGACTTCTGACTCCCAAGCCCGGCCTCTTACCACTAAGCCACATGGCTCTCAGCATGTCTCAGCTTCTCAGAAGTCAAGGGCAATTAGGATTGCAGACTTGGCAAGGCATTTGATTTGGCAAGAAGGAGATCACTGGTGACCTTTGAGAGGGTAGTTTTTGTGGACTGAAGGAGGCAGAAGCCAGATTGGAGAGGGTCAAGGAGAAAATTGGAGTGGAGGAAGTAAAGGCAGCAAGTGTAGACAGACTCGGGCAAGGATTTGGAGAGGAATGATTGGAGGGAGATGGGGGCTATAACTGGAAGGAGTCATGCGGTCAAAGGGAGAGTATTTTAAGATGGGGAGAAATGAGCATGTTTGAAAACAGTGGGGAAGAAATGATGGGAGAGTGAACAGCTGATGATGGTGGTCAGAGAGGGAAGAAAGTCGGGAGAAAGCATTTTCAAAAAGTGTAAAGGGATGGGGTGGGAGGTGCAGGTGTAGGAAGTGGCTTTTGAGAGGAGGCGGGAGATGTCTTCTGGAGATACTGCTGGGAAACATGGGAGAGTTGAAGAAGGGGAAGGGGGAGGGAGAGACTGGAGAGGAACAGGGGAGATTTTATGGAGATCACATCTGTTGGTTTGAATTTCCTCAATAAAGTACATGACCAGGTCACCGGGGGATCAGATTGGATAGAAGCAGGAAAAGGGGTTTGAGGAGGGAGTTAAACATCTGGAACAACTGGCTAGGTGAGTGGGCATGGGAGTCAATTTGGTTGGAGAACCAATGTTGCTGAGCAGAGGAATGGGCAGAGTTAAAGTGGGATTTATTTGAGGTGGACAAGATTGGCCTGATATCTGAGTTTCCACCAGTAGCACCCTCAAGTTCATGTATAGGAGCTAAGGAAGCAAACTATGGAAGTGACCCAGGGCTATGGGTTCATGTTATGAGCTTGGTGACAGTATGGGGGAGTGAATGAGTTGAGTTCAGTAGAAAGAGTGGTGCTGAGAGCATCAGTTTGGCCATCAAGAGAAGATAGTCTGAGTATGGAGACTAAATGTGATGACCTGAGAAAATCGGATGGGATCAAAAGATAGGAGATCTCTATAAGCTGACAGAGTTTACTGAATAGTGATCTGCACTCAACAGCTACAACTGGTTAATTAAATGATTTACTGGCATCTAATGTCATGTGGCCGAGGCACGGAGAACTGGGTGCCATGCTGGGACAGTCTAAGTATGGAGACTAAATGTGATGACCTGAGAAAATCGGATGGGATCAAAAGATAGGAGATCTCTATAAGGGAGCAGCACAGATTTTTGGAACGGGGTGTGTGGGAGAGAAGGCAGGTAAGGTGTTTGTAGTTAGAGGGATTTCAGTGTTGGTGAGGGTAGAGGCTGTACAGTGACTAAAAATGATGAGGTTGAGTGCGTGTCCAAGTTGGTGAGTGGGTAAGGTGGGGTGAAGCTGAAGGTCAATGGAGTTGCGGAATGATGGGAAGCAAGCAGGTGATATGGTCTTCAAAGGAAGGGAGGGGCATGGGGAAGCGGAATGGTGCAAAAGTTGAATTGGGGAGTGAGAAGGAAGGCCACTCCTCCCCTTTCCCTGTGAGCCTTGGAGAGTGCGAGAAAATTAGGCCCCCTCTAGAGAGAGTGGCAGAGGAGACAGTGTCATCTGGGGAGACCCAGGTTTCAGTGATGAAGGGGAGGAGCACTGTCATGGCCAACAACAAATCAAGGATGAAATGAAACTTCCTCATGAGGGCGTGGGGGTTGCACGGGCCATAATAGGCTGATGTTATGAGGGGGAGTGTAGAGGAAAGGGATGGCAGAAAGGGTAGGGAGGGGTTGGATTGGAGTGAGCTTGAGGACAGGTTAACAGGGATGGGGTGGAAGAGGTAGGTGGAGAGGTGATGTAAGGGAGAGGAGGGGTTGGATGGAGGAGGATGAGGGGTGCTGGAAAGGAAGGATGGGGGTGGGCTAACCAGAGGGAGGGAACTGAGGGGACATGGTGAGTTCGGAGAAGTTTCAGGGTTATAGGTGAGGTTGTTAACAGCCAAAGTTGTTTAATCTAGTGGGTCTGTTGATTAATTGCTGAACTGAATTTGAGTCCTCGTAGGGAAGAGGCAAATATTTAGGGCTGGGTTCATGTGAAGGCAGGCAGCTGTTGATATATAAAAATCTGGGTCGTTGTCACCAGGGTGTCTGACAGTCACACCTGTTTAGTGTTCTCCACTATTTATTCTGGTCCAGCAGCAGGGAGAGGGCAGATGAAGGAATGACCAATTTTCGGCCACAGCTGTTCACAGGCAAAATCTATAAGTCCTGAAGTGTGGACAGCAGATAGTGGTTCCAATGTTTGATGACCTGGGCCTGCTGAGGCAGCTCGGTAGAGAAACAGTCTTCTCGGGCAGCTCTCTGCCTTGGATGAAGTTAGATATCCTGGACTGGCTGAGGAAGCTTGGCAGAGAGATAATAATAATAATGATAATAATAATAATAATGGTATTTGTTAGGCGCTTACTATGTGTCAAGCACTGCTCTGAGCACAAGGTAATCAGGTTGTCCCAAGTGGGGCTCACAGATTTAATCCCCATTTTACAGATGAGGTAACTGAGGCACAGAGAAGTTAAGTTACTTGCCTAAAGTCACATAGCTGACAAATGGCGGACCCGGGATTAGACTCACGACCCACGACCTCTGACTCCCAAGCCTGGGCTAATAATAATAATAATAATGATGGCATTTGCTAAGCACTTACTATGTGCAGAGCACTGTTCTAAGCGCTGGGGGCAATACAAGGTGATCAAGTTGTCCCATGTGGGGCTCACAGTCCTAATCCCCATTTTACAGATGAGGTAACTGAGGCTCAGAGAAGCTATGTGACTTGCCCAAGGTCACACAGCAGACATGTAGTGGAGTTGAATTCGAACCCATGACCTCTGACTCCAGAGCCCATGCTCTTTCCACTGAGCCACACTGCTGGGATCTTTGCTCCTCATCCTACTGGGAGCAGTGGCAAGTGGGGATTAGGTTTGCTGAACCTTGAGCACTAGGGTGGAAGGTTCCTTCTGAGGGGGAAAGATAATAATAGCCTAATTGTCTGTTTGTCTCCTTCTGGGTTTATAATGGGGTTCTTGTCCCAGGACCAGCTGGAAGGTTCCTTTAGTACAGTGCCAAGCACTTAGTACAGTGCTCTGCACCCAGTAAGTGCTCAATAAATATGATTGAATGAATGAAAGTGGCATAGGCACAGGGAAGTACAGATAAAAGTACCAGCAATCCCTCTTCTTGCTCATCCATTGCCACCCACCCTCTCTCCAACCCAGTCTGGAATTGAGTTTTCCTTTATCTACCTGTACCCCAATACTCACTTCCCACTCTCACTTCATAATAATGCCACAAAGTGTACCTTTTCTGAAAAACTCCCATTCTCCTCCCTGTGAAATATTTTGCCTGGTTTGATTAGGGAGAATAAAGCCCGTTTCAATTTAAGCATAGATAATGACAGCTCTAGAATTTGTTGCACAAGGTGTCTTTTTTGCTGAACTGGATGTGAAAAATTACAATTTGAAAATTGAGTACTGTATATCCACCCGAACAGTAACATCCTTTTCACCACATTTCATTATTGGATCACATTTAGATTGCTGTTTGATTATGTGAATGCATTTGTATTTGAGTGCATTTTGAAGATTGTTTGGGTCGTGTCTGGGCATCTTTGGGAGTGCATTGATTCTCTTCATAAAGTTTACAGTATGGAAGTGTTCCTAGTATTTTTTTATTTTTTCCCTTAAAACTCTGTTTCCTTGGAAGCACTAACCAGGGTTTCACAGTATAAATTTCTAGTTATCTCTAGGTTAATCAATCAATCAAGAGTATTTATTAAGCGCTGTACAAAGCCTTTAGGTGAACACAATCATTGCCCTTCAGAATCTTATCATCTCTCAGGGGAGACAAACCCAGATTCATTTATAGGTAGGAGAAACAAAGAACGGTGGATAGTTGAGTAAAGGCTTGTTATGGTTTTCTGAACTAAATGACTCTCCTTCCTGTTTTCTTGATGATGAGTACAAAACCCCAGTTTTAAAGACATTTCCTTCTTTGGATATTCAAGGCAAGAAGTAACGGCCCCTGTTGACCTCCAGGAGAAATATACTGGGCTAATTTGACAATTTCCATTTCTGCATGGCAAAAATCAGACAACTGCCCCATTATGGCCTCCCCCTGCTCCTTTGAGAAGGGTCAGTTGGGTCAGAGGGAAGCTGACAGAGTTTACTGAGTAGTGATCTGCACTCAACAGCTACTATTGATTAATTAACTGATTTACTGGCATCTAATGTCATGTGGCCGAGGCATGGAGAACTGGGTGCCGTGCTGATCCTGCCAATTCTTCCATCACAGGTTCCTCTGATGCCTCTTACCTGCTGAGTGCCAAAAACACAAACAGGGCCAGGCAGGTGGAAGTAAGGTTGTAGGACCCAGGAATGGCAACGACGGCTACAGTGAGCCCCCAGTGGACTGGCAGCTTATTGGGAGCAGGAATCCTGACTTTTACCTTCATAGAATATTCCCAAGTGTTTATTTAGCACTAAATAAATTTAGCACTATTTAGCACACAACATGCGCATCCTTAAATATACATAACAATAATGATGGTATTTGTTAAGCACTTACTATGTGCAAAGCACTGTTCTAAGCGCTGGGGAGGTTACAAGGTGATCAGGTTGTCCGACGGGGGGCTCTCACAGTCTTAATCCCCATTTTACAGATGAGGTAACTGAGGCCCAGAGAAGTTAAGTGACTTGCCCAAAGTCACACAGCTGACCGTTGGCAGAGCCGGGGTTTGAACCCATGACCTCTCACTCCAAAGCCCATGCTCTTTCCATTGAGCCACGCTGCTATACATGCAAGGATATGTGTAAATATTCTTAAATTATTTATTATAATTTACTTGTTTATTCATATTTAGGTCTGTCTCCCCATCTAGACTGTATTCTCGTTATGGGCAGGGAATGTGTCTGCTAACTGTGTTGGACTGTACAAGCGCTGAGTACAGGGCTCTGCACATAGTAAGAGCTCAGTAAATACCACTGATTAATTGATTGAACAAGAACTCAAAATGAATGAATGAAAGAACTCAAGTGACTTTGTGAGCCCCAGCGCCTGAGCCACATCCAGATGTCGATGTGGATGTGGCAACATCCTACCCCCAAGGATGCACAGCTGGTTTTGTGGGCACCAGATACAGCTCCCTACTTCCTTCTGTATCCCCACACACAGTTGAACCTAGAATAAAAACACTGTAGCATGTGCCCATTGCTTACTCAAACAGGACTTGAGTGACCGGATACTTCCTGCATATCCCGTCAGCCAGTTCAGAACACAGTTACAAATTCATTCATTCATTCAATCGCATTTATTGAGTGCTTACTGTGTGCAGAGCACTGTACTAAGCGCTTGGGAAGTCAAGCTGGCAACATATCGAGACGGTCCCTACCCAACAACGGGCTCACAGTCTATTTGTTCAGACGACTTGAGACCTGTCCACGTGTTTTGTTTTGTTGTCTGTCTCCCCCTTCTAGACTGTGAGCCCTTTGTTGGGTAGGGACTGTCTCTATATGTTGCCAACTTGTACTTCCCAAGCGCTTAGTACAGTGCTCTGCACACAGTAAGTGCTCAATAAATACAATTGAATGAATGAATAGAAGGGGGAGACAGACAACAAAACAAAATATGCGGTCAGGTGTCAAGTCATCAGTCATTAGAGAAGCAGCGTGGCTCAGTGGAAAAGAGCACGGGCTTTGGAGTCAGAGGTCATGGGTTCAAATGCCGACTCCGCCAATTGTCAGCTGTGTGACTTTGGGCAACTCAACTTCTCTGCGACTCAGTTACCTCATCTGGAAAATGGGGATTAAGACTGTGAGCCCCCAGTGGAACAACCTGATCACCTTGTAACTTCCCCAGCGCTTAGAACAGCACAGAGTAAGCGCTTAATAAATGCCATTATTATTATTATTATTATTATTATCAGAATAAATAGAAGTAAAGCTAGATGCACATCATTGACACATCTTTTAGACTGTGAGCCCACTGTTGGGTAGGGACTGTCTCCATGTGATGCCAATTTGTACTTCCCAAGCGCTTAGTACAGTGCTCTGCACATAGTAAGCGCTCAATAAATACGATTGATTGATTGATTGATTGATTGACAAAATAAATAGAATAGTAAATATGTACAAGTAGAGTAAATAGAGTAATAAATGTGTACAAACATATATGCAGTTACTGTGGGGAGGAGAAGGAGGTAGGGTGGGTGGGGGAGATGGGGAGGGGGAGAGGAAAAAGGGGGCTGAGTCTGGGAAGGCCTCCTGGAGGAGGTGAGCTCTCAGTAGGGCTTTGAAGGGAGGAAGAGAGCTAGCTTGGCAGATGTGCAAAAATATGGAACGCTTCACGAATTTGCGTGTCATGTCACTGGATGAAATGAACAGCATTTCATTATGAAACAGGAGAGAACTCTTCTCCCCACATTTCTAGACTGTGAGCCCATTGTTGGGTAGGGACTGTCTCAATTTGTTGCCAATTTGTACTTCCCAAGCACTTAGTACAGTGCTCTGAACACAGTAAGCGCTCAATAAATCCGATGGAACGAATTGAAGCCTCTGCTATGACCAACACCCAAGGGCTTTTTGTGGATGTGAGTTGCTTTAAAATTTATATTGTTGCAGTCCCCATTCCCACTGGGGACAGGAGACACCGTTGTAGGTTGTCTATAAGTTCAAGAACTCCTAGACTCCAACTCTGTGGGATTGATTCAGTGGCTCAGACTGTAAAGGATGCCACTCCATTTCGTTGTTTGGTTCTGACCTTGGGGGGTAACACCGATAAGCATTCAGCAATCTGCAGCTGGTGCTTTGCAATAAAAATGACTCTTCTGACACCAGATGAGTGTCAGCAGTAGTCTAACTACCTTTACATTCCAGATTCCGAGCCTGTCCCCCAGGGTGACATCACAGATGAGAGAGTCTGGTACAAAATCCTTCAGGTTGTCCGCCCTTCAAAATCCTGCAAGCTGGCTCTCTGGATGCCATGAAACTCCTCCTTTCAATGCATCATTTCCCTAGGACGACTTGACTGAGACGTGAATAATCTCCACTAATGGGAACCGCCTCCTAAAATAAATAAAACCATTCTTTTCAGAGTGAACCCTCTATAAAATGTGCATGCAATTACACAGTGAAATATGGAACTGGGAGGGTTATATGGGGTTTGGGGGTGGGGGGGGCCAATAACCCTAACAGCCTGTAACTGGTTCTCAGAATATTGATGCTTTCTAATAAAGTCCGTGACCACGTATAAAATATTAAAATGATTTTTATTTCCCTGGTTAGGGTTTTTTAAAGCATTCTTCTATTCATTTTATAGCTCCAGCAGTATTATTAAAATTATTTGGCCCAAAGAATTTGCAATCCCAAGTTCCAATTTCCGTCACACTTAACACACAAAGCATAAAGCCATACCCTGTGTTAGACCCTTGGCCTCTGGGAGAGAGAAGGCAGTGTATCTTTTAGTTATTTGCAGGGAAAACCCCCACAAAACCCCTCTTTTTCCTGGATGCTCACCCCTCAAACCAGTTTCTGTCGTGGTTAGACCGCAGGACGAGACACAGTGTATTTGCAGGTCAATCCAATGGTCCATATCCAGTCCATGCTTTGTCTCTTACATCAGCATTTCCATATGCTTGATGAAACAATGTGATGGTCATCTATCAAGTAGAACGACGGCGACCCTCCTAGCCAATCTAATGAGGAGAGGAATAAAAATAAAACCACTTCTTTTAGAGTATGAGCTCTCTGTGGGCAGGGAATGTATTTAACAAGTCTGTTGTACTCTCCAGGAGATTATTACAGTGCTTTGTAAACAGTAAGTACTCAGTGAACACCATTGCTTAATTGCCTCCATTAACTCTCCTCAGTGATTCTCTCAGGGGTATATTGCACAGCATGGCTCAGTGGAAAGAGAACGGGCTTTGGAGTCAGAGGCCATGGGTTCGAATCCCGACTCCACCAATTGCCAGCTGTGTGACTTTGGGCAAGTCACTTAACTTCTCTGTGCCTCAGTTACCTCATTTGTAAAATGGGAATTAAACTGTGAGCCCCCCGTGGGACATCCTGATCACCTTGTAACCTCCCCAGTGCTTAGAACAGTGCTTTGCACATAGTAAGCGCTTAATAAATGCCATCGTTTTTATTATAGTGGCCCACTTCACCCACTGTTCTCCAACTACTCTCCATTCTTTGCACCTTTCGAGTCACTTTTTCAATATGTTGCTTTCAACTCTCATGCCTCTGACAAATACTATTCCCCCATCCATTTCCCTCTAACTAGGCCAGATCACAGCTTTCCCAAAGTTCAGTGTCTGTCCACCTGAAAGCCCAACTCCTCCAGAAAGCCTTTTTTCTTTTATTTTTTTAATGGCATTTGTTAGGCACTAACTACATGTCAGACACTGTACTAAGTGCTGGGGTAGATACAGGATAATTGGGTTGGGCACAGTCCCTCACATAGAGCTCATGGTCTTAACCTCCATTTTACAGATGAGGTAACTGAGACCCAGTGAAGTAAAATGACTTGCCCAAGGTCACACATCAAATAAGTGGCAGAGCTGGAATTAGAACCCAGGGTCACTGATTCTCCAGGCCTTTGCTCTTTCTACTAGGCCACACTGCTTCTGTACTAGCCAGCTTTAGCACTTAGGTATTTATATTACGCACATCACCCATATTATGTATCTTTATTTGCACATCAAATATATTTTCCTTTCATCATTCTTTCTACCTTTAATCTATTCCCCCTTAAATCCTTGTTGAACCTCCTGCTCCCATTACCTGTACATGATTTTTGACTGTCCCATCTATTAGATTGTAAATTCTTTGAAGCCAGGAAATGTGTGGTGTTCTCTTCCAAGTTCTTGGTACCATGCTTTGAACTCACTGATCCTCAGAAAACATCACTGATTGATTGTCGGAGCCCTAATCTCAATCTTAGCCCCTTCAGGAAAGACCCCTGGCCGGGCACTAGCAATATATGAAGGAGACCAAAAGATTGCTCAGTTTCTAAGTGCTACCCAAGACATTCAGTCATTTCACTGAGGATCTTTTTTCTGCAGAGTTTCCCATGTACCAACTGTGAACTGCTGACCTTCTTCAGACTTGAGATTCCACCTGGACCAGTACAGACTGGAGCATGTCCTCAGAGTGGTGGAAAGGGCTACCTTGAGTTTGGGGATAGAGAAGCAGCATGGAAAGAGCATGGGTCAGAGGTTCTGGGTTCTAACCCCAATTCTGCCACTTACCTGATGTGTAACCTTGGACAAGTCACTTCTCTGTGCCTCAGTTCCCTCATTTGCAAAATGGGGATTTAATACCTGTTCTCCCTCCTACTTAGACTGTTGGCCCCATGTAGGACCTGATTATTTTGTATCTATCCCAGCAATGAGTACAATGCTTAGTACCTAGTAAGCACTTCACAAATACCACAATCATTGTTATTATTATTGGAACTCTTCTCAGTGAAATTAGATTATCAATAAGGCCAACTGTTCTGACCGTCTAGTAGATGGGGATATTATGTAACTGATAATAATGCATTCAGACAATATTAGAGTGGTAAGGAAAGAGCTGAGGGCTTTAGGTGGAAGAGGACAAGTGGGCATTTAGAATGGAGAAGATGAGCTAAGAACTTGGAAAGAGGAGAGCCACTGAGAAGCAGAAAAGGAGATTCTAGAACCATCAGTGGCAATGGGAAGTTAAAAGATCTCGTGTTGCTAAATGAAGAAGGAAATTTCCAGGATCCCCGTATGAAGCTTTCTGTTGGTAGGATAGGTTGCAGAGTGGATGGAGGACCAGGGGTGGAGGAGGGGGGGACGGGCAGATTTCCACCGTTTGAGCTTCCCAGAAAACTTGAAATGAGCTTAAAATGAATTTATGTGTTCTGATTTAGAGGTTTCTTTCCTGTTTTCCTTGAGAAAAATCTATAAATACAAACTGTAAGCATTTGAGAAAGATGTAGAATTATTCTTAGCCCTGTACATTTGTCTTGCCATTCTGTAATAGCTATTTCTACCAGCTACTTAGATGGATACATTTTTTTGGCACTGAACATAAACTTAAAAGCTTGTCCTAATAAATGGTCTCCAATTAGCTAAGAATTACTGCTGGTCAAGTCATACCCTCTGATATGCAAACACCTTCCTGCAACCATTGGTTGGCCTCCAGGATAATCTGCATAATTCATTTCACCTATCTTACAATCTTAGTGCCAATTCTCTGCTCTACTCCTTACCCTTGTAGCACTTCTAGGATTATTATGTTTATCTGTGCTTATTCTGTTCATTTCATTCAATCATTCATGTAGTTATGCAATCATTTTTATTAAGTGCTTACTGTGCATACAGCACTGTACTAAGCATTTGGGAAAGTACAATACAGCAATAAAAAGTGACAATCCCTGCCCACAGTGAGCTCACAGTCCAGAGGGGTGGAGATAGACATGTTTTGCTTTGTTGTCTGTCTCCCCCTTCTAGACTGTGAGCCCGTTGTTGGGTAGGGATCGTCTCTATATGTTACCAACTTGTACTTCCCAAGCGCTTAATACAGTGCTCTGCAAACAGTAAGTGCTCAATAAATATGATTGAACGAATGTTATAAATAAATACAATTACAGATACATAAGTGCTGTGGGGCAGGGAGAAGGGGGACGAGCAAAGGAAGCAAGTCAGGGCAACACAGAAGGGCGTGGGAGATGAGGAAACGTGGGGTTTACTCCGGGAATTCCTCTTGCAGGGGATGTGCCTTCAGTAAGGATTTGAAGTCCCGGGAGAGAAATAGTCTGGTGGATTTGAGGGAGTGCGTTCCAGGCCAGAGGCTGGTGGCGAGACAGGCGAGATGGAGGCACAGTGAGAAGGTTAGCACAAGAGGAGCAAAGTGTGCAGGCTGCGTTGTAGAAAGAGAGAAGAAAGTTGAGGTAGGAGGGGGCGAGGTGATCAGTGCTTTAAAGCCAATGGTGAGGAGTTTTTGTTTGATACAGAGGTGGACAGGCAACTACTGGAGATTTTTCAGGAGGGGGGTGACACGTTCTGAAAGTTTCTATGGAAAGATGATCTGGGCAGCGGAGTGAAGTATGGACTGGAGTGGGGAGAGGCAAGGAGGTTGGGAGGTCAGCAAGGAAGTTGATGCAGTAATCTAGGCGGGATAGGATGAGTGATTGTATTAATGTGGTAGTTTGGATGGAGAGTAAAGGGCAGATTTTAGTGATGTTGTGAAGGTGGGACAAACAGGATTAGGTGATGCATTGAATATGTGGGCTGAATGAGAGAGAGAAGTCAAGGATAACTCCAAGGTTATGGGCTTGTGAGATGGGAAGGATGGTAGTGTCATCTACAGTGAAGGGAAAGTCCGGAGAGGACAGGGTTTGGATGGGAAGGTAAGGAGCTCAGTTTTGGACATGGTAAATTTGTGATGATGGGAGGTCACCCAAATAAGGATGTCTTGAAGCCAGGAGGAGATGCGAGCCTGGAGACGGAGAGAGATCAGGGGTGGAGGTGTAGATTTGGGTACTAATTGCCTTCATCCTGGCTCCTGAATTGCAGTGTGAAATCTTGGAGGGTGAGAGCTACTTATAGGATTGAGGCAGGAAGTGGGTTTTTCATAGGACACTAAGCAAAAGAAGGATGTAGTCTGGGAAGGACAATAGGGACCCTGTTTCCCAAGGAGGAATGCTGTGACTCGTGGCTCAGAGCAGGGAGAGGTAAGTGTTGGGGAAGGGGAGAAGAACAGGTTATCCAACAGGTTATCCATGGATACTCAATTTACATTGAAATCTCATCCTATTTAGAATTAATGGCATTTATTGAGCTCTCACCAGACACAAGGCATGGTACTAGTCTCTCTTCAGCAAGCGTAAATCAGGTCATTTTCAACAGCCAACATGCCTGGAATGCAGCTGCTAGTGACCAGCCCACGAGCGATGTCAGTGACCGTCCACAAAGGGACAAACTAAGTGCCTGGGATCCAGATTGGAGGAGGGATGTTACCTCTGCCCTCAGAGCATTTCTGTGTGGTTGTTCAATGAGATCTTTCCCCAGTGATGCACTGGAAATTCATCACAGACTTTCTCTTGAAATTACTGGAACTTTCTCATCTGTAAAAAAAGGGAAAGATATGGAACATTTAGCCTGTTGGATCATTTATTTTTGCCATTTATTACTAATATGTTTATCTACCTTTCTATCAATCAGTGGCATTACATATAATAATAATAACAATGATGGCATTTATTAAGCACTTACTATGTGCAAAGCACTGTTCTAAATGCATGGGAGGTTATAAGGTGATCAGGTTGTCCCACTGGGGGACTCACAGTCTTAATCCCCATTTTACAGATGAGGTAACTGAGGGCCAGAGAAGTTAAGTGACTCGCCCAAAGTCACACAGCTGACAATTGGTGGAGCTGGGATTTGAACCCATGACCTCTGACTCCAAAGCCCGTGCTCTTTCCACTGAACCATGCTGCTTCTCTCTCTCTCTCTCTCTCTCTCTCTCTCTCTCTCTCTCAGGAAGGAATTATACGTATGCATTTAAAGAAGGTGTCAATAAGATTATAAATGCTAGAGAAAACTAAAGGGTTGACATCAATCAATGATATTTATTGAGTGCTTACTGTGAGAAAAGCACCATACTAAATGCTTGGGAGACTACAATACCGTAGAGTTGGTGGACTTGTTCCTGACCACAGGTTGGGGTGGTGGGAAATTAATCAGGAAAAAATTGAAAGAAGTGGGATTTTAAGAGGGTTTTGATTATGGTGAGAATTGTATGGTCACTGACCTGTGTTCTGTTTGATGTAGGAAGGGTGGGCATTGGAAGCTGGGCAGACAGCCTGAGTGAGATACATAATTGAGAGTGAAGTAATAATGATAATAATGATAATTATGATATTGGTTAAGTGATTACTATGTGCTAAGCACTGTACTAAGCACTGAGGTGGATACAAAGGTGGACCCAATCCCTGCCCCGTTTGGGGCTCAGGAGGGAGTAGAATGCAGTCTCCCTTTACAGACAAAGATACTGAGGCCCAGAGAAATAAAGTGACTTGCCTAAGGCCACAAAACAGGCAAGTGAGGGAACAGGGATTAGAACCCAGATTCTATGACGCTCAGGCCTATGCTCTTTCCAATGGGCTTTGATACTTCTCATAAGCTTCGCTGAAGTACTGAAAGAAGGTTGGCCTGAGAGGAAGAAGGCAGTGAATTGGGGATTGAGAGGATAGGTAGGATGGGGCTGGAGAACTTTGGAGCTGGTTTTTTTATGCCCGATGCGAAGAGACACAGGAAACCAGTGGACGATTTTGAAGACAGGAGATATGTGGGCCAAGTGATGCTTCCCCAAGATCGTCTGTGCAGCACATAACATGTAGTACAGATTGAAGGAGGAGAGGCTGGGAGACCAATGAGGAGACTAATGCAATAACTAGCTGAAGCAAAACCAAAGCTTATACCAGGTTGGTAGCCATTTGGGTGGAGAGGGAGGGGTGAATTGGGGAGATATTTTGCAGAAAAAAATGGTGGGATTTGGAACTAGACTGAATGTGAAAGTTGAACAGTAGCCACAAGCCAAGAGTGAAACCAAAATTGAGGACTTTTTATGGGGAGGATAGTGGTGTCGAGCCTAGTTGACTGAGTTGAAAAACTTTCCAACCTGCCAACTCATCTGTATTCCTTGCCCTTCAAATTCAGTCTTCACCCTCTAACATGACCTCTAGCTCTAGGAAAGGTTGAGGATGAAGGGAAGTTTGCCCACGATGGGTTGAGGGCTCCACATCCTTCAGTGGGGTTGAGTTGTGGGAGTTGGACACAGTCTTGGGATATGAGTGTTTAACAGGGAGGAGGGCTTGCAATGTTGGCGGGAGAGGGTTATGGGGATAAGAAGTGGTTAGTGGTGAGAAGGGGAGAACAGCCTGGGGGAAACCAATCAGTGCTAAGGGATACAGTTTCTACCTTCCTCTTGACATTCTAATAGTGTGGAAGGGCCTTTGCACCCTCCACTTCTACTGGGGGAGGCAGAAGGGGAGAGTGATGGGAGGGCTTTGAGTGGTGTGAAGAAGTCTATGGCCCATAACTACGTACATCAGGTTAACCTGTTTCCCAAGATGAATGGAGGCAGAAAGTGGCATGGTTAGTGGATGATGAGGGGCAGAACCAGAAAACGCTCTTCTCCTGCAAGGCTGTTCTACTTTTCCAAACTCGTATTAATTATACCTAGAACTAGGGGTAGATTTGGACATTGTCCATGGCCACTGTGCATCCTAGACTAGGGCTTCCAGCTGCACAGAAGCACTGAACTCTAGATAAGGGAAGCAACATGACCTAGTGGAAAGAGCACAGGCTGGGAAACAGAGGACCTGAGTTCTAATATCTGCTCTGCCATCTGTTGACTGTATGACCTTGGGAAAGTCACTTAACTTCTCTCTGCTTCAGTTTCCTCATCTGTAAAATGGTGATTGAATCCCACTCCCGCTACTTAGCAAGTAGGACAGGGACTATGTTCAACCTGATTGTCTTGAATCTACCCCAAAGCCTAGTACAATAAGTACATTGTAAGCACTTAACAAATACCGCAATTATTATTATACTGGGGGTAGTGGAATATTGAACCTCATACTTGAGTGGTTGGTCAGGAGGGGTGGAGGGAGTTCATATGCACTGTTTACTCTATGCCTGCAGTCCTCACCATAGCATTAAGGGGGCCATGTATAAAGGGGGCCTTTTCATTCCTTATCTCTGTCTTCAGACAAGGCTCTACCGTCCCAATTTGCATCATTTCTCTAATGACTCAACTCAGACAAATTATAGTCCGATGAACCCAGCCCAGTAATGCCCTTCCCCATTCTTCCTGGCATGGAATATCTCAAATAAGGGTTGATGACTCCAAACAAGCTTATTTTTCACGTGCCCACAAAGTAGACAAATCTATGAGTCCCTCTGAATAGTTGTCTAGACAAGTTCCATTTCCTTTCTAATGACATTCTACAGCAAACGTCGACAGACATTGTTCAATTTAGGATCTTAAATGAAAACACATTTTTACTTTTATGTCACATTACAGAAATAAATGGACACAACTTTGCTTTGCCTTGTCCTGGCCATCAGATTTAATTTGAATATCTTTGGGTGCCCATAAATCTCCTTTCATCTGGTGAATGTTATTTTCCTTCCAAATCTCAGTAAAACTAAATAAAGACCTTTCAAGGGAGAAAAAACAGCATGGAAACAGTGTGGTCTAGTGGAAAGAACACAAGTCTAGGAGTCAGAGGACCTGGTTCTAATCCCAGCTCTGACATTTGTCTGCTGTATGACCTTGGGTGAGTCACATAATTTCTCTGTACCTCAGTTTTCTTAACTGTAAAATGGGGATTCAGTACCTCTTTTCCCTCCTACTTAGACTGTGAGCCCCATGTGGGTTAGAGACCGTGTCCTCCCTGATGAGCCAGTATCTACTCTAGTGCTTAGAACAGTGCTTAACACATAGTAAGCACTTAACAAATACTATTTTTAAAAAAGAGCTTAGAGTGAAAACATGGCTTTTTTGGGGAGAACACTGACAGAAAACAGGAAATCAACATTTCAATTCTGGCTTTATCATGGATGCATCATATATTTGTGCATGAGTCGCTTGGGGTCTTATAACTGAAAGTCTCGACCAGACCTACTAAAGGGCTTACAGGTATAATGACTCTAGGGAAAAAATACAGGAGATCCAGAGTGGAGAGGGGCTAGAGAAAACACCAAGTAGATTTTAGGCAGTCAGGTTTTGGGGAAAGATAACAATCCCTGCCACATTTGTGCTGGTGAAGGGGGTACATTTCTGAACTGAGACTTCCTCTGCCTCTCTCCCCCCCAATCCCCCAACTGCCCACTCTCCTTTTTCCTCCTCCTGTACCTTCTCCTCTTCCTCTTTGTCCTTCTCTTTCTTCAATTCTTCTCCTCCTACCTCTGTTCCTCCTTTTGCCCTCCTTCTCCTCTTGCAGGTTTCTCTTTTCCTCCTCTTCCAGCTCTTCTCATCCTCTTTTTCATCCTCCTCCTTTTCCTCCTCTTCCACACCATCTTTCTCACTTTTCTCTCCTCTCTTACACCCCCTTCTTCAGTGTTTATGCTGCTGTTAGACTATATTATGCATGACTAGAAACTAATACTGAGGGAACTGCTCTAGAAATCATTTGCACTTCTGAATAAATCCATATGTCACAGCTATGGTGAAGTCTGGGCAATATAATTGCTCTCTAGATTTTCTGTTTTATTCTTTGAAATGATCTGGATCAAAGTTATAAGACCTTGGTTCCACAGGTGAGATGCACTACCAAATCTAATATGGCTCTCAATGGAGCCTCTTTAACGGGTGTGTAGCTTTTTTCCCCCTCCATATTCTTGATTTACTGAAGTCATTTGCATTTCCGTGTCTCAGGTCTCCTCTTTGGTAAAATGGGAAGAATAATACAATGGTCCCATTTGGCTTTTCATTACTCAAATGTCAACTTCCTAAGTAACATTCACCTTTTATTTCATGACACTTACAGCACAAATGAATCCCCGTCACAGACAATTAAGTCTCCTAGACTGCAGCCAACTGATTGACATCAGTTTAACTCATACTCGATATTTCTGGGACGATAAACCATATTTCTTTAAAAAAAATGGACCTTCTGTGTAATGTGCCCTTTAGCCTTGCTCTACTTTTCAAATATTTTTTAAAAGATGTGAAATTGAGAAGCCCTTCTCTGTGCAGACCAAACTCAACACTAACAAATGTGCTCTTCTGGATGCAGAGAAAACTATTTTTCCCAAACAGTTCCATCAGCCAGTCAAACAAGCAATGGTATTTATTGAGCACATAGTGTGTGGAGCTCACTGTACTGAGCGCTTGTAAGCCAAACAGTGCATTAAGTGCAGGGGTAGATATGATCTAATCAGTCCCTAATCAGACACAGTCCCTGTCCCACCTAGAGCTTGGCTTAATGGAGGGAGCATGAGCTTGGAAGTCAGAGGACGTGGGTTCTATTCTCGGCTCTGCCACTTGTCTGCTCTGTGAACTTTGGAAAGTCACTTAACTTCTCTGTGCCTCAGTTTCCTCATCTGTAAAATGGGGATTAAGACTGTGAGCCCCATGTGGGACAAACTGATTACCTCGTATCTACTCCAGTGCTTAGAACAGTGCTTGGCACATGGTAAGCACTTAACAAATACCATTGTTATTATTATTATTATTCCCTAGAGCTCACAGCCCAAGGGGTTGGGAAAACAGGTATTTTATCCCCATTTTACAGGTGAAGTAACTGAGGCATAGAGAAATTGAATAACTCACCCAAAATGATTTAAAACAAATAGCAGAGCTGGGATTAGAACCCAGGTCCTCTGACTCCCAAGCCCACACAATTTCCATTAGTCCATACTTTCCAAAGCCTCTACAGATACAAGGCTGAGGTGCAATTTTCATAAAGGATGTTTGGTTTGATTACAAATGTGTCTGAGTGTCCTATCAGTTCTACCAGTCCCTAGTAGAAGGAGTTGATTTACAACCCAACACAATGTCTATGATTTACAACTCAACACAAACCTTATGTTTGACATCTGCCATTCATATGACACAATTTTACATGGGTCTTGTGTACCCCTCACCCCCAGTCCACTCCCTGGCCAACTCCAGAATAAGAGCCTGGACGTCAACTGCTCCCTACCCCTGCAGTGGAGGAAAAACATGTGCGTATCACTGGCAGAGTAAACCACAGACCAGAGATCCCAACTTTCTGCCCCTAAATCACAAATGTGTCCTTGTGGAGGTTACCAAGTGCCTATTCCTGGCAGAAGAAAATGCCCGTCATAGACTCCATCCCTATGCCCCCACTACAGGGGTCTGCTCTGGAGGAAGGGTCCAGAAAGAGAGATATTCATTCATTCATTAGTGCAATTGTGTTTATTGAGTACTTGCTGTGTGCAGAGTAACAAATTTGGCAACAAATTGAGACAATCCCTATCCAACAATGGGTTAACTGTCTAGAAGGGGGGAGACAGATAACAAAACAAGTAGACAGGCATCAATAGCAACAATATAAATAAATAGAATTATAGATACATACACATCATTAATAAAATTAATAGAATAATAAAATGTACATATATACACAAGTGCTGTGGGGCGGGGAAGGGGGTAGAGCAGAGGGAAGGAGTAGGGGTGATGGGGAGGGGGTGAGGAGGAGAGGAAAAGGAGAGCTCAGTCTGGGAAGGCCTCCTGGAGGAGGTGAGCTCCCAGTAGGGCTTTGAAGGGGGGAAGAGAGCTAGTTTGAGGGATGTGAGGAGGGAGGGCATTCCAGGCCAGAGGTAAGATGTGGGCCAGGGGTCGACGGCAGGACAGGTGAGAACGAGGCACAGTGAGGAGGTTAGTGGCAGAGGAGTGGAGGTGCGGGCTGGGCTGCAGAAGGAGAGAAGGGAGGTGAGGTAAGAGGGGCCAAGGTGTTGGAGAGCTTTGAAGCCAGCAGTGAGGAATTTTTTCTTGATACAAAGGTGGATAGGCAACCACTGGAGATTTTTGAGGAGAGGGGTGACATTCTCAGAATGTTTCTGCAGAAAGATAAACCAGGCAGCAGAGTGAAGTATAGATTAAGAGGGCAGAGACAGGAGGTTGGGCGATCAGAAAGGATATGAAAAACCTACTGAAAAAGAGAGTGGCTTCCTATGCATTAATTCCTAAATAATTGAAAATGAAAGAAGAGCATACATAATTCTAGTACTTTTTTCATGGTGTTTTTAAGTGCTTGCTGTGTGCCAGACATTCTACTAAGCGCTGGGGTAGATAAAAGCTAATCAAGTTGGACACAGTCCATGTCCACATGGGACTCACAGTCTTAATCCCCAAATTGCAGATGAGATAAATGAGGCACAGAGAAGTTAAGTGACTGGCTCTAGGTCACACAGCAGGAAGACAAGTGGCTGATATGGGATTAGAATACAGATCCTTCTGATTCCCAGGCCCATGCTCTATCCACTATGCAATGCAACTTCTCAATCTTAAATTCTCTTAAAGAAATAATCTTAAGTATTCTAAAATGTCCTTCCACATCCATCTTTCCTCCACCCACCTCACCTTCAGTTCACTGCAAGGAAAGGCCACCCAGTGTCAAGGAAAATCCTGTCCCCCTCTTCCCTGGTTGCAAGATCATGCAACTTTGTCATTTAAATCATGAAGACAATTAATCAGGAGATGATATGAATGCCTCGTTTATTGGATCATCTTCAAGGTTTTTGCCTGATTAATGGGCCGTAACACAAAATGTGCAAGCCATCACAGAACTTTCATCCCTCCAGCCAGACTTCATATGGTGGAGCATCTCTGACTCTTGCAGTGCTGAATCTGGGTGTGGCAGACTATCCTACCCATAATTTTAAAATTGAATAAATCCTATTCATTCATTCAATCATATTTATTGAGCACTTACTGTGTACAAAGCACATTACTAAGTGCTTGGGATAATATTATATAACAACAACGTATACAGTACTTGTCACATAGTAACTGCTTAGCAAATACTGTAAATAAATAAGTTTCTTCCCTTGTACCTTGCCCAAGAGGAGTCGGTGGGCATAGTCTTGGGCTTTTTTATTCATCTTAAAAATGGTGGATAGTATACTCTGCCACACCCAGATTCAGCACTGCAAGAGTCAGAGATGCTGGAGAATTCTGGCTGGAGGGATGAATAATAATAATGGTAACGATTATTAGTGTGCAAACCACTGTACTAAGTGCTTAAGCAAATTAGGTTGGATACAGTCCCTATCCTGCATGGGGCTCACGGTCTTAATCCCCATTTTACAGATGAGGTAACTGAGGTACAGAGAAGTGAAGTTACTTGCCCAAGGCCACATAGCAGACAAGTGGCGGAGCCAGGATTAGAACCCATGGCTTTTCTGACACCCATGCCCATGCTGTAACCACTACAGCATGCTGCTTTCTAAACTATACTATACTATTCTAGAATAGTATACTGGTAGAGTTTACTATACTAAACTCTGGGGTAGATAGAAGAAAATCAGAAAATGTATTTATCAAGTTCATACTCTGTATAGAGCACTGTACGAAGTGCTTGGGAGAGAACAACAGAATTTGCGGGCATGTTTCCTGCTTTCAAAGAGCTAAAGATCCAGTGAGAGAGACAGATAACCAAGTAATTCACAGACAAGAGGAGGAAAAAGGACTATGTGCATGAGTTAGGGCTTAGTTAGTTGTATGTGTATGATATGTACTGAAGGACTGTAGAAGATTGAGTAGACAGGACTGCTCAGGGAGGGCAGATGTACTGAAGAGGCTGTTGGCAGTGAAATAACTTGCAGAGAGTAGAAATTAATCCAGAGAAATCTACTGGAGGAGATGTGATTTCACGAGGGCTTTGAAGATGCAGATGTTCCCCCTCATACTTAAACTGTGAGCCCTTTGTGGGAGAAGGATAATCTGACCTGATTATCTTGATCTATCCCAGGGATTAGTACAGTGCTTGGTTTATAGTAAGACTTAACACATACTAAAATGATTATTATTAGTATTATTATTAAGAAAGTTCCAGGAAAGGGAAAAGTGTGGGCAAAAGATTGGTGGCAGGAGAGATGAAAATGAGTCACAGAGAGTCTCCGCTCCACTCTTTGTGACTTTCCCTACCCATAATTTATTTTAATTTGCGTCTTCCCCAACATCACATGAGAAACATTGAGAGAGCAGGGATTGTGCCTACCAACTTTATTGTACTTTCCCAAGCACTTAGTATGCCCTGCACACAGGTGGCTCTCAATAAATACCATAGATTCATCAAATTCGTTGTGGGTAGGGAATGTGTCTGTTACCGTGTTATATTGTACTCTCCCAAGTACAGCAAGAGCTCGATAAATATGATTGATAGTCTGATTGACTATTAAGTGCTTGGGAGAATGCAATACAATAGAGTTGGTAGGCATGTTGCCTGCTCACAAGAAGTTTACAATTTGGATGGGGAAACAGGCCTTAATATAAATAAGAAACTATGGCTATGTACTTAAGTGTTTTGAGGCTGAAGGTGGGGTGAAAATCAAATGCTTAAAGGGTATGGATTATCTTTCTATAGAAACGTTCAGGGTATGTGACCCTGCTCCTCCAAAATCTCCAGTGGTTGCCTATCCACCTCTGTATCAAACCAAAACTCCTCACTATTGGTTTACAGCAATCCATCTCCTTTCCCACTCCTACCTCACCTCCCTTCTGTCCTTCTACATGCAAGCCCACCCACTCGGCTCCTCTGGTGCTAACCTTCTCACTGTGCCTCAATCTTGCCTATCTCAATGCTGACCCCTGCCCTGAGTCCCACCTCCCGCCTGGAACGCCCTCCTTCCTCAAATCTTCCAGTCACTCTTCCCCCCTTCAAAGCCCTACTGAAGGCACACCTCCTCCAAGAGGCCTTCCTAGATGAAGTACTGCTTTTCCTCAGCTCCCTCTCCCTTCTGTGTCATCACGACTCATTCCCTATGCTGTTTCCCCCTCTTCCCACCCTACAGCACTTATATATATATATATATATTTATCTATTATTCCGTTTATTTATATTGATGCCTGTTTACTTGTATTGATGTCTCTTTCTCCCCCTCTAGACTGTGAGCCCATTGTGGCTCTTTATTGCTGTATTGTATTTTCCAAGCACTTAGTACAGTGCTCTGAACACAGTAGGCAATCAATAAATACAATTGAATGAATGAATGAAAGAATCTGAGCTCATAGGTGACACTAAAGGGAGAGGGAATAGAGGAAAAGAGGGCTCGACAGGGAAAGGCCTCTTGGAGAAATGGGATTTTAATAAGTTTTTGAAGGTAGGGAGAGTGATGTTCTGTCATATATGTAGTGGGCGAGAGTTCTAGATGAGAGGGAGAACATAGGTGGGTACTGAGACAGATGAAAATGAAGTACAGGGAGTTAGTTGGTGTTTGAGGACCACAGTGTGTGGGCTTGGTTGTTAGCAAGAAATCAGTCAAGCAAGGCAGGAGGGGGTGAGTTGATTGTGTCCTTAAAAGCTGATGGTAAGGAGTTTCTGTTTGATGCTAAGGGGGATGGACAATCACTGGAGGTTCTTGAGGAGTGAGGAGATATGGAATGAAGGGTTTTTTTCCTGAAAAATGACCCAGGCAGCTGAATGGAGTATGGACTGGAGGCAGGGAATAATAATAATAATAATAATAATAATAATAATGGCATTTATTAAGCACTTACTATGTGCAAAGCACTGTTCTAAACACTGGGGAGGTTACAAGGTGTCCCACGGGGGGCTCACAGTCTTAATCCCCATTTTACAGATGAAGTAACTGAGGCCCAGAAAAGTTGAGTGACTTGCCCAAAGTCACACAGCTGACAATTGGCGGAGCCGGGATTTGAACCCATGACCTCTGACTCCAAAGCCCGTGCTCTTTCCACTGATCCATGCTGCTTCTCTAGGGAAGTCAGGAAGGGCAGATGCACTAGCCAAGGAGGGATATTATAAGGGCTTGGATCAGTATAATGGCAGTTTGATGGAGAAGAAAGGCAGGTTTCACCAATGTTATGAAAGTAGAATCTACAAGAAGTGGTGACAGATTGAATATGTGAGTTGAATGACAGAGATGATTTGAAAATAATTCCTTTGAAAGTCAGAATCGTGGTAGAATTACATATAAGGTCTTACTCCAGCCGCTTCCATGAAGCCTGTCACTCTGACAAATCTTCCACTTGGTATTCTTTTCTGTAAATGTTCTCCCCCATCTTAAACCTGACAGAAGGAGAAATTTGGAATGTAAATGATTACATACTCAGCTAAGCCATCAGTGAAAGGGAAGCCCTCCTCTGTGTGTGTGTGGTTGTCTGTGTGCATTTTCTTGGGGAGGGGCGGGTTTCACCACAAAACATGCTGGAAAGTGTATGATTGTCAACAGATCTTGTTCCCTCCGTCCTGTCCTGTCCTTCCTCCCTTGTTACCGCCTCTTGATTTACCACCTACCTCTTTTCTCCCCTTCCTGTCCACTGTGCTCTTCCTTATCTTCTTCCTCTATTTTCACTTCATTCATTTATTCATTCAATTGTATTTACTGAGCATTTTCTGTGTGCAAAGCACTGTACTAAGTGCTTGGAGAGTATGACATAACAATAAATAGACACATCCCCCACCCACAAGTTTACAGTCTTGAGGGGGAGACAGATATTAATATAAATAAATAAATTACAGATATGTACATAAGTCCTGGCGCCCTATCGTCTTGCTCCATATTCTCTCTCTCATCTCCCCTCCTGCAGCTCTGTCTTTTATTATCTCCTGACTACAATAGGCATCTTTTTTAAAAAAAATGGAATTTTTTAAGCCCTTAGTATTTGCCAGTCACTGTACAAAGCACTGGGGTAGATACAAGACAGTCAGGTTGGACACAGTCCTTGGCCCGCCTAGGGCTCACAGTTTTGATCCTCATTTTACAGATGAATAACGGAGGCATAGAAAAGTGAAGTGACTTGCTCAAGGTCACACAGAAGACAAGGGGTGGAAAGGGGATTAGAACCCAGGTCCTCTGACTCCCAAACCCGAGGTCTTTCCACTATCCATGCTGTCTCCCTTTAAGCAGTTAAACTTAAAGCTCGTGCACAGGCCTAGCAGAATATCAAACCACAGTGACCAGCTTAGAGTCTCTGTCTTATCTGATAAAGCTTTCACAAGTGATTGAAATTGTTCATGGTATAAAGGTTGGGAAATTCCCACCCTGGAAACTAGTGTATGGTAGATATGTTTTCAGTGCCACTCTTCCCTGTCTGGTGCAGGTGAATAATACCTGGCATTTTTCTACTACCTAACTTATTCCCATGTACCATTAATCACCCTTGACATTGGCCTTTACTATTTCTAGCCATTAGGGAGGGTCACCCGTTGCCTGGGGATGGGTTCGGGGATCAGCGTGGTGAGAGGAGGAGGCCACAGTCAAGGCCAGAGCCATACAAACTGTATTCTGCATGGTGAATTGAACTTACCTTTCAGGAGGGATATAATTATTTAATTATTTCAGATGTGGCAAACTGAACTTGCCTTTAGGGAAGAATATGATTATTTAATCATATTATAGCTTCCCAATCAGGAGGAATATACTTATGCATTACTCACACATGGCAAATCACCAAACTCCCACCCAACAATGCTTTCCACCCAGGAGGAATCAACTTAGGCGTTGTTCACATGTGGTGAAACAATTAGCGCCCGTCCACAAACTCTTCCCACTCAGGAGGAATTCACTTATGTGTTACTTGCCTTAAGCGAAGCACCAAGCTTTCGGCAATGAATCCTTCCCACCCAGAAGGAATTCACTTATGGGTTACTCACAATTGCTTTCCACTTGGAAGGAATTCACTTATCCATTACTCTGCTGTGGCAAATCACCAAGCTCTCACCCAAGAGCTTCCCACCCAGGAAGAATTTACTTATTCATTACTCGCCTGTGATGAATCACCAAGTTCTCACCCACGAGAGCTTCCCACCCCGGAGGAATTTACTGATGCATTGCTTGCATGTGGCAAAGCACCTAGCTCCCGCCCTCAACTGCTTCCCACTTGGGAGGAATTCATTTATGGGTTACTTGCCTGCAGAAAAGCACCAAGCTCCAAGAACACTCAGCGAGGCACTCACCTGTCCCACGGTCGGTCACTCTATGGGTTGGTTCCAGATACAGAGCAGGTGTCTGGCATTCTGGGCAGGGGCTACATGTGAGCGGCTACTCCAAGTACTGGCCCACTGCCCAGAAGGTCAGAGGTAGCAGGCATTTTTTACCTGCACTTCCAGGCTGTTCCAGCTTCCACTCTCCGCTTCTTCAATCTCTGCTCCTTCTCCGCCCCCAACTCCTCCATACTTTATTTGATTGTCATGGCGGGTCAAGGGTCAAGGTCTGTTTTCCTGGCCTGGAATGTCTATCTAACAGTTTTGCTTGCAGGGGCAGTGTCGTGCCCGCACATCCAAGTTCTGCTTCACTAACTTGGGCAGTCACGAGATAGCATTTGACCTCTAGATGGTGGATGCTCCTGTTCACCTTGGAACAGGGAGAAATTTAGTTCAGTGTCCTGGAGCTCACAGAAATGTTCTACTGGTCTGTAGAAGTGTGTAAAGGGGCCTTAGGGCATAAATGACCTGGTCAATTCTGGTTAGGTGTATATCATGGGGCCCAAGCATCTGGGTGTATGTGTGAATTCAGCTATTAATCTTGATCACCCTAGTGGTAGATATTTTTGCATTGGTCTCCCCTGTTAGAGTGTAGGCTTTCTTTGGGTAGTGGATGTGTCTGTATTTCTTCATTCTGTACTTCTCAAGAACCTAGCAGAGTGTACGACACCAAGTTCAATAAATGCTACTACTACCACTACTCAATATTTTTTTAAAATGGTATTTATTAAGCCCTTACTGTGTGCCAACATTACTTTGACATGTCTCAAGTGCATTTACGTTAGCTAAACAATGCAGCAGCTATTCCATGGAACCAAAGGACAACACTACAATTGCCTGACTAATGTAGCGGTTGTCTTTCCTTCAGAGATCATTTTAATTTAGAAAAATGAAATCTGTTTTCTGGTTGGTAGTTATTTCTGTGACCCAAATGAAGCACTCTTCAATTCTGGATAGTTGCACTGCCCAAGGTGAGTGATATATCCGACTGGGAAGATGTATGTGCGTCAACAACTGCATTTGATTCTCATTTTAAACATGAAATTGAACTTTTCTGCCTCTGGCTTACTGAAAGGTATGACTGATGAAGGGCAGATAAAGTCCAATTTGGTTGGCCATTTCCATGTTCTTTTTTCTGCAGATCTTCTAGTCTATATCTTCCACAATTCTATCTAAAGATAATGCTTTTCAGTGATAACATAGCTTCCCCATTCTTCAGTGGGACATCTTTCTTTGCTCCCTGCCATTCTGATAATATCTCCTTCCAAGTAGCCACTCAATGATATTCACACCAATGACACTATTCTTTACCAATACATTTCTCAACCACCCCGAAAGGCATTTGTCAATCACTTTTTGTTAACCTAGAAGGGTTGAGTCATTTTTCAAAGGAAAATCTAGGATGGTAGGAGTATATGCTTAAGAACACCTTGGATAACCATGTAAATTTTTGTCATTCAAATTATTATGCATCCTTTATGCCCTGTGCCTTTCTCACCCTAGGTCAGCGTCCTATATAAGTTAGGTGGCCGATTCAAGGCACCTGGTCAGAGGGGTAACTCTAATTCAAAATTGGAAAAGGTCCAGCCTCCCTCTACTTGAGCCTGAAGCAGTGCCTGTGTTAGCAGGGACTTGGGAGGGGAATGTGGAGGCTTTGGAGTGAGGGGTAAGGGGTGATTGGGGTTATTCTAGTAGAAAATGAGTCAGTTCAGGAAGACACATGGCATCATTATGTTATGTTCATGTCCAGTGTAACTCACACAGTTTTCTAGGGGCAGCACCCTAGGAAGGGGAGACATTATTCTCCCCTTCAGTGTGGCCCAAAGCCTGAACCCGGATCTTCTCTGAACTTTGCTTTCTGACTACGAGTCTAGAAGCAGAGAAGCAGCCTGGCATAATGGATACAGCACAGATCTGGGAGTCAGAAGCTCATGGATTCTAATTCTGGATCTGCCACTTGTCTGCTGTGTAACCTTAGGCAAATCACTTCACTTCTCTGGGCCTCAGTTACCTCATTTGTAGAATGGGGATTGAGGCTGTGAGCCCCACGTGGGACGGGGTCTTGTCCAACCCGATTTGCTTGTATCCACCCCAGCACTTTAAACATTGCCTGGCACATAGTAAGTGCTAACAAATACCATTATTGTTATTATTATTATTATGGTAAGCCCCCTGATACTGCCAAGGACCATTAACTCCTCAAAACCTGCCTGCTTCCCCTAAACTGTAGGCCCTCTTCTTAAAAGCTTTCCCTCCTCCACCTCCATACTCAGTGCAAACTAGGCACCTCAAACATTTGGGTGGAGATAAGGAAAGGGTAGCAGTGTAGCTCAGTGGAAAGAGCACGGGCTTGGGAGTCAGAGGTTATGGGTTCTAATCCTGATCCGCCACATCTGCTGTGTGACCTTGGGCAAGCCACTTCTCTGACCCTCAGTTACCTCATTCATAAAATGGGGATTAAGACTGTGAGCCCCACGTGGGACAACCTGATCACCTTGTATCCCCCCCCCCCCCACAGCGCTTAGAACGGTGCTTTGCACATAGTAAGCGCTTAACAAATGCCATCATCATTATTATTATTTCCAAAAATTTTCACCCTAGCCTAGAAATTTTCTCACTTTTGCAAATGTGCCTATGGAGTTTTTCAGCTGCCCCCTTCCCCACCCTTCCATTTCTACTTTGAAAAAGGGTCAGAATTTGTAAGCGCTGTTTAAATAATGAAGCAAATTTGCACCACATGAGAGGTGAGCTCCTACCATATTATCATAGGAGAGTTTAGTTTCTTTCTGCCGCTCACTTATCCTGTGTGAGTGTTTGTACTCATTTGCACATCAGATGTAAACTAGGAGATAATGACGGTAGATGGACTGGAATGGCACACTGCAATCAAGATAGGAAAGGCTCTCATTGAGGAGAAGCTTTGAGAGGGTTTTGACACCTAGAAGTGAAAACTAAACCAGCTCTGAAAAGAAAGGCAGCACAACAGCCTTTGTATGTGCACGTTGTGGTTAGGATTTTTAAATCATTCATACACCTTTAAGTGAATTTCAACACAGCATTTTGTCTTTAAATATTAAGTATTTGTGTAATAATCATCATAATAATAACAATATTTGTATTTGTTTAGTGCCAAGCACTTTGGTAAGAACTGGCAGAGATACAGTACAACCAGATCAGACATAGTCCCTATCCCACATGGAGCTCACAGTCTGAGTTGGAGAGCCCATGTTTAATTCCCATTTTAGAGATTAAAAAATTGAGAAATTGCCAAAGGTCACACAACAGAAAAAATGGCAAAGCCTGCCTCCTAGTCCTGTTTCCTTGTTCCCTAGGCTCCGCTGCTTCTCTGATGTTCAGGAAATCCTTTAATGCTGTGTCCACATACCTTTTCTTAGAGATACCTGGCACAATCAGGTTTATGGTTTTTCAGTCATTAAATTACACTTCAGAAGGTGAGAATCCTTATGTGAATCACTAGGTTAACTGGGACATTTTTTACTATTTGCTGAACTAGGGAGCTGGGTGAATCCAAATTGCTGACTGATTCTTTAGTATTAAATATCTTGGAACACTAGAGTAGCTTGAATGAGCTCTCAACAGAGATGTGATTTGCATGAAAGCCATTTGGTTGGATACTATCAGTTCTAATCCTCCCAAGCAGAAGGGGATGAACTACAATCCACCTGTCAGTCCTATGATGCGATTTGATAAAAGCCTGGATCCTGCTCCCCTGCGTGCATCTGTAGGGCAATGGTGGTGAGACAGGGCAGAAGACAAACTGAAGTGGCTCTGCCGTGGCTCCTCAGTCAGTCAATTGTATTTATTGAGTGCCTACTAGGTGGAGGGCACTGTACTAAGCTCTTGGAAGAGTACAATATAACAATATAGTGAGTGGAGCTGGTAATAATACTAATAATGGCATTTATTAAGTGCTTACTATGTGTGAAGCACTGTTCTAAGCACCGGGGAGGTTACAAGGTGATCAGGTTGTCCCACGGGGGGCTCACAGTCTTCATCCCCATTTTACAGATGAGGGAACTGAGGCCCAGAGAAGTGAAGTGACTTAATAATAATAATAATGGCATTTATTAAGTGCTTACTATGTGCAAAGCACTGTTCTAAGCGCTGGGGAGGTTACAAGGTGATCAGGTTGTCCCACAGAGGTCTCACAGTCTTCATCCCCGTTTTACAGATGAGGGAACTGAGGCCCAGAGAAGTGAAGTGACTTGACATCACACAGATGACAATTGGCAGAGCCGGGATTTGAACCCATGACTTCTAACTCCGAAGCCTGGGCTCTTTTCACTGAGCCACGCTGCTTCTCTAGTACTGGTACTCTCCTGGCCTGGCACAAAGAGCCCGTCTAGACTGTGAGCCCGCTGTTGGGTAGGGACTGTCTCTATATGTTGCCAACTTGTACTTCCTAAGCGCTTAGTACAGTGCTCTGCACACAGTAAGCGCTCAATAAATACGCTTGAATGAATGAATGAATGAATGCTACCACCGCTGCCCCTGCTGCTTGATGCTGCCACTTCCACGAAAGAGGTAGTTCTTTGCACCCTGCAAGCAGGGACAGACCGCTTCATGTTTTTCCTCTGCCTTCAGTGTATTTGGGGTGGCTGTGAAGCCCAAACAGGGGTGATTGTAATGGAGGCATGGCAGTGGTGGCAGCAGCAGGGCCAGCTTTCTGCCCTCTGCTCGTGCCCCGGCTCCTACCCATCCGGCAGTGCCAAGTGTGGCAGTGGCAGCAGTGGTGGCTCTCCTTGCAAGGAAAGCCTTGCCTGGGTTCCTCCCAATCTTCATGGAAACTCCCATCTCCCTCTTCCCTGACACTGCCCCCTGCTCGGAAGATCAGATAACTTAGTAATTTGAATTATGAGATGAGCAACAAGTAGTCATTAAAAACCATGTGCTTCTTATAACGTCTTGAATGATTTTATCCGATTAAGGTTTTGTAAATCAAAATGTGCTAAACATGCAACTCTTAAACGAAGAAAATCCTTGACTGTTTCTGAGATCCTTGGAAAAATATCTCACTTTCATCATCTGAAAATTTCTGTCCGAGGAAGTCATCATCATTGTTTTCATTATTATCATCATCAGCGGCAGCAGCAGTTCTCATTAATTATGTGAATTCTTTGCCTGTCATCCATACTTTGTGTCTTCCTGGATATGTGATAGACCCAGTTCATTTTATGAGCCTTTACACTGGACTCACCAAAGGATAAGATCAGCTGCCTACTGGCAAGGCAGACGGAGGAGAGGGGAACTTTGTCCATAAGTTTGTCCATGAGAAGCAGTGTGGCACTGTGGAAAGAGCCCAGGCTTGGGAGTCAGGGGTCATGGGTTCTAATCCTGGCTCTGACACTTGTCAGCTTTTTGACTTTGGGCAAGTCACTTAACTTCTCTGTGCCTCAGTTACCTCATCTGTGAAATGGGGATTAAGACTGTGAGCCCCATGTGGGACACCTTGATCACCTTGTATCTCCCCCAGCACTTAGAACAGTGCTTCCCACATAGTAAGCACTTAACAAATGCCATCATCATTATTATTATTATTATAAGTTCATGAGCAAGATCAAAGTGACTTTTAATAGCCCTGGTATGAACATTGGTATGTTTCCAGTGAATACTCAGAGTGGGAGCCAGCCTCTTCTCGTCCATAGCCAGCAAGCCTATTTCAGTACTTTCTTCAACCTGAGAAACAAATAAAGCGGCTCTAATTTATGTACTATGCAGTCTTACTCTTTCAAATGTGATGGCGGTCTAGTCTGCTGTTCCCATGCTCCATACTTTGGCCTATTTAGTGTAAAACTCCAGGAGGCTAGGCCCTATGTTTTTTTTTTCCTTTATAACTCTCTAAAGTAAAATATCCAGCTCATGGTCAATCCTCAATTGTTGATTTCTTTCTAAGTCTGGAAGTGTATTTAAATGAACCCATGGAGTACAGATATTTACATTTTAAATGTACTCCATAAAATTCCATGGAGTACAGATATTACAATTAATCAATCAATCAATGGTATCCATTCATTCATTCAGTCATATTTATTGAGCAGAGCACTGTACTAAGAGCTTGGGAAGTACAAATTGGCAACCAAATTTGAGGAC
Source organism: Tachyglossus aculeatus (assembly GCF_015852505.1). Classification (NCBI taxonomy): domain Eukaryota; kingdom Metazoa; phylum Chordata; class Mammalia; order Monotremata; family Tachyglossidae; genus Tachyglossus; species Tachyglossus aculeatus. Next base: position 26,406,220 of record NC_052075.1, on the reverse strand, counting down.
TTACTGTGTGCAAAGCACAGTACTGAGGACTTGGAAAAGTTTAATATTGTTGGTTGCCATAATCCTTGCCCAGAATATTCAGTCTAGCAAAGGGGACAGATATTAGGATAAACGAGGGGAAACAACAGAGTATACAGATCAATCAATCAATCAATCATATTTATTGAGTGCTTACTGTGTGCAGAGCACTGTACTAAGCGCTTGGGAAGTACAAGTTGGCAACATATAGAGACGGTCCCTACCCAACAGTGGGTTCACGGTCTAGAAGGGGGAGACAGAGAACAAAACCAAACATATTAACAAAATGAAATGAATAGAATAGATATGTACAAGTAAAATAGAGTAATAAATATGTACAATCATATATACAAATAGATATGCACAGATATGCACATAAGTGTAATGTGGAGGTATGGGGCTTAGGAGCATGGGCTCAAAAGCATTGATGTTGTATAAATGAAGGGAAAATAATGTGGGGAAATGAAAGGTTAGGCAAGAAAAGTACCCTAGAGAAGATATGATTTTAGGAGGGCTTTGAAGATGGGAAGAATAGTGGTCCCTCAAATATGAAAGGCACAGGACTTCCAGGCAGGAGAGAAAGTGTAAGCAGGGGGTTGAAAGCGAGAGAAAGAAAAGCAAAGCATAGTAAGTAGTAGGTTGGCATTAAGGGAATGAAGTGTGGGCTGGAAGCATTGAGAGAGAAATGAGGATAGGTACAGGGAAAGAAAGCTGGTTGAGTGCCTTAAAGCCGATGGTGAGGAATTTTTGCTTGATGCAGGGGTCAATGGGCAACCAATCAATCAATCAATCAATCGTTTTTATTAAGCACTTACTATGTACAGAGCACTGTACTAAGTACTTGGGGGAATACAGTACAACAGAATCAGCAGACATGTTCCCTGCCCATAACGAGCTTACAGTAATAATAACAGTGGTATTTGTTAAGTGCTTAATATGTGCCATACACTGTACTAAGTGCTGGGGTGGATACAAGCAAATCAAAGTGGATACAGTCCCTGTCCCACGTGGGGCTCACAGTCTCCATCCCCATTTTACGGATGAGGTAACTGAAGCACAGAGAAGTCAAGTGACTTGCCCAAGGTCACACAGCGGACAAGTGGCAGAGCTGGGATTAGAGCCCATTACCTTCTAACTCTCAGGCCTCAGTGCTATCTACTATGCCTTGCTGCCTTTAGAGGGGGAGACAGACATTAATATGAATAAGTAATTTATAATACATAATTTATGGATATAAACACAAGGGCTGTGGGGTTGGGGTGGAGCAAATATCAACTTTCCAAAGGTCACAGATCCAAGTTCATAGATGATGCAGAAGGGAGAGCAAGGCAGGGAAAAGAGGGCTTAATTGTGGAAGACTTCTTGGAGAAGATGTGCCCTTAACAATGCTTTGTAGGTTTGGAGGTGTGGGGAGATGTGCACAGAACAATTTTTAGTGACACCTTTTTTCCACGAAGCCCATATTCCTAATACTTCATTGGAAAGCTTAATTCTGAGATTGTCTTCAAACTGTCAAATACATAGTTCATTTTCTTCCTTTTTTAGGGTATGTTAAGTGCTTATTATAATAATAATGATGGCATTTGTTAAGCGCTTATGTGCAAAGCAGTGTTCTAAGCACTGGATTATGTGCTGAATACTGTTCTAAGAGCTGGATTAGATACAAATTAATCAGGCCAGATACAGTCCCTGTCCCACATGAGGCTCACAGTCTAGAGTAGAGGGAAAACAGTTGTTGAATTCCTGTTTTGCTGTTGAGAAAACTGAGGCACAGAGAATTTAAATGACTTGCCCAAGTTTACACAGTAGAATTAGAAGACAGGTCCTCTGGATCCCAGGTCCGTGCTTTATCTACTTTATATTTTATGTTTTATATTTTGTAACAAATCAGGTAAACATCAAAAAAATCCGAGATAATCCATTGAAGTTTGGACCTAAGAGGATTCAGTAATAATTGCTGAGAAAAATCAAACAATATAACTATGTTATAATGGAACCTGTTAATGAGATACTAATGTCTCAAATATTGATCATCTACTATGGTAACACTGAATAGGATCAATTAAATCTTCGAAGGATATTTATAAGCCGACACAATTGAAACCAACTGATATAGAATACTATTTGCTAATCATTAGGACTGTTGTTAGGCTAATGAGCCTTATCATTGATACTTCTGTTTGCATGTTTGCTTAAGTTATGAATACATTAGACATACAGCCAACTTATTTCCTCTTAGTATTTGCTCTATGCTACCCTCTCTACCGTGTCTGAGTGAAGCAACCAGTAACTACCTGCCTTCCCTCCTGCCACAGATGGCCCCTGCTCCCAGCACGTTCTGGGTGTGACAGGCGTGGGATAGAAGTGACTCCCCCACTTTTGGTGTCCACCCAAATGGACATCCAGCATCGTTACCTCACCAAAAACTGGCATTTGTTCTCTTTTCACACCAACGAGGAGACTCTAACACACCCTGTCATCTAGCACTTGGAAGGATAAAGAACTGTACCTGCAGAAAGAGGCCTCCACAAAACCTTGGGAATACCAGGGGCTGCAGTAGTGATTGCTGTGGCTTCTGGTGTACCTTGGACTCTAAACCATGCAAGCCTGAAAATCTGCTCCTCTAGCCACAGAACCCTACTGATGTTTTCCTTTTCTATTTTGTATATTTTGTCTATTTGTCCTTGTGTTTTATACTAAGTGTTTTATTGTTCACATCCCTACTGATGTGTATTCCCCTTCCCACTACCAATATTCTTAGCTAGTGAGTCCCTTGAGGGCTAGGGACTGTGTCTAATTCCCACCTGTATATTCTTTTCCTGTACATAATGAAGTGTTCAGGTGACATGTGGCGGAGCCAGGATTAGAACCCAGATCCTTCTGTCTCCCAGGATTGCACTGCACTGAGGCCTTCCCAGACTGAGCCCCTTCCTTCCTCTTCCCCTCGTCCCCCCTCCATCCCCCGCATCTTACCTCCTTCCCTTCCCCACAGTACCTGTATATATGCATATATGTTTGTACATATTTATTACTCTATTTATTTATTTTACTTGTACATATCTATTCTATTTATTTTATTTTGTTAGTATGTTTGGTTTTGTTCTCTTGTCTCCCCCTTTTAGACTGTGAGCCCAATGTTGGGTAGGGACTGTCTCTATATTTTGCCTACTTGTACTTCCCAAGCGCTTAGTACAGTGCTCTGCACACAGTAAGCGCTCAATAAATACGATTGATTGATTGATTGATTCTGCACACAGAAAATGCTTAATAAATGTTACTACTGGCATTACTACTACTACCAAACTACCAACAGATACTGTGAATAGGTTGGTTGAAACAAAACATGAGGAAATGCTATACTTAAAGGGGAAATTGAATTTAAATAGGAAATCATCATGAATAGGACTTATTGAGTACTTAATGGGTGCAGAGCAGTTAACTCAGATCTTAGAACTCAGTAGAATTAATAGACATGATCCCTGCTCTCAAGGAGCTTACAATATAGCAAGGAACTCACAATCTAATGATGCTTCATTGTGTAGTTCTGCCAACCATCAGGTTTGGGTGATGTTAAGACCGTGTTATGTGCCAGGCACGGTTCTAAGTGCTGGAGTAGATACAAGGTAATCAGGAAGGACACAGGCTATGCCCCACATGGCATGCACAGTCTTAATCTCCATTTTACTGATGAGGTAACTGAGTCACAGGGAAGTTAAGCAACTTGCCCCAGGTCACACAGCAGACAAGTGGTGGAGCTAGGATTAGAACCCATGTCCCGACTCCCGGGCCCTTGCTTTATCCACTATGCCATGTTGTTTCTCTGTGTTGGTTGAAATGTTGGTTCATCCTACAGATCAACTGAAACAAAGCTGTAGTTTGAAGAGCTAAGGAGATCAAGGATGAAACCCTCTAACCTGAAATGAATGGCTATGATTACTGGTATTTTTTCATTGTTGATTTTAGTGTGGGGTTTTTTCTTGCTCTTTCTTGTAGTATTTCCTCTCACCCCTATTTTAGTTTCTGGTGTACTAAGGCTCAGAGGGATCATATGGTGATGATGATGGTATTTGTTAAGCACTTACTATGTGCAAAGCACTGTTCTAAGAGCTGGGGGATAGAAGGTGTTGAGGTTGTCCCACATGGGGCTCACAGTCTTAATCCCCATTTTACAGATGAGGTAACTGGGGCACAGAGAAGTTAAGTGGCTTGCCCAAGGTCACACAGCTGACAAGTGGCGGAGCTGGGATTCGAACCCATGGTCTCTGACTCCCAAGCCCAGGCTCTTTCCACTGAGCCACGCTGCTTCTCATATCTGAATCAATTCACTCAGTTGTATTTATTGAGCACTTAATCAATGCCCAGATATCCTTCCCAGCTCTCAATACAGACCTTAGTGAGGAACAAATAAATGTTATTAATTATTATTTTATTACTGACTATCACAATCACTATTACTATAATTATATAAGAATGCTACATGCTCATCATTTAGCAATCACATGAAATTGCACTATGAGGTCTTCCTACATCAGACACGTACAGTCTCGCTTCAAAACCTAGAGTTGACACTGATCCCTTGCCCACATCCTCCCTCTGGTCTGGAACGCCCTCTCAGAGAAGCAGTGTGGCTCAAAGGAAAGAGCATGGGCTTTCTAGTCAGAGGTCATGGGTTTGAATCCCAGCTCCGCCACTTGTCAGCTGTGTGACCTTGGGCAAGTCACTTAACTTCTCTGTGCCTCAGTTACCTCATCTGTAAAATGGGGATTAAGACTGTGAGCCCCCCGTGGGACAACCTGATCACCTTGTAACCTCCCCAGCGCTTAGAACAGTGCTTTGCACATTGTAAGTGCTTAACAAATGCCATTATTATTATTATTGTTTATTTGTTTGGTATTTGTTAAGTGCTTAATACATGACAGGCACTGTTCTAAGCCTTGGGGTCTTGTCTTTCGCCATTGAGTCATCTTCGACCCATAGTGACACCATGGACACATCTCTCCCAGAATGCCCCCCCTCCACCTGCAATCGTTCTGGTAATGAATCTGTAGAGTTTTAAAAATATGGACTTGGTTTACCATCACCTCCTTCTGCACAATAAACTTGAGTCTATGCTCTTGTTTCTCTCCCATGCCGCTGCTGCCCAGCACAGGTGAGTTTTGACTTGAAGCAGATTGCCTTCCACTTGCTAGCCACTGCTCAAGCTAGGCATGGAATGGATATGCCTCTGCCTGACTCTCCCTCCTGTAGTCGAGACTGGTAGAGTACTGGGAAACCTCCAGGTGTGACCCTGAGACTGTAGCCTTGGGGTAGATGCAAGCTAATCAGATCAGACACAATCCCTGTCCCACATGGGGTGCACAGTCTTAATTCCCATTTACAGATGAGGGAACTGAGACCCAAAGACGTGAAGTAACTTGCCCAAGGTCACACAGGAGGCAACTGGCAGAGCTGGGATTAGGACCCAGGTCATTCTGACTCCCAGATTTGTGCTCTATCCACTAAGCTATGCTGCTTCTCTACTGCTTCATATACAGCAGAACACCACTCTTCCCACCATCCAAGCCTTATTAAGGGCACATCTCCGCTAAGAGGCCTTTCCCAGTTCCCTCTCTTCCCCTACTCCCTCTCCCTTCTGCATTATCTATGCACTTAGATCTCTATCACCTGAGCAATTTTTAATGGCATTTATTAAGCACTTACTATGTGCAAAGCACTGTTCTGAGAGCTGGCGGGGGGGATACAAGGTGATCAGGTTGTCCCAGGGGGGCTTACGATCTTAATCCCCATTTTACAGCTGAGATAACTAAGGCTCAGAGAAGTTAAATGACTTGCCCAAGGTCACAGTCTCAATCCCCATTTTTCAGATGAGGTAACTGAGGCACAGAGAAGTTAAGTGACTTGCCCAAAGTCATACAGCTGGCAAGTGGCAGAGCTGGGATTTGAACCCACGATCTCTGACTCCAAAGCCCATGCTCTTTCCACTGAGCCACGCATCTCAGCCACACAGCACTTATTTTATGTAACAATAATAATAAAATAATATATGGTATTTGTTAAGCACTTACTATGTACCAGGCACTGTACTAAGCACTGGGGTAGATACAAGTTAACCAGGTTGGACAGAGTCCCTGTCCCATGTGGGGCTCACAGTCTCAATCCGCATTTTGCAGATGCGGTAACTGAGGCTCAGAGAAGTGAAGTGACTTGCCCCAGGACACACAGCAGACAAGTGGCGGAGGCAGAATTAGAACCAATGACCTTCTGACTTCCAGGCCTGTGCTCTCTCCACACATATCTGTAATTAATTTTAACATCTGCCTCTCCCTCTAGAATATAAGCTCCTTATGAGCAGGGAACATATCTACCAACTCTATTGTACTCTCCCAAGCACTTAGTACAGTGCTCTGCACACAGTAAGACCTCAATTGATTGATTGTTAGTTATCATTCATTTATTCATTCACTCAGTAGTATTTATTGAATCCTTACTGTATGCAGAGCACTGTACTAAGCCTTGGTTATCAGAAGAAATTACCTGCCCACACTTCCAAGTTACACTAGCAGAGTAAAAGGGAGCAGTGAGTTAATTATCTGACTAACCTTCAGATAACTGAAGCAAAGTAGTTTATACTAGAATGATCCAGACAACTGACTCAACTCCTTACTTCTCTTTCTCCAAATAGACCAATGGGCACAGTTAACTAGTGAAATTGTGGGCCTTTGCAGGCCCTGATCTTTCATTCTGCTTTAGAGCATTTGCTTCTCCTCAATGCCCACAAGGGAGAAGAAGCAGCTTTGATCGGAAAAGAACATCCAGGAAAATCTGAGCCTTCTGAAACTAAAGCTTGATCTGTTCATCGCTGCCATTACATCACTAGGAATACAGACTTTTCCGAGAAGAAAGGTATTTACTTAGCTTTACAAGTTTTTTTCCTGAAGCACTCCTTAAACAATCACACTGCAGTGCTTCTCCTTGGGGGAAGTTGCACAGAGATATGCTTCCTCATTATTGGATTTTGGCTTTGTAGGACAGGTGGCCTGTACTCTCTAGCTTGTTCTTCTGTTTTGGCACTGGACATTGAGAGAACAGAAAATCATTTCCGTGGTTATTTTCATGGTTTCCTATATTTTCCCTCTGACAGAGATGGGATCCTAGGTTAATTGGAGATTATTTCATTTTAGCCACAGCCCACATTTTGAAGTGATGCAATTCCAAAATCAAAGCAACAGACTCCAGGTCACTTCCTAATAATAACTATGCTTATTATGGTGCTGTAGTTCCCCTTTCATCGCACTAGGAAGTAATCCATAATCCAAGGCTAATCACTCCATCAGTAAATCATATTTATTGAATGCTTACTATGTGCAGGGCACTGAACTAAGTGCTCGAAAGAGTACAATGTAACAGTAAAAGAGACACATTCCCCGCCCGCAACGAGCTTACAGTCCAGAGGGGAAGACAGACATTCATATAAATAAATAAAATTACATTGTTTACATAATTGCTGTGGGGCTATGAGAGGAGATGAATAAAGGGAGCAAGTTAGGGCAATGCAGAAGGGAGTGGAAGAAAAAGAAATGAGGGATTAATCAGGGAAGTCCTTTTGGAGGTGGTGTGCCTCTGATAAGGCTATGAAGGAGAGGAGAGTAATTGCCTATTGGAAATGAAGAGAGGCCATTCCAGGCCAGAGGCAGGATGGGGACAAGAGGTCAGTGGTGAGATAGATGAGATCAAGGTACAGTAAGAAGGTTAGCATTAGAGAAGTGAAGTGTGTGGGTTGGATTTAGTAGGAGAGTAGTGAGGTGAGGCAGAAGGGAACAAGGTGATTGAGTGCTTTAAAGCCGATGGTAAGGAGTTTCTGTTTGATGCTGAGGTGGATGGGCAACCATTGGATGTTCTTGAGGAGTGGGGAAATTTGGCCTGAATGTTTTTGGAGAAAAATGATCTGGGCAGCAGATTGAAGTATGGAGTGGAGTGGGGAGAGACAGGAGGCAGGATGGTCAGCAAGGAGGCTCATGCAGTAATCATGGTGGGATAGGATAATGGAGTCTTAAAGTAGATGAGTTCTATCAGAGTAAGTAAAGGGCAATCCTTGCAACCTGGAAATTGGATTTCCTAGTTGTTATCATAACAGTAACAACAGAGCCCAAGGGACTCTTCTCAAAGTCAAACCTAGAGTAAGGTCTGACCCCTATTGTCCCATCTACATTGGCAGAGAGCCATTCTGAGGGTGGGAGTCTATCTCCTTTCCCTCTCATCCTCCCCACGTTCTTTGTTGAACCTGGTTTGCATCTAGCTAGGCTCTGGTCCCTTTAGTCGCCCAGTCTTTCCAGTAAACAATATCAGGTAGGGCAGTCATTCATTCATTCATTCATTCATTCACTCAATCAATCAATTATATTTATTGAGCACTTCTTGTTTGCAGAGCACTGTACTAAGTGCTTGGTAAGTACAATGCAGCAATAAAAAGAGGCAATCCCTTCCCACAATGGGCTCACAATCTAGACAGACATCAGTACAATTAAATAAGCATCAATATAAATGAATAGAATTATAGCTATATGTATATAGTGCTGAGGGGTGCAGAGACAAGGAAAGAACAAATGGAGTGATTCAAGGTGATGCAGAAGGGAAGGGGAGCTGAGGAGATGTGGGGCTTAGTTTGGGAAGACCTCTTGGAGAAGGTGTGCCTTCAGTAGCGCTTTGAAGAGGGGAAGAGTGATTGCTTGGAGGATTTGAAGAGGGAGGTCATTCAAGGCCAGAGGTAGGACTTGGGCCAGGGGTCGAAGGTGAGACAAGCAAGATCGAGGCACAGAGAGAAGGTTAGCACCAGAGGAGCAGAGTGTGCAGGCTAGGATGTTGAAGGAGAGAAAAGAGGTGAGGAAGGAGAGGGCAAGGTGATGGACAGCTTTAATCATGTTCCTGGAGATGGAGATGAGAAAGCACTTAAAGTCTTTTCTTTTTTACAGTTAGCAGCTTCCTCTGCTGGTTCAGCAGGGGCAAGTTGGGGATTTTTTTAACTCCTTTTTGTTTACTTTGTGTAAATTCAATATTTATACACTTAGTGCTTCACTCTTCCTACTTTCAAAGACTTACGAAAACCACATTTCCTCCAAGAGGACTTCCCCAAGTCCTCAGTTTCCCGCATCCCTCTCCCTTCTACATTGCTTATGGTCTTGCACACTCAATGGAGAGGGGAGGAGGAGCAGAGGAAAAGGGGGGCTCAGTCTGGAAAGGCCTCCTGGAGGAGGTGAGCTCTCAGTAGGTCCTTGAAGGGGAAAGAGAACTAGTTTGGCAGATGTGAGGAGGGGGAGCATTCCAGGCCAGAGGTAGGATGTGGGCCAGGGGTCGGCGGTGGGACAGACAAGAATGAGGCACAATGAGGAGGTTAGAGGCAGAGAATCGGAGTGTGCAGGCTGGGCTGTAGATGCTGGGAAAGTAACAGAAATTCTGCTCCCCCACACAGGAGTCCTAGGCCATGGCTCACAGTGTAGGGTTGGGCCAGAGCTGCTCCCTTGGTCTTTGCCTTCACAATCTTTAGAATGGGATTGGAAGCCTCAGTCACTCAATGCACCTGGTTCTCCCCCACCCTCTGGTCACACATCCCTGTTCTCCTCTCTCACCACCATTCCAATCAATCAACTGATGGTATTTATTGAGGGTATCCCGGGTGCAGAACATTATACTAAGCGCTTTGCACATAGTAAGTGCTTAATAAATGCCATCATTATTATCATTATTATTATTATCTCCTCTGAAGTTTTCCATCTCCTCGTGCCATTAACACAGCTCAACTTAGATGTCCTTCTGGTACCTCAAGCTCAATATATCCAAAATGGAACTCCTTATTTTCTGTTTCTAATTCTCTCCACTTAATTTTCCCATCCTTTTCGACATTTCCATCATTCTTCAAGTCTCTGAAGTCCATAACCTTGCAATTCTCCTTGATTCCTTTCTCTCTTTCATCCACATGGGCAGTCTGTGTCCAATTCCTATCAGTTCTTCCTCCACAACATTTCTAGGATCTTTCCTCACTAACCAAATGACCACTACATTTGTCCAGACACTTGTAATATCTTGGCTTGACTATTTCTTCAACTTTTTCACTGATCTCCCTGCCTCTAGTCTTTCCCTTGTTCAAGAAGTGTTCTGCACACAGTAAGTGCTTAATAAATACTATTGCTTGATTGATTGATTCACGGCTACTGGATCCTTCCTGTAAAATTTTAATCTGCACACATCTCCACTTTTCTTAAAACCAAGTATCTTTGCCTGTTTCTCTCTGAATCAAGCAAACATTCCATCAGCTCTCTCCCTCCTCCACTCTCTCTTCCCACTACACCGTAGATTGCTCTCTTCATTTCTCTTCTGATTTCTCACTGTGCCTCATTTTCATCTTTCCCACTGCCGATCTCTTATTCATGCCCTTTTTCCTGCCTGGACCTCCCTTTTCCTTCATATTTGATGGACTGCAACTCTCTCCATCTTCAAAACCCTCCTGAATTCACATCCCGTCCATTTGGCCTTCTCTGATTAATCTCTAATCTTCGCATCTCTAATCTTCCCCACATCAGCTCTTCCTTGTTACCTAAGCCCTTACGATCTCTCAACTTCCTATGGCACTCGTATATTCGACTAGACTCCCTTAAGTGCTTAGTACAGTCCACTGTACACAGTAGTGATTGACTGATTCTATTACTTCCTAATTTTTTTTAAGTGTTCATCTCCTCAGGGTCAGTAATAATAATGATAATTGTGGTATTTGTTAAGCACTTAATATGTATCAAGCACTGTTCTAAGCATTGGGGAAGATATGATGATTAAGTCAGACACAGTCCTTGCACTACACAGGGTTCACAGTCTAAATAGGAGGGAAAACAGGAATTGAATCTCCATTTTACAGATAAAATAGCTGGCTTTGTGGAAAGAGCAGAGGTCGTGGGTTCTAATCTCTGCTCTGCCACTTCTCTGCTGTGTGACCTTAAGCAAGTCACTTAACTTCTCTGTGCCTCAGTTCCCTCATCTGTAAAATGGGGATTAAGACTGTGTGCCCAACATGGGACAAGCTGATTACCTTGTGTTTACCCCAGTGCTTAGAACAGTGCTTGGCACATAGTAAGCGCTTAACAAATGCCATCATTATTATTATTATAGCTGAGGCACAGATAAATTAATACTTACCCAAGGTCACACAGCAGCAGAGCCAGGAATATTCATTCATTCATTCAATCGTATTAATTGAGTGCTTACTGTGTGCAGAGCACTTTACTAAATGCTTGGAAAGTACAATTCGGCAACAGATAGAGACAGTCCCTATCCAACATCGGACTCACAGTCTAGAAGGGGGAGACAGACAACAAACCAAACAAAAGTAGACAGGTGTCAAAAGCATCAGAATAGATAAATAGAATTATAGATATATACACAATTGGATTAGACCCCAAGTCGTCTGACTCCTATGCCCAGGCTGAATCCACTAAGCCATGCTGCTCCAGTGATCGTGTATATTAATTTTGCTGTACCAAGGGCTTAGTATAGTACTCTGCACAAAGGAGGTACTCAATAAATGGTATTGATTGATGGACTTATTTGATTGAAAGGAAACATTTTGAGCCAGAAACCAATAGTTGATTTGATCCTTGTCAGAACGCTTTTTGGTGCAGAGACTCCAAGCACAGCTGCCCACTCCAGAGGGGCTAGGGAATGGGCCAGGGGCTCAAAACAAAAATGGGGGCTTTCTGATTTAGTAGGTCTTTGAAGCCCGTTCCCTCACGGTCACCATCCTCCTTAAAATCTCTTTCCATTTTTGCCCCTGCACTTCAGATGAAAAGTTGGCTGCTCCAACTCTACGGAGGCAAGGTGGGTATATAGCCCTGAGGGTTTCCAGTTCTGAGGAGGAGGCCAGTGCTTTCATCCCCACCCGTTTGGAGAGATGTCTGGCAAGTCTTAATCTGACGTAGCCCTAAGCAGCTGGCTGAATTCAGTCACACTTCAGGAATCTTGCAATTGACGGGCTGCTTGACAGCTCTGTGTTGGTTAGGACTTTGCCCATCTTCACAGGCCCAAGGGAGACTCTGACTCTAAACAACATTATACAAAGGAAAACATAATGCAGCGGGCTAACACACAGCATGTTATGAACACTTCATAAATGTTTATCAATGATGACACCAGTATTAATGGTGATACTTTCAAGAGTGCTTTATAGAGAGGAAGACTGTGAAAGAGCAGTTGCAGTCGTATTGATCAATATCCTAGACTGATCAATCAGTGGTATTTATTGAGTACTGACTGTGCAGAAGTAGCATGGCTCAGTGAGAAGCAGCGTGGCTCAGTAGAAAGAGCACGGGCTTGGAGTCAGAGGTCAGGGATTCAAATCTCCGCTCCGCCACTTGTCAGCTGTGTGACTTTGGGCAAGTCACTTAACTTCTCTGTGCCTCAGTTACCTCATCTGTAAAATGGGGATTAAGACTGTGAGCCTCCCCATGGGACAACCTGATCACCTTGTAACCTCCCCAGCACTTAAAACAGTGCTTTGCACATAGTAAATGCTTAATAAATGCCATTATTATTATTATTATTATTATTATTATTATTATTATTATTATTATTATTATTATTATTATTATCATTATGTTCAGACCCTTCTCAGAGTCACACCTGGAGAGTTTCCAGTACTCTACCAGTCTTGGCTTCGAGAGGGAGAGTCAAGCAGAGGCATAGCCATTCCATTCCTAGCTTAGGCAGAGCTAGCGAGTGGAAGGCAATCTGCTACAAGGCAAAACTCACCTGTGCTGGGCAGCAGCGGCACGGGAGAGAGTCAAGGGAGAAGATCCAAGTTTACTGCATGGAAGGAGGCAATGATAAACCACTTCCACATTTTTACCAAGAAAACTCTATGAATATACGAACACTACCAGAGCATTTGCAGATGAAGGTGGGGCATTCTGGGAGAGATGTGTCCATGGCATTGCTATGAGTAGGAGATGACCCAATGATATAAGGCAAGTACAATACTATGTGCAAAGGACTGTACTAAGAGCTTGGGAAACTACAGTACAACATAATTAGCAGACACCTTCCCTGCCTAGAGTGAACTTACCATCTAGAAGGGGAGACAGACATTTATATAAATAAATAATTTATGATATATAATTTATAGACATATACATACACATTGTGGGGATGGGTTCAGGGTGAATATCAAATATCCAAAAGTCACAGATCTAAGTGCATAGACAGTGCAGAAGAGAAAGCAAGCTGGGGAAAAGAGGGCTTAATTGGGGACGGCCTCTTGGAGGAGATGTGACCTTAATAAGGTTTTAAAGGTGGAGAGGGTGATGATCTGACATATTTGGAGAGGGACCGAGTTCCAGGCCAGGGGGAAGGACTTGAGAAAGGGGTTGGAACAAATATTGAAAAGACTGGAAGACAGTGAGGTGGCTGGCAGTAGAAGAGAGAAGTTTGCAGGCTGTGCTGTAGTAGATCAGTGAGGTGAGGTAGGGTGGAATGAACTGATTGAGATATTTAAAGGTAATTGTATTTTATCAAATTCTATTTGATGTGGAGATGGATGAACAGGCATTGGAGGTTCTTGAGGAGAGGGGAGACTTGGACTGAACTTTTTTTGAAAAATGATACATACAGCAAAGTATGAACTGGAGTGGGGAGAGACAGGAAGCCAGGACTTCAGCAAGGAGGTAGATGCAATAATCAAATTGGGATAAGGGCTTGGAGCAGTGTGGTAGCATTTTGGATGGAAAGGCAAGGGATGATTTTAGTAACATTGTGAAGGTAGAATTGACAGAATTTAGTGTAAGATTGAAAATATGAGTGGCATGAGAGAGATGAGTCGAAGACAACACCAAGGTTATGGGCTTGGGAGATAGGGAGGATAGTGGCATTGTCTACAGTGATGGAAAAGACATGGAGAGGATAGAGTTTAGGGGGGAAGACATGCAGTTAAATATTTTACATGTTTAGTTTGAGGTGTCGAGAAGCAGCATGGCTTAGTGGTTAGAACATGAGGCTGGGAGTCAGAAGGACCTGGGTTCTGATCCCAGCTCTGCCATCTGTCAGCTTTATGATCTTGGGAAAGTCATTTAACTTCTCTGTGCCTCAGTTATCTCATCCATAAAATGGGAATTTAGACTATGAGTCCCATGTGGTACATGGAATATGTCCTACCTGATTAATTTGTACCTAACCCAGTGCTTAGTACAGTGCCTGGCAATTAACAAATACTAAAATAAAAAAGAGTTGTCAGTAGACATCCAGGTTGACGTGTCCTGAAGGCAGGTGTAAATGTGAGATTGCAGGACTGCAGGGAAGGAGGGAGGGTGGGGCTGGAGATGTAGACTTTTAGGAATCATCTGCACAGAGAAGGTAGTTGAAGCCCTGGGAGTGATTGAGTACTCCAAGGGACTGAGTGTTGATGGAGAATAGATCTACTGATGTACTGATGCGATATATTAGAAATTATCCCTTTTCCTTACCCCAGTGGTAGTTCATTTGTGATTGCAAACTTAATGGACATGTTGGGTGAATGCCAGTTGAAATCCCAGATGTCCAGTGGTTTACAAAGTGAATTTTGAGGTAATGTATCTCCTGGTGAATATGAGGGTTTTGAAAGTCTAATGAGTAACCAAGCACTAACAATGTTTCATGAATTGATTTTTTATTGTTTCTCAATTACGAAGGAAATAGGGAGCACATCCTTTGGGTACACAGGGTTTTCAAGTTGAAATGAACGGTGAAAATGGTTAAAACTCCTGGTCCCAATTAACCTTTTCAAAAGGAAATATAGTCCTGAAACAGTACTGTGGGAATGATATGGAAAATGTTTCACATTTCTCAGACTGAATGCAAGGTTCCCTGTAGTTTAATCTCATGAGATGCTTTATGAAAATCAGTCAGTGTGATCTAGGCCTTCAAAAGGAAACAGATTTTAAGGGAATCATCTGTGGTTAGAGATTATGTTAACATTTGAAACTAAGGATCCACATGCAGGTGACTGTGATTAAATGACTCTGTGCACAGAAATTAGATTGGTTGTACCAAATGGTTGGGATGCTGCTTCTAATTTTGGACACCCCACTCTCTTTTTCAGTCAGTATTTAGTGCCTGTCATTCTGAAATGAAAGGATCTCTTCAGTGTGCGGTATTTTAATGAAAAGCATGTGACCTTGGAACTTACTGTATGATATACAGTGAAACATTATAAAAGGCTCTCCACCCTTTTACCCAGTAAACAAAATGCAGCTTATATTGAGATTCAAGAGAATCTGCTCCCACAAATTCATAACTTTGCCTTAAGAAGGATTCTAAGAATCCTCTCCCTACTTCCTCCTCCTCTTCCCCTAGAGCAGGAAGAGAGGAAAGCCCTCATTGCGTCCTTCCCTCAAGCTCTCACTTGATGTTTGAGCAGAGAATTTTGCTATTTCAGGAGCCAGTGATTGGAGAATAGCAATATTAAGCTTTCCCAGAACCAGCAAATATGAAGTTGTGACCCCAGCTTCTACCAGTGGGTTTGCCATAAGTGGGGAGTCCCTTCATTCATTCAAGCCCTCTTTGAGCCAACTGATAATGTTCCCCCAAAACAGTTAGCCCTGTGCACCTTCACAGGGCCTGGGAGTTAGAAGGACCAGGGTTTCAGTCTTGGCTCCACTACTTGTCTGCTCTGTGATCTTGGACAAGGCACCTCACTTCTCTGTCTCAGTTACCTCATCTGTGAAATGTGGATTAAGACTGTGAACCCCTTGTAGGACATGGGCTATGTCCATCCTGATTAGCTTGTATCTACTCCAGTTCTTAGTACAGTGCCTGGCATGTACCATAAAACAATTACTAGGATAAATACCATAAAATACCATAAAAAAATTAGTAGAAGCCTATCTACCTCCTCAAAGCTTGGCAAGGTACTAACAACGACTGTTTTCTGGGTCCTTGATCATATTAATCATATTTGATCAATCACTTCGTATAGAAGCAGCGTGGCTCAGTGGAAAGAGCACGGGCTTGGGAGTCAGAGGTCATGGGTTCAAATCCTGGCTCCACCAATTGTCAGCTTTGTGATTTTGGGTAAGTCACTTAGCTTATCTAAGCCTCAGTTACCTCATCTGTAAAATGAGGATTAAGACTGTGAGCCCCATATGGGACAACCTGATCACCTTGTATCCCCCCCCACCCCCACCCAGTGCTTAGAACGGTGTAATCACTGTGTAATGTAGTAATCACTTAACAAATGCCATCATTATTATTATTATAGTGCTCTGCACACAGTAAGTGCTCAATAAATATGATTGATTGATAAATGTTTTTTCCTGTCTACAGAGAAGGGACAGGCAGAGGCACCATATCCATTCTCGTCACTTCTACGATACCCTCTTGATTAGCTTGAGGTTACAGCATATTTAGGGCGGGGAGTGGGGCTCACAAGGTGATGAAGGCAGTGCTGACATGAAGCCAGGGGAGAGAGTAGTTCAGGAGGGTTCTTCCACCTGCTTATCCATCCTTGTGTCCTTGCCAACACACAATAATAATAATAATAATGATGATGATGACATTTTGTTAAGCACTTACAATGTGCAAAGCACTGTCTAAGTGCTGGGGAGGATGCAAGGTGATCAGGCCATCCTACATGGGCTCACAGTCTCAATCCCCATTTTACAGATAAGGGAACTGAAGCACAGAGAAGTGAAGTGACTTGCCTAAAGTCACACAGCTGACAAGCAGCAGAGGCTGGATTAGAACCCATGACCTCTGACTCCCAAGCCTGGGCTGTTACCACTGAGCCACCCTGCTTCACCAGGTCACCTTCAAGGTCATGATTTTTTTTTTGCAAGTGCTGGAAAAACACTGTTTTAGGCCCTCCCCAACCCATCCCCCAAAGTATGTTTACAAGGCCAAAGTGAGTCCAACCCTTGACCAAGATCAGCAATCTGGACAAAGCCTGGCCATTAAAATGCCCCTTCCTCAAATGTCTATGAAATTCAGGCTAAAGTAAGGGTTTTTGCCTGAATTGTTCAGTCAATGAATTTATCAATCAATGGCATTCTTTAGGCATTGTTAAGTGGTAATGTACAAAGTGCTTGGGACAATACTCCAGAAGTAAAAAAAAACAAAAACAAAACAAAACAGAACAACAGCCCCTGTCTCCAAGAGGCTTACAGTATTATGTGGGAGGTAGATAGAGAGACAAAAATAAATACAAAGAGCAGGATCAGGAAGAATGAGGATGTAACAAGGGTATTCCAATGTCAGTCTTGAATAGCAGAATGAATAACAATGTGCAATAGGATATAAATGCTAAGAATAGGGACAAATGCTTGGGCCATTTGTCTTTCCAAGTGTTTAGTACAGTGCTCTGCAGACAGTAAGTGCTCACTAAATACGATTGACTGAAGTACTACTGGTGGATGTTGGTTTGACATAGCGTAGCAGGTAGAAAGCAAGTTAACCAGGGAAGGCTTTTGAGAGGAGGTAGGATCTTAGGATGGCTCTGAGGATGGGGAAAACTATGGTCTGATGGATTTGAAGGGGGAAGGACGTCTAGGTAGAGAGAATGACATGAGCAAGGATTTCGAGGCTGCAGAGGAGTAGAGAGAGAGGTATTAGAAGGTGACCCCAGTAGGCGCAAAGTGTAAGAACTGGATAGTAGTGGATGAAGAAAAGCAGCATGCATGATAGAAGGAGACGCTTGAAGTTAAAGCTTTTCTTCTTGACGCAGAGGGTAATTCAGATACTAAAAGGCTCTGATGATGAGGCTTGAATGTTGGAAAAATCATCTTTATGAATAGAAAACTCTGTGTAGAAACCATTCCTGACACTTTGTTTATAACAGAAGGAGCATGCCTTTGAAATCTCTCAATCGAAAACTGTCCAAAACATTGGGTTCTGGATCTTACATAAGAATATGATCCATATGTGCACAACCTGCCTATATTTTATAAAATCTTGAAATTATTTTGCTCCTGCTATTTGAAAATCTCATAAATGTTTTCCTTTAATTCAATCAGAATTGCCCTTTCATTTCTCTTCAACTTGTTGTCTCACGGTATTCCCACAGCATATGGGATCTTTACTGACACTTTTGAAAAGAGAATAATCAAGGCTTAACCCAAGTCTATTGTTTGTTCTCTTATGTGTTTTACTCTGCTTCCAGAAAGATAAACATGTTAACTTGAACATCTGTGATTTTTTCTCCCCGTATATTCACTCCCCTTTAAAGACATCCAAACCAATTGACTCCCTAAACTGCCTCTTCACGATCTGGTTATCGACTGCCTTTCAGCTGTCATCAAGTTGGATATGCCCATTTCTGTGTTTCCCCAATTTGAAAAACAGCAGCAGCAGGTGACATCATAAACAAAATAGTTTTTTAAAAAACCCTCCAGGGAGCTTTCACAAGTGCGACATGGCTCGTTATTTGAACTACAATGTTGAGCTCAGCCGATTTTTAAAACAATCAATCAATCAATCAATTGTATTTATTGAGCACTTAATGTATACAGAGCATGCTTGGGAATATACACTTTAGCAATATGAGACATATTCCCTGCCCACAACAAGCTTACAGTTTAAAGGGAACACTCTCCACAAGTTAAATAAAAAACAAAACAGAACAAAAACCGTGAACACCTCATTGATACTGCACACAAAGTGATAACTCAAGAAAATTAAAGCCATTTTCATCCTACCCAGTGTCAAATTGTTTCTAGGCATTTGGGTAGTGTGAAAAAGATTGACTGGTGAAAGAAGAGAATGAATTACTCAATGATCAGAAGTGACAATGGTAAAATGTGGTTGAAGTATAAGAAGTGCCCTCTAATTTAAAAAATTAGCAGGATGCTGAGATTTGTCATTCAAAACTCAGCAGGTTTTTCCCATGGAACAGGTGTTCCGGCACTCCTCCTCCTTCTCAGCCCCATTTCCATCTGAAAACCATTGCCCTGAGCCTCTATAGTAAATCTAAGTGAAGAAACCCCCCAAGTCAGGTCTAAGACAGCAAATCCCAAATAATTTTGGCCTCAAATAGCTCAATTGCTCTCTTCTTTTGGTAAAACAGTGAACATTCTCCTTTCTTGCTTTCTTCTATTGATTAAACATTAGAAGTGCAATTTCCTTTTCTTTGACTACTCTATCTTCATTTCCTGAGGTTGTCTTCCCCTTATGGCTTGGAGCTACTGCTTAAAACAGCATAAAAGAGATTCAGATTTACTAACTCATAACCTTTGGCTTGAAATGCAGGTGGAATGCATTTAAGAGGCAAAAAATAAAAATTAGGAGCAGCAACAGAACTGGAAAGAGTTCTACTTCTGTTTAGAATCCGAAAGGAGGTATAGAAACCATTTTATGAAGTCTAAAGTAATTTTCTGAAGTTTTGGCATTTCAACTCTTGTCCTCACCTAGTCTCACCAGACTAAATAGTCATTTATGATGTGATATTTGGATTATGTTGAAAATGCATAGGCTGTTAATCCATTAGTAAAAAAGGGATTAAATCCTGTTCCCTACTATTTTGACTGTGGTTCTCATGTGGGAAAGGGACTATGTCCAACATGATTATCTACCCCACATTTCAGTATAGGGCTGGGCACATAGAAATTTCTTAACAAGAGCCATAAATACATCCAGCACTTAGAACAGTGCTTTGCACATAGTAAACGCTTAATAAATACTATTATTATTATAAAACAAAACATCAGGCACCATCTCTTCTTCTACCCCTCGTTCTACCTCTTCCCCTTCTTCTGCCCATAGCATACCCCATTTTTCTTATTTAATTATGCAATTTAGTAAAAAATAGAACTTTTCTATAGCTGAATCATTTGGGTAATTGTTTTCTCCTATTCTTTATTTCTCTGTATAAATGGGTCTGAAGAGTGGATTACTTGGAAAATGACTGACTCTCACCTGCATTCTGTGCTTGAGGGAGACCTGGATTTTGTAATTTAGAGTGAGAATTAGAGTTTGATTTTAAGATAAAGGTAGAAAGAATATTAGATATAGCAATAGAGCCTGGATTTGGAACCTAATATTATTGCTTTTTTACCCTCAAACACTGAGCATTCCTGTTTTAGAATCTGTCGATCTTTGAGGCCTCAGCTTTGGAAATGCAGTGTGCAGACATAATAATCATTGGGCGTAAGTATTTTGAAGGTGGATAAATTGC
Source organism: Tachyglossus aculeatus (assembly GCF_015852505.1). Taxonomy (NCBI): domain Eukaryota; kingdom Metazoa; phylum Chordata; class Mammalia; order Monotremata; family Tachyglossidae; genus Tachyglossus; species Tachyglossus aculeatus. Next base: position 26,386,029 of record NC_052075.1, on the reverse strand, counting down.
CAATCATTTGTGGCCTTCAGCTCCACTTGTCAAATATCTCAACCTCCTAGGGCTGAGCAGTATAAAGGAATCTATGTTTAGGCATAGGGAATTAGCTAGCTAGTCCTTGTTTCTGTCCCACATGAACTCTGTTGCTCAATATGAGTTTCTTTTTTGTTGTTTTTTCTTAATAGTACTTGATAAGTGCATGCTGCACTGTGCATTGTGCTAAACACTGGGGTAGATACAACAAAATAATCAGGTTGGATACAGTCCCTTTTCCACATGGGGCTCCAAGTTGTTAATGTTTCCCCTATCCTCGATAAAACTGATCTACCTCTGCATCAGAAAGAAATTTTTCACCATTGGCTTTAAAGCACTCAATCACCTCACCTCCCTGACTTTCTACTGTGACCCAGCTTGCCCACTTCATTCCTGTAACACCAACCTATTCACTATAACTCAGTCTCAACTATATTGCCAATTATCCCTCCGCTACATCCTACCCCTAGTCTGGAATGCTCTCCCTCTTCTTATCCAACAGAGAATCAGTCTCCCCACCTTCAAAGCCTCCCCCCAAGAGACATTCCCTGACTAAACCCCTCATTATTTCTTCTCCAACTCCCTTCTGCCTCACCCTTGCACTTGGACTGGCATTCTTTATTCACCCCTCCCTCAGCCTCACACCACTTATGCATATATATCATATGTATATATGTGTATATGTACGTATATATATCAATAATTCATTTATTTATATTAATGCCTGTATCTCCCTCCAGACTGTAAGTTCACTGTGGGCAAGGAATAATAATAATAATAATAATAATGACGGTATTTATTAAACACTTTATGTTTTGTTTTGTTTTGTTGTCTGTCTCCCCCTTCTAGACTGTGAGCCCATTGTTGGGTCGGGACCGCCAGCTTGTACTTTCCTAGTGCTTAGTACAGTGCTCTGCACACAGTAAGTGCTCAATAAATATGATTGAATGAATGAAAGCACTGTTCTAAGCGCTGGGGGAGATACAAGGTAATCAGGTTGTCCCACGTGGGGCTCACAGTCTTTAATCCTCATTTTATAGATGAGGTAACTGAGGCACAGAGAAGTTAAGTAACTTGCCCGAAGTAACACAGCTGACAAGTGGCACAGCCGGGATTAGAACCCACGACCTCTGACTTCTAAGCAAGTGCTCTTTCCACTGAGCCACACTGCTTTTTCCAACTCTGTTATGCTGTACTCTCCCAAGCATTTAGTACAGTGCTTTGCGCACAGTAAGCACTCAATAAATATGAATGACTGATTGATTCAAAGTCTGAGTTGGGGGGAGAAGGATTTAATACTCATTTTACAGATGAGGTAACTGAGCCACAGAGAAATTAAGTGATTTGCCCAAGTTCAGGCAGAAAAGAAGTGGTTCAAATCCCAGCTCTGCCAATTGCCAGCTGTGTGACCTTGGGCAAGTCACTTCACTTCTCTGGGACTCAGTTTCCTCATCTGTAAAATGGGGATGAAGACTATGAGCCCCCCGTGGGACAACCTGATCACCTTGTAACCTCCCCAGCACTTAGAACAGTGCTTTGCACACAGTAAGCGCTTAATAAATGCTATCATTATTATTATTATAAGTGGTGAAACTGGGCTTAAAACCAAGGATCTCTGACTCCCAAGCCCAAACTCTTTCCACTAGGCCATGCTGATTTCCTTCCTCTCCACTCCCCAACTCTCCTTTTCCTCCAAATCTGGTTTATGAGCTTCATCTCCCTTGGCCTCTTGAAAATAGCTCTCATTCCCTTCAGCTTGGCTCTTGAAGTTTCTTATTTGACTCTGTGAGTGGGTTATGATCCATCCCCAAACCACATGAGAAGAAGCAGCGTGGCTCAGTGGAAAGAGCATGGGCTTTAGAGCCAGAGGTCATGGGTTCAAATCCTAGCTATGCCACTTATCAGCTGTGTGACTTTGGGAAAGTCACTTAACTTCTCTGCGCCTCAGTTACCTCATCTGTAAAATGGGTATTAATGACTGTGAGCCCCAAGTGGGACAACCTGATCACTTAGAACAGTGCTTTGCACATAGGAAGTGCTTAATAAATGCCATTATTATTATTATTGTTACTATTATTATTTTGAGGAGAAGCTAAGGGCTGCAATCCCACATTTTACCACCCATTTGGAGGTCCTCGCTGCCCACATGAGCTTTTTAAACAAATATTCAGTTGAGATTTGACAACTCTTTGCTGGGTAGACCATTTCCACACAACATCTTGATTATTTTTAGTTCATGTAAATCCCCCAAATGACTCACTTCCCAGCCAGTCTCAAAAGGTGTTTTCATGAATCACATGATCCTAGAAGAAACCTGCTAACTATGGTACAGCCTGCACCTTTCAAATGCTGTGAAAGGCAGACATTTTCAAATGCTGTGAAAATGTAAGCTCCTGGTGGGTAGGGAAACAACATGTCTGTCAACTTTGTTGGATTGTACTCTCCCAAATGTTTAGTCCTGTGCTCTGTGCACAATACTCAATAAGTATCATTGATTGATTGAACTGGTACTTGAAACTGGTTATTTTGCTGCCACTCAAGGGGAGATTTTTACAGCTCTGTACTAGCTAGAGTAAGAGTAGTGACATAATAAATAAATCCTTCACTTCATTTGGGTGAAAAAGCATTCGCCAATGGCTGAAGACTTGACTCAAAGATAATCAACACGTTTGTCGTTCCAATCATTGTAAATGAAAATAACTGTTTATGGTTCGATTCCTCTTATTCAGGCCATGGTTTCTGATTGATAGCATAAATGGGTCCTTGGCCAGATGTTTCTGACTTCCGTTGTTTCACAGGAAACAACCATTTTGGGAAATATGCACCCCATTTCTTGGTTTTGCTTCCTCTGTGTAGCCACAGCTTGGCACTTTCACAAACTTGTTTAGTTTCAGCTGATGGAAGTGGTCAAAGAAATGCCTAGGCTATGTGGTAGATTTGGTAGGGCTACCTTAAAAATCAAATGTATTGGGATAAAATCAAGTGTTTCCACTGTTGGCCATTTCCTAGGACCTCCTTTTAAGAGGTGCTACGGTCTTCTAGGGCTACTTCGTGTCGACGTGGCTGGCTGTGTCAAAGCCAAGGGTACCTTGTCATATCCATTCCCCTTTGTCAATGGAGAAAAGCAAGGATTTGTAGTGGGTCTGGTTCTTTTCAACTTATTCTGTGTCACCATGCTGGAAGATGCGACCAGAGACACATATGCAGTTGTTAGGATATGCTTCCCTGGTTCTGGGGAACTCAACTCAACAGACTTCTGACATTATCCAGAGGTCCAGACTTAATCCTACAAGAATTGCTGCATGCAGACAACCCACACCCATATCCAAGAAGTCATGCAATTGATTATTAAACCATTTCAATAAATCAGCCAGACGTCATCATGGTAGAACTCCAGAAAACTGAGGTGATGCGTAAGCCGGCACCAGGAAATTAATCAATCAATCAGTTAACATTATTTATGGTTTGAACATGTACTGTGCGGAGAGTACTGTTCTAAGCACTTAGGGGAGCACAATCCAGTAAGCAGAAACAATCTCTGCCTTAGGGGAACTCAGGGGAGATAAACATTAAAATCAATTGACGGTAGGGAATCAATTGACGGTAGGGAAAGCAACCAAAAGAGAGGATATGCACACAAGTGTTGGGGGTGAATGAAGGTCTCTTTGTCCTAATAGGCCCAAACAACAGCACAAGAGTGCAGATCCTTCTGTGCACAGTCCCAGAACAGTTTCCCAGAGGGGACTTGTCTGGGAGTGGGACAAACCTGGGGTAGGAGAAAGTGTTATGGCTCTCAATGGCTCTCTCTATGGCTCTCAATCAACAGTGTCATAATCAACAGCATTAGCTGAGTTGACAGGTGCATGAGGGAAATGATTAGTGTTAGTGATTTGTTCCATTCCCCATTTTACAAATGAGGAAACTGAGACACAGAAGTAAAATGACTTGCCCAAGATCACACTACAGGTAAATGGTAGAACCCGGATTAAAAACTCCCAGGCATATGCTCTTTCCACTAGCCCACAATGCTTCTCTCTGCTCTTCTCTGTTTCTCTGATGGTGATTTTTATCCATGGATAAAAACACAGACGCATGATGGTCAGTTCTTGTCATACCAATCATGCACAGAACCTGACCCTGCCAATTGCGATATTTATAAAGTGCTTATTATTTGCCAAGCAGTGGGGACAGATATCAACTGCAGTGATATATCATAGGTTTACCTGTTGCACTGAATGACCCTTGCCAATTTTCCCTGTCTTTCAATCTTAAAATTTTCTTGATAGTAGCACACCAAAGGCTGCAATAAACTTGCAATCCACTTACACCCACTTAGTCCAAATTAGGGAGGTGTCACAGTCTCTGAACCCTGTTTCAAGAGACATTAGAGGGTGTATGGCTACATTACTTGAGTTTATCTAATGTATTGGAAAGAGCATGAGACAGGGAGTTAGGAGATGTAAGCTCATTATGGTACTGGAACGTGTCTGCTAATTCTGTTGTATTTTACTTTCCCATGTGTTTAGTACAACACTCTGCACATAGTAAGCAATCAATCAATACCACTGATTGATTGATTGATGGATTGTGACTCTAACTCCACCCCTGATCTGCTGTGTGATCTTGGCCCATCAATTAGGCCTTCTATTCTGTTTTTTAAAATACAGATTGGAGATAAGATTCCCTTTCTCTCTGCCTTTTAGATTGGTGTCCCATGTGGTGAAGGGGTTGATAGAGACTATTGTTATTATTGGTATTGTTGTTAACATTATTATTTTCATCATTCCTCTTTATGTTTTTTGTTTTTATTATTTCATTCTTTGTTAGTGAAACAGCTAAATCATGACTTATTCTTTTGAACTTCTTTAATACAAAAAAAAAGTCCTATTATGAGTATAACTCTGATGAACTTGGCATCTGGAAAACAAATCTCAACCTCAAAGCTGGTGTTTCATGTCATCCGGGCCCCTGCAAGTATCTCCGGCTGAGCTATTCCCTGGCTCCTAGGTAAAAAGGGCAGGTGGCTTGGAATCTGCCTGAGAACACGACCCTTTTGGATGTCATTTTCATTTCAATCACCTCGAATTATGTGGAATTTGTTCCAATTACATGTTAATGAATCCCAGGGTGATTTCCTCTATAGATGCCAGGTGTCAAGAACGTGGTTCCTCCAGAAATCTGCCCTGGCCTGTGATATATATTGGGGCTCTGTGGAACCAGCCATTTCCCTTTGTGTCTTGGGAAACATGAAACAGGGCCAGTCCTTCTGATTCACCTTTGATGAAAAAATTGTCACAAGGGATTTCTAGGTGAAATAAATACTTCTATATTTAAAGTAAAGAGGGGAAATATATTCTCATAGGTTAACATGTAGTTTACCATTGAAATTTCTCACCCCAAGTCAAGCTAAATGAGTGCATCTAAATGGACTTAGTAGTGATATTTTCTAGTCATGCTTGTTCACAGGTAATTGTGCAGATCATTTTAAAAGTCTTCAAGGAACAGCTTCTCGGGATGAGAAATCAAAACCCTGGAGAAGAGCATTTTGGATCCACTTGGTTGGTTCATCCCTCATTTCGGGGTTTGAGAGAGTGTTACCAGCCTGGTTGCAACCTTGCTGGATTAGAGGATGGAAATGCTTCATCTGTGAGGGTGTTTGTCAGGGGTCCAGTCTGGTTGTTTTTCACAGACAGAAATAAGCTTAAGGCTCATTTATCTAGACATTTCAGACTGAAATTTTTATTGGCATAAGGATGTGGCTCTCTTCCCTGGATCATGGGGCTTAAGGAAGATCAGGACATCAGGAGAGAGATTTGAAAAAGGCAATGAGCTTCACAAGTGGCAAATATATGAGGCCAGCCCAAGGCAGTCAGTGTGGGGTAGAAGAGTTTTGGTCAAATATAGGTTCTTTTGGCCACATCAACTCACAGAGAGAGGGAGGCTCATGGACAAAAACATTGTCTGCAATTACAAAGGATCTCAAACTCACTCTCTGTCCATAGACAGAGCAGGGGTAACACTGCAGTCCTGGAATAATCAGTTCTCTAGACTATTGATGGATCAATCAGTCAATCAATCAATGGTATTTATTGAGGGCTTACTATGTGAAGAGCACTGTACAAAGAGCTTGGGAGAGTATAATACAGGAGAATTAGCAGACACCTTCTCTGCCCATAACAAGCTTACAGTCTTGAGGGGGAGACAGACATTCAGACATTAATATGAATAAATAAGGAATTTATAATATATAATTTAAAGATAATAACAATAATTGTGGTACTTGTTAAGTGCTTACTATGTGCAAGGCATTGTTCTAAGTGCTTGGGTGGATACAACCAAATCAGGTTGGACAAATTCCCTGTCCCACGAGAGGCTCACAGTTTCAATCTCCATTTTACAGATGAGGTAACTGAGGCACAGAGATACGTACATAAATCCTTTGGGGTTGGGGGTGGGATAAATATTAAATATCCAAAGTTCACAGATTCAGATGCATAGATGAGTCAGAAGGGAGAGCGAGCCGGGGAAAAGAAGGGTTAATCAGGGTAGGACTCTTGGAGAAGATGTGACCTTAATAATGCTTTGAAGGTGGAGAGTGTGGTGGCCTGGTGTGTATGGAGGGGAAGAGAGTTCCAGGCTGGGCGGAGGATGTGAGAAAGGGGTCAGCAGTGAGAAAGACAAGATCAGGGGTCAGTGAGTAAACTGGTGCTAGAGAAGTGGAGTGTGACATCTAGGCTAGCCCCACAGCACTTGTGTACATATCTGTAATATGTTTATTTATATTAATGTTTGTCTCCCCCTCTAGACTGTAAGCTCACCGTGGGCGGGAATGGGTCTGTTTATTGTTATATTGTACAATGCTCTGCACACAGTAAGCACTTAAATGATTGAATGAATGATGATGATGGCATTTATTAAGCACTTACTATGTGCAAAGCACTGTTCTAAGCGCTGGGGAGGTTACAAGGTGATCAGGTGATTAGACTGTGAGCCCACTGTTGGGTAGGGACTGTCTCTATATGTTGCCAATTTGTACTTCCCAAGCGCTTAGTACAGTGCTCTGCACACAGTAAGTGCTCAATAAATACGATTGATGATGATGATGATCAGGTTGTCCCACAGGGGGGCTCATAGTCTTAATCCCCATTTCACAGATGAAGTAACTGAGACACAGAGAAGTTAAGTGACTTGCCCAAAGCCACACAGCTGACAATTGGCAAATGAATGAATGAATGAAAAGGAGATGTAGATTGAGGCAAGCTGATTGCTTTAAAGCCGAAAGTAAGGGATATTAGTTATTGTAGTATTGTGCCAACTGTTGGGGCAGATAAAAGATATTTGGATCAGGTATAGTCCCTGTTTTTTGTAGAGAGCACTGTCTAAGAGGTATAAAGGGAGAGGTATCATCTCATTTTATAGAGGATGAAATTAAGGCACAGGGGGTTTAGATGACTTGTTCAAGACCACCCATTTGGCTAGTAGTAGAAGTACTTTAGTACTCCAGTCTCCTGATTCCCACACTGCTCTTTTCACCACACCATGCTTCTCCCGTCATAGCATCTCTGGGTAGAAAAATAGAGTACCACCTTTCAGTTCGCACTCACAAGCTGTGGAAACAGAATAAATGATTTAGAAATCCTGTGAAGCACCATCTCCAAAAGTGTAACCTAACAGTGGACTCTTGCGAGCCATGACAGTGGAAAGACTGGGATGGTAGACAGCAATCTGAAGAGTAATTGCTCAAGTTGAGCAGCAGGAGCCAAGAGCCCAGACTAGAAGACTGCAACAGGCTCTGCAAATGGAAAACCCAGCAGAACAGTAGGATGCTGTCTGTAGGCATCCTCAATATGGAATAGATTATGGAACCTGGACCCTTCATTAGCCACCCATGAATGCATTCATTGGCAGTATCTCACTGTCAGTAAAGTACTTCATTCTTGTATGATTCATTTTTCTCTAAATAGCTACCTCGATAAGATGAAGGAAGGAATTGAATCGATAACCTGGAAAATTAAGGCAAAACTTTTTAAAGTGGAAAAATCGTTGGGTTTTCCCAGGATGAAGATTGGCTCTTTGCTATTTCCCAAATCAACACTGATTCTCTTTGTAGTTGTTGTCCATAAAGGTCGGTCCAGAATGATGGTGAGTGATTAATGGTTTCTGCTATCAAAGATATAGTAATGGCTTTGGATCGTCAGAATCATTATTCATTAAGTGCCTAATTTGTTTGGAACACTGCCCTAAGCACTTAAGAGCTTATAATACAACCTGATTACCTTGTATCTACCCCAGGGCTCAGAACAGTGCTTGGCACATAGTAAGCGCTTAACAAATACCATTATTATTATTATTATTATTATTATAAATACACAGTCCTCCAGGGGATTTCACTCTAATGATGAAGTTCAGGCTGAAGACATGAATAAATCACATGTCCACACATCAACTTTTCTAGATGAACCAAGCCAAACAAATATTTTTTGGCTTCAATCATTTGTATCTTTTAGATCAAAAAAAAAATTTCTCCTGGACACTAATTCTTTTCTTCCAATTATTCAAAGGAAACTTCATGAAAAAAACGAAGGCCTCCAATTGTGCCGTTAGACAGTCCCATAACTTCAAGTGTGTGAAAGTACAGGTCTACGAATCAGGTTTCAAACCTTGAAAGGTTTCCCATACACGTTCCCTTTTTAGTGCAAATTCCAAAGTGAATGGTAATGGCACCCATTTATTTTAAAGAAAACCATTTGAAACCCTATTCTGAAGAAAAAACATTCCTGATCCACACTGACACATTATAAAGAGAATTTCTGCCAGATGTGGCTTGATGAGATATAAACCCTCGAAATATCAAACTTGATACCAAAACTGAGAACTGACCTTTAGTTAATGGTACTAGAAATGTGACACTATAAAGATGTCCATATACACTGTAGATGGGGAATAAAGTTTAGTTAGGAAATCTTCTATGAATAATGATCAGGGAAAACCTGAGACTTCAGAATTGCTAATAATTGCCATACATGATATTAATATGTGCATACATCAAATAATAATGATAGCATTTATTAAGTGCTTACTATGTGCAAAGCACTGTTCTAAGTGCTGGGGAGGTTACAAGGTGATCAGGTTGTCCCACAGGGGGCTCACAGTCTTAATCCCCATTTTACAGATGAGGTAACTAAGGCCCAGAGAAGCGAAGTGACTTTCCCAAAGTCACACAGCTGACAATTGGCGGAGCTGGGATTTGAACCCATGACTTCTGACTCCAAAGCCCATGCTCTTTCCACTGAGCCACGCTGCTTCTCATAATGTGTGAATACTCAAATATTACCATGTTTAAACCCTACAGACCCATGTAATACTTTTAGAAAAAGTTTTGATTCTTCAAATCGATGTATTTCATATATCAAGTATTCAATGGTATTCAGAGTACTGTTTTAAGCACTTGGGAAAGTATAGTCCAATAGAGTTGGTAAACATGATCCTTATCCACAAGGAGATTACAGTGTAGAGGAATTTGAAAGTTTAGGTATCAATAGAACATTTTAGGTTTCTTTTTTTAAAACTATATCAAGTCCATATCACAAAGCATGAGGCGGGCAGCTCCCCTCCAAAAGAAATATATCTAGTGTCTTACTTGCAGGTCCTGCAACTCAATGGTACTCAAGAAGAAATAATTACATATGCTGTGTTTGAGATAAGGCTAATTTTGGCTCTGTAATAATAATAATGATGATGGTTTTGTTAATTGCTTACAATGTGCAAAGCACTGTTCTAAATGCTGGGGGGGTTACAAGGTGATCAGGTTGTCCCACAGGGGGCTCAAAGTTTTAATCCCCATTTTACAAATGAGGTAACTGTGGCCCAGAGAAGTGAATTGACTTGCCCAAAGTCACACAGCTGACAAGTGGCGGCGGAGCCGGGATTAGAACCCACGACCTCTGACTCCCAAGCCTGGGCTCTTTCCACTGAGCCACGCTGCTTCTCTCTGTGTAGCAGAGAGCCAATCTGAATCACTGAACCATGGCATGATCCCTTATATAGTCTGTGATGGATTTTCTATTAAAACCTAAACTGAACATGTAACTTGACAAATACACTTCTTTATTACCCAATACACAAGAACCATGCTCTTGCTATCTCCTGTGAAGCACTACACCAAGTTCTGGATCCACAGAAACCTCAAAATGACACCTAAACTCATTCTTTGTCCCTGAGGAGCTATAGTGAGTAAGTGGCAGATAGGAGTCTTTCTCAGTCTCTTTTGCAGGTCTCTCCTTTCCCTCCCATCCTCTGACAGTGGGAATTCCTCAAACCACAGTTCTGGGTCTCCTCCTATTATCCATCTACACCACTCCCTTGGAGATCTCATTCGGTCCTGGGACTTCAACTCCCATCTCTAAGTGGATGATTCAAGCGCTTAGTACAGTGCTCAGCACATAGTAGGCCCTCAATAAATATGAGTGAATGATTCACAAATCCACATCTCCAGTCCTGACAACAGTTCAAATTTAACTGAACTCCTTATCTTCCCTCTCAAACCCTATCCTCACCATATCTTTCCCATCACTGAAGACAATACCACTGTCTTTCCTAGCTCATAAGCCGATAAACTTGGTGATGTCCTTGATACATCTCTCTCATTTCTCCCACACATTCAATCTGTCACCAAATCCTGACAGTTCTCCCTTTACAACACTGCTGAAATCTGCCCTTTCCTCTCCATCCAAACTGCTACCACATTTATCCAAGCACTTATCCTATCCTGCCATGACTACTGCACTTAGAAAAGCAGCATGGCCAACACAGCTTGGGAGTCAGAGGTCGTGGGTTCTAATCCCAGCTCTGCCTCTCCTCTGCAGTATGACCTTGGGCAAGTTACTTAACTTCCTTGTGCCTCAGTTACCTCATCTGTAAAATGGGGATTGAGACTGTGAGCCTTATGTGAATGTCAAATAGAAATCCCTTACCATAGACTTTGAAGCACACAATCACCTCACCCCTTTGTACCTTACCTCATTTATTTCCCACTACAACTCAATCCAGACACTTTGCTCCTGTAATGTCAACTTATCCACTGTGCCCTGATTTTATCTATTTCATGCCAACTCCCTTTCCCAAGTCCTCTTAAGAGCCTGTATCTCCCTCCTCCTTCAGTTATGACAGAGCACTACTCTCCTCACTTTCAAATCCTTTTCAAAATCACATATCCTCCAAGAGACCTTCCCTGACTAAACCTTTTTTTCCCTCTATTCCTTCTCCCATCTATATCATATAAGCAGTTGGATCTGTACTTTTGAAGTACTTGATATTCACTCAGTCCTCAGCCCCACAGCACTTATGTACATGGCCATAATTTATTTTAATGTCTGCCTCCCCCTCTAGATTGTAGGATCACTGTGGGCAGGAAGTGTGTCTGTCAACTCTGTTTTATTGCATTCTTCCAAGAGTTAGCACAGTTGTCTGCACAGAGTAAGTGATTAATAAATACCATTGATTGATTGCAATCAGGATACCTTATTGGTAATTGGAGTACCTTTTTTCTTCTGCCTTGTAACCTTCCTCTTATTTACTTGGAGATCATGAATGCTTCTGAATGAACAATTATGAAGTACAATTTTTCCACCATCAGCATCAGGCAATAGACACAATGGGCCAATGGGCCATGGAGTTAATAGCCTTAAACAGTCTTCCCAAATTAACATCTTTTGTGCCCATAATTTATTGTTGTCTGTACACAAATGAATTTCAATCTGACAGTTAAGGGCAAGGGTTCTCTGATCCTGGTTGTCCAAATAGCTCTTTTGCAGAACCAGTCCTTAACTCCCTCTTCCCTTCTTCAATACACTAAGGAAATTCCCACACAAGGAATGCTTCTTGGTTCCCAGGTTATCTCAGCACATAGCCTCTGGTCCCTGATTCTCACTTTCCTCTATCACTTTCCTCTATCCACATTCTGGTTGGAAAGAAGCTGGACATTTTGGTCTCCAAGACAGTGGCAAGGGGTAAACCACTGGTCCTTTTGCACAGATCATTATCATCATCATCAATCGTATTTATTGAGCGCTTACTATGTGCAGAGCACTGTACTAAGCTCTTGGGAAGTACAAATTGGCAACATATAGAGACAGTCCCTACCCAACAGTGGGCTCACAGTCTAAAAGGGGGAGACAGAGAACAAAACCAAACATACTAACAAAATAAAATAAATAGAATAGATATGTACAAATAAAATAAATAAATAAATAGAGTAAAAAATATGTACAAATATATATACATATATACAGGTGCTGTGGGGAAGGGAAGGAGGTAAGATGGGGGGGATGGAGAGGGGGACGAGGGGGAGAGGAAGGAAGGGGCTCAGTCTGGGAAGGCCTCAGATGTCCATAAATACCTCCATACCCTTGAGCAATGACTTTTCAACCACCATGGGACAAATGCCAATGAGGCGGGAGCAGAGTGGGGCAAGGAGGGGATATAGCAAGCTTCCACCATCTGGTCTGATGTCATTATCATCACTCTCAACTTGCTCTTTTTTTGTAACTTGAAATTGGGAAAACATGTTTTGAGACACATTTAATGGTCATTTCTAGGGAAGGGTCAATCACATGCTGATATACTCAGATGCCCCCCAAGGAAAGAATCATTTACATTCTACAATATCCCAATCTGATCTTAGGGAAGGGCTAAGAGCCAATGATGACAACTCCTCTGGATTCTGCATCGTTTCAGGTCTCCATTTTTTTGGTGCATAACACTCTGTGGTTACAGGGTTGCAGGAGATGATGCCGTGAGGGATGAAGCCATCTTAACAGCAGTGTCATCTAGTGGAAAGATCCTGGCAGTCAGAAGAGTTGGTTTCTAATCCCAGCACTGCTTCTTGCCTGCTGGGTGAACTTGGAAAAGCCACTGAACTTCTCTCTGCCTCAGTTTTCTCATTGGTCAAATGGGGATTGAATATCCATTCTCCCCACACCTTACAATGTGAGCTGCATGGGGGGCAGAGACTGGGTCTGATCTGATTACATTCATCCCAAAGCTTGGCACATAAGAAGTGCTTACCAAATTTATTAGTGAACATTTAATTTCCATTTTATAGATGAGGAAAATGAGGCACAGTGAAGTTGAGTGACTTGCCCAAGGTTATATGGCAGGCAGGTGGCAGAATCAGCATTAGAACCCAGCTCTCCTGACCTCTAGGCCTGCACATTTTCAGCTCCTCTATGCTGTTTCTCTGGTAAATTGTCCTCCTGTAGACACTGCTTCAGTCTTGTAAGAGTGGCCATTTGGTAGAGAGGACACTTTGGAATTGGGCTACTAAAGCTTTTAATGAATCAACATCCTTCTGAAATTGCTAATGAGAGCAGACCAAATGCGGCATACCTCTGCAGAAGTGGAAATCCAGTCGGCCTAGACTTTTAGCATTAACTAATACCACAATATAATAATAATAATAATTTAATAATTATTTTGGTATTTGTTAAGTGCTTACTACATGCAAAGCACTGTTGTAATTTCTGGGGAGGATACAAGGTGATCAGGTTGTCCCATGTGGGGCTCACAATCTTAGTCCCCATTTTACTGATGAGGTAACTGAGGCACAGAGAAGTTACGTGACTTGCCCAAAATCACACAGCTGACAAGCGGCGGAGCCGGGATTTGAACCCATGACCTCTGACTCCTAAGCCCGTGCTCTTTCCATAGAGCCACGCTGCTTCAATAATAATGATGGCATTTGTTAAGCGCTTACTATGTGCTGTTCTAAGCGCTGGAGAGAATACAAGGTGATCAGATTTGTCCCACGTAAGGCTCACAGTCTTCATCCCCCTTTTACAGATGAGGTAACAGGCACAGAGAAGTTGTGACTTGCCCAAAGTCACACAGCTGACAATTGGTAGAGCCAGGATTTGAACCCATGACCTCTGACTCCTAAGCCCGTGCTCTTTCCATAGAGCCACACTGCTTCAATAATAATGATGGCATTTGTTAAGCGCTTACTATGTGCTGTTCTAAGCGCTGGAGAGAATACAAGGTGATCAGATTGTCCCACGTAAGGCTCACAGTCTTCATCCCCCTTTTACAGATGAGGTAACAGGCACAGAGAAGTTGTGACTTGCCCAAAGTCACACAGCTGACAATTGGTAGAGCCAGGATTTGAACCCATGATCTCTGACTCCCAAGTCTGGGCTCTTTCCATTAAGCCACGCTGCTTCTCTAAGGGTTGCACCTGGAGAGTGTCCAGTACTCTACCGGTCTTGCCCATGGGATGGAGAGTCAAGCAGAGGCATATCCATTCCACTCCTAGCTTGGGCAGTGGTTAGTGAGTGGCAGCCAATCTGCTACAAGTCAAAACTCACCTATGCTGGGCAGCAGTGGGATGGGAGAGAGTTGAGGGTGGAGACTCAAGTTTACTGCCTGGAAGGAGTCAATGGTTAACCACTTCCATATTTTTACCAAGAAAACACTATGGATACACTACCAGATGACTGCAGATGGAGGTGGGGTGCTCTGGGAGAGATATGTCCATGATGTCGTTTTGGGTTGGAGATGACTCGACAGCATAAGAGAAGAATACCACAATAAGCCCTCCAAAAAATCTTACATATGTCCCTTGGAGGGCACAAACTTGAGTGGAGAGCTCAAAGTACTCATTGTATGATCAGATGTAGGCAGCCATTTGTGGCACCAGCTTGGAAACTCACCTCCCAGCACCAACAATCTATAATGGGGAGACATGAAACATGTTCTCAGGCAATTTAACCACTTCACTGTTATAGGGTATAAAAATTGTGCAATTAGGTAATTAGGTAATTGTTGTTCAGTCATACAAAAAAGGCCCAATTGTTCCACTGACTGAATAAAAATCATCCAACCTAAAGGCCTATATCCCAGCCTTCAGAGCATGTCAAAGTGACAAAATGGATTCCTTCAGATACCCACAAAACCCTGATATTCTAGGTAATCTCAAGCGGGTGAAATTGTTGCTTCTTCTTATTGACTTCCACTTAAGCTAGGGGGAAAATGCTGAATTTCTTGCTTCTGGAACACTGGACCACAGAATTTGAACGAACAACTTGATTCAGACTGAGATAGCTTCACCGTGAAAGCAATTTTCTGGAATCATTTATAACTTCAATTCTGTATTTGTGTGAATTTCCAAGTATAAAGAGGTTTCAAAGATTGAGAATGCTGTAAGGATCTTCAAGATGTCATCTGAGTAAACCCCCTGCATTTGAACCACTTAATTGCATCTCTAAATGGGGGGCATTTGAACCACTTAATTGCATCTCTAAATGGGGGCGATACATTCTGAATTCCAAATGATATTCAACTAATCAAAATTTTCCACTAACACAGGTTCACGTTCACCTTCTTCTTTCCTTTTTCCTCTGATCTGCAATTTAATTTAGTGTTTGCTTCCTCTGCTCCTGAAGAGTGGGTGTCATTTCTTCCAGTTCTATTGTACTCTCCCAGTGCCAAGTACAGTGCTCTGTATGCGTAGATATTAAATAAATATAAATGATGTGGTTGATAACTTATTTGCAAAGATCTGCAAGATCGGAGTCTGTTTCAGTGTTTCACTGCCAAGTAGCCCTTTAAATGTAACTTAAAACTCTCACTTTAATTCAAGGCCGTTTCTTTAGTTTGGACCTCTGTGAAGATGGAGAAAACCAATCAGACCCCTCTTTGCATGGTCTTTCATATACTTGAGGGTGGTCACTGAAATGGATTCTGTCTCTTACAGGAATGAATAAGGGGTTAGTAACCTGAAACACTCTTGGCATTCCTCAATCATTGGCATTTATTAAGCACTTACTGTGTACAGGGCACTGAACTGGGAAACTACAAGGCAAAATAGTTGGTAGACATGTTCCCTGTTCAGAAACAGCTTGCAGTCTAGAGGAAATTTACAGTCTAGAGGGAGTTCACATTCCTCAGCAGTGGAGAAGGAAAGAGAGTGAGAGAGAGAGAGACAAAGAGAGAGAATTAGACTGCTCCCTCTTCTCCACTTCCCCTCTGTCCATGTCTACCTGTAGGATAGCATGTTCCTTAGTGAATGAAGATTGAATATCCAATTAAAACTTGATTTCATCCATGTTCAGATAAGGGAATTATTTTTCTCCTTGTGAGACCCTGTGATGATCATCAACTTGATTTCATCCATGTTCAGATAAGGGAATTATTTTTCTCCTTGTCAGACCCTGTGATGATCATCCATGCCAGTAAGCGGTCTCTGGGAGCAATTTCTTCCTATCTCCAGCATGCAGAAGGCCTAGAGAAGAAGACATCCCATAAAACAGTAATCAAGATATTTGCAGAAATATACAGAACCTAGAACATGTTTTCTGGAGTAACTTCTGACTGAGTCCCAAACCAGTCTCTTCCTTGTCTTGGCCCTTCTGAAAATAGGAGGCATTTTCAAGCTGTGAAACTTTGTGTGGGAGTCAACATGGTAGAAAGCAGGGCCCATAAAATAAAATACCTGACAGAAAGTTTCTGGTGCTGTATCAGTACCAATTAGGGGGCAGATAAACTGAAGACTGGGCTCAAGTGAAAATTGGGTGAATCACAGTTCTTAGTTCATGATGCAACAATGAAAAAGGAACTTCTCTGACTTCTCTGACTTCTTTCCCCAGCTTGCTCACTTTTCTTGAATAAGGGTCACCGCAGATAACATCTGCTCCAGGGGGAAAGTTAACTTCCCTTATACAAGAATGATCAGAAAAGAAACCAGGTGATAAAATATCTATTAGTTGGCTTGAGTTAGGCACCTTCACCCTCTGATGCTTGAATGAGTAATGGGAATTTCAGGAGAGACGTGTGAAGAGTAGAGAGAAAAAAAGAAAGAAAGGAGGGAGGGAGGGAAGAAGGAAAGGAAGGAAGGAAGGAAGGAAGGAAGGAAGGAAGGAAAGAAGGAAGGAAGGAAGGAGGGGAGGAAGGAGGGGAGGAAGGAAGGAAGGAGAGGAGGAAGAAAAAAGAGGAAACAAGACAAAAACTTACATCATTTTGACAGTGGCCTATTTAGTTAGGAGGTAAGGCCAAAAGAGATATTTAAACTCCCAGAAATCAATTAATTTAATTAATGTGGTGCAACTATTGATACTTAAGAACCCCATTTGAGATATTGAACTAAAATAAATAATCAGGAAATTGAAATCCACATTGGATGATTTTATTTGATAATTTTCGATGGTCAGATTGCACAAATAGGCATTCGGCAATTATTTCCATTCTCCTGTGCAGAGATCTGAAGGTATAGATGAGATGCTGTCCTTCTGATGTTCTCTTGCTTAATCGAATCAGTTTGACCTACAATATCCCAGTTAAATTTCCATAATTTGGATTATTTTAGTTAAGAAGCTAAGGATTGAGATTTAGAAGTCAGATGCTGATCCTTTGGCATTTCTGTAATAGCTATTAAAATAATAATAATGGCATTTATTAAGTGCTTACTATGTGCAAAGCACTGAGTGTGTATGAGTTACTGGCCAAGCTTTATATATTTGTAAATGCACTTTGAATTTTTCTTATAATGATGAAACAAGTTGGTGACATTCATTTTTAACTCCACTATTTTAAAGAGTTTTAGAACGTCTTGTGACCCAAGAGGTGGCATTATCATCATTTTGATAGGACAAAGCTTTAAGGATTTTAATGGGCCAATGCAGGTAGTAATGTTACTACAGACTTATAAGGAACTGGATCTGGGAAGAAAAATTAAATATGTGTTCACCTGAGTTGGGACCTTGTGTAATCATTTTTTGTCACATTCTCAAGTTTATTATCAGTGAGATCAGTTGGGAATGGAATGGAGGCAATCGACAAGTGCCCCGGAAATCCTGCAGTCACATAAAAGTTAACTGGCAAAACAGAATGGAAAAATCACCAGTGCTTTTTCCACTAGGTCACAATGCCACACATTTTAGCAGCATGTATAACTGGGGCTGATGAAGATCGAGTGTGAATGATCACCCTTTCTACTTTTTGAGCATTCAGAGATGATCCACTGAATCACTGTGGCCTTCATTCTCCACAGTGTCCTGGGGCTAGTTGGGATTTTTTCTCTTGGTGTCGTGATCTTCTCGAAGTCTCTGCTCAGAGAGAGCCAGCCCATTCCTAATTGCTGAACAAAATATGGCCTGTCACACTTTTGGCAAGAACACATGATTAAGCAGCTTCATGAGGAGAATGAGCAGCTGCTGGGATAAAAATGAGAAGGGCTATCTGTCTTCATGCTTCAGATAAAAAAAAGTACTCACCAGCTGTAATGGAAAGGAAATCTCCCTCTGTAGTATTGAAGCAAAGACTTAAGTGCATTAGGGGCATTTCAAACCTTCTTCTAAAAAGTCCTGTTTTTTGCTAATACTGGAGATACAATGTGAAAAGGGATGGGAGCCTGGAGTCTGGGAGTTCTAACTAATCTCACCAGACTGGCTGTCGAAACTGATTGAATTCACCAGCTAATTGCTCTGTCCTTTGCTTTCTTTGGTGTTGAAGATATACCCCGAATATTCACTAGCACCAATTGAGTTGCAGCTATCATTCATGGCCAGAATCATCAACTTTTGATCATCATCATCACCTTCATGATCATCTTCAACAACAATAGCTGAGCACTTGGGTAGAGCTGTGTATTAGGCAATTTAGGACATACAAAATGAATGAAAGATGGGATCTTGGTCTTCAAGAGACAGTTAATGGGGAAGAATGGAGAATTTCACCCATGTTTGTAATGTATTTTGGCCATGTGACCTCACCTCAAATTAATCTGGACCATGCTCTTTCCATTAGGACCACAGTGCTTCTCCTAAGCTGAAGAAACTCACTCATTGAATAATTGAAAGACCAGGAAATCAGCCATTGCAGTGATTTCAGTAAGAGCAGGAAAAGGCAGATGAGGTCTAACTGGCACAATAAACACATTGAACATTTGACACAAATGCACATTTGGTCAGACCTTCCCATCAGCTCATCCCCAACTCTTATTGTCTGTCATTTCAGCTTCCCCCATATAGGGTTCATTTTGGTTGTATTTAAAGATTATCTATTAGATGCTCTTTCAATTGAATTTTAGTGTCACCTGATGTGTTTCAAATCCCAATTTCCACAGGCAGCTATATGAGGCAGGATCCTTAGCCATGTTTACCTATTTGCCAACCATCACATCCCCACTTCCAGGAATGAGAGGATGACATTTTTTCCAACTGGATTGTCCTTCCCTTTCCTTGTTGCCAAAGCACGCCACTCTCCATTTCCTTTTGGAAGCCTTCAAAATCAACCTCAAGTGTTTCTAAACTCCCTGATCACTCCAGCTACCTCACAATGTCTTCTGTAAAGTATTTGTTGAATGCTTGGGTTCCCTTCCATTCTAATCCATTAATGTGGTTAGCTTCTCAAGGGAAGTTAATAATAATAATAATGATGATGGTATTTGTTAAGTGCTTACTATGTGCCAAGCACTGTTCTAAGTGCTGGGATAGATACAAGGTAATCAGGTTGTCCCAGATGGGGCTCACAATCTTATTCTCCATTTTACAGATGAGGTAACTGAGGAAAAGAGAAGTTATGTGACTTGTCCAAAGGCATACAACTGACAAGCAGGGGAGCCGGGATTAGAAACCATGACCTCTGACTCCCAAGCCCGTGGTTTTTCCTCTAAGCCATGCTGCTTCACATTTTCTTTTATTTTACCTTTCTTTTAAAATTTACGCAAGCACCTGGGTGTTCTGTACCCAGATGGTGCAGTATATGCCCTGTCGATGGACTTGCCAACATACTTAAACCCCTGCAGGTGGTTGTAAGAGTGTGGTGGGTGGCCAGAAAATGCTAGCTTGACTTGGGCACCGACAGCAGAGCTATATGTGCATGATGACACACTCCTGGAGGGAGTGGTGGGGCAAAGTCAAGTGAAACTAAAGGTGATGAAACTTCAGGCAATGGAGCTGAGGTTGGCAAAGAGAACCAGAATGGATTTTGCACAATGGGAGAAAAAAATTATCAGTGGCGAGAAAGCAAGGAAGTTTGTGAAAGGAAACAACTGAATTACTTAGAGGAAGTAATAATAATAACGGCATTTATTTAGCCCTTACTATGTACAAAGCACTGTTCTAAGCACTGGGGAGGTTACAAGGTGATCATGTTGTCCCATGGGGGGCTCACAGTTTTAATCCCCATTTTACAGATGAGGTAACTGAGGCACAGAGAAATTAAGTGACTTGCCCAAAGTCACACAGCTGACAATTGGCAGAGCCGGGATTTGAACCCATGACCTCTGACTCCAAAGCCTGGGCTCTTTCCACTGAGCCACGCTGCTTCTCCATGAGCATAAATATGAGCCCTGATCAGCCACTCAGGAAATTCCCCCCAGAGACTGTAAGCTCACTTTGGGCGGGGTTTGTGACTACACACTTGATTGTATTGTTCTCTCCCAAGCACTTAGTGTAGTGCTCTGCAAACATTGAGAAATAGTGGAAAGAGCATAGGCCTGGGAGTTAGAGGACCAGGGTTCCAATCCCGGCTCTGACACATGTATGCTGTGTGACCTTGGACAAGTCACTTAACTACTCTGTATCTCAGTTACCGCCACTGTTAAACTGAGAATAAGACTGTAAGTCCAGCGTGAGACATGGACTGTGGCTAACCTGATTATTCTTGTATCTACCCCAGTGCTTAGTAGAGTGCCTGGAATATAGTAAGTGCTTAACAAATACCATTAAAAAATGAAAGCACTCAGTGATATCAATGATTAATTGACCATTGATGGATGATGGTAATGAGGGTTCAAAGTAGTTTGCTAAAGGTCTAGGATTGGAGGAGGTAGGTTGGTTAAATCACTTGGGGGAAGCCTGGGTTTAGGAATTTAAGTTGGATGTCAATGCCAAAAGGCAGCCACTGAATGCTTTTGAATACATATCTGAACTTTATAACCTTAAAAACATGACAAATCCAAGCCCATTCATCCATTCATCCATTCATTCATTCAACTATTCGTATTTATTGAGTGCTGTGGGAGTTTGAATGAATTCAGTATAAGACAGTCTCTGCTCTCAGGGAGCTTATATTCTAAGAAGGAAAGGCAGGCAGGTAGTCTGTTCATATTTAATGGGAGTAGAAGGAGCAACATAAATACAACTGATAACAGCAAAAGTATTCAATAGTGAATAAATACATGCACAATTAACTAAATGGAATATATACGTAAGCACTAAGGGTGGTTGTTGAGCTGTCCTGGGGAGAAGGGAGTTAGTTGAGGATTAGGGTAATAAATCAGTAACGTTACCAGAGGAGGCCTGAATCCTCTTGTTTCAAGGATGAGTGAGTTTTGAATAGGAAATTGAAGTCTAATAGTCATAAACACACTGAATGTGGCTGAGGAGAAGTGTGGAAAAGAGATGTACAAGAGGAGAAGCATCAGGGGAAACAAAGTAGTCAGGGGAGACGGAAGAACTGAGGGAAATCAAACTGCAGGAAGAAGGAGAGCTCGAGGGGGACACAAACATTAACTCAGAGAAACCAGAAAAGGCACGACTAATCAGTAACCACACATCCTAACTTGAGATCTCCTTCTCAATAAGCTGTACACCAGCTGGCTCACAAAGACACCAACTTTGGCTATCATTTTGATTTTAAAGTGATTTTAATATGTGGTGGAAATTGATGAGCAGCAACCCCTCTTTCCCCAGGTAAGTTCCGTGTAATAAAGAACCAGTGCTTCTTCTAGGTGGCCTTTGTTTTGTTTATTTAGAGAAGCAGCATGGCTCAGTGGAAAGAGCACGGGCTTGGGAGTCAGAGGTCATGGGTTCTAATCCTGGCTCCCCACACATCTCTGCTGTGTGACCCTGGGCAAGTCACTTAACTTCTCTAAGCCTCAGTTACCTCATCTGTAAAATGGGGATTAAGACTGTGAGCCCCACATGGGACAACATAATCACATTGTATCTCCTCCAGTGCTTAGAACAGTGCTTTGCACATAGTAAGCGCTTAACAAATGCTATTATTATTATTATTATTAAACCAGGTAGCTTCTCTGTTATGTCTCAAAAGGTATATTACCACAATGAACAGATGCATCATTAGGTTCCTTTTAGGACTTGTTATCGACAAGTAGGGTGCAAAATAGGTTAATCGGTGTAAATCGGCCGCAGGGTTCTTGTACCCAGGGTGGTGATGCAGATAGGAAAAATGACTCGGAGACATGAGTTCAGATAGAGCAGTAAAGAAGGAAAGTGGCTACCTGCCCGTTCACCTCCCGGGAGAGGTACGAGTGACAAGCAGCCCCGATCCCATTCTCACTGTGTCTTTTATTGAGTCACAGCAACATGGGAGGGAGCATTTAGGAATTTCAGGAATCCAATTAGGACCGACAGGATAATGTAAATTCTATGATTTTACTGCCTTATTAAGGTTGTTATCTGCCTTATGGCCTTGTATAAATAGGTGTGTAAATTCCCGTATCTTCTGTTGTTACTGTCTTGTCAGGATGTCATCCTAAATTCTGTTATCTTCTGTTGTCACTGTCTAATCAGGATGTCGTCCTAAATTCTGTTATCTTATGTTGTCAGAATGTCATCCGACCTAGGACCTTACATATATAAGTGTTACTTGTTAATTGCCTTGAAGGCATCTGTTGCAGACAATACAAAAAGGAGTTGTTCTCTCAGCCTGCACAAAATGGAGGGTTACTGTTAGCATACACAAAATGGAGTCAGTCATGTCAAGTCCGCTGTGGACAACAGACTAAATCAAGCACCTAGGGGAGAAATAGCACAGACTCTCTCCTTTTAGGAAGCTAAGAAAATCCCTATTCCTTGTATGAAATTTTCAGTTTTACTTGCCTGGCTTGCGGGTGGGGGCAGACAGATTCATTTTTCTACAAAAACTTTTAGGCCTTGTTTCTCCACTCCTCAAGAACTTCCAGTGGCTATCCATCTACCTCCACATCAAAGAGAAACTCCTCACCACTGGCTTTAAAGCACTCAATTACCTTGCCCCCTTCCTATGTTGCTTCGCTACTCTCCTACTACAATCCAGCCCACACATTTCACTCCTCTAAAGCTAATCTTCTCATTGCTCCTCGATCACAATTATTTTGCCTCTCATCCACATCCTGCCTCTGTCCCTCCTCATGTCCAACAGACAATTACTCTCCCCTCTTTCAAAGCCTTATTGAAGGCACATCTACTCTAAGAGGCCTTCCCAGATCAAGACCTCTTTTCCTTCTCTTCAACTCCTTTCTGGGTCACCCTGACTTGCTCCCTTCATTCATCCCCCTCCCAACCCCACAGCACTTATGTACATGTCTGTGATTAATGTATTTGTTTTAATGTCTGTCTTGCCCTCCAGACTGTAATCTCACTGTGGGCAGGAAATGTATCTGTTATGTATGTTATATCATTAAATTGTACTTTCCCAAGTGCTTAGCACAGAACTCTGCGCACGGCAAGCACTCAATAAATTCAATCGTGTTTATTCAATTGCATTTATTGAGTATTTGTAATTGTATTTATTAAATATGATTGACTGACTTACTGGAAGAAAGAAATTCTGTGGATTGAACTTGTACAAGACTGTATCCAGAGCTCGCTTCCTGGTTAATGTGTTACTACTTGAAATATAACTTCTTACGTGATTACTAAACATCTGGCCAAAGCTCAGAGAGAACCAGAAAGGTACTCTGGCAGCCTTGTGAATAAGTATGTGTTTGTCTAGTTTACTACAGAGGAACATCTTCTGGTAAATTTTTAGTAATACTAATCAATCAATCAATCAATCGTATTTATTGAGCGCTTACTATGTGCAGAGCACTGTACTAAGCGCTTGGGAAGTACAAATTGGCATCACATAGAGACAGTCCCTACCCAACAGTGGGCTCACAGTCTAAAAGGGGGAGACAGAGAACTGAACCAAACATACCAACAAAATAAAATAAGTAGGATAGAAATGTACAAGTAAAATAAATAAATAAATAAATAAATAGAGTAATAAATATGTACAACCATATATACATATATACAGGTGCTGTGGGGAAGGGAAGGAGGTAAGACGGGGGGATGGAGAGGGGGACGAGGGGGAGAGGAAAGAAGGGGCTCAGTCTGGGAAGGCCTCCTGGAGGAGGTGAGCTCTCAGCAGGGCCTTGAAGGGAGGAAGAGAGCTAGCTTGGCGGATGGGCAGAGGGAGGGCATTCCAGGCCCGGGGGATGACGTGGGCCGGGGGTCGATGGCGGGACAGGCGAGAGCGAGGTACAGTGAGGAGATTAGTGGTGGAGGAGCGGAGGGTGCGGGCTGGGCAGTAGAAGGAGAGAAGGGAGGTGAGGTAGGAGGGGGCGAGGTGATGGAGAGCCTTGAAGCCCAGGGTGAGGAGTTTCTGCTTGATGCGCAGATTGATCGGTAGCCATTGGAGGTTTTTGAGGAGGGGAGTAATATGTCCAGAGCGTTTCTGGACAAAGATAATCCGGGCAGCAGCATGAAGTATGGATTGAAGTGAAGAGAGACACGAGGATGGGAGATCAGAGAGAAGGCTAGTGCAGTGGTCCAGACGGGATAGGATGAGAGCTTGAATTAGCAGGGTAGCAGTTTGGATGGAGAGGAAAGGGCGGATCTTGGCAATGTTGCGGAGCTGAGACCGGCAGGTTTTGGTGACGGCTTGGATGTGAGGGGTGAATGAGAATTATTACATTATTACTAATGTAATAATGATTCTATCATTTGATATATCATTTTTTTCTTCTACTTCCTTTCTTTAACATTATTTTCAATTCATTAAGGATAGTTGACTACAGTTGCATGAAGTTCAGTGGCTCTGTGGGAAGGCTGAGTAACTTAGTTATTGCTTTGGGCTTTACCTTGGATTCCAGTTTGTTTTATCTCAGTTGACTGAAAGTCCCATTATCAAAACACACTAGCAAATAGTTCTTTTTGGGCTGGTTCAGTTAGTGTTTTTTCCAGATTTCCTTGGACAATTTCAGGATGCTCCTTGGATATCAGATGACAGTGCAGCACCAATTTGATGAGCGTGTTGTCTCCTCGTGGAATTAAGTTATGGTTTTGTCCCTGAAAGTGTTGTCCCATTTTCCAACCAGTGTTGTCTCGTGTGGGTTGTCAATCTGATTACTGAGTGGTTCTGGGGTATCTTTTGGAGCAAAGTTCATACAAGCGTTCTAGTAAGTGTGACAGAAATTCCATGATCTGCTCAGACCCCATGATCTAGCAACTTAGGGGACATTTCCAGGCCTGAGAGAGAGTCTTTTAGCATCATATCCTGATGCCAAAGTCGCCTAACCTATTTTTTTAAATGGTCAGCAGCATTAGATCACCACTGCAGTTAGACCACTGTCTAAGAGTGAGTAAGAGTGTTGGGAGAGTAAGGTAATAGGGGACGGGGAAGCAGGAAAGTATCTCTTCTTTCCTCCTCATCCAAGAAGGCAGACAACACCCAAGCATGCATGCACAAAGCCTAACAATTTATTGGAATGATAAATTTCCTTTGGATGCATATCCACAACTGGGCTGCATTTGGTTATGTAGAATTGAAAAGCTAACAGATTCAGAGTGCATCTCATTAGCCGAAGTATATAGATGCAACCCTAGAACGTCCTTATGATTTGCAGTCATCGTTGCTACGGTGATGTCTTGGACAAGTTCCAGTAGTTTAGAAACAGATTCTAATAGAGCAACGGGTAGCTGTATGTCAGGAAATGGCAAACTTTACCATGTAAGTGATGCTAATCTCTAAAGTTATTACAACATCCAACTACTTTTGAGGCGGTAGGTCATCGACATTCGTAACCAACAACCTTGGCCATTTCATGAGCGTTATTACTTTTTGGATGAAATGCAATTTGAAGACTCAATTTGGCCAGTGGAAATAGCCACAAACAAAGGGTAATTTTGATCACAGAATTCATTTCCCTAGAGCAAAATTGCTTCAATATAAAGCACATGTAAATACAATTAAAGAAACCTCTAGCCGTAAACACAATCAGAAACGGGCTTTCCATCTACTGAAAA
The DNA here is from genome assembly GCF_015852505.1 of Tachyglossus aculeatus. Classification (NCBI taxonomy): domain Eukaryota; kingdom Metazoa; phylum Chordata; class Mammalia; order Monotremata; family Tachyglossidae; genus Tachyglossus; species Tachyglossus aculeatus. Next base: position 26,359,999 of record NC_052075.1, on the reverse strand, counting down.
ATCACAAAGTCAGGAGGTCTAGTACAAACTAGAAAATGACAAAAGAAATACCACAAAGCACAAAAGCCTTCTACATGAAGCATTTGATTTAACTGAGGCTAGTTGCAGCCCCCGAAAAAAAGGATAATTGCAAAATCCCCACATTGAAGCAGTCCCCAGAATGTGAGAGCTGTAGCCTGCAATTTTTTTTAGGTGGCCTAAAATCTTCAACCATACAGTTTATTGTATACTAAACTGGCAAAATGTTGGTTCTATTGTTTAAGTATCTGCCATGTAGAACAAAATAATTCACAAAAACCTAGTCTGAGTCACTTAGAATGTAGAAAAATCAGAGACCCTGGCTCCTCTTCTGTCACATGTATTAGACCCTGCTCTCATGTTAGGAGTGAAAAATGCCTCTGCTTCTCCCCCCAGCACATCATTTCTGATAAAGACACTGAGGAGGTGGATGATGGATAGTTTCTTAGATAGATAGATAGATAGATAGATAGATAGATAGATAGATAGAATAGATAGAATAGATAGTGTGATAGATAGAATCACACTGTGATTCTTCTACATGGGTCTTTTTTTCTCATGGTCTGCCCTCTGAAACCAATCTGCACTCCTCCCTTCCTTATCTGGCCTTCTCCTCTTCTCCATCTAAATGACCTTCATCCAGTTGCTCCTACTCTGCTTCTCTTGGGATTTTTGGTTTGGGACCTGCGCTGGTTGTTGGAGTTCTTAGTGTAGTTTGAAGATCTGGTTACCACCCTACTCCCCAGATCATAATTCAGCCCTTTTCATTACTGGTTTGTTGTGTGTGTTTCTTTCACTCATACGATCATTCATTCAGCTAAGTATTTATTCCTGTATGTCATTTCATCCTTCTTCTCCTTTAGGGTATGCTTTAGCAAATCTACATCTCCTCCCCTGTTCTCTCCCCCTCCCTCCAGGCTCGTATCTCCTCCTGCCTTCAGGACATCTCCACCTGGCTGTCTGCCCACCACCTAAAACTCAACATGTCGAAGACTGAGCTCCTTATCTTCCCTCCCAAACCCTGTCCTCTTCCTGACTTTCCTGTCTCAGTGGACGGCACTACCATCCTTCCTGTCTCACAAGCCCCCTTCTCCCCCTTCTACACTGTGAGCCCATTATTGGATAGGGACCGTCTCTATCAATCAATCAATCAATCAATCGTATTTATTGAGCGCTTACTATGTGCAGAGCACTGTACTAAGCGCTTGGGAAGTACAAATTGGCAACATATAGAGACAGTCCCTACCCAACAGTGGGCTCACAGTCTAAAAGGGGGAGACAGAGAATAAAACCAAACATACTAACAAAATAAAATAAATAGGATAGATATGTACAAGTAAAATAAATAAATAAATGGAGTAATAAATATGTACAAACATATATACATATATACAGGTGCTGTGGGGAAGAGAAGGAGGTAAGATCGGGGGATGGAGAGGGGGACGAGGGGCAGAGGAAGGAAGGGGCTCAGTCTGGGAAGGCCTCCTGGAGGAGGTGAGCTCTCAGCAGGGCCTTGAAGGGCCTTGAATGTTGCCTATTTGAACTTTCCAAGTGCTTAGTACAGTGCTCTGCACACAGTAAGGCTCAATAAATACAACTGAATGAATGAATGAATGAATGAACAAGCCCACAACATTGATGTCATCCTTGACTCTGTGCTCTCATTCACCCCACACATCCAATCTGTCACCAAAATCTGCCGGTTCCAACTTCACAACAACGCCAAGATCCATCCTTTCCTCTCCATCCAAACCGCTACGTTTTTAGTACAATCACTCATCACATCATCACATCATAGAGAAGCAGCATGGCTTAGTGGAAAGAGAATGGGCTTGGGAATCAGAGGTCATCAAGTGGTGGACAGAGGCTCCACCACTTGTCAGCTGTGTGTGACTTTGGGCAAGTCACTTAACTTCTCTGGGCCTCAGTTACCTCATCTGTAAAATGGGAATTAAGACTGTGAGCCCCTCATGGGACAGCCTGATTACCTTGTATCTACCCCAGTGCTTAGAACAGTGTCTGACACATAGTAAGTGCTTAACAAATACCATTACTATTATTATTATTACTATATTCCAACTGAATTACTACATCAGCATCCTTTCTGATCTCCCAACCTCCCATCTCTCCCCACACCAGTTTATACTTCACTCTGCTGCCCGGATTACTTTCTACAAAACGCTCTGGGCAAGTCGCCCCCTTCTCAAAAATCTCCAGTGGTTACCTATCAACTTTCATATCAAGCAAAAACTCCTCACTATTGGCTTTAAAGCTCTCCATCACCTCGCCCCCTCCTACCTCACCTCCCTTCTCTCCTTCTGCAGCTCAGTCCGCACCTTCTGCTCCTCTGCTGCTAACCTTCTTACTGTGCCTCGTTCTCGCCTGTCCCGCCATCGACTCTTGGCCCATGTCCTACCTCTGGCCTGGAATGCCCTCCTTCCTCACATCTGCCAAACTAGTTCACTTTCCCCTTTCAAAGCCCTACTGAGAGCTCGCCTCCTCCAGGAGGCCTTCCCATGCTGAGCCCCCCCTTTTCCTCTGCTCCTCCTCCCCTCCCCGTCGCCCCTACTCCCTCCCTCTGCTCCATTTATTTTATTAATGATGTGTATATATCTATAATTCTACTTATATTGATGCTATTGATATCTGTCTACTTGTTTTGTTTTGTTGTCTGTCCCCCTCCCCTCCTTCTAGACTGTGAGTCCATTGTTGGGTAGGGTTTGTCTCTATTTGTTGCCAAATTGTACTTTCCAAGCACTAAGTACAGTGTTCTGCACACAGTAAGCTCACAATAAATACAATTGAATGAGTAAATGAAAGGCTACGGGAATAAGTTAGTCTGCCAGTAGTTTGAATTAGACCTCATTTATGGACAGATGGTGGGATGAGGCAATCTTATAGTTTACAAAGGAAGAACAAGGCATGGTCCCCGTCCTCAAAAATACACCATCTAATAGAAGAAAGTACAATTGACAAACACATAATGCTAACATGTCCATACAGTGTAAGAGATGTCCAACACAAATGGTAGAAAAAAGCTAAATAAAATAGCATATAGCAAATAAATGCAAACATGGCATGCATCGAATACTTTGTATAGTGATAAAAGCATAGTAAAGTGCTCTGCACACAGTAAGCACCCAATGACTACCATTGCTTGAATGATAAATGATGGCTAAACACTGAAAACCTCAGTTTTCTTTTAACGCAGTGGGTGTTTCTTTGTGGCTCCCAAGAGGCATTGATTTTGTTTTCTGATCAGCAAGTGATATTTTCCTATTTACTTGGGAACAGAGTTTTGGTTATAATGTCTTGTACTTGTGTAACTTTAAAAATTATTTTTCTTAAGGGCTTCCCCATTGATGTTTGTCCTATAGACCTGTGAGGCAGGGTGAGGTAAGCATTATTATCATCCCATATACTGATGAGGGAACTGAGGTCCAGAGACAAGTGAAATGTGTGAAGCCACACAGCAGACTAGTAGCAGAGCTGGGGCCAGAATACAGACTCGAGCTGTTTCCACTAGAGCATTCTGTTTGTCTTCCCAATGTAGTGCTTCAGATAAGTGGTGACTTCTTGGTCTGAAGTGGTCATTATACTTTCCAAAAATGTCTGTTTTCCACTCCAGGAAAATTAACTATCTCTGGTACTGAGGAAATATGCTATCCATAGGTCTTCAAAAGGGGAATTTCCTACCACCCTCAAATTCCAAGATGAAAATTCTGATTTTTGCTCATGCTGCTAATGAGGTGTGTCCAAATTGCAAATCTGCAGAAGGTCCACGCCACAAAGAAAGGTGTTGTATGAGAAAGAAATATTCTCATTTCTTTCTCACACCAGGCATGAGAAAATATGTTGTTTTGCAGAAAAATTCCTACTCCAGATATAGCGCATGCATACACACACACACACACACACACACACACACACACACACACACACACTCTCTCAGCATTCTGTTTCTTAAATATTAGGGAAAAGGTGTTTATGTAGCAAAAAGACAATTACGTTTTGGGGTGGCGTCATCTCTATCTTTGCTGGGCTTATACCACAGTCTTTGGTTTTCAGGCCCTTTGTCACCTCTCAGGCTTTGATTTTGAAATTCCAGCCTCCATTCTTTACACAAAGACTGAAAAAATGCCTTCATGTTGGCTTTCAAAATGGAATAACAAGGAAAGACTGCGGTCCCCATACTGAGCCCCTACATCCCATACTGTCTTCATTTGTGCATGGCAGAGAAATGGCTTCATCCACCCAGTTTTAATCCAGAAAGCATTTCTGGTATGTGGTAAAGTTTCCTGATGAAACTTGGCAACGCCAAATCCATGTGAAATAGAGTTTGCCCTTTGGTTCGAAGATGACACTGACACAGGTGAGCCTGCAACCAGGAGTGTGGGTGTTTTTTGAGAGACTCTTTTGTGCAATTGCAATGCAGTGTAACATTTCCCTGACCTCTTATCATTGGGTGTGCATTGCTCTGACATCAGTGGCTACAAGGGGACAGGTTTGTCCTCCTGCTAGCTGGATTAAAATTTTAATTGCTTTTGCAATAAGGATAATGGCTTGTACTGAGGCACCCACAGTCTCTCCCAAATTCCCTGCCACGCTTTTTTACCAGCCACACCCCATTCTTGACCCTGAAATGCTATGACCAGTGGAACATTCTTTGAGAGAGTGAATATTGGTATCAACTTTCCAGAAGGGCGAGACATTGCACACTCAAAAGATTTCTTCCTCATGCTTGACGAGTCAATTCCCCTTCATCCTCTGCACAGACCATTACAGATGGCGACTGAGCGGGAGTTTGAAGTTAGAAACTGAGCTGGAGGTGCCAGACTTCAATAAAATCTGTTTTCCACTAAAAATAAGAAATACACATAAGATAAAGAGTTGGGAATCATTTAAAATATCATGGATGATTGGTATTCATAGGTTGAATATCATTTAAATGTCATTTACCTTGTATCCCCCCAGCGCTTAGAACAGTGCTTGGCACATAGTAAGTACTTAACAAATGCCGTCATCATTATTATTATTTAAACTTGATTAAGGAGCAGGGAATCTTCTCTCTAGGATTTTATAAAACAGCTTGTGTTGTGAAATTTCAATGAAATTTTTGCTTTTACATTATCATTATCATGGCCCCTTTGAGGATGAATCCTGGGCTTGTGTATGGGGAGGCAGTTGTCCTCTCTAAATGAATGGTTTTAGTGGGCAGAGGACATAGATTGGGGATTTAGTTCCAGGCCTGCCACTGGTGTTCTGGGAGACTTTGACCCCATTATTGTCACGCAAAAATGGGGATAATATTATTTGACCCTACAACTAACCGGAATGTGGTGAGGATGAAATGAGATAAATAATGTAAAAGCACTTTGGAAAAATAAAAGCATTCTTCAATTTCAGTCACTCAATCAAAAGTATTTATTGAGCGCTTACTATGTGCAGAGCACTATACTAAACTCCTACAAAAGTACAATGCAATAGAGCTGGTAAATGAGATCCCTGCCCATAAAGAACTTACAGTTTGCAGGGAGAGACAGACATTGTACTCTCCCAAGCATTTAGTACAACGGTAAGCACTCAACAAATATGATTGAATGACAGACTGTGAGCCCGTTGTTGGGTATCGGTTGTCTCCATCTGTTGCTGAATTGCACTTTCTAGGCATTTAGTACAGTGCTCTACACACAGTAAGTGCTCAATAGATACAATTGAGCGATTGAAGGAATTAAGATTATTTACAGATAGGGAGAATCTGGGGCTCACAATCTTAATCCCTATTTTACAGATGAGGTAACTGAGGCACAGAGAAGTTAAGTGACTTGCCCAAAGTCACACAGCTGACAAGTGGCAGAGCTGGGATTAGAACCCATGACCTCTGACTTCAAAGCCCAGGCTCTTTCCACTGAGCCATGCTGCTTCTCATGCTGCTTGAGTACCCAGCCAAGTGTACAGTTGATGCAGGGGGTTGGGTGAATAGGGGAAATGAGGGCTTAGTCAGAAAAGGCCTCCTGGAGGAGATGTGATTTTAGGAGGGCTTTGAATATGGGGAGAGTGATAGTCTGTCAGATATGAAGGTGCCGGGGGGAGTTCCAAGACCAAGGGAGACAAGGAGTCAGCAGTGAGACGGATAAGATCGAGGTTCTAAGAGACATATATGGGCCATGTCAGTTCCCCTTAACCCAAGCTTGCTTCCACTTCAGAGAATTTGAAGGAAAAATGCTATGAAAAATGTATTGATTCAGATTCTTCCCAGGCAGATAACCATATTTGAGGTCATAACTTTGAAGTCGTAACAACACTTCCAGGTAGAGGGAATCACTGTTACATGGAACTTCAAATCCAGTTTCACTAAATTGCTGATCTATATTTCACTGTGTATTTCACAGTTGCTAGATGACACATCTCCAGTTCTACTGACAGTCACAGTAGAGCTGTTCATGGCGATTGGTGTACCAGGATTTCCTTAGCTTTGTCTAATGCTTCAACCATTTTTGACATTTGATCAAATCAAAAATGCGTTTGACCTCAAGCACTTCTGCTACTTTTTCAAGACCCATAATCCACGTATTGCTTATTCATTTGCACTGAAATTATTGAAATGATGTTTGGTAAAAGTTCTTGGTTGTTCCAGGAGCCTTTAAAGGGATATTATAATGTCTTTAAAGACTGTTTAAAGCAGATCAAGTTGTGTTTATCAAAAGTCAACAGATTTCAAGTTGTTTCCATATCCCTGTTCATTTTGTTAGTATGTTTGGTTTTGTTCTGTCTCCCCCTTTTAGCCTGTGAGCCCACTGTTGGGTAGGGACTGTCTCTATATGTTGTCAACTTGTACTTCCCAAGCGCTTAGTACAGTGCTCTGCACACAGTAAGCACTCAATAAATGTGATTGATTGATTGATTGATTGATTGATTGATTGATTCCCTGAAATTCTGAAGTCATAAACTTGGAAAAATTCAGATTCTTCCACCCCAATCTGGAATACTATGCATCTCAGTTTCAGGAATTTTTGAGTCTTATTTCCCATTAACCTTCCCAGGCATCCAGCTGAAGGAGAATAATCTTTTACTAGTGTAGAATGGCCAGTAAAAGGGCAGAAGGCAATCAAAAGGAGCTGGAGTCATACTTTAGGTCCCACTGCGACTCTTGACACTCACTTATGGAACTTGATCCTTCTCTCCATGAGGGACATTGCAGAGGGAAAACAAGGATTGGGGGAGAAGGTGAAGAAGAAAAGGAAGAGGGGGAGGAGAAGGAGAGGAAGGGGGAGAAAGAGGAGAAAAGGGGGCAGAAGGTGGGGAGGAGAAGGAGGAAAGAGCATTTTATTTTCCTGGATTCTTCACTGAATCTTGTAGATTAAGTAACTCAGCTTCCCTGTACCATTCAAGCTGAAATCTACAAAATGACAACAGAAATGAATGGAGGTGGGAAGATGGAAAAATGAGGACTCTTCCACCTGGAAAGACAAAGGATGTTGGCTATGTTTGAACATCAATCCCATAAACAGAATCAGAAGCTGTCTAATGAAATTGGTGGTAAGCATATGGAATATATTACAAGAGGAAGCTGTTGAGGGAGAAAATAATTCCCTAGTGCTCCTATAATATCGTAAAAACGTGTTCTGGTGCAACTGAATGTAGGTTCAAGAGGGGTTTGCAGTAATTAGAGGATCAAATTAGAGATCTTGAGGGAAGTGTTACAGAATTTAGGTGGCTGGAGAGTTTATGTTCATGGACAATCGGTCCATAATAGAATAAAGTTATGGGTATTTGAAGTTACCAGTGAGGATGGGAGTATAGGAGAGCAATCACCAATCAACAGGTTCTTCTAAGGAGCAAATAACATCCTCCCCGAGAAAATACCCAATGTAGTTTGGATATACCAGAATGCAATTGAAAGAATTGCATTCATTCATTCATTCATTTCATTCAATCGTATTTATTAAGCACTTACTGTGTGCAAAGCACTGTACTAAGCACTTGGGATGTGCAAGTCAGCAACATATAGAGACGGTCGCTACCCAACAATGGGCTCACAGTCTAGAAGGGGGAGACAGACAACAAAACAAAACATGTAGACAGGTGTCAAAATCGTCAGAACAAATAGAATTAAAGCTATGTGCACATCATTAACAAAATTAATAGAACCGTAAATATGTACAAGTAAAATAGAGTAATAAATCTGCACAGATATATACAAGTGCTGTGGGGAGGGGAAGGAGGTAGGGCGGGGGAGGATGGGGACGAGGAGAGGAAAAAGGGGGCTCAATCTGGGAAGGCCTCCTGGAGGAGGTGAGCTCTCAGTAGGGCTTTGAAGGGAGGAAGAGAGCTAGCTTGGCAGATGTGTGGAGGGAGGGCATTCCAGGCCCGGGGGAGGACGTGGGCCGGGGCTCGACAGCAGGACAGGCGAGAACGAGGTACAGTGAGGAGGTGAGCGGCAGAGGATCAAAGGGTGCGGGTTGGGCTGGAGAAGGAGACAATGGACGTGAGGTAGGAGAGGGGAGGTGATGGAGAGAGGATATGGCTTACTGGGAGTCATTTATATCTCATAGTGGTATTGCGTGGAGCTTTATATCTCTTCATATCTTGTATAGTTATACAAATAAATACTGCCTGTCTTGGATTCAAAGAGCTTAACAGACAGGGAGCATGAATGAGGTCTTGTTCTCTACAATTCCCAAGCGATACTTTTCACATTTGGTTGCTGAATTTCTGCACCTTGATCATATTGATGATAGTGATTATGAAGCTATGATTGCTACTGATGTTAGTAAATTGGTGATGATGAAAATGATTAGTGTAGGTGATTTTTAACCTAAAGTCTGTGGAGGTGCTGATTTGGGGTGTATCTAATGGGCAATAAACTCCAGCTATAAAACCATTGGGTTTGATGCATTTGCTCCATCCACTAGCAATTATTCAGTGGTTGATTATTCAATTGCCTTTGTTTCTTGTCTGCCCTTTCTTGTATGAAGACTATCTCAGGGCTAACAGGAGCAAAGGAAGGCCTGGGAAAGGTTGATAGTCTCACTTTAATTTCATCAATTATAATTGCTGATTCTTAGGCCAAGTTCACCTGAGCAAATCATCTAGACAATCGAGGCAAAAGATACAAGAAAAAAACTCCAAAAAAACACTTTTGGGCTTCAACTCCTCAGATTAGTCTTTGTCTTCATTTACAATTGAGCTTTCTAAAAAATGGAATACTCGGGAATCATTTTTCTTGACAGAGGCAATACTGGTTGGCTATAGTCACTCTTTCCCATATTTGTTAACATAGTACCAATTTAAATTTCTGTCAAAAATGACAGGTTGCAATTTATTTATTTATTCTCACTTTCAATTGTATTTCAAATATATGCAGGTTACAGTGATCCTTTATCAAAGGCTCCTTTGGGACTTTCATTTATTCACCTTTTTACACAGCACTCTGCATCTAATCTTCTAGTTATGTTTGCAACACTTCTTCAAGCTTTAATTCTTTGACATCTTTCGTATTTTTCTGCCTTTTCATTATCCACCTGAAAGTATTATTTTAAATTAATACTGGATCTAGACTTCTGAAACCCTCTGGAGTATCTATGATGTAAATGGTGTGTGAGTATATTTTCATATATATGGACACACATCACACTTGGAAATATATGTATATTTCTTTAAATATATACTACATATATATTCATATATGTGTCCTTCATTTTTCAAGATGAACTTACTGATGGTGCAATCCTATGCATATACGATCCAAGTGTATGTAGTATTAACTCGGAGGTCTTAGGACCTGTGTCTTCTACATGCAGAAGGTGCTGAATAAATTATCTTGATTGATTAATTGATTGATTGGTACGCATGGCAAGACCACTTTAAAAGCAATACTTTTTCCAATATTGTTTGCAAACAAGGGTAGACTCTTTTTTGATAATTGGGTTATTCCTAGGCAGGGTCTATCTTTTTTTTGCAAGTCTGTCTCTTGGAATCAATCAATTGCATGTATTGAAGGAGTGCCTCCTGTGTCTTGAGTGATTTAGTAAAAGTACTTGGGAGAAAAGAATACAGATAAAAGATGCAAAACCTTCCCTGAAGAGGCTTACAATCCAATAGAGGAGGCAGATATAAAATAACATACAGACAGGGAGAAAGAGAGAATGGAACGATGGATAAGTGAATAAATCAGTGCTCAAACATTAGAGAATATGAATGTTAATTTACACAAAAGTGCTATGGGAGCTGTAAATTCCTGAGTGTGGTGATGGCTTAATGGATATGACTTGGGGAGAAAAACATTAATCTGGAAATGCATCTTAGAAGAGGGAAGGGAATTCAGGAGGAGAGGAATTTCATAACAGGAGAAACTGTGTGGCCAAAGGACTGGATATAGGTGAGTAGAGAATGAAGCCGAGTGTGAAGGTTAGCTTGAGGGGAAGAAGTGTGAGCTAGAACTTAAGGGGATACATTTTTCAAGTCATCATGCCCCATTTAACCTCCTTACTTGAACTACCTTCCCTTCATGACCAAATTGTTGCTCTCAACACCACCCTATCTAGTGAACTCAACTCACTTGTTCCTCTATCCTGTTGTAATAATAACGATAATAATGGTAATTGTTAAGCACTTACTATGTGCCAAGCACTGTTCTAAGCACTGAGCACTGTTAGATCTCATATCACTAACCCACAGCCCTAGATCACCTCCACAGTCTGCTTCCTTCACTCTTGAGCCACCTCCACAGTCTGCTTCCTTCACTCTTGAGCACAGGCCACAGAGTGGAAATCTAGATATCAAACTGACCTCATCCAATTCAAGTTTATCCGTGCGTGCTTTAAATCTCCCCTCTCCTCTGTCTGGAATAATTATTTCTCCATTCTTATTGACACCAATGCCCTTGCCAGTTGTTCCAGATGCTTAACGCCCTCCTCAAACCCCCATCCCCCTGCCTCTCCATCACTTGCCCCTAATGAGAAAATTGAGAAAATTGAAATTATAAGGTGTCCCTGGCCCCTTCCCAGTCCCATTCACCTCCTGAACCATCTGCAACTCTCCCTTTGCTCCCAGCAGTATCTCTAGGGGAGATCTCCTACCTTCTCTCAAAATCCACCCCCTTCACCTGCTCATCTGACCCCATTCCTTCGCACCTTATCAAAACACTTGCCCCCTTCCTTCTTCCCTCCCTAACCAACATTTTCAGCTGTTCCCCCTCCAATGGCTTCTTCCCCACTGCTTTCAACATACCCATGTCACCCCTATCCAACAAAATCCCTCCTCTGACCCCACGGCTCCCTCCAGATACTGCCCCATCTCCTTCCTACCACTCCTATCCAAACTGCTTGAGCGAGTCATCTGCAACTGCTGTCATACATTCCTCTCCTCCGATTATCTCCTGGATGCCCTCCCATTTGGCTTCCATCCTCCTCACTCCACAGAAACCACCCACTCAAAGGTCACCAATGATCTCTGTCTTGCCAAATCCAATGGCCTCTACTCCATCCTAATCTTCCTCAACCTCTCAGCTGCCTTCAACTCTCAACCATCCCCTTCTGGAAACATTATCCAACCTCAGCTTCATTGACATTGTCCTCTACTGGTTCTTTTCCTGTCTCACTGGCCACTCATTCTCAGTCTCTTTCACGGGCCCCTCCTTTGCTTCCCACCCCCTAACTGCAGGGGTCCCTCAAGGTTCAGTTCTGAGTCCCCTTCTATTCTCCATTTACAACCACTCCTTTGGAGAACTCACTCACTCACATGGCTTCAACCACTATGGGGATGATTTGTACTTGCCAACTGGTACTTCCCAAGCACTTAGTACAGTGTTCTGCACACAGTAAGCACTCAATAAATACGATTGAATAAATGAATGAATGAATTCCCAAATCTGCATCTCCAACCCTGATCTCTCTCCCTCTCTGCTGTCTCACATTTCCTCCTGCCTTCAAGACATCTCTACTTGGATGTCCTCCCGTCACCACAAACTTAAAATGTCGAAATCAGAACTCCTTATCTTCCCACCCAAATCCTGTCCTTCCCCTGACTTTCCCATCGCTGTAGAAAGTACCGCCATCCTTCCTGTCTCACAAGCCCATACCCTTGGCATTATCCTTCACTCCTCTCTTTCAACTCACATATTCAATCTGTCACTAAACACTTTCAGTTCAGCCTTCACAACATCTCTAAAATCTGCCCTTTCCACTCCATCCAAACTGTTATCACGTTAATCCAATCACTTATCCTGTCCCGCTTGATTACTGTATCAGCCTCCTTTCTGACCTCCCTGCCTCCTGTCTCTCAATCAATCAATCAATCAATCAATCGTATTTATTGAGCGCTTACTATGTGCAGAGCACTGTACTAAGCGCTTGGGAAGTACAAATTGGCATCACATAGAGACAGTCCCTACCCGATAGTGGGCTCACAGTCTAAAAGGGGGAGACAGAGAACAGAACCAAACATACCAACAAAATAATATAAGTAGGATAGAAATGTACAAGTAAAATAAATAAATAAATAAATAAACAGAGTAATAAATATGTACAACCATATATACATATATACAGGTGCTGTGGGGAAGGGAAGGAGGTAAGACGGGGATGGAGAGGGGGACGAGGGGGAGAGGAAAGAAGGGGCTCAGTCTGGGAAGGCCTCCTGGAGGAGGTGAGCTCTCAGCAGGGCCTTGAAGGGAGGAAGAGAGCTAGCTTGGCGGATGGGCAGAGGGAGGGCATTCCAGGCCCGGGGGATGACGTGGGCCGGGGGTCGATGGCGGGACAGGCGAGAGCGAGGTACAGTGAGGAGATTAGTGGTGGAGGAGCGGAGGGTGCGGGCTGGGCAGTAGAAGGAGAGAAGGGAGGTGAGGTAGGAGGGGGCGAGGTGATGGAGAGTCTTGAAGCCCAGGGTGAGGAGTTTCTGCCTGATGCGCAGATTGATCGGTAGCCATTGGAGGTTTTTGAGGAGGGGAGTGATATGTCCAGAGCGTTTCTGGACAAAGATAATCCGGGCAGCAGCATGAAGTATGGATTGAAGTGGAGAGAGACACGAGGATGGGAGATCAGAGAGAAGGCTAGTGCAGTAGTCCAGACGGGATAGGATGAGAGCTTGAATGAGCAGGGTAGCGGTTTGGATGGAGAGGAAAGGGCGGATCTTGGCAATGTTGCGGAGCTGAGACCGGCAGGTTTTGGTGAGGGCTTGGATGTGAGGGGTGAATGAGAGAGCGGAGTCGAGGATGACACCAAGGTTGCGGGCTTGTGAGACGGGAAGGATGGTAGTGCCGTCAACAGAGATGGGAAAGTCAGGGAGAGGACAAGGTTTGGGAGGGAAGACAAGGAGCTCAGTCTTCGACATGTTGAGCTTTAGGTGGCGGGCGGACATCCAGATGGAGATGTCCTGAAGGCAGGAGGAGATGCGAGCCTGGAGGGAGGGGGAGAGAGCAGGGGCAGAGATGTAGATCTGGGTGTCATCAGCGTAGAGGTGATAGTTGAAGCCGTGGGAGCGAATGAGGTCACCAAGGGAGTGAGTGTAGATTGAGAACAGAAGGGGACCAAGCACTGAACCTTGGGGAACTCCCACAGTAAGAGGATGGGAGGGGGAGGAGGAGCCTGCAAAAGAGACTGAGAAAGAACGACCGGAGAGGTAAGAGGAGAACCAGGAGAGGACGGAGTCTGTGAAGCCAAGGTCAGATAACGTGTTGAGGAGAAGGGGGTGGTCCACAGTGTCAAAGGCAGCTGAGAGGTCGAGGAGGATTAGGACAGAGTATGAGCCGTTGGATCATCACTCCAGTCCAAACTTTACTCTGCTGCCCAGATTATTTTTCTACAGAAACATTCAGGACACATTTCCCCACTCCTCAAGAACCTCCAGTAGTTACTATCCACCGCCACATAAAACAGAAACTCTTCACCATCAGCTTTAGAGCATTAAATCACCTTGCCACCTCCTACGTCAACTTGCTACTCTCCTACTACAACCCAGCCCTCACAGTTCATTCCTCTATTGCCAAACTTCTTACTGTACCTCAACCTCATCTATCTTACTACTAACCTCTTGCTCACGTCCTGCCTCTGGTCTGGAAAGCCCTCTCTCTTCGTATCTGTCAGACAGTTACTCTCCCCCACTTCAAAGCATTATTGAAGGCATGTCTCCTCCAAGTGGCCAGCCCAATAGCTATTCTTTCCTCTTCTCCCACTAACTCCTGTATCGCCTTGACTTGCTCCCTTTATTAATCCTGTCCCCAGTCCCACAGCACTTATTTATTCAATATTACTTGTTGAGCACTTACTGTGTGCAGAGCACTGTACTAAGCACTTGGAAGAGTACAATACAACAATAAACAGAGACATTCCCTGCCCACATGGACCTTACAGTCTAGAGGGGAGGAGTCTGATTCATAGTGACTCCATGGATTTTCATTCTCCAGAAACGTCCTGTCCTCTGCCATAATCCTCTGCCATAATGCCATAATAATACATCTCATTTACTTGACTCTAGGACAGGAGTGCCTTATTGGCACCAAATTGGAACCTTTCTAATGGTTCTTCTGTTATCGTTGTTATAGCCTCTGTCCATCTAGCTGCTGTTCTGCCTCTTCCACTTTTTCTCTGGACTTTTCTTAGCATTAGTGTCTTCTCCAGAGAATTAGTCCTCCTGATTATGTGTCCAAAATAAGTCATCTTTTGGCCTTCCAAAGACCAATTTGGTTTAATTTGCTCCAAAATCCATTGATGATTAGGGAGGGAAGAATCAATCAACCAATTGTATTTATTGGCCACATACTGTGTGCAGAACATTGTATGTACCAAGAGCTTGAGAGGGTACAATATATCAGAGTTGGCTGGCATGTTCCATGCCCAAAAGGAGCTTAAAGTCAAGAGGAAAGTGAAAACAATGTTTTTTAGAAGCTGAAAGGGGACAGGGTTAGATGCACCAAATAGATGAGAGATCACCTCTTAAGAGATGGTTGGAAAAGGATGACAAAGAGGATGTCGGGGTGAAAGCAAGTTGGAGACAGTTAGGAGATATCCCCACTCTTCGTGGTGCCTTCTCTTGAGGAGAACAGTTCCTTTCCCGAGAGCTGTCCCCTAAGTGGGTCTGGAGGCTGCATTGACATAAACGGTAGTTTAGTGTCTTAACTTCCACAACTTTTTTCTTCCTCTTTCCTATTCTTTCCCTTCAGCTCCCTCTCTCTTCTGTTTCCAGGAAAGGAATGATATACTAAAGACTTAGGTGTCTCAGCCTAACTCCTCCTCAGAATCAACGTGTCGCATATATTAGCCAAGGCAACAGGCAATTAATGGAATCACTACAGTGATGCCACAAAACAAAACTTGTAGACAGGTGTCAAGATCGTCAGAATAAATAGAATTATAGCTATATGCACATCATTAACAAAATAGAGTAGTAAATATGTACAAGTAAAGCAAATAGTGTAATAAATCTGTACAAATATACACCAGTGCTGTGGGGAAGGGAAGGAGGTAGGGCAGAGGGGGGAATGGGGAGGAGGAGAGGAAAAAGGGGACGCAGTCTGGGAATCAATCAATCAATCAATCGTATTTATTGAGCGCTTACTGTGTGCAGAGCACTGTACTAAGCGCTTGGGAAGTACAAGTCGGCAACATATAGAGACGGTCCCTACCCAACAGTGGGCTCACAGTCTAGAAGAGGGAGACAGAGAACAAAACAAAACATATTAACAAAATAAAATGAATAGAATAGATATGCACAAGTAAAATAAATAAATAAATGGAGTAATAAATATGTACAAACATATATACAGGTGCTGTGGGGAAGGGAAGAAGGTAAGGTGAGGGGGGTGGAGAGGGGGAAGAGGGGGAGAGGAAGGAGGGGGCTCAGCCTGGGAA
This sequence comes from Tachyglossus aculeatus, assembly GCF_015852505.1. NCBI lineage: Eukaryota > Metazoa > Chordata > Mammalia > Monotremata > Tachyglossidae > Tachyglossus > Tachyglossus aculeatus. Next base: position 26,344,133 of record NC_052075.1, on the reverse strand, counting down.
GGCCTCCTGGAGGAGGTGAGCTCTCAGTAGGGCCTTGAAGGGAGGAAGAGAGCTAGCTTGGCAGATGGGCAGAGGGAGGGCATTCCAGGCCAGGGGGATGACGTGGGTCGGAGGTCGACGGCGGGACAGGCGAGAACGAGGCACGGTGAGGAGATTAGCGGCAGAGGGGTGGAGGGTGCGGGCTGGGCTGGAGAAGGAGAGAGGGGTAGGAGGGGGTGAGGTGATGGAGAGCCTTGAAGCCGAGGGTGAGGAGTTTCTGCCTGATGTGCAGGTTGATTGGTAGCCACTGGAGATTTTTGAGGAGGGGAGTAACATGCCCAGAGCGTTTCTGGACAAAGACAATCCGGGCAGCGGCGTGAAGTATTGATTGAAGTGGGGAGAGACAAGAGGATGGGAGATCGGAGAGGAGGCTGATGCAGTAGTCCAGACGGGATAGGATGAGAGCTTGAACGAGCAGGGTAGCGGTTTGGATGGAGAGGAAAAGGCGGATCTTGGCAATGTTGCGGAGCTGAGACCGGCAGGTTTTGGTGATGGCTTGGATGTGAGGGGTGAACGAGAGAGCGGAGTCGAGGATGACACCAAGGTTGTGGGCCTGTGAGACGGAAAGGATGATAGTGCCGTCAACAGTGATGAGAAAGTCAGGGAGAGGGCAGGGTTTGGGAGGGAAGACAAGGAGTTCAGTCTTGGACATGTTGAGTTTTAGGTGGCGGGCAGACATCCAGATGGAGATGTCCTGAAGGCAGGAGGAGATGCGAGCCTGGAGGGAGGGGGAGAGAGCAGGGGCAGAGATGTAGATTTGGGTGTCATCAGCATAGAGATGATAGTTGAAGCCGAGAGAGCGAATGAGGTCACCAAGGGAGTGAGTGTAGATAGAGAACAGAAGGGGACCAAGAACTGAACCTTGAGGAAGCTTGGGAAGGCCTCCTGGAGGAGGTGAGCCCTCAGTAGGGCTTTGAAGGGAGGAAGAGAGCTAGTTTCATGGATGTGTGGAAGGAGCGCATTCCAGGCCAGGGGAAGGACATGGGCCGGGGGTCGATGGCGGGACAGGCGAGAACAAGGCACAGTGAGGGGGTTAGCAGTGGTAGAGGAGTGGTGGGTGCGGGCTGGGCTGTAGAAGGAGAGGAGGGAGGTAAGGTCTAGACAGTGAGCTCGTTGTTGGGTAGGGGCCATCTCTATATGTTGCCAACTTGTACTTCCCAAGTGCTTAATACAATGCTTTGCATACAGTAAGCGCTCAATAAATACGATTGAATGAATGAATGAGTACAGTGGAGTTGCTGAGTTACCAGGAATATGGGGTCTACCTCTTCTCTCCTATCTCACCACTGAACTCTCACCCATGTCCTGCCACTGGCCTGGAAAGCCCTCCCTCTCCATAACCAACAGACAATTATTTTCCTCACAGTCAAGGCCTTATTGAAGGCATCTCTCCTCCAAGAGACCTTCCCTGACTAACCCCTCTTTTGCTCTTCTCCCACTCCCTTCTGTGCCACCTTAATTTGCTCCCCCCTCTCAACCTCACAGCACTTAGCTATATATCTGTAATTTTATTTATTTACATAAATGTCTGCCTCCCTCTCTAGACTGTAAGCTCACTGTGGGTAGGGAATGTATCTGTTATTGTATTGTACTCTTCCCAGCACTAAGTACAGTTCTCCATGCAATGTAAGCATTCAGTAAATAGTGACTGAATGGGTGATGAGCAGATAAAGCCAAAAGAAAAAGAGCTAGAATTTTGCTTTAGTAGTATGTCTATATCTTCACCCAAAATATGTTTAACATCCCAAATGAATCAGTTCCATTGAGAACCATCCTATAGCAATAGAAGTACTAGTAGTAATCCAAGTAGTTGTTGTATAAGTAGTAGTGTAGTAGTATTAGTAGTCAGTCATATTTATTGAGCGCTTACTGTTTTCGGAGCACTGTATTAAATCATTTGGGAGATTATAATATAACAAAGCTCTCCATCACCATGTCCCTTCTTACCTCACCACCCTTCCCTCCTTCTACATCCCAGCCCTCACACTCTGCTCCTCTGGTATTAACCTTCTTACTGTGCCTCATTCTTGCCTGTCCTGCCATCGACTCCTGGCCCACGTCCTACCTCTGGCCTGGGATGCCCTCCCTCCTCAAATCTGCAAAACTAGCACATTTCCCCCCTTCAAAGTCCTGCTGAAAGCTCACCTCTTCCAGGAGGACTTTCCAGACTAAGCCCCCCTTTTCCTCTGCTCTCCCTCCCCGTCCCACAGCACTTGTGTATCTATGTACATATTTATAATTATAATTCTATTTATTTTTATTAATGATGTGCATATATCTATAATTCTATTTATTTATAATGATGCTACTGATGCTTCTTTACTTGTTTTGATGACTGTCTCCCCCTTTTAGACTGTGAGTCTATTGTGGATAGAGATTATCTCTGTTGCTGAATTGTACTTCCCCAGCACTTAGTACAATGTTCTGCACACAGTAAGAGCTCAATAAACACAATTGAATGAATGAATGAATAAACAGACACATTTCCTGGCCACAGTGAGCTTACAGTTTAGTAGAAATAGTAGTAGTCATAGTACTAATATTGGTTAGTGTTTTTCCTGGGTACAAAGACTGTACTAAGCCCTTGGACGGAATACACTAGTGAAATTTAGACAGGGTCCCTGGTACGTAACGGACTCACAATCTTAGACTAATGGGGGAAATGGGACTGGCAAAGGACAAATAAGGATAAAATCAAATGATAAAAACACAAAATCAATCAATTGATCATATTTACTGAGCAATTACTGTGTGCAGATCACTGTAAACACAAAATCAATCGATCATATTTACTGAGCACTTACTGTGTGCGGAGCCCTGTACAAGGCACTTGGAAGACTACAGTATGACAGAGTTGGTAGACATGTTCCCCGCCCACAAGAAACTTGCATCTAGAGGATGACATCTATTAAAATGGATAAATACATGATGGGTATTAACTTAAGAGCTGTGGGGCTGAGGATGATAAAAGATGAGGACAAGTATAAAAACAAATAATAATAATGGTGGCGTTTATTAAGCGCTTACTATGTTCAAAGCACTGTTCTAAGCGCTGGGGAGGTTACAAGGTGATCGGGTTGTCCCAGGCGGGACTCACAGTTTTAATCCCCATTTTACAGATGAGGTAACTGAGGCACAGAGAAGTTAAGTGACAAATCAAACAAAAACATTGTGGGGTCCTGTGACTATGAGAGCACAATTTCAGGATTCTCATGGCGGGTGAGTTAGATACATCTGTGCCTCAGGAGCTCACAATCTAAGAATAAGTAAGGGAGGGTTTGGGTGGTAGACACAAAAAGAAAGATAAAATAATATGAATTGGAAAGATGAGGCTCGGAGTCCAATGTGTTGGGTGACAAAAAAGACCAGGAGGGCCTCGCAATGTGGTTGTCCAGCGCATCCAGATTCCAGTCACGATCAAAGCTTCCCGAAGTTCTAAATTTAGTGGAAGTCTCCACTGCCTGAGTCCCACAGGCCCAGGATGAGAGATGGGGGGTCAGCAGGGTTACTAGCCATGTTGGCCAGCTGCCACAGCATTAGTTCTTCCTAACTGGCAGGGTACTGAGTCAGAGAAGTCAGAGACACCCCTAGGAGGAACAATTGTGGCCTGCCTTTTCCAAACTAACTTGCTCACGTCACAGAACCTGCATCTATGACAGGTCAAGTTTTCTCTCCAGTTTTGTTAATAATAATAATAATAATGATGGTATTTGTTAAGGGCTTACTATGTGCCAAGTATTCATTCATTCAGTTCATTGCATTTGTTCATTTAATTCATTAAATCATATTTATTGAGCACTTACTATGTGCAGAGCACTGCAGTAAGCACTTGGGAAGAACAATTCAGCAACAGAGACAATCCCTGCCCAAAATGGGCTCACAGTCTAGAAGCGGGGAGACAGACATCCAAACAAGTAAACAGGTAACAGTAGCAGCATTATAAATAAATAGAATTATAGGTATATGCGCATCATTAATAAAAATAAATAGAAAAATATGGAATGCTTCACATATTTGCATCTAAGCGCTAGGGTAGATACAAGGTAATCAGGCTGTCCCACATGGGGCTCACAGTCTTAATCCCCATTTTACAGATGAGGTAACTGAGGCACAGAGAAGTTAAGTGGCTTGCCCAAGACAAGTGGCAGAACTGGGATTGGAATCCATGTCCTCTGACTCCCAAGCCCGTGCTCTTTCCACTGACCCACACTTCTTTCTGCTCGCTTATTGCAAACCACATATCCCCCTGTTTTCAGTCTGGACACTTGCTTTTGTGTCTATAAAGGGTTTACTCACCAGGGTTTATTTTCCATCAGATGCTTGTAGGCAAAGGCATCCACACAAAATGCTCAGTTATTATTCAATTCAAATGAAAAATTCAAAATGTATTTCTGAAGAAGTGAGATGTGACCTTCCCTGAGCACGCACTAGGGGGATATTCAGAAATGCAGCATGACTAGAGAAGCAGCATGGCTCAGTGGAAAGAGCAAGGGCTTTGGAGTCAGAGGTCATGGGTTCAAATCCTGGCTCCACGACTTGTCAGCTGTGTGACTTTGGGCAAGTCACTTAACTTCTCTGTGCCTCAGATACCTCATCTGTAAAATGGGGATTTAGACTGTGAGCCCCACGTGGGAGAACCTGATCACCTTGGAACCTCCCCAGCACTTAGAACAGTGCTTTGCATATAGTAAGCGCTTAATAAATACCATTAAAAAAAATGCTTGCCCCAAGCAAATCTCTGGACTTTGAACTATACAGACAAAAAGATAAAGAAACTTCTTGATCTTAATTTCTGTATGAAATCCTGGGGAGATCATAGAAGTTACCCTTTGGATCTCCAACAACTAGTCCACAGATGAGATGTCCCGGTGGTAACATTCACACTGTGCTCCTGCTGGGTCTTGAGTGCTGAGGCTCTGAGAACTATTCCCGAGCTATTGCTTAGCAATATTTCTGTTGTATCTGTGTTCTCCACCTGCTCCCACTTCATACGTACACTTGTTGTCTGACCACCTCCCCCAGTGGATCAGAAGCTCCTCAGGACAGAGAGGATGTCTTTTATTTCTAACTGTAGACTGGATGTACATTGTTAGTAAACATTATTGAGTAAATGGATGGTTGAATGGGTAGGTAGATGGATGGATGGTAGATGGATGAATGAGAGAGGGAGAGTCTGAAAGGTATAAGTAAGAACAAAAGGGAACCTTCTCCTGTCTCAGGTTTGAGATCAATTCTGGCTCAATGAAGGCCACTGTGATGGGATATGTTGGCAGTAGGGTAAGTGAAAAATATTCTGGTCCCTCAAGAGCTGTTTCAGAAGGTCAGTTTCTGGGCCAGGAAACTGCGCAGTGCTGGAGTATGGGGCTGCCCATGCCCTTGGTCTAGATTCAAGAACCCCAAAGGGAGCAGGGCTGGCCTTAATAAGATGATAGGCATGAGAAACTCCTTTGTGGCCTGAATCTAAAGAGAGAATCATATCAGCATCTGATAAAACCTGCTCTGTGCTTATTGCCACTTGCCTTACCTGTGACATCTCTCACTGGTCTGGGGGCAAATCTTCTATTTTCTTACACATTTCAAATTCCAGTGAGCAAAAACCATCCTGGGGGAATATTGATTAGGACCATAATGAAAGGAATTCAGCTTGTTCCGTTTCCAATTAGCACCATAATTACAGTCAGAGGAACGATGCCCTTGGATAAATGACCAGAATTGAATCTGTGCGTTAGGTAATTTTTCAGGGCAGATGGAACTAAAGTAATGCTACTGGGGAACACTGGATAAAGTATTCTACTGAATGATAAGGCATTCTATATTAGCCCTACCTTGCCCTCCATTCCAGTGATGTACAGTGAAGAAATTTATTTCCTCTCTTCAATCAATCGATGCATAGTATTTATCGAGCCTCTGTTTTGCAGAGACCATGGTCCTAAGCGTTTGGGAGAGTACAGTAGAGTTAGCAGACACTATCCCTGTCTGCAGGGAGCTGTCTGCAGTGAAGTCTGGCACCAAAATAAATTACAAGTAGGGGTAAGCATCAGAGTTTAGAGATACATGTGTACTATAGATGGGTAGGAGGTGGCTACCTAAGTGTTTAGGTGGCATGGAAGTGGTGAAGTGGGAGAAGGTGATGATATGGGGTAGGGAATTGAGAGATTAACAAGGGAAGCCTTTCTGGAGCAGATATAATTTTAGAAAGGCTTTGATGACGTAGAGAGTGGTGACCTGCCTGGTGGGAAGATCAATCAGTCAATCGACCAATAGTATTTGTTGAGCACTTACTGCGTGCACTGTCCTAAGAGCACTGCAAAGAGGGAGGGAATTCCAGGTGGAAAAGAAGGTGAGAGCAGGAGACTGGTGGTGAGAAAGACAGGATTGAGGCATAGCGACATAGCTTGGACATAGTCTCTGTCCCACATGGGGCTCCTAGTCTTAATCTGCATTTTACAGATGAGGGAACTGAAGCCCAAAGAAGTTAAGTGACTTGCCCAGGGTCCCACAGCAGACACGTGGCAGAGCCAGGATTAGAACCCAGGTCCTTCTGACTCCCAGTCACGCGCTCCATCCACTAAACCACACTGCTTCTCATTCAATAAATGCCATTGATTGATGGATGGATAAATCACTCAATTTAATTTATTGAATACCCCTTCTGGGCAGGACCCTTTTCTAAGTACTTAGGAGAATAGGATAGAGTCAGTAGACATGATCCCAGTCCTCAAGGATGTTGCAGTGTAGCATGGGAGGATAGATATAAAGTAATTTACAGGTAAGAGGAAGAACAAATGGATATGATGACGAGTGAATACTAAAATGATCAGATATGTAAGTCTATGTGTACAGAAGTGCTACAGGTATCTACGTGCCCAGAAGTGAATGGTTGAACTAGAACAGAGCACGTCACTTGGGAGCTAACACCTGGTGAGGGGAGGAAGTAATCAGGGAAGGCCTCCTGGAGGAAATTTCAAAAGGGCTTTGAAGATAAGGAGAGCTTTGATGTGGTGGAAATGAAAGGGGAAGGATTTCCAGGCAGGAGGAAAGTTAGAACTGGGAGAAATGGGAGTGAGGGAGGCAGAGTGAATAGGTTAGCTTTAGAGGAATGAAGAAGGCAGTTGGGAGAAGAGAACTGATTAGTAGTCATGAGGGACCTGACTACTAATTCAATAATAATAATAATAATAATAACAATAATAATAATAATAATAATAATGGCATTTGTTAAGCGCTTTGTGCAAAGCACTGTTCTAAGAGCTGAGGAGGACACAAGGTGATCAGGTTGTCCCACGTGGGACTCACAGTCTTAATCCCCATTTTACAGATGAGGTAACTGAGGCACAGAGAAGTTAAGTGACTTACCCAAAGTCACACAGCTGTAATAGCTATAATTCTATTTGTTCTGATGATTTTGACAACCGTCTACATGTTTTGTTTTGTTGTCTGTCTCCCACTTCTAGACTGTGAGCCCATTGTTGGGTAGGGACCGTCTCTATATGTTGCTGACTTGTACTTCCCAAGCACTTTGTACAGAGCTCTGCACACAGTAAGCGCTCAATAAATATAATTGAATGAATGAATGAAAAGGAGCACGTTAAAACATGATCTAATTAAAAGAGCAGGAGACAGGGAATGAGGAGACTGCAGGTCTAAACCTGGTTCTGCCCCTGCCCTCCTATTTGGCTCCTTTGTGTACCAATGATAATAACTGTTGTGTAACTATGTGCCAAGCATGGTACTAAGTGCTGGGGTAAATACAAGTTAATCAGTCAATTAATAAATCATATTTTTTGAGCACTTACAGTGTGAAGATCACTGTACTAAGTTCTTGGGAAGTTGAACACAGTTTGTATCTTGCATTGGGCTCACAGTCTACATAGAAGGGAGAACAGGTACTGAATTCCCACTATACAAATGAGTAAACTGAGGCTCAGAGAGTTAAGTGATTGATCGATGTCACTTTACAGGCAAGTGGCAGAACTCAGATTAGAAGCCAGATCTTTTCCTTAGACCATCCTGTGTCTCTCCATGCCTCAGTTTCTTCTTTAAAATAGAGATAATATTTCTATTATATTTCTCCTAGACTGTGGGGGTCAGCCAAAGTGTCCGATGTGATTATCTTGTATTTTAGCCCGTGCTTGTCAAATAGTAAGTGCTTCATAGGTGCCATCATTAGTAAAGCCACTGGACAGGAGTTTCTGCTTGATACACAGAGGAATGGTAGCCATTGAGGGTATTTCAGGAATGGGGAGATTTATTTGGAAAGTCACTTTAAAAAAATGATCCAGGCAGGAGAGTGCAATATGAATTGGAGAGAGGAGAGACTGAGACCTGGAGACCAGTGAGAAGGTCGACTCAGTAGACAAATGTATGGAGGCCAGCATGGATCCTCTTGAGAATAGTAATAGAAGTAATTGTAGTCACTGAAGGCCTGTCGTGTATCAGTGATGGGCAGTACTGCCTAGAGGAAAGAGCCCAGGCTTGAGAATCTGGAAACTCAAGTAATAATCCCACTCCTGCCACTTAGCTGCTGAGTGATCTTGGGCAACTTACTTAACTTCTAGGTACCTCAGTTTTAACATCTGCAAAATGGGGATTAAATACCTGTTCTTCCTCCCCCTTAGACTGTGATCCCCGCTATGATCCCCATGGGACAAAGACTATAACAATTCTGTTTGCAATCGTTTCTACCTACTGCTTGGAACATCCCAAGTGTTTGAAAGATATGACATTTATTCATGGCCAACCCACAGAAATATTCTAGGAGACTGTCCTTCCTGAAGTGCCTTCTCTTTATCATTCAATGAATAAAGTAAGCAATAGGAATCAAACAGTGTTAGTCAATTCGCAGCTTCAGGAGGCCAGACAGGACAGGAAAAAGGATGTCAGCAGGACATCTTTCCATTTGCTCTGTGGTGAACTAACACAGTGGAGAAATGATTTGAAGTAGGTCAGTCAGTAAATCATATTTATTGAATACTACTGTGTGCAGAACACTGTACTAAGCACTGGGTAGAATACAACAATTCCCTGCCCACAACGACCTTACAGTCTAGAGGGGGAAACAGGCATTAATATAAATAAATTACAAAAACTTACTTACAAAAACAAAAAGTGCTGTGGGGCTAGGCTAGGAGAGGGGATGAATAAAGGGAGCATTTCTGGGCAATGCAGAAGGGAATGGGAGAAGAGGAAAGATGGTCTTAATCAGGGAAGGCATCTTGGAAGAGATGTGTCTTCAGTAAGAATGTCTTATGTGTCTTCTTCTAGACTGTGAGCCCATGGTTGGGTAGGGACCGTCTCTATATGTTGCCAACTTGTGCTTTCTAAGTACTACACACAGTAAGTGCTCAATAAATACTATTGAATGAATGAATGAATAAGGGGGAGAGTGATTGTCTGACAGATACGAAGAGAGAGGGTGTTCCAGGCCAGAGGCAGAATGTGGGCAAGAGGTTGGTGGCAAGATGGATGAGATGGAGGTACGGTGAAAAGTTTAGCATTAGAGGAGTGAAGTATGTGGTCTGGGTTGTAGTAGGAGAGTAGGGAGGTGAGTGGGGGACAAGGCGATTGAGTGCTCTAAAGCCCATGATGAGGAGTTTCTTTCTGATGCGGAGATGGATGGGAAAACCCTGGAGGCTTCTGAGGAGAGGGGAAGCATGGCCTCAACGTTTCTGTCGAAAAATGATCCAGGCAGCAGAGTGAAGTAAGGACTGGAGTGGGGAGAGACAGAAGACTGGGAGGTCAGCAAGAAGGTTGATACAGTAATTAAGACAGGATAAAATAAGGGTTTGGATTAACCTGGTAGCAATTAATAATTTAAAGATACTCTGATTTACAGTCTCCAGTTATTTAGCACAATATTGGGAAAGAAGAATCCTACTGCTACTCTGCATGTAAGAGAGGAGTGACTTTTTGAGGTGGGCAAGAATCAGTTTCAGTCTAGAGTCTAGGAATTAGAGTGAAAACAAGGCAAGGTTCTGTAGACATCACCTTCACCACCACAAAGATCCAGACCTGAACACAGTTTGAAAGGAGCCAAGGAAGAATGTTATTTAGTAATTTTTATTTGATTTGGGGGTTGTTGTTTTTTAGCTAGAGCAGTCGAGGAGCCAATTACATTTTCTTTGATCATGAATGTCAGCTATATGAATATGTGTGGGAATTTGTGTGTGCAAATTGTATGGAGGCATGAAACAAATGCACATCAAATTGGGCAAATGCGAGTGTTTCTAAAAATGTTCAAATTATAGAGAATGCATCCTGTCTTCTCCTCAAAGGATGTCCCAAGATCAATACTTAGGAAAATAGATATATGATTTTTGAGGTTCTGAAATGAAAATTTGGAGATGAAGGAAAGCTATCACTGTTTCAAAGAGAAAGAGTTCAGCCAAGTGTACTCTGGACTTAATGTAAAAACAAAGTAGCTCACTTAATGGACAGATAACACTTTAGTTTTTGCTCTGTGCCCAGAAAGACAATAAACTAAGCTTGGAGAATGACGGAGAAAATTGTGTTTATCATGTTTTTCTTTTGCTTTGTTCAATGCTTCTTACTCGTGACATAACTTGGACAGGACAATGATACAGCACTGGATTAGACCAAGCACACTGTCTTCCCTAGAGATGATCTTTGGGGGAAAGTTTTTCCTGAGACTTTAGCTCTACAATCCTTATTCACCCATAATCTGGTACATTAAGGGTTTGTTTATCTAAAGCAGATTTATTGTGAGCCAGCTAAGAAGTCCCAATTTAGCATTACAGTTTTATTGGCACGTTTAGCTACTGTAGCCTACTGTTATTGTTTCACAGACTGAGATAAATAAATCCATCTCACAGTGCAAATTGCACTAAAGAAAACAGCAATAAAAAATTAGACCTCAACTCCCAGGCCTCAGAGGAGAGAGAGAAGTTCTGATTTCCTGTTCATCATGGCTCTGATGAGTTATTATCATCACACTTTCTGTGCCCTTCTCTCACTCACATGTTTTTATCTCTGTTACATTTTAAGTGTAGCATTTATTTGTTCTAGCCATTAATTGGAACCCAAAAGCTCACTCATTCCTATCTAGCTGTGGATTGAAGTGTTGCTATTTATAGTACAAGGATCAGTGGCTCTAATTCAGAAAAAAAAAATCTACAGCTCCCTGCTTGGAATTTTTCTGGTGTACCTTAAACACCATTAGGGATCTATTTTAGATTGGGTTAGAGGTTTTAAAATTTGAACTGGGGTGTTGCTTTCAAATAAATATTTTCAACTCCCTTATTTAGAAGGATGTATGGATGCATAAAAAATTTTAGGGAGCCAAGGAATCACAAATTAAATATAGTGGCAATTGTCAAATGTTGGTTACAGCACCACTCTCCCCTGAGTCTTGCTGAGTGGAATTGATACCAATTTCAAAATATGAAACAATCTGAAATATTGAGGATCATTGATTTTTTTTGTTCTGTTCTGTTTTTAAATAGTTTATTCCCATGCAATAAATGACCATGTCTATCAATTGTTCAATCAATCATTATTTATTGAGCACTAAGCACTTGGGGGAATATGATAGATTTAAAAGACATTATCCTTGCTCTCACCTGGTGGGGAAGACAGGCACAAAAATAAATTACAAGTGGAAATGATACAATGTACATGTTCATACATAAATGGGGGTTGGGAGTGTGAGGACCCAAGAGCTTAGGTGATGCTGAAGGATCATTTCTATTACTACTAATGGATCCACCACTTGATCAGAGGTATTAACCAAGTACTTACTGTGTGCAGCACACTATAATAAGCCCTTGGAAGAGTACAGAGTTGGTAGATACATTCCTTGCCCATAAGGAGCTCCTCGCCAAGATGAGGAGACAGACGTTAACATAAATTATGGATACGTATATAAGTGCTGTGGGGCTGAGGATGAAATGCATATCAAGTGCTTAATAGGTGTCTAGGCTACACAGAAAGAAGAGGGAGTAGGGGAAATGATGGCTTAGTCGGGGAAGGCCTCTTGGAAGAGATGTGATTTTAATAAGTCTTTGAAGGTGGGGAGAGTGGTGGGCTGTCATATATGAAGGAGGGGAGAGTTCCAGGCCAGAGGGAGTGTGAGCAAGGGGTCAGCTGTGTGATAAATAAATTGATCATTTATTGAGTAGGTTGGCTTTGGAGGAGGAAGGTTTGTGGGCTGGGTTGTAGTAAGAAATCAGTGAGGGAGATAAGAAGGGGGAGATCTGATTCAGTGCTTTAAAGCTGTTGGGTAGAAATTTCTTTTTGATGTGTAGGTGGATGAGGAGTGGGGAGATATGACTTGGATGTTTTCTTAGAAAAATGATCCAGAGAGTGAAGTGAATTAAGGTTTGAAGTGGGGAGAGACAGGTAGCAGGAAGGTCAGGGAGTAGGCTGATGCAGTAGTCAAGGAGGGATATGATATGTTTAGATCAGCTTGATAACAGTTTGGATGGACAGGAAAGGGTATATTTTAGTGATGTTTTGAAGGTAGGACCAACAAGACTTGATTATTTTGAATATGTGAGTTGAATGAGAGAGATGAGTCAAGGACAATATCAAGGTTACAGGCTTGTGAGACAAAGAGGATAGTGTTGTTTACAGTGATAGGAAAGTCACTGGGAGGGCAGAGTTTAGGTGGGAAAATGAGGAATTCTGTTTCGGATATGTTTTGTCAATTATTATAATGATTAAAGCATGGTAATTAATGATAATAATAATAATAATGGTATTTGTTAAGCACTTACTATGTGCCAAGCACTGTTCTAAGCACTGGAGGAGATACAAGGTTATCAGGTTGCCCCAGGTGGGACTCAGTCTTAATCCCATTTTCTAGATGAGATAACTGAGGCACAGAGAAGTTAAGTGACTTGCCCAAAGTCACACAGCTAACAAGTGGCAGAGCCGGGATTAGAACCCACAACCTCTGACTTCCAAGCCTGTGTTCTTTCCACTAAGCCACGCTGCTTCTCCAATGATTATAATAATGATTATAATGATTATAATTATGATTAATGACTATATTACTAATGATTAAATTTCTGGAATGTGTTAAGCATTTACTTTATGCAAAGCACTGTGCCAAGCCCAGGGATAAGTACAAGATAATTAGGTCAGGTCAGACACAGACTCTGTCCCTCAAGAGACTCATAATCTTAGTAAGAGGAAGGAGAGATATTGGAATGCCTATTTTAAAGATTAGGAAATTGAGGCACAGAGAAGTTAACTGAGTTGCCCAAGGTCACACTTGCTACTCTCCCAAGCACTTAGTACAGGCTCTACCCAGAGTAAGCACTCAATAAAAATGATTGAATGAATGAATGACTCATAATTGGAGTTCAGGTCCTCTGTCTCTCGGGGTGTGCTCCTTCCACTAGATCGCATACGCACAAACATGTCATGAATTCTTGTATTTAGGCTGTGGAGGCAAATGATTCATCATTCAACCCATAATTCCCTGAATACTTGTAAGCTGCATACGTTACCCTGTATCTGCATTCTCTTCTGAACAATGCCTTAAATAATCTGAGATTTCCTTCCAGAATTCATTTGCTCCCATGGCTTCAGCTACCACCTCTATGCGGATAATTCCCAAATCTACATCTCCAGCCTTGATCTCTCTCCCTCTCTGCGGTCTCTCATTTCCTCCTGCCTTCAAGACATCTCTAGTTGGATGTCTTCCTGTCACCTCAAGGTCAACATGTCCAAACAGAACTCCTTATCTTCCCACCCAAACCTTATCCTCCCCTTGACTTTCCTATCACTGTAGATGGCACCACCATCCTTCCTGTCCTAGAACATTAGTGTTATCCTTGACTCCTCTCTCTTGTTCAACCCCCATATTCAAACCATCACTAAATCCTGTAGATAACATCTGCCCTTTCCTCTCTATCCAGTCACATTAATACAATCACTCATCCTATCCCACCTGGATTACTGCATCAGCCTCCTTGTTTACCTCCCAGCCTTTAGCCTTTCCCTACCCCAGTCCATATTTCATTCTGCTGCCCAGATCATTTTTCTACAAAATCATTCAGGCCATTTTCCCCCATTCCTCAGGAACCTTCAATGGTTGCCCTTCAACATCCACGTTTTACCATCAACTTTAAAGCATTCCACCAATTTGCCCAATCCTATCCCACCTTCTCACTCTCCTACTACAACTCAGCCTGCACATTTCACTCTTCTGATGCTAACCTTCTCACTTCACCTCAATCTCATTCATCTCACTGCCAACCCTCGCCCACGTTGTATCTCTGGCCTGGAATGCCCTCCCTCCTCAAATTTGACAGAAAAATACTCTGCCCCGTTTCAAAGCCTTATTTAAGACACATCTCCTCCAAGAGGCCTTCCCTAACTAAGCCTCCCTTTCCTCTTCACCCACTCTCTTTTGCACTGCCCTGACTTGTTCCCTTTATTCATCCACCCTTCCAGCCCCACAACAATTATGTGCATCTCTGTATATTATTTGTTTATATTAATGTCTGTCCCCCCTGCCTCTAGATTGTAAGCTCATTGTGGGCAGGGAATGTGTCTGTTGATTGTTGTATTGTACTTTCTGCACATAGTAAGCGCTCAGTAAGTATAATTGAATGAATGAACTCCTTTTAGAGAAAAGATCTGTTATGGTCTTTTCCTTACTTATGTTCAGGGCAGTTTTGAAAGGGTCAACACTTATTCAGCTGAATAATTCAAAATATTTACCTGGGGTATTTCTGTAGTGTAGATGGGATCTGTGAAATGGCTGAGCTCCTTTTGGGGAGAAATTGTATCTGGTCTCTATTGTACCTCAAATGTCTAGGTCTGTGCAAATGGAAAACATCGATTGACTGATAGAGTGACTGGCTAACTGATCTGGGCTAGCTCAGGTTAAGCAGATTATTCATGCATTCATTCATTCAATCATATTTATTGAGCACTTACTGTGTGCAGAGCACTGTACTAAGCGCTTGGAAAGTACAATTCAGCAACAGAGACAATCCCTGCCCACAACGGGCTCACAGTCTAGAAAGGGGGAGACAGCCATCAAAACAAGTAAACAGGCATCAATAACATCAGTTTAAATAAATAGAATTATAGATATATACACATCATAAAAAGTAAGCAGGCATTAATATAAATAAACAGAATTATAGATAAGTATGTTATTGATGCCTGTCACAAGGAGTTTTGGCTTGATACATCCATGGCTCCTGATTAGAGTTCTAGGTTTCTCAACTAGAGACTTAGAGACTTAGCCATGCTGGAGGCTAAAATTAGCTGTTTTTAAAAATTAGTTTAGCGCCTATTATATGTCAGGGACTACATGAGGAGCTGGGGTAGATACAAGAAAATCAGGTTGGACACAGTCCTCCTCTCTCACGGGGCTCACAGTCTTAATCTTCATTTTACATATGAGGTAACTGAGGCCCAGAGAAGTTAAGTGACTTGCCCAAGGACACACAGCAGACAAGTGGAGGAGCTGGGACTGAACACTCCCAAGCCTGTGTTCAGTCCACTAGGCCATGCTGCTTCTCTGCTGTCTTGGTCAAGGACAGTGAATACCATCTCTTCCTTTCATACTACGGAATAGTTCTTGCTCTGAATGCCTGCTTACCCCAAAGGGACTGGCCAAACGACAGTTGCTGGTTTTTTTAATTGCCCAGCTTTAATCTTCCGTTTTAATCATCTCTGCAGCTGGTGGCTCTTCCATGTATTTCTGTATTTCAACTAACACTATTTTATTGTACTTGTGGCCTCTGGCTGTTTGAGCACAGAGTGCAATTTTGGAAATCCAAAAATAAATAAGATAACTCAAATAAAATTGTTCTTGTGGCAGCACAACCGAAACTTTTATTAGAAAAAGTTTGGTTCCACGTGAACGTGAAGCCAATAATCTCATTTACCAATGTGGGCATTTGCATATTTATTTTCTTTGTCTCTGCATGGGTGCTAAATCTACAATAACCTCACAACTTATTTTCATTGTTTCTCCTCTACTATCCGTGTGCTTTTCTCCAGCTCATTTGGTTATTATCCAGCGATTTTAGCACAGTGCATTATTTTCAAGAATTACAGTATCTCTACTGTTGACTGGGAATGATTAATTGCTGATTGTATAATTACTTTATCGGGGGACACCAGAGACCAAATAAAAGAAAATAATTGTGTGTGGGTGGCGGGGGGGCTGGTTTGCCCATAAGCCTTTTTATTTGAGAACTATCTTTTAAGTGAATTCCTTCTAGATGAACTCATTTGTTGAAAAGGTCAACATTTTGTCATCCAATCATAATTGGGCTGATGAAATGGAATGGTTAATTAGTAGCCCCAACCCTTTAAAATAAAGCAAGAGCTATAAACCTGTCTCACATGGAAATGGGCTTTTTAAAGATTATAATTAAAACCAGTAAAATTCTTTTTAGGGGGTTAGGAAGCCATTTCCTTTTATGCTTTCCTGGCTCTTAGTCTCAGAGTGTTCTTCCTCACAAAAGATTGCATTGTTTCCTGAAGAGAGATGAGGTCATTCTTATTTCCCTTCTGTACGTGGATCCCCTCCTATAAGTCTCTTCATTTTCCACTCTTTTATGATAATGCCATTGAAGTTAATGCCAGTATTTCTCAGATTGCTTTTTCACTTCACAATAATGTTCTGGTTTCACAGTGGATGCAGCATTTACTTTGGTTCAAACACTTCCCTTTCCCCCTCTCTGTCTCCTTCCCCATTAAGTATTTCAGCTGACTAGAAGTCCGAGATCAAAAGCCCAACCCAATAGCTGTGTGTTCACTATCTGATAATTTATTGATAGATCTTGAATTAGGCCAAGGGATCTTTTCATTGAATAGGATAGAAAAGACAACGCTTCAAAAATGTAATACCTTATATGTAGATGAATATAAGCTAATTCAAACTATTTTATTATTGGTAGTAGTCGAAATAGTGGTATTTATTGGGTGTCCGTTGAGTCAGTGCACTCTACTAAATGCCACTCCTGTTGTTGGTCCAGTGGAAACAAGACTGCCCTTGACGTTAGGAACCTGGATTCAAGTTCGGGTTCTGTCTGAAGCCAGCTAATGCATGCATAGACCACATATGCACTTTGCAGTGAGCTGCACCCCAGCCTTCCCACTGACTTTTTCCAGTTTATGACCCAGCAGAAACACAAGTGGCAGGGAACAGTACCTCTGCAATCAATTCCCCTGCCAAGAGTCCCAATCCTGAAGTCCCAGGAGGTCTCTTCCATCATACCTGATGGTATGATGCGCTTAGTACAGTGCTCTGCACATAGTAAGCTCTCAATAAATACGATTGATGATGGTATCACAACCAAAGCATAGTGCTTAAAAAACCCTTCAAACACACCTGACCAATGGACTGTCAAGAGAAATGCAGGGACGGAAGGACAAGTAAAACTGCAAGGTTCATGGTACATTAGTACAGTGCTCTGCACACGGTAAGCGCTTAATAAATATGATTGAATGAATAAGCGCTGGTTTCACTTACACCTCCCAGAAGCTCCCAGGGCATTCTGAGAGAAGTTTGACTTCTAATGGAAGGAGAGCCTCCATCCTGCTGTGGTGTGGTGGAGCTTTTCTCAGAGGGAGATTTGTAAAGGAATCTCAGTTTCTCTCAGCTGTACTTTGTGGTGTTTGCTGTTTCAGATAATAATAATAATAATGATGGCATTTGTTAAGCACTTACTATGTGCAAAGCACTGTTCTAAGCACTGGGGAGGTTACAAGGTGATCAGGTTGTCCCTCATGGGGCTCACAGTCTTCATCCCCATTTTACAGATGAGGTAACTGAGGCGCAGAGAAGTTAAGTGACTTGCCCAAAGTCACACAGCTGACAAGTGGCAGAGCCGGGATTTGAACCCATAACCTCTGACTCCAAAGCCCAGGCTTTTTCCACTGAGCCACGATGCTTCTCCTTATACCTTAAGCAGATGTTCCACCTGCTTAAGGTATAAGCTGGAATAAAAATGAAGTTATAACAAATTAGTCTGGGGTTATTTTAGCCTAAAATTACTTCCCTCCCCATCCCCCAGCAAAGCCCTAGGGTGATCATTTGAGTGAGCACATGGTAAGTGGCTTCTGGCAATTAAGTAATCAAGCTTTACATTTTCAGCTTTAAACTCGATGATTTTAAATATGATACTGTAAATCATACTCTTTAATCTTATATTGTCATTCTTTCCAATATATTATGTTAACTCAGTTTCAATTTGGGCCATCTGTTTGGGAATCTCGTCCTGCTTCACACATCTATAACTTGGATCCTAACTAGATTTTATAGTCCCAGAACTCCCTTGATTTGCTTTAAACACAGGAAAATTGTCTTCAGTATTGTTGTGGTGTTATGCAGCTATGTGGCCCCAATCTCAATCTCTTGAAGTTCAACTTTCCAAATTTAATAGAAGGGAGACTTCACCGTTGCACTAAATGTTTAGGAAAGTACAACAGAAAGTAGATCTTTACAATGCTATTAGACCATCTAAGTTTGAGTTGTTACTGTTTTTATTGTACTTATATTGCTTTGGTCAATTTATTGGATTCGAGGAATGCATGAATTCCCATGATTTACATAGCTATCTTTTGCTAACTGTATTTTCATGCAGTCAACTGTGAGCACTATCTGAGTTGTCCCTGCTAGCTCTGTTTTCTACAAACCCAACTGAAAGCTGAGTGGAATGTGCCCCAGATTGATAGTCAGAAAATCTCACTTTCTGCGCTACTCCACTTAACCCGAATGAGTTTGGGGAAGCCATCCATTTTACACTTCAAACTTCCCCCTGAACATGACACTGGAAAGTTAAGAGAACACTTGCCTATTGCCCTTCGTTGTTTGCCCCTAGACCTGTATTCAGACAATCTAATCAGCCATTTTGGGGTGACATAATAACGATGGCATTTGTTAAGTGCTTACTATGTGCCGAGCACTGTTCTAAGTCCTGGGGGCCTCAGCTTCCCCCATCTGTCCACTCCCAATAGCTACCACACATGCCCACCATTTGTTCCATGTTCCTTCCCCACTCCTGCTGCCCCTGAAATAAAAACATCTCTGCCACACTGTTGGTTCACTTTTCATCTTTTAATTTAAGCAGCTGTGCAATGACTGGGAAGCAGTTAAATGTTGGCTGTGTGTGTGTGTGTGTATCTACCTTTACTTCTATTTATTCTGATGACTTGACACCTGACCACTTGTTTTGTTTTGTTGTCTGGGTTTCCCCCTTCAAGACTGTGAGCCTGTTATTGGGTAGGGACCATCTCTATATGTTGCCAACTTGTACTTCCCAAGCGCTTAGTACAGTGCTCTTCAATAAATATGATTGAATGAATGAATGAATGTGTGTGGGTGCACGTGCGTGTTTGTGTGGAGGAGGGAGGGCAGTGAATTGTGTGGAAGTATGAGGGAGGGGGCTTGCCACAGCTCCAGGCCCAGGAGCTGGGCACAGAGGGTGATACGGAGCCCAGTAGAACCCTGCCCCAACCATTCATTCATTCAATCATATTTATTGAGCGCTTACTGTGTGCACAGCACTGTACTAAGCACTTGGAAAGTACAATTCAGCAACAGAGACGATCCTGACCCAACAACGGGCTCACAGTCTAGAAGCAGGAGACAGACAACAAAACAAGTAGAGAGGAACCAATGGCATCAAAATAGATAAATAGAATTATAGATATACACACATCATTTATAAAATGAATAGAATAATAAATATGTACAGATATACACAAGTGCTGTGGGGCAGGGAAGGGGGCAGAGCAGAGGGAGGGAGAAGGGGTGATGGGGAGGGGAAGAGGGGCAGAGGAAAAAGGGGGCTCAGTCTGGGAAGGCCTCCTGGAGGAGGTGAGCTCTCAGTAGGGCTTTGAAGGGGGGAAGAGAGCTAGTTTGGCAGATATGAGGAGGGAGGGTGTTCCAGGCCAGAGGTAGGACATGGGCCAGGGGTCGATGGTGGGACAGGCAAGGATGAGGCCCAGTGAGGAGGTGAGCAGCAGCCGAGGAGCAGAATGTGTGGGCTGGGCTGTAGAAGGAGAGAAGGGAGGTGAGGTAGGAGGGGCCAAGGTGATGGAGAACCATCTGGCTGCACCCTAGGTACGGACTGTATTGCACCTCCAAGGGTACCCACAGTTGCCACCCTGCCACCCTAGCCCTTGGCCCTTTGGGAATGTCCCAAAGAGGGGCTTGTGGCGCTGGGTTCTGCCAGCATGGAGAGAACCACCTCCCTACAGTGAGCCCAGGGCTGGGGACAGGAAGATGGGTAGAGGGAAGAGTAGGGGAGAGAGGAGCACAGCACAATGCCAACCTAGAACAGAGCAGTGGGGGCAGCTGGGGCAGAGCCAGCAGGGCAGGAAGCCTTGGAAAATGAGGCTATTGTACCGTGCTGAGAGGGAAAGGGGGGCTTGGGCACTGACCCTTCAAGTGCCCAGAGAAGCAGCGTGGCTCAGTGGAAAGAGCCCGGGCTTTGGAGTCAGAGGTCATGGGTTCAAATCCCAACTCCGCCAATTGTCAGCTGTGTTACTTTGGGCAAGTCACTTCATCTCTCTTTGCCTCAGTTACCTCATCTGTAAAATGGGGGTTAAGATGCTGAGGTCCCCGTGGGACAACCTGATCACCTCCTAACCACCCCAGCACTTAGAAAGCACTATGTGCTTTGCACATAGTAAGCACTTAATAAATGCCATCATCATCATCAAGTGGCTGTGTGACATTTGCTACCATCCTTGGGGGCTCTCTGGGAGCCAAGTAGCTGGTGTTCCCTGGGTTGCACTGTGCTGTGAGGTAAACCCAGCACTTTGGAACCAACCCTAGTCCCCACCTCCTGGATCTGACCCACACCTCATCCTCCTGGGGTCTAATGGGTGACCAGGAAGGAAACAAGTACCTCTAGGTTTACCATCAGGAGCTCCAGAAATTGCTCCTCAGTCGCTGTGATGCCATCACATGGCAAGGTGCATGACGTCACCAGATCAAGTGAGAGAGAGGTAGGTAGTCAGTTGGATTCTTGCCTCAAATGTCTGCAAGTGTCCTGCTTTCCCCCTGCTGGGTGGGGGTAGGGTAATGGAAGAATCCCAAACAGGAAAACTGAAGAGTGACCCTGCACAGAATCCTCCAATCCAGCTTCCGCATATAATCCCACAGGTTTATAAGAGCACGGGCTTTGGAGTCAGAGGTCATGGGTTCAAATCCCAGCTCCGCCATCTGTCAGCTGTGTGACTTTGGGCAAGTCACTTAACTTCTCTGTGCCTCAGTTACCTCATCTGTAAAATGGGGATTAAGACTGTGAGCCCCCTGGGGGACAACCTGATCACCTTGTAACCTCAGCGCTTAGAACAGTGCTTTACACATAGTAAGCGCTTAATAAATGCCATCATCATTATTATTATTATAATCCCAGTACCAGGAAAGAAAAAAAAAACAGTTCTGGTGTTTGTGGAGCATTTACTACCTGCTAAGTGCTGCTGAAGATGCAAAATAATCAGGTCAGAAAGGGTTGCTGTCTCACATGGGACACCCAAGTTAAGGGGGTGGGTGCATAGGAAACTGCGACAGAGAACTTCAGTGACTTGTAGATCTCACAACAGGCGGGTGGAAGAACTGAGATTAGAACCCAGCTCCTCTGACTCGCAGATCCATGTTCTTTCCACTAGACAACACTGCTTCCCTGGAAGTGAGTGGGGGAGGGTTTTTCCTTTCTGAGCGTGAAACACATGACCAGAGGGAAGCAGTATACTTTCTATTCTGAGCACCTCCAAGAGTGGGTGATTGACTTTTGGTGGATTTATACAAGCGAGGATTTATGCCCATCCAGATACAGGTGGGTGGACAAAGATATCACCAGCATCCAGGGAACAACTCACTAGTCACCTGGTTTCCTACCCTTTTTCATCAGGCAAAATACTTGGAATGGCCAAGTCATCAATCCTGCTGAAGTGAAACTGTCTTAATACTCCCCGGGGATTTTAGCAATGCAAATGAATCATAGTAAATACCAGTATTTCCATGGTGAGTAGGAAAGGACAAAGATTCAATTCATCTTCCAGGTTGGAATTGGGAATTGTGGGCAAGGAAAGAAGCTGTGACTGGGGAGAAGTCTTCATGTGCTTATCTGAATCAGACTTTTTGCTACGCCTTAGCCAGAAACAGGGTTGTACGATGCAAGGGGAACGTGACTGACCCATAACAAATGTGAAATAAAGATATGAAGACATTAGCAACTTTACTGTTCTCTGAAGAATAATAATTTACCACAACTGGAATAACTAGAATAATATCACCTGGGAGGCTAGGGAAATAATAATAATAATAATAATAGCATTTATTAAGTGCTTACTATGTGCAAAGCACTGTTCTAAGTGCTGGGGAGGTTACAAGGTGATCAGGTTGTCCCGGGGGGGCTCACAGTCTTAATCCCCATTTTACAGATGAGGGAACTGAGGCCCAGAGAAGTTAAGTGACTTGCCCAAAGTCACACAGTTGACATTTGGCAGAGCAGGGATTTGAACACATGACCTCTGACTCCAAAGCCCGTGCTCTTTCCACTGAGCCACGCTGCTTCTCTTTATAAATGGAGAAGCATAATTCAAGCTAAAAAATTTGACTGATTTTACACGTTTTTAAATGTTGGTTTCTTCAAAAGTAACTGATAGTTGCTCTGTGTGAATCACATAAAAATAAAGTCGAAAAAGAAACAATTTCCTTGTACAAAGGGCCAAATGCAAACTGTTTTGTTCACCATTCAGAAAATTCACCTCTGGTAGATGCCAAACAGCAAAATGTTTTAGTGGGTAAGAAATGATTGGTGTGGAGTGAATGAAAACAAGAATATTACCTTAACAATTTTAGAAACTTAATTGCTCCAATTTAAAGAAAATAACTTGCAACTCTTTCATCTTAATTGTCCCCCAAATCTAATCCATGCAAGTCTTCATATGAAAACATTTTCTTGCTCTGCTCTAATCCTTTTTAAACATTCACTGTAGCAGCAAATATACAGCAGAGACTTAAAATTATGATTTTTTTTATCCTTTAAACTGACTACAACTGATTGGTACAGATTCACCTCATACAAAACACCATTCATTTAATCGTATTTATTAAGCCCCCTAATTGCATGCGGAGTACCACACTTAGCTCTTGGGAGAGTACAATACAACGATAAAAAGTGACCATCACTGCCCATGTCGAGCTCACAGTCTACAGGTGGAGGACACAGACATCAGTACAAATAAACAGACATCAATACTAATAAATAAAATTACAGATATAAATATAAGGGCTGTGGGGCTGGGGGTGGGGGAGAGCAAGTTGGGGCAATGCAGAAGGGAGTGGGAGATGAGGAAAAATGGATCTCCTCTTCCCTGGAGGAGCTATGCCTTCAGTAAGGCTTTGAAGGAGGGGAGAGTAATTGTCTGGCAGATTTGAGGAGGGAGGGCATTCAGGGTCAGAGGTAGGACATGGGCCTGGGGGGTCAGGGATGAGGCAGGTGAGATGGAGGCTCAGTGAGAAGGTTAGCACCGGAGGTGAGAGGTATGCGGGCTGGGGTTGTAGAAGGAGAGAAGTGAGGTGAAGTAGGAGGGGGCAAGGTGATGGAGTGCTTTAAAGCCAATGGTGAGGAGTTTTTGTTTGATATGGAGGTGGATAGGCAACCGCTGGAGATTTTTGAGGAGGGGAGCGACATGTCCTGAACGTTTCTATAGAAAAATGATATGGGCAGCGGAGTGAAGTATGGAATGGAGTGAGGAGAGCTAGGAGGTTGGGTGGTCAGCAAGAAGGCAGATGCAGAATTCTAGGCGGGATAGATTAGAAGGGAAGGGAAGCAAAGAAGGGAAACACAGTGTGCTCATTCAACTCTTGCAGACTTCCTACCTAGGCACTCCCTTAAGTAAAGAACTGGATAAAAAGATAGGTTTCAAAGAATATCCTGATGTTCCCCTCCTTCCTCTCCCCCTCCTCCCCCTCCCCATCTCCTCTGCCTTACCTCCTTCCCCTCCCCACAGCACCTGTATATATGTATATATGTTTGTACATATTTATTACCCTATTTATTTATTTATTTTATTTGTACATATTTATTCTATTTATTTTATTTTGTTAATATGTTTTGTTTTGTTGTCTGTCTCCCCCTTCTGGACTTTGAGCCCGCTGCTGGGTAGGGACCGTCTCTATATGTTACAAACTTGTACTTCCCAAGAGCTTAGTACAGTGCTCTGCACACAGTAAGCGCTCAATAAATATGATTGAATGAATGAATGAATGAACAACATTTTTAAACCTACTACCAAAACCCTCTCACTTTCTGCTGTTCCCCAGTCAGGTAGCCACCAGGGGGATCAATTTGGGGAATTTTTTTTTTAATGGTACTTGTAAAGTGCTTATTATGTGCCCAGAACTGTACTAGCATAGATACAAGTTGATCAGGTTGGACGTAGTCACTGTCCCACATGAGACTCACAGTCCAAGTAGGAAAGAGAACAGGTATTGAATCACTGTTTTACAGCTGAGGCAACTGGGTCACAGAGAAGTTAAGTGACTTGCCCAAGGTCACACAAAAGATGAGTGGTGGAGGTCAGATTAGAATCCAGGTTCTCTGATTCCAGGCCTGTGGTCTCTCCACCAGGCCACACTGTTTCTCATAATGTACTTAATGGTGGTGCCAAAGCCATTTGGAAAGAAGCACAAAAGCCTCTCATCCTCATAGAGCCATGGGTGCAAATGTGTTCTGGAAGCAAATCTCAGGTTATGTAGGCCATTGTTCTCTAGGGAATGCAGATATAGGATAAATTATGCAGTTTACAAGTATTCAGGGAAGCAGAAGCAATTCAGGGATTCATACTGGTTGCCTGCACAGCGTAAATGCAAGAATTCATGACAAATGTCTGTGTGTATGTTGTCTGGTGAAAAGAACACAGGCCTGGGAGACAGAGGAACGGAGTGTTTCACTCATTTCTTCCAATGAATCACAATATTTAAGTTTCTTCAGGGTCAAATTTTATTTTTTATAATACTTTTCTCTCTCGAGGCTGATTCAGCCGTGCCCATTCCAGTTGGACCTGTGATGATGAATGACCAAAATGGAGTTCCCCGGTGTGCTGATCTGGCTCCTGCAGCTGCCATAAGTGTCCAATTTACAAATAGGGAGCAACCTAGACCCCGGGAGAAACTGCTGCAATAATAGCTTTCTTTTTTTAACAGCCCTTTAATTTTTCTGAAGTACTCTCCCACCAATTGCCTGATCTCAGCTTCACCGTAGAAGTTGCAAAGGGATTGTCTGTCATTCCCAAGGGTGGAACAGAATTGTGGGTAACTTGCAGCCACGCCCAGAATGTGGACATCAAGAAATCATTGTGACTTTGAAATAATTCCAGCTGCAGGTCATTGTCAAGCACTTGTATAGTTTTTTTGACATTTCTAGCAGGCTGGCAGCCCTTCAGATTCAAGCTAAAATCAGTAGGCAAGCTGGGTAATTGTAAAATCTTTACGTTTAGTCCGAAGGTAAATAAATCCGTTACTGTAAAATGAGTGAAAATTGAAAAAGCATCCAGAAGGACCACTTTGGCCATCAAAAAAGGAATCAGCATTTTGCTTAGCAACAGAGGTTAATTATGCTAGTTAATCCAAGAAGGTGAAGGTGAAGGAGGAGTAAGGTCTAATGTCGAATTAAAATTGATTGACTTCACAAAATGTCCTTGAATTGAGGAAGAGAGATAACTTGACCTTTGAAAGCTATCAGGCTAATAAAACTTCCTTTAAAATATTTGGTAGTATCACAGATGTTTGATTGATCACTTCTAAGCATGCTGTCAGCAAAATGGTCTAATTTCCCAATAATCTGGATATACTTCATGTACAGGAGAAGCTCGTTGTGGGGGAAAAGGTTCTTTGTCACCTCAGGTGAGGGAAAGGAATAATTTCCAATTTATATGCAAAACAACAATTTAGAAAGTACATTGCAATACTTACCATCCATTCCTGTTAGCTCAATTATTTTTTTTTAGAAACTAAGATTGATTTAAAGACAGTGCTATCTTCCCAGAAGAAATGTGGGGTTTCCAAAGGATGTAGCTAATTGGCTGCATGGGTTGCCTGCAAGACTGAAGTTACACATGGACAACCCAACTTCCCCAGCCAAATGTGGTGATGAACTGGCCCAGCCCATGAAATAGGACAACAGCTCTGATAGACAGAAAATATCTTAAGCCAATTACTTGAGATTTGCATTAAGATTGCTGGACATGCAGGACAGAGTCGATCTAAGGGGAGTCAACAATGTAGGGGTTCTAGAATCAGGGGTGTCACTATGTCATTAATTGGAAATGAACAAAAACAATCCTGCAGTTTTTTAAATTAAGCTCCAAAAGCCAAGAACATTCTTTGCTCTGGAGACCTCTGGATTCCTTACATGTACACAACTACATGCACACACATATACATGAGCACACACAAATACACAGTAGAACAAACAAGACATTTAATCAGAACTAGTAGAAAAATTAAATATGGAATTGGGAGATGTGTGTACAGCACATTTTTAGGAAAATAATACCGTCAGCAGAGTTAAGTACAAACTGGAGAGGAAAGAGATTGGAAGAAAGGAGGTCTGCAAGGAATTTGATGCAGTTTGAGAAGAATTTGAGAAGTACAAACTGGAGAGGAAAGAGATTGGAAGAAGGGAGGTCTGCAAGGAATTTGATGCAGTTTCAGAAGAATTTGAGAAGGACAGGACAAGTACTTGGACTAGCTTGGTAGCAGTATGGCTGGAGAGGAAAGGGATGATTCTAAAGATTTCAAGGTGAAACCGACAGGATTTGGTAACTGACTGCATAAGAGAGTTGAAGCAGAGGGGTGAATCTAGGATACTGTCAACATTTGTGGCCTTTTGAAAAGATAGATGGTGATGTTCTCAGCAGCGATGGCAAAGTCGGGAGTAGGATATGGTTTGGGAGGAAGGATCAATCAGTCAATCAATCAGTAGTATTTATTAACTATTTACCATGTGTAGAGCACCAGATTAAGGTGCTTGGGAGAGTATAATACAATAGGGGAGTGCATCGAACCCAAAGTGCGCTCAGTAAATGCTAATAATACTATTTCTATTACTACTACTACTATTACTACTACTACTACTACTACTACTACTACTATTACTACTACTCTTTAACCCTGTCCTTTCTTGCACTAATCCCTCAGACTAGAACGCTGGTATTTCCAGGGTGTTCACATAAACAGCAAGATCCCAGGACTACCTTGTTCATGACTCCACCTAAGCATGGGTATGGAAATGCCCATTTTTGTCAGTTAAGACCTTTGGAACTTTAGACTTGAGCTTGCACAGCTATTCTCGGAAAGGCCATGTTTTCACATTTTCCTTCTGTCATCAGGCCATGATGATTGATTGAGTGTTATACAGTGTATAATGTCAGCAGGTTACAGCCCTTCAATTCATTTAATCTTACTTAGTCCACATTGCCACAATATAAATGGATGCCTGGGAATTGAAGTATGTCCACTAGCAAGCCACCAGAGCAGGAAAGGTTTATTAAAATTTGATTTTAGAAGGGATGGATGTGGTGAAGTGATGGTACAGTGCTGTACAATCTGCTCTTAGGTCTTCACAAAGAGAGATATGAACCATTCTCCCCTGTGGTGGTATCTGCTCTATCAGCAGTGATATTGGAACTATATCTGCATGCATGGAAATGCAGGCAATTAACAATACCTAGCACTGTTCTAAGAGCTAGAGGAAGTACAAGAAAATCAGGTTGGATGCAGTCTCCCAGACTAAGTAGGAGGAAGTACGATTGAATCCCCGGTTTAGAAATAAGGGATCTGAGGCACAGAGCTTAAAAGTGATTCTCCCAAGATCACACAGCAACCAAGTTGGGGAGCTAAAATTACAACTCAGGTCTATGAGTCCATTGTTGGGTAGGGACCGTCTCTACATGTTGCCAACTTGTACTTCCCAAATGCTTAGTACAGTGCTCTGCACATAGTAAGCACTCAGTAAATGCCATTGAATGAATTAATGAATTTGACTTCCAGGCTGTGCTCTTTCCACTTGGCGACTTCCCATTAAGGAATATGTTCAATGCCTGTAGGCCCTGGGGAAATTCAGATATCCAGGCTTTAATACATTAGCTCTAATACTGGGCACACAGGGATGTTAATTCGGCAGAGGTCAGAAAATGTGGGAACAGGATGAAATCATTCCAAGAAAAATTATGTAAGAAACAGGGAAGGGTGTCAGAGCTCCGGGAACCATTCAGCCTCCCAGACAGGTTGTGAAGTGGGTTGGGGGGTTGTCTTTAGGGAGATACTGCCTATGGAATGCATATTACTTAATTTGAGATGTGGAAGGGAAGGGCTTCTTGAAGTTAGAAAGAGGGACACTGTCCTCTTCAGGTTCTTCTCTCTGGCCACTCATTCTCAGTTTCTTTTTCAGTCTCCTCCTCTGTCTCCTACCCTGTAACTGTGGGAGTCCTTCAAGGCTCAGTTCAGGATCCCCTTCCATTCATCCACATCCATTCCTTTGGAGAATTAACTCACTCCCACCATCTCTATGAGGATGATTCCCAAATCTACATCTCCAGCCGTGATTTCTTGCTCCTTCTTTGCAGTTTTGTATTTTCTCTCAGACTTTTCTACCTGGTTGACCCTCCAACACCTCAAAATTAGTGTGTCCAAAATAGAGTTCCCCATCTTCCCATCCAAACCATGTCCTTCCTGTGACTTTCCCCTCACTTTAGACAGCATTGCCTTCCTCCCTGTCCTACAAGCCTAACCTTGGCATTATCCTCAGCCCATCTCTTTCATTCAACACATATTTTAAATCTGTCACCAAATCCTGGCCATTTTACCTTCACAACATTGCCAAACACTGCTCTTTCCTCTTCATCCAAACTGTTACCAAGTTGAACCAAGCACTTATCCTAACCCCCCTTGACTACTGTATCAGCCTCCTTGCTGACCTCTCTGTCTCTTGTCTCTCCCCACTAAGGTCCATACTTCATTCTACTGCCCAGATCATTTTTCTAAAAACACATTCCAGTCATGTTTCCCCAATCCTCAATATCCTCTAGTAGTTGTTGATCCATCTCTGCATCAAACAGAAAATCCTTTCCATTGGCATTAAAGAACTCAATAATAATAATAATAATGGCATTTATTAAGTGCTTACTATGTGCAAAGCACTGTTCTAAGCGCTGGGGAGGTTGCAAGGTGATCAGATTGTCCCCCAGGGGGCTCACAGTCTTAATCCCCATTTTACAGATGAGGGAATTTAGGCCCAGAGAAGTTAAGTGACTTGCCCAAAGTCACACAGCTGACAATTGTCAGAGCCGGGATTTGAACCCATGACTTCAGACTCCAAAGCCCTTTCCGCTGAGCCACACTGCTTCTCTATCACTCAATCACCTTATCTCCTCCTATCTTACCTCAATTTTTTCGTACTACAGTCCAGCATGCTCACTTTGCTTCTCTAACACCAACCTACTTATCTTGATCAGACATTTCACTGCCAATCCTTTGCCCATGTTCTGCCTCTTGCTTGGAATTCCCTCCCCATCTTAACAGTGCTTGGGAAAGTACAATACAATAGTGGAGTGGACTGATTCCAGAGTGCTCAATAAATGTTATTAATACTATTTATACTACACTACTACTACTACTATTACTGTAGTCCTTCCCCTCACTAGCCCCAGATGGACTAAGGCTGTAGAATGCTGGGGTTCACTCTCCCAAGCTTCAAAGCTTTATTAAAGTCAAATGTGCAAGATACCTTCCCCAATTAAACTCTCATTTCCCCCACTCCCTCTACCTTCTGCATCACCTTTGCCCTTGGGTTTGTTCTCTTTATTCATACCACCCTCAGCCCCACAGCACTTATATATATATATATATATATATATATATATATATATTCCTAATTTATTTTAATATCCATCTCCCCCTCTGGACATTTAGCTTCTTTTGAGCCAAGAACATACACCTGCTCTGTTATAACTGTACTCTCTGGAGCTGTTAGTACAGTGCTCTGCACACAGTAAGAGCTCAATAAATGATTGATCAATTGATTGACTGATTGATTGGAGAGAGTAAATGGTATTCTTTTAATCTATTAATCAATTAAAGGTATTTATTGAGCACTGGCTGACTGCAGAGCACTGTTCTAAGCATTTTTTTAATGTTATTTGTTAAGCACTTACTTTGTGCCAGGCTATGTACTAAACTCTGGGGTAGATACAAGCAATCAGGGTGGACACAATCCGTGTCTCATATGGGGCTCACAATCTTAATTCCCATTGTACAGATGATGTAACTGAGGTACAGAGAAGTCGTGACTTTCCCAAGGTCACACAGCAGTAAAAAGGAGATCTGGGATTAATAGTGATAATAATAATTGTGGTATTTGTTAAGCACTTATGTGCCAGGCACTGTACTGAGCACTGGGATACATAAACGGTAATTGGGTTGGACACAGTCCTTGTCCCACATTTGGTCTACGGTCTTAATCCCCAATTTTTACAGATGAGAGATTTGAAGCACAAAGAGGTAAAGTGACTTGCTCAAGGTCACACAGGAGACACTTTGTGGAGCTGGGATCAGAACCCAGGTCCTTTTGACTCCCAAGCCTATGGTCTTTCCATTGGGTCATGCTTCTCACTTAGGAAAGTACAATACAGTAATTCATTCATTCATTTAATCGTATTTATTGACCGCTTACTGGGTGCAGAGCACTGTACTAAGCATTTGGAAAGTAAAAATCGGTAACATATAGAGATGGTCTCTCCCCAACACAGGGCTCACAGTCTAGAAGGAGGCGACAGACAGCAAAACAAAGCAAGTAGACAGGTGTCAGTACCATCAGAATAGATAAATAGAATTAATAGAGCAATAAATATGTACAAATACACCCAAGTGCTGTGGGGAGGGGAAAGGGGTAGATCAGAGGGAGGGAGTGGGGGCGATGGAGAGGGGAGGGGAAGCAGAGGAAAAGGAGGGGGCTCAGTCTGGGAAGGCATCCTGGAGGAGGTGAGCTCTCAGTAGGGCTTTGAAGGGAGGAAGAGAGCTAGTTTGGCAGATGTGTGGAGGGAAGGCATTCCAGGCCCGGGAGATGACGTGGGCCGGGGGTCGACGGTGGGACAGGCAAGAACGAGGCCCAGTGAGGAGGTTAGCGGCAGAGGAGCGGAGGGTGCGGGCTGGGCTGGAGAAGGAGACAACGGAGGTGAGGTAGGAGAGGGCGAGGTTATGGAGAGCTCTGAAGCTGATAGTGTGGAGTTTCTGCTTCAAGCGAAGGTTGACAGGCAGGTTGATAGGTTGATAATAATAATAATAATAATGGTATTGGTTAAGCACTTACTATGTGCAAAGCACTGTTCTAAGCACTGGAGGGATACAAGGTGATCAGGTTGTCCCACGTGGGGCTCGCGGTCTTCACCCCCATTTTACAGATGAGGTAACTGAGGCACAGAGAAGTCAATCAATCAATCAATCAATCAATCAATCGTATTTATTGAGCGCTTACTATGTGCAGAGCACTGTACTAAGCGCTTGGGAAGTACAAATTGGCATCACATAGAGACAGTCCCTACCCAACAGTGGGCTCACAGTCTAAAAGGGGGAGACAGAGAACAGAACCAAACATACCAACAAAATAAAATAAGTAGGATAGAAATGTACAAGTAAAATAAATAAATAAATAAATAAATAGAGTAATAAATATGTACAACCATATATACATATATACAGGTGCTGTGGGGAAGGGAAGGAGGTAAGACGGGGGGATGGAGAGGGGGACGAGGGGGAGAGGAAAGAAGGGGCTCAGTCTGGGAAGGCCTCCTGGAGGAGGTGAGCTCTCAGCAGGGCCTTGAAGGGAGGAAGAGAGCTAGCTTGGCGGATGGGCAGAGGGAGGGCATTCCAGGCCCGGGGGATGACGTGGGCCGGGGGTCGATGGCGGGACAGGCGAGAGCGAGGTACAGTGAGGAGATTAGCGGTGGAGGAGCGGAGGGTGCGGGCTGGGCAGTAGAAGGAGAGAAGGGAGGTGAGGTAGGAGGGGGCGAGGTGATGGAGAGCCTTGAAGCCCAGGGTGAGGAGTTTCTGCCTGATGCGCAGATTGATCGGTAGCCATTGGAGGTTTTTGAGGAGGGGAGTAATATGTCCAGAGCGTTTCTGGACAAAGATAATCCGGGCAGCAGCATGAAGTATGGATTGAAGTGGAGAGAGACACGAGGATGGGAGATCAGAGAGAAGGCTAGTGCAGTAGTCCAGAGGGGATAGGATGAGAGCTTGAATTAGCAGGGTAGCGGTTTGGATGGAGAGGAAAGGGCGGATCTTGGCAATGTTGCGGAGCTGAGACCGGCAGGTTTTGGTGACGGCTTGGATGTGAGGGGTGAATGAGAGAGCGGAGTCGAGGATGACACCAAGGTTGCGGGCTTGTGAGACGGGAAGGATGGTAGTGCCGTCAACAGAGATGGGAAAGTCAGAGAGGACAAGGTTTGGGAGGGAAGACAAGGAGCTCAGTCTTCGACATGTTGAGCTTTAGGTGGCGGGCGGACATCCAGATGGAGATGTCCTGAAGGCAGGAGGAGATGCGAGCCTGGAGGGAGGGGGAGAGAGCAGGGGCACAGATGGAGATCTGGGTGTCATCAGCGTAGAGATGATAGTTGAAGCCGTGGGAGCGAATGAGGTCGCCAAGGGAGTGAGTGTATATTGAGAACAGAAGGGGACCAAGCACTGAACCTTGGGGAACCCCCACAGTAAGAGGATGGGAGGGGGAGGAGGAGCCTGCAAAAGAGACTGAGAAAGAACGACCGGAGAGATAAGAGGAGAACCAGGAGAGGACGGAGTCTGTGAAGCCAAGGTCAGATAGTGTGTTGAGAAGAAGGGGGTGGTCCACAGTGTCAAAGGCAGCTGAGATGTCGAGGAGGATTAGGACAGAGTATGAGCCGTTGGATTTGGCAAGCAGAAGGTCATTGGTGACCTTTGAGAGCGCAGTTTCCGTGGAATGAAGGGGACGGAAGCCAGACTGGAGGGGGTCGAGGAGAGAGTTGTTGTTGAGGAATTCTAGGCAGCGCGTGTAGACAACTCGTTCAAGGAGTTTGGAAAGGAATGGTAGGAGGGATATGGGATGATAACTAGAAGGTGAGGTGGGGTCAAGAGAGGGTTTTTTTAGGATGGGAGAGACATGGGCATGTTTGAAGGCAGTGGCTTGCCCAAGGTCACACAGCTGACAAGTGACGGAGCTGGGATTCAAACCCATGACCTCTGACTCCAAAGCCCGTGCTCTTTCTACTGAGCCATGCTGCTTCTCTAATGAAGATAAAATAATGATAGCAGATATTATTCCTGCCTTCAAGGAGTTTACAGTCCTAAAATGAATTACAGGTTAGAGAAGCCATGGGGTAAAAAGATATGTACATACGTGGGTAGGGACTGGGGAGAGAGAAGCAGCGTGGCTCAGTGGAAAGAGCACAGGCTTTGGAGTCAGAGGTCGTGGGTTCGAATCCCAGCTCCACCACATGTCTGCTGTGTGACCTTGGGCAAATCACTTGACTTCTCTGTGCCTCAGTTACCTCATCTGAAAAATGGGGGTGAAGACTGTGAGCCCCACATGAGACAACCTGATGACCTTGTAACTACCCCAGTGCTTAGAACAGTGCTTGGCACATAGTAAGCGCTTAACAAATGTCATCATTATTATTATTATTATTATCTGAGTGCCTAGAGGATATTCATTCATTCATTCATTCAATCGTATTAATTGAGCACTTACTGTGTGCAGAGCACTGTACTAAGTGCTTGGGAAGTACAAGTTGGCAACATATGGAGACGGTCCCTACCCAACAACGGGCTCACAGTCTAGAAGCGGGAAACAGATAACAAAACATAACATGTGGACAGGTGTCAAGTCATCAGAATAAATAGAAATAAAGGTAGATGCACATCATTAATGAAATAAATAGAATAGTAAATATGTACAAGTAAAATAAATAGAGTAATAAATATGAACTCATGTGCCTAGGTAATGCAGTAGAGAGGGAAAATAGGATGGATAAGGGTGAGAGATTAGTCTGGGAAGGTTTCCTGAAAGAGCTGTGACTTTAGTAAGGCTTTGAAGATGGGAAGAGTGCTAGTCTCTCAAATATGAATGCCAGGGAATTCTAGGCAGGAAGGAGAGTGTGAGCAAGATTGATGAGACTGAGACAAAGTGAGTAGGTTGGTCTTAGAGGAGCAGAGTGTGTGGGCTGGATTGTAGTGAGAGAGGAGTGAGGCTAGGTGGTGGGGAGAGAGCTGTTTGAGTGCCTTAAGGACATATATACTTCATTTTTTTAGTTTTATTTTTAATGGTATTTGTCAAGAGTTTATTAACATCATCAGTCATATTTATTGAGTGCTTACTCTGTACAGAGCGCTGTACTAAGTCCTTGGGCGAGTACAACATAACAGTATAATAGACACATTCTGCATCAGGCATGAACTAAGAACTGGGGTAGATACACGATAATCAGGGTGAATTCAATCCCTGCTCCATATATGGCTCACAGTGTTCATCCCCGTTTTGGAGGTACGGTAAGTGAGGAGCAGAGAAGTTTAGTGACTTGTCCAGGGTCACACAGCAGATGTGTGGCGGAGTTGGGATTAATCAATCAGTCAATTATATTTATTGAATGCTTACCGTGTGCAAAGCACTATACTAGGCACTCGGGAGAAAACGACATAAAAGAGTTGGTAGACATGTTCTCTGCCCAGAATGAGCTTACAGCCTAGACGGGGATACAGATATTGATATAAATTTAAAAAGTTACAGATATGTACATGAATGCTGTGGGCTGAGAGGGGGTGAACGAAGGGTGCAAATCCAAGGGCAAGAGTGACTCAGAAGGAGTGGGAGAAGAGGAAATGAGGGCTTAGTCAGGGAAGGGATTTGGGCTTTTAATAATGTTTTGAAGGTCAAGGGAGTGATCGGTTGCTGGATATGAAGAGGGAAGGCATTCCAGGCCAGAGGCAGGATGTGGGTGAGAGGTTGGTAGCAAGATAGTTTAAATCAAAGTACAGTGAGTAGATTGGCATTAGAGGAGTGAAGGTTGAAGGCTGGGTTATAGTAGAAAAGCAGCGAGGTAAGGTAGGAGGGAGCAGGGTGATTGGGTGCTTTAAAGCCCTTGGTAAGGAGCCTATGTTTGATGAGAAGGTGGATGGGCAACCACTACAGGGTCTTGAGGACTGGGGAAATGTGGACTGAACTTGTTTTAGAAAAATGATCTGGGCAGCAGAGTGAAGTATGGATTGGAGAGGGGAGAGGGAGGATGCAGGGAGGACAGTAAGGAGGCTGATACACTAATCATGGTGGGATAGAATAAGTGCTTGGATTAACCTGGCATTTGGATGGAGAGGAAAAGGCAGAATTCAGTGACATTGTGAAGGTTGAACTGACAGGATTTTGCGACATTGAATGTGTGGGTTGAATGAGAGATAATTTGAGAATAATGTCAAAGTTATTGGTTTGTGAGATGGGAAGGACAGTTGTGCTGCTTACAGTGACAACACAGTCAGGAGGAGGTCAGGGTTTGGGTGGGAAGTTAAGAGATTCTGCTTTGGACATGTTTAGTTTGAGATGTCAGCAATACAGCTAAGTAGAGACGAGGTGGTCAGCATGGCCTAGTTGATAGAGCACGTCCTTGGGAGTCAGAAAGCCCAGGATTGTAATCCTGGCTATGTCGCTTGTCTGCTGTGTGACCTTGGGCAAGTCACTTCACCTCTCTGTGCCTTAGAGAAGCAGCGTGGCTCAGTGGAAAGAGCTTGGGAGTCAGAGGTCATGGGTTCAAATCCTGGCTCAGCTGTGTGACTTTGGGCAAGTCACTTAACTTCTCTGGGCCTCAGCTACCACATCCGTAAAATGGGGATTAAGACTGTGAGGTCCCTGTGGGATAACCTGATCCCCTTGTATCCTCCCCAGTGCTTAGAACAGTGCTTTGCACATAGTAAGCCCTTAACAAATGCCATCATTATTACTATTATTATTATTATTAGTTACCTCACCCGTAAAATGGGGATTAATACTGTGAATTGGAGGTGGGATAGGCCCTTTGTCCAACCTCATTAATTTGTATCTACCCTAGCACTTCGTATAGTGCCTGGCACACTGTAACTGTTTAATAAATACCATTTAAAAAACAGATGTCCTGAACACAGGACTAAATGTGAAACTTCAGAGGAGTGTGATCAGGTTTGGAGATGTAGATTTGGGAATCATATACGTGGAGATGATAGTTGAAGCCATGGGAGTGAATGAGCTCTCCAAGGGGGTGGGTATAGATGAAGAATGGAAGAGGACCAAGAATTGAGCCTTAAGGGACCCCCATAGTTAGGGAATGGGAAGCAGTGGAGGAGCCAGTGAAAGAGACTGAGAATGAGTGTCCAGAGAGATAGGAAGAGAACTAGGAAAGGAGAGTGCCAGTGAAGCCAAGGTTGGATAGTGTTTCTAGGAGAAGAGGGTGGTCAACGGGAAGGGGTTGACCAACAGTGTCAAAGCCAATCTAGAGGTCAAGGAGGATTAGGATGCAGTAGAGTCCATTTAGATTTGGCAAGGAGATCATTGGCGACCTTTGAAAGAGCAGTTTTTCTGGAGTGAAGGAGGAGGAAGCCAGATTTTAGGAAGGTTAGAACCCAGGTCATGCCTGTGAAGTTTCCACTAGGCCACACTGCTTCTCATTATCCCACTACTTACTGTCCCACCTTTTCCTTACACTCAACATGCTGTGGAGAGGAAGGTCTGAGGTAGGAAAGGGTATGCAGAACTGGATGCCCAGTGCAAAAACTACTCTGAAAGGTTTAGCTTTGGAAACTAAGGGGACGATTTGAGAGTCTGAGAATCTGGGGCCTTATCACCCAAGAAGATAAAACTTAAGGTTTGTGAAGCTCATTGAGATGAAGGCATCTTAGTAGATTTGTTTACACTCAGGCGATTGAGGGTTTAGTCTGAAGAACCATAATCTTGTATGGAAGTATCTCAAGGGCAGAAACTATATCTTTCACTACTCACTAACAATTATCTCATCATAATGATGGTATTTTCTAAGCATTTAGTATGTGCCAAATACTGTATTAAATGCTGGGGTAGATACCAGGGAATTAGGTTGGACACTGCTTTGCACATAGTAAGCACTTAACAAATGTTGTTATTATTATTATTATTATTATTATTATTATTATCCTGTCCAACCTGAGGCTCATGGTCTAAGTAAAAGGGAGCAGAGGTATTTAATCCCCATTTTATAGATGAGGAAATTGAGGCAAAGTAGTGAAGTCACTTCCCCAAAGTCACACAGCAGACAGATGGCAGAGCCAGAATTAGAACCCAGGCCCTCTGACTCCCATGCCTGTGCCCTTTTCACTATGCTATGCTGCTTCGCAAGCACCTAGGACAATGCTCAGAACATAATAGACAGTCAAGTATGATGAGGATGATGATGATAGACAACTTGGGGTCAACCAAACTGTCACTTGACAAAAGCATTCCTCATTTGTACGGCTGCTTTTAGGGATCCGCTAATTTTAATCAGACTCCCGGGAAAAATCTGAGCCTAAAACAGACCATCTCTTACCGTTCATCCTAGGATAAGTCTGAAATCAATTGTGTCACGACACCCTCTTGCTATCTGCCACCCTGGATTTACTTTTTAAGCCTCTGGAAGTACCAGCCATGATACTTCCTAGAACTATTTCAGAAGTGGTCCAAGCCTATGTATGTAGTGAGGGTAGAGTGTTCGCGAGTTTGTAATTTGTAGAAACAATGACCTTTTGTGTTCAACGTCCACATTTGCTACACATTGGGCTGTGTCGAATAGGCACTACACATTAGGCTGTGTGAAAGCAAAGGTGCTCTCCAAGATCTGTCATACATATAAGAAGGGAATCTTCCTGTCCAGTATCCAGGTCTAATTACCTGACCACTGGAGGGAGAAACAGGCATGGGAATAATAATAATAATAATAATAATAATAATAATAATAATAATAATAATAATAATGGTATTTGTTAAGCACTCACTATTTGCAAAGCACTGTTCTAAGTGCTGGGGAGGTTACAAGGTGATCAGGCTGTCCCACGGGGGGCTCACAGTTTTAATCCCCATTTTACAGATGAGGTAACTGAGGCCCAGATAAGTTAAGTGACTGCCCAAAGTCACACAGCTGACATTTGGCAGAGCCAGGATGCTATCTGGCCTTCCAGAAATATACCTGAGCAATTGGTGGAGGACAATTGGCTTTTAGGGCCACAAAAAGCCCTCAGCAATCATGTGAGTGTTTTAGAGAGCAGGCAATGGGCAGAGGATTCATTGCTGGAAAGTATAATCCCCATAATGGCCTTTGTCACATTGTGCAGTGTATAAACCTTTCCTGGAAGACAAATGTGGCTTTCTTAGTTTGTGTCCGGCTCTTTAGAGCCTATCTATCTTTAAAGCTGTGTCAGTTGAGACACACTAAAGGCATAGTGGGGTGAGCTCTTTGGAGAAATTTCATTTACTCTTGAATGCAGCGTCAATTTCTAAAACGAGGAACACCAACGTAATTAGTCAAAAACAACTGGTGAATAGCAGTTCTCTCACCTGTAGGGAGAGGGAAGGTGGGAAATCTCAGTGTTGGTATGGTGACCATAATGTAACCATCTCCCTCATCTCCTAGTGCCACCCTGACAATGCTCTGGATCTGCTGCCACACCTATCCTGGGCCTGGCACATACTTCCTTGTGTAGCTCATTCCCTCTCACATCTTCATTTACCACCTGCAGGTATATGACTCCCACCTCAACCTCACTAACTTTATCTGAAGTCTTACATTTCCTCTTGCCTCCAGGACATAGCTACATCGTTGTCCCATGGGGCACCATGTCGAGAACTGAACTCCTCAGTTCTCTCCCAAATTCTCTCCTCCCCTAAATTTTCCTGTCACAATGGGAAATCCCATCATCCTCCTCTCCTCCCTACCTCTCAAGCCCATCATCTTGGCATTACCCTTGACTTTTTCCAACCCAATAGTCCTCTTGTCACCAAATCCTGTGCATTTTACCTCTAAATCACTTCCAGAATCTGCCCCCTCCCCCTCCTCCACCCAACCCCTCCCCACCCATTGTGCAATCCCCATCACTCTCCCTTGGCCCCATTCCTGTCATCCTGTCCCAGCACCAACTCCTCACTCCCCTTCCTCTGCACCGGCCCCCATTAACTCACTGCCATCCAATCCCTCTTTCCCCGTCACACTGTACCCTTTACCAGAACCTCCCTCCATGCCCCAACAGCCTTAGCCAAGTCTGGCCTTGGGAATGCCCATTCCATCATGGGGAAGCTTCCCATTATCCCTGATCTGTTCCTGACCCAATCACTCCTCCTCCTCACCATTACTGAAACCTGGCTGTCCCCAGACAACACTGTTTCCCTTGTTGCTCTCTCCAGAGGGGGCCTGATCTTCACCAAATCACCCAGATTCACTGGGAAAGGAGGAGGTTTTGGTTTCCTTCTCACACCCCACTGCCGCTTTTGCAGCATTCCACCTCCCCCATCCATTTCTTTCCGTTCCTTAGAAGACCATATCATCTGCCTCTGCCACCCTCTCAAGATTTTATCTTGTTAATATGTTTTGTTTTGTTGTCTGTCTCCCCCTTCTAGACTGTGAGCCCACTGTTGGGTAGGGACCATCTCTATATGTTGCCAACTTGTACTTCCCAAGTGCTTAGTACAGTGCTCTGCACACAGTAAGCACTCGATAAATACGATTGAATGAATTAATGAATGAATAGTAACAGTCATCTGCCACCCCCCAGGTCCCACCTCCAACTTTTTCAACCATTTAAATCCATAATTCACATTCTTTCTCTCTTTCTCCATCCCTACGTCGATCCTTGGGGACTTCAATATCCACATAGATGTTCCTGAAGACCTTTCCCCTGCCTGCTCTCTATCACTCAACTCCACTGACCTCCTGTTCCACCCCATCTTACCCACTCACTAAATTGGATACACAATCTCATCATCTCTAGCCACTGCAGAAACTCTACCCTCCCTCAATCTGAAATCCTCTATCTGACCTTCCCACGAATCTGTGTTCTTCCCCAATAGAAACC
Source organism: Tachyglossus aculeatus (assembly GCF_015852505.1). Classification (NCBI taxonomy): domain Eukaryota; kingdom Metazoa; phylum Chordata; class Mammalia; order Monotremata; family Tachyglossidae; genus Tachyglossus; species Tachyglossus aculeatus. The sequence continues at coordinate 26,304,013 of NC_052075.1, read as the reverse complement.
TCTGATCTTTTGATCCCATTTAGCCTCCAAAGACAAACTACTTCCCTTCATGGCCAGACTGAAGCTGTCAACACCATCCTCTCCACTGAACTCAACTCACTCACTCCCCTTTCCCTTTGCTGATCCTGTACTACTAACCCATAGCCCTGGTTCACCTCCACAGTCTGCCTCCTTTCCTCTTGTTCGCAAGCCACTGAACATGCTGGCGGAAATCTCAATAATAGGCCAACTTCATCCACTTCAAGTTTATCCTTGCATGCTTCAACTCTGCCCTCTCCTCTGCCCCAAAAAATTATTTCTCCATCCTTATTGACACCCATGCCCATTGCCCTCACCAGTTGTTCCAAATATTTAACTCCCTCTTCAAACCCCCTGCCCTCCCGGCATCCCCCAACCCTTGCCCCTAATGACCTGGCCACCTACTTTATTGAGAAAATGATGCTATCAGGCTTGATTTCTCTAAATTCTCCCCTGCCCTTCTCCAGTCCTGCCCCCACTCCTGCACCTTCTTCAACTCTCCCATCTTTTCCAGCAGTATCCCTGAAGGAGATTGCCTGCTTTCTCTCAAAATCCACACCACCATTCCTTTGCACCTTATCAAAACACTTGCTCCGCCCTTCTTCCTTCCTAATTGCCATCTTCAACTATATGCTTTCTAACTGTTTCTTCCCCACTATTTTCAAACATGACCATGTGTCCCTTATCCTAAAAAAAACCCCTCTTTTTACCCCATGGCTCCTTCCAGTTATCACCCCATCTCCCTCCTACCTTTTCCCTCCAAACTCTTTGAGCAAGTTTTCTACATTGGCTGTCTCAAGTTCCTTTCATACAATTTTCTCCTTGACCCCCTCCAATCTGGCCTCCATACCCTTCAATCCAGAGAAACCACTCTCTCAAAGGTCACCAGTGATTTCTCTCTTGACAAATCCTACGGCCACTACTCTAACCTAATCCTCCTTGACCCTCTCAACTGCCTCCTACACTACTGACCATCCCTTTCCACTGGAAACATTATCTAACCAAAGCATCACGGACACAGTCCTCTCCTGGGTCTCCTCCTATCTCTCTGGCCACTCATTTTCAGCCTCTTTCATGGGATCCTCCTTTGTCTCCCACCATGTAACTGTGGGGGGCCCTTAAGATTAAGTTGTGAGTCCGCTTCTATTCTCTCTTTACACCCGCTGCCTTGAAAACTCATTCACTCACATGGCTTAAACTACCACCTCTGTAACAATAATTTCCAAGTCTATTATCTCCAGCCCTGATCTCTCTCCCTCTCTGAAGTCTCACATTTCCTCCTGATGTCAAGACATCTCTACATCCCTACTTCAAGACATCTCTACTCTTCAAGACATCTCTACATCCTTCTTTCAACTCAAACTTAAAATGTCTAAAACAGAACTCCTTATTTTCCCACCCAAACACTATCTTCTTCCAGACTTTCCCGTCACTGTAGTTGGCACCACCATCCTTCCTGTCTCACAAGCCCATAACCTTGGCATTATCCTTGACTCCTCTCTCTCACTCAACCCCCATATTCAATCCCTCACTAAATCCTGTTGGTTCCACCTTCACAACATCACTAAAATCTGTTCTTTCCTCTCCATCCAAACTGCTACCACGTTAATACAGTCACTTATTCTATCCTGCCTTGATCAGCTTCCTTTCTGACTTCCCTGCTTTGTGCCTCTCACCACTCCAGTCCAAACTTCACTCTGTTGCTCAGATCATTTTTCTACAAAAATGTTCCGGCCATATTTTTTCACTCCTTAATAACCTCCAGTGTTGCCCATCCACCTCCACACAGAAACTCCTCACCATTGACTTCAAAGCTCTTGATCACCTTGTCTGATCCTACTAAGCACTTAACATTATTATTACCTCTCCTTGCTACTCTTCTACTACAACCCAATCTGCACATGTCACTCTAATGCTAACCTAATCACTGGTACCTCAGTCTCATCTATCTCACCACTGACCTCATGTCCTGTCTCTGGCCTGCAATGCTCCCCTTCCTCATATCTGACTGACAATTACTCTCCCCCCTTTAAAGCCTTATGGAAGGATCATCCCCTCTGAGAGGCCTTCCTTCACTAAGCCCTATATTCTATCTCTTCAACTCCCTTCTGTGTCACCCTGACTTGCTCCCTTCATTCATTCCTCCTCTCAACCCCACAGCACATATGTACATTTAAGTAATTTATTTATTTATTATTCATATTAATGTTTGTCTCTGCCTTTAGGCTGTAAACTCATTGTGGGCAGGGGGTATGTCTGTTAAATTGTTATATTGTACTCTCTCAAATGCTTAGCCCAGTGCTCTGCACATAGTAAGTGCTCAAAAAATATGATTGACTGACTGGCTGACTGCCCCTTCCTCTCCATGCAAATAGCCATTACCCCATCCCAGGTGCTTATTATATCCAAACTTGACTATTACATCAACAGCCTCACTGAACTCCTTCCCTGCAGTTCAAACTTCACTCTGCTGCCCAGATCATGTTTTTCAAACACTGTTTTTCTCACCAGTTCCCACTCCTCAAAAACCTTCAGTGGTTTCCCATTCCTCTCCACATCAGGCAGAAAATTCTGGCTGTTGGCTTCAGGGCACTCAATCAACTCCTACCTATCCATTCTCTTCTTTCACTACACCTCGGGTGGTATGCTTCATTCCTCTCAAGCTAAGCTACTCCCTGTGCTTTGCTCTCTTCTTTCTGGCTGTCAGTTTCTTGCAGTCAAGTTCCCTGCCTTGCTGTCAAGTTCCCTACTTCACATTAGAAAGATCACAATCCTCCCCACCTTCAAATCCATCTGAAATCATATCACCTCTAGGAGGACTTCCCTGATAATATCTATTCTCCCTTCTCTATTTACCCCCTACTGCCAATTCAACATTTCTGTCACCTAATCACATGGGTATTCACAATCCCTGTACCCCTTAGGTACATATTTTTGTACTCCATTATTTTCTCCCATCTGCAATTTATTTTAATGTCCACGATGGATGGGTGCATCTCATGCTATGGGACATAATCATGAAAAACCCTTCCAGATGATCCCATATTGGAGCATTTTATCATGCCTCCTGCTCTGGTGCCTACAGAGGAGAAGCAGCGTGGCTCAGTGGAAAGAGCCCGGGCTTTGGAGTCAGAGGTCATGGGTTCAAATCCCAGCTCCACCAATTGTCAGCTGTATGACCTTGGGCAAGTCACTTCACTTCTCTGGGCCTCAGTTCCCTAATCTGTAAAATGAGGATTAAGACTGTGAGCCCCCTGTGGGACAACCTGATTGCCTTGTAACCTTCCCAGTGCTTAGAACAGTGCTTTGCACATAGTAAGCGCTTAATAAATGCCATTATCATTATTATTATTATTATTCCATGAGCCGCCACCTCTGTGGGCTTGTGTGGGTTGGGGGCGGGGGAACACTGCTGCTCTCCAGGCTGTGGAAGGAAAGGGGTTCCATGAGTTGCCGCTGCTGCGGGCTTGCACTGAGGTGGAGGGAGTTGCAGAGCTGCCCTTATTGCTGCCTTACACATAAGCCATAAACACAGCCATGTCAGATTTCATCATATGACTGAGGGTGGTGCCGTGTTGGATCGGAATTCAACCACAATGCCTCAGGATTTGTAGAATTGATGGGATGCCCTGACAACTTGATAAGGCAACCACACGATTCCTAAGTAAATTGCACCAGCATCTCCTCTCTTGCCTACCCTACAAGACTGTAATCTCCTTGAGGGTAGAGGTCCTGACTAATAATTCTGTTACACACTCCCAAATAGTACAGTGCTTTACACACAGAAGGCATTCTGTAAATACTCTGAATGATTGACTGGCTTTTGGCAGTCTGTGGAGTTGCTAGCACTTAATCTAAAGCTTGGGAGTCAGGGGCACGTGTTCTAATTCCGACTCCACCATTTGTCAGCTGTGTGACTTTAGGCAAGTCACTTCACTTCTCTGTGCCTCAGTTCCCTCATCTGTAAAATAGGGATGAAGACTGTGAACGCCATGTGGGACAACCTGATTACTTTGGATCTACCCTAGTGTTTAGAACAGTGCTTGGCACATAGTAAACGCTTAACAAATACCTTCATTATTATTATTACTGGATGCCAGGTCTAGGGTGACATTAGGGCAGTAGTGGTTGTGTTCTACTGGGTAGTTTTGCTGCTCACTGAATCTCCCCTCTTGCTCCTGCCTAAAGACGAGGCCAAGTCATCAGTTTACCACATTTGTTTCAGTTTCTGAAAGAACACTTTTGCAGAAATAGCTAGCTTGAATCCCTGGTGAGGATTGGCGAATAATTGGTTTTAGTCAAGGATTCCAAAAGCCAGGCCAGCTTCAGTCGGTAAACAAATGAGGGAACTCCTCTCAGGGAATAGTGTCAAATGGGTGGCAGTGGGTGGGGAGGGGTTAACTAAGTATTTGAAAGAACCCAACCACTCTCCTTCCTGGTCAGAAGTGGTACATAAGAACAGGACCTTGCAGAAGAAGGTAATGGCTCTGGAATAAGGGGTCAGTGGGTGCTAGGAGTCCCCATGGAGAAATGATCTAGTCTTAGGGGTTCGGGTGGGCCTCCATTTTACATCGTTATGTTATGCTTTGTGCCTGGCGTAATCAATCAATCAATTAATCATATTTATTGAGCGCTTACTGTGTGCAGAGCACTGTACTAAGCGCTTAGAAAGTACAAGTTGGCACATATCGAGACAGTCCCTATGCAGCAGTGGGCTCACAGTCTAGAAGGGGGAGACAGAGAACAAAACCAAACATATTAACCAAATAAAATAAATAGAATAGATATGTACAAGTAAAATAAATAAATGGAGTAATAAATATGTACAAACATATATACATATATAAAGGTGCTGTGAGGAAGGGAAGGAGGTAAGATGGGGGGGATGGAGAGGGGGACGAGGGGGAGAGGAAGGAGGGGGCTCAGTCTGGGAAGGCCTCCTGGAGGAGGTGAGCTCTCAGTAGGGCCTTGAAGGGAGGAAGAGAGCTAGCTTGGCGGATGGGCAGAGGGAGGGCATTCCAGGCCCGGGGGAGGACGTGGGCCGGGGGTCGACGGCGGGACAGGCGAGAATGAGGCACGGTGAGGAGATTAGCGGCAGAGGAGCGGAGGGTGTGGGCTGGGCTGTAAAAGGAGAGAAGGGAGGTGAGGTAGGAGGGGGCGAGGTGATGGACAGCCTTGAAGCCCAGGGTGAGGAGTTTCTGCCTGATGCATAATGGTGTGGCACACGTAATGACGGCCCATGGAATGGAAGTGGGAGGTGAATTGTTCCTGTTTCAGAGTGGACAAATGTCTGAAGCCCAGCCCGTTTGGAAAGTCATGGAGAAATAAAGAAACTGGCTTAGTAATGAGGGACTTCAAAGGTGTGAATGTGTGGGTTGCTTGACTGTATAAACTCTTTTCTTTGAGAATTTGCCAGTAGAGAAAGAAAAAGAAATGATTATTAAAGCCAATTCTGACTTCACTTTTAAATCCTGGTAGTTGTTAAGTATGTACTGTGTATCAGGTGGTAGGGTAGAGACAAGATACTTGGGCCAGGCATGATCTAAGCATGATCCATGCGTGATCAGGCAGGGCAAGTAGCATGGCTCAGTGGAAAGAGCACAGGCTTTGGAGTCAGAGGTCATGGGTTCAAATCCCGACTCCGCCATCTGTCAGCTGTGTGACTTTGGGCAAGTCACTTAACTTCTCTGTGCCTCAGTTACCTCATCTGTAAAATGGAGACAATGATAATAATAATAATAATAATAATAATGGCAGTTGTTAAGCGCTTACTATGTGCAAAGCACTGTTCTAAGCGCTGAGGGGGATACAAGGTGATCAGGTTGTCCCACATGGGGCTCACAGTCTTAATCCCCATTTTACAGATGAGGTAACTGAGGCTAACTAAGAAGTTAAGTGACTTGCCCAAGGTCACACAGCAGACATGTGGTGTAGCCAGAATTCAAACCCATGATCTCTAACTCCAAAGCCCATGCTCTTTCCACTGAGCCAAGCTGCTTTATAGCCTTATAGATTGAGGAAAATAATACTGAAGTTGATACCAACTCTAGGAATGCTAAGGAGTGATTTTTATAGTGGGTTAATGTGACGGAACAGGGTAGAAAGGTAAAGGAGAAAATCTGAGTTCCTGCATTTTGTTTTAATTGAATTGATCACTCTTCTGTTCTCCTACAGTACCTTGTTACTTCCCACATAATCAAGGGGGTTTATCTTGCAGAAGAAACATGATTAAGACCGTGAGCCCCCGGTGGGACAACCTGATCACTTTGTAACCTCTCCAGTGCTTAGAACAGTGCTTTGCACATAGCACTTAAAAAATGCCATCATTATTATTATTATCCCTGTCCCACATGGGACTCACAGTCTAAGTAGGAGGAAGTACAGGTATTGGATCCCCATTTTACTGATGAGGAAACTGAGATACAAGAAGTTAAGTGATTGACTATGGTCACACAGCAGGCACATAGCAGAGCTGAGATTAGAACCCAGGACCTCTAACTCCCAAGCCTTTTCCCTAGGCCATGCTGCTTCTGCTTCGTACTGGTCCAAAAAGTGTCTTTCCATAGGCTGCCACCCTCATGAGAATAAAAGGACAGTAGGAAATACGCTGTGGGCTATTGGAATTCAGCGATGAAAGTGCAGAGTCAATTGATTATAGAAACAAAGGGAGATGGGGGAAAACTTGATAGGACAAAATGTAAACTCCGTTTTAAATAATTTTCTGTGTTTTATGTGTAAACATAATGCTACCAGGAGAGAAGCTGCTTTGTAGTGTCAGAATCACTGGAAGCAAAATAATCAGAATCAGGTTCCGTGTAGATTTCATCAATTTTTCAGTAGGAAGATCCTGGTTTGTGCTCCTAGTGAATTTGTTGACACTTAAAATGTTTCTTTTTAGGCTGCAGCCTATCTATTTATACCAAGAGCAAATCAGGCACTTCAGCTTCTCTAAATCTGGGAATGTACTCAGAATACTGTCATTGTCTTTCATTCCAGCTCTTATTTACACAATACCTGCCTCTTTGACACTTTCCTGCTTTAGAGAAGAAAAATAGGCAGAGTTGAGGGGACGAAAGGTTGTAGGTGTTAAGTTGAGAATTAAAGGGATGGTGGCATACTGTGGGGTAGATAGAGGGGATGAGGAGAAGCAAGATAATATTTGGGGGGTTAATAATAATAAAAATGATAATAATAACAATAATAATACAAATACTAGTTAAGTATTTACTATGTGCCAAGTACTATTCATTTATTCATTCAGTCATATTTACCGAGTGCTTACTGTGTGCAAAGCACTGTATTTTAAGAGCTTGGGAGAGTATAATGGGAGAATGCTTAGAGAAGCAGCATGGCTCAGTGGGAAGAGCACGGGCTCTGGAGTCAGAGGTCATGGGTTCAAATCCCAGCTCTGCCACTTGTCAGCTGTGTGACTGTGAAGTCACTTCTCTGTGCCTCAGTTTCCTCATCTGTAAAATGGGGATTAAGACTGTGAGCCCCACGTGGGACAACCTGATCACCTTGTATCCTCCCAGTGCTTAGAACAGTGCCTTGCACATAGTAAGTGCTTAACAAATACCATACCATCATTATTATTATTATTACAATATAACAATAAATAGAAACATTCCCTGCCCACAACAGGTTTACAGTCGAGAAGGGGAGATGGGCATCAATATACATAAATCAATTACAGATATGTACGTAAATGCTGTGGGACTGGGATACAGAAGGGAGTGGGAGAAGAGGAAAGGAAGGTTTAGTGAGTGAAGACATCTTGTAGGAGATGGGCTTTCAATAAGGTTTTGAAGGCGGTGAGAATCATTGTCTGATTGAGGAGGGAGGGCGTTCAGGCTGGAGGTGGGTCATGGGTGAGGGGATGGCGGTGAGATAGATGAGATGGAGGTACAGTGACAAGGTTGACATGAGCGGAGTCAAGTGTGGGGGCTGTGTTGTAGTAGGAGAGTAGTGAGGTGAGGTGCAGGGGGGTGACTGAGTGCTTTGAAGCCAGTGGTGAGGAGTTTTTATTTTGGCTTTGGTTTTGGTTTTGAATGAACGAATGAGCTATAATAATAATAATAACAATGGTACTTGTTAAGGGCTTATTATGTGCCAAGCTCTGCTCTAAGCACAGGGGTAGATATAAATTAATCAGATTGGTCACAGTCCCTGTCCTGCATCATCATCCTCAATCGTATTTATTGAGCGCTTACTGTGTGCAGAGCACTGTACTAAGCGCTTGGGAAGTACAAGTTGGCAACATATAGAGACAGTCCCTACCCAACAGTGGGCTCACAGTCTAAAAGGTGGGCTCACAGTCTAAAAGGGACTCACAGTCCTGCATGGGACTCACAGTCTTAATTCCCATTTTACAGATAGGAAACTGAGGCCCAGAGAAGTTAAGTGACTTGCCCGAGGTCACACAGCAGAAATGTGACAGAGCAGGGACCCAGGGCCTTCTGAATCCCAGGCCCTTGCTTTATCCTCTAAGCTATGCTGCTTCTTACTTAAGATCAGTAATCAGGAAATTCCAGAGATGTGTTTGATGATAATGATGACGATGATGGTATTTGTTAAGCGCTTACTCTGTGCAAAGCACTGTTCTAAGCGCTGTTTGCAGTGACTTAGGAAACATAGTCAGTAAATTAATCAATAGTATTTACTGAACACTTGCTGGGTGCAGAGCACTGTAGGAAGCAATTGAGGGAGTAAGTAGACATGGTCCCTGTCCTCCGTCACTAGTCAGCTGTGTGACTTTGGGCAAGTCGCTTCACTTCTCTGTGCCTCAGTTACCTCATCTGTAAAATGGGGATTGAGACTGTGAGCCCCCGTGGGACAACCTTATCACCTTGTAACCTCCCCAGCGCTTAGAACAGTGCTTTGCACATAGTAAGCGCTTAATAAATGCCATCATTTGATTATCTCTCTCTTTCTTAACCTATTTCCCCCCTATTCTGTCACTTAAGCACTTGAGTCCTAACCCACTATGCATTTACTCCACTTCCTTCTTGCAACAGCACTTAGGAACATATCTTTAAACCCGGATTCTTCCACTTATACGGAATTTATTTTAGTGTCGGTCTCCCAGGTCCTAGAAGGCAGGGATCATTTCTACTATCCCTGTTGTATTCTGCCAGATACTTAGTACAGTGCTTCACACAGAGTTAGTGTTCAGTGAATACTATTGATTAATCTGTTGAGATCAACTCTTACACATTTGAGCATATTAATATACTGCCATTTATACATTTATATAATAACTGAGATCTCATAGCAACTAATTAAGGGGTATTATCATTCCACTCAGAGAAGCAGCATGGCAGAGTGGAAAGAGCCCAGGCTTGGGAGTCAGAAGTCATGGGTTTTAATCCCAGCTCTGCCACTTGTCTGCTCTGTGACCTTGGGCAAGTCACTTGACTTCTCTGTGCCTCAGTGGCCTCATCTGTGAAATGGGGATGAAGACTGTGAGCCCCATGTGGGACAACCTGATTACTTTGTGTCTACCCCAGTGCTTAGAACAGTACTTGGCACATAGTAAGTGCTTAATAAATACCATTATTATTATTCCATTACAATCATCAATCGTATTTATTGAGCGCTTACTGTGTGCAGAGCACTGTACTAAGCGCTTGGGAAGTACAAGTTGGCAACATATAGAGACAGTCCCTACCCAACAGTGGGCTTACAATGAGTTTTATTTCACTTCATTGTTTGTTCATTAACTTTTCTAACTTAAGTTGCAGTGTGCCATAGAACATCTAACATGTGACAAGGCTCATGAGAATTTTGCCTAAATTCACTACTCAATAACTTGTAATTTCACTTTGGTTCCTCCTGTGGAGTCAGCATTTACCCACAGACTCTGAGGCTCTTTGGAAATTATCTAGGGGGAAAAGCTTATTAAATACTTGATGACATTGTTGCTTTATCTGGACTTTGATATACTCGAAGATAGCCAGCAGGTCACTCTCCACTTTTTCACCTAGAATATGTGCAGTGTATCCCACCTTCATATTTCATATCAAAGAATGGCATTCCATTATTATTTTCTACAGTACCGCAAAGAAGATATGGCTACAGTTGATCAGTACAGCAAACGGCAGCTTTTGCTTTGAGTAGCTCCTAAGGACCGAACCTCAAGAATAATTAGCAACTAATCAGTTAAGGAAAGCAGGATTGCCTAGTGAGTAGAGCATAGGCCTGGGAGTTGGAAAGACCTGGGTTGTAATTCCAGCTCTACCACCTGTCTGCTGTGTGACCTTAGTCAAATCACTTCACTTCTCTGGGCCTCAGCTACCTCATTTGTAAAATGGGGATTGAGACTGTGAGCCCCACGTGGGACAGGGACTGTGTCCAACCCAATTTGCTTGTATCCACCCGAAAGCTTAGTACAGTGCCAGGCACATAGTAAGCACTCAATAAATACCATAATTAAATAATTAATTAATTACCCTTTTTCCCACTTACCCTTCTTTCCCCTTCTCTCCTTTCATTGCTCTTCAATCTTGTCCTCTTCCTTCTTTCTCTCCTCCCTTTCTTCTCCTCTTTCTCTTCCTCCTCTTTTATGTTTGGGAATTTATGTCTGCTTTTCTCCCCTTACACTACTACTTCTAAAGAGCCAATTTAGTATTTTACACAGAAGAGGTGTTTTTTATGGACCATTGCTGGTGAGGGTGGTGATGAAGATGCAGATGACCACATGAAAGGGGAAAGGAAATCAAACAAGGTTCTCCTGATCCCCAGAATGAATTTTAGGTTCAAAGAATATCATGTTGACCTTTATATGACATTGAAATGAGCACTTCTGCCTCACTCCAGATTGAAAAATGAAATCTAATGTGCCAAGTGGCAACAAAGTTCCAGGCAAATGCTGTGATTACCAAGAAGCAATATATGGTGTGTTCATGTTTTGTTTACTGTGCTTTCTGGGTCACATGAAATATTGCTCTTCAGTTGAGTACGTCACGTAGTCAGCAGCTTTGTCTGCAAACTTCTGCAGCACGATGGCTGATAGGTAATTCCTGCTCTTTTCTAATATAGAGAATTTGAACCAATCAATTTCCAGGCTAGAAAAATGTAAAACTAAGTTCCTATCTAAGCCCAACACCAAATACTCATTTGGTCCTCAAACAGTTAGGCATAATGTAATTCCAGTCACGGGGAACACAGCTTTATTTCAAACAAGGTCCATATAATATTCAAGTCAGGCACACGAGTAGAGTATAAATTTCAAACATAAGAGTTGTACATTGTTTAACAAAATGAGGGCAGAGGAGCAGCTGTCAATAGAAATGTTTCCTGATGATGCTAAATTTCCAACTAGAAGATTTTTGCATGATTTTGTGGATTTAATAAACAAAGATGTCACGTAATAAATAGTAATTTTCGCCTTCTGGCCTCATCACGCCTGTCATGGACAGCCACTGGAGGACTGTTCTGCTATGCCTCATAATAAAATAATAATAATAATAATGGTATTTGTTATGCACTTACTATGTGCAAAGCACTGTTCTAAGCGCTGGGGGGATGCAAGGTGATCAGGTTGTCCCATGTGGGGCTCACACAGTCTTAATCCCCATTTTACAGATGCGGTAACTGAGGCACAGAGAAGTTAAGTGGCTTGTCCAAGGTCGCACAGCTGACAGGTGGTGGAGTCGGGATTCGAACCCATGACCTCTGACTCCCAAGCCTGGCTCTTTCCACTGAGCCATGCTGCTTCTCCAGATCCATGCCTCCCATGCCTTCTCCATTCCTCCGAGATCTCTGTGATTAAGTGGAGATAAGGGTTTCACCTGGTAAATCTGAGTGTCAGGATTTATCTTGCTGATGTGCTGTCCCGCAACCATGGAAGACCATCTCCCCCACCCCCAACACCATGCCACCAGACACCGGGGGAATGAAGTCTCTGAAAACTTTCAAAACATCAGGAAAGATGTGTCACTAGGAAAGAACTATCACCTCTAGCATGAAGGAACCCAGAGGACTGCTCTGCTCTGAGGACTATGTTAACTGCTTACTTTAATGCTCTGAATTATTGACTGTCAAATTCTTTGTCATTTTTATCGTTGGCAATTTGTCTGTCCTACCCCACTAGATCATGAATCCATTGCAAGACAGGCACTGCGTCTGAATTTCTCATCTCTGCTCTACCCCAGCACATACTACATGCCTGGCAAAAAGTGAGCTCTCGATATAATAGCAATACAAACAGTTTTAATAATAATAATAATGATTATTTGACAGAGAGTATTTCATTCACTAGAAACGTTGATTTTATTGTTTTCTTTTCTTTTCAATTCCTGCTAATTGGGAAGTGATTTGTGGAGGGGGTAGAGGCAGAGAAAATAGGGGGAGGTTGAGGTAGAAGAGGAAACTAGCTGAGGGAAGAGTCAGTTAGTTATGGATATTTATTAATTCCCTCTGAGTGCAGAGCTCCTTAGTGGAGGCCAGGGAAAATATAGAGACCTACTTGACTTAACAGATATTGTGTCTTCCTGTAAATTGTTAACATTTTAGAGGATATGGATAAAAGGAATCAGCGTGGCTTAGCGGAAAGACTATGAGCCTGGGAGTCAGAGGACCTGGCTTCTAATTCTGACTGTCATTTTCCTGCTTTGTGACCTTGGAAAAGTCACTTAATTGCTCTATGCCTGTTTCCCGAATTGTAAATGGAGATTCAGTAATTATTCTCTCACCTATATAGATGGTGAGCCCCATGTAGGATAGGGGCTGTGTCCAACGTGACTAACTTTCATCTACCCCAGGGTTTAGGATGGTGATTGACACATAGTAGGTGTTTCATTAGTGTGATCATTCACCTCTCTGATCAGCTGACCAATGCCCTGAAAGTGAAAGATCTGGTTGCATTTCATCAATCTTCTTTCCACTGAGTCTGTCAGCCCCTTAAATATCAATTTTAATATTCCCGGATGCACACAATAATCATGCCAGATATTTAAATCATTCTTTCCTTTCAATTTCTTCCAAGATGGCTCATAAATATTGGATTATATCGGGGAAGCCACATATTCAGTCACTGTGATGCCTCATAAAAGAGAAAATTGTAGGAAATTTATAGTGTTGAAGTGTACGTATTTGTCTTTCGTCTCGGTGCTCTATGGAATATGTCTCAGGTCTCACAAATTTTCCATGCGTTTTCCAATTCTCTTTTCATTTTCCTCAGTTAACTGATTTATGACTGCTCCTCTCCTCCAGCACCCCACTGATGTGGAAATATGTAGGCAAGGTTCATGAAAATCGTGTCATAACACCTTGCTGCCCCTGCTCCCTAGGGCACCAAGGGAGAGTTGTGCTATGCTTGAGAAAACTGGAGTGGGAAGGTGAGGAAAAGTAATTAATGTTTAGGTACGGGAGACAAGTGTGCTGAGCTGGCTGTGCAGTCCTAAGTCCACTACTGGCTCTGAACTATTCTGAAGTAAAATCTCAGTGAAATTTATTTTCCAATTTTGGATAATGTGGATATTGGAAAATGCTGCCCTGCTTCTTTTCCAAGTAATGTGTGGAGCAGCTGACCTGCACCCTTTGAGGGCTGTATCCATAGCCAATCATGCCACCCATCGGGCCCCTTTACTGGTCTTACCTTCTCCTTCCACCCTCCTCTCATCCTGGACTTTGTAGGAACAATATAATATGAACAATGTCATGTCTGGGACTAAAACCCAGCCCGCACACTTTGCTCATCTAATGCTAACCTTCTCACTGTACCTCAATCTTGCCTATCTCGCCACTGACCTATCGCCCACATCCTGCTTCTGGCCTGGAATGCCCTCCCTCCTCAAATCCGACAAACAATGACTGTGCCCCCCCTCCAAGTCTTATTGAAGACACATCTCGTCCAAAAGGCCTTCCCTGAGTAATCCCTTCTTTCCTCTTCTCCCATTCGCTTCTGCATCACCCTGACTTGCTTCCTTTATTCATCCCCCTCTCAGCCCCTCAACACTTATGTACATACCTGTAATTTATTTATTTATAGTAATGTCTGTCTCCCCCTCTAGACTGTAACCTCACTGTGGGCAGGGAATATGTCTGTTTTTTCTTGTATTCTAGTCTCCCAGTTGCTTAGAACAGTGTAAGCACCCAGGAAGTGCTCAGTAAATAAGACTGACCGACTGGATCCACACAGCCCAATGTTCTGTCTCCAATGAAGTCAACGGAATACTAAGGTGAACAATATGATGACTGTCTTTCCTGGTATCCACTCTAATTGTTAGGGATGTGCCTTCTAGCCAATTTTCCTTCAGGGACTTATTGGGAATACTAAAACCCTAGGGGGCTGGAGCGATGAAGATCCAAAAGGAATTTGTTTGAGAAAACAAACCTTTTCTTCAAGCAAAAGTTGCCTCCCTCAAGTAAATGGTTGCCTTCCTCAATCAAAAGGCGCCTCTCTCAATCAAATAGTTAAGTGTGAAACTGCAAAAGAGGTAATTGGGAGAGAATTTGCAACTGCTCTCCCAGGATAGAAATGCCTGTAGGGGTGGTGATTTAATCACTATTTCTGAAATTCTAATGCAGTTGATTTTGATAAATCGGTAAAAGAGGTATATAAACAAATCGAATACAAACTATACAGCAAGCCGCATGGTCTAGTGGAAGGAACCCAGGCCTGCTGTGCGATTTTGGGCAAGTCACTTTATTCTTCTGTGCCTCAGTTCCCTCATTTGTGAAATGGAGATTCCGGCTGTAAGTCCCCTGTGAGACATGGGCAATGCCCAACCCGATTTGTTTGTATCCACCCCAGCGCTTAGAACATTGCCTGGTACACAGTAAGTGCTTCAAAATACTAGAATTATTATTATTATTATTATTATTATTATTATTATTATTCTAATAGCCCTAACTTTCTCTCCAGCTGCCAATTATGGATCTCACATCTATTATTAAATCTCTGTTGAATCTGCTGAGATTTTCAACCCTCATAACTTCTTGAAGTGATACACTCTAGATGTTTACCATCACTGTAAAATTATTTGGGGTGAACTCGCATCCTGGTGGGGTGAGATCTGGTTAGCAACAATTTCTTGTTTACCCTGTCTTCACTATGTCTTACTATTCAGACAAACAGGTTCCCAAGGAACTTGCACTTTTACGCTTGAAAACTAGGGTTATAAGTTGATCTGCCCCTGTGTAGTACAGCTCTATACCAGATGACAGTATATGATATTTTTTGAAACAACCAGACTTCCATCTGCCTCAGCTCCTACTGTTGGGTTCTGCCGTTTGGAAACGAGCTTGGGTTCAGAGGAAACTGGGAAGAAGAATAATATCTGTGGGATTTGTAAAGCATTTACCATGTCCTCCCTTTGTCCTGGAGCTCCATTCTCATTCAAACCCCCCAGTCCATAATTCTCCACCTTTAACTAGAGTCCACTGTCCAAGACTTCTCCCACTCCCCAAGACTCTCTGGGAAAGGGGGAGGAGTGGGCTTCCTTCTCACTTCCCAGTGCCACTTTGGCACCATTCCACCTCCCCTGTCTTTCTCTTGCCTTTCTTTTGAAACCCAAATCATATGTCTCTATCAGCCACTCCAGCTACAAGTCACAGTCATCAGCAGATAAGTGGCTGAGCTGGGAGTAAAACCCATGTCCTTCTGACTCTCAGGCGTATGCTATTTTTTTTTTCTGGCATTGATGATATGAGGTAGTTTTGCTGCCCTCCCATTTTTAGTGAATTATTGATCACTTTTCATTAATAGTCCAGAACGACCTCATTAATTTTCTTGTCACTTGTTATGACAGTCTGTACCAAAGGACCTAACAGCAAAGTCAATGAAAAACGCAATAATCCGTTGCCATTTCAGGGCTTGGTAAGCCGATAGGAAATGTGTTATGGTCATGGCTTGTTTACTAATGCTAACATTTATTAAACTCCATCTAGGGGTTATGGTACTGTGTGAGTTCTTTAAGAGCATATGAAGATGGTAGAAATTAAAGTCAAATCTTCCCACACGAGTTTGCAGTTCTGGGGAGTTGGGAAAATAGATAAGACAAATATAATGTATTATAGAAGCCTTCCCTGACTAAGCCCTCCTCTTCCCTTCTCCAATCCCCTTCTAAGTCACCCTAACTTGCTCGCTTCATTCATCCTCCCTCCCATCCCCACAGCACATAGGTATATATCTGTAATTTATTTATTTATGTATATTAATGACTGTCTTCCCCTCTAGACTGTGAGCTCGCTGTGGGCAGGGAAAATGTCTGTTTGTTGTCATATTGTACTCTCCCAAGCACTTAGTACAGTGCTTTGCAAACAGTAAGTGCTCAAGAAATAAGATTAAAAGAATGTCCTGCCTCTGTCCTGGAACCCCCTCCTCCTTCATATCTGATAGACAATCACTGTCTCCACTTTCATAGCCTTATTAAAATCATATTTCTTCCAAAAGACCATCCCCAATGAAGCCCTCATTTCCCCTTTTGTGACTCTCCCTTTTGTGACTTCTTTGCACTTAGATTTGTACCCTTTCATTAACCCTGCCATCAGCCAAACAGCACTAATGTATATATCCCTAATTTATATTATTGTCTGTATCTTCCTCTGGACTGGAAGTTCTTTGTGGGCACACTCCCAAGTGCTTAGTACAGTACTCTATACACAGCGAATACTCAATAAATATGATTGATTGATTACTTGAACACTCCTCAAATTACATTTCCTTCAAGAGGCCTTCCCTGACTGAGCCCTCATTTCCCCTATCTGTCCTTCCCTCTATATCAACTCTGCCCTTAACTTTGTACCCCTTAGAGACTCACCCCAGCCTCACAACACTTTTGTACAAATCCTTATATTCTACAATTTCCCTTATCTTTAATACATTTTAACATCTGTCCACACGTAGACTGTAAGTTACTTGTGGCCAGGGATCACATATAACAACTTTATTTACTGAATCGCACGTTCCCGAGCAGTTAATACAGCATCCCACACATAGTAAGTGCTCAATAAATACAACTGAATGATTGATTGAATATGTACCATTTACTCTGTTAAGCACTGGGGCAGAAACTCAGGTTAGACACAGTCCCTGTCCTACATGATGCTCTCATTCTACGATAGAGGAAGAAAATATTTTTAATCCCCATATTTCACACGAGAAAACTGAGTCACAGACAAGTTAAGTGACTTGCCCAAGGTCACACAGCAAACAATTGGCAAAGTAAGAATTAGAACCTAGATTTTCTAATTTCCAAGCTTGTACCCCGCCTCTACCCCCTACCCCCGAACAAGTCACAATGCTTTCCATGAGATTTAGGAACAAGTAAAGGCCTTGATACAAGTTTGGGGTGATCAGGGAGTTCTCTGGAGAAACCGTCTAGATAATAATAATAATAATAATAATAATGTTGGTATTTGTTAAGCGCTTACTAAGTGCAAAGCACTGTTCTAAGCGCTGGGGTAGATACAAGGTAATCAGGTTGTCCCACGAGGGGCTCACAGTTTTCATCTCCATTTTACAGATGAGGGAACTGAGGCCCAGAGAAGTGAAATGACTTGCCCAAAGTCACACAGCTGGCAAGTGGCGGAGCCGGGATTTGAACCCACAGCCTCTGACTCCAAAGCCCGGGCTCTTTCCATTGAGCCACGCTGCTAGATGTGGTCAGGCTTCCACACCAAGTTGTACATAACATCATTTTGTTACATTGAATGTCCCATATGACTCATGTATGTGTATCTCAGTATCCCTGAGGGTGTCAGGGGACCCTCACAGAAGAACCCCCATCTTTTCATACTACTAGGATGAAAGCTAGAAAATGAAATCCTCACAGGCAGGGATTGTGTCTACGAACTTGACTGTACTCCCCAAGTACAGTGCTCTGCTCCGAGTAAGCGCACAACAAATATTACTGACTGATTCTACTCTCATTTGGAAGGAAGTATTTTCATCCCCTCAGCAAGACCTAACTAACTGATTTTTATTCCCACTTCTGACATGGATTAAGGGACGGCACAATAAGGGAGAGGGAGGGAGGTGACATATCTCTTATCTAAAATGCAAAAATCCAGCCAGCAGACAGTCTGTTTTTATTAAATGCTTAATCCTTGCATTATGCAATATTGAACCTGACCTCTAGAGTTTCTTATCCACATTTATAACAGTGTGCATAAAACAAACATGACAAGCATGTTTGAGAAGCAGCGTGGCTCAGTGGAAAGAGTCCGGGCTTGGGAGTCCGAGGTCATGGGTTCGAATCCCAGCTCCGCCAATTGTCAGCTGTGTGACTTTGGACAAGTCACAACTTCTCTGTGCCTCAGTTACCTCATCTGTAAAATGGGGATTAAGATTGTGAGCCCCCCATGGGACAACCTGATCACCCTGTAACTTTCCCAGTGCTTAGAACAGTGCTTTGCACATTGTAAGTGCTTAATAAATGCCATTATTATTGTTATTATTATTATGGATTCAAATCCCGGCTCTGTCATTTGTCAGCTGTGTGACTTTGGGCAAGTCACTTAATTTCTCTGTGCCTCAGTTACCTCATCTGTAAAATGGGGATTAAGATTGTGAGTCCCACATGGGACAACCTTGTCACTGTGTATCCTCCCCATTGCTTAGAACAGTGCTTTGCACATAGTAAGTGCTCAACAAATACCAAAATTATTATTATTATTATTATGAGGTAAGCAATGGATGACCAAACATATGCCATTCATTTTTTTTTTCTATTTCACATGGAATTTGTTTAAAAAGAAACTTTGTTAGTTGTTTCAGGTTCTGGTTTGGATTAATGAGGAGGTGGAGGATGATGTGCGTGGCTCAGTGGAAAGAGCGCCTGGGCGTTGGAGTCAGAGGTCATGGGTTCAAATCCTGACTCCGCCAATTGTCATCTGTGTGACTTTGGGCAAGTCACTTAACTTCTCTGTGCCTCAGTTACCTCATATGTAAAATGGAGATTGACTGTGAGCCCCACGTGGGACAACCTGATCACCTTGTAACGTCCCTAGCACTTAGAACAGTGCTTTGCATATAGTAAGTGCTTAATAAATGCCATCATTATTATTATTATTATGTGAGAATGGTGGAGGTGATGGGGGAGAAGTCTGTTTTTTTTTTTTCCTTTTTAATGTGGTTAGAACATTACAGGATTCCAGCAGAGTAAACAGAAAAGCAGAAGAGGACTTGTTTTGGCCAATGCAGGGTAATAATAAGAATAATGATGATTATGGCATTTGTTAAGTGCTTACTAAGTGCCAAGCACTGTTCTAAGTGCTGGGGTAGATACAAGATAGGTTATCCCACCTAGGGCTCACGGTCTTGATCCCCATTTTCCCTATGAGGTAACTGAGGCACAGAGAAGTTAAGTGGCTTGCCCAAGGTCACACAGCAGACAAGTGGTGGAAGCGGAATTAGAACCCACATCCTCTGACTCCCAAGCCGGTGCTCTTTCCACTAAGCCACTAAGGGTAGGAGAGGACTTAACCAGACTAAGACTAAGCCCCGTCTAAGTCCCCCTTTTCCTCTGCTCCTCCTCCCCTCTCCATCATCCCGGCTCATTCCCTTTACTCTACCGCCCCCCCCAAACAGCACTTGTGTACATATGTACTTGTGTATATATGTACATATTTATAATTATATTTATTTGTATTAATGATGGGTATAGATCTATAATTCTACTTATTTATTTTGGTGCTATTAATGCCTGTTTACTTGTTTTGATGCCTGTCTCCCCACTTCTAGACTGTGAGCCGGTTGTGGGCAGAGATTGTCACTATTTGTTGCTGAATTGTACTTTCCAAGCACTTAGTACAGTGCTCTGCACACAGTAAGCTCAATAAATATGATTGAATGAATGAATGAGTGAATGAACCAGGAGCAATGGGATAAGATTGGGAAGCTACATTGAAAACCACTATGATGGCTTTGCTGCTCTCCCTGAATTCATTCATTCAATCGTATTTATTGAGCACTTACTGTGTGCAGAGCACTGTACTAAGCGCTTGGGAAGTACAAGTTGACAACACATAGAGACAGTCCCTACCCAACAATGGGCTCACAGTCTAGAATTGACAGTCCTTAGGCAAGAACAAGGAGAGGTTCTGAGCTGGCAGTTAAGGCCAGCTTCATTTAGCTCTAGTAGATTCTTAATAATTATACTCATACTGTACAATTATACTTAATAACTTAATAATTATACTTAATAACAATTAAGGTACCTGTTAAGCACTTACTACATGCCAGGTACTGTTCTAAGCACTGGGATTAGATACAAGACAATCAGGCTGGACACAGTCCCTGTCCCACATGAGGCTCACACTCTTAATCCCCATTTCACAGGTGAGGTCACTGAGGCCAGAGATATTAATTGACTTGCCCAAGGACACAAAGTAGACATTTGACAGAGCCAGCACCAGGTCCGTGCTACATCCACTTGCCACACTGATTCTTCCAAGGGCAGTTTTGTCCGTATTGTGGCTCCTGAGATTACTAGGGAAGAATGCTATGATGGAGAGTGTAAGCGGTTGGAGCTAATTTCCATGGACGAGAATGATCAGCTAGTTTGTACTGAGCAGTTTATTTCTCTAAATTTGAAAAAAAAAGACAAAATAAAGCTGAGAGACATTCTTTTTCCATAGTCAAGCAAGGAAAAACATTCTGGTCCTGATTGTGTCAGGACACCCCCTAAATATTAATCATGGAGCTCACTCATCAACCAGAAAAGAAATCAGAGAAGGGCAAGTTAATATCACCTAGTTCCACTGTGTTTCAAATGTTACAGGACTTTAATAATAATAATAATAATAATGGCATTTGTTAAGCGCTTACTATGTGCAAAGCACTGTTCTAAGCGCTGAGGGGGTTACAAGGTGATCAGGTTGTCCCACGTGGGGCTCACAGTCTTAATCCCCATTTTACAGATGAGGTAACTGAGGCTCAGAGAAGTTAAATGACTTGCCCAAGGTCACACAGCAGACATGTGCTGGAGACAGGATTCGAACCCATGACCTCTGACTCCAAAGCCCACGCTCTTTCCACTGAGTCAAGCTGCTTTATAGCCTTATAGGTTGAGGAAAATAATACTGAAGTCGATACCAACTCTAGGAATCCTAAGGAGTGATTTTTATAGTGGGTTAATGTGACGGAACAGGGTAGGAAGGTAAAGGAGAAAATTTGAGTTCCTGCGCTTTTTATTAATTGAATTGATCTCTCTTCTGTTCTCCTACAGTACCTTGTTACTTCCCACATAATCAAGGGGGTTTATCATGCAGAAGAAACATGTGAGAAGTCTGTTTTTTGCCTTTGTCTAATGGGAAAGGACATTACAAGCATTCCAGCAGGGTAAGCAGAGAGGAGAATAATAATAATAATAATTTTGGTATTTGTTAAGTGCTTACTATGTGCAAAGCACTGTTCTAAGCGCTGGGGAGGATACAAGGTGATCAGTTTGTCCCACGTGGGGCTCCCAATCTTAATCCCCATTTTACAGGTGAGGGAACTGAGGCCCAGAGAAGTGAAGTGACTTGCCCAAAGTCACACAGCTGACAAGCGGTGGAGCCAGGATTTGAACCCATGACCTCTGACTCCAAAGCCCGGGCTCTTTCCTCTGAGCCATACTGCTTCTGTAAGGGATTAGGAAGGGATTGTTTAGTCAGAAGCATGGTAGTAGAGGACTTATCTGGAGCAATCAAACACTCAGTTGTACTTATTGAGTACTTACTGTGTGCAGAGCACTGTACAAAGCACTTGGAAGAGTACAATATAACAGTTAGTAGACACGTTCCCTGCCCAGACGGAGCTCAAGAGGGGGAGACAGACAGTAAAATGAATTATAGATATGTACACAAGTGTTTAGAGGCTCCGGGTAGAGTGAAAAAAGGGTCCAAACCCAAAAACAGTGGAGATGCAGAGGGAGACAGAGTAAGAGAAATGAGGGCTTAGTCAGAGAGCAATGGGATGAGAGTGGGAAAGTAAGTTGAAAATCACAATGATGGCTTGCAAACCTCTAGCCCGCAGCAGCCTTACCTAGGGAAAAGGCTGAAGAACTTTAATCAATCAATCAATCGTATTTATTGAGCGCTTACTGTGTGCAGAGCACTGTACTAAGCGCTTGGGAAGTACAAGTCAGCAATACATAGAACTTTAAGTGAAGTGGGTGGGGCCAGTGCAGGAGGCCTTCGGGGAAGGGAGACCATGACAACCACACAGAATCACTGGCCCACAGAGCCCCCATGATGGCTAAGGAGATCATGTGGCTTGGCGGGGGGGGGTCCCCAATTATTTCCAGCCAATCAGTTGGTCCTTTTCTAAATAGAGCCCTACTGTTGATCCAGTGGTCTCGGTGCTTTTCTGGGAATCAGGATGACTGAGTAAACGATGATAGTGATATTTGCTAAGTGGCGTGGCTTAGAGGTAAGAGCATGGGCTTGGGAATCAGAGGTCATGGGCTCTAATCCCAGCTCGCCTCACATGTCAGCTGTGTGACTTTGGGAAAGTCACTTAACTTCTCTGTGCTTCAGTTCCCTCAACTGTAAAATGGGGATTTTAAAATGAGCCCCATGTGGGACAACCTGATGACCTTGTGTCTACCCCAGCACTTAGAACAGTGCTTGGCACATAGTAAGTGCTTAACAAATACCAACATTATTATTATTATTACTAAGCATTTACTCTGTGCCAAGCACTGTACTAAACACTAATTACTATGCACTTGGATCATAAACAGTCCCTTTTCTGAATGGGCTCACAGTCTACAGGGGAGGGAGAACAGATCTTTAATCCCCATTTTACAGATTAGGCAACTGAGGCACAGAGAAGTGAAGTGACTTACTCTAGGTCACACAGCAGTCAAGTGGCCGAGCCAGGATTAGAGCCCAAATCCTCTGACTTGCAGCCCTATTCCCTTCCCATGACGTATTATGTGCCAGGCACTGTACTAAGTGCTAGTGTGGATATAAGCAAATAAGGGTGGACACAGTCCTTGTTCCACGTGGGGCTCACAGTCTCAATCCCCACTGTAAAGATGAGGTAACTGAGGCACACAGAAGAGAAGTGACGTGCTCAAGGTCACAAAGCAGACAAGTGGTGGAGCCGGAATGGGAATCCTTGATCTTCTGACTCCCAGAAGGTCCTTGACCTTCTGATAGAGCATAGAGGATGCTCTATCCACTATGCCATGCTGCTTCCCATAGCTAGAAAATATTTAACAATAAAGAACTTATTATTATAGAACTAATATTATTATATTAGAACTGTCCCATTCTGACTGCTGGGGCTATTTTCATCAATATAAAGGTTTCAGATCACCTAGGCTATTTTGAGAGCTGGACGGGACATGTAGGAATCTTGAAAAATAACTCATTAACGAGGGCAATCCAAACCAAGTTCCTACTTCACTATGGTGCCACGACAGAGCAAAACCAAAATAAAAAGCACTCTGACCTGTCAACTGGATAAATTCATTGTAATGAGGAACATCAGAGAATATGTTCAGTAGTGACTAAAGTGGATTAGCAGTGCTACTAGAAAGCTATATTATGGAATTAATGAAGATCCCATCCTAGCCCCCAAGAGAGCATCAGACAAAAGAGCAGACGTAGTGGATTAAGAAGGGACTGTATAAAAATACCGGCTTAACATGAAGAAAAATGGCCTGATGTGGTGTTTTCTGGGCAACTGACTCAGAACCAGGAGGCACTGTCATTTCTGTATGCTGTAAGCACTCAATAAATATGACTGATTGATTGAGTGATACCTATACTGCCATATTTCTATCAGAAACAGTGGGACAGTCATTCATTCATTCATTCAATCGTATTTATTGAGTGCTTACTGTGTGCACAGCACTGTACTAAGCACTTGGGAAGTACAAGTTGGCAACATATAGAGGTGGTCCCTACCCAACAGTGGGCTCACAGTCAATTTTCACAGCTCTTTATAATCTTTTCAGGGAAATTTTCACTTTCAGGAGTCTGGTGCTTTTACTTTCACAACTGCTTAGTATAGTATATTGTACCCAGTAGGTACTCAATTCATTCATTCATTCAATGGAATTTAAAATGAGTGTCATTTCTACTACTACTACTACTACTACTACTACTACTACTACTACTACTACTACTGATTATAATCTAGGTCCTACACGCTGTATTAAAGGCTGGGATAGAAACAAAATAATCAATCAATCAGTTGTATTTATTGAGCACTTACTATGTGCAGAGCACTGTACTAAGTGCTTTGGATCCATTACAACAGAATTGGCAGTCATGTTCTGTTCCCTCCCCATAATGAGTCCAGAGGGGAAGACACAGACATTAATCTAAATTTATAATATATAATTCAAGTATGTATCTAATAACATATGATATTACAATACATGAATTATATGATATAATTCACAGACATGTACATAAGTGTTGCGGGGTTTGCGGAAGAGTAAATATCAAATGGCCAAAGGTAACAGATCCAGATAATCAGGTCAGACATAGTCCCTGGCCCACATGGGGTTCGCTGTCAATGAAGAGAGAAGAACAATTATTGTGAGCCCATTTTACAGATGAGGGAACTGAAGCACAAAGATTTAAATAACCTGGCCAAGATCACACAACAGGAATTACTACAGCTACTACTACTGTTTATACTACTACTATTACTACTACTACTACTACTACTACTACTACTACTACTACTACTACTACAATAGGATTGCCATTTTGTTGCAGTCGCTTTGGTCACAACTGGGTCCTGGATGTGAAAATCCCATTATGTGCACTTGATCACTTTATGTGCACTGGGGTAGATACAAGATAATCAAGTTGTCCACATGGGGCTCACAGTCTTAATCCCCATTTTACAGATGAGCTAACTGAGGCACAGAGAAGTGAAGTGACTTGCCCAATGTCACACAGCTGACCAGTGGCGGAGCCAGGATTAGAACCCACTACCTGTGACTCCCAAGCCTGTGCTCTTTCCACTGAGTCACGCTGCATCATCATCATCACTTACATCACCATCATCAATGTAAATGTACATAGTTGTCCTTAAAGATGTACTGAACACCACTCAATGTCTTAGCTCAAAAATCATCTCCTTTGTGTATTTTATCAGTTCCAAATTCTCAACTTCGATGATTGTACTCCATACAGGTGGCAGCCACCATATACAAATTCCTTCATTCAATCGTATTTATTGAGCGCTTACTGTGTGCAGAGCGCTGTATTAAGTGCTTGGGAAGTACAAGTTGGAAACATATAAAGATGGTCCCTACCCAAAAATGGGCTCGCAGCAGAGGAGCGGATTGTGCAGGCTGGGCTGTAGAAGGAGAGAAGGGAGGTGAGATAGGAGGGGGTGAGGTGATGGAGAGCCGTCACCATCCTTATCATCTTCAGCCTTATCATCATCATCTCCATCATTGTCATCACTGTAAACATGCATAGTTGTCCTTTGTCCTGACAGATGTGCTGAGCACTTTGCAAAATTCAAGGAAAAATTCAAGGACACTGATTTAGCCATGATTCTTGACCTACAGTGTGCTTGCAATCTACCTGTAGGAGATGATGTTGAGAAGTGCAGATCAACAGGGAAAGGTAAAGAATCAAAATGAACCCAATACAGAAGAACATAAAATGGAACAAAATATAACACTCCTCAGGTAATCCATCATTTTGAAGAGACAAGCTTGTATGAAACACTATCATATCAGTATTCCATTAGAAACAGAAGCTTCTTCCTGGAGACAGTAGGCAGAGAGGGGAGGCTTTTCATGGCCCCTGGAGCCATGGTGAGTCCATGTAAGAATATATGCAGCCACAGTCTTGGCAGGACTAGCTTTGGCCCTCTGAGGGAGGTGTGTGTGTTGTGGACATGATTAAATTTGGTGTAGCAAGGAACCCTCCAAGAGGAAGACGTTAGAGGGCTACCTCTTATGCCACCTTTTGGTCTGCAAGGCCACAGGCTCAGGTCTGGAGTTCAATTCTGCCATCCTGAGATGCCCAGTGGGTACCTCTTTCATGAGCAAGAGACTGGACTGATGAGAGTAATGGGAGATTTGGGAAGGGCAGATGGTCTAGATGGTCTGGGAAGCAGCATGGCATAGTGTCTCTCCCCACGTCAGTCTATACTTCACTCTGCTGCCCGGATTATCTTTGTACAGAAACGCTCTGGGCATGTTACTCCCCTCCTCAAAAATCTCCAGTGGCTGCCTGTCAACCTTCGAATCAAGCCAAAATTCCTCACTCTCAGCATCAAGGAACTCCATCACCTCATCCCCTCCTACCTCACCTCTCTTCTCTCCTTCTACAGCCCACCCTGCACCCTCCGCTCCTCTGCTGCTAACCTCATCACTGTGCCTCGTTCTCACCTGTCCCGCCATCGAACCCTTGCCCACATCCTCCCCCTGGCCTGGAATGCCCTCCCTCCACACATCCGCCAAGCTCGCTCTCTTCCTCCCTTCAAAGCCCTACTGAGAGCTCACCTCCTCCAGGAAGCCTTCCCAGACTGAGCCCCCTTTTTTCTCTCCTCCTCTCCCTTCCCCTCCCCACAGCACTTGGATATATTTGTACAGATTTATTACTCTGTTTATTTTACTTGTACATATTCACCATTCTATTTATTTTGTTAATGATGTGCAGATAACTATAATTCTATTTCTTCTGACGATTTTTCACCTGTCTACATGTTTTGTTTTGTTGTCTGTCTCCCCCTTCTAAACTGTGAGCCCTTTGTTGGATAGGGACCGTCTCTATACGTTGCCGACTTGTATTTCCCAAGCGCTTAGTACAGTTCTCTGCACACAGTAGGCACTCAATAAATATGATTGATTGAACAAATGAATGAATAAATAGTGGATAGAGCACGGGCATGGGAATAAGAAGGTCTTGGGTTCTAATCCTGGCTCTGCCACTTGTGTGCTGTGTGACCCTCGGCAAATCACTTCACTTCTCTGTGCCTCAGTTACCTCAACTGTAAAATGGGGATTGAGACTGTGAGCCCCACAAGGGACAGGGACTGAATCCAATTTGATTTGCTTGTTTCCACTCCAGTGCTTAGGATAGTGCCTGGCACATAATAAGTGCTTAACAAATATTAAGCGCTTATAACTTTAACTTTTTTTGTTAAAAAAAAAAAAACAGACAAAAGGCAGGTAGAAGGCAAGAAAAATCCTCATTTGAGGTTTCTCCTCCCCTGCCTGGCAGCTTTTGTCAGAGATCCGGGATCACTGAGGCTGGCATCCCAACTCAGAAAGCTGTGGGAGTGGAAACAAAGGCTTCAACCCCACACAGGTTCAATTACTTCCACTTCCCCAATGCCCTCAGTGTCTTTGACTCTAGTGGGGTGGGTTCAATAGTCCTATGTCCAGAGATAAATACATATTTCCTGAGCAGAAACTTCCTCGCTGCATTTGTTGTCTCACTGAAAAATGAAAATAAAAGCAAGACACAGTCAACATGCTCCTGAAATCATATTTCAAAGGAGAAAGTCATTCTGGGAGGGATGAAATAAACAACATTATATTTTTTTAGATATTTGCATCATTTAACAGCAAAAGAAAGGGCTGCAGGATGTGGGGAGAAATTATAGATGGGGATTAGCCAGCCCCCAAAGGTTTACAAACCCACAATAGGCACACTTTGCATTTTTACTGCTAATACTATTGTTGACATTGTAAATTGACTCTTATCATAAATGGCCCCTGCACGTTGTAAAGTAAATCCCCATGGCTTTTATGGGTGTCATAAATGGGTCCTTACCGTGTAAATGGGATCCCTCCGCCTTGCATTGTAAATCCCCTAAACTTCTATTGACACTGTAAATCACCCAGGGTATCACTGCAGAGTGTTATGGTTGCAATCATTTGTGGCTTTTCATTTAAAAACTACCTAAGAGGTAGATTTGGAACTCGGGGAAGGAAATAAATACAGAGATCCAGACTCTGCTGAGCTTGGTGTTCTTGTGCTTCTGTTTCATGCATCACAATGGGTCGTTTGCCACTTGACAGACCTTTACTACAGTTCCCTCCCCTCTGCAGCACAAAATGGATAATCCAGAGCCTCCTCAGCACGTGACAGAGTAGGGGCCACCATTTCCAGGAAGACAGATAGGTGAGTGAGAGAGAGAGAGGAGAGAGAAACGTGTATTAGCAGCTGCTTCTTGAGATCATAAAGTGTTGTCTTAATAACTGTGAATACTCCCTTTCCATGAGCAGTGCATCCAAAAAGCTTCACCAGTGAGTGACAATGATCTCTCGGAGACTGGAAAAAGTCAGATGCATAACCAGGCCTAGAGACTTTTCATCACTGTCCTCCCAGCACAAGATGCTGGGAAGGAAGAGCTATCCAAATGCAACCACAGATAGAATTAGAGTATATCCAATGCCAGACTGGAAAGTTATTACCTGATCTTTTGAGGTTTCTGGAGTGATAATTCCCTTTGTGTTTTGCCTAAACCACATTTTTGTATTGCAAACAACAGGTACCAGGGTGGGTGAAATTCACCTATGGATGTGGAAATGGATGTTTACCCTCTATTTTTTGCACAATTCTTTCACCTGTACAAATAAAGTTAGGCTCATTATAAAACTGATAAATGTAAAGCCATAGTCTTGTGAGAAGCAGAATGGTTGGGTTGAAAGAAGACAGGTCTGGGTTTCAATCGCAACTCTACAACTAACCAGCTGTGCAACCTTGGGCAAGTAACTTAAGTTCTCTGTGCTCAGTTTCCTCATCTGCAAAATGGGGATGAAGTACTTGTTTTGTTTCTTTTGATAGCATTTTTTGAGCACCAACAGTGCCAGGCACTGAATTAAGCACTGAGGGAGATAAAAGATAATCAGATTGGACAGATTTATCCCTCCTTCTTCAACTGTGAGTTCCATAAGGGACAGGAACTGTGCGTGTTATCTTGCATCTACTCCAGCACTTAGTGCAGCACATAATAACTGCTTAACAAATTCCTCAATAATTATTACTAGTAAGTAATCCAGAGTGCCAGCCAAAATCCTCTCAGTTAGCCACTCTTATTCCAACCTATCCAAGTGCTAATGAAAACACATAGCTGGATCACCCCCACTAGACTGTAAGCTCTCAGAGAGCAAGGAATATGTCTACTGATACTATTGTACTCTCTGCATACTCTCTATTCTACTCTAGAACATCCCCACTCTTTTCATATTGAACAGATCACCACTCTCTGCAACTTCAAAGCCCTACTAAAATCACATTTCTTCAATGAGGTCTTCCCTTACTTAGTTCTCTTTCCCCTATTCACGCTCCCTTTTTCATCATCTAAGTGCTTGGTTCTGTACCCTATATGGACTTGATATTAATCTGACCCTCAGCCCCACAACATTTTGTGGATGGAGAACAGGCCCGGGAGTCAGAAGGTCATGGGTTCTAATTCTGACTGCTCCATATGTCTGCTGTATGACCTTGGGCAAGGCACTTCACTTCTCTGTACCTCAGTTACCTGCTCTTTCCACTGAGCCATGCTGCTTCTCTGAAAAGAATTTAGGCTTGACTTGGGGAGCTGCTTCCCAAGAGCTTACAGTGCTCTGCACACAGTAAGAGCTCAATAAATACGATTGAATGAATGAATGAATGAAAACTTCTTAGTATGTCATGGTCTTGTCAGTCGCCTGGCCATCCTACCCAGGGAGAACACCAACATCTCACCTGCCCATGTCCCACATCAGCACCAGGATGGCCATTTTTCTGTTTTTCAGCTGGCTTCACCCATCCAATACTGACACAGCGCTGTTGCCTTCTTGTCTGATATTTTTAATTTTAAATGCCCAACCTCCTTCTCCTTTGGCTCCTGCTGCCATGGCATCCCTCTTGACAGGGATCTGGGGTGTGAGTGCAATGGCTCTGGGGGAAGGGCAGAGGTGGTCCAGGAGATACATTTTAGGTTCTGCAAATTGTCACACAATTTCCATATGAAATTACAGTAGAAAACCTTAGTGACTCAGGTAACGTAACATCCATCTCAATGGTATCTATAGAGTGTTCATTATGTGCAGAGCATTGCTCATTCACTCATTCATTCACTCATTCAATCATACTTATTGAGCATTTACTGTAGCACTGTACTAGGTGCTTGGAAACACCAATACAGCAATAAAGGGAGCAAGAGCTTATTGAATATCCTCAGGATACATAGTCCTGTTGTAGGCCTTGTCTATGTATTGGCCTGTCTAGCTCAATCAGTCAATTAATGGATGATATTTAATGAGCACTTTTGGTATACAAAACACTGTACTAAGCACTTGGAAGAGTGCAAAACAAAAGTGATGGAAGACACAATCCACACCCACAAGGAGCTTACAATTTAGAGGGGGCGACACATTAAAATACATAATAATAATAATGATGATGATGGTATTTGTTAAGCACTTACTATATGCCAAACACTGTTCTATGCACTGGGGTAGATACAAGGTAATCAGGTTGTCCCATGTGGGACTCACAGTCTTAATCCCCATTTTACAGATGAGGTAACTGAGGCACAGAGAAGTTAAGTTACTTGCCCAAAGTCCACAGCCAATAACTGTGTGGTCCCTGACCACAACGGGCTTATGATCTAGAAGGGGGGAGACAGACATCAAAACAAGTAAACAGGCATCAATATAAATAAATAGAATTATAGATATATACATATATACATAAGTTTGGTGGGCTGGGGAGAGGTGAGGAAGAGCAAAGGGAGAGAGTCCAGGTGTCTCAGAAGGGATGGGGAGCTGAGGAAAAGGGGGCTTAGTCTGGAAGGCCTCTTGGAGGAGGTGCACTTTCAGGCATTAGAGTTGTTAGACACAATTCGTCCCTGCAGAAGCTTGTAGACTAGAGAGGGAGTCAGACATGAAAACAAATTACCAATAGGGGAAATGGGAGAGTAAAAGAATATGTGCATAATGCTTTGGGGCTGGGGGTGGAGTGACTATCAAGTGTTTAAAGGGGACATATTAAAGTGCACGGTCGAAAAGGATTGGGAGGGCAGATAATAGTCAGGGAAGACCTCTTGGAGGAGATGAGATTTTAGGAATGTTTTGAAGATGGGGAAAGGGGTAGGCCGTTATATTTTGCAGGGGGGATGGCAGTTCCAGGCCAGAGGATGGATGTGGGCAAGGGTTTGGCAACGAAATTGAGGTACAGTGAGTCGGTTTGCATTAGAGGAGCAAAGTGTGCAGACTGAGTTGCAGTAGGAGATCAGTCAGGTAATCTGGGAGAGGAAATGCCAATTAACTGCCTTAACGCTACTGTTGAGGTGTCTGATGGTGAGGTGGATTGGCAATCAATCATCAATCATATTTATTGAGTGCTTACTGTGTGCAGAGCACTGTACTAAGCGCTTGGGAAGTACAAGTTGGCAACATAGAGAGATGGTCCCTACCCAACAGTGGGCTCGCAGTCTAGAAGGGGGAGACAGAGAACCAAACAAAACATATTAACAAAATAAAATAAATAGAATAGATATGTACAAGTAAAATAAATAAATAAATAGAGGCAGCCATTGGGGGTCCTTGGTCAGTCCAGCATTCACAATCAGTAGCCACCCTCCTCACTCTTCCTACTCTCCAAAATGATGCCGAGGACTGTGGTAACTCTCTGGTCTTTCTGACTGTTTGTATTTGCTTAAGCACATTCACTGGAGAAGATTTTGCAAAAACATTCCCTCCCCTCTTGTTTGAGATTCAAGACAGCACCTTCAGCAGCCATTTAAAGCTTCTCCTCTTCTCTAGGTGAATCCCACTTCACCCCAAATCGTTCCAGTTCAGGAATTAGTAAATTGTATGGTCATCCTCGGAGATCTGAATCTAGCATCTCTCTGGCATCTGTCAGCTCTTGGAGTATGGTGTGAACATTATAAAAAAAAAACTAAGGTACATTATTCAAATGCATCTAATAGCCTTAGTAGACAACTTGGGTAATTTGTACAATGCCATGATGCATTATTAATGTGTGCTCTTCGTGTAATTCTGGAAGCAATTTTCCATGAAATTGTTGGTACCTTGTAAATTGGAGATAATTTCACATAATGTTCATTTAACCAATTTACCCCCTCCCATGTAAACACCAGTGCAGACCTTAGAGAGATGATAAAGAACAAAGCAGTGGTGGTCCCTTTTAATGGATGCTATCCGGAGACCAGTGACCCATTTGAGATGGTGCGGTGCAATAATTTGTTCTGTTCCTTAAATGGCAGCAGTTTTTATTTAGATAGGATGAATATTCATTGTCTTTCTCTTGGTCTTGGGTTCCAAAAATCTGCCAGTTCTCACTCAGGATACCTCTGTCTCTCTTTTCTTATTCAGAAGCTGAATGTTCAATTATATTTAGGAAGGATGGACAGAATTGGAAATTATGACAGTTGCTCAAACATTTTGCCTCCTTCCCCTTTCTCAGTAGTTTGTGCATGTCATAGTAATTTGCCATCAGAGGGTCTCTGTGATAGGCATGAGGAAAATATGTAGGATCCAATTCTGAGACATCCTACCCAACCCATATAATTGTGGTATTTTTAAGAGCTGGCCCATATATGCGAGGTTATGAGATCAGAATGCCTGTGTACCATGAGTTTCACAATCTTGTCTATCACCTTTATACAGATGAGGAAATGAATGCACAGAGAGTTAAGCAACTAGCCCAAAGTCACATAGTAAACCAGAACACTGGAGGACAACCATTCTGTACCTTGTATTATCTTGTTAACCACTAAATAGTCTATCATGTCAATCAATGCAGAGTTACATATAATATGATGGATCCCAATTTCCTTCTCACCCATGCCATCTCAGGGATAATGTCGCCCCCACTTCCAGGAGATTAGATTCTGTCTGATTTAAAACCTGACTAATAACAACTTTTTTTCATTTTCATAATCCTTCCAAATGCCCCAGACTTTCAAGAACCACTGCATTCAGAGAATGTGAGACCTTGTTTCAATGTACTAAGATATCTGAGGCTATTATTTTTTTTTCTTCAGAGAAAGATAAAAACACAGGGACCTGTATCTAGAAAAAAGAGTCTTTTTTTAGGCATCTTAGCTATTTAAATATTTAAAAGAAGCTTATAAATTTGCCTTAGAGGGCAGAAATAATTAGATTGTGAGGCTGATATGACCTTCAAAGTGAATCTCATTAACCATCCCTAATGCCCCTTGTTAAAGTGGATAGTGATCTGTTTTACTCCTAAACTGACACTACCCATAACTTGGAAGTATTACTGGACCATCTAATAAAAACTGATCATCCCACTCACTTTAGGAAGTTTTTTGTTTTTTTTCTGCTGGAGGATTTCTGACAGTGGCATCAAGACAACTAGGAAAAACAGGCTCAGTATTTTAAAATATATTATAGGTTCTGTGGGACCTCATTTCAAAGGTTGTATAACTCTAGCTCTGGGAGATTGAATGAACCAAAACATGTTGTAAACACACACAAATCACCTCTGAGTTCTGTTTCAACTAGGATCTCTACGCAGATGATTCCCAAATCCTTTTCTGCAAGCTCATATTTCCTCTGGCCTTGAGAACAAAGTTACTTCATTGTCCTACGGACACCTCAGTCTCAACATGGCCAAAAGTGAATTCCTCATCTTCCTTCCTAAACCCCTTCCTCTCTCAGGTGTTCCTATCACTGTTGAAAACACCACCACCCATCCAGTCTCACAAGACCCCAACCTTGACATTATCCTCACCTTATCTCTCCTCTTCAGCCCCTGTATTCAGTTACCTTATCCTACCAATTCTACCTTTATACCTCCAGAATACACCCCTTCCTGTCCACGCAAAATGCTACCATGTTGGTCCAAGCTCATGTGATAGTCTGCCTCAACTATACAATAATTATTATTATTATGGTATTTGTTAAGCACCTACTATGTACCAAGCACTGTTCTAACCATTGGGGAGATACAAGGTAATCAGACTGTCCCACAAAGGGCTCACCGTTCTTAATCCCAAATCCCGTCACCAAAACCTGCCGGTCTCACCTCCACAACATGGCCAAGATCCTCCTTTTCCTCTCCATCCAAACCGCTACCTTGCTGGTTCAATCTCTCATCCTATCCCGACTGTATTACTGCATCAGCCTCCTTTCTGATCTCCCATCCTCCTGTCTCTCCCCACTTCAGTCTATACTTCACTCTGGTGCCTGGATTATCTTTCTACAGAAACGCTCTGGACATGTCTCTCCCCTCCTCAAAAATCTCCAGTGGTTGTCTAACAATCTTCGAATCAAGCAAAAACTCCTCACTCTTGGCTTCAAGGCTGTCCATCACCTTGCCCCCTCCTACCTCACCTCCCTTCTCTCCTTCTACAGCCCAGCCCGCACCCGCTGCTCCTCTGCCGCTAACCTCCTCACTGTACCTCGTTCTCGCCTGTCCGCCATCGACCCCTGGCCCATGTCCTACCTCTGGCCTGGAATGCCCTCCGTCCACACATCCACCAAACTAGCTCTCTTCCTCCCTTCAAAGCCCTACTGAGAGCTCACCTCCTCCAGAAGGCCTTCCCAGACTGAGCCCCCCCTTTTTCTTCTCCTCTTCCTCATCCCCTCCCCATCACCCCCCTCCCTCCCTCCACCCTACCTTCTTCCCCTCCCCACAGCACTTGTATATATTGGTACATATTTATTACTGTTGTATTTGCACATATTTATTACTCTATTTTATTAATGATGTGTATATAGCTATAATTTTATTTATTCTGATGGTATTGACACCTGTTTATTTGTTTTGTTTTGTTATCTGTCTCCTGCTTCTAAACTGTGAGCCGTTTTTTGGGTAGGGACCATCTCTATATGTTGCTGATTTGTACTTCCCAAGTGCTTAGTACAGTGCTCTCACAGTAAGTGCTCAATAAATATGATCGAATGAATGAATGAATCCCCATTTTACAGATGAGGTAACTGAGGCACCAAGAAGTTGAGTTTCTTGCCCAAGGTCACACAGCACATAAATTGCAGAGCTGGGATTAGAACCCACAACCTCTGAGTCCCAAGCCCGTGCTCTTTCCACTAAGCCACGCTGCTTCCTCCTCACTGGCTTCCCTGCTTCTAGCCTCTACCCTCTCCAGTCCATACTTAAATCTGCAGTTCATTCATTCATTCATTCATTCAATCATATTTATTAAGCGATTACTGTTTGCAGAGCACTGTACTAAGTGCTTGGGAAGTACAAGTTGGCAACATATAGAGACGGTCCCTACCCAACAGTGGGCTCACAGTCTAGAAGGGGGAGACAGAGAACAAAACAGAACATATTAACAAAATAAAATAAATAGAATAAATATGTACGAGTAAAATAAATAAATATTATTTATATAATTTATTTATATTAAATAAATAAAGATGCAGTTGCATCTTTTTGTCTAAAAAAATTATTCTGAGCATGTCTTCCCACTCTTCAAAACATTCCAACAGTTTCCTATCCAGCTCTGCATCAAACAGGAATTCAAGATCATCAAATTTGTGCTAAACAATTGGCTGTCTTCCCACTACTTATTCTCACTCCTCTCCTACTGCAAACCAGGCTCACACCCACCCTCCTACTTGGAGGTCCCTTCCCACTCACATCCAGCAGACCACTACTCTCCCCATCTTCAAAAATCACATCTCAAGGAAGTCTTCACCTATGCTCTCATCCTTCTTCGGTATTTCCCTCCCTGTCCCCTTCTTCAATAGCATATATGTGTGTGCATGTATATTTATGTGTATATAATTATGATTATTGTATTTGTCAAGCACGTACTATATGTGAAGCCCTGTTCTAAGTGCAGGAGTAGATACAAGTTAATAGTACCTTCTAGACTGTGAACCCATTGTTGGGTAGGGACCGTCTCTATATGTTGCCAATCTGTACTTCCCAAGCACTTAGTACAGTGCTTGGCACACAGTAAGTGCTCAATAAATACGATTGAATGAATGAATTCTTCAAGGCCCTACTGAGAGCTCACCTACTCCAGGAGGCCTTCCCAGACTGAGCCCCTTCCTTCCTCTCCCCCTCGTCCCCCTCTCCACCCCCCATTTTACCTCCTTCCCTTCCCCACAGCACCTGTATGTATGTATATATGTTTGTACATATTTGTTACTCTATTTATTTTACTGGTACATATCTATTCTATTTTATTTTGTTAGTATGTTTGGTTTTGTTCTCTGTCTCCCCCTTTTAGACTGTGAGCCCACTGTTGGGTAGGGACTGTCTCTATATGTTGCCAACTTGTACTTCCCAAGCACTTAATACAGTGCTCTGCACACAGTAAGCACTCAATAAATACGATTGATGATGATGACGCTGATGATGAATGAATAATAGTGATAATAACAATAATGATGGTATTTGTTAAGCGCTTACTATGTGCCAAGCACTGTTCTAAGCGCTGGGGTAGATACAAGGTAATCAGGTTGTCCCACGTGAGGCTCACAGTCTTAATCCCCATTTTACAGATGAGGGAACTGAGGCCCAGAGAAGTGAAGTGACTTGCCCAAGGTCACACAGCAGACAAGTGGTGGAGCTGGGGTTAGAACCTGTGACCTCTGACTCCAAAGCCCGGGCTCTTTCCATTAAGCCACGCTGCTCTCAGTAGTTAATCAGAAAAAACACAGTCCCTGTCCCATGTAAGGCTCACAGTTAAGTAGGAGGGAGAAAAAGCATTAAATCCCCATTTTACAGATGAGGAAACCGTGGCACAGAGAAGAAAAGTGATTTGCCCAAGGTCACGCAGCAGAGCTGGGTTTAGATCCCAGATCCTCTGACTCACAGTCCCATGCACTTTCCACTAGGCCACTGATTTCCCCTACCTGTAATGTATTTCAGTGTCTGATCTCCCATTAGACTGCAAGTCCCTGAAGACAGGGATCAAGTCTAATAGCTCTATTGTACTCCCCCAATAATTTAGTATAGTGCTCTCTACACGTTCACTGCGGGCAGGGAATGTGTCCATTTATTGTTATATTGAACTCTCCCAAGCACTTAGTACAGTGCTTTGCACACAGAACATGCTCAAAAAATATGATTGAATGAACAAACGAATCTATTGCTTGATTGGACTTTCCCTAACACTGTCTCATGGATCTGACCATCCCTACTCTTCAAATAGGGAAGAATTGGGCCTATTAAGCCAAACTAATCTTAAAATCCAATTTCAAATGAAGATCAAATATTGTAAAACTTGACTACTTTAATTCTGTTCTTGAAACCCTAATCTCAAAATCCGACACCACTGCCTAGGTGTACAACTAATTGACAACTCTGATGAAAGTCCCCTGCTGTCTTCC
This sequence comes from Tachyglossus aculeatus, assembly GCF_015852505.1. Lineage (NCBI taxonomy): Eukaryota > Metazoa > Chordata > Mammalia > Monotremata > Tachyglossidae > Tachyglossus > Tachyglossus aculeatus. The sequence goes on along the minus strand of NC_052075.1, from coordinate 26,266,787 downwards.
AGCATACTTTTGAATCATCTTTTAAATCCTTGAATGATGCTTACTTAACTTCTCTGTGCCTCAGTTCCCTCATCTGTAAAATGGGGATGAAGACTGTGAGCCCCATGTGGGACAACCTGATTGCCCTGTATTCCCCCCCAGCACTTAAAGCAGGGCCTGGCTCATGGTAAGCACTTAACAAATGCCACCCCCATCATTAAGCATTACATTATTAATAATTAATATTAATAATTATATTATTAATAATTAATAATAATGGTGTTAAGCACTTACTATATACCAAGCACTGTTCTTAGCACTGGGGTGGATACATGGAGATCAGGTTGTCCCACGTGGGGCTCACAGTCTTCATCCCCATTTTACAAATGAGGGAACTGAGGCACAGAGAAGTTAAGTGACTTGCCCAAGGTCACACAGCTGACAAGTGGTGGACCCTAGATCAATCAATCAGTCAATCAATCAATCGTATTTATTGAGCACTTACTGTGTTCAGAGCACTGTACTAAGCGCTTGGGAAGTACAAATTGGCAACATATAGAGATGGTCCCTACCCAACAGTGGGCTCACAGTCTAGAAGGGGGAGACAGAGAACAAAACCAAACATGTTAACAAAATAAAATAGAATAGATATGTGCAAGTAAAATAAATAAATATGTACAAACATATATACATATATACAGGTGCTGTGGGTAAGGGAAGGAGGTAAAATGTGGGGGATGGAGAGGGGGACGATGGGGAGAGGAAGGAAGGGGCTCAGTCTGGGAAGACCTCCTGGAGGAGGTGAGCTCTCAGTAGGGCCTTGAAGGGAGGAAGAGAGCTAGCTTGGCGGATGGGCAGAGGGAAGGCATTCCAGGCCCGGGGGATGACGTGGGCTGGGGGTCGATGGTGGGACAGGTGAGAACGAGGCATGGTGAGGAGATTAGAGGCAGAGGAGCAGAGGGTGTGGGCTGGGCTGGAGAAGGAGAGAAGGGAGGTGAGGTAGGAGGGGGCGAGGGGATGGACAGCCTTGAAGCCCAGGGTGAGGAGTTTCTGCCTGATGAGCAGATTGATTGGTAGCCACTGGAAATTTTTGAGGAGGGGAGTAACATGTCCAGAGCGTTTCTGGACAAAGACAATCCGGGCAGCAGCATGAAGCATGGATTGAAGTGGGGAGAGACACGAGGATGGGAGATCAGAGAGGAGGTTGATGCAGTAGTCCAGGTGGGATAGGGTGAGAGCTTGAACGAGCAGGGTAGTGGTTTGGATGGAGAGGAAAGGGCGGATCTTGGCAATGTTGCGGAGCTGAGACTGGCAGGTTTTGGTGATGGCTTGGACCTCTGACTCCCACTGAGCCAATTAGTTCTTCCACAATGAAGACCCTCGACAATTTCTACAGGGCCTCTTGAAGCACAGCTGCCCTCCCTAATATAACAATACTTAGAGTACTTGTTAAGTGCTCTATGCCAGGCACTGTACTAAGCACTGAGGCAGATAATAGGACAATCAGGTTGGACAGAGTCTTTGTCATGCAGGACCTCACAGTCTAAGTAGGAGAGAGAATGGTTTAATCTCTATTTGATAAATGACAAAATTTAAGCACAGGGAAGTTAAGTGATTGCCCAAAGTCACACAGCAGACAAGTGGCAATCTAGATTGATAGATTGATTGATTGAGACGCAGCATGGCTTACTGGAAAGAGTAGGGACTTGGGAGTAAGAGGTAGTGGGTTCTAATCCTAGCTCTGCCACTTATCAGCTGTGTGACTGTGGGTAAGTCACTTAACATTTCTGTGCCTCAGCTGCCTCATCTGGAAAATGGGGATTAAGACTGTGAGCCCCATGTGGACAACTTGATTACCTTGTATCTTCCCCACCGCTTAGATCAGTGCTTGGCACATAGTAAGCATTTTAGAAATACCATAAAAAACAAACAAAAAGCAAACAAAAACCTAGATTCCCTGTCTCTCAGGCTGATGCTCTTTCCACAAGGTTCCACTGTTTCCTCCAAGCATAATATCCCCCAATTTATCCTCTGCTCCCTAATCCAGGGGACCACTGAACCCCCTCTAATACCAACCCATCACCAAAGTAGTTTCTGAACCAAAGGAGAGTACTTTACAATTTGTTGTTGCTCTAATCTCTTCAACTAGGAAGGAACGTGGTCTAGTACATAGGTCATGGGCCTGTCTGCTGTGCGACCTTGGGCAAGCCACTTAACATCTCTGTGCCTCAGCTACCTCATTTGCAAAATGGGGATTGACTGTGAGCCCCATGTGGGACAGGGACTGTGTCTAACCTAATTAGCTTGTATCTACCCCAGCATTAAGTACAGTGCCTGGCACAGAGTTATCACTTAAAAAAATACCACTAAAAAAATTAGTATTCTGAATTGCTGATTTCATCACAGGGGCAAGGCAAGGCTCAACAGTGGTCCTGAGCCTCTGTCGGCTAACCCAGCTGGGGGTGTTGAAGCAAGGAAGAGCTGCACTGTTGATCAGGGAGCCTGACTTTATGGAGACAAGCTCCAAAGCCACCTAGAATCAGAGACCCCTCACAGAAGGAGGGGCCACTTCCTAAGCATTTTTAAACTAACTTTTGGCAATGCCACCAAAAGGGCTGCTGTTTACCTTCCCCTTTTCCCCTTGGAATTCATTCATTCTTTGTCATATTTATTGAGCGCTTACTGTGTGCAGAGCACTGTACTAAGTGCTTGGGAAGTACAAGTTGGCAACATATAGAGACGGTCCCTTCCCAACAATGGGAATAACCAAAAAATAACATTTACCCACATTTGGATGAGAGACTGGACCCTCATTCCGTTGGTGATTCCTAGCTGTCTCAGTACTATTTCTTTTCTTTTACTAAGGCCTCTTTTCACCTCTGGAGTTCCCTCTTAGAGTAAAAGGAGTGAAGTGTAGACTATACAGAGGAGAGGCTGGAGACTGGAAGAATCACCATCCTCACTTGCTTTTCAGGGTGGTTCTTCCTGCCAACAGGCTCAGTGGAAAGAGTCCGGGCTTTGGAGTCAGAGGTCATGGGTTCGAATCCTGGCTCTGCTACATGTCCGCTGTGTGACCTTGGGCAAGTCACTTCACTTCTCTGAGCCTCAGTTACCTCATCTGTAAAATGGGGATTAAGAGTGTGAGCCCCACGTGGGACAACTTGATCACCTTGTATCCCCCCCAGCGCTTAGAACAGTGCTTTGCACATAGTAAGCGCTTAACAAATGCCATAAAAAAAAAAGCCAGCATCGTTGGTTCCTTGCTCTGGGCTGGCGCTAGGCGGTCAGGGGCAGGGCCATATCAGCCTCCGCGAAGCTAACATGGTAGGACTGTTGGACGGTTCCTTTCTGATGTCCCAAGGTGGACTGAACCCAATGCCCAGAGGTGACTGAAAGTCTTGTGCACGGTTGGGTCTGGAGGTGGCCCGAAGTTGCTTAAACACTCTTGCTCCTTTGTGGGAGGGGTACGGGGGTGGCACTATGAGCCTGGATTCCCCCGGGAGCCACTCTGTGTCCTAGGGGCAGGCCACCTGGCAGCAGGGGTCCCACAAAGACCCAGTCCCGTACTCAGGTCTCTCCCTCACGTGTGTAGATGGGGAGAGTGGCATTCTCCAGTGCTCGGTGCTCAATGCTCTGTGTCATCATCATCATCATCATCATCATCATCATCATCAATCGTATTTATTGAGCACTTACTGTGTGCGGAGCACTGTACTAAGCGCTTGGGAAGTACAAGTTGGCAACATATAGAGATAGTCCCTACCCATCAGTGGGCTCACAGTCTAAAAGGGGGAGACAGAGAACCAAACCAAACATACTAATAAAATAGAATAGATATGTACAAGTAAAATAAATAAATAAATAGAGTAATAAATATGTACAAACATATATACATATATACAGGTGCTGTGGGGAAGGGAAGGAGGTAAGATGGCGGGGATGGAGAGGGGGATGAGGGGGAGAGGAAGGAAGGGGCTCAGTGTCCAGTGAGTGCTCTTTGGCCTGTTCCAGCCAACAGGGCATGTGATTCCTGGAGCAGTTCTGGCTCTCCAGCAGAACGTGAGTCAAACCCCAGAGTTCTCAGGTTCATTCATTCATTCATTCATTCATTCAATCGTATTTATTGAGCACTTACTGTGTGCAGAGCACTGTACTAAGCACTTGGGAAGTACAAGTTGGCAACGTATAGAGAAGGTCCCTACCCAACAATGGGCTCACAGTCTAGAAGGGGGAGACAGACAACAAAACAAAACATATTAACAAAACAAAATAGAATAGTAAATATGTACAAGTAAAATAAATAGAGTAATAAATCTGTACAAACATATATGCAGGTGCTGTGGGGAGGGGAAGGAGGTAGGACGGGGGGATGGGGAGGGAGAGATTCTCTGGTTCTCTCAGAACCCCAAGGACGGTGAACTTGTAAAATGAGGGTGTTCTGTAGGCACAACTCCTAGAGGCCTGACTAACTGACTAAGCTCTCCTTTCATCTTCCCCACTCCCTTCTATATCATCCTGACTTGCTCCCTTTACTCATCTCCCCCCGTCCCAGCCCCACAGCTCTTACATCCATATCCATCATTCATTAATAGGAATGTCTGTCTCCCCCTCTAGATGGTAAGTTTGTTGTGAGCAGGGAATGTGTCTGTTTATTGTTATATTGTATTCTCCCAAGCCCTTAATACAGTACTCTGTAATCAGTAAGCACTCAATAAATACATCTGAATGGATGAATGAGGTTAATCAATCAGTTTAAAAAATAGTGTTTATTGAAGGCTCTTGGGAGTGCTAAGCACTGTAGTACAAGCTTGACAGAGTACACCATAAGTAAGACTTATGTTATCTGTCTTCAAGGGACTCATAATTTAATGGGGATGACAGACAGAAGTTATTTTCAATAGTGAAAAGAGTTAGGAATAGTCTCTTCCTTCCCTGACTGCTACCTCTACCACTCACTCTCAGACGGCTCCTTCCCTTTTGTCCGTCTCTCCTTCCCTTTTGTCCCTGTCTTTCCTATCCTAAAATAAACACATTTTGGACCCTAATACACTACTAAGCTTCCATTCTTGTATGAACTCCTCAAACGGGTTGCATACGTCTGCTGCCTTGTCTCCATCAACCTTAATGATTCTTTACAATTCTCGATAATCCAGTTTCTGTGCCCCTCACTACTGAAACTTCTTTCTAAAGCCATTGCATATCCTCCTTTGTACCAAATCCAATTAACTCTACTCCATTCTAATCCTGATCAACCTCTTGGCTGCCTTGGACACTGACTTCCCATTCTTCTTGCTTATTCCAGCCTATAACAAGCACAAACTCTAACCACTGATTTAAGGTGCTCAGCTGGCTCTCTCCCTCTTACTTATCCAATTTCTTCTCCTACTACACCCCAGACTGTATTCTCCATTTCTCTTGTCAACCTACACAGTGTACAGTGAGAAGCAGCATGCCTTAGAAGAAAGAGCACGGGCTTGGAAGTCAGAGGTTATGGGTTCTAATCTATTGCTATTGATGCCTGTTTACTTGTAACTGGTTTTTTTTTTTTTGGTTTGTTGTTTGTCTCCCCCATTCTAGACTTTGAGCCCGTTGTTGGGATGGGATTGTCTCTATTTGTTGCTGAATTGTACTTTCCAATCACTTAGTACAGTAGATGCAATTGAATGAATGAAGGAATGAATGACTCCGCCACATCCGTTGTGTGACTTTGGGCAAGTCACTTAACTTCTCTGTGCTTCAGTTACCTCATCTGTAAAATGGGGATTAATACTGTGAACCCCATGTGGGACAACCTGATTACCTTGTATTTACCCTAGTGCTTAGAACTGTGTTTGGCACATAGTGAGCGCTTAAATACCTTAATCATAATGTTGTGGACAGGGAATGTGTCTATCAACTCTGTTGCATTTTACTCTCCCAATTGCTTTGGGACTTTGGGCAAGTCACTTAACTCCTCTGGGCCTCAGTTCCCTCATCTGTAAAATGGGGAATAAGACTGTGAGCCCCCCATGGAACATGATCACCTTGTAACCTCCCCAGTGCTTAGAACAGTGCTTTGCACATAGTAAGCGCTTAATAAAATGCTATAAAAAACTGTTTAGTACAATGCTCTTCATACCATAAGAGCTCAATAAATCCACTTATTGATAGGCAATGCTGAAGGAAAGGTGAATATGGTGGAGAAATGAGGGATTAGTCTTTAGGGGAGATGTAAGACTTTGAAGATGGGGAGAGAGAGGATTGGTAGCAGGAGATGAGTGAGGCTAAATAGGAGGGGGAGAGCTGATTGACTGGTTAGAATCTAGTGGTAAAGAGTTTCAGTTTGATGTGAAGATGGATGGGCTACCATTGGAAGTTTTTGAGGAGCAGGGAGATGTGTGCAGAAAAAATGATCTGGACAACAGAGTGAAGTGTGGACTCCATAGAGGAGAGACTGGAGACTGGGAGGTCAGTGAGGAGGTTTGATGCAGGAGTTGATGCAGAATATGGCAAGTGTTTGGATCAGTATGGTATCACTTTGGATGGAGAGGAAGAGAAAGATTCAGTAGATGTGAAGATGGAGCTGTCAGGATTTGGTGATTGTCAGGGTAGTGGTTGAAGGAGAGATGAAACAAGGATAATACAAGGTTGGGGGCTTGTGAGATAGGGAAGATGGTAGTGTTCTCAACAGGGATGAGAACATCAAGGAGAGGCAGGAAAGTTGAGGCATTTAGTTTTGGCCATGTAAAGACTGAGGATTTGATGAGTAAATAAGGGGGTTGAAAAAGAGAGCTGAGTTAAAGATAATTACAAGTTTGCATTGTTAGATTCCAGGGGACCTTGTCTGTAAAAATGAGGATAAGATACTTGTTCTCTTTCCACCTTAGATAGTGGGATTAGGACTGTGTACATTCTGCTTGTATTTTATAATGTATCTATATCAAAAAATGAGCATGGCCAAGGTTAAACAACACAGGTATAGGAGTCAGAGGACCTGGGCTCCAATCCCTTGGGCAGGTCACTTGGGCAAATTCTCTGTGGCTTAGTTTCATCACTTGTTTACATAGGTTTAATACCACTTCTTCCTCCTTCTTAGACTGTGAGCCCCACCAGGGACCAGGGCTGTGCCAAACCTGATTATCTTGTATCTGCCCTACCCTAGTTTTTAGAATAATGCTTGGCATACCAATCAATCAATGGTATTTATTGAGCACTTACTATGTGCAGAGCTCTGTACTAAGCAGCATGGCTTAGTGGAAAGAGCCCGGGCTTGGGAGTCAGAGGTTGTGGGTTCTAATCCTGGCCTCACCACTTGACAGCTGTGTGACTCTGGGCAAGTCACTTAACCTCTCTGTGCCTCAGTTACCTCATATGTAAAGTGGGGATTAAGACTGTGAGCCCCATGTGGGACAACCTAATTACCTTGTATCTACCCCAGCGTTTACAACAGTGTCTGGCACATAGTAAGTGCTTAACAAATACCAGTATTATTATTATTATTATTATTACTAAGCCCTTGGGAGAGTACAACAGAATTAGCTGACAAGCTCCCTGTCCATAATGAACTTACAGGGATTTAAAAACTACCAGTTATTATCCCAGCCCTTAGTTCTGTGCTTGTCACATAGTGAGACCTTAACAAATGTCACAATTATTATTATTCTAAATACTAAATAATTACATACATTCCTGAATGCTGAGGTTAGAATTAAAATGCAAAACTGCTGAGTGGATGTTGGATTGACTCAACTGGGATTTTACAAATTAATTATATGCTACTGGAGTTACTGGATCAACAAAGCCACAGAATCACTGATATTCTTTAGGAGAAAGGTTCTGACCTCCTCTGGGATCTCCCCAGCAGGGAGTACTGTGATGGTGGCAGGTGCCCATTCTTTAAATAAGAGGTTCTTTACCTCATTCCTGTGAGGATAACTCCAAGCTTACAGAATGTATGAGGCAGAAATCATCATTATCACCATCAAAAACAGCGTTGGCTGAAGGCCTACTGTGTGCAGAAGACTGGCTAACACCTTAGAAAGTACAAAAAAGTAAAAGACAACATTTCCTGCCCTTTGAGAATTTACAATCTAATGTGATAGAGAGGCAGATGCAAACAGTAAACATACACTAGGTAAACAAGAACAGAATATAGAACAGTGTAATTCTACTACAACCCAAACTGCACAGTTTGTTTCTCTAACACTAACCTACCCTCTGTACCTCAATCTTGTCCATCTGGCTGATGACACTTTGCCCACATCTTCCCCACATATTTTGTCGTATTTTCTTCACCTTCAAAGTCCTCCTAAAAGTTCCTGTCCTTGAAGACGTCCCAGACTAAACCCTCATTTCCCCTGCTAGCTTTCCCCTCGCATCACCTATGCAATTGGCTGTGTACACATGAATCACAATAATGCTCATCCCTGCCTCACAGCACTTATATGCATGCCTCATTTTCTACTAACCAATCCATAATTGATTTTCATGCCTGTCACCTCCTCCTTCTGGGCACAGATCACAACTACCAACTGTAAGGTATTGTACTTTCCCAAGTGCTTAGTCCAAACAGAGTGAAAACTCAATAAATACCATTGATTCACTGACTGATAATACCCATGAAAAATTTCATTAAAGTCCACTGTTTTCTAAGTGAATGATGTGTAGATACATGGGTAATGACCAAGAGAAGTTGGAGGGATTTCATTTAATTTATCACTCAGTAGTAACAGTGCAATCCTCAGGAACCCCTATAATTATCCAATCAGAAAAATAGATGAAGGGTTATTAAGGAAGGACCTTTAAAATTAGTCTAGAACTGCAATAATTTCTGGGATTCCTCTAGATGGGCACTGGCTTTCTTGAGTCACTGACCCTCTCTGTGTCTCATTTTTCCAACTAATAAATGATCAGCTCAGCTCCCTGTTGCTCAAAGGAGGAATACCTACCATTGAAAAGGAGCTGGTTGGGCTCTTCAAGAATGTGTATTTTCGATAAATCTATGTGTCAAGAACCGATATTTCAAATGCATATTTCAAGAATTTACATTTCAAAAAAATGTGAAGCTTCATTTAGAAGCCTCCAAACAAGTCACATAGACTCTTCCAAAATTGGAAACTCTATTTGCCATCTTCCTAGCTCAGAATTAAGGGTTAGCATGTAGGACTGTCAAAGAGGATCTCAATTTTCCTACTCTATTCTTGAATAAATGAGCAATGCCAATTATTCTTCTGAATACATGCACAATAAATTATGTTTAACCGGGAATGGAAATAACATTTTGTCTTAGCAAGTGACTTCCACTTAAATACATGGATTCAGAATTACATTCTTCTTTTCCACTATTGTAGCTTCTCATGTGTTCCTGGGCATTGCTGTTGCTGGCAGTGATGGCAAGATGACCTTTACTTCTTAACAGGTTTTACTCCTTTGATAATTGTACGTTCAGAAGTTATCCTTGTGCTAGCCCTGATTGAATCCATTTCTAAAGTATTTTCTTCTCACAAGCCTACAGGACTAATGAATAATCTAGTATCACACTTGGAATGTAATGGATTAAAAATGTTTGTGTCATTTTTGGACCTTGTACCTTTTGTAGCTTTGTAGCTTGGACTTGGATATTTAAAATACAGGGTAGCTAATTCATTACTAACACATTATCTACATAATTCAGGGTATCCAGCTCTGCCCACTTTCCCCTGTAATATACGGATGAATGTGGTTAAAGTCAAATCTCGGAGCTGAATTTTGAACATAGCTCCATGTCATGCATCTACAGTCATCTGGAGTGGCCAGCTCCCAGCAAGGGGTCCCAGTAAGGGGTGAACTCGTGGTTCGGTATATGAGTGGGAGGCTGACTTTACACAAGAAGGGACACCGCTCACGCAGGAGGGAGGTTTCACAACTCACGTCGATTTGCTCAGAGGTTCACAATGGATAATATCAGACTTGTCTACCTGTACTACATTATACTACACTAAGCTTGCTTTTATACACACAATACAGTGGATAATCACCCGTAGAGGAAAAGAAACTGAAGAAAATGATCCAGTGATTCCTACTAGGAGCCCCAACTCGGGGGTCCCATGGCCTATCCTTGCTATAGCAGTTGCAGATACTAAGCCTCATCAAGCATGGCTCGCCAAAGTGACCTTTACCTATGGATTCTGTGTTCCATCCCAGGTGGTCACGATGTGGGCATCTCCAATTATGCCAGGTAAGTTGACAGGCCTTCAGCAGTACCTTCTAGTTATTACTGTGGCCATTCGACTGCATCTTGGTGAGGGTCCTGACCCCCTTTTTGGGGCAGTCCTCCTGCTTGACTGTGTTATCCTGAGTCACAGTCCGTTTGGTCCAGTCGGTCCGATGTGGTTATCAAGAGCTGCAAAACTCGGGTGTGGCGAGATTGGGCAACCACCGACTTGTTTACAAGCACTGACTCTGGCTCTGTTCTCTGGGCCTAACAAGGCAGTCAGGCCTTAGCCTGACTACTTTCAGGGAAAATGGGAAGGGTGACCCTTAAATTCTCCCAGTCAAGAGTCATGGGGCCACATCATGATCATGGTCAGCACTGACGACATCCTCGCTTTTCCTTTCCTATCAAACAATCAAATCAATGGAATTGACTGAACACTTACGATCTGCAGAGCACTGTACTAAGTGCTTGGGATAGTACAACAGAATTAACAGGCACATTCCCTATCATAAAACAAGGTAGAAGACCTGTCCCATTGTCTCAGCCTCAGGATACAGGGTGATTCTTACATTTAGACATAGTCCAGTATGGTTGGGACACATCAGAAAAGGAGCCTAGTCTAGTGGCGTGAGCATGGGATTGGGGGTCAGAGGATTTGGGTATTGCTCCCTGGTCTGGCTTTGGGCAAATCATATGACTTTGGGCAAAGTCATGGGCTTCAATTTCCTCATGTGTAAAAAAAGGGGATAGTATCCTACAGGAATTCTATGAGAACAAAAATGAGATAAGTAATGTGGAAATGCTTTGGAAAATGAAAGCACTCTTCAAATTGATGGCATTATCATTTCTACCCCAATGAGTGTGCGCATGTGTTTGTGTGTGTGAATATCTATGCATATGTATATATCACCCTTCTAGTTCTGTTTTGAAAAAAGTTTCACTTTTGTCTCAGGGATTTCTGTGGTGATTAATGAGATGGTATCTGTAAGGAACCTTGAATCCCTGTGAAAAGGCAGCTGCAGGAATATAAAATACAGAATTGTTATTCTGCATCATCAGGAGTTTTAATATTTACTCTGGCATGTAAGTTAGGAAGTGTTCTTTCTCCATCTATTTATAACAAATGGTCTTCATATTAAATGTTAGAAAAAATGTAGATCTTTTCACCACAATGCCAGGCAATGTGTTGAAATCAGTTTCCTGATGAGGAACAAAAAAAACTAACTAAATTATTTTTTTCAACCTGTCTTCCTTGCTTCCAGACTTATATGGAACAAAATCAGAATTCTTCACTCTTTATCCAATATAAATCATGACCTGCCTGAGTAAGGGGCCAGCAAAAGGTGTTCACCTTGATTTTTCCGTTACCACTCGGGAGGAAGAAAGCAATGACTGAATTCTCTGTGAAACAGGGTTACAGCAGAATCAGCATCAACAGTGTATATTGAACTCCTACAGTCTGCTACACCACATTACAGCTGCAAACACAGTAGGGGTTATACCTATTTAAAAGAGATTTACCTCCTGTTGCCTGACCAGGATTTAGCACAAAAATAATCTTCTAAAATAATATCCAGCCCCTTTGAGTCCTCTTCCCCAAGTGGGCCTCGATTTTCAGTTATTTCAGGCACCGAGCAAATTTGCTCTCAACAATCCCTGTTGGTCTCCTGATGAAATATCACCTGGCTAATGTGCAATAACTTGTACGTAGTGTGAGAACCAGAGCCAGTAAGATTCAAGTCAGCAGTATGGCAGAAGGGGGTCTTCAGCTGTTTAATAATAATAATAGTAATAATAATAATAATAATAATAATAATAATAATAATAATGTTGGTATTTGTTAAGCGCTTACTATGTGAGAAGCACTGTTCTAAGCACTGATCAATATGGTTGTCCATAGATCAGTACATTCCTTAAGAGTGGTCTTTAACTAATGCTCAGTGAAATGAATGAGCTACAAATCAACATCAGCCTAATTTCCTTATTTTTGTTATAAGTGGGATGTTATTTCCCAGGTCTGAATGTGGTCTTGCCATAATCATAGTCTCCTCTCTAAAGGCAGGAAAGAAACCACGATAGCACCGTGACATGTCATATTTCACAATCCTGAAATCATACTAATGCTTATGCATTTTCCCATATCTATAATTGTCACATATATACATACTCTGGGATTTTCTTTATGACTAGTCTCTGGCACACGTTTGCCTCTTCTTACCACAGCTTTCTTGAAGTGCTCCATTTTATTTGCCTAGACATTATTCCAAATAATAAAAAGCAATGCATTTTTACATGAAGCAAGATGAGGGGTTTTTTTGCATTTTGTTTAATGGTAAAAGGGAATTGGGCCATTTTTTTTGCTGCAGAGAGGAGTTAAAATCCTAACACAAATTTAAAAAGAAGTTATAGGAATATCACTGGACTACATCAAAACAAAAATAATGGTCCATGCCAAATTCCAACCCATTTTCTTACTGAAGTTCCCCAAATATTTTACTAGATTTTGCTCCTGGTAGTGACTAATGCTATTAACGATGCTTGGAATGGGTTTGTTCGTCTGTTCTCAGTTACTCAAGGTTTGACAGTCTCTGGGAGAGTGGGCTTTTGCAGTAGATAATTGAATCCTTTGTATACTTGCCTATGTTTCATTTGTTCACCTTCTTCTGTATAGCAAATACAAGAAACGACATGAAGAAGCCATAACGTTAGCATCAAAAATATGAAAAAATTCCACTAATTGAATCAATGCACATACTCAAAAACCTCTGAATGCTTCACTTTTAGTAGATTCAGAAGAGATCATTTGCCCTTCCTTAACATATCTCCTCCTCTAAATAGTTACTTCAGAAAACAGGAGTAAACAGCAATGTTTCTATTTGGGTGAATAAAATTTCATTTAGGTTCCAGATAATCATTATCTGTACTCAGACTTGAGAGAAATATAGAGTGTTTGAGAAGAAATCTATAGAGGACTAGGATTGTAGTATTTTGAGTTACCATGTAAGGAATATACATACATATGCATCAAGTGTTTAGTTCAATGCTCTGCACACAGAAAGTCCTCAATAAATGCAACTGATGGATATTCATATGGAGTCACTTCTGCTTTAATAGGTATTTTCACTGTGCAATGTGACTGCTCATATGTAATTTCTCTTAATCAGCGTCTTCCTTCCCCAAAAGTTCATATTCCCTGATTTCAGGAAATTCCATAAACAATCCATTCTCACAACTGTACCTTTCTTCCCTCCAGAATCAAGTCAAACTTTGGCCTGCCACAGAGGGATAGAAGCTGAGTGGAGCTGTAGATGAGTACAAATGCTGAACTGGAGGCAAAAGCCATTATTCAATCATATTTATTGATCTCTTACTGGTTGCAGAGCACTGAACTAAGCACTTGGATGAGTACAATACAACAATAAACAGACACAATTCCTGCCCATGATGAGCTTACAGTCTGGGGTGGGGGAGGAGACAGACATTAATATAAATAAAGAAATTACAGATATGTACAGAAGTGCTGTGGAGCTGGGAGAAGGGAAAAACAAAGGGATCAAGACAGGGTGGTGTAGAAGGGAGTGGGGGAAGAGGAAAGGGGAGGTTTGGTCAGGGAAGGCCTCCTGGAAGACATATGCCATCAATAAGGCCTTGAAGAGGGGAAGAGTGATTCTGTGTAGGATTTGAGGAGGGAGGGCATTCCAGGAAAAAGGAAGAACTTGGGCTAGGAGTTGGCCATCAAAGAGGAGAAATGGAGGCACAGTGAGAAGGTTAGCATTAGAGGAGCAAAGTGTGTGGGCTGGGTTGCATTAGGAGAGTAGTGAGGTGAGGTAGGAGGGGACAAGGTGATTTGAGTGCTTTAAAGCCAATGGTGAGGAGTTTTTGTTTGATGTGGAGGTGGATGGGCAACCATTGGAGTTTTCTGAGGAGTGGGGTAACATGTCCTGAACCTTTTTGAAGAAAAATGATCTGGGCAGCAGAGTGAAGCATGGACTGGAGTGGAGAGAGGCAGGAGGCTGGGAGATCAGTGGGGAAGCTAATGTAGTGATCTAGGCGGGATACGGATGAATGATTGTGTTAATGTTGTCGCAGTTTGGATGGAGAGAAATAGGTGGATTTTAGCCATGTTGTGAAGGTGGGACCGACAGGATTTAGTGATGGATTGAATTATGTGGGTTGAATGAGAGAGCAGGATCAAGGATAAAACCAAGGTTACAGGCTTGTGAACAGGAAGGATGGTCGTGCCACCTACAGTGATGGGAAAGTCATGGGGAGGACAGGGTTTGGGTCGGAAGTTAAGGAGCTCTGTTTTGGACATGTTAAGTTTGAGGTGATGGGACGTGACTCAAGTAGAGGTGTCTTGAAGGCAAGAGGAAAGTGAGTCTGCAGAGAGGGACAGAGATTAGGGTTGGAGATGTAAATTTGGCTGTCATCAGCATAGAGGTCATAGTTGATGCCCTGGGAGTGAATGAGTTCTCCAAGGGAATGGGGGTAGATGGTGAAAGGAAGAGGACTCAGAAGTGAACCTTGAGGAATCCCCCCCCACCCCCCCCCCGCCCAGTTATGGGGTGGGAGACAGAGGAGGAGTCTGTGAAGGAGATTGAGAATTAATGGCCAGGCAGACAGGGTGATCTATAATCTTGATTTTGCAGAGAAAATTAGACCTGAAAACGTAGGATACTGTTAAACTACATATAATACAGCAGGCATCAGGGGCACTATTCCTTTTGAGATTAAAATAAGCCCATGTGTTCAGGTTTCAAATACAAGAAAATCAGCATGGTCTAGTGGATAGCCCGTGGGTCTGGTGGTCAGAAGGACCCTGGTTCTAATTCTGACTCCACCTCTTGTCCGCTATGTAACCTTGGGCAAGTCATTTAACTTCTCTGTGCTGCGAAGCAGCGTGGCTCAGTGGAAAGAGCACAGGCTTTGGAGTCAGAGGTCATGGGTTCAAATTCCAGCTCCGCCAATTGTCAGCCATGTGACTTTGGGCAAGTCACTCAACTTCTCTCTGCCTAAATTACCTCATCCGTAAAATGGGGATTAAGACTGTCAGCCCCCCTTGGGACAACCTGATCACCTTGTAACCTCCCCAGCGCTTAGAACAGTGCTTTGCACATAGTACGCACTTAATAAATTCCATTATTATTATTATTATTCCATTGCCTCATCTGTAAAATGGGGATTAAGACTGTGAGCCTCCTATGGTACATGGACTGTGTCCAACCTGACTACCTTGATAATAATGATGGTATTTGCTAAGCACTTACTATGTGCCAAGCACTGTTCTAAGCCCTGGGATAGATACAAGATTATCAGGTTGTCCCATGTGGGGCTCACAGTCTTAATCCCCATTTTACAGATGAGGTAACTGAGGCACAGAACAGTTAAGTGACTTGCCCAAAGTCACGCAGCTGACAAGTGGTGGAGCGGGATTAGAACTCACGACCTCTGACTCCCAAGCCCATGTTCTTTCCACTAAGGCACGTGTATTTACCCTGAAACTTAGAACAGTGCCTGGCATTCATTCATTCAATCATATTTATTGAGCACTGACTCTGTGCAGAGCACTGTACTAAGCGCTTGGGAGAGGACAGTGTAACAATATACATTCCCTGCCCACAAGGAGCTCACAGTCTAAGTAAGCGCTAAACAAATACTGCAAAAAATGTCAACAGCGATTTCTTTCCAAAGTATCCCTCAGTCAGCACCTCAAGATATGTGGGGCAGTTTTGCCATAAAATTTGTACACAGAATATCCTCTACTTGGGAATCGAAGAGATGGTAAGATTTATTTCAACTGAATTGTTAAAGTAGTTCATATCAATATAGATGTGGGGTTATCGATCAAAATCATCTCTGAATCTGTCACAATATTTAAAACAGTGGTATTTCTTCAGTGCTCATCATCATCATCATCATCATCATCAATCGTATTTATTGAGCGCTTACTGTGTGCAGAGCACTGTACTAAGCGCTTGGGAAGTACAAGTTGGCAACAGATAGAGACAGTCCCTACCCAACAGTGGGCTCACAGTCTAAAAGATGTCCTCGCAGCTTCAGTATCCAGGGGCTCGGGAGGGAGGGGGGAGAAGCTTGATCCTGGGGCCCGGGTCTGCCACGCAGCGAAAAGAGAGGGTGGCATCCTCCAGGCTCCATCATCCAGGGGGAGGAAGGGGAGGTGTCATCCGGGGAAGTGGCTCGATCATCCAAAGGGGAAGATCTTAGAGCCGCCAGGGGCCAACTGTGGGGTTCCGTCCCCCAACCACTGTACTAAGTGCTGTGAGAGATATTAGACAATCAGGCCAGATGCTTTCCCTGTGTCACATGGGGCTCAGAATGCAAGTAAGCCCATGTAAGTAAGCCCACATCCTGCCGCTGGCCTGGAATGCCCTTCCTCCTCAAATCCGACAGACAACTACTCTCCCCCTTCTTCAAAGCCTTACTGAAGGCCCATCTCCTCCAAAAGGCCTTTCCAGACTAAGCCCCACGTTTCCTCATCTCCTACTTCTTTCTGCATTGCCCTGACTTTCTCTCTTTCCCCCTCTCCCAGCTCCATGGCACTTATGCATAGGTTCTAATCCCGGCTATGCCACTTCTCTGCTGTATGACCTCGGGCAAATCACTTAACTTTTCTGTGCCTCAGTTACCTCATCTGTAAAATGGGGATTAAAAGTGTGAGCCCCAAGTGGGACAACCTACCCTGTATCCACCTCAGCGCTTAGAACAGTGCTTGGCATATCGTAAGCGCTTAACAAATACCATTATTATTATTATTATTATTTATCTGTAATTTTATTTATTTGTATTGATGCCTGTTTCCCCCTACTCCAGACTGTGAGGTCGTGCTTATTGTTATATTACACTTTCCCAAGTGCTAAGTCCGGTGCTCTGCACACAGTAAGCACTTAATAAATGCAAAGAAGCAGCATGGCTCAGTGGAAAGAGCCCGGGCTTTGGAGTCAGAGGTCATGGGTTCGAATCCCGACTCCACCGCATGTCTGTTGTGTGACCTCGGGCAAGTCACTTAACTTCTCTGAGCCTCAGTTACCTCATCTGTAAAATGGGGATGAAGACTTTGAGCCCCACGTGGGACAACTTGTTCACCTTGTAACCCCCCCCAGCGCTTAGAACAGTGCTCTGCACATAGTAAGCGCTTAACAAATGCCATCATCATTATTATTATTATAAATACAGTTTAATGAATGGAATGGATGAATGAGTAGGAAGGAGACCAGGGATGGAATCCCTATTTAAAAGATGAGGTAACTGAGGCACAGAGAAGTTGAGTGGCTTGGCCAATGTCACACAGCAGGCATGTCAGAAGTCCTCTGACTTCCAGGCCTGATGTTGATGATGATGCCTCATCACCTGTTTTCAATGTGTCAGGCAGCCACATCCTGGATGATTTCCAGAGTATGGCCCCAGTGATTGGAATTTCATATACTGTTGCTGAGTGATAAATTTCTAAACTTAAATGACAAAATATTGATATAGATTCAGCAAGCCTGACACCACGCGCATTTCCCCACTGACAGACTACATGATTCAGAAGTCATCAATTTGCAGACCAACCCATGGGGAAATTAGACTGCTCACCCTAGAACCATAAATTACTTCCTTTTGCCAGATTTTCCATCCCTTCAAAACACCTCCAAATCCCTCTAACAAATCTGCTACTGGTAGCCTGGCTCTTCAGGATAGAGTCCTACTACTCGAGGGTGTCTGTTAAAATAATAAATTGCCACACCAACACCCTAGTCGCTCAGATTTTATATGAACCTCTTTCCCCACTACATTCATTCATTCAATCGTATTTATTGAGCGCTTGCTGTGTGCAGAGTGCTTGGAAAGTACAGTTCGGCAACAGAGACAATCCCTACCCAACAACGGGTCTAGAAGGGGGAAACAGACAACAAAACAAAACAATAGCAAGAATACCATCAAAATGGATAAATAGAATTATAATAAGAAGCAGCGTGGCTCAGTGGAAAGAGCACAGGCTTCCGAGTCAGAGGTAGTGAGTTCTAATCCCGACTCTGTCAATTGTCAGCTGTGTGACTTTGGGCAAGTCACTTCACTTCTCTGGGCCTCAGTTCCCTCATCTGTCAAATGGGGATGAAGACTGTGAGCCCCCCGTGGGACAACCTGATCACCCTGTAACCTCCTCAGTGCTTAGAACAGTGCTTTGCACATAGTAAGTGCTTAATAAATGCCATCGTTATATTATTATTATTACTTGTCAGCTGCATGACTTTGGGCAAGTCGTTAAACTTCTCTGTGCCTCAGTTCCTTCATTTGTAAAATGGGATTAAGACTAGGAGCCCCACGTGGGACAACCTGATTACCTTGTATTCCCCAGGCGCTTAGAACAGTGCTGGGCACATAGCAAGCGCTTAATAAACACCATTATTATTATTATTATGTACAAACAGACACAAGTGCTATGGGGAGGGGAAAGGGGTAGAGCAGAGGGAGGGAGTGGGGGCGATGGGGAGGGGAGGAAGGGCAGAGGAAAAGGGGGGTTCAGTCAGGGAAGGCCTCCTGGAGGAGGTGGGCTCTCAAGAGGGCTTTGTAGTGGGGGGAGAGAGCTAGTTTGGGGATGTGAGGAGGGAGGGCATTCCAAGCCAGAGATAGGACGTGGGCCAGGGGTCGGCAACATCTGCTCCAATACCTCTCCCCTGGGTTTGGTAAGAGTCAGCTTAAGGAAGTTGTGTAACCGTTTGTGTCACCTTATTAAGCGCTTAGTACAGTGCTCTGCACAAAGTAAGTGCTCAGTAAATATGATTGATGGATTGACTGATTGAGAGGGGAGAAGGAGGCCCAGGGAGGAGCTTAGCACCATTGGAGCAGCTTAGCACCATTGGAGCGGGAAGGTTAGAGAGCAGCGGCCGGGCTCGGTGGAGAAAGCCTGGGCGTCACAGGTCGTGGGTTCCAATTCCGCCTCCACCCCTGGTCCTCTGCGTGACCTTGGGGAAGTCAGTGGAAAGAGCCCAGGCTTTGGAGTCAGAGGTCAAGGGTTCAAATCCCGGCTCCACTGTCAGCTGTCTGACTTCGGGCAAGTCACTTCACTTCTCTGTGCTTCAGTTACCTCATCTGTAAAATGGGAATTAGGACTGTCAGCCCCCCGTGGGACAACCTGATCACCTTGTAACCTCCCCAGCGCTTAGAACAGTGCTTTGCACATAGTAAGCCCTTAATAAATGCCATAATTATCATTATTATTATTCTCTGGGCCTCAGTTCCCTCATCTGCAAAATGGGGATTGAGGCTGGGAGCCCCACGAGGGACAGGAACTGGGTCCAACCCTGTTTATTTGGGTTTTTTTGGTTCTCTGTCTCCCCCCTCTTGACTGTGAGCCCGCTGTTGGGTAGGGACTGTCTCTATCTGTTGCCAAAATGTACTTTCCAAGCGCTTAGTACAGACAATAAGCGCTCAATAAATACGACTGAATGAATGAATCCGATGTCCTCGTACCCACCTCAGCGCTCAGTACAGTGCCTGACACATAGGAAGCGGTTAACAAATGCCATCATCATTATTATTATGACCACCGTCTACAGCGGAACACTTGATCCCATGCTTAGCCTAATTAAAAGGGGATGCGTACACACACAAACACACACACAGTTACGACCCAAAATAGCTACCCGTCCTGCTGGCTTCCCCAAGTTTCCCGAAGATCGTCCCAAGGCAGAGGAGTTTGAAGGAGTGTGGCCCCCCGCAGCAGGCCATACTGGTTCCAGTCTTAGGGGCTTTGGCCTCAGCCCCAATAAGGTGTCTCAGGGCGGGTCTTGGATAGTTTTTCCTTTGTTTCACGGCCCCAGTCCCCCTTTTATCGGTTGTGGGTTTTTTGGGGGGTGGGGAGGGGGGAGTTGCGAGGAAGTTCTCCTTTGCTGCTTGCGAGGAAGTTCTCCTTTGCTGCTCCAACTGCTCATTCCCAGGAGAAGCCTGGGGGCTCGGAGACCCGCCTGGCCTTCTCCTCTCCTCCTCTCCTCTCCCCGAGCTCACTTAGCCCTCAGGCTCAAACCCACCCGGCAGCCTTGATTCTGCCCAGGAGAGCAATTTAGCAGCTCTGCAAAACAATCCCGTTCCTCCCCCGCTATTCAAGTCCTCCTCAAACTTGATAATTCAGTTTCCCCTCCAATCCCTCCCTTGACCTTGTTGCTCACTGGCTCATAGAATGATCTCTTAGGACATGGATTCTGCCTTAAAAGATGGCCTCGGTCTTGCTCACCACAAACTCACATTGCTCGGAGAGGAATGGGATGGACACATTGCTGGACACATGGGTCCTCCTCCTGAAATAGAGCTCCAGAAGCCATGCAGTTTCGAGTACAATACCTGCACAACCCTGTTAACTCCAATCCAGGCAGGAGTCTACCCACTCTGCTTCTTGGAGAAAATTAGGGTAATAATAATAATAGCATTTGTTAAGCGCTTACTACGTGCAAAGCACTGTTCTAAGCGCCCGGGGGATACAAGGTGATCAGGTTGTCCCACGTGGGGCTCACAGTCTTCATCCCCATTTTACAGATGAGGTAACTGAGGCTCAGAGAAGTTAAGTGACTTGCCCGAGGTCACACAGCAGACATGTGGCAGGATCGGGATTAGAACCCATGACCGCTTACTCCCAAGCCCATGCTCTTTCCACTGAACCACACTGCTTCTCTGGGTCACATGGGTCCTCTTCCTGAAATAGATTGCCAGAAGCCATGCAGTTTCGAGTACAATACCTGCCTTCTGCTCTCCCAGCCCGCACCCCTGTTAACTCCAATCCAGGCAGGAGTCTACACACTCTGCTTCTTGGAGAAAAATAGGGTAGAGACACTGATCAACACTCTGTCCTCTAGCTGACATTAGATCCCACAAGCTTCTGCTTTGAGTCCAGAAAGGTCCTTTCTCTGGGGCCCGAGGTGGGATTATAGTCACAGAGAGGGTTGACCCATCTATAGATGGGTATAGTATACATGGCTAAGTCACCTCACTTCTCTGTGCTCATTTTTCTCGACTGCAAAATGGGGATCCAATACCTCTTCTCCCTCCTCCTTTGAACGGGAAGCCCCATGGGGGGCAGGGACTGTCCCTCACTCGATTAATTTGGATCTGCCCCGGTGAAAATCTGCATAAACCCTCTGGACTTCATTTCAGGGCCCCTCTGCTGGTGAGCCAGTCATGATGGAAACCTTCAGTCAGTAGGATCCTGTCACCAAGATCAATACTCTAGGACCCTCTGGTCAGAGTAATTAATAATAATGGTGGCATTTGTTGAGCGCTTACTATGTGTGAAGCACTGTTCTAAGCACTGAAGAGGATACAAAGTGATCACGTTGTGCCACGTGGGGCTCACAATCTTAATCCCCATTTTACATCTGAGGTAACTGAGGCTAAGAGAAGTTAAATGACTTGCCCAAGGTCACACAGCAGACATGTGGGAGAGTTGGGATTAGAACCCATGACCTCTGACTCCCAAGCCCGGGCTCTTTCCAATCAGCCACACTCCTTCTCTAATTAGTGCCCTTGCAGGCCAGTTGCCGTTTGAATACCAATGTCTTCAACAACCCTGCCCATTTTCATATGCATGGCATCTTCTACCCAGCCCCTACCCACCCACCCCCACCCAGTTCACATAAGGAGGCATTCCAAATTTTTGCATCACGGTGGTATCTGTTAAATCATTTACTATGTGCTTTGCGTACATTGGACACAGTCCCTGTTTCTCACGGGGCTCACAGTTTGGGGGAGGTTTTCCCCATTTTACAGATGAGAAAACTGAGGTCCAACCAACTGACTTTCCCAAGGTCACAGTGCAGGCAAGGGGCAGTGTGAGATTAGAATTGTTGTTGAATTGTACTTTCCAAGCACTTAGTACAGTGTTCTGCACAGAGTTAGCGCTCAATAAATACTATTGAACAAATGAATAGAATCCAGGTCTCCTGCCTGTGAGTTAGTTGACTTTTTCTGTTTTAATTCTTTAGAGGAAGCATCATGGCCTAGAGGATAGAGCACAGGCCTGGGATTCAGAAGGACCCAGCTTCTAATCCCAGCCCCACCACCCATCCGCTGTGTGACCCCGGGCAAGTCACTCCACCTCTCTGGGCCTGAGCCACCCCATCAGCAAAATGGGGACCGAGGCTGTTTTCCACATCTGGGACAGGGATTGTGTGGATCCCAACAGTGCTTGGCACATAGTAAGCACTCAACAAACACCATCATCATTATTATCATTATTATCTTGTATCTACCTCAGTGCTTAGTACAGTAGTATAAAGTAAGTGCTTAACAAATGCCACAATTACTATTATTAGATAGAACATGGGCTTGGAAGTCAGCCTGTGTTCTAATCCCAACTCCAATACTTGTCTGCTGTGTGACCTTGGGCAAGTCACCCAGCTTCTCCATGCCACAGTCACCTCATATAAAATGGGTATTGGGACTGTAAGCCTCATGTGGGACAGGGACTGTGTCCATCCCAATTTACTTGTATCTATCCCAGCATTTAGTACAGTGCCTGGCACACTGTACTGAGAAGCAGTGTGGCTTTGTGGAAAGAGCATGGGGCCTGGGTGTCAGAGGTCGTGGGATCCAATCCCAGCTATATTAATAATAATGGAATTTATTAAGTGCTTCACTGTTCTAAGCGCTGTGGAGGTTACAAGGTGATCAGGTTGTCCCATGGGGTGTTCCCAGTCTTCATCCCCATTTTCTAGATGAGGTCACTGAGGCCCAGGGAAGTGAAGTGACTCGCCCAAAGTCACACAGCTGACAGTTGGCAGAGCCGGGATTGGAACCCATGACCTCTGACTCCAAAGCCCGGGCTCTTTCCACTGAGCCATGCTGCTTCTCGTCACACTTGATCCCAAAGCCACTTCTGTTACATATCAACCAAATGTAATTGAAGGATTCAAAAGTAGCCTCTGACATGAACTGAGGCAATAGGGCATTTCGTTTAAAAATGTTCTGATTAGAGGTTCAAAGTAGGGATTCAGGGTTATAGCTAGATTGACAACAAAAGTGATTTTTTTTGCGGGAGAGGTTAGTGATACTTTTAAAATCTCTTGCTCTGATTTATTATATCTGCTTAGAGTTTAATTAGCATTTTATTCATGAACTGATCCTCAAACCCAGGGTAAGAGGTAAAAATCTAAGTGATACTACATTCACCCTTCCTAAAATGACTGAATAAATCGGTTGAGGGGGAACAAAACTGTAAAATGTCTCAAATCTTTGGAAGTGATTTAAAATGATCAATTTGTAAATTTATCGTTAAAATGTCTAGAAGTCAGCTCTCTGACCCTGGGCAAGTCGCTTAATTTCTCTGTGCCTCAGTTACCTCATCTGCACAATGGGGATGAAGACCGTGAGCCCCGCATGGGACAACCTGATTACCTTGTATGCACCCCGGCAATTAGAACAGTGCTTGGCACATAGTAAGTGCTTAACAAGTACCATCATTATTGTTATTATTCTAGTATGTGCTCATGGCATCAGAATGATGGTGCATCCATTGAAGCTTAAAGCTGAGGTTGCAAAACAAAATTAAAAACACTTTTTCTCACTGAGGCAATGTCAACAGTTATGCGGGGATGGGTTGGAGCAGAAATGTGGCTAGAGTGAGAGACTGGAGTCAAAAAGGCTGAGCCATGCACGATTTCTTCTACCTTGCAAATTGAACTCCCCTTTCTGGAGGAATACGTTTATTTTTAGTTATTCACACACTGCAAATTGAACTTCACTCTCGGGAGGAATATACTTATGCGTTAATCATACGTGGTGAAACACCTACCTTCTACCCATGAATGCTTCCCACTCGAGAGGAATTCATTATGTGCTAGTCGCACATGGTGAAGAATCTAGCTCCCACCCACGAGTGCTCAGCAATCAATCAATCAATCAATCAATCAATTGTATTTATTGAGCGCTTACTGTGTGCAGAGCACTGTACTAAGCGCTTGGGAAGTACAAGTTGGCAACATATAGAGACAGTCCCTACCCAACAGTGGGCTCACAGTCTAAAAGGGGAAGACAGCAGAACACTCACCTATCCCACAGCTCCTCACTCAATGCGGACAGAGCAGGTGTCCCACACTCTGGGCAGGGGTGACCAGCAGCTAACTGCCGCAAGTCTCGATCCACTGCCCAGAACATCGAAGAAGGCGATTATTTTTTACCTCATCGGCACGCAGGCTTCCAGATTTCACTTGTCCAATCTCCATCCTCACCCCCCCTTTTCCTCCATAATTTATTTGGATGTCACGGGGATGAGGGGCACCTTCTTTTACATTCCTTGGCCTGGGATTTGGGGTCTAGCAGTTTCGGTTGTGGGGGCAGTGTCCCACCCTGCTTCCAAGTTCCTCTTAGCTAGCCCGGGCAGTCACGAGAGAACGCTTTGACCTTGAGATGGCAAGTGCCCCAGTTCACCTCAGCATGAGCAATAAATAGACAGTATCGGTAGATTCAATGCTTTGCTTATGTATAAGGACAAGAAGTTAATATTGGGTTGACAGAAGGAAAGTTTGGAGGTAGAGTCAAAATTGGAGATGTTGGATAAGCAATCGTTATACTATTCACCCAAGTATTAATAATAATAATGGCATTTATTAAGCACTTACTATGTGCAAAGCACTGTTCTAAGTGCTGGGGAGGTTACAGGGTGATCAGGTTGTCCCACGTGGGGCTCACAGTTTTAAGCCCCATTTTACAGATGAGGGAACCTACTGAGGCACAGAGAAGTTAAGTGACTTGCCCAAAGTCACACAGCTGACAATTGGCGGAGCCAGGATTTGAACCCCTGACCTCTGACTCCAAAGCCAGTGCTCTTTCAATCAATCAATCAATCAATCATATTTATTGAGCGCTTACTGTGTGCACAGCACTGTACCAAGCGCTTGGGAAGTACAAGTTGGCAACATACAGAGACAGTCCCTACCCAACAGTTGGCTCACAGTCTTTCCACTGAGCCACACTGCTTTCCAACAGTATTCTGTTGCCTTCTCCTGAGTCAGACTCCGGGCTGGATGGACAGCTCCTTTGAACTAAAAATGGCATTGATTCGATTGTGAGTTATAATATAACTATTCTATGACTTGACCACTTCTGTCCCAGAACTCTTACTTACAATAGCAAAGTATGTGATATTATAAACTCATCCAGAAAATCAGATGATGATCGCAGGCTGTTTCCAGTCCTTTTTAGCTTGTCTGCATCTATCTTCATCTAATATTCTTCATTGCCTTAGCCTTATAAAATTGTCAGTCACCTTCAAAATTCATCCAGACCCTGCCTGCACCTAAAGGAAAAAATCCACCCAAACCTTTCCAGTATCAGTCATTCCTGATTCTTAAAACTAAGTACACAAATCAACACAAAAGAGAGTCCTTGAATAATAATAATGATGGCATTTGTTAAGTGCTTACTATATGCAAAGCACCATTCTAAGTGCTGGGGAGGATACAAGGAGATCAGGTTGTCCCACGTGGGACTCACAGTCTTAATCCCCATTTTACAGATGAGGCAATTGAGGCACAGAGAAGTTAAGTGACTTTCCCAAAGTCACACAGCTGACAAGTAGCAGAGCCTGGATTAGAACCCATGACCTCTGACTCCCAAGCCTGTGATCTTCCCACTGAGCCATGCTGCTTCTGAATGAGTTGACTTGAAAATGGGGGCTGGGCAGATTTCAACCTTCCTTTTAGTGCAAATTGATTGCCTAGGAAGCACTGTCACAAAATACACGTGTTACACTGTTGTTCAGTAAGTGTACCATTCTGTTCGCAAAATATAGTTACATATTGGCAAGATAGAGGGTCAGAGAGACATTGTGATATGATATCATATGAAGCTGAAAATCATATTTACTCACTTTATTTTTCCCTTTTTATTTTTGGTCTACCCTTTGGAAATCTGAGAGCAGTAAGAGTTTTTTTTTCTTTTTCCTTTTTCTTTTTTTTCAGAAGAGTCTAGTGGGATATCTGAAAACTCTTTCTTTTTCCTCTCTGTAACTGAAACAGTAAGTCTTGCCTTAGAAACCTGAGTTCCAAGAGTACAGTGATTTCTTATTTAGGGACTACCTAGATACAATCAAGTATTTATGAACAGTAACTCTGCACTCACTGAGAATTCAAATATCAAGCCCACTTAGGAAGCTCTTACTGTGAGTCTAACAATCTTTAACTTTTTAAATATAAAGGAATTTCTTTCAACAGAGGGTAAAAGTCTCAAACTTCTCTCTCCCTGAATTGAATAGGCATAATAGGTCACAAGCCAGTGTTGCAATTCCTTCATCCTGCATATGATTGTCTAAAATTCTTTGATATTCTCTGATAGTGTAATAAAGGACTCTATTATCTAGTGACTATATTAGGCCCTTTGGGAAAAAGTCTACTGGAATTAATCACCAAAGAAACATTAGTTCTTTCGAATATTTTCATTGAATTTCCATTCTGAGGATTTCTATTGATTTGGTGTTTGATTTGAGGCAAGGTATATAATGCCTGGAGCCACCACAATGTGATGTATGAAACATAGAGCTGGTGTTCCCCACTACACTGCAGTTTTGTGAAACTTTTAAAAAAATAACTAAAACACTTCTATGTCCTGGAGAGAAAGGAACTATATACAGCATATTGATTCAGTCACAGAATTCACACTCTCAAGTCAAGTTTTCGTTTTGAGAGTAATTGCCTTCAGTTTGATAGAGTAAATGATAAAAGGATGGGGTGATTCACTAACTGTGGAAACAAAGGATTATCTACTCTTCCTAATCTTCAGTTTTTGATCTGCAAATTTTACTGAATTGTTTGGCAGCATTAGGTAATGCCCACCATAGCAAAAGAAAGCCCAAAATAAGTTCATAATGGGCAGGGAATGGGCCTTCTAATTCTGTTGTATTATATTCTTCCAAGCACTTAATACAGTGCTGTGCACATAGAAAGCAATCAATAAATATGATTGATTGATTCATTCAATCATATTGATTACAATGTGCTGAGCACGGTACTAAGTGCTTAGGAGTGTACAATACAACAGCACTTAGTACAGTGCTCTGCACATAGTAAATGCTCAGTAAATACGATTGAATGAACAGAATTGGCTCTTTGCTCTTTACTCTTCCCCATTCCCAACCCTACAACACTTATGTAAATATCTGTAATTTCATTTATTTGCATTAAAGCCTGTCTCAACCCTCTAGACTGTAAGTTCGTTATGGGCAGGGAATGTGTCTGTTTATTGTTGTATTATACTCTCTCAAGTGCTTAGTAAAGAGCCCTGCACACAATAAGCACTCAATAAATATGACTGACTGAATGAATGAATGATAGAAAAAGTTTCAAAGTAAGCCTCAGAGCATTTATATATTAAATATATTTATATTTAAATATATTTATATATTAAATATATGTTCGAGCACCCATCAAAAGATAGTTTGACCAGGGGGAAATGAATGCAGATCGGTCAAAAATATATGATATATAGGCAGTAGATACTGCTAGCCAATGACATTCCAATTTCATTCACGTGATAGACAAAATGGAGTAATGAGACTTTCCAAGAAGCCCAAGTTTTTTTAAAGGATACAACCCAGACCTTAATTAGAAAGAAATAGATGGTCACAACAGAAAAGTGTTTCATGAGATTTTAGAGTGTCGGGACAAGAGAGAGATAAGGACATCAGGCCTAAGGAGTAGTATGTTGAAGTAGTAGTGAAAGTAGTAGTAGTAGTAATAGTAGTTGTAGTAGTAGTTGTAATAGTAGTAGTAGCAGTGGTTGTTGTTGTTTCTTATGCTGTCGAGTCATGTCTGACCCATAGCGACGTCATGGACACATCTCTCCCAGAACGCCCCACCTCCATCTGCAATCGTTCTGGTATTTTTATCCATCGAGTTTTCTTGGTAAAAATATGGAAGTGGTTTACCATTTTGTCCTTCCATGCAGTAAACCTGAGTCTCTACCCTTGACTCTCTCCCATGTTGTTGCTGCTCGACATGGGTGAGTTTTGACTGGGAGCAGATTCCCTTCCACTCACTAGCCACTACCCAAGCTAGGAATGGAATGGATATCCCACCTCGCCACATGCCAGCTGTGTGACCTTGGGCAAGTCACTTCACTTCTCTGGGCCTCTGTTCCCTCATCTGTAAAATGGGGTGAAGACTGTGAGCCCCATGTGGGACAACCTGATTACCTTGTATCTACCCCAGCGTTTAGAACAGTGGTTGGCACATAGTAAGTGCTTAATAAATACCAACATTATTTATTATTATTATTTATTTAAATGCCTCCGCTTGGCTCTTTCTCCCAGAGTCGAGACTGGTAGATTTACGGAAACTCTCCAGGTGTGACCCTAAGAGGTTAGTAGCAGTGGTAGTATTTATTAAATACCTATGTGTGCAGAGCACTGTACTAAGCTCTGGGAAAGAATGTACATGTGGGAATTCTCTGTCCCTCAAGGGACTCACAATCTATGAATATCTCCCGGGAGGGAGAGGAGGCCTGAGGACAGATACATCTCTAAACAGTCATAGAGCAAAGGGACAAGGATAAATACACAATAGAAAAAAACACAAGTCAGTAGGGAGCTTTGGCTAGAGGAGCAGAACTTTACCTCGTGATTTAAAGTAGCAACGGCTAGTCTAGCCATTAGCTTTCCTGAGATTATGTGAGTCCTCATGCTGCAGGTAATGTTCTCCTTCCTACTACGTTGGTGGAAAATAGGATGGGGAGGGATCTGCTCAGTTGTGCAGCCTGGAGGAAGGCAGCTTGCTCAGCTGAGGTGCAGGGGCCAAGAGTACACAGGGAGGTGAGGTTACAAATGTTGGATGTTTGTTTGAAATTGGAGGTGAAAAGGGGCTGAAAAGCCACAGTAGTTGCTTGTATAACCAGCGCAGCATTCACAGAGCATGCCAGAGGGCAGGCAGTTTGGTTTGCTAGGCCGAGGTAGGGCGAGGGGGCCGGGAAAGCGCACAATGAATCTAGGCTGGAAATGCCAGATATTTCATTCAGCGCCCGGGGTTTGCTTGTTTAATTGATGTTTGATTTTTCTCCCCAGTGTACCCTGGGCCCCCTCCCTTTCAGGGTGACTAGGAGGCAAATCAATATCGCTTGAGTAAAGTGCTTTGAGATTCTCGTAAGAAGCACTGTGACGAAAACAAGGTAGAGTTGTAATAAATAATTGAAATGTCATTCTGTCAAACTTCATTGAGGATCCATTTCAGCTAAGACATTTTTCTGGGCTCTGGGAGGAGTTACAGAAGAAGGAAAAGACACTGCCTTAGCGTCAAGAAATGTTTCATTTTTTGCTGCTAATGGTGGCTAGGATTGGATCACCCCAAAGATCATCTGGGCATATGTTTAGCCCATTTATTTTCAGAAGGGAGGAGAGAAACTAGAAAGAACATAGCGTACATGCTCAGTACAAGTACTCTGCACACATTAAGTGCTCAATAAATACCACTGATTGATTGATCTGCACATGTGACTCTAACCACACCCCACCAGTGATGTCAAAACAGTGTCACCAATCACCAGGTGCCTTACATTGGGAGCTCCTCCCAGGGGCATAGCACTGGGGAATGTGCCCAGCTTTCTCAATAATGGCACTACTTGGTAATAATAATAATAATAATAATGATAATAATAATGGCATTCATTAAGCGCTTACTATGTGCAAAGCACTGTTCTAAGCGCTGGGAAGGTTACAAGGTGATCAGGTTGTCCCACGTGGGGCTCACAGTCTTAATCCCCGTTTTACAGATGAGGTAACTGAGGCACAAAGAAGTTAAGTGACTTGCCCAAAGTCACACAACTGACAGTTGGCAGAGCCAGGATTTGAACCCATGACCTCTGACTCCAAAGGTCGTGCTATTTCCACTGAACCACAGTGTACTTTCCAAGTGCTTAGTACAGTGCCCTGCACACAGTAAGCACTCAGTAAGTACGATTGAATGAACTACAACTTCGATAGTGATGCAAAGGTCCTAAATTTTATGAGGAAGAAGAAATACATTTGAATTACTTTCATTCTCAAATGTATTTTAAAATGCCTACCATTTGAAAATCGGTGAAATATAGACTGCATCTCCAGACTACCTCTGAACTAGCCCTCTTTTACATAGAAAAACTGTGCCATGTATAATCAATCGACAGTATTTACTGAGCTTCTATTGTGGACAGAGCTAAGCGTTGAGTAGAATATAACAAT
This sequence comes from Tachyglossus aculeatus, assembly GCF_015852505.1. Classification (NCBI taxonomy): domain Eukaryota; kingdom Metazoa; phylum Chordata; class Mammalia; order Monotremata; family Tachyglossidae; genus Tachyglossus; species Tachyglossus aculeatus. The sequence goes on along the minus strand of NC_052075.1, from coordinate 26,236,440 downwards.
ATCAAAGTCACCATTCCAATCCTCAGGAGGTCTTCATTCCAACAGGCAAGATTTACAGGCACATGTCACTCACATAATGCCATGGCTATTGAGAGAATTGGTATGGTTGAGGGCAGGGATTGTCTCTATTTGTTGTTGATTTGTACTTTCCAAGCACTTAGTACAGTGCTCTGCACGGAGTAAGTGCTCAATAAATGATTGAATGAATGAATAGCTAGATAAGTAAAGGCTGGTTAATACAAATCAATCATATCAATCCATGGTATTTATTGAGCGCTTACTATGTGCCAGCCTCCTCTCTGATCTCCCATCCTCCTGTCTCTCCTCACTTCAATCTATACTTCACGCTGCTGCCTGGATCATCTTTGTGCAGAAACGCTCTGGGCATGTTACTCCCCTCCTCAAAAATCTCCAGTGGCTACCAGTCAACCAATGCATCAGGCAAAAACTCACTCTTGCCTTCAAGGCTCTCCATCACTTTGCCCCCTCCTACCTCACCTCCCTTCTTTCCTTCTACAGCCCAGCCTGCACCCTCCGCTCCTCTGTCGCTAACCTCCTCACTGTGCCTTGTTCTTGCCTGTCCCGCTGTCGACCCCCGGCCCACGTCCTCCCCTTGGCCTGGAATGCCCTCCCTCCGCACATCCGCCAAGCTAGCTCTCTTCCTCCCTTCAAAGCCCTACTGAGAGCTCACTTCCTCCAGTAGGCCTTCCCAGACTGAGCCCCCTCCTTCCTCTCCCCCTCATCTCCCTCCCCATCCCCCCCCGCCCTACCTCCTTCCCCTCCCCACAGCACCTGCATATATGTTTGTACGTATTTATTACTCTATTTTACTTGTACATATTTACTATTCTATTTATTTTATTTTGTTAATATATTTTGTTTTGTTGTCTGTCTCCCCCTTCTAGACTGTGAGCCCGTTGTTGGGTAGAAACCGTCTCTATATGTTGCCAACTTGTACTTACCAAGTGCTTAGTACAGTGCTCTGCACATAGTAAACACTCAATAATTACGATTGAATGAATGAATGAATGAACACTGTACTTAGTGCTTGGGAGAGTGCAGTTTAGAAGGGGAGGTATAATAGGTATAAGTAGAGAAGCAGCATGTTTCACTGGAAAGAGCCCAGGCTTGGGAGTCAGAGGTCATGGGTTCTAATCCCAGCTCTGCAACTTGTCAGCTGTGTGACCTTGGGCTAGTCACTTCACTTCTCTGTATCTGTTATCTCACCTGTAAAATGGGGATGAAGACTGAGCCCTGTGAGGGACAACCTGATTACATAGCAAGCACATAGCAAGCACCTAACAAATACCAACATTATTATTATTGTTATTACTGAAGCGTATTACTGATAAATGCTAGTGGTCCATGTTCATTCCGTGCCAGGCACTGAAGTGCAGGATTTAGCCTGTAATATGAGGCTCTTTAGATAGTTCCCTGACTGGGTCCTGATACTCACTTTCCCTTCACATCCGACAGACTGTCAGTCTCCCCACCTCCAAAGCCTTATTAAAATCATCTCCTCCAAGAGGCCTTCCTGACTAAACCCTCATTTCCCCTACTCCCTTTCCTTTCCGTATCACCCTTGCTCTTGGATTTACACTTTCATTCATTCAATCATATTTATTGAGCGCTTACTGCGTGCAGAGCACTGTACTAAGCTCTTGGGAAGTACAACTTAGCAACATATAGAGACGGTCCCTACCCAACAACGGGCTCACAGTCTAGAAGGGAGAGACAGACAACAAAACAAAACATGTGGACCCTCAGCCCCGCAGCACTAATGTAGATATCCATAATTTCTTTTAATGTCTATTTTTCACTCTAGGCTGTAAGCTCCATTTTTTAATTTAGTTAAGTTCTTCCTATGTGTCAGGCACTGTACTAGCACTGTGGGCAGTTCTCGTGGGCAGGGAATATGTCTACCAACTCTGTTATATTGTACTCTTCCAAGCATTGGAGAAGTAGCATGGCTCAGTGGAAAGAGCACAGGCTTTGGAATCAGAGTTCACGGGTTCAAATCCCAGCTCTGCCAATTGTCAGCTGTGTGACTTTGGGCAAGTCACTTTACTTCTCTGTGCCTCAGTTATCTCATCTGTAAAATGGGGATTAAGACTGTGAGCCCCCCATGGGACAACCTGATCACCTTGTAACCTTCCCAGCGCTTAGAACAGTGCTTTGCATACAGTAAGCGCTTAATAAATGCCATTATTATTATTATTTTGTACAGTGCTCTTTACATAGTAAGCGTTCAATAAATATGATTAAGTGAAATGAATAAATAGGGTCGATTGTTTGATTGCAGAACAGTCTACAGGACTCACCCTAGCTCTGCTACTCCGGACAAATCTAAACCTACATGATTTCACAGGACGATTTTCAGCCTTGATAACTAACTGCCAAGTTAAAATGGATGAATATGCATATGTGTGGATGCTGTATGCTGGTTTTTACAATGGCAAGTGAAGCTTTTATTTCAAGCCTGGTACTATTACAAGGTTTTGCCATTGTTAGAAGGTAATGGAATAGTCTAGGGTGCAATTGTATTTCTATTTGGCAACACATTGTGTGCATTAAGAGAAATTGTCAACATCATTGTCTCTGAAGGCCTTTAAAATATGCAAATAACACCTGGGCAATTTGGAAGGCTATTCTGTGAAAAAAAAAAAAGCCTGGGCAAGCAAAGAAAGGACATCTATTCAACTCCTGAAAGCCTATTGTGAGTTGATAATTTACTCTAAGAAAGGAACAAGGCAGCAAGGAGTTTTGTTCTTTGCTAGATTTTTCTCTTTAGAACACCTTGTTCTGATTCAGATGGTGCTCAGGGAATGGGCCATAGCTACAGAGAACTGGGATATGTTATTAATAATAATCATTTGGGCATGTTAGTTGTCCAGTTCCTCTTGCTAATTAGAAGCCCATAAGTATTCAAGCAGGTTTAATAAATGGGCTCAAAGATATGAAGAATTAGGACAGTGAGGATGACAACATAATCTTTGTTGTTTTCTAGGATACGGGTTGAAATTAGAGGAGAAAATACACCATCCAAACTCCTAGGGGTGAAGGAAGTGTGAAGAGGGGTGGGGGTATGTGTCATCTGAGAGCTTGGAGCTAGTGGTGTCTGAACAACTAAGAATTGGGGCATCGATTCAGTGGTCAGTCCAGTTAGCCCCCACACACAAGAAAGGGGAGAGGAAGCCAGGAGAATAATCACTTCGGTACTGAGGGAAGTGTAATGAGTGCCTTACATGGCAATATTGGAGGTACGCTACTCAGAAGGAAGAATTGGGGAGGAAATAGGGGGTGCAAGTAGTTGGAGAAGGAGATCCATGACCATCCTGAGGCCAGCTGTGTGCCTGGGAGAGCAGGACAGAGGGAAGGCTCAGGGCTGTGGATGGACATTGGACCCAGGGAGGGATCAGAGATGATCTGGGGTGAGGAAGGGTTAGGATCCCCTGGAGGTTTGAGGTCCAGACTTAGAATACCAGAGGAATGAGTCTCCTGCCCCTTAGCAGAAGATAGGACACTAAAGAGGCCCTGGCAACCTAAGCACTTGGAGACTCTAACCTGGGATGACCCAAGAGAAGAGGGGGAAGGACAAGAGGAACATGAGCACTGGATGCCAACAGGGAAGTACTGAGGGTCCTGGGAAAAATGTATTAGATCTAGGAAAGGGGATTTGAACTGGAATTACTTTTAATATTGCAGAATTAAGTATACTATTAAACATTACTGAGATTCCCGATCCTGGCATCTGCCTGTGATAGGGCTGGAGGAGAAGCTCTGGGTACGAGGGAGACATACATTTTATCCTTGCCTCCCTTGGGCTTAGGCGCCGGGACAGAAAGGTGAACCCCGGGCCAATTCTACCATGAAGTGCCAATTGTCAGCTGTGACTTTGGGCAAATCACTTAACTTCTCTGTGCCTCAGTTCCCTCATCTGTAAAATGGAGATTAAAACTGTGAGCCCCCCGTGGGACAACCTGATCACCTTGTAACCTCCCCAGTGCTTAGAACAGTGCTTTGCACATAGTAAGCATGTAGGAAGTGCTTAATAAATGCCATTATTATTATTACTATGAAGCCAACATCGAGTCCTGCTCCGCACCTTCCTGTCTATCGTCACACCTCCCCTCCCCCCCACCAGGTGCCAAGTACCAGGTAGAGTAAGAGGATCTGGATTCTAATCTCAACCCCACCCCTTGTCTACTGTGTGACTTTGGGCAAGTCATTCCACTTCTCTATGCCTCAGTTACCTCATCTGTATAATGAGGATCAAGAGTTTGAATCCTATGTGGGACAGGGACTGTGTCCAACCTGATTACATCATGTCTATCCCAGCAATTAGTATGATGCCTGGAACATAGTAAGCAGTTAACAAATACCATTAAAAACAGAAAAAACTTTAGACAGCGCCACCCTCATCCCTGTCCCACAAGCCTGTAACCTTTGCATTATCCTTGACTCATCTTTTTCATTCAACCCACATAGTCGATCTGTCACCAAATCCTCTCATTTCTACCTTCACAACATCACTAAAATCCTCCCTTTTCTCTCCATCTGAGCTACTTCTACTCTGATCCAAGCACTTTCCATATTCTGACTTGACTATTACATCAGTCTCCTGGCTAACTTCCCTGCCTCCGTCTTTCCCCACTCCAGTCAATAATTCAATCTGTTGTCTAGACCTTTTTTTGTGAAAAAACTTTCAGTCCATCTCTCCCCATTCCTCCAGAACCTCCAGTGGTTGCCCGTCCACTTCCATATCAAACAGAAACATTTTACATTGGCTTTAAGGGACTCAGTCACCTCCCCCTCACTTACTTTACCTCACTGATTTCCTTCTACATCCCAGCCCAAACACTTCACCCCTCTAATGCCAAACTACTCACTGTACCTTGATTCCATCTGTCTCACCACTGAACCCTGGTCCACATTCATTCAATCGTATTTATTGAGTGCTTACTATGTGCAGAGCACTGTACTAAGTGCTTGGGAAGGACAAGTTGGCAACATATATAGATGGTCCCTACCCAACAACGGGCTCACAGTCTAGAAGGGGGAGACAGACAACAAAACAGAACATGGAGACAGGTGTCAAAGTAGTCAGAACAAATAGAAGTACAAAAGCTTTATGCACATCTTCCTTGTGGCCTGAAACACCTTTTCCCTTTATATTGACAGATCACAACTCTCCCCACTTTCAAAGCCTTATTGAATTCACATCTCCTCAGAAACCCTTTGACTAAACTCTCATTTCCTCTACTCCCTCTCCCTTCCACATTACCTATGCACTTAGATCTGTATCCTTTATGCACTTGAAATTCCCCCCACCCTCAGCCCCGCAGCACAGTATGTACATATTCATAATTGAATTTAATGGCTGTCTCCTCCTCTAGACCTTAAGTTCCTTGTGGCTAGAGAACATGTCTACCGATTCTGTTGTGTTGAACTCTCCAAAGCATTTAGCACAATGCCCTACACAGAGTAAATTGGATTTTTTTGGCCAGGAACACTGGAATCCAGTAGTCTGAGCTATGTGTGGTTCATGTACCAGATCAGGGATAGGCAGTTCTTGCTGGATCAAGTTTCAAATTTCATTTGTACTAATATACTGTATTGTTCTTGTAATAATAATAAAAATAATAATTGTGGTATTTGTTAAGTGCTTACTCTGTGCCAGGCACTGTACTAAGTGCTGGGGGCTTCTTTAAATGCTGTCGAGTCATTTCTACTCATAGCGACTCCAGGGACATATTTTCAGAACGTCCCATCTTCTGTCACAAAGTCATTTTGGTATGTTTATCCATAGAGTGTTCTTGGTAAAGATACAGAAGTGGTTTACCATTGCCTTCTTTCAAAAACTTGACTCTTTGCCATTTTCTTTGATCAACATTTCAATCACTTGATCATTTGCCTTTGACTCCCATGCTGCTACTGCACAGCACAGGTGAATCGATCTTGTCTGCCACTTGAGCTTAGAACTTTCCGTTATGAGTAGCCCTATATGGCATAGCTCTAAGCTTCAACAGTGTAAGCAAACTCTCCTATCACGATAAAGCATCAGCTCATAGCACCAGTGTAGATACAAAATAATAGGGTCGAACACAGTCCCTGTCCTTCGTGGGGCTCACAGTCTTAATCCCCATTTTACAGATGAGGTAATTGAGGCCCAGAGAAGTGAAGTCACTTACCCAAGGTCACACAGCAGACAAGTGGCAGAGCTGGGATTAGAACCCAGGTCCTCTGACTCCCAAGTCTGTATCCTTCATTCAATTTGATTGTGTTTACTGAGGCCTTACTGTGTGCAGAGCACTGTAGTAAGCACTTGGGAGAGTACATTATAACAATAAACAGACACATTCCCTTGCCCTCAGTGAGCTGCTGTGTCACTCTCTCTCTCTCTCTCTCTCTCTCTCTCTCCATATATATAATATATTTATATATATATATGTGTGTGTGCATATATATATATAGGGAGAGAGAGAGAGAGACAGAGAGAGAGAGAGAGAGAGAGAGAGAGAGAGAGAGAGAGAGTCTATGGTATATGTGCCACATGGGAAACAATATTTTGTTTATATATTTTGTTTTGTCTATATTGACGTTGTACAGTTATTTAGAGCATGATGGTGTTGGTATTCATTTAGCATTTACTATGCATCAAGCACTGTTCTAAGCTCTGGGGTAGATACAAGCTAATCAGGTCAGGCATAGTCCCTTTCCCACATGGAGCTTAGTACAGTGCTCTGCACAATAAGCGCTCAATAAATACGATTGAATGAATGGAGCTCACAATCTTAATCCCCATTTTACAGGTGAGGTAAAACTGATGTCTATCTACTTGTTTTGTTTTGTTTTCTGCCTGCCCCTTCTAAACCGTGAGCCTGTTGTTGGGTAGGGATTGTCTCTATCTGCAGCGGAATTGTACTTTCCAAGTGCTTAGTACAGTGCTCTGCACACAGTAAGTGCTCAATAAATATGATTGAATGAATGAATGAAGGTAAATGAGGCACAGAGAGGTTACGTGACTTGCCATGGTCACACAGCAGACAAGTGGTGGAGCTTGCATTAGAACCCATGTCCTTCTGATTTCCAGGCCCATGCTATGGTGTTTTGGTTGAGACCTTTATCAAAGGAAATGGTCCTTATCTGCTTACAAATGAAGATGTGCATGTGGAACTGGAAAATTCAGAGATTCCCTACTGACAGTGAAGGGAGAGGGGTTGGTGTGGCATTTGCATTACTCCAGACCTGAGCAGACAGTCCTAAGGTGGCAGGACTGGCTAACTGAACCTCAAATGCTCCCTCTGTCTTTCAGGGATTCTACACTTGCAGTCCCAAGATGATGACAGCAATGTTCTGGGACAATCTTGGGATCCTCTAGCATAAAGACAAAAGGGAGTCCCTACCCCAGGGGCAAATCAACATATGCACTAGGACCCCTGAGACCAGAACCTGGGTGTTGGTTTAAAAAACCTCTTGTTACCCAGAGAGTCTGGGAAAACTCATTCCTAGGGGAACAGAATAGATCCCCTTAGATGTAGAATCATTTTGACAATGACGGCTCTGAACTCCAAGAGGACATACAATAGCACTTTGCTAATTTCTCTTAAGTCTTGAATGTATTTGGCATTCATCCCTGAAATCATGACTGAATGATTTACGTTCTCTTTTCTTTCTGAGTGTACCAGTTCTCATTTTAATCCCATGCAGAATCCCTAATAAGAAGGTGTTTGGAGTCCTTTTCTCATTTGGTCACAGTGTCACATCATTTAATAAAAGTAGCGACTTTGCTCAGGAGAGACCACACACGACTAGAGGTAATGGTGGTGTTTGGGAGCAGGATGAAGCCAGGAGGGCCATTTTGATATGAAGTTTGTTCAATACTGACAAATTCCTTCTGCCTCCAGATTAACATCTGTCAGTTTGAACCAGCAAAGAGGTCACTGGAGTCCCAGGTGATTTCAGTCTATTTCTGTGACTGTGCTTGAAAGGGAGAAATCTGGTGGTCACAGGAAGAATCTAGGAAATAAATGGGCACTCTAGGAGATAGGGAATTAGCAGCATGAGAAAATGAGGCCTTGAGAGCCCAGGGTTGTTGAAATGACTGGCACGTGATAAACCAAACCTGCTTTCTGAGTTCAAAATCAGCTTCCTCGTTCAGATGTTTCTGTCTATTGCTACCCCAGAGACCACAAACCTAAGTGGATTGCAAACTGGAGTATTACCCTTGGCTCTCATAAACTGGACTTTCTGAGGAAGGGCTTGGAGAGAAAGGGCAGAAAAATGGTGGTGAATGGTGTTGGGCAGGAGGGAAGGTCTTGGTTGCTTTCTCTGGCCCAGAGGATGTGTGTGAAAGGCTGAATCACTTTCTTCCTGAGCCAGCTCCATCACTCAGAGTTCCAGGTTATGCTGTACAGCTTCTTCCAGAGGATAGACTAATCACTGAGGTAAAGAAGGGGTGGGAACTTACTCCTCTGCCTATCTTCTGCTATGAAATTTATGTAAGTTGAAGGCCCCACTGGCTTCTCCATTTGTTAACCTGCCTTCTGGCCCTAATTCAATTCCCAGTATTCCTCATGCTGGCTTGTAGCCGGAGAGTCTGAATCTGTACTGTGGCTGACCCCAAAATGCCAGGCATGTAAATGATGTTTATATTTTGTTGGTATACTCAACAACTTGCAGGCCGTACACAAGCTACACGGCTCATTCACTGCATGCTTCCCTGAAATTTGGCCTCAGTATCTCTGAATAGATACTAGGAAAGTAGGGAACTTGTCTTGTCCTTCTCCCATATGTTTAGAACAGTGCTCTGCACACAGTGCTTACTCAGTGAATACTTTTGATGATGAAGATGATGAAATAATACTGATTATACAAATAATTCTCCGTCTAGGACTCCAGAATAGGAATCTATGTGATTATCTTCAATAAATCCTCAGCTTTTGAATTTTTCCAAACCGTTTCCAAATCCAGTTGAAATTTCCACTATTCCCTGGAGGAGGGTAGCAGAGAAACCCCCAAACAGCAGCTCATTCCAATCCAAACGCCTTCATTCCCATTCTCTCCTGGGTGGTCCCAACACATGTGTGCAGCTCCAGGCTTCGAGCTTGTGTTTTCCTACAAATCTGACCTTTTGTTCCTTTGTCCATTTACACATTGTCTCCCCTAGATGGTTAGGCTCGTTCAAATCCCCCCTGGCTAGCATGATCTAGTGATCACAGGCTTAGAAGTCAGAGGACTTGAGTTCTAATTCTGCCTCCACCAATTGCCTGCTGGGTGACCTCAAAGCAAGTCACTTCACTTCTCTAAGCTTTAATTTCCTCATCCATAAAGTTTTCTCTCCTACTTAGAATGGATGTGGGATAGGGACCGTGTCCTGCCTGATTATCTTGTATCAACCTTGCATTTAGTACAGTGTTTGGCACATTGTAAGCGATTAGCTAATACCATGACTATTATTATTCTGTTGGTTGTTGGGCTGTCACTCAGTTCCCACAGTCAATCATTGGTGGCCATCATCAGAGTCTGATCCTCCTGGTGGGGCACGCTGGGACCTGACATCTTGTTTCTTTTGCCACCATGCAGCCAGGGTCCAGGGCTTGAGTACTGGGAAGAGGCAAATAGCTGGACTCCAGACTCCAGAGGGCAGGGAAGCAGAGCCGAGGTGCTCACAGTCAGGGCGGTGAGATCTGGGGAGTGGAAGAGGGAGGAAGCACCCAGGGAGGGTTGGACTGAGCTCTTCCCACTTGCTCAAACTGGTGGGGTGGGGAAGAAGGGGGTGAAGGGAAGCAGGAACCAGGACTTCACTCTCTAATGAGAGAGGGTAAGCAATGTCAACCCCATGGAAGCAGCAGCCTGAGACTTCCATGTAATTTCTGTGCCTAACCTTGCTCCCAACCACATTCCAGACCCAGGAGTGCCCACCCCCACCTTCACCATGGCCTCTGCTTGCCTGCATCCAGATCCTTAAAGAATTTACTACATCATAGTGTTGAGGGTCATTGTACTTACTAAGGGTATTTTCATTTTATTTTCATTTTTGATTGTCGGAAGATTTCTGCCAACTCTAAGGAGTTCTGCCCTCTGCCCTCCCACTGCCATTGCTGATGGTGCTCATCTGCACCATAGAAAAGCTGAAACTTCCTGCTCTTCCCACTTTCCTTGGTCATCACGGCTACACTTCCAGGTGACATCCTGGGATCTGCTTGGAAGTGCAAACAACACAGCTCAGGAAAGTGATCGCAACTACCCTCAACATTGGGCAGGGGGTCACCCAGGGAGAAACTATCTGCCTGAGGGAAATAGATTACCTTACATTTATTTGTTTTATCCTTTTCCAACATAGGAAATGACCTATTTCACAGAGAACAATTATCTGGCTCCTTCCTCTGTTCGGCCACCAAGTCTCTGAAATTTTCAGAAAATGTTGTGTGTTCACTACAGTCTAAGTGCACTGCCTACCACTGAAGGCGCTTACCACACAGGAGCGATAGCAACTCCTGAGAAACACATCTAGCCATTTTGCCCAAGCAAAGACTCTTGGCAATTTTACCAACAGACAGCCTGGGTTTTACCATGAAAAAATATTGGAATCCATGGAAATCCCCCAGCACCAACGTTGACGGCCCTGCATCCTCTGACACTTTGATTTAAACTGCTTTTTCCCATGCCTGGATGAGACTATTTGGGTCACCGCCCAACATCAATTTGAAAACCTTCTGCAGAATCCACCTGTTTCTTATCAGCCTTAATGAAATCTGCATCATTAGGCAACTAACGATAGGGAGATTTGCTACTAATCACTTTTGTCCTACCTTACCATGGAAGGACTGGAAAACAGACGGATCTTGTGCAGATGGATTTTGCTGGGGATGGGTGTGATAATGCCCCTTTCTTGATTTCTCCTGATTGACTGCCACTTGCAGCGGGTGCCAGTGTTTCTGGCCTGCTCTCCTCTCTTGATGTCAGCTGCCTGAACTCTGAGGACTGTTCTTTGGGCCCTAGGGTGGTGGCAGGATGAGACATGGGAGCTGTTATTCAAGGGGAGGGCGCTTTTCTGTCAATCAGAAAAACGTCCCAATGTCAGGGTTTCTGGGGTGATCTCTGAGGAAGTCCCAGCAAGACACAGCCCCAATAATGTTGAGATTCCTCCGGTTCCACACGATGCCATGGAGAAGACTTTGCTGAACCTCTGTTACTGCAGAATGGAAATAGCCTCCATGTGCTCCTTCCATCTCAAACAAATACTTGCATCAAGCAGAGACTGATACCCTGAGCAGCATTAGTCTGTGCTAACACTTGCTCTTTGCAATGCCTCTATGACAGTTGCGCAGAAGAAACATCAAGTAGGAGGACAGTGGTGACTGGCATGCTGCTGACATTCTCCTGAAGCCCTGATCCCTGGACATAATAATAATGATGGTATTTGTTAAGTTCTGGGGAGGTTACAAAGTGATTAGGTTGTCCCATGGGGGATCACAGTTTTAATCCCCATTTTATAGATGAGGTAACTGAGGCACAGAGAAGTTAAGTGACTTGCCCAAAGTCACACAGCTGACAGTTGGCGGAGCAGGGATTTGAACCCATGACCTCTGACTCCAAACCCGTGCTCTTTCCACTGAGCCACGCTGCTTCTCCAAGGACATACCCTCAAACAAGGTGCAAGTGTGGAGATAGTCTTTATGTACAGGGCAGAACTGGGCTTTGTAGCTTTATCTTTCCTGGGAAATCCCTGGTAATAACACTTGGAGCTCAGAGTTATGTTTGTCTCTGATGGTTTCAAATAATTGAAAAGGGATTTACCATTGGAAACTGATTTTCCAAAAATATCACTGGTCTCCTCTAGTGTCAGAGGAGACACAGTGATACAGAGCCCCTGAAGTTTCAATCTGTTGGAGCACTCCCTTAGAATATGTGACAAAAGTAAGCAGCAAAAAAGAAATATGCATGATGAGTTTTATAATGGAAAAAACAAAGGGCATTCTTTACAAATGCAATTTCACATTCTCTTGTTTTCAAAATTCTGCAGCTCTGAGAGGCCCAGGGAATTACAGAATGAATGACAATTCCTTCATTTTCCAGTGAGAGTCTCCCCTGAAATACCTGAAACATTAAGAAGGGAAATACAGGTGCAATGAAAGGGGAACCTAAGGAATTGACATGTTTTGTTTTCTTTCGATCTTTCTGCTGCGGATAATTTGGATTTTGTAATGTTGGTTTCTATTTTGCTAGGAATTTAGGGTGAAAGGTATGTGTCTCCGTCCATTCGGTTATGGATAGTTGTTTAATACATTGCTTACATACTAACTTATTTAGATGAATTTGTCATTTTGCTCCTGAAGGAATCAAGGTACTTCAGAGTGAACTTAAACTTTGTAAACTGTGTTGGTCTGTTAGGATGAGACAGAATTAATATCAAACAATCCTTGAAGAATCCTTAAAGAATCCTTAAAGAAACAATCTTTAAAGAAGACCTGCCACTGTTTAGCCAACATCTCTCATCCTAAGAAAATGTCGCAAAAATAAGCAAATCTAAATGAAAGCCCAGAGTCAGTTTCAATCCTCAAAGCTTAATGCATTTTTTGGCATTTCTGCTCCTTGACTCAAGGATGGAACACTTTAAATTATTTTCCAGTGGATGGAATCAGCAGAAATAGATGATATAAGATCCTGTAGGACAGAAAAGTAAAAGGAAAAATTGGAGCTCTGGATCGGCTGTGAACAATGATATTAATATTCACATAACCTATTGGCTTTCCGGCAGGACGCCTGAATATCATCTTCCTTACAGGCAAAATACAGGTTCCCATCCCTCTCTCTACCTCCTCAGTTTTAAAAGGGATGCCGCAGCAGACAACACGTGCTATTAAAGATCTCTGAGCCCCTTAAAGAAAAGCATCATATAAATGCAAGGAGCCTTATTACATTGTGTGTGGGCGCTTAATTGACCTTTTAATAGTCACTTCCTCCGTGTGGATCAGATTTCCCCAGAGCAGCCTAAATGAGAAAAGGTCTTAATTGACTGTGCAGAGATAGATTTCAAAGATCCATAGAAGCTGATGATCCCAGGGCCGGTATTTGGGATCTTCGACTTTAGGAAAACTGTGCTAGCTTCAAACCTACCTGGCCAAGAGAGGTCAGCACTATATAGCTTGCTTAGACGAAAGTCATACCATCCCAAATTATATGAGAAGCACATTTATTTTGAAATCGCTTTATTCCAGTCTACACATGCCAACAGAAGAAGAGGCTTGTTAAAGAAGAAAACATTCGATAAACAAAAGAAACCCCACCTTCAAGCCTGTAATTCCCTGATTTCAGGGTCACCCTCTGCTCAAAAGACACAATTACTGGTGGCAAGCCATCTTTTTTAAAGGGCCATGGCACCCACTTGTGAGAAGAGGCAACACTTATTTATGCCTCCAGTGGGGAACTCTCTTCCTATCCCTGATCCCGACCAGAGTTACCTTCCAACAGTAAGCAAGGTAAGCAAGAGCCTCAGGGGTCCACCCTACAGGAGCAGTGGCACAGTCCCACACAAAGGTTGTAGCAACAGAGGCCCTTGGAGAGATGGCAGCAACACATCCCCCCGCACAGACAAGGGCAACCCTGCCCCCTCGCAAAAATGGAAGTGTGTGCCAGCTGTGTGACTTTGGGCAAGTCACTTAACTTCTCTGTGCTTCAGTTACCTCATCTGTAAAATGGGGATTAAGACTGTGAGCCCCATGTAGGACAGACAACTTGATCACCTTGTATCCCCCCACAGTGCTTTGCACATAGTAAGTGCTTAACAATATTATCATTATTATTATTATTATTAATAGGTACATGCCCTTGTGCCTCTCCTGATACGGTGACAGTAGGCTTGTGAGTCATGCTGGACAAAAGTGATCTGTAAACGGGGTGGAAGCTGAGCTCTCAGAGCCAAGCAGTCTGGAGCACAGGTCAGGGGCATCTGTTGCAGGGATGGTATAGCTGTCTAGCCAGAGGGGTAGTGGTGGTTTTGAGAAGCAGCGTGGCTCAGTGGAAAGAGCCCGGGCTTTGGAGTCAGAGGTCAGGGGTTCAAATCCTGGCTCCACCAATTGTCAGCTATGTGACTTTGGGCAAGTCACAACTTCTCTGGGCCTCAGTTACCTCATCTGTAAAATGGGGATTAAGACTGTGAGCCCGCCGTGGGACAACCTGATCACCTTGTAACCTCCCCAACACTTAGAACAGTGCTTTGCACAGAGTAAGCGCTTAATAAATGCCATCATCATCATTATTATTATTTTTAGGGGCAGGGTGGCTGTGCAGGTGGCTATGCTGAGAGGCGGCATAGCCTAGTGGATAGAGCACAGACTTGAGATTCAGAGGGACTCAGGTTCTAATCCCAGCTCTGCCACTTGTTCGCCGTGTGACCTTGGGCAAGTCACTTTACTTCTCCATGCCTCAGTTACCTTATCTATTAAATTAAGGATTAAGACTGTGAGCCCATGTGAGACAGGGATGGTATCTAACTTGATTATCTTGTATCTACCCCAGCGCTTAGTACAGTGCCTGGCACATAGGGAGGACATAGCATATACCATTTAAAAAACAAGCGGCAGCAATGCAGGGGCAGGGAATTGCTGCTCCGATGCACTCAAGAAAAATGTTGCTTATGACATCACTACGTGATGCTTTATGTCTGCAGTTTAACCGAATTACGTCCTACAGAACAGGAGGGGTCAGCACATTTTTGCCACCTTGTCTTGTCTTATGCTGTCGAGTCATCTTCGACCTGTAGCGACTCCATGGACACATCTCTCCCAGAGCGCCCCACCTCCATCTGCCATCGTTCTGGCATCCATAGCATTTTCTGGGTAAAATTAAGGAAGTGTTTTGCCATTGCTTCCTTCCACGCAGTAAACTTGAGTCTCCACCCTCGACTCTCTCCCATGCTGCTTCTGCCCATCACAGGTGAGTTTTGACTTGTAGCAGATTGCCTTCCACTCGCTAGCCACTGCCCAAGCTAGGAATGGAATGAGTATACCTCTGCTTGACCCTCCCTCCCGTAGCCCAGACTGGTAGAGTACTGGAAACTCACCAGGTGCAGTCCTGAGAGGGGTTTTCCCACCTTAGAAGGCCCTAATCCCAGAACCCCTTTTTCTTCCCACCACTTTTCTGCCGAGTGTCAGTCAAAAGAAGGCGAGGGTACCGACAACACCAAAGGCCCAAATGACCTTTCTCCAGACCAGAGAAGCAGTATGGCTTAGTGGAAAGGGCAAGAGCCTGGGAATCGGAGGACCTTAGCTCTAATCCCAGCTCTGCCACTTACCTGCTGTGTGACCAGAGCACATCACTTGGATTACCATGAGGATGCCCTATCTGCACTAGCCATGTGAAGGGTAGAACTGGGGCAGTTACCCAAATAATTCAACAACTTTTCATTTTCCTAAAATACCCAAAATATCTGACTTGCGGTCTCACTTCTCCATTTAATTTTGGTAGGCTTAACCTGGACTCCAAGTGTGTAAAGCTGGGGTCATCTTCTGGGGAAACCAGAACTCTAGACCCACTGCAAGCTGAGGTTGAATAATTTTCCCATCCCACAGCCTGCTTGGCCTTCTCAAAGGAGGGAAGGTAGGGGGACAGAGAAAATCAATTCCATCAATCAAAGCACTTCAAGGTCTTCAGAAGGAAGGTGCTAAATAAATACAAGGTGTTATTGTTATTACAATGGATTATGGTGGCTGTTTATCCTTTTATGAACATTACATAATTGTTTCCAACGGTATAAAACACCCAGCACGAGAATCATGAAACTTTAATGGGGTTTGATTTCTAAAAGGCCGCCAACTAAAAATAGCCACTGGAACTGTAGTTTAATGTTGATTATGCATTAAATTCTGCCACGCGTCAAAAAGATAATACGTTTGTATGAATTCCATTTCTATTTCTCATTATCTGCATCCTACATCATTAACTTTTAATGAATCCTGCTTCTATTTGCTGATCTGATGGTGGGAAGCTTCATTTTTTTTTCCTCACCCAACTCAGACCACTGCTAAAGAGTGAAAGAGTCATTTATCACAGCCCATATTACTGTAAACCGTGCAGCAACCAGGCGTGATAGGCAAGAAAGTTTGAACTTTGAAGCAGACAGACCAGTCTGGCAGGCAACAACTTTGAAGAGGGTCAGCAATCTTTGTGCAAAGGCTTTGTGGGGCTCAGGGATACTGAGCGGCAGGCAGAAAAACAGACAGGTTCTACATGGGACATACCCCTGACCTTTTATGTGTAAACAATGCAGAGGGGTGTCAATCACATCTATTTACCAGCCATCCTCAGTGGCATGGATAATATTCCTGTAAGAAAAGTGTCATCTTAAAAATAAGAAAGGCAGTTATTTTCCCTCCATCACTTGCCCTGCTCCTCCCACTCCCTCCCTCCAACACACATACACCATGTGTACACACACACACACACCTCCCCTTTTCCCCCACCGTGACTGGAACCATCATCACCAGCTTTAGAATAAGTTTGAATTGGAATGTCAAATGCTGTCGGTCTGCTTTTCCTGGATTGCCTGCCGATGCAGGGACATGGTAGTTTGGAACAAGGAGAGTTTGGTGGCAGTCTGGTTGTCCATACAGTGAGGAGACTGACTGAAGTTGCGTGATGAAGGTAACAGACGCGCTTATCAAGTATACATCATAGCAGTGCTCGCCGCCTGGTTGCAATAACCAACATTTCTTTTTCTACATTTTCAATAAAATGTGGTGCACAGGGATACAATTGCCTGTCTTCCTGAGAAACTGTAGAATGCTCAACCTTATCTTTTTCATAACTAGCATCTCTCACTGAGTGGGGTATCAAAGCACGAAATCACCCGAATCTGCTTTGTTGCAGTCAGTTATAACAACTCAGACCCCTGCTTCTGGGAGATGAGAAATCTATTTGTTATGCATTTTTAATTTTTTATGTCAGGTTAGATTTTGATGCAACACTGACTGTCAATACATTGGCTGCTCATTCATTCTCTTACATTATTAAAGGTCTATGTGTCTGTGGTTTCCAGCGTATTCTCTGTACGCACTTGTCGATGCAGCTAAAATGCAAAGTTTCTGGTTTGACTGGGGATTGATTTAGGTTGAAAAGTCTTTGGGAGTGGTCTGAATTTAAATCAGTTTTTCCTTTCCTTAATCTCACTCTGTGCACCCAGAATGATTTTCTGCAAAGGCGAGTAGGGGAAATTTTCAGCACAGCAGCACGAAAGAGCAGAAAGAGCTCGGGCCTAGAAGTCAGCATGAGAAGCAGCGATGCTCAGTGGTAAGTGCACGGGATTGGGAGGCAGAGGACATGGGTTCTAATCTCAGCTCTGCCACTTGCCTGTTGTGTGACCTTGGCCAAGCCACTTGACTTCTCTGTGCCTCAGTTACCTCATCTGTAAAATGGGAATTAAGACTGTGAGCCGCACGTGGGACAACCTGATTACCTTGTATCCCACCAGTGCTTAGAACAGTGCTTGGCACATAGTAAGTGCTTAACAAATACCATTATTATTATTATGTAAGATGTGAACTGCATACAACCTGATTTCCTTGTATTTATCCCAGCACTTAGAACAGTGCCTGCCACAAAGTAAGCACTTAACAAATACCATTTTTAAAAAGGCATGCAAAGGAGATGTCAAAAGGAGGGCAAGGGAATCATGATACTGTGGAATCACCAAGAAAGACACTCTCTGACCATCCAGACACTCTGAAGATAAGCAGGGTTCAAGATAACAGCAAACACTAGTTATCAATTCCTGCCTCGAAAGATCTAAAAGGAAACTGGGGATGTTACCACAATGTAATAGCAGGTACATTTTAAGAATTGCTTTTATTTCCTTGAAATTACCTATCTGTTACCAGCATAGGAATGGCATAGCTAGGCCTTTATCCCTTCAAAGCCCTACTGAGAGCTCACCTCCTCCAGGAGGCCTTCCCAGACTGAGCCCTCTCCTTCCTCTCCCCCTCCTCCCCCTCCCCATCCCCCCCGCCTTACCTCCTTCCCCTCCCCACAGCACCTGTACATATGTATATATGTTTGTATGCATTTATTACTCTATTTATTAATTTATTTTACTTGTACATATTCTATTTATTTTATTTTGTTAATATGTTTTGTTTTGTTGTCTGTCTCCCCCTTCTAGACTGTGAGCCCGCTGTTGGGTAGGGACCATCTCTATATGTTGCCAGCTTGTACTTCCCAAGTGCTTAGTACAGTGCTCTGCACACAGTAAGCGCTCAATAAATACGATTGAATGAATGAATGAATGAATTTATCGTGAGGAAATGGGGCTCAACAGCACTTGCTTAGAGAGGTTACAGACTCCAGGAGAACCTAGCCAGCCAATTATCCGAAACAGAAAGGGACACTCACCGGCAGGGCTGAGGGCTAAGTTGGGGGCTGAACTGATAATTTAGGAAGTGATTTTATCTGTTAAAAAGTCATAACTCTGTCAATCTGCAAATAGGCCCTGGCATATGCCACCAGAGATAATATACAAGTTTGGAAGATTGTGAAGGTTTATAGAGGTTTAGAGCCAGGGTGCCAGCAAAAGAGATACTTCATCCTCTTATGTCATTCCACTGACAGTCTAAAAATATGAAAATGAGACTTGCAGCCCTATCAGGGGCCCTGGACATCTAGTGAGTTCTGCTATTTGCTTCCTGGTTCCTTTATTTTTCTTCTGTCCACTAAAAGAGAAAGGGAAAAGGCAAAATCACTAATGCTGGCTAAACAAAACCTAACAGGCCAGGTTGAGGGATGGGCTCCAGAAATGCTAGCACTTTTCAAAGGGGTCCGCTTTTCATCTCAGTGATCTCTCAATGAGAACATTCTACAGTATTTTTCTAGTTTCTCCATTTTCATGACAGCTTGGGGTACTTTGTCTTACAAAATATGACTGAAGCTTAATCCTTCAAGATGATCCCATTAAGTGGCGTTTTATAATATCACTCAACCGAGTCTATGAAAACTTTATATTATGAAGTTGTCAGATTTTCCAAGCAGCGATGTGGCTCCAGGGAAGAAGGAAGTGGAACTTTAAGCTAAAAACCAACAATCCAGACTGTCCCAGGAACCTGGGAGAGGAAAGCCTCTTCACTCTGCTTTCATAGCACTCCTACAGCCAGCACAGATAAGACAATAAAGTAATCATTCATATTTATTGAGTGATTATTGTATATAGAGAACTGTACTAAGAGCTTGTGAGAGAGTTAATAGATTCCCTGTCCACAGTGAGCTTACAGTTTAGAGGGAGAGGCAGACATTAATATAAATGAATTAGGGATATAATAATAATAATGATGATGGCATTTATTAAGCGCTTACTATGTGCAAAGCACTGTTCTAAGCACTGGGGAGGTTACCAGGTAGTCAGGTTGTCCCCACATGGGGCTCACAGTCTTAATCCCCATTTTACAGATGAGGGAACTGAGGCCCAGAGAAGTGAAGTGACTTGCCAAGAGTCACACAGCTGAATGTTGGTGGAGCCGGGATTTGAACCCATGACCTCTGACTCTTGTAAGTGCCATGCCTCTGATGAGGGGTGAATAAAGGGTGGAAATCCAAGTGCCAGGGAGACACAGATTAGAGTGGGAGGAGAAGAAATGAGGCCTTAGTTATGGAAGGACTCTTGGAAGCGTTGTACTTTTAATAAGGCTTTGACAGTGAGGAGACTGACTGTCTGTCAGATATAAAGAGGGAGGGAAATCCAGGCCAGAGGAAGGATATGGCCAAGGGCTCAGCAGCAAGATAGATGAGACCAGAGAAAATTGAGTAGGCTGGAATTAGGGAAGTGATGTTTGTGGGCTGGGTTGTAGTAGGGAATTATGGACGTTAGGTAGGAGAGGCTAAGATGACGGAGCGGTTTAAAGAAAATGGTGAGGAGTTTCAGTTTGGTGTGGAGGTGGATGGACAGCCCCTGCTGGTTCTTGAGGAGTTGGGAAACATGTATTGAATAGTTTTGTAGAAAAATGATTCGGGAAGCGGAGTGAAATATGGACTGAAGTCGAGAGAGACAGGAGGTGGGAAGGTCAGCAGGGAGGCTGATGCAGTAATCAAGGTGGGCTAGAATTACACCCTTCAATTAATGTGGTAGAAGTTTGAATGGGAAGGAAAGGGAAGTTTAGCAGTGTCCTGAAGGTTGAGGGGACAGGGTTTGGTGACAGATTGAATATGTGGAGTCAGCGAAACAGATGAGTAACGGATAATGTTTGTGAGACGAGGAGGATGGTGGTGCTGTCTACAGTGATGGGAGAGTCAGGGGGAGAAAAGAGTTTGGGTGGGAATATGAGTTCTTTTTTGGACATGATAAGCTTGAGATCGTTCTAGTAGAGAAGTCCTGAAGGTAGGAGAAAAAATGAGGCTGCAGAGATGGAGAGATATCAGAACTTGAGATGCAGATTTGGGAATCATCCACATAGAGATGGCTGTTGAAGCTATGGGAATGAATGAGTTCTCCAAGGGAGTGAGTGTGGATGGAGTATAGAAGGGGATCCAGAAATGAGCCTTGAGGGGCTCCCAGAGTTAGGGTTGGGAACCAGCCAGTGGCTCAGTGGAAAGAGCCTGGGCTTTGGAGTCAGAGGTCATGGGTTCAAATCCCAGCTTCACCAATTGTCAGCTGTGTGACTTTGGGCAAGCCACTTCACTTCTCTGTGCCTCAGTTCCCTCATCTGTAAAATGGGGATTACGACTGTGAGCCCCATGTGGGACAACCTGATCACCTGATCACCCCAGCGCTTAGAACAGTGCTTTGCACATAGTAAGCACTTAACAAATACCATTAAAAGAAAAAAAAAGAACCCGAGGAGGAGCCAATGAAAGAGCCTGAGAAGGTGTTTCCAGAGAGACAGGAGGAGAACCAGGAGAGTACAATGTCAGGAAAGCCAACATTGGATAATGTTTTCAGGAGAAACATTAGACTGTAGACTAGACTGTAAACTCATTATGGTCAGGGAATATGTCTGCTAATTCTGTTATATTCAACTCTTCTAAGCACTTAGTACGGAGCTCTGTGCATAATAAATGCTCAATAAATGCCATTGACTGATTGGAAGGGGGTGGTCCACAGTGTCAAGGCCAAATAGAGAGATCAAGGAGGACTAGGGTGGAGTAGAGGCCATTGGATTTGGCAAGAAGGAGATCTGTGCCCATCTTCCTCCTACTATTCCTCTCCAAACTCCATAAGTGAGTTGTCTACACCCACTGATTCCACGTCCTCTCCTCCAATTCTCTCCTTGACCCCCTCCAATCTGGTTTCCACCCCCTTCAATCCATTGAAACTATCCTCTCACAGGTCACCAATGATCTTCTTCTTGCCAAATCCAATGACCTGTTTTCCATCCTAATCCTCCTTGACCTTCAGCTGCCTTTGATACTGCAGACCACCCCTTTCTGGAAACACTATCCAACCTTGGCTTCACTGAGACTGTCTTCTCCTGGTTCTCATCTTCTCTCTCTGGCCTTTCCTTCTCAGTCTTTTTGGTGGGCTCCTCCTCTGACTCCTACCCCTGTGGGAATCCTTCAAGGCTCACTTCTGGGTTCCCTTCAATCAATCAATCAATCATATTTATTGAGTGCTTACTGTGTGCAGAGCTCTGTAAAAAGTGCTTGGGAGAGTACAATGAACAATATAGCAGACACATTCCCTGCCCACAGCGAGTTTACAGTCTAGAGAGGGAGACAGGCATTGCTTTAAATAAATAAATTACGTGTATGTACATAAGTGCTGTGAGGCTGAGGGAGGAGTGAACAAAGAGAGCAAATCAGGGCTCTATTCTCCATCTACTCCCTCTCCATTGGAGGACTCATTTGCTCCCATGGCTTCAACTACCAGTTGTTTGTGGATAATTCCCAAATCTACATCTCCTGCACTGAACTCTCTCCATCTCTGCAGTCTCGTATTTCCTCCTGCCTTCAAGACAACTCCATTTAGATGTCCCGATGACACCTTAAACTTAACATGTCCTAAACCAAACACCTTATCTTCCACCCAAACCTTGTCCTCCCTATGACTTTCCCATCACTGTAGACAGCACCACCATTCTCCCTGTCTCACCAGCTCATAACCCTGGGATTATCCTTTTTGTTTATGGCATTTATTGAGCACATACTGTGTGTCAAGCACTAATCTAAGCACTGGGGCAGACACAAGTTATCAGGTTGGACACAGTCCCTGCCCACATGAGGCTCACAGTCTAAGTAGGAGGGAGAACAAGTATTTAAACCCAAATTTACTGTTGAGGAAATCAAGGCATGGAAAAGTGAAGTGACATGGCCAAGGGTACACAGCAGACAAGTGGTGGAGCTGGGATTAGAACCCAGGTCCTTCTGAATCCCAGGTCCATGTTCTATTCACTAAGCCATGCTGCTTCTCTCTGTGACTCCACTTTGTCCCAAAGACCTGGCCTTCAAGGCTGACCTCCCGGCCTCCTGTCTCTCCCCACTACAGTCCAAACTTCACTCTGTTCCATGGGTCATTTATAATAAAAACGTTCAGTCCATGCCTTCCCACTCCTTGAGAACCTCCAATGGCTGCCCAGTGACTTTGCATCAAACAGAAACTCCTTAATAATAATAAAAAGAATAATAATAATGGTATTTGTTAAGCACTTGCTAAGTGTCAAGCACTGTTCTAAAGTGCTGGAGTAGATACAGGCTACTCAGGTTGGACACAGTCCTTGTACCTCTTGGGGATCACAGTCTTAATCCCCATTTTACAGATGATGCAACTGAGGCACAGAGAAGTTAAGTGACTTTTCCAAGGTAACACAGCAGGCAAGTAGCGGAGCCAGGATTAGAACATAGGTCCTTCCGACTCCTAGGTCTCATGTTCTGTCCACTGGGCCACGTTGGTTTTAATGCACTCAATCAGCTCACACCCTCCTACTTTATCTCGCTTCTCTCTTAAAATGCAGCCTGCGCATTCTGCTCCTCTAGCTCCAGCTTACTTGCTTTGCCCTGATCTCATCTATCTCACTGCCAACCCCTTTCCCACTTCCTCCCCCTAACCTGGAACTCCCTCCCACCTCCATACATGCCAGACCACCCCTCTCTCTACCTTCAAAACATTATTAAGGTCACATATCCTCCAAGAGACCTTCCCAATTAAGCCCAATTTCCCAAGTTCACTCTCCCTTCTGCATCACCTGGGCTCTTGGATCTGGGACCTTTGGAAATTTGATATTTGTCCCACCCTCAACCCCACAGCACTTCTATACACATCTTTAAATTATATATTATAAATTATTTATTTATTCATATTAATATATGTCTACCCCTCTAGGTTGTAAGCGTATTCTGGGCAGGGGACGTGTCTGCTAATTCTTTTGTGTTATACTTTCCCATACACTTAGTACAGTGCTCTGCACAAAGTCAGCACTTGATAAAGACCATTGAATGACTGAAGACTGAAGCAAACACTAGAAAAGTATACAGATATAGGAATTAGATGTGGTCCCGAGAGCCTGAGAAATGGCAACCACATCCAAGGAAGGCAGCGGGTGCACAAATTAATTATCCACTCCTGACCCAGAGAGGTAGAGATGAAAAATAACAATACAGGACTCTTTCGCAGCCCTGTAATTGGAAAGAGCACACTTCAAATCCTTTTCGCAAGGATCCATTGGAGGTTAAATCTGGTGCCAGTAGCTGTGGTAACTCCAGCTCCAATAATATATCTTAAAGTTGCTGCAGTTAAAAAGATCATAGCTGGATCTTGGGATCGAGCTGGCCATCTGTGGCGAGGCAAGTCCAGCCTATCCCTGCCCTTATTTTGTTGGTTTTGGGAACTGGGGCATTTAAGAGGGATGGCCGGGGGCATTCATATTGTGCTACTAGAGGTGAAATTCTTGAATCAGCACAAGACAGACCAGAGTGAAAGTATTTGCCAAGAATGTTTCCAATAATCAAGAACAAAAGTCGGAGGTTCGAAGACAATCATATACCATCGAAGTTGTGACCATAAATGATGCCGACTCACGATCCGGTGGCATTATTCCCATGACCCACTGGACAGCCTTCTGGGAAACCAAGGTCTTTGTGTTCTGGGGGGAGTATGGTTGCAACAAAGTTGATTCACCTGTGCTGGGCAGCAAAGGCGTGGGAAAGGGTCAAAGATGAATGACCATATGATCTAAAGTTGATCAAAGGGATTTTACTGAGTAGAAGAAGGCAATTGTAAACCACTTCTGTATTTTTACCAAGAAAGTTTTAAGGATACACATGCCAGAACAAAGTGAGTGGAGGATGTTTTGGAAAAAGTGGGTCCAGGGAGTTTCTATGAATCAGAATCGATTTGACAGTAATTGATCAACGCAACAGTAATTAACCAGCTGACCCCAGGCCTCAAGTAGCTAACAAGCTGAGAATATAATGAGAGAGTGGGGACAGGTGACAGACAAATAAGGACTGATAAAGCAATAAAAGGCTAAAAAGTGTAAAAGACAAGGATAAATACACAAAATAAAGCATACATCAGTAGTATGCTGTAGCTAGAGGAGAATAACTTCAGGCTCCTTGTGGCTCAGAGACCACAGCTGTAGGCACAGCCATAGTAGCCATAGCAACTGTTACAATAGCAGCCAGTTTTCCCAAGGTTTTGGGCAGGACTCATGACACAGGTGCTCTTCTCTATCCAATCAGGCAGGTGGAAGTCAAGATGGGAAGGAGGCCTCGCAGTGGCATGGAGGAGAGCCGTTGCCGGGCCGTGGTGTAGTCGTGTTGTTCAGTGTGAGGGACATCTAGCAAGCTCAGCTGCAGCTTGAATCCCTACTGCTCAATATGCTCAGGGCATGTTGCAAGTAGGGGCCCTCAGTGATGGGGAAACAAAGCAGAAGTGTTCCTAGTTCCTTTATTTGGCCACAGTGGAGAGGGGTGAGAATGCTCAGGGAGATGTAGCTACTCGGTGAGTCACACTGCCACAGTGGAGCAGGAGCAAGAATGTATATAATATTGATGGTATTTGTTAAGTGCTTACTATGTGCAAAGCACTGTTGCTCAGCACTACTCTTGCTTTAGTTTGGGTTAATTTGGTTATGAACATAATTTGTGGGTGATTTTAGTTAAATCCTGGCTTCTCAGACTTCCCCACACAGAGCTCTCAGACAGCCATGGTATAACTGAATGTCCTTGTTATCAGACCTTTAGATCGACAGTCTTAAACCTTCAGGAGGTGTAAATATAAATCTCTTTAACCTATCCTGAAACCTGTCCATTTGTGGTATTGCTTAAATCTTGGTTTTGATCTTGTCTGGTTTGGGAGTTTGGTTAAGTCATGGCCATTTAGGCCAACCCAGAAATTTTAATTGGACTGTGGATGGAGTTTCCAATGCCATATCTCCGTTTGGTGGTTTCTCACCCTGGATGGCTCTTATTGGTTCTGGTTTACGGTTGCAGAGTAACATGGCCAGAAATACAACCTGATAAAGGAAAAAAAGGCCTTGGTTTCCAATAGTAAGGAAATTGTCTCCTTGGGTAAAGAAGGCCACATTTTCAGAGTTTCAACCTTCCCCATCCCTACTCTTCAGTACATTTTTATAAACTGTCCTGAAACTAACCCTCTAATTGTACATCACTCTGGTCTGTCCTATTTCCCTTCTCCTTTGCCTAGCATAGTGCTTGGCACAGGAATTGCTTTTTATGGTGTTTGTCCTATGCCCTTCTCCTTTCCTGGAACTCTCTCCTATTTCAAATCCTTCCCACCTTCTATAAACCCATCTCCATCAGAAAATAGATGTCCTTCCCCTCCCCACAGCATGTCTGTATCTTTGTACATATTTAGTTCTCTATTTATTTTATTAATGATGTGTATGTATCTATAACTCTAATTTACCTATTTTGATGGTATTGTCACCTACTTGTTTTGTTGTCTGTCTCCCCTTTCTGGACTGTGAACCCATTGTTGGGTAGGGACTGTCTCTGTTGCTGAATTGTACTTTCCAAGTGCTTAGTACAGTGCTCTGCACACAGTGAGCGCTCAATAAATATGATTGAATGAATGAGTGAATAAACTATCTGATCTGACTGCCTGAGAAGCAGCGAGGCTTAGTGGAAAGAGAACGGGCTTGGGAGTCAAGGGTCATGGGTTCTAATCCCAGCTCCACCACTTGTCAGCTGTGTGACTTTGGGCAAGTCACTTAACTTCTCTGTGCCTCAGTTACCTCACCTGTAAAATGGGGATTAAGACTGTGAGCCCCATGTGGGATAACCTGACTTCTTTTTTTCTACCCCAGTGCTTAGAACAGTGTTTGGCATATAGTAAGGGCTTAATAAAAACCATCATTATTATTATTATTACTATCTGACCATCTTATAACTACCCCTCTGCTTATGCTTAGCATAGTGCTTGGAGCAGGAAGTGCTTTTTATGGTGTTTGTTAAGTGCTTATTATGTGTCAGGCACTGTACTAGGGGATTGGGGTAAATATAAGTTAATCAGGTTGGACACAGTCCATGTCCCACATGGGGCTCACAGGGTTAATCCCCTTTTTACAAATGAGGTAACTGAGGCTCAGAGAAGTTTAGTGACTTCCCCAAAGCCACATAGCAAACTAATGGTGGAGTCAGGATTAGAACCCATGTCCGCTGACTGTGTTTAATAAATGCCATCATCACCATCATCCACTATTTAGGCAGTTATGTAAAAAAGTGAAATAAAATAAAAATCCCTGAAAGGGTGGCCTGTTCAGTTATTTTTAAGTCAAACCTCTCTGAGCAATTAAATCTCCAGATGGGATCCATTTCAGTTAGGTGGAAATCATTTCTTTTTGAAGTGATTGGAGTTCTGCTACCCTCCGTGACATATTTGTAAAGTAGTTCCATCCCATCCTTCTTAATCTAGCCTGCAGGTTTCCCAACTTCTCTCCTCCATCCCAAATTTGCCCCACCTCCTGCCTCTCCAGTCCCATATACCTTCTCCATGCTCAATCTGTGAAGGGGATGGAAGCATCATGGGGAAGTTGAGGTGGCAGCAGTTTTTGTAGGCATTTGGGGAAAAGGGTGGGAATGGGATGATACAAAACTGCCCTTGGATGTGCACCCTTAATGATAATAATAATAATGATAATAACGGTATTTGTTAAGCACTCTCTATGTGCCAACAATGCTCTAAGCATTAAAGTAGATATAAGGTAATCAGGTTGGGCACAGTCCCCGCCCAATGTGTGGCTCACAGTCTTAATCCCCATTTTATAGTTGAGGTAAATGAGGCACAGAGAAGTTAAGTGACTTGCCCAAGATCACACAGCAGACAAGTGGCAGAGCCGGAATTAAAACCCACGTCCTCTAAGTCCCAAGCATATGTTCTTGCCACTAGGCCATGCTGCTTCTCTCTTAATTAAACCCACTATCAACCCCTATGGCACTCAAATCCAGGATTTATTTATTTATATTTATGTCTGTCTCTCCCTCTAGACTTTAAACTCCTTGTGGGAGGGAATGTGTCTACTGACTCATAACAGAGTATAACAAGTATAACAGAATATAACAGAGTATAACAACTGCACTCTCCTGAGAACTTTGTACAGTACTCTGTCTACAGCAAGTTCTCAATGAATATAATTGATTGATTCATTGAAGACTAATGGTGGAGAAGAAAGAGACACTTTCTTACTTCCCTGTGCCATCTGTAGTGGTGACATCAGAATATTAAGGAAGAGAGTAGTATACTGGGCTAACTTTACATAACTTGACAGGATATGAATCAAGTACATAATGTCTGAGACCCCAAAGTCAGCAAATTTGGTTCCTTTGCTAGGTAATACTCAAGCCGTACATATGGAGATGCTCAGGGATTCTGCAGTAATGATCATATGATTGCAAAGGAAAGGTTAATCTTATTAACAAGGAGCATCACCTTCAATAGTAGTCTCCATAGAGAGTCACTCTACACAGCTATGCCATCTGGTAATGCATATTCTTCTGAATTACAACTGCCTCTCCATTCTTTAGAGAGGTGCCTTTACCCCTCTTCCCTCACCATCTGTAAAAGAGATGAGGGAATTCAAGTTCCAGCACAGTCAGTGCAGGTTTGCACTCCAGAAGATATTAGTTTTTAAATGGTATTTATAAGCACTGTATCAGGCACTGTTCTAAATGCTGGGGTAGATATAAGGTTATCAGGTTGCACACAAGTCCATGTGTTGAATCCCCATTTGGCAGATGAGGGAACTGAGGCCCAGAGAAGGGAAATCACACAGCAGGTAAGTCGCAAAGCCAGAATTAGAACCCAGGTCCTTTTGGCTCCCAGGCCCGGGCTCTAATGCTCTATTGTCCTCTCCCAAGCACTTACTAGAGGGCTCTGCCCTCTGTAAATACCACTGATCGATGATTGATCCCTAGAGGGGTGGCCAGACCACCAGAGGTTGGCAAGTCACTTAGGGTGGCATTTGGCCATCTGAGGAGTGAAGGGAAGGGTAGAAGCAGCATGGCCCTATTGGACAGAGCCCAGGCCCGGGAGTCAGAAAGACCTGGGTTCTAATCCTGCCTGTCAGTTCTGTGACCTTTCATTCATTCATTCATTCATTCATTCGTATTTATTGAGGTAATTGAGGCAAAGAGAATTTAAGCAAAGTCAGACAGCTGACAAATGGCAGAGCCAGGATTAGAACCCACAACTTCTGACTCCCAAGCCCATGCTCTTTCCACCAAGCCACGCTGCTTCTCAATACAGTGTGCCAGACACTGTACTAAGCACTGGGATAGCTACAAGCAAATTGGGATGGACACAGTCCCTGTCTGACACGAGGCTCGCAGTCATAATACCCATTTTACATGAGGTGAATGTGGCACGGAGAAGCCGGGTGACTTGTCCAAGGTCACACAGCAGGCAAGTATTGGAGCTGGGATTAGAACCCAGGTCCTGCTGATTCCCAGGCCTATGCTCTATTTAATAATAATAATTGTGGTATTTGTTAAGCACTTTCTTTATACTACTGTACTAAGCACTGAGGTAGATACAAGATAATAATAATGATGGCATTTATTAAGCGCTTACTATGTGCAAAACACTGTTCTAAGCGCTGGGGAGGTTACAAGGTGATCAGGTTGTCCTACGGGGGGCTGATAGTCTTAATCCCCATTTTACAGATGAGGTAACTGAGGCACAGAGAAGTGAAATGACTTGCCCAAAGTCACACAGCTGACAGTTGGCAGAGCCAGGATTTGAACCCATGACCTCTGACTCCAAACCCCATGTTCTTTCCACTGAGCCACGCTGCTTATTATCATTATTATAATGATAATAATAATGATGATGGTATTTGTCAAGCGCTTCCTATGTGCCAAGCACTGTTGGGATCCACACAGTCCCTGTCTCAGATAGGGTAGACAGCCATAATCTTCATTTTAAGGTAACTCAGGCCCAGAGAAGTGAAGTGACTTGCCCAAGTTCACACAGCCGACAAATGGCAGGGCTGGGATTAGAAGCTTGGTCCTTCTGAATCCCAGGCCTGTGCTCTATCCTCTAGGCCACGATGCTTCCTCTAAAGAATTAAAACAGAAAAAGTCAACTAACTCGCTGTCAGGAGACCTGGATTCTATTCATTCGTTCATTCGTATTTATTGAGCGTTTTATGTGTGCAGAACACTGTGCTAAGAGCTTGGAAAGTACAATTCAGCAACAATTCTAATCCCACTCTGCCCCTTGCCTGTGTTGTGATTTTGGGAAAGTCAGTTGGTTGGACCTCAGTTTTCTCATCTGTAAAATGGGGAAAACCTCCCTCAAACTGTGAGTCCCATGAGAAACAGGGACTGTGTCCAATGTATGCAAAGCAAATAGTAAATGCTTTAACAGATACTACTGTGATGTAAAAATTTGGAATGCCTCCTCATGTGAACTGGGTGGGGGTGGGAGGGTAGGGGCTGGGTAGAGGACGCCATGCATATGGAAATGGGCAGGGTTGTTGAAGACATTGGCATTCAAACAGCAACTGGCCTGCAAGGGCACTAATTAGAGAAGCAGCTTGGCTGATTGGAAAGAGCCCGGGCTTGGGAGTCAGAGGTCATGGGTTTTAATCCCTACTCCCCCACATGTCTGCTGTGTGACCTTGGGCTGTGTGACCACTTAACTTCTCTGAGCCTCAGTTAAATCAGCTGTAAAATGGGGATTAAGACTGCGAGCCCCACGTGGGACAACGTGATCACCTTGTATCCTCCCCAGCACTTGGAACAGTGCTTCGCACATAGTAAGTACTTAACAAATGCCATCATTATTATTAATTACTCTGACCAGAGGGTCCAAGAGTATTGATCTCGGTGACAGGATCCTACTGACTGAAGGTTTCCATCATGAGTGACTCACCTGCAGAGGGGCCCTGAAAGGAAGTCCGCAGGGTTTATGTAGATTTTCACCGGGGCAGATCCAAATTAATCGGGTGAGGGACAGTCCCTGCCCACCATGGGGCTTCCCTTTCAAAGGAGGAGGGAGAAGAGATAGTGGATCCCCATTTTGCAGTCGAGAAAAACGAGCACAGAGAAGTGAGGTGATTTAGCCATGTATAATATACCCATCTAGAGATGTGACTATGGTCCCGCCTGCAGGGTCACTGTTCAGCCTCGATCCCCAGAGAATGGGCCTTTCTGGGCTCAACGCAGAAGCTTGTGGGATCTAATGTCAGCAAGAGGACAGAGTGTCGATCAGTGTCTCTATCCTCTTTTTCTCCAAGAAGCAGAGTGTGTAGACTCCTGCCTGGATTGGAGTTAACAGGGGTGTGGGCTGGGAGAGAAGAAGGCAGATATTGCACTCGAAACTGCATGGCTTCTGGGGATCTATTTCAGGAAGGGGACCCATGTGACCCAGAGAAGAAGCATGGTTCACTGGAAAGAGCACGGGAGTGGGAGCCAGAGGTCATGGGTTCTAATCCCAACCCCGCCACATGTCTGTTGTGTGACCTTGGGCAAGTCACTTAACTTCTCTGAGCCTCAGTTACCTCATCTGTAAAATGGGGATGAAGACTGTGAGCCCCACATGGGACAACCTGATCACCTTGTATCTTCCCCCCACACCAGTGCTTAGAACGGTGCTTTGCACGTAGTAAGCGCTTAACAAATGCTATTATTATTATTACCCTATTTTTCTCCGTGAAGCAGAATGTGCAGACTCCTGCCTGGATTGGAGTTAACAGGGTTGTGGGCTGGGAGGGTAGAAGGCAGGTATTGTACTCGAAACTGCATGGCTTCTGGAGATCTATTTCAGGAGGAGGACCCATGTGTCCAGCAGTGTGTCCATCCTATTCCTTTTTGAGCAATGTGAGTTTGTGGTGAGCAAGACCGAGTCCATCTTTGAAGGCAGAATCCATGTCCTAAGAGATCATTCTATGAGCCAGTGAGCAACAAGGTCAAGGGAGGGATTGGAGGGGAAACTGAATTATCAAATTTGAGAAGGATTTGAATAGCGGGGGAGGAACGGGATTGTTTTGCAGAGCTGCTAAATTGCTCTCCTGGGCAGAATCAAGGCTGCCAGGTGGGTTTGAGCCCGAGGGCTAAGTGAGCTCAGGGAGGGGAGAGGAGGAGAGGGGAAAGGCCAGGCGGGGTCTCCGAGCCCCCAGGCTTCTCCTGGGAATGAGCAGTCGGAGCAGCGAAGGAGAACTTCCTCGCAACTCCCCCCCTCCCCACCCCCCAAAAAACTCACAACCGATAAAAGGGGGACTGGGGCCGCGGAACAAAGAAAAAACTATCCAAGGCCCGCGCTGAGACACCTTACTGGGGCTGAGGCCAAAGCCCCTAAGACTGGAATCAGGACGGCCTGCTGCGGGGGCCCACACTCCTTCAAACTCCTCTGCCGTGGGACCATCTTCGGGAAACTTGGGGAAGCCAGCAGGATTGGTAGCTATTTTGGGTCTTAATTGTGTGTGTCTCTGTGTGTGTTTGTGTGTGTGTACGCATCTACCCCCTCCCCCCCCCCCCCCGCTTTTAATTAGGTTAAGCATGGGATCAAGTGTTCTGCTGTAGACGGTGGTCATAATAATAGTGATGATGGCATTTGTTAAGCGCTTACTATGTGCCTGGCACTGTACTGAGCGCTGGGATGAGTGTGAGCACATCGGGTTCATTCATTCAGTCGTATTTATTGAGCGCTTAGTGTTTGCAGAACACTGTACTAAGCGCTTGGAAAGTACATTTAGGCAACAGATACAGTCCCTATCCAACAGCGGGCTCACAGTCAAGAAGGGGGAGACAGAGAACCAAAAAACCCAAGTAGACAGGGTTGGACCCAGTTCCTGTCCCCCGTGGGGCTCCTAGCCTCTATCCCCATTTTGCAGATGAGGGAACTGAGGCCAAGAAAATAATAATAATAATAATGGCATTCATTCATTCAATCGTATTTATTGAGCACTTACTGTGTGCAGAGCACTGTACTAAGCACTTGAATTTATTAAGTGCTTACCATGGGCAAAGCACTGTTCTAAGCGCTGGGGAGGTTACAAGGTGATCAGGTTGTCCCACGCGGGGCTCACAGTCTTAATCCCCATTTTACAGATGAGGTAACTGAGGCACAGAGAAGTTAAGTGAACTGCCCAAAGTCACACAGCTGACAATTGGCGGAGCCGGAATTTGAACCCATGACCTCGGACTCCCAAGCCCGGGCTCTTTCCACTGAGCCACCCTGCTTCTAGACTGTGAGCTCGTTGTTGGGTAGGGATTGTCTCTATCTGTTGCCGAATTGTACATTTCAAGCGCCTAATACAGTGCTCTGCACGCAGCAAGCGTTCCATAAATGCGATTGAATGAGTTTAACCGAACAACATTGTGTTATTCTGTCCAACCTCCTCGTGATGTTGTAGAGTTCAATCACTTTCACAATAAATGCAGCAGTGATAAGTCTACAATAATGACACAGTAAGGACGTGAGTTGCTGAGTTAAGACTGGTCTATGAATATGGAATTATATGGCCAATGAACGAATATCTTGTGATCTCCATTGAGGCACAGCAGATGGGTTAGGAAGAAAGTTGACATTGCAAAGGAGTCTCACAAAGTTCAGAGAGACACCCTATCATGGGGAGCCAGGAAAAGGCAGGGGTACTGAGATTAATGAGTAAACGATGAATATTTCTTTGTAGGATGCCTAGTGAACTGTCTTGACATTCACCAGCTACTTCAATGCAATGGATTCTTTTCCTCTGTTACAGCAGATGAGGTCCTTCGGGGTTAAATATAAAGGATTTTGAGTCAAGCATAACTAGTGTAGAAAATAAATGGCATTGGCAAAAACCTGTTACTGGAAGTCTTGAGGGAGGAGTGCTTAAAGCAGTCCAACAATGAAAGAGATTCAGGAAAGCAATTGACCTTTCCTTCCTGCACATGGGGTGTTTCTGTCTGTGTAAGATTTACACCAACGGTGTTATATATAATTTGGTTTTTGAGATCAATGTTAAATTTTGAATTCAAGAGCAAGTTGGACGGGAAATAGAAATAAGAACTACGATGATTTAAATTTGGAAGTTCAGATCCTAGTGTCTTCATCTCAGATTTTTTTTTTTTTTTTTACTGTTTGACTGAACCCTGAAAAAGCATTTTCTATTCCCATGCCTCAATTTACCTGGGCATGTATGGGGATTATATGTGTCTAGGATTTACATTCAGTGATTTTATCATTTATTCTATTTTCATGGGACAATTGTCTTGGTTTTGCAATAGAATGTGTTCTGCCTTTGGAATCAGATATTTACAGGGAGTAACTGAATACTGTTGAATGGGTTTTGACTCTTTCTGTCCACTTTGATCTATTCATTTAATTGTTACTCCCTACTACCAAATGGTACCTTAATGGCCTCAATTAGTGCACCTCCAAAGGAATTAATGAAAATTCAGGAGGTAGGTCATCACTTTTCAGTAATTTCAGAAAGGCAGAGAGCCTTTCTCCAGCTTTCCCACGTGAATGAACAGTCTCTGTTCCATTTCCCCAAACACTTATGTCCCAAACTCCATATGAGGTTATATCATCCAGCAAGCTTTCCCTGATGAATTCCACTCATTGTCCTATAAAACAGCATAATTTATGATTCATTTCTCTCCCTCAATTCATTCTTGTAATAATTATATATGTATATATGTGCCTATGTATATTTGTCAGTCAGCCATCTCCCAGCTTACTACTACTACTACTAATAATAGTAATAATGATAATGGTATTTAAGTGCTTACTATGTGCCAAGCACTGTTTTAAGCACTGGAGTAGATACAAGGTAATCAGGTTGTCCCATGTGGAGCTCACAGTCTTAATCCACATTTTTGCATATGAGGTAACTGAGACACAGAGAACTTAAGTGACTTGCCTGAGGTCACACAGCAGACAAATGGCAGAGCCAGGATTAGAACCCTTGACCTCTGACTCCCAAGCCCGGGCTCTTTCCACTAAACCATGTTGCTTACTCTAGTCTCTCCTCACTCAGTACACTACAAGCTTACATGCTTTGCTCCTCTCAAGCCAACCCACTCACTGTACCTCATTCTTGTCTCTGTCTGTGCCAATCTCTTGCTCCCATTGCCCCTTCTGGCTATCAATAAATGAATCAATCAATCACATTTATTGAGCAGAGCACTGTTCTATACAAAATGCTAGGGAGAGTACACTATAACAGAGTTGGTAGACAAATTTCCTGCCTACAAGGAGCTTACAGTCTTGGGGGGGGTAGACAATATAAATGAATAAATTATGAATATGCACATAAGTGCTGTGGGGCTGAGAGAGGGGTGAATCCCAGAGTTTGGAGTTGGTACTCCTTTTCTTATATCCACTCCAGTGATTAATACAATGTTTAACAGTTATTATTATTATTATTATCATTACTATAGAAAGATTAAGAGGGACCCAAGGGAAGGACCTCCTCTCAGGGCTGAAGAAAATGCTTTGCTCCAAGTGGAGAGTCATGGCCAACATTCTCCCTGCACCTCTATTATTTAATAATTCTCTAAGGTGATAAAATCAACTTCATCATGATAAATGGGCCAGCAAATACATTTATTAGAGCAGCCTATTTTCTGGTCTATCACAACCCCAGCTCTGTAGGTATGAAATGTACTGTTCAGGAGATAATTGAAATGTGATCATTGAATTACTGGCTAAAAAATGCCATTCTCTATGGAAAATTAGTCTTTAATCCTATTTGGAATATCCTAACTGATTTTATCTGTCCTCTGTATATTTCATTCCATTCCTGACCAAACCTAACATATAAAAATCATGCTACCAACCCTTAGGAAAAAGACACTGAAACCCCATTTGATTTCTACATGGTACTTTCCATCATATTTTTAACCACCTTTCTCTATAATTTATCACATTCCTCTTTACCTAGAAGTCATATTTAATCATTTTTCTTAATTCTAGGGCTACTCTAAAGTTTCATATTTGCTCTTATTTATTTCATAATTTTAAATGGAATATTGAGTCATAAAGTCTACAGGGGACAGACATATAATTTGAGAGGATTTCTATTGTGGAAAAATATTTTCTTGACCCAAAACTACACAGGGAAATGCAGTCTTAGACATAAACCAATGTAAGCAGGGATTTCTTGGTGCAGACAAGATCAACGTTTTTGCTGTCATGTGCCACCAATTCCTCCTCAGTGTCCAACTCAGAACCCAGACATCAGCACAAAGTCACTGTTGACTGATAGCATTCCAGCGTCCCTCTCCACCCCTCCAAACAATGTCCCTTTATTCCAGAAGGAGAAAAGGAAGATGAATTGTCTAGTCAATAAAGCTTCTCTTGTTCTTGTAGGAGACCGATATCAAAATTACAAATACACATCTTTAGCAGATACAAGTGAGTAAAATTCACCCACTTACCTGATTCTGGAGAGCCCAGTTGGGTTGACAGTCAACACCCTAGCTTTAATAGCCCTACACCAAGTGATATTTGGATACGACCAACACTCGTTGGTTACAGTTGTCAGTCAGACAAACTCCAGAATAAATCATGAATCAAGACAAAAGTTACAGTCTCTTAGATGAAAATGTCTTCTCTGTAGTGGCAAGAGAAGAGAAGCAGCATAACATAGTGGACAGAGGTTGGGCCTGGGTGTCAGCAGGTCATGAGTTCTAATCCCAGCTCCACCATGAGTCTGTGTGTGATCTTGGGCAAGTCTCAGTTACCGCATTTATATAATGGAGATTGTGAGCCCGACGTGGGACAGGGACTGTGTCTAACCTGATTCGCTTTTATCCACTCCAGTGCTATGTTCAGTGCCTGGCACGTAGTAAGTGCTTAAAAAATACCATTATTATTATTATTAGCATGACATCCAAATGGATTTCTATGTTTCCATGCTAAAGTGCACAAATAAGCATCAGTTGCCGATCTTCCTTTCACTGGCGATTCATTAAGAATTATGAGAATCAGTCCTTCAGTAGTATTTGTGGAGTGCTTACTTTATGCAGAGCACATGAGAACTTAGCAATTGTGTTTCAAACCCTTTGAAGAACCATCCATAATGTTTATCCCAGCAACATCAAGTGCACAGATGACAAGTGCGTTTGGTCTTCCATTCATCCCCAAGTGAGTTCAAATGGATACCCTTCTCACAATCGGATGATTTAATTGCTTCAGCCAAGTCACATGTTTCCCAGACAGAGAAGGTTATAGTGTTAAGGACTTAGAACAGTGTTACACACACAATGGATGCCGTGAATCTCAGTAAATACTATGGAGTAGATGAGTGAATGAATGAACATTTTTTCAGATGCCCAAGACAGACTCCCCTGCTCCTCAGGCTGGCAGGAATCCCAACAACTATCAAAAGGAAATACAAAACCTGAGTCCATCCCAGTCTCTCGTCCAGGGTTAGCTTGCAAAGTAGCTTGGCAGATGGCCAGCAAATCTATGTTGCCTAGTTTCTCCATCTGTCTTAGCAATCCCTTTGCCCCCCCACATCATATCTGGAAGACCATCACTCTCCCCACCTTCAAAGTCCTAGTGAAATAATATTTCTTCCAAGAGGCTTTCCCAAACTATCCCTCACTTCCCCTATTTAACCGCCCTTTTGTGTCACCTATGCACTTGGGTCTCTACCCCTTAAGCACTTTGATTTTTACCTCACCCCCGCAGCAGTTGGGCACACATCCATCTGTAATCAATTTTAATGTCTAGTTCCATCTTTTGTCAGTAAAAATCTTTGTAGGCTGGAATAATGCCTACCTACTCCATTGAACTGTACTCCCCCAAATGATTAGTACAGTGTTCTGCAAACAGTAAGCATCTAACAAATATCATTGATTGGTTGAAATGTGAAGAAAAGTAAGACCGCAGTTAAGCCAAAACCATTTGGCATAGGGGAAATGCTGGTATCTGGGGCCTAAATAATCTCAATTTCCCTGGGTAATTACTCAAATTCTCAAGAAACACATTCCTAAAATGGTGCTTTTTTGTGGCATATGTTAAGAGCTTGCTATGTGCCAGGCTCTATACTATACCCCAGGGCAGATACATGCTAATCAGGTTGTACATAGTCCATGTCCCACACGGGGCTCACAGTCTTAATGCCCATTTTGTTTTGTCTTACGCTGTCAAGTCGTCTCCAACCCATTGTGATGCCATGGACACATCTCTCCCATAATGTCCCGCCTCCACCTGCAATCATTCTGGTAGTGTATCCATAGATTTTCTTGGTAAAAATATGGAAGTGGTTTAGCATTGCCATCTCTCATGCAGTAAACTTGAGTCTCTGCCCTCCATTCTCTACCCACTGCCCAAGCTAGGAATGGAATGGATATGCCTCTGCTTGACTCTCCCTCCCGTAGTCGAGACTGGTGGAGTACTGGAAAGTCTCCAGGTGCGGCCCTGAGAGGGGAAATGCCCATTTCACATATGAAATAATTGAGGCACAGAGAAATGAAGTGATTTGCCTGAGTCACCCAAAAGACAAGCCCAGCCCCACAGCATTTATGTACATATCTGTAATTTATTTGTTCATAGTGATGTCTGTCCCCACCTCTAGAATGTAAAATCACTGTGGGCAGGGAATGTGTCTGTTTATATTGTACTCTCCCAAGTGCTTAGTACAGTGCTCTGCACACAGTAAGTGCTTAATAAATATGATTGAATAAATGAATGAACAAGTCATGGAGCAGGGAGTAGAACCTAGGTTCATCTGACTCCCAGGACCGTGCTCTTTCCACTAAGCCATGCTACTTCTCTTTGTACTTGTCCAAATATGGCCAAACCAAACTAAAAGCTTGGAATTTTTCCCCACTCATTGCACTCATTCAAGCCCCATATTCAAGTCAGTCACCAAATTCTGCTTGTTTCACCTTGACAACATTTTAGAATCCTCCACTCCATCCTCTCCACCCAAACCGACACCACACTGGTTCAAGCCCTTGTCATAGCCCATCTCAATTACTGCATCTGTTGCCTCGCTGACTTCCCTACATCCAGTCTCTCTCCTCTTCAGTCCATATATCACTCTGCTGACTGGATCATTTTTCTAAAAAAAATCATTCTGTGTATGTCTCCCAAATTCTCAAAAACC
The DNA here is from genome assembly GCF_015852505.1 of Tachyglossus aculeatus. Classification (NCBI taxonomy): domain Eukaryota; kingdom Metazoa; phylum Chordata; class Mammalia; order Monotremata; family Tachyglossidae; genus Tachyglossus; species Tachyglossus aculeatus. The sequence continues at coordinate 26,197,951 of NC_052075.1, read as the reverse complement.
TCCAGTCATTGTTCATTCATCTCTGCATCTATCAGAAACTCCTCGCACTCAAACAGCTCTCTCTTTCCCTTATCCTGTCTCCTCTCCCGCAACAACTAGCTTGCACACTTTGCTCCTCTTAACACCTACCTTGATCTCATTTCTTTCAACAATGACCACTTCACCATGCCCTCCCTCCTGCCTGGAATGCTCTTCCCCTTCATATGGAACAGACTACTGCTTTCCCCATCTTCAAAGCCCTACAAAAACCACATCTACTCCAGGAAGCCTTCCCTAACTAACCTCTCACTCACCAACCTATTCTTCCTCCTTTCTGCATCACATATGCACTAGCATTCATACCCACGAGCACTTTGATACTCACCCCACTCCAGCCGTTAGAGCACTATGTACAAATCACTATGTTCTCTTGCTTTCCCCATCATCAGTAATTTATTTATAATAATAACAATGGCATTTATTAAGCACTTACTACGTGCAAAGCACTGTTCTAAGCGCTGGGGAGTTTACAAGGTGATCAGGTTGTCCCTCGTGGGGCTCACAGTCTTAATCTCCATTTTACAGATGAGGAAACTGAGGCACAGAGAAGTTAAGTGACTTGCCCAAAGTCACCCAGCTGACAAGTGGCAGAGCCGGGGATTATTTCAATATCTGTTTACCCAAGTAGAAGATTGCAAGCTCCTTGTGGGCAGGGACCTGTCTACGAACTGTATTGTACTCTCCTAGGTTCTTAGTATAGTTCTCTACACACAGCAAAGCACTGAATAAACACCACTGATTGATGGATTGAAAGAGAGGGGGCCAGTGACATTGTGCTAACCATTAGCCTCAAGTAATCTATTCTTGGACTTGATCAAAGCTCATCCATTATTTCTAATAGGAAACACCATCATCCTTCAACCTCTTTCTGTGTTTTGGCAAAGGAGACATGGGTGCAAAGTTCATCTTTAACTTTACAGGCCTACAGTATTTCACCTTGTCAAAATGAAATATCAAAATTCTATTGGGCCTTCCACCTGAGGATATTGTAGCTTGCAATGAATGTATTTTCACCTTCCACTCAGCCTAGGTACATAAAATCCACTGGCATCCATTTCTAATCAGAAAAACTATAGCTCAGATGATTGTATCCGCAACATTGTATCCGCAACATCGCCAAGATCTGCCCTTTCCTCTCCATCCAAACCGTTACCCTGCTCGTTCAAGCTCTCATCCTATCCCGTCTGGACTACTGCATCAGCCTCCTCTCTGATCTCCCATCCTCGTGTCTCTCCCCACTTCAATCCATACTTCATGCTGCTGCCCAGATTGTCTTCGTCCAGAAATGCTCTGGGCATGTTACTCCCCTCCTCAAAAATCACCAGTGGCTACCAATCAATCTGCGCATCAGGCAGAAACTCCTCACCCTGGGCTTCAAGGCTTTCCATCACCTCGCCCCCTCCTACCTCACCTCCCTTCTCTCCTTCTACAGCCCAGCCTGCACCCTCCGCTCCTCTGCTGCTAATCTCCTCACCATGAGCCCCCTTTCACATCTTAGCAAAAAACTTGTCCTCTTAATTCTTCCCTCCCTGACTGTCATTTTCAACTGTTCATTTTGCAATGGCATCTTCTCCTCTGCTTTCAAACATGTTCATGTCCCCCCATCCTAAAAATAACCTCCCTTGAATCTACAACTCCCATTTGCCTCATTTCCCTCTGACCATTCCACTGAGAACTCCTTGTCTACAGCCACTGCCAACTCTTCCTCTCCTACAGTTCTCTCCCGTGAACCCTTTCAATTTGGCTATTGCCTTCTTCCTTCCACCAGAACTGTCTTCTCAACGGCCATCAGTTATCTCCTTCTTCCCAAATCCAGCTACCACTACTCCATCCTAATCCTCCTTGACCTCTCAGCTGCCTTTGACATAGTCACCCCCCCCACTTCTCCTGGAAATATTATCCAACCTTGGTTTCACTGGTACGGTCCTCTTCTGGTTCTCCTCCTGTCTCTGGACAATGCTTCTCAGGCTGTTTCATGGGCTCCTCCTCTGCCTCCCAACCTCTGTGGGAGAACCTCAAGGCTCAGTTCTGGGTCCCATTCTATTCTCCATCTACACCCACTCCTTTGGGTAACTCATTCGCTACAATGGCTTCAAGTACCACTTCTATGTGGATGGTTCCCCGATCAACATCTCTAGTCCTGATCTCTCTCCTTATCTACAGCCTCATATTTCCTACTGCCTTCAGAGCATCTCTACTCGATGTCCTGCTGACACACGAAGCTTAATATGTCCAAAAGAGAACTCCCTATATTCTCACCCAATCCTTGTCCACACACTGGGTTTCCCATCACTGCAGACAATAGCACCATCCTTCTTGCCTCACAATCCTGAAACTTTGGCATTATCCTTGAATCTCTCATTCAACCCACATATTCAATCTGTCACCATATCTGGCTGTTTCCACCTTCATAAGTTTGCTAAAATCTGCCTTTTTCTCTCTTTCCAAATTGTTACTACATCAATCCAAGCACATATCCTATCTTGCCTTGATTACTGCATCAGCCTCTGCTGACTTCTCTGCCTCCTGTTTCTCCCCATCCCAGTCCAAACTTCACTTTGCTGCCCGGATCATTTTTCTACAAAAATGTTCAGGCCATATTTCCCACTCCTCAAGAACCTCCAGTGGTTGTCCATCCACCCCTGCATCAGCAGAAACTCCTTTCCATAGACTTTAAGCATTCTACCATCTTCTCCCTCCAGCCTTACCTCTCATTTCCTACTACTGTCCAACCCACAAACTTAGCTTCTCAAATACGCACCTTCTCATTGTACCTCAATCTCATCTATCTCACTGTCAACCCATCGCCCATGTGCTGCCTCTGGCTTGAAACTCCCTCCCTCCTTATATCTGATAGGTGATCACTCTCCCCACCTTCAAAGCCTTATTAAAAGCACATATCTTCCAAGAGACCTTCCTTAACTACACCCTCATTTCCTCTCCTCCCAATCTCTTCTGCATTGCCCTTACACTTGGATTTGCACTCTTTATTCCCCCTTCCTTCAGTCCCGCAGTACTTAAGTACATAACCATAACTTATTTACATCAATGCCTGTCTTCCCATCCAGACCATAAGCTCATTGTGGGCTGGGAACATGTCTACCAACTCTGTTATACTGTACTGTCCCAGCCATTTAGTACAATGCTCTGCACACAAGAAGCATTCAATAAAAATGATTGATTGATTGATGTTTCACTCACTTTTTCACTCTTGAAAAGGTATAAAGATAACATTTCCTACATAGCTTGTAACAAAAATCTATTAGCTTCAACAGATAGCAAGCTGGTAGCAACCTTCGAAAGATCTTGTATTCTGTGTTCTTTTTCATTAGAGATCTTAGATCAATAACAATTATGACAGGTAATTTATTCAGTTCATTTCCCAGACACTCTTCTCATTCTCAGCTCGTGTCTAATAATGTAGGATCTCAGCTAATTTGCATAATTTTCAAAATGAAGGATGTAGCGGGCCACTCTTTGTGATGCAGATATTGTTCTACAAAATTTTCCAATTCAGACAGATATTCAAAACTTTCCCTCTGAGGCTACTGAATCAGTTCATGACTGTTCCACTATATGAAGCATAGCTCACCTTGCTATCCAGTTAAGGCTGGTGATAGGAAACCCAGGTTCTGAGGGATGTAAATAATTGCTAGGAGTTCTACATTGATGACATAGCTATCTAAGCTTGGGGAACCAACCAATACTCATTCATTCATTCATTCAATTGTATTTATTGAGCACTTACTGTGTGCAGAGCACTGTATTAAGTGCCTGGGAGAGTACATCACCACAATAAACAGACACATTCCCTGCCCACAGTGCTCATACAGTCTAGGCAGGTTGGGTGGGGGGTGAGGCGGGTGTTCTATAGGAGTTCAGTTTTCTAGATGCAGCATTTTCAAAGCTTACAAATCAGCTGGGACTGGACAATTTCATCATTGGAAGGAATAGAACCATTTTTGCTTCTCTTTCCTGTATTTCACTATCAGCGTCTTCCTCCTTATTCTCCTTTCTGAATAGCTTATGCACTTAGTATTCACCCCACCCTCAGCTCCATATCACTTATATACATATCCACAATTTATTCATTTGTGTTAATGCCTGTCACCCCCTTTAAACTGTAAGCATCTTTTGGGCAGGGAATATGTACCAAATCTGTTGCATTGTACTCTCCTAAGTCTTAGTATAGCACTCTGCACAAAGAAGCATTAAATTAAATGCCATTGATTGATTAATTGATTTTCTTTTATGTCCTCCTTCTTCCCCTCACCTCCCTGCCCTCCCCCCCCCCCCCCCGACATACCCATACCCTCAGTTTTTTTTTCATCAATTTAGTCTATGCAGAGTGGAAGTTGATTCAGTCTGGTATTTTAGTCCACATGAGTTATTTTTCTCCTTTTCATTCTCCTGCTCCTCTTTTTATTTCACTTTCTCCTTTATTTCCTTCTCCTTTTCCTCCTCTTGATCTTCTTCTTCCTCTTTCTTCTCCTACTCCTTTTTAACTTTCTCCCCTTCAATCATCATGGGCATCACCATCATCATCAAACATTATTGAACACCATTCTGTATTGACAAACTTTCTCCATCTCTATATTTGTTTCAGAAACGATTAGATTTTTATTTATGAAATATGGTGGCTGTCCAACCTAAATTTCATAATTAAGAAATGTCTTCAAAATAATAAAAATTTGAAAAATACCTATTCAGGAACATAATTCTTCTGCACCACAAGAAAATGCTTGATTCAGATTTCATTTCATGACAATAAGGCTAGTTTATGAATCATTTAAAAATATTTTATTGCAGATTAATCTTTTCAACTAATCTAAAAAAAGATCATTACCAATGCTGAATTCACAAATTTCATATTATACTCTCAGGAGGCTGAATCCATCTAAAACCAATTGCCAAAGCCTTGACTATTTGAGGGAATCTTCAGAGTATCCTACCTCTATTTCTAGCTTCCTTTAAGTCCCCGACACTTAAAATGTTTTATAAAATGGTATAATTTATTATCACTAATTGGAATTAGTTTCTAATCTGTAGCTCGACCATCTCTACCGAAATAAGTACCTCATGGCAGCTGATTGCTAATATACTATCTGTCCCAATTTCTTTGTGCAGAGAGCATGTGTCTTGCTCTTCCATTGTACTGCCCAAAATACTTAGAAAAGTGCATTTATGATTAGGTGCTTAATGAGTGCCATTGCTACAGCTACTACTACACATCGCCACTAACAATTGCTCTGATCCTCTAATCCTATAACATAGCCAGAAAACTTTAGCACAATAGAGCTCCAGAAGAAACCACATTATCTGAAGATAGCAGTACTCATGGCTATTAGGCAAATTAATTCAATCCAGATTATTAAGATTCATTTTTGAGAATTTTTGCTCACCTCGGGAAAGGAAAATTTAGCTACTGCAGTTGCTATGATGCCATCAAACTAAATCCCAGCTCATTCATTCATTCATTCACTCATTCAGTTGTATTTATTGAGCACTTATTGTGTGTGGGTGAGTACAATACCACAAAAAACAGACTCAATGAGCTTACAGTCTAGAGATGGGGAGACAGATATTAATATAAATAAATCATTTGCAGATATGTACATAAGTGCTGTGGGGCTGGGAGGGGAGATGAATAAAGCTAGCAGATCAGGGTGACACAGAAGAGAGTGGGAGAAGAGGAAAGGAAGGCTTAGTCAGGGAAAGCCACTTGAAGGAGCTGTGCCTTCAGTAAGGCTTTGAAATGGGGGAGAGTAATTGTCAGATGCAAGACGATGATGGTTAAATAGATGAGACAGATGTACAGTGAAAGGTTAGGATTAGAGGAGTGAAGTTTCCAGGCTGAAATGTAGTAGGAGAGTAGTGAGGTGAGAGAAGAGAGGCGAAGTGATTGAGTGCTTTAAAGCCAGTGATGAGGAGCCAGTGGTGTTTGATGTGAAGGTGGATGGGCAACTACTGGAGGTTCTTGAGGAGTGGGAAAATATGGCCTGAACGTTTCTGTAGAAAAATAATCTGGGCAGCAGAGTGAAGTATGGACTGGAGTGGGGAAAGAGAGGAGGTAGGGAGGTCAGCAAGGAAGAGGGAATAAATGTCTCAGATATCACATCAGTAAAAATAATAAAAAATTAAGACTGTGAGCCCCATGTATGACAGGGACTTTGTGGTTAACTGGCATCTGCCCCAATGCTTAGAATTTAGCCCTTAATAAATATCATACGAAAAGTCTGTTTGTTTGTCTGTTGCCTTTTTTATGGTAGTGGTTAAGCACTGTACTAAGTGCTGGGATAAATATAAGCTAATCAGGTTGGACAAAGTCCATGTCCCACATGGGGCTCACAGTCTTAATTGCTATTTTTACTGATGTGGTATCTGAGACATAGAGAAGATAAGTGACTTGCCCAAAGTTCCTCAGCAGACAAGTGGCAGAGCAGTGATTGGAAATCAGGTCCTTGTGACTCCCAAGCCCTTGCGCTATCCATTAGGCTATTCTGCTCCCCTAAAAAGAATACACCTGTTAATAAATGTGGTATTTGTTAAGTGTTTACTATGTGCCAGGCACTGTGCTAAGCACTGGCATACACTACCAGATACTTGGGTTGAACACAATCCCTGTCCTACATAGGACTCACAGCCTGAAATCCCCATTTTACCGATGAGGTCACTAAGGCATAGAGAAGTTAAGTGACTTGCCCGAGGTCACACAGCAGAGAAGTGACAGAGTCAGGATTAGAACCCAGGTCCTCGGACATCCAGACCCATGCTCTTTCCATTAGGCCATGCTGCTTCTCACCTTCTTCAAGAATACTTCTCTGTGCTCCAGGTAATAAGTGATAATAAGTAGTTTTCTCCATGCCTCCAAAAATGGGAGGTGCAAAGGAAGGCAGTCTGGGATTCCATTCATTCATTCATTCAATCGTATTTATTGAGCGCTTACTGTGTGCAGAGCGCTGTACTAAGCTGTACATCTGTACATCTGAGTGGTGCATTTAGAGGTGCAACAATAATATTAATAATGATAATTATGGCATTTGTTAATTGCTTACTATGTGCCAATCTCTGTTCTAAGGTCCAGGGTAGATACAAGGAAATCAGGTTGGACACAGTCCCTGTCCCACATGGAGCTCGCAACCTTAAACCCCATTTTACAGATACGGTAGCTGAGGCACAGAGAAGTGAAGTGACTTGCCCAGCGTCACACAGCAGACAAGTGGCACAGTTGGAATTAGAACCTCTGACCTTTTGATTCCCAGGCCCATATAACACGATCGGGTGAAATCCTAGACTGTGAGCCCACTGTTGGGTAGGGACTGTATATGTTGCCAATTTGTACTTCCCAAGTGCTTAGTACAGTGCTCTGCACATAGTAAGCGCTCAATAAATACGATTGATTGATTGATTGATGAATGAATGGTTTATATTGATTCCTAATGGATTGTCCGTATATTTTAAATTAGAAAGTTACAAGATCTTGCGACCATGGGTGGTACCAGAGAAGAGGGAGTAGGCACTTTCTGAGACTCTGGTTCTTTCCCTGCTTCTCCTCTTCCCACAGGGGCATTTGTGAGCGCGACTTCCACCCTTCTGGAGGAGGATCCTGGATGGCCTCTCCCCTTTCCCAAAAGCCCCCCAGGCCCTCCCTCAGGAGATCAGCTCCTGAGGGAGGGCCTGGGGGGCTTTTCACAGCTCTAGAGGACTGTGAGCCCACTATTGGGTAGGGACTGTCTCTATATGTTGCCAATTTGTACTTCCCAAGCGCTTAGTACAGTGCTCTGCACATAGTAAGCGCTCAATAAATACGATTGATGATGATGAAGGACCCAGGTTCTCCTTCAGGAAGTGTGGGAGTCCGACTCACAAACACTCGACTATAAAACATCTTCCCCAGGTTCCTTCCCCTGGAGCTGACCCCCATAGCACAGGCAGAGGGAAGAAGTCCCGTGGTGGAATTTAGGAGATGGAACGCGATTTCCTCTGCCGGGGATGTGTGAGGATTGTAGGGTCACGGAGTAGACAGGTGAGCAGGCACCAGGCTGGTGTCAGATTGCATCATAAGACTGGCAGATGTCAATCCTCTGCAGCAGCGTGGCTCAGTGGAAAGAGCCCGGACTTTGGAGTCAGAGGTCATGGGTTCAAATCCCGGCTCTGCCAATTTTCAGCTGTGTGACTTTGGACAAGTCACTTAACTTCTCTGTGCCTCAGTGACCTCATCTGTAAAATGGGGATCAAGACTGTGAGCCCCCGTGGGACAACCTGATCACCTTGTAACCTCCCCAGTGCTTATAACAGGGCTTTGCACATAGCAACTGCTTAATAAATGCCATCATTATTAATCCTAGGGGCATGGCTCCTTGTTGGTTAACAAATGCCATTATTATTATTATTATTCATACATTCGATCATATTTATTGAGCACTTACTGTGTGCAGAGCACTGTACTAAGTGCTCCGAAAGTACAATCAGGCAACAGACAAGAGGCAATCTCTATCCAACAATGGGCTCACAGTCTAGAAGGGGGGAGACAGACAACAAAACAAAACAAGTAGACGGGCAACAACAGCATCAAAATAAATAGAATTATAGATATATATCATCATTAAGAAAATAGAGTAATAAATATGTACAAATATACACAAGTGCTGTGGGGAGGGGAAGGGGGTAGAGCAAAGGGAGGGTGAAGGGGCAATGGGGAGGGGAGGAGAAGCAGAGGAATAGGGGGACTCAGTCTGGGAAGGCCTCCGGGAGGAGGTGAGCTTTCAGTAGGGCTTTGAAGGGGGGAAGTGAGCTAGTTTGGGGGATGTGAGGAGGGAGGGCATTCCAGGCCAGAGGTAGGACTTGGGCCAGGGGTCGATGGCAGGACAGGCGAGAACGAGGCCCAGTGAGGAGGTTAGTGGCAGAGGAGCAGAGTGTGAGGACTGGGCTGTAGAAGGAGAGAAGGAAGGTGAGGTAGGAGGGAGCGAGGTGATGGAGAGCTTTGAAGCCAATAGTGTGGAGTTTTTGCTTGATTCTAAGGTTGATAGGCAACCACTGGAGATTTTTGAGGTGGGGGGGTGACATGTCCCAAACATAATTCAGCCTAAGGGGTTGTAATTCAACCCCTTCTACCAGGGCTTGTTAGATCTGATAGGACTTTGTTACCCAAACACTTCTTAGGCAAATTGCACCATCATGTACCCTGTCATTTAATCTCCATTTTACACATGAAGAAACTGAGACTTCCATGAAGTTAAGATAGTTGATCAAGGTGACAGGGCACGCAAACGGCAGAACTAGTGTAAGAACTTAGGTCCCCTACGTCCTTGGCCTGTTCCCTTATCACTAATCCTCCAACCTCTAGTTCTGACCTTCCTGCTGACTAGAACTCCCTCTCTCCTTATATGATGATGATGACAATGGCATTTATTATGTGCTTACTATGTGCAAAGCACTGTTCTAAGTGCTGGGGAGGTTGCAAGGTGATCAGGTTGTCCCACGGGGAGGCTCACAGTCTTAATCCCCATTTTACAGATGAGGTCACTGAGGCACAGAGAAGTTAAGTGACTTGCCCAAAGTCACACAGCTAACAGTTGGCGGAGGCGGGATTTGAACCCCTAACCTCTGACTCCAAAGCCCAGGCTCTTTCCACTGAGCCACACTGCTTCTCATGGAAGCTTCTTATTGCCCCATCCTTCAAGGTCCTTCTGAAGGCACAAGTAAACTTCCTGATTAATCTCTCACTTTCCCTCCCTATATCCACTGCAACTGCAGCTCCAGCACTTCAGTGTTTTATATCTACCCCAGCACTCAAAGTAGTGCTTGGCATATAGTAAGCACTTAACAAAAAACATTATTATTATTATTCTGTCACCTAACCACTTTGGTACCCACATCCCCCTGTAGCATTTATATACATAGATAGCTGTATGATCTGTTGCGTCCTCATAGCTGTAATTTATTTTAGTATCTGTCTCCCCCATTAGGATTAGGGCAGGTATCCTGTCTACCAATTCTTCTGTACTCTCCTAACTACTTAATACAGTGTTCTCTGTACATTTAAGTGTTCACTAAATACACCTTATTTATGTATTGATTGGTACTTCCCAAGCGCTTAGTACAGTGCTCTGCACACAGTAAGCACTCAATAAATACAATGGAATGAATAACATGGGTTTACCCAGGATGACTCATCCCTTTTAATCAATATTTGGGTATGTTTCAATAAGGTGATTTTTGTAGAGAAATGATTAATAATTCGGGAACAATATGGGCTTTAGTAAGGAGAATGGGCATTGAATGAGGGCTCCTAATCAGAAGAAAGTCATATCTCCCTGATGAGGGTTGATGGAGGGCAGTGTCCATGCAGACTTGTACATAAAGCGACTCTTTTTTCTCCTTCAGAATTTGCTCTGATTTCTGAGTCCTAAGATGATCACAAATTCAATTCAGGGGAGACAAAACTGGGCCTCCAACAAAGAGTCATCAGTTTGAGCAAACATTTTTTTTTGGACAAGGGAGAATAGAGACCTTCCTTTATTTTAACAAGATCACCAAGAAGAAAACCCAGAGAAAATTAGAAAGTATCCCTGAGTTTCAATTCAACATCGTACACCCATTGGAGGGGCCATAGTTTGAACAGCGTACACAAAGCAATGAGTTATTTCAGGCTATTTTTAAGGTATGAAAGAACTTTAATAGATCAAAGAAAACACAGATCTTAGTCTCCAGTGCTTAAGGTTACTTCCTGAGACAGCATAGCAACAAAGGCTGTTATTTTCTTCCTCAAAAATTTCCAAAATGTTATCTACTGAATTTGAACACTACTGCTAAAGAAAGGAGCATGGCCCAGTGGAAAGAGCATGAGTAGTCGGGAAAGTCACTTAACCTCTTGGTGCCTCGGTTTCTTCATTTGAAGAATGGGGATGATGCCTATCCTTCTTAACTCTTAGACTGAGCCCCATGTGAGACAAGGACTGCGTCGTATCTGATTATTTTATATTTACCCCAGTACATAACAGAGTGCTTGGCATCCTGTTGCCCATCCCCATCTCCTCAACACGTTTTCCAACCCTGGCTTCACAGACTCCATCCTCTCCTGGTTCTCCTCTTATCTCTCTGGCCATTCGATCTCAGTCTCCTTCATGGTCTTCTCCTCTCCCTCCCATCCCCTAACCGCAGGGGTTCTTCAGGGGTTAGTTCTTGGCCCGCTTCTGTCCTTGTTCTATACTCACTCCCTTGGCGAACTCATTCACTCCCACGGCTTCAACTATCATCTCTATGCAGATGATATCTACATCTCCTCCCTTGTTCTCTCTCCCTCCCTCCGGGCTCGCATCTCCTCCTGTCTTCAGGACATTTCCACCTGGATGTCCGCCTCCCACCTAAAACTCAGTATGTCCAAGATCAAGCTCCTTATCTTCCCTCCCAAACCCTGTCCTCTCCCTGACTTTCCCGTCACTGTGGATGGTACCACCATCCTTCCTGTCTCACAAGCCCGCAATCTTGGTGTCATCCTTGACTCCGCTCTCTCATAAACACACATATCAAATCCGTCACCAAAACTTGCCGGTTTCACCTTCATAACATCACCATCCAAACTGCTGCCTTGTTAGTACAATCACTCATCATATCCCAACTGGATTGCAGCATCAGCATCCTTTCTGATCTCCCAACCTCTTGTCTCTCCCCACTTCAGTCTATACTTCACTCTGCTGCCTGGATTATCTTTCTACAGAAATGCTCTGGTCATGTCACCCCCCTCCTAAAAAATCTCCAGTGGTTGCCTATCAACCTTAGAATCAAGCAAAATCTCCTCACTATTGGCTTCAAAACTCTCCATCACCTAGCCCCCTCTTACCTCACCTCCCTTCTCTCCTTCTACAGCCCAGCCCGCACACTCCACTCCTTTGCCACTAACCTCCTCACTGTGGCTCATTCTCACCTGTCCCACCGTTGACCCCTGGCCCACGTCCTATCTCTGGCCTGGAATTCCCTCCCTCCTCACATCCGCCAAACTAGAACACCTCCCTGCTTCAAAGCCCTCTGAAAGCTCATCTCCTCCAGGAGGCCTTCCCAGACTAAGCCCCCCTTTTCCTCTGCTCTTCCTCCCCTCCCCATCGCCCCTATTCCCTCCCTCTTTGCTACCCCCCTCCCCACCCCACAGCACTTGTGTTTATATGTACATATTTATTATTCATTTATTTTATGAATGACGTGCATATATCTATAATACTATTTATTTACACTGATGCATTTGATGCCTGCCCACTTGCTTTGTTTTGTTTTGTTGTCTCTCTCCCCCCTTCTAGACTGTGAGCCCATTGTTGGGTAGGGATTGTCTCTATTTGTTGCCACATTGTACTTTCCAAGTGCATAGTACAGTGCTCTGCACAAAGTAAGCGCTCAGTAAATATGATTGAATGGAAGAATGAATCCTCTAGACTGCGATCTCACCTCTAGACTGTGAGCTCATTGTGGCAGGAATATGTCCATTTGTTGTTATATTGTATTCTCCCAAGTGCTTATTACATTGCTCTGCACACAGTAAGTGCTCAATAAATATGAATGATTGAATGAATTCATTCATATTAATCATATTTATATTTATAAATAATCATATTTATTGAGCACTTACTGTGTGCAGTACAAAACAAAGCAGTGTGGCTCAGTGGAAAGAGTACGGGCTTTGGAGTTAGGTCATGGGTTCAAATCCCACTCCACCAACTGTCAGCTGTGTGACTTTGGGCAAGTCACTTAACTTCTCTGTGCTTCAGTTACCTCATCTGTAAAATGGGGATTAAAACTGTGAGCCTCCTGTGGGATAACCTGATCACCTTGTAACCTCCCCAGTGCTTAGAACGGTACTTTGCACATAGTAAGGGGTTAACAAATACCATCAAAAAAAGTCACTTCACTTCTCTGTGCCTCAGTTATTCATTCATTCATTCAATCGTATTCATTGAGCGCTTACTGTGTGCAGAGCACTGTACTAAGCGCTTGGGAAGTACAAGTTAGCAACATATAGAGACGGTCCCTACCCAACAATGGGCTCACAGTCTAGAAGGGGGAGACAGACAACAAAACAAAATATGTGTACAGGTGTTCCTTCTCGCCCCCCAATGTCGCTTTTGCACTATCCCTCCTCCCCCTTCCCTTTCCTTCCCTTTCTTTGAAGCCCACATTATTCGCCTCTACGATCCCCTCCAGCTCCACCTCCAACTTCTTTAACAATTTTGACCACTTCCTCACCTTCCTTCTCTCCTTATCCATGCCCACTCTGATCCTCGGAGACTTCAACATCCATATGGATATCCCTGGTGACTCCTCTGCCGCCCGCCTTCTATCTCTCCTTGACTCTGCCAACCTCTTGCTCCACCCCACCTCGCCCACTCACCAACTTGGTCACACCCTTGACCTCATCATCTCCTACCGCTGCACTATCTCCACTCTCACCAACTCTGAAATCCCTCTCTCTGATCATAACCTTCTCACCTGCCTCCTCACTCACACTCCTCTCCTCTGTAAATCTATATTAGTACCTCACAGAGACCTCCGCTCTCTCTACCCCATCCATCTTTCTGAGCGCCTCACACCCCACCTCACCTTTCTTTCCTCTCTACCCAATCTTGATGATCAGATTATTGCTCTCAACTCTACCCTCTCTACTCAGCTCGACTCCCTCGCTCCCCTTTCCCTTCACTGCTCTCATACAACTAACTCACAGCCCTGGATCACTGCCACTGTCTGCCTCCTTTGCTCTTATGCTCGAGCTGCTGAATGCTGCTGGCAAAAGTCTAAACACCATGCCAACCTCGTTCACTTCAAGTTTACCCTTTCCTGCTTTAACTCTGCCCTCTCCTCTACCAGACAAAACTATTTCTCCTCCCTTATTGACACCCATGCCCATCATCCCCATCAGCTCTTCCATACATTTAACTCCCTTCTCAGGCCCTCTGTTCCTCCCCCTCCTCCTCCCCTCACCACCAACGATCTGGCCTCCTACTTCATTAATAAAATTAAATCCATCAGGTCTGACCTCCCCAAAGTCACTCCCCCCCCACTTCTCCAACCCCCCAGCTCTCAACCCTCTCTGCTACTCTCCCATCCTTCCCAGCAGTATCCTCAGATGAGATTTCCTCCCGCCTTTCAAGTGCTACTCCGGCCACCTATGCCTATGACCCCATTCCCTCTCATCTTAAGAAATCTCTCTCTCTGTCCCTCCTCCCCTCCTTACCTTCCATCTTCAACTGCTCACTCTCCACTGGTTCCTTCCCCTCTACCTTGAAACATGCCCACGTCTCTCCCATCCTAAAAAAACCCTGTCTTGACCCCACCTCATCTTCTAGTTATTGCCTTATCTCCCTCCTACCATTCCTTTCCAAACTTCTTGAATGAGTTGTCTACACGTGCTGCCTCGAATTCTTCAATGCCAACTCTCTCCTCGACCCCCTCCAATCTGGCTTCTGTCCCCTACATTCCACTGCCCTCTCAAAGGTCACCAATGACCTCCTGCTTGCCAAATCCAACGGCTCCTATTCTATCTTAATCCTCCTCAACCTCTCAGCTGCCTTCAACACTGTGGACCACCCCCTTCTTCTCAACACGCTATCCAACCTTGGCTTCACAGACTCTGTCCTCTCGTGGTTCTCCTCTTATCTCTCTGGCCATTCATTCTCAGTCTCTTTTGCGGGCTCCTCCTCCCCCTCGCATCCCCTAACTGTAGGGGTTCCTCAAGGGTCAGTTCTTGGTCCTCTTCTGTTCTCTATCAACACTCACTCCCTTGGTGAACTCATTTGCTCCCACGGCTTCAGGTATCATCTCTACACTGATGACACCCAAATCTACATCTCTGCCCCTGCTCTCTCTCCCTCCTTTCAGGCTCGTGTCTCCTCCTGCCTTCAAGACATCTCCATCTGGATGTCTGCCCACCATCTAAAACTCAATATGTCCAAGACTGAACTCCTTATGTTCCCTCCCAAACCCTGCCCTCCCCCTGACTTTCCCATCACTGTTCGCGGCACTACCATCCTTCCCGTCTCACAAGCCCGCAACTTGGTGTCATCCTTGACTCTGCTCTCTCGTTCACCCCTCACATCCAATTCGTCACCAAAACCTGCCGGTCTCACCTGCGCAGCATTGCCAAGATCCACCCTTTCCTCTTCATCCAATCTGCTACCCTGCTCATTCAATCTCTCATCCTATCCCGACTGGATTACTGCATCAGCCGCCTCCTCCGATCTCCCATCCTCCTGTCTCTCCCCACTTCAATCTAGACTTCACGTTGCTGCCCGGATCGTCTTTGTGCAGAAACACTCTGGGCATGTTACTCCCCTTCTCAAAAATCTCCAGTGGCTACCAATCAATCTGCGCATCAGGCAAAAACTCCTCACTCTCAACTTCAAGGCTGTCCATCACCTCGCCCCCTCCTACCTCACCTCCCTTCTTTCATTCTACAGCCCAGCCCGCACCCTCCGCTCCTCTGCCACTAATCTCCTCACCGTACCTCGTTCTCACCTGTTCCGCCATCGACCCCTGGCCCACGTCATCCCCCGGGCCTGGAATGCCCTCCCTCTGCCCATCCGCCAAACTAGCTCTCTTCCTCCCTTCAAGGCCCTACTGAGAGCTCACCTCCTCCAGGAGGCCTTCCCAGACTGAGCCCCTTCCTTTCTCTCCCCCTCATCCCCCTCTCCATCCCCCCATCTTACCTCCTTCCCCTCCCCACAGCACCTATATATATGTATATATATATATATATATATACATATATACATATTTAGCACTATTTATTTATTTTACTTGTACATATTTATTCTACTTATTTTATTTTGTTAATATGTTTTGTTTTGTTGCCTGTCTCCCCCATCTAGACTGTGAGCCTGCTGTTGGGTAGGGCGTCTCTATATGTTGCCAACTTGTACTTCCCAAGTGCTTAGTACAGTGCTCTGCACACAGTAAGTACTCAATAAATATGATTGAATGAATGAATGAAGTCATTAGAATAAACAGAAATAAAGCTGGATGCACATCATTAACAAAATAAATAGAATAGTAAATATGTACAAGTAAAATAAATAGAGTAATAAATCTGTACAAACATATATACAGGTGCAGTGGTGAGGGGAAGGAGGTAGGGTGGAGGGGATGGGGAGGAGGAGAGAAAAAAGGGGGCTCAGTCTGGGAAGGCTTCATGGAGGAGGTGCGCTCTTAGTAGGGCTTTGAAGGGAGCAAGACAGCTATCTCATCTGTAAAATGAGGATTAAGACTGTGAGCCCCCCATGGGACAACCTAACTTCTCCAGGGCTTAGAACAGTGCTTTGCACATAGTAAGCGCTTAATAAATGCCATAAAAAGAAAAAAATGCTGTATGCAGTATTTATTAAGCAATTACTGTATGCTTACTGTGGGAAAGGACAATACAACAATAAACAGTGGTGTTTCCTGCCCCAAATAAGCTCACAGCCTAGAGGTGGGGAGACAGACATCAATATAAATAAATAAAATTACAGACATATTCATAAGTGCTTTGGGGTTGGGGGCGGGGAAGAGCAAAGGGAGCAATTAAGGGCAGCTCAGAAGGGAGTGGTGATGATGAAAGGTGGGGCTTAGTCTGGGAAGGCCTCTGGGAGGAGATGTGCTCTCCATATGGGGTTGAATAAGGGAAGAGTAATTGTCTTTTGGATTTGAGGAGGGAAGGCATTCCAGGTCAGAGGAAGGATGTAGGCCAAGGGTCGACAGTAAGACAGGTGAGATGGAAGCACAGTGAGAAGGTTAGCATTACAGGAGTGAAATATGTGGGTTGGGTTGTAGAAGGAGAGAAGCTAAGTGAGGTAGGAGGGAGCAAGGTGATGGAGAGCTTTAAAGCAAATGGTGAGGAGTTTTTGTTTGATACTGTGGTGGATGGGCAACCACTGGAGATTTTTGAGGAGGGGAGGGGGGGTGATATGTCCTGAACAGTTCTGTGGAAAGATTATCAGGGCAGCAGAGTGAAGGTGTGGATTGGAGTGAGGAGAGACAGGCGGTTGGGAGGTCAGCAAGGAGGCTGATGAAGTAATCAAGGTGGTATAGGATGAGTAATGGTATTAATATGGTAACAGTTTGGATGGAAAGGGTGGATTTTAGTAATGCTGTGGAGGTGGGACCTACAGGATTTGGTGACGGATTGAATATGTGGTTTGAATGAGAGAGAGGAGTCAAATATAACGCCAAGGTTATGCACTCACGAGACGGGAAGGATGGTGGTGACATCTACAGTGATGGGAAAGTCAGGGAGAGGATACCGTTTGGGTGGGAAGAAAAGGAGCTCTGTTTTGAACATGAATCCAGTAAGCAATTAATAAATACCATAACTTACTCTTATCCAGGCAGAGTCTCCCTGTCCAGTGCTCGCGTCTGCTTGTTATTAGTCTTTTTCAACTTGTCAATTCCCCTTGCATCCAACTTTCCTCTTTCTTCTTGGAACTGTCTCTCAGGTGAAGTCACAGCAATAGCTCAGAATGACTGAGGAGCAGCCATCCTTCTTACCACTGCAGAATTGTATACCTGCTCAAACATCTTTGATGTCTGCATTCAACTTTTTTTTCCAAACTCACGTCCTGAGGAAGCTCTGTCTACCTCAGTCTTCAGCCCCTGAAACTTTTCTAATTACTGCAGTCTGGACCCTTATAATCCAGCAGCTTCTCTAAGAGCTTTTTCTGATCCTTTGGCCTCTCATGAAGCCTAATATTACATTGATTTTTGAAGGCATTTTCAGTTTCTATCATTTCATTTCTCAACTCTTTCAACCTCAGGCATATGGCCAGTGATGCCTTCTAATTATGTTGTTGACAAAAACATTTTATTTGAACCGCTCCTATTTCCTACCACTGACTCAAAAGATAAAATAAAATGAATTCTGGAAGTCTGGTTCATCTCTACAGAGGAAAAAAAAGCCTTTCAGACAAAGCACCTTCTGTACAATGGAAATATTTAGATGACCGTGAGTTCTACATTTATGGAAGGAGTAAAACTGCAGAGTAGATTAAAAGAGCCATTTAAGGACAAGTAATCCCAATACATAAATGGGATTTAGAGACATAGGGTCTGTCATGCCTTGCTAAGAAGAAATGACTCACCATGGAACTAAACAAACACTGATAACAGGGCCTCCAGATACAAAGGCCAAGTATTCAAATAATAATGTAGTAAGTTGGTATGTACAGAAGTTCTACGGATACTAGAGGTCGTTCAAGTGGGTTATGATCTAGGGAGAAGAAGAATAATTTTGGGAAGGCCTCCTGGAGGAGGGAGTTTTTTTAACTATGAGGGTGATTATTTTCGAGAATAAGCTGTCAAGAGAGGTTACCCAATCTTGGTCCCTGGAGTTCTTTAAGAACAGAATAGTCAATGACATCTCCTGAATAGTTTTATGACCTTCTCTGTTACTTGTAGATAGTTATCTTGTGGAGGATTCATGCTGTACAAGATACCCCAAGAGCTCAGCCTGCCATTCCCAGACTGAGCCCCCCTTTTCCTCCCGGACTGAGCCCCCTTTTACTCTGCTCCCCCCCATCACCCCTACTCCCTCTGTCTGCTCTACTCCCTTCTCCACCCCACAGCACTTATGCCTATTTGTACATATTAATTATTCTGTTTATTTAATAAAATAATGTGTATACATCTATAATTCCATTTATCTATTTTGCTGATATTGATGTTATTGTTTTGTTTTGTTATCTGTCTCCCTCTTCTAGACTGTGAGCCCATTGTCGGGTAGGGATTGTCTCTATCTGTTGCCAAATTGTACTTTCCAAGTGCTTAGTACAGTGCTGTGCACAAAGGAAGTGCTCAATAAATACGATCGAATGAATGAACGAATATTTATTAGAGCATAAGGGCACATGTAAAGATCTGTTCAGGTAACTACCTGAAGCTCCATTCCATGCTTTTCCCAAACCCCAAATGCAAAATTAAGGCGGTTGGTCATCTGGAATTATGTGTGATCAGGTAGACCCCTGGCCAGAATGGACTCTATCTTTATGACAGAGTATTAGTTCTGAAAAAACACACCAATTACTTACCAGTGCCAACCTGAGAGGTGTGAGTCCCTTAATTCTGAAGGCCCACAAGGTCAATAACCCTGAAAGCAGAGGCTGGCAGCAAGAAAGTTTGGATGGGTCTTGTCACATCATTCCCCCCGCCCTCAAATGTGGTCACAGAAGGGAAAAGGATTGAAAAGTAGCAAGCAGGGTATATCAGGGGAGGGATCTCCATGACTTCCTGGACGTAAGTTGGAACTTTGTTGCATCAATGTGGAGAGTCACCTCTACCCAGAGTTGGGGATGCCCACTCTGTAAGAATCTGCATGGTGCCAACTGACCAATTGGACCTCCTTGCTGGAGCAAGGAGAAATGAGTATCCCCTTGGGGAGGGAGCTCAATTGCTGGGTGATTTGAAAGGTAACCCCTGCTGGGATGATTTGAAAGATAGCCTATTTCAAGGTAATTTTGAAAGGTAGCCCTTGAAGACAACTGGTGTGTCCCTCCCAGTTCCACCAGCTGGTGGAAGTTGGAGACTTTGCTGGCCACATAAGAGTATTCTTCCCCAGTGGGAAGCATTCATGGGGTAGGAGCTAGGTGCTTTGCCATTTGTGAATAACTAAATAAGTGTATTCTTTCCAAAACAGAAGTTCAATTCACCACACAGACTAAATCTTGTAGAACTCAGCTTCTCTGATTCGCTCTCACAGGGCCAGTCCTTGAACCCATCCCTGCATGACCCCCTGTCCCCTGTCTGGAATGGATGTAGTTCTGAACACTTTTAGCCCAGGTATTTTCACTTTTGACTTCTAGCTGCCTTTTGCCAGGCTTCTGGAGCCAGGTTTCCTGTGTGGGGTGGAGTGAGAGAGTTCACAGGAATCAGAAGAGGATGCAAAAAGTCAATATCAAGTGTGAGGGGCTCAGAGTTTGCTCCAGTCAATCAATCACTAGTATTTTATTCATCATCTACTACTGTGGGCATCTACTATGTGTGATCTACTGTGTTAAGTGCTTGGAGCAGTGCAGAAGAGTTCATTCATTCATTCAATCATATTTATTGAGCGCTTACTGTGTGCAGAGCACTGTACTAAGCGCTTGGGGAGTACAAGTTGGCAACATATATAGACGGTCCCTACACAACAGCGGGCTCACAATCTAGAAGGGGGAGACAGACAACAAAACAAAACATATTAACAAAATAAAATGAAAAGAATAGTTAATATGTACAAGTAATAAATAGAGTAATAAATCTGTACAAACATATATACAGGTGCTGTGGGGAGGGGAAGGAGGTAGGGTGGGGGGATGGAGAGGGGGGAAAGGGGGAGAGGAAAGAGTGGGCTCAGTCTGGGAAGGAGGTGAGCTCTCAGTAGGGCTTTGAAGGGAGGAAGAGAGCTAGCTTGACGGATGTGCAGAGGGAGGGCATTACAGGCCAGGGGGAGGACGTGGGCCGGGGGTCGACAACGGGACAGGTGAGAGCGAGGCACAGTGAGGAGGTCAGCAGCAGAGGAGCAGAGGGTGTGGGATGGGCTGTAGAAGGAGAGAAGGGAGGTGAGGTAGGAGGGGGCCAGGTTATGGAGAGCCTTGAAGCAGAGAGTGAGGAGTTTTTGCCTGATGTGTAGGTTGATTGGTAGCCACTGGAGATTTTTGAGGAGGGGAGTAACATGCCCAGAGCGTTTCTGCACAAAGATGATCCAGGCAGCAGCGTGAAGTATAGATTGAAGTGGGGAGAGACAGGAGGATGGGAGATCAGAGAGGAGGCTGATGCAGTAATCCAGTGGGGATAGGATGAAAGATTGGATGGAGAGGAAATGGCGGATCTTGGTCATGTTGAGACCGGCAGAGTTAGTAGACATGGTTCCTGGCTTCAAGGAGTTTGAAATCTAGTGGGAGAGACAGACATTAAAATAATTTACAGATAGGTGAAAGGAGGAAAAAGGAACGTGTATGTGAGTTGGTTTGCTAGTGAAAGCGTTTATAAGATAAGCATAGAAGTTCCCATATGTATAAGGGAAGCATCATGGCCTAGCGGATAAAAGCACAGGCCTGGGAGCCAGAGGACCTGAGTTCTAAACTCAGTTTCACCACTTGTCTGCTTTGTGTGACTTTGGGCAAGTCATTTTAACTTCTCAGTGACTCAGTTTCCTCAACTGAAAAATGGGGATTCAATACCTGTTCTTGCTCCTAAGTAGACTATAAGCTTCATGTGTGATGAGGAAATAATCAACTTGTAGCTGCCTCAGCGCATAAACCAGTGCTTAATGCATAGTAAGTGCTTAACAAATACTATTTAAAAAATGCAAAAGGTGGTTTGAAGTACTTAAATGTTTAAGTGGCGTGGAAGGGAAGTGACAGTGATGATTTGAATAGAGAAAACAGGATATTAATCAGATAAGACTTCCTGGAAGAGATGAAATTTCAGAAGGAATTTGAAGGTGAGGAGAGCTCAGGTCTTTTAAATATAAAGAGGGAGGGAATATCAGGCAATCAATCAATCAGTGGCATTTATTGAGCACTTACTGTGAGCTAAGCATTGTACTAAGTGCTTGGGGGAGTACAATACAACAGAGTTGATAGACATGTTTTCTGCCCACCAAGAGAGGAGAGAGCATGAAGAAGAAGTTGGTTATGGTAAAGATAAGAACTAGGCTCAGGAATTAGGGTTGAGAGGAACAAAGAGTGTCAGCTGCTCTGTAGTGGGAGAAGAGAGTGAGTAAATCATAGGGAGAGAGCTGATTGGGTGTCGAGTTTGGTGGTTAGGGATTTCTGTTCGATGCAGAGAGGAATGGGAAACCATTTGGGATTTTTGAAAAGTGGAGAGAAGAGTGAGCCCATTGTTGGGTAGAAATTGTCTCTCTCTGTTGCCAAATTGTACTTTCCAAGCACTTAGTACAGTGCTCTGCACACAATAAGCGCTCAATAGATGCCAATGAATGAATGAATGAATGAGTGTAGAATGTCATTTTGGAGAAATAATCCAGGCAGAAGGATAAAGTTTGGACTGGATAGGGGGTGATTAGAGGCAGGGAGATCAGTGAGGAGGTTGATGCAGACATCAAGCCAGGATAAGGCAAGTTTTTACTGAGGATGGACAGAAAAATGCAGATCCTGGAAATGCAGTGGAGGAAATACCAAAAGGATGTGGCCACAGGCTGAATATGAGGTTAGAAAGCAAAAGTAGAGAGAAGGGTAATAGAGAGGATGTGAGATTGAGGAACAGGGTGGACAGTTACATTGTCAATGGTAATGGGGAAATTAGGTGAGGGAGATGATTTGGGAGGGACTCTGAGGAGTTCAGCTTTGAAGGCATTAAGCTTGATGGGCCAATGAGACATCTATGTGGAGATGTCCTGGAAGCAGGAAGAAAAGAAAGATTGTAGCACAGGAGAGAGGTCAAGGTGAGGGCAGTAGATTTGGGCATTATCTGTCTAGAGGTGGTACTGAAATCGTAGTAGTGGCTGAACTTCCAAAGGGAATTAATGTAGAGTGAAAACAGAAGGGGACTTAGAACTGAGCCTTGGCAGACCCATAGTTATGGGTGAAAGGCAGAGGAAGAACTGATGAAAAGACAGAAGAATTGGCCCCCATCAAAGAAATGTTTTAATTTGGAACAATCAGAGTACTTGGGGTGTTAATTGCACTTTCTTGCCTAGAATTTGTAAGGATTTTCACTGGCCACCTTATTAGATCTACTGCAAGATTCTACATAAGCTTCTCAAAAGTAGGGAACAAATCTATTAACTCAACTGTACTCTCCCCAGTGCTCAACACAGTGCTCTGCACACAGTGGACACTCATTAAGTACAATTGATTGCCTTTGAGCTGTGGGAGCCAATGAAACGAGAAATGTGTTTCCCCACAGCTTGCTGGTGACAGGGATCTTTCCATTTGGGGCCAGGATTTGCGTGGGAAACCAAACACTGAAAAGTCTATGCTTCCTGAGAAGTGACCTTCAGCAATGTGACTTTTTCAAGAGTCTGAAAGGAGCTTTAAAAACTACTTGTGTGTAGATAATTTAAACAGCAGAAACACTCATTGAACTTTGTGTTTGGAATCCTGAGTTTGAGCTGGGCTTGTGACAAATCTAACACTGAATGCAAGCAAAACTCACATATCCCACAGTGAATTACAATACAGGAACCTATGAGGATTCAGTCTGGTTCTTGTTGAAAACAAGGTAAGGACAAGTGATTGTAGTAAACGTGAGGGCAGCTATCCAGGTACTTAAGGCAAAATTAAAACCAAAATTTACCCTCAGAATTACTTTCTTTGGGTAAGGTAGATCCTGTGTCTGTGTAGGCATGCAACCAGGGATCGCATGCTTTTTTCATGAAGAGGGATGATAAAATCAAGTAAATAACTGAAAGTGTTCAGTAAACCAAAATATGTTCATTGAAAATGTTCCAAACTGAGCATATTAACATTCAGGACAAGGGGCTAACACTCCAGGAAGGTATATGAATACAGTCAGATATATTACTTCTCTTACTCTTAACCTTGGTTGTTCCCAACTGAATCATCTCTTTGCAATTTACAAAACAGAAAAAAATGTGGCACTAACACAACTGGCACTATGTTCTCATCCTGTTTAGCAAATTGTGCTATTAAAAAATGTACCTGTTCCATTTTAGGTGGGATAAAAAAGTCAACTACAGCTAAATTAAGAACCAACCTAACTTTCCCACAAAACTTAAACTAAACCTGAATTTTCTTGATTATGGAACAAGATATATCGATTTATGCATTTTTTGAAAAATTCTTGTGTCATTTAAGTCTCAGAGATTATGGTAAAAACCAATGTGGTATTAGCTAAGTGCTTACTATGTGCCAAGCACTGTTCTAAACACTGGGGTAGATATAAATTAATCAGATTGGACACAATCCCTCTCTGAAATGGAGCTCATAGTCTAAGTAGGAGGGAGTATTACTTAATTCCCATTTTGCAGATGGGTAACTGAGGCACAGAGCAGTTAAATGACTTACCCTTCAAAGCCCTACTGAGAGCTCACTTCTTCCAGGAGGACTTCCCAGACTGTGCCCCCTCCTTCCTCTCCTCCTCCTCCCCCTCCCCATCTCCCCCACCTTACTTCCTTCCCCCTTCCCACAGCACCTGTGTATGTGTATATATGTTTGTACATATTTATTACTCTATTTATTCATTTTATTTGTACATATTTATTCTATTTATTTTATTTTGTTAATGTTTTGTTTTGTTGTCCATCTCCCCGTTCTAGACTGTGAGCCCGCTTTTGGGTAGGGACCGTCTCTCTATGTTGCCAACTTGTACTTCCCAAGCACTTAATACAGTGCTCTGCACACAGTAAGTGCTCAGTAAATACGATTGAATGAATGAATGAATGAATGAATACCCAAGGTCACACAGTGGGCATATGGTAGAGTCAGAATTAGAACCCAGGTTCTCTGACTCTTAAGCCCGTGCCCTTTCCACTGTGCTATGTTTCACTATTTTGAAAAATAATTTCTTCTTGAAAATCTTTTGATCTGGCTAAATAAAATTAAATACAGACCACTTCACAAGTAAGTATGGGTTTATTCTCCCTGAAGTAGTTCGCAGAAGTCTGGATAAGCCTTCAATTTCTGTGGTATTTGAATAGCATCTTTTCAAACTTGCTTATCAAAATTTTCTTTTTCAAATATGCCAAAGTGCAAACTGAGGGGTTACTATCCAGGTGTAGTATCTGTCTGCTGAACAGCAAAATACACATGGGTATTTTTCAGCTCAATCATTACCTCCACTATTGCAGTTAAAATAATCTGATTTATCCTACATGACTAGAAACCCTATAAAAATATATTTCATGTTGAGTAAAAGATGTCAAGCTTTAACAGGCTTCACTTTTTTATTCAAAGATTGGTTTATGGTTGTAATTCTGTTTTGATATTTCATTAGATTTTCTTTGTAAAATCACATCTTTAGAGGCCTTCCCTAAGACCTATTTGCTCATCTTTTTAAGCATTTTGATACTGACCCCAACCCCACAGAACTTAGATACACTTTCTTAAACTTAATTATTTCCCCTCTTGGTAATTTGTTGTAATGTCTGTCTCTCCCGTAGACTGTAAGATCTTTGTGGCAGCGATTGCTTTTACTAACTCTTTTGTACTGTAATTTCCAAACTGCTTAGTTCAGAGCTCTCCACAAAATAAGTGCTCAATAAATATTACTAATTGGTTGATTGATAACATTTACTTCAAATATGCTTGAAGTTTAGTTTAGGGTTTAGTTCAGGGCTCCTGCAAACAGTAAGTGTGCAATAAATATTATTGATTGCTTGATTGATTACATTTACTTCAAACATGCTTGCAAAGAGTACTTCATTATAGGGTCCAGTTCTTCACCAATTTTTGGAAAGGTAGACTGTCATCGTCATCACTATCATCATATATATTCATTCATTCATTTATTCAATCATATTTATTGAGCACTTACTCTGTGCAGAGCTCTGTATTAAATGCTTGGGAGAGTATAATACAATGATAAACAAACACATTCCCTGCCCACAATGAGCTTTGTAATTTTTGTGAAAGCGTTCAGGAGTCCTCCAACTTTCCTTGATCCCAGTCATCTTCCAATCAATCAAGCAATCAATCATATTTATTTAGCACTTACTGTGCTCAGAGCATTGTACTATGCAATTGGGAGAGTATGATATAACAGAGGTGGTGGACATTTTCCCTGCCCACAAGAAGCTCTTAGTTTAGAGATTCCAATTCAGACTCAAGATGTGAGAGCAGAGATTTGGGAGCAAGATTCCTCAGTACTGGGGACTGAGGAGCTCTGAGGTGCTGTTAGTTGATGGCAGGATTAGGAAGGCCTCTTCCATACTTTCTCTTGGTTTAGCTTTCCAAAGCTTAGGTGTTAACCTTCCTAATGCGCTAGTTAACCTTCGTTAGACACCTCTTGTGTGTTTTTCATCGCCTCCATTGAATGAGTGAAGAAAATTCTATTCCTTTACCGAAATGTAAAAAGAAAATAACAATTTTTCACTCCCTCTCAGGACCAGCTGAAGACTAAAAGAAGCAGATAAGGAGCAGGAGACTAAAGCAGTTAGGGCACTGTAATTTTACCAAGCGCTAGTTTCAGTGATCTGTATATAGTAAGTGCTTAATAAGTAATCAATCACATTTATTCAGCACTTATTGTGTGCAGAGCACTGTATTGGAGAAGCAGTGAGGCTTAGTGGAAAGAGCACGGGCTTGGGAGTCAGAGGTCATGGGTTCTAATCCTGACTCCGCCACTGATCAGCTGTGTGACTTTGGGCAAATCACTTGACATCTCTGTGCCTCAGTTACCTTATCTGTAAAATGGGGATTAAAATGTTTGAGCCCCTCATGGAACAACCCAATTACCTTGTATCTACCCCATTGCTTAGAATAGTGCTCGGCACATAGTAAGTGCTTAACAAATAGCATTATTATTTTTATATTTATTATTAAGCACTTGGGAGAGTTCAATATAACACTATAACAGTAATAATAATGGCATTTAGACATATTCCTTGCCTACACTGAGCTTACATTCTATAATTAAACATCAGTGATTGATTACAATTTCCCCCAAATATCCCTGACTGTTGCTGGCAATATGCAAAAATGTGTCAGGAAAATATGCACAGCAATCAGTACATATAAAGCTTTTAGAATTAAAAGAAGACAAGCTAAAGTGGCAACAGGCAACATTAATCCCAATGAATAAGAAATGTATCAAGGGTGTCAGTCAAAGAATAAACAATATGAAACCTTCAACTAGCAATATGAAAGATCCTTTAGCTAGAATAGCCTAGCTTCTTTAACTCTCAGTAAAGCAATTAATCTCAGACTGCACAGTTAAACCACTACAGTAATAGGATTATGCTGTAGACTGGCTAGACCAATCCATCCATCATATTTGTTGAGTGCTTACTATGTGCAGAACACTGAACTAAGCTCTTGGGAGAATATAATGCAACAGAATTATCAGATATAGTCCATGCCCATAATGAGCATACAATCTAGAGATCTTTCAACTCTGGTTCAGACTGAGGAGAAGAGACTCTTATCAGTAATAGGGGAGCCATAGTATGGCCATCCAAAGCATCATCCAAAAGATCCCATTGAAGGTTGGGAAGGAAATTGTAAGGGAAAGAAAAATTACACTTCCCAGGATCAAAGTGTCTGACATTAGACATCTTTGTACCACACAGGCAAGTCCAGAATGCAAGCCTGTGGGGAGTGCTTTGAAATTTGCCTCACATAACCTGGAAAAAATTGAAGGTTGGTTGGTAGGAGGATCAAGGGCTGGAAAGAGTACTGAGAATAATCAATCCATCATATTTCTTAAGTGCTTACTGTGTGCAGAGCACTGTACTAAGCATTTAGAGAAGTACAATTTAACAATGTAACAGGATTGGTAGACGCATTCCCTGCTCACAACCAGCTTTAGGTCTACAGGGAAGAGTACTTAAACTATGCCCTTCTTTCATTTTCATAATCAGCTGCTGTGTCTGCACATTAACTTTTTTAAGACATTTGCAGCAATACATCACTTCAGTGAATTAATTTGTACCCCTCAGTCATGAAATACTTAATACAGCTGAAGGAAGTGAGAGGGAACAGTTAAATATTCTCTCATTAGTTGTTAATACTAATACTAATACTAATTGTGGTATTTGTTAAACATTTACTATGTGCCAAGCACTAAGCGCCGGGGTGGACATAGGCAAATTGCGGGGGGACACAGTTCCTATACCACATGGGGCTCACAGTCTCAATTCCCATTTTCCAGATGAGGTAACTGAGGCACAGAGAAGTAAAGTGACTTGCCCAAGTCACATACCAGACATGTGGCTGAGCCGGGGTTAGAACCCATGACCTCTGACTCCCAAGTCTGTGCTCTATTCATTGCACCATACTGCTTGTTGTCGCCACAAAATATGAGAGGTACAGGCATATTTTTGTCCTCTAAAACGAGCTCAAATCCTTTGAAATACTTGAAAATTCATGGCTTAATATAAGCTAAAACCTCTGAAATTTATCAGTTCTTTTTTCACCAATCCAAACAGTGCTACTACTTTTCAGGGGAGAGTTCTAGCTACTAAGAATCTGATCCTGATTCCAAGGGATCTCTAAATTTCTCCTCTGTGGAACAGTGTCTGTAAAAAGCTCTTGTGCAGGGTGGGAATCCAGGAGACTAACAGTAATCAGCTGGGTTGCTTGAAATGTTTGACTTTCTGTCATGGCCTTGGCTAGTGTGAGGTATATAAGCACCATTCCCATGCCCTTTTCCTGCTTTTTCTTTCCTTGGTGGTTCTTCATTTCTAATAACCCTTCCTTTACTTTCTTATTTTATTGTATTTTCTGGTACTTGTGAAGTGCTTCTTTTGTGTAAAGCACTGTATTAGGGCCTGGGGTAGATAAAAGATCATCAGTAGATAGAGCCATTGTCCCTCACTGGAATCACAGTCTAAGAAAGAGGGAATGGACTTGATCCCTATTTTACAGCTGAGGAAACTGAGGCACAGAGAACTTAAAGTCACTTGCCCAAAGTCACACAGCAGACCAGTGGTGGAGCCGGCATTAGAACCCAGGTCTTCTGACATTCAGTTCCATGCTTTATTCATTAGGCCACACTGCTGCTTGAAAAGCCTGCCGCTGGGTGGGGATTATCTCTATCTGTTGCCAAATTGTACTTTCCAAGCGCTTAGTACAGTGCTCTGCACACAGTAAGTGCTCAATAAGAACAATTGGATGAATGAATGAATGAAAAGCTATACTTCAAGACTGTTCATTTTTTTTTTCATGCTTAGGTTTGACAGCTTTGTACCTTCTTTTGTTTTTTAAATGGTATTCATTAAGCGTTTACTATGTGCCAGGCACTTTACTAAGTGCTGGGGGAGATATAAGTGAATCAGGGTGAACACAGTCTGTGTCTCATATGGAGCTCACAGTCTTAATCCCCATTTCATAGATGAGGTAACTGAAGCTCAGAAAAGTTAAGTGACTTGCCCAAGGTCACACAGCAGACAAGTGGTGAGCTGGAATTAGAACCCAGACCCTCTGACTCGCAGACCCATGCTCTTGAGGCCATGCTGCTTCTCTTCTTTTCCCCATCGTTTTAATCTAGTGAGTTGCAAGTGCAGACTTTGGTATTAGGTCCAGGACATGGAATTGCAAACTCCTTGGGTTATTTAATAATAATGGTATTTGTTAAGCGCTTACTATGTACAAAGCACTGAAACTCTTACGGTAGAAGCAGTTCATTCATTCGTTGTCGTATTTATTGAGTGCTTACTTTGTGCAGAGCACTGTACTAAGCCCTTGGGAAAGTACAATACAGCAATAAAGAGAGACGACCCCCACCCACAAGGAGCTCACAGCCTAGAGGTGGGTAGACAGACATCAACAAAAATAAACAGACATCAATATAATTAAATAAAATTACAGATATAAGTGCTGCGGGGTGGGGAGAGAGGGGAAGAGCAAAGGGAGCAAGTCAGGGCAGCGTAGAAGGAAGTGAGAGATGAGGAAAAGTGGGGCTTGCTTAGTCTCCTAGGGCTGTGCAACCTCTTAGAGCTATTTTCTTTTGCCACCTGCTGTATTCTTCACTCAGCTCCAGTGTCAGTGTATGAGCTTGTGTGTGACAGGGAGATCTGAAGGAATCAGTCATCAATGGTGTTTATTGGGGGCTTACTGTGTGCAAAGCCCTGGACAAAGTACTTGGGAAAGGACAATACACGTTCCCTGCACACAGTGAGCTAATACTCTAGAGTACAGTCTGGGAAGCAAAGGAAAGTTGTTGAGGGAGGGATCTGGTTGAGAGGGGTATATGAGGAAGAGATATTTGTTGGATATGTAAGGGAGAACATTTCAGGTAAAACCTTGGGATTACAGGGGGAAATTCTTTAAAAATGCCCCAGAAATCTTTGGCCAAATACAGTATGGCTGCCTCCAGACATTTGATAAGAGGAGAAAAAGGACTGTGACAACACTCCCGTATTTTTTAGAGCAATTTAGGAAAAGAATTCTTCTGAAAAAGCCGGGAATTGATATCCTGCGGATTAAAAACATTCAAGGAAATGAGAAAGGGTACAAGAGAGAAGCTCCAGTCTTCCAGTAAAATTATACGATCTTTGAACAAAGCACAAACTGCAGGACCACCCAGAGGCAGAGTTATGCCCTGCCCTGTGAGAGAAAACCCATTTGATTCTTCAGTCTGTCTCTCCCTACAAGACCCACGGCACATAAACATTGGCTGTGGCATACTAATAAGGAGGAAAGCTTAGCAGTTACTGTAGAGGCATCCTTGGAACTGACAGCTCCATATGTAACTAGAATGACAAAAAGAGCAGGGAAAATTGTGGGTTGTATGGCTAGAGGCAAGAAAGGAATCAAAGGAGAGCAGCAGTTATTCTTATTAAAGCAGAAGACACTTACAGAAGGAGACCGCACCTAGTTATTTATCATACACTCCATTACAAACTGCCACTTGAGCATCTGATACATATATGCATAGAAGCTGGGAGAGTGAAGTCAAGCAGAGTTGGACTATTTTAAGCTGGTGTGTAAATACAATGATTAAAGGAAACAAATAGGATACATAAATCACTGCATGAGAGATTGAACAAGACACTCTCTAGTGGCCAGGGGAGGAGGGTGAGAAAAACAAAATGAAATGCAAAAATATGGAAAATCTGCATTCAAGTATAGACACAATAGCTTTGCCATCCTTATCTTTTGATTTTCTTTTCTTCTTTCCGCCATTTTCTCTTCATTTTAACTGTTATTTTCTCTCTCCTCTCTCAGCCTTATAATTGCAAAACTTTCCTCAGGCCAGAAGTTAGTGCTCATTGTGAGCCAGAAATTTGGGGCCCAGAGTGGGAAAGAATTAGGCTGAACAAGGGAATAGGCAGGAACTTACTGCCAAGAGGGTGTGTAAAGTTGGGGTGGGTGCATTTAATACAAAAGCCGAAGAGCCCAGAAGATGACAGTGGTAGAACCCGAGAGCTCCACTCAGTTGAGTGTTTTGAACGACTTATTGGTCAATATTGACTCTGACTATGTAATATGCTGGAAAGGTAGAGAGGAGGGACAAGAGGACAAGTGTCCAGACTAAATCATGAATCCTAGCTGTCTAAATACAGTTAGGACACCCCCAAGTCAGCATTGGGTTTTACAGGTTGGGAGGGCTGGATTTGACACAGACAAGGCATTGGAGATGTGGTTTCTATTCCCAGCCCTGGTTCTTGCACCATCAGAATATTGTTTCACTTCTTCTAGGTCCATCACCCCCATTTGTTGAATGATAATAGTAACAACACTTCTCTGTCTGGCAGATAGATTTCATAACCTCTTATAAAAGTGTCATTATCAATACATAGATAATGAATCTCCATAGCACCACATCCTGCTATCGTTTCTTGATCTGTTTTAATTTTGTTAGTCTGCAAGTAGTCTCCCTGCTTTGGCTGTACCGTGTTTTCTGATCTCTCTTATTTTCTCAAAGTTGCATTTTCCCCTCACTGTTTAATCTCCATTTGTCCATCATTGACAAATGAGAGAGCAGTGAAAATTCATCTCTTCTAAACACACTCTTTTCCTCATCAGACAGAGAAACCAATTAGCAGGTGGTGTTAAGTGGTTTGTTATTTTATTCTTACCAGAAATTGTCTTTAACCATCAAGAAAATGAACCAAGGGAAAATTGCCATTGATCCAGCTCTGTTCATTTCCTTAGGAAAACCTATTTTGTAAATTCCAGCTGATCTTGATTCTTCAGTCCAACTTTGGCTTAAGACAACTCTATCCTGCGGCCTTTTTGCTTTACAGAGGAATAGAAGTATTGGTTCTGATTAGAGGATCGCGTTTTTCCTCCAGCAGGGAATAAAAAAGTTCAAGGGTCAGATATAGTGAAACAGCTGAGGAGAGGGTCACTCAGTTTTGAAAGCATTTGTGTTTCTTTTAATGTGCCAGTTCCCAACTGAAAACCACAGCAATAGGCTTAATTGTACAACTTTTCCTTCAATACCCTAATACTAAGAAAATTGTCTTGGGCTTCCTTTTCAAGTAAAATGAAGACCACACTTCAACATTGGGTCAAATGACACTTCTGTAGAGAATGGCGATCCTCTCCCTGTTCCCCCATTTCACTAGTTTTGGGCACAAAATATATGGGTTACAATCCTTTATGAATACTGTCTTAATGAGTTGGAGCATGTCCTAGGGAAAAAAGCATGAACCTCTCTGTCAAAGAATCTAGGTTCTAATCCCGAGTCTGCAACTGGTCTGCTATGTGACCTTGGGTAAGTCACCTAACTTCTCTGTTCTTCAGTTTCCTCCTCTGTAAAATGGGGATGAAATGCCAGTTCCTCCTTCCCCTAAAAGCGTGAGCCCCACGTAGGACAGAGACTATGTCCAATATGATTATCTTGTATCCCTCCAGCACTTAGATGTGTACAGTACAAATGTGCTGGACACATCATAAGCACTTAATGAATGTCATTATCATCATCATCATCATCATCTATCAGTCTTATTTATTGAGCACTTATTGTGTGCATATCATTGTATTAAGCTCTCGGGAGAGTACGAAATAGAGTTAGAAATATTTCCTGTCCACAGTGAGCTCAGTCTTAGAGGGGGAGACAGTCATCAATATGAATAAATAAATTATGGATATTAACATTTCTGTGGGGCTGAGAGAGCAGTGAATATGGGAGCAAATCAGGGTGATACAGAAGAGAGTGGGACAAAAGGAAATGAGGGCTTAATGAGGGAAGGCCTCTCAGAGGAGATGTGCCTTCAGTAAGGCTTTGAAGGTGGAGAGAGTGAAATGTCCGTCAAATATGATGAAGGAGGGCATTCCAAAACAGAGGCAGAATATGGGCAAGAGGTCAGCAGTGTGATAAATGAGTTCAAGGAGCAGTGAGTAAGTTTGCATTAGAGGAGTGAACTATAATAATAATAATGATGGCATTGTTAAGTGCTGACTATGTGTGAAGTGCAGTTCTAAGCGCTGGGGGGGAGAATACGAGGTGATTACGTTCTTCCACGTGGGGTTCACAGTCATAATCCCCGTATTACAGATGAGGTAACTGAGGCACAGAGAAGTTAAGTGACTTGTCCAAAGTCACACAGCTGACAAGTGGCAGAGTCGGGATTAGAACCCATGACCTCTGGCTCCCAAGCCCTTGCTCTTTCCACTGAGCCACGCTGTGGGATAGGTTGTATTAGGAGAGCAGAGAGGTGAGGTAGGAGGGGGCAAGGGGATTGAGTATTTTAAAGCTGATGGTAAGGAGTTTCTGTTTGATATGGAGGTGGATAGGCCATAACTGGAGGTTCTTGAGGAGTGGGGCAACATGTACTGAACACTTTTGTATAAAAATGATCCAGGTGGAAGAGTGAAATATGGACTAAAGGAAGAGACAGGAGGCAGGGAGGTCAGTGAGAAGGCTGATACAGTAATCAAGCTGGGATAGGAAGAGTGCTTGGATTAGTGTGGTATGAGTTTGGAGAGGAAAGGGTGGATTTTAGTGATGTTGTGACAGTTGAATCAACAGGATTCAGTGATAGGTTGACTATGTGGGTTGAATGAGAGAGATGAGTCCAGGATGACACCAAGGTTACAGGTTTGTTAGACAGGAAGGATAGTGATGCCATCTACAGCGATGGGAAAGTCATGGGGAAGAAAGGGTTTGGGTGGGAAGATAAGGAGTTCTGTTTTGGACATGTTGAGTTTTAAGTGTCGGCGGGACATCCAAGTAGATATGTCTTGAAGGGAGGAGGAAATGCGAGACTGCAGAGAGTGAGAGAGATCAGGGCTGAAGATGTAGATTTGGGAATCATCTACATCGAGATGGTAGTTGACGCTATGGGAGCAAATGGGTTCTCTGTCATCTTTACCATTATCATCATACTTTGTTCCCTTTGGTGAGTGAATGAAAGTCCAGGATAAGTAAAGCCAGGAAGGGAAAGTAGGATTCAAAATTCTCTCTGCTCTGGCCTGGAGAGTACATTTCCTGGCAGCTAAGGGAAAAATCTAACCTAAATAGCCCATCTCTCCCATCCCAGAAGTATATCAGGCACTTGGAGAGCTATATTGGCCTCTCAGGGTCACCCTAGCTCCTTTTAGTGTCTGTTGGGAGCAACATTCTGGTGCCTAAAAATTCTGAGAACTTGTGATCATTTTCCTAGAGTGACAAACCTCCTCCCAAACATGAAACAATTAGGAAGTAAGGCATCTGGAACGGGAACTGGGGCTTTAACGTTGGAGATGCTATGGGCTGGAGGTGATGTTTCTTCATTCAGTCATATTTATTGAGCTCTTACTGTGTGCGGAGCACTGTACTAAGCGCTTAGCGCTTCTTCTGGATTCTTCTGGATCTTGAAGTGGTATTGGGTTGAATTGAGTTTCCTTGGCTAAATGAATAACCCAAACACAAAATTTCCATTTTGGGGAAGAGTTTTGAAGGCTCCCCTAATCTTGTCAATCTTATGGTTGTCACCCAATATGTATACTTTGAAACTAATGAAGTAGAGCATGGGGAAACAAATGGAACACTAAGGAAAAGATCCAATGGGAGAGTAAAGTAAGGAATCCAAAGTACAATATTATAACCAAATGTGAATTTCCTTTGAAGTAAATTTTTAAAAGCTTCAATTTACTGTCAGGTGTACATGAAGACCTCATGCATTAAATCATTCTCTGCATTAATGACTTAGGGCCAAATGTAGATTTGCTACAGGTTTGTGGAAAACTTCAAACACCGATTTTGGCTTTCTTTTTCAAGTTGCCCAGAAACTAATTGCTTTTTTCATTTCTTTTTATTGAAGTGTGGAGCATTATTCTTGTAAAATATATCTCCATATTCCTGTGTTAGCTCTCTTTTGGCATTCCATTTTTGAAAAAATGTGATATTCAAGTTGAAATCCACAAATGCCAATTTACATAATTTAAAAAGATGGGGTTCGGAATTCCAATGATTCAATGTATTTTCATCTAGAAGGAAGCACTGTGAAATGTATTTGTGAGGGGAACATCACCACTCTGAATACTTTCCCTTTGTGTGTTTGTGTGTGTGTTGGTGTGCATGTGTATCTAAATGTGGCGAGGTAGAAAGAGACAGGCTGTCTCAGGATCGCACCTGGAGAGTTTCCAATATTCTACCAGTCTCGGCTAAGGGAGGGACAGTCAAACAGACGCATACCCATTTCATTCCTAGCTTGGGCAATAGCTAGTAAGTGGAAGGCAGTCTTCCACCAGTCAAAAATTACCTCTGCTGGGTAGCAGTGGCGTTGGAGAGAGATGAAGGTGGAGACTCAAGTTTACTGAGTGGAAAGAGACAATGATAAACCAATTCCATATTTTTTACCAAGGAACTCTGTGGATTACACCACCAGAACAATGGCAGATGGAGGTCGAACTTTCTGGGAGACGTGTCCATGGAGTCGCTATAGGTCAGAGATGACTCAACAGCATGATGAGACAAGAAAGAGACAGAGAGAGAGAAATGAAGACTGAGTGAGGTAGGTGGACACTGGGGTTTGCCTGTCCCTTCCGCTTGATTTGCCTGAAACAGTTGCCTTTGTTTCATTGTTGTCAGCTTTCACTCTCTGCTCTTCCCAAGCTCACCTTCTAATTGAACCTAGCTTTCTTTAGGTTTAGGGTGAGAATTAGAGGGACCTCTTCTTCATTATATGCCCCTGTTCTGGAATTCTCTTCCCACCCAAATACCACAGCCCTCCCCACTTTCAAAGCCCTTCTAAAATCCCAACTCTTCTAAAAAGCCTTGCCTGAAAAATAAACCACACCATACACTTACCCTTTCACACTGAGAAGCAGCATGGCCTAGTGGAAAGAGCACAGAGTCAGAGGACCTGACTCTACCACTTGTCGGCTGTGTGACCTTGGGCAAGCCACTTAACTTCTCTATGCCTCAGTTACTTCCTCTGTAAAATGGGGATTAAATCCTACTCCCTCCTACTTAGATTATGAGCTCCATGTGGGACAGGGATTGTGTCTGCTCATACTATCTGGAATCTACTCCAGTGCTTGGTACAGTGCCTGGTGCATATTAAGCACCTAAAAAGGACCACTAAAAAAAGGTGTCGTTTCTCATCTTCAGTCCTTGTGTAAAGATACGTATTTTGACTGAACTCTCAATTCATTTATTCTAATTTCTCCATTTTAAAACATTTCTAACTCTGCCTCCCCTCTTTAAAATGTAAGCTCCTTTAAGCTCCTTTTACTCTTAGTAAATATCATTACTATTGTTACTATTTATATACTGCCCCCAGAGTCATGTACCATTTTCATTTCCCCATCCTCATTTCACCATCTCCCAAAAGTCTCTGGACCAAGACAGTTACCTTATCACCTTACACTTGATTGCTGCACTTCAGGCTGGTCTGTTTTCAGCTATGCATCTAAACACTGTGTTCAATGCTGGGGTAGATACAGATAAACAAATCAGGCTTAGTCCCCTCCCCACAGTTTAGGTGAAGGAGGATAGACACAATAGAAAGGAGAAATGTGTCTCAGTCATCGAGTTGAGGACAATGGTAGCATTATGTAAAAGCAAGAATCAAAAATTTTTCCTTTTATTCCCCCATTCTATGACTCTCCCCTTCCACTTCTTAAAACAGCTGTTTGAGGATCCACCAATGCCCACTCCCCTCACATGCTCTAGCGAGACGCCTAGACACAGGGAGGTGGAACCCCCATTAGAAAGCATCTTGATTGTTACATCCATTTACAGTTATACTGGAGCAAAACTATTTTTGAGAAACAGAGTGCCTTAGTGGAAAACGGCACAAGTCTGGAAGTTAGAGGACCTGGCTTCTAGTCCCAGTTCCGCCACTTGCTTGTTGTATGGTCTTGGGCAAATCATTTCATTTCCCTGTGCCTCCGTTTCCTCAACTGTAACGTGAAAAGTCAATACCTTCTCTCCCTCCTACTTAGACTGTGAGCCCTATGTGAGATAGGGACTCTGATTTGAGTGACTTGTATCTACCCCAGCACTTAGAACAGTTCTTGACACATAGAACACATATGTTAATTTTAACATACTTAAAATTATTATTATAATATTATTATTATGCCCCATAGAAAAGAATAAAAACACCAAAAATAAAAGAAGTTCAATAGATCAATATGTCCTCTGCTCCAGGCTCTTTTTTATTCCTTGAACTTTTAAATTATTACTAGAATTTCTTTTAAAAATGAATAAAAGTGAAGTTAAAAAGTTCTTCCAATACTTATAGTGAAAACCAGCACTTTCCGTGGTTTAAATCTTCACTGTAAAATTTATAGTTTATAGGACTGATTGCCCAAGGGTTCAGTAAAGGAGTGAATTTAATTTTAATTTTCTTGACTAAATTTTTATGTTTCAGGAACTCACATAATATACATTTTTCCAGTTTGGAGTGCTTAGATCAATGCTGGTGGCAACTCCCATGAGTCATGGAAAATGTGCTTTAATGTGCAGTTGTATCTTTGATCTTAATGCAATCTGTAAAGGAAAGCTTCCAGTGAATCTTTGTATTTCTCAAAAACTCTTTAATTTGGGATTCAGCACTTTGCCGTCATTATCTCATGTCGGGATTATCATTTATGTTACGATTATTATTCATCCATAGGGCATATGGCAACACTCTCAATACTCTTTAATTACAGAGAGAAACTGATTCATATTATGATGAAACTTAAAATGGGAAGCAAAAGAGATACCTTATATCTGCCCCATTGCTTAGCATAGTACTTGGCATAGAAGAGAAGCAGCGTGGCTCAGTGGAAAGAGCCTGGGCTTTGGAGTCAAAGGTCATGGGTTCAAATCCCGGCTCTGCCAATTGTCAGCTGCCTGACTTTGGGCAAGTCACTTAACTTTTCTGTGCCTCAGTTACCTCATCTGTAAAACGGGGATTAAGACTGTGAGCCCCCTGTGGGACAACCTGATCACCTTGTTACCTCCCCAGCACTTAGAACAGTGCTTTGCACATAGTAATCATTTAATAAATGTCATTATTATTATTATAAGTAAGCACTTTAATTATTATTATTATTATTATATTACCACCCTTCCCCCCACTAGACTGTAAACTCCTTGTGGCAGGGAACGTGTCTACCTCCTCTGATGTATTGTACAAGTGCTTAGTACAGTGATCTGCACACAATAAGTGCTCAATAAATATGATGGATTGCTTGATTATCATTCTAATTATTATAATTACTATTACTAGTAGAGAAATGAGCAAAATATTCAGACCAATTGGCATAAACCTCCAATCTTACAGCTTCTCTTCTCAGTTGATGGTAGCCATAAACTGGAGCAGAGTATTCAGTTTTACTTCACAGGAAAGCCTCTCTGCTTTTTTTTATTTTAAAGAACCGGCAAAGAAACCGTAGTCATGCCTAGTGAGTGCAATGCATCGAACTCTCTGCCTGATATGAACAAGTGAAGATCAAAACCCATTTTATGCTCAAAAGGGGCGTAACCTCCAACGAGTGAGACAGACATAGCAATACTCCAAAGGAGGAAAATCAGAATGAATAAATAAAATTAAATATTCCATCAACCACCACTCCCAGTAAGGTCTAGTTTAGAAACCACTCAGATCTACAGTTCACTCCATTATTAAAGAACTGACTCCTTTATTCCCACATCCTACCATGAAATCTGTTAATGTTCCCTGGGCTACACTGACCAAAGTCCGGGCCTGGGGCTGGTTCATCCCTCCATCATGCTCACTCACACATCTAACATGATCTTCAATTATGTCACTGCATGCCCATCAGACAGCAAGGCAACCGTGACATGGAGAAGCTGGTGGCTGCTTCAATAACCAGACCTGAAGCCCTTTTTGAGGTCGGGGGGGGATGGCAGCGGGTGAGGGAGAGAGCTACTGGGAAAGGGAGGAAGAGGAGTCACAAGTGAGGAGGACTCCTGCGATGAATGAGTGACATTACCTATACCGGAGATGCATTTAGGATTGTAGCATTCATGGTGACACAGTCACATTCCACACCCCACAGATGCCATCGTTGGACATAAATAGTAAATAAGTGCCTGAAAGAGTTGAAGTGACGCTTGTCATGTTGTACTCTCCCAAGCACTTAATGCAGTCCTCCGCACACAGCAAGTGATTGCTTGATTGATAAAATTTGGATACCTGATCATTAGTTTAGGAAGACTTGTGTGAAGAGGTAGAACTGTAGAAGGACTTTGAAGGTGGGGAGGGTTGAGATCTGACAGATTTGGGGAGGAAGGGAGTTCCAGGCCCCGGTGACGATATGTTTAAGGGGAAGGAGGTGGGCCTGTAGCCATGAAGTAGATCTGGGAATTGTGACGAGGGTGAGCAGTGTACTTATGGATGAAGAGAGCCAACAAGTAAACTGGAGAGAGCTGGTAGAGAGGCTTGCTGGTAATGGGAAGGAGTTAATTTCATCGACAATATTGACAGCCCATAGAGTCACCACTAAGCCAGTTTCTACTGGTCTGGTTTTAGGCTTCCTGCCCCCTCTTGTATACAAGAACTATCCCAAAACCCGCTCCCTGTGGCCAAGTCTCCTCCAAGCACACAGAAACCACAGCTGCAAGCCTCCTGTAGTATAGGAGGAAGGAAGAAAATATTTTTATCCCCATTTTACAGATGAGGAAAATGAGGCACAGAGAATCAAGTGGACTAGAACACGAGTCTTCTGGAGCCCAGCCCCATGCTCTTTGCATGAAGCCCTGTTGTCTCCCTCTTATCCCAAATCTGAGAGACCACAGCTTTGGTGATATTCCAAGCCCTCCAAAAATCCCACTTCTATTTGACTACTCTGACTAAGGAGCTACTGTGTGCAGAGATATGTAGTAAACTCTTGGAATTATGAAGAGAAAGTAAACTCTGATCCTTGACATCAAAGAATAGCCATCTTTGGTGAGTTCCCACTACAGAGTTAGCACAAGCCTCTGGAAACAGGAGGAGTGGTTTGGGGGTGTATAAATAAGCAGCATGGTGTAATGGATAGAGCACAGACATGGGAACCAGAAGGTCATGGGTTCTAATCCCAGCTTCACCATTAGAGAAGCAGCGTGGCTCAGTGGAAAGAGCACGGGCTTTGGAATCAGAGGTCATGCGTTCAAATCCCGGCTCACCAAGTGTCAGCTGTGTGACATTTGGCAACTTCTCTGTGCCTCAGTTACCTTATCTGCAAAATGGGGATTAAGACTGTGAGCCCCCAGTGGGAAAACCTGATCACCTTGTAACTTCCCCAGCACTTAGAACAGTGCTTTGCACATAGTAAGTGCTTAATAAATGCTATCATTATTATTATTATTATTATTATTATTATTATTATTACTGTCTGCTGTGTGACCTTGGATGAGTCACTTCACTTCTCTGGGCCTCAGTTATCTCATCTTTAAAATAGGGATTGAGACTGAGCCCCGTGTGGGACAGGGACTGTGTCCAATCCAATTTTCTTGTGTGCACTCCAGTGTTCAGAACAGTACCTGCCACATAGTAAACACTTAACAACTACCATAATAATTATTAATTATACTGCCCAGTCTTCATTTTTTCACCTAGCTTGGATTTGCACTGTGCACATATGAGCATAATCAGCACACACAAACACACTCAGAATAGAAGTAAGAGTTTCAATAGTATTTAGTAAGTGCCCATTGTGTGCAATGCCCTCAATATTTTGTGTCTAAGTGCTTTGAAAATTTCAAAAGAAGAAGAGGCATGTCCTCTACCCACAAAGAGCTTTCACTGCAGAAGGGAAGACAGGTATAAGTAATATTTACAATTAGTGGAATCAGAATAAGCAACTGGGATTTGCTGTAAGCCCCATCTTAGACCATGAACCCACTGTGGGACAGGGACTCTGTCCAAACTAACTTTCTTCTTTCTAGCCCAGTTTTAATAAAGCGTTTGGCACATAATAAGCACTTAACAATTATTATTATTACTATCATTATTAGAGGCATTTTATTACTATTATTAAAATCATTAATGATACATAATAGACAAGTGATAAAGATGAGAACAAATAAGCACATAAGTGCTAGAGATAGGCAATAGGTTGATATAACTCGGTGTGTTGGGAATTAATTGAGAAAGGGAAGGGAAAGAATTGAGAGTTTATCACTCTCATGGGAACCAGACTTCTTATCCAGGGGAATTTTCATCAGTCAGAGGTACCATGCTTTTCTGAACCACCAGATTGAATACAAATCCCAGACTTCCTCCACTAATATGAAAGTTCCTCTGGTTAGGAGGAGGAAGAGGAACTGAGGCTGACCCTGGTATTACTTAAGTCAAATGGCGTAATGCATTAATTAGGCCATGAGAAGCAGCATGGCTCAGTTGAAAGAGCATGGGCTTTGGAGTGAGAGGTCATTGGTTTGAATCCTGGCTCTGCCACATGTCTGCTGTGTGACCTTGGGCAAGTCACTTAACTTCTCCGAGCCTCAGTTACCTCATCTGTAAAATGGGGATTAAGACTGTGAGCCCCACGTGGGACAACCTGATCACCTTGTATCCCCCCAAGAGCTTAGAACAGTGCTCAACAGTGAATAGTAAGTGCTTAACAAATGCCATCATTATTAGTATCATTATTACTATCAGATGCGGCAACTACCACAGCAGCACTGAAATTTACTGAATACATATGTAGTGTTGGAATGAAAAGAGACACAAATATGCAAGGAGATGCAATATACAAGTGAAGAAAGCACAAAACAACACAAATGAGTGAAATAGTTACAAATGACAGACGGGAGCTCTGATAAGGTCTAGGGAGTAGTTTGAGTGATTGCAGCAACTACTCACAAGGATTTAATCAAGGTAGGCTTCCTAGAGGAAGTGGGTTTTGGTAGAATTTTAAAGGAGGACTTGGGGAAAAAGGCGGCAGTGGGTTTTCTAGGCTAGGGCAATGGCATCTGTTCAGTGGCTCAGAAACAGATGAATTTTAAGCTGTTTGATTTGTATGGAGCAGAGAGAAGGAATGTGGTGGATGTTAGGGAAAATAGTTAACTGAGGAAAAGGAGAACTGATAGAGGGACTTGAGGTTAATCTCTGGATTCCCATTTGATTCAAGCAGTAACTGAAAGCCACTATTAGCAGGGATTGCACCTAGCATGTTCACTGTATATACAGTGCTCTGCCTAAAGTCTCAAGAAATGCTAATGATTGTATATGAGGGAAGGGTAACTTGATCATATTGAAACTTTAGGAAGATGATTCTATCTTGGTTTAACTGAAACAAAGAAAGAAATTGGGAACTATTTTAAAAGGATGGACAGATATGGAACCTTAGGGGAATCTTTCCAATTAATAATTGACTATAACACAGTTACAGAATCTCCCAACACTGCTCATTTCTAAGAAGCAAGGAATTTGAGAGTCTGTGATTTGCATAGATATTATGCAAACTGCATATTTTCTATCATATATTTTCTTTCCGTAACTGTCATTTTAATTCTGAAAATTATTACAAGCTCAATATGTAAATGATAGTTTATGAGGGATGGCATTTTATACCCAGTATAAAGAATAGTACAAAGCCGGTCGGGGTGGTGAACAGAATTAGGAGAGAGATCTATGAAATTATTTTGATTCCTATTTTTCTAAATGACAACATAAATTTATGAAAGTCACCCAGACCTTCTTTGAATGACTATGCATATGAATATTATTTCACAATGTGTTAGAAGCAGCATGGCTTAGTGGAAAGAGCCCGGGTTTGGGAGTTAGAGGACTTGGGTTCTAATGCCGGCTCTGCCACTTATCAGCTGTGTGACTTTGGGCAAGTCACTTAACTTCTTTGTGCTTCAGTTACCTCATCTGTAAAATGGGGATTAAGACTATGAGCCTCACCTGGGACAACCTGATAACCTTGTATCTCCCCCAGCGCTCAGGATAGTGCTTGGTACATAGTATAGTAAATGTAGTAAGCGCTTAACAAAAACCATTATTATTATTATTATTAATGTTTTGAAAATACACCCGTTGCTTAAGACCTCCCAACAGGATCAGGGGCAAAAACAATGTAAAGCCCAGATGAATGTTTAAACTGAAGAGTAGAGAGATTTCCTAATCAGAGTCATTTTGACCATTTTCTGGGCTCAGTGCAACTTACAGGCAGAAATGGATAGACTCCGTAGGCTACCCAGAGCCGCTTCTGAATCAACAGGAGAAAAATTCAACAGCTGGGTGTTCCAATGGGAAAACAGCTGACTAACATAGGTGATGAAGAGCACAGTTGCTCCTGAAGTGGCGACTCTGGCAACCACCTACTGGTCTACCTATCCAGCCCACATATTTTATTTCTCTGGTGCTAACCTTCTCACAATGCCTCAATCTCACCTGTCTTGCCCCTGACCCCTGGTTCTCATCCTG
Organism: Tachyglossus aculeatus; assembly: GCF_015852505.1. Classification (NCBI taxonomy): domain Eukaryota; kingdom Metazoa; phylum Chordata; class Mammalia; order Monotremata; family Tachyglossidae; genus Tachyglossus; species Tachyglossus aculeatus. Next base: position 26,154,531 of record NC_052075.1, on the reverse strand, counting down.
CCTCTGGCCAGGAATGTCTTCCTTCCTCAAATCTGCCAGACAATTACTCTCCCTTCTGTTCAAACCCTTATTGAAGGGACATCTACTCCAAGAGGCCTTCCCAAACTAAGCCCCAGTTTTCTTCATCCCCCACTCCCTTCTGCATCACCTGACTTGCTCTCTTTGCTCTTCCCCCACCCCCACAGGCCACAGCACTTATGTATATATTTTAACTTTATTTATATTGAAGTCTGCTTATTTGTATTGATGTCTGTCTCCCCACCCCGCCCCCCAAGACTGTGAGCTCGATGTTGGCAGGGATTTTCACTGTTTATTGTTGTATCGTACTTTCCCCAGTACTTAGTACAGTGCTCTGCACACAGTAAATGCTTCATAAATGTGATTGAATGAATTAAAGAATAGGTAGTCTACCAGGCTAGAGCATGGTACAAAGATGCAGTCACTTTTGAGGCAAATGGCTTGGTAGAAAAACATTTGGGTGTGCATTTCAAAATTTCAATCTTCCTGCTTAAAGGAAGACTGCCACAGTAAGAACATGACTGTCACGATAGTGTCTATGATCAGCTCATTAAATGTGAATAATGGCATAGCTGGATTTTGGAAATACCCTGTCATTTGCTCAAAGAGTCATATGTGCATATCAAGAAAATACCTGTTTTACCAAGTAACCAGTCTTTGGAAGCCACCCTTCACCTACGCCTTCCTCTTTCTCTCTCCTCAGTATTCTTTCACTACACTGCCCTGTAGGGACCATTTTCCCAGCATGGCTGGGAAATAGTCTTGGCTCTAAGGACAACTGCCTTGGAGAAACTTAGAGAGAATTAATCAATCCATCAATCAATGCTATTTTTAAATAATATTAATAATAATAACAATGGCATTTATTAAGCACATACTATGTGTAAAGCACTGTTCTAAGCACTGGGGAGGTTACAAGGAGCCCACGGGGGCTCACAGTCTTAATCCCCATTTTACAGATGAGGTCCCTGAGGCACAGAGAAGTTAAGTGAGTTGCCCAAAGTCACACAGCTGACAATTGGCAGAGTCAGGATTTGAACCCATGATCTCTGACTCCAGAGCCCGTGCTCTTTCCACTGAGCCACCATGCTTTTCTGAGCACTGAATATGTGCAGAGCATTGTGCTAAGCAGCTGGGAAAGTACAATACAATAGAGTTGTTAGGCATGATCCCTGTTGGCAGGAAAATTACATTCTACTGGGGGAAACAGACATTAAAGTAAATTACTGAGAGGAGAAACAATAGAGTAAGAGGATATGTACATAAATGCTGTGGGGCTGAGGTGAGGATCAAAGTGCTTAAGGGATACACAACCAAGGAAATAGTTGACTTGTGGGGAGAGAGGATAGGGGTTATGGAGGTTTGATCAGGAAAGGCCTCTTAGAGGACATGTGGTTTTAGGAGGGTTTGAAGGTGAGGAGGGAGGGAGGTTTCAGATATGAAAGGGTAAGGGGTACCAGGCCTGAGACTGGGTGGGGGAAAAGAGCCGGTGGCAGGATATAGGAGAGTGAGGTACAGTAAATAGGTTGGCATTAGAGGAGCAGACTGTGTGGATCAGTGAGGTAAGGTAGGAAGGAGAGATCTGACTAAGTGCCGTAAAGCTGATGATAAGGAGTTTTTGTTTGATGTAGAGTTGGATGGGCAACCATTGGTGATTTTAGAGGAGTGGGGAGATATGGCTTGAACACTTTTCCAGAAAAATGATATAGGCAGCCTAGTGAAGCATGGACTGGAAAGGGAAGCGACAGGAGGCAAGGAGGTCAGTGGGGAGGAGGATTCAGTAGTCAGGACAGGAAATGATAAGTGCATGTATGAGAGAAGCAGCATGGCTCAGTGGAAAGAGCACGGGCTTTGGAGTCAGTGGTCATGGGTTCAAATCTCGGTTCCTCCAGTTCTCAGCTGTGTGACTTTGGGCAAGTCACTTAACTTCTCTGTGCCTCCGTTGCCTCATCTGTAAAATGGGGATTGACTGTGAGCCCCACCATGGGACAACCTGATCTCCTTGTAACCTCCCCAGCACTTAGAACAATGCTTTGCACATAGTAAGTGCTTAATAAATACCATTATTATTATCATTATTAGCATGGTAGCAGTTAGAGAGAGGAAAGGGTGGATTCTTGAGCAGTTGTGAAAGTAGAACCAACAGCATGTTCTGAGAAATTGAACCCGAGTAAGCTTGTTCCTATTTCTGCAGCCCGTACACCTTTCCAGCTCTCAGAAGCAACAAAAAACGTTCCTTATTTAATCATTATCATCAACTGGCATTATTGAGAACTTACTATGTGCAGAACACTGAATTGAGGGCTTGGAAGAGTAAAGTAAAAGAGAGTTGAGAGACACTTTCCCTGCCCTCAATAAGCTTACAGTCTAATGTGGATACTTGTTGCCTTACAGGCCATGAAAGGTAACTAGCCTTCCCAGCTTTATCTTACAGTCACAATTGCCATAAATATTTCAAACATTTTTAGCTCCTTTGCTCTTTTTATCTCGATATCATATCACTTGTTTCATCATATCACTTCTGCTTTCTCTGGACACCTGTATTATATAGCGTTTCATTCCTGTTCCATTCTGGTTTATTACCAATATCTCTCCTTTCATTTGTGTGCTGTGTCCTCCCTCAGACACAGAAATGTCTTCTCCTTCTGTTATTGAATGTCTTCCTTTCCCTCCATTCTGAAATTGAATTCTCTGTCTCCTGTTATGGTATCTTTCTAGAACGATATCCATATTCTCCAGGTTTTGAATTTTAAAATATAATTAAAATCATCTTTTCTGTGCCCTATCTTTCTTGTAAAAAGCATATTTTAATATTTCAGTCAGTTGAGTGTAATAACCAACAATATATTACAAGGAAACTAATAAAGAAGGCAGGGAATGGCTGTGAGCAGCTTGCAAATTGTACTTTTTTCGGTGATTTAGAGCTTCTTGATTCCTGATAACAAACAAGGGTATCATTACAGAGGTAGAAGAAATACGTCTTACTGTCACTCTTTCGCAAAAGTGTTGGGAAAACATAATCACCACCAGGTGACAGACAAAGAACAATGGAACTGATGAGGGGTTGAGGCACCTCTGTTATGACATTAGTAGATCATCTGAGCAGAGGTTTCCCCTTCATCTCAGGAGGAGTCAAAGAGTTCAGGAAATGCCACGGGGCCTCTAAAGGAAGCGCTCTTCTGGCTATATCAATGAAGCAAGCTCTTCCATCGTCTTCCATTAGGTATTTTTGGACTCTCCGGAGGCTAAGTCATACCCACAAGGGTCCGAGGGGGATGAATAGTGGTCGCTATGATGCCCAAAGGAGCATCGTGAATAGAGAAGTGGATGGGTGAGCATAACTACAGGAGCAGGATTATGGACCCTCCTATGGAGAGCAACAGTTGGGCTTTGGTTAGGAAGTTTCTGGATGGAGAACCTCCAGAGGAAGAAATTGAATAAAATAATTGTGGTTGGCACAGTGCCATTCACAATCCCTACCCCAGCCAGCTCTGTTCTCACTGGCATACGGTGTGAAATGGGTAAGGAGCTGGATAGAGGTACATTGGTAGGAATGCTAACAGTGACAGGAAAAGAAACAGGAGCAGAATGGGTGAGTAGGGGCTATGAGCAGACCAGACATTGCTGTTGAGTTTCCTATGTAAATCTTGTTAGATCCAAGGTAAAAAATTGTAACATTAATATGGAGACAAATGAGTTAGATTCTCCTCCTACTTCTAGCTCTTTCCATGGTCCTAATAGTTATGCTGTTTATCCAGTACTTCATGCTCGACATACAGAAAGGTCTTAACAAATGCAAGATTGTGAGCCCACCGAGGGTCAGAGATTATGGCAAATGCCCATCTGCATATGGTTTTACATCGTACTTTTTTAATGGTATTTGTTAATCACCTACTATTTATCAGTCTTCTAAGCGCCGGGGTAGGTACAAGTTAATTAGGTCAGACACAGCATCTGCCCCGCATGGGGCTCACAGTTTAATTAGGAGGGAGAATTGATATTTTACCCCTACTTTACAGTTGAAGAAATGGAGGCACAGAGAAGTTAAGTGAGTTAAGTGACTTGCCCAGGGTCACACAGCAAACAGTTGGCAGAGCTGGGATTAGAACGCAGGTAGTCTGACTCCCAGGGCCAAGCTCACTCCAGTAGGCCACACTGTTTCTCTGTGTGCTCTACATGCAGTAAGCATTTAATAAATACTATTACTACTGCTACTATTAATGAGAACATGTCTAAAACAGAGCTTCTTATCTTCCCACTTACACTCTGTCCTCCCCCTAAGCTTCCCATCACTGTAGACAGCACCGCCACCCTTCCAATTTCAGAAGGCCCTAACCTTGGCATTATCCTTTACTCCTCTCTTTCATTCAACCCACATATTCAATCCATCACTAAATCCTGTGGATTTAACCGTTACGATATTGCTGAAATCCACCCTTTCCCTCCAGCCCAACGTCTACAACATTGCTCCAATCACTTATTCTACCCCGTCTTGACTATAGTATCACCCTCTTTGCTGACCTCTCATCCTCCCGACTCTCCCCACTCCAACCCATACTTCACTCTGCTGCTCGTATCATTTTTCTACAAAACCGCTCAGGTCATGTTGTTCCACTCTTCAAGAACTTCCAGTGATTGTCCATCCATCAAACAGAAACTCCTCACCATTGCCTTTAAGGCACTCAATTACCTTGCCTCCTCCTACCTCACCTCACTACTCTTCTACTACAACCCAGCCCACACACTTCACTCCTCTATGCTCACATTCTCCCTGTGCCTCAATCTTATCTATCTCACTGCTGATCCTGCCTCTGACCCAGAACGCCCTCCCTCCTCATACCTGACAGAGTTACTTTCCCCCACCTTCAAAGCCTTATTGAAGACATATCTCGTCCAAGAGGCCTTTCCTGACTAAGCACTATTTTCCTTTTCTTCATCTTCCTTCTGCATCGCCCTGACTTGCTCCCTTTATTCATTCCCCCTCCAAGTCCCGCAGCACTTATGTACATATTTGTAATTTATTTATTTCTGTTAATTTCTGTCTCCCAGATGGAGACCATAAGCTCATTGTGGATAGGGAATGTGTCTGTTATATTATTATATTGTACTCTCCCACGTGCTTAGTCTAGTTTCCTGCACACAGTAAGCACTCAATAAATGTGACTGAACGACTGAATGGCATGAGTTCCTGTAATGAACTCATAGGCTCCCTAATGGACTGGAAGAGTACCTGCACTTTTCTATGCCTCTAACATTAACAGAGAGGTCCAGGAAATTATTGAGATCCATGAATAGCCTTTCTTACCTTGAAATTTAAAAGAAAGAGTTTAAGATGTTCAAAGTTTCTACCTTTACCAGCCAGAGAATTGGCTTAAAATATGTCATCCAATCAAAAGGATTCATCAAGCTTCCACTTTTAACCTCTAGGAGTTTACAGTATAGAAGAGGAAGAAGGTAAAGAGAGAATCAGGAGCAGAGAAAAAGATAGGCATAGATATATGGGATAGAAAAAAGGAAAACATAAAAGCCTGGCAATAATAATGTAGAGAGGGTCAAAAAAGGGACTTTGCTTACCACAGGATAATTTAAATTAAACAGTAGTAAGGCCCTTTCTGATTGGGAAATCACAGATATCTGTAAAGTTGCCAAGGGAGATCGTGGAATCTTTCTGCATATATTTAAGGATGGAGCCTTACTGGCATGGTGCATTGTGCAGCTGAGATTTGTCCTATTCATTCATTCAATCATATTTATTGAGCGCTTACTGTGTGCAGAACATTGTACTAAGCACTTGAAAAGTACAATTCGGCAACAAATCGAGAACTCGACCTCCTGTCTCTCCTGGTTTCAGTCTATACTTCACTCTGCTGCCAGGATTATCTCTGTACAGAAACGCTCTGGGCATGTCACTCCCCTCCTCAAAAATCTCCAGTGGTTTCCTATCAACCTTCGAATGAAGCAAAAGCTCCTCACTCTCGGCTTCAAGGCTCTCTATCACCTCGCCCCCTCCTATCTCACCTCCCTTCTCTCCTTCTACAGCCCAGCCCACACCCTCTGCTCCTCTGCCGCTAATCTCCTCACCGTGACTCGTTCTCGCCTGTCCCGCCGTCGACCCCCGGCCCACGTCCTCCCCCTGGCCTGGAATGCCCTCCCTCCACACATCCTCCAAATTAGCTCTCTTCCTCCCTTCAAAGCCCTACTGAGAGCTCACCTCCTCCAGTAGACCTTCCCAGACTGAGTCCCACCTTTTCCTCTCCTCCTCCTCCCCTCCCCATCGCTTTCTCCTCCCTCCCTCTGCCCTACCCGCTTTCCCTCCCCATAGCACTTGTGTATATTTGTACATATTTATTACTCTATTCATTTTATTAATGATGTGTATATAGCTATAATTCTATTTATTCTGATGCTATTGACACCTGTCTACTTGTTTTGTTTTGTTGTCTGTCTCCCCCTTCTAGACTGTGAGCCCGTAATTGGGTAGGGACCGTCTCTATATGTTGATGATTTGTACTTCCCAAGTGCTTAGTACAGTGGTCTGCACAAGGTAAGCACTCAATAAATGATTGAAAGAATGAATGAATGAAAGTAAGCACTCAATAAATACGATTGAATGAATGAATGAATGAATGAGACCATCCCTTCCCAGCAATGGGTAGGCAAGTCCTTTAAGTTCTCCTTGCCTCGGTTCTTCTGTTTTCCCTTGTACTTAAACTTTTAGCCCCGGTTGGGACAGGGACTGTGTCCAATTTAATTCACTTGCATCTACCCCATAATTTAGAACAGTGTTTGACACAGAGTAAGCGCTTAGTAAATGCCATTAGAAAAACTCAATCAGCTCATTTTCTACTGCCACCTAGACTGCTCACTTCAGTCCTCGAACTTAACCTACTCACTGTAGTTGGCTGTTAACTTTTTTGTCACTGATCCCATACTCATGTCCTCTCTCTGGCCAGGAACTCCCTTCCACTTCATACATGACTGACCATCACTCTACCATTCATTTATTCATTCAATTGTATTTATTGAGCACTTACTGTGTGCAGAGCACTGTACTAAGCAGTTGGGAAGTGCAAGTCAGCAACATACAGAGACGGTCCCTACCCAACAACGGGCTCACAGTCTAGAAGCGGTAGACAGACAACAAAATAAAACATGTGGACAGGTGTCAAAATCGTCAGAACAAATAGAATTAAAGCTATATGCACATCATTAGCAAAATAAATAGAATAATAAATATCTACAAGGAAAATAAATAGAGTAATAAATCTGTACAAATATATATACATGTGCTGAGGGGAGGGGAAGGAGGTAGGGTGAGGGGGGATGGGGATGAGAGGAAAAAAGGGGGCTCAGTCTGGGAAGGCCTCCTGGAGGAGGTGAGCTCTCAGTAGGGCTTTGAAGGGAGAAAGAGAGTTAGCTTGGTGGATGTGCAGAGGGAGGGCATTCCAGGCCAAGGGGAGGACGTGGGCCGGGGGTCGACGGTGGGACAGGCGAGAACGAGGCATGGTGAGGAGGTTAATGGCAGAGGAGTGGAGGGTGTGGGGTGGGCGGTAGAAGGAGAGAAAGGAGGTGAGGTAGGAGGGGGTGAGGTGATGGACAGCCTTGAAGCTGAGAGTGAGGCGCTTTTGCTTGATGCGTAGGTTGACAGGCAGCCACTGGAGATTTTTGAGGAGGGGAGTAACATGCCCAGAGCATTTCTGCACAAAGATAATCCGGGCAGCAGAGTGAAGTATAGACTGAGTGGGGAGAGGCCGGAGGATGGGAGATCAGAGAGGGGGCTGATGCAGTAATCCAGTCGGAATAGGATGAGAAATTGAACCAGCACAGTAGCCGTTTGGATGCAGAGGAAAGGGCGGATCTTGGCAATGTTGCAGGGGTAAGACCGGCAGGTTTTGGTGATGGATTGGCACCCTTCAAAGCCTTATTAAAATCACATCTCCTCCAAGTGACCATTTATAACCATAACATTTGATATGCTTGTACATACATGCATAGAGAAGCAGCATGACTCAGTAGAAAGAGCTGGGCTTGGGAGTCTTAGGTCATGGGTTCTAATCCCAGCTCAGCCACTTGTCAGCTGTGTGACTTTGGGCCAGTCGCTTAACTTCTCTGTGCCTCAGTTCTCTCATCTGTAAAAATGGGGATTAAGACTGTGAGCCCCATGTGAGACAACCTTGATTACCTTGTATTCCCCTCCAGTGCTTAGAACAGTGCTTGGCACATAGTAGCAGGTATATATATATATGCAGGTATATATATATATATGCAGGTATATATATATATATATATGCAGGTATATATATATATATGCAGGTATATATATATAGATATCTATATATATATACCTGGAGCTGGGATTAGAAGCCAGATTCTTCTGGCTCCCATGCCCATATTCTATCCCCCAGTCCACGGTGGCTACTCTGCACATTGTTTAGCCCATGACAAGTCATGAAACTCCAGATGGTGTGGTAGTTCCATGCACAATGGTGATGATGATGCCATATGTGGGGAGAACAATCCCTTACCTAGCTGTTCTGATCATCCTTGGATGTACTTAGTACAGTGCTGTGCACATAATAAGCGCTTAATAAATATGATTGAATGAATGAATGAATGTCCAAGAGCACTTCTAGATTCTGAAGCTCCTGAAGGAATCACTTTAGCTTGACAATCTCCCTTCATGGGAAGAAGAATTGCCCACAGAATCTCAGGTACCCAATTGTCTCAAACATCATAGACCTGGCTTACAGCTCTGTAGAAGAGTTTCACCTCTACTTCTGCCTATGATTACCCACAAGATATAAGAGCACTTTGGTGTTCCATGGCCTCAAATCCAGCACTATGCTATTGCTAATTTAATTTTCCCACAGTATAGCCTTTCTCTCTGCAAATGTATCTTGGGACGATGAGTGACAACGGAACTTGTCTAGGAGAGCAAACCAGCTCTTGAACTACAGTCTACTGAAATTAAGAGACCAATATTCATTTTGCCAGAATAGTTCAATCTACAGAATGTCACTGAAAGCCCACTCTTGAAGCATTAGTTCATTTAACCATGACAATGTCCCTATAACTATTGTAACAGGCCAAACAGTTCTATCGTCAGTTAGATGGTTGTTTCTAGGAACATGGCTTTCAACCAGAAAAAAGAAATGAGGCAAAGGACAAATAAAGATCATCTCAATTCTGGAAGTCATGCTGACCTCTGAATTTCCCTTTTTAGCCCCAAAATAGGTCCATGGCAGGAAGGAAAATTCATTTGAAGTGCAGAATGTGGCAAATATAGCTCTCTGTTAATAGCTTATGGAAGCACCCAAGAGGGCAGATATTGAAGACATTTTATTCACCAGGATAACAGAAATAGTAAGGGTGTTCCTTTTTCTTTTTTTTAATAAATTGAAATTATATTATAGAGTGCATCTTGACTATTTCTTGAAATTGCTGAAGCATTCCCAAGGCCAGTGCCACGATGGCAGATGATAACAAGATAGTAGGTTTTTCAGACATTCTGCCAAAATCAATAGTATTTTAGTGGAGCTTCAGTGAGAAAACAACTTGTCATGCCAGCAGCTAGAGCAATATGTGTCAACAAAAAGAAACTGTTCTTTTTACATGCTCCAGCCTAATAGAAGGCAATGTTAAGCATGATTGCTGGTGGTATTATATCACTGATGAAGGGGATAACTCTGATTCAAAGACCAATGTATAATAGTGAAAAAAACATTTGTCCTAACTTACAACTTTTTAGAGACAACTGCCATCAGTAACCTACAGGAGGGATCCTTGATTTCATCTTTTTCCATTGGGAACGCAAGGTTATCATCTTTGCCACAGCAGGCAAATGACAAAGCAGCTTTTGACTCAGTTACAATACCCCCTTTTTCTGGAAACATTATCTAACCATGGCTTCATCAACACTGCCCTTTTCTGGATCTCCTCCTATTTTTCGGACCTCTCCTTCTAGGTCTACTTTGCTGGCTCCTGCTCTGCTTCCCATCCTCTAGCTGTGGAGCACCTCAAAGCTCAGTTCTAGGTCCCCTGCTATTCTCAAGGTACACCTTTCTCCTTTGGAGAACTCTTTTGCTCCATGGCTTCAACTACATCTCTAAAGAGATGATACCCAAATCTACCTTTCCAGCCCTGACCTTTCTCCTTCTTAGTGGTCTCACATTCCCTCCTGCCTTCAGGACCACTCTACTTGATTGTCCTGCTGACACCTAAAACTTAACATGTTCAAAACAGAACTCGTCATCTTCCCACCCAAACCCTGCCCTCCACCTGTCTTTCCCATCACTGTAGACAACACCACTACCTTCCCGTCTCACAAGTTCATACCCTTGGCATTATCCCGTACTCACATTTTTTATTCAATCCCCATATTCAGTTTGTCACTAAAATCTGTCAGTTCTACCTTCACGGCATCTCTAAAATCTACTCTTTCCTCTTCACCTTAACTCCTACTGTGCTGATCTAAACATTTACTTTCCCACCTTTACTACTGCATCAGCCTCCTCTCCAACCTTGCCTTCTGCCTCTCCCCTCTCCAGTCTGTACTTTGCTGCCCAGATTAGGTTTCTGAAAAAAATATCCAGTCCATATCTCCATACACCTTAAAAACCTCCAACGGCTCCCCATCCACCTCAGCATCAAACAGGAGTGCCTCTATCATAGGCTTTATCTATCATAGGCTCTATCTTTCAGTCTCTTTTGCAGGCTCCTCCTCCCCCTCCCATCCTCTTACGGTGGGGGTTCCCCAAGGTTCAGTGCTTGGTCCCCTTCTGTTCTCAATCTACACGCACTCCCTTGGTGACCTCATTCGCTTCCACGGCTTCAACTATAATCTCTACGCTGATGACACCCAGATCTATATCTCTGCCCCTGCTCTCTCCCCCTCCCTCCAGGCTCGCATCTCCTCCTGCCTTCAGGACATCTCCATCTGGATGTCTGCCCTCCACCTAAAACTCAACATGTCCAAGACTGAACTACTTGTCTTCCCTCCCAAACCCTGCCGTCTCCCTGACTTTCCCATCACTGCTGACGGCACTACCATCCTTCCCGTCTCACAAGCCTGCAAACTTGGTGTCATCCTCGACTCTGCTCTCTCATTCACCCCTCACATCCAAGCTGTCACCAAAACCTGACGGTCTCTGCTCCGCAAGATTGCCAAGATCCACCCCTTCCTCCCCATCCAAACCGCTACCCTGCTTGTTCAAGCTCTCATCCTATCCCGTCTGGACTACTGCATATGCCTTCTCTCTGAACTCCCATCCGCGTGTCTCTCCCCACTTGAATCCATACTTCACGCTGCTGCCCGGATTGTCTTTGTCCAGAAATGCTTTGGGCATGTTACTCCCCTCTTGAAAAATCTCCAGTGGCTACCAATCAATCTGCGCATCAGGCAGAAACTCCTCACCCTGGGCTTCAAGGCTCTCCATCACCTCACCCCCTTCTACCTCACCTCCCTTCTCTCCTTCTACAGCCCAGCCCGCACCCTCCGCTCCTCTGCCGCTAATCTCCTCACCGTGCCTCGTTCTCGCCTGTCCTGCTGTCAACCCCCGGCCCACGCCATCCCCATGGCCTGGAATGCCCTCCCTTTGCCCATCTGCCAAGCTAGCTCTCTTCCTCCCTTCAAAGCCCTACTGAGAGCTCACCTCCTCCAGGAGGCCTTCCCAGACTGAGCCCCCTCCTTCCTCTCCCCCTCGTCTCCCTCTCCATCCCCCCATCTTACCTCCTTCCCTTCCCCGCAGCACCTGTATATATGTATATATGTTTGTACATATTTATTACTCTATTTATTTATTTCACTTGTACATATCTATTCTATTTATTTTATTTTGTTAATATGTTTGGTTTTGTTCTCTGTCTCCCCCTTCTAGACTGTGAGCCCACTGTTGGGTAAGGACTGTCTCTATATGTTGCCAACTTGTACTTCCCAAGCGCTTAGTACAGTGCTCTGCACACAGTAAGCGCTCAATTAATATGATTGATTGATTGATTGGTTTAAGGAGCTTAAAATCAACTCTCACCCTCCTACCTTACCTTGCTGATCTCCTACCACAATGCAGCCCTCATACTTTGATCCTCTAATCCCAAGATAACTCTCTGTACCTTGGTCTCATCTAGCTCACCAGTGACCCTTTGCTAACATCCTCCCTCTGACCTGGAACTCCCTCCTCTCTCATATCTAACAGTCTATCATTCTCCCCACCTTCAAAGCCATCCTTAAATCACATCTTCTCCAAGAAGCCTCCCGTAACTAACCTCTAAGTTCTCCTACTTGCTTTCCTTTCTGGGTTGTCTATGTAGTTGGATCTATACCCTTTAAGCACTTGATAACCACCCACACTCAAACCCACACCACTTACAATACAAATGGTTCTACCCTGCCATTTCCCAAATTTGTAATTCATTTTAACTTCTTTCTCAGCTTTTGAGCAGGGATCATGCCTGCTAACTCTATTATACTGTACTCTCCCATATGCTTAGCAAAATGTTCTGTACACAGTAAGCCATCAATAAATGCTATTGATTGATTGATCAGTTGAAGCTGGAATTTGAACCCTGGCAGGCTCAATCCTGGACTTGTGCTCTTTTCACTAAGCATGCTTTTTTCTGCTTCCTTTGTTTAGGGATGAACCATCTATAATCTCCAACATTTTTCTTCTGCTTTCATGCATTACCCCCTATGAACTCTTTGCCCCTGAATTTTTCTCAGTGCCTTTCAAAAATGCCAATATTTACAGCCTGCCCAACTTCCTGTGGAGAGGAATTTTAAATGTTTCAGATTTCTCATTGAGGTGTTCCTTTATGTTGGTTTTGAACCTCCCACCATCAGGTTTCATGTATTGTGGGATTTTGTGAACCATAATTGTGCATTTACCCTATTCCTCCTCTACTATCAAAAATAATCAATGGTGTTTTTTGAGCACTTATTGTGTGCAGAACACAGTACGAAGCCCTTAAGAAAGTCCAGTATGGGATCTCTGCCTATAAGGAGCTTATAGTCTACAGGGGGAGGCAGACATTAAAATAAATCCAATGCTTGAAATAAATAAATGGGCAGAGAATTGGCCTTGGATCACCATCCAGATACTCTGAGAATCATTTGGCTTCAATACAGTTAACACCTTTTCCTAGATGACTAGCTGCAAAACCTCTCTTTCAAGTACGGACAATGTTTCTTTGTGAAGAAGAAGCCAAAACAGCTCTAGACATTTAGGAATCAAATGACAAAAGGACCATCAGTCAGTGTCAGTAATGGTCTTATCAAATAACCAAAATACATGGACAAAATCTCTCAATCAGAAGGGTCATCTTTCCCAGTAAACAAGCTCTGATAATCCTGCTAGTAATTTCTAGATTGGGTCATTTTGTGCAACTGAACTCATTGTTAAAACAGTATTTTTCAACAATATTCTTTTTCATGCCATTTTATCAGCTGCCTTCATATTTACATATTTCTCCAATATTGATTCGTTGTTTATTTATTTAGCCACTTGGGCTTTTATTTCTATTTTCCTACTCTTACCTATGTAATATCCCTTAATTTTGTCTCATTTTCCCCCTTTGAATAATAAGCTCCTCAAGGGCAGGGATCATGCCTTTTAGATCTTTTGTACATTCTTCAAACAACTGAGAAAGTGCTTTTCCCTGAATATGTTCTAAAAAAATAGTGATAATGGAGTCTCCTGTTGAGAAAAATGGGAAATCTTTGGCCATAAATCTTTTGGATTGAGAACCTGAGTGAATGACCCTATTATAAGGTTAGTGGTTTTCAAGGAGCTATCTGTCGTTTCAGCCAATCATTTTCCTGCCTGGGCACCGGCTATCAATCGATCACTCAATCAATTAATCAATCATGCTGGGAATCAGCATGGCCTAGTGGATAAAGCATGGGCCTGAGAGCCAGAGGACCTGGGTTCTAATCCCTACTCTGCCATTTCCCTACTGATTGTCCTTAGGCAAGTCACTTATTGCCGATGCCATTTCCCTACTGATTGTCCTTAGGCAAGTCACTTATTGCCGAATTGTACTTTCCAAGCACTTAGTACAGTGCTCTGCACACAGTAAGTGCTCAATAAATACAATAAAGAATGAACTTCTCTGTGCCTCAGTTTCCCTCCTACTTAGACTTTAAGCCCTATACGGGGCGAGGACAATATCCAGCCTGATTAACTTATATCTACCTCAACATTTAGAACAGTAGTTGACACCTAGTAAGAGCTTAACAATTATCAAAAAAAAAATAAATGAATCGATGGCATTTATTGGAGTCTTACTGTATGCAGAGCGCTGTACTAACACACTAAAATGAACATTGATTTGGTTTCTCAATTCCCAGTCTTGATTCTTTACTGCTACAAAAACACCTCACTTTGACCATATTCACAAAAACTTTCTCCCAGTTCCAGGACGCTAACCCTTCCACCTTTTCATATGCCGTCTTCTTCAAAGCCCCCACCACTAAGACAAGTATCAACCTACTGGCCTAGATGAGACTGGTCAGCTAAAAGTTTGAATTCCCCTTTCTTGGCCTACAAAGCCAATCAGCACTAACCCAGCTTTACAGTGCTAATGCAGTGCTTAGAGAAGCAGCGTGGCTTAGTGGAAAGAGCACAGTGGATTGGGAGTCAGAGGTCGTGGGTTCTAATTCCAGCTCTGCCACTTGTCTGCTGTGTGAACTTGGGCAAGTCCCTTAACTTCTCTGTGCCTCAGTTACCTCATCTGTAAAACAGGGACTAGGACTGTGAGCCCCAAGTGGGACAACCTGATTACCTTGTATCTACCCCAGCGCTTAGAACAGTGCTTGGCACATAGTAAGCGCTTAACAAATACCATAATTATTATTCTTATTAATGGACAGAGATGGATGGGAAGGAATACACTCTGGGGAAAGCACAAGATAATCAGGTTGGATACAGTCCCTGTCCATAGAGGTACTCACAGTCAAAGTAGGAGGGAGAAGAGACATTGAATCCCCATTTTGCAAGATGAGGAAACTAAGGCCCAGAGAAGTTAGGTGACTTGAACAAGGTCACAGAGCAGGCAGGTGGCTGAACCATGCTTGGTACCCTGTTCCACTGACCCTTAGGCCCATGCTCTTTCCATTAGTACACACTGCTTCTATTGGGCCACCCAGGTGTTATCCCATTCCAGAGCCCAGGACATTTCCAGGAACTTAATGCATGACACCTTTTCACTAGGATTTCCCCCCTGTATTTGCCCCTCCCTCAGCCCCATAGCACTTATGTGCATATCCATAATTGAATTTATATTAATGTCTGCTTCACCCTCTAGATTATTAGTTAATTGTGGGCAGGGAACATGTCTCCCAACTTGGTTCTATTCTACTCTCCAAAGCGCTCAGTAAATACAATGGACTGATTGATTGATTAATTAGGGTCAGGGAACAGCAAAGATAGAGAGGTGAGCCCAGGTTCTATGCAATAAGACGATCTTCATGCTTCTAAACCTCACCACCCTGTGGTGTCTCACACATCCTCTTCCTCTTTATTGCCAGTCATACAGTTATGGAGAAATAAAACCATACTTTTCAAAACTCAGCAACAAGATTTGTAGATTTTGCCAGGGTTTGATATCTACTCCTGGTCACAGACACAAAGTGCATTTTGAAAAATGAAAGTTCAATATATTTGTGCAATTGATGAAACTCATTTGCTTTTCCCACTCTTGTATAGGTAGGTAGCTGGTCTGACACTTTCTGAATCAATTTAACCAAACTTTCAATTGCCATTCTATGCCGTCTGCAAAACAGAACAGATATGAGCTGAACAAAAATGTGTGCCTTATAATAATTAATAGAGTATCTATAATCATTTGGATATTTGAACCCTTCATAAAATGTTCTATATTTTAAGAATAACATTATCACAATTGGATGTTGTCCAAAAAGATTATTTTTGATTGACCTAGAGCGGCTGTTATAAAATCTAATATACCAGGCTAATTTTCATATTCAGTCTGGGAAATGGAATTCTCCCCGACACAAAGAATCCAATAAAATAATATTTTTGCTATATAAGATTTTATGATGTAGCCTTTGATTTTACTTTAACACCTTGCAAAAATGATAAATCAGTTTGTTCCAATAACAACAGCAATTCATTCCCCCACATTATGGTAACCTGACCATGGAATACTAATTCCAGGCACTGGTTTCAAAATGCCACCCTCAGAGTGATTACTTTTCCAATATTTATTTTTATCAGGCTTTTCTTGGGCGGGGCAGGCATGTTACCCATAAAAATGGGAATGTCAACAGCTCAACATGAACTGCTGCAGAGTCCGATTTATCTCTGCTCATAGAAATATTTTTTTTCTGATGACTCATGTTCAGTTTTTCATCATAATTCCATACAATGCAGATCCTTCAATCCCAAGCAATAAAGTCTCTTCCAAAGAGAAATCTTCTGCTTCTTTCTTAAACTCAACTTTTCTTTAAAAAGTCTTCTCACTTAAATTGCTGCCAGTAAAGATTGTCTCTTAGCACCCTGTTCACAAAATGCAAGCTTCTCTCAGAATGCACTTTGGTACTGGATCAGCTGAGGTTCCCAGCAGAAATGCAGGCTTGGGTGAAGAAAGTGACTGGAAGGAATGGCAAGACGTCCCTATGGTCGACTCCTAGTTTCCCCTCCTCACCTGCCTTTGCTCTACTTTCCTTCTATCCCAGGTAAATGCAGAATATCCACTTAGCCAAGAACTCTCTTCAGTTCCTGCACTCCCCTGGAATGTGGGAGGAGGGCTAGAGAGGCACTTTGGTCATCTGGGCCCAGTAGAAGGGATTTCTGAATGAAAAAAGGAAAATGAACTCCCACTGATTCTAAAGGACTTTTAGCACCCTGAAGAGGTACGTGATGCTTTAAGCACAACCGTTCGGGGCCTTTCCCAAACTATCCTTCTCATATTCTATCCTCTGAAAATTGCTCATTTGTTTCTTTCCTAACTCACTTCAAATATATCAACCCTCCCTCCCACAGATCTTCTCCAGGATCCTCCAGTGCAGCCCATCAAAACCTTAACCCAATCCAATTCTCCTATGGTTTGTGTTTTTCTCAGAGCTTGCAAAGAGAGGAAATCTGTAGGTTCTGGGCCTCAGGTTTCTCACCGCTGTTTTGAAGTGTTTCTTTTTGGATTTGTTGTATCCTGACTAAAGAAAGACTTCCCCAGGGACAGCTATATGTCGGCTTCTTTGTTGTTGGGGAAGTGTTGTTTTTTAAAACCAGGAAAAAATGTCTTCCATAGCCAACTTGGCAGAAGATGAAATGATCCAATAAGAGACTGAGAAAGTTCGCAAATGCATTTTGGGGTGGTTCATTTATTTTTATGTCAGAAGGCCTCCAGGAGTTGATGGCAAAGACTGTGCCTCACTCTCCTATGACATATGAAGCAGATGAGGCCCCAGAATAGTTCCACTAAGAGGGCACCCAGATAAATTCCATCTTGGAACCCTATTCAGGACCCATAACTCAGCTGCTTACTTACTTTTTTATGTTTCTTTTACAGTGTTTATTCTGTGCTAGGTTTACATTGGCCTCTCAAGGTCGCACCTGGAGAGTTTCCAGTACTCTACCAGTCTCAGCTATGAGAAGGATAGTAAAGCAGAGGCTAACCCATTCCATTCCTAGCGTGAGCAGTGGCTAGCAAATGGAAGGCAATCTCCTACAAGTAAAACTCGCCAATGCTGGGCAGCAGTGGCATGGGAGAGAGTCGAGGATAGAGTCGAGTTTACTGTGCATAAGGAGGTAATGGTAAACCACTTCCATATTTTTACCAAGAAAAGTCTATGGATACAGTACCAGACGACTGCAGTTGGAGAGTGGGGTGTTCTGGGAGAGATGTGTCCGTCATGTCACTATGGGTTGGAAATGACTCGACGGCATAAGACAAATCAGGTGTGTATTAAACTCTGGGTAGACACTGGGTAATCAGTTTGGGCACAGATACTGTTCCACATGGGGTGCACAATCCTTCACAGATGAGTTTACTGAGGAACAGATAAGTGACTTCCTCAAGATCACACAGCAAACAAGTAGAGAGCTGGATTAACATCTATGTCCTCTGACTCTGGCCCATGATCTATCCAACTCTGTTACAGTGTTGTATTGCACTCTCCCAACAGTACAATGTTGTGCATGCAATAAGCGATCAATAAATATAACTGATTGATTGACCCACTAGGCCACACTGCTTCCCATACTGAGGGGGAATCATGAAAAAAGAGGTTTCAAGCCAACCCAGCATCCCTCCAGGAAAAACATTATCAACCACTCACTCTGTTGTCATCTCCCCCAGTCTCTTTTGAACCCTAGAGGACAGGATCTGCATCATTTATTTCTATTCTAGTGAATTTTAAAGCACATAGTGTAGTGTTCTGCACAGAGTAGAGTAGGTTCTCAATAAACATTATTATTATTATTATCATTATCATATTTATTAAGCACCTACTATGTGTCATGCGCTTTCTGAAAGAAATTAATTCTCTGGTCCTATACTTCAGAGTTGTTCGTTTGCAGGCTTCTAATCTCTTAATTTGGTAGCAGACCTTTTTTGAAGTTTGATTTTGGACATTCTAAGGGTCAGCCAGTCAGTCATATTTATTGAGAGCTTATTGCATGCAGAGCAGTATACTGAGCACTTGTGAGAGTTTAATATAACAATATAACCGACACAGTCCCTTCCCACGGTGAGCTTACAGTCTGGGAGGGGCGAGGGGTTGGTTTGTCAGGATGGCTGATTCTGAGATTATTGTAGAAGCCCAAAGAGCCATTCTCAGTATGACAAAGAGATCATACAGTTGATTTTTTCTTGGGTGAAGGCATCATCCCATGTGAGGGGAAAAATATTGATCAAATGAAGCAGCTTCTTGTTTACTGTGAGGGTGAGTTGGTCGCAGCCTCCATAGCAGCAGCTGGACTTGGTGATCATGCAGTTGGAACAGTTATTCTTGGAAGAACAAAGGAAACTGCCCTCTCAAAGGTCACCAGTGATCTCCTCCTTGCCAGATTCAGTGTCTTCTACTCCATCTTAATCCTCCTTCACCCCTCAGCTGCCTTTGAAGGTGATGACAAACCATTCCCTTGGAGTCATTATCCAACCTTGGCTTCACTAACACTGTCCTCTCCTTGTTCTCCTCTCCCTCTGGAAGCTCTCTCACGGACTCCTCCTCTGCCTCCCACTGCCTACCTGGGAATCCAGCAAGGTTCAGTTATGGGTTCCCTTCTATTCTCTATCTCCATCAGAAAACTCCTTCATTCCCATGGCTTCAACTGCCGCAGATGATTTTGAAATCTACATCTCCAGCCCTGATTGCTCTCCCTTTTGGCGTTTTCATATTTCCTCAAGCCTTAAGGACATTTCTTCTTGGATGTCAGACACTTCAAGTATAATATGTCAAAAATAGAACTCCTCATATTCCCCCACAAACCCTGTCCTCCCCCTGACTTTCCCATAACTGTAGGCAGCATCACCATCCTTCCTGTCCGAAGGGCCTCTATATGTTGCCGATTTGTACTTTCCAAGCACTTAGTACAGTGCTCTGCACCCAGTAAGTGCTCAATAAATACAATTGAATGAATGAATGAATGAATGAAAGGCCCATAATACATCCCTCTCATTTAACACACATATTCAACTGTCACCGAATCTGGTAGGTTTAACCTTCACAATATCACTAAGATCCAACCTTTCCTCTTCATCCAGTTACCACACTAGTCCAAGTACTTAAGTCAGTGAAAAAAGCACGGGCTTTGGAGTCAGAGGTCATGGGTTCAAATCCCGGATCCACCAATTGTCAGCTATGTGACTTTGGGCAAGTCACTTAACTTCTCTGTGCCTCAGTTACCTCATCTGCAAAATGGGGATTAAGACTGTGAGTCCCCTGTGGGACACCCTGATTACGTTGTAACCTCCCCAGCACTTAGAACAGTGCTTTGCACATAGTAAGCACTTAATAAATGCCATTATTATTATTATTTATTATTATATTCCACCTTGATTATTGTATCAACCACCTTTGTTTTTGTTTCATTTATTTTCCTACAAAACCATTCAGTCCATATTTCCCCTCTCCACAAGGACCCACAAAAGTTGTCCATTCACCTCTACCTCAAATGGAAACTCCATAGCACATATTCAAAGAACTAAAGCCCCCTGCCCCCCTCCTACCTTACCTCCCTGAATTCCTATGACAATCCAGCCCACACACTTAATTACTATCTTGCTGCAGACCTTTAGCCCGTGTCCTGCCTTTGGCCTGGAACAAACTCCTTATTCATATCCAACAGAGATCACTCTCCCCACCTCCAAATCCTCATTAAAAGAACATCTCCTCCAAGGGTCTGTCCATAACTAAGCCCTCATTTACTTTTTTCTCACTCCCTTCTGCTTTTCCCTTGCACTTGGATTTGCAACTTTTATTCACAATTTCCTCAGACCCACAGCACTTGTGTACATATCCTTAATTCATTGATTTCTGTTTATAACTGCCTCTTATCTAGGACTGTAAGATCCTTGTGGGCAAGGACTGTGTCTACCAACTCTGTTGTATTGTAGTCTTCCAAATGCTTCTTACAGTGCTTTGCATACAGTAAGTTCTCAGTAATTACAATTAATTGATTGGGCAATGTAAGTCCCTGGTGATTCAATCAAGGAAGATGTGTACAGCTTATTAGAAGGCCAAAGACTTTGACTCTCTGAGATGACAGTGTGGCTCAGTGGAAAGAGCACGGGCTTGGCAGTCAGAGGTTGTGGGTTCTAATCCTGGCTCCCCCACATGTCTGTTGTGTGACCTTGGGCAAGTCACTTAACTTCTCTGAGCCTCAGTTACCTCATCTATAAAATGGGGATTAAGACTGTGAGCCCCCCATGGGACAACGTGATCACCTTATATCCCTCTCAGCGCTTAGAACAGTGCTTGGCACATAGTAAGCACTTAACAAATGCCATCATCATTATGGCATGCAGGAAAGGCTGCTATAGATGCTGCAGATGAGGAGCTGTGGAGAGCACAGGATGTGTTATGGTCCAGATGGGCAGTGAATAATAGCAGCCTGTGGCTGATTGAAGTCAGGCTGCATCCGGTGGGCTGGTTATGATGAAAACATCCTGCAGGATCTTAGTAGGTGCCTCCACCAGCTACTTTAAAAGGTCCTTTGACACCAAATCTGAGCTACCTGATCCAAGTATATATTGGAAGCCCCCAGAAGGGGTTCCCCCAGGGGGTAACCTCTTAGAGTCAGAGCTAATACTGGGGGACACTATCATTTCCAGTTACTGTCCAATAGGGGTACCTCACTGCCCAGTGGGGAACAGGGGTGAGACAGGCCCCTCTCCTTCACCAGACTCTTGCTGAGGTGCCCCTTACCCCCACAGTCTCAAGTTCCTCTCCTTCAATTGACTCCTTCCAATCTGGCTTCCATCCCCTTCATTCTGCAGAAACCGTCCCCTCAGAGATCACCAATTATCTTCTTGCCAAATCTAATGGCCCCTACTTCATCCTAATCCTCCTTGACCTCTCAGTTGCCTTCGACACTGTCTACCAATCCCTTCTCCTGGAAACCTTGCCCCTGCTTACCTCACCACGCTACTCTCCTACTACAACCCAGCCCACACACTTCACACCTCCAACCTTTTCACCTTTTCACTGTACCTCAATCTAGTCTTATCTCCCCACCTACCCCTCCTGTTCATTCTTCCTCTGGCCTGGAATGCCCTCCCTCCTCAAACCTGTTAGGCAATTACTCTCTCCCCCTTCAAAGCCTTATTCATTCATTCATTCACTCATTCAATGGTATTTACTGAGCGCTTACTGTGTGCAGAACACTATACTAAGCACTTGGGAAGTACAAGTCAGCTTCCCTGACTAAGCCCTCTTTTCCTCTTCTCCCATTCCCTTCTGCTTCACCCGAACTTGCTCCCTTTGTTCCTCCCCCCTCCCTGCCCCATAGCACTTATGTGAGTATCTGTAATTAATTTTTCTATATCAATGTCTGTCTCACTGCTCTAGACACTAAGTTCATTGTGGGTAGGAACTGTGTCTGTTTATTCTTTTATTATATTCTCCCAAGTGCTGTGCACAAAGTCCTCAATAACTACAATTGAATGAATGAATGAAACATGATCCAACCTCGGCTTCATACTAACATGGTCCTTTCCTGGTTCCCCTCTGATCTCTCTGATCACTCCTTCTCAGTATCCTTTGCAGGCTTCTCCTCTGTCTCCCACCCGCTAACTGTGGGTATCCTTCAAGGTTCACTTCTGGGTACCCTTCTGTTGCCCATCTACACTCATTCCCTTGGAGAACTCATTAGCTCCCGTGGCTTCAACTATGACCTCTATGTGGATGATTCTGAAATCTACATCTCCAACCCTCATCTCTCTCCCTCTCTACAGTCTCACATTTCCTCCTGCCTTCAAGACACCTCTGCTTGAATCTCTAACATAACATGTCCAAAATAGAATTCCTTCTTTCCCCCAAAACCCTGTCTTTCTCCTGACTTTCCAGTCACTGTAGACAGTATCACCATCATCTTGTCTCACAAGTCCATTACCTTGGCATTATCCTTGACTCATCTCTCTCATTCAACCCACATAGTGTTTTGCACATAGTAAGCGCTTAATAAATGTCATTATTATTATTAGTATCATTATATTCAATCCATTACTAAAGCTTGTCAGTTCAACCTTCGCAACATCACTAAAATCTGCCCTTTCCTCTCCGCTCAAACTGCTTCCACATTAATCCAAGCACTTTTCCTATCCTGCCTTGATTCGTTTATCAACCTTCTTGCTGACCCCCCTGCCTCCCATATCTCCCCAGTCTAGTCCGTACTTCACTCTGCTTCCTGGATCATTTTTCAAAAAAACGTTAAATTTATGTTCCCCATTCCTTGGGAACCTCCAGTGGTTGCCCATCCACCTCCATATCAAATGGAAACTCTTTACCATCAGCTTTTAAACACTCAATCATCTTGTTCCTTCCTACCTCACCTCACTGCTCTCATACTAAAACCCAGGCCGTGCACTTCACTCCTCTAATGCCAACCTAGAGGAACATTTCTCTACACCTTAATCTTGTCTATCTTGGTACCAACATCTCCACCACATCCTGTTTCTGGCCTGGAACACCCTTTCTCTTCATATTCATTCCTCCTCCTCTTCCTCTTCACACTCCAGACAATTACTCTCCTCACCTTTAAAACCTTATTAAAGGTATTTCTCCTCCAAGAGACCTTCCCTTTCTAAGCCCACATTTCCTTTACTTCCACTCCCTTCTGCATTGTCCTGATTTGCTCCCTTCAATCACCCCCACCCCCAGCCCCAAAGCATTCATGTACATATATGTTGCCAACTTGTATTTCCCAAGTGCTTAGTATGGTGCTCTGCACACAGTAAGCACTCAATAAATACAATTGAATGAATATCCATAATTATTTTTTATATTGATGTCTGTTTCCCATTCTAGACTGTAAGCTTATTGGGGACACAGAGTATGTCTGTTATATTGTTCTTTTGTAATAATAATAATAATAATGACATTTGTTAAGTGCTTATTATGTGCCAAGCACTGTTCTAAGCACTAGGGTAAGTACAAAGTAATCAGGTTGTCCCATGTGAGGCTCACAGTCTCAATCCCCATTTTACAGATAAGGTAACGGAGACATAGAGAAGTTAAGTGATTTGCCCAAGGTCACACAGCAGACAAGTGGTGGAACTGGGATTAGAACCCACGACCTCTGACTCCCAAGCCCGTGCTCTTACCACTAGGCCATGCTGCTCCTAAGTGCTTTCCCAAGTGCTTTGTGAGAGTATTCTACACACAGCAAATGATCAGTAAATATGATTGATTGATGAGGGAAGAAAGAGGGTTAACTTGGGAAACTTAAGTATTTTTCCTGAGGAAGCTTTAGGACTTTGGATCTGCAGTCAGAAGTCAACCTAGAGGATGCTAAGGAGTGAAAGGAGCAGCTCAAAAACTAGACCTGGCTGTGGCCCAGGAGGGATATGAGGTGTATATTGGGAATGTGTTCAGTGAAGCCCTCAGGAGATGGGGTGAGCACGTTTGATGCTCAGATGGGCCCCACACTGATTTCTCTGATTCTTTGGGAACCCCACCCCAGGGTTTGTCCTTGGGGGACTCTTCAGAGAAGAGGACACCTACAGGGTCAGCTTTGTGTGGAGAGATCTTGGCTGAGAGAGAGAGGAGCTAGGTACTGTTGAATCCAAACAGCAGGAACTTCTAGAGAAAGGAAAAATATAAATCCTGACAGCAGCATTGAAGATGCTCTAGGTGTGAGAGGGGTTCATCCCTAATCAAACTGGAAACCAGCCTTCACTTATCATAGAAAGTCGGGTATAGCAAGCCAATATTGGTTGAGGTGGTAAATTCCCATGTGTGGAAAAAGGGAAGCAGGTCTCTCAGTCATTTAAGAATCTTGGGCATTTCCACAGTCTCCAGAGAGGACCCCCAGAGAACATTTGGATTAGGTAAACCGCTGAGTAAATTGCTACTTTAAAGAAGGTTAAATGACATAGTGATGGATGGAAAAAGATTCCAGAACATACTGAGAGAATTTGATACTGCCTACAGATTACAGTTTCTATGAAACAGGATTTCTTATTTTTTTTGCAAGTTCACTCTATGATCTCAGTGATGGAAGTAGTAATGATATTCATTGAACATACCCTGGGAGCAATCAATCATTTATATTTATCTAGTGCTTACTGTGCACAGAGGATGTACTAAGCACTTGGGAGATTACAATATAATAGAGTTGGTAGAAGTGTTCCCTGCTCACAAGGAGCTTAATGTCTAGAGGGTAGACAAGAATTAATTGTAAATGAATAAATTACGGGTGTAAAAATAAATGCTGTGGGGCTGAAGGTGAGGTGAAAAAAGTGTGCAAATCCATGTGCAAAGTCAATGCAAAAGGGAGTGGGAGAAGAGGAGATGAAGACTTAATTGGGGAAGGGCTCTTGGAGGAGGTATGACTTTAATAAGGCTTTGAAGGTGGGGAGAGTGATCATTTGTTGGATATGAAGAGAGAACAGGTTCCAGGTCGGGGCAGGACATTGGGAGGAGTCAGTGATGAGATAGATGAGATCGAAGTACAGTGAGTAGTTTGGCATTAGAGAAGAAGAGTTTGTGAACTGCATTGTAATGTAATGGAAGAACAGCGAGGTGAGGTAGGAGGGGGCAAGAGGTTTGAGTGTTTTCAAGCCAATGGTAAGGAGTTTCTGTTTAATGTGGAGGTGGATGGGCAACCACTGGAGGCTCTTGAGGAGTGGGGAAACATGTAGAAAAGAGTGAAATATGGACTGAAGTGGGGAGATACAGGAGAGAGGGAGGTCAGCAAGGAGGCTGAGGCAGTAATAAGGTGGGATATGATATTTTAAGCAGTCCATCGCTTTGCCCCCTCCAACCTCACCTCACTTCTCTCCTTCTACAACCCAACCTGTGCACTTCACTCCTCTAGTGCTAACCTTCTCACTATGTCTTGATTTCACCTGTCTCACTGCCGACCCCTAGTATATATCCTGCCTCTGGCCTGGAATGCCCTCCATCCTCAAATCTGACAATTACTCTACCCCCTTCAAAGTCTTATTGAAGGCACATCTCCTCCAAGAGGCCTTCCCAGACTAAGTCCCACTTTTCATCCCACTCCCACTCTCCCACTCTCTTCTTTGTTAGCCTGACTTGCTCCCTTTTCTCTCCCCACTTCAAGCCCCTCAGCATTTACATACATATCTGTAATTTTATTTATTTCTATTTATGTCTGTCTCCCCCCCCTCCCCACAGAGTATAAGCTCACTGTGGGCAGGGAGTGTAACTATTTATTCCCGTGTTGTACTTTTCTAGTGCTTAGTACAGTTCTCTGCACACAGTAATTGCTCAATAAGTGGCTGAATGAATGAATAAGTTCTTGGATTAACAAGGTAGGAGTTTGGATGGAGAGGAAAGGGTGGATTTTAGTGATGTTATGAGGGTTGAACTGACAGGATTTGGTGACATTGAATATGTGGGTTGAATGAGAAATGAGTTTAGGGTAACGCCAAGGTAATGAGCTTGTGAGTCAGGGAGGATGGTGGTGCTGTCTACAGTGATGGGAAAGTCAAGGGGAGGAGAGGACTTGGATGGGGATATGAGGAGTTCTGTTTTGAACATGCTAAGTGTATGGTGTTTCAGGACATCCAAATAGCACTATACTAAACCAATTTGAAAATGCAAAAGAAGCATTAGACACAGTCCATGCCCACAAGAAGCTTACACTGTATTAGATACGAAATAGTCACAGCACATTCAGTTGACTAACCCACCAGCCATCTCTTATAAATAAACACTTACCTAGTTTTTTTAAGCCCATTCTCAGCACCTATTATATATCTTTATTCAATTGTACATTGAATTGTGTATTTCAAATTATTCTATTTGTGAATCTTTTTATATCTGTCTCCACCATTTCTAAATAAACTCCCTGGGTGCAGGGAGTTTAATGCACTCTTGGTTTTGTATTCCCCTAGCACAAAGTATAGTGCATTGTATCCTGTAGACACACAGGGCGTGCTGTGCTAATAAAATGGATTAATATCTCTGGATTTTGGTAAAATAAAGAGAAGAAAAAATTACTACAGAGTAATTAATTTAAATTAACCATACATGACAGAATGAAACATTAATCTAAATTAAAATGACCATTTAGCTAGGATCCCCTTCGATATTCCTCATTACTCTAAAAGAGGAAAGGAATGGAATCAGTCAGTAATAAGTACGACTCCTTTGCGTGTCTCAACATCACGATAAGAAGATGGACAACCAACTCCATGTGTTCCTTGCAAAAGTGTGTGAAAGTTGGAAAGCCCAATTTTTAAACTGTAAACTAAAGAGAGAGTTTTGTCATTGGGATAGATGAACGTTTTTGACTAAATGAATTTTCTTGCCAAAGGGCCTTACTGTATTTCATCGAATCCATTTTCGTGACAGAATAAGTCATTGCATGTGACAAAATGCAGTTCCTCAGAAAGGATTTAGCTATTTCCTAAAATCCATTCCCTTTGTAGAAATATATTTTGCATGACAGCTGAAGTTCGAAATCTCAGATCTCTGGTGAAAAAATGTACTTACAGTATGAAAAGAAGGATTTACAGCAGGAGAGCAAGCAAGTGGATTTGGGGGTGCTGGAGGGGAAAATGAAGCTGAAGTGGATAACTCTTCTTATGTTCAAGATGACATTTGATGCTCCCCTTCAATTCCAGCAAAATTGATTACTCCAGGGCTGGTAATCCGAAGCAACTAGTTATTTGAACTAAGGATAGATCAAATCACCCTCCAAAAAAGTTTGCGTTACCCAATCAAATTGGATTTGCCCTTCCTGAGATGATCTAACCCAATCATTTATGACTATGTAGGCTTCTTGCCATTCAGTCAATCAACATGTAAGTATTGAGCTCTATAGAAAGTTGCCCATCACAGCAGCTTTGAAGACTTTCAGCTTGGTCTGGAGCTCAATAACCCATCTTCTCCACAGCTGAAAGGAGATGCAAGTTGAAAATTTCAATGTGGCCAGCCTCCCACCACCTGAAAAGGAAGAGGGACTTGTATGGACAGGAACCTGGGAAGGAAAGCAAAAGTTCTAATGCAAAATGAGGGAGAGTCCAGATATATCCCGTGAGAAATATTCTAGTTTAGAGGTTCTAGATGACTTCCATATGAAGTCAGTAGCAGCACCAAATAGCACCATACAGAAGGGAAGAGGGCAGCACATCTGTTCCACCCTCAAAGCAGCAAAGTATCTGAAACTGGCTCTGCAGACAGGCCAGCCTGGCAGACAGATATCCAGATTGGCAAATCATCTGAACTACATTTAATTCCTCGCATGACATTAATGCTGGTCGGAAAGTGATCTCACAATTTAGAACATGGATGGGACTGGTGAGGGGAGCTGGTCTTTCTATCCAAGATAGTAATAGTATGGATTGGCAGAACGAGGTAAGAATGCTGTAAGTGGGCTTACACATGAGTGATTTAATTTTGCAGGGAGAAGGAGGTATTATTTTAGGATCAGGAAACTGCAGTACAAAGTGGCTTTTCTAGGGTCCCAGAGGAGGCTAGTGGAAGATCTATTCTTAAAACTCAAGTCCAGCTGACTGTGCTGCTTTCACTCAAGTAGGCTTACCTTTCCTGTCTTGTAGAAGCAGGTTGAAGATTCAGCACTCTGAACAAGGAGTCTTCCAGGGAGTCTCTTGGGAGTCACTCAAGAGAAAGGGGATCTAGCAAGGGGAAAAAGTTGGTGTTACCACACATTGGGGGACATAGGATGCCAGTGGAAAATAGGAGAAATGTGATTTTACTCAACATTCAAAGTAACGTAGTACACTCAGTGCAGTCACAACTCATGTTTGTGCTGCACATTTTGGTTTGAACATTATTAGTAAATAAGGGGATGCATGAATAACAACCTTACCTTGTTTGGATTCAGTGTGTCACTATGTTGGAAGAACTGACTTAGTGCTTGTGTTCGGCTTCACAGTGAAAGAGTGGTAGGGAATGACTTTTGCTTAACACAGAGGTTTGCAAAAACATAATCTCTGCATTGTAGGGGAACCGGGTTCACAAGCTTCTCACATTCTGCTGTGATGAATATGGAAAGATCCAGATTGAAATTTCACATTCTGCTTTCTATAGGACTTTCTGCCAAAGGTCCCTTTCCTTTGAGAAACAAGTGGGAGGAAGGTTGTTCATGTCTAGTAAACTTGTGCCATCTCTGCTGAAGCCCAGACCCAGGACACTCCAAGAGATTAGTTCCGATTGTGACCATTCTTCCAGGCCCTAATTATCCCAGATTGAATGGAGATCAAATCTATATAATAATAATAATAATAATAATAATAATAATAATAATGGCATTTATTAAGGGCTTACTATGTGCAAAGCACTGTTCAAAGCACTGGGGGGGACCAGGTGATCAGGTGATCAGGTGATCATCTCCAGTGGTTGCCTATCAACCTTAGAATCAAGCAAAAACTCCTCACTATTGGCTTGAAAACTCTCCTTCACCTTGCCTCTTCTTACCTCACCTCCCTTCTCTCCTTCTACAGCCCAGCCCGCACACTCCGCTCCTCTGGTACTAATTTCTCACTGTGCCTCATTCTCGCCTGTCCCGCCGCCAACTCCTGGCCTATGTCCTAATTCTGGCGTAGAATGCCCTCCCTCCTCAAATCCAGAAAACTAGCACATTTCCCCCCTTCAAAGCCCTATTGAAAGCTCACCTCCTCCTGGAGGCCTTCCCAGACTAAGCCCCCTTTTCCTCTGCTCTCCCTCCCCTCCCCATTGCCCCGACCCACTCCCTTTACTCTATACCCCTGCCCCAAAGAACTTGTGTATTTGTTTTTATTAATGATATGTATATATTTATAATTTTATTTATTTATAATGATGCTACTCATGCCTGTTTACTTGTTTTGATGTGTGTCTCCCCCCTTCTAGACTGTGAGCCCATTGTGGGCAGGGATTGTCTCTGTTTGTTGTTGAATAGTACTTCCCAAGCACTTAGTATAGTGCTCTGCACACAGTAAGTGCTCAATAAATA
Source organism: Tachyglossus aculeatus (assembly GCF_015852505.1). Lineage (NCBI taxonomy): Eukaryota > Metazoa > Chordata > Mammalia > Monotremata > Tachyglossidae > Tachyglossus > Tachyglossus aculeatus. The sequence continues at coordinate 26,124,910 of NC_052075.1, read as the reverse complement.
TGATTGAAGGAATGAATTGAGTGAATAAAATGGGTATTAAGACCATGAGCCCACATGGGACAACCTGATTACCTTGCATCTACCCCAGTGCTTAGAACAGTGCTTGGCATATAGTAAGCGCTTAATAAATATCATAATTCAGTGCTTAGTTCAGTGCCTGGCACATAGTAAGTGCTTAACAAATACCATTATTATTATTATTATTATTTTGGACAAATTAAGTTTGAGAAATCAGCAGGACATCCAAGTAGAGATGTCTTGAAGGCAGGAGTAAATGCAAGACTGAAGAGATGGGGAGAGACCAGGCCTGGAGATGTAGATTTGGGAATCATCCTCATAGAGGTGGTATTTGAAGCCATTGGAGTGAATGAAAGTAGGGGAAGCAACTGAGTATAAGTGGTGTGGACATGTGCTTGGGGGTGGGGTAAGTGCTTAGGGAATAGGAAGAAGTGCATGGAAAAGACAGTAGGGAGAGAAAAGAGGCTTCCTGCAGGAGATATGATTTTAATAGGGCTTTGAAGCTGGGAAGAGTGTTAGTCCGTGATGATGGGTGAGAAGAGAGCCAGGGACAGTGAGTAGGTTGGAATTTGAAAGGTGAAGTACATGATCTGGGTTGTAGTGGCTAAGAAGGGAGGAGAAGTAAGGGAAAATACTCATGATAGATTTAAATAGCCACCCACTTAACAATAAAGGCTAATCTTCTTCATTACCGGGAATTCATGGAATCCCTCTGGTCAGGTTTCCAGGGGTCTGGGGAAATGAAAAGCTGAGTAATTATAATGTGCACCTCAAGGCAGTAGAGAGTCAAATTAGATAGAGAAAACTCTATTTTTCCTGTCATAGAAGGGTATTTTCAATAGATTTATCTGGGTAACTGAACAACTTTCCTCTTTGCACACGTAGATCCACTGATGCACGGATTGATGCCGTGCAGAACTTCAGAGTGCTGGTAGTGCCTCATATACTTCCCAAAGTGGATGTTGTAATATGTCTTCAGCAACTTTTGACCTATAAGACCATGTAACAGTGTTTGCAATACCATTCTGTCAGGGATTTATGAAGTGTCACACAGATTATTGCAGTTCTACATGTGTGCAATTCAGAGGCATTCATGGATAAATATTGCATTTTCATTCCTAAACTGTATTTTGAATATTCATTCATATGTATATGCATCCCTGCATCATTTTAACATTCATGATTGCAAATGGAAATCAAATAGGGTCTTAAAACAATATCTTTAATCTCTGCTATACATCTATGTAATTGAATCTTGATAGAAGATAATGAACACAATTAAAGTATCATCAGTCTAGCTCATTTATTTAGACAAAAGATAGGACAGGCAAAGCTATTATTATTATATCTTAATACTTGCAAATTAGTAGTTTGTTTCAGAAAATATGGATAATAATAATATTATTGATGGTATTTGTTAAGCGCTTACTATGTGCAAAGCACTTTTCTAAGCGCTGGGGGGATACAAGGTAATCAGGTTGTCCTGCGTGGGGCTCACAGTCTTCATCCCCATTTTACAGATAAGGTAACTGAGGCCCAGAGAAGTTAAGTGACTTGACCAAAGTCACACAGCTGACAAGTGGTGGAGCTGGGATTAGAACCCATGACCTCTGATTCCCAAGCCCAGACTCTTTCCACTGAGCCAAAAGGAATTTTGATAGAAGACTTTAGCATCCTTATCTAACTATTCTTTTTTTAGATATAGAATACAGGTTTCATCTTATTTAATTTGGAAAAATATTGTTCCCGAGCAAAGCATCAAGAAAATCTTATGAGCCTTTGAAATGCTGCCTGTCTCTCTATCTCTCTGTCTCTGTCTCTCTTTCTTCCTCTCGCTCTCATTTCCTCAACTCAATGCCTAGCAGTACATATTGGAAGACAACTAGAAGGGGAAATGAATGTAGCAAGGGGTCATAGAATACAATATCTCTGAGGCTTCACTAACAACAGTCACTACTGTGTTCTTAGCCACTTGGTAAGTCATCAATGAGCATGCTACTTAGAGTGGATTAGCAAAAATTGTATTTTTTTCCTCTTCTTATAAAAAACAAATCCAAGGATCACTACAAGAGCAAAAATACACAATGGTCCTTCAAGCAACTGTACAGATCAAAGTCAGCCAATATATCAGAGTTGGGTCTATACAGCCAAGGGTAGTTGGAGGGAAGGGCATAGTATCAGCAAATTATATCTCTGGGCAGAATTGGAAAGCCTAGCCCAGAAATTGTCTGACTACAAAAACACCCTCCAATTAAGTATTGCTTCAGTGATGGAAGATGTATTCAGGCCCTTTCTCCAGCCTTTCTTCGTCAGACTACCCAATCTCATCCAGTCCTGTGGTATAATAGTAATAATTATGGTATTTGTTTTACTAAGTAGTTACTATGTGCCAAGCACTGGCCTAAGCACTGGGGTAGATACAAGGTAATCATGTTGTCGCACAGTCTTAATCCCCATTTTACAGATGAGGTTAACTGAGGCACAGAACAGCATGGCTCAGTGGAAAGAGAACAGTGCTTTGCACATATTAAGCACTTAATAAATGCCATCATTATTATAAAGAGCACGGGCTGGGGAGCCAAAGGTTGTGGGTTCTAATCCTGGCTCTACTACTTGTCAGCTGTGTGACCTTGGGCAAGTCACTTAACTTCTCTGGGCCTCAGTTCCCTCTTCTGTAAAATGGGAATGAAGACTGTGAGTCCCAGGTGGGACAACCTGATTACCTTGTATCTACCCCAGTACTTAGAACAGTGCTTGGCACATAATAAGCGCTTAACAAATACCAACATTTTCTTTTTTTTAAGTGGCTTTCCCAAGGTCATAAAGCAGACGAGTGGCAGAGCTGGGATAAGAACCCGCGTCCTATGACTCCCAAGCCCGTACTCTTTCCACTAAGCCATGCTGCTTCTCCACAATTGGCATCTACTCCACAATTGGCCAGTCCATGTTCTACAAGTGACATCACACTTCTTGGGGGATTGGATCACAATGCCTTAGTGCCACAACTTTGGGGAATAGAATACAGAAATGGCGCTTTTAGATAGTGAAAGTAGTTTATACATTTGGCTGTGTACCCACTAAACCATTGAGAAGCAGTGTGGCTCAGTGGAAAGAGCATGTGCTTGGGAGTCAGAGGTCATGGGTTCTAATCCCGACTGCACCACTTGTCAGTTGTGTGACTTTGGGCAAGTCACTTCACTTCTCTGTGCCTCAGTTCCCTCATCTGTAAAATGGGGATGAAGACTGTGAGCCCCACGTGGGACAACTTGATTACCTGATTATCTCCCTAGTGCTTAGAACAATGCTTGGCACACAGTAAGTGCTTAACAAATACCATCATTAAGCCCTTTGATTTTCACCCCACCATCACCCCCATAACACTTATGGCACATATCCTCCTAAGTCTGCTGATTCCACTACTTGTAATTTACCTTGGTGTTTGTCTCTCTCAGGTAGCCTGTAAGCTCTTTGAATGCAGGGCTCATGTCTGCTAACTTTATCATATTTTCCCAAGCACTTAATGTAGTGCTCTGCACATAATAAACTTAGTAAACACCATTGGTTGATTGATAAATTGCAACAAGATAAAACCCCATACCCCGAGCCTCACTAGCCAGGAACCAAAGAGTGAGGAACCATGATACCTAAAAAACCTTCCCTGGGGGACCCATTAAAAATATAAATCAGATATTAGATACCTGCCGTTTTGCCTTCATGTTACCTGGATCGAATTTACACACTATGGTTTAATAAAAGTCTCAGTTCCATTATTCAAAATATTGGCAATTGGTAGAAGTTCAGTAAACAGAAACATTAGTTGTTGATAGTGACAGAGAAAGCAAAACGTTAATTTAATTATGCGGAAGGCATGGAGTGGGGGCAGAATCTTTCACTAGAAGTCACCCTAATTCCACTTTCCTGGGTCAATCAAGTACAGGGCCGAGCTGGTGAAAAGAAAGAGAACGAACAAGAAGGATGGCTTACCCTACTGCTACTCTCCAGCTGCCTCATCTGGGATTTGCAACTGTAATTTTCCCCCTTCTAGACTGTGAGCCCATTGTTCGGTAGGGATTGTTTGTATTTGTTGCCAAATTATACTTTCCAAGCACTTAGTACAGTGCTCTGCACACCATAAGTTCTCAATAAATATGATTGAATGAAATTGCAGTCTAGAGTGGCTGTACAATTATCATTCATATTTGAAGAAGATACCACTGTCAAGTTCACTTATGACTGCAAGTATAGCTGAAAAGGACAGCATGGGACTCACAGTCCGTCCTGGCCATGTTATGCACAAACACACAAAAAAGTTTTTCTGTCCAGCTGATTTTTGTAGCACCTAGCACTGCCCCCTTTTTTGTCCCCTTGTCTCTCCTTGTTCAAAGATTGCCCCTTCTTTCTTGATAGCAGTGACTCCCAGGTTTCATTCTAGACTGTGAGCCCATTGTTGGGTAGGGACCATCTCTATGTGTTGCCTACTTGTACTTCCCAAGTGCTTAGTACAGTGTTCTGCACACAGTAAGCACTCAGTAAATATGATTGAATGAATGAATCTAGGATGCAGCATCATCTGAGTCTTTGTTTGACTATGTTCTTAACAACGTGTTCTTGGCCTTCCTTGCTTTCAGTTTCCCAATTTCAGGTCATCATACAGGAGTTGTTTGGATATCTTATTGTCTTCACATGTCCTACCCAGCAAAACTGCCTTAAAGTTAGCATAACTACAATGGTAGGAAACTGACAGTGTTCCAGAACTTCAATGTACTTGATCTTATCTTGCCATTTGGCCTGTAAATGGCTCTGATGGAAGTTCTCAGGGCACCAGGATAAGGGGAGTGATCATACCTATGAAAGCATGAGGAATGATGCAAGATGAAAGAATCAGATAATGACAAAGATGGAGGAGGAAAAAGAGGAGAAAAGAGAGTGAGAAGGAAGAAGGTGAAGAGGAGGAGAGACAGGGAAGTGTAAGAAAATAGAATGAACAAAAATTTGTAAATTCACTGTTAAGTCCCTCATAATTTCCTTGAGATTGTTCTCTAGTAACATAGTGAAGCATATTACTGTATTCATTACTTCATTAAACATTTATACGCTTATAAGGACAAAATTCTCTGGAGTGAAATTACTCCCTCATTGCTGGGAATGGTACTGGTACTCTCTCAAGGATAAAAATGATAATGAGGAATTACATTACAGAAGCATCCACAGCGACTGTCGCATTGTCTTCCCATGTCTCAGAAACCTCCAGTTTTTGCACATCTAGCTCCACAGCAAATGGACACACCTGAAGATTTACTTTATTCAGTACTTCCCCCGCTACCTAATCTTGCTTCTCTCCCACTACAACACAGACTGCAGACTTTGCTCCTCTAATGTCCTCTAATGTCCTCTAATGTCTAATGCTCCTCTCCCATCTTACCTCCTTCCCTTCCCCACAGCACCTGTATATATGTATGTATGTTTGTACATATTTATTACTCTATTTATTCATTTATTTATTTTACTTGTACATATCTATTCTATTAATTTTATTTTGTTAGTATGTTTGGTTTTGTTCTGTCTCCCCCTTTTAGACTGTGAGCCCACTGTTGGGTAGGGACTGTCTCTATATGTTGCCAACTTGTACTTCCCAAGCGCTTAGTACAGTGCTGTGCACACAGTAAGCACTCAATAAATATGATTGATTGATTAATTGATTGAGTAATGTCAGCCCACTCCCAGTGCTTCTCTCTCATTTCTCTTGTCGTCGACCCCTTGCCCACATTCTCCTTACTTCCAAGAACTCTGTCCCATTCATATTTGACAGACCACTAGTCTCCCCATCTAAAATCAGCATTTCCTCCAGGGAGTTGCCCCGACTAATCTCTCAATTCCCCACCCTATTTCCTACCTACTGCTTACCTCCCTCAGAAGACTTAGGTAGCCACCTCAACTCTCTCTCCAAAGCATTTATATATAAATCTTCATGCTCAGTTGCTTTCCCTATCTGTAATATATTTTAGTGTCTGTCATCCCCACAAGATTGCAAGCTCACTGAGGGCAAGGGTTGTGTTTACTACCTCTATTCTGTTTTCCCAAGTGCTTAGTCCAGTACTCTGTACAGAGTGATGATGCAACAAATGCTGCTGATTGATTGGTTGATTAATTAACTTTTGTGAAATTCCTGAAATTCCACAATTCCACAAAATTCACCATTAACTCACTTATGCCAATGTCAAACTATGCATATAATTTTTCTCCAGAGTTCCCGCTGCCCTCAGCAAAATCCTCCAGAGAGAAGTGAATGTTCTGATTCTGAATTTGTGAGCAAATGCCCAGAAAATTGCCGCATGAATCCTGTAGGCAATTTGGAGGGTATTGTACTGGCCACAGGCCTTCTGGTACATGGTTTATATTGGGTAGGTAACCATATTGCTTACTGCTTAAAACCATGGCATGTGAGCTTTGTTTTCAATCAAATGAAAGATATTTCTGTAAACAATATCTTCCGTTGCAATCCAATCACTCTTCTTGAGAAAGGCAGGCTGAGCATATGATATCGAGATAGCAGGTCTGTGATATGGTTCCTGTGTTGTCTCTCCTCATTGCGTGTTCCTCTGGAAAAACCCTCATTCATTCATTCAATCATATTTATTGAGCACTTACTGTGTGTAGAGCACTGCACTAAGCACTTGGAAAGTACAATACAGCAATAAAGAAAGACTACCCTTATAGTCTGGGGGCAGGGAGATAGACATCAAAACAAGTGAACAGAGTGAACAGGCATCAGTATAAATAAGTAGAATTATAGATATATACATATATACATAAATGCTGTGGGGTTGGGGAAGAGCAAATGGAGTGAGTTGAGTTGATGAGGAAGGGAGGGGGTGCTGAGGAAAAGGGGGCTTAGTCTGGGAAGGCCTCTTGGAGGAGGTGCACCTTCAGAAGGGCATTTAAGGGGGGAAAAGTGATTGCAAGATTTGAGGAGGGAGGGCATTCTAGGCCAGAGCTAGGATGTGGACCAGGGCTCGGTGGCGAGACAGCTGAGATCAATGCACAATGAGAAGGTTAGCACCAGAGGAGCAGAGTGTGTGGTCTGGGATGTAGAAGGAGAGGAGGGAGGTGAGGTAGAAGGGGGTGAGGTAATAGAGAGCCTGAAGCCGAGAGTGAGGAGTTTTTGTTTGACACAGAGATTGATAGGCAACCACTAGAGATTTTTGAGGAGGTGGGTGACATGTCCTGAACGTTTCTGTAGGAAGATAATCCAGGCAGTGGAGTGAAGTATGGACTGAAGTGGGGAGAGGCAGGAGGTTGGGAGGTCAGGAAGGAGGCTGATGCAGTAATCCAGTCGGGTCAGGATGAGTGATTGTACTAGCGTGGTAGCAGTTGGATGGAGAGAAAAAGGCAGATCTTGGCGATGTTGTAAAGGTGAGACCGACAAATTTGGTGACGGATTGGATATGTGGGGTGAATGAGAAAGCAGAGTCAAGGATGACACCAAAATTACGGGCTTGGGAACAATGGTAGTGCTGTCTAAAGTGATGGAAAAGTGCAAGATAAGGACACAACCGACTACTGATAGCCTAAAGTGCTGAAATCTTCTCAATGGTGATTTGCAGGATTCAAATTCATCCAGTGGTTGTCATCGTTTAAATTCAGTGAGGTATATTTACGATCTAGTAAGGAACAAGGAGGTGGAGTGGAGAAAGCCCAGGCCTGGTAATCAGAGGACCTGGGTTTTAATCCTGGTTCTGCCACTTGACAGATGGATGTGACCTTGTGCAAGTCACTCGACTTCTCTGTGCCTCAGTTTCCTCATTTGTGAAATGGAGATTAAGTATCTCTTCTACCTCCTCCTAAGACTGTGAGCCTCAAAAGAGACAGGGAATGTGTCCCACCCGATTATCTTGTATCAAAGACAGTGCTTGGCATAAAGATTACCATCACTATTAGCATCATAAGGATAAGTGCATAAGGATTACCATCATTATTAACAAATGTCACAATTAATTAATCAGCCCTCATTTCATAGAGCAGTAATCTCCATAGGGAATAAAATCCCACAAAGGAGAGCAAGCTCCAGTCCTCTCTCGCACACTCCAAGACATCATCTCCAGATTGCTGTTTGTCCTGATCAGAGTTCTTTTTTCTTTAGGTGAAGTTCCCTGCTATGTCTGTAGTTTCTGATCAATGCACGAACACTATCATCTGGCATCTTCACTCAGTGTAAATAGCCCTGGACCCTTTTTCGTGAGATCTGGGCCCTGATACAAGGCATTCTTACCTTGTTTTGGTATCTCCAGGGGCCTGGTTGGGCTACCAGATTTCAGATACTGATGGTCCTGCTTTTCAAGGCCACAAGCACTTTTTTTCCAGGGCTCTGGGCTGGCCACCTCTAAACATCACCAGGTGATAACAAGGTCTCTAGTAAAGAGATTGAATTTAGCTTCAGAGCATTTAGCTAGCTAGGGTGAAATCCACTGACCACCTTCATACATCCTTTAGACTGTAAACTTCTTGTGGGCAGGGATTCCATCTACCAACTCCTTTGAATTGTACTTTCCCAAGAGCATAGCAATTTTCCCTGAAAACAGTTAGCACCCGATAAACATCATTTATTGTTTGATTGGTTGAATGACATATAGATCCTCAGTCTTGGCAGTCTACCAGATTGATGGGTTCCACTGTCCTCTACTTCCACTGCCTCCAGTTTTAGGTGAACTCTGGGAACTTCTGTGTAGGAACCCTGGGCCACAGAGATGGAGAAACCAAAAATATTTTTTGTTCATTAGGTCAGTGGGCAACAGTTTCCCAGAGCATAGCAATTTTCCCTGAAAACAGTTAGCACCCAATAAACATCATTTATTGTTTGATTGATTGAATGACATATACATCCTCAGTCTTAGCAGTCTACCAGATTGTTGGGTTCCACTGTCCTCTACCTCCACTGCCTCCAGTTTTAGGTGAACTCTGGGAACTTCTGTGTAGGAACCCTGGGACACAGAGATGGAGAAACCAAAAATATTTTCTGTCCATTAGGTCAATGGGCAACAGTTTCCCAAGAGCGTAGCAATTTTCCCTGAAAACAGCACCCGATAAACATCATTTATTGTTTGATTGATTGAATGAATGACATATACATCCTCAGTCTTAGCAGTCTACAAGATTGATGGGTTCCACTGTCCTCTACCTCCACTGCCTCCAGTTTTAGGTGAACTCTGGGAACTTCTGTGTAGGAACCCTGGGCCACAGAGATGGAGAAACCAAAAATATTTTCTGTCCATTAGGTCAATGGGCAACAGTTGAGGTTCCAGAAACAGCAGGAAGGCAAACCTAGGAATGTTTATATCCTAGGATGCATCAGCTGCATCACCAAACACAAAGAGAAAGATATGCCATTAACCCCTCCTCCCCATGTGGATCCTAGATGTAATGGAGCTTTTGTAATACTTTCTATGCAGAATTCTCTCAAGAAAAATGTAAGTTCTTTGTGGATATCCTTTAACCCCACACAAATGTGCCAAGAGGATACACCCCTTACCATCTACACAAATACAGGCTTGTGATCGACTGTCACCTGGAAAAGGGATTTTCAGGGTACTCAGCAGAGGGGGCCGAAATGTAAGAGGAAACTAAGTAGGATTAGAAGGATAATAAGCACTAGGAGAGAACAGATGAGGCAAACAAGATGTAAAGTACTTATCCAAACAAATCCATGCATATTCTTTAATCCTGTTTAGTTGTTGCTGATTAGATCAGCATTGTAGTAGCTGCAACCAGATCGCAAGAAGGAAATAAAAAAAATGCATGAATAATAGAGATGATCTAAAAATCATCATGTTTTTGAGGTGTAGACATTATTTACTAGTAGGGAGAGGTAGGAAGCGATGGCTGGTTTGTCTTCATTAGAACCACCATCAGGTCTGAAGAATTTCATGTGGGAGTGGGAGTTTGAGGAGGAACAGAGCACTTTGGGGCCGCAGAACCAAGACCAGGAGAGGCGGGTTTGACCTCCCTGCCGCAGCAGCAGTGTGCTTCAGTGGAAAGAGCACAGGCTTTGGAGTCAGAGGTCATGGGTTCAAATCCCAGCTCTGCCAATTGTCAGCTATGTGACTTTGGGCAAGTCACTTAATTTCTCCATGCCTCAGTTACCTCATCTGTAAAATGGCGATTAAGACTGTGAGCCCCCTGTGGGACAACCTGATCATCTTGTAACCTCCGCAGTACTTAGAACAGTCCTTTGCACATAGTAAGCACTTAATAAATGCCATTAATATTTATTATTTATTAAGCAACTTTGGTCCTAACTTTTCTGAACCAGAAGAAAACTCATCTGTCATTTACCTTTCTGACTGATTCTGAGGAAACAAGTGTCCATAGAGTAAGTTCATACGGTAAACAATCAGTGAACCCCATTGATTGATTGATTGACTGGGTGGACAACAGCTGCTTCTGTCCTTCCCACCAAGTAGCTGTAAAACAGGATGGGGATGAGGTCTAGGGTGATGTGAAAGGGCTAGGATTCAGGAGGGTCAGATGCTAGAGGTTGATGTGGCTCTATCAGGTGTCCTGACAAATTAATCCAAATGTCTTTGGTTCTGCCCATCAACTTATTCGGGCTTCATGTTTTGAAGTGTTCCACTGAGGAAGGAACTGCTCTGAGGAACCTAAGCAAGTACAGCTCTGGTGCAGATCCCCAGAGTAGATTCCAAGTGAAAACTTTCCCATTATAGTGTAAAGAAGGCAGTGCGGCCTAATGGATGGAGCACAGGTCTGAGAGTCATAAGAACCTGGCATCTAATCCTGGCTCTGCCACTTGTCTGCTGTGTGACCTTGGGCAAGTTGCTTAGCTTTTCTGTGCCTCAGTTCTCTCATCTGTCATATGGGGATTAAGCAGCGTGGCTCAGTGGAAAGAGCACGGGCTTTGGAGTCAGAGGTCATGGGTTCAAATCCTGGCTCCGCCACTTGTCAGCTGTGTGACTTTCGGCGAGTCACTTAACTTCTCTGTGCCTCAGTTACCTCATCTGTAAAATGGGGATTAAGACTGTGAGCCCCACGTAGGACAACCTGATCACCTTGTAACCTCCCCAGCACTTAGAACAGTGCTTTGCACATAGTAAGTGCTTAATAAATGCCATCATTATTATTATTAAGACCGTGAGCACCATGTGGGAAGCGGGCTGTGTCCAACCTGATTACCGTGTATCTAGCCTAGAGTTTCAAACAGTGCCTGGCATATAATAAGTCCTTAACACATACCTTAAAAAACAACAACAAAAAACCCCCCCAAACTCTGACTCAATAGTAAGCTCCTTGACAGCAGGGATTATGTCTACCAACTCTATTGTATTCTCACAAATATCATAAAAAGTACTTATTTTAGTGTTCTGCACTCAGAAAATGCTCAATAAATTTGATTGTTTGATTGATTGATTCAAAGTAGCCTCCAGTGAGTTCCTTTAACGATGACCTCAGCATCATAGATGTTTAACCTTTCATAGATCGGCACCTAGTTCTAATAAAGGACAATGGTGTCCACTAGATTACATTTGCAGTCAGCACTGTGCACTGCAATCTCATACGATAATGCCCTTTTCTCTGCTCCCAACCCCTTCTGACACTTCCCTCACCATTCTCCAGGTGCTCCTTCTACTATCTCCTGTTTCATCCATCATCCTCTTCCGGGCCCCACCTTCTGGACGAGCAACTCCGTAACTTTGCTTTTCTGTCTCCTTTGGGGTGGGTCCAACAGAGAGCAGGGAGAAGCTCAGATAATAATAATAATAATAATGATGGTATTTGTTAAGGATTTACTATGTGCAAAGCACTGTTCTAAGCGCTAGAGGGGATACAAGGTGATCAGGTTGTCCCATGTCGGGCTCACAGTCTTAATCCCTATTTTACAGATGTGGGAACTGAGGCACAGAGAAGTTGAGTGACTTGCCCAAGGTCACACAGCTGACAGTCAAACCCATGACCTCTGACTCCCACGCCCGGGCTCTTTCCACTGAGCCATGCTGCTTCTCTATGAATAGCACTCCCTATTTCAACCGATTGAGCAAAGGCAAGAAAATTTCTCATTCTTCAAAGTGTCTCTGGTCTAACTATTTTATTCATAATCAGAATTATTTTCACTTGGTCCGCAATCAAAAGGCACCTCCATCTCTTACTACTGCTCATCTAGAGTAGTGAAATATGGCCTAAATTTAATGAGAATTTGCCCCATCTTTAAAAACCCCAAGGATACTCATGCAACAGGAACTTTGGCATACCAAACGAGGGGCTAAGTCACCCCAAGGCGGGAAACCTGCTCCATCTGGACAAAGGAAAAACCTGATTTTAAGTGCTCAGAGTCAAAATAGCAACAGAAATGGTTAAGGACCATTAAGATACAAATCAGTGTGTAAACAATTCAATTACATAAAAGAACTAGGTTCACTGGGACTGAGTCATTTGCATAATGAACTCAATGAATGTAACCCCTATAACATTGCATACTAATTGCCAACAAGTAAACAGAAGTCCCCAAGTTGATAATTCATATATGGGAAAGTCACTCTAATTCTATTTCACCCCTGTTTTCAACCATATTAGTTTCAGATAATATCCTAATGACAAAAGCTGGCAGTGTCCTAGTCATCGTCTCTCCACTAATAAGCCCAGAGCTACTGCCTCTGAAACTCAGTGTTTCTTTTAGGACTAAATGACGGAGAGGTGACGTTTACATGGAAAATAACAACAAATGCCTCCTTTACCCCCTTGGAAAACTCAATTAAGTGATGTCACATCAGTTCGTTTTCCTGCAGCCATGTTGACTGGTGTTTTTTAGAGAGCCAAATTAAGAGTATAGAAGTCATAATATGTGCACACATAGGCCTTTTATGAGCAGGGCACATTTATTTTCATCCTGCCACAGCACAGTGAAATCCTTGGCCTTAGTATCCCCTGCGATCTTGACACCAACCTTAACTAGCTATTTTTCAGGATTCCTGCTGAAAATCATCAGCAATCATTGAGTGCTTCCGATGTGCAGAGCACTGTGCTAAGCGCTTGGAAGAGAAAAAACAATAGCATTGGATCAGACAATCCCATGGTCTCAACAGGCAGGCCCAGCATTCAAACCCAGAGCTCCCATTTCCCAGATAAGTGTTCTTTCCACTTGAAAGACAATACCCAATGGGAGAACAATTGCATCCTTATGGCTTGGACCCTTGATTTGAGACATTTATAAGAACTTAGGAGCAGAGGGAATTTGGGGTGTTAGGCGATACCCCTCTAAACTTTATGATGAATAACAAGGAGGGCAACCAGTACATGGTTCCTTCTAGCATTCTGTGGCGGTATTGTACAGTGCTCTGCACACAGTAAGTGCTCAATAAATATGATTGAATGAATGAATCAATGAATTGTTGGAGATGAAATTCTCAATTGGATTACCAGAGGTCTAATAATATTTGTTGGGCTCTTATGATTTGCCAAGCACTGTACTACTACTACTAATAATAATGATGACATTTATTAAGCGCTTACTATGTGCAAAGCACTGTTCTAAGCACTGGGGAAGTTACAAGGTGATCAGATTGTCCCACGGGGGGCTCACAGTCTTCATCCCCATTTTCCAGATGAGGTAACTGAGGCACAGAGAAGTTAAGTGACTTGCCCAAAGTCACACAGCTGACAATTGGCGGAGCCGGGATTTGAACCCATGACCTCTGACTCCAAAGCCCGGGCTCTCTCCACTGAGCCATGCTGCTAGTCACTGGGATAGATAGTCATATCAGATCCAGTCCCTGACCCACATGAGGCCCGCAGTCTAAGTAGCAAGGAGAACAAGTATTTAATTCCCACTGTACATATGAGGAAACTGAGGCACAGAAAAGTTGAGTGACTTGTCCAAGGTCAGTCAGCAGGTAAGTGGTAAAGTGAAATTAAAAATCAGGTCTCCTGATTCTCAGCCTTGTAGTCTTTCTACTAAGACCTGCTGCTTCTTAGAGGAGAACTGGTCTGTTCTAGTAACAGCCTCATTAGGAATGCTCTTAAGCCCTAGCATAGGCAATACTCCATGTTTCTGATCTTTCCACTTTAAGCAGGACAGGACCAGATTCCAATTCCCCACATCATCTCTCTCATGGTTGAAGAAGAATATTTCCCAATCATTTCTACCTTCACTCAGGAAGAAAAATGATGGAGTTCAGCATCTTGTGAGAAATTTATGTTGAGGCCGAATCATTTACCGCCTCGATCCTGACTAGCATCCCTTCAAGTGGGGCCTTCCCTGATTCATTTGGAGTAACAAAGAGAAAGGCAGTGGAATGGTTCAGTTTGATAACGGTTTGTTCGGACCTTGCCAATTAATCATAGTGGACAGCATTCCAAGGTGAGCAGGTGAGAATGAGCCGCTTGCTCTCCGGAAGGAAAGCAATCCCTCATTTGAGATAAGTTCATTCTTCGAGGGCAACAGAACATTAGTTCATGTTAGGGAGAGAGGACAGTTTTATTATGGCTCTCCTTGTCCGCACAGAACTCATTTGCCTTCATCAGGGAACATCTGACTCAAGGGAAAACTTTATTGAATCTTGCCCCAAGGGGACAATTATCAGTGTCAGGTCTATTTAGATGGAGTTTATCATATACCACCTTCCACACCGGTGAGGTCAAGTGTCCTGCACAGAATAGACAGTTGGGGTGCATAGAAAAGGTGAGCTAGGGCATGATGAATCTGCCAGGCAGTTACAATAGGAATGCCCGTCTGGTTTCTGGCCGAACAGCCAAAGGTACCTACAGAGTTCCTGATGGAAATAATGAGGCTGTAATGTCAAAACTTCTGTAGTTATGTCAGGCTCTTCAAAGAGGAAAAGTGCTCGGGGGACACTCATGTCCTTGTCGTTTGAATGAGAGTCCCCTTCAAATAAGGCATATGCTGCTCTATGTGGCTGAGAAGGTTAGCCTCTTTGTCATCCTTTGATCTGAAAATGTTGATCCTGATGCTGCTACCCACCCTACAAGGTAGGCTGTCCTCGGACTGGCCCAAGGTTCCCCACCTGAGGAGTGTGACCAGATATACCCAGAAGGAACCCACTGGATGCAACTCTCCTATCTTTATTCCTTATTTGTTGCATACATTTGGTATGTTCTTTGTGGCCAATTGGAAAAAGCATGGACCTGGTTTCTAATCCTGGCTCTGCCACTCGTCTGCTGTGTGACCTTAGTCAAATACTTTAGTGTTCTGTACCTCAGTCTCCTCAACTGGAAAACAATGATTAAGACTGCGAGCCCAATGTAGGACAGGGATCGTGACCAACCTCATTAACTTATATCTACCCGAGCACTTGGTACAATACCTGGCACATAGTAAGCGCTTAACTTCCCCCCCTTTTAGACTGTGAGCCCACTGTTGGGTAGGGACTGTCTCTATATGTTGCCAATTTGTACTTCCCAAGCGCTTAGTACAGTGCTCTGCACACAGTAAGCGCTCAATAAATACGATTGATTGATTGATTAACAAATACTATAATAAAGCCCTGTACTAGGTGGTGAAGAAAGGTAAAAGGATAATAACTCAGCTTTAGTCCTTGTCAATTCACAATCTAAGGCAGGGTGGCAAGCTCTAGACTGTATGTTCGTTGTGGTTGGAGAATGTGTCCGTTTATTGTTGTATTCTCCTAAGTGTTTAGTTCAATGCTCTGCACACAGTAAGCATTCAATAAATGCAATTGAATGAAATATGATTGAATGAATGAATGGAGAGGAACTGTCAGCAGACAGAAATGGAGAGAATACATGAAATGAATATGTGAAATATAAAATGAACCTTATTTTATATAGTTTTGCAATAAATGAATATTATACAAATGCATGTAATAAATAGAACAAAGCAATAGGTTGACCAATGACAGCACCACAAAACTCCTCAGATCTGCAGTAAATTTTCTGGCTTCTAACTGTGTCTGCATGGAGCTTCAATGAGAACAAGCTATCTGGACTCAAGTGCAAAGTATCAGTGGCCCAGCCTCTGCGGTCACTGGCAACTATCACTCTGTCTCTTAGCTTAGAGAGTTACATGACACCTCCCAGAAATTCCTGCTCCTCCATGTTTCTGCCTACTTCCAAGCACATCCTGGATAAATCAATAGACTCAATGTTTCCCAAGGTAAAGCCAAAAGACAATATGCTGGGAGAAAAATTTCCTAGAAAGATTTAATGTTGTCTCTTGGCCCAAAAGAGAGATTAGAAAATGATGCTCTCAGCAGGTTTGGACTCCGTATTCTATTCCCCCGGGCCCACAAAGCATTTCTCGCTCTTCTGCTGCTTCATTTTCATTGCCCTCAGCATTTTCAATGTTCACTATTGAACTCAGCCATAACCCCAGCCCTGAATGAAACTATCTTCTCTTTTCACTGCAGAGTTTTATTTTAGGACTTTAAGTATCCACCCTATTTTCCATTCTCTGTAAACTGTAATCCTGATTTTCTAAAGACCTTATTGACATGAAGTATATTGCCAACTTGTGCTTCCCAAGCGCTTAGTACAGTGCTCTGCACACAGTAAGCACTCAATAAATACGATTGAATGAATGAATGAAGTAACTCAAGGCAGCATCTAATCAGGGAAAAACCAAGATAAAGCAAGCATTGTACCTTCAACTGGTATTTTGAGTTGGCCAAGTCATACTTGTCAAATTGTACCTGATTAAAGCTATAGAATTTCAGATAAAATGAATTTAGACTCATGCCTGAATTTTCTCTGAAATGAACTCAGGCCCCAGAAGTCATTTGATTCTATCATACATGTGTACTGCATAACAGGAAGCCAGAATCAATCAATCAATGAATCCCATCTATTGAGCATTTACTGTGTGCTAATCACTTGGGAGAGTACAATATAACAATATAACAGACACATTCCCTGTCCAACATGATCTTACAAGCTAGAGGGGAAGAAAAACATTAATATAAATAAATACATAAATATGGATATGTACATAAGTGCATTAGGGCTGGGAGAGAGAATGAAGAAAGGGAGCAAGTCAGTTCGAAGCAGAAGGAAGTGGAAGAAAATGAAAGAGGGCTTAAGGAAGTCCTCTTGAAAGAGATGTGCCTTCGATAAGGCTTTGAAGTTGGGGAGAGTCTTTGTCTGGGGAGAGTCAAGCTTGAAAATAGCTTGAATGTTTTAAAGTCCCTTTTGGTTGTTACCCATTTTTTAGGGGTACTGCTGATTTTCTTACCCATATTACAAGAAAAGAATAGCCATCTACAGTCAGGTGTTTTTGGTTAAGTTCTGCCTATACTCCATCTATTAGGAATAGCAGTAATAGTATTTAATAAGTGCTTTCTGTGTGCATTTACTAAGCGTGGGGAGAGAATTCACGGATGGGAATTAGACACAATTCCTGTCCCTTGTGGCCCTCACAATTAACTGAATTTGACACAGTTCCCCTCTAGACCGTGAGCTCATTGTGGGCAGGGAATGTCACTGTTTATTGTTGTGTTGTACTTTCCTAAGTGCTTAGTACAGTGCTCTGCAAACAGTAAGTGCTTAATAAATATGATTTAATGAATGAATGAATGAATGGAGTAATGGATGACCACAAATTAGAAAAGAAGGTTGTATCATTACTGGGAGTTCTCAACCCTAAATCCTGGCTGAAAGAGCCCCAGGAGTAACTTTAAAAGTGCCTAGACCCCAGTCAGCCTCCGCTGGGTCCTAAAGCCACTTTGTCCTTCTATTCTTTCAATGCAGAGGTGAGGACTTTCTGCTCAATTCTTGCCAAGTCCCTTCTGCACCCCTATCACTGCCACCAACCTTCAACCGAGGCCCAGTAATCTCTCTGAGGTGAAGGGGTCATTTAGGTCTAGCTGTCTTCTCCCTTTCCAGGACTGGCTTCAGGAAGCTCATGGGGAAAATATCCCCTCCCCTTCTGTGGCTTCCTAGGTCCATGTATCTTCCCAGTTCCTGCACTTGTGAAACATTAAGGATGGTGGTGCTGTCTACAGTCAAGGGGAGGGCAGGGTTAGGATGGAAAAATAGGGATCAGCTCTATTTTGAGTTAGGTTATCACGATGAGAGGGAAGTTATCCAAGTAAACAGGATAAATTGATAAGATAATGCATTCACTTATTTCTCTTATTTCATCCTCAGAATTAGCTAAAGCTAGTTCTTAAACAGAATGATGGTATCTTGACAAGTACCGATTGAATTATAGTAGGAACACAAGGAGGGAAACTATTTGAAAAAGGTCAGGAAAGAAATTATGGAATTTCCTTCTACTCAGGACATGCATGGAAAAAGAGGTCAATGTCTGAGAAAGCACTTAAATCTCTCTAATGACTTATCACTGACTGATAAATGGTCATCTGTGACTCAAAGGTGTTTGACAGCCAAATGTTTCAGGAATTCCACTAAGGTAGAGCATCAGGACTTTCTTTCCTGAAGTGAATTCAGCTTCACCTTTCAGCCAGTCGATCAATTGCATTTTTTGAGTATTTTGAGAGCACTGTACAACGCATTTGGCCGAGTACAATATTGCTGGTAGACACATTCCTGGCCCAGAAGGAGCAGCATAGCCTAGTGGAAAGAACACAGGCCTGAGAGTCAGAGGACCTGGATTCAAATCCCAGCTTCACCACTTACCCGCTCTTTAGCCTCAGGCAAATCAATTAACTTTTCTGTGCTTCAATTTCCTCAACTGTAAAATGAGAATTTAATACTTCTTCTCCTTCCTACTTAGACTGTGAACCCTATGTGGGACAGGGACTATGTCCATCCTGATTAACTGTGCTTGATGCACATTAAGCGCTTGGCAAATTTCATTAAAAAGTTGCTTACAGTCTAGAGAGTGAAACAGACATTAAAATAAATTACAGATAGGGAAAATGGCAGAATATAGGGTATGAGTATAAGTGCTGTAGAGCTGAGGGTGGGGTGAATATTAAGTGTTTAAGGGTAATAATAATAATAATGGTATTTGTTAAGCACTTACTATGTGCAAAGCACTATTCTAAGCACTGGGGGGATGCAAGGTGATCAGGTTGTCCCACGTGGGGCTAAAAGTCTTAATCCCCATTTTACAGATGAGGGAACTGAGGCACAGAGAAGTTAAGTGACTTGCCCAAAGTCACACAGCTGACAATTGGTGGAGCCGGAGGATGTGGGGACTCAATAAATATGATTGAATGAATGAATGCATGTAGGGAGAGTGTTGGTAGCAAGACAAATGAGTTCAAGGTTCAGAGGGTAGGTTAATCAATCAATCAATCAATCGTATTTATTGAGTGCTTACTGTGTGCAGAGCACTGTACTAAGCGCTTGGGAAGTACAAGTCGGCAACATATAGAGACAGTCCCTACCCTACAGCAGGCTCACAGTCTAGAAGGGGGAGACAGAGAACAAAACCAAACATACTAACAAAATAAAATAAATAAAATAGATATGTACAAGCAAGATAAATAAATAAATAAATAGAGTAATAAATATGTACAAACATACATACATATATGCAGGTGCTGTGGGGAAGGGAAGGAGGTAAGATGGGGGGGTTAGGTTAGGGTTTGAAGAGTGAAGTGTGAGGGTCACTTAGCTGTGTGACTTTGCCTCAGTTACCTTATCTGGAAAATGGGGATGAAGACTGTGAGCCCCCTGTGGGACAACCTGATCACCTTGTAACCTCTTCAAGTGCTTAGAACAGTGTTTTGCACATAGTAAGCACTTAATAAATGCCATCATTATTATTATTAAGTAAGGTAGGAAAGGGAGAGTTGATTGAGTGCCTGAAAGCCAATAGTAAGCAGTTTCGATTTGATGCTAAAGTGGACAGGCAAAAATTTGAGGTTTTTGGGCAGTGGGGATTAAAAAAATGATCCAGACACCAAAGTGAATTTTGGATTGGAGAAGGGAGAGACAGGAGACAGGGAGGTCAGTGAGGAGGCTGGTGCAATATTCATATGATAAATGCTTGGATCAGCGTGATCTCAGTTTGGATGGAGGGGAAAGGGCAGACTGTGGTGTTGTTTTGAAGGTAGAACCAACAGGATTCGGTGACAAGACTGAATGTGTGGTTTGAATGGGTCATCCTTAGACATCATCTGGTTAAGTAACTGGAACCCAAAGCATGGCTTGGCCCCATTCTTCACATTAGTAAGTAATAAGGTAGTATAAAGTTATATTCAACCAAGAGAATAAGGCAAGGAAGAGGGGTTATTCCATTTGGTCAGATAATTTATGTCTTGGAGTTATGTGACAAAATTTGGTGAAAGAAAAGTGATGTTGAGTCCCTAAAAAAACAATTAGTTCCAGAAAGGGCTCTTAGATTATGAAAAGTCTTTCCCAGAAGAAGTGTTTTAAGTCCAATCTTTTGAGTCATTTAAAACTAGGTTGGACAAAGTATTTCATTCATGACTGATAGTCTACAATCATACAAGAGACCCGAGGAGGTGGACCAAATGATCTTATTCATTTATTCATTCATTCATTCATTCATTCATTCAATCATATTTATTAAGTGCTTACTGTGTGCAGAGCACTGTACTAAGCGCTTGGGAAGTACAAGTCAGCAACATATAGAGACGGTCCCTACCCAACCAGGGGCTCACAGTCTAGAAAGGGGAGACAGGCAATAAAACAAAACATGTAGAGAGGTGAACAAAACATGTAGACAGGTGTCTGTTCATCTCTGATTATTATTGCACCCCTTATTTTGTGTCCATCCTTCATCAGAGTTGATATGATGGGGAAGGCTTGCTATTCTAGTTCATTCAAGTATCCTTTTGGGTCCATAGACTCATTTTGAATTCACCATCGGGAGTTGATGGAATATTAATTATTCATTCTGATGCACAAAACAGTAATTCTGCCTGTGATTTTTCAGGATGCCAAAACACCTGTGAAAGGGGTGTGGGGTCGACTAGCAGTTGGGGGATAGGAGGCAGGAGTGCTTTGGTGGGCGATGCTTTCCGGGGCATTCACAGCTGGCAGTGCGGCAGGTATCTGTAGAAAGCTGGAGTAGAAGAACCTTTGGGGAGGAGAGGAGACCTAGAGAGAGATTCAGCTCGCTCCAATGGATATGAGTTTTCCCCAAACTCCTGGAACATAAATGAAGTTCCCTTTACATGCTTAATATGCTTACTATGCTCTGGAAAATAAAACTACATACATGTATTTCTCTTCTACAAAGAATCAATTTCCCCCATGTATAGAAATGACTGATCCTATCTGACTCATGTGATTTACCTCATCACATGCTCATAAAGTTTAGGCCACAGCTCTTGGGCCTAAAAAGCCCAAATAATGTTATTGACAACCATCCACTAGGGAAATCCTACCCAAGGCCATGATTTTCATCAGATGAAAACTGCTTCTGGATTCTGCTAAGTAGCTAGCATACTGACCAGTCACGCATTGGTAGACATATAAGCAGAAGAGTAACTCAAGACATCCATCTTGTTCTTTGGGAGGCTCACCAATATGGCATTCAACAAATCTATGGTATTTACTGAGCATAAGTGCATAAGTGAGTTCTGCACTAAATGCCTGGGGGAGTGCAATGCAGTCAAGGAGCTTACAGTCTAAATAGGGAAACATATTAAAATAAGTTACCAATAGGGGAAGCAGCAGAGTATAAGAATGTGGATAATAATAAGAAGAATAATTATGATGGCATTTGTTAAGCACTTATTATGTGTCGAGCAGTTCTAAGCACTGGGGTAGATACAAGGTAATCAGGTTGTCCCACGTGGGGCTCACAGTCTTAATCCCTATTTTACAGATGAGGTAACTGAGGTACAGAGAAGTCAAGTGACTTGCCCTAAGTCACACAGTTGATCAGTGACAGAGCTGGCATTAGAACCCAAGACCTCTGACTCTCAAGCCTGGGCTCTGGATGGACAGAAGAGCTGGGTGACTGGTGTAGGAGGGTGGTACCTAGGTGCTTAGGAGGTGGGCACTAA
Source organism: Tachyglossus aculeatus (assembly GCF_015852505.1). NCBI lineage: Eukaryota > Metazoa > Chordata > Mammalia > Monotremata > Tachyglossidae > Tachyglossus > Tachyglossus aculeatus. The sequence goes on along the minus strand of NC_052075.1, from coordinate 26,102,966 downwards.
ACTTTAGGCCAACATGAAAGTCAACAGGGTAGGTAGTAATGTCCAACCTAAAGAACTGAGAGACTAGGACTGGCTACAAATATTACATCTGACATCCTGAACAATTTCATCAGTACCTTCTCTGGGCACATTTAAAATGGCAAGAGGTGATCACAGGCAAAAAAGGCCTGCATTGGAGTAAAATGCAAAAAAAATTAACATGGCCACACAACTTCACTGGGTGCAATGCATAAGGATAACAGCATCTACCTTAGCAAGAAGACCAGAGGGAATGTTTTAATGCAGAACAAAGGACATTTTACAGAAGATCTGTAGAGAGGCAGGGTGACTAAGTAGAAAAAGCACAGGCTTGGGAGTTAGAGGCCATAGGTTCTAATTCTGGCTCTGCCACTTATCAGCTATGTGACTTTGGGTAAGTCACTTAACTTCTCTGTCCCTCAGTTACCTCATCTGGAAAATGGGGATTAAGACTGTGAGCCCCATGTGGGACAACCTGATTACCTTGTATCTCCCCCAGCGCTTAGAACAGTGCTTGGCATGTAGTAAGCGCTTAACAAATACTAAAATTATTATTATTATTATTTGGCAGAGCTATGGACTGCAGAGAGCCAATGTGGCTTCCAGACCAGTTCAGCATGCAGCAGTTATGCATGGGACAGTTCTCTGATTGTAAAGCAAAGGCCCCATAATGAAGGGTTTGCCATGGTTCCTACATACAGAGGAGAAGGAGTCTAAGGCAGCCTGAATAATACCAACTGTGCTATTTAAGTGCTTCCCATATGCCAAGCACCGTACTAAGCACTGATCAGGTGGTACACAGCCCCTGTCCCACATGGGGCTCACAGTCTCAACCCCCATTTTACAGAGGAGGTCACTGAGACATAGAGAAGTTAAGTGACTTTCCCAAAGTCACACAGCAGACAAATGGAAGGGGTAGGATTCGAACCCAGGTCCTTTTGACACCCAGACCCATTCTCTAACCACTAGGCAACACTGCTTCTCCTTAAGCCTGGTTCCAGGTGCTGCCAAGAACTAATGCCACAGCACTGCTAAAGTCAGAGGCACATTTATTTTAATCACTTTATCTCTGAAACAGATGATCTGGAAAGGCAGCTTGCAGGCATTTAACCTTTTCCTCGTTTAATCTGAAAATTCTCATTGGGTCTGCCTAAGCTTTTTAGGGCATGTACACATGCCCCACATTGCACTATTGCAAATGCTCTAATCCTCTGTGTTAAACAAGTGGAGCAAACGTCAGTAACAGACTGGGCAGGGAATGTGTCTGTTATATCCTCCCAAGAGTTTGTACAGTACTTTGAACATAGAAGTGCTCAAAAAATATGATTTATTGACTGACATGAGTAACAAGGTGCTGCGGCTATAGAAGCAAGATCCCCTGTGCTGGGTCACATAACTGCATGGTAGTTGATGATGATGATGGCATTTATTAAGCGCTTACTATGTGCAAATCACTGTTCTAAGTTCTGGGGAGGTTACAAGGTGATCAGGTTGTCCCACAGGGGGCTCACAGTGTTAAGCCCCATTTTACAGATGAGGCAACTGAGGCACAGAGTAGTTAAGTGACTTGCCCAAAGTCACACAGCTGACAATTGGCGGAGCCGGAACTTGAACCCATGACCTCTGACTCCAAAGCCCAGGCTCTTTCCACTGAGAAACGCTGCTTCTCAGAATGCCATTATGCAGAGTAGTGGGCAAGAAAAGGCAAGAGTGCCCTGATCAGTTTCAGGAGCTCAGTGCAATGGAAGGAGAAGAGTTTGCAGAGAGTTCAGAGGACAGAAACTTCGACAGATGAAGACCATATAGGGAGTGTATTTATAATGCATGCTTTCACTCTGCATTTGGAATGGAACTGCTGTTAGGAAATCAAGGAATGTTCCTTTGACACTCCATGTCTTTATGGCTACAGAGTGATGCAGTAATGGGAGAAATGATTTTGAATTAGTGTGTGGAGTCAGTTTTTTTATGGTATTTTTTCATCACTTACTATGTGTCAGGGACTGTTCTAAGAAGTGGGGTTGATGCAAATTAATCTGGTTGGACATGATGATGATGATGATAGCGATATTTGTTAATCTCTTACTATGTGTCAAGCACCCTACTAAGCGCTGAGGAATATGTAGGAAGATCAGGTCAGACACAGTCAATGTCTTTCATGGTGCTCACTGTCTTATTCCCCTTTTCATAGATGAGACTGAAAGAAGTTAAGTGATTTGCCCAAGGTAGCCAGGCAAACAAGTGGTGTCAGCTGAGATGCGAGTAATCCTCATAGTATCAAACCACTGACTGAATGGAAATGGTTTAATCTGGAGAAGAAATGTCCAAGAGTTGACTTAATAACTGTCCTCCCTGAAAGACTGTGAGTTAAAGCACCCCAATTCCAGAAGGGGCCTCCCTAAATCATGTTAATTCCTTGTCCTAACTTTGGTTAGGGTAAGATAAATAAAAATATTCTAGTTCTGGTTTTCAAAGTCCTCACCAGAAGTTCCACACTCATCTTTAGGAATAATAATATGTCACAGTATTTGTTAAATGCTTATTATATGCCAAGCACTGCTACAAGTACTCGGGCAGATACAAGATAACTAGGTTGGATAAAGTCTTTTTTTTTTTTCCACAGTATGCTTCCCTGTGGGTGGTTGCTCCTTTAGTATTGACCAACTCATATCCATATCTTTTCCTTCTATATCCCTAACTGGCCCTGTAGTACCCCATTTCAGGCTTCTCTTCTTTGTGCCAATCCAAACCCATCTGGGACCCTACTGATACTTTCTGCTTGCACAGCTTCCTGTGGCAATGAATTATATATATATATATATGCATATATATATGTATACATATGTACATATATGTACATATATATATATATATGCACTATGTACTGTGTGAAGACCTCAAACCCCCTGATCCAGGTAAATAATCTAACCATCTTTAATTCTTCATACAGGTATTTTTGGCTAATTTTCCAAATTGACTCTCATCTTGTCATTTTCTATTTCTTTTCTATCTCATTTAGTCTCTCTTCGGGAGGGTGCCTCTTTCTTCAGGACTTGCAACACCTTTTAATATCCTCAAGAATTCTTCTTTCCCAAATACAGAGCTGTGGACCAAGCATAGGGAAGAAATTTCCAAAGAGAGAGATGGAGTTCTTAACACATCAGAAAACTTTGTCGTCATCACTCTTTTCCTTGAATCCCTCTCACACATAATTCATGAATTTGTTAAATAAGGACAAAGCAAATATACTCTCTCCCCCAGCAACCTGTTGAATGGTATTCTTTACTTGATAGATGTCATTTCTCATTATTCTTTGTTTACCATCTGTCGGTCAATTTTCACTTAATGTGTTGTGTTTTTCCCCATAGAATTCAGAACTAATTTTGTAAGTAAATATTGGTGTGACTCTATTTCAAATGCTTTCAAATGTTCAGTGCCCTGTGTCAGCTGCCCACCCTGAATCTCCTAACATGATCAATCTATCAAAATTTTGCTGAGGTAGTCCATTGTCACCTGTCTTTGAAAGTCTCATTACCTGATTTTAGTTGTAGAGCTATTATTTTTTGGTGGTTTGCAAACCCACCTTTAGGGTGGCTAAGCAAGGCATGATAACTGCCACTTCCCTTCCATCATCGAGACTCCCTGCTCCCAATATGCTCTGTGAGCGCCAGGCCCGGGATAAAATCTGCCGCTCTACTCTCTCAGTGCCCACCCGTCCAGACAGACAGCCGTGACTTCTCCCTTAGAACTGGCACCAGCTCTCCTTCGCGCCCTCAAGGAGACCCCAATCCATTCCATCTTCCACCAACCCAGAGGGATAAAGAAAAGCACCTACAGCCCAGTACGCACCCTCCGCTCCTCCACCGCTGATCTCCTCACCGTACCACACTCTCGCCTGTCCCGCCATCGACCCCCGGCCCACATCATCCCCTGGGCCTGGAATGCCCTCCCTCTGCCCATCCGCCAAGCCAGCTCTCTTCCTCCCTTCAAGGCCCTGCTGAGAGCTCACCTCCTCCAGGAGGCCTTCCCAGACTGAGCCCCTTCCTTCCTTTCCCCCTCGTCCCCCTCTCCATCCCCCCCATCTTACCTCCTTCCCTTCCCCACAGCACCTGAATATATGTATATATGTTTGTACATATTTATTACTCTTTTTATTTATTTATTTTATTTGTACATATCTATTCTATTTATTTTATTTTGTTAGTATGTTTGGTTTTGTTCTCTGTCTCCCCCTTTTAGACTGTGAGCCCACTGTTGGGTAGGGACTGTCTCTATATGTTGCCAATTTGTACTTCCCAAGCGCTTAATACAGTGCTCTGCACATAGTAAGCACTCAATAAATACGATTGATGATGATGATGATGGGACCTTCACAAAACCTCAGGAAGACTGGTGGCTGCTGTAGTGGTTCTTGTTGCTATGGGGTGTATCATGAACTCTGAGCCACAAGGAGCCTAAAATTCTTCTCCTCAAGCCTCAGCACCCTATCGATTTTTGATTGATTCTATGCATTTGTCTGTGTTGTTCTGGGTTGTTTCATCATTTCGGATGTTCTGTCTCTAGTCCCTTCTCCCTAACTTATACCATTAAATTTGACCCCACCAAGAGTCAGGGACAGGGACCAATTCAAATTCCCACCCGGGTATTCTCTCCCAGTACTTAGTTCATTTGTCTGCACACAGTGCTTAATGAATACAATTAATACTGTTATCATTAAATCGAGCTGGATCTTCCAGAGCTGTGTCGTGTGCTGTGAGGTGTACACATTTTCACCTACAGCGAGCAGGATCTTCTGATTGCTGGCCTATGTACAAAGCTATAATTTATTTTAATCTCTGTCTTCCCTTTGGTTAGGAATCATGCCTACTAACTCTTGTACTGCTTTCCCCAAATATTTATTGCAGTGCTCTGCACACAGTACATGCTCAATCAATACCATTGATTGATTGATGATTGATTATTATTGTCAACCCTCTCCTCCTTCTTCTTTCCCCATTTATTGATTACTGAGAAGCATTGTCACCTAGTGGAAAAAGCTAGGGGCTGAGGGAATGTGTCAGCTAATTCTGTTGTATTGCCTTCTCCCAAGGCTTAGGGCAGTGTTCTGCACATAGTAAGTGCTAATAAATGCCATTGATTGAGGGCCAGAGGACTTGAGTTCTAATCTTGGCTCCTCCATTTACCTGCTGTTTGTCCCTGGGCAACTCATTTAACTTCGTGTGCCTCAGTTCCCTCATTTGCAAAGTGATGATTCAGTACATGTTCTCCTTCTTTCTTAGACTGTGAGCCCCACGTGAGAAGTGATTATTTTGTATTTACCCTAGTACTTAATACAGTGCTGACACACAGTAAGCACTTAACAAACATTATTATTGTTATTATTATTATTATCATGATCATTAACCTGACGGGCTGAAATGCAGGAAGCATAAGCAAGAATATCCTCATAGTTGTCGGCTAAAGATAAATCAATTTAAAATCTGGTATTGGAAAACTTGGTTTCTAGAATTGGCAATGGAATATGGGGAGGAGGCTGGGTAGGGATATTTAAATGAGCATGAGGTTTTCTGCACAAGGATCTGAAAAGACCTCAGAAGCTCAAGACAAGCGTGCTTCATGCTGTTGATGTGTTTCCTTCCTTCCTGCTTCTTCTGCTTTCCTTGCCTGGGCTCTTTTCATTAAGCCCCACATTCACTGGTTCCTTCCCTTGCTTCCTCTCTCTACCCTTTGACTGTCATAGCCAACAGCCACAAGCAAGTTTTGATTTCTACGAAGAAGCTACTGAATTCCTCACATCCTCTACCACCCCTTCCCTACCGCTTCCAGCATTTACCTCATTTGGACGATCAGCAATGAACTGGACCAAGGCCTTTAATCAATCAATCAATTGTATTTATTGAGCGCTTACTGTGTGCAGAGCACTGTATTAAGCACTTGGGAAGTACAAGTTGACCACATATAGAGACAGTCCCTACCCAACAGTGGGCTCACAGTCTAGAAGGGGGAGATAGAGAACAAAACCAAACATATTAACAAAATGAAATAAATAGAATAGTTATATACAAGTAATATAAATAAATAAATAGAGTAATAAATATGTACAAACACATATACATATATACAGGTGCTGTGGGGAAGGGAAGAAGGGAAGACGGGGGGGATAGAGAGGGGGACTAGGGGGAGAGGAAGGAGGGGGCTCAGTCTGGGAAGGCCTCCTGGAGGAGGTGAGCTCTCAGCAGGGCCTTGAAGGGAGGAAGAGAGGTAGCTTGGCGGATGGGCAGAGGGAGGGCATTCCAGGCCAGGGGGATGATGTGGGCCGGGGGTCGATGGCGGGACAGGCGAGAACGAGGCACGGTGAGGAGATTAGCGGCAGAGGAGCGGAGGGTGCGGGCTGGGCTGTAGAAGGAGAGAAGGGAGGTGAGGTAGGAGGGGGCGAGGTGATGGACAGCCTTGAAGCCCAGGGTGAGGAGTTTCTGCCTGATGCGCAGATTGATTGGTAGCCACCGGAGATTTTTGAGGAGGGGAGTAACATGCCCAGAGCATTTCTGGACAAAGACGATCTGGGCAGCAGCATGAAGTATGGATTGAAGTGGGGAGAGACACGAGGATGGGAGATCAGAGAGAAAGCTGGTGTAGTAGTCCAGATGGGTAGGATGAGAGCTTGAACGAGCAGGGTAGTGGTTTTGATGGAGAGGAAAGGGCGGATCTTGGCAATGTTGCGGAGCTGAGACCGGCAGGTTTTGGTGACGGCTTGGATGTGAGGGGTGAATGAGAGAGCAGAGTCGAGGATGACACCAAGGTTGTGGGCATGTGAGATGGGAAGGATGGTAGTGCCATCAACAGTGATGGGAAAGTCAGGGAGAGGGCAGGGTTTGCGAGGGAAGACAAGGAGTTCAGTCTTGGACATGTTGAGTTTTAGGTGGCAGGCAGACAACCAGATGGAGATGTCCTGAAGGCAGGAGGAGATGCGAGCCTGGAGGGAGGGGGAGAGAGCAGGGGCAGTGATGTAGATCTGGGTGTCATCAGTGTAGAGATGTTAATTGAAGCCGTGGGAGCAAATGAAGTCACCAAGGGAGTGAGTGTAGATCGAGAACAGAAGGGGACCAAGAACTGAACCTTGGTGAACCCCCACAGTAAGGGGATGGGAGGGGGCTTGGAAGGAAGATTTAAGGTGGCTTGGAAGGAAGATTATGTGACAGTCAGTAAACAGAGGTGTTCTAATGCTCCATTTTGCTGAAATGTGGTCAGTTGTACTTGTGGAATACTTACTGGGTGTAGGGCACTGTACTAAGCGCTTGGGAGAGTACTTAAAACAAGATAACCAATGTATCCCCTGCCCAGAAAAAGCTTACACTCTAGATGAGCTAATGTCTTACTAAATCAGCATAGTTTTGTGACTCCCTAATTGAAAATGGGTGTGGAATGGTGAAATAAAATAAAACCTTTCAGAGAGAGGGTAAAAAACATTTAGAATTATTACATTTCTTTCTTAATCCTGAAAATTCTTCAGTCTACCCCTTCCCTCAAAATGAAAGCCTCTGCAATGATGAATGTTCCCCCTCTTAAACCTGAAACCTTTCTGCAAAAACACTTTGAAGAAAATGGCAAGGATTTCTCAGACCTGGATTGAGGCAGCAGAGAGCACATACAAATCCTTAGGACCCACACCCCATTTGTAAAAGACATTCATTCTAGGACTCAGTTAGCACCAGAGACCTGTGGAAAGAGAATCCAGAAAAAAAACTATCTATGCGCTTGCAACTGCAGGAATGAGAGGCATGAGTCTTTCCAGATTCTTCTCACATTTTCTTCCATCACTTTACAAAACTGTCCATCTAAACTTTGATTTGGGTTGTTGCATTTCCTTCCACTCTGATCTGACAATTCAAATTATTTTTAATTAACTGCTGTTTCGTTATACCATTATGGCATATTCATTTGCTAGTGAACTCTCGGGTTGAGTAATTAGCAGCTATGGATAGCTTTTTTATAAGCTACAACTAAATCTGGAGCTGACTTCCTTATTAAAAATTGTGTAGCACTACAAATGGCATAAATTAAAATCCAAGCTATAATACTCTCAACATGTATAATATAAATCAATAATTAAAGAGCGTGCTATTCATTCATTTTTAATTTCTCCCTCAATGTACAGTTGATATGTCCTTATGCCTGGTCATCATCTCTGCACACTATACGTCAGGGATATTTTCAATTGCTTTCTTGGAGATGAAGATATATTTCTTAAATAGATTCAGCATTATGAATAATGAGAGCTGTAGCCAAACAGTTTTCTTTCCTCCTCATTTAACAGTTGTTACCAAGAGGTAATTGCTGTAACATTTCATGAACTGTGCGAAGTCGAATAGCAATAATTCATAATTTAACAAAAGTGGATTTTGCTGTTTTTTAACAAGATTGCTGGATTTTTTTCTTCCTACCAGAAATGATCTTTTCCCTAAATAATATATTTTAGCAAAGATTAGCTGCCAAGTCCTATTACGGAAAAATAATACAGTCAAGCTTTCTTAAGCTCAGATATATTTTGTCGCATGCTTTCTATTAAGGGAAATTTTCCAGCATGTGATCCGACTTTTCTCAAACTGAAAATTTAGTGGATAAATAATACTACTAATAAGAGTAATGGTGATAATATTTTTAAAGTGCTTACTGTACGTCAAAAACTGTTCTAAGCGCTGAGGTAAATACAAGTTAATCAGGTTGGACACAGCCCTTGTCCCACATGGAGCTCACCATCAAGGAAAGAGGAATTTGGACACATTGATTTCTCTGGCACCTTTTTTCCAAAAGTAAGGATATGCTGTTCTCAGGAGAAAATGCAGAGCTCCAAGTAACAAGAAATTTGGATTTCCTACCATAAACCACTGTTGATCTGCCATAAGACAGATGGTAGCAATATTAACTGAAGTACTTGTTAAGGGCTGACTGTGTCCAGCTCTGTTCAATGTGGCTTACTGGAAAGAATGCAGGCCTTGGAATCAGAGGACCTGGATTCTAATTCCAGATCTACCACAGATCCGTTGACTGACTTTGGGCAAGTCACTTACATTCTCTGTGCCTCAGTTTCTTCAGCTATAAAATGGGTTTTCCATGCCCCCTTAGACTGTAGCCCCATGTGGGATAGGTCTGGTGTCTGTCTCGAATATTTTGCATCTAACCCAGCTCTCAGTACAGGGCTTGGTACATAGTAAGTGCTTAACAAATACTATTTTCATCTTCATCACTGAACTCTCACAATAAATGCTCTCTCCTGGAGTACATGCAAAACAATCATATAGGACAGTCTCTGGTCCCGTTTTACATGTATGGAAACTGAGAACCAAAGAAATGAGTGACTTTTCCAAGCTCAAGCAGAGGGCAGAAGTGAAGTCTCCTGACTTTCAGTCCTACATTCTTTCCACTAGACCAGACTGCTTCCTCTGGTGATACAGGTTGGAAAGTACGCAAGAAGGTACTAATGATTTAAACTGCAAGCACCCTAAAGGTGAACACATTTTGATTGAAAAAGAAAGTGAAGCGTGTGTGTAGGACAGGGTTCAGTGTGAATGATGGGGTTACATGTTAGGAATGGAAACTTGAGGTTTGGGCCAGTCTCCTAGGGGTAAGAGGGGTATCCTTTGACTGCACCTAAAGCTATGAATAAACTAGTCCAGAGTAAAACTCTCCCTACTCTCAGTTGATTTTGAGGACTGCTTTCCTATGTACAGGATCCAAGGTTATGGACCCCTGAATTCCTCATGTATAGCTAAGGTTCAGCTGACACAGGCAGAGTGGAGGGGAAAGCTGACCTACTGAATTAATTCTTGGTGACATACAGTCAGGAAATCACAAACTTTTATTAGTTTTCTCTGGGAGATCATTGTCTTAAATTCTCTAGGTGATTCTCTCACTGCTCCAGTTCACTAGACAAGACTCAATAGGGATTTTGACCACATGGTCAACAGACAGAATTCACTGTCCCTGGTGTGAGCTCGCAACAAAATTTATGGCTGAGGTGGTGGGTTCCGATCATTTTCCTTTCCGGTTTGGTCACAGTTCTGAATCAGCACTGGCTGTTCTGCCCTCGCTGAAAAGCTCCAAGCCAGAGAAATGTTTCAACCTGGGCTTCTCAGCTGCTAAACACACAGATGTGTGTGTTTGTGTTTGTGTGTGTGTGCATGTGTGCATGTATGTATGTCCAGGAGAGGGATAAACCCTTTGCAGAGATGAGCACAGCCATGTAAAAGAAACTCAATTCCAAAGCAGTGTCCCAGCCTGGATTTTCAGCTGCTAAAACACAGTGTTTTTTGGGTTTTTTTTTTTTTGTGTGTGTGTGTGTGTGTGTGTTTTATGGTATTTGTTAAGGTCATACTATGTGCCAGGCACTGTACTGAGTGTTGGTGGGGTAGATACAAATGAATCAGATTGGACATAGTTCCTGTATCACATACGGCTCACAGTCTTAATCCCCATTTTATAGATGAGGTAACTGAGGTCAGAGAAGTTACATGACTTACCTAAGATCGTACAACAGACAGTGGTGGAGATGATATTAGAACCCAGGACCAAGCTCTACCCAGTAAGCCATACTGGGGTGTGGTGGGGTGTGGTGGTGTGTGTGTGTGTGTGTGTGTGTGTGTGTCCACATGAGATGTATCCAGGAGAAGTATATAAAATCCTTTGTAAAGATGACAGCAGCTATTTGAGTGTGATAGACTTTTAGACTGTGAGCCCACTATTGGGTAGGGACTGTCTCTATATGTTGCCAAATTGTATTTCCCAAGCGCTTAGTACAGTGCTCTGCACACAGTAAGCGCTCAATAAATACGATTGATGATGATACCCTATATCAGACAAATAAAATTGTTGTTCCTCTCTGCATTCATTCATTGAATCATATTTATTGAGCGCTTACTGTGTGCAGAGCACTGTACTAACAAGTCTGTATCAGCTCGATGAACAGGCTCTGAAGGTTCAAGGGTCATTTCTCTTCCTTGACATCTCTTATAGAGTTGGTTGGAGCAGTGAGGGAAAATCCTCCACCAAATAAAATGATCATTTTTTAAAATACAGCAAAACTGACTTTCTCTAATCTCTGAATTGTGATAGTCAGCAGCAGGGATGGTTTTGTCAGGCACAGTCAGGTGGTGGTTTTGACTGACATTCTGGGCATGTGGACCCAAGCAGATTTCACAATGGAATTTAATAATCATTGCTGCTCCTGTACATTACCTAGGAAATCTGGGTTGCCAGGAGACTGCTGATCTCCTTGGCAGTTGAAGTCAACTGGAAGTATCAACAGAATAGAAAGTCAGGCCTGGATACAGACATCCAGTAGATTTATGCTGTAGTGATCATTGTTCTCTTCTGCCTCCTCTCCCCTTCTTTCTGGGACCCCTTAAATGTGACCCTGTTTTACCCAGGCAATTTCAGACACACGTGGCCAAAAAGCCTAGTGTTAAAAGCACAGATTTGGAAGTCAGGAGAAAGGGATTGCTAGTCCTAGTTCTGTCTCTTGCTTGAGAAGTGACTTGGGTCAAGTTGCTTCAACACTCTGATCCTCAGTTTCTTCACCTGCAAAATAGGAATAAGGATCCCTGCCTCGCAGAAGTGTTGTGAGAATAAAATGAGATCATCAATGTAAAAGCACTTTGGAGTAAGAAAAGTGCTCTGCAATGTCAGTGTCTTGGCATAAGAATTTCTGTTCCATCATTTTGCTTTGACTGTAATGGTGTACCACTCTGCACAGAATCTGTGTCAATATGAAAGACTTGCAGTTAAAAAGGTGATTCCATTCTGCTATCGCCCTGAAGTACATGTTGCCCAGAGATGATGGTTCTTGTATATTCAGGACTGCTGCTCAACTGTGAAAGGAATAAGTTTTTTTCAAAGTCGGGTGGAGGTCAGATGTCAGGCATTGACTGATCATTTCATTCGCTTGCATTTCTAAGGAACAAAGATGGAAAGAATCACAGGAATGCAGAGTCATAGAGGACCTAGAGGAATCTTCTAATCCAGAATGCTAAACCCAGGCTGGTGAATGAATACAAATCCAGGACAGATAAAAGTCTGCTCTTTCTTTAAAGATCTCCCTATCCTGCCCTGGTATTCCAATCCAGTATGGATCACTCCCATAGCCAAATAATTGTTTGAAATGTCCTACTGAAATCTCTCCTATTTTCATTTGTCAGTTTCATTATGGGGAATCATCAATGGACATAGAAATTAACTGGTCAGTTCTCTGGCCCATATAAATTGTGTTATTTGTTAACAGCTTACACTGTGTCAGGCACTATATTAAGTGCTGGGGAAAATACAAGATAATCAGTTTGTACTCAGTCTTTGGGCATGGGACTCACAATCTAAGGCTGGAGGTGAAAACAGGTATTTAATCTCCATTGTACAGATGAGGAGAGCGAGGCCCAGAGAAATTTTATGACTTGCGAAAGATGCCACAACAGGCCAGTGGCGGAGACAAAATTAGAACACGGGCCCTCCGAATCCCAGGCTGTGATCTTTCCACTAAGCCACACTTCATCATCTGAACACAGTGACTGTGACCTCTTCATATTCTTTCCTCTTAACAAACTCATCCCAGTGTGCATTTCGACTTTCCTCATAGGGTTGATTTTCCATCCCTCTTCCTGGGATCAGCTCCATTTCCCCTACATGCTCTTCAGTTCAAAACTGGACCCAGTACTCTAATTAGGAGATGGCCAACAAACGATAGAGCAAGAGAAATACTTCCCACACTCCTCTTGAGTTCCATATTAACTTCCTTCATTATTGGCACTGTATTGCAGATGCATATTCAATTTCTGAGTCACTATAATCCCTGTTTTATAATCCACTGTGCTTCTAACAAGCCAGACAATCCCCAGTGTATTGTTTGCTTCCCATCCTGAACTTTATATCCTATAGAATTTCATACCCATTTTTCTTTTCCCATTTGTTCTTTTTCCAATTGGGTTCTATTCCTGGCTCTGCCTCTGGTCTGATGTGTGACATTGGTCAAGTCATTCAACCTCTCTGTGCCCCTGATTCCTCATTGATAAAATGGGAACTGAATACCTGTTCTTCATTCTTCTTTGACTGTGAGCCCCATACAACACTGGCATTTTGAATGATCTGATTAGTTTAGGGAAGCAGCATGGCTCAGTGGAAAGAGCACGGGCTTTGGAGTCAGAGGTCATGGGTTCAAATCTCGGCTCCCCACTTGTCAGCTGTGTGACTTTGGGCAAGTCACTTAACTTCTCTGGGCCTAAGTTACCTCATCTGTAAAATGGGAATTAAGACTGTGAGCCCCCCGTGGGACAACCTGATCACTTTGTAACCTCCCCAGCGCTTAGAAAAGTGGTTTGCACATAGTAAGCACTCAATAAATGCCATTATTATTATTATTATTAATATTTGGTCTACTGCTTGAGCACATTGGTAAGCCCTTAATAAATGCCATTATTACTATTACCAGCATTTCAAATAGTCAAGTAACTCTCAAATATTGCATCACCACAAACACAATAATACTCATCATTCCAATTTGAGGAAGAATATCAGTTTTAATTGATGTGAAGAAAGTAAAATAGAGAGTTTTTTTAAGTAATGTGTTTCATATTACCATTTACAAGTATGATCAGGCTAGTGAATCCTATTAGCTGGTGAAAGCAGAAATGTAGACTCAACCTCAGATAACAAAAATGTAAAAATCCACACACATCAGCTTTTCTGTTTCAGTAAAAGCAGCAGTTACTAGTGATCTGTGTGAACAAAATCACTAAAGTAGAATATATTTGATCTAGAAACAGAAAATGTGGATTAGTTAGGAATTCTATTCTTATTTGAACTTATGAGGGTGCCTATTTCTGAGAACAGTTTGAGTCCACATGCATCATAGTTTCCCAGGGAAAAAGAGTTTGTATATATCTACTGGGTCTCAGCCTACCTCAGCAGTAGAATAACAAAATCTAGGAGGAACTGGAAGAGAAAATCAGGAAGCAGCGTGGCCTAATGGAAAGAACATGGCTTGCGATTCAGAGGACCTGGATTTTTATTCCAGCTTCAACACTTATCTGCTATGTGACCTTGGACAAGTCAATTTACTTCTGTGTGCATCAGTTACCTTATCTGTAAAAAGAGGATTAAGGCTGTGAGCCCCATGGGTACACAGACCACGTCAAACCTGATTAGCTTTTATCTACTCCAGTGTTTACTATACTGCCTAGCACATAGTAATTTCTCAACAAGTGGCCTAAAAAAATTGTGAAGCCATTCTGTAGAGCAGCCAGCTGGATATATGGGTATGTTGTAGAATTTACTATTAAGGAGCAAAATAGATCACTTAAAAAAAAATCCAGGAGTCAGAACAAAAGCGTGAGCAAGTTCAAGAGTGAAGTCCACTTCAACAGCAAAATGATTGTTTTTAAAGATAAAGTATGACCCATCAGGGTGCGACAGACCACAACTGAGTCTCTTGAGCAGAGATGCCTGGGGACTTTGGCAAATGAAAGGCATAATCCTTCTTGGAAATTCCAAGAGAGAGTTGCTGTCTCTGATAAGATATGAGGTGCAGGATGGAGCTGCCTACCTATTGTTTGATAAAAATAATACCCAATGCCAAAATGTACCCATTTTGGACTTGTCTCAATTTTACAACTTGAGGGAACCTGAACAAATGTGCTCAGGAAATACACCTTTTAAAATATCCCAAAATGCTCAAATAGCATACTGTGTCTTCTACATTAAAAGCAAGCCTCTGGATTTGTATCCACTATTTCCTTGAACTTTCAAAAATGTCAATCTGTCGCTCTAGATACAAGCAGAAAGTACCCTAAATCTAAGGGTGTGTCTTGGAATACACGGTAAGTGGGTGTTTTTGCTAATGAATGAAGGACAAAGAAATTATAGTTCCTGGGTGACTTTCTTTGATTGTATTCCACCAGCTAAAATTTAGTGAGGCAATGAGGCAAAAACCCAGATCATTCAGGTAGACAAAATCTAATACTGAAGGAAAAAGGATGGCTGGAATTATCTTTATCAGATATCATTGAACAAAAGGTCCTCATTAGATATCACTCAGTAAAAAGGCTTTCCTCATAATTCTTTAGCTGTATGACAGTATAATCAGTTACTGGCATGTTTTCAGCAAATCCTGCCATTGTTAAGGGATCATTTCTTCTCTTTCCATTCAAGGAAATGATAAAGACCATTGCTGGACATAGGAAGGTGAAAAACATCAATTAATCAATCAATTCATAATATTTATTGAATACTTGTTTGCAGAGTACTGAACTAAGATCTTGGAAGAGTATATTATAATGGAGTTGGAGGACATATGTCTCAGCGAGCTTTCTGTATGGAGGGGGAGACAGACGTTACAAGAAATAAATAAATTATGGCTATGTACATAAGTTTTCAGGGGCTGAGGAAAAGTTGAATAAAGCCTTCCCATAACCTCAAACTTAATATGGCTAAAAATGAACTTCTTATCTTCCCACCCAAATACTGTCCTCCCGTTTACTTTCCCATCACTGTTGACGGCACCACCATCCTTCCTGTTTCACAAGCCCATAACCTTGGCATTATCCTTGATTCCTCTCTCTCATTCAACCCACATATTCAAGCCGTCACTAAATCTTGTCAGTTCTACCTTCCCAAATGTCATTAAAATCCACCCCTCCATCCAAACTGCTACCGCATTAATGCAAGTACTTATCCTATTCCGCCTAATTGTATCAGCCTCCTTGCCGACCTCTCTGCTTCCTGTCTCTTCCCACTCCAGTCAGTACTCCACTCTGCTTCCCGTTCTCCAAGGGAGTGGGTATAGATGGAGTATAAAAGGAGACCCAGAACTGAACCTTTAGAGACTCCCAAAGTTAGAGGGTGGAAGGCAGAGGAGGAACCCACGAAAGAGACTGATAATGAGTGGCCAGAATGATAGAAGGAGAACCAGGAGAGGACAGTGTCAGTTTTGGTAATGTTTCCAGGAGAAGGGGGTGCTCAACAATGTTGAAAGCAGCTGAGAGGTTGAGGAGGATTAGGATGGTGTAATCTTGGATTTGGCAAGAAGAAGCTCATTGGTAACCTTTGAGAAGACAGCTTTAGGGAGTAAAAGGGGGCAGAAGGCAGATTGGAAGGGGTCAAGGAGAGAATTGGAGGAGAAAGCATGGGCCTGGGAATCAGATGGCTGTGGGTTCTAATCCCAGCTCCATCACTTGTCTGTAACATGAGTATCCTTGGGGCTTTTAAAGATGGGGTAAATTCTCACTAAATTTAGGCCATATTTCACTACTCTAGATGAACAGTAGTAAGAGATGGAGGTTCCTTTTGATTGCAGACCAAGTGGAAATAATTCTGATTATGAATAAAATAGACCAGAGACACTTTGAAGAATGAGACATTTTCTTGTCTTTGCTAAATTGGTTGAAATAGTTAGTGAGTGCTATTCATAGAGAAGCAGCATGGCTCAGTGGAAAGAGCCCGGGCTTGTGAGTCAGAGGTCATGGGTTCGAATGTCAGCTCTGCCTCTTGTCAGCTGAGTGACCATGAACAAGTCACTTCACTTTTCTGGGCCTCAGTTTCCTTATCTGTAAAATGGGGATTGAGATTGTGAGCCCCACATGGGACAGGGACTGTGCCCAACCCGATTTGCTTGTATTCACCTGTGTGACCTTGGGCAAGTCACTTCACTGCTCTGAGCCTCTGTTACCTCATCTGTAAAATGGGGATTAAGACTGTGAGCCCCACGTGGGACAACTTAATCACCTTGTATCCCCCAGTGCTTAGAACAGTGCTTTGCACATAGTAAGCGCTTAACAAATGCCATCATTCATTCATTCACCCCAGTGATTAGTTCAGTGCCTTGCACATGGTAAGTGCTTAACAAAATACCGGAATTATTATTATTATCATTATTATTATGTAGAAGAAGTGGTCGTAGATAATTTGCTCAAGAAGGTTGGAGAGGAATGGTAGTGCAGAGATGGGGTGGTAACTGGAGGGAGCTATGGGGTCAAGGGAGGGCTTATTTTAGGATAGAAAAAAATGAGCATGCTTGAGGGCAGTGGGGAAGAAATCTCCAGGAATTTCCCTTTCATATCCAGGCCCATATGGACGAAAGAACAGTTGTTGCTCAGTTGTGATGAGCATATGTGGCTTTTAATGCCTGCTGATCAAATCCAATCAAAGGAAGTAAAATGGACAATGATCCTGGTCAGTCACACACAGAGAAATAATAAATCATAATGATGGCATTTATTAAGCACTTACCTTGTGCAAAGCACTGTTCTAAGCACTGGGGAGGTTACAAGGTGATCAAGTTGTCCCACTTGGGGCTCAGAGTCTTCATCCTCATTTTATAGATGAGGTAACTGAAGCACAGAGAAGTTAAGTGACTTGCCCAAAGTCACACAGCTGACAATTGGCGGAGCCGGGATTTGAACCCATGACCTCTGACTCCAAAGCCCAAGCTCTTTCCACTGAGCCACACTGCATTTGCTACCTATAGTATCACCCTTTTTCCTCATCAAATTCTGCTTTACCACTGCACCAATGTGGACAAGTCCCAGGCTTAGCCCCTAAAGAACAATCCCTACAGGAGGACCTCAGAATGGTTCCACAGTACGGTAAGCAAGGAAAATAGGGCCAGGATCACCTGTGGGCATTAGTTGTCAGCCAAGTGTTCCCCCAGACCAATCAGGAAGCATGCTTTTGTAGAAAACCTAATGGATCTCTGAAACTGATAAGTGATAGAAGAGTTCCCCTCAATTGATTTCAATATTTAGTAATTTTGGTACCTGTTTTACTTAATATAGTGATGATTGGAATATTTCGGGCAGAATGCTGTTTTAGGCCTAATAATCAATCAATCAATCGTATTTATTGAGAGCTTACTGTGTGCAGAGCACTGTACTAAGCGCTTGGTAAGTACAAGTTGGCAACATATAGAGACAGCCTCTACCCAACAGTGGGCTCACAGTCTAGAAGGGGGTGACGGAGAACAAAACCAAACATATTAACACAATAAAATAAATAGAATAGATATGTACAAGTAAAATAAACAAATAAATACAGTAATAAATATGTACAAACATATACAGGTGCTGTCGGGAAGGGAAGGAAGTTCTTCAGACAATTGCTCAGCTTACATCAGTCATCTAATGTAGATCTGGACGATACCATATAGGGCCTCTAGAAAAGAAATCTCATAAAATGACTTTGGACATAATGTAATCATCCTCCAACACAGTGGCAGCTGCTGTTAAAAAGGCAATTTGATAAACTGCTAATCTCTGGGACTCAGTATCCCCAGTCATAAAATGAGAAAAACCTCTGACCCTCTCTTTGGTGAGTACAAAAGAACCTGATGAAGTGAAAGTGATTTGGGCAATAAGAATACTGTAGAAATTCAGAATATTGTACTATCATTATTACTATAATTATTATTGATATTTATAACTAGTAATTATCATCGTCATCATTCTGCAACTTGATAATCCTGTCTTCCTCTTGGGATATACCATCAGTCCTAATGAATAGGCTAAAGAGACAGAACCCATGAAAACACGGCAACCACTGGTAGTTAGGAAAAGATGACTGGACATTTAATACTGAAAGAAAATGAGAACAGAAATTGCTTTTCCCTAGCTCAGACCTGCTAGCCTAGAAGATGCCTGCGGGGATCAGGGAAGAGTATCACTCTTATGAAAAAATTTCCAAGGGACACAGAAGGTCCTTCTAAATCAGTTATTTTTATGTCACTCAGAGATAATGGCCCAGAGCTTCTGTAAATAGTGAGCAAATATATCTGTAAGGCCTTGTGAAAACAACACTGAGAAAGTCTTCACTTTTATTCTAGCCAAAGTAAAACAGGCCCCTTTAAGTTAGCTCATAAGGTAAATAATTCCAGCCCTCCATACAGCAAATGGGTCTTATGGTTGCCCCTTCCAGAATGACTTTGTCTTGAGCATCACAGTTGTGTCTCCTAGATTATTTATCCCTCCCAGTCTGACTTAGATCCAGGGCTCAAATAAGACTAAAAGAGGGAATGAAACTAAAGAGGAGTAGGAAAACACTGAATGACAAAAAGTCAGCAAATCTTTGGTGAACTTGGTCACCTCTGAACTTCCCAGTTAGAGGAGTCACTTGTCTAGGGAAATCCTTTGTAGTAAGGAAAGGTCAGAAAAAGCAGGGTGACTCAGTGGAAAGTGCACAGGCTTTGGAGTCAGAGGTCATGGGTTCAAATTCCGGCTCCGTCACTTGTCAGCTGTGTGACTTTGGGCAAGTCACAACTTTTCTGGGCCTCAGTTACCTCATCTGGAAAATAGGGATGAAGACTGTGAGCCCCACGTGGGACAACCTGATCACTTTGTATCCCACCAGCGCTTAAAACAGTGCTTTGCACTTAGTAAGCGCTTAATAAATGCCATCAAAAAAAAAAAAAGGTACCAGAGTTCCAGGACCCTCTTGTGTTCCTGTACTGCCCTTCTTCCCACAAACCTGAAGGCCAATCATGTAGGACTTGGAGGTCAGCTCTGTCAGAGAATATGTTCTAAATGAGAGAGTAGTTCATTGAGGGATTATATTCATTCATTCATTCATTCAATCATATTATTGAGCGCTTATTGTGTGTAGAGCATTCCCAAGCATTGTTCTCCTTGTTCTTGGTCTTTACAGACATATCCTAGGGAAGACAAGAAAGTTGATGGGGAGAGTTCTGAACTCAAAGAGACCAGGGTTTGACTTCATTCCCTTATGGCTGAAAGCAGGACTTTCCCAACTAACCACCTTCAGGTGATGGGAATTGGGACAGATTTTGTGCCAATCTTGCGTAATGCCAATCTTTTTTTCATGATACGTATAGCATCCAGCTCCATTATATTGGGCCTGAACTCTGTCTTTAAGCAAGGAAATTGCTTATTTTGGACATTCCCTATCATTCATTCTCATTGTCAGAAAATTTCTCCCTAAAGATCTCTTTTTTGTGCTTCTCTTTAGCCCACTTCTAGTTTTGTAATGCACCAAAAACAAACGAAAAAACCTACTGACTACACATATCTCCATTAATGGATCACCAGTTGTTAGAGAAACATGTAACCCTTCTATGGATTGTAGGAATAACAAATGGATTTTCTGAATTTAGAACGTGAATGCCAGGGACAACAATTATATATGAAATATAATCAGCTTCTGGAAAAAAATATTTTACAATAAGCCTTAAATTTCTCCTGTAAGTAGCAGGAACTAAACAGCACAACACAGGAGGACAGTTCATAAATCATTCAATAGTCAATCTGATAAAACAGGAATAATAAATCTCCATCACTCCCTCTCTCGTGGGCATGCTGTTTGAGGACAGAATGGGAAGATGACATTCTTTGGAAGGACTTTGAATTTTTAGATAGACCTGGGAAGGCCTGGTGGCTATGCGGGGAGATTTGGATTATCTTGAGGTGATGGCAGAACAGCAGATGACATCTGAGGACCTACCTAGGAGCTTCTGGGGAAAAGGTCATCTATACACTTCAATCTGTGACCTTTGGGCATTTGCTATTTTCCCCACCCCTCAACCCTGCAGCTTATCTTGTTTTATGCTGTCGAGTTGTTCTCCAACCCTTAACGACTTGATGGACACATCTCTCCCAGAACGCCCCACCTCCGTCTGCAATCGTTCCGGTAGTGTGTCCACCAAGTTTTCTTGGGAAAAATATGGAAGTGGTTTACCATTGCCTCCTTCCACACTTGAATCTATTCCAAGCTGCTGCTGCCCAGTACAGGTGAATTTTGACTTGTGGCAGATTGCCTTCCACTCATGAGCCACTGCCCAAGCTAGGAGTGGAATGGGTATGCCTCTGCTTGAATCTTGTAGATGAGACTGGTAGAGTACTGGAAACTCTCCAGGTGCAAACCTGAAAGGGGGCATCTCACAGCACTTATGTGCGAATCTCTAGATTACATATTATAAACTATTCATATTAATGTCTGCCTCTCACTCTAAATATGTCTACCAACTCTCTTGTATGGTACTCTCCCAAGCACTTAGAATAGTGCTCTGCACACATTAAACAGTCAATAAATACCATTGGTTGGTTGATTGATTGAAGGTGTCTGGCCGAATCTGGCAGTGATTTTGCCTCTCTTCCCATAGGAGTAACAGGCACAACCCCTGGAAACACCGTGATGTTTTCCTTCCACACAGCCCTGGGCCCTCACTCCTAACATGCCCTGTGTGGACAAGGCAGTGAGGGATGTAAACGGCAGCAGCAATGTCATTGCACATTTTAAATAGTTGGGAAGCTGCATACTGAGACTTCCACCAATCCCCTTTATTGACAGACTTGTTCGATTCTGAGCTTTATCCTTCCTGCCATTTTTGTATTATTGCTGTTTTATCTTTGGATCCATTGCCAAGGCCTTATTATTCTATTGTGAGCTCCTGAGGGGCAGGAACTGATTCTAATCCTCATCAGTATATTTTTCCTTCCCTGTACTTATTCCAGGGCTCTGCCCACAATAAGCACTTCATAAATACTATTACTACTACTACACTATTACTATAACAAGTACTATTATTACTACTACTACTATCATTATCTTGACTGCCCCAGCTTTGCTACCCTTAGTGAGGTTTTCAGAGTCAGGTCTGGGAGAGCAGAACTGGAGGTAGCACAAAACCTTGTCATTTAGATGGTGGTTCTTGATTGCAAGCAGGCTATGCTACCTTGACTCACATGGAGACTGAAGAAATGGGTAGAGGAAAAATATTCCTGATATTACTGATTTCCTTGAACATCTCTAAAGGGAGAGTCAAACCCATTTCACTTTATTCATTCCCAGAGACATAAGGACTTGGACCATGGAGAGGAGGGGGAGAAGGGATAGAGTGGGATAGGTATGATGTTATCTATTAAATGCTTACTATGTGTCAAGCACTGGACTAAGCATTGGGGTAGGTAGATACAGGATAACCAAACAGAAGACAATCCCTGTCCCACTTGGGAGTTAACAATCTAAGAATGAGAACGGACATTTTATCCCCATTTTATAGTTGAGGAAAATGTTAGCCATCCAGGTCCCATGCTGGATTAATCTTCTTTTAAAAGTTTCCGAACTTTATGGTGGACTCTGAAGTTCTCATCAAAATTGGTGCTTATAGTAATAGTAATAATGATGGGATTTGTTAAGTGCTTAAGTGTTGGAGCACTGTTCTAAGTGCTGGGGCACTGTTATACCAAGCTCAATTGTATATGATTATCAACCTCTGATAAATCAATCCATCAATCATATTTACTGCATGCCTGCTGCATGTACAGCACTGATAGGTAGCCAGTCCGCAAGCTGGCTCAGGCCAAGTTCCCTTCCTCCACCCCTCCCCTAAGGATCTTTGGAATATTCTGGGAAGGGACTGACTTTGGCCCATAGAGTGATAAACTCCACCCACATGAGTCATCCCTGAAATTGAGCCAGATTATCGACATGGTAATGAATTTCTCCCTACCCAAACTAAACCTGAAATAAAGAAGAAATTTGGTGCGGGTTAGCAATTTTAATTTAACTCAGTTTCTTAGTTCTCCCCAAACTGGGTGCTCAGTCAACATGTGGCATAAACACGTGGCCTGTTAATTATAATAATAATAATAATGATAATGGCATTTATTAAATGCTTACTATGTACAAAGCACTGTTCTGAGTACTGGGAAGGTTACAAGGTGATCAGGTTGTCCCACGGGGGGCTCGCAGTCTTAATCCCCATTTTACAGATGAGGTAACTGAGGCACAGAGAAGTTAAGTGACTTGTCCAAAGTCACACATTTGACAATTGGTGGAGCCGGTGTTTGAACCTGTGACCTCTGACTCCAAAGCCCATGCTCTTTCCACTGAGCCACGCTGCTTCTCTTCTGTTAATCAGACCTTTAGCTTGGCTCATAGTCTTGAAACGATGACGAGTTGTAATATTATCTTGGAAATCTTTCCTTTAGTATTCTTGGTTACAATCTTTCCATTTATGTTATTAATTAAATCCTGAGTTTTACCTTGTCTGGTTTAGTGTCTTTGACACTGTAGAATGTACTATGCTTCTGGTAACACAGTCTAACCTTTTGTTGACACTGTCCTCTCCGGGTTCTGCTCCTATCTCTTTGATGGCTCCTTCTCAGTCACTTTTGTCAGCGTCTCCTCTGTCTCTTACAGTCTATCCATGGGAATCCCTTAAGGACCAATTTCGGATCATGTCCTATTCTCCATTTACAACCATTCAGTTAATCAAATAATCGATCATATTTTTTGAGCACTGTACTAAGCACTTGGGAGAATACCATATAAGATAGTTTGGTAGGCTCGTTCTCTGCCCACAACAAGGAATACTCATCCTCTCCCAGAGCTTCAACAGATGTCTCTGTGAAGTTGATTCTCCAATCTACCACTCTAGCCCCAACCTCTCTCCTCCATTTTGCACTTCCTCCTGCCTTCACGGTATCTCTACTTGGATGCTACACTAACATCTCAAACTTAACATGTCCAATGCTGAAATCTTCTCCTTCCCACCCAAACTCCCCCCTTTCCCTAGAATTTCCCGTCGCTGTTGACAGCATCACCATATTTTCTGTCCCACAAATCCACAACTTTGGCATTATTCTGATGCATCTCCCTTCTTCAACAATCAGTCATCACCAAATCTCTTTGGTTCTAGCTTCACAATATCTTTAGAATATGTCCCTTGTTCTCCATCCAAACTGTTATCATGCCGGTCCACGCATTTATGGTAACTTGTCTCAACTTCTGCATCTGCTTCCTTGTTGACCTCCCTGCCTCCAGCCTCTCTTCAGTCCAGTACATACCTCACCTCAAAAAATCATTTTTTTAAAAATAACACTGTGTACTAATTGCCCCACCCCTCAAAACCTCCAGTGGTTACCATCCATCATTATATCAAGCAGGGACTCCTTCCCAGAGGATTTATAATTCATTCAATCTTCACTATCCCCTCCCTTCCTCTCTTTACACCTCTCCCAATACAACCCAGTCTGTACACTTCGCTCTTTTAATACCAACCTAGTTACTGTGCCTTGATCTTATCTCTCTTTTTGTCAATGCTTGTTCAGTCCATCCTTCCTTCTTTCTTGAAATGTCCCCCCTCTTCATATCTTCAAAACTCCACTAAAATCATACATCCATCCTCCATGATGCTTTCCCTGACTACCTCTCACTTCCTATCCTATTTTCTTTCCCTTTTGCATCACTTATGCACTTCAATCCACTCTCCCATCTCACAGCACTTACATATGCTTATATTCTGCTTCTTCCCTTATCTGTAATTTGTTTTAATGTCTGTCTCCCCGACTAGACTGTAAGCTCCTTGAAGGCGGGAATTATGTCTACCAACTCTATTGTTCTCTCCCAAGTGCTTAGTGCAGTATTCCACATAGAAGGAAGCACTCGATACCATTGATTAATTGATTGATCCATTGATTTAGGAGTTTGGTTTAACCATGGCCCCTTTGGAATACCCAAAACTTTTAATTGGATTCTATATGGAGTTCCTTATTCCATACCTTTCTTTGGTGGTTTTCAATTCAGGATGGCTGTAATTGGTCATCATTTATTATTATACAGTAGTGTGGCTACAAATTTTATCCAATAGGGGGAAAAAAATCCTCCCTAGATTCTAAAAGAAACTGAAACTAAAAGAGGTTTAGTGACTGTCCCAAGGTCACACAGCGGGCAATTGGCAGAGTTGGGATTAGAACCCAGGTTTTCAAATTGCCCATCCCATGCCCTATCCACTAGGCCCCACTGCTTCCTTGTTTCTTTGCCCTCTCTTTAACCTAGATAGTATCTCCAGCCCCTGACAAGTCTCCCCTGACAAGCCTCATAGTGTTCAAGCTGACTGGGCAGTCCAGAGGCTGACTGGGGCTGTAGGAGTATGGGTGGTCACTAGGTACACCAAATAGGCATCCTCTATAAGCTTAACTGCCCCCAGCATCATGTCTCCCGGAAGAGTGCTGTGCATCATCTTTGCTGAGGGCCTGGGGGACATATTCTCTCCTTCTCACTCCAATTCCCCGAAGTCTTCCCATCTATTCTCTCCCTGTGGTGGGGCTGGAACCAGGTTCATTAACTGACATAAAAAGAAAATGCAATTCATTCTCTGCTGAACACCAAAGAAGTACATTGGGGATGCAATAGGTGAATCCAAAGTCTCTTGAAATCAACAGCTTGCTCCAGATGGAGCCTGCATCTGATGGGACATCTGTTCAGAAATTAGGAGAAACAGAAGAAGATTGTTTCTCTGTACTTCTGTGGCCGTAGACAGAATGCTTGATCTGAAAGCTGCATTTCCTGTTCTGTTGAAAGATATAATTGTCAAGTACTTTGAAGACAAAAGGTTCCTTAGGAAGACAATAGGATGTTAAGAGGAAAAGATGGTCAGCCACTCCAAAAGATGTTGGAACAAGCTGGGCAAACGCATTGAACATCCAGTTAAAGTTGTGCAATTGAATATTAGAAGAAAGGAAATGCCAAATCTTTTCTGCATTGAATTATGTTTTGACATATTAATTATGGGAGAAATATGGCTCTCATCTCAGCATCTGATCAAAGGATGTGGCTTTCCTCAAGAAGATTAAAGATTAGGGAATTCATTTGGAAAGGAAGTGACCTCCAGACATTTCAATCAAGTACTCTGTTGCTATAGTTCAAACAGAGTAGATTGCAGGTTCCCTGGAAGCCTGTTCACTGTTAGGAACTATATGCAGCCAGACTATTATGTTAATATTGTTTGTATTACTAGCAATAGTGGTTCTAAGAAGAACCAAGTGTCCGGCTCTATATCTCTTGTGAATGGTAGTTAGAAATGCTTGGATATAATCCAGTCGGTTGCTGAACAACCAACTCTAAAGGAGTGCAGTTGGCTCAAAAAAGAGTCTGGCTGAAACGGAAATCAAGAGATGGTTCATTCATAATGCAGTGAAGCATAAACAGCTGGTCTTGACCCACACAGGGGAAAAGCAGCCTGAATCTAGCGTTTGTGGATCTGGATTTCATGATTTCAGCATATCTGAGTTATCAACTGGTTCTGTAGCAGGGCAGTTAAGCCCTGTTGGCCCAATGGAGAGAACCCCATCAAACATAATGACCGCAGGCACCTCTGGAGAATAGAAAAAGGAAGTCACACCTCAGGATTTACTTATTGCATCTCTAGTCTACTTCTTTGGTGTTTAAGTGAACAGTTAATTTGCCCAGTTCCAGCCATGGCTTTGGAAGCAGTTGGGTGGGACACCTTTCTGGATTTAAGGTGGTGAAGAGAGAATGTGTCCCCCAACCCCTAGGCAAAGATGGTGCATGACATTCTGCAGAGGACCTACTTCTGGGGGCAGTTACCCCTACTGGGAGTATTTTCCCAATCTATCTGGTTCCCCATCCCTCCAGCCCAGGCAGCCTTTGGGCTTTGCAGTTTTATCTGGAAGAGGTTATGAGGTATGGAAGAGCAAGGGAGGAAATGGTCCAGGAATAGGAAGCAGGGGAGCTGAGACCAGTCTTCGTGTGAGCAGTACCAGTGACCCACTATAAGTCTCTGGAGGTTAACAACATGGTTCTTCCTGTTGGGTATAAAATACACAGGAGTGGGGACAAGCTGGAGGCAGAGAGGACAGCTAGGAGGTGATTCCACTAATGAAAAACAGGATTAGGGTCAAAATCCTCCCTTTTCTCCCCATCCAAACTGCTACCACATTAATACAATCACTCAGCCTATCCCTATCCTAAATTACTGCATCAGCCTCCTTGCTGACCCAACCTCCTGCCTCTCTCCACTTCAGTCCACACTTCACTCTGCTGCTAGGATCATCTTTCTACAGAAACGTTCAAGACATGTCACCCCCCGCCTCAAAATCTGCAGTGGTTGCCTATCCACCTCCGTAACAAACACAAACACGTCAGCATTGGCTTTAAAGCATTCTGTCACTTCGCCCCCTCCTACTTCACCTGGCTTCTCTCCTACAACCCAGCCTGCACACTTCACTCCTCTGGTGCTAACCTTCTCACTGTGCTTTGATCTCACCTGTCTCGCCCCTAATCTCTGGCCCACCTACCTCTGGCCTGGAACACCCCCTCCCCAAATCCACCAATTACTCTCCCCCTCTTCAAAGCCTTATTGAAGGCACATTTCCAAGAGGCCTTCCCAGACTAAGCCCCACTTTTCCTCATCTCCCATTCCCTTCTGTGTTGCCCTGACTTGCCCCACAGCACTTATGCATATGTCTGTAACCTTATTTATTTATATTGACATCTGTTTATTTGTATTGATGCCTGCCTCCCGCCCTCTAGACTGTGAGCTCTTGGTGAGCAGGGATTGTCTTTCTTTATTGTTGTATTGTACTTTCCCAAACTGTTAGTACAGTGCTGTGCACACAGTAAGTGCTCAATAAATACGATTGAGTAAATGAATGAAAGAAGCATCGTCTAATGGAAAGAGGTGTACTAGTCAGAGGACCTGGGTTCTAATCACAGCTCCACCTCTTGTTTGCTGTGGGACCGTAGGCAAGTCACTTAACTTCCCTGGGCCTCAGTCACCTCATCTAAAAAAATGCAGATTAAATCTCCTCCCTCAGGTTTAGGCTGGGAGTCCTCTGTGGGAAAGACTGTGTTCAACCTGATTATCTTGTATCTACCCCAGTGCTTAATACAGTGTCTGACACATAGTAAGTGTTTAATGACTACCATAAAAAATGGCTGAGGGAATGAGGACAAAGGGGCAGACTTTTGTGATATTGGAAGAGAAGGATGGGTAAATGCTAGTATATGGTTGGACTTGGGGGAGAGAAAAGGAGAAGTCACACATAATTCCAAGGGGTAGGGACCGTCTCTATATGGTGCCAACTTGTACTTCCCAAGCGCTTAGTACAGTGCTCTGCACACAGTAAGTGCTCAATAAATATGATTGAATGAAATGAAGGAGCACGGAGGAGACCAGGAAGATAAAGGCCACACATTGAGGGGCAAAATGGGAGGTGAGGTGGTGAAGATTTTCAAGGAAAGAAGATGAGCTTCATCATAAGCATGTTAAATTTAAGGTGGCAGCAGGAGAAGCAGAGAATGTGTCAGTTATATGTTACACTGTAGTCTCCCGAGCACTTAATCATCATCATCATCAATCATATTTATTGAGCGCTTCCTGTGTGCAGAGCACTGTACTAAGCGCTTGGGAAATACAAGTTTGCAACATATAGAGACAGTCCCTACCCAACAGTGGGCTCACAGTCTAAAAGGGGGAGACAGAGAACTAAACCAAACATACTAACAAAATAAAATAAATAGAATAGATATGTACAAGTAAAATAAATAAATAAATAAATAGAGTAATAAATATGTACAAACATATATACATATATACAGGTGCTGTGGGGAAGGGAAGGAGGTAAGATGGGGGATGGAGAGGGGGACGAGGGGGAGAGGAAGGAAGGGGCTCAGTCTGGGAAGGCCTCCTGGAGGAGGTGAGCTCTCAGTAGGGCCTTGAAGGGAGGAAGAGAGCTAGCTTGGCGGATGGGCAGAGGGAGGGCATTCCAGGCCCGGGGGATGACGTGGGCCGGGGGTCGACGGCGGGACAGGCAAGAACGAGGCACGGTGAGGAGATTAGCGGCAGAGGAGCGGAGGGTGCAGGGTGGGCTGTAGAAGGAGAGAAGGGAGGTGAGGTAGGAGGGGGCGAGGTGATGGAGAGCCTTGAAGCCGAGGGTGAGGAGTTTCTGCCTGATGCGCAGATTGATTGGTAGCCACTGGAGATTTTTGAGGAATACTTAATGCAGTACTTAATGCAGTACTCTGCACACTGTAAGGGCTCAGTAAATACGATCGATTGATTCACTGATACAATTGGCACTGATTTACCCATAGAAAACACTGAGCAATGAACTGGAGCATCGTTGTCATAATTATGGTTGAATGTAAGCAATATAAAAAACCAGGAGTGCATAAGAGCATCTTTTCAGGAGTGCCAAGTGTGAAATCCACTGTGGTACCTTGATTTCCCTGCAAAAATGATTTGTGCAGTACTCACCTGAGGGCTCAGGGCTCCAAAGGATTGATTATTTGATGCAGAACCTCTCCCCCGAGGCCCAACATTTCAAATCAGATGCTCATTTGCCCAGGCCCAGGGCCATTACCCAGGTGTCAGCTTGATGGCCTTGGCTCACTGTGCTGGCTACAGTCCAGGACCTAAGAAGCAGGGCCCATACTGAGGTTGGCATGTCTTGGCAGTCTTATTGGCAGACTCTGTAAGAGCGATTGAGCTCTGAGCCTGGTGATCACCCTAGATTAGAGCTGAGACCCGTTGGCAGCAGCAATAAATGGCAGGCAGGAATCAGGTAGGACTGCACTGTTCTTATTGGGAGAGCAGGCTCACACCTCAATTATTTTGGTACAAAATGAACTTCTCTTAAGATTCGTTTCCCAAGTAGTAATTATGCATAGGAGGTTCTTTGAGGCCGACATTTTGTTCTGTGACTTCTAGTGGATTTCCAGGAGAGTCTTAGAGATTAAGGTCCTACTTCCAGTGTATATTTGCTTAGGAGAGTCTCCCGTCAAGATGGACAGACAAATCTTAGTTGGGAGATTTCAGGACTAACAGCCTGTTGTCCTGTAGTGACAGTGGTTTGCGCAGTCCTAATCCTGTTTTCTCACCCCTGCCTGTCAAGTTCCCCACGAAGTACAGAGTGCACATGTGAAAAAGCAGGCAGGGTGCCACACATTTCGAAGTGCCCACAAAGGATGTTGAAGTGCAGAATCCATTAATGGCCAAAGTAACGGCAGCACAGTGCTGTGGCTGGACATGTACCCGGCCCCTAGACTGTTAGCTCATTGTGGTAAGGGAATGCGTCAGTTATACTGTTATATTGTACCCTCCCAATAAATAAGCTCTCAATAAATACGATTGACTGAGTGCCTACCACTCTAACCTAGTAGGTGGTTGCTCTGGTAGCCAATAGGACTTCCACTCCCAGATTGGCCAGTTATTTTTCCTGATTCCTCCTCGGCCAGTCCTCTTCTCAGAGTACTCTAAGGGGCTCTGAGGTCAGAAAGCTTCTTCCCTAAAGCTAGTCTGTTGGTGCAGAACCAGGATTAAAACTCAGCAATCCTGATTCCCAGAGCTCTGCTCTCTCTACTGGACCAACTGCAGGGTAAGATCAAGCAGTGAAAAGCAGTGCTCAGTGAAAAGCAGCATGGCTCAGTGGAAAGAGCACAGGTTTTGGAGTCAGAGTTCATGGGTTCAAGTCCCCACTCCGCCAACTGTCAGCTATGTGACTTTGGGCAAGTCACTTAACTTCTCTGTGCCTCAGTTACCTCATCTGTAAAATGGGGATTACGACT
Organism: Tachyglossus aculeatus; assembly: GCF_015852505.1. NCBI lineage: Eukaryota > Metazoa > Chordata > Mammalia > Monotremata > Tachyglossidae > Tachyglossus > Tachyglossus aculeatus. Next base: position 26,072,597 of record NC_052075.1, on the reverse strand, counting down.
ATGAGCCCCATGAGGGACAAGGACTGTGTCCAACCTGATTACCTTGTATCTACCGCAGTGCTTAGAACAGTGCATGGTACATAGTAAGCTCTGAACAAATGCCACAGTTGAGGTGCATCATGGCTTAGTTCATTCAATCTTATTTATTGAGCATCTACTGTGTGCAGAGCACTGTACTAAGTGCTTGATGGCAAGAGCACAGGCTTGGGAGTCGGAGGACATGAGTTCTAATCCCAGCTCTGCCACTTGTCTGCTGGGTAACTTCTCTGTGCCTCAGCTACCTCATCTGTAAAAGTGGGATTAAGACTGTGAGCCTCACGAGGGACAGCCTGATTATTTCATATCAACCCCAGCGCTTAGAACAGCGCTTGGCATATAGTAAGTGCTTTAAAAATACCATGATTATTATTATTTCTTCCCAAAGGAAATCCATGGGTGACTGATAAATGGAAAATTGATACAATTAGACAGTGATTGACATTTTCCCTTTCTACATCACAACCAGGCACTGAAGAAAATCAATCAGTTTTGCCCTGCAGTTGAGATCACTGTGATAGGGTTTTGTCCCCGATTCATGGGAAGTCTCTGACTCAATCAGTCAATTAATCAATCATATTTATTGAGCACTTACTGTGTGCGGTGCACTGCACTAAGTGCTTGTGTGAGTACAATATAACAGAGTTGGTAGACATGTAATCTTACAGCCTAGAAGGGAGTACAGAAATTAATATTAATAAATAAATTACAGATACGTGCATAAGTGTTGTAGGGCTGAGGGAGAGGTGAATAAAGGGTGCAAATCTAAGTGCAATGAAAAAGGGAGTGGGAGAAGAGGAAATGAGGGCTTAGTTGGGTAAGACCTCAAGGAGGAGGTATGCTTTCAATAAGGCTTTGAAGGTTGGGCTAGTGATCGTCTGTCAGATAGGGAGAGGGAGGTTGTTCCAGGTCAGAGGCTGGACATGGGTGAGAGGCCAGCAGTGAGATAGATGAGATGGAGGTCCAATGAGTAGGTTGACATTAGAAGACTGCAGTGTGAAAGCTGGGTTTTAATAATAATAATGATGGTATTTGTTAAGCACTTACCATGTGCAAAGCACTGTTCTAAGTGCTGAGGGGATACAAGGTGATCAGGTTGTCCCATGTGGGGCTCACAATCTTCATCCCTATTTTACAGTTGAGGTAACTGAAGCACAGAGAAGTTAAGTGACTTGCCCAAAGTCACACAGCTGACAAGTGGTGGAGCCGGGATTAGAACCCACGACCCCTGACTCCCAAGCCCAAGCTCTTTCCACTGAGCCATGCCGCTTCTCTGAGAAATCAGGAAGGTAAGGTAGGAGGGGGCAAGGTGATTGAGAGCTTTAAAGCCTATGGTATAAGGAGTTTCTGTTCAATGTGGAGGTGGATCGGCAACTCCTAGAGGTTCTTGGGAAGTGTGGAAATATGGAATGCATGGTTTTGTAGAAAAAAATATCTGGGCAGCAGAGTGAAGTATGGACTTGGAGCTGGAAGAGACAGGAGGTAGGGAGGTCGGCAGGGAGGCTGATAAAGTAATAAAAGTGGGACAGGATAAAAGCTTTGATTGATATGGTACATGTTTGGATGGTGAGGAAAAGATGGATTTTAGCAATGCTGTGAAGGTTGAACTGACTTTCTTCTAGACTGTGAGCCCACTGTTGGGTAGGGACCATATCTATATGTTGCCAACTTGTACTTCCCAAGTGCTTAGTACAGTGCTCTGCACACAGTAAGCGCTCAATAAATATGATTGAATGAATGAATGAATGACCTGATTTAGTGATAGATTGAATATGTGGGTTGAATGAGAGAGATGAGTCAAAAATAGCACTAAGGTTATGAGCTTGTGAGACATAGAGGATGGTGGTGCTGTCTGTGGTGAAGTCACAGGGAGGACAGGGTTTAGGTGGGAAGAAGAAGAGTTTTGTTTTGGACATGTTAAGTTCAAAGTGTCTGCAGGACAACCAAGTAGAGATGTCCTGAAGTCAGGAGGAGACTGCAGAGAAGGCAAGATAACTTAGCTGGAGAAGTAGATTTGAGAATCATCTGCATAGAGACGGTAATTGAAGCCTTGGGATCAAATGAGTTCTCTAAGGACTTCCCACAGTTAGGGGGTGGGAGCCTGAGGAGTGGCCTGAGAAAGAGTCTGAGAATGAGCAACCAGCAAGTGTCAGTGAAGCCAAGGTTGGATTTTCTTAACTGTAGACTTTAGGTTTATTTAGGGTCATTTGTTTGGGCTCCATTACCTAATATCTAGTAAATTCTACATGACACAACAGCTTCTCCTCAGTGAAACCCTGGCCTAAATAGATTTGTTTTACATATTTAGTAAGAAGATACATTAAACATGGAAGCCTTTTAACTTGTGACACTCAATAGTAATTTGCACAGTGCTTATTTCAAAAGCTGCATTTAAGGAACCACCTAGCTTCTCGGCAATACAAGAAGTTGAGGTCTTCTGGCCCATTTGCTTGACGTTTGTGTTTTATCCATTGAAATGTATTTTTGATTGCATCCTTGGAGTCTGCAGAAATCATTTTACTGTGGAGAGGCATGAATTCCAGGGCCCACAAGAAAAGCATCGACTCTTCTGGATTCTGTTGTTTCAAAGATTGCATCAGGCAAAGCATAACAACAATCTCTTGCTGGGAGCATCCCATCAGAATACTTGAAAGGATCATTCAGTCATTCATTATGTCATATTTATTGAGCACTTGCTGTGTGCAGAGCACCGTACTAAGTGCTTGGGAAGTACATATAGAGACAGTCCCTACCCAACAACGGGCTCATAGTCTAGAAGGGGGAGACAGACCACAAAACAAAACACGTAGACAGTTGTCAAAATCGTCAGAACAAATAGAATTAAAGCTATATGCACATCATTAACAAAATAAATAGAATAGTAAATATGTACAAGTAAAATAAATAGAGTAATAAATCTGTACAAATATATATACAAGTGCTGTGGGGAGGGGAAGTAGAGTTACATCGACATCTCCCACTAAGATCTCTTTGCTTTCTTCCACAGTGATGCATTTTTTTGTCCGCACTGAAACAAAAGATAACTGCCTTCTTCCTTTTCTTGATTTATTCTGGTCGGGAGTACTTCTGAATCTTCTTAGCATTGAAAATATGGCATACTTCATCAGTATCTTGCACTGCTGAAGCCATTTTGTGGAGACTAATTCACAGGGTTGTCCCAAATGTAGTGTCTAAAATAGGGTGAGTAATCTGTCTGAAGCAAAACCCTGAGAGTGGGGAGTCCAGCGTGATCTCACCACCTTGAAAAATATAGCTCTGAATCAATGGGATGAGGGTACCTAAATATCGAATCCATTTGTTGTTCAAATCTACTTTTAGACCTGTGAGCTATATAGGCCATTTTGAGTGGTTGATTCCTGGACATCAGTTATTTTTACCTGCATTTATCCATCAATCATTGGTATTTATTGAGTGCTTACTGTGTGCAGAGCCCTGCACTAAGCAGTTGGGAGAGTACAATGCTATAGAGTTGGTACACCCTGCCACAATGAGTTTACAGTCTAGAAGAGTGTAACTAACTCCAACCCAAATCTCGGAGGTCAAAAACTAACTTTGGGGATCACAACTACCCTGCAAGGGAAGTGACTAGACAGCGGGGAGGTCGTTGGCCTTAGAGAAGAAGAAGCAGATCACAGGAGGGAGTGAAAGAGCAAGGAGATATAATGATACAACACTTTAATTTACCCAAACCAATTAAACATCAGTTTCCTTCACAATTTTTCTATGGAGTCAAGAGATACAGGGATTATGATTTCTATTTTACAAACGATGTAATGAAAACTTACATGAGTTGCGTGAGGAAACAGACAGGTCTGGGGCTAGGTCTGGGGCTAGCTTCTTCAACTCCAAAATCTGTGCTCTTTCCACTGGAACAGACTATCCATTTTGAAATATGAAGACTAGCCATGTGGGGTGGTGCGAAGAGGTGAGGAAGACTGAGAGTCAGCAAAGGTCACAGTTTAAAGCCGTTGCAAACATGCCTGGCTACCAGACTGGCTAGATACTTGTAGGAGGAAAGAAAGAACAAAAGTACAGCACCCAGGGTGAAAAGGGACTGGTTTGCCTTTACTTCACAGGAGCCAATGGTACATTCCACATGGTGTTTGGCTTCTTTTATTATAATGGAAGGGTTCCATCAGCCTTTGGGTGGAGTGGAATTTTCCTCAGAGAAAACTATGAAAAATACCTCAATATGGTGCTGCTTCAACTCTTGCCCTGTTGCTCTACTCCTTCTATCTAGATCCAAGCTAAAAGGCATTCTATATGCAGAGAGGTACTTCTCTCCGTTTAGCCTATAACTGTGGTAAACAGGTCTGTGGTGAACAAATTTGGGCTTATTTTAATTAAGCCATTTCTGTGCCCTTCCTCAAACAAAAGGGAAGTAGCTTGGCCTAGTGGAAAGAGCATGGACCTGGTAATCAGGAGGTTTGGGTTCTAATAATAATGATGGTATTTGTTAAGCGCTTACTATGTGCAAAGCACTGTTTCAAGTGCTGGGGAGGATACAGGGTGAGCAGGTTGTCCCACAGGGGGCTCACAGTCTTAATCCCCATTTTACAGATGAGGGAACTGAGGCGCAGAGAAGGAAAGTGACTGGCCCAGAGTCACACAGCTGACAAGTGATGGAGCTGGGTTTTGAACCCATGACCTCTGACTCCAAAGCCCGGGCTCTTTCCACTGAGCCACACTGCTTCCCCTGCTTCACGCTGGTTCTAGTAAAGATAAAGTGTCTCAGGCCCAGGATGTTCTCCAGAGGGGATGGCTGTTTTGTGTGGTGGCTGCACATGGCCTGCCCTCTGACTACTTCACAGCATGGCACCATGAAAACTGCTCAATCTGCTTCGATGAGGTAGTCTCAACCTGACTTCCTCTGTTTCTGTTTCCTTGAATTTAAACTAGGGCAGATGATCATCACCAGTCCTAATTCATGTGGATTCTATTGAAGGAAAGAACCATGAGACATTTATCAAATACCAGGAGTTTCAATAATATTGAACCTTCCAAAATGCTCTCTCTCTCTTACCAAGTTCAAAGCATCTAAACACCCACACAGTTCCAGATTCAATTTATGAAATAAAAGTGGTGAGGACTTGAATACAAAGACATGATGTGGCTTTTATTCCTTATGATAAAGGCTGGGTGGCCCTAACTCATAATTGTAGAAAAGAGGAACCAATTATAGTGTGGTTTTGACACCTACAGACTACTCCCCATGGATTAGAAAGGTTCAGATGAAATATTGCAGCGGGGAAGCAGCATGGCATAGTGGAAAGAGCATAGGCTTAGGAGTCAGAGGTCATGGGTTCCAATTCCGACTCCGCCACTGATCAGCTGTGTGACTTTGGGCAAGTCACTTCTCTGTGCCTCAGTTACCTCATCTGGAAAATGGGGATTAAGACTGTGAGCCCCATGTGGGACAACCTGAAGACCTTGTATCTACCCCAGCGCTTTGAACAGTGCTTGGCACAGAGTAAGCACTTAACAAATGCCATCATCATCATTATGTCCTCAATAGACTCAACACAAAAGAGGAACTAAGGCAAAAATTAGGTGAAAAGGACTAATTCCTTGGTTCTAGGCTGAAATAAGTTTTAGAAGAAAGTGTTAAAATGCTGCCAAACTAATAGGACCCTTGTGGAACCTGTGTCGAGGTGTCTTAGGCCAAGAATCATAATTCTTCAGAGTACCTTTTTCCACAATGGAACACTTACTCTTCAGTCCCAGTGGCTTTGTCTTATTTCACCCATGTTTTCCTGAAGCAGAATTGAAAACAATGGGAGGAAATATCATCATGGAAGCTTGCTTTATGAGCCTGCTGGGCCCATTTTAATTAAGGAGACTGTCAACATCACCATCAATTAATATGCACTGGGCCAAATCCTACCAGGGAAATGCCTGTAAACTGATCCCTTTATGGAGCTGCATTCAATGAATCAGCCCATCAAGGAGCCATTTAGGACATTAGTACATCAGGGTCCCAAATAGTCCCTTGGTGTCCCCATAAAGAGCAACAAAGAGAAGAACATAGCTTAGAGAGACCTTCTGAAGACACCCAATGAAATGAATGACGCATCAACAGAAGCAGCTCATTACAGAACAATCCATATGGGGCATATATTAAACTATGAAATTCTCTTTCTCTTCTGCTCATCCCTTCCTCGCCCTTGTTCTCCTCCTCCCTCTCTCCTGTCTTCATAAGAAACAAATTTACCATCAAATTGCATACTGAGCCCAGGGGAAAATTTAATTCCCAAATATGAGGGGCAAGGTAGGGAGGAAGGAGCAAGAAGGGATGCAAATGAAGGAGTAAGACAAAGAGAGAGGGAAAGGAGGATGTTTACTTTAGACTGAAAGATCCTCTGGACTGTAAAGTCCTCCTGGGTAGGGCTCCAAGGGCCCCAAGTCCTTGGTACAATACAGTAAATGGTCAGTAAATATCATTGATTGATTGATTGATTGATGAATTAAGATGGGGGAGGAGGATCCCACTAATCCTGCTCTGCCACATGTCTGCTGTGTGACCTTGGGCAAGTCACTTAAATTCTCTGTGCCGCAGTTCCCTCATCTGTAAAGTGGGGATGAAGACTGTGAGTCCCACGTGGGACAACCTGATTACCTTGCATCTAGAACAGTGCTTGGTACATAGTAAGTGCTTAACAAATAATGATAATAATAATAATAATGGCATTTGTTAAGCGCTTACTATGTGCAAAGCACTGTTCTAAGCGCTGGGGAGGGGGTACAAGGTGATCAGGTTGTCCCACGTGGGACTCACAGTCTTAATCCCCATTTTACAGATGAGGGAACTGAGGCTCAGAGAAGTGAAGTGACTGGCCCAAGGTCACACAGCAGACCTGTGGTGGAGCCGGGATTCAAACCCATGACCTCTGACTCCAAAGCCTGGGCTCTTTCCACTGAGCCATGCTGCTTCTCTACCATTATTATTATTATTATTATTATTATTATTATTATTATTATTAAGGATGAAGGGGATTGATGATAAATTTAAGCTTGTTCTGATGCTGCTATTATTCCAAGTATGTGCACTGCCTCCCTCACTTTTAGTAAGTCAATTCCACGTTGTTATCCAAAGGCTAAGAAATATCTCAATACGTTAGAAAGTGCATATTTACTAGTAATATCATTTCCTGCACTCCAGGTTCTCTGGTTTTACTGAAGCCTCTGATGAGATTACGGGAAGCCTAGCATTTCAGATGAGCTTAGAAAAACGCATTCAGGGTTTAAATAATAAATGAGCCCTTGTGAAATCCAGATCTGGACAAGCCAAATATATTTGCATCCAACAAATATCTCAAACTATTTTCAGTCAGATAGTTCAGATTTTTTCCCACATACTCCATATAACCTGAAACTCCCTCCCCTTCCATATAGAGCAGACCACCAACCTCCCCACCTTCAAAGCGTTATTGCAATCACATCTCCTCTGAAAAGTCTTCCCCAACTAAGTCCTCATTTCTCCTATGTCCTGTTCCTTCTGGGTAGCCTACGCACTTGATATCCTTATCTGCCCTCCCAAACCCTGCCCTCTCCCTGACTTTCCCATCACTGTTGACGGCACTACCATCCTTCCCGTCTCACAAGCCCACAACCTTGGTGTCATCCTTGACTCTACTGTCTCGTTCACCCCTCACATCCAATCCATCACCAAAACCAACACCTCCACAACATTGCCAAGATCCGCCCTTTCCTCTCCATCCAAACCGCTACCCTTCTGGTTCAATCTCTCTTCGTATCCCGACTGGATTACAGCATCAGCCTCCTCTCTGATCTCCCATCCTCCTGTCTCTCCCCACTTCAATCTATACTTCACGCTGCTGCCTGGGTCATCTTTGTGCAGAAACGCTCTGGGCATGTTACTCCCTTCCTCAAAAATCTCCACTGGCTATCAATCAACCTATGCATCGGCAAAAACTCCTTACTCTCGGCTTCAAGGCTCTCCATCACCTCGCCCCCTCTTACCTCACCTCCCTTCTTTCATTCTACAGCCCAGCCCGCACCCTCCGCTTCTCTGCCACCAACCTCCTCACTGTGCCTCATTCTCACCTGTCCCACTGTCGACCTCCAGCCTATGTCCTCCCCCTGGCCTGGAATGCCCTTCCTCCGCACATCCGCCAAGCTAGCTCTCTTCCTCCCTTCAAAGCCCGAGAGCTCACCTCCTCCAGGAGGCCTTCCCAGACTGAGCCCCCTCCTTCCTCTCCCTCTTTTCCCCCTCCCCATCCCCCTGCCCCTACCTCCTTCCCCTCTCCACAGTACCTGTATATATGTTTGTACAGATTTATTACTCTATTTATTTTACTAGTACATATTTACTATTCTTTTTATTTTATTTTGTTTATATGTTTTGTTTTGTTGTCTGTCTCCCCCTTCTAGACTGTGAGCCCACTGTTGGGTAGGGACCGTCTCTATATGTTGCCAACTTGTACTTCCCAAGCGCTTAGAACAGTGCTCTGCACACAGTAAGCGCTCAATAAGTACGATTGAAAGAATGAATGTCCTTCAAGCACTTGATATTTGTCCCACCCTCAGCCGCACAACACCTATGAACAAATTTGAAATTCAGTTATTCATGGTAATGTCTGTCTCCCCGTCTAGCCTCTAAGCTCCTTGAGGGTGGGGAAGTATCTACCAACTCTGCTGTGTTGCACTCTTCCAATCACTTAGTACAGTGTTCTTCACACAGTAAGCACTCAGTAAATATCATTGATGAATTGATTGATTGATTTCATGGGACATCTCTCACTATGACTCATTTTTCCTTTCTCTCAAACATCTGTACCTTACCATTCATGCAAACTTTATGCTTCTGATTCAGCTATCCTTCACATGTTAGAGTATTCTTAGAATCTTTACCCACTCAGTTGTATTTATTGAATGCTTACTGAGTGCAGGGGAAGATACTAAGCGCTTGGGAGAGTTCAGTACAACAGAGGAGTAGACATGTTCTCTGCCCACATGGCCTAGTGCTATTCATTTCCTTAAATCAGGGCACATCACTCAAAATCACTTATATCATCCAACCAAGCAAGTGTTTCTCACTCACGACACTTTGTACCAATTATTGTGGGGGTACAAACAGAAGAAGGCACAAACCTTTCTGAAGGAAGCTCTATTTTGGCATTTACTACTACTACTACTAATAATGGCATTTATTAAGCACTTACTATGTACAAAGCACGGTTCTAAGTGCTGGGGAGGACACAAGGTGATCAGGTTGTCCCACGTGGGGCTCACAGTCTTCACCACCATTTTACAGATGAGGGAACTGAGGCCCAGAGAAGTGAAGTGACTTGCCCAAAGTCACACAGCTGACAAGTGGCAGAGCTGGGATTAGAACCCATGAACTCTTGACTCCAAAGCCCGGTCTCTTTCCTGTGAGCCATGCTGCCTCTCCACTACTACTACTTTGTCAGCTGAAAATGTACTTAGACTGCACTGCCCCATGGTAAGGAATTCACCATCTATTTGTAGGAGGCTTTGGAAAATGTTGGCCGATCTCTGAGCCAAATGCCTAAATAAAACATGGATTTTTGAAAATATATTTTCTCTCACATAAACACTCAGGCTGGTTCTTCTCCAAAGCAGACACTTATTATGGTTAACAATTAACTGGGGTAAATAAGGATATTTACTCCTGGAGATGAAATCTAAATCCTCTTTACCAAATTTCTAATCAAAAAGTTTGCTCTGGAAAGGTACCCTCTGTAGGATGGCTTCTGGTGGCACTAGAGCATACAGACAGGGTTGCATGCATTACGCTGGGCATGCATGATAATATAATGGTATCATAGCCACGACTGTGGATATAAACCAACTTTCCTCACACCTAGAACGATTCACTGGTGGGGGACCCATGGGCCTTCATAACTTGACCCAAAGCTGTCGCTCTCCTTTCCCAGGCCTGTGTGCATGAAGGTGTCATGGAACTCAGCAGCAAGTGCTACAGTGCTGCAATTAAAATACTGGGTAAAAAGATGTCTAGTTCCATATCTGCACCGCACAGAGGAGAAACTGGCTGAATTTTCAGCTGGACTGCTGGAATAAAACCAAGTGAATGGCCACTCTTTTGCCATTACAGAAGGCTCAGGATAAAAGTTCTCTATTGCTGATCAGTGGATCAGGACTCCACTATCCATGTGTTTAAAATTCTCTGTAGATATCTGAAGACCAATTGTACAGAGGAAAATCAGAAACTGTTTTGTGTCTAACCACAGAGCCCAGCTAGATGATATGTTTAGGCTTCATCAAACTCTAGCACTCAAGTCACTCTGGGTTCCCAAGAAACTCAAGGAAAGGCAAATATCTTATTCCATACTAGATTCTCAGCCCGAATTAAAATTTCCTCAGAATGGTTTTCCCAGATATTTGAGAAAAATATTGGAGAACAATGTACCTGTTCCCATTTAGATCTTGCTCATTTATTCATTCAAGAGTATTTATTGACTACTTACTGTGTGCAGAGCACTGCACTAAGTGCTTGAGAGTCCGATACAACAATAAACAAACACATTCCCTGCCCACAGTGAGCTTACAATCTGGGGTGGGGGGCAGATATTAATGAAAATATAAATAAATTGTTGATATGTACATAAGTACCGTGGGGCTGGGAGCGGGGAAGAACAAAGGGAACAAGTCAAGTTGATGCAGAAGGGAGAGGGAGAAGAGAGAAGGCGAGCTTAGTCAGGGAAGGCCTTTTGGAGGAGTTGTGCTTTCAGTAAGGCTTTGAAGGAGGGTAGAGTAAATGTCAGATTGGAGGAAGGATGGCTTTCCAGGACAGAGGCAGCATGTAGGCGAGGGGTTGGAGGCAAGATAGAGGCACTGTGAGAGGGTTAGCTTTAAAGAAATGAAGGGTGCAGGCTGCTTTTTAGTAGGAGAGTAGCGAGGTGAGGTAGGAGGCGACAAAGTGATTGAGTGTTTTAAAGCCAGTTGTTAAGAGTGTTTGTTTGATGTGGAGGTGGATGGGCAGCCACCAGAATTTTGTGAGGAGTGGGGAAACGTATCCTGAACGTTTTTGTAGAAAAATGATTGGGGCAGCAGAGAGAAGTATAAACTGGAGTGGGTAGAGACAGGAGGCTGGGAGGTCAGTAAGGAGGCTGATGCAGTAATCCTATTCCACCTCTGACAGAGCCTGAACTTCCATCATGAAATCTAGTACGATTCCACCACCTTACGCCTTTAAATAGATATGGTAGAGTCTAAAATACATCCAATCTACAAGTCGCTTATTCACACAGCTATTGTCTATTTGAAACTATGATCCTCTGCTGTCTTCCGTGTAAAGGAAAATGGAGCAGATTTTGCATAGTCTAGCATTGCGGGGAAACTCTCAAGAGTTCCCAGATCCCAGAAAGCCCAAGAGGAAGCCCTCTTATATAGTGAGGTTGACTGTGCCATAGAAATCAGCTTATTAGTCACAGCACCAGAGGTAAGGAAGGGACCATCTGAGTCAGAGCAAGTGAGCAAAGCCGAATGTGGATACAACCTAGATTACCTGTGGAGACCAGCCCTGTAAGGCGGATAGGAAGAATCTAGACATTTGAAAATATATTGCCAGTTCTTACTTGATCTTATTCGGTTTTCCTGGGTAGCAGGAACCACCATTGCTGAAATTAATTATGTGAAAGCAGTCAGCAATAAATTTCCCTAATGACTAAGAACAATCATTGATTGTTTATTATCGATTAGATTACCTGAGCCCATTTTCTTTCTCTTTCTTCATATGTAATCAGATTTGGCATTTGCTTAGGTAGATGATAATTAAAAGTCCCAGAGGAAAACCTTGCATAACTAGCTGGAACCCTTCTGGAAGATGAGAGTCTTTATGAAGGAAGTAAGAGTTGAGTTAAAGGTAAGAAGGGTGTACTTGAGCTGAAGTGTTTGACCCAACAGTTTTCAAACAACAGCTGTATTGGGGACTGGGACCAAATCATGACAATATATGTTTGCTATTTCCACAGAGAAATTAAGTGATTTGTCCAAAGTCCCACAGCAGGCAGTTGGCAGAGGCAGAATTAGAACCCAGGTCCTCTTAGTCTCCAGCCAAGTTGCTTCAAGCAAGATTGCTTGATGTGTGCTAGAGGTGAGGCTGGTGAAATTCATTTTGGCTTTCACACTAGATACATTTTCTCTATAATAAACTGGAGGGAGGATGTGCATTTAATATGGCAAAATAGGTTTCTGCTGAAAAACCTGAGTTAAGAGTGAAAATAGATAACTCTTACTACTGGAGGAATCTATAAATAATTTGGCAAGCTTAACTTACACCTGCTGTTCATGTTTTATGCATCCTGCTTTCTCCTGGGCCCAACTCATGAAAAAGTTTAAACAGACCAAAGAATCACTCCTCCTTCTAGGATATTCTAGGATATTTTTTCCTTTTCCTCCCTCCATGCTTCCTCATCCAGCAAATATTTGCCTCTTTGAGTTGAGCTTTACATCTTGAAATAATGATAAAACCTACCATTCTATTACATTATCACTCAATTCCAGCTTTGAATTGGTATATTTTGTCTACTAGTACTGTGACATTCATTGAGTACTACTGAAGCTGAAGGAGATGCAGGGTTTTCAGATCAGACATGGTCCCTGAACCATCCAGGGCTCACAGTCTGTCTTTTCCTTCTTTTAAAGGTGAGGGAACTGGCAACCAGAGAGGGTAAGTGGCTTGCCCAGAGTCACTCAGCAGGCCATTGGCAGTGGTGGGACTGAGTGCATATTCTTTTTATTAGATTGCCCTGTGCCCCAGGGCTGATTATGATGGGAAAAAGCTCCCAAAGTTTCACACTGAAGTCTTTACCTGAATAACTATCTGTTTATTGACACGTACTTTGAATATGATAGCATTCAGATGGTTTCTTCAAGATATGAGTTAATTAAAGAATGAAGGGGCTACTCTCACTTAAGGGCCTCATTTTCCCTCATGTTGACTTGCTTCTTTGCTCCCAGTGCCACTTTTGCATCATCACATCCTCTCCATCCCCTCCTTCTTCCTCCTCCTGCTTCTGTTTCTACAATTACTGCTTGCTGTCATTTACAGTCTCCTAGGCTCCACCTCCAACTTTCTGAACCAGTTTGATGTCCTTCTGACATTACTTCTCTCCTTCTCCACCCCCATACTAATACTCAGGGACTTTAATAGTCACATGAATGTTCCCAGCAACCTACCCAATGCCCACTGCCTCTCACTCCTCCATTCCACTGACTTCCTGCTCCACCCCACCTCACTCACTGACCAACTTGGAAATATGCTTGATCTTTTCGTCACTAATCGATACACAAATCTCTAGCCTCACAATCACTGACACCCCATTCTCTGACCACAGTATCCTCACTTCCCTTCTTCCCCTTCATTGCCCCACCCACAGAACTGTCTTGTTCCCTCTCAGAGACTGCTAATTTCTCAATCCCCTTCAATCAACCCAATTCATCACACCATGGACAATTTGGTCTCCATACAGAGCTTACCTTCTCTTGACAAGTCCACATCCTCAACTCCACCCTCTCCTCTGAACACAGTAACTTTGCTCCCCATTCCTCTGTTGATTTTTGTTCAACCAACCCACAGCCCTGGATCTTGTGCTTATGTAGTGGATCACAGTTGACAGAAAATTAAATATCAGGTTCACCTCATCCATCTCAAACTCCACCCCACCTCTGCCCAGCAATATTAATTCTCCATCCTTAACAACTCCCATGCCCATTGCCTGTGACAGTAGTTTCAGACTTTTAAAAATGGTATTTTTGAAGTATTTATTATGTGCCAGGCACTGTACTAAGCACTAGGGTAGGTAGAAGCTAATCAGGTTGGACACAATCCACGTCCCGCATGTAACTCACAGTCTTAATCCATATTTTACAGAAAAGGGAACTAAGGCCCAGAGAAATGAAGTGTCTTGCCCATGGTCACACAGAAGACAAGTGGTGGATTAAGGAATAGAACTCAGGTCCTCCTGACACCCAAGCCCGGGTTCTATGCACTAGATATCTCCCTCCCTAAACGCGTTATTCTCCTGGCTACCCCTAATGACCTTTCTTACCCCTAATGACCTTGAAATCTATTTCATTGAAAAATTGAAACCAACATGTGTGACCTTCCTAAAATCTCCTGCCTCCTCTTAAAGCATATCCTTTCGATTTGAACCTTTGACCCCATCCCTTCATACTTTATTAAAACATTGGCCCACTTTTTTCTATCCTTCCTGGCTGCAATCTTTAACCACTCACTCTCTAATAGCTCCGACTCCACTTCTTTCGAACATACCTATATATCCTTTTGGAGAAGCAGCGTGGCTCAGTGGGAAGAGCCCGGGCTTTGGAGTCAGAGGTCATGGGTTCAAATCCCATCTCTGCCGCTTGTCAGCTGGGTGACTTTGGGCAAGTCACTTCATTTCTCTGGGCCACAGTTACCTCATCTGTAAAATGGGGATGAAGACTGTGAGCCCTCCATGGGACAACCTGATCACCTTGTAACCTCCCCAGCGCTTAGAACAGTGCTTTGCACATAGTAAGCGCTCAATAAATGCCATCATTATTATTATTATTATCCTCTAATTGATAAAAAATCCTCTTGACCTCAGTGTACTCTCCCATTATCACCTCATCTCCCTTCTAACATTCTTTTCCAAACTCCTCAAGTTAATTGTTTACAAATGATGCCTCTACTTCCTCACCTCCAATTCTCTCCTTGATACCCTCCAATCTACCTATTGCCCCTTTGTTTCTTGGAACCTTCCCTCTCCATGGTTACCAGTGATCTCCTCCTTGCCAAATCATATGGCCTCTCTCCCATTCTAATTCCCCTCCACCCCTCGGCTACCTTTGAGACTGTGGACCATCTCCTCTCCTGGAAGCACTATCTAACCTTGGCTTTACTGAAACTGCCCTCTCTTGGTTCTCTGTATATCACTCTGTACACTCATTTTCTGTTTATAAATGGTATTTGTCAAGCACTTACTATGTACTAAAAGCTCTACTAAGTACTGGGGTAAATACAAGATAATACTTAATGGTAGTGATATTTGTTACTATGTAACTATGTCAAGCACTGTTTTAAGTGCTGGGGTAGATACAAATTATTCAGGTTGGACACAGTGCCCGTACCACATGTGGCTCACAGTCTGAATAGGAGAGAGAACAGGTATTAAATCCCCATTTTAAAGATGAGGATACTGAGGCATAGCAAAGTGACTAGCCCAAGGTCACACAGCAGGCAAGCGATGGAGCCAGGATTAGAACAAGGTTCTCTGACTCCTCAGGCTCATACTCATTCCACTAATAATAATAATAATAATAATAATAATAATAATAATGGCATTTGTTAAGCCCTTACTATGTGCAAAGCACTGTTCTAAGCACCTGGGAGGCTTCAGGGTGATCAGGTTGTCCCACGGGGGCTCACAGTCAATCCCCATTTTACAGATGAGGTAACAGAGAAGTTAAGTGACTTGCCCAAAGTCACACAGCTGACAATTGGCAGAGCTGGGATTTGAACCCATGACCACTGACTCCAAGGCCTGTGCTCTTTCCACTGAGCCATGCTGCTTCTCTAGCTCATGCTGCTCATCTTCAATTGTTCACTTTCCAATGGCTTCTTCCCCATTGCTTGCAAACATGCCCATGTCACCCCTATCCTAAAAAAACCCTACCCCTTGACCCCATGGCTCCCTCCAGTTATGGCCCCATCTCTTCCCTCCTGCCATTCCTCTCCAAACTCCTTGAGCAAGTTGTCTACATCTGCTGTCTGAAATTCATCTCCTCCAATTTTCTCCTCGACCCCCTCCAATTTGGCTTCCATCCCCTTCACTCTATAGAAACTGCCCTGTCAAAGGTCATCAATGATCTCCTTGCTAAATTCAATGGCCTCTACACCACCTTAATCCTCCTTGACCTCACAGCTGCCTTAGACACCGTGGACCACCCCCTTCTCCTAGAAACAGTATCATCATCATCATCATCATCAATCGTATTTATTGAGTGCTTACTGTGTGCAGAGCACTGTACCAAGTATCCAATCTTGGCTTCACTGACTCTGTCCTCTCTTGGTTCTCCTCTTATCTTTCTGGATGTTCATTCTCAGTCTCCTTCCCGGGTTTCTCCTCTGCCTCCCACCCCCTAACTGTGGGCATCCCTTGAGGTTCAGTTCTGAGTCCTCTTCTATTCTCCACTTACGCCCACTCCCTTGGAGAACTCATTCACTCCCATGGCTTCAACTACCACCTCTTTGCAGATGATACCCAAATCCACATCTCCAGCCCTAATATCTCTCCCTCTCTGCAGTCTGGCATTTGCTCTTGCCTTCAAGACATCCCTACTTGGATGTCCTCCCATTACCTTAAACTTAACATATATCCAAAACAGAACTCCGTATCTTCCCACCCAAACCCTGTCCTCCTCCTGACTTTCCTATTACTGTAGAGGACACCACCATCCTTCCTATCTCACAAGCCCATAACCTTGGGGTTATCTTTGAGTCCTCTCTCTCATTCAACCCATATTTTCAATCAATCACTAACTCTTATCAGTCCCACCTTCACAACATCGCTAAAATCTGCCCTTTCCTATCCATCCAAACTACTACCATGCTAATATAACCACTTATCCTATCCAGCACAGATTACTGAATTAGCCTCCTTGTTGACCTCCCAGCCTCCTGTATCTCCCCACTCCAGTCCATATTTCACTTTGCTGTCCAGATAATTTTTATACAAAAACATTAAGGACATGTCACCCTCCCTCTCAAAATAATCCAGTGGTTGCCCGTCTACCTCCTCATCGAACAGAAACTCCTTATCACTGGCTTTAAAGTACTCCACCATCTTGCCCTCTCCTACCTCACCTCGCTACTCTCCTTTTACAAACCAGCCCACACACTCACTCCTCTAATGCTAACCTTCTCACTGTGCCTCCATCTCACCTATCTCACCACCAACCCCTAGCCCCTGTCCTGCCTCTGCCATGGAATGTCCTCCCTCTTCAAATGTGACAGACAATTACTCTCCACCACTACAAAACCTTATTGAAAGCACATCTCCTCCAAGAGATCTTCCCAGACTATGTCACTCCTTTCCTCTTCTCCCACTCCCTTCTGCCTCACCCTGACTTGCTCCCTTTGTTCTTCCCCCCTCCCAGCCCCACAACACTTATTTACATATTTGTAATTTATTTGTATTGATGTCTGTCTCCCCCTCCCCCTAAGAATGTAAGTTCACTGTGGGCAGGGAATGTGTCTGTTCGCTGTTTTATTGTATTCTCCCACACACTTAGTACAGTGCTCTGCATACAGTAAGTGCGCAATAAATACAATTAAATGAATGAATGAGAGAAGGGCTGAAGCTCCAGTGCAGATTGTTAGGTTTTTGCAATCAAGACTGTAAGCTAGTTGTGGGCAATGAATATGTCTGCTAACTCTGTTGTATTGTGCTCTCCAAAGTGCTTGGTACAGTGCCCTGCACTTAGTGGGCACTCAAGGAATACCATTGTTTGATTGATTGAATTTGTTGAAAAACAAAGGTGGTAACAAAAGGGAAGCCCCAGAGAGAAAATTCTCTAGGAAATGAGCTGCCAGGAATGAACAGGGAGCTCTTCAGGGGCTCCCCATCCTGTCCAGGATCAGTGCTTGGTGAACTTCCTCAAGCAGAAAACTGTCTCCCCTAGGTCAGAAGAACTGCAGAATGATGGGGAGAAAGAAGAACCAACCCCTGATGCCAAATATCAGCTTGGAGTTATCTCAGTTCTGAGACTAAGGACCCATCTTCCAAACCTTCCCCTTGGATGTATCTGTCAATTACTCAGTGGTATTACTGGGGGCAGAGCATTGTACTATGTGATGGGCTCATTTCAATCTATTGCTTAGCCCTGCACCTGCTCTGTTGCCTCTAGGACAGACACCATGAAGCATACTAGCAGTCCTTGCCCACATGGAGCTTAAAGTCTACAAGGGAAGACAGATATTAAAAAGAAACTGAAGATAGGGGAAATAAGAATGTATAAAGAAATGTACCTAAATGTGGAAATGAGGGCCTAGTCAGGGAAGGCCTCTTGGAGGAGATGTGATTTTAGGGGGGTATTGAAGGTGGGGAGAATAATGGATTATCAGATGTGAAGGGAGAGGGACTTCCAAGACCAAGGGAGGACATGGGCAAGAGGTTGTGATGGGATAGATGAGTTTGAGGTACAGAGCTCTGCCTCCCTTTCCCTAACTGTGGGAGTCCCTCAAAGCTTAATTCTGAATCTCTCTTTATTCTCCATCTACACCCACTTCCTTGGACAGCTCATTCACTCCCATGGCTTCAACTACCACATCTGTGTGATTAATTCCCAAGTCTGCCTCTCCAATCCTGAACTCTCTCCTTCCCTTGAGTCCAACATTACCTCTTTCCTCAGAACATCTACTTGTATGTCCCTCAAACTTAACATGCCCCAAATAAAACTCCTCATTTCTCATCCAAACTCTTTCCTCCTCAAGACTTGACTATCATTTTAGACAACACCTCCACGCTGTCTCACAAGCCTGCTACCTTTACATTGTCTTTGGCTCTTCTCTCTCATTCAACCTACATATTCACTCTGACACCAAATCCCCTTGGCTCTCCCTTTACAACATCTTTAAAATCCACACTTTCCTGTCTATCCAAACTGCTACCAGGATGGTCCAAACACTAATCATATACCACCCTGACTACTGTGCTAGCTTCCTCACTACCGTCCCTGTCTCCTGTCTCTCTTCTCTGTCCCAAGGTGAACCCGGGGTACCCAGCATCTCAAGGTCAAGTGCTATCTTATGACTGTCCAAGCCAGCAAGGCGGAACTCAGAAGGGCGGGTGGGATACTGCCCCCACAACCAGAACTGCTAGATTGACAGCCCAAGCTGGGAATACAGAAGGTGCCAATCAAATTAGGTATGGAGGAGTGGGGGAGGGCACAGATTGGATATACTGAGGCCAAAAACAGGAATGGCCCAAGAGCACAGGTACTAAATACCTGCAGCCTCTGACCTTCTGTGCAGCGGATCGAGACTTGCAGCAGCCAGCTGCAGGTAACCTCTGCCCAGAATGTGAGATGCCCACTCTGTCTGCACCAAGTGAAGAACCATGGGTTGGGTGAGTGTCCTCTGAACTCTCATGGGGCTGGAAGCTAGGTGCTTCACCACAGGTGTGTAATGCACAAATGGATTCTTCCCAAGTGGGAAGCGCTCATGGGTGGGAACAAACCCTACGTGAATTCTTTCTGGGTGGGACCTGGGTGTTCTGTCACGTACAAGTAACATATAAGTATATTCCTCCCGGTAGGGAAGCTCTAATATCATTAAATAATCATATTCCTCCCAAAAGGGAGGTTCAATTCGCTGCATCCAAATTATTCAAATAATTCAATTCATCTTGTGGAATAAACTTTGTATAAACTCAGGCTTTCTGTCCCTGGTCTATCTGTCTCTCGCCATGCCGATTCCTGAACAAACCCGTCCCTGAGTGACGGGTGACATCCTCACCAGTCTAAATTTAACTCCTCTACCCAATTATTTTCAAAAAAAAATGTTCTGTGCACATCTCCTGCTCCTCAGTCAGCTTTCCTCTCTTACCTAACTCTAATCATCTCCTAGTACAATCCAGCCACACACTTCACTCCTCTATCACCAACCTACTAATGTTACCTCAATCTCTTCTCTCATCACTGACCCCTTCCTCACACCCTCCCTCTTGCCTGGAACTCCCCCCTCCCCTTTTGTATACAACAACAGATCATCCTCACCACCATCAAAGCCCTTTTAAAATGAAAAGCCCTACTAACTCTTAAGCACACTGATACTCATTCCACTCCAAGTGTCAGAGCACTTGCATGCATATCCTTACTCTCTGTCCTTCCCCTATCTACAATTTATTTTAATATCTGGCTCCCCTGCTAGACTCCCCAACTGACTCCTTGAAGGAAGGGGCTGTGTCTTCCAACTCTGTTGTATTGTACTCCCCCAAACTCGTAGTACAGTGCTCTGTACACAATAAGAGCTAAAGAAATGCTATCGATTGATTAATTGATTGATTGAATAGTTAAGTGCCAGTAGCAAGCATTCTTTCCCTTCCAGGCTGGGTGACTAGAAGGGTAGGGAATCACTGACTGGCTTCGGAGTTGGCATTAGGAAGCTGAGTGGTGGGCGGTTGGTCTCAGAAGAGGTCTTTAGAGATGTCCTCTTCGTGTTTGAAATGCCACGGTCCCTAGAAGTCACACTGAAACTCAGGCTGGGTAAACTTGAAATGTTGGAAACAAGCATCTGTCTGACCATTAAGCTTAAACCTGAGATTTTTTTCCAGAGTAGGGAAGATGCTATACTATCATCATCATTATCACCATCATCACTTGTCAACCACTTATATGCCAGAGCACTGTGCAAAGCACTAAAATAATCAGATCAGATACAGTTCCTCTCTCACAGGAGATGCACAGTCTAAGACAGCACTTAGAACAGTGGTTTGCACATAGCAAGCACTTAATAAATGCCATTATTATTATTATTAGAAGAGAACCACGCTGAGAAGCAGCGTGGCTCAGTGGAAAGAGCACGGGCTTTGGAGTCAGAGGTCATGGGTTCGAATCCCTGCTCCACCACAAGTCTGCTGTGTGACCTTGGGCAAGTCACTTAACTTCTCTGAGCCTCAGTTACCTCATCTGAAAAAATGGGGATTAAGACTGTGAGCCCCACGTGGGACAACTTGATCACACTGTATCCCCCCAGCGCTTAGAATAGTGCTTTGCACATAGTAAGCGCTTAACAAATGCCATCATCATCATCATCATCATATTAGGTAAGGGGGCAGGGATTATCTCTATTTAACAGGAAACCAAAACACAGAGGGGTTAAGCAATTTATCAAAGGTCACATAGCAGGCCAGTAGGTAATAAGAATCTAGAATTTGAGTCTCAGCACCCATTCCTAAAGATGCTAATTATCATCAGCAACATTTTTTTAATGGTATATGTTAAGTATTTACTATGAGCCAGGTACTGTACTAAGTGTTGGGTTAGGTACAAGCTAATCAGGATGGACACAGTCCATGTGCCATATAGGACTCACAATCTTAATCCCCAATTTACAGATGAGGGAACTGAGGCAGAGAGAAGTTAAGTGACCTGTCCAAGGTCACACAGCAGACAAGTGGCAGAGCTGGGATTAGAAACCCAGGTCCTTCTGACTCTCAGATCCATGCTCTATCTACTAGACCATGCTTTTTCTCATTTGATTTTATTTCATTTTGTGTATATTTTCGATTTCACAGAATTCTTGTAGAAGAAGTATTACAAACTCAAGTAAATCACTAGTCCCTCCAAGGCTTTGTTACTTTGCTCTACAAAATTCTATATACCACAATTTATATGCTCATCAACAATTGGAATATTGAGCTCATTATCTCATTATTCCTGAATGAATCCATTGCAATTCTCCTTCCCTGCACAAACAGCTTTGGGTGAATGAAGCATGTATATGAACTACAGTGCGACACATTTTTCCACTAGAACTTCCCATTTTTCACGTTTCTGCTTTGAAAGATCCCAGTCCTGTAAGAAGAAAGACTTTCAGCTTTTCTCTCCTCTTGTTTCTTCCTAAACCCTTGAAAATCTATCTGCAAAGGAAAAAATTCTTTTGAAATCATCATTTCCAGA
Organism: Tachyglossus aculeatus; assembly: GCF_015852505.1. Lineage (NCBI taxonomy): Eukaryota > Metazoa > Chordata > Mammalia > Monotremata > Tachyglossidae > Tachyglossus > Tachyglossus aculeatus. The sequence goes on along the minus strand of NC_052075.1, from coordinate 26,050,871 downwards.
AATGTGTTTCTGGACCTCTTGACAAGATATTTTTCCACCCAGAGATCTCTCCTGAGAGATGGTGGAACTAGGAAAGCTTTATAAACCAGGTGGATGCATTTTAATTGTAATTGCAACAAGATCATTCTGGGTCTGCAGTCGTTCATGATCACCTATTAATTAGTACACATTTTTAATTACGTTTCTTCCATTCTTTCCATGGCAGCAGATGCTAATTCACTTTGTAATTCTGCCCATTGCAGGATGAACACATGTTTTAGCCCATTTAAAATGAAAAACAGAACAGAAGCATCAATATAAGGAAATAGTCAAAATTCAGGTTACAGATGGTCATTCAAGCTGCAGAACTTGAATTCTGCCTTGTTGTCCCTGCCTTGTGGTATCTTAAATTGTTATATACATATAGCAATATAATACTATATATATATACTAATAACACTGATCCCATGGGAAATTGGGACACTTAAAAAGAAGGGGGAAGAAGCTTCCTTTTTTGAACTGGACAAGTAAGCCACATGGCTGTGTTTTCACTTTAGAGGCCAGCCTGCTGAAATGATATGGAAATCATTTGAGATCTGCTGGTCTGTTTCCAAGCACAGCCATTTTTCATCCATCATATTTTAAAAATAAACATTGTACATTAACAGAACTCTCTGTGGCTTTATCCAGCACCTTACACCACTGTTATGTTAAGCACTAACTTTCTTTACCTTTTGATTAACTCAAATAAAACCCAAATCAATAAAATCGGCAGGGCTTAATGCATTCATTGTTTAGCAAACACACTAGGCAAGGGTGGTTCCACTGGAATCTGTGATCCGCAATAAGGAGGCACTTTGTATTCGAGGCATGTGCTAATGTACAACAAAATTAGACTTAAAATATCTCAGCATTGGAGAAGTGTCAAACCCCTGAAATAAATTCACTGTAGTGCACTGGTTTGCTGCTTCAGCAGCACAATGGGTATCTTGCCTGTGCTGTGCTTAACAAAATAAAATGGGTTGAGGTGGTACACTCTGAGCTCATAACAAATACCTGCTCTGCTGTATAAGTAATCACATTCCTGTTGTTACCCTTCTTATACTAGCAAAATTTTGTTGAAAATGGGATGACAGAATAAATATATATACATATATGTGTGCCTCCATCTAAGACAGGGTTTGATTGCATTTGGCATGGGATATGTTCAAACCCTAAGAACACAAGTACTGTGGGCTACTGTTTTCTCTAAAAGATTGACAAGTGTTTCAAACAAAATGACTAAAGGCAGATTTGAAAAGAAAGCTACCTAAAACAAAGTATCTGGGAGAAAGGTATTTGATAAAGTAAAGAGTAAAATGAGCAAGAGAGAATGAGTAGTGGGTGAAATACCTCCCAATGCCCCGGGCTGTCCCCATGTATAGAACCTAGATTTTTGGTCTAAGTCAGACTGGTGCAAAACTGATATCTCCAAACCCCCTATAGTCCCAGGTCACTAAAGTAGATCTGCCCAAATAATAATAATAATAATAATGGCATTTACTAAGCACTTACTATGTGCAAAGCACTGTTCTAAGCACTGGGGAGGTTACAAGGTGGTCAGGTTGTCCCACGGGGAACTCACAGTCTTAATGAGGTAACTGAGGCACAGAGAAGTTATGTGACTTGCCCAAAGTCACACAGCTGACAAGTGGCGGAGCCGGGTTTTGAACCCATGACCTCTGACTCCAAAGTCCGTGCTTTTTCCACTGAGCCATGCTGCTTCTCACATCAGGGGCCGGAGCCATGCATATCTGGTGTGCCTATGGATCTTAGTTGCATTTGGGATTTCAGGGCCACAGGGACAAATGCAAATGTGGGGTGTGTGTGTGTGTGTGTGTGTGTGTGTGTGTGTGTGTGTGTGTGTGTTTGCGTGTGCACATGAGTGTGTTTATGTGTGTGTGTGGGTGTATAGGACATCAAAGGTGCAATGCTGTCGCTTACTATGTGGGAGGAGGTGGGGAATGGAAGACAGAGAAACCACCTGAATCAGGTAAAAGGCGGCCAGGGAAGGTAACCAGAGGTTTCAATTTGGGACGACAACTCAGTCAGAAGCCAGCAGTGGACAGGTGAATTTGGCCATGTTGCAGCTAACAGGATTAATCTCCTCACTAGCAAGGAATAGCAAAGCAGAATGACAGCAAATAAGGTAAGCTACTCTCTACCCAGAAGCCTTGCTTTCCTGGCTAAAGCAGTGGAAAGCTGTGGTGGCAAAACATTAAGAAAGCAAACGTAAGAGGTGGATACCCCCATTTTTGCCCTCCTGTTGCCTGATTCTGAATTTCTGCATCCTTCTTCACCATCACCCTCCTCGTTCCCTGCCCCCTGATGTTTCTTCTTCATTATTGTAGAGAGGATATATTCTCTCTCCTAGAATGTAGTAAACTCCTTGATGCAGTGACAGAGTTCCTTATTCTCCTTCCAAATCCCCCTCCACCTCATCCAAGTTTTCCACTGTAGATGCTCAACAAATACTTGATAAAGGTGAATGTGATCCAGTGCTCCATATTCAACATTGCATTTGACATACAATATCAAAGTATCGACTTTAGCACCATCAACTGTGCTTCTGTCCCCACTCCCTCTCACCTTATAAAAACTCTCACCCATTTCCCCCACTCCTTAATTTCCATCTTCAACTGCTAACTCTCCAATGGCTTCTTCCCCTCTGCCTTCAAACATGACCAAATCTCCCCTATCCTAAAAAGACCCTCCCTTGACCCCACAGCACCCTCCAATTATCGCCTCGGCTCCATCCTACCCTTCCTTTCCAAACTCCTGAAGCGAGTTGTCTAACATTCGCTGCCTCAAATTCCTCTCTTCCAACTTTCTCCTGGACCCCCTCCAATCTGGCTTCCGTCCCCTCCACTGCACTGAAACTGCCTCTCAAAGCTCACCAATGACCTCCCTCTTGCCAAATCCAATGGCTCCTCTATCCTAATCCTCCTCGACCTCTCAGCTACCTTTGATATTTTTGACCATCCCCTTCCTCTCAACATGTTATCCAACCATGGCTTTATTGACTCTGTCTTATCCTGGTTCTCCTTTTTACTTCTGGCTGTTCATTCTCAGTCTCCTTCATGGGCTCCTCCTCCCCCTCCTATCCCCTAACTGTAGGGGTTCCTCAAGTGTCAGTTCTTGGTCCCCTAATGGTCCCATCTATGGTCTTGGTCCCATCTATACTCACTCCCTTGGTGAACTCATTCACTCCCATGGCTTCAACTATCATCTCTACATGGATGATACCCAAGTCTATTTCTTCTTCCCTGTTCTCTTTCCCTCCATCCAGGCTAACATCTCCTGCCTTCAGGACATCTCCAGTGAGATGTCCTCCCACCACCTAAAACTCAAAGTGCCAAGACTGAGCTCCTTATCTTCCCTCCTAAACCCTGTCCCCTCTCTGACTTTCCCATCACTGTGAACGGCACTACCATCCTTCCCATCTCACAAGCTGGCAAACTTGGTGTCATTTTTGACACCGCTCTCTCATTCATTCCACATATCCAATCTGTCACCAAAACCTGCCAGTCTCACCTGCACAATATCGCCAAGATCCACCCTTTCCTCCCCATCTAAGCTGTTACCTTATTAATACAATCACTCATCATAATCAGACTGGGTTACTGCATCAGCATCCTTTCTGATCTCCCATCCTCCTGTCTCTCCCCACTTAAGTCTATACTTCACTCTTCTGCCTGGATTATCTTTCTACAGAAACTCTCTGGGCATGTCACCCCCCTCCTCAAAAATCTCCAGTGGTTGCTTATCAACCTCCTTATCAAGCAAAAACTCCTCACTACTGGCTTCAAAGCTGTCCATCACCTTGCCCCCTCCAACCTCACCTCCCTTCTTTCCATCTACAGCCCAGTCTTCATACTCCGCTTCTCTGCTGATAAACCTCTCACTGTGCCTCATTCTCAACTGTCCTGCCATCGACCCCGGTCCATGTCCTACCTCAGGCCTGGAATGGCCTCCCTCCCTATATCGGCCAAACTAACACACTTCCCCCCTTCAAAGCCCTACTGAAAGCTCACCCCCTCCAGGAGGCCTTCCCAGACTAAGCCCCCCTTTTCCCCTGCTCCTCCTTCCCTCCCCATCACCCCGACTCCTTCCCTCTGCTCTACCCCCCTCCCCACCCTACAGCACTGGTGCATATATGTACATATTTATTATTCTATTTATTTTATTCATGATGTGTATATATCTATAATTCTATTTATTTATATTGTTGCCTGTTTTCTTGTTTTAATGTCTGTCTTCCCCCTTCTAGACTGTGAGCCCATTGTTGGGTAGGGATTGTCTCTATTTGTTGCTGAGTTGTACTTGCCAAGCGCTTAATACAGTGCTCTGCCCACAGTAAGCACTCAATAAATAACAATTGAATGAATAAATGTTGCCATCACTATTTTGCATCAAGCACCTACATTGTGGATAACAAGATACTGGGCAAGTGACATTTTTTGCGAGCCATCAGCTCCTACCATTGACTTTACCCTGAACCATCTTTCCAGATGCTTGAATTGAGCTCATGCCTAAGGACTAAAGAAATGGATAGCAATCTGGGAGATGGCAAGGGAGGGGGTTAAATGCTGGCCCTTCAGACACCACTAATATGCAAATTGAATCCAACAGAATTCAAATAATTGAGCAATAACACAGTTGGTGTTCTCAAAGTAAATAATTTCCAACTACCCTGCTTGATTCATCCGTCTCAGGGCTTTGAGAGATATGTTCTTTCTGATGAACATCCATCATCTGGATATTAGTTTAAATGTGTTATGTAGAAGCAGAGGAAGAAAAGCCCCCTAAGATATGTGAATCTGCTCAGCATCCAATCCTAGGAGCACCATGGTATCTAAATAACTTAAATCAAATGATTTTCAATACAAAGTTCTGAATATTTGAAATATATTTTTGAAATGACATATGATATGTACCTCTGATAGTAATCTGTCGCTTGCTGATTTCTCACTTATTTATTCGGGGTTGTGATAAAAAAAAACTCTCACCCAATCCTAGGCTGGGTATTTACAGGCTTGTAATATAAATTTCTGGGCATTCTGATACAAGACAACTATCTCTCTTGCCTGCTTAATGAGGGCAGAGACAGTGAAATGCATTCATCGAAACATACCTGCAGTTACAGGCTCGTGCTGTCAGTATTGCGGTGTCCATCTGAAAAATCTAGTGAGTGTTCTTGGCTGCGAAGCCCCAGACAGCACTGGCATCACTGAATGCCTGCATGTCACACTATCCTGCTGACTGAATGATTCATTGTGCTTTTAGCTTCAGTTGCAGAAGAGCTGAATTCTTGCTCCTCACTGCGATTTCTCTATCATTCACTACTCAGGTGGCTGAATTGATGATAGACTCTACTGTTCTTTCTGTGTAACATATATAGCTCACTTATGGAAAACAAACTTCCTTACCCTTCTACCCTGCAAAATCTGTTGTCTTTTGTACTATAGAAAGAAGGCTAGCCATGATTACGGGTGGACAAATAGGAAGCAGCGTGGCCCAGTGGACAGAGCACGGGTTGAGTAGTTAGAGGACCTGGGTTCTAATACTGGTACTGCCACTTTCCCACTGTGCGACCGGGGCAAGTCACTCAACTTCTCTGTGCCTCAGTTTCTTCATCTATAAAAGAGATTCAAATAACTTACCTTCTTCTACTTTACCTAGACTTTGAGCCCCATGCTAATCAGGGGCTGTGCCCAATCTGATAACCTTGTAACTACTCCAGTGCTTAGAACACAGTAGTGCTTGGCACATAGTAAATGCTTAACAAATACCATCATTAATTATTATTATCACCATTATTATTACTTTGACTATGGGACAGGAATTACATTTGACCTGATTATTTCATATCTATCCCATCACTAAATGTAGGAAATAGCATAGAGGAAGTGCTTAACAAATAAAACAATTATTTTTATTATTACTCATACCTATGTTAAGCATAGAACATTTTTCTTCCAATGCGCATGAATTAAACCACATTGTGCAGCAAAATGATCAATCAGTATTTACTGAGTACTTACTGTAACTTGGGAGAGTACAATACAATAGAGTTGGTAGAAATAATTCCTGCCTTCAAGACCTTACAATCTAATAGGGGAGATAGACTCTAAAATAAATTATAGATAAGGGAAGCAGCAGAATATAAGGACATTTACGTAAGTTCTGTGGGGCTGGTGTGGGGAGGCACGCAAAGTGCTTAAGGGGTTCAGACCCATATACTTAGTCGATAAAGAGGAGAGAATGAATAGGAGGGGAAAGGAGGGGCTAGTCAGGAAAGGCCTCTTGAAAGAGATGCAATTTCATTAAGGTTTGGAAGATGGGGAGAGCGGCTGTCTTGGATAAGACTAGGGAGGGAATTCTAGGCTACAGGGAAGACATGAGCAAGGGGTTATTAACGAGAAAGAGTGGATCAAGATACAGTAAACAGGTTGGTGTTAGAGGAGTGAAGTCTAAGGGTTGGGTTGTATTGGGAGGTTAATGAGGTAAGGTAGGAGGAGAGAGCTGACTGAGTTATTTAAAGCCAGTCGTAAGCATTTTCTGTTTGATGCAGCAGTGGATGGGTGACATTGGAGGATTTTAAGAAGTGGGGAGTTGTGGACTGAACTTTTTTAGAAAAATGGTCTGAACAGTGGATTGAAGTATGGCCTGGAGTGTGGGGAGAAAGGAGGCAGGGAGTTTAGTGAGGAGGCTGATGCAGTAGTCAAGGTGGGATAGGATAAGGGCTTGGATCAGTGAAGTAGCAGTTGAGATAGAGACAAAGTGATAGACTTTAGAGATTTCATTCATTTATTCATTCAATCGTATTTATTGAGCGCTGACTGTGTGCAGAGCACTGTACTAAGGGCTCGGGAAGTAAAGTTGGCAACATACAGAGACGGTCCCTACCCAACAGTGGGCTCACAGTCTAGAAGGGGGAGACAGAGAACAAAATAAATAGAATAAATATGTACAAATAAAATAAATAAATAGAGTAATGAATATGTACAAACATATATACATATATACAGGTGCTGTGGGAGGGGGAGGAGGGGGAGAGGAAGGAGGGGGCTCAGTCTGGGAAGGCCTCCTCGAGGAGGTGAGCTCTCAGTAGGGCCTTGCAGGGAGGAAGAGAGCTAGCTTGGCAAATGTGTGGAGGGAGGGCATTCCAGGCCAGGGGGATGAGAGAACGAGGCATGGTGAGGAGATTAGCAGCAGAGGAGTGGAGGGTGCGGGCTGGGCTGGAGAAGGAGAGAAGGGAGGTGAGGTAGGAGGGGGCGAGGTGATGGAGAACCTTGATGCCAAGGGTGAGAAACTTTGCCTGGACACCTGGCAGAGTATGAGTTTGCCAAAATAATATAGGCACTCTTTGAACAGAACACAATTCATCTCAGAGAGCAAAGGGAAACCCATATAGGCTGGGGTAGTTGGTAAAGTTAGTAAGTTGAGCAGGAAGTTGAGAAGCAGCATGGCCTAGTGGACAGACCCCGGGCCTGGCAGTCTATCTGAAGGACCTGAGTTCTAATCTCGGCTCTGCCACTTGTCTACTTTTTGGCCCTGGGCAAGTCACTTAACTTCTCTGTGCCTTCAGGACTTGCTGACAGGTCCCTTTATTTTGGGGGGAAGGGGGGAGGGGAGGGGAAGGGGAAGGGGGGCACTTGGAGGCCCTGATGAAGCTGAAATACAGCATGGATGGGAGACCAGATGCTGGCCGCAAACAGAAGGCCATAGTCTCTGCTCTTAATGTGATTACAATCCAATTAGGAAGACAACAGCTATTTACAAATAGTGGCTTCAGCGGGAGAAACGGAAAAAGCCTGAACGCGAAAAGACAAGCAATGGAATGTTATGAAGGAAGAGCCAATATGATTTTGTAACATTAAAATAGAGAGCAAAGGGGAGAAAGGATGGAAGAAAGTAGTTTGGTGGAGAGGGATATAGCGAGAGAGAAAGAGAGAGGAAGAGAAAAGAGAGAGAGAGAGAGAGAGAGAGAGAGAGAGAGAGAGAGAGAGAGAGAGAAAGAGATTCTCACCCATTTGTAGTGTAATAGACTCAGTGATTCAAGAAAATTAACCATGGTGAGATTAAGGACACTGACCAAACTCCTATTCCTTTTAATGTCTGTCTCTTCCACTAGAAAACAAGCATCTTGAAGTCAGGGATCATGTCTACTTACTCTATTGCACTGTACTCTCACATTCCCTTAGTCCACTATGCACTCAACAAATGCCACTGTTTGCCTGAGATGAGGGCTCCCTAAAATCATGTACACTGGATCTTTGTTAATGCTCAGCCATTTTGTAGGCATTGAGATATAATATAATCACCAATTCAAACATAGGGAAACAATGTATAATGATTTGAACTGGGAGTGTGAATCAGTGAGCTTTCAATGCCTCCAGAAAGCCTCCATGACTAGCTTCTCAACTTCCCAGTCTATTCTCTCTCCTCTGTAAAACCTATGCCCCTGAGCCCATACATCCTAAGCACTAACCCACCCTCACAGTCTATATGTGCATAGCCTTAAACTCTGTTGTTTTTTCTCTCTGTAATGTATTTTAATGTCCATCTACCCACTGGATTGTAAGCTCTTTAAGGGCAGGGATTGTGTTACCAACAAATTTTTTCTCTCTTAAGTGCCTAAGTACTCTGCATAAAATCAGTCCTCAGTAAATACTGGTTGATTGACTCCATCATGTCCCCCACGAAGTTGGGGACTGCTTCAAAATAGGGGCAGTTTCACTCAAAAAGAAAAATGATTTGATAACATTATTAGTGAGTGAAAAGAAGGGATCTGTTTGGTGGGTGAATCTGCAATTGTCAGTTCTCCTATAGTCAGTGTTTGAAGCCTAGAAACACATGGGAGTCCTGTTTTCTGCTTTGGGGTGATAATCAGAATTTATGTCAGTTGGCTTGGCAATCAACAGAGCCACAGCCATGCACATTCTCCCTTCTTCACTTCAGCTCTCACCTACGAGGCAGACTGGTTCTACATCCATGGAACCAGAAAGTAAACCCACAATCTCAACAACTTGAAGAATTGTAAAAGATTTGATCAGATGGGGTTGTGTAAACTTGGGTGTTCAGTTTATGAATCCTCAGTTTATTAAGTTTAGAAAATGTTTCCAGTAAATTACCCCAAATCAATTCCAACCACCCTGTGTGACAAGCCCTGACAACCCTCTTTGCATTAATGTCGTTACACTTGTAAGTATTCTTAAGAATACACCGATATATAGGTGAATGGCACATGTTGGGCTATGTACCTACCACAGGGCTTCGGACAGTGCTTGACACATAGTAAGTGTTTAACAAATACCATAATAATAATAATTATAATGATGCTGATACTATGTTCACAATGTATTTATTCATAGAGTTCATCCTTCCCTTCTCTTGCTATTACCAGCTGTATCCTTATTCTCCCTCCTGATCTCACTGGGCCTGTCTCCCTGATTAGACTGTAAACTTCTTGAGGGCAGGAAACATGTGTTTTGCTTCTTTGGTAGTCCCCCAAGGATTTACCACAGTGATCAGTAAATTCTGTTGATGGAATGATTGAAATTCTCATTACATCCAAAGATAACCCCATGGCCATGAATTATTCTACTGTTTAGTTTCATCTTGTATAATAAGTTCTTTCCTGAACTCCATACGTATTGTAGTGCCATTTCAACTGTATGAGGTTTGATTTTCCTCATGTGCTAAATTTCACAGTGATCATAAATCCTTTACAAAACAATTCCCTCTAAAATGCAACCGATTATAAGCCTTCCATCAGAAAAGGGTTGAGTTTTACATTTGTGGCTGAATCTAGCTGACTAATTTAATAACCTGCTACATGGTCCATTTAGCATCTGGGATCTTGAATGAGATTAAATCATCAAGAAAAATTATCTTTCATTTACCTGGCATTGTAAATAGATGCAGGAGTTCCCGTAGGTCCTGATAATGTATGTGCAACTTTGATCTGTATGACGCATTCAATCATCAGTGCTTGTACATATTTAAAGGCTTTCACAGTGCAGAGGAAAGGAAGCAAGCTCGTCACCCATAATGAGCCACATTCATTTTGCCTCCAAAAACTATATCATCTTCTGCTACCATATATGGACCGAACAGCTAAATATAGTGATAGGATCAACCTCTCCCGGAAGACAATCAGCTGTAGACAAGTGGATAATAATCTAACTTTGCTACATTGTTATCACATCTAATGCATGATGCAGCATTACCATTTTTTTTATTTGTTCTGCAGAGGACTGAACAGAGGAAACAGAAGTGGAAAGATATCTCTGGACAGCCTTGTGGTGAGAATGGACAGGTGACCAGAATGGGTGGCAGTTGCTGCACGGAGACCTGAAATTGGGAAATTGAAAGAACAAGTGCGGAGGAAACATTTTAAGGACACGGTAAGACAAAGCCTTAATCAGTGCTGCATTCCAGGTGAAAACTGTCTGTCATTTGGGGAGGATCCACCTGCAGACACAGTGTCATCAAAAACGAGTCATCCTCTTTAAGAAAAAGCTTTGTCTAGAGAGGGAGAAAAGAGGCAAAAGAAAAAAAAACTGTACAATAACACAAGAAGGGACAATCTTTTTGAGTGCCCAGTGTGGCTCCGATTGTGGATACCACATTGGCCTTTTCAGCCACACAAGAATTTATAGGTGAGCTTCACTGTCAGTGATATCTTCTTCAAATATGAATAACAATAGTCAGAATATTAAGCTATGACAAAAAAAACCTAAAAAAAAATTACAAGGGGCACACATAAGGTGGGAGAATGTTGACTGTTATGCGTTAGTTGTAGACCTTCAGTTTGTTTTGTTTTATTGATATGATGTCTTCTATTTACATAAAAAAAGTCTGTCTTGTTCTCAGTGTCTCCCTACTCCTCAAAACCTTCCAGTGGCTACCCATTCCTCTTTGCATCAAGCAACAACTCCTGACCATCAGCTTTAAGGCACTCAATCAGTTCTCTCCCCTTTTTTATCCTCACTCCTTCCCCACTACAATCCAGCTCCTCTGAGCTTCTTATCTTCCCTCCCAAACCCTGTCCTCTCCCTGACTTTCCCATTACTATGGATGGCACTACCATCCTTCCCGTCTCACAAGTCACAACCTTGGTGTCATCCTTGATTGCGCTCTCTCACTCACCCCACACACCCAATCAGTCACCCAAACCTGCCATTCTCACCTTCACAACATCGCCAAGATCTGCCCTTTCCTCTCCATCCAAACCGCTACTTTGCTGGTACAATCACTCATCATATCCCGACTTGCTTACTGCATCATCATCCTTTCTTATCTCCCATCCTCCTGTCTCTCCCCACTTCAGTCTATACTTCACTCTGCTGTGCGGATTATCTTTCTACAGATACACTCTGGGCATGTCACTCCCCTCCTCAAAAACCTCCAGTGGTTGCCTATCAACCTCCCTATCAAGCAAAAGCTCCTCACTATTAACTTCAAAGCTCTCCATCACCTTGCCCCCTCCTACCTCACCTCCCTTCTCTCTTTCTACAGTCCAGTTCGCACACTCTGCTCCTGTGTCACTAACCTCCTCACTGTGCCTCGTTCTCACCTGTCCAGCTGTTGACCCCTGGCCCACATCCTACCTCTGACATGGAATGCCCTCCCTCCTCACATCTACCAAACTAGCACACTTCCCCCCCTTCAAAGCCCTACTGAAATCTCACCTCCTCCAGGAGGTCTTCCCAGAATGAACCCCTCTTTTCATCTCTTCCTCCTCCCCTCCCCATCGCCCCGACTCCCTCTCTCTGCTCTACCCACCTCCCCGCCCCACAACACTTTTGTATATATGTACATATTTATTATTCTATTTATTTCATTAATGATGTGTATATATCTATAATTCTATTTATTTATTTTTGTTGCTATTGATGCCTGTCTACTTGTTTTGTTTTGTTGTCTTTCTCCCCCCTCACCTTCTAGACTGTGAGTCCATTGTTGGATAGGAATTGTCTCTATTTCTTGCTGAATTGTACTTTCTAAGTGCTTAGTACAGTGCTCTGCACACAGTAAGCACTCAATAAATATGACTGAATGAATGAGTTTACATTCTATGCTTCATTCTCTTCTTTCATACCACTGTTTTGCTCACACTTCCCCTTCTGCCTGAAACTATCTCCCTCTTCACGGCTGCCAGACCAATGTCTTCCCATCTTCAAGTCCCTCCTGAAATCACACCTCTTCCATGAGGCCTTCCCTGATTAATCTCTTTTCTCTCTTTCCTCCATAATTTTTACTTCAACGCTTCCATGTCACCTAATAATCTGGGTAGTCACATTCCTGTCTTGCAATTAAATTCCTTCATAAATAACTTCAAATCTTCCCTACCTGTAATTTATTTCAATATTTGTCTTCCCTACTAGCCAGTAAATTCCTTAAGGATCACGGGGCGGAGGGGGGTGGGGGTTATATGTGTGAATCTATTATATTCTATGAGGTGCGGAGAATAGGTGTTCCGGACAAATTAAGTATTCCATAAATACTGTTGATTAATCACTTGAACGTACTTGAAAACAAGGATCATATCTTTTATTTTATGATGCTCGGTACAGTACCTTGCAGGGTAGCACTCAATAGGCATTATAGATTGATATAATTGATACTTTTTCATATTTTCAAAGCACCTATTGGGGACGTGGTGACTGATTATATCATTTTGCTAATTAATGACGATCACCGTCATAATAATCATTGTGATTCAACATTGACTATTTCTTAAACCCTGGATAGATACAAGATTATCAGATTATCCATTCATTCAATCATATTTATTGAGCGCTTACTGTGTTCAGAGCACTGTACTAAACACTTGGGAAGTACCAATTGGCAACATATAGAGATGGTCCCTATCTCCGTAGTACACTAAATTATCAACCAATTTTGTCCCCATATTGTAGATGAGGAAACTGAGGCCAAGAGAAGCTAATTGACTTACCCAAGACCACACAGCAGACTAGTGGAAGAGTTGGGACTAGAACCTGGGTCTTCTCATTCTCAGGCCAGTGCTCTTTCCATTAGATCCTAATGCATCCATCATCATGACAACATGCTGAGCATGGTCAATAAATATTTGGTGACAGACCAAATGGAAAGAATGGAGAAGATTATTGCATTTATTTTAGGCCAGCTGTTAATTTCCTCAAATCCTTCCTCAGTTTCATAAACATTCCTTAGGGATCTGATTATTTTCATGGCTGTTTTAAACTACTTAGCAGTATAATAAACCAAAATTTCCTTCACTGACTGCAGATTAGAAACCAGATTATTAGAAAACTGTATTTCAGATAACTGAAACAGGTTTTCCAAAATAACTTTTTAGGGTTACCCAATTTTGAGGAATGTTAGGCCCAGACTTTCCCAAAATTTCTGCTTTTCTCCAAGTAACAATAATTGGTCTATCAGCAAATGGGAAAAGATTGATACCTGCAATATAAGTAGCTGCACTTTTATGTTTTGCTTAATACAATTGCTTTTCCATAAAGGTCCAGTGCTTAGTATTTGATACACTTTCAGAGAAACACATTTGTCATGTGGAGGGGTGATTAGGTTTTGAAAAATTGCCATGGTAAAATAGAACACTTTCTGTTATGGTCTGTTTTAATCTGCTGCAAGTATCTGATCGAAAGAGTGGACAGTTATTTTGAGATTCTTAAGAGAAAAATGGGAAAGATACAAATAGTTTCCCAAGAATATCAGCTAAGGAAATAACATTAGGAAATAACCACTTAATATCTTGAGTTTAATGCGCTGTTTTATCAGGCGTCTGGTCTAATGACTTCTGACACCAATTCTGTACAGCTGCCTCATCTTTCCATGGATTCCCTTATGATTTGGGTGATTCTTGCTGATTCCATTGTGGCTCTGAAAACCAAGACTTTGAGTCAAGATTTTACAGGTTGAAAACTGGGCATGGAGAAATTTGGAGCATCCACAGTAATAATACAAGTGACCTAGAATTTGTGTAGCACTTTGATTTTTTCAAAGGATTTTCACAACAATCACCTCATTTGTGTCTGTTAAACAGGCAAAGTCAAAAAATGTTTATTCCTAAAAACAAAGACCATTTGATAGCACAGTAGATTCTTTATAAAGGCTCTATAACTTCCTGCTCCTATTTTTTTTTCCCAATTTATGAGACATCAGTGCTCTGCAGCATACTGAGTTGTTTGGTAACATAGGGATTTGCACTCTTGACCAATTTCACATTAGGCAAACTTTTATCATAATGCTCAGGTTCTAACTGATGTTTCTATATGCATCCACAACTGTTCCTTCCAACACTGTATTGTATCTTATCCAGACAGATGTACATTAGAAGAGTGCACCCTAACTCCTTAACAGCATTCTATCTGAGGTGCATAAAGAAAACTACTGATATCCTGAAGGGAGATGTGAAAGCTCACCTCAAAAGAGCTATTTACCAACAGAACGAGCAGTAGAAGCAGAAGTAGCATTTATTAAATGCTTACTGCGTGCACAGCACTGTACTAAGCATTGGATGAGAATGCCCCCGTGGGAATTAGACACAGCCCCTGTCCCTTGTGGGAGTTTAAGCGGGGAAAAGGGATATGAGACAGACACATCAGGATTAATTCATCATATCACACAAAATAAGATCCCAAATAGGCTAACAGTCTCGGCGGGAACGGAAATGTCTGAGAGCACATGTGGCGCATGCTGGGAGTGAGGACCCTCAGTGATGGGAGAGGTGATGGTTACCATGGTGTTTTTCGTGGAAGGGATGGAGAGTCTGGGACCACACAGGAGCTTCAGTCAATCAATCCACTGACCTGCCTCTTAACATTTTGTGCTAAACCACCTTCACTGCTTTATCTCCTTGAATTCTGTTTTGGATGCAAAATCGAATGGAATTTTATTGAAGGTCACAAGGATCCTGGGACTTCACTAATCAATCAATAAATCATATTTATTTAGAGCTTACTATGCGCAGAGCACTGTAAAAGCACTTGGGAGAGTACGGTACAACAGAACTAGTGAACACATTCCCTGATCATAATGAACTTAGTCTAGAGAGGGAGTTTACGGTCTAGAGGGATGGGGGACTTCAAACGGCAGCAATCAGAAGAACCACCCTTATCCAGAATGTGGGCCTCTGGGCATCAGGGAACCCGGATTCTAATCTTGGCTCTGTCATCTGCCTGCTAAGTGACCTTGGGCAAGTCACTTAACTTATCTGTGTTTCAGTTTTGTCATTTATAAAATAGGGGTTCAATATCTGCTCTTTCTAATTTCACTTTGAGCTTCAAGTGGGACAAGGGCTGATTATCTCTTGTGCTTGGCACATAAAAAGCAGTTAACTACTGCAGTTATTATTGTTATTATTATTCTCTGAGAGTTAACCTAGCTCAGACCAACCTAGCCAGCTCTTTCAACATTTAGATTATCAAGAAGGATTTGAAAAACTAGGGCCCAAACCAATAGGACCTTTGATCTGTTAAAGCTCTTCAAATGTTTTAGTTTATAGAAATTTCCTGCTGATTTCTACTCTCTTTCTGAAGGGTGAAAACTTTCACTTCAGTATGCTGTCTCTCCCTCTCTCTTCCTTCCACATTCAGTTTGTTTCTAAATTCTGCTTGCTCTTCCTCTATAATATTTCACAGAGCTGCCCTTTCCTCTCCAGCAATAGTACCAGACCGCTAGTAAAAGGTCTCATCAACTCCCAGCTGGATTCCTCTAATAATCTCTTTATTAGTCTCCCCACCTCTAGCCCTCCCTCTTTCCAGACAATCCACCTGCACATTCTATCCTATATTACCAGTCCCCAAGACTCTAGAGTGACTCCCTGCTGCTTCTCATGTAAAACTAAAGCTCCTTACCATGGGCTTCACTGAATCCTATTAGCTTGCTACCCTGTTCCACCCGTTTTCTTCTCCTACTTCTCTCTGACTTATGCCTTTCACCCTTGCCAATCAAACCTCTTAATGATGCCTCACTCTCATATCTCCCATTTCAAGTCTCTCCTTGGGAACTCCCTCCCCATTTAGTTTTTAAAACCTTCAAAGCTCTCTTAGGAGGCCACCTCTATGAGCCCCAAGTGGGGTGATCTGGGTCTGCTCTGTCTTATCACCTTGTTTAGTACAGTGCTTGGTGTATAGTAAGTGCTTAACAAACTCCACAATTATTATTACTACCTCTCAGGAGACACTGCCTGATTAATCCCTCCACATTTTTGGTGCTGCCATCCCAATCACTTTAATTCAGGCCACTCAATTTAATTTTTTTGTTGTATTTTTTAGGGGTGGAGGATTTACAGAGTAGTCCATTCCTTGAAATAAGAAAAATGCTGATTTTAATCACAGGTAATAGTTAATATTTCCCCAACCTGGGTTGTTCAAGCTTTTTTAAAATGACTTGCAGTGATTATTTGTTTTGTTTTGTTTTTCCCAGAGTATTCCAGAGACTGACTGACGGAAGGTCCCCTAGCAGAAACAGCTTTGCAGTGTTAGCTCAATCAACTGAGATACTTTGAGCCCTGTCACGCTAAAGTGAGACAAACAATTCGATAGTATCAAATGTCTGTAACTGCGGCAGAGCCGTGAGTCAGGAATTGTCTGCTCCATTAAGATCCATATGGATTCCCTGAACTGTTTTCAACTCACCATTAGGTTGGTCTCAGGCAGAAATAGCCCATGACTAAGATTTTCTATAGCAATTTAAGCTGCCAGCCCTTGATTACCCACAATAATGGTGGGGGAGAAAATCCAGAAAATCTCTTTTAACCTTCAGTATTCACCTCCTCCCAACCATATCTACAGCCACACATGCTAACCAGCAAAGGCAGTGGAAATTAGAGTTTCATTTCATCTCCTTGTTCCTGCACACCCTCGGAGGAAAGCTAGAAATAGTCAGACATTTAAAAGACGGGCAGCAGGAGAGGAAAGCAGAGGAGCAGGAGTCCTGGATAATCAGAAGCAGAATATTCAACCCTGAAGTAATTGAGAGTTGATTGCATTTATGAAGTTTTTACCCTAACTTTAACTTTAATTTTTCGTCTTGACCTTACTGACATTACCGCTCTATCTCTTTGATCCAAGTGGGAGAGGCCGAAAGGTTAGTCATCTGCCCTCAGCCCCGGCAAAATGAATAGTGGTTCTAAGAATCAACCCAATCCAAGGCTCCTCTTTATGACTCAAGCTCGCCACTACCATCAACCACCTTCACCATTATCATCATCATCATCAACCAATCCATCATAATTATTAAACACTTACTGTGTGCACAGCACTGTACTAAGTGTTTGGGAGGGCACAATATAACAGAATTGGTAGACATGTTCCCTGCTATCATGTCCTGGAAGTCAGAGGAGCAGTATTCTCATCTAGGTTCTGATACTTGTCTGTTTTGTTACACTTAACTTATATATGCCTTAGTTACCTCATCTGTAAAATGGGGATAAAATCCTAGTTATTCGTACTTATTAGAGTTGAGCACCACATGGGTAGGGACTGTGCCCAACCTGATTATCTGGTGTATTTCCCCATACTTAGTACAGTGCCTGCAACATACTAAGCACTTTAACAAGTGTCACTGAAAAAAAACCCAAAAACTTCCCACTTTCTCCTCATGTGTTAGTGTAGATGCAAATTAGTAATGACATCACTGAAATGTACTAGACAGAGGTGAGAAAGAAGAAAGACCAAGGGCTACTTTTTCATTTTAATTCTGGAGACAAATGGAGACCAGAGATTTTAGTGGGGGAGGGGATGGGAAGGGTGCAGATTTCCAAGACTGAACAGGCCAGAAGGCCACCATTTCGGGGGCTTTTTCATCCATAATTGAAAACCTTCAGGCCTTCACAGAGACTTTGGAGAAAAGAGGTCAGGAATCTACCTCAAAGAACTGTGGGGGCCGTCGCCTCCATGTATCTGGCCACCTGGAGGTGTGGAGAATTTGCACACTGGTCCCCGAATAATATAAAGTTGATTATATAAAACAGGTAGTTTAAAGGTGATAGTCATTATTAAATATATTGGTCTATTTCCATTTTGGGATGGGTGTGCACCAACCTTTATTATCATCAATAAGTATTGATCATTTCACTCATTTCCCCTAATTGTCCTCCCTTCTGCAATACCTATGCACTTGGATCTGTACCCCTTAAGCTCTTGATCTGTACCCCTTTAGCTCTTGGTAGTCACCTGATTCCCAGCCCCACAGTGTTTGTGAACATATTCTTATGCTCTCCCATTTCCCCTATCTGTAATTAATTTTATTGTCTGTATCCCACCCTGCACCATAAGCTCCTTATAGGCAGAGATCAGGTCTACCAACTCTATTGCACAGTATTCTCCCAGCACTTAGTATAGTGCTCTGCACAAGGTAAGCATTCAATAAATATAGTAATTGTTTGTTTGGTCAAGAATCCAGCAAAAGTGACATGGTAGTATTTTAGAAAGTTTAATCGTCATGGACCTTCCGTCATCTCAGGTTACTGGCACCTTGTAGATAATTATCTGAGCAGGAAAAATAACTTCATTATTATTATTATTATTGTTATTATGGTATTTGTTAAGCACTTACTATGTGCCAAACACTATTCTAAGCGGTGGGGAAGATACAAGGCCATTAGGTCGAACACAGTCTCTGTTCCACTTGAGGCTCACAGTCTCAATCCCCATTTTACAGACGAGGTAATTGAGGTACAAAGAAGTTAATCGACTTGCCCAAGGTCACACAGCGGAAAAGCGGCGGTGCCAGGATTAGAGCCCATGACCTCTGACTCCCAAACCTGTGCTCTTGCCAATAGGCCATGCTGCTAGGCTGTTAACCACTTAAGGTCCAAAATGTATTTCAGAGCAGGTAATTTGATTGGTTGGTGCAATGATGAGTTTAATTGAAATTTTGAATTTATGGAGCTGGAAGGAACCTAAGGGATATCTTGTTAATCCCCTTCCATAGGCAAAGCTGTATCCAAACTATTACAAACATGTTCTTGTCAAAGAAATGATGATCATTATGATGATTATTATGGCATTTGTTATGCACTTACTATGTGTTAAACTCTGTTCTAAGTGCTGGGTTAGATACAAGTCAATCAAGTTGGACACAGTCTATATTCTACATGGGAGTCACAGTCTAAGTAGGAGGGAGAACAATTACGTTTTTCAGATAAGGAAACAGCGGCACAGAGAAATGAAGTGATTTGCCCCAAGTCACATAACAGGCAAGTGGCAGAGCTGGGACTAGAACCCAAGTCCTTTGACCCCCTAGGCCTGTGGTCTTTTCAAGTAATGCTCTAGTCAAGTTGACTGGATATGCCAGTCCATCAGTTAATGCTATTTATTGAGGACTGTTCTGTGAGGTATAGAATAGAAAGCTCTTGGGGCAATACAATATAGTGGAGTTGCTAGACATGATCTCTGCCCTCAAGGCGCTTACATTATTGACTACTAATTGAATGTACAGCACTCAGCTATCCTCTCAAAGTCTATGTTAGAGAATAGACAACATCTTATGATAGGAGAGAGAAAAGTCACACATAATGGATAGAGCAGGGGCCTCGCAGTCAGAAGGTCATGGTTTCTAATCCCGGCTCCACCAGTTGTCTGCTGTGTGACCTTGGGTAAGTGACTTTACTTCTCTTTTACTTGACTTCTTCTCTGTGCCTCAGTTACCTCATCCATAAAATTGGGGTTGAGACTGTGAGCCCCACATGGGACAGGGACTGTGTCCAACCCAATTTGCTTGTATCTACCCCAGCACTTAGTATAGTGCCTTGCACATAGCAAGTACTTAACAAATACCATAATAATAATTATTATTATCTGCACATATAAATAATACCAAGATTTCCTGTAATAAATTGGATCATGGGTTTTTCCAATGGGATTTCTTGAGGAAAACATTCTTAACAATCTCTAGGAAATTTTTCTCAACTTGTCATCCTGTTTCAGTGTCTAGATGTGTTTCCGGCTAGGAAGCTCTTCCTTGGAGCAAACCTAAATATCTTCCAATGTAATATACCTTCCTCTCCCCCTCATCCCCCTCTCCATCCCCACCGTCTTACCTCCTTCCCTTCCCGACAGCACCTGTATATATGTATATAGGTTTGTGCATATTGATTACTCTATTTATTTATTTATTTTCCTTGTACATATCTGTTCTATTTATTTTATTCTGTTAATATGTTTGGTTTTGTTCTCTGTCTTCCACTTCTAGACTGTGAGCCCGCTGTTGGGTAGGGACTGTCTCTATATGTTGCTAACTTGTACTTCCCAAGCGCTTAGTACAGTGCTCTGCACACAGTAAGCGCTCAATAAATACGATTGATTGATTGATTGATAGGTCCACCCCCTTTCATTCTCCACAACTTTCCCCTGCTTTCAGGGAGTGGCTTGTGTAAGTTTGTGCAAAAATGGTTGTGGAGACTTGTGTTGTGAGGTGGGGAAGCAGTGCCTCTCTTACTATCCAGGATCAATACTCACAGTGTGCCCTTGACATATTATGAGCTGTTTGAGGGCCAGACAGTGGGCATGAACCTGTGCTGATGCTTTCCACCAATCTGGTCATTATAACTAGGCTTCCCCGCCAACCAAGTTTTTTCAGCTCTCAGAATAGTGTCTGGAAGAACAAGAACCTCAGCCAGGTCCTTTCGGTTAGGTACTCTCAGTTTGCAGTGGGCTGTGCCTCCTGGGAAGCAGGGCCTGGTGGTTCAGCCTCTCTCTGCTCTAAGATATGATGACACCCATCTCAGAGCTCCAGGGCTCAGAAGGACATCTGTTGCTCCAGTGTCCATGGTTCCTCTCCCTCAGTGACATGTTTATGTTAGGCAGTGGCTCATTTAGAATAAATTATAGCGTACTGAACCATTAATATTATCAGTTCCACATAGCTTCCAACTTTGGCTCTGGTGATTCAGAATTTTGTAAAACCAGTGTTATCATACTATTTTTTGAGTAGCTGAACCGCAGTAATGAGACTATCATGAACATAGTTGGTAAGCCTCTTAATTGAAATGTCCTGGTGGTACAGACTTGATCTTCTCCTTGAGTGCTTAGTTAAGTATATAACTCCTTCTCCATTATCAGGAAGCCAGCATCAGAATGCCAATTTAAAGGTAAAACAAAGAAATGGGGTTCTTCTGATTGTAAATGTCCCTTGCATTTCTAATAACCCCACACCATGAACCAGAGTCTTGCAGAGGCACCTGGGAATTGGAGTACTGGATCATAGGTGATTAATGAAAGTCTCCGGATTCATCTGCTCCAAGAAGTATCAAAGATCCCTCTCTCTAAATTTCTGTCCTAAATCACTGTGCGGTGTGCTTGGTTAAACAGCGGCCGGAGATGATAGCATGTTATGGTGTAGTGAGGAATAATCCATGTATAAAGATCTTGTTAAGCACCTAGAGAGCTTTATGGCTGAATAGTATTCTATACAAATAAAGGAAAACACCATCTCATTATCGTTTTAACAGCTCTCAGAAAGCTAATTGGTCTCAGCCATGTGGCGATGTGTTTTTCGGAAATGAAGCACGAAGCAAAAGCTAATGCTTCTGGGTCATGCACATTGTTCTATAAATAAAGAGTCAAAGAGGCTTAGAATTTTTTGTCCCTAACCTGTTTAAATTTTCTGCTATTTCTCTCGGGAAGTTTATGCCAAGAAATCGTATTGTCAGTAAGGAAAAAATCCCGGGGCTTCAACAGGGCAGGAGAAATGTTTTCAAGATTCACTGAAAAACTAGGTGGGGTCTAGAGTAAAGGTGAGGGTAGACATCAGAAGGCGTGGTTTTCAGTTTCAAGCATGCCCTGGTTTGCTGGGTGATTTTAGGCAGTAGCAAAATAACTCAGTGCCTCAGTTTCCTCAAATGAAAAATGTGGATAATAATGCCTGCTGTTCCCTAACTCCCAGGGTTTTAGGATTAATATGGAAGGCCAAATCTCTCTACAGATATATGGTATTATTCAGTAGAGGCTTACGCTCCTGAGAATTGATTACAGAACCCAGAAACATTTGGTGGGAACTATTCAGGAATGAGGCTGACTCTCTTAGAGGCAACCCAAAGGTCGCATGGGCAAGAGGTAGAAATGAAAATCTGTCTGGGCACTGCAAGAAGCAAATGCAACTACAGAGTCAAAATGAATGTCACAGCTTTGTGCAGTGTGGGCTTGTTGTTTGTATCTATTCAGTATTTATGGTTAAGATCACACCATCAATGAGTCACCTGCAAACCCAAAGAACAACTACGTATACCATTAAACTGACGATTGCCAAGAGAGAAGACACCATATTTGTCATGACTGAGCTCTGGATTGCCAGTTTATTGTAACTGTCTTACTCAGAAAGAAAAATCAGAACAGCTCCTCTCTAATCCCTCCATCTCCCTACCCCTTCTTCAACTCTTCTATCTTTCCCAGCAATGTCTCAAGAGAAGATCTGCCTTCCCTCCAAGTCCACCCTCTCCACCTGCACATAGGACCCCATTCCTTTGCATCTCATCAAAGAACTTGTACGCTTAAAACAGTACTTGGCACATAGTAAGTGCTTAACAAATACCATAATTATTATTATTTTGCCCCCTTCTTTCCTTTCAGACCCCCGTCTTTCAACTTTTTGCTCTCCAGTAATTTTTTCCCCACTGCTTTCAAGCTTGCTTATGTCTTCCCTATGTTAAAAAAACCCTACCTTGATTCCATGGCTCCGTCTAGTTATCGCCCTATCTCCTTCTTGCCATTCCTTTCCAAACTCCTTGAACAAGTTGTCTACACCTGTTGTCTCCATTTCCTCTCCTCTAATTCTCTCTTTAACCCCATCTAATCTGGCTTCCACCCTCTTCACTCCACAGAAACTGCCCTCTCAAATGTCACAGATGATCTCCATCAAAACTGCCACCATTTTCTCCTATCCTGCCTTGCTGACCTCCCTGCCTCCTGTCACTCCCATTCCAGTCTTTAATTCAATCTGCTGCCCAGATTATTTTTCTACAAAAACATTCAGTCTATTTTTCCCTACTCTTCAAAACCTTCCAGTAGTTGCCCATCCACCTCCACATCAAACAGAAACTCATTACCATCAGATTTAAAACCCTCAGTCATCTTGCCTCCTCCTACCTTACCTCACTGCTTTCCTACTAAAGCTCAGCACATGCACTTCACTCTTCTAATGTCAATTTATTCACTAAAATACCTCTCGTCCATGTCCTGTGTCTAGGCTGGAAGGCCCTCCCTCTTCATATCTCCTTCTGATGATCACTCTCCCCGCTTTCAGAGTTTTATTGAAGACACATCACCTCCAAGAGGCCTTCTCTGATTACACCCTCAATTCCTCTTCTCCCACTCCCTTCTGCATTACCCCTGCACTTGGATTTCCACCCTTTATTCACCTCCTCCTTCAGCCCCACAGCAGTTATGTAATAATAATAATGATGGCATTTGTTAAGCGCTTACTATGTGTGAAGCACTGTTCTAAGTGATGGATTTATAAGTTATTTAAATTTATGTCTGTCTCCCCCTTTAGACTGTAAGCTTGTTGTGGACAGAGGACATGTCTACTGACTCCATTACCTTGTTCTCCCCCAGATACTCAGTTCAGAGCTCTGCACACAGCATGCACTCAATAAGTATGATTGATTAATCGATTAACTGATCCAGACTTGTTCTTTCTCTTATTGGTGATGCTGGTGGGAGAAGAGTGATGTTGTTTCCCTTTATTTTTTCTTTTGTTTAATGCTCCTTGTTAAATGCTTATTATGTCAGGTAAGTAATTAATTAATAATGGCATTTATTAAGCACTTACTATGTGCAAAGCACTGTTCTAAGTGCTGGGGAGGTTACAAGGTGATCAGGTTGTCCCACAGGGGGCTCACAGTCTTAATCCCCATTTTACAGATGAGGGAACTGAGGCCCAGAGAAGTGAAGTGTCTTGCCCAAAGTCACACAGCTGACAAGTGGTGGAGCTGGGATTTGAACCCATGACCTCTGACTCCCAAGCCCGGGCTCTTTCCATTGAGCCATGTTGTACTGGACTAAGCACTGGGAGAGATAGGATAATCAGGTTGGGCACAGGACTTGATGCACGTGGGGCTTACAGTTTGTTGGAAGGAGGACAATTTAATCCCTGTTTTACAGATGAGATAACTAAAGCACAAAGAAGTTAAATGACTTGCACAGGTCACATATCAGACAAGTGGGGAGCTGAGATTAGAATCTAGGTCCTCTGACTTCCAGGGCCACAGTCTTTCCAACAGACCATGCTGCTTCAGGTTCATATCTTGTTCACATCTGAGGATCTATCATCTCTCCTACTTAGACCCGGAGCCTATGAGACCCATGTGGGACAGAGGCTGAGTCCAAACTGACCATCTTGTTTGTGTCTACACCAGCGCTTCCTACAGTGCATGGGTATGTAGTAAGCACTTAAGAAGTGCCACGAAAAAAGCAACAAAACTATCTTTCGGGCAACCAGGTTCTAGCCTCCTCTCATGATGACCTCTTTCCTTCTGTGCCAAGTAGTCTGCTAGTGAATAGGAGTAGCACCCTACTTAAAAGAACAATTTAATGTTCTTTCTCTTCATTATCTTTTCAATTTATCTGTTTTGTTTGATTTTCTTTTCCCTGGTAGACAAATTAGAGTGTAGGTTGTGCCAGCCAGTGCAGTGTTAATTCAAGGATTTTTTAAAAAGTGACCTGATGGTTTACTATCAATGCCGTATATTCAAATGGATCCTTTTCTGTTTTGGATTATTATTTTCATCCTCTTCTAGCTATCCTTCCCTGCTTTAACTCTTCCTGCTCCTCTGCCCAGCAACAATAGTTCTCCTTCCTTATTGACTCCCATGCCCCTACCGTGTGGCTCAGTGGAAAGAGACCGGGCTTGGGAGTCAGAGGTCATGGGTTCAAATCTCGCTCCACCACTTGTCAGCCATGTGACTTTGGGAAAGTCACTTAACTTCTCTGTGCCTCAGTTCCCTCAACTATAAAATGGGGATGAAGACTGTGAGCCTCATGTGGGACAACCTTGATTGCCTTGTATCACCCCTAGTGCTTAGAACAGTGCTTGGCACATAGGAAGCACTTAACAAATACCAACATTATAATTATTATTATTATTATTACCCATGCCCATTGCCCATTACCCTCACCACTTGTTTCAGACATTTAACTCCCTCATCAAACCCCCTGTCCTTCTGCTTACCCCATCTTTTTCCCCTAATGACTTGGCTACAGAAAATATTGAGAAAATTGAAATCATCAGGAGTGGGCTCCCTAAAATTTCCTCCATTCCTTTCCAGTTCCTCCCAATGCTTGTCCCTCTTTCAACTCTTCCACAACAGTATCTTAAGAGATCTCCTGCCTTCTCTTAAAATCCACCTTCTCAACTTAAGCCTCAGACCCCATCCTATCAAAGCACTTGTCCCTTCTCTTCCTCCCTACCTGACCCCCATGTACAACTGTTCACCCTCAAGTGGCGTTTTACATGCTGCTTTCAAACATACTCTTGTCTCCCTTAACCAAAAAAAACCAACCCTCCCTTGACCCCAGACTTCCAGTTATTACCCCATCTTCCACCTACCACTCCTCTCCATACTCCTTGAGTATGTTGTCTACACCTGCTGTCTCCACTTCCTCTCCTACAATTTTGCCCTTGACCATCTCAAATCTGGTTTCGGTCCCCTTTGGTCTACCAAAACTGCCCCCTGAAAGTCACTTCCTGCCAAATCCAATGGTCTGTACTCTATACTAACCTTCTTCAACCTCTCAGCTGTCTTTGACTGTCAGCCACCCTCTTCTCCTGGAAATATTATCCAGAAGTCCTCTCCTGGTTCTCCTCCTGTCTTTCTGGCAGCTCATTCTCAATCTTTTTTGCAGGCTCCTCCTCCATCTCCAACCCCCTAACATTAGGAGTCCCTCAAGGTACAGTTGGAGAACTCATTCCCTCTCATGGCTTCAACTACCATCTCTATGTGGATGATGCCCAAATTCTGTGGGTCTCACCTTCACCACATCACTAATATCCATCCTTTCCTCTACATCCAAACTGCTACCACGGTAATACAGTCACTCATCCTATTCCGCCTAGATTACTGCATCAGCCTCCTTGCTGATCTCCATCATCTTGCCCCCACCTATCTCACCTTCTCCCTCCTTCTACAACCCAGCCCACATTCTTTGGTCCTCTAGTTCTAACCTTGTCACTGTGCCTAGATCTTTGCTGTCTCACTGCCAATCCCTGACCCATGTCCTGCCTATAGCCTGGAATGCCTTCCCTCCTCAAATCTGACAGATGATTCCTTCTCCCTGCTTTCAAAGCCTTACTGAAGGCACATCTCCTCCAAGAGGACTCGCCAGACTAAGCCCCACTTTTCCTCATCTCCCAGTTCCTTTTGTATTGCCCTGACTTTCTCCCTTTGCTCTTCCCCCCTCCCAGCCCCATAGCACTCATGTATATATCTGTAATTTCATTTACTTGTACTGATGTCTGTCTCCACCCCTCTAGACTTTGAGCTCATTGTGGACAAGGATTGTCACTGTTTACCATTGTATTGTACTTTCTCAAGTGCTTAGGAGAGTACTCTGCACACAGTACTTACTTAATAAATACAATTGAGTGAATGAATGAATAAATTTGATTGATTGCTTGAAGCCGGGACTTTATTCCTTTACCCTGTTAACCCAAGATGTAGTGACTCTTTTCTTTTAGGTTTTGCCTCTCCTCTTGTATGAGGAGATGTAAATGGCATAAGAACAAATAACCAGCAGACAGTTTCCAGCACCTCTCTCTTCCCCTACCAAAGGAGCAAACAAAACCTCAAAATATTCATTTATATCAAATCTGACACTGGTTGGCTGTTCCACCATAGCGATTTAATAACCATGTATGATTATGCTTTATATTTCCATCTTTCTTCTTGTAGAATTTTCATTAACTCTGTCTAATGGGTTTTCGTAGACCTGCATTAATGATGTATTCAAATTTTATGTTATTTCTTCTAGGTCATCTGCCAAGAATTTTCCTGGTACAGTAGAGATTAATTCAACTGCCTCCTATAAGGAAAAGGTACAGTTAAAGACCTCAGCAACATGGTGAACAAGAGCACTACCATTAAAATATAAGTTCTTTGTGGCAGGAAGCATGTCACTTATGTTTCATAGTTTTCATAATAATAATAATAATAATAATGGTATTTGTGAAGCGCTTATGTGCAAAGCACTGTTCTAAGTGCTGGGGGGATACAAGGTGATCAGGTTGTTCCATGTGGAGCTCACAGTCTTAATCCCCATTTTATAGATGAGGGAACTGAGGCACAGAGAAGTTAAGTGACTTGCCCAAAGTCACACAGCTGACAAGCGGTGGAGCTGGGATTAGAACCCACGACCCCTGATTCCCAAGCCCATGCTCTTTCCACTAACAGCCACGCTGCACGCAATTGAATAGATATTACTATAAGAATGGGAAGCAGCATGGCTTAGTGAACCATGCTTTGCACATAGTAAGCAATTAATAAATGCCATAATTATTATTATTATTATTATTATTAAGAAGTACTATTACTAGTATTACTACATTTAGAATAACACTGAAGCTATTCTCACCTGAACATGGTTACGCTGAGTGGGACAAGAAAATGAACAGCAGAGAGCTACCCAAACAGCTGCTGTCTGAAGAAATGGAATTAAGAAATAATGGTGATAGCAGCGGTATTCATTAAGCACTTACTAGGAGTCAGGCACTATAGCATAATGGGTATAGCACGGGCCTGAGGGTCAGAAGGTCTTGGGTCCTAATCCTGTTTCCACCACCTATCTGCTGTGTGGCCTTGGGTAAGTCACTTCACTTCTCCGTGCCTTAGTTGCCTCATCTGTAAAATGAGGATTGAGACTGTGAGCCCCACTTGGGACAGGGACTGTGTTCAACCCAATTTGCTTGCATCCACCTCAGGAATTAGTAGAGAGCCTGGCATATAGTAAGCAATTAACAAATACCACAAATATTATTATTATTATTATTAAGTGCTGGAGTGGATACAAGATAATCATGTTGTCCACAAACCCTGTCCCGCACCAGGCTCGTTGTCTAAGTAAGTCTGAGAAGCAGCGTGGCTTAGTGGAAAGAGCCCGGGCTTTGGATTCAGAGGTCACGGGTTCAAATCCCGGCTCCCCAATTGTCAGCTGTGTTACTTTGGGCAAGTCACTTAACTTCTCTGTGCCTCAGTTACCTCATCTGTAAAATGGGGATTAAGACTGTGAGCCCCCCGTGGGACAACCTGATCACCTTGTATCCTCCCCAGTGCTTAGAACAGTGCTTTGCACATAGTAAGCGCTTAACAAATACCAAAATTGTTATTATTATTATTAAGTAGGAAGAACCATTTTACAGATTAAAAACTGAAACACAGAGAAGTTAAGTGACTTTCTTTGGTTCACCTCAAGACTGTAAGCTTGTTGTGGGCAGGGAATGTGTCCGTTTTGTTTGTATTCTCCCAAGTGCTTAATGCAGTGCCCTGCACACAGTTAGTGCTCAATAAATATGATTGTTTGATTTATCACACAACAGGTAAATGGCAGAGGCAGGATTAGAACCCAAGTTCTCTGACTCTCAGGCCCGTGATTTTTTGTACATATTTACTATTCTATTTATTTTATTTTGTTAGTATGTTTTGTTTTGTTGTCTGTCTCCCCCTTCTAGACTGTGAGCCCGTTGTTGGGTAGGGGCCGTCTCTATATGTTGCCAGCTTGTACTTCCCAAGCGCTTAGTACAGTACTCTGCACACAGTAAGCGCTCAATAAATACGATTGAATGAATGAATGATTTTTCCACTAGACCATGCTGCTTTGGGAAAATGAAAGCAACTAGAGCAGAGGAAAGGTCTTAATGACACAGTAAAACAAAGTCTTAGACAATGCTACTCCCCAGATGAAAAGTGGGAATCAAATGATAGGTGAGCAGGTTGTACTGTTATCAAAAAAGTAGTGGCCTCCTTCAAGAAAAAGCTTTTTAAGAAAAGAGAAACAAAGAGACAAAATAGAAAACAACACTAAACTTTGCAAACATTAAGCATGATGCATCCCTGACAAGTTACCCTGCCTGTTTTACAGATTATGTAACCCATCTTCTTCCCATTTGTCTCACACCAAATCAGCTTCACACCATTATGTTTCATTACACAATATAAGTCAAATAAGAAAACACATCACTGACTCCCTGATGAAAATGTAGAATGTCACTCGTATAGCTATTTTTGAGTCCTTCATTGGTTTGCCAAACTGAAATAGCGTGGTAAATCAATGTAGTGTATCCATATGGTTTGAAGTTATGATATAAAACAAAAATGAACCAGTTATTATTTTTAAAATGTGAAAAATGGAAAGTATTTACTTGCAGAAGTTTTGGGTTTCTTTTTTCCTGGAGCAAAACAGAGGAAGAACACAAGGTAGGTCTGTCTATGTGGTATCATTGTCTACTTAATAATAATAATGGCATTTATTAAGCACTTACTATGTGAAAAGCACTGTTCTAAGCACTGGGGAGGTTACAAGGTGATCAGGTTGTCCCACGGGGGGCTCACAGTCTCCATCCCCATTTTACAGATGAGGTAACTGAGGCCCAGAGAAGTTAAGTGACTTGCCCAAAGTCACACAGCTGACAATTGGTGGAGCTGGAATTTGAACCCATGACTACTGACTCCAAAGCCTGTGCCCTTTCCACTGAGCCACGCTGCTTCTCATTGCCAATTATTATTTATTACTTATTATAATTATAATATTACAATTGTAATATAAATGTAATGTAATATTAATGTTATTGCAATATTGTAATATCACTTATTACCAGTTCCAGCAAACCTGCTGATTCATTTACCATAAGGAGAAGTGGTCTTGTGCCCTATAATCCTCCATCTCAAAAATGTCCAGCACAGTTCTGAAAACTTGACATCCTCTTTCCCAAGTTTCCCATATGTCCTTGATTGCCAAACCAAAAATGATTCTGGGAATTGTTCTTAGATTAGTATTTGCACACAATAAGCGATTAACAAATGCCATAATAATATTTGGAAGAAGCATGGCCTAGCGAATAGAGCACTGGGCTGCGAGTCAGAAGGACCTGGGTTCTCATCTGGCTCTGCCACTTGTCTGCTGGGTGATCTTGGGCCAGTTACTTAGCTTCCCTGTACTTCAGTTACCTAATCTGCAAAATGGGGATTAAGACTGTGAGCCCCATGTGGGACAGGGACAACATCCAACCTGACAATCTTTTATCTACTCCGACTATAGTACAGTGCCTAGTACATAGTAAGCGCTTAACAAATACCATGAAAAAAAATCCATTGCACTGCACGTTAAATACCAGGAATACTCAGAGCCTCAATCGTGGACTTCAATTCTCAGAAGCCATCCTCTTTCACCCTAGTCATGTGAATATTTAGTATAATTATTATTAATTAATAATAATGACATTTGTTAAGCACTTACTATGTGCAAAGCACTGTTCTAAGCGCTGAAATAATAATGATGGCATTTATTAAGCGCTTACTAGAGAAGCAGTGTGGCTCAATGGAAAGAGCCCAGGCTTTGGAGTCAGAGTTCATGGGTTCAAATCCCAGCTCTGCCAATTGTCAGCCGTGTGACTTTGGGCAAGTCACTTCTCTGGGCCTCACTTACCTCATCTGTAAATGGGGATGAAGACTGTGAGCCCCCGTGGGACAACCTGATCACCTTGTAACTTCCCCAGCGCTTAGAATAGTGCATTGCACATAGTAAGCGCTTAATAAATGCTATCATTATTATTATTATGTGCAAAGCACTGTTCTAAACACTGGGGAGGTGACAAGGTGATCAGGTTGTCCCACAGGGGGCTCACAGTCTTAATCCCCATTTTACAGATGAGGGAACTGAGGCCCAGTGAAGTGACTTGCCCAAAGTCACACGGCTGACAATTGGCGGAGCTGGGGTTTGAACCCATGACCTCTGACTCCAAAGCTCGGGCTCTTTCCACTGAGCCATGCTGCTTATTAGTAAAATAGTAATAGTCATAGCATTTATTGAACACCCATTTGGGACAATGCATTGGAGTGACACTTGGAAAGGGCAGAGTAACTAAATGATAAGTTCCATTCCCACAAGAAATGAATATGATTGAAGGAATGAATGAATGGGGAAGAGAAGCATAACAATGTCATCCAACAGCCCTGTTTAAGGTGCCCAATAAACTTCTTCTCACTAAATCTGACAGCCTCTATTCTATCCTAATACTCCTAGACCTCTCAACAGCTCTGACACTGTAGACTACCCCCTTCTCTTTGAAACTCTGAAGCTGTCTGCTGGGCAAGTCATAACTTCTCTGTGCCTCAGTCACCTCATCTGCAAAATGGGGATTAAGAGTGTGAGTCCCATGAGGGACAGAGATTGTGTCCAACCTCATTCACTAGCATTTACTCCAGGACTTAGAACAGTGCTTGGCACATAGTAAGCACTTAACAAGTATTATTATTATTATTATTATTATTTCACCATTCCACTGCCCCTTCGGTCTCCCTCTGTGAATTGCAGAATAACCTCAGTCCAGTCTGTTGTGATTCTGTCAGAGTCAAGTCAAAGAAGACCCAGGGTCTCTGGGTCTAAGCATAATCATCATTTATTATTATTATTGTTATTATTAAAGTACCAAGGCAATATTTTTGCAGAAATCTAGAAGACTGGTCCTGAATCAGAATTAGCTCATGCATGCCAGCAAATCCAAATAGACTTGGTTGTGTTATCCCAGCACCAATGTGAACTGGACTTGACCCTGGTCTTTGCTTAGGGGGGGTCCATGGGACCAGGAAAGAGTAAGGGAGGGGCTCATGGGTTGTTTGTGACTCTTTTGTCTTGACTTTGGAGAAGATGCAATGGAAACAGATGGGATATGGCAGAAATAGCCTGTTAGACCCCCCTAGGTTTCAACTCAAGACTTGTCAGTGGGAAATATAAACCTTCCAGAAGGCAGAAACACTAAGGGAGCTTTAGAAATAGATACCTGCCCTAATTATGCAGTCCAGGGAAAGCTATTCTTTCACTTATTTTTTTCCCATATTTGTATTTTTAGAATGTGCTGTGCACAATGGGAATGCTACAAAAAAATGAAAGTTAAATCTCAGTCTGGCTCATAGCCACATTAAATCATTCCATTATCTAGATTCCTGATTTGCATTTGAATATTTGTTGCTTTATTAAAACCTAATTCTGATCACTGTTTATAAATTAGGAATGGAAATGTACAGCCAATGATTTTATCCCATTCCTTGGAGTGAAATATTCTAGTGCAATGAAGGAAATAGAAGAAATAAAATCCTAAATCTGTGCAAAACATTAAGATCTTATGTTTGTGAAACCTTCAGAAAAACATTAAGATGATTTTTTAAAAATTCTAGCAAGATGGAGGGTGTTTTGGGAATGTGCTGCCTTACCTGTATTCCACAGTGTCTCTTTGTTTGTGTTTAGTTGTCCTAGAGGTTGCCTCATCTTCTGTCCAATCTACTCATGGGTTTCATTAAAGACTGCACAGGTTTTTTGTTTGTTTGTTTGCTTATGTGTTTGTTTTTTAGGGGTATATGTTTAGCGCATGCTATGTTCCAGAGACTGTACTAAATGCTAATTGGCCAGGGGATATTCCGAGGGCCTCCTTCCCCACATGTCACTCGTAGTCCTGCTTCCTTTTCAAAGTGAGTACCTACAGAAGGGCCCGTTTACTACAGAGGGCCTGGTCCACCATGTGATGCCAATGCTTTACTGTGTAAGAAGAAGACATTTTCTCTTTTCACACTTAAGGATTGTGCATGTTTATGCCCTAGCCAAGAATAAAGAATGCAACTTCAGAAGTAAGGCCAAATCCTTACAGACTGTAAGGTCCTTGTGGGAAGGGAACCTGTCAACCAACCCTGTTTTATTGTACTCGCCACAGCTCTTAGTACAGTGCTCTGCACACGTAAATGTTCAATAAATACAATTGATTGATCTGCCATCAGAAATGACTCACATGCATTTGTTTCTGGAGGCAGAGGTGATGTGGACTTCTGGTGGATGGACCTCTAAAGAAATATAATGTCATTTTGCTACCATCCATTCCTTACCCAACAATGACTGACTATTCACTTGACAGGATCATTTACTGGACATAAAGAAAATTACATCTTTCGACAACTTTCCAAGGAGTTAGAATAAATGGCTTGACTTGCAAGGTTTTTCTTTGCCTCTAACATTTGCAAATGCCACACCCTCATCACTGACCCCATGGGATGGTACTTGGGGTGTTTCAGACCTAAGTCAAGGCCGTAAGAGCTCCAGAATCACTTTCTGCATACCCAGACCCCTGCCAGACTCCACTGGCTCTTGGAGCCCTCCAGTTGTGCTGTTCTTCTAATGCAGGTTTTGGGACAGTTTAACTCACTGCTCCCCAAATCCCTGCACCCCTATCACTGCCAGCCCTCTTAAGGGTGAAGCCCAGGCATCTCCTTGATGAAAACACAATGGTCATGAGGGATTAGCCTACCACCTGCCTCCCAGGGCTGGTTTCAGGAAGCTTGCAGACAAGATTCTCCCTCCCCTGCCCACTGGTCCATACCTTTCCTTGGCCTCTGTAGCTTCTCCCCTAGCCCCTACCACCGGATCACACCAAGATCTGAGATATTAGCTATACTTAATATGTTCTTAACAAAGCAGCAAATGAAAACAATTCCAGATCAAACCAGCTTTCCCTGTGCTTCCCCCTCCAGCACCCTCTGTTTTTCCCTATAGGGGTCCCGGGCTCATTTCTTTCTCCTCCACAGAGGTAGGGGCATCACACCTCCAGAGTCCTACTTATTGAACCCCAAATCTCTGAGAATTCTCCCTGAGCCCTCTCTGTGGCCTATGTCCATCCATTGTCCACAGTACAAATTCTCCCCTTGTCTGGCCCTCTCAGCCACACAGATTACTAATATCTCACCTCCAAGATGGCTGAGGGAATACCTCTTATCCCAACCTGCTCCGTCTTCTTCCTCCCAAATCTCTCTCCCAGGTTCGTTCAACTGTATCTTTAGGGAAGGACACCACAGAGTAACTCTCCTGACTTCCTCTTCCCTCTCCTAAGTCGGAGCCAGTGAAATGGGTTTGTCAGAGCTACAGAATTAACACAGCCCAAGTCCCCACCCTGCCAAATCCTAGAATGGTCACTGTCAGCACAGAGGAAAAAACAGGATTTGTTCTCCTATGTTATGTGGGAGAATGGCCTTCAAGATTGGAAGGAAAAAAGAAAGCTTCCAGATTTATAATTTCAATAGCATTTACACAAATGAAAGAAAATATTGTTGATGAAAGCTTAACAACACATTGAAGCTTAGTATTGAAATATTTTTAAAGAGTGTAAATATAGGTGTAAGAAATACAGTCAACGGCATTACTTTTCAACAGTACAGTAATGAGGCAAACAAAATGAAAGCATGCAGCTATAGACCTCTTCCTGACACATTGCTTCACAAAACAGGCAGCACAACCATATATTTACCAATTGCCACAAATGGCAACACTGATGTTTAAAAACCTGAACACTGAACATGGAACATAACCAATTCAATATTAATTACTAAGGAATAATCATTTTAAATTCCTAATCTCACTTAGAATTGTCATATATTCCTCTTCACGTTCACAATTGTGCTATTTTCTTATTACTCTTAATGACTAAAAACGACTTGAAACAAACACAATTGGCATGTCTAATATGACCTAAATATATCCCCAAATTATCCTGAACTTCAGAAGACGCTTTTCTGCTTAGAAAAATTGGGTCATTCTCATATTTTACTCTCTTTCAAATCATAATCCTTCTATCTTATCTGTAACATGATTATTTATATTAATGTCTGTCTCCCCCTCTGGAATGTAAGCTTGTTGTGGGCAGGGAATATGTTTAACAACTCTGTTGCATTGCACTCTCCCAAACACATAGTACAGTGCTCTGCAGTACAGCAAGTGCTCACTAAATGCCACTGATTAATTGGTTTATTGAATTTTCTCAAATAACAAGCTTGCTCTTACCAAGAACCTCTGACCTTCTTGTCAGGAAAACCAGCTTTCAGTTTTGTGGTCCTGGACTATCCACCTTCAATCCAGGCACATGCCATTGCTCTTGACTGGAACTTTCTAACCTCTCATATTTGCCAAATTATACCTCATTCCTTCCAAATTCTACAAATATTCTAGTTTTTCTGTGAAGCTTTTCCAACTTTTTTCCTATGTGACTTTCCCATTCTAATGATCCCATATAACCCAGGGACATCTGCAGACAGCTATATGTGCTTGTTTACTTGCTTTCTTATGCTTCTTTTCCATTCTGAAACTTGTGCTTTATATAATGATGGTATTTGTTAAGTGCTTCCTATGTGCAAAGCACTGTTCTAAGTGCTGGGGAGGTTACAAGGTGATCAGGTTGTCCCATAGGGGGCTCACAGTCTTCATTCCCATTTTACAGATGAGGTAACCGAGGCCCAGAGAAGTTAAGTGACTTTCCCAAAGTCACACAGCTGACAGTTGCCGGAGCCGGAATTTGAACCCATGACCTCTGACTCCAAAGCCCGTGCTCTTTCCATTGAGCCACGCTGCTTATATCTGTAAGTACTTAAGTATTTGTCCATCTAAAACTTTTTAAAGTTCTGTAATGATGCGTATGCAACAAATCCTTTATTCATAACACTTATGAGAGGCTAGTAGGATGCTTTTCACACAGTGCACAGTTTATAAACATTGTTGCCTGATTTTATTGCCAGAAGATACCACTACAGATTCCAGAGTCTTACAACCTAAAACCACTTGAGCTTTGGATGTATCCTCCCAGTATTCGAGTTAGTCTGCCTCTTCAGTAGGTGAGTTTTAGTGGGATTAAGCTCTGACTTCAGCAGTTGTAAGGAAGAATGAGAGTGTTAACTACTTGAGAAAAAGTAAGAAATCAAAAGGAGCTTGGGGTCAGGCAAATCACAAACCCAACGGATCTAATAATAATTATTGTATTTAGTAAGCACTTGCTATGCGTCAAACACTATACTGAGTATTGGGGCAGACCCAAGACACAAGACTTTATTAAGACACTTGCCCCCTTCCTCCTTCCCTACTTGACAGCCAACTTCAACTATTCCAAAACACCTGTCTTTCCCATCACTGTAGACCTTACCAGCATCCTCCCTGCCTCACCCCTACTTCCCTGAACCTTGGCATTTCCTCCACTCATCTCTCTCATTCCAGCTGCATACTCAACCTGTCACTAAATCCTGTAGGTTCTAGCTTCACAACATTGCTGAAACCCATACCTTCCTTTACATAAAAATAATGATGGTATTTGTTAAGCCCTTACTATGTGCAAAGCTCAACTGCTACTATGCTGATTCAAGCCCTTATCCTAATTCTGCCTTAATTAATAATAATAATAATAATAATGGCATTTATTAAGTGCTCACTATGTGCAAAGCACTGTTCTAAGCACTGGGGAGGTTACAAGGTGATCAGGTTGATCCACGGGGGGCACACAGTCTTCATCTCCATTTTACAGATGAGGTCACTGAGGCATAGAAAAGTTATGTGACTTGCCCAAAGTCACACAGCTGACAATTGGCAGAGCCGGGATTTGAACCCATGAATTCTGACTCCAAAGTTCGTGCTCTTTCCACTGAGCCATGCTGCTTCTCTACATCTTCTTTCTTGATGATCTCCCTGTCTCCTGTCTCTCCCCACTCCAATCCATACCACAATCCGCAACATGGCTCATTTTTCTAAAAAAAGTTTGGTAATAATAATAATAATAGATAGTATTTGTTAAGCACATTCTATGTGCCAGGCACTGTTCTAAGCTCTGAGCTAGGTACAGGGTAATCCAGTTGGACATAGTCCCTGCGCCACACAGGCTCACAGTCTTAATTCCTCATTTAACAGATGAGGGAACTGAGGCTCAGAGGAGCACAGTGACTTACCCAAGGTCACACAGCAGACAAGTGACAGAGCTGGAATTAGAAGCCAGGTCCTTCTGTCTCCCAGGCCCGTGCTCCATCCTTTAGGCCACACTGTTCAGTCCCTGTCTCCCCGCTCCTCAAGAATCTCCAGTGGTTGCCCATCCACCCCTGCATAAAACAGAAACACCTTACC
The DNA here is from genome assembly GCF_015852505.1 of Tachyglossus aculeatus. Classification (NCBI taxonomy): domain Eukaryota; kingdom Metazoa; phylum Chordata; class Mammalia; order Monotremata; family Tachyglossidae; genus Tachyglossus; species Tachyglossus aculeatus. Next base: position 26,013,717 of record NC_052075.1, on the reverse strand, counting down.
ACAGGCTTCAAATCATTCAATCAGCTCACCCCCTCCTACCTTACCTCACTAATTTTCTACAGTAGCCCATCCTGCACACTTCTCTCTTCTAGCACCAGTTTATTCACTGTGCCCCAGTCTCAACTATATTACCAATGACCCCTTTCTCACATCCTCCTTTTAGCCCTAAACTCTTTCACCCTCCATATGAACTAGACCGCCACTCCCCTCAGTTTCAAAGCCTTATTAAGGTTACATCTCTCAGAGAAGCTTTCTCTGACTAAGCCCTCTTTTCCCTGGCTCCCTTTCCCTTCTGCATCATCTATGCACTTGGATCTGTGACCTTTGGACATTTGATATTCACCACTTATGTCCATATCTGTAAATTATATATTATAAATTATTTAATGTCTGTCTTCCCCTCTAGTCTGTAAGTGTACTGTGCGCAGGGGATGTATCTACTGACTCTGTTATATTGTACTCTTCCAAGTGCTTTGTACAGTGCTCTGCACACAGTAAATGCTCAGTAAATACCATTGTCGACAGTGGTAATGATGAAGACAATCAGGCAGATCACAATTCCTGTCCCACACGAGACTCAGCCTATGTAGGAGGGAGAACAGTTTTACAAATGAGGAAACTGAGGCCCAGTTGTGTTGGTGGACACATAGCATGAAAGTGGTAGATCTGGGATTAGAATACAGGTCTTCTGATCCTCCAGGCTTGAATTCTATCCACAAGATCACACAAGTCTGCGGAAGCTCTTTAACTTACCTACCTTCCTTAAAATCAAAGCATATTTTCCTATTACAATGCTTACATGAACTTAGCTTCATTTTTAATATATCAAATACCTGCTATTAATACTTAGCTTGCTGCTGATCTTAGCCAGTCAAGGGACTACCTCCCTACCACTGTGACTCTTAAGACAAATTAACCAAGATTAAGAATGGTTTTCTGCTTGTCAGTATTGTAGCTAAAACTGAAATATATTGCTTAATTACTTCCAAAAGAGGAAATCGAATACTCCGGCCCAGAAAATTTTATTCTTCATCATATGCAAAACTAACTTATGGTAAAGAAGAATGGATTTTGGTTAATGAGACAAGCTCTTCTTCTAGGTATGAAGATAGTATGAATAGTCACCTCCTCTTTAAGGAAAATAAAAGTGCACATTTATTAACATTAGGTACTGATTAAGGGGGAAAGAACTCAAGAAAAGAGAACGCATTTACATTTTTAAAATATTATTTTCCCAGAGGATGTTAGTTTAGAACCCAATCTATTTCATATACTCCACCTTCAAAGTATGATTTACTTAACCTCTACTTAGCTAGCAAAAGGAGACTTAATGAATGCCAAGAACTGGAGAACAATGAAGGTGCTTGATGACTCTTGTTACGAGAATCCAAAGGACAGATTACATCATAATTACATCCCCCTGTTTTTGCTGTGATCTGAAAGCCTTCCCTACTGCAAATGTCTTCAGAACCTTTAGGACTTTATATGCAAGCAATTGATGAGGTGGTCACCGATGGCCCTCAAAAACACCTGGTAAACTTTGTTGTTCAGGAATCTCAGAGGGATATTTTGTTGCAGATGTCACGTAGGATATGTGACATACAGAGCTGACTTCATGTCACAAAAAAAGTTCGCTGCGAAAATATGCATAATCTTGAGTGTGCTGCCAGGGGATCTCCTGAGCCATTACGTTCGCTTCCCAGATCTCTGTAAACAGAGATATCACTTGGAGGGCAGGAGTAGAAATGGAGGGAAGCTGGGCATTTAATCCCAAACTACTCACCGAAAAAGCTTCTGGTACCATATCTAGGCCAGACAGGAGGCAGACCGTCTGAAAGCCAAACTTCAGTAAACCTATAATGGCAAGTTGGAGAAAAGTCTCGCAGTGACGAGTGCTGCGGAAATCCGTAGCACCGTACTCAATTCCTTCATGTAGAGTCTCGATTCCAAAGTCTTTTACTGGATCATCTATGGCAGGAGACACCACTACCATCATCATTATTATCGTAAGTAAAAGGACTTACCTTGGTATTCGGCTGCCCCTTCACATTACTCAACATCATCTGTAAAATCATTAAAATTTGATTCATTTAACTTGATCCACATGAAAATAGGAAATCCATTTAAAAGTCCAACTTTCTGCATAAAAAATCTTTACCAGAGCAGGATTAAGAATTGTTCTCTGCTGATGCTCACTTGTCTTTCCTCACAATTTTTCACAGGATCTGTTACTACTAAGAAACTGCTATGTTAAGGTATTTTTTACTGATTTTCTTAGGACTGGCTAGTAGCAGCATGGCGTAGTGGAAAGAGCATGGGCTTGGGAGTCATGGGTTCTAATCCCAGCTGTGCCACTTGTTTGCTGTGTGGCCTTAGGCAAGTCACTTCACTTACCTGTGCCTCAGTTATCTTATCTGTTAAATGGGAATAAGACTGTAATCCCTATGTGGGACAGGGACTGTGTCCAACCCAATTTGCTTGTATCCACCCCAGCGCTTACTACAGTGCCTGGCACATAGTAAGCACTTAACAAATACCATAAAAATAGATATTTGACAACACATTTTTCATATATACACATACATATGCAAGTGACTGGCTTGTGTCTGGTCTGAGAAGTAGCTCGCCCTAGTAGACAGAGCACAAGCCTGGGAGTTAGAGGGACCTGGATTCTAATTCTGACTCTGCCACTTGTCTGCTGTATGACCTTGGGTAGATTACTTCACTTCTCTGTGTCTCAGTTACCTCATCTGCCAAATAGGGATTAAGATTGTGAGCTCCCTTGTGGGACAAGGACTATCCAACTCAATTTGCTTGTATCTACCACAGTGCCTGGCACCTAGTAATTGCTTAACAAATACCAAAATTATTATTTATAATCCTTTACCTACCTCAGCGCTTAGCCCAGTACTAGGCACATAGTAAACACAGGGGATTAAGATTGTGAGCTCCCTTGTGGGACAAGGACTATCCAACTCAATTTGCTTGTATCTACCACAGTGCCTGGCACCTAGTAATTGCTTAACAAATACCAAAATTATTATTTATAATCCTTTACCTACCTCAGCGCTTAGCCCAGTACTAGGCACATAGTAAACACAGTACATGGCCTTAAAAGAATTGGCCACCAAATGGCACTCAGGAACAAAAAAGGAATTTTTCCCGAGAAACATCCTTTCCTCAAAAAGCTCTCTGTGAGCCCACTGTTGGGTAGGGACCGTCTCTATATTTTGCAACCCTGTATTTCCCAAGCGCTTAGTACAGTGCTCTGCACACAGTAAGCGCTCAATAAATACAATTGAATGAATGAATGAATGAATGAGTGGCTTACTAAAATTTAGCCAATGTAACTTCAACCTAAATCCTTTTCACACTTAACCTGATTTTCCTACTCATCTGTATATTTCTCTGCTATATCTAAAGCTCCCAGGTGACAGAGATCATGTCTAGCCTACTGTATTGTACTCTCCCATGTCCTCTGTACACAGTAATAATAATCATTCATTCATTCATTCAATCATATTTATTGAGCGCTTATGGTATTTGTTAAGCGTTTACTACGTGCCAAGCACTGTACTAAATGCTGGGGTAGATACAAGGTAATCAGGTTGTCCCACATGTGGCTCACAGTCTTAATCCCCATTTTTACAGATGAGGTGACTGAGGCACAGAGAAGTTAAGTAGCTTGCCCAAGGTCATACAGCAGACAAGTTGTGGAGCTGGAATTAGAACCCATGACCTCTGACTCCCAAATCCATGCTCTTGCCACTAGGCTATGCTGTTTCTCTAATTATCATCATCAATCGTATTTATTGAGCGCTTACTGTGTGCAGAGCACTGTACTAAGTGCTTGGTTATGGTATTTGTTAAGTGCTTACTATGTGCTAAGCACCATTCTAAACAAGATACAAGCTATTCAGATTGTCCCATGTGGGGCTCCCAGTCTTCACCCCCATTTTATAGGTGAGGGAATTGAGGCACAGAGAAGTGAAGTGGCTTGCCCAAGGTCACACAGCAAACAAGTAGCAGAGCTAGGATTAGAACTCACATCCTCTGACTCCCAAGCCCATGCTCTTGCTACTAAGCCACGCTGCTTCTCTTCAATTCTATTGATTGATTGATTGATTGATAGATTAACAGAAGGTAAAAGCTCATTTAGAAGACCTGGGATCTAGCAAGAGATTTTTAGTTATTAAATATTCCAGGATATTTTCAGCAAAAACTTGTGATAAGGAAGCTCCCATTTTGAATAAACTTCCAAACCCCACTGTCTTCAATCATTATCTATTTTTCTTCAACTTCCAACCCAGAGCATGGTTTATTCCTGAAGGTAATTATGTTTATTATAATAGATCATGAGATTTACTATAGCATGCCAAGTGCATTGCCATTTATCCTAACCCTGTGCAATGTGTTGTGAGGCATTATAAATACTTCAGATCATCCAGCAAATTATATTGTTCATCTATACATGATTATGTTATTACTTGATGTTCCTAATGAAAGCCTTGTTTATATTTTTGTTCCTTCCAGATGACACATGGACATAAATCAGTAAACAATTTCACTCCTAGTGTTGAGAAATATGGAGAAATGCAGGCTTTATTAGATGACAAATGTAAGACTGGGCTCTAGCATGTCAGCATGGGTAGGTGAGCTATGAATGTCAGTGTTAGCAAAAAATTTTTTAAAAAGACATTGCATCGGTTGCAAAAGATGTTAAGCATTGTGCCACCAAACTAGCTCTCTTCCCCCCTTCAAAGCCCTACTGACAGCTCACCTTCTCCAGGAGGCCTTCTCAGACTGAGCCCACCTTTTCCGCTCCTCCTCCTCCCATCCCCATTACCCTGACTCCCTCCTTCCATTCTACCCCTTGTGTATATTTGTACATATTATTGTAATTATTATTATTATTCTATTCATCTATTTATGTAGAAACAAGCAAATTAAGTTGGATAGTCCTTGTCCCACAGGGGAGCTCACAATCTTAATCCCTATTTGATAGATGAGATAACTGAGGCACAGAGAAGTGAAGTAACCTACCTAAGGTCATCCAGGAGACAAGTGGCAGAGCCAATATTAGAATCTAGGTCCTTCTGACTCCCAGGCTTGTGCTCTGTCTATGAGGGCAAGATACTTCTCAGGTCAGACACATGCCAGTCCCTCACAGTTTAAGAGAAGGGAGAGTAGACATTTCATCTCCATTTTACAAGAATCTGGAATATACTGGAATACTTAACAACTGAAAATCTGTTGCTAGATCCCAGGTCTTCTAAATGTGCTTTTACCTTCTGTTAATCTATCAGTCAAATAACAGTGTGCAAATAATAGTTATATTTTCCCTCTCTTCTCCCTACACATGGCTATTAAAAGGAATCCAAAGTTATTCTCCTACCTCACCTCCCTTCTCTCCTTCTACAGCCCAGCCAGCACACTCCACTCCTCTGCTGTTAACCTCCCCATTGTGTCTCGTTCTCTCCTGTCCCGCCGACAACCTCTGGCCCAAATCCTACCTCTGGCCGGGAATGCCCTCCCTCCTCAAATTCACCAAACTAGTTCTCTTCTCCTCTTCAAAGCCCTACTGAGAGCTCACCTCCTCCAGGAGGCCTTCCCAAACTGAGCCCCCCTTTTCCTCTGCTCCTCCTTCCCCCCTCCTTTATAATTTATATATTATAAATATATAATATTTATATTAATTATTAATATTTATATAAATAATACTTCTTATTCTATTTATTTTATTAATGATGTGTATATATCTATAATTCTGTTTATCTATTTTGATGCTACTGATGCCTGTCTACTTGTTTTGTTTTGTTGTCTGCCTTCCCCTTCTAGACTGTGAGCCTATTGTTGGGTAGGGATTGTCTCTATCTGTTCCCGAATTGTACTTGCCAAGGGCTCAGTACAGTGTTCTGCACACAATAAGTGCTCAATAAATATGATTGAATGAATGAATATAGCATAGCCACTGTATTCCAGAAGTTGGAGGGTTCTCCCAGGCAGAAGCTCTCAGCCTAAGTAATGTGTGTGTTTGACGAGTAGGGAATGGCAGCTCATGGGAATGATGGAAGTAGCCAAACTTCTATTCCTAGTAACTTCTTCCTGGCTCTGAATCAGCCCTGGATATAGGCCACTGTGCTTGCATTCCATAGACACAAGAGCAGCAGTATATTCATCCATTGAGTCATATATTTTGAGCACTTATTGTGTGCAGAGCACTGTACTAAGCCATTGGGAAACTACAATACAACAATAAAAGGTGACATTTCCTGCCCACAATGAGCTTAGCGTATTGGAGCCTACTACCTGGTAGTCATGGTTGGTATTTCATCAGTTCTGTACTGTGTAGCCTAGATAGATCAATTAATCAATAATATTTATTGAGTGCTTACTGTGTGCAGAGCGCTGTAGTAAGTGCTTGAGAGAGTACAATATAACAGATTAGGTAGATAGTGGTCACTGCCTGCAAGGAATTTACAGTCTGGAGGGAGAGACAGACATTAAAATAAACTATGGATATGTACATTAGGTCTGTGGGACTGACAGTGGGTCAAATATCAATCAATTAATCAGTGGTAATTTTTCAGGGCTTATTGTGTGCACTGTACTAAGCTCTTGGGAGAGTACAATACAACAGCGTTGGTAGACTCATTTCCTGCCCACAAAGAGGGTGAGACAGAAAGGCATTAAAAAAATTAATTATGAAGATATAAATTAGTGCTGTGGGGCTGAGGGTGGAGTGAATATCAACTGCATAAAGAATACAGATCCAAGTGCAAAGGTGAAACAGAAAGGAGAAGAAGTAGGGGAGATGTGAGCTTGGTCAGGGATGACTTCTTGGAGGAAATGTGATCTAGTCAAGGCTTTGGAAGTGTGGAGAGTGATGATAATAATAATGATGGCATTTTTTAAGTGCTTACTACGTGTCAAACTCTGTTCTAAGCGCTGGGGGTACAAGGTAATCAAGTTGTCCCACATGGGCTCACAGTCTTAATCCCCATTTTACAGATGAGGTAAAGGTAAATGTGGTAAATTGATGTGATAGCAGCTTGGATGGAGAGGAATGGATTAATTTTAGCAATGTTCTGAAGGCTGAACCAACAGGATTTGGTTACAGATTGAATATGGGGGTTGAATGAGAGATATGAATGAAGGATTACTCCAAGGTAAAGGGATTTGTGAGACAGAGAGGCTGGAGGTACTGTCTTCAGTAAAGGGAAAGTTCAGGGGACAGGGTTGGATGGGAATATGAGGGGTTCTGTTCTGAACATGTTAGGTTTGTGGTGTTGGTAGGACATCCAAATAGAGATGTCCCGAAGGTAGGAGGAAATACAAGACTGCAGAGGTGAAGAGAGATCGAGGCTGGAGATGCAGATTTGGATGATCTTTTGGATATGAAGGGGGAGGAAGTTCCAGGCAAGGAGTTGACAGCAAGAGAGATGAGATCAACGTATAGTGAGTAGATTGGCATTAGTGGAGTGAAGCAATTGTAATAGAAAATCAGACAGATAAGAGAGGGTCACACTTACAGAGTTTCCAGTATTCTACCAGTCTTGACTAAGGGAGGAAGAGTCAAGCAGAGGCTAACCGATTCCATTCCTAGCTTGGCCATTGGCTAGTGAGTGGAAGGCAATCTGCTCCAAGTCAAAACTCACCTGTGCTGGGCAGCAGTGGCATGGGAGAGATTCAAGGGCGGAGACTCAAGCTCACTGTGTGGAAGAAGGCAATGACACATTTTTTACCAAGAAAACACTATGGTTACACTACCGGAATGATTGCAGATGGAGGTGGGGCATTCTGTGAGAGATGTGTCCATGGCGTTGCTATGGCTTGGAGTCGACTCGACAGCATATGACTAGATAAAAGAGGAGCGGCAAGGGGATTGAGTGGTTTAAATCCAATGGTAAGAAGTTTCTGTTGGATGTAGAGATTGTTGGGCAACCCCTGGACATTGTTGAGGACTTTGGAAAAATGGACTGAATGGTTTTCTAGAAAGAATGATGCAGGCAGCAGAGTGAAATATGGATTGATGTGGGGAGAGACAGGAGGCAGGGAGGTCAGCAAGGAGACTGATTTAGTAATAATAATAACAATAATGATGGTATTTGTTAAGCACGTACTATGTGCCAAGCACTGTTCTAAGTGCTGGGGTAGATACAAGGTAATCAGGTTGCCTACATAGAGCTCACAGTCTTAATCCCCATTTTACAGATGGGGTAACAGACAGAGAAGGTAAATGACTTGTCCAAAGTCTCACAGCTGATCAGTGGCGGAGCTGGGATTAGAACCCTTGACCTCTGACTCCCAAGCCCATGCTTTTTCCACAGTCGGGTAAGATAAGTGCTTGGATCATTGTGGTAACAGTTTAGATGGAGAGGAGAGGGCAGATTTTAACAATGCTGTGAAGGTTGAAGCGACAGGATTCGGTGACTGAATATGTGGGTTGAATAAAAGAGATGAGTCGAGGATAATGCCAATATTTTGGGTTTATTGGGTATGGAGGCTCACTCGGGGAATCCATTTTGCTTTCCCGATACTGAATCTGAAAGATTCTTAGCATGATGACAGTGCTGCAGGGCATTCTGCAATACCCCTGGGATCAACCAAAGAAGTAATCTGATATCTGTGAGTTTTGGGAATCATAGGTCATATCGACATCTAAGAGGGCTTTCCTGACATTTTTGAAGGAGCATTCTACCTCTATCTTTGAAAGCAGGAGCAGTGGAAAGCAGACGCTTTCAAATAGTGAAATGATTTTTGTGCAGAATTCTTTCATTCATTCATCCAATCATATTCATTGAGCATTTACTGTGTGCAGTGCACTGTACTAAGCATTTGGGTGAGTACAATACAAAATAAACAAATACATCCCCTGACCATAACAAGCTTACAGTGTAGAGGTGGGGAGACAGGCATGAATACAAATACATAAAATTACACGTATGTACTGAAGTGCTGTGTGTCTGGGAGCGGGGAAGAACAAAGGGAGCAAGTCAGGGCAGTGGAGAAGGGAGTGGGAGCTATATATAATAATGATAACAATGATGGCATTTGTTAAGTGCTTACTATGTGCGAAGCACTGTTGTAAGTGCTGGGGGGGGATAAAGGTGATCAGGTTGTCCCGCGTGATCTTAATCCCTATTTTACAGAATGAGGCGCAGAGAAGTGAAGTGACTTGCCGAAAGTCACACAGCTGACAAGTGGCAGAGCTGGGATTAGATCCCATGACCTCTGACTCCCAAGCCCGTAGTCTTTCCACTGAGCCACACTGCTTCTATATGTATATAATGATATTTGTTACCATTACCATGGGAGATGAGGAATTCTTCTAGCTATGGCTTTCATAGGAGGAGGACCAGACATGCCTGAACCTTATTTAGTTTTTCTAGTGACATGATTTATTTTTCTTACACATGTGGCCAATAGCAGAAAAGCCTTTCTCCCCAAGACCATTTTTCATCTCCTTTTTATGCATCTTTAGTCAGTGAGAATGATGTTCAGTTTGCTACCCATTAATCACGTAACAGAAGAAGGTGATGACGGACTTTTATCACTTAACCATAATCCTTAGGGGCATCTTTTCACCTATCTTTGAGGCAGAGGCAAAATCTGAGCTGAGAGTGTTCAATCCTCTCCCCTTCTATGTCGACCTTAATGGGCGTAGTGAGCCAGATCCTGTCACCATATACAGTCCCTGGACAAGAAAGTGAAACAGGCCAACTGCTGCATTTTTTCTCGGGTTGCTGGGACATGATAAGGCTTGGACGGGCCTTGTCTTACAAAAGGACTAAGAGGACAATTCCTCTGGGCCTGAAACAATTCAATACAGTGGTATTTATTGAGTGCTTATTATGGGCAGAGCCCTGTACTAAGAGAAATAGCATGGCATAGTGGAGAGAGCACAGGCCTGGAACCCAGAAGGTCCTGGGTTCTAATCCTGACTCAGCCACTTGTCTTCTGTGGGACTTTGGGCAAGTCACTTCACTTCTCTGGGCCTCAGTTACCTCATCTGTAAAATGGGGATTAAGACTGTGAGCTTCACGTGGGACAGGTACTGCATCATCATCATCATCAATCATATTTATTGAGCACTTACTATGTGCAGAGCACTGTACTAAGCGCTTGGGAAGTACAAATTGGCAACATATAGAGACAGTCCCTACCCAACAGTGGGCTCACAGTCTAAAAGGGGGAGACAGAGAACAAAACCAAACATACTAACAAAATAAAATAAATAGAATAGATATGTACAAATAAATTAAATAAATAAATAAATAGAGTAAAAAAAATATGTACAAACATATATACATATATACAGGTGCTGTGGGGAAGGGAAGGAGGTAAGATGGGGGGGGATGGAGAGGGGGTAGATTGTGAGCCCACTGTTGGGCAGGGACCGCCTCTACATGTTGCCAACTTGGACCTCCCAAGCGCCCAGCACAGTGCTCTGCACACAGTAAGCGCTCAACAAATAGGACTGAATGAATGCAAACGCTGCTAAAAAGAGCACTGTATCACTGTCACTGGCCTTCCACACTGTTTACAAGTAACAATAAAACAATGTAGCACTAATGTGTTTATGGGTTTAGAGAAGCAGGGTGGCTCAGGGGAAAGAGCCCCGGCTTGGGAGTCAGACGTCATGGGTTCAAATCCCGGCTCCGCCAATTAGTCACTTCGCTTCTCCGGGCCTCAGTCCCCTCATCTGGAAAATGGGGATGAAGACTGTGAGCCCCCCGCGGGACAACCTCATCACCTTGTATCCGCGTGGCTCAGTGGAAAGAGCCCGGGCTTGGGATTCAGACGTCATGGGTTCAAATTCCGGCTCCGCCAACTGTCGGCTGTGTGACTCCGGGGAAGTCACTTCACTTCTCTGGGCCTCAGTTCCCTCATCTGGAAAATGGGGATGAAGACTGGGAGCCCCCCGTGGGACAACCTGATCACCTTGTATCCCCCCAGCGCCCGGAGCAGTGCTTTGCACATAGTAAGCGCCTAACAAATACCATCATCATTATTATTATTATTATCTCCCATAGGTTTTGACTCTGACTTCATGAAGGATTTGCTCTACAAGCTCACGGCCCACCGCAGTGTCCTTTCATTCATTCATTCATTCAATCGTATTTATTGAGCGCTTACTGTGTGCAGAGCACTGTACTAAGCGCTTGGGAAGTATAAGTTGGCTACATATAGAGACGGTCCCTACCCAACAACAGGCTCACAGTCTAGAAGAAGTCATAATAATTATAATGATGGCACTTGTTAAGCGCTTCCTATGTGCAAAACACTGCTCCAAGCGCTGGGGAGGCCACAAGGTGATCAGGTTGTCCCCCTGGGGGGCTCACAGTCTTCATCCCCATTTTACAGATGAGGTAACTGAGGCCCAGAGAAGTAAAGGGACTTGCCCAAAGTCACACAGCTGACAAGTGGCGAAGCTGGGATTTGAACCCATGACCTCTGACTCCAAAGCCCAGGCTCTTTCCACTGAGCCACGCCGCTTCTCTGTGCCAACTCTCTCACTGTACCTCATTCTCATCTATCTCACTGCAGACCTGAGAACCTTGTATCTACCCCAGCACATAGAACAGTGCTTGACATATAGTTTGCGCTTATCAAATATCATCATCATTATTATTCTTAAGTGCTTGGGAGAGTACAACAGACAGATATGGGCCTTGCCCTGAAGGAGTTTACCGTCTAACTGGGGAGACATACAGTCAAGTAAATTACATATAGGGGAAGATGGGGCAAAATGATGATGGTGGTATTTGTTAAGCGCTTACTATGTGTGAAGCACTGTTCTAAGGCTCACAGTCTAGAAGAAGTCATAATAATAATAATAATGGCATTTATTAAGCACTTACTATGTGCAAAGCACTGTTCTAAGCGCTGGGGAGGTTACAAGGTGATCAGGTTGTCCCACGGGGGGCTCACAGTCTTCATCCCCATTTTACAGATGAGGTAACTGAGGCCCAGAGAAGTAAAGGGACTTGCCCAAAGTAACACAGCTGACAAGTGGCGACACTGTGACTCTAAGGAAGATGGGGCAAAATGATGATGGTGGTATTTGTTAAGCGCTTACTATGTGTGAAGCACTGTTCTAAGGCTCACAGTCTAGAAGAAGTCATAATAATAATAATAATGGCATTTATTAAGCGCTTACTATGTGCAAAGCACTGTTCTAAGCGCTGGGGAGGTTACAAGGTGATCAGGTTGTCCCACGGGGGGCTCACAGTCTTCATCCCCATTTTACAGATGAGGTAACTGAGGCCCAGAGAAGTAAAGGGACTTGCCCAAAGTCACACAGCTGACAAGTGGCGAAGCTGGGATTTGAACCCATGACCTCTGACTCCAAAGCCCAGGCTCTTTCCACTGAGCCACGCCGCTTCTCTGTGCCAACTCTCTCACTGTACCTCATTCTCATCTATCTCACTGCAGACCTTTCACCCATATCCAGCCTCCAGCCTGGAACACCCTCCCCTTTCATATAATAATAATAATAATGGCATTTATTAAGCACTTACTATGTGCAAAGTACTGTTCTAAGCGCTGGGGAGGTTACCAGTTGATCAGGTTGTCCCACAGGGGGCTTACAGTCTTCATCTCCCTTTTACAGATGAGGTAACTGAGGCCCAGATAAGTTAAGTGACTTGCCCAAAGTCACACAGCTGACAATTGGCGGAGCTGGGATTTGAACTCATGACCTCTGACTCCAAAGCCCGGGCTCTTTCCACTGAGCCACACTGCTTCTTCATATCTGACCGGCAAATACTCTCCCCATCTTCAAAGCCTTATTGAAGGCACAACTCCTCCAAGATGCCTTCCCTAACTAAATCCTCCTTTCCTCTTCTCCCACACCTTTCTGCATCACCCTGACTTGCTCCCTTTATTCATCTCCCCTCCCAGCCCCATAGCACTTATGTACACATCTGTAATTTCATTTATTTCCATTAATATCTGTCTCCCCCTCTAGACTAAAAACTTGTGGGCTGGGAATGTTTCTGTTACATTGTTAAATTGTACTCTTCTAAGCACTGTATGCTCTGCACATAGTAAGTGCTCAATAAATGTGATTGACTGACTAATAATAATAATAATTGTGATATTAGATAAGCACTTACTATGTACCAGGCACTGTACTAAGCTCTGGGAGGAATACAAGCAAATCAGGTTAGACACAGTCCCTGTCCCAAATGGGGCTCACAGTTTTCACCCCCATTTTACAGATGAGGTAGCTGAGGCACAGAGAAGTGAAGGGATTTGCCCAAGGTCACACAGCAGGCAAGGGCAGAGCCAAGATTAGAACCCATGACCATCTGACACCCAGGCCCGTGCTTGCTTCACTAGGCATGCTGCATATGTAGTCCATTACCCTCCCAGATAGAAAGCAACTTGCTCATCTTTTTTTTTCTAACAAAGACTTTCAGTAAGTATTTTCATTTTTTCAAAATGTGTCACTTGTGAATTGACAGCCAAATATTTAAAGGAATGAATTTCAGAATCTGGGGGAAGAATTGTCACTGAAAATTCACTACAATGAGATTCTTGCCAAATATTTCTCAAAGTGAACCCTGGAGGCTTTCTTGACAGTCTGTTCACCGGTCTTTTACAACTCAACCAGTGATTTGCTATTTTACTGCATTTTCTCAGTTTAGTTGTTAGGTGTCTCTAGTCATTGTAATGAACAACTACAATTCAAATGACTTTTATTTAATTCCAATGCAGCAATATAGAAAGGTATCACATAGTCTAAATGAAGGAAACCTTGCATTTTATCTTCACTTGTCTATTTCTGAATGTTCTAACCTTTGGTTTTAAAGTTCTCTATCAGATGATTACCTCATCTATATTCTAATAAGAATAAGAATAAATACTGATAATGATAATAATGATGTGGGTAACCAATACCATCACTAAGCATATATTATTTGCCAAGTATTGGAGTAAATACAAGGTAATTAGATATAACACAGTCCTTGTTCTACATGAGGCTCAAAGTATAAGGGAGAGGGAGAGTAGCTATTAATTGTTATTTTATGAGTAAGGAAACTAAGGGACAGAAAAGCTAAGTGACTTGCTCTAGATCACACAGGAGGCAAGTGGCAGAGCTGGGATTAGAACCCAGGCCCCGCTGCTCAGGCCTATGCTCTTTTAATTAGGTCACAATAAATACTTGTATGTGGTCCGTATACACAACATAACACTCTACTCACATTGGACTCCCAATCAATATCAGTGACGCTGATTATAAGAATGGTGATCATGTTGATGATGATTCTAATGGAACCCTACAGAGGCTGACAGTCTGAATACCAACCAGGACAAACCAAGCTCCAGGAGAACATGAGTCTTAAAAGAAGCACAGCCTCGTAGAAAGAGCATGCACTTGGGAATCAGAGGACCTGGGTTCTAATCTCAGCTCTGCCAGTTTTCTGTTGTGTGAAATGGGCAAGTCATTTAAATTCTCTGTGCCTCAGTTCCCTCATCTGCATAATTGGGATTCCCTCTGGTGGGTAGGGACCGTCTCTATATGTTGCCAACCTGTACTTCCCAAGCACTTAGTACAGTGCTGTGCACACAGTAAGCACTAAATAAATACGATTGATTGAATGAATGAATGAATGAATTAAATCCTACACTCTCCTATCTATACTGTGAACCCCAAGTGGGACAGGGACTGTGTCCAACCTAATTATCTTGTTCTCTACCCAGCACTTAGTGCAGCGCTTGGTGCATAATAAACACTTAACAAATACCATAATCATTATTAGAAAGGGTTCCAAATCCATCTGAATATGACCAGATCTAAATTCACTCGGGGGAAGTTGGAATTAGATAGGAAAGAAATATTCAATTCCCTATTGAACACATGCCACATGCCCCATGCCACAATTGCGGAAACTTGTTAAGCACTTACCATCCCATCTCTTTGCCTCAGTTACTTCATCTGTAAAATGGGGATTAAGATTGTGAGCCCCATGCGGGAAAGGGACTGTGTCCAACCCGGTTTTTTCGTATTCAACACAGCACTTAGTATAGTGCCTTTGCACATAGTAAGCACTTTATAATTACCTTTATAAAGGTAAGCAATTTATAATTACTTAATATTATTAAATACCAACATAATAATTGATTGATTGATTGCAATCGTAGTGACATCCTCATGAGCACGTATGATCTACTGTGTATGTGTCATGTGGGAGGGGGAACATTAGAAGTCTAATCCTAGTCTAGTCCTGGGCATTCTGAAGACAAAGACTGAGCTGCCTTTCTCTTCCCTTCAACTGTAATCTCTGCAAAGGCAGGGATCAAGTTTACCTCCATGGTGCTCTCTTCTACGCTTAGTACAGGGCTCTCCACAAGGTGGACCGTAAATCTCTGATTCATCCGTGGGCCAATCTGGCAAATTTAGGGTAGGAAAATCCACTTCTTTAACAGAAGTTTAAATTTTCACTGATTGACAAAGGTCCTCACATCTTACTTTGAGGACAGAAGGATTCCATGATGGGTTCCATTCCATGACAGGTCCATTTTGTGCTTCAGCACATTAACCAGATGAAATCCTTCCAGGTGATCCAATAAGCAAGTGGTTTAAATCAGCTTTTTATTGTCTTCATTGTTTTAATTACAAAGGCACCCAGTCTTGTAACCTGGGAACAGCACGGGGGAAGAAAAAGGAGCATTCTGTGATATGTGCAGCCTCTCACCACTGGCCTCACCATAGGTGTCAGCTGCAGAAGAAGGGACCCAGGCCAACTATGGACTGCTCTCTGCACTGGGCGCATAGATAATAATAATAATAATGGTATTTGTTAAGTGCTTACTATGTGCCGAGCACTGCTGTAAGCATTGGGGTGGATGCAAGGCAATCAAGTTGGACCCAGTCCCTGTCCCACTTGGGGCTCACAGTCTCAATCCCCATTTTACAGATGAGGGAACTCAGGCCCAGTCAAGTGAAGTGACCAGCCCAAGGTCACACTGCAGACAAATGGCAGAGCTGAGATTAGAACCCATGACCTCCTGGCTTCCAGGCCTGTGCTCTAGCCAAAAATTGCAGGTGGGGTGGGTGGAGGAAGGGTGGTTGGGGAAGTGAATTCAGGAATACCTAAATAATGCTTTTCTCCCATTTTCAAATATTTAGGAATTGATTAATAGGAAACTGCCCTCCTTTTGATTATGTTTTCAATCTCTCTCTCCCAGATCCCTTTCTCCGGAGCTGTCCCTTGCGGTGGGTGAAGGTGAATGTAGTCTGTGAAGCGCGGTTTCCATCATCGGGGACACAGTTGGGGAAGGTGTAATGGAGTCTGCGGTGTGTGATTTCCTCCCGGGGATAATAATAATAATAATGGTATTTGTAAAGTGCTTACTATGTGCCAAGCACTTTTCTAAACACTGGGGATAGATACAAGGTAATCAGGTCATCCCACCTAGGGCTCACACTCTTAATCTTCATTGTATACATGAGGTAACTGAGGCACAGAGAAGTTAAGTGGCTTGCCCAAGGTCACACAGTGGACAAGTGGCAGAACCGGGATTAGAACTCATGTCCTCTGACTCCTAAGCCTGTGATCTTTCCACTAAGACACATTGCTTAGGGGTTGATTAGTTCATGTGCCTCAGTTGTAGGGACAGAGAGTAGACCGGGAGTTGGGCACCTGGCTGACCAATACCTGACTTCAATACCTCTTCCACCAGGTCCCTTCCTCTGGAAGTTGATCCCCATGGCATAGGCTGGGGACACAAGTTACCCAGACTTTTCCTCTGGAGCTGACCAGGGGCGGGAGCCAGACTCGTGCAAGATTGTGTTATATGGCTGGCAGATGTCAATCATAGAGGATGCAATACCATGTTGGGTCATAATTCAACCCCTTATACTAGGGACTGGTATATCTGATTGGATGCCCATTCACACAGAAAAGCAGCGTGGCTCAGTGGAAAGAGCACAGGGTTTGGGAGTCAGAGCTCATGGGTTTTAATCCCGGCTCTGCCACTTGTCAGCTGTGTGACTTTGGACAAGTTACTTAACTATCTGTGCCTCAGTTCCCTCATCTGTAAAATGGGGATTATGACTGTGACCTTCACGTGGGACAAGAAGATTACCCTGTATCCCCACCCCCAGCACGTAGAACAGTGCTTAACAAATACTACCATCATTATTATTATTATCCATAATCCAAACAAATGCCTCTTATGTAAATCACACCTCTGTCATGTATAGGACAGAGGAAGGTAGGTAGAGGATATTGGCCAAAAATTGCTCTTGGTTCTGAATACCAAACCTGAGGAGCATTGCCACAGTTGTCCAGATTGCCAGGTCAGCCAACTTCATTCATTTCCCTCTCTCCTCACCCACTGCATCCCAGCGCACACATTTCGTTCAATACCAACGTACTCAGTGTGCCTCACTCTCATCTGTAATGCTATCAGCCACTTTCTTGTACTTTTCCTCCAGGAATTCTCTCCCCTTGCACATCCAGCAGATCACTTCTCTCCCCATCTTCAAAGCCCTAACTCCTCCTCCAGGAAGCCTTCCCTGACAAATCTCACATCTGGCCAACTTATTTCCTTCCTTCCCTACTGTATAACTAAGCCCTTGAGTCCTTAGCCCAATAGTACTTATGTGCATATTCTTAAACTCTTACTATTTCCCCTCTTTATATTTTTTTCTGATGTCTCACTACCCCTATAGATTCTAAGCTTCCCGTGAGAAGGGATCTTGTCTATCAACTCTGTTGTACTGTACTTTCCCAAGAGCTTAGTCCAGTGTTCTGCACACGGGGAATACTCAATAAATACCATTGATTGGTGAAATGATTGACTGACTCTTTACCCTACTCTCTCCTCAAAGCAGTTTCATACATATCTTTAGATTATGTAGTTTCTCCTACCTGAAATTTATTTTAGTGTCAGCCTCCCCTCCTATTCTGTGAGCTCTTTAAGGAATGATGATGATAATCATACTTCTATTGCTAATAATAATAATATTTGTTAAGGTCAGGGAGTGTGTCTACTAACTAGGCCCTGGTTTCTAATCCTCATCTGCCACTTAGCTGCTGTGTGATCTTGAGCAGGTCATTTTACTTCTCTGTGCCTCAGTTCCCTCATCTTTAAAATGGGGATTCAATACCTGTTCTCCATCCTACTTGGACTGTGAGCTCCTTATGGGGTCTGATTATCCTGTATCTACCTCATGCTTAATACAGTGCTTGGCACGTAGGAAGTGCTCAACAAATATTATTATTATTACTGTTATTGCTTTATCTCTTCCAAGATGCCTTCCCTGATTGAGCCATCCTTCCCACTACTGCTTCTTCCTTCTGTGTCACCTATGCACTTGGATCTATTCCTTTCAAGAACTTCATAATTGCCCACCCTCTACCGCACAATGCTTATGTACATATCCATAAGTTATTTTAGTGTCTGGCAGGGAATGTGTCTAACAGCTCTATTCAACTCTCCCAAACAATTAGTACAATGCTTTGCACACAGTAAGTGCTCAGTAAAATACCACTGATTGATTGACTGATGCAAAAGCATTGTCAAATCTGATTGATTGATTGACTGATTGATTTACCTGCCCTGACTTGGGAAACAAATTGCATCACCTCCCTAGGTTGTGGACACTGGATCCCCAGATACATGGGATTCTATGTAACATTTTATAACTGGCATGCAGAGTACTGTAATGATCGCATTGCGTTAGTCTACCCAGGACTCCCCAGAACTAGAACATTTCTCTAGAGAGACCCCTAAACCTTTCCTCTAGCTCTGTAGCATTTGCACTCCCTTTCCAAGTCCCTGTTAACCCAACTGGCACATCCGAGTGCAGTTGGAAGTTGGAAATTTTCAAAGGTTGAAACCACCACCACCCTGCTGCCACCACCTTGGCAGTGTGTTCTGATGCAGCTGCCTCTCTTTGCATTGGAACTTGGCCCTACAGATCATCCATCACATTAAAACTTGGGTGCAGACACTTCCTGAATGAAATGTCACAGTCAAATGTATGTAGCTAAGCGATCTATAAACCAATGAATCTATGGTATTTATTACTACGTGCTGAGCACTGCTTGGGTGCTTGGGATAGTAATAATGATAATAATAATGAGAGTAATGGTATTTGTAAAGTGCTTACTATGTGTCAAGCATTGTACTAAGCGCTGGGGTAGATAAACCAGTTCCATATGGGAGTCTTAGTTTGCGTAGGTGGGAGAACAGGTATTGCATTCCCATTTTACAGATGAGAGAGTTGAGGGACAGAGAAGGTACATGACTTGTCTAAGGTCACACAGCAGACAAGTGGCAGATTTGGAATTAGAACCCAGATCCTCTGATGCCCAGGGCCATGCTCTGTCCATTAAAACTACTCTGCTTCTCATAACTTGTCTCTCTCCCCATCAGAGAATTGAACCCCAGCCTCCCTCGTGACAGGAGGGAGCATTCACCACTGTGCTAATGAGGAGTATAGTACAATACAACAGAGTTAGTAGTCTGTAGCAGTGTGGCTCAGTGGAAAGAGCACGGGCTTTGGAGTCAGGGGTCATGCCATCAAATCCCAGCTCTACCAATTGTCAGCTGTGTGACTTTGGGCAAGTCATTTAACTTCTCTGGGCCTCAGTTACCTCATCTGTAAAATGGGGATGAAGACTGTGAGCCCCCCGTGGGAAAAACTGATTACTTTGTAACCTCCCCAGTGCTTAGAACTGTGCTTTGCACATTGTAAGCGCTTAATAAATGTCATTATTATTAGTCCCATTCCCCACCCACAAGGAGTTTACAGACTAAAGGGGGTGACAGATATAAATTACAGTTGAATATCTACATAAATGTTGTGGGGGTGGGATGAAAATTAAAGTGTCTAATAAATCAATCAATGATATTCATTGAGCGCTTGGGAAACTACAACAGAGTTAGTAGATATGTTCACTGCTCACATGGAGATTCAGTCTAGAGGGGGAGACGGACATTAATATGGATAAATAAATTACAAATATGTACATAAATGCTGCGTGGCTAAGGGTGGGGTGAATATCAAGTCCTTAAAGGGTACAGATTTAAATGCAGAGATGACACAGAAGAGAGAGGGAGTAGGGAAATGAAGTCTCAGGGAAGGCTTCCTGTTTTAGTAAGGCTTTGAAGTGGGGAGATATAAGAGCACGGGCTTGGGAGTCAGAGGTCATGGGTTCTAATCCAGGCTCTGCCACTAATCGGCTGTGTGACTTTGGGCAAGTCACTTAACTTCTCTGTGCCTCAGTTACCTCATCTGTAAAATGGGGATTAAGATTGTGAGCCCCAAATGGGGCAACCTGATCACCTTGTATTCCTCCAGGGCTTAGAACAGTACTTTGCACATAGTAAGCACTTAAGAAATACCATTATTATTATTATTATATTTGTCAGCTATAAAATGGGAGGACATTCTCTGGTATTCCAGGCCAGAGACAGGACGTGGGTGAGAGGTTGACGGCGAGATAGATGAGATTGAGATACCGAGAATAGGTTGGTATTAGAGGAGCCAAGTGCGCAGGCTGGGTTGTAGGGGGAAATCAGGTGAGATAAGAGGAGGGAAGCAAAGTGATTGAGTGCTTTAAAGCCTATGGTAAGGAATTTCTGTTGGATGCAGAGGTGGATGGACAGTCAATTGAGGCTCTTGAGGAGTATTGAGTTGTGGATTGAACTTCTTTCCAAATCTGAAGGCTACTTCTCCATTCTAATCCTCCTCGACCTCTCAGCTGCCTTCAACACTGCTGACCACCCCCTTCTCCTTGAAACTTTCTCCAACCTTGGCTTCATTGACAATGTCATCTCCTGGTTGTACTCCTGTGTCTCTGAGCACTTCTCAGTCTTTTTTCCAGGTTTCTCCTCTGCCTCCCATTCTCTGATAGTAGGGGTCGCTCAAGACTCAGTTCTGGGTCCCTTTCTATTTTCCCTCTACACCACTACCTTGGAGAACTCATTGGCTCCCATGGCTTCATTGATCATCTCTACAGAGATGTTTTCCATAGCTACATCTCGAACCTTGATTTCTCTCCTTCTCTGCAGTATCACACATTTTCTCCTTCCTTTAGGACACTTGGATGTCCTGCCAACACCTCAAACTAAGCATTTCCAAAACAGACATCCTTATCTTTCCACCCAAATCCTGTCATCCTCCTATCTTTACCATCATTGTAGACAATACCACTATCCTGCCTATCTCACAAACCCATTTTCCACACCATTCCTCTAGCCTGGAACTCCCTCTCCATTCCTATAATCCAGGCCACAACTCTCCCCACATTCCAAGTCTTATTAAGGACTCATCTCCTCTAGGAGGCTAGCCACAGTTAAGCCCTCTTTTCCCTGTCTCTCTATCCCTTCTGCATCATCTATGCATGTGTATCTGTGACCTTTGGGCATTTGATATTTGCCCCACCCTCAACTCCACAACACTCATGTACCTATCAATACATTATGTATTATAAATTATCCACATTAATGTTTGTCTCCACCTTTAAGACTGTAAACTCCTTGTGGGCTGGAACTGAGTTCTGTAAGGTAGTGGCTGTAGATGGAGAATAGAAGAGTTCCCAGAACTTAGTCTTGTTAGAGTGGGAGACAGAGGAGGAGCTGTGAAAGAGGTTGAGAAGGAGCAGCCAGAGAGATGGGAGGAAAACCAAAGAAGCAGCATGGCTTAGTGAAAAGATGAGTTGTGGGTAGGAGTTTAGGAGTCAGAGGACTTGGGTTCTAATTCCAGCTCTGCAACTTGTCTGCTGTGTGATCTTGGGCAAGCCATTTAACTTCTCTGGGCCTCGGCTATCTCATCTGCAAAAAGGGGATTAAGACTGATTACCTTGAGCCATGCTGCTTCTCAAAGAAAGGGAAAGAGAGTGATGGGGAGCAGGGATGGCATGAAAACAGTACTGGGGAGCAAGAAGAATGCCAGCTCCTCTGCCTTTCTCAGTGAATACTTGGGAGTGGAAGAAGATGATGAGTTTCCCAGAAGTATTGTAAGTGTTACAGACCCAAGAGAATGGTCAACACATAAGGGATGCTGGATTGGGGATATGAGAGCTTTGTCAGGGAATGCCTCTTAGAAGAAATGTGATTCTAGTAGGGCTTTGAAGATAGGGAGAGTGGAGGTCTGTTGGTTACGCAGGGGAAGGAAGGTCCAGGACAGAAGGAGGATGGTGGGGAGGATGGTGAAAAAGATGAAATCAAAGTACAGTGAATAGGTTGACCTTAGAGGAGCAAACTGTGTGAGCGATGCTTATAGAAGGAGATCACTGAGGTAAGGTAGGGAGGGGCAAGCTGATTGATATGATCAATGGTCAGGAGTTTCTGTTTGATGCAAAGGTGGATGGGCAACCACTGCAAGAGGTTGAGGAGAGGGAAGACATGAACTCGGTGGGTGGGATTTTTTTTTTTTTTCAGAAAAATGATACGGGTAGCAAAGTACTGGAGAAGAGAGAGAAATCAATCACAGGCAATTGAAAGGCACTCTGAATTTTTTTAAAAGCAAGCAGTTGGTGAACAATGTAAGAACTACTGAACACCAAGGTTAAGCTGTAATATCTGATTCAGGATAGTTTTTAAAATGTGCTAGACCGAAAAAAAAAGGATGTAGGATGTAGCAATAGGAAGACAAATACAGGGAACGCAGACATTTTGGAAAGAAAATGAATTGAAGTCAACTACTGTACAAATCAGCCATGAAAGTTAAGCTTTATTCAATTTTAGATGAGGCTTATAAAAATATCTATCCTTGTAAAAGTTATATGTCAAAATGACATTAGAAACAAATGCATTACCAGTAGTTTTGATAAGAAAAGTCAGGTGGTAGAACAAGGACAGTCAGCATTTGAATGGGATGAGAGACAGAAACACTAGGTTGGGGGGAAAATTCACTTTACAAAGGAAGTTAAATGAAAACTCTTTCTACACTGAATGAATCCTACTCCTTTGGCCTTAAACCTGTAAACCACTTTCTCTGCTTCCAAAGAGAATAAAGACTTTTTCACCCCAATAATATGGTTATGATAGCCCAGTAGACCACTACTGTCTTAGGCACCGGGGGTAGGTTCAGCCTTAGGTTTACAGAAAAAACTTCATATCAAGTGTTGAATTTACAGTATATTGCCATAGGGCACAGCTAAGGTCCTATCTCCTATCTCCTCCGAGAGGCCTTCCCCAATTAAGTCCTCTTTTCCCTGACTTGCTCTCCCTTCTGCATCATTTATGCAATTTGATCTGTGACCTTGGGACATTTTATATTCACTCCAACCCCTATCCCAGGGAAACAGCATGGCTCAGTGGAAAGAGCACGGGCTTTGGAGTCAGAGGTCATGGGTTCAAATCCCGGCTCCACCAATTGTCAGCTGTGTGACTTTGGGCAAGTCACTTCATTTCTCTGGGCCTCAGTTACCTCATCTATAAAATGGGGATTAAGACTGTGAGCCCCCTGTGGGACAACCTGATCTCCTTGTAACCTCCCCCGCACTTAGAATAGTGCTTTGCACATAGTAAGCACTTAATAAATGCCATTATTATTATTATTTTTACTTATATGTGTATCTTTAAATCATATATTATAAATTACTTATTCTATCTCCCCCTCTGGACTGTAAAATCATCATGTACAGGGAATATGTCTGCTAATTCTGTTGTACTCTCCCTAGCACTTAGTACTGTGCTCTACACATAGTAAGTGCTCAATAAAATATGATTGATTGGTAGGGGATGGCTGAATAGCATAAATTGATGGCTATTGGAGCAGTTGGATGTTAGGAGGGTAAAGTTCAAATTGTTCCTCCAAGCAGCTTATGGTACCATTATTGGAGACGGAATGTTTGGATAAAACTTTAATTTGACTCAGGATGATATTTCCTATGTTCACTGATGTTCCACATCATTCATTTGAGAAAAGCCAAAATGTTAGGGTCAGAAGGCTGTCCACACTATCCTCATCATCCTAAGAGCAAACTGAACGTGCTGATTAGTTCTCAGCGTTGACATTTTTTCAAATGAAGGTTGACCTGAGCCTGCTCTTTCTTTGCTGAAAATTAAAATTACCACGAGCCTTCTCCTTTTTTTTCCAATGCAATTTTAGCTGATTTTTACAGGTAAAATAAAGGGAGAGTGTGGAGAAAGGCTGTGAATCAACTTTCTACAAAGGGAGAGGTGCTGTGAGAAGGAATTTAACAAGGCTGACCATATATCCTGGTTTTTGCTGGGAATTTCTTGGATTTTTATAACCCTACTCAAGCAATTTTAAGAAAATATACCAATAATCCCAGAACTAGGACTGCCTGGATAACTCTGTCATCCTACCTCACACGTGCACAGAGTCAGCTCTCAATATATACAACTGAATGAATGAATGAACCCCAATTGCTCTTGCTCACTACAAATGCTTGGAGATATATAACCTGGAGCAGAAATTGATCAGTCAGTCAGTCAGTGATGTGTACTGAGCACTTACTGTATGCAGAGCACTGTAGTAAGCACTTGTGAAAGTACAACATAATAAAGTTGGTAGGCACAATAAATGCCCAAAAGAAGCTTACAGGCTATAGTGGGGAGACTAACACTGAAATAAAATGTGGATAATGTTAACGGGGAGAGCATACATGTTTTGTTTTGTTGTCTGTCTCCCCCTTCTAGACTGTGAGCCTGTTTTTGGGTAGGGACCATCTCTATATGTTGCCAACTTGTACTTCCCAAGTGCTTAATACAGTGCTCTGCACACAGTAAGTGCTCAATAGATACGATTGAATGAATGAATGAATGATATGTACTAAAGTCCTGTGGGTCTGGGGATGGGATGAATATCAAGTTCTTAAGGGGTGCAGGCCCAAGTATATAGTGACACAGAAGGGATAGCAATTATGGGAAATGGGGACTATGTCAAGGAAGGCTTCTTGGAGGAGATGTGATTTAAGCAGAGCTTTGAAATTATAGTAATGGGGTAACAGTATTTATTAAGCACTACTGCGTGCAAAGCATTATACTGAGCAATAAGAAAGAGTATACAGGTGGGAATTTGACGTGGACCCCCTCACTAGAGGGATTTACAATCTATGAAGGTGGGGAGAGGGGTGATCTGTCAGACATGAAGGGAAAGGGAGTTTTGGGCCAGTGGTAGGACATGGGCAAGGGAAAGACAGCAAGACAGACAAGGTCAGAGTACAGTGAGTGAGTTGGTACTAGGGGAGTGAATTATGCATGTTCAATTGGAGTAGGGAATCAGGGTGCTAAGGTAGGATAGGTAGAGTTGACTGAGTGCCTTAAAGTCAATGGTAACGAGTTTCTATTTGATACTAAGGTGGATGGACAGCCACTGGAGTTTCTTGAGGAGTGGCGAGGCATGGATTGAACTTTTTGTGTAGATAAATGATCTGGGCAGTCACATGAAGTATGGACTGGAATGGAGAGAGACAGGAGTCATTGGAGGCCAGCGAAAAAGCTGATGGAATAGTAAAGACAGGAGCTGATAAGTGTTTCTGACAGCAGTTTGGAAATATTAGAAAGAGCAGATTCTATAGATATTGTGCAGGTAGAATCAACAGGATATGGTGACAATTAATATATGTGTTGAATGAGACAGATGAGTCAATCAATCAATCAATCGTATTTACTGAGCACTTACTGGGTGCAGAGCACTATACTAAGCGCTTGGGAAGTACAAGTTGGCAACATATAGAGACGGTCCCTACCCAACAGTGAGCTCACAGTCTGGAAGGGGGAGACAGAGAACAAAACAAAACATATTAACAAAATAAAATAAATAGAATAGATATGTATAAGTAAAATAAAAAAATAAATAGAGTAATAAATATGTACAAACATATATACATATATACAGGTGCTGTGGGGAAGGGAAGGAGGTAAGGCCGGGGGGTGGAGAGGGGGAGGAAGGTGACAGGCTTGTGAGATACAGAGGATGGTGGTGTTGCCTACCATGATGGGAAAGTCTGGGGGAGGATGGTGTTTAGGTGGGAAGATGAAGAGTTAGAAAGAGTTCTGTTAAATACCCAGACATTGAGGCAATCCACAGCCCATTCTCTATGCTCTCCCAGTTGGTTGAAAGGAAGAGAAATATTCACAAGGACTGAGCTTTCAAACAAACACAACATGATCAGCATATGTATGAATGATGGGTACTTTAATTTTTGGTTCCTAAAATCAAATTTCCCTAATTAAAAAAAATACCTGCAAAAAGAAAGCTATGTTGTCAAATTCAGTTAACTTACTTTGAAATCATCATAATCATCATCGTCACTATCACTATTATCATTATATTCATCAACAATACTTAGTGATCACCAACTACATTTTATAGAGTCCTGCTCTAAGGGCATAGGAGATATTTAGTAATAATAATAATGGCATTTGTTAAGCGATTACTATGTGCAAAGCACTGTTCTAAGCGCTGGGGAAGTAACAAGGTGATCAGGTTGTCCCATGTGGGGCTCACAATCTTAATCCCCATTTTACAGATGAAGGAACTGAGGCACAGAGAAGTTAAGTGACTTGCCCAAAGTCACACAGCTGGCAATTGGCAGAGCCGGGATTAGAACCCATGACCTCTGACTCCCAAGCCTGGGCTCTTTCCACTAAGTTAGGCTGCTTCTCTAAAAGCTCCCATTGTCTGTCACCTACTGCCAGTGCTAAACCCAAACCATTTTGAAGTTTGGTCTCCAGCTTATCGATGCCATTAAGAACAAATTGCATTTTAATTACTATGTCTGCTTGGAGTTGGTTGTATTTTAGTGTTTTTATCAGAAGCAGCGTGGTCTAGCGGTTAGAGCACGGGCCTGGGAATAAGAAGGACCTGGGTTCTAATCCCAGCTCTGCCACTTGTCTGCTGGGTGACCTTAGGTAAGTCACTTCACTTCTCAGTGCTTTAGTTACCTCATCTGTATAATGGGGATTAAGGCTGTGAACCCCTTGTGGGACAAGTATTGTGTCCAACTTGATTAACTGATTAACACCAGCTCTTAGTATAGTTCCTGGCACACAGTAAGTGCTTAACAAATGCCCTTTTTTTAAAAAAAGTAGCCTTGATTACCTCCAAATACCCCAGTTTCATAAAGTTTACATTCTTAGTTCCCTCACACAGGACTTTTCACTATAATGTTCAATCTATGCTAGGTTGTCATTGCTATAAGCTTTGCCCTCTCTTGAAATATAAGGCATTTTTGAATTTTCCAATCTATTTACTTTGTTTCTTGCTGCCTGGAATTATTTATTATATCTCCCCTGAAGATAACAGACTTCTTTTTTTCCTGAATATTGGTGATCAAGGGCTTTTTTTCCAAAGCAACTCTTAATCACTACACGCAGAAGAATTTGGATAGTATATTCTGGGCAGGGATCCAGCTGCAAGAAAATAATAGAATACTTCCAACTAACTCAACTGGTGTTAGGGAGAATACTTTTACAGTACAAGCAATGGTCAGCATATTAAAGAAATGCTTTATTTGCCACAGTCTTAAAACTTATTTAACCTTGGGAATGGTTTTATTATTCTGCTAAAATTAATGCTTCATTCATTCGGCCAATGAAACGAGTGATAAATTTTAAATAGTGATAAGAGGAGAACTCTTTCTTCCTTACCCAATGCCATCATGCATAAAAGTGTAGCCGAAGCCAAAGGATTCAGATTTAAAATAGATGTGTCAGGAAAAGCACATTTCCCAAGAAATTATTCAATGCAAATGTTCTTCTATTCTTTACTGAGGTAGATACTTTGAAATAAAGAAACCATTTCCCTGGAAATAGGACCCTTGGAAATAGACAGAGAAGCAGCATGGCTCAGTGGAAAGAGCACAAGCTTGGGAGTCAGAGATCATGGGTTCTAATCCTGGCTCCGCCACTTGTCAGCTCTGTGACTTTGGACAAGTCACTTCTCTGGCCCTCAGTTCCCTCATCTGTAAAATGGGGATTAAGACTGTGAGCCTCACGTGGGACAACCTGATCACCTTGTATCCCCCCCAGCTCTTAAAGCAGTTCTTTGCATATAGTAAACACTTAACAAATACCGTTATTATTATTATAGGCAGGTGTCAGACCCTACTATGAACCAGTGCTGGAATTACACCTCTGTAAGGAGTGAAACGAACTTGTGTCATTTTATATTCTCAATCTTTTCTTCCTTCCTGGGAAACTCATAAGGGCCCCACCTTTACTTTGCACCATGTGGATGTAATATACCTCCCCAGCTTTCACAGCTGGCTCACCCCATCTTCAGAGCTCTATTAATATCCAATTTCCTCCAGAGTGCCTTCCTTGACTAATCTCTCATCCTGCCATCCTGAACTGTCTCCCTGCTGCCTCTCTTATGCACTTAAATTTCTATCTGCTTGAGGACTTACTCCATCCTTCTCCTGTCTTATGCTATTGAGTCATTTCCAACCCATAGTGATGCCATGGACACATCTCTCCCAGAACGCCTCACCTCCATCTGCAATCGTTCTGGTAGTGTATCCATAGAGTTTTCTTGGTAAAAATATGGAAATGGTTTACCATTGCCTCCTTCCATGCAGTAAACCTGAGTCTCCACCCTCGACTCTCTCCCATACTTCTGCTGCCCAACACAGGTGAGTTTTGACTTGTAGAAGATTGCCTTCCACTCACTAGCCACTGCCTAAGATAGGAATGGAATGAATATGCCTCTTCTTGATCCTCTCACCCCCAAAGCCTTTGTGTGCATATTTTTATGCTTGGTTGCTTCCTTTTACCTGTCATTTCTTTTAGTGTTAGAATGTAAGCTTAGTGCTCTGCACATAGTAAGCGCTCAATAAATATGATTGATTGAGAGCAGAAATTTTGTCTACATACTTTTTGTACTCTCCCAACTGTCTAGTGCATATAAGAGCTTAGTCGATACTATTGACTGCTTGATCTACTGTGATTCATGGTGTGCATCGGTAATGTACCCCTTCTGACTTCCAATCATTCATTCAGTCAATGCTATTTATTGAGCGCTTATTATGTGCAGAGAGCTGTACAAAACCCTTGGGAGAGTACAATACAATAGAGGTAGCAGCCTCGATCCCGGGCAAGACGGACATGAAGATAAAGAGAGGGTTTAAGACTTGGGAAAAGTTAGGTTTTTTGAATATTAACAACTATCTTTGGAAACCAATAGGATAAAATTTGCTTAGTCTCTGAATCAACTTCTCTCTGAATCCCACCCCACAGCAGAACTTTACTCTGACTTTGATTTGGAAAATTACAGCAAATATTGACTGTAGATCTTTTCTCTGTTGGTTTTCTGCTTATTTTGTTTTTATTCTTCCAGAAGAAAAAATAAAGATCAGTCAGTGGATAGGCCCTCTGTGACAAATTTTAAACAAACCTTAGTGGTGAAGTTGTGGATACAATTATACTTTACAGTAAGCAAGTGAAGAACATGTCCATTTGGTTTAAGAAGGCTGCATACTGTTATTAAATCATATATGGGAAGGGAATTTTACTGCAATCCTTGATGTATTTTGGCTCTGTGATTGGAGTATTTAAAAACTCTGAAACTGAGACTCACAGGAGAGCACACAATGGGAGAAGACATAAAAATGGAGTGACACTTGGAATGGTAAAGGGGTTTTTTGAGACCACTTGCAACTGTGCTAGAAGAGCAGGCTGTTTCAGTATTACCCATTGAGAAGACAATTGTTACATATTGGCTGATTACACCCAGGCAGTAACCATATGGGACCCCTGTATATTTTTATATTTGTTTTTAAGATCTCAGTTTATTTGGAATTCGGAACTATATGCTGGAGGCAAAGAGTCAGGGGAGAGTTAGACTGAGCTTCCTCCCTGTGACCAACTGCTGGTGCACATCTAAAGTTTAAACATTTGACATCCTCAAAACATAAATCAGGGGAATTCCCTTTATATCAGAGACTTGATTTCCTCTCTTTGTCCTAATAGGCAGGACTCTTAGCTGTCGCTGAGGCATTAAGCACTAAAAGGCACATGTTTAGTGGTTGGGGATTGGAGGGGAAGGTAATTTCAAGTTAGAGTCTTGGTCCAGGACTCAGTGAATGTTGGTGGTGAGAGTGAGTTGAGTGAGGTGAGGGAATAGGGAAGAACCAAGTGAGCCTGTAGATCTGAAAAAAAGGACTATGTTCTAAGCATGGGTCCTACACCCACTACACTACACCCATCTACACCCACTCCCATGAAGAACTCTTTCATTCCCATGGCTTTAACTTCCACCTCTACATGGGTGACACCCAAATCCACATTTCCAGCCCTGATCTCACTCCCTCTCTCCAGTGTCTCATCTCCTCCTGCCTTCAAGACATCTCTACTTGGATGTCCTCCCATTACCTCAAACTTAACATGTCCAAAACAGAGCTCTTTCTCTTCCCACCTAAACCCTGTCCTCCCCCCGACTTTCCTGTCACTGCAGATGGCACCACCAATCCTTCCTGTCTCACAAGCCTGGAACCTTGGCGTTATCCTTGACTCCTCTCGGTCATTCAACCTACATATTCAATCAGTCTCACCTTCAAAAAACCCCTAAACTCTGCCCTTTCCTCTCCATCCATACTGCTACCATGCTAATACCATCAGTCATCCTATCACCCTCAGATTACTGCATCAGCCTCCTTACTGACCTCCCAGCCTCCTTATGAAGGCACATCTCCTCCAAGAGGCTTTCCCAGACTAAGCCTCACTTTTCTTCATCTCCCACTCTCTTCTGCATTGCCCTGACTTGCTCCCTTTGCTTGTCCCCCTTCCCAGCCCCAAAGCACTCATGTACATATCTGCAATTTTACTTATCCACTCTCAGCTCCAAAGCACTTGTATACATACTGTAATTTTATTTGTTTGTATCTGTTGAGCACTTACTGTGTGCAGAGCACTGTACTAAGTACTTATGCATCAAACAACAACTCCTTGCCACTAGCTTTAAAGCACTCAATCACCTTCCTCCCTGCTACCCTCGCTATTCTCCTACTATGACCGAGCCCACACACTTGGCTCCTGTAATGTCAATCTACTCACTGTACCTTGATCTCATCTATCTCACCACCAACCTCTTGTCCACATCCTACCTCTGGCCTGGAATGCCCTCCCTCTCCATATCCAACAGACAATTACTCTCCTCCTCGTTCAAAGCCTTATTGAAGGCACATCTCCTCTAAGAGGTCTTCCCTGACTAGCCCATATTTCCTTTTCTTCCACTCCCTTTTTCATTGCCCTGACTTGCTCCCATTATTCATTCCCCCTCCCAGCCCCACAGCACTTATGTCCATATTGATAATTTATTTATTCACATTAATGTCTGTCTCCCCCTCTAGACTGAAAGCTCACTGTGGTCTGCTCAGAATGTGTCTGTTTTATTGTTATATTGTACTCGCCCAAATGCTTAGTATAGTGCTTTGCACACAGTAAGAGCTCAATAAATGTGATTGATTGATTGATTAACTGAAGCAAAGGACTATAAGGATATATACATAAGTGCTTAGGGGGTTTGGAGCTGAGTGTATAGGTGGTGCAGAGGGAGGGAGATAGAGTAAGGAGATGAAATATTTGTCAAGAAAGTGTTCTTAGAGGAAATGTGATTTTAGAAGGGCTTTGAAGTTGGGGAGAGTGGTGGTCTGTAGACTAGGAAGGGGGAAGGAGTTACAGACACGAGGGAGCATTTGAGCAAGGGGTTGATGGTGAGAGAGATGAGAGGTAGGCAAAGTAAGTAGGTTGATATTTGAGGAGTGAAGTGGTGAGCTGGGTTATAATGTGAGAGGAGCAAGGATTGATGGAAGAGAGAGAGAGTTGATTGACTGGTCAATGAGAGGAGTGCTTTATTTTAATGGAATTAGAACTCTTTGGAGGCTTTTGATGTTCTTATTTTGTAGAAAATTGAAGTCCAATAATATATTATTTTACAGTTACCTTAATATTGTGATCAAAAGGACTTTCATCTACCCACCTTAATTATTATTATTATTATTACTATTTGCTTACTATGTGCCTGCATTGTACTAAGCACTGGGATAGATTAATAATAATGACATTTCAAATTATTACTTTATTAATATCAATAATGAAAAAATCAATCATTTTTGTTATTATTATGTGTCAACCACTTACTATGTGCCACACTCTATTAAGCCATTATCATTATCATTATCCAACTCCCCCAAGCCACAGCCACTGAGCACCTCTTTCTGCTGGGAAACGGCAGCACAAGAGAGAGAGAAAGAGAGACAGAGACAGAGAAAGTGAGAGATCAATCAATGCTATTTATTGAGTGCTTACTACGTGCAGAGCACTGTACTAAACTCTTGGGAGAGTACAAGATGAGTAGTGCAGAGAGGTTGAATAGCGGGAATGGTTCTGCTCATGGGCTGATCATGGAGTCAAAGATGGAGTCACACCTGCAACTCCATCCTACCGTCTTTTCCCAGCCCAGCTCCTGGTTTTACTGTTGGTCCCACTATGTCTGCGGCCCCAACCCCAGTCGGCAGCAGGCTATGAAGCATCTGGCTCTCCTTGCTACCTGTCTTGTTTCCCTAATCCACTTACACTATTTCTCAGATTCACTAAATTATGTAAAGTCAGCACAATCTAAGCTGTGCATTTGAGGCATAGCTTTGATAACAGTGGAGAAAACAAGAGGATGATGGAAGCATCACAAAAGCATGCAAAGCTCTCATAGCATGATATGAGATTAAGTAATAGTAATAATAATAATGGCATTTATTAAGCACTTACTATGTGCAAGGCACTGTTCTAAGCGCTGGGGAGGTTACAAGGTGATCAGGTTGTCCCATGGGGGGCTCACAGTCTTAATCCCCATTTGACAGATGAGGTAACTGAGGCACAGAGAAGTTAAGTGACTTGCCCAAAGTCACACAGCTGACAATTGGCAGAGCTGGGATTTGAACCCATGACCTCTGACTCCAAAGCCCATGCTCTTCTCACTCCTCACTGCTTCTCCTTCTCACTATGAAAATAACACATTCATATCACCTCGGCCAAGACAAAAGGATTAAACAGAAAGACATTTTCCTGGATAGTGTTAATCAGTCAATCAATTGTATTTATTGAACACTTACTATATGCAGAGCACTGTACTAGCAGTTTGGGAGATAAATTCATTTATTCATTCAGTTGCATTTGAGAAGCAGCATGGCTCAGTGGAAGGAGCACAGGCTTGGGAGCCAGAGGTCGTGGGTTCTAATCCCAGCTCGGCCACCTGTCAGCTGTGTGACTTTGGGCAAGTCACTTCACGTCTCTGTGCCTCAGTTACCTCATCTGGAAAATGGGGATTAAGACTGAGGGCCTCCCATGGGACAACTTGATCACCTTGTAACCTCCCCAGTGCTTAGAACAGTGCTTTGCACATAGTAAGCACTTGATAAATGCCATTATTATTACCCTACTAACAGAAAGTGAAGGAGATTTAAAGGGCTTATCCTTAAAAGTTATTTATCCTTATTATTTATTTATTAATAAATACATGAAAGTTATTTATCCTTAAAAGTTATTTATCCTCTATCCTTAAAAAAAACTTATCCTTAAAAGTTAAGAATCAGAGCAAAAAGATGGACCTGCATTTGAATGTCAAGAAAACAAAAGTAATGACAACTGGAAATTTTAAGACATTTAAAACAAATGGAGAGAAGATTGAAATAGTTAACATTTTTTCTCTCCTGGGATCGATAATCAATAATAGAGGAGCTAGTAGACAAGAAATATGCCGAAGATTAATGTTACAAAGATTTGTTATGAAAAGCCTGGAAAAATTCATGAAACATGCTGATCTAGCAACTGCCACAGAGATACAAATTGTCAATTCTAAGGTGTTTCCAGCGACAATCTGAAAGCTGGACAGTGAAAAAACAGAATAGAAAGAGCATCGATTCTTTTAAAATGTGGTTTTGGATAAGGTTTTCGTGAATACCATGGACTGCCCAAAAAACAAACAAATGGATTTTGGAGTAAATTAAGCCAAAGTGGTCTTTGGAAGGCCAATTGATGTGATTTAGGTTAGCATATTTTGAACACATCATCAGGAAGGTCAATTCTCTGGAGAAGACATTAATGCTAGGAAAAGTCCAAGGAAAATGAGGAAGAGGCACACCAGCAGCTAGATGGATAGAAACCATAACAACCATAACAGAAGAACCATTACAAGGTTACGGATTGTGGCAGAAGATTGGATGTTCTGGAGAAAATATATCCATGGAGTCACTATGAATTGGAATGACACTTAATAACAATAATCACTGAGCATAATAATCAGTAAGCACTGAGTACAGTGCTTGGCACATAGTAAACATTTTACAAGTACCATAAAAACAAAAAAGCCAGATAAATTGGATGTGGATTTAGGTAGGGTTAGTAGAGGGAGTGGTTAGATCAGATTGGAAAATTGTTTGGATTAGAGGGCTATGTTAGAAGTTTTAGCTAACTGTTAAGTCTCACAATCCATCAATCAGTCAATGGTATTCATTGGGTGCTTACTGTGTGCAGAGTAGTGTACAAAACATTTGGGAGAGTACACTAGGATTGGTATTGTACATTTATTACATAAAAGGCAATACATATCATTGCCATTCAAATTTACAACCCTTACAAACATGCTAGTAACTTTAATAATGTATTTCAATGCACAATGATGATTTTCTCTATATATTTAATTTTACTGACAATGAAATAGCGGGGCAGATAGAATCAATTGGCATATCGTTTGCTTTCTCCTGACTGTATTTTGCTCAGTGTACATTAAGATAGATTCATAAATGATAGGGCTAGGAAGAGGTAGTAGAGAGAAAAAGTCAGAATGTCCGGAGGTACATGCTTACTATGACGAGAGATATCCAGAAGGGCTGACATCATTTTGCTCCTTCAGGGTCACTGAGGTAATCAGAACATTAGAATGAATATGAAAGCTTCTAATCCCTTTACACAGGTGTGTCAGAGGAACTGACTCTCTTCTGGACTAAGTGTTTTAAAGTAAGATTAGGATTAGGATTAGGGATATGATTAGGGCTTTAGGGCGAAAGCTTGCCCACGGAAGAAAGTAAGTGATATCTGAGGGGTTTAGGAGTGTTTGTTCAAAAGAACACGGGTTGTTATAGTAATGATGGTATTTTTTAAGCGCTTTCTAGGTGCCAAGCATTGTACTAAGATCTGGGGTGGATACAAGGTAATCAAGTTGTCCCACGTGGTGCTCACAGTCTTAATCCCCATTTTACAGATGAGGTAACTGAGGCCCAGAGAAGTTAAGTGACTTGCCCAAAATCACACAGCTGATAAGCGATGAAGCCGGGCTTAGAATCCATGACCTCTGACCCCCAATCCCATGCCCTTTCCACTTAGCACTAATGCTTGCCTTCTTCAGGTTTGGGCTCCATGGAAGGGAGGTGAGCCCCAGGTTGCTTCCACCACGGAGTCAACACTGGTCCCTGCCTGCCACCTTCTTGACCGTGGCATAGTCACCCCACCACCGAGGCCACAGAGGAGCCTAGTCCGTAGATCCTCTGTGGCTGCAGGGCATCCTTGAACTGCCGCAGCAGTTTTTCCTTGCTCCCTCCCCTCCCCTGCTCCAAACTGCAGGAGGAGTTGAGCTCCTAGATGCAGAGCAACTCTGAGATGCTTTGTCATTTCCCTAGTCTGAGGTGAGCCTCCCAGTGCAAACTAGGGGTTCCTAGCTGACCCTGCCATGGAGCCACTGCCCCCACATCCCATCCCCAACCCCCTTTCATCTGCAGAAGACCCCAAGGGCCTGAACTGCCACTGCAGAGCTCCTCCATGGAGTGCTGGAACTCCACACCTCCCTGCAATGCCTCTCCACTGGTCCAGGGGCCCATCTCCAGCAGCCCAGGTCTCCTGCTCCCTTCTTCCACACACCCCAACACCACAGATCATGGAGCATCTCCCTGTCCCAGCTCTAGAGGGATCCCCCCACACCCTGCCCCATCACATGTTATGATCGACCACCGTGCTCCATTTTTCTCCAACACCTCGACATTTTGGGGGTGTCTCCCAGCCCTTCTCCCCTCTGGGCCATGCAGCATCAAGATGGTGGATAGGGCAGGGGAGAGAGGACAGGAGAATGGAAAGGGTGGTGATGGCTCCATGGTGGGGGCAGCTTGGATCTCCCTCTCCACACTGCAGAGTTCGACTCGGAATGCAGTTTAGAGAGAGGAAGGGGTGAGAGCGAGGAAAAACTGCTGCGGCAATTGAACAAAAGCGATGAACAGGTACCATTGGAGACGGAAGGATGCCAACTTCCTGCTGAACTGCCAAAGAGAAGCCACGGAATCAGGCTGACAGCACGGGGACTAGTGATGGTTCTCACCGGGGGAACCATCTTCTGAAGGTCCAAAGGGAACTGCCTGTGTCAGCTCAGGGCGGGGTGATGCAAATAATTGGATTTGTGAAAACTTCACCCGGGTAAGTGGTCTGGGCTCAGTACCTGGATTGGCAGCCATGTGCTAAAACCTCCTGAGGAATGGGATTATCGGTGCCTGCCTCAGGGCAAACCGTTGTCTCTACATTCTCTATGCCACACTTCTCTTTCTAGACTGTGAGCCCACTGTTGGGTAGGGACTGTCTCTATATGTTGCCAACTAGTACTTCCCAAGCGCTTAGTACAATGCTCTGCACACAGTAAGTGCTCAATAAATACGATTGATTTATTGATTCTCTGGGAGTGGGAGCACAGGTCAGTCATTTTGTTTTAGGATACGTTCCAGGGCTCTTCCTAAACTAGAAAACTCTGTGGGACCTAGGTCTGAAGGGAAGTCTATCTTGGGTATGCCTCTCCTTTCCTCACAGTTACTTTATATCATTATTATTATTATTACTATCATTATTATTACTGTTATTATTGTTATGATACTTGTTAAGCATTTTGAACCAAGCACTGTTTTAAGCACTTGGGTAGGTACAAGATAATTAGGTCAGACATTGTCCCTTTTGTCTCTCAAGGGGCTAACAGTCTAAGTAGGAGGAGTAAGGCCTTCCCAGACTTGGCCCCCACCTTTCCTCTTCTCCCACTCCTTTCTGCATCACCCTGACTTGTTCCCTTTGTTCTTCCCCCCTCCCGGCCCCACAGCACTTATGTACATATCTGTAGTTTATTTATGTGTACTGATGTCTGTCTCTCCCCTCTAGACTGTAAGCTTACTGTGGGCACTGTTTATTGTTGTATTTTACTTTCCCAAGTGCTTAATACAGTGTTTTGCACACAGTAAGTGCTCATTAAATATAATTGAATGAATGAATGAACAGCTATTTAATCCCCATTATACAGTTGAGGAAACTGAGGCACAGAGAAGTTAAGTAACTTCCCCAAAGTCACAAGGCAAGCGATTGGCAGAGCTGGGATTAGAACCTAGGTCTTCAGATTTCCAGGACACTCCTCTTTCTGCTAGGTCATACTGCTCTTACTCTGATTTCCTGTCTCCTACCCACTTTCTTTCCCCTTTGGAAGACTTTGAAAGGTTTTTCTTTTGGTAAGTTTCATTTTCCATCCTGAGATCCCTCTGAGGCCCTTTAATTAATATTAGAAAAATCAAACTGTGTAAACTTCATGAAGCAAAGGTGAGCAGGTTTGGTACGTGCTAGTTAAAAGAGCTCTTTCTTTCTTGTGGGCATATGGACTTGTCCTCCTTCATTTACATATAAAATAATGATTTCACTAGGTCATGCTTTTATCACAGAAATGGTAAATTGTCAGGAGAAATCCTATATCTGAGGCAATGAAAAGCTGCCGTCTTACAAACCTGGTCCAATTCCTTGCTTTGCATACCCGAAGGAGTAGAACTATTTGGTTTTTAAAGTGATAATGTCTTGTCTCATGGAGGGAGAGGAAAAATAAGAAAATGAAGGAGGATCTCATCCAAAGGATCTCATCCTAATTTACTCCTACTAGTACACATATACACAGTGCTTCGTACCTTCACATCAAAGAACTTGAACAAAGGCTAATGAATCCTCCAAAGAACAGCCTCTGAAAAAGTACAGAGAGGAAATTCATGGGCTCACTATAAATTCTCTACCCAGCTTCCTTTTTAGCCTTATTAGATATTTTTGCAAGAAACGTTCTTAAAGGAACAGTAAAAGAATGATTTCAGTGAAGTTGACAAGTCAAATGCCAAAGATTAGATTGGCCCAGATCCTTTTTTAAATGGTACTTCTTAAGTGGCTTACTACGTGTTAAGCACTGTACTAGCCACTGTGGCAGGTACAAGGTAATCAGGTTGGACACAGACTCTGTCCCACACGGGGCTCACAGTCTAAATAGGAGAGAGTAGGACTTGATCCCCATTTTACAGATGCACCAACTGAGACACAGAGAAGTAACTTGCCTGAGGTCACCCAGCAGGCAGGTAGCGGAGCTGTGATTACAACCCAAGTCCTCTAACTCCCAGGCCCCTGCTCTTTCCATTGAGTCACATTGCTTTCCTGGAAGTGTTGAGGGTATTCCAATTTTTTTCATAGGAGGGTCTGTCACAGTGAGGCTCAGGAGAAGCCTATGGGCAGAAAAGGTTGAATTTAGGTATTAAAAGTAGGCGGTGGAATGTTTGAATCCTGGGGTCAGATACCCATGGCTCAGGAGCTCCATTTAGCCCTTCTTGGTACTAGATGAGGTACCTGAGTATAGGCATAGGTATAGACTTAGCACCGCAAGGATATCTCTATTTGCTTCACCTTTTCGAGCAGGAAGCAGCTAGTCCACCCAACCCTTCATATCTGAGAGAGCCAAGATGGTGTTTCCACTCCTTTCCCTCTTGGGATGAGACCAGGCCCTGCTCAGCTTGGAGACTGGTGGGCTTTCCATCATCCTCACTGGGCAACAGGGTGAGCTGGAACTGCTTTCGCCCAAATTCAACCAGGCTGTCATAGGGGCCATCTATCCCCTTCCCCAAGCTTGACCCGTGTCCGCTCGTGCTGCTTGCCTGCTTCCTGCCACCTTCCCCAAGTAACAGCGCTGAGGAGGGCAACCAAGGCTGACAATGAAGGGGACTGCTCAAACCCCAAGGCCACCAAGTCCAAACTGCTGAGTTAAGGGGCCTCACAGGAGGAGGAGGGTGAGCGAGAATGGTTTTATGTTACAGTTGCCTTGACCAGGGAACCAGGGATTATGTAGTTCCTTTTCCTTCCTCATTGAGGAAATCAATTCCTCCCTCTTTGCCCCACACATTTCTAAATAAAACCAGTTTATCATTTTTTTTAAATTTACAAGTTCTTTTTTTTTTTCCCCAGAAACCTTTTCCATTTTACTTGTGTCCTTCTATGTCCCGGTCCTATCCGGTCCTGCATCTCATGTCTGTAATGATACCACCCTTTGTGGGTTATATTCATTCAATCGTATTTATTGAGCACTTACTGTGTGCAGAGCACTATACTAAGCGCTTGGGAAGTACAAGTTGGCAACATATAGAGACGGTCCCTACCCATATGTGAAAGAGAATCTAGGATTATAATGGCCCGTCTCTGGAGAATAACCTTATATTCCTTGACTTTTCTTGGATAGAGACTGGGATAAGGGTCAGGATGTAGAAGGGGAAAGAGTTTTTTGTTTTTGTTTTTATGGTATTTGTTAAGCACTTGCTATGTTCCAGACAGCTCTGGGGTAGATTATAGATGAAGGAACAGAGGCAAAGAGAAGTTGAGTGACTTGCAAAAGGTTGCAAAGCAGACAAGTTTTGGAGCCGGGATTAGCATCCAGATCCTTCTGACTCCCATGCCTAAGCTCTATCCATTAGGCCACAAGGAGTTAAAGGCAGAATGGGGCTGGAGAGATTTAAATGACCAGGCTTGGAAAAGTCCTTCAAAGCCAGAGGACCTCAGTAGCTTTCCTTGGGCCCCAAAGTAGCCAAGGCAAGAAAACTGCCCTAGGTAACTGGACCAGATAACCTCTTTAGATGTCTTCTTGTTCTAGGATTCTCAAACTCCCTCCCACCCACCTCCCTCTTTCACTCTCTCTTTCTCTATCTCTCTCCCTCTACCTCTGTTTTTCTCTTTCTAGTAGACACACAGAACTGTGTGAAAATCAACTATAACAGGAAGAAGAAAAAATGATAACCTCAAAAAGCAGCTAAACGAGACAGTAGAGAAAGCTATCTGAAGACTTTGATGGTATCTGCATATGTGGGTCCAGGCCCACTCTGAAAATATGTGTTTTCCTGATTTAATACATGTGTGTAAAGGAAATATAGAATTAAATGCCAGTATTCACATTTTTTTCCAAGAGTGATGTTTCCATCTTCAAAGCCAACCTTTATCTTAAATGTTTAGTGCCTCAGTTATCCCAGGATATGCACCACCTTCCAAATAAATGAATTATTCTAAAGGTCAGGTGTATCCAAAGGCCTCCTATAATCAACACAGTAAGGAATTTACAGGAAATCTGAGTTTTCAGGGAAGCAAAGAACGAAGCCCAATTAAATAGACAAGGTAAGTGGGAAATGGGCTAATTGAGGGCTTCAGAGAGAATGGAACATCAGGGTGTCAGATGTTCTCAATCCCTTCCCTTCCCCTGTTCCAGAAGCAGCAAATTGTTCAAGTGGGCATATCTGAATATATCAACCATCAGTCAGTATTATTTACTGAGCACACACTCAGAGCACTGTACTAAGCTCTTGGGAGAATATAATATAATGGAGTTGGTAGACATCATTCCTGCCCACATGGAGCTTATTGGCCATCCTTAGTAATAATAATGATGGAATTTGTTAAGCACTATCTATGTGCCAAGCACTGTTTTAAGCACTGGGATAGATACAAGGTTATCAGGTTGTCCCATGTGGGGCTCACAGCCTTAATCCCCATTTTTCAGATGAGGTAGTTGAGGCACAGAGAAGTTAAGTGATTTGCCCAAAGTCACACAGCTGATAAGTGGCAGAGCCGGAATTAGAACTCACAACCTCTGACTCCCAAGCCCATGCTCTTTCCACTAAGCCATGCTGCTTCTTCACATTCATCCTTAGTGCCTAGCGTGGCACTAGCATGGCTCAGTGGAAAGAGCACGGGCTTGGGAGCCAGAAGTCATGGGTTCTAATCCTAGCTCTGCCACACGTCTGCTGTGTGACCTTGGGCAAGTCACTTAACTTCTCTGAGCCTCAGTTACCTCATCTGGAAAATGGGGATTAAGACTGTGATCCCCACGTGGGACAAACCAATCACTTTGTATCCCCCCCCTCAGTGCTAAGAACAGTGCTTTGCACGTAGTAAGCACTTAACAAATGCCATTATTATTATTATTATATATTGAGGTACATATTTTATTTATTTTCTCCATACTCTGGCTGTTAGTTATGTCTATATTTTTGGTCCTGGTCTAACTCTGCGAATTCAATTTTTGTCTGCTTTCATCTTTCCATTAACAATAAATCAATTGTATTTATTGAACACAATGTGCAGAGCACCATAGTAAGGGTTTGGGAGAGTACAATATAACAGAATTAGCAGAAACGTTCCCTGCCTCATGAACTTACAGTCTGGAAATGAGCTTACAGTCTAGAGGATTCATTAGACTGTAAACTCCTTAAGGGCAGTGATTAAGTGTTTTATACTTACAGTATTCTCCATAGCACTTAATACAATGCTCAGCACACCATAGGTACCTGAGAGATACCATTAACTGAATTGAATTAAAGGGGGAACTAAAGAATTTGGCAACCCATCATTCCCATTTTCAACTTATGTTATGACCTGAATTCTGTTTGTGAGGCCAGAATATACTGAAAGGATTGCAGTGTGTCAATATGTGTCAATATATACAACCTGAGCTGTAAATGAGCAATAACAATGTAAACCGCCATGAAAACTGAAGAAAGACTCCCCAATTAAAGTGCTGCCAAGAAAATATCCTTATTTCAGCAGATTTGTGCAGTTCAATGACCCTCTATATTGCAGGGGTTTGACTGCAACTGAGTTCTCCAGGAAGCAAATTTGGCTCGGGAAACAGATTCACATTTTGGCAAATGGGGAATTGTTATGTCTTCCAATACTAATTGCCTTCCTAATCTAGGTCATTGGTTCAAATCTCTTCCTGGATTAGTTTGGTAATGGATAAAAGACATTATCATCTGCTCTATGGCCTGTATGAAATGTCAGAGGTAGTCCACCCACTCTCAGAAGGCTTTCGTTAACATATTAACCTACCAGTGAAATCAGAAATGGTCGATTTCAAGATGCTTGGCTGCAGATCTAAACAAATCACAGGTTATTTTACTACTCCTACAGTAGACTCATTTTCTAAAGTGGAGTAATGATTCATGGCCATATCTAGGCAGGCACGTTCATGTAGAGAAGAATTTGATCAGTAAGGAATATATCCACGTTAGCCCCTTGAGGGACAGGGTCTGCATCTGATCTGATTGTATAGTGCCTACCCCAGTGCTTAGTACAGTACTTGGTACATAGTAAGTGCTTAACAAACACCATAATTAGCAACCATTATTAAGAAGTCCCTCACTTGGTGGGATGATCAATGTTACCTGCCTCCCCTCCTGCCATCAACACTGCCTCCCCTGGTACTTCCATGATGATGATGATGATGGTGGCATTTGTTAAGCACTTACTATGTGCAAAGCACTGTTCTAAGCTCTGGGGGGGAATACGAGGTGATCAGGTTGTGCCACGTGGGGCTCACACTCAATCCCCATTTTACAGATGAGGTAACTGAGGCTCAGAGAAGTGAAGTGACTTGCCCAAGGTCACACAGCAGACATGTGGCAGAGCCAGGATTAGAACCCATGACCTCTGCCTCCCAAGCCTGGGCTCTTTCCACTGAGCCACGCTGCATCA
Source organism: Tachyglossus aculeatus (assembly GCF_015852505.1). Taxonomy (NCBI): domain Eukaryota; kingdom Metazoa; phylum Chordata; class Mammalia; order Monotremata; family Tachyglossidae; genus Tachyglossus; species Tachyglossus aculeatus. Next base: position 25,970,955 of record NC_052075.1, on the reverse strand, counting down.
TCATTTCTGTCCCAACTGTAGACAATTCCCTGGAGGCATCTGGTGCAAACCCAAAGTCCCTCCCATCTAGGGGATGTTGAACTCTTGGGAGGCCATACAGCGTGTCTCCTCTGAGCGTGTCTTCTCTTTCCAAGAGAAGAGTGTCATCCATGGGGGTTGGTGTAGCACTTGCTTCTGCAAATCCATTGGATGGATTCATGGGCAGGCTTTCTAGGTTAGGTTATTAGAGGGAAAGTTAGGGATGAAGAGGAAATGTTAGAAATAAGATGGTTCTTCCCTAATCAAGAGGATGGGTGTGCAGTAAAACAACCTGGTGCCCATGTTGGAGATATCCAGGAGAGGTGAAACGTGGACTGGTCAGGAATGACAATGCTGGTCAATCAATCAATAATATTTGTGGAGGGCTTACTTTGTGCAGAGCACTGTACTAAGCTCTTGGGAGTGTGTAATACAGCAGAGTTGGTTCCCTGCACACAGAAAGCTCTCAGTGTAAAGGGGGAGATAGTCATGCATTCATTCATTCATTCATTCATTCAATCAATCAATCAATTGCTTTTATTAAGCACTTATTGTGTGCAGAGCACTGCACTAAGCACTTGGGAGAGTACAATACAACAAGGAACAGATACATTCCCAGCCCACAACAAGTTTGCAGTCTACAGAGGGAGACAAACATTAATGTAAACAAATAGACAAGTTACAGATATGTACATAAGTGCTGTGGGATTTGGAGAGGGATTAATAAAGAGAGCAAGTCAGGGCAATGCAGAAGGGAGTGGGAGAAGAGGAAAGAAGGGCTTAGTCAGGGAAGGCCTCTTGGAAGAGATGTGCCTTTAATAAGTGGGGGTGAGTAATTTTCTGTCAGATTTGAGGAGAGAGGGTGATCCAGGCCAAAGACAAGATGTGGGTGAGGGGGTCAGTGGTGAGATAGAAGGGACTGAGGAACAGTGAGAAGCTTTGTTTTAGAGGAGTTAATTGTGTGGGCTGGGTTGTAGTAGGAGAGCTGGGAAGTGAAGTAGGAGGAGGCAAGGGGATGGAGTGCTTTAAAGCCAATGGTGAGGTGAGTTTTTGTTTGATGCGGACAACCACTGGAGTTTCTTGAGGAGTGGGGAGACATGTTCTGAACATTTTTCTAGAAAAAGATCCGGGCAGCAGAGTGAAATATGGACTAGAGTGGCCAGTGAGGAGGCTGATACAGTAATCCAGGCAGGATAGGATGAGAGAACATATTAAAGTGGTAGCAGTTTAGATTGAGAGGAAAGAGTGGGTTTTAGCAATGTGAAAATGAGACCAACAGGATTTAGTGATGGACTGAATATGTGAATTGAATGAGAGAGAGGAATCAAGGATAACACAAAGGTTATGGGCTTATGAGAGAGGAAAGATGGTGGTGTCATTTACAGTGTTGAGAAAGTGAGGGGGAGGACAGGGATTTGGTGGGAACATGAGGAGTTCTGTTTTGGACACGTTAAGCTTGAGGAGATGGAGGACATTCTAGTAGAAATGTCTTGAAGGCAGAAGGAAATTCGATACTGCAGAGGTAGAGAGATCAAGACTGGAGATGTAGACTTGGGTGTCATCTGCAGACATTAATATAGATGAATAAATTCAGAAAAGTACAAAAAGGATGTGGGGCTGAGGAAGGAGTGAATGCAGGGTACAAATCCTGGTGCAAGGGTTATAAAAAAGGGAGTGGGAGAAGAGGAAATAACTTAGTAGAGGAAAGCTTCTTGGAGGAGATGTGCTTTTAATTAGACTTAAAAGTGGGAATAGTGATTGTGTGTCTGATATGAAGAAGGACATTCCAGGACCAAGACAGGCTGTGGATGAGGGGTCAGCAGAAATATAGATGAGATCGAGCTACAGAGGGTAAGTTAGCATTGGAGGAGTGAAGTGTACAGGCTGGATTGTAGAGGAAATCAGGGAGGTAAGGTAGGAGGGGGCAAGGTGATTGACTACTTTAAAGCTAATAGTAAGGAGTTTCAGTGTGACGCAGAGGAGAGTAGACAACTACTGGAGGTTCTTGAGGAGTGGGAAAACATGGCCTGAATGATTTTGTAGAAATATGATCTGGGCAGCAGAGTGACGTATGAACTGGAATGGGGAGAGACAGGAGGTAGGGAGGTAAGTAAGGTGGTTGATGCAGTAAACAAGGCAGTATAAGATAAGTGCTTGAATTCACATGGTAGCAGTTTGGATGGAGAGGAAAGAATGAATTTTAGTGATGTTCTGGTGGTGGAACCAACAGGATTTGGTCACAGATTGAATATGTGGGTTGAATGAGAAGGATGAATCAAGGATAACGTCAAAGTTATGGGGGCCTGTGAGCCAGGAAGGATGTTGATGCTGTTGACAGTTATGGGAAACTCAGGGGGAGGACAGGGTTTTGGTAGGAATATGAAGAGTTTTGTTTTGGACATGTTAAATTTGAGGTGTTGGCTTGACATCGTGAAGGCAGGAGATTGCAGAGGAGAGAGGTCAGGCTGGAGACATAGATCTGGGAATCATCTACATATAGCTGGTAGTTGAAGCCATGGGAGCGAATAATAATGATAATAATAATGATGGCATTTGCTAACCACTTACTATGTTTCAAGCACTGATCTAAGCTCTGGTGTAGATACAGGCTAATCAGGTAGGACTAATCAGGTAGGACAAAGGCCCTGTCCCACATGGAGTTCTTCTAGACGATGAGCCCATTGCTGGGTAGAGACCATCTCTATATGCTGCCAATTTGTACTTCTCAAGCGCTTAGCTCAGTGCTCTGCACACAGTAAGTGCTCAATAAATATGATTGAATGAGTGAATGAACGAGCTTACAGTCTAGAGGCATATTACTCCCCTCCTCAAAAATCTCCAGTGGCTACCGGTCGGTCTGCGCATCGGGCAGAAACTCCTCACCATGGGCTTCAAGGCTGTCCATCACCTCGCCCCCTCCTACCTCACCTCCCTTCTCTCCTTCTACTGCCCAGCCCGCACCCTCCGCTCCTCCACCGCTAATTTCCTCACTGTACCTCGTTCTCGCCTGTCCCGCCATCGACCCCCGGCCCACGTCATCCCCCGGGCCTGGAGTGCCCTCCCTCTGCCCCTCCGCCAAGCTAGCTCTCTTCCTCCCTTCAAGGCCCTGCTGAGAGCTCACCTCCTCCAGGAGGCCTTCCCAGACTGAGCCCCTTCCTTCCTCTCCCCCTCGTCCCCCTCTCCATCCCCCCATCTTACCTCCTTCCCTTCCCCACAGCACCTGTATATATGTATATATGGTTGTACATATTTATTACTCTATTTATTTATTTATTTTACTTGTACATTTCTTTCCTATTTATTTTATTTTGTTGGTATGTTTGGTTCTGTTCTCTGTCTCCCCCTTTTAGACTGTGAGCCCACTGTTGGGTAGGGACTGTCTCTATGTGTTGCCAATTTGTACTTCCCAAGCGCTTAGTACAGTGCTCTGCACATAGTAAGCGCTCAATAAATACGATTGATTGATTGATTGATAGAGGGGGAGACACATTAGAGAAGCAGCGTGGCTCAGTGGAAAGAACGCGGGCTTGGGAGTCAGAGGTCATGGGTTCTAATCCCGACTCTGGCACTTGTTAGCTGTGTGACTTTGGGCAAGTCACTTAACATCTCTGCGCCTCAGTTACCTCATCTGTAAAATGGGGATTAAGAATGTGAGCCCCACGTGGGACAACCTGATTGCCTTGTATCTCCCCCAGCACTTAGAATAGTGCTTGGCACATAGTAAGTGCTTAACAAATGCCATTATTATTATCATATTAATTTGAATTAATAAGTAATTTATAATATATAGTTTTAAAATTTTTGCATAAATGTTTTGGGGTTGGGGCAAATAGACTGTCTAAAGGTTTCAGATCTAAGTGCATAGATGACAGAAGAGAGAGTGAGCAGAAGAAAAGGGCTTAATCAAGAAAGACCTTTTGGCAAAGGTGTGATTTTAATAATTCTTTGAAGGTGGGGAGAGTGGTGATCGGGCATATAAAGAAGGGAAGGGAGTTTCAGGCCAGAAGGAATAAATAAAATAATGATGGCATTTATTAAGCGCTTACTATGTGCAAAGCACTGTTCTAAGCACTGGGGAGGTTACAAGGTGATCACGTTGTCCTCCGGGGGGCTCACAGTCTTAATCCCAATTTTACAGATGAGGTAACTGAGGCACAGAAAAGTTAAGTGACTTGCCCAAAGTCACACAGCTGGCAATTGGCAAAGCCAAGATTTGAACCCATGACCTCTGACTCCAAAGCCAGGGCTCTTTCCACTAAGCCACACTGGAAGGTGTGGGAAAGGGGTTGGAGGTGAGATAGACAAGACTGGGGCCTAGTGGAGCTAAAGGAACGGAGTGTGTCGGTGGAGCTGTAGTAGGAGATTAATGAGGTGAGGTAGGATGGGACTCAGTGCTTTAAAGCCATTGGTAAGGAGTTGATGTAGAGGTGGATGGGCAGCTATTGGAGGTTCTTGAGGACTGGGGAGACATGGACTGAACATTTTTGTTGATAAATGACAAACGCTTAGTACAGTGCTCTGTACACAGTAATCACTCAATAAATACGATTGAATGAATGAATGGCTTTTTTAAATTCCCATGTGTATCCAGTAGGAATATATTGAAATCAATATTACACAGCATTAATCTTCAACATCCTACACTTTTATGCCAAGTCCAATTGTCCTTCCTTTCCCCACAGGAAGAGAAGGATTAGAGTCAATCTTGTACATTGAAAGAACATTGTATGCTTTTGCTTTTACCATTTTTCCTTGGCACCTGTGGCAGTGGAAGAGTCTGGGAGCACAAAAACCAAAGACATTCTTTCATGCACCACAAGTTCCAGAGTGCCATGCATGCACTAACTGCGTATTTAGCTTGCACCAACCCCAGAAGGGATAGTCCTGGGGTTTAAAAGGATCAAAACAGCTGAGGGAGTTCATTCGAGGTAAGCTGAATGGCATCAATGTGGGCTGACCAAATAGCCAGTTAGTTAGGGTATTTATTAAGCTCTTTACTATGTGACAATCCCAATTTCATGTTGGTGACATATTTTACTAATATTGCTCAGAACAGCCTACAAACAGCCTCAGAATAGTCTCTCCCCCCTCCCCCTCCTCCCCCTCCCCATCCCCCCACCTTACCTCCTTCCCCTCCCCACAGCATCTGTATATATGTTTGTACAGATTTATTACTCTATTTTACTTGTACATGTTTATTATTTTATTTTATTTTGTTAATATGTTTTGTTTTGTTGTCTGTCTCCCCCTTCTAGACTGTGAGCCTGCTGTTGGGTAGAGACCGTCTCTATATGTTGCCAACTTGTACTTCCCAAGCACTTAGTACAGTGCTCTGCACATAGTAAGCATTGAATAAATATGATTGAATGAATGAATGAATACAAAAGTCCAGGAACTAAGGTCAGTCTATCTTAGGCCTCTTAGGCATCCTTAAAATCCCTCCCACCCGCCAAGACATATAGGGGGTAGGGACTGAGCAGGATCCATCATGGGGTGAATGCATATTGGCTCTGGCTGAGACCAACAGAGGGACTGACTACCAATCAATCAATCTACCAGCTTGTGATTCTCTGGAAGGGAGAATTGGAGGGATTGTGGGAAGGAAGCATCTTAGGAAGCAGAATGCCCTAGTGGATAACCACCAGTAGAGAATGAGAAAACCAGGATTCTAATCCTGGCTCTGCCACTTGTCTGCTGTGTGACCTAAGGCAAGTCGCTTAACTACTCTGCCTCAATGGCCTTATCTATGAAATGGAGGTTTAAGACTGTGAGCTCCACGTGGGACATGGGCTGTGTCCAACCTGATGAGCTTCTATCTACCCCAGTGCTTAGTACAATACCAGGAACATAATAAGCGCTTTATAAATACCATAAAAAGCTCCTTTACTCACCCAAGTGTCCCCAGAACCCCACTGCTTATATAAAAGAGGCCTCCAGTCCTGCATTTTCATTTGACAGTTACATTATCAGTCTGCCTCATGCTTCACTAGTTAAGAAGAAATGCCATGAAATGAAAATAAATAACTTCCTATAAGGTCACCAGATTTATATTCGTTACGTTGCAGAACATCATCTCCTACCATATTGTAAATGATGCCATTTGAAACAACAGCTAATGTTCCTCTCTATTTATGTTTCCTTTATTCACATGAAGCGTTACTGCCAGGGTTCTAATTGGATTTAGGGCTTCCAAACCAGATGCCTCCGTTCAAGTAAAGCAAATGGTGAAATCATTTTTCCAGTTCATCCAGGTTTAGCCCACCCCATGCCCTTTCCTTAGGATCCAGAAGACCTTTAATTCATTCTCACACACAGCTATAAGGTAGCTAGCTCTTCATGCATTCAGGGATAATCATCCTTCTCTCTCTGAGGTTACCTTGAATTACAAGTATGCCCATCTCAAAAATCTTTCCTATTAGAGCTTGCTCAATTATGAATCTATTAGTCGAGATTGTGTTTGTGAGGGGCCACTTACAACATTATAATTGTAGGCAGATAAACATTTACACTATAAAGCAAGGTATCTCTTACAACAAAAGCAGCATCAATCGGGATTGATTTCATTGGAGAAATTGAATACCCACAAAATAATACTGTTGATTTTTCTTTAGGGACACAATTGCATTTCATTGTTGCTTCACTAAATTAAAAATGGTATCAAGTTGGCAGTAAATTCTGGATTGTGTTCCTGAGAAAACTATAAAGGCCATTTAGAGGCCAAGAACTCATATATATTAACAGAAATAATTTAGACAGAAAGTTCACAAAATCTGCTTTCATTCCAGGAAAGTTTGAGTCTCATCTTTTGTATCAATGTTTGTGGAAAAAGATATCCTTGTTTGCTTAATGACTCATCAGATGACTGCTATCCTGTCTAGGTTTAACTGTGGCTAGTGGATATGGGTTTAATGATTTCGAGTTTAAGAATATTTGGATTTTGTATTTCATATAGCAAAGTTGGATCTTTTCCAAATGAGGGCTTGTTTCTTCAAATGATTGCCTGAAGCTACTTCTACTGACTCATCATTTGGGCTCTGGGGAATTTTAAGTAGAGGACAATCAACAATTCATTTTCATTTTCTTTTAAGTACCTAGTAAATTATATATTCCTCTAGGCTCCCTCCCCTTATCCCAGGTGTTCATGCTCCACTTGGTCCCCTTACCCAACTTCCCTTTTCTTGGTGCAAACATCAATGTCCTCAACACCACTCTCTCCTCTGAGCTCACAGCCTCTCTGCCCACTTTCCCTTTGTCAGTTTTTCACCATCAACCCCAAACATTGAATCACAGTCCTCTTCCTCCTCCCCTGATCTTGCACTGTGGAGCATAATGGCTCAATTCCAGGCCCCAGTCTGACTTTACCCACTTCAAATTCACCCTTATATGTTATTATCATTATTATTCTATCTGTTAAGTGTTTACTGTGTGTCAAACACTGTTCTACGCACTGGTATAAATACAAGTTAATCGGGCCAGGCACAGTCCTAGTCCCACATGGGGCTCACAGTAAAAGTACGAGCGATCAGGCCTTGAATCCCCCCTTTTTCCAGAGGAGAAAACTGAGGCACAGGGGAGCCAAGTGACTTAACCCAAGGTCACACAGCAGTCAAGTGGTGGAGTCAGGATTAGAATCCAGGTCCTCTAATTCCCAGTTCCATTCTTTTTCCACTAGGCCATGCTGCTCCTCTATATAACTCAGCTATAATTCAGCCCTCTTTCTACATAGCCATATTACTGCTCCTTTCTCATCAGCTCCCGTGTTCATTGCCCCACCAATTATTCAATTAGCTCTCTCCATCCTCGAGCATGGTCTAATGGAAAGAGAACATTGCTAAGAATCATGAGACCGTGGTTCTAGTCCTTTTTCCACCACTCAACTGCTACATGACCATGGGCAAGTTGCCTAGCTTAGTTTCTTCATCCGTTAGTTGGGAATAGAATATCTGCTCTTCCTCTCAGACTGTGGGCCCTATTTTGGGCATTTATTAAGTGCTTACTATGTGCAAAGCACTGTTCTGAATCACTGAACACATGAATCATGGGAGATGAAATGTGAGTCCCAATGCAGGACTCATCTACTTGTTTTGTTTTGTTGTCTGTCTCCCCTTTCTAGACTGTAAGCCCGCTGTTGGGTAGGGACCGTCTCTATATGTTGCCAACTTGTACTTCCCAAGTACTTAGTACAGTGCTCTGCACACAGTAAGCGCTCAATAAATACGATTGAATGAATGAACGAATGAATGAATATTGTGAATCCTTAGAGGATACCTAGAGGATCATCCTGGTTAATTAGGTTGTGCTTATAGCCAGAATGCTTTGAAACCAAGAACTCATTTTACCTGTGTCCCCTGGGAACCTGTTCAGTTATTATATCTGAAAGATTAAAACAAGACTTTCCTAAGGATTTAGACTTCAAGAAGGTACACATAACATATTTCATATAAGCTTAATCTCCATTTCAACATTTTCTCTATATTTCAATAGGTCAACCTGACCATCTTTAATTGATGCCATAATTTCCTTAGAATTCTATGCAGAATTTTCACTGAAATAATGGATTTTGGAATTTCCTCAGTTTCACTGACATAGTCCTCTCCTGGTTCTTCTATTTCTCAGGCCACTCCTTCTCGCTTTATTTCGACATTTTCACCTCCGCCTCCCACCCTCTAACTCCATCTCCCACCCTGAAGGCTCAGTTCTGGGTCTCCTCTTCTACATCTACACTCACTCCCTTGGAGAACTAATTTGCTTCCATGCTTTCAACTAAATAAGATTCCCAAATCTACCTCTCCAGCCCTGACACCTCTCCTTTTCTGCAGTCTTGCATTTCCTCCGGCCTTCAGGACATCTCTACTTAGATATCCTGCTGAGCCTTCAAATTTATCATGTTCAAAATTCTCCTTTCCCCACCCAAACCCTGTCCTCCCAGCATTTTTCTCATCACTGTAAACCACATCACCATCCTCCTTGTCTCATAAATCCAAAACCTGGGTGTTATCCTCATCTTTCTTATTCAACCCATATTCTATCACCAAATACTGTTGACTCTCCCTTCCCGACATCTCTAGAACCCACCCCTTCCTCTTAATGAAACTAATATCATGCTGTTCATATCCTGCCTTGACTCAACCTCCTCGATGACCTCTCTCCTTCCTGCCTCTCCCCACTTCAGTCCATGCTTCACTTTGCTGCCCACATCATTTTTCTAAGTTCAGTCTATGTCTCCCCACTTCTCAAAAACCTCCATTGATTGCCCATCCATCTCCACATTAAACTGAAACTCTTTCTTTTCTACCAGATTTTAAGTATTCTCCTCCTCCTAACTTACCTTGCTGATCTCCTGCTACATTCCAATGTGCACACTTCATTCATCTAATACCAACCTACTACTGTATCTCAATTTCCTGTATCTTGCTGCCTAAATTATTACCCACATTCTCCCTCTGACCTGGAACTCCAACCCCCTTCCTGTCCAACAGATCACACTGTCCTCACCTTCAAAGTCCTCCTAAAATCATATCTCCTCCAAGAAACCTTCCCTGACTATCCTCTCATTTCATCACCCTATTCAACCTTATCCTTATATTCTGCCATTTCTCCTACCTGTAACTTATTTTAATGTCTGCCTCGTCTTAGTTGTAAGCCTGTTTCAGGCGGGGATTGTACTTATCAATTCTGTTGCATTGTGCTCTCAAAGCACTTAGTACAGTGCTCTGCACAAAGTACAGGCTCAATAAACACCACTGATTGATCGATTAATTATGGGGAAAGCCTTTTTAAGGCAAACAAATTCCTTTAAGCTCTTTCCATTCATAAATCACATCTACAAATGTGATTTTGGATGTGATGGAAATTGACCCTTATTTTAAAAGTGAAACAAAATAGACAGGTTATTTAGTAGAGATCAGGCCCACATGACTCCTCTCCCTTAAAACTCTCTCTCTCAACCCCACTGCATCCAACAAGGAAGGAATATTGCCTTCCATCTCTCTCCTGCCATTCCTGCCCAAACTCCCTGAATGAGCTATTTACACCTGCTGCCTCCATTTCTCCTCCTCCTCTTTCAGTCCCACAAGCCTCTCTAGCACAGTGACCTGCATAGAATAAGTGTTCAATAAAATACTCTTGATTGACTGATCCAAGTCCTAGAGCCTTAAAAAAAATAAAATAACTCAGACATACTGTGCTATTCAAATACTAACTAAACTGTTCTCAAAAGGAATAAGGCCAGGAAGTGCAATCTCGTTTAAGGAGCCCTGAGTTCTAGTCACAGGTGAGCTGGAGGGCTGTTCTGTAACCTTAGTGGCCATTTTAATCTCTCTGGGCCTCAGTTTCCCTATTTCTAAAATGGGATAATTCCTGCTTCTTACCTCAGAACGTCAAGATAATTGACGGGAAAGCTCATTGGAAAAATAAAAGCACTAGACTCATTCAAGATACTATTATCAAAGGAAGCCCGGTCGGGGAATTGAAATGAATGGCTTTACACAATTGGGAAAACATGAACAGGACAACCTGCCATGGAGGAAAATGAGAGTTTTGCCACCAAGCCCTCATTCTAGCCTGCAGAGTGTAAACAGGAATGTCATGCCAGAGAAGTCCAAATGGACAATTAGTTCCAGTGGCCAAAGTCTGGCACTAGTGAATAGCAGATTATTAAGGGTAAGCCAAAGAAAAAAAATTATCACGCACCTGACCATTAACGTGATCCTGTGGCATGGGAGAATCTTTCTAGCACCATCTGGTTATCATCTCTCAAGCATGAGAATCGATGGACCTTGGGGTTTTTATTGCAGCTAGGATAATTGCAGATGCTATTCTTATCCAAATTAGGTCAATTTTTGCCCACAGCTAAATGCATGCAGTTCCCATTGACTTTAATGGGAGATCATTGGGCTTAAGTCACTGACAAGAGGATTTGGCCTAATGTTTCTAATTGCTTTAGGAATGTTAATAAGCCCATTTGAGTCAGTCCTGCTCTGTTCTGAGGGAGCTCCACTGGTTATTTATCCATTTGCCTTAAAAAAATATCTCCATTTATCCTTTTTGCATGCTCTGTACTTCCATTTACTAACTGGGTCTCTTCCTCGATGAGAGGTAGAATTGGTAGAATGGAAGATTTTTTGGAAACAAAGCAGGCAGGATTAAGAATAGGATTTTAATAACCAATATTCTGAAGACTGTGGAAAGGGAATATTCAGAAAGGTTGGAAGCCAAAATGTATTAGGAGTTGCCTTTCTCCAGTAATTGCAAGTGTAATTTAGAGAGAATAGGAAGAATCATAGCACATTAGAGGCTTTTTAATTGTGTTTTTGCTGAATGTACTACCTTAAAGAACAATCAGTGGGAGGGAGGAAAGGAGAGTGCAGAGATCCTAAATATACAAAGAGACTGACTACTGAAAAACAAACCCTGGCAAAAACATGTGTATATCTAAAATGGAAAGGATCAGTGAAAACAAACAGGCACACGATTTTTCCACACCAAAGATACCTTTAAAAGATCCCACCAAATTTGGAGCTGTGTTTTAAAGAAGCATTCAGTGCCTTTAAGGTAAACTTAGCTTCAGAATTTGGTCCGTAAACATTTCAGCCTGATAAATCCTCAAGAGCCATCTCATGTGTGATTAAGCTAAATTGCTCTGACTATTCGCAGCCTAGCCATTAGTACACTTACTACTCCTTTAGCAAACATTGCAAATACCTTCCTTATTCTACGGAGAAGCAGTGCGGCTTAGTGAAAAGAGCATGGGCTTGGGAATCAGAGGTCATGGGTTCTAATCCCGGCTCTGCCACTTATCAGCTGTGTGACTTTGGGCAACACTCTTCTCTGTGCCTCTGTGACCTTATCTGTAAAATGGGTATTAAGACTGAGCCCCACATGGGACTAGAGCATGGGCTTGGGAGTCAGAGAACGTGGGTTCTAATCTTGGCTCTGTCACTTAGCTGTGTGACCTTGGGCAAGTCAGTTAACTTCTCTGTGCCTCAGTTAATGCATCTGTAAAATGGGGATTAAGACTGTGAGCCCCACATGGGACAACCTGATTACCTTGTATCTGTCCTAGTGTTTAGAACAGTGCTTGGCACATAATAAGTGCTTAATAAGTACCATTATTATTATTTTTCTTCCCCAGTGCTTATTATAGTACCTGGACATACTAAGTGCTTAACAAATACCATAACAAAAGTGGAAAAATTTTTGTGGAAGGAAGAGGAACTCACCAGTGCTTCTTCTCTTGCTCCAGTGTAGCTCTGGGTGCCTGGCCAGGCACCAGGGCTGGGCCTGAGCAGCTTTAGGGAGAGGGAGAGGAGGACAGAACTGTGGGGAAGTGAAGCACATCCAGCTAGAAAGCAGCCATTTCTCATGCCCCGACTCCAAATTCCTTTGAGGAGTGTCCTTCCTTCCTGCAGGGGATTCATCAGGCGCCATCCTGGTGTGTGAGACCAATCGAACAGATAAGCACTGCAAAAATAATAATAATAATGATATTTATTAAGTGCTTACCATGTGCACAGCACTGTTCTAAGTGCTGGAGGGGTACAAGGTAATCAGGTTGTCCCACAGGAGCCTAAAAGGCTTCACCCCCATTTTGCAGATGAGGGAACTGAGGCCCGGAGAAGTGAAGTGACTTTCCCAAAGTCACACAGCTGAAAATTGGTGGAGCTGGGATTTGAACCCATGACCTCTGACTCCAAAGCCCTGGCTCTTTCCAATGAGCCACGCTGCTTCTCCTTTGCTACTGTGGAAGGGTCCTGGCCCCACTGCCGCAGTTCCTTGCCCGGGATTCTGGAGCCCTCCTGGAGTCCCGGCAGTGGGCAAAGTGGGCAGGCAGCCATTTGGCACAGCACATCTATTTGGGAACAGGAATAATCCCTTCAGCTACCCAGCGTGGCCAAGTGGAAAGAGCCCGGGCTTAGGAGTCAGAGGTCATGGGTTCAAATCCTAGCTTCACCACTTGACAGCTGTGTGACTTTGGGCAAGTCACTTAACTTCTCTGTGCCTCAGCTACCTCATCTGTAAAATGGGGATTAAGACTGTGAGCCCCACGCGGGACAACTTGATCACCTTGTATCCTCCCCAGCACTTAGAACAGTGCTTTTCACATAGTAAGTGCTTCACAAATGCCATTATCATTACCCTGATGAGAGCTACAAAAGCAGCAACGGCATCCTCCTCCATCACCTCGGCTGCTCTCACTGTTTAGTTCCCTCAGGCTGGGTCCCAGCCAAATCCCCTTTCCAGTGAGCCACCTCCCATACTGGTGCCGTCTTCCCTTACCTGCTTCCAGTGCTGTTGCTTCTATTGCTGAACTGCCGGCTGTGAGGGTACGGAGGGGAAGCAGTTTTAATGCACAGGAGCAGCAGAGGGAAGATAGCTTGCCCCCACGGGACTCAGGTGTGGGTTGTATCCCACCAGCTGGGGCCAGGAGTAGAACAGCAATCTCCGGTTCCAGTCCCTATGCTGGTTCTGGGTTCACAGTGAGCTTGAAATGGTCCCCCCCGCCCCCCCGCACTGCCCTACCTCCTTCCCCTCCCCACAGCACCAGTATATATGTTTGTACAGATTTGTTACTATATTTATTTTACCTGTACATATTTACTATTCTATTTATTTTGTTAATGATGTGCATCTAGCTTTATTTCTATTTATTCTGATGACTTGACACCTGTCCACATGTTTTGTTTTGTTGTCTGTCTCCCCCTCCTTAGACTGTGAACCCGTTGTTGGGTAGGGACCGTCTCTATATGTTGCCAACTTGAACTTCCCATGCGCTGAGTACAGTGCTCCGCACACAGTAAGCGCTCAATAAATACCAATGATTGAATGAATGAATGAATGAAGGGAAGTCAACACCCCCTTGGCACAATTATATGGAAGGCTTGTTTCCCCAAGTGTCCTCCACAGTCCCACAAAGTGGGACTTAAACTCTGGGGTAGATACATGATCATCAGATCACATAGACCCTGTCCAACATGTGTTTCAAAATTTAAGAGACAGATAGAGCTGGTGTCATCCCATTTTACAGATGAGCAAACTGAATCTTAGAGCAATTAAATGACTAGCTTAAAATCACAAAGTAGATCAGTGTAGGGCTAGAACTAAAACAAGATCTTTTGACTACTAACCCTATGCTTCATTGCCTCCCCAAGGGGAGAGTGCCTTTTGTTCCATTTTTCTTCATATGTCCCCCAATTCTTATTTCTGATCTAAGCACATTCTAGGTGCTCAATAAATTTCTGATGATGTTAAACTGTGCTCATTTGTGTTATCTCATTAACCAATCAATACTCTTTATTGGATACATATGGTGTACATGCACTGAAGTAATTGCTGGGAAAGTACAATAGAGTTAGGAGACAGTCTAGTGGTGAAGACAGAAATTGAATTAATTTACAGATAGAAGGAAAGTGAAAAATAGTATATGTACATGAATGATTACTTAATTAAGATAAGAAGATAATTGCTAAGGGAAATTGTGAATTCACAAGTGGTCAGGGGGTGAAAAGATGTGTTTTCTGGAAGGCTTTATAGATGGGGTGATCAGATATCTGTTGGGTCTGAGGGGTGAGGAAGTACCAGACAGGAGACACAGTAAGGACAGAAGGGAGGGAGAGGGAAACTTGAGAATGAGGCACAGTGAGTAAATTAGCTTGGGAGGAAAGGATAGTATAAGGTACCGTGCAGTGTGAGAAGAGAACCTATAAGTAGAAAGAAGTTTCTGCTTGGTGTAGAGAGGTAGCCATTGAAGGCCAAACTGTATTTTCGAAAAAATGATTGGAGCAGAAGGGTGAAGTATGAACTAGAGGGGAGAGAGCCTGGAGGCAGGGTGAAGAGTGAAGAGGGCTTTTCAGTAGTCAAGCCAGGGTATAATCATGGCCTGGGCTATCTCACAGTGTGTGCGCAAAACACCTTGAACTTAGGCATCCAGACCTTTTCAAGCTCCGTTGGCCCGATTGCGCCTAGTCCTGGCCCTGTGGACAGCCCTTTGGCCTCTGTACCCCCACAGTACTATATATTGAGCCTCTTTAATCCTTTTGGGTCTTTGGGCAACAGCCCTCACTGTCCTAATGCTAACAGTGCTCCTGATGTGATTTCCCTCTCTAGACTGTGAGCTTGTTTTGGGCAGGGAATGTGTCCATTTTGCATTGTACTCTCCCAAGCACTTAGTACAGTGCTTTCCACACAGTAAGTGCTCAATAAATATGATTGAATGAGTGAATGATCCCTGCTTTTTTAGGAATATGCAGCCTACCACAGTCACATGTAAAACGAGCATTAGGGGATTCTGAATGCCTAAATAAATGGTAGCATATTCACACTCGACCACATGTCAAAAGCGTGTATTGGGATTGTAATGTTGGTTCAAAGGTCTGGATTAATGAACGGGGAGAGCCTACATAAGGAAGAGGATTTCAAGATAAATTCTAAAGGAAAGGAAAAATGATGACAAAACCTAAAATTCAAACAATATTATTATCATAATCATCATCACTGTATTTTTGTGTGTTTTCTATACACTGAGCACTGTCCTAAGTGTGGGGATGTGTGTGTGTCTCACCTCCTCCAGGAGGCCTTCCCAGACTGAGCCCCCTCCTTCGTCTCCTCCTCATCGCCCTCCCCCTCACCACAGCCTTACCTCCTTCCCCTCACCACAGCACCTGTATATATGCATATATGTTTGTATGTATTTATTACTCTATTTTATTTGTACATATTTATTCTATTTATTTTATTTTGTTAATATGTTTTGTTGTCAGTCTCCCCCTTCTAGACTGTGAGCCCACTGTTGTGTAGGGACCGTCTCTATATGTTGCCAACTTGTACTTCCCAAGCACTTAGTACAGTGCTCTGCACACAGTAAGCACTCAATAAATACGATTGATTGAATGAATGAATGAATGAATGAATGAATGAATGGGGTTAGATACAAGTCAACCAGGTTGGTCCTAGTTCCTGTCCCATGTGGATCTCACAGTCTAAGTAGGAGGGAGAAAAGGGATTGGATCCACATTTTACAGTTGAGGAAACGGAGGCATAGAGAAGTGAAATGACTTGCCCAAGGTCACATAGTGGCAGAACTGGGTTTAGAAGTTAGGGAACCTGGGTTCCCTAACTTCCAGGCTCATGATCTTTCCACTAAGCCTAGTCACAGAAGTAGTAATTCCCCAGTCTTCTAATACCCAGTCCTCTAATTTCCATCTAGGCAGGTTGTTTCCAGAGGACAACAATGTTTTCTTCAACAACCCCCTCATTGGAGCAGAGAATTTACCCTCCAGTACTAGTAATGATAGTATTTACCAAGCATTTACTGTGTTCAGAGCATTGTACTAAGCACTGGGAAAGAATACTCAGGTAGAAATTAGACACAGACCCTATCCCTCAAGGGGCTCAGAATCTGTGAATATAGTTAGGGGAGAAGGGACTGAAGACAGTCACATCAGGACCAATGAAACAATCAAACACTAAAAAGTAGAAAAGACAAGGACAAATATAAATTTAAATATATATATACATAATATATATATTATGTATATATATATATATAAAAATATAATATATATATATATATATACATAAAACCAAAACAAGAGTCAGTAGGGTGGTCTGGCTAGGAGAGATGAATTTCAGGCTACTTGCTGAAAACACAAAGGGAGGTGCAAGGTGGCAGTTACCTGATGTTTCATTCAGCTGCAGTGGAAGGAGTCTGAGAGCCTTGAGGAGGAGTTCTCTTCCCTTGGCCCGATGTGCACAGAGATGGTGGCATCAGGGGCCCTGGGTGATGGGGAGGGAAAGCAGTTCTTCCATTCCTGGTAGCCTGCAATGTTTTGATCAGCGGAGCAAAACCCCTGCCATTGTGTAAGAACAGTATGGTGGGCCCTGTAAACCACACAAAAGCATTTCCATATAGACATTCTTACTTTATTTAATGGTCCCCTGCTCAGATATGCCTTGTGTAAAGACTCATTCTGAAGCTAGGCAGTCTTGGGCAAATTCAAGGGCTGCTGGAAAAGCATCTGGAAGCACCCACCTGCATGATGAAGCTTCCCATGCCAAGAAAAGTAGATCAAAATTAGATTTATTTGTCAAAGGTCCCTGCCTAAAGGAACTTTATAGTGTCCTCAGAATCATTTAGAAAGGGAGAACGCGCTCTGAAATTCTGGCTGGAAACTAGTTGAGAAAGATTTTGTTCTATAGGCCTTTCCATGACCAGGAGAGATAACTCAGATAAAATTTCAACTAGTGCAGAATTCTGCTGGCCTCAGATGAAGGAAAAGGAAATAAAAGATTTCAGACCAGAAGAATTTTCTTCTGCATATTTAAGGATTGACTGGAAAATAGGGATTTCCTTCATGCTTTGCAGCATTCACTGTTCACAGTTCCATCACACATAACAATTCAACACTTCAGATTTTTCAAGGTGATTTCCTTAATTATCATTTCATTTAATTAAGAAATCAATCACTTAAACATTTTTCTGAATCACGGGTTCCTAAAGCTCCAATAAGCCACTCAAAGGGAGGGGTTTTTGGTCGGTTTAAATTTTATTTTTTCATTTAGTGTGACATTTAGTGCGTTTACAATAGGTGAAAGACACAGAAACAATGACAAGTATCTAAACAGATTTCTCACAATGCTGATCAACCTCAACGTAAGGGGAGAATGAGAACTAGGATCGTGTTATTTTTTGTCTAAAATAAACTAGATGTGTAGAAATGTTAAAAAAGAGGGTGCGTTACAAATGCATTACTGAGACAGAAGATATGTGAAAGATGCACCAAGGTTTAAGGAAAGGTGGCTAGAAAGAAAAATGATTTTGAATAATTTTTCCTTTGGAAATGTCAGATCCTAAGGAAGGTGTCTCAAATTCAGAACTGACTTGGTTTTGGAGCAATGAAGTAGACTTTTAATGCTAAAATAGCAATGCTAGTCTTTCTTTTGAACAACCTTTCGACCTTCTGGGATATTCTGAGCTCTTTTTCTTATTTTTGTCATTGAAAGGAAAACTCATTTCTTCATTTTAATTCTATTTCAATTGTTCAACGTCAACGGCGAGACTCAACTTCTTAAAAGTTTGATCCTTTTGTATCATTTCTGTGCTCAAGTAAGTCTCAAGTTATGACATTTGAACAATGCTGAGCAGCCTGTTTTATCCTTGAAATGATAAAGAATAAGTGTTATTCATTTGTAATTATGATGATCATGCATATGCTTTTGGATCTTTCTGAAATTTAGTTTCAGGAAGCACAGAACTTCCAGCTTGCATGGAGACACCAATGTTGTGATTTATTGCATAAAATCTCAGTGCTTAATGCCCTCCCTCCACCCATCTGCCAAACTAGCTCTCTTCCTCCTTCAAAGCCCTACCAAGAACTCACCTCCTCCAGGAGGCCTTCCTAGACTGAATCCCTTTTTCCTCTCCTCCTCCCCCCCTCGCCCTACCTCCTTCCCCTCCCCACAGCACCTGCATATATTTGTACAGATTTATTACTCTATTTTACTTAAACATATTTACGACTCTATTTTGTTAATGATGTGCATACAGCTATAATTCTATTTATTCTGACAGTTTTGACACCTGTCTACATGTTTTGTTTTGTTGTCTGTCTCCCCCTTCTAGACTGTGAGCCCGTTGTCGGGTAGGGACTGTCTCTATATGTTGCCGACTTGTACTTCCCAAGCGCTTAGTACAGTGCTCTGCACACAGTAAGCGCTCAATAAATACAATTGAATGAATGAACTAAATTTTTAAATTATTTGATTTTTTTCATGGTATTTGTTAAGCGCTTACTATGTGCAAAGCACTGTTCTAAGCCCTGGGGAGGTTACAAGGTGATCAGGTTGTCCCACAGGGGGCTCACAATTTTAATCCCCATTTTACAGATGAGGTAACTGAGGCACAGAGAGGTTAAGTGACTTGCCCAAAGTCACACAGCTGACAGTTGGTGGAGCCGGGATTTGAACCCGTGACCTCTGACTCCAAAGCCCATGCTCTTTCCACTGAGCCATGCTGCTTCTCCTGGGTTAAAAGGAAAGGTTAAGAAGCAGTGTGGCCTATTGGAAAGAGCATGGGCAGGGGAGCCTGAGAATTGGGTTCTAATTCCGTCTCCATCACTTGCCTGCTGTGTGGCCTAGGACAAGTGAAAACTTCTCTGTGCCAATTAGTATCATGGATGATGATGATGATGTGCTTCCGTTTCCTCAACTGCACAATAGGGTTTCAATATCTGCCCTTTCTTCTACTTAGACTGAGCCCCCCATATGGAACAGGAACTGTATCCAGTCTGATTTACTGGTTTATACACCAGCACTTAGAACAGTGCTTGAAACATAATAATAATGATCATATTTGTTAAGCGCTTACTATGTGCGAGGCATTGTTCAAAGCACTGGGGGATTACAAGGTGATCAGGTTGTCCCACGTGGGGCTCACAGTCTTCACCCCCATTTTACACATGAGGTAACTAAGGCACAGAGAAGTGAAGTGACTTACCCCAAGTCACACAGCTGACAAGTGGCAGAGCCAGGATTAGAACCCATGACCTCTGGCTCCCAAGCCTGGGCTCTTTCCATTGAGCCATGCTGCTTCTCTAAGTAAGAGCTAAACAAACTCCATCATTCTTACTATAATTATTGTTATTAATATTAACAGAGTTGCTACATACGTTGCATGAAACTCACATGAAACTCAGAGTTTAGAGGACTGTAACACAACCACAATTCCCTCCCAAGCAATGTCATCTGTGAAGATAAAGAATGCTAATATACATACACATACAAACACTACCCCCTCAAAATATACACACTGATAGAAAGGAACCAGAGTGGGGATAAAAAGAATTATGGATAATCCAGATCTCAGAGTTCTCCTGAGCAGAATTTGTTCAAGAGATAATTATGTTGGAATAAATAATAGTAATGATAATAATTATGGTATTTGTTAAGCCCTTACTAAGTGCTAAGCAGTGTTCTAAGCACTGAGGTGGCAGGTAATCAGGTTGTGCCAGGTGGGGCTCACAGTCATAATCCCCATTTTACAGGAAAGGTAACTGAGGCAAAAAGAAGTGAAGTGACTTGCCCAAGGTCACACATCAGACAAGTGGTGGATCCAGGATTAGAACCCACGTCCTCTGACTCTGAAGCCCATGCTTTTTCCACTAAGTCCCACCATTGGAAGAGATAGTTTGAACCTTTTTTTTTGCTTCCAGTGCCCTGTTGGCCAATTGGAAATCACCAGAACTGTGTCTGAAAAAAACAAAAAAAGAAAAATGTGATGATCGAGTTTGTCTTTGAGAACGATGGATAAAGCTTTGGTCCTGAATTGTTTTTCAGGATTCTTTCTGGGTCTGCCTCCTCGTGGAATGTGTGAGGTGGTCTCTGATCAGAAATCATCACCCATTGCAGCATAGGCCCAGTGAACAGAACCAGGCTCTGAAGCCAGACCACCTGATTCCCGGATCATTGTCAATCACAGGACAGAAGAGCAATGTAATTATTTCAAAAAGACCATTTTGGACTCACATTTTGAAAGGTTTAGGATTTCTTTGTTTATTGAAAGTTGGTCACTTGAAACTCTAAATGCTACAGGTTTGTGTGTGTGTGTGTGTGTGTGTGTGTGTGTGTGTTTGTTGTCCTACTTACTACAGGGAGAACATTGTCTTTTAGCTGGCATCGCTCGTTCTCTGGGGCTTCCTTTTCACCTCTGGCAGCTTAATAAAGAGGCTTGGCTTATCTCCTCTTCACCTCCACAGCACAGGTTGTTATTGCCAACCTCCAGATAAACTGAGCTTTGTCTCCGGAGGCCGAAGAGTATGTGTGAAATGTGGGCAACAGGAAAGAAAACTCTATTTGAGAACTATATGTGATTAATCACCAATGATACTGCCTAGAATTCTTTTTAGGTTTCATTACATAACACTCCTGACTAATCCCCCCCGAAGGGCTTTGATTTGTAACAAAGTTGCAGCGAACAATATTATTTCAGAACAAAACAATGTACTTCTTGCGAACACAAGACAGTAAATACACAGAGGGTAGATTCCAAGGAATTAAATAGATAAAAATTCAATTTGATCAAGTTAATTATACTCTGAAGACTTTTCCTCTTTGACAGAACCTAGTATCGTATCCCTTCTATACAAATGGTTAGTATGAAAAGGTGGGGTTCATGCACTCCTTTAAACATCATTCCTTTTGATTTAGGAGATGTTCTCTGAAATAAAACAAAATGTTCTCATCATTGGCAAGGAAAAGAACAGGATAAATTAAGTAAGCCCTTAGTTATCTGGAACTTCATGGTCCACAAACTCTGGTAGTAGCAATAGTAGCAGTAGTAGTTGTATTTATTAAGCACTTATAATTATAACTCTGGTATTTGTAAATACTTATGATGTGTCCAGCACTGGTTTAAATGCTGGGGTAGATACAAGTTAATCAGGTCAGGCCTGTTCCACAACGGTCTTACAGTCTATATAGGAGGGAGAACAGGGATTGAATCCCCATTTCACAGTTGAGAAAACTGAGATTCAGAAAAGTTAACTGACTTGTTCAAGGTCACACAGCAAGCAAGTGGCAGAGTTAGATTAGAACTCAGGTCCTCTAACTTCCAAACCCAGGCTTTTTCCACTAGGCCACACTCTTCCCATTTAGTGTGGGAGAAAACTCAAGGGTGAGCGTTACGTATGGGGCCTGTCCCTCAGGGGGCTCACAATATAAAAATAATGGAGCAGGGATGGGGCTGGTGAAAGACATTCAAGGAGGAAAGAGAGAAATGAAGACACAAAATCCATCAGTGGTTTTTATTGAGTGCTTACTGTGTGAAGAGCACTGTCCTAAGTGTTTGGTGCTTCCTGTGTGAAGAGCACTGTACTAAGTGCTTTGTAGAGTTCAATACAACAGAGTAAGGCTGCATGACCTTGTGGATAGAGCACGGGCCTGCGAGTCAGAAGGACCTGGGTTCTAATTCCAGCTCTGTCACTTGTCTGCTGTGTGACCTAGGGCAAGTCACTTAACTTCTCTGTGCATCAGTTTTCTCATCCGTAAAATGGGGATTAAGACTGTAAGCCCATCTGGGACAGGGAATGTGTCCAACCTGATTAGCTTGCATCTACCCCAGCGCTTAGTATAGTACCTGACGCATAGCAAATACTTAACAAATACCATTAAAAAACAACAACAGAAAAAGCCCAAGTTGATAGACATGTTCTCTGACCAGAATGAGCTACTGGAGGAGGGGGATCAATACAAAATAAAAATAAAGGGAGAAGGAAGGAGGACCAAGGACGGCACATTGCAGGGACAGCATGGAACTCTAGAAACCAGCTACTCAGGGCCTTCCCACCATATTTGGGCATATTTGTTCAATTGATTCCTAATGTAGAAGATTATAAAGTTTGACTACCCTGGACCATTGGCATCAACCCTCTACTGATCGGATTAGAGAGAACAACCTTTGAAAAGGAATGCTTCAATGCAGATTATTGCATAATTCAGTTACTCTTCTTCAGCCCTCTTCAGACTCTTGAGCAGCAACTCCTCACCATCAGTTTTAAAGCAGGAATTTAGTTCTCTGCCCCTAGCTAGGTTTGCTCATCTCCCACTAAAACCCAGCCCTTCACACTTTGCTCCTTTAATACTGACCCTACTCATTGTGCCACAGTCTCACTTATCACAGTCAATCGCTTGTTTCATCCCCTCCTTCCTGCCTGGAACTCTCTCCCTTTTCATATCTGACAGACTACCACTCTCCCCATCTTCAAAGTCTTACTAAAATTCTATCTCTTCCAGGAAGCCTACGGTGAGTAATTCCTCATCTCCTCACCTTTTTTACCCTGCCTTCTGCATCACCTATGCACTTTGTCCTACCCCTTTAGAGAAGCAGCGTGGTTCAGTGGAAAGAGCCCGGGCTTGGGATTCAGAGGTCATGGGTTCTAATCTCAGCTCCGCCATTTGTCAGCTGTGTGACTTTGGGCAAGTACTTCACTTCTCTGTGCCTCAGTTCCCTCATCTGTAAAATGGGGATGAAGACTGTGAGCCCCATGTGGGACAACCTTGATTACCTTGGATCCCTCCCAGCGCTTAGAACAGTGCTTGGCACATAGTAAGCGCTTAACAAATACCAGGAACTCACCTCAGGACACTTATGTACATATCCTTATACTGGGTTTCTTCTCTTACCTGTAATTTATTTTAATGTCAGCCTTCCCCACTAGATTGTAAGCTCCTTGAGATCAGGGATCCTGTCTACTTTTGCTACTGTACTCTCAGTATACAATGCTCTGCATAGAGTAAATGCTCAATAAATGACATTGTTTGATTAATGGATTAAGCACAGCTATCCACAGCCCTGACTCCTAGCTACCTGGTATATTTGATGCCCATTGCCTGAGAATGCTGAATGACAAAGCTTTTACTATGCTGTGTTTTCCAAATCCAGGTAGGAATTTCTCTTTGGACTTAATTAAATAATTAGGGAGAGAAGGCTAGACCCACACACCCAGTGCGTGATGATATATGGAGATGTTAGTGGGTGGGAGGAGGTTCTGTGTGTGTATGTGTCACATATACCATTTGGGGGAGATGCTCACGGAGGGCCGAGGGTAGTTATTGATGCAAACCCTGTTGCTCCACTTTCTCTGTGAAGTCTCCTCATTGTGGCTTTAAAATTGTATTAGGAAGGAGTGGAGGAAGAAGCAGTCCAAATGGTTGTTGGCCATGGAATGCCTTTCCAAGCACCTGCCTCCTTCTCCTCTCTGACTCTTTAGAGGGTAGAGTAGCACCCTTGGATGTCTCAAATAGGGGAGTCCAGCTCACTACATGTAATTGTATCCTATATATGTAATCCTATAACAAGTAATGTGATTGTAATAAATTTCCAACTATGCACTGCTATAAGACACCAAGACTGGGCTCCATGGCATCTCCAAACCATTTGCTTTGTCTTCCCTACTTATTCGCTGCCCCTCTCAGGGTCACACCTGGAGAGTTTCCAGTACTCCATCAGTCTCAGCTAAGGGAGGGAGAGTCAAGCAGAGGCCTACCCATTCCATTCCTAACTTGGGAAGTGGCTAGTGAGTGGAAGGCTACAAGTTTTGCTACAAGTCAAAACTCACCCTTGCTGGGCAGCAGCGGCATGGGAAAGATTCAGGGGTGGAGACTGGAGTTTACTGCGTGAAGGTGGCAATGGTAAATCACTTCCGTATTTTTTACCACAAAAACTCTATGGATACACTAGCAGAATGATTGCAGATGGAGAGCGGGGCATTCTGGAAGAGATGTGTCCATGGTATCGCTATGGGTTGGAAACGACTTGAAGGCATAAGACAATAAAAGACTATTCCGCTAACCATGTAGCAACAGTTCAGACATCCTGCTGTCATTATTCTTCTCTCACATCGCTCCAAGAACATCTGTTTGGCTGAGTATGGTATCTGTGTTGGTGAACTAATGGTCTTTCTGGACCTAGTGATCGCATCTAGCCATTTGATGTTAAGTGGGACTTGTTGATGGCTCTGATGAAGGTCCTGGCCTCCCAGCAATACAGAAGGCTGGATACTACCACAGATTCCATAAAGTGACAGAAGTAAAGCACATTAAAAAAACAAGAGTACAACATCAGAAGCCCTGCACAAATAGTTTACTGAGAAATGCAGAGTGCTGTATGCTACCTGGAGGGATCAGAGTGACTAGAGTCAGATTGCCGTGATTCAGATCTTTAAAATGATCTGCAAATGTGGATAATAATTTCAAGCCCAATGTGTGTCAGTGATGTAGGTTTAATTATTCAGCCCCCCCTCACTGATCTCACTGATATAAAAACTGGCAGAAAAACTATTTGATTTCCCCAAATTCACATACAATCACATGCACATACAGACACACACACACACACATGCACTCACACACACACATGCACACAGACACACAGACACATATACGTCTCTGTACAAGCCAAGGTTGGAATTCAGGAGATTTTGTTTTCAAATTTGCATCTGCTTAGAGTTAAAATGAGGTATTTAAGTGTATGTGATCATTTTATTTATCATTTGACTTTTAAAACTAAATTCCCTTGGCAAAGTCTCTGGGCACTTATAAAAGATGAAAAGGTTATACAACGGACTTAATTAAGGGTAAATCAAACAGAAGACACCCAACAGTATACTGAAGGTCAGCGGTTAAAAGCAGGAAGCAGAGGGAATTGCAAAAATAAGGGCTCTCAAAGGAGAACAAGCTGTCTAAGATTGGATCGTCATTCATCCTGTTCCAATCAGAACTGTCCAATTTGCAGCTGTCTGTTCCCTTTCTCGTGACTTTTATGACCACTATGCTTATATAAAATGTTCAGCTGCTTTCCACTCCAGTTTCTACTACGGAGTCCTGTGGCTTATAAGCAGTACCTGTATGTCTTCGGAGGGAAACTATGACTCCGGAGAAAGGGGAGCTGAGCAGTGCCCCGAAAGGACACATGCTAGTCCTGTAGAATACCACAAAAGGCTTCTTATAATAATAGTAATAATTATGATATATATTATAATATATAATTATAATAATAGCACTTTTTAAGCACTTACTGAGTGCAAAGAACTGTACTAAGCACTGGAATAGATAACAGATAATCCTGTCAGACACAGACCCTGTCCCTCATCGTGCTCACAGTCTACGTAGGAAGGAGGGCAGTCATTGAATTCCCATTTTACAAATGAGGAAACTGAGGCACAGAGAAGTTAAGTGTATCTGAAGGAGCATGCCGCTAATCTGTCATTCCAGGTTGACAGAAGGGCACTTGGTGTTTGTGAGTGTCATCAGAGCTTACCCTTGTCTTTGGGGTTTCCTGAGGGTGAGAGTGTGGAGATTAGTGAGAACATCAGCTAGGGAATCAGCAGATCTGAGTTGAATTCACAGTCCTGTCTCTTGATATAGGCTGTTGCAGAATACTGATACAGGTGGTGCATCATCTTAGAACAGTCCTTCAGGGTACCACAATGGACTGAAAAGCATACAAGGGCCTCCATAAGAACAGATGAGGATTGGATCAATCGCTTGATTTCATTAGGGCAGAAACATTAGTCATGGGATTCAATATCTGTCCTTCCTCCTACTTAGATTCAGAGCCTCATGTGGGACACGGACTGTGTCCAATCTGATTAACTTGTACTTACTCCAGTGCTTAGAACAGTGCTTGACACATAGTAAGCCCTTAACAAATATTATTATCATTATTATTATTATTATTATCGTCATTTTGACTGACTAAATGTTTGGTTTTGACTCATCATTCCCTTGTCTGGAACTCCCTCCCCTTTCATATCTGAGAGACCACCACTCTCCCCACTTTCCAAGCCCTACTAAAATCATATCTTCTCCAAGGAGCTTTCCCTGACTATCCTTTCATCTCCCCATCTATATTTTTCCTCCCTTCTGCATCACCTATGTACTTGGGTCTGTGCCCCTAGTTACTTTTATACTCACCCTACCCTCAGCCCCTCACTATTTATGTACATAGCCTTATCCTCTTTCCCTTCCCCTATCTGTATTTTAACATTGTCTATTTCTCCCAGTAGATTGCAAGCTCCTTGTAGGTAGGGATTGCGCGTACCAACTATATTGAACTCTCCCAAATGCTGAGTACAGTGCTCTACACACCATACACCCAATAAATATTATTGATTGATTGATTCATGTTAGTGCGTATGAGAAGAAAGATGTGTAAAATCACTTCTTTGGGTCGGTAATAGAGGGAAAGAAGAGGAGGGGAATATAAGGTGTATATAACAAATGGTTAAATGTGCCTGACTCCTCACAGCCAAATTCAAAGATGATTTCTTGTTTTACAATGGACTTTTCCCTGACTTCCCCCCAGATACTTTTCTGATGATCCTGGTTGCTGTGCCCTTCCCTAGGTATCTTTAGCAATCGATCAAGGACATTTATTTAATACCTGCTGAGTGAAAAGCATTGTAGTACACACTTGGGGAAGTGCAGGAGAAACAGGAGACATGTTCCCTGCCTTAAAGGTGTAGGTCATTTTGTGTCATCATTTAATCCATTAATTATATTTATTGCGTGCTTACTGTATGCAGATCACTGTATAATGTGCTTGAGAAAGGACAGTACAACAGAGCTGGTAGACAAGATCCCTGCCCATAAGGAGCTTATAGTCTTCAGGGTCCAAAAGACAATAAAAAAGATTTGATAGTGGAAATAGTAGAGTATAAGAATGTTTTACATAAGTGCTGTGGAGGAAAGTGCTTATGGGGCTCAGAGCCAAGTGTATAATTGATACAGAGGGGAGAGTGGTTAGGAAAAATAAAGGCACAAACAGAAAAAGGTCTCTTGGAGAAGAAGTGAATTTTAGGAGTGTTTAGAAGGTAGGAAGAGAAGTGGTTCGTTGGATATGGAGGAGAAGGGAGGTCCAGGCCAGAGGGTGGATATTGGCCAGGGGTTGATGGCGGAATAGATGAGATTGAGAAACACAGAGTGGGTTGGTGTTAGAGGAATGGAGTGTGCAGTTTGGAGTCTGTAGGAGGTCAGTGAAGTTAGTGTGCTGAGTACTGTTGTAGGTGTTTGCAAATATGCAACAAAAGTCAAAGATATGTTTCCTGTACTTGATGGGTTTTAATTCAATGGGGAAGGCAAGCACACCCAAACTGTCCAATGCATGATAGACAAAGGGATAAAATATCAATACAAATGTCAAAATCAAAAGTAAACAATGATATCGGTCAACAGACATAATCAGCAGTGTGGCTCAGTGGAAAGAGCATGGGTTTTGGAGTCAGAGGTCATGGGTTCAAATCCCAGCTCTATCAATTGTCAGCTGTGTGACTTTGGGCAAGTCATTTCACTTCTCTGTGCCTCAGTTACCTCATCTGTAAAATGGGGATTAAGAGTGTGAGCCCCATGTGGGACAACCTGATCACCTTGTAACCTCCCCAGTGCTTAGAACAGTGCTTTGCACATAGGAAGCACTTAATAAATGCCATTATTATTATTATTGTTATTATTAATAATCATGAGTGCTCAGAATGGCTGAAGGTGAGGCTGCAGCAGGAAAATGGAGGAGATGCCATTTCAGGTGGGCTTTGAAGGAAGTGGGGAATATGATTCGGCAGAGTTGAATGAGGAGGGAGCTATCTAGTTCCAAAGAAACCCATTTATTTTTGTGGATAGAAAAGAGAATCAGTTGAGAAGAGGAAGAATTCCTCAGGTTGACTGGGTGGGGAGATTGAGCTGACACATCTGCTGGCTCAGTTTAGGCTGTAAAGTAGAAATAAATTTTCCCGCCTGCTGCAGATGGAAAAAACAAAGGTGTCCAGGCCCGGCTTACTCCAGTAAGCCTCTGAGACTTTGGGGAAAAAAATCAATCAATCAAGAGGATTTATACTGTAAGCTCCTCTCTAGAATGTAAGCTCCTTGTGGGCAGGGAATATATCTAACAACTCTATTATATTGTACTCTCCCAAGGGCACAGTATAGTGCTCTGCACACAGAAAACAGGCAACAAATACCTTTGATTATGGCTAGAACAGACTGTGTGTCTTTCTGTCAGGCTATGAACTAAGGACCCACTCATATTAGTCTTGCCTAATGAACTCTACTTTCCTTTAGTAGTTGTCCTCTGCCATGAATAATTTCAGTCTCTGATGATTAAATTCATCAAAAATCAATGTGAGTTTGACTCTAAGAGATAAACAATGAAATATGCAAAAAGCAATATGGCTTGATTTTCCTTAAAGAAAATCCTCCTCATTATGTACTTTACTCATATAGGCTAAGTCTATGTAAGTATCCTCCTTTGATTCATAAATGAACTTCAGGAGCACATTAGTCATCTTTAATGTCAGCATTAGCATTCTTTGAAGAAATCAGAGTGAGGCAGATGCATTTTCTGACTATGATAGAAGAATAGGCTACCGTACCTACCTTCAATTATATCCCCACATTATGGTTACTTTTGAAAAGAAAAATGCTGCTATTTTTCTAGGGACTTCCATTTCTCAGAATGAATCTTTGGTGTCTGAAGAGAAGAAAAGAATGCAGTCAACTCTGAATCATTCAGATGACGTTGAAAGCTGGGATTTGGAGGTGCATAGAGGATTATCATTGAATTTCCATCCTCTCTAATTTATTCATCTC
This sequence comes from Tachyglossus aculeatus, assembly GCF_015852505.1. Lineage (NCBI taxonomy): Eukaryota > Metazoa > Chordata > Mammalia > Monotremata > Tachyglossidae > Tachyglossus > Tachyglossus aculeatus. Next base: position 25,941,804 of record NC_052075.1, on the reverse strand, counting down.
CCATTACCAAAGATATTCTAGAATAGCTACAACAGCCTCCTCACTGCTTCATTCTCCCACCCCCTCCAGTCCGTACTTCACTCTGCTTTCCTGGACATTTTTCAAAAACATAATCCCCAACACATCTCAAATACGTCCAGTTGTTTCCCATTCCTCTCTGTATCAAGCAGAAACTCCTAATCATTGACTTTAAGGCATTCAATCAGCTCTTTCCATCCTACCTATCCACTCTCTTCTTCGGTTTGCACTCTTTGTTCTTATCGAGTTCACCTATTCACTGTGCCTTGCTCATGTCTTTCCCATTGCCCAAATCTTGCTCACTCCCTTCTGCTTTCCTGGATATCCCTCCCACTTTCCTGGATATCCTTTCCACTTCAAATCCCACAGACTACACAACTCTTTTATTTTCAAAGTCCCTCTGAAAGCACATCTTCCAGTTAGAGGTTAAGCAGTGCACACAGTAAGCACTCAATAAATATGCTTGATTGATTGACTGAGATTACCTCAGTTAACCCCTAGGTTATTTCCCTCTTAAGTCACAAATGTGTTTACTAACTCTGTTGTATTTTGCTCCTCCAGTAACTTAGTTCAGTGCTCTGCACACAGTAAGCCCTCAGTAAATACAATTGATTGATTCAGCACTTCTGCACTGATTTATTCACAAATTCCCATGACACTTAAGTACATGTTGTTCTGACCTTATTTACGTAAGCACGAGTTCATTTACATATCCTCTTTTCTCTTCTCCTGTGCACAAATTATTTTTGTGTATCTTCTCTGCTAGGCTATAAGTCTCTGAGGGCAGTTGACACAGCTACTTTCTCTAGCTTACTCTCCCAATCACTTAGCAGAGTGTTCTGCACACATTACGTACTCAATAAATACTACTGATTGATTGATTGAATTGGCTTTGCAACCTGAAGACATTCTAATTAGTTCATTAGAAATGGTGCTTCAATTAGACCTTTACGGATAAAGAGGTGCTCTTGACTGAGAACATTCAGGGAAGATGGAATTTATCTCGTTGCCATTTTGTGTTTTTAACTCTATTTCCTCCTGGGGATTGGAAGTGGGAGGGATTCTCAAAGCCCATTTCTGCTGGTTGTAATTGTATTTATTATGAAAATGACAGGAAGAGCATTGTCTACAATTCCCTGATTTCCATCACGAAGAAACACAACTTTATTTACATAGAGGGCATCTCTTTGAAAATCAAATGTAATATGCCCGAAACTCAAAAGTCATTTTTATTCCTGAAGTATAAAAATGGAAACTCAGTGCCAGGACTTTCATGAACTCCCTTGCCACACAGCTCTTCAGCAAAGCAGAACTAGGAGCTCCACTTGTATCTATTAGCTATATCACTCTCCAGATAGTTTTTATGCAATAGAAAAAACAAGTTTCTTGAATACATGAATAGGAATAAATGAAGAGGAGCAAACAATTTGAGAAAGAAAAAAAAGTCAAGAAATAAGATTTGGTAAAGGCAGGCGATCTCCAAATTACAGCAGGAGAGGATGGAAGAATCCATTTTACTTTTGAAATATACAAGGGGCAAAACAATTGGAGTTGTCTGTCTGGTGCCTGGGTCAAGTTGGGGACTCATTTCTACTTTAAGAATGTTTAGAATTTTAAATGGAACGAGTTCAGGAGTTTAATTTGTTTACTTGTTCGGCAAAGAGGAACATTCTTTTTCACTGAAAGAAGCTCAAGAAAAGACTCAGGTCTTTTTGAACATCAAATGCTTTTTTTAAAAAAAAAAATGTTTTCTTCTGCATAAAACATCCTGCAAATGAATCCAACTGGTTCAGAAAATAATTTTCCTATAAAATTAAATTGAGTTAGATCTCACAAGAGAAAGAATATCCATCGATATCAAATTTGAGTCTGAGTTTCACAAGAATCTGTGGATGACATTAGGAAAGCCTCAAATGTTTTTCTGCATTGCGGTCTTTCAACTGCTTAGCTCTTTTTTCTACTTTCAAATGCTCCTGCTATACCCAATTGGCCTTCCCCCAGCTAGGACTGTAACTGCCCACAATCAGCTCTCAAAATATTCTCCATCTTCCCCGTCTTTTCCCATGAATCAAAAGAGTCTTGTGTTCATTCAAATAGGTCACTGTGACAGGCATCGCCAAATGGGTATTCATAGAGTGCCCATTTACCTGCCAAGTTATCTCTGTGCTAGAGAAGTGAAAATAAATATTTGCCTCCAAATTCCTTCCTTGGTAAAAGATTCAGAAGAACACACAAGAAACAAAGTTGATAACAAAGTCTCTGTGCAATGTGGGACCTCAATAAGGAAGAGAGTTATTACATTTCAGAGACTGGAAGGAAAAATATGTAGATTTGCCAGGTCTAAATACCTAATAATAATAATGGTATTTGTTAAGTGCTTACTATATGTCAGGCACTGAGCACTGTGGTGGATACAAGGAAATCAGGTTGCCCACAGTCCCTACCCCACGTGGGGCTCACAGTCTTAATCCCCATTCTACAGATGAGGTAACTGAGGCATCTCTTTGAAAGTGAAGGGGCCAGCAGAGACTAGCCTTCCTCCCTCTCTCTGGGCTGGCTCCTGGAAGCTCACAGAGACAGCATTCCCTCCTGCACCAGCAGCTCGCCAGTTCACGTTTCGCCGCTACAGCTGGGGCTTTTCCTCCAACCCCTACCATCGGCAGACACCAAAATCTTTGCTCTTTAAAGTGTTAAATAGTCTCTTAATTTGGTAAAACCGAAAACAATTCCAGTTCAAACCTCCTTTCTGTAGATTTAATGCTTTTTCCCAGGACCCTCTGTATTTTCCTTTAGGTGATCCGGGGCTCACATTCCTCTAGCTCGTTTTCCTCTTCTTTTGGGGTGTATCAGGTTCCAGTCTCACACTCTCTGAGTCCTTCAGGAGTGGGGTCTCTCTCCCTCTCAGGGGCAGAAGCCTAACTCCTCCAGTGTCTTAACCCTGGACCCCAAACCTCCTGGGCAACCCTAACCTTATTCTGGGATCGTCTGTAATCTCTCCTTGTACACTTGTCCAACGAGACTCACACCCCCTGCCCTCCCTAAGTCTTGTTCTCCCCGGTACACAGTTCACAACCTGTCACCTCTAAGATGGCCCACGGTCATCTTCTCCGATTACCTGTACCCTCCCCTACTTCCTCCCCAATCCTTCTCATTGACTTGTTCATCCAAGTTGTAACACTTTCCTCGGGGTGGGCACTACAGAGTGAATCTCCTGACTTTCTTCTTCCCTTTTAAGTATGGGATTCCCCCTGGGTGGGGCATTACATCTTGAAATTGATCTTATAAGTGATGACTGTTCTCGCTGTCACCCATCCCCCTGATCAGAAGATGTGTGGGATGGAAGTGCAACTCATAGGGAATTAAAAAGAAGGATAGAAGGGAAAAGCCTTAAAAAGAAAAAGAAAGATTCCTCACCACACCAGCCCGGTTGTCAAATCAGTGAAGGATACATAAAAGAGAGATGGTATCCCAGGCTTACTGCCCTCCAGTTGACGGGATCCAGATTCTGCTCTATTATAGAGTGAAACTCACTACTGATGTGCAGAGCATGGAGAGATTTAGCACGACACAGACACAAACAATGCAACATAACAATGAGAGTTTACTGCAGCAGTACTTCCAGACTGGAAGGCAGCAACAAACAACGATGCTGCAAAAACTGGTACACCAGAAGTTAGGTTGGAAAGCAGGGTTAAGCTCACTGAGGGACAAACACATCAATGCAGCAAGGAACTATCCTTACATCAGAGAAGCAGTGTGGCTTATTGGAAAGAGCATGGGCGTGGGAGTCAGAGGATGTGGGTTCTAATCCCCGTTCGGCCACTCGGCTGTGAGACCGTGGGCAAGTCACTTCACTTCTCTGTGCCTCAATTAACTCATCTATAAAATGGGGATGAAGACTGTGAACCCACGTGGGACAACCTGATTACCTTGTATCTACCCCAATGCTTAGAACGGTGCCGGGCACATAGTAAACACTTAACAAATACCATAATAAATAATAATAATAATTCCCATTTTAATGGCATTTGTTAAGCACTTATATAAATACCGTAATGATAATAATAATAATAACTTATAATGTGCTAGGCACTGTACTAAGGAATGGGCTAGATACAATCAGGTTGGACCCAATCTACATCCCACATAGGACACTCAGGCTTAATCCCCATTTTGCAGAGGAGGTAATTGAAATTTGGAGAAGTGACTTGCCCAAGATTTAACAACAGACAGGTGGGCAGAGTCAGAATTAGAATCCAGGTCCTCTGGCTCCCAGGCCCTTGTTCTTTTCCACTAGGCCACACTGCTTCTTATCTGTCACACTGGCATAAATAGATAGGATCTCACAATGTATAGGATCATTTCACAAATGAATGACATCTGGAAAGAGATTTCTTCAAGCCTTTTCTGTTCCCAACTTCTCTTTGTGTGGCCTAGAGGAAAGAAGACTGGACTGGGAGTTAGAAGACATAGGAGATAGTCCCAGCCTGGCCACTAGCCTGCTGTGGGGCCTTGGGCAAGTCACTGAACCTTTTCAGGTTTCAGTTTCCATATCTGTAAAATGGGGATGACAGACCATGAGCCCTTTGTGGGACATGGACTGTATCTGGTCTTATAAATTATAGCCTTGTATCTAGCCCCATGCATAGCACAAAGTAAGCACTTGCTAAATGGCTTTTTAAATTATTATTGTTACCATTACTATTTTTGTTTATAATAATAACACTGAAAATGAGACTGGACTACAAGCAGAGAAACATCAAACAAAAGTGAAACTGTTTTGTAATATCTTCAAACATTCAAACAGAAAATTTTTATATGCAAAAAAGTAGGGGTGAATATTGAGTAGAATTTTCTTAATGCTGCTTGGGCACATGGAGGCTACATTTGCTTATGGGCATTCAGTTCTATCAAATGATTTTACTGTTTTAAACATATTCACATGTGAAGAAGCTTTGTGTGCTTGGTATAAGTTGTGTGCTTGGTATATAGTGGAAAGCTAAACCCTGATGACCTTTCACCTTTGGGGAGATGTCTACGATTCAGGCCTAGGGTAATGGCAGCAATATGGGCGGCAGGGAGCACTGAGCAGGGAGAAAGGAAGAGGCTTTAGAGCTCAGTGGATGCTGAACAGATCCTGTTGCTCCTGGAATGACTCTGGGGCTCCTTATGATAGGATTTAGGACTGAAAACCCCTGGGAACAGCACTGTCCCATCTAGCAAAATTGTGTTAAAATAACCATCACTTCAATCCTGGAAGGATGATCTTGCTCCAGGACTCATGTGTGTGTTTGAACTGTACTTTCCAAGTAGTTAGTACAGTGCTCTGCACACAATAAACACTCAATAAATACAATTGAATGAATGAATGAATGATTTCACTGATTTATGTCAAGTTTAGCTCTTGAAGGATAGTGACAAAACTGGTCCAAGAGTCACTGTGACCTCAGTGGGAAGCCTGGATAGACCATCACTTTTCACAAAATTGGTCAACCAGGATCTTCGAATTTCATTCAGTGACTGTGCTAAGAAAATATCCCAGGGGAGATAGGTGGCTGTCAAATTCTGGTGTAGATAATAACTGGTATTTTTAAGCTTTTACTGTGTGCCAGGGACTGTGCTAAGCACTGGAGTAGATTCAATTTAATCAGTTTAGACACAGTCCCTGTCCTAATGTGTTCACAGTATCAATCCCCATTTTACAGATGAGGTAACTGAAGCACAGAGAGGTGAAGCGATTGCCCAAGGTCACACAGCAGACAACTGGTAGAGCTGAGATTAGAACCCATGACCTTCTGACTCTTAGACCCATGCTCTATTTATTTTGCCATGCTGCTTCTCAGATTACAATGTCAACTGATTGAACATAGCCCCTTGAGTGAAAGGCCCTATTTTCTACTTCTCTTATAATTTCCCAAGCTCCCTTAGATTTTGAGCTCCTTGTGGGCAAGGGTCAAATCAATCAACTCTAATGTAGTCTTCTCTCTCAAAAGCCAAGTACAGTGTTCCGCACATAGTAACCGCTCAATAAATATCACTGATTGATTGACTGATCTCTGTTTCACATAGTCAGTGCTCAGCGCTCAATTGAAACTGTGACTACTGCTACTGCTGCTGCTACTGATAATGATGATGATGAAAAGTGGTTCTATGGATCTCAATCTCTATGCCTATCCCTTCCCCTTCACTTCCAAGACCAGTTAGGAATTGCCTCTCTCCCTCCTCCTCTCCAGGACTGCTTTTCCGGGTAATGTTCTGGGGGAAAAGCATGAGCCTGGGAGTTATAAGACCTGGGTACTAATCATGGCTCCACCACTTGTCTGCTATGTAACTTTGACCAAGTCACTTAACTTCTCTGTGCCTCAGTTACCTCATCTGTAAAATAGGGATTAAAGTTGGGAGCCTTATGTGGTTGATTAACTTGATTACCTTGTATCTACCCCAGCACTTAGTACAGCACCTGGCACATAGTAAGCACTTAACTAATGCTATTAAGAAAAATTACTTCCCAGATACCAATTGTTTAGAGAGGAGAATTCTCTGCCCATATATGGCCCTACAAGTCCAGAGGGTGGTGGGGAAAGTGACAGAGCATAGGAATAATTGTTACTGTTCCCCTGACCCCACCTTCCTCATTCAGTCAGGCATTGTAAGTCTAGAAAGCCTTGCAGTTCAGTCCATGTGGACCACTAGCCAATAGGGAGTATGGCTACCATGACACTAGCCATTCTGGATGGAAGGGGCCTAGAACATCTTGCAAAGCCCTGGAGATGGATTAGGGAAGGATTTTCCACCTTGCAGGATGAGCAGCTTATCTCCTTCCAGGCATAGAGGAAATGATCCAGCCTCATCTACTTCAACCTCACTGAACACATATTTGATTAATTTGCAGAAGGTGATCTTGTCTTGCCTTATGCTGTCGAGTCATTTCCGGCCCAAAGCGACCTCATGGACATATCAACTCCAGAATGCCCCACCTAAATCTGCAATCGTTCCTGTAGTGTATACAGAAGGTTTTCTTGGTAAAAACACGGAAGTAGTCTTCTTCCACGCAGTAAACTTGAGTCTCCACCCTCGACTTCCCCCATGTCGCCTCTGCCCAGCACAGGTGAGTTTTGACTTATAGCAGATTGTCTTCCACTTGATAGCCAAGCTAGAAATGGAATGGTCGGCCTCTGCTTGACTCTCCCTCCCATAACTGAGACTGGTAGGGTACTAGAAACTCTCCAGGTGCGACCCAGAGAGGGAAAGAAGGTGATCACCATTCCTTAACCATAAAACTCTCCTTTAATACTCCCAACCATACCCCTTGGTATCTTGCCCTTCTCAAAATAATGCATGTTAAATACCCTGGGAAATCTCAGAAGGAAACCTCTGGATGACAACAGGGCTTCATTATGATACAAAAGAATTTACGTTAACACATTACCACTTGTTGCCATATTCATCAAGCATGAAATCTGACAATGCACAATTCAACATTCTACTACTAACCTGCCTTTTCCTACATGTGGCTTTTCTCTCAGTGCTGCTGCTGGTCATCTTGGAGAGTTTCCATTCATTCCCCAGGCAGCAAATTGAAGACATTTGATAAATAAAGATGACAAAGGATGCTTTGATCTGCTATTTTGAAAGAAACCAGAGAGTTCCACTTGTGAAAGGGAGAACAGAAATGCATTTTGGTTCAGAATTTAATTTTTGTCACCTAAAGGAATGAAAAATAAATCAGCTCCTTGACTTGTGGTATCTCAGACTTCCAGAGTCAGGAATGTGCTGATTTCTGCCCAGATATTTTCCTCAGTTACATTCTTCTATTTTGGAAATTACTAATACTGCAAACCCAAAAATATCAGTGAAATATTTGACTGCTTATTAATTGGTCCATTTGAAACGGTCCGACCTTCAAGAGTGTTAACTCCTTGTCAGTAGGGACTGAGTTACTTCCTTTTTTTAATAGTATTTGTTAAGTATTTATTATGGAACAGATGCTGTACTAAGTACGGGGGGGTACAAGCTAATCAGGTTGGACACAGTCCATGTACCACAAGAGGCTCATGGTCTTAATCCCCATTTTACAGATGCAGTAACTGAGACTTTGCTGAAGTTCCTGGTGCCTATGGCTATCTATAGAGTTTGCTTACCCATCGCTTCCCTCACCATCAACAACATTACCATGTATTAAACAAGTTAGAAGCCCTGAATACTCATATGGCTCACTCCCGGCTTGCAAGGTAATTTGAGTCATATGTCTTATCACCCTCTGCCTCAATCCTTCCATCCAGAAAATGAGGATAATATTTCGTTTCTCTGTTTCTCTTAAGGCTATTGTGAGGATAAATAAGGTAACTGAAGAGATTTGGGAACCAAAAGGGCTGTTGGCATATTGAAGTATTGGACTCGGTACTAGTAATTATCCACTTAGTTACTTGAGGCAGTTAAATGAATGTCTGTATCATTACATGGGGGATGGGGAATGCCCGATTTACATAACCCTGCTCCAGATGGACAATACAGGTTTAGAATGGGAGTAAGGGTTCTGTCCCCTTATTTAAAAACTCTTCATGTACGAATGCCTCCCTCCTTGCCCCAAGCAAATGGGAGGTGGGAACTTACCTAAGTTTGTTAATTCAACCTTACATTTTGAAGGTGGTCCAGGCTTATGTTGGGAGGTGACTTTAGATAGGAAAGGAGTGAGGGGGCCCCAGAATGGAGAGAGTCCAGCCGTTATGATCTTCCCCATTGTCCTTAGCTTGTCTCTTCCACATCTCTCACATAATGAAACTCAATGTCCACCCTGTCCTGCTACACCACAGGGGCCTGCTGAAGATGGGGCTAAATGATTCTCTGACATCCCAGGGAGAATTAGTGAGGGACATATGGGCAGAATATTCTCCCTTTTGTACCCAGGTAGATGGATCCCAGCTTTGAACGGAGAATCAAGATCAGAACTGTTCACCTTCAGGACAACGACACTGGTGGACTACAGCCAAACAAATGGGCAAACATTCCTATATCCTTGAGGCACTGGCAGTCTAATTACACCAAATAACTGCTAATGAACCACTTATCATTACAGAGTTGCTCCTTGAGGGCGGGGATCATGTCCAACTAAATTACTGCAACCGCCCAAGTGCTTAGTAGTAGTCTGCATGCTGTAAATTCTCCATTGATTGGTGGTACTGGCCTCAGATGACCTCAACATTTGTAATAGATTGAGGAACTAAAATAACTTGAAGCCCCAGATGTAGAAGCAACTTCTCTACAGTTTTGGTGATTAGGATTATCCTTTCTGAAAATAAAATTTGGAATACTTACCTGGAAAATACTTACTCCATGCCAGGGTCTAGGATGGCAGGGGACACATTCACTGTTGGTCCTGTCCCTGCAATCACCACTCCCTCTCCTCTCCTGCCACCTCAGTGACCTGACCGGACATTACATAGCCAGACTCTTCTGCTGCAGGCCCCGGGATGTGGCCCCAGCCCCTAGGTTAACAGCCTCACTCGGGATGTGGAATTGTGATGCCTCTAGCCGGCTGTGAACAGGTCCGACCCACCCATCAGCACAGAAGCCCATTAAGATGCTGCCACTGCAGAAAGAGTAGAGGGAGAAAGGACAAGGGACACAAGAAGAGGAACATTTGATGGACTCTAAGCTAGTGTCCTCCAACTATCCTGGGACTACCTCCCCCACCATAAAATCCAGACCACCACTCTCTCCACTTTCAAGCATCATTAATGTCACATCTTCTCTACGAGGCCTTCCTTGATTAAGTTCTCTCTTCCCCGGCTCACTCTCCCTTCTTTGTTGCCTATGCACACCTGTGACCTTTAAACATTTGATATGCATGCCACCCTCAACCCCACAACACTTATGTACATGCCTTTAAATTATATGTTATAAATTATTTATTTCTATAATATCTGTCTCCCCCCTCTAGACTGTAAGCTCGCTATGGGCAGGGAAGTCTGCTAATTATGTTGTATTGTACTCTCCCAAGCACTTAGTACAGTGCTCTGCACACAGTAAGTGCTCCATAAATGTCATTGATTGGTTGATTGAAAGAATGATAGACTATAAACTGATCTCTAGGCTGTAAGTTAATTAATAATGATGGTATTTGTTAAGCAATTACTATTTTGCAAATCACTGTTCTAAACGTTGAGGGGGATACAAGGTGATCAGGTTGTCCCAGGTGGGGCTCACAGTCTTAATTCCCATTTTACAGATGAGGTAACTGAGGTACAGAGAAGTTAAGTGGCTTGCCCAAGGTCACTCAGCTAAGTTGCTGAGCGAGGATTTGAACCGATGACCTCTGACTCCCAAGCCTGCGCTCTTTCCACTGAGTCATGCTGTTTTTCTAATTGTGGGTGGGGAACGTGTTAAATCTGTTGGATTGTACTCTCCCAAGCACTTAATGCAATGCTTTGCGTGTAACAAGTATTCAATAAATGCCACTGAGTGATGGAAAAAAGAAAATGAAAAAGCAAATAGGAAAGTACGGTATTTGTGAAGCGCTTACTATGTGCCGAGCGCTGTACTAAGCACTCAGGAGAGTCCGCTGCAGTGGCGGCAATCATTAGTAGTTACGGTACTTGTTAATTAGTAGTCATTAAATTGGTATTCATTTAGTATTCAATTAGTATTCATTCAATCGTACTGAGCGCTTCCTGTGTGCAGAGCACTGTGCTGAGCGCTTGGAAAGGACAATTCGGCAACAGAGACGGTCCCCACCCAACAACGGGCTCACAGTCTATGTGCTGAGCGCTGTACTAAGCACTTGGGAGAGTCCCCTGAAATGGCATTAATCATTCGTAATTACGGTACTTGTTAAGTGCTTACTATGTGCCCAGCGCTGAACCTAAGCACACGGGAAAGTCCAGTACAATGACGTTAATCATTTGCAATTACATCTTTGCAATTGCATCTTGCTACACTCCTACCCAGCCCACACACTTAGCTCCTCTAATATTAACCTTCTCACTATAGCTCAACCTCTTCTATCTCACAACCTGCTCCCGCCTCTGGTCTGGAACGCCTTCCCTCCTCAAATCCAACAGGCAATTACTTTCCCCTGCCCCTCAGTCAAAGCCTTATTGAAGGCACACCTCCTCCAAGAGGCATTCCCTAACTAAGCCCTCCTTTCCGCTTCTCCCACTCCCTTCTGCATCACACTGACTTACTCCCTTTATTCACTCCACCTCCCGGATCCACAGCATTTATGTACATATCTGTAATTTATTTATTTATAGTAATGTCTGTCTCCCACTCTAGACTTTAAGCATGTTGTGAATGTATCAGTTTATTGTCATATTGTACTCTCCCAAGTGCTAAGTACTGTTCTCTACACACCGTAAGCGCTCAATAAATACAACTGAATAAACGAATGAAGTGCTGCTTTTTGACTCCCTGGAGATAAAGGCCTGCTAGCCTTCACATCTACTCAGGTACCTGTTTGCTCCTGAACATTAGCCTCTTGGCTCTCAGGAACCTGCATCAAATTCCGTGGTAAGTCAACAGAACCATCTGATTAATGAGTTATTGTTGCTGACAACCTCTTCATAACCCTTAACCTCTCTGACATCAACATATCCCCTCAATCTGCTCCCTCTAATCAGCCTATCCTTGTCCTCCCTTCCCACCACCTCTCTCATCTCCTCCCCCTCAACCCCATCCCTCACCTTCTTTCCCAGTGCCACCCCTATCCCCCTCCCCCGGAGCCAGCACCCATCAGATCACTCCTATCCAACCTCTCTTACTATCCCTTCCTCCCATTCCTCCACAGCAGACTCAGTCAAGAGCCATCTGTGGAACCCCAGCTCTATCTAAGGAAAACTTCCTTTCAACTTTGATCTTTTCCTGGCCCTTTCACCGCTTCTCCTCTCCATTAGTGAAACCTGGCTCACATCAGATGATACTGTCTCCCCAGTTTCTCTCTTCAGAGTGGGGGCTCATTTTCTCCCACTCCCCAATACTCACTGGAAAAACAGGAGGCTTTGAAGCCCATATCATCTGCCTTCAGGTACTAGTCATGGACATCTACTAACCTCCCCGGGCTCTACATGCAAGTTTCTGAACCATGTCTCCATCACTACATTGATACTTGGAGACTTCAATATGTTCCTGGCGATGATTCTGCTTCCTCAACTCCACCCACCTCCCCCACTTACCAACCTGGATACATGCTCGATATAATTACTTCTAGTCACCGTACAAGCTCTACCCTCACCAACTGTGAAATTCTTCTATCGGACCACAACCTCATCATCTGCCTTCTCTTGACCAAACTCATTCTCTGCAAATATATCCTGTTCCTCACAGAGAATTCAGATTTTTGACCCTCTCCAATTTTCCAAAGTCATCACGCCCCATTTGGTTTCTATACCCAAACTACCTTTAGTTAACACAAAAATTGATGCCCTCAACACTGCCCTCTCTACTGAACTCAGCTCCCTCACACTGTTGTCCTTCCACCAATCTCACCATAAACTCACAACCCTGGATCACCCCCACAGGATGCTCCCTTTGCTCCTGTGCTCAAGCTGCAGAGAGCTGCTGGCAGAAATCCAGACACGAAGCTGATTTCACCCACCAGAAATTCACTCTTCCTTACTTTAATTCCATCCTCTGTTCTACTTGGCAATTATAATTCTCCATCCTTATTGACTCACATACTACACCAGCTGTTTCAGATGTCTAATACCCTCTTCAAACCACCCGGCCCCCACCCTCCCCATCCCTTTTCCCTAATTACCTAGCCCAGCTGATAAAATTGAAACCATCAGGCCTGGTCTCCATAAAATCTCCCCAGCTCCTTTCCAGGCCCACCACTCCCCATCCCTTTTCCCTAATTACCTATCCATGTACTTAACCAATAAAATTGAAAGTATCAGGCCTGGTCTCCCTAAAATCTCCCCAGCTTCTATCCAGGCCCTCCGACCTCATCCTTTCACATCTTATCAAAGTACTGTCTTCCTCTCTCCCCTCCAGGAGTGCCATAGTCAACCATTCACTTTCCAGAGGCTTTTTCCCCACTGGTTTCAAACATGCTCATGCATCCCTTATTCTACCCCTTGACTGTATCCTTCCTCCAGCCTGGAACTCTCTCCCCCTTTGATATATGACAGACCACCACTCTTCCCACCTTCAAAGCCATTTTAAAATTACATCTCCTCCAAGAGGCCTTCAGTGAAGATCGTTTTTCCTCTACTCTCCCTCCCTCTGCATCACCTATGTATTTGGATCTGTATCTTTTCAGCATTTGGTGGGGGAAGTAGCCTAGTGAATAGAGCACAGGCCCGGGAGGCAGAAGGACCTGGGTTCTAATTCTAGCTCTGCCACTTGTCTGATGTATGACCTTGGGCAAGTCACTTAACTACTCTGTTCCTCATTTACCGCACCTGTAAATGGGAAATTAAGACTGTGAGCCCCATGTGGGACATTGGACCGTATCCAGCCTGATTAGTTTGTATCTACCCCAGCACTTAGTATAGTGCGTGGCACATAGTATGCGCTTGGCAGATACTGTTTAAAAAATTATATTCATGCTACCCTCAACTTCCCATCATTTATGTAGGCACCTAAAATTTATTTTAATGTCTGTCTCCACCTCTAGACAGTAAGCTCCTTGAAGGCAAGGACTGTGTCTACTATCTCTATTGTACTGTACTCTCTCAAAAACTTAGTACAGTGCTCTACACACACTAAGTGCTCAATACGTATCAACTGATTGATTGATAGCTTTCTTAACCCATATTTAACCATGGGAGAGTTTGCCTGAATTTATATGTATCTTCCAAATCAGATGGGAAATCTGCAAGAATGAATATGGTGGGTGATAAAAAATAACACAACCAGTTTTATGGTACAGAAGGATGCTCTTTTTTCTCAGTATCATTTGTAGGCTAACTTCCCAAAATAGTGGGAAATGTTCATCTGTAGCTGATGTCCCTTAGACAAGATGTGAGATAGTAGCTATTAAAAAAAAATCAATTACAGAAAAGTGTGTCTTTTCTCATACGTGGGGTAGTTTTATAGCCCTCTTACCCTGCATGATTTTCAACTCAGAGATTGATCATCAAAATGTTTGATCTGTTGTGTAAAGCCAAAATTCACCTCCTGTCTTAAAGGTATACATAGTTTCATTGAGCATTGTCAAAAAAGCAAGTGAGAAGCATCTGTCTCATTCATTCCTCTAAATAAATTAATCTTGGTAATGAGAAAAATGATAATCTGTTAAAAAACATTTCAATATTATTCAGGGTAAAGGATGCTTACGTAAATATGGATTATTCTTATTTATTATTATACAGCCAATTAACACATGAAGCTGGCTTCTACCCTGTTCTCTTCTACTATATCAATCTTCATAAGATTTCATTTCCTCCATATAAACTTTCCCAGTTGGCTTGGCATCTGAGGGGTAAACTTTAAGTTTGCAGTATTCGAAAATGTAGAGTTTCTGCAACATGTTACTGTTTCATCCCTCTGCTATTCAAAGGAAAAAAAGCTATTACCACATCAACCCACTTTCCACATGCTTCACACTAACACCTACTCCTGTTCAAAATCCAGCTTGTAAGCCTTGTGCATAAAAAATTGATTTGTAAAGATTTGTTTTTTCTTTCCCTTTTCTTTGGGTATATGCATTGAGATCCGCAGCAGACTGTAAAGCTAGAAAGAAATATCAGGAAGTAGATAAATCACAGAAAAATCTTTGGAATCCCCCTCCTTCTCCTCCCCCATCCACTTCTTTTTGTCTTTTTTTCTGATTTTCTTGAGGAGACTCAGTCAGTTTGGTCAAATTATCTTCAAAATTAGACAATCTCCCATGAGGTTAGTGATGTGAGCCTGAGCGAAGGGTGCTGAAGCAGTAACTTGCTAGGTGGTCCCTTATATCTCTGAAGGAGTTAATAGAGCTTTTGAGGTGCCTTAGTTATTTTCCAAGATAACATAATACACTGAGAAAAATATGGCTCAATATTTGAGTGATCTGATGTGAATGACACCTCTGACAACACTCAGTCAGCAAAATCATTTCAGCCTCAACCCTTTGAAGAGCACCGAGTGAGGACTGTCTCTATCTGTTGCCGAATTGTACTTTCCTAGCACTTGGTACAGTTCTCTGCACACAGTAAGTACTAAATAAATGATTGAATGAATGAATGAATAATACACTGGGCTTCTTGTATACATAAGTATATGTGTGCATGTATGTGTGTGTGTTTGTGTGTACAGTGCAGTTGTCTTAAAGCAAAGAGCAAAGGTTTTGGGAATATCATGGCACCAGAGAAGCAGCATGGCTCAGTGGAAAGAACACAGGCTTTAGAGTCAGAGGTCATGACACGCAAATTCGTGAAGCGTTCCATATTTTTGCACATCTGCCAAGCTAGCTCTCTTCCTCCCTTCAAAGCCCTACTGAGAGCTCACTTCCTCCAGGAGGCCTTCCCAGACTGAGCCCCCTCCTTCCTCTCCCCCTACTCCCCCTCCCCATTCCCCCACCTTACCTCCTTCCCCTCCCCACAGCACCTGTATATATGTTTGTATATATTTATTACTCTATTTATTTATTTTACTTGTATATATTTATTCTATTAATTTTACTTGGTTAATATGTTTTGTTTTGCTGTCTGTCTCCCCCTTCTAAACTGTGAGCCCGCCGTTGGGTAGGGACCGTCTCTATATGTTGCAAACTTTTACTTCCCAAGCACTTAGTACAGTGCTCTGCACACAGTAAGTGCTCAATAAATATGATTGAATGAATGCAGATGCATCCTTCCCTTCAAGGCCCTACTGAGGCTCACCTCCTCCAGGAGGCCTTCCCAGACTGAGCCCCCTTCTTCCTCTCCCCCTCCTCCCCTCCCCATCTCCCCACCTTACCTCCTTCCCCTCCCCACAGCACCTGTATATATGTATATATGTTTGTATGTATTGATTACTCTGTTTATTTATTTATTTTATTTGTACATGTTTATTCTATTTATTTTATTTTGTTAATATGTTCTGTTTTGTTCTCTGTCTCCCCCTTCTAGACTGTGAGCCCACTGTTGGGTAGGGACCGTCTCTATATGTTGCCAACTTGTACTTCCCAAGCACTTAGTACAGTGCTCTGCACACAGTAAGTGCTCAATAAATACGATTGAATGAATGAATGAATGAATGAATGAATGAATGGGTTCAAATCCCAGCTCTGCCAATTGTCAGCTGTGTGACTTTGGGCAAGTCACTTAACTTCTCTGGGCCTCAGTTACCTATGATTCAAAGTGAATAAAGAAACAAAAAGTGGATGGAAACACTTGGTTCGGTTCATTTAACTAACAAGCAGTAGAACTTGGCCTGATCCTCATACCAATGTGTGAATGGCTCTGAGGTGCTGAGGAAGAGTTAATGTTTCTCCCAAAATGCCTCGTGCCAGGGGCATGGGAGGTTGGGACTTATCATTCTTAAATCAATCAATGGTATATATTGAGCACTTACTTTGTACAGGCAACTGAATTAAAACTTGGGATAGTACAATATAGTAGGGAGATATGATCCCTGCCTTCTAGGAGCTTGCTATCTAATAGGGGAGATAAACATTAATATAAATTACAGGTAAGGGGAGGAATCAAGTATATGTACCGAAGTGCTGTGGGGAGTGGGAATAGGAGATTTGGGTGTGGGGCTAAGTGAAAGGGGGAGGCAGTAGGGAAGGAAATTAGGATGAAAGGATAAGAGTTTAGTCTAGGAAGACTTCCTGAAGAAGAGATGATATTAGTAGGGCTTTGAAGAAGGGGAGAGTGCTGGTTAGTCAGCTATGTAGGGGGAGGGAATTCTAGACAAGATAGAGGGCATGAACAAGCTGTGAAGTTGTGTTTAAGAAACTGGGATTGGCAACATTTTGCTTCCAAATGCTTGCATGAAAATCTATTTTGTCTTGTTTTTTAAGTGGAAGTTAGGTCTATAATTAACCTAATGCAAGCAAGAGAATAATTGGGCTCTGCAGACCTTCTCTGGTTTTATTAAGCTTCCAAAGCCTATCAAACCGACTTGTTTTCCTTTAGCGTCTTGCTAGCATTAGGACTTCAACTCCTCAGGCAGTAGTAGCTACTCGACGACATTAAAAGCATTTATAATAAGGTGCCCTTTCTTGCAAGAGGGGTTGACTAATTGACAAACCTATTTCATGTTGAGCCTTTTCCTGCTATTATTTTCTCCATCCCCAAATCAACACCACTGTGCTTTTTGTACTTGATTTCTTTGTAGAAGGTAGGCATCTATTGATTTCTTTTTCTTCTTATGTTGTAATAGAAACCGATTGTGTCCATTCAATGCTACTGAGTTCAGCAAGGCCATCTAGCCCACACAGGGTTTCAAAGGTCATTCATTTTGCCACATTTCTCAAGACCAGCTTCCATATTCCAATCCCTTTCCACGTGTAAATGGTAAAGATAGATGACAGTGAATTTAATTCATTGTAACTGATAAATAACATGACCTAGTGGAAAGAGCTTAGGCCTGAGAGTAAGTAGGAAGACCTGGGTTCTAATCCCCACTCTCCCAAATACTTGCTGTGAGGCCTTAGGCAAGTCAGTTAACTTCTCTGTGCCCCAGTTATCTCAGTTGTAAAATGGGGATTAAATCCGCCTCCCTCCAACTTAGACTGTGAGCCCCATGTGGGACAGGGACAATGTCCAACCTGATTAACACGTGTAGCACTTAGAACAGTGCTTGAAACATACTAAGTGCTTAGCAAACATCGCTTAAAATAAAATCTATCATCAGAAAAAGAGAAACATTCTCACCACATCTGCATCTGGAGGAGAAACTTTCATGAAATCACAAATCCATTCACTGGAAATTAGTAAGGCCTTGGAAATCATTGCTATCATTTGCTCCACTTCTGGCTCCAGCTCCCTGATGCCTTCGTCTGGGTCAATCCCCTTGGTGACTATGGAATCTGAGGCCCAGATACTAATCCCATGACTGCACATCTTAGGATATGAATCGTGTGATATTTTACTCCTCTACCTCCCCGAGAACCCACTCAGTGCAGCTGTAGCAGGTTCAGAACAGGTTTGATGGGCAGGACAAGGAGGTGGTCATTCAGAACCACCTAACTGGGGACAATTTAGTTCCCTGCTGGTAGAGGTGACCAACTGGGGCTTTGCTGATGAGGTAGCATAGATGCTGCCGGGATGGTGGGAGCAGGGGTGTTGGGAGAATCCAGCAGGGGTTGAGAACCTCCATTAGGAATAAAACAGGATGAGTTCTGAGAATGAGGAACAGGAGTGACTGTTTGAGCAGCTGCTCATCTGCCATTGCTGCATCTGCCCCTTACTGGGTAGCATTCAGTAACAGATCTGATTCTTCTCAATCTGCCCTTCGCTTTGTGGGGGGGTGGTGAGGGAGAATTAAATGAAGAACATCATGGTGCATTAGCATCTTTCATTCATCAGAGTCTTTTTAAGGGCTCCAGCAGGATTGCAAGAAAATGCCTGCTGTGAGCCAAGGCTATAATGCTGAAAGATAAGGCCCCTCTGCTTGATGAAGGACAATTTTTCAGTCTCTTCTTTCCATGCTGGCCAAAGCATTGTATTGGGTCTAAAACAAATTGCATTGGAAATGAGGTACTGGTCAAACATGCCAAATGCTAGCCTTCTTTCTGGCAATCTCATGATCCCCATTCACATCACCAATGGGTTCTGAACACATTTGAATGTCATTTGAATGAGGAAAAACAGCCTTTAAGCAGAATGGTTTTAATACTCCCATGTGGCTTAGCAGCATTTCATGAGTTCCCATAGACACTCTCCTAGGCCAGAGTGTCATCTAACATCAATTGGACTGTCTATTAGAACACACTCAGTGCAGCTGTAGCAGGTTCAAAACAGGTTTGATGGGCTGATCAAGGGGGTGGTCATTCAGAACCACCTAACTGGGGGCAATTTAGTTCCCTGATGGCAGAGGTTGGCAGATGGTAGAGACTGGCAGAGAAGCAGCATGGCTCAGTGGAAAGAGCCCGGGCTTTGGAATCAGAAGTCATGGGTTCAAATCCTGACTCTACCAATTGTCAGCTGTGTGACTTTGGGCAAGTCACTTAACTTCTCTGTGCCTCAGTTAGCGCATCTGTAAAATGGGGATTAAGACTGTGAGCCCGCCGAGGGACAACCCCATCACCTTGTAATCTTCCCTGCGCTTAGAAGAGTGCTTTGCATATAGTAAGTGCTTAATAAATGCCATTATTATTATTATTTTTCCTCTTCTGTAAAATGGGGATTAAGACTGTGAACCCCCCCATGGGACAACCTCATCACCTTGTAACCTCCCCAGCACTTAGAACAGTACTTTGCACATAGTAAGCGCTTAATAAATGCCATTATTATTATTATTATTGTAACCTCTCCAGCACTTCGAACAGTGCTTTGCACATAGTAAGTGCTTAAAAGTACCATTATTACTAGAGGTGATGTGGCAGCAGACCCCTATCATCTTCCAATTGCTGCTGTATAGGAGATTACACTTTCAGCTATATCACCCATGGTTCTGGGAGCAAGGCCATGGCCATCTTTGGAAAAGAGTAAATTGGGTGAATTGGCTTCTGGAACCAAAGTTTCAGAGAACAGGAGCCAAGGGCTCGGTTCAGTGAGGGACATACTAGGAGCAGAGCAACTGCATTGACAGAAAGTTCTGCTTATTAATACAAACCCTCTTCACCCAGGCCTGCGCCCAGGGACCCTCACTCGGTGAGCTGTGTTTTTTTTTTTTTTTTTTTTTGATGGCATTTTTAAGCACTTACTATGTGCAGAGCACTGTTCTAAGCGCTGCACACTGTTCTAAGCACTAGGCTAAGTGTTCTCCCAATCCCTTGTGCACAGACTTCTCCAAATACTCTCCAATACCAAGGGTATTTATAATTCCCCTTCCTCTAGGCTGTAATCTCGTTGTGGGCAGGGAATGTGTCTTGTCATTGCTGTATTATACTCTCCCAAGAACTTAGTACAGTGTTCCGCACACAGTAAGCACTCAATAAAGATGAATGAATGAATGTCCTCCACTTACCCACTCTTCATTTGAAACATGACAACAATGATGATATGGAAAGCAGCATATATACCTGTATTTAATAATAATAATAATGATGGCATTTGTTAAGCGCTTACTATGTGCAAAGCACTGTGTATATATGTTTGTACATATTTATTACTCTATTTATTTATTTATTTATTTTACTTGTACATATCTATTCTATTTATTTTATTTTGTTAATATGTTTTGTTTTGTTCTCTGTCTCCCCCTTCTAGACTGTGAGCCTACTGTTGGGTAAGGACTGTCTCTATATGTTGCTAACTTGTACTTCCCAAGTGCTTAGTACAGTGCTCTGCACACAGTAAGCACTCAATAAATATGATTGATTGATTGATTGATTGATTGATGGCCTAGAGGAAATAGCAAGGGCCTGGAAGCCAGAGGACCTGAGTTCTAATTCTGCCCCTGCCACTTGCCTGCTGTGACCTTGGGCAAGTCAATTCACTTATCCGTGCCTCAGTTACCTCATCTGTAAAATGGGGATTAAGACTGTGAGCCCCATGTGGGACAGGGATGGTGTCCAACCTGATTACTTTGTATCTACCTCAGCACTCTGATCAGTGCTTGGCACCAAGTAAGCACTTAACAAAAACCATTATCACTATTATTATTATTGAGTGTTGGGAGATGGGGAGGCAGAGGTATACTATGTTTCTCTCTGTCACATCTCTTCTGAGAGTATTTGGATGTTTTAATAGAGATAAGACTTTTATTTGAAACACAGAGCAGGTATAGTTAACTGATCCTCCTCTTTTTTAATTTCCCTATCTCTCTGAGCCCACATGCAGGACAGTCTTTAAGGTATCTTTAGAACAGTTCACAGGCCCGAAGATCAGATAATAGGACAAGCCTTAATTTCTGAGATTCACTGAGAATAAACTATCTTATTCTCATATTTGTTCATTTGGAAATTGTACAGACTATGGAATCTGGTCCAATGAAAATTTTGTAGAAAAGAAGAAACCTAGGTTCAGTCGTTTCATTTTCACTTGTCCTAGTATCTTAAGTGTTTATGAATGTAGTGTGTCCAAAGAGAAAGATGTCCTAGTATCTTAAGTGTTTATGAATGCAGTGTGTCCAAAGAGAAAGATGGATTGAACTCTCGGGAAGCTGCTCACTCAGTTGTGATGTGAATTTTAATGTTATTTTTGCAGCATCTCATCATGCTGGGATCATCAAGGACTCATCAAACTTCATTTTTTTTTCATTTGTTCACAATTTGTATCTTGCAGGAGTAGAGCCTTTCCCTTAAAAGAACACAAGAGTATCTAGAACAAAGAGATAAGATCTCAAGTGTCAAACAGAAAGTCACCGGAGTGATTGTGGAAATGTAATGAATAAAAATGGAATGTTTTGTTCCTTTAAAATGTAGCAGGAGCTTTCAGAGAAGACTCCAGAAGGAATTATAAGATCACAGGGAACACAGGCAAGGTCATTAGTGAGTCAGACCAATGGTCCATCCACCCAGCTCATAGTTCTGCCTTTAGTAACGGCACCATACTACTATGAGAAAAAGTGTGGCGTAGTAGATAGAGCACAGTCTTGGGAGTCAGAAGGATCTGGATTCTAATCCTGAGTCCAACACTTGTCTGCTTTGCAACCTTGGGCAAGTCACTTCACTTCTCTGTGCCTCAGTTACCTCATCTGTAAAATGAGGATTAAGACTGTGAGCTCCCCGTGGGACAACCTGATCACCTTGTAACCTCCCCAGCTCTTAGAACAGTGCTTTGCACATAGTAAGTGCATAATAAATGCCATTATTATTATTATTATCTATGAAAATGAGGGTTAAGACTATGAGCCTCACATGGGGGAGGGACTGTGTCCAACCTGATACCCTTGTATCTACCCC
Source organism: Tachyglossus aculeatus (assembly GCF_015852505.1). Taxonomy (NCBI): domain Eukaryota; kingdom Metazoa; phylum Chordata; class Mammalia; order Monotremata; family Tachyglossidae; genus Tachyglossus; species Tachyglossus aculeatus. Next base: position 25,919,867 of record NC_052075.1, on the reverse strand, counting down.
AGCAGTTGGAAAAGTGCTTGGCATATTGTAAGCACTTAGAAATGTCATTATTATTATTATTATTATTTTTACCCAAGCACACAGGTAGGGATAGAGGAACTGTCATCCTTCTTGAAATTGAGCCTGTTTAGAGATGTAAAATCTCATATTCCTTACGTTCCCCAGTCCACTACTTGGCAGTGTAGTCATGAAGGGTAATCCAGGGATCTATATTTTTTAACAAAGGAGTTTCTCCAAGGGATCCCACTAGACAGTGACCATCTCTTTTCCCAAATGAAAGAGGTAATGCTCAAAGGAGATTGCATTCAAGAACCAAGAAGATATTGTTTTGCTTCTTGGTTTTAGTTTTGACAATGCCTGCTCTTTCCTTGGTTGTAATCATATGGATAGTACTTTGGGAGCTAACAAAAAAGGTGGAAAAGAGGGAGAGTGAGAAGGGGAAAATCGAGGGTAGATGTTTGAGATGTTCAGTTAGGCAATAAGGAGCAGAGAGAAGGGAGCATGGTAGGCCTGTCAATCCATTTAATGAAGGATCTCAGATTTTAAGAAAGAACAGTCATCTAGCATAGCAAACAGAATGAGAGGATGACCAGATTGTTTATTTCTCAAGTCCAAGACCTTAAAAAATTCCCCAAATCTTTTGTTGCGAACAGGATAGATACAAATTGTCTGCTCTTCTTCATAGGTTAATATTCACTACAGATGCCATTAGTATGGAAATGAAGGGACATTTATTTAAATCGGGAGCAAAGGTCATAAAGGGTGTCAAAAACTGTTACACCCTTTTTAAATGCAAATGAGTGGCTTCTGTTGGAATACAGTATTCATAAGTGGGCTAGATTTATTCACCAATTATGACAAGGTTAATGCATATATGACAGTATGACAAGGTCACTGGATGTATTATAGGAGGGGTGGGTCTCAAATGTGTGAAAATCTATAAATACCCACAAGGATATGAGGTGCTCACTTCTCTGAAAGACCTGTGGTCTCTCTTTCACCGATAATTGTTCTTGTTTTTTCCATCAGGAGGCTGTCTCAAAAGCTCTGCAAATGTTTTCAACAATGCTGTGTTGAATGCTCATTACACATAATGGCCTAGGGTTGGTGGCACATTATACAATTCTAGAACTGAGAGCTGATTGCAAGGAATTTTCAGGGAAATTAGACAATTCGTTACTTGCATGCCTCCTTTTGAAATAATTCCCCTAGCATTCTCCTGGAGTGAAGTTTAGTTTTAATTATCCTGGGCACTTCTGAATTTAGGAGATGTAGTCATTGAGGGATCAGGGAAGAGTTAAAGAATATATACCAAAATTCCTTCATGAATACCTCAGGAGTGAGCTGCATTATCCATTAGAAGAAAGGGTGAAAGTCAGTGAAGATTAACTGGCACAGATCCTATCATCATCATCAGCAGCAGCATCATCATCTTGTATTCACCGAATTCCCTGAGGGTGAATAACACTGAAATAGGCACTACTTTGCCAAAGAATCATCTTTAAATTAAAGATTATTAGTATTATGCATTCCCTAAAATGTTTTTTCTTTTAATAGAGACCACATAAGGGTATTTCGTGGTACGAACACACACATATACACATATAATAAATACATATATATGAAGGTTATATATATATATTTATACGTAGTATATGTAATATATTCTGCTTTATGGTTATATATTTGTATAACTTTATATATACTTCTGACAATATTCCTGGTGGCAGGGATTTCTGGGAAACAGACAATTTCTGGGAATACTTTCAAGTGACAATCAAGTACTATTACATCTTGCATCTAATGGGATTTTTTGGTCTCTGTGGCCTGGTGTAAGAAGCTAGGAATGACTCCCTTTCAGAAGAGTACTGTCAGCCTTTGACATCCCTGACCAAAATACTTAGCAGCACAATTTAATCTTCCATACTGTTTTATCAGATGGTTCCCTGGCCTTTTCTCCTACTCCATTTTTCACTGTCAGTTATTCATTGCATTTGGTTACCATGACATTCGTCAATGATCTTTCATCAGCCCCTTCTGCTCTGGGTCCATATGCTTCCCATCAGTGGCACCCTCCTCTCTCCCAGCTTCAGGATCATGCAGATTCCTTGCTAATGCCACCCAGATTTATTCTCAGCTCAGCAGCAGCTCCTAAGACTGAAGAAATGTCAGACATTCAGTCTTGGATTTCATCCCAATTTGAAAGGTGACATGAAAACAAAAACAGAAACTCCATTATGGAGAATTCGTTGAATTTTAACCACTGACTTTCTGTGGTATGCAAATACAGAATAATCGTTTCATGTTTTCTTCCACACTTGCATCTATTCACATCCCTCAGTGGCACATCTTCCAGTCAGTGGTGGACTGACAAAATTCTCTAAGGCTACTAAGACACTGTAGTTTTTGCATTTTGTAAATTGATGGTCTCTTGGCCCCCCACAAACCTTGCCACAGGTGGATGAGCAAGGAGAATCAAGATTGCCTGGATTCTGGTTTGCCAGATGCGATGAGCACATATGCAGAAGCATGAAAATCCTGCTGCCTGAGCTTTAGCAGGCTAAATGTGGTCCATTCATCAATTCTGATTAAGTGTCTGAAACATTCTTTCAGTTCATGAACTGTTCTGTCTAGTGACATTAAAATAACTTATTTTATAAAGCCCTCTCTTTGGATGGATGTTGACATTTTTCTCTTGGACTCACTGATAAGTGACAGTGAGCACAGCAAAATTAAATCCACACTGAGCTGAAACCATATCTACCTTTAGGTTTTGTAAAATTGCCAGCCTGTATCTGAGATTCCAAGCAGGTTACCCAATAATGATACATGACAAGCCTAATTTGAAGGAAAATCTCAGGGTATGTAACACAGTGGTCCTTTAGGGTTCTGACTAGTTTAATTCATGTATCTGGATAAGGATCTCTGTGTGTGTGTCTGGATTTTAAACCAAGTTATGTAGAGAAGCTCTCAAACTGGGAGATAAGAAAGTGTATAAACTGCATTGAAATTTGCTAGCCCTTGGCAGGGCAGAAAAGCTGAGCACCAATGTCCTAGCGAAACTAAATATCTCATATCCATAATTCAAGCAGAAGATCAATAACCAAATCTTGACTCACTTGAAATTTAAATTGTCTCAGTTTTAATGAGTAACTCAAGCCTTTAAAATAGAAAGCTGAAGTTCCAGATTAATCATGCCCTTTTAACTATGATATGTTCATCCAGTCATTATCATACTAAGAAATGTTCAGAATGGAAACTCTCAATTACCATAAGCAATAACGGTGCATTTCAAACCATGTAGAACCCCAAAATCACACTGGATAATCTATTTTACGTCCACAATTTAGGCTTAATGATAAATACTTAAGCTCTTCCACCATATTATTATGGTGCAGGGTCAGAGGAGGAGAGATAGGGGAATGGGCGAGGTTGTGGGACATTTGCTTGAGATCCCCACCAAAGCACTGCTGTCTTTTGAAGATCTCAGAGGCAGCATCCTACTGCCTCTGTCTGTTCATTTACCATATGGCTGTTGGGCAAGGCGTCAGTTGTGAGAGGGATGAGGTCAAGACATAATAAGTAGAGGCTAGTATTAGAAAAGCAAAGTGTGTGGGCTTAGTTGCGGTGGTAGAGGAATGAGATTAGGTAGGAGAGAATGAGCTGATTCAGTGCCTAAAAGCCAAGGTTGAGGAGTTTCTGTTTGATGTTCAGGTTGATGGGCAACTATTGCAGATTTCTGAGAAGTGCGGAGACCTGAACAGAATGTTCTCGGAGAAAAATGACCTAGATGACAGAGTGAAGAATGGCCTGGAGAGGGAAGAGACTGGATGCATGGAGGTCAGCAAGAAAGGTTTTGCAGAAACTAAGCTGGAGTGTATACTAAGCTCTTGGGAGAGTGCTACAGAAGCAAGACACATGTTCTTTGCGCCCAAGGAGCTTACAATCAAATGGGCAAGGCAGACTGAAATAAAGCATTAAAAGCACTGTGAACAAGAGGAAGAACACAGATAAAACATCTGACAGCATTATGTTGGGGGATTTTTTTACGGTATTCATTAAGCATTTACTATGTGCCAAGCACTCTACAAAGCACTGGGATAGATAAAAGTGAATCCATGAGGCCACGATGCTTCTTCACCCAGCGTGACATTGACTTCAGCCCTCAACTGCTACAGACTTCATAATAATAATCATAACAATTTTGGTACTTGTTAAGTGCTTACTATGTGCCCAACACTGTTCTAAGCTCTAGGATAGATACAAATTAATCAGGTTGGACACAGTTCTTGTTCACACGGGGCTCACATTCTAAGTAGGAGGATTTAATCCTAATTTTACAGATGAGGAAACTGAGACACAGAGAAGTTAAGTGACTTGCCCAAGGTTACACAACAGACAACTGGTAGATCAGGATTAGAACCCAGGTCTTCTAACTACCAGGCCCGGCCTCTTTCCACTAGGTAATGCTAATTTTCTTGGTTAATTATGCTAATTACCAAGTCTAAGGTGCAAAACATCTAAGGTAGATTCTTGAGGCATACAAATACACAAATGATTGGGCCTGTAATTGGGTTGGAGTTTCTGCTCCAATCCACAGATCCAGTGAAAGGCAAATATACTTGGGTGCCTTTAAGTTAGCTCACATCTATCGACTCTGTTGTATTATACTTTCCCAGAGAAGCAGTGCGGCTCAGTGGAAAGAGCATGGGCTTTGCAGTCAGAGGTCATGGGTTCAAATCCCAGCTCCGCCAATTGTCAGCTGTGTGACTTTGGGCAAGTCACTTCACTTCTCTGTGTCTCAGTTACTTCATCTGGAAAATGGGGATTAAGACTGTGAGCCCGCCGTGGGACAACCTGATCACCTTGTAACCTTCCCAGTGCTTAGAATATTGCTTTGCACATAGTAAGCACATAACAAATACCATTATCATTATTATTATTATTATTACCCCAGTTCTTAGAATAGTGTTTGGCACATGGTAAGTGCTTAACAAATACCATCATTATTATTATTACCTGCTCTCCCCACTTTGAGTTCTGGTAAAATCCATCACAAGTGGTGATGTCTTGGAAGCATTAGGAATGGGAAAAAGTCCCAGTCCCACAGTCTTGGCTTTTGCCAGAGGAAATTACTGGTGGGTCTTGCTCTTTTCCTCCTGCATGCTCTCTCCCTCTCTGCTCTCCTCTGGCAAAAGTGATGTCTGCTGATGACTGGCAAAGGCCATGATTCCCCCTTCCCCCTCAGCATGTCTCCTGCTCCCCTCACAGACCTCCCAGCAAAATAGAGGGGAAAACCCAAGCACTCCTCTCCACCTTGGGAAGAGAAAGCATCTCTCTGGTGAGTAGGGTGTTTGGCAGATTTGATTTGGCTGACAAGCAGGAAACCTTCTACAATCTAGTCCGGCACTCACTAGTGGATGCCCCACTCATATTTTGTGGCAGGGCTGGACTCAGAAGAGACAAAGAGGAATTAGTAAGCTGGTCTGGATGATTCCAGCTGTGGCCGCAGGAGTATGAAGAAGCGATTGCTCAGCATGACCTACAGACAGCAAGTGTCACATAAAATTGAATAGCCCCAAGGCCCACAGGGGTCTTAATCTAGCGAAGCACATTTGGAAGGAGTTAGAGCAAGATTGGGGAGAGATGGAAGATAAAGATGGAAGATAAATAATAAAGAGAAAACTGCCAAAGAGAGACTTTGGGTTTTTGCACGGTGTAGAGGAAAACTGGTAGCAAGCAGATGTTTTTGAGGAGGGGTGATATGAGAAAAGAATGACAAGTTTCGAAGTTGACTTGGACTGTGTAATGAATATAGATTTAAGAAAGGCAAGATTGGAGGCTAGAAGATAGTTGACAGAGTTGATACAATTATCTAATAGGGAACAGAAAAGAATATGAATCAGTGAAGTGCCCATTTGTACGTGAAGAAAGAGGTGGGATAGATAAAAATTGTGGATCAAAAATGGAAGGAGTTAGGAGCAAACAGAATTTGAGAGTGAGGAGTCAAAGATGACTCTGAATCTATAGACTTATGAGGCAGGGAGGTGGTTATACTGAGAACTCTTCTCGACTGTAATAATAATAATAATAATAATAATAATAATAATAATAATAATAATAATATTGGTATTTGTTAAGTGCTTACTATGTGCCAAGCTCTGTTCTAAGCACTGGGGGGTATGCAAGGTAATCAAGGTTGTCCCACATGGAGCTCACAGTCTTCATCCCCATTTTACAGATGAGGGAACTGAGGCAGAGAGAAGTGAAGTGACATGTCCAAAGTCACACAGCTGACGAGTGGTGGAGCTGGAATTCGAACTCATGACCTCTGACTCCAAGCCCGGGCTCTTTCCACTGAGCCATGCTGCTTCTCAAGCTACTGTAAGCTCCTGGAGCTGGACTGTAAGCTCCTGGAGGACAACCATCAGGTCAACTAACTTTCTTCTACCCTTCGAATGCCCGTTTCAGTGCTCTACGCAGATTAAATGTTCAATGAATACTATTGATTGGCTATTGATTTTGATGGTGATATTGACAAAAGAAATGGACTCTTCACTATTGGCTTCAAATCTCTCCACCACCCTGCCGCTTCTTACCTCACCTCCCTTCTCTCCTTCTACATCCCAGCCTGCACACTCCACTTTTCTGGTGCTAACCTTCTCATTGTGCCTCATTCTCACCTGTCCTGCTGTCGACCTCTGGCCCATGTCCTTCCTCTGGTCTGGAATATCCTCCCTCCTCAAATCCACCAATCACACTTCCCCCCTTCAAAGCCCTACTGAAGGGCCACCTCCTCCAAGAGGCCTTTCCAGACTAAACTCCCCTTTTCCTCAGCTCTCCCTCCCCTTGTGTCTCCCCGACTCCCTCCCTCGGCTCCACCCCCTTTTCCCTACCCCACAGCACTTGTGTATATATGTACATATTTATAATTCTTTTTATATCATTACCTGTTTACTTGTTTTGATGTATATATACCTATAATTCTATTTATTTATTTTGATGCCTGTTTACTTGTTTTGATGTCTGTCTCCTTCTAGATGGCAAGGCTGGTGTGGGCGGGGAATGTCTCTCTTTACGCTGAATCGTACTTTCCAAGCGCTTAGTACAGTGCTCTGCACAGAGTAAGCGCTCAATAAGTACGATTGAATGAATGAATGAAATCGGGAAATTAAGAAGAGGAATAATAATAATAATGATGGTATTTGTTAAGCACTTCTATGTGCAAAGCACTGTTCTAAGCTCTGGGGGGATACAAGGTGATCAGGTTGTCCCATGTGGGGCTCACAGTCTTTATCCCCATTTTACAGATGAGGGAACTGAGGCACAGAGAAGTTAAGTGACTTGCCCAACACAGCTGACAATTGGTGGAGCCGGGATTTGAACCCATGACCTCTGGCTCCGAAGCCCGTGCTCTTTCCACTGAGCCACGCTGCTTCTCTGAAATGGATTGATTTAGGAGGGAGGATGAGTTTGATTTTAGACAATTTTGGTTTAGAGTGCCTTTGGAACTTTCATATGTAGATGTCCTGGAGGTAAGAGGAAATGAGGTTGGGGCTTGGAGCCATTCAGAGAGGTAAAAACTGAAAATGGACAAGTTAGTGTAGAGTCCAGAGCCAGTAAGGGGAATGATGGAGTGATGGAGTAGTCAGAGAAGCAGATAAAGATCCAGGATAGCACCTTGTTCACCAAACCAAGGTGTAGTGACACTTCCAGGAATAGAGATTGACCACTAGTTTTGGAGATGGCTGAAAGGTTAAGGAGGATTAGGACAGAATACAGAATGATGGATGTGGCTAAGGGAACAGTAATAATAATAATAGCATTTGTTAAGCGCTTACTATGTGCCACGTACTGTACTAAGTGCTGGGGTGGTTACAAGCAAATTGGGTTGGACACAGTCCCTGTCTGACAGGGGGCTCATAGTCTCAATCCCCATTTTACAGATGAAGGAACCAAGGCCCAGAGAACTGAAGTGTCTTGCCCAAGGTCACACAGCAGACAAGTGGTGGAGCCAGGATTAGAACTCATGACCTTCTGACTCCCAGGCTCTTGCTTTATCCATTACGCCATGGTGACCAGGAAGGACGGGGCTGAAATCTGATTGAGTTAATAATAATAATGATGATGGCATTTATTAAGCACTTACTACGTGCAAAGCACTGTTCTAAGCACTGGGGAGGTTATAAGGTGATCAGGTTGTCCCTCGTGGGGCTCACAGTCTTAAGCCCCATTTTACAGATGATGTAACTGAGGCCCAGAGAAGTTAAGTGACTTGCCCAAAGTCACACAGCTGACAATTGGCGGAGCAGGGATTTGAACCCATGACCTCTGACTCCAAAGCCCATGCTCTTTCCACTGAGCCATGAGATGGACAGAAGGTGAAAGCAGCTGATGTCATTTAAAGAATGGAAAGAGCATGGGCTTGGGAGTCAGAGGTCATGGGTTCAAATCCCACTCTGCCAATTGTCAGCTGTGTGACCTTGGGCAAGTCACTTAACTTCTCTGTGCCTCAGTTACCTCATCTGTAAAATGGGAATGAAGACTATGAGCCCCACGTGGGACAACCTGATCACCTTGTATCCTCCCCAGCGCTTAGAACAGTGCTTTGCACATAGTAAGCGCTTAACAAATGCCATCATTATTATTATTAAAGAATTTGAACAGGAAAGAGAAATAGTGTGGCCTAGTGAAAAGAACAAGGGCCTGGGAATCTGAGGATCTGTAGTCTAATTCCCAGCTCTGCCACTTGTCTGCTGTTTGAACTTGAGCAAGTCACTAAACTTCTCTGTGACTCAGTTACCTCATGTGTAAACTGGAGATTAAGACTGTGAGCCCCATGTTTCTAACCTGAATATCTTGCATCTACCCCAGTGCTTCCTACAGTACCTGGCATATAGTAAGCACTTAACAATATCCATAAAAAAAGAATGGTAGCAGGAAGATTTGGTAGCCAACAGCGGCAGTGGGATCCAGAGAAGACTCTTTTAGTACAGGACAGACTTGACCATCTTTGAAAGCAGATACTGATGGAGGCAGTAAGGGAGGGAAGGGGGAGCAAATGTGTTAAAAACTGAGAGGGGCTTGGGCACAGTTGGAGGAAGTAGATTTTAAAAGCAGAGAGGAAACAACTTCTAGAGAGTGTTAGGAAGGAGGAGAAAGAGGCATTGAGTGAATGGGGTGATGAAGCCAATCTCCTCTGTAGGGAAGAAAGGTCTTTGAATTATTAATAAATCCCATTTAGCAGTCTTTATGATTGACTGAGGAAGCAAGAGTCTTCACTTTCTGTCTGAACCTTGTGAAGCAGGGTGTTTAATGGTATAAACCTGTCCTTTAGAAGCAGCAGAGGATGTCACATGATACTGTAAAAGTCGCTATTTTAGGCTTAATTGCATGGAGTTAATAGAACAATGAAAAGAGTAGATTTTTGAGGCAAACATTTTAATAAAAAAGCTCCAATTAATGGTTACATAACCTTAGCGAAGTCTTTTGTCTTTAAAAAGCCTTGAAAATATAACATCAGAAATGTTTCCTCCTTGGAAACCACATAAAGATGTAGTAGCAGATAGTTGTTCAGCAATGTAGCTGTTATGACTATCCCAGCTGAGAAGGGAAACAGAGGTGGAAACAGCATCTGCTCACTGTGGGGTTCATACAGTAATCAAATGAAAATTGTAAACATGTTCTCTAGTTCTCTTTCCTGCTAGCATTAATTTAAACTTTAATCAATCAAGTCATGTATATAATTTTAGTTAAAATTGAAAATTCAATACTAGAAGTTGCACTTCAAATGATCAGGTTTGGGTTTAATTGAGGAATGATGAGATCATTAAATTTACATAATTTGCTTAGGATGGCTTTTTTTTCTTTTAATTGGGTATCACTATAGTTACTGTCTAGTAATTTAATAAGAATAGACCAGGTTGAAATCAGGAGAAGCTTTTTTTTTTAAATTAAAGATCATGGAATTTGGGGGAAGAAGTATAAAATTAATAGAAAAGCTAAAATGAGAGCATTTTTGTGTACAATAATCAATTTTGATTTTTGCTTGTCTTCTTACGTGATCTTTCTCCATTTGTTCCCCTATCACAAATATTTCCATGTTACAGTATTTAAAGAACTAAGATATCTAAAGGTATCTAAGAACTCAATTAATTTCTACTACCCTTCCATCAGCAATTTCAAAACCCTGTCCAAATCCCTGAATTTCTTTGACTAGAAATAAAGGCTTCCTCCTCCAACACAAGTCAAGCAAAGCACTTGGCACTCTGCAGACACAGTCCACCAACATTATCACTTCCACAATACAGAACTCTTAGGCTACTTATTTACTTTCTTATTTGTTACCTACTTTATTTACCGGTTTTTCTTTGGTACCTCTCTCAATGGTTGAGGTGTCTAAAATTTAATCCTCAAGACGACAACAAAGATGGGCTTTTTTGCTAAGACACCCCAACCTTTGCTTTAGTGGACATAGAGATTCCCAGCCTGCAAAACCTGCTCAGGGTAAATTTCACGTGTGCCAGGCTTCAGTGGAATTTATGTTGCCTCCTGTTCATGGCATACACAGTCCTCTACTACTCACTGTTGGGATTACTTTAATCCCGGCAGCTTCCATAAAATAAAAAGCAGAGAGAGAGCTGGGCTTTGGAAATGTCTGTTTTGGGCTCCCTTGATGATGGCTGGAGTTTTTCCGAGTAGTGGGTGGATCTGGTAAAATGGCCCTTCTGCACGATGGTTTCATGCACTGGCAAATGCTTACTGAATCTTTGGCTTAATTTTCCCTTCACTGGCAGGAGGGTATTAGTTACATTCCTGCCCGGGCCAAGATGAGAACAGCTTTCCTCCTTCCTCCCTTAAGCTCCAGAAGGCTTTGACACTGCTTCAGATTGGGACTAATCAAGCCCTTATCTTGGTCCTATTTGGTCTTCATTTTATTCATCTGTTAAATGGGGAGAATAATACCATCCCTTTCCAACCATTTATTAAGGCACTTATTAAGCACTGACTATGTGCAAAACACTATTCTAAGCACTGTGGTAGTTACAAGTTAAATAAGTTGGACTTAGCCTCTGTTCCACATGAGGATCACAGCCTTAGTAGGAGGGAGAACTGGTAATTCATCTGTAACATATCTGTAATTCATTTATTTATATTAATGCCTGTCTCCCCCACTAGACTATAAGTTCATTATCCCAGAGTGAGCCCCGCCTTTTCTTCTGCTCCTCCTCCTCTCCCCATCACCCCTACTCCCTCCTTCTACTCTACCCCCTTCCCTGCCCCACAGCACTTGTTTATATTTGTACATATTTATTATTCTATTTATTTTATCAGTGACGTGTATATATCTATAATACTATTTACCTATTTTGATGCTATTGTTTCCTGTCTTCTTGTTTTGTTTTGTTGTCTGTCTCCCCCTTCTAGACTGTGAACCCATTGTTGGGGAGGGATTATCTCTATCTGTTGCCCTAATTGTACTTTCCAAGTGCTTAGTACAGTGCTCTGCACACAGTAAGCACTCAATAAATTCATTCATTCATTCAATCGTATTTATTGAGCGCTTACTGTGTGCAGAGCACTGTACTAAGCGCTTGGGAAGTACAAGTTGGCAACAATAAATATGATTGAATGAATGAATGAATGAGTTAGGGGCAGGGAATGTGTCTGTTTATTGTTATTTTATGCTCTTCCAAGGGCTTAATACAGTGCTCTGCATACAGTAAGTACTCAATATATATGATTGAATGAATATTTAGTCCCCATTTTACAGTGGAGGAAACTGAGACTCAGACAACTGAAGTAACTTGCCCAAGGTCACACAGCAAGTCATTGGCAGAGCTGTGATTAGAACCCAGGTCTACATCCTCTCAGGTCCATGTTCTTTCGAGAGGATAAAATTACATCATTAATGAGAAAGTATTTTATAAAAATAAAGATAGATTCGAGGTCTTAGCATTACTAATGATTCCTGGGATGCAGAATCAGTCAATCAGACAATCAGCAGGACTTTATTGAATTCCCATTGGAGTCAGAATAGTCAGTCAGTCAGACAATCATATTTATTGAACATTTACAGTGTGCAGAGCACTGTACTTAGTGCTTGGGAGAGTAGTGTATAACAATATAGCCCAAATTTCCTGCCTACAACAAGTTTACAGACTAGAGGTGAAGATAGACATTAGTATAAATAAATACAATTACATATATGTAGGTAAGTGTGTGGGGCTGGGAGGGGGGATAAATAAAAGGAAGTCAAGGTGACACAGAAGGGAGTGGGAGAAGAGTAAAAGAGGGTTTAGTTGGGAAAGGCCTCTTGGAGGAGATGTGTCTTCAACAAAGCTCTTAAGGAGGGGAGAGTAATTGTCTCTCGAATATGAAGAGGGAGGGCATTCCAGGACAGAAGTAGGATGTGGGTGAGAGGTTGGCAGTGAGATAGATGAGATCGAGGTACAGTGAGAAGGTTGGCATTAGAGGAGAGAGATATTCAGGCCGAGTTGTAATAGGAGAATAGTGAGGTTTGGTAAGAGGGGGCAAGGTGATTGAGTGCTTTAAAGAACAGTAGATTACGGGTTTGTGTTAATGTCACTTGAATTTCAGGGTAAAGAAAAGACATAGTTACTGACTTCATGGAGCATTTATCCCCTCTGGGACTTTCAAGGGCAACCATGGAGACTCTGGTTACATTCAGTCAGCATGGCCCATACAAAGACACTCTGTTTGGAAAGAATAGAGGGCAACTCTCCCCACTTTCATGAACCTAAAATAGAGCCCATTTTACTAAGGTCTTAATTTTGTAATTTTTTTATGATATTTGTTTAGAGTTTACTACGTGTCAAACACTTTTCTAAGTACTGAGGAAGATACAAGTTAGGTCGGACACAGTCCCTGTCCATCAAGGGGCTCACAGTCTTTCCCACTCACACCAGGAAATTTTGCTCACTCTTTGGTAATCATAATCTCTTTTTTGACTTTTATTTAGAAAATAGGAAAAGCCCCCATTAGAAGAGATCATCTGTGAACTGGCTGCTTTGGCAAGAATTCTGCTGCAATATAAATGGATTCTCAGTAATAATAATGTTGGTATTTGCCAAGCACTGTTCTAAATGCTGGGGTAGATACAAGGTAATCAGATTGTCCCACTTGGGGCTCACAGTCTTCATCCCCATTTTACAGATGAGGTAACTGAGGCACAGAGAAGTGAGGTGACTTGCCCAAGGTCACAAAGCTGACAAGTGGTGGAGTCTTCTAAGCTTTCCAAAGGATCCCATATGAATGGGGAAATTCTATGTACTATTAGCCTTCAGCACCGGGGGTTTTGTTTGACACCAGGAGACAGAAGGCCCAGGGGACAGGAGGACTTCTAGGACTCCTGTCCAAGCAGAATCCCTTCCAAGTGTCACTATGGGTTGACCTAACGGGGCATATATAGTGGAAATCCCAACATGGTTCTTAGATTCCACTGGGAAAGCACGTCAATCAATTCTGAAGCTATAATTGAAAAGCATTAACCAGTTAACCACTTCAATTAGAGTGAGTTTAAGAGTGGAAAGGCACAGTGGTAATTGAATCAATGGCCAGAGTATTTAATGTTGCTCTGAAATGCACTGGAGCCAAGTGAAGGTGAAGGGAGATCGCTTAGTGCTTTATACGAATGTCTTTGGGCAAAGGTACAAAGGTCACAGAAGGGGAAAATCCTGACATCCACCTTTGGTGTCATCTGACAAGACAGCTCTGTCATGGTAGAAAAATATTCCTCTACAATAATCAATTGTCCCTTTGAATTGTATCAATGCTGGAACATAACTACCAAATTAGATCCTGAATTTGGAATCATTCTCCTTCTTTCTGACCTGACTCTGGAAATGCCTCTATCCACCCCAGGTCTTAGAATATCTGTGATGACTTAAAACATGGATGATTACCAAGGAGTTTGTCTCACCTGTGCTATGGTTTTGGAGACAAATAGGCCATCTCCATCACCAAGAAGGACATTTTCCTTCTCTTGTCAAATATTGCTTTTTCGTCAGGAGCAAAGTTGCAGTATCAGGTGCTTCTTTCTCAGTAGCTTTTTCTCCCAGTGACTTAAAAATCTATCCCAGGATATATCCCCTTTTCTTCTCCGTACTTAATTGGAATCCATAAACATTCCCACTCCACCCGTCTTCAGCAAACACATTGAATGAACAGGGAGAATTTAGGGCCCAAACTGAACTTCCCTGTTCACACCTGAATTTGAAAGGAATAAAGGAAATAAGCTATTTGCTCCAATGAACCCTATTCCCAAAAGGGTTCTTTAAAGGGATAAGTACCATCCTCTTAGAGTCAATTAAAGATGCTATTTTGAGCTAAAGGGTGATAAACCTGGACTTTACCAGAGGAGGAATAGAAGTCAATTTCCAAACTAAGACTCAGGAGAATAAATCTTGTCATCACTTTCCCCAAATTAGGGAGTTGTTAAAGCGGACACCAAGGTATATCTCAGCCGGCATTAGGTTTCATAGAGAAATAAGTGATTTTGCAGCTAAGCTGGGATTCATCCATTTAGGGCTTTGTAGATTTATCTCAACTCCTGAATCCACTTTAAAAGAACAGTGAAGTCCACAAAACCTGGAAAGGGTGAACAAAGGAGAGAGAGAAGTAGAAGAAAGCATTTCATAAATGCCAGTGCTACATAAAGGAGGTGAAGGGGATGGATATTCTCTAAAAATGCAGTGTTCACTGGATTCCCTGTTCTTTTGTTCGTTTGTTTTGTTTATAGAGAAGCAGCACTGAATGAGCACAGAGCTATGGAGTCAGTTGGCATACAACACAGAAAAAGGGAGCTCAGTTAGAGCAATATTCCTTTGCCTGTAAGGGTGATAAAGTGTTGTAAAACATTTTAAAGGGAAGTTCTGGAATTTATACCCATAAAAGAGCTTAAAAAACACAGTAAACAACCATCTGTTCTGGACCAGTTCGGTATTTACGCAGAGAAGCAGCATGGCTCAGTGGAAAGAGCCCAGCCTTGGGAGTCAGAGGTCATAGGTTCTAATCCCAGCTCCGCCACTTGTCAGCTGTGTGACTTTGGGCAAGTCACTTAACTTCTCTGTGTCTCAGTTACCTCATCTGGAAAATGGGAATTAAGATTGTGAGCCCCATGTGGGACAACCTCATCACCTAGTATACTGCCCCCAGCACTTAGAACAGTGCTTTGTGCAACGTAAGCACTTAACAAATGCCATCATTATTCTTCTTCTTCTGCATAGGGAAAGGGGGCAGGACTGGGTGACCTTTAGAGGTGACCTCTTCAGTTCTTGTTGCAATGACCTAGATGCAAATCAGAGCTCAAACACAGAGTGGCTGAATCAATCATTCAGGCCAGTCATGTCAATGTTCCTGCTCCTCCTTACATCACAAGGAATTTAGGGATAACGTAAGCTGCTACAGAGAATGGGTCCTACATATTTCTGGCTTTGCTCACTTCCTGGGCAGGGATATGTACTGAAGTACTTATAATGGGGCTCCTATTCTCTAGCCCTTGACTTCCTCTTGCTGGAAAAATCACATTTTCATCAGTACTCATCACCAGAAGCAGCATGGCTTCATGGAAAGAGCATGGGCTTAGGAGTCAGAGGCCATGTGTTCTAATTCAGTCTCCGCCACTTGTCTGCAGTGTGACCTTGGACAAATTATTTAACTTCTCTGTGCCTCAGTTCCCTCATCTGTAAAATGGGGATTAAAACTGTGAGCCCCATGTGGGACAACCTAATTATCTTGTATCTACCCCAGTGCTTAGAACGGTGCTTTTCACATAGAACAAATACCATCATTATTATTATTGTTACTCACCACCTCACTCACTTTGTCCCTCTCAAGGTGACCTCCTAACAGCATCTCCAGCGCTTAGAACAGTGCATTGCACATAGTAAGCGCTTAATAAATGCCATCATTATTATTATTATTATCTCACTCACAACTCTTTCCACAGCTCACATTGTTCTCCAAGTCTTTTACTCCTTCCCTCTCCCCAACCCCCTATCCTGATCCAACAGACCACAACTATCATCAGGTTCAAAGAGCTCCTAATATACCATCTCTCCAACAAGCCTTCCCTAATTAATTCACAGCACCTCTAGTCTTTCTTCTTCATTTTTTTTTCTTTTAGTGACACTTGTTAAGTGCTTACTATGTGCCTGGCAAAGTACTACAGGTGGGTAGATACAAACTAATCAGATCAGACACAGTCTGTGTCCCATATAATAATAATAATAGTAATGGCATTTGTTAAGCACTGACTATGTGGAAAACACTGTTCTAAGTGCTGGGGAGGATACAAGGTGATCAGGTTGTCCCATTTTACCAATGAGGTAACTGAGGCTCAGAGAAGCTAAGTGACTTGCCCAAGGTCACACAGCTGACAACTGGAGGAGCCAGGATTTTAACCCATGACCTCTGACTCACAAGCCCGGGCTCTTTCCATTGAGCCACACTGCATATGGGGCTCAGTCTTAATCTCCATTTTGCAGATGAGGTAACTGAAGCACAGAGACGTGGAGTGACTTGCCCAAGGTCACACAGCAGACAAAGTGGCAGAGCTGGGATTAGAACCCAGGTCCTTCTGACTCCTAGGCCTGAACTGGTTGCTTGCTTGCTTGCTTGCTGCTAGTCTTGTAAGCCCACCAGCCATCTCTAAGGTATATGTATTTATTTAGCATATGTGCATTTATCTGACCCTCAATATTTGTATATGCATTTTAAATTATATATTTAAATTACTCTGATTCCACTATTTGTAAATATTGTGATGCCTGCCTGCCCCATTGGAATGTTAGGAATTTGTGGTTGGGGAACCTGCTTTATGCTTTTGTTGTACTTTCCCAAAGTGCACTGCACCCACAGGATGTTCAATAAATATCATTCAATCAATGGCATTTATTAAGTACTTACTATGTGCAAAGCACTGAACTAAGAGCTTGGAAGACTACAATACAACAGAGTTGGCTGTCATGTTCCCTGCCCACAGTGAACTTTCAGTCAAGAGGAGGAGATATACATTAATAGAAATAAGCAATTAATTATATAAGATTTAAAGACATGTACTTTAGTGCTTTGGGGTTGAGGGTGGAGCAAATAGCAAATGCCCAAAGGTCACAGATTCAAATGCATAGATGATGCAGAAGGGAGAAGGAGCTGCCCAAATGGGGTTTTAATTTGGGAAGGCCTCCTGGAGAGAGAATCAGTCCCAACTTCAAACATCGCTAAAATCTTCTCTTTCCTCTCCATCCAAACTGCTACCATGTTAATACAATCACTTATCCTAACCTGCCTTGATCTATTGTATCAACTTCCTTGCTGGCTTCCCAGCCTCCTGTCTCTCCCCACTCCAGTCCATGCTTCAGTCTGCTGCCTGGATCATTTTTCTATAAAAACATTCTGGACAAGTTTCCCCACTCCTCAAGAAACACCAGTGGTTGCCCATCCACCTCCGCATCAAACTCCTCACCAATGGCTTTAAATCACTCCATCACCTTGCCCCCTCCTACATCACCACGCTACTCTCCTATTGCAACACAGCCTCACATTTTGCTCCTCTAATACTAATCTCACTGTGCCTCGATCACATCTATCTCATTCCAACCCCTAGCCCACATCCTGCCTGTGGCCTGGAATGCCCTCCCTCCTCAAATCCAATAGAGTGAATCTCCCTACGTTAAAGACTTAATGAGGGCACATCTCCTCCAAGAGGCCTTCCCTAACTAAGCCCCCCTTTCCTCTTCTCCCACTCTCTCCTGGGTCACTCTGACTTGCTCCCTTTGTTCATCCCCCCTCCTCCCAACCCCACAGCACTTATGTACATATCCGGAATTTATTTATATTCATGTCTATCTCCCCACTCAGAACTGTAACCTCACTGTGGTCAAATAATATGTCTATTATTGCACTGTGCTCTCCCCAGCATTTGGTTCAGTGCTCTGCACACAGTAAGCACTTAATAAATACGACTGAATACGCGAATGAATGAATGCTAGTGCTCTGGCATGTATGGAGTGGGAGAGAGTTCCAGGCCAGGAGAGGGTGTTGGAAAGGGTTTGGCAGTGGGATAGATCAGATCAGGGCACAGTGAGTAAGCTGGGGCTAGAGGACCTAAGTGTTCAGGCTGGGCTGTAGTAGGAGAACAGTGAGGTGAGGTAGCAGGGGCCAAGCTGATTGAGTGCTTTTAAACTGATGATAAGACATTTCTGTTTGATAGGGAGTAGAGAGACATGGACTGAACTTTTTCAGAAAAATAATCCGGGCAGCAGGGTGAAGTATGGACTGGAGTGGGGAAAGACAAAAGGATGGGAGGTCAGCAAGGAGGCAGATGCAGTAGTCAAGGTGGGATAAGACAGGTACTTGGATCAGTGAGGTAGCAGCTTGGATGGAGAGAAAAGGGCGGATTTTAGCGATATCGTGAGGATAGGACTGAGTAATACGAGTAATTTCTATAATACTAACGATTATTATTACTATCTTGCTGTTAGTGGCCACTGTTGTTATTATTTCTACATTCACTGTTTCAGACAAATTAATAATGTCCAAGCAATGTGTCTCAGTCTCTCCCAGTGGTCTCTGGGCTTACTGGTCCAGTCCATGACTGATTTGTGGAGCCATATCATCTCCAGCGATAGGGGACCGTATTCCTTCTTTCAGGTGTCAAGGGAACCAGCTGTAATAGAGGGAGGTAAAAGACTGGGGGAGGGAAGTTGAAACCACAGTGTCTGCTCTAATGAGCATTTTGGACCATCTGTGGATTTATTTTGCCAAGCTGTCTCTGTGCCCCATCTGATGAACAGGAGTTGGCTGAAAAACATTCATACTGCATTGCGAATAGCCAATCTCCCATTTTCTCAGGGTGAGTAGCTTATGCTGGATGAGTAGTCACAAATGTTGATTTCATTTATTTTATTACCTGGAGAGGAAGTGAACTGGTTATAAAAGAAATGGATTCTGGTCAACTTTTGTATTTATCTGCCCAATCATTGTCTTAGGAAACTTTTAAAAGCAATTTTTAAAAAAATCAACCCTCTGAGTCTCTTTGGAGAGACTTTTCTATCAATATCTTCTGTTTCCAGGAGTCAGGCTCCATCTTCCCAAGCAATCTTAAACCTGAGTAATATTTCATCCATTTCTTTGTATTTGAGAGTGCAGAGTAACAAACTGTTCACTGCGAATTAATACTGCTGGCTCAACTGATAGCATTTTCTAAGCATCCTTGGAGGTAAGTGGTTGATATGGATTTTCTCTCACATAGAAAAGAAACTTGATGAGGAAATTGTGCTTACTCTGTTAGTTCAATGGCTTTGAGATCAAGGCCAAACCTTTCTTTGCTGGGAGAAGTGGTCAATTCAAGCATACAATTCTTTCTTTTTAAAAAAAACAGGATTGAAATACTGCTTCAATTTGGGAGAGAAAGACCTTTCATAATGTTTCTTCCAGGGGGATGCTTAGGAGCAGCAAAGGGTCGTGGAAAGGTGTTTATTTGAAAGTTTTGGCTCTATATGCCTTGGACAATATTCCAAGATTTCATAAATGTTTGTAAGCATTGAACTCATGCACTCCAGGACCTACATAGCTTCCTTGAAGATGTTATCTCTTCCAGAAACTGCAATTAGTCTATCAGGATACCATGGAGTCTCTTAGAACAATAATATAAGAGAATTATTGTTCCCATTATGGACTCACAGAGGGGCTACAGCTTGCTGAAGCATCTGACATACAACTAGAAAGTAATTTGAACTCAATGTCAATCAGTCATATTTATTGAGCACTTACTGTGTGAAGAACACTGTACTGAGCAGTTGGGAGAGCACAATATAACATAGTTGGTAGACACATTCCCTGACCATAACGGGCTTACAGTCTAGAGGGAGAGATGGACATTAATATAAATAAATAAATTATGGATACGTAGGCAAGTGCTGTGGGCTGAGAGAGGGGTGAATAAACGATGCAAATCCAAGGGCAAGGGTGGCCCAGAACTCTTAAAGAATCAGACACACTATATTATAATTCCTCTTAACATTAAAAATAGGAATAATTTTTCATTGACCTAAATAGAACAGATACAGTCTCTGCCCTACCATGTCTTGCTTCCTGGTCATCTTCGTCTGAATGTCATGCCAACACCTCAAACTCAACATACCTAAAACTGAACTTGTCATCTTACCTTCTAACTCTTATTATTCTTTTTTCTTTGTAAATAGTATTCATTACATGCTTACTATGTACCAGACACTGCACCAAGAACTGGGGTTGATACAAGACCATCAGGTTGGACAGAGGCCAGGTCCCACTTGTGGCTCACAGTCTTAATCTCCATTTTACAAGTGAGGTAACTGAGACACACAGAAGTTAAGTGACTTGCTCAAAGTCACACGGTAGACAAATGGCAGAGCTGGGATTAGAATCAGGCTCTGTTACTACCAGGCCAACACTCTTTCCAATAGGTACTACTTCTGTAATTCTTGATGCTGCAGGGGTCTAGATACCTTTCAATATTTTAATCGCTGGAATTGTCTTGAGTTTATAATCTGAGGCCAATTTCGTGAATGGGTTTGAATTAAAAATCTAAAATTAAACGAAGATGAAGTTTTCAAAATGTTTTGTTCTTTCGGACTCCAAGGTGTCATTTTTCAAAATGAGGTAGAGATGGTTGCGATGATTGTGGTATATTAAGGGATAGAATGAAATGGGAACCTTACCAAACAGGTACAATGTGTGGCCAAGCAGAAGAAAGAATCTGGCTCTTCCTCTTGCCGACCCTCCTCCAGACGGAAGCGCTGTACTTAGACCTATCTAACTGAATTCAGGGGTGTGTTTTAGACTAGGTGAGGAAAGGACTGTGTTATGCCACACATTCCTTATACCCCCTCGAGTGCTGCTTCGCAACGGAAGAAACTGCTCCAGGGACAGACCAGACCTGGTCAGTGCCTACTATATTGACACTCCCACTGACCACTTCCTGAGTAAGAATTTGGATTCCACAGTGCCGTTGGCAGCCGTAGGGCTGTAAGTCTCTTGTTTACCTTTTAAATGGCACATCTTTATATGAGCATATGTATCTTTCTATTAGATGAGAAGCAGTATGGCCCAATGTATAGAGCAAGGGCCTGGGATCAAAAGGACTTGGGTTCTAAGCCCAGCTCAACCACCTGTCTGCTGTGTGACCTTGGGAAAGTCGCTTAACTTCTCTGTGCCACAGTTACTTCATCCGTAAAATTGGGATTGAGATTGTGAGCCCCATGTGGGACAGGGACTGTGTCCAAATTGATTCGCTTCTATCTACCCCAGCACTTTGTACAGTGCCTGGCGCACAGTAAGTGCTTAACATTTATCATAAAAAAGATATTTTAATATTTTTATTATCACTGGATTCACACTTGTATTTGCTCTTAAAATCAGGATATCTCAGTAGTTGATTATGTAATGCCCAAGTGGATCAGCACAGCTGTCCTTGATTTAAGGGGTCTCTAGTTACAACAAAAGGCACACACAAATTTACACAGCTTCCACTTTACAAAACATTTATTTTGATTATCAATCAATAGTTGTTTACTCCTGCTGCTTCCACTTCCTCTTCTTCAACTCCCTTTTTGACCACTTGAAATCTGGCTTCTACCCCATCCACTCCACCAAAACTACTCTCTCCATAGTCACCCTAGACAGCAAGCTCACTGCGGGCAGGGAATGTGACTACCAACTCTGTTTCATGGTACTCTCCCAAGCCTTTGCCATGGTGCTCTGCACACACTAAGCAACCAAAAAATAAGCCTTAAATATGGTTGTTTGATTGATTGATTGAATGACCTCCTCCTGCATCCTAATTCTTGACTTCTCAGCTGCTTTTGACCCCACAGACCACCCCCTTCTACTGGAAACACTATTCATTGAAAGTATCCCATCCTGGTTCTTCTCATCTCTGTGGGTGCTCCTTCTTGTCCCTTTCACCAGATCCTTCTCTGACTCCCACCCCTCAAACAGGGAGGTGGGGGTCTCTCAGGGCTCAGTTCTGGGTCCCCTTGTTGTATCTATATACACGCCTTCCTAATTCTTCCTCTCTCAGCTGCCTTTGACACTGTGAACCATTCCCTTCTCCTCAATACGTTATCCAACCGTGGATTCACTGACACCGTCTTCTCCTGGTTCTCCTCTTATCTTTCTGGTGGTTCATTCTCAGTCTCCTTCGCGGGCTCCTCCTCCCCCTCCCATCCCCTAATTCTAGGGATCCTTCAAGGTTCAGTTCTTGTCCCCTTCTATTCTCTATCTACACTCACTCCCTTGGAGAATTCATTCGCTCCCATGGCTTCAGCTATCATCTCTATGTGGATGACACCAAAATCTCTATCTCTTTTCCTGCTCTCTCTCCCTCCCTCCAGGTTTGCATCTCCTCCTGCTTTCAGGACATCTCTACTTGGATGTCCTCCCACCACCTCAAACTCAACATGTCCAAGACAGAGCTCCTTATTTTCCCTCCCAAACTCTGTCCTCTCCCTAACTTTCCCATCACTGTGGAAGGCATGACCATCCTTCCTGTCTCACAAGCCCTCAACCTTAGTGTCATCCTTGACTCTGCTCTCTTAATCACCCCACATATCCAATCTGTCATCAAATCCTGTCTGTCTCACCTTCACAACATGGCCAAGATCCACCCTTTCCTCTCTATCCAAACTGCTACTGCATTAGTACAACCACTCATCCTATCCTAACTGGATTACTGCATCAGCTTTCTTTCTGATCTCCCAACCTCTTGCCTCTCCCCACTTCAGTCCATATTTTACACCACTGCCCAGACTATCTCTCTACAGAAACTTTCAGGGCATGTCACCCCCATCCTCAAAAATCTCCAGTGGTTGCCTATCAACTTCCCAAGCGCTTAGTACAGTGCTCTGAACATAGTAAGCGCTCAATAAATATGATTGACTGATTATCAACCTTCGTATCAAACCAAAACTCCTCACTATTGGCTTGAAAGCTCTCCATCACCTTGCCCCTTTATATCTCACCTCGCCCCTTCTTACCTCACCTCCCTTTTCTCCCTTTCCACACACTCTGCTCCCCTGGTGCTAACCTTCTCACTGTGCCTCGATCTTGCCTGTCTTACCTCCAACCCCTGGCCCGAGTCCTACCTCTAGCCTGGAATGCCCTCCCTCCTCAAATCTGCCAGGCAATCACTCTTCCCCTCTTCAAAGCCCTACTGAAGGAGGACCTCCTCCAAGAGGGCTTCCCGGACTAAGCCCTTTTCCTCAGCTCCCCCTCCCTTCTGTGTCACCTCAACTCAACTGTGTCCCTTTGCTCTTCCCCCCTGTCTCCCAGACTCAGGGCACTTATGTATATATGAGAAGCAGTGTGGCTCAGTGAAAAAGAGTATGGACTTTGGAGTCAGAGGTCATGGGTTCAAATCCCAACTCTGCCAACTGTCAGCTGTGTGACTTTGGGCAAGCCACTTAACTTCTCTGTGCCTCAGTTACCTCATCTGTAAAATGGGGATTAAGACTGTGAGCCCTCCGTGGGACAACCTGATTACTATGTAACCTCCCCAGCTGTTAGAACAGTGCTTTGCACATAGTAAGCGCTTAATAAATGCCATCATTATTATTATTATTGTTATATGTATACTTCTGCTTATACTGATGCCTGTTTACTTGTCTGTCTCCCCCTGCCCATCCCAGACTGTAAGCCCACTGTGGGCAGGGATAGTTTCTCGTTATTGCTGTTATATACTTTCCAAGTGCTTAGTACAGTGCTCTGCACACAGTAAGTGCTCAATAAATACAATTGAATGAATGAATGAACACTCACTCTCATGGTGGCTCAGCCATTCCCAAAGCTTTACCACATTCCTGAAGATGACTCTCAAATCTACCTCTCTAGCACTCACCTCTCACCTTCTCTGCATACTTGCATTTCCTTCTACCGTCAGGTCACCTCTACCTGGATGCCCTACCTTCACTTCAAACTCCACACCTTATCTCCTGTGTGACCTTGGAAGAGTCACAACTTCTTTGTGCCTCAGTTACCTCAACTGTAAAGTGGGGATTAAGATTGTGACATGGACTGTGTCCCTACTGATTAACTTGTATCAACTCCAGTGCTCAGAACAATGCCTGGGACAGAGTAAGTGCTTAACAAATACCACAAAAAAACCCAAACCTCAATATGTCCAAAAATGAGCTTCTAATTTACCCTCCCAACTTTCTCCTCCCTCCAACTTTTCCATTGGCAAAGCCATAATCCTTGCTATCTCACAAGCCTGCAATTTTGGCATTATACTTCATTCATCTCTTTCATTCAAGCTGCATATTAAATCAGTTACTAAATCCTGTCAGCTCTATCTCCACATTTCCAGTATTAGCTCCTTGCTCTCCAGTCATACTGCTACCTCACTGACTGAGCTTCTGTCATATCCTGTTTTGATTATTTCATCAGCCTCTTCACTGACCTCCCTGCCTCCAGCCTCTTCCCACTCCAGTCCATATTTCCTATTGCTTTCCAGATCATTTTTCTAAAAACTCCTGCAGCCCACATCTCCTGATCCCTCAAGTAACTTGCCAGTGGTTGCCCATCCCTCTCTGCTTCAAGCAGGAGCTCCTTCCCCTCAGCTTTAAAGCTTAACTTTTTTCTTCCTATTTATCCTATAGCTTCTCCTACTACAACCCAGCCTGTACAGTTCACTTTTAGTTTGAACCTCCTCATTGTGCCTCTCGCTCATCTCACCATCCATCAAACCCATGCTAATGCTCACTCTTCTGCCCGGAATGCCCACCCCATTCATGTCTGACACCCCACAACTCTCTGTACTGAAATCATTTCTCCTCCAGGAAACCTTTGCTGTCAAATTCATTCAATCATATTTATTGAGTGCTTACTGTTTGCAGAGCACTGTACTAAGCGCTTGGAAAGTACAATTCAGCAACAAATAGAGACAATCCCTACCCACCAAAGGCTCACAGTCTAGAATCTCTCACCATTCCCCCCCAACCCTTTTTCCCCCGACCTTAGTGGGGAAAAGCTGCATAGTGAGAAGCAGCATGGGATAGTGGATAGATCATGGGCCTGGGAGTAAGAAGGTCATGTGTTCTAATCCTGACTCTGTGACATGTCTGCTGTGTACCTTGGGTAAGTCACTTAACTTCTCTGGGCCTCAGTTTCCTCATCTGTAAAATGGGGATTAAGACTATGAGCCTGACGTGGGACAGAGACTGTGTCCAACCCAACTGGCTTGTATCCATCTCAGCACTTAGAGCAGTGCCTGGCACATAGTAAATGCTTAACAAATACAAAATAATAATAATAATAATTATTATTATTGTTATTAGTGCCTTTCCAATGCATTTAGACCCACCCCCTTAATACAAAAGTACTCACTCCACCCCCTCCCCACAACATTTATGTGCATATCTTTTAATATCTATCCCCCACATGAGATGGTAGTGACTGTGTCTCTTTATCATACTTCCTCATGTCCTCAGTGTAGTGTTCTGTATAGAGTAAGTGCTCAATAATTGCTATTAATTAATGATGATGATGATGGTATTTGTTAAATGCTTACTCTGTGCCAAGCACTGTTATGAGCACTTGGGTAGATACTAGGTAATCAGGTTGTCCCACAGGGCCTCACAGTCTTAATCCTTATTTTACAGATGAGGAACTGAGGCACAGAGAAGTTAAGTGACTTGCCCAAAGTCACACTGCTGACAAGTGGCGGAGCAGAGATTAGAACCCACCACTTCTGACTCCCAAGCCCGTGCTCTTTCCACTGAGCCATGCTGCTTCTCATTAGCCTCCTCTTTGACAGTAACTCCAAACATATGGGCAGGGGGATCAGGAGGAAGTCATTAGGTAGGACTCGGGAGTCAGATGACCTGAGTGCTACTATCGGCTCCACCACTTCCCTCTCTGTAGCTTTGGGCAAGCCACTTACCTTCTCTGTGCCTCAGTTCAGTAATCTGAAAAATGGGGATTCTGAAAAA
This sequence comes from Tachyglossus aculeatus, assembly GCF_015852505.1. Lineage (NCBI taxonomy): Eukaryota > Metazoa > Chordata > Mammalia > Monotremata > Tachyglossidae > Tachyglossus > Tachyglossus aculeatus. The sequence continues at coordinate 25,893,876 of NC_052075.1, read as the reverse complement.
TACTTGTTTTCTCTCATATTTAGACTGTGAACCTCCTGTGAGACAGGGACTGCTTCCAAACTGATTACCGTGTATCTACCCCAGTGCTTGGTTCAATGGTTGGAACAGAGTAAATGCTTAGTTAAAGAGGGAGGTAGTACAGTGCAGAAGAGACCGAGGAGCAAGGACAAGAGGGAATTACTTCATTGTCAGTTGAAGTTAGTGGGGTGAGGTCCATTTTACTTCTGATGAAATGAATTTCTGCTAATCATGAAAGCTCTCTGACTCAATATAAATGCATTATATATCACTCATCTGTAATCGACTGAGTATACAATTATAGCTAATGTTTTTTGGTAAAAACAGTTTTCTGATCCTGGTTTGGAACTGATCAATTTACAATGCTCTTATGAAAAAAATTGGAACTAACCTACATTTCTTCTTAAGGCACAGTTTCTGGGGATCAACTGTGTCATAAGTATGACTGTCTGAATTTACTGGTTCAATATCACAGGAAGAAAAGGATAAAATGATGATGATTTGATGTACATATCATAGTTTATTTATATTGTCTGTCTCCCTCCTACACTGCAAGCTCCTTGTGGACAGGAAATGTGCATACCACCTCTGTTGCACTGTACTCTCCCCAACACTCAGTACAGCACACAGTAAATACTCCATAAATACCACTGACTGATTGATTGATGTCACACTAACACTAGCTTGTCCCAGGGAACATTTTATTTCACTGAACCCCCTGAAAGAGTTAGTGCTTTCCCCATAGTCAGTAATTCACTACTATCTCACCAAAAAAATCCACCAGATTTATCTTTCATTTGTTTTTGGTTTTCCCACCCCGGAAGCTTGATTAATTCTCATCTGTTTCTTGGCATTTTGACCCTGTAAACTTACAAGCTTTTTTTTCTTTCAATCCTGCATTTTTCCTCTTCAACAAACTTACATTCAGGACTAATCTTCTTACTCTTTTATTTTCCTTACAATCAGCCTCATTTCACCTTTCTGTTACTAATTTTTAATTTGGTAATGAATAGTCTGGAAACTCAACGCCTTCCATACAGGACACATCTTCTCATTTGCAACTAACTAAGCTTCGATAGAGTGGTTTCTTCATAATTTATGGAATTTGGAGCGAGAGAAAAAGCAGACAATTCTTTTGGAGACAGAAAAGAATAATACATTTCCACCCACATTAACCACAAATATAGCTTGACATTTCAGAAAAATTAACAGGTCCTCATGACATGAAACATGACTGCCTACCGAAAGTGCTAACTACTGCATTCATCCCTTTAATAGTAAAAAGATGTGTGCAATAAACAAATCCCAAACCTCCCCCTTGCCCAAGCCATTTGGCTCATCATTCATTTGATACATGCACTCTAAGGAGAAAGCTTGCATCCAGTATGACTCTGAACCTGGAGAGCTCACTAGCTGATCTCCAGGTTCAGAGTCATAAGTTCATAAGTCATAAGCCCATCCGCCAAGCTAGCTCTCTTCCTCCCTTCAAGGCCCTGCTGAGAGCTCACCTCCTCCAGGAGGCCTTCCCAGATTGAGCCCCTTCTTTCCTCTCCCCCTCGTCCCCCTCTCCATCCCCCCGCCTTACCGCCTTCCCCTCCCCACAGCACCTGTATATATGTATATATGGTTGTACATATTTATTACTCTGTTTATTTATTTATTTATTTATTTTACTTGTACATTTCTATCCTACTTATTTTATTTTGTTGGTATGTTTGGTTCTGTTCTCTGTCTCCCCCTTTTAGACTGTGAGCCCACTATCGGGTAGGGACTGTCTCTATGTGATGCCAATTTGTACTTCCCAAGCGCTTAGTACAGTGCTCTGCACATAGTAAGCGCTCAATAAATACGATTGATTGATTGATTGATTGATTGATTCTCATTTTCCTGCGTCAGAATTTATGATCTAAGTTGCGACCGAGAGAGTTGTCCTTCCACATGACATCCATGTACTGTTACAGCATGGGGGAAGCCAGGAGATTGAATGGTCAACACAGACTGGAAAGATAGAGAAAAGATAAAACAAACAAAGCGTCCTGCAAATTTAAGGAGAAGCTGCACTGCATCTCATGCTTCGGCATACGGATTGGGCGTTACTTTAGAAAGAAAGTCCTTTTCGACTACTTTTATGGAATGTCCAAGAAATATAATTTATTTTGTTGGGGTTTTTTTTATCTGACTCTTTCTTAGCATCTGAAATAAAGGACATTGTAAAAGTTGGCATAAAACTGCATCTTGTTAATCTAGGTATGAACTGAGGTAGAGATCCTTTAATAATTATGATAATACCAGTAGCGGCAGAGCTGGGATTAGAAATCAGGTCCCATGGCTCACTGGACTGTGCATTTTCCCATAGACCACATCTCTTTGATATTCAACACCTTCAAAACTTCCTGAAATCCCATCTGCCGAAGAGAAGCCTTCCTCAGTCCATCCCCTCAACCCAAGGCACACTAATCCCATTTCCCACCACCTTAAAGATTCCTTGTGATTGGCTTCAAGGTTCAATTTACTTATCAGTTCTTTTCACCTGCCCTGCCCCAACTTGCTCACTTCACTCCTCCTATGTAACATAAATTAGTGTTTGTAATTGCAGCATTTATTAAGTGCTATGAGCCAAGAGTAAAAATCTCAACAGATCAGACACAGTCCCTGTCCCACCTGTCAAGGCCTAAGGGGGAGGGAAAACAGGTATGTTATTCCTATTTTTACAGGTGAGGGAACTGAGTCACAGAGTATTTAAGTTACTTATTCAAAGTCACACAGCGGGTAGGTGAAGGAGCCAGGGTTATAATTTAGGTCTCCCACTTCCTAGGCCTCTGGATTTCCCACTAGGCTAACCTTCTCCCCGTACGTGCTTTTGACTCTTCCACTTCCATCTTCCCTCCCACTCCATAATCCCAGTGTGAAAATATCTCCCCAAAGCCACTGACTACAGCTCTCCCCATGTTCGAAGCTCACGTAAAATCCCGTTTCTCCAAAAACCTTTCCCCTACTAAGACTCATCTCCTATGTCATATCAGCCTGGCAGCCAACCCTAGCACTTATATATTTGTTTTTGCCCTTTCTTTGAATTTACCTCTATATGACTAATCAATTGTACTGTCTGTGACTTGTACTTGATACTAAATTTGTAAATGTTTATGATTATAAGAAGCTGCATTGCCTAAGTGGATAGATCAGGTGCCTGAAAGTCAGAAGGACCTGAGTTCTTATCCCAGCTCTGCCACTTGTCTGCTGTGTGACCGTGGCAAGGCACTTCACTTCTCTGGGCCTCGGCTACCTCATCTGTCAAATGGGGATTAGGACTGTGAGCCCCATGTGGGACATGGTCTGTGACTAACTTGACTAGCTTGTATCTACCCCAGTGATTAATACAATGTCTGGCACATTGTCAGGACTTTAACAATTTTATCAGAATTATCACTCTCATTATTCCCGTTTTAGTGTGTTAGCACCTTGAGGTCAAAGAACATGTCTTTCGGTTGTATTTTTCCAAGCACTTGGTACTCCAATGCATTGATGGATTCTTAAAGAATACCAATAAATATCATTACCACCACCACCATAGTTTAACTATAGTGATGTCATCTTCATATTTTTGTTACTTCTTGAGGAATAAATATAAAGGTTGCAAATGTTTTATATGCCTTTGTCATGCTGTATTATTATAATTTTTTTTAATTCACCTCAGTCAACCAATCAACTTCCTTACTGGATCTCTGGAATCTGTTCATTTTGGAGAGAAAAGGCTACTATTCTTAATAAAAACTACTTTTCCTTACTAATCTTCTTCTTCCCCATGTCTTACCTTTTTCCATGATTTAATTCATCCATTCCTTGCACTGAATTAAATTCTTTTCTCATCTGCTCAGTCACACCAATCCTAATTTTAAACCCTTTCTCTGTCTTTCCTTTGCTTTCTGTATCAGGTTCAAACTCATCTTTCCATCAGTTTCTGCCAATTTTGCCTTTGCTGTCCTCCCCCATCTTTTCTTACTTCACTTCATCTTATTTTGTTTCCTCTTCATTTATTCTTGAACTCCTCTGAAGTGCACCATCCATCACTGTTTTTCTTTCTGCTCCCAAATACCTGAATGTTCCCATCTATTAACTCTGCTTAGGATAAATCCATCTTTCTTATTCACCAAGTAAATATCTTATTTTCCTGTAAACTCATTGCTGGAAACTGTCTTGCTGGCTCTTCTCTAAGCACTTTAATTTCCTAGAATGTCACATCTAATGTTTCACATTATCTCTTGGTTGGGGTGGTGGGGAGACAGGCTGTTGTAGAGAATATAAAAATATCCACAGCTTTCTTATGAGTGACTAGTGGAAATCAACTAAATCTGGGAATTTGAGGTATTCAGCTTTAGTCCCAACTCTACCACTGTCCTGTTGTGTGACCTCAGGAAAGTAATGTCTCTGGCCTCAGTTCCTTTATCTGTAAAATGAAAATAATAATATCTGCCTTTCCTTACCTCACAGTAATATTTTAAGGACAAAACAAAGGAAATACACTCAGTTCTCCCATAACACGTGGCTTCCCTACTGTAGTTTGGCTAAAATTAGGAACTGTTCTTCTCACAATGCAAGCCTGCTTAGATGTGGTGAGGCATAGTGTTGGAAGAAATGCCATGTGACACATGCATACAGTTGGAATAGGTGAGTACTATAGAGTGAATTTTTTTTAATGCTATGTCTGACAAGAACCCAACCCTAGGATTATAGCAAAACTGATGGCAATGTGAAAATGCTTTGAAAACTTCAACTACTATATAAATTCAGCATATTATTATTATTATTAATTCTCACCTCAAGGGTGGGGAAGATTAAACTCTATTCATCCCCCTAGCCCATCATGGATGCAGATGCTTCTAATGGTATTACAGCAATGTAGGAATGTGTCGGTAAAATGTGATAAGTAGCCATAACTATTTCAAGAGTTGTGCATCCAACATTCTGACTATGGTTTCTAGAATTGTAGGCACACTATAATAAAAGCATGAAAGTACATAAGCCAAGACCGACAAAAAGAACACAAGAGAAGTTTTGCACACAATGTTTTTGGCAACAGAAAAATATGGAAATTTTCATGGCTCCAGTCTGAAATTTGCTGTCAAAACAATCAGTTTTTATTGGGCTCTCCAATAAAGACTGTCACATGACCAAATTTCTACTTTGAACACAGATTATTATCGTAACTTCCACTCTGAGCAGCAGCAAATTTCTGATTTCTTAATGTTGAATTGCAAGAATCAGTGAAGTGGATTTACCATCAACACATTAGTTTCCTCCTTTCAGAGTTTCCTCACATTGTTCAGGACAAATAATTATTTTGTTCAAACAGGAATGCACTCATTTTTTTTTTTCTTTATAGGATATTTCCTGAAAGTAAGCCAAAAGTGCTAAAGGAATGTGGGCTGGTAAATGTTTTATATTTGTCTTCAAGCCTACTTTAAGCTTGCAACTCATCTGAGGAATGATCTATTATCTGAGCAATTCTAATTTGAATTTGATTTGGCTTCTGGAAGCTAAATTTCTGAGCCTATTAATGTTTGACTGAAAAGATAGCTCCAGATGTCAGCTTCCCTTTGGGGACCTTCTCAAGTGCAGAAGCCAACATCAATTTTGGGTTGATGGGGATAAGACTCCTCTGAGCTTCATTTCACTGGGGCAGATCTGTGCTTGTTGGAAGAGCAGGTGATTGTCATGGAATAAGACAGGAAGGAGGAAGGGCAAAGGGAGATATGGGTGAACCTGCACTTTTTAGCGATATGTAAAGGGAATATTCTGCAGCTGGGGAATGGGATTGTGCAAAAACACTGCCCATTCCACCACACACATTCCCAAACAAAAGGTGAAATTGCTTTCTAAATGATCGAAGCTAATGATCAGAAGCTAATTTAGACTCCCTTCTCCAACCAATGTTCTCTGGTCATTTTCTATGTTCATTTAAATAGATAAGAACATTTTAGAATCTACCAATGAGCAGACAGATCCTGCACAAACTTTTCAGACAGATATTTGTAAAACTGCCCATTCCTGCAAAATGGAATAGCACCTGCTGTTGCTTCCACTAATGCCTCTGCTCTCAGCTGAAGAAAAGTCCAGTTTAGTGTTTCATTCTTCCTTTGCTTAGATTTCTCTTAGTGCCTTTGCTCTCAGTTCTCTTGGGTTTGCCTGGATGACTGAGAATTCTCTATTCCTTGAGCCCTCTCATTACCTCCATTTCAAATAAATTGCTTTCACTAGATTTCACAATTCAGTCTGGCTTCTGTCATTTTTAGCTAATTTTCCTGGGTTGCCAAGGAGAATGAAAGAAAGGGACAGGCGGCATCTTTAGTGACTTGGATTTCCATATTTTACCTGCTTCTGCTACATTACAGTGTTAGTGTGGGATATCCTCTGCTAGAGAGGCAACAAGATTTTAGTTCCTATGTTTTTGATGGCATCTGATAATCATGATATTTGCCTAGATTTAAGAGGTTCAGTGTACTTCCCTGATCTAGCTATACCTTTCAACATTTTCTCCTTTTACTGCCCAAGGCATCCAAATTAGCTGCTTCTTAATATTCACATTGTCCTGTCTCACTGACGCTTACTCTCCATCCCAACACCCCTACCCTAGGTATGCATCCTCTTTCCTCAGCCCTCACAGAATCTCCATAGATGTAGGACATAGCCTTAAATAAAATCAATCATTCAGTGGTATGTACTGAGTTTTTACTGTGTGCAGAGCACTGCACTAAATGTTTGAGCAAGTATAGTGCCCTGGGGTTGTTAGGCACTATACTAACCCTACCCCAATGAGCTTACAATCTAGTTAACTACCCTTGTCCAAGCCTGTTCCTGAAAACTCTCAATGAGATCTCTTTCTATAGTGGCAGCTCTGCTTATATTCACAGCTGGAAGGAGCAGCAGAAGTTCTGAAGTTCTGGGTGGGTTTAAATCATTCTCTGTCTCTCTCCATTTCTATCTATGTCTCCTTCTCTCTCTCTTCCTTGCTGTCTGGTATCTGTCAAATTTTGTACAATTATTTCTATCAGTCATTCCTTGCAACAGCTTCTGGGGGGAAGCTGGTATTGCTAGCTCCACTTTACGACAAAGAAATTGATAAAACGCATTTCCTAGGGTCACTCAACTCCTACTGGAGCGTTTGAGGAGTTTTGTGGTTTGGAGAAATGGATTGGGGAGTACACCCCAGGTGAGGAAATGGTATAAATATCTCCTTGGGAGGTAGGAGAAACAAAGGAGTGAAGGGGGTTAGCATGGGCACAGGAAAGGGCATGAGCTGGGATATGGTGGTTCCTATTCCCCCACTTGCCTGGCATGTGACCTTGGGCAAGCCTCTTAACTTTTTTGTACTTCAGTTTTCCCATCAGTAAAATTGGGATTCCATACTTGTCCGCCTTCCTATTTAGACCGTGAGTTTCATGTGGTACAGGGATTGTGTCCGATCTGATTATCTTGTGTCTACCCCAGTGTATAGTTCAGTGCTTAGCACATAGTAAGAGCTTAACAAATATAATTATAGTAGTAGTAGTAATAATGATAGTAATAAATTGGAATGGGTAAAGCAGCTGGTCAGGAATCTCAATGTGATACTCAGGATTTGCTGACTGGCTGTGGAGAGTGATTAGCTTCTGGCTCTTGAGGAAGGAAATGGGTAGATAGAAGATAAAGTCATCTATCTGAGTGGGTAATTGTAGACATCTGAGCAGATGAGCTCAAAAATAGAACATAAGAAGGGATTTGAGGAAAGAGCAAAGATCCAGGACTTGAAAGAATGTCCACATTTCCTGAATACCTCCTGGATGGTTTTCCTCTCCACTATTAACCTCTCAGCTCTCCTGTATGACTGAACCAATTACAGATGAGGCATTCGACTTTTAGAGCAGTTTCAGTAGTTCCACATTTGACTGATCCATTATATGGCAGGACAAGATTACCAACATGGTCCTGGAACAGAGTCAGCTCACCCTCATTGCAGCAATGCACACAGAAACACAACTCTGCTGGAAGGGCATGTGACTAGAACGTGTGACAGCAAGATACCTAAGGAGATGCCATATGGAGAACTGAAAGGGGACATTCGTGAAAACCAGGAGGGGAGAAGTATATGGTCTAAAGTCATGGTGAAATGGAGTCTCAAACAATAAACTGCTAGGAGACCACTGCAGTGGACAGATCAGCCTGGCATGCAGCAATTGACAGAGGGGTTTCTCTCTCTGAGCAAACATTTCAGGAAGATAGGGAAATCCAGAGAGAGATTCAAAAACAGAGACAGGAACAAGCTCATTAGCACAGCAAGGATCGCTCATTAAATGCAAACACTGTGGGAGGAAGGATCAGTCTTATCACTTTTCAGCCCCACATACATGGATAGGATCTCACTGTCGGTAGTATCACCATCCAAAATGAAGGGTGTATATTTGAATATTGATTTTTCCACTCAATTATTTTGTATCTGGGTTTTTTTGGTTGTTGTTGATTGGGGTTTTTGTACTTCTTTTGGGATGCTGCACTGTGATGAGACATAGTGTATAACTATGGGCAAGTCACAACTTCTCTGTGCCTCAGTTACCTCATCTGCAAAATGGGGACATAGACTGTGAGCCCCACGTGGGACAGCCTGATAACCTTGTATCTACCAGTGCTTAAAACAGTGCTTGGCACCTAGTAAGCACTTAACAAATACCATCATTATCATTATTATTTTAACTGATTTGGGACAGTCAAGTATTATCTAGGTTTTTAATATGCACAATGCTGCACAATGGATAGCTCTCCAAGTCATTTAATAGGTTATATTATATGCTCATCTACAACAGTTTTGAAACAAGATATTGTTCCTTAAAGTCCTTGAAAAAACATATCTGAGCATTATGAGGCTTGTCTTACACCCCATTCTTTTAACTAGCAACTAGTTTTCATGTATCTGTTCTCCCAAGTCTCTAAATGCTCTTTTTCCCTACTGTTTTCGTACTTTACAACCCATCAATTTGCTCCTCTATAAAGGATGTGACATTATGATATAACATACTCTGTTGTCACATTATTATGGATATCAATAGGGTGTGACTTTACCGACTTTAATTGAATGTGCCTGCAGGCAGCACTTGTATAGTTCTTCCATAACACACTTTTTTTATTATGAGCTTGGTTTGAAATGGGAAGTTTTGTCAGTTAGGCAATTATGGAACATTCTCCCAACAATGCAAGTCACCCTGGAGAGAAAGTGATGCAATGTTGGAGGAAGCCACTGTGTGCCTATGCATGGTATCATTAAAGGTGTGTGAAGTATAGCGGGAGTTTTCTATAATGACAGGAAATTAACCCCAGAATTACAGGAGCGTTGGGAGCACTTATCAAAATGTCAGTGATCCTGATGCTCCCTTTGTTCAATAAGCAAGGTAGGTCAGACACCAGAAGTTGGATTTGACATGGATGTTGCATATTGCTCTGCAAAATAATTTCTTCATCTTTTTGATTCCCATTTGACTTCCACGCCCATGGCCCTCCCCAGTTGGTCCAGATGTTTAACTCCCTCCTCAAACCCCCTGCCCCCGCACCCCCCCCACCCCCCCCCCCCCCCCGCCTCTTGTCCCTAATGACCTGGCCACATTCTTTATAGACAAAATTGACACCATCCAGTGTGATCTCCCTAAAATCTCCCCTACTTCTCTCCAGTACCTCCCTCCTCCTGCCTCTTTGTCAACTCTCCCATCATTCCCAGCATTTTCTCAAAAGGAGAACTCTTGCCTGCTCTCAAAAATCCACCCCTCCACCTGTGCCCCTGACCCCATCCCTCTGCACCTTACCAAAACCACTTCCCTCCTTTATCCTTCCCCCCCTGACCACCATCTTCAACTGTTTGCTCTCCAATGGATTTTTCCCCATTACTTTCAAATATGTTCACATCTCCCCTACCTTAAAAAAAGCCCCTTGATAACGTCTCCCTCCATTTATCATCCCATTTCCTGCCTACCATTCCTCTCCATACTCCTTGAGTTGTCTACACCTTCTGTCTCCAGTTCCTCTCCTCCATTTCTCTCCTTGACCTCTCCAATCTGGCTTCCACTTCATTTATTCCACAGAAACCACCCTCTCAAAGGTCACAAATGGCCTCCTTCTTGCCAAATCCAATGGCTTCTATTCATTCATTCAATAGTATTTACTGAGCGCTTATTGTGTGTAGAGCACCATCCTAAGCGCTTGGGAAGTACAAATCAGCAACATACAGAGATGGTCCCTACCCAGTAACTGGTGCACAGTCTCATCCTAATCTACCTCAACCTCTCAGCTGTCTTCAACACTGTGAACCACCAGTTTCTCTGGGATATATTATTCAACCATGGCTTCAGTGACACTATCCTCTCCTGGTTCTCCTCCTAAGTCTCTGGCCACTGATTCTCAGCCTCTTTTTCAGACTCCTCCTCTGCCTCTCACCCCCTAACTTTGGGAGTCTCTTAAGGTTCAGTTCTGGGTCCCCTTCTATTCTCCATCTACAACCATGTCTTTGGAGAACACGCTTGCTCACATGGCCTCAACTGCCAACTATATGCAAATGATTCACAAATCTACATCTCCAGCCCTGATTTCTCTCCTTCTCCGCAAGTCACCCATTTGCTCCTGAATTCAGATGTCCCACCAACACCTCAAACTTAACATGTGCTAAACAGAACTCCTTACCTTCCCATGCCAAGCCAGTCCTCCCTATGACTTTCCTGTCACTATAGACAACACCATCTTCATCCCTGTCTCACAAGCCCTAACCTTGGCTTTATCCTTGATTCATCTTTCTTAACCAACCCACACATTCAATCACTAAATCCTGTCAGTTCAATCTTCACAACATTGCTAAAATCCATTCTATCCTCTCCATCCAAACTATTACCTTATTAATCCTGCCTTGATTACTGTATCAGCCTCCTTGCTGACATCCCCTTACACACCTCCAACCCGTCCCCTCAGGGGCTGGCTGTAGACCGTGGAGAGAGCCAGCTGTAGTAGAGGAACTGCCTGATTCCAGACTGCTTTTGTGCAGGAACCAGTTCTCCACTTATAGCATTGTTCCTATGGAAAAAATGGGCTCCGACTTACAATGTTTCAGCCTAAAGATAGTTTCCAGTAGTAGTACTGAAAGTGCTTACCAAATGCAAGTCACTGTGCTAAATACTGGTAGAGAATACACAGATGGATATTAGACATAGTCCCTGTCCTTCAGGGGGTTCATGAACCAACTGGTTGCAGGGATTGCCTGTAGCAGGTGTTTCCTTTCTCTGAATCTACAGTTTTTTAGTTTTCTTTTTTAATGATATTTTTTAAGCACTTATTATGTACCAGGAACTGATCTAAGCACTGGGGTAGTTATAAGATAATCAGGTTGGGTACAGTCCATGTCCCACATGGGGGTCACACTATTAATTGCCATTTTACAAATGAGGTAACTGAGGCCCAGAGAAGTGAAATGACAAGTTCTACCTGTTGCCTCAAATAATAGACTACCCTCATTCCTCACAGAATTCTTTAAGGGAAAGTAGGATAGAGAAAAATCCCCAAAACTAAAGAAGAGAATCTGGGGCATGCTGTACTTTGAAAGCAAGTAAAACTGCCTATGGGTCTGGTACTGGTTCTTCAGGCTAGAGACTAACAGGAGATATAGCAGCATGAAAGCCCTTTCCACATCACTATCTGAGACCATTTATCCCAAAAACGACATTTGTGGATTGGCAAACTGTAATCAAGACCAGACAGATGCTCCAAAACAACACCCTGTTTCATTCCAAGAAGTTATTTTTAATCCTCTCGGCAGAGAACGGATGCCAGTTCTACCTGTGCCCATAGGCCCTGCCAAACCAGTCCCAAGAAAGCAATGTGGATTGTGAGTTCTGGCAGGTGACAGGAGATTGAGGGACTGGCAGTACTGTCTTGTTACTGATATTTTGGGTGGATTGGGCAAACTGCTTAAAATTCTGGTAGCTAAATTCTCTTCAGTGGGAATCTTTGCTGGGCTTCAAAAATAAGCAGTACAACTTGATCCGTGAAACAGATATCTGTTGTCTGGGAGGACTGGAGAAAAGGCATCCCCAACCTTGCAGGGAGGATGTGGGTTTGAGGAGAGGCAGGTCATCTCTTCTAGGGGCCCACTCCTCCTCTCTCCACTTCCCCCTGTCACCCGTCGTCCGGGGACAGGTTCGTTCAGTGATTGGTGAGGAGAGCGAGAGAGAGCGAGAGCGAGAGAGAGAGACCGGGGACGGAAAGACTGAGTTTTACATAAAATTTATTCTGCGAGGTGAATTGAATTATTTAGTTGTTTAGGCACAATGGATTGAGCTTCCCTTTCGGGAGGAGTGCAATCAGTTAGCAATATTTGAGCATCCCTAATGGGAGGAACACAATCATACGTTAATCACGCATGGGTGAGGCGGCTAGCTCTCACCCATGTGCACTTCCCACTCGGGAAGAATCCACTTACTTTTCCACATGGGAGGAATTCATTACATTACCCGCACACATGATGGACAGCTAGCTCTCACCATGTGCTCACCCTACATGAGAGGAATCCACTCATGGTTCCCATCAGCAGCGGGGCAACTGAGTCCCACCCATGAGACATTCACCCATCCCGTGGCCCTTGCCTCAGTGTGTTGGTTCTGGTTGCAGAGTGGGCATCTGGCCTTCTGGGCAGAGAGAGACATGTGGGCCGCTGCTGCTGCAGCTCCTCCTGCTGCTGCGTGTCTTGGTGTTCTGGCCCAGAAGGTCAGAGGCGACAGGTATTTATCACCTGTGCCCCTAGGCCATTCCAGCTTCCGGCCTCAGTCTATCCAATCTCTGCCCTTCCCTCTCCTCCATACCTAATTTGATTGGCACGGGGGTGAGGGACACCTTCTGTATTCTCGGCTTGGGCTGCCAATCTAGCAGATTTGCTTGTGGGGCTGGTATCCCACCCTCACTTCTGAGTTCTGCCTGGTGGCTCAGGTGGTCATGAGATAGCTTTTGACCTTGAGGTGGCCAGTACCCCAGGGTCACCTTGGGACACCCCACTAGATGGGGGCTTCCTAGAGCAGCAACTTCAAAGAAACGGTCCCACCCCTCCTCCTTTAATTGTGAGCCCTATGTAGGCAGGGGCTGTGTTCCATCTGATAATCTTGTATGATGACAATAATAACAATGGAATTTGTTAAGCGCTTAGTATGTGTGAAGCACTGTTCTAAGCACTGAGGTTGATACAAAGTAATCAGGTTGTCCCACATGGGGCTCACAGTCCAGCACTTAGAACAGTGCTTTGCACACAGTAAACGCTTAATAAATACCATCATTATTATTAATCATTATTAATTAGAGAAGCAGCGTGATTCAGTGGAAAGAGCACGGGCCTTGGAGTCAGAGGTCATGGGTTCAAATCCCAGCTCCACCAATTGTCAGCTGTGTGACTTTGGGCAAGTCACTTAACTTCTCTGTGCCTCAGTTACCTCATCTGTAAAATGGGGAATAAGACTGTGAGCCCCACGTGGAACAACCTGATCACTTTGTAACCTCCCCAGCGCTTAGAACAGTGCTTTACACATAGTAAGCGCTTAATAAATGCCATTAATAATCATAATAATAATAATCCCCATTTTACAGGTGAGGTAACTGAGGCACAGAGAAGTTAAGTGACTTTCCCCAAATCACACAGCTGGTAAGTGGCAGAGCAGGGGTTTAAACCCATGACCACTGTCTGACTCCCAAGCCTGTGCTCTTTCCACTAAGCCACGCTGCTTCTCTTATCTACCCTAAGGCTTAGTACAGTGCTTGGAACATAGTAAGTGTTCTATATATTATTATTATCATTTGAGGTTTGTGCCTCGGGTACCAAACCATCCTCCTGGCTGTGAAGACCGTGAATGCAGAACTAAGAGTCTTTCCTTATTGTGCTTGGGACTCCGCACCAGAGAAAATGCTAGAAACTGGTCCTCCTAGGCAGAGAGGAAAGAAAAGCCTCTCTCCTCCCACTCTGACCCGATTGTTTGCTGCATCTGTAGCAGCAAGAAACAGGGCAAAGCTGGCCTGCAGCAGCCTGCAGTAAAAACTCCAGCACATATAAGCAGAGCCCTGTCCAAGCCTGAAGAGGCTGGAGAAGGAGGAGGTCCTAGATCTGTCCTTGCCTTTGCTCCCTCCTTTTGATTATTTATGTCTTTCACATCCCTCCAAAGCATGGGTCCATCAATCATCGGTTTTTATCGTGTTCCCAAAATGTAGAGTACTTCACGGGCCCGGGAGTCAGAAGGTCATGGTTTCTAATCCCGGCTTCACCACTTTTCATTCATTCCTTCATTCAATCATATTTATTGAGTGCTTACTGTGTGCAGAGCACTTGGGAAGTACAAGTCGGCAACATATACAGATGGTCCCTACCCAACAACGGGCTCACAGTCTAGAAGGGGGAGACAGACAACAGAACAAAACATGTGGACAGGTGTCAAAATCGTCAGAACAAATAGAATTAAAGCTAGATGCACATCATTAACAAAATAAAAAGGAAATATGTACAAGTAAAATAGAGTAATAAATCTGTACAAATATATATACAGGTGCTGAGGGGAAGGGAAAGAGGTGGGGGAGATGGGGAGGAGGAGAGGAAAAAGGGGGCTCAGTCTGGGAAGGCCTCCCGGAGGAGTTGAGCTCTCAGTAGGGCTTTGAAGGGAGGAAGAGAGCTAACTTGGCGGATGTGCGGAGGGAGGGCATTCCAGGCCAGGGGGAGGACGTGGGCCGGAGGTCGATGGCGGGACAAGGTACAGTGAGGAAGTTTGCGGCAGAGGAGCATAGGGTGTGGGCTGGGCTGTAGAAGGAGAGAAGGGAGGTGAGGTAGGAGGGGGAGAGGTGACGGAGAGCCTTGAAGCCGAGAGTGAGGAGTTTTTGCTTGATTCGTAGGTTGACAGTCAACCACTGGAGATTTTTGAGGAGGGGAGTAACATGTCCAGAGCATTTCTGCACAAAGATAATCTGGGCAGCAGAGTGAAGTACAGACTGAAGTGGGGAGAGGCAGGAGGATGGGAGACTTGTCTGCTGTGTGATCTTGGACAAGTCACTCTACTTCTCTGGGCCTCAGCTCCCTCATCTGTAAAATGGGGATTGAGACTGTGAGCCCCACATGGGAAAGGAACTGTGTCCAAACCAATTTACTTGTATCTACCCCAGAACTTAGTACAGCGAATGGCACATAGTAAGTGCTTAACAAATGCCATTATTAGTACTCTCCTGGATGCTGAAGAGGATGGCTGCAAATTGTATTGTCTCACTTAATCAGTATGAATTAAAGTAGCTTGGTTTTTTTTTCAGCTTTGTTCCTTATTTTGACCATCTAGTCTCATGCTTGAACTTGATTTCTATTTTAAGCTAATTTCATTTTCTACAAATACAGTTTTTCCTGCACTGTGATAAAATGAGAGAGAAAAATATTAGAACACTTTAAAAAAAAGTGTCTGTGATAGACCTTACTTTAATCATAATTCTTGAAGATATAGGGTGAAGAAGAGGAAATAAAAGTCTAAGAATCATTTTTGCATTAACCAATCTGATTTTAAGGTTTTAATTAGTTAAGCCAATAAGTAACTCCCTAAGTCATTGATTTTATTTTTGCCATGAGGAAACTGAGGCACAAATGAGTTAAGTGGCTTGTTTCTTGATTCACTGTCATTACACCCAAACAAGCACCTCTACCCAGGCCTTACTCTCCCAAAGCACTTAACTCAGTGTTCCTTGCTCAGTAAGTGCTCAGTAATATCATTGATTTATTCATTGGTCTGATTGGCCAGTGATTTTCAAAATCTTGTGGGGAAGTTCTAAAACTTTCAGCAGGCAGCTGGAGCAGGATGGCTTTTGCAGGGTGTGTCAGGTTGGAGGGAGTTGAGCCGGATGGGAAAACGGTTCCTTTCCCTCTTCTGCTAATCCATACCCTCCATTACAGAGACCCACCTCCGAAATAGCACATTCCAGGTGTTTTCCCCCAGACCTCTCTCCCAGCAACTCCCCTCACACATGGAAACATACCTGGAGCAGTGCAATTTCCTTAAAAATAGACCTCCTCTGCCTCTTTAACAAGTCCAACTGAAAAAAAAAAAAAGGGTTAGCTTGCTGAATAAAGGGAACAGCACGGACCTGGTTAAAAAAAAAGTCTGGAGACAGTACTGTATATACCATCCAAGAAAAATCCCTGAGAGACAATCAGCATATTGAGGGCCCTTTCTCAGCAAAACTCATTATCCTCTGCCTGCCCACCTCCACCCCAGAATCATACCAAAAGCATGACTGGCCATCATGAATGACCAAGGACCCATTGGCTTTTGGACTTTCCCATGCTGACAAGGCTCCAATTGTCTAAATGAATATAAAATTTACATGAACTCATTTCTCCTTCCAATGTCCCTCTAAGGGAGAGATGAGTTTTTGTGGGAAGAAGAAAACTAGGGTCCAGAAAGGTTAAATGATGGCCCAAAGTCATACAGCATGCAGTTAGGGACCAGGACTTTCTTGGGGTTTTTTTGGTTGTTGTTTTTACTTTTTTTTGGTCTTTGTTCATTCATTTATTCAATCGTATTTATTGAGTGCTTACTGTATGCAGAGCACCATACTAAGTGCTTGGAAAGTACAATACAGCAATAAAGAGAGACAGTCCCTGCCCACAACGGGCTTACGGTCCAGAGGGAGGGAGACAGACATCAAAACAAGTAAACAGGCATCAATATAAATAAATAGAATTACAGATATATACACTTACACACATATATATATATAAGTGTGAAGCACTTATTGTGTGACAGGCACTGTATGAGGCTCTGGGGTAGATGCAAGCTAATCAGGCTGGACACAATTCAATCCCACATGGGGCTCACAGTCTTAATTCCCATTTTACAGATGAGGTAGCTGAGGCACAGACAGGTTAACTGACTTGCCTAAAGTCACACAGCAGACAAGTGGTGGATCCAAGATCGAACACAGGTCCTCTCACTGCCAGGCCTGTGCTTTATCCACTAGACCATGCAATCAGTCATGCAGTCAGTCAATAACTTTGGAAGCAAGTTAGGGCAAAGCACCCTGGTGAGGGAATGACATCTGGGGGGGAATTAGGGGAGCATTTTCCTTAATTAGGTAGCAGACCCTTGAATCAGGGTGAGATTAAAGAGAAGTCAGTACCCTGAGATGGACTGTCTAATCATCATCAATCGTATTTATTGAGCGCTTACTATGTGCAGAGCACTGTACTAAGCGCTTGGGAAGTACAAATTGGCAACACAGAGACAGTCCCTACCCAACAGTGGGCTCACAGTCTAAAAGGGGGAGATGAGTCTAATGAGGCCCCTTATCATGTAACCCTTGATGATGTCATTTCAGCTCTACCAGCCAGTAGCTGCAGACATGTAAGGGAGCTGTGGCCCTACAGCAGTCAGAGGCTGAAGAACCTTTGTCTTGGAGTAGAGGAAGAAGGGAAAGCAAAAGAAAGAAGGATGAAGCAGGTGTCAGCAATCCCCCTTTGTAACCGAGCTGCATTTCCTGACATGCCTCCCCTCCCCTTTCCTCTCCCAAGTTTTGGCCTTTGGCTTACTGTTCTGAAAGGGAAGGTGGCAGTACAGCAATTTAGGGGAGGAAAAGGGATAGGGGGGAGCCTCCCTTTTCCCTCCACTCAATATGATACCTCTCAGCTGGATGGCACTCCAAGAGTAAACACAGTCCCTGCACAGGTGTCACCTCTAAATCTGATTAAACATCCAACACACTTTTCCTCTAGACCTTGTGGGCAGCAAATGTGCCTACCAACTCTGTTATATCATACTCTCCCAAGTGTTTAATGCAGTATTCTATACACACTAAGTGCTCAATAAATATCATTAAGTGATTGATTCCCCATCAGCCTAGTGACCTCTCCCAACCAAGGAAACAAGATTCCTCCAAAAGACAAAGAGCTTTAGTGTGGCAGTGATAAACACCTACTTGTGTTAATCACTCCCCACTGGCTAGGCTAGCCAAGGCTGAGGCAAGAGATTTTTAAAGGAACTGGTGGGGACCTGACACCTCCTTTTTTGTGCTGCCCCAATCCCCTTAGTTTAAAGGTCAGCAATCCTTCCAAAGCCAGACAGGCTGTTAGGAGCTACTTTGAAGTGGCTGTACTAAGAAGAACACCATTTTCATAATGCGCAAACAGTAATTATCATAAGGTCGATAGTGAGCAGGGTGGGTATTTGGGGTTTTTTCCAGAGGCCCCTGTATACCCAGGGTGCTAGGAGTGAGGCCTTAGAACCTCTTCATTAATCTGGCCCTATTTATAATTCTGGAAGAAAATTCCATCTGAAGTAAAATTTTCCTCAGCCACACCCATGATTCCCAAGACCATCCTCCCTGATTTAGCCACCTTCACCTTCTGCTGCCTCCTCCCAATCTCACTAGGCTTAAAAAATTCCAGCATCTCCCTCCAAAAGAGAATATCAAAGTTACCCTCCTCCTCTGCAGCACCAACCTAGATTTCCATAAAAGTCAAACCTGAAACCTATTGCCCAGCAAAGTCAGATTACAGTGAATTTGTAATTAGGCTCATTGCCCAAATCTCTGGCTGATTTTTCTTAGGCCTGCCTTGATATTTTTCTCCACCAGAACAGGAAACCAATAGTCATTTTCTGGTCGGTATAAAGGGTCAGCAGAGTGTCTGAATGTGTTTTTCATGCTTAAAGGTTGCCAGAGTTTACTGAGTGTTTGTATGTAGCACAAGGCATGAAAGCAATGGAGGTCTCACTTTGCCTTTGCTGAATTATTTGTAAGTTTCCATTGCTCTCTTTGCACCCTGCAGCGATGGGTTGATTAATTTTCAAACTGCTTATTAGTTTTACCATTTCAAAAATCCTCCTGATCCACGACTTATGCCATGAAACTCACACCATTATAAACAGCAGTCACAAATTGCTTTTAATCTGTCATTTGTGCTCCCTGTTGACTCACCAACTGGCAGGGAGCAAAATTCAATTGGAAAATGGCAATGAATTGAGACTTTCTGTATTATAGCACTTCTCCTATCTGTGACAATGAAAATAAGTGGAAAAACATAATTGGCTTACTGAAGCCCTTTACACCTTGGAATGTGAATAACCAGGATTTAATACCAAGAAAAGTACCTTCTGATCCTTGAATTCTCCCTTCTGACCTCATCTTACAAAATGGAACCATCTGAACAACAGTATGAGGGATTCAGTTTTGACCTAAGGAAGGGAAAGTTTTCTTTCAAGGTTTGAGGCAGCTGGATTTTATTTGGTGCAAGAAGAGTCTGCTTTTCCACAGATATTCAAAACCAAGAAGAGGATCTCAGATAACTGGGAAAATCAAGATGTTGTCTTTCTTAAAGTCAGGAGGATTGGCATCTAGTACCTTCAAGATCTTCTCTAGTGTTGTGGTTTTGTTTTCCTGGGTGTCTTTGTAGAGAAAATGGCAGATAAATGAGCAAGTTACAAACACTTGGGTTCATGCAATCCAAGAAAAAAATTTAGCCTGGTGCATCTCATCTGAGGAATTCCAGAAAGCCATTACTGGGGAAAAGACCTAGACAATATCCACATTTTCATAATATCCATAAGGTCAGGAACTGTGACTTGAATTTCCTCTAGAATGCCCAAAGCACCTCATATAGGGATCAGCACATACTAGGTACTTAATTAATACCGTCAGTTACCAATATCATTTTCTGGAATTATGAATCAAAACCTAAGCTATCTCACCTTGATGGCAGGCCTAGAGAATGCACTCTGTTCCTTGGCTTTTGCTTCTTTCAGGCTCACATTCATGCCATTTCCTTGTCACAGGCTAATAAGTGCTGAATTTTTGTCACTGATTTCAGCCTGGAAGAGACCAATGAAGCAGTTGTGGCTTTGCTCTTTGCTTTTAATCACATCCAAACAAAACAGAGCATTATACCTATCAACATATATTCACTTGGCAACCTCTACTGTTGCTGCTAAAAATGAATAAAAAAGATACGAGAACCGAACAATACGAACAAGTCATTTCATCTTTATTGATTTCTAAGAAACATATTTTTTTCTCTTAGCTTGGCTGAATGAAATATGCCAGGTCATAGATATGTTTTATCTACATTAGAATAGTAAGACAAAGTGTAGGCCATGGGTTTTTATTCTGGCAATTGAAATTTGAGTTCTCTGCAATACCCATATTTAAAACAGAGATTATAATACAGATAGGGTATATGTTTGACAATTCTGATATATGGGTTGGTTACTTGTGTTTGAGTCATTCGTTGTTGTAATAAAAATCACAGTATGAATGTATATAGAAATCAACAAATGAAATTGTGTTTATTGTCATTTAACCAAATCAGTCGACCTAATCAGCACTCTGAGGCAGAAGATGACAGCAGTGGGGATTTTCACAACACACTTCCTTTTGTCCCAAGAGGAGAGTCAGGCTATAGAGTGACTAGAAGATGCATAAGTCTGTGAGGAAATCAGTGACCCCACCAAAGGGGTCACTCAGAAATGCCTTATGGCTTTTCTCTCTAACAGGGTGGCACAGTGGAAATCAATCAATCAATCAATCAATCATATTTATTGAGCGCTTACTGTGTGCAGAGCACTGTACTAAGTGCTTGGGCAGTACAAGTTGGAAAGAGTACAGGCTGGGGTTCTAATCCCAATTCTGTCACATCTGCTGTGTGACCTTGGGCAAGTCATTTAACTTCCCTATGCCTCAGTTTCTCCTTCTATTAAATGGGGATTAAATACCTGTTCTTCATCCCCCTTTGAATATGAGCCCCATGTGTCCAAGCTGATGATACTGTATCTACCCCAGGGTTCTATGCATTGCTTGGCACATACTAAGCATTTAAAAACATATCAGAATTCTTCTTATTATTACTATTATAATTATTATTATTATATTTTCCTGAGAGTTTACACTCGTCTCCCCACAAGCAGGCAATGAAGATAAGGTACTATTGAAGGGGGGAGAAATCAGGTCTGTATAAAGTTCATTTTACAACCACAGCGACTAGGTCCTTATCGATAGACAGCAATACGGATCCTGCACTTTGGCGTTCTCTGTTTGAATTGTATATGTCAACTACAGCTTGCTGAGGAGAGCAAGATAACCATTCCCACCTTCTTCTCAGACTGTTTGTGTATTTTGGTTTGCCAGCTTGGCTTTTGAACACTAGTGCTTGGACCACGGCCTTGAATGAAAAATGAGGCCACCTTGGTGTGTGACATTATTTTCTTGCCGAGAGTGACTAGTACAGACATTATCTTGTAGGCCAGTTTCTCGAGTAACAAGGGGCACTTTGTAGGATATCACTTTCTCCCTTACCTGGAATCTCCCGGATTTGAAATATTGGTTCACTGTGGCTTAGAGATTGCTTATTCAGGTTGGTCCTTTGCTCCAATCAAAAGTTTCAGTCCCAAGGACTTGTCTGGTTAACTTAATATTGGCTTGTTCTTTGGAATATAAGCATTTAATGCTGCCATCCTGTTGATTCTAGAGTGTTGCATTGACCTCCAGAGAGTACTTTCATTTATAAAACTAAAACATGTCACTTGGGCAACTACTCACTGGTTTCAATGCCAGTAGTTGCATAAAAGTTTTACATAAATTGCCCCCTTTTCCAATGTAGTATTGCAGATAGTGGGTAAACCTTCAGTCAAAGTGCCCTACTGGATTAGCAGTTAGAGTTAGTTTCATCTTAAAGTCAGGGGAACAATTGATAGGGGAAGTAGAGTGAGGAATAGGGTCAGTAGTATTCTTTCCCTTCCCCTAGATGCTTCTGGTCCACGTACACTCTCATTCTCCATCTTGCCACCCTTATTACATGACCAGCAATTGACTATTAAATCCCCAATAATGAGATCAAAGAAAAAATAGTGAAAACAAAGACAAAGATTCTGAAGGATGCTTAAGTCTCTGGCTTTCTACTGTTCATCAGTGTGAAGTGAACAAGTTTCTGATGAAAATGTGCAGCTTTGGTTTGAGTTATACTTCAAGCATTTGAATCCCAAATGCAGAAAGAGGAAAATTGGGCAGCAATTTTGAAGTCCTTTTATATAAACAAACATTAGAACAGAGGAGATAAATTGTGGCATTTCACCAGCTACAACTTATTTTTGTCTTATGCTGTCGAGTCATCTCCAACCCATAGCAACACCATGGACACATTTCTCCCACAATGTCCCAACTCCAACTGCAATCTTTCTAGTAGTGTATCGATAGAGTTTTCTTGGTAAAAATTGGGAAGTGGATTACCGCTGCCTCCTTCTGTGCAGTAAACTTGAATATCCACCCTTGACTCTCTCCCATGTCATTGCTGCTCAGAACAGGTGGGTTGGTAATGGGTTCAAATCCTGGCTCCACCACTTGTCAGCCATGTGACCTTGGGCAAGCCACTTAACTTCTCTGTGCCTCAGTTACCTCATCTGTGAAATGAGGATTAAGACTGTGAGCCCCACGTGGGACAACCTCATCACCTTGTATCCCCCAGCACTTAGAACAGTGCTTTGCATGTAGTAAGTGCTTAACAAATACCATCATTATTATTATTATTTTGACTCGTAGCAAATTGCCTTCCACTCGCTAGCCACTGCCCAAGCTAGGAATGGAATGAGTAGGCCACTTCTTGACTCTCCCTCCCATAGTCAAGACTTGTAGCATACTGGAAGCCCTCCAGGTGAGACCCTGAGAGGGGGACAACTTCTTAGACAAATGAAACAGCCTCAATTCTAAATTAACTGGGCTTTGGGTTTCTAATAAGATATTAAGTTCTGGATTGAAGTCACTTTCACTAGCACCAAAGCTTTGCTTGTTGACTGGGACAAGAGAGGAGAATGAACCGCAGCAGGATATCCAAACAACTGCTGCATGGAGAATTAAAACCAGGAAATCTACAGCAAAGACAGAGGAAATATTAAAGGACATGGCAAAACAAACCCTCAGACAATGCTGTGTACTAGATGAAAACTGAGAATCAGTTGCTGAGTATAGCCCAGCATGGCATATTATTTTCAAGGAGGGAGCAACTCTTCTAGAGCATAAACCTCTGTTAGGAAAGAGAGACAAGGGAAGAAAGAAAGAAAAAAAAGAAAACTGCCAATTGCTGAAAAACTCAAACATGACAAGAGAACAAGGGACAATCTTTTTCTGGACACATTTTGGCTTTAGCTTTGGCCTTTACCATCACACATGCACTTGTTAGGGAAGACAATTTGTTCAATTAGGTTAATGTTCAGATGCTCTGATAGGGGGAGGTCCCTGTTGCTAGGGAACAACAGGCTCCCCATGATAATGGAAGGATTTTGTGTGTAAAATACTAGGGATATCTTGATATAATACCCACAAAGACCTGCTGGAGTCAATTGGAAATTGGCAAGGAGAACTATCAGAATGGAAGTAGGGCTAACCTGTGCCTTTGCCATAGCAACCAGACATGTGCAGTGGCAAGGATAATGATGATACAGTAAGCGCTCAATAAATATGGTTGAATGAATGAATGAATTTTTCTATAGTGAGGGACTCATTTTAATGGTCACACCAAGCATATGCACATGCTAAGTCAGCAAAGTAGGTGGTGTAATAATAATAATAATAATAATAATGGCATTGATTAAGTGCTTACTATGTGCAAAGCACTGTTCTAAGCACTGGGGAGGTTACCCCACAGGAGGCTCACAGTCTTAATCCCTATTTTGCAGATGAGGTAACTGAGGCACAGAGAAGTTAAGTGTCTTGCCCAAAGTCACACAACTGACAATTGGTGGAGCTGGAATTCGAACCCATGACCTCTGACTCCAAAGCCCATGCTCTTTCCACTGAGCCACGTTGCTTCTCGACTGACCATTATTCATTCATTCATTCATTCATTCAATCGTATTTATTGAGTGCTAACTTTCTGCAATGCACTGTACTAAGTGCTTGGAAATTACAATTCAGCAACAGAGACAATCCCTACCTAACTATGGGCTCACAGCTGCTCCACCCTCTGGCCAGCACTCACATAATAATAATAATAATAATAATAATGATGGCATTTATTAAGCTCTTACTATGTGCAAATCACTGCTCTGAATCACAGAACACATGAATCATGGGAGATAATAATAATAATAATAATAATAATGGCATTTGTTATGTGCTTACTATGTGCAGAGCACTGTTCTAAGCACTGGGGGGACACACAAGGTGATCAAGTTGTCCCACATGGGGCTCACAGTCTTAATCCCCATTTTACAGATGAGGTAACTGAGGATCAGAGAAGTTAAGTGACTTGCCCAAGGTCACATAGCAGACATGTGGTGGAGTGGAATTCGAACCCATAACCTTTGACTCCAAAGCCCGTGCTCTTTCCACTGAGCCATGCTGAGATGAAATGTGAGTCCCAGTGCAGGACTCACCTATCTACTTGTTTTGCTTTGTTGTCTGTCTCCCCCTTCTAGACTGTGAGCCCAGTATTGGGTAGGGACCATCTCTAAATGTTGCCGATTTGTACTTCCCAAGAGCTTAGTACAGTGCTCTGCACACAGTAAGTACTCAATAAATACAATTGAATGAATGGAATGACAGGGATCTCATTTGCAGATTCTCTCTCTCTCATTCTCTCTCTCCTCCCCTTTCCAACTTTCTGTGTAGGTAACAGGGATCTGCTGGGAACCAAGCAATAAAGTAATCTTTATTCACATAATGGGTGTCACTTGCTATCGGATAACTCACTACTGCTCTGCACAGTACTGTCTCTATATGTTGCCAACTTATACTTCCCAAGCGCTTAGTACAGTGCTCTGCACACAGTAAGCACTCAATAAATATGATTGAATGAATGAATGAATCCTCATCTGCAAGCAGAATGCAGGTGGAGGAGTCACCTGGAGTCCTGGCTAACAGCATTCATGAGTGCATTTCATCATCCATGGTGTACTCTTCAAACATATAGTATGTTTTGTACTTTTTCATACATTAATAGAATGAGAAAACAGTATAAAAATACTGAAAAGCTGTGGCTATGGTTGGTAGCAGCCAGCAACTCAGTAAAGACTGTGTCCATCCCAATTTGCTTGAATCACCCTAGCCCTTAATACAGTGCCTGATACATAGTAAGTACTTAACAAATACCGCAATTATTATTATTAAAGCTGTGTTTTAGGCTAGTGTACTATGGATTAAAAGGGCAACAAATTCCTCAATGAAATAAAAAAGCCATGTCACAACAGGATATTATGCCAGTGCATTTTTATAGATAATTTTGTCTATAATACCCAGTGTGACACGGCGGTCAGCTGGTTCTCAGTTGTGGTGGCATCAAACTCCTTTAAGAAAGAGCCTATTTGATTTTTCCATCACTCCTGAGGGATAGTAATTTCATCTTCATGTTTTGCAGTTTTTCTTCCCTCCACAGTGGTACCATTTTTTCTCCATGATGATGATGATGGCATTTATTAAGCGCTTACTATGTGCAAAGCACTGTTCTAAGCGCTGGGGCGGTTACAAAGTGATCAGGTTGTCCCACGGAGGGCTCACAGTCTTAGTCCCCATTTTACAGATGAGGTAACTGAGGCCCAGAGAAGTTAAGTAACTTGCCCAAAGTCACACAGCTGACAATTGGCGGAGCCGGGATTTGAACCCGTGACCTCTGACTCCAAAGCCTGGGCTCTTTCCACTGAGCCACTCTCCATCAGCATCACAAAGTGGAAGATGGGGTAATAGAGCTTTTGAGGCACCTCCTGAGACCTTTCCTTCTTGAACAGGGAAAAAATGGCATTCCCTAACCACCTTGTAGAACAATTAGCCGACGGTACATCAAATTATAGTTGATCTGTTGATGGAACAATTTTTCACTTGGCCTGCAAGTCATGGACTGAACAGTATGAATTGTTAAAGATTTGGAAAATAGGAACTACCTGCCAGTCTACGAAGTTTTTAAATTATCTTAAAATGATCCTTTCCAGAGGATGGCACGTCAGCTAAAGTGGTATGCAATATTAGATACCCCTCTGTTTTTTTCCTGAATTTCAAATAGCACATAAACTTTTTACCACTTATGGTGTAAAATGGCATCCTATTAGTATAGAGGGATCCAGAGCAAAGCACTCACAGAAAAAAAATGTCAGAAAGGAGATTCCAAGAAAACATCCCCTTTTTTATACTTGAAAACCACCACTGCAGACACTGAGAAGAGGTTGTTAAAAAGAAGGATAACTACTTTTTGATTAATTCATAAGCAAAGCATAAATATTTAAAACATAAGGGGAATATTCCAGAGGATCACAATCAACAAAATAAATAAGAGGACAGCAGACCAAGCTTAAAATAGCTCATTCAGTTCTTTCCTAAGACATGTTTACACTCTATTTTTTGGCTAGAATTTTAGAATATTTGTCTGATAAGTCCCTTTTAGGATACAGGCACTATGGGGTTGGAAGAAATGACTTGTTCCATGTGTGTACATTTATGGATGGGTGTGTGTGTGCACACGCGCGCGCACATTTGGACCTGGGAAATGATTTAGTGTGAGGTTTTGTTAGTAAAGTAGGAATGAAGCCCTCATTTTCGAACTGGGTGCATTTCTAAATATATGATTTGATCTGGTGATGAAATCTGTAGATTACCGAGTTGATGGATTCAATAATAATAACCAAATGAAACTGTAAGTTTCTGGTGGACAGGGAATGACTCTGTTGTATTGGACTCTCCCACTCAGTACAGTGTTCTGAAAATGGTAAGTGCTCAATAAATACCATTGATTGATTGGCTGACCCATTAGAGAGAAAAAGACTAATTACTCAGTTAATCACCAAAAAATTATGACCATGATCATGGTGAATTTTGCATTTATTCTAAACTAACATTTTTTTGTGAGGCATTCATACTTGCTATGATATGCCTGGCTGAACTGTGATTTGTGATTCATAAATGCGATAGAGATTTGAAATATCTTACCAAGGAAGGTGTCCAGGAATGGATACTCTCTGAAAATAATAAAAATAATAATAATAGCTGTTAAGTGATTGATATGTGCCAAGCACTGTACTAGGCACCAGGGTAAATACAAGGTAATCAGGTCCCACATGGGGCTCATAGTCTAAGTAGAACGGAGAAAAGGCATTGAATCCCCTTTTGGCAGATGAGGGAACTGAGGCACAGAGAAGTTAAGGGACTTGCCCAGGGAAACATAGCAGGTAAGTGGTGGAGATAGGATTCAAACCCAGATGCTCTGACCTCCAGTCCATGCTCTTTCCACTAGGACATCCTGCATTGGTTGGCATAGAGTTAGTGCATAATAAAGACCATGAGTAATAATGATAATGATTTATTAGTCTGTTGTCCATACCCCATCTTGTCTCAGTCACACAAAAGTGTCTGTTGAGTGAAAATGGAGTGATCATCATTTAGAGTACCTTTTAAAGAAAAATCAGTACCCCTGCCCACAAGGAGTTCACTGTCTAATAGGGGGAGAAGGCAGATGAATATTCAATCAGCATAAATATTTCCAAATAGCTGAAGTATTTATAAAAATGAATGGAAAAAGGTGGAGACGGCAATGGAATGCCCTGATAGAAAAACAAATAGGTGAAGTAAATCAAGGAAAGCTTCCTTTGGAGGTAGAGTTTGAGTTGGGAATTAAAGAAGCGGGTGGGAAACAGGCAGGATGGAGGTTAGGGGGCAGGCATCTTGTTCACCCATAAGAGACAATTTTGGTTTAGGCTTCAAAAGCAGGAGGAATATTTGTGGGGTGCTAGTAGAAAGTCTTTCTGTTGTATCACTAGGAGTTCTAGCATAGGGTCTTTAACCCTGTGGAAGTAAAAGGTTTTCTCTCAGCATGCCTTTTATTCTCTTGTGCACTTAGGAATATGCCAGTCTTTTCCAGAAGCCCACACAGCATTCTGCATGGTAAGGGTGGTAGGAACAATCTTTTTGGCCCACAGTTTCCCTCTGTGCCCTCTTTCTCAAAGAATTACATCTTAACCTCACCTTTTTGGGGCTACTTGGCTGGAGCTACCCTTGGCTTTCACCCCACTCCAGGAAGATATTACTGGTGAGGGTAAAGAGAAGACCCCTTTCCCCCGCAGCCTCTTAGCCCTAGAACATGTCAATCTGTCATCTGTGTATTCCTTTTCCAGGGTTTAGTGAAGTGCTCTGCACACAATAAACACTGAATAAATACCATTACTGCAACTATTCCTCCTCCTACTATTACTACTACAACTACTACTACATACAAGAGTGGAAAACAGATTGGGGATAGAGAGGTAGATTTGGAAGTCTTCCACATAGAGATAGTAACTTAAGCTGTAAGCTCCCTGAGAGGGCGAAGAACAAGATGAGAAGGAAACCCAGAATAGAGCCTTGTGAGATGAGAGACCGTTAGGGACTGAAAATTATAAGTGCAGCCACTGAATGAAACTGAGAAGGAGCAGTTGGAGAGATAGAAGGAGAGCCAATAGCTCTCCTTTTTTAAAAAAAACCATCTCCTTCATTCTAATCCCCCATTTTACTACCCTAATCTGCTACTTTACACCCCCCCACCCCACCCAACCCCTAAGCACTTAACTACTTATCATTTTCAGGTACACAATAGGTTTGCAGCTTTCCAATCTACAACTTCCATGACAAATTAAAAGCTTCCAAGAAATTTATGTTGTTTGGATTCTTCCAATTAAAAATGCTGGTTTATGATCTGCCTTTTCCACCTACTCTTTGCCTTGGCTCTTCCAGGCAGGGTCCAATTGGTGGGAAAACCTGCCTGTTGATTCTTCTGGAGCAAATCAGGGAGGGTGTGTGGCTGGTGGCCCCTCAGAACCCACTGTATGTTTCTTCTCATGGCAGCAGATACTCTGTATCCCAGATCTCCTGACTAGTAGTCCTAGGCTCTTTCTGTAGGAAAAGCAAAAACTCTTGGTAAAGGTACATCAGAAACTGCAGGAAGGGTGGGCAGGAATATTCCTGTTTGTTGTAATATTGTAATCTCCCAAACGCTTAGTACAGTGCTTTTCACACAGTAAGGGCTCAATAAATATGATTGAATGAATAAAGTAGTGAGGAGGACTTGCGGGGAGAGCAGTTTGGATTCAATCACTGGAGGTTGAGGTGGAAGAGAGAGAGCCTGGGAGAATTTCAGTAATAATAATAATAATGATGATGATGGCATTTATTAAGTGTTTACTATGTGCAAAGCACTGTTCTAAGCACTGGGGAGGTTACAAGGTGATCAGGTTGTCCCACGGGGGGCTCACAGTCTTAATCCCCATTATACAGATGAGGTAACTGAGGCACAGAGAAGTTAAGTGACTTGCCCAAAGTCACACAGCTGACAATTGGCAGAGCCGGGACTTGAACCCATGACCTCTGACTCCAAAGCCCGTGCTCTTTCCACTGAGTCACGCTGCTTCTCTAGTACCTTTTGAAGTCCCATAATAAATGGAAAACAAGTGGGAGGAAAAGTAGAAAATATTCTACAGCCCCTGCCCAAGGATTGAATTTGATCTGAGTCACAAATTCCTACCCCCTCAAAAAAACAAAACAAAACCCAGTTTTCTACCTTGATGAGCACAAGGTGTGAGAAGGTGAACAGTCAAGACCCAGGCTTTCAGATTCAGAACAAAAATGAGGTACTTAGGTGGCCAACAGGAGGGTGAGGGATGTGCTTTCACACAGGGGATTAAGGCAGGAGGGTGGATCGATGTCCTGCCCAGGTTTTTGAGGGAATTCATAGGGAGGCAGGAGAAATCTACTAATGCTAATTCCCTCAAAAAGCCTGGGCAGCATGCTAATCTACTCTTCTCCCTCCCCAGCCACCTCCCTTTCTTTGTTCTCAGAGCCAAGATCAAATACTAGTACAACTGGGAAAAGTGGGAAAACTGGGAATAATCATTTCGTAATTTTTCTCTGAAATCTTTGAGGCATTCTCGAAACATGCTGATCACTGTCCGTAAAGTTGGATTAGAATATGGTCTACAATCTCCCATTTCATACACATGCATATCTTTTATAATTCACTCCTTAAACACTAACTCATATATACATCAGCTCCTTATGGTCAGGAAATGTGTCTGCCAGCCCTATTGTACTGTGTTCTCCCAAGTGCTTAGTACAGGGCTCCACATACAGTTATGTGCTCAATAAATACCACTGATGATGATGAAAGTAATAATGATAATAATAATGATGGTATTTGCTAAGTGCTTAGTATGTGAGCACTGTTCTAAGTGCCAGGGGAGATACAACATAATCGGGTTGTCCCACATGGGGCTTACAGTTTTAATTCCCACTTTACAGATGAGGTAACTGATGCACAGAGAAGTTAAGTGACTTGCTCCAAGTCACACAGCTGACAAATGACAGAGCCGGGATTTCAAGAGAGTTTTGAAATTAGGGAGGGCTGAGAGCTGTTGGATTTAGGGATGGGAGGAGTTCCATGCCAGGGGAATGATATGAGCAAGGGAATGGGGGCATGATATATGAGGGTGAGGTACCGTCAGGAGGTTAGTTTGGAAGGAATCAAGGCAGCAAGTTGGGGAGACATGGGTAAAGAGAGATATGTAGGATGGAGTGAGTTGGTGTTTGGCCTCGAAGTCAATAGTGAGGAGTTTTTGTGTGAGTCAAAGGAACATGGAAAGTCTGTGTGTGTGTGTTTGTGTGTGGTGGTGGTGGTGGTGGTGGTGGTGAATGAAGAGGAATGAAGAGATGGGGGATGAGCCATGCTTCAGGAAGATGAGCCTTGCAGCCCTGTGTTGTCAAGACTGGGTTGAAGTGAGACTGGAGGTAGAGAATCCTGCAAGTCTACTTGTGAGCTGACTAGAGCTGGTACGGAGATGGTATGGCTGTTTGGGTGCTGAAGGAGGAGAGGATCTGTAAGACACTCTATCGGAAAAACAGGACAAAATAAATAAGAGCAATGAAGGTCAGGAGTGAGTTAAGGATGACCTCGAGGTTACAGGTCAGGGAGGATAATGTATTTTAATTTTTTTCTGATATTTCATACTGGCGTGTTTTTGGCCCTATCTGATCACTGCTCTTCCTCAGAGTTCCCATTACTGGTAAATAATGTGTGTCTCTCTCTGTCCCCCACTTTAGAGGGTAAGCTTCTTACTGTTGGGGAATGTGTCTTTTGCTTCCGTTAGACTTCTCCAAGCTGAATTCAGTAAGAACCATTTATTATTAAGCATAAGAGCATCTCCACTCTTGCACTAACTCACTTTGTTTTCAATTGAGCTGTGTGGAGATACACCATACGAAGAAAACACATTTAAGGCCAAATGAAAAGCAATCTAATGCTCTCAAAGAAACCCCCAGAATCACAGAGGTTGGTCAGAGGCTGAGGATATAGGCAAAGGTACAACTCCAGGGTTTAAGAAAGGGAAAAAATGAACTTTGTAAAAGTCTTTTAAAATTTAGTGCTAAACTCATTACTTTATATGTTCACTGAGAGATGAAAAGATAAAGAATTGTTTGCTTTTTCAATTCTGTTTATTTTGGCATGTTGTAATAACACAAAAAACAAGCTTGATTGCCCTATACAATAATCAAACTCCCATATTTTGATCAACAATTCAGCACAGCTTGAAAGATAAATGCTTAGTTGTCTGGAATAAATAAGGTAAAGGGAGCATATCCTTTTCGAAGAGATTACAGCTCATTGTGCAGATTGCATTGTAAATGGAAAACTCATGTCATTTAAGATTAAGAACCTGTTCTGGTGTCAAAACAGATGTTTTGAAAAACCTATTAAGAAGAATCATGATGCTGTTTTTCTGTAATAGCAAAAAATCTGGTCGACCTATCACTTCAAATTAATAAATTATCTGTCAGAAAGTTCATCTTAAAAATCTATTATCTTTCAGTCAATCTTTTTGCCTCTCCCAGTCAAAGTCCCCTAAAAGTTTTAGGGATGGTGTACACTTCAGAAAGCATTGATTTAGTGCCCATTAGGAGAAAATATTTCGCTCAAAACCTTACAAAGTGAAATGGGGATGTTTCCTACCCTCTAGGAGCTTGCTGCGTAAATCCTGAAACATCAACAAACATGGATATATAAAAGGAAAAGGAAATGCCCATAAATTATAAGAAATGGCCTTAAACTACAGCAAAGGGGATTTCATTTAGAAATGAGAGAACATCCTGAATGTAAGGATTATTTATTCTTGGAACAGTTTTTCAAAGGCGGTTGTGAAATCTTCCCTGAAGATTTGAATAGGATAGACAACCATCTGTTTAGGATAGATGCTGTAGTGAACCAGTCTTAGCTCCTTTCAATTTCACGAGTCTGAATCTATAGTTATCCCTTGAATAAATCTGAGAGAATGTGGTGCTTTGCCTGTGAGAAATGCACTCCAGTTTGTAAGAAATATTTTGCCCTTATTACTGTAGGGGCTGACTTAATGAAGCTGAGTAATTAAACTTTCATTTCTTTAAATACTGTCTGGGTATATGATTTATATTGTGATATAAATTATTTCAAGTTTAATACAATTCACATTTTGGGAAGACAAACAGTAAAGGTATGACTGACCACTGGCTGGTCAAAAAGGGCTGAGTCTCATGGCCTGGGCTTTGCCCAATGCACCAAAAATATATATTTTATCAAGAATTGGGTTCCCCATGGTTTACATATAGAAAGATTTTCCAAAGATTTTTTTCATTTTCTTTTTAATCAGTATGGTTGGATTCCTTTTTTTTTAAACCACGAGGAATCCAGGAATTTATCTCCTTCCTGTATTCCCTGATTCACCCACGATTATTTCTGATGGGTAGGAAGGATTGCTCCTCCATTTCCAGCATCTATAAGACTGGCACATAGTCTCCATCAATTTCTGCATCTGATGTGCATTTTACTAATCCCTGTGGGTGAAAGAATGGAGATAGCTGAGTTCACTTCTGCGCTGCCTAAGCCTGGAAGCTATAACTGCCTCTCCAACTGGAATAGTCACAGCTAAAAGGGAGTATTCCTGGGAAAAGATAAAACAGCATCCTTCATCCTATGCTCAAAGAGGAGAAAAGATGAACGTAACTGTTTAACACTGAAGGATTTTGTCTTCCCAGACCAATGTTTGAACACATAACCTTAAGTTCTCCTGGTGACCACATCTTTTATTCCTCTTGAAAGATTGCAGCTAAGACATTTCTGCCAGATGATCAATAAATTGTATCTAATGGTAAGATGAATGGACTGTGAAGAAGATACCAGTAGCAGAAATGAAATACCATCTTGAGAAGCTTTGAAATGCTGTGCATAATCACTAATGAATTCCATTATGAATGATAGAAAAGGGTTGCATTGTGTGCCTCTGTTGCATAAGAAAATTTCCCTTCCTCTCCATAATAAATACCAAGCCATCTAGCACTCAACAAAAAGAAAACTGCACATTTTGCTCCCACGTAAAATGTATTTTTATGTGATGAGTCCTCAGGAGTTTCACGAAACTAACTACATGGCTCTTGAGTCTGCTTTTTACTTCAACTCCAGTTCTAGTACCTGAAGCCATTTCCGCTATCTCTCTAGAGCTTATAAAAGCTCTTTCTCCACTACACCATTTCTTTTGTCATTGGGAATAAATGATCTAACTTTTCAATGCTGCTTTGGGCCATCTTGAATCAAATCCCAAAACTCAATTAAGGAGGCACAGCTAGAATTAAATGCCAGAAAAATGAACTGGTTTTTTTTTTCACTGACTACCACTTATAAACAAGCAGCAGATTAATCTACAGATACTAAAAAGATTTTTTACACATGCAACTTTGTGACTGTTGGGACTATTTTGTACAATGTAAGTTGCATTTTAGAAGAGTAACACATCATCATCACCATCATCAAGATTCATGGAGCAACTACTCACAGAGCACCCGATGATAAGGTCTCCAGGAGTTTAAAAATACAAGATTATCTTGCTAAGTGGTTAAGAAATTCTCAGGAATGCAAAGATTACCTTTAGCCTTTAGAAGTTGAATTAAGCATAAATCTGTCAGCTCTAAGTCCTTTAGCAATCAACCAATCACTGGTATTTATTGAGCACTTACTGCTTGCAGAGCACTGTACTAAGTGCTTGAGAAAGTACAATACAACCGCTGCTAGACAAATTCCTTGCCCAAGGGAAGTCTACAGTCTTGGGGGGAGAAAGACATCAATATATATATAGGTATATATGTATATCTATATCTATATAATATGGCTATGTACATAATTGCTGCAGGGGTGAGAGCTAAGTGCATAGGTGATGAGAAGGGGAGAGAGAGTAGGGAAAAAGAGGGCTTAGGAAAGGCCTCTTGGAGGAGATGTGATTTTAATAAGGCTTTGAATGTGTGGAGAGTGGTGGTTTGTCATATATGAAGGAGGAGGGAGGTACAAGACACAGGGAGGAAGTGGGCAAGGGGTTCGTGGTGAGATAGATGGGATCAAGTTGCAATGAAAAGTTTGGCTTTGGAAAAGCAAAGCATGCGGCTGTGTTCTTTAGGAATTCGGTGAGGTAAAATAGGAGGGGCTAAGATGATTGAGTACTTTAAAAGCTATATAAGAAGCAACATAGCCTAATGGATATAGCAAGGGACTAGGAGTCAGAAGGATCTGGATTCTAATCCCAGCTCTGCGTCCTCTCTGTTGTGTGACCTTGAGCAAGTCACTCAACTTCTCTGAGAAGCAGCGTGGCTTAGTGGTAAGAACACGGGCTTGGGAGTCAGAAGTTGTAGATTCCTGTGGCTCTGCCACTTATCAGCTGTGTGACTTTGGGCAAGTCACTTAATTTAACTGTGCCTCAGTTACCTCATCTGTAAAATGGGGATTAAGACTGTGGGACAACATGATTACCTTGTATATACCCTAGTGCTTAGAACAGTGCTTGGCACATAGTACGCCCTTAACAAATGCCATCATTGTTATCACTGTTATTCTCTGTGCCTCAGTTACCTCACCTGTAATATGGGGATTAAGACTGTGAGCCTCACTTGGAACTGGGACTGTGATTAATTTATATCTACCCCAGTGCTAAGTACAGTGCCTGGCGCATAGTAAGCACTTAACAAATACCATAAAAAAACATGGTAAGGGTTTCTGTTTGATACAGAGGTGAATGGGTGACCACCGGAGGCTCTGAAGGAGTCAGGAGATGTGG
This sequence comes from Tachyglossus aculeatus, assembly GCF_015852505.1. Taxonomy (NCBI): domain Eukaryota; kingdom Metazoa; phylum Chordata; class Mammalia; order Monotremata; family Tachyglossidae; genus Tachyglossus; species Tachyglossus aculeatus. The sequence continues at coordinate 25,858,741 of NC_052075.1, read as the reverse complement.
GTTGAATGTTTTTAAGAAAAATGATCCGGTCAGCAAAGTGAAGTAAGGGCAGAAGAGGGGAGAGAGCAGAGGCAGGGAGATCAGTGACAAAGCTGATGCAGTAGTTAGGTGCGATATGATATGTGCTTGATTCAGCATAGTAGCTGTTGAGATGGAAAGGAAAAGGCATAGTTTAGGGTTGTTATGAATGTAGAACCAGCAGATAGAAAAGTATGATGATCCAGCAGAAAGAGCACAGTCCTGCAAGTCAGAGGTCTCAGGTTCTAAACCCGGCTCTCCCAATTGCTTGATATGTGACCTAGGGCAAGTCACTTAATTTCTCTGGGCCTCAGTTTCCTCTACAGTAAAATGAGGATTAAAATCCCACTCTCTTCTATTTAGACTGTGAGTCCCATGAGGGACAGGGACTTTGTCCCACCTGATAAACCTCTGTAGACCTCAATGCTTAGAACAGTGTTTGACACATGGAAGCACTTAAATACCATGATAATAATAATAATCATAGAACCACTAGGGTATTGTGACAGATTGAAGAACGATGATCTGAGGATAATGACAAGACTATGTGGTTTTGAGACAGGGTTGTGTAATAAGTGGTATTATCTACAGTGATGGGCAAAAAAAGGGGAGAAAGGGTTTAGGTGGGAAGATGAGGAGTTCTGTGTTGGATTTGTCAAATTTGAGGTGTTTTCTGGCCATCCAAGTAGAAATGTCCTGAATGTAGGAGAAAATGTGAGACTGCAGAGAAGGAGGGAGGTCAGGGCTGGAGAAGTATGTTGGGAATCATCTGTGTAGAGATGTTAGTTGAAGGATAGAAGGATATCCAGACCTGAGGAAATCCTATCCCAGAGTTAGGTGGTGGGAGGTAGAGGAGTAGCCTGTGAAAAAGACTGAGAAGGAACAGTCAGAAGAGAGGGAACCAGGAGAGTGTAAGATCAGTGAAGCCAAGGCCAGATATTGTCTTCAGGAGAAGGATGTAGTCGACAGTGTTGAGGGCATCTGAGAGGTTGAAGGGGATTAGAGTGGGGTAAAGGCTGTTGGGTTTGGCAAGAAGAAGGTCATCAGTGACCTTGAAGAAGGTGGTTTCTGTGCAGTGAACTCAAATTGGAGGGAGTCAATGAGAATATTAGAGGTGAGGAAATGGGTGTTGATGGTTCACTCTAAGGGTTTCCAAATGGTAGGTTAGAATGATAGCAGGGAGGTGGGATGATAATTGGAGAGAGCCATGGTGTCAAGGGAGGGTTTTTTGTTGGATAGAGGGATACATGAGCATATTTGAATGCAATGGGGAAGAAGCCGTTGGAGAGTGAATGGTTGAAGATGGCCCTCAGGAAAAGAAGAAGGGAAGGGATAAGTATTCTGATAAGGTGTGAAGGGATGGAGTCTGAGGCACAGAGGGAGTAGGTAGATTTTGGAAGGAGGCAGGAGAGCTCTTGAAATGCTGTTGGGAAAGATGTTAATCCAATCATTTATCCTATCCTTGATTGCTGTAACAGCCTCCTTGCTGGCTCCCTGCCTCCTGTTTCTCCTTATTCCAGTCCATACTTCACTCTGCTGTCGGGATCATTTTTTTACAAAAACGTTCAGTACATGTTTCCCCATTCCTCAAGAATTTCCAGGGCTTGTCCATCCACCTCCACTTCAAACAAAAACTCCTCACCATTAGCTTTAAAGCACTTAATCGTCTTGTCCCCTCCTACCTCACCTCACTGCTCTCCTACTACAAACCAGCTGGCACACTTTGCTCCTCTAACAATAATCTTCTCACTGAACCTCAGTCTCATCTATCTTGCCACCGACCTCTCGTCCTCATTCTGCCTCTGGCCTGGAACTCCCACCCTCCTCATATCTGACAGGCAATTACTCACTCCCGTTGAAAACCTTACTGAAGGCATATCTCCTCCAAGAGGCCTTCTCTGACTAAGCTGACCTTTCCTCTTCTCCCACTCCCTTCCGTGTCACCCTGACTTGCTTCCTTTATTCATCTCTCCTTCCAGCCACACAGCACTTATATACATATCTGTAATTTATTTATTTATATTAATGACTATCTCCCCTTTAGGCTGTAAGCTTGTAGTGAGCAGGGGATATGTCTGTCTATTGTTATACTGTACTGTCCCAAGTGCTTAGTACAGTACTCAGAACACAGTAGGTGCTCAATAAATAAGATTGATTGAATGAATGAAAGAATAAGGGATTCAGTGGAAAGAGCCCGGGCTTTGGAGTCAAAGGTCAGGGGTTCAAATCCCGGCTCCGCCAATTGTCAGCTGTGTGACTTTGGGCAAGTTACTTAACTTCTCTGGGCCTCAGTTCCCTCATCTGTAAAATGAGGATTAAGACTGTGAGCCCCACGTGGGACAACCTGATCACCTTGTAACCTCTCCAGCGCTTAGGACAATGTTTTGCACATAGTAAGCACTTAATAAATGTTATTATTATTATTGTTATTATAAAATAAGGGGCAGAAGGAGAGAGGAACAGGAGAGGAACAGGGAGACTTTAGAGAGATCAAAGATGATGATTTCAATTTTATCAATAAAGTATGTAGCCAGATCATTAGGGGCAAGAGATGGACAGGACAAGGGGAAGGGGCAAGAGGAGGGATTTAAATGTCTGAAACAGATGTCATGGGCAATGGGCATGGAAATCAATAGGGATGGAGAAATAATGTTGCTACCAAACGTCCAATTGAAGACAGTATAATTATCAATGACTTAGGCTTTTTTCTTGGGAAATTATACCCCACAAGAGCACCTCTCCAGAGCAAGTGAAGAGAATGAACTTGGATCCTGGCATAGGTATGGATGTAGTTTTTCTCCTGCCTCTTTCAATTTATCCTCTTTAGGGCAAAGGCGGAGTATCCATAGTGGCTCCAGGCTAAACAATTACCTTAATGCTCTCTAAACAGAGATTCCACGGGGTTCCCCAAGGAAGGGGACAAGGAACCAGGGCTTGGTTGCCTCTCAGGCAGGGGGATACCCTGTTGGGAGCATTCCAGAGGACTCGGCACTCAATTCTGTGTCCGAAGAGGTGGGAGTTGAATTGCCATCACTTTCCCTGCAACAATTACAGGGCTGCACGCTGGGCTGGAAAGTATTATATCCCCAGCTGGGAGCCCAAGCTGCCTGGAAGTGTGCATGCAGTTAGTGGCCATGCAATCCACCTTTGCCCGAACATCATTAAATATTTAGTAAAGGAAACCTATCATCCCAGGAGTTCCCACTGGGCTGCCTGCTGAATTTGGAGTTAGAAGAAAGCCGGAACAGCACTGATGGACTTAAAAGATCACCTTTCTACCGGGGTGTAGCCCGTGGTGGAAGGGAGGAAGCAAACCTCCAAAAGGGGGCTTGAGGGGACAGAGGATGAGCCAAGTTTTTACGGTGATAGAAGCAGTAACAGTATTTATTAAGCAGCTTTCTGCATGCGGAACATTTTACTAAGTGCTGGGAAAGTTCTGTTCGTTGCACAGTGACTACTGAGCCTGGAGGATCAATCTTAGAGTTACATTGAGGCCAGTTCTCCCCACTCGGTAGAAGAAGAGTCAAACGTCATAGCCTTCTCCCAACCTGTTCATTCATCCCCTTTTCTCCACTGCACAATTATTTTCTATTGGTGCTTTGCCCCAGGATCTAGTGGCCTGATGAGGGAAGCAGCAGCAGCAGCACCAGGACATTTTCTGAGCATCTGGCATGATCAGTGCAATGTACTAGGTTCTGGGAAACTCAAACTGTAAGTTAGTCGTGGGCAGGGAATACGCCTGCTATATTGTACTCTGTGCTCTGCACACAGTACGTGCTCAATAAATATGATTGACTGACTGACTAAAATAGAGGTTAAGAGATACAGTCACCTTTTTCCTGGAGCTTAGAATCTAATAAGCACGTTTTGGAGAGGTTGGGGGTTGATGAATGGCTCCAGTAGCAATCCCTCCATCTCAAGGCAAGGAAACTTTCCAAAAGCAGCCCAGGAACCTGCTTAGAGTTTATTCTTCCTCTTTCCCCATCCCCTTAACTTGTATCTTCCCCAGGGCTTAGAACAGTGCTTGACACTTGGGAAGCACTTTACAAATATAATAATTTCCTTCAGATTTAAGCTACACAGATTGTTAAGGGAAAAATTGGGTTGATGGGAAGATTTACTAACAAGTCCTTCAGAATGATTCCCCTTCTTTCAGCTCCTTATGCGCAGGGATCAGGTCTACCAGCTCCACTGTACTGTACTCTTCCAAATGCTTAATACAAGGCCCTGCACACAGTATGCACTCAACACAATACCATTGACTGTTGATTATTTAGTAGAGAAGTGAGTGACTTACAAAGCATTCTTCAAAAATAGTCTTACCTGAAAACCTGGTAAGTTTTGAAATGGATGGAAGAGTAACTAAGGCAGAGCACTTTTTCATTTGTCGTGTAAAGTGACACACAATACACAGCTTGACAAAATGGATAGAAAGTCATTTCCCTTTGACTTGGCCATGGGAATAAAATGTATTCCCCAAATAAGAGAAACCTTGCATTCCTTGCATTCCTTCATATGCCTCCATATTTCTCAAATGGGAAAATTACAACTTCAATATGAATAATAAAAAATACCTCTATAGGACAGGAACTGAGTTTTCCTCTTCTACTAGTATACCAAGCAACTAATAGAGTGCTCGGCACAGAGTAGATGTTCAGTGTGCATTATTAAACAAATAAATGCATGAATCCTGATTCTATAAATGGTTAATGTGACCAAAAACCTCAAACCAAATCCAAAATATCCCTGGAGGATCATTAATCACTAAACTTTAGTTACCCTGCTACTGCTGTGGCCACCTATGTGGTCTTGAATGGGGGATAATAATAATAATAATTATGGTATTTGTTAAGCATTTACTATGTGCCAGGCACTGTACTGAGCACTGGGATGGAGATGGAGCAAAAATCATATGCTACAGCCATTCATCAATCAATCAATCAATCATTGAAATTTATTAAGCACTCACTGTGTCCTGAGCACTGTATTTAGAGTTTGGGAGAGTGCAATACAATAATAATAACAATAATAATAATAATGATGGCATTTATTAAGCACTTACTATGTGCAAAGCACTGTTCTAAGTGCTGGGGAGGTTACAAGGTGATCAGGTTGTCCCATGGGGGGCTCACAGTCTTAATCCCCACTTTACAGATGAGGTAACTGAGGCACAGAGAAGTTAAGTGATTTGCCCAAAGTCACACAGCTGACAATTGGTGGAGCCAGAATTTGAACCCATGACCTCTGACTCCAAAGCCCGTGCTCTTTCTACTGAGCCACGCCACTTCTCAGCAGTATTACTACTACAGTAGCAGTAGTAATAAAACTTATTAAGCACCTGCTCTGTGTGGAGGGCACTGTATTGAGGGCTTGGGAGAGTATAGTACAATAGTAGTAGTAGTATTTATTAAGCACTTACCATGTGCAGAGCACTATACTAAGGGCTTGGGAGAGTACAGTATGGTAGTAACAGTAGGAGGAGGAGGAGTAGATGACTTTATTAAGCACTCACTGTGTGCACAGCACTATTCTAAACACTGGGAAAATATTCAGATGAAAATTAGACACAGATGTACCTCGAGGGATTCACAAGTTATGACTAACAGCACTTGGGAGGGCAGGAATATGGACTGGAGACAGATATATAGGGAAAAAAGAAACACTAAAACATTATAATGTAATAAAGGACAAGGACAAAGATGCAGCATACAAAATAAAAGCAAAAGTCATTAGGGAGCTGTGGCTAGAGGAGTTGAATTTATCCTCATGAATCAGAAATCACAGCAATGGCTAAGGAAGTCCCTAGCTTTCCTTAGGTTCTATAAGGCCTCATGCTGCCCATGCTGCTCTCACTCCTTCCAGGGTTACGCAAAGCAGGACAGGATGGGGTCTTCCCGATAGTGTGGAGGGGAGCTTGTGCCGGCCCTGGGTGGTGGGGAGGGAAGACAGTTTGCTTGTCCACAGTGGGAGAGGCCAGGAACATGCAGGGAGGATAGGGTGCACGTGTCTAATGTTTTGTTTGGCTCTGAAGGTGAAAAGTGTCTGAGAAGGCAGAGCAGCTTGGCTTGGTGTGCATGGCATAGATATGGGACAAGCATAGGGTTCCTCAGCCACTATGGGAGGGCCAAGTGACACAGAACATGCATTTCACTCAGCTGCGATGGAAAACTGTTATTCATTTCATTTTCTTAAAAAAGACTAGTGACACTAAGGCCACTAAACAATGGACTGGCTCACTAAAGATATTTTCTGTGTTTCTTGGAAACTACCAGGCAGTTCTCCCACTGAATACCCAGTGTAAGCATCCACTAACTGCCAGTGAAGGGGTTAAGAGCGATGTCAAACTCTGAACTGAAACCCAAGAAGGCATCCTTCACTTCCCAAAACAGAAGGCTAAAACCAGCTATTGCTCAATTTCACAGGAGATTGTGCTTGCTGGAGGAGTGTATGTGTAGTGAGAGTGTGTGTGTGTGTGTGTGTGTCTGTGCACTTTTAAACCACTTCCTCTTGCCACTATTTATCTTAGTGTCGGATCCTCGGATGAGCTTTGGTGGAAGATATCAACCTTGTGTTTCCTTGTTTTAAAAGACGTGGGTCAGAGCCGACTGTTTGTTACACTGCATTAGAATCACTGCTGCATTCCATCTTCTAAATCCCTGCTGACAGGGATGAGAACAGGAGCCTTCTGTTTCAACTGAAAATTAATGCTTTATGTATAGACAAAACCATGCTGGGAAAGTTAGACAGGGATAGAACTCTGGGGAGTGACCATCAGGATTCAGGATATGCTGTGCACATAGGAGTGGAAGATTTTGTATAGATTGTCTGGAAATAGCTTCTGAAACCCTGAATCCTGTTAAGAAAAAAACCCCACAGTAACAGCCCATTTAGATTTTACAGATTTACGAGAGGGATGTTTTCAGACTAGGGCAAAATAGATCTAAGGAAGCTGGTGCTAAAAGTATGGAGATACATCAAATGGCTCATTAAAAATTCTGTGGCACCAGAGCAAGCTGACTTGTGCAAAGAAGATAAATCTCTCAGAGAACAGGCCAGGACTTTATGGTAGAACTAGGAAAGGAAATCATCTGACCTCAGATAATCTTGGAATTTTAATGCACAATTAGGTTTCCTGCATGTCCCCTTCTTCAGTCATCACCCATCTAGATCCCTAAGTCAATCAATCAACTGATGGTATTTATTGAGTACTTACCCTGCGCAGAGCATAGTATTCAGTTTTTGGGAATGTATAATACATTAGAGTGGGTGGATATCATTCAGGATTGTACAACCTAGTATGGAAGACAGACAACAAAATAAATTACATGTAGCGAAGCTACAGAGTATAAGATATGTGCATAGTGCTATGAGAGTTGGGGTGGTGTGAGTGCATCCCTAAGGAGTACAAACCACAGTGAAAAGGGAGAGGGGAGGATGGACTGGGTGGGGAAATGAGGGGAAGCACACTTGGAGGACATATGATTTTAGTAGTGCTTTGAAGATGAGGAAACTGTTTATCTGTCAGATAATAATAATAATAATAATGATGATGGCATTTTATTAAGGGCTTACTATGTGCAAAGCACTGTTCTAAGCACTGGGGAGGTTACAAGGTGACCAGGTTATCCCACGGGTGACTCACAGTCTTAATCCCCATTTTACAGATGAGGTAACTGTGGCACAGAGAAGTTAAGTGACTTGCCCACAGTCACACAGCTGACAATTGGTGGAGCTGGGATTTGAACCCCTGACCTCTGACTCCAAAGCCCATGCTCTTTCCACTGAGCCACGCTCAGGGAGGGAGTTCCAGGCTAGAGCAAATTTCATTCATTCATTCATTCATTCATTCATTCATTCATTCATTCATTCATTCATTCAATCGTATTTATTGAGCGCTTACTGTATGCAGAGCACTGTACTAAGCACTTGGGAAGTACAAGTTGGCAACATGTAGAGACGGTCCCTACCCAACAACGGGCTCACAGTCTAGGAGTGGGAGACAGACAACAAAACAAAACATGTAGAGAGGTGTCAAAACTGTCAGAATAAATAGAATTATAGCTATCTGCACATAAGAAAATAGAGTAGCAAATATGTACGAGTAAAATAAATAGAGTAATAAATATGTACAAATATATACAAGTGCTGTGGGGAGGGGAAGGAGGTAGGGTGGGGGGGTGATGGGGAGGGGAGGAGGAAAGGAAAAATGGGGCTCAGTCTGGGAAGGCCTCCTGGAGGAGGTGAGCTCTCAGTAAGGCTTTGAAGGGAGGAAGAGAGCTAGTTTGGTGGATGTGTGGAGGGAGGGCATTTCAGGCCAGGGGAAGGATGTGGGCTGGGGGTCGGCAGTAGGACAGGCGAGAACGAGGCACAGTGAGGAGGTTAGCGGCAGAGGAGCGGAAGGTGCGGGCTGGGCTGGAGAAGGAGAGACGGGAGGGTGAGGTAGGAGAGGGTGAGGTGATGGAGAAGTTGTGAACAAGGTGCCAGAGGAGAAAGAAGTGAGTTTGAGGTACAGTGACAGGGTATGGTAGTTCCTTAGGGTTAGAGGATAGGGCTGGCAGTGGGGCAAAACAGGCAGAGTTTTCTTTTTTCCCAAGATTCTAACGTTTCCAATCAATCAATTAATGGCATATTGTCTTGTCTTATGCTGTCAAGTCGTCTCCAACCCATAGCTTAGTACAGTGCTCGGAACACAGTAAGCGCTCAATAAATGTGATTGAATGAATAGCGATGCCATGGACACATCTCTTCCAGCACACCCCACCTCCATCTGCAATTGTTCTGGTAGTGTATCCATAGAGTTTTCTTGGTAAAAATGTGGAAGTGGTTTACCATTGCCTCTTTTCATGCAGTAAACCTGAGTCTCCACCCTCAATTCTTTCTCATGCTGCTGCCGCCCAGGACAGGAGAGTTTTCACTTGTAGCAGATTGCCTTCCACTCGCTCGCCATGCCCAAGCTAGGAATGGAATGGATATGCCTCTGGATGATTCTCTCTCCCATAGTTGAGGCAGGTAGAGTACTGGAAACTCTCCAGGTGTGACCCTGAGAGGGGTTAATGGCCTACATTAAGTGTTTATTTTGTGCAGAGCTCTGTACTAAGCACTTGAGAAAATAGAACAGAGTTGGTAGATGCAATTCCTGCCCCTAAGGAGCTTACAGACTTCAGTGGATGAAAAACATTAAAATAAATTAGGGATAGGAGAAAGGATAGAATAGAAGCATATTTACATAAGTACTGCAGGGATAGGGTGAGTATCAAAGCGTTTAAGTGATACGGTCAAGTTCATAACCAGCACAGAGGGAAGAGCGGATAGCTTCAGTCTTGGTTTGAGTTTAGGACGTTTCCCCACTCCTCAAGGAACTCCAGTGCTTGTCCATTCACCATGGCATCAAATCAAAACTCCTCATTATTGGCTTCAAAACACTCAATTACCTTGCTCCCTACTATCTCACCTCACTACTCTTCTACTACACCCAGTAAGCACACTTTGCTCCTCTAATCCTAACCTTCTCACTGTGCCTCAATCACATCTGTTTCAGCTCCAAACCCTCGCCCACATCCTGCCTCTGGCCTGGAATGCCCTCCCTCCTCAAATCTAACAGACACTTTACTCTCCCCACCTTCAAAGCCTTATTGAAGGCACATCTCCTCCAAGAGGCCTTCCCTGACTAAGCCCTCCTTTCATCCTCTCCCATTCCCTTCTGTGTCACCCTGACTTGCTCCCTTTATTCATTGCCCCCCGCCAGCCAATCTGCACTTCCGTACATATCTGTAATTTATTTATTTATATTAATGTCTGTCTCCCCCTCGGACTTTAAGCTTGTTATGGGCAGGGAATGTGTCTGTTTATTGTTGGACTGTACTCTCCCAGGTTAACAGTACTCTGCACACAGTAAGCACTCAATAAATATCATTGAATGAATGAAAGGGAAGGGCTTTTGACAGAAGATGTGGTTTTAGGAAGATTTTGAAGTTGGAAGAGAGATGATCTGTCATATATAAAGGTAAGGGAGTTCCAGGCCCAAGGTAGAACTTGGGCAAGAACTCAGTGCTGGGCAAGATGAGACTGAAGTAGAGGAAATAGATTGGTGTTAGAGGAACAGAGTTTGCAGATTGCGTTTTAGTAGGAAATCGGGGAGGTTAGATAGGCGGGAGAGAGCTGATTGAATGCTTTAAAGCAGATGGTGAGGAGTTTCTATTTAAGGCAGACATGGATGAGCAACCCTTGGAGGTTTTTGAGGAGTGGGGAGATATAATAATAATAATGATGGCATTCATTAAGTGCTTACTATGTGCAAAGCACTGTTCTAAGCGCTAAGAGGTTACCAGGTGATCAGGGACACCACGGGGAGGCTCACAGTCTTAATCCCCATTTTACAGATGAGGTAGCTGAAGCACAGAGAAGTTAAGTGACTTGCCAAAAGTCACACAGCTGACATGGATTGAACAGTTTTTCAGAAAAATGATCCGCACTACAATGAAGTGTGGACTGAAGAGGAGAGATACAGGAGGCAGGGAGATCAGTAAAGAGGCTGATGCATTAGTCAAGGTGTGAAATGATGAGTGCTTGGATAAGAATGGTAGCAGTCTGGTTAGAAAGGAAGGGTGGATTTTAGAGTGCTGTGAAGGTAGAACTGGTAGGATTTCCAGCCAGATTGAATGTGTGAGTTAAATGAGAGAGATGAATCAATGATAATGACGAGGTTGCAGACATGAGATACAGGAAAGATGGGAATCAGCAGAAGAATTAGAGAAGCAGCATGGGCTCAGTGGAAAGAGCATGGGCTTTGGAGTCAGAGGTCATGGGTTTGAATCCCGGCTCCGCCACATGTCTGCTGTGTGACCTTGGGCAAGTCATTTAACTTCTTGGAGCCTCAGTTACCTCATCTGTAAAATGGGGATGATGACTGTGAGGCCCACACGGGACAACCTGATCACCTTGTATCCCCCCCAGTGCTTAGAACAGTGCTTTGCACATAGTAAGTGCTTAACAAATACCTTCATTATTATTATTATGGGAATGTCATCTGCAGAGATTGAAAGGCATGGGGAGGACAAGGTTTGGTAGGGAAGACGATGAGTTCTGTGTTGGACATGTAAAGTTTGACGTGTGGGCAGGGCATCCAAGTAAAGATGTTTGGAGGCAAGAGGAAACTGCAGAAAGGAGAGTGGCCAGGGCTGGAGAGGTAGATTTGTGAATCATCCACTTCGGGATGGTAGCTGAAGCTGTATGAATGAATTAATTCTCCATGGGAGTGGGTGTAGATGAAGAATAGAAGGGGGCCCAGAGCTGAGCCTTATGCAACCCCTGCAATTAGAAGGTGGGAAACATAGGAGGAGCCAGTAAAAGAAACTGAGAAGGAGTGGTCAGCGAGACGGACGAGAACGAGAAGAGGATAGTTTTGGTGAAGCCAACCAGAAAACAAACGATGTTAACTCAGAAGCTTTGCTTAAAATAGTCCAAAATATAGTTTGATCAAAGCCCCAGATTGTTTTCAAGAATGGCCCGGACAGAGAAAGGCATGGCCACGGCAATTAAACCTTGGGTGAACACTAACTGCCCTCCCAAATACAGGATAAGAAGATTCCCAGATAGAATATGGGTTACAGTGGACATGTAGTGTAACATGACTATGTCAGAAGTACTATCTGCACACTTCTAGAGTGTTTCCCTAGCAGGGAGGGACCCCTGAACTCCCCTATTTATTCCAGAATCATTGAATTCCCTTGCCAAGAGTGCACAAACTCCAACCCTACAACCAAGAGGCAAAACATGGGCAAAGGGACTGTGACTGGATGTTTAAAATGAAAAAATAATTGGATAGCAAGGGGTCTAATTCCATACTGGTGCAGTAATCGAGACAAGGCAGCTGAAAATCAGGCTATCAGGAGTAAAACTAGACTATAATAAACGTTGATTAATCAATGATATTTGTTAAGTCCTTACTGTGTGCAAAGAGTTGGTAAAAACAATCCCTGCCCTCAAAGAGCTTCCACCCTACTTAACCCCTGCTGAGTCACCCAACTTTTGCCACTCTGAATCCATATTCTTCCCAGCCCCCCACCCCCATGCCAGAATTTCTGCTGGCTCTGTTCTGCTCTAAGGCCCAGGAGGGTCTGCTTTTAGCACTTCATCTAGGCAAATCCAAGAAAGGCAAAACAAAACAAAACAGAAAGACACTAGGGCAGAGTCCAGCTGCCCCCATGGAGGCAGATTAACTCTGTTTGAGGCTCTTCTCTATGTTCCCAGCATGGAGGTTCCAGGCAAACACAACAGGTAGGGTGAAAGTTGAAGAGATGCCCAACATTCTGGCCTCTGAGACTCTTGCCATCATTATTCCTGCTGTCAAACACAAGGAGGGAGAGGCGTTGTGGCTCAGAGTGGGGAGCAGTAGAAAATACAAGAAGTAGGCTTGGTCTTTCCAGTTTGACCCTGAATCCAAAGCATGGAGAGTGAGGTAAACCTGAAAACATTGTTTCCTTTTGAAAAAAAAAGTATCTTTTCTCAATGCCAGTAATTTCTCTCCATCTCTAAGTCAACACTGCCCTTTCCCACTGCTAAAATAAGATGGTGTGTAATTTGCCATTCCTCAGTTAACCTTGGGGGGCTGGGGGAGAGGAGGAGGAGGGCAGCGACTTATTGTCATTTCCAATACTTCTGAAACCAATTAAGCCCTGACACGATTTCTAGTCAGCCGGTGGCATTCTGGGGTTGCATATTCGCACTGGAGTTTACATTTTATCTGCCCAAATGGCTTCAGGGTAATGCCTACGCTTTTTCACACAGCCTGCTTCCATTCAGCACATTGTAAAATGGTAGTGTTCATATTAATTGCGAGTTAGTGGCCATTTTATGGGATTTATATAGCCACCATGCTCTTTGCTGCTGTACCTCATCGAATTCAGAGTGTTACAGCCTGCATCTTTCTGCCAGGGAAGGGACTCCAGCCTTCCATAGGCTCAGTTTATTCTGAATCATTATGATCCTGCATGCTCATTGCCACAGTCAGTTGAGAAATGATTAAGCGGATTTAAAAGAGCCAGCAGTATTGAGTGAGGAAGTTGGAGAGTTGGCTCGGGGGAGGGGTTGGGGGTGCGGTGGGCTTCGTGATGAATTGCATGCTCGGTACAGGGGGCTTTGACCCTCTGAGGGGAAAGAATCAGCATGGAAATAAGAGAATTCATGATCAGGAGAAATAGGATCCACTACTGGGTCCTAATAGGATTCAACCTAAAGCAGCCAGGAGAGATAGCGCCAATCCTCTCTTCTGAAAGTCCTCCAGGGAAGCTGATTCCGACCCCACCCCTCAATTGCCTGCTGGAAGTCTTGGTGACCCTGTCATCTATAATGTCTTCCTCATCACTAAATCACTTTGACTCTATTTAACTGGTTCCAGGCTCTAAGAGGAGAGACCACAACCTGGCAATTTTCTGGGAGCCTTTAATATGTTTGAACATGATGAAATTGGCTGGGATGTGATTGTCAGTTTTGGGGGGTTGTGACCTACTTAAAGGAAATGTAGGGGATGGATTAGAGTGGGTACCATAGGGCTGGACTAGAAGCATGGTGGGACTATTTCTCTGGCCAGTTCAAAATTAACCCGCTATAATTTTGAGAAGTGATTTTGGCCTGGCATGCAAAAAATTCAACCCTGAATCCACATCCTAAGCCGTATCTGTGATGGAAGATACGGCTACTTTTCGCTCATGGCACCTGTGAGGGAAGGTGCTCCCAATTATCACTTAATCATCCGAATAAATCAGGCTGCAAATGCATCTTTAGCCAGCATCACCCTGATATTTTGGAGGGAAGTCATTTTCTCTCTCTCCCTGTAATATTCAGATTATTGGTAGCTACTTTCAGTCCTTATTTGTCCAGATGATATGCTTGCAGATCCTCTTCCTTGACAAAGCATAAACCTAGCAAGAGGAAGGCTAAGAAGAGAGCGAGAGATTTCCGGATGACTTTTTCCCTTTGTGTTTGAAAGGACATGAAGTTAACCCTATCCTCAGACCAGAGTAAAGAATATAGTCCAGCGTATTTTGCAGTTGGTGCTGAAAACACATGAATGTAAATTATACAATCCTCCACTCTCCTCTCACCATCCTTACCCTCAGGGATCTGTGCTCTTCAAGGAATAAAAGATGCACAACTCTCCGGCTTCTGAACCACAGCCAGGCAAAGCAACCGGGAACGCTCCTGCCTTCCCACCCTGCCACTGAGGGCCTCTGCTATCATAATGCTTTGCATCCACCACAGCACGTGGCTCAAAGTCACACACACACACACACACACACACACAAAAAAAAAAATGGGCAACCAGTCATGCTGCCTCCCCAGGAACTGGCAAATAACTCTCTATGTCCCATCTTGCCAACACCATCCCGGCAGGAAAGAGAACAGCACCCACAGCAAGAGGCCTCCACAGACCCTCAAGAAGATTGGGGGCTGCTGAAGCGTTTGCTGTGGCTTTAGGGGTGCCTTGGATTCTGAGCCACTGAGGTGGCTAAAATGCTTCTCCTTTAGCCACAGAACCCTACTGATATTTGGGGTGAGTCTGGGTATTTGCCCTTGTCTTTGTAGTTGTTTTATTATCTTATTTTTTACTTACTTACGTGCCTTTCTCCAGTCCCCTCTACCTCCATTTATAATCCTAGATTGTGAACCTCTTGTGAGCCAGGGACCATGTCTAGTTCCCCCTTCTGTATTCTCTCCCATTGCTTAATGCAGAGCAGTGCTTTGCACACAGTTAGCACTTAATAAATATTGTTATTCATTCATTCAATCATATTTATTGAGCTCTTACTATGTGCAGAGCACTGTACTAGGCACTTATACACATGCCATCATCATCATCCTCATTATAATAATGATGGCATTTATTAAGTGCTTACTATGTGCAAAGCACTTTTCTAAGCACAGGGAGGTATCAGGTGATCAGGTTGTCCCATGGGGGGCTCACAGTCTTCATCCCCATTTTACAGATGAGGTAACTGATGCACAGAGAAGTGAAGTGACTTGCCCAAAGTCACCCAGCTGACAACTGGTGGAGCTAGGATTTGAACCCATGACCTCTGACTCCAAAGCCTGTGTTCTTTCCACTGAGCCACGCTGGGTACTGACTCCTACTGTAGGTATGAAACTGAGAATGGGAAAGAGCATTAGAGTAGTTGCTTCAATTCCAGTTTGACTCATAACACTGCTGCTAGGCATAGACAATAATAATAATGATGATGATGATGATAATGATAATAATAATAACTGTGGTATTTGTTAAATGTTTACTATGTGCCAGACACCATACTAAGCACAGGGGTAGATACAAGATAATCAGGTTGGACACAGTCCCTGTCGCAAATACGGCTCATGGCCTTAATCCCCATTTTACAGATGAGGAAACTGAGGCACAGAGAAGTTAACTGACTTGCCCAAGGTCATACAGCAGACAAGTAGCAGAACAGGGATTAGAACTCAGGTCCTCTGACTCCCAGCCCCATGTTCTTTCCACTAGGCTGCTTCATACAGATGTTTCCATATGAAAGATTCTGTAAGGAAATATAAGGCTCAGCTACCCTCAGAATAAGTCCTCCACCTCATGGTGGGCTGAAGTCTATTTTATAGGGTCTAGGGAAAAAGAATGGGGCTAGTCAGAGAATTACTTTCCTATAGCCTTTGTGCTCCCTACTTAGCTGTCTTGCTTTCTTTTTTTTTTACCCATTTTGGAAGAAATCCACAGGGGTAAAGATCACAAATAAGGACTAAAACTGTAAAGAGTGGCCCATTTCCTTGCTAAATAATCTTTGAATCTCTTCAATGAGGGTATAGTGTAACAGATTGGAGTCCCCAGTTTAAACAAGTAGCTAGTAAGTAGATTTATGCAAAGGCCACTCTCCCTTAATGTAACTTGAATTCTTCTGCTTAGGAAATTGGTAGAAGCAAATCGTTCCAGCAAGATAGAGGTCACGCGGGAGACTCCTTTTGGCTGATTAGAATTCTCATACAGTTTCATGGGATGAGAACTGAGTCTATTATTTTTGGACATAAAACCATCCCTCCCAAGAGTGGATAATTACATTACTATCCCCCAGAGAAGCAGAGTAAAAATCAATAGAACAACCACCATCCTCTCTCCTCGGCCAAACAGATAGGCCCCAGAGCTAATAAAATGAGTGGGTCACTATTCCAAATAGTTAGATATAGGAGCAGTCCCAGTTTTTAGAATTCAAGGAGCGTGAGCCTGATAAAATTTCCCAATGCAAGCTCCTTCTGTCAGAAGGCTGAATGCTTGGATTATGTAGTGGTGATGGCTTGCATAAAATCATCTGCATTCTCTTGTTTTAACTCTAGTGGTCTAGAGCCACTGCCAGACCCAGAAGGCTCCAGGATCATGCCTTGTCAACTTCATCATATAAGAAGCTGCAGCCTCTCAGGACAAGGACTGAAAACTGCAGCTGCTAGGACCAGGGACTGAGAACTGCAGGACTTCACCATGACCTGCTGTATTCCACCCTCTGCCCATCACATCCCTGTCCTCCTTCCTTGACGCTAACCCAAACCACCCACCTCCAGCAATGCACACCATCAGATCATTCCAATATAATCTGTACCCAACGTTGGGGGGGCCCTTCTCCATCTTCCACCCCCAACTTCATCTAGATGCATCTTACTGAATCCCTGTTCCAATCTGTGCAAACTCCCCTTCATCCTATACCTGTTGCTAATTCAATAACTCCTTCTCATCATCACAGAGACTGGCTCCCTCCAGAAGACTCAGTCTCCCCTGCTGTGCTTTCCCAAACAAGGAGACCTCACCTTCTCCCACTCCCAATCACTCACTGGGAAAAGGGGATAAGTTAGTCTACCCCTTTCATTGCCATTGCCACTTTCACACCCTCCAATTGCTCTCCTTTCTTTTCCAGCCTCTACCATCTATCTCTACCATCCCCTACAATTACTAGTGACAGCCACCCACCACTCCCTGAGTATCACTTCCAGGGTTCTAATTTGATGCCTTTCTCACTTTCCTTGCCTTCTCTCCTCCTCTAAGCTGATTCTCAGAAACTCTAATGTACCTATAGATGTGAATTTCAGCTGCCCACTTCATCTAGCACCTCAGCTCAGCTGGCCTCCTGCTCCACCTGACTTCACCCACTCACCAATTTGGGCACATGCTCCATGTCTTCATCAATAGTCAATGTACTACTTCTGACCTCACCAATGCTGAAATCCTCTTCAATCACAACCTTCTAATCTGACTAGTTTCCCAAACCCATACCTCTTTGAAAAACTATTCTCACCCCTCACAGAAGACTCCAATCTCTAGACCCCTCTAATAATCCCATATCATGCCTGATTTAGACTCCCTCACATATCTCTCCTCTTTTGATGGACAAATCCACTCCCTCAACTCCATGCTTTCTGCCAAATCCTACTCCATCATCCCCTTGTTCTTTCATTGATTTTAGAGAGGTCTATCTCACCTCTGACTCCTTTTTCCACATGCTCCCTCTGCCCTGGAACTCTGTCCCCCTCCAGATAGGACAGACCACCACTCTTCCCACCTTCAAAGCCTTATTAAGGTCACATCTCTTCTAAGAAACTTTCCTCAGTTAAGCCTTCTTCTCCCCAACTCCTTCTCCCTCCTGAGTCATGTAGGTGCTTGAATATGTATCCTTTGGAAACTTGAAGTCACTCCACCCTCAGCCCCACAGCATTTATGTACCCATCTGTAACATTTATTTACATTAATGTCTGACTCCTCCTATAGACTGTTATGGGCAGGGAACATGTCTCCCAGCTCTGATGTATTGTATTCCCCCAAGCACTTAAGGCAGTGCTCTGCATATAGTAAGTGCTCAATAAATACTATTGACTGATTGCTTGGCATGTTAAATTTGAGGTGTTGGTGGGACATCCAAGCAGAGCTGTCCTGAAGGCTGGAGGAAAAATAAGACAGAAGAGAAGGAGAAAGATCCGAACTGGAGAAGTAGATTTGGAAGCTGAAGCTGTAGGGGAAATAATTCTCCAAGGGAGAGGGAGTGATGGAGAATAGAAGTGAACTTGGAACTGAACCTTGAGGGACTACCACAGATATGGGGTGAGAGGCAGAGGGGGAGTTGGTGAAAGAGACTGAGAAGGAGCATCCAGTGAGATGAGGACTATTAGAAGATGACAGTTTCTGTGAAGCCAAGGTTAGATAATGCTTCCAGCAGAAATCGGGAAGAAGACTGTGAGCCCCGTGGGGGGCAACCTGATCACCTTGTAACCCCCCAGCGCTTAGAACAGTGCTTTGCACATAGTAAGCGCTTAATAAATGCCATTATTATTATTATTATTAAGGGGGTGTCCAATGCTGAAAGCCACTGAGAGGTCTAACAGGATTAGGATGGCATAGAGTCCATTTGATTTGGTAAGAAGGAGATCACTAATGATCTTGGAGAGGGTAGTTTCACTGAAGAGGAGGAGGCTGAATCCAGATTTCAGAGCATTGTGGGTAGGAGTCAGAGTGTCTAAACTACTCATTCAAAGAGCTTACAAAGGAATGGTAGCCTGGAGATGGAGCGATAACTGGAGGTGCAGTAGGGATATGGGATACCTAGGCATACAGAGAAGCAGCATGGCCTAGTGTATAGACCATGGACCTGAGAGTCATAAGGATCTGGGTTCTAATCCTTGCTCTACCACTTGTCTGCTGTGTGACCTTGGGCAAGTCACTTAACTTCTCTGAGCCTCAGTTACCTCATCTGTAAAATGAGAATTGAGACTGAGAGGCCCTTGTGGGATAGGGGCTGTGTCCAACCCAATTTGCTTGTATTCAGCCCTGTGCTTAGTACAATGCCTGTCACATAGTAAGTGTTTAACAAATACCACAATTATAATTATTATTATCTCCCTATCAAGCAGAAATTTCTGACAGTTTTAAAACATCAGATCTCTCCCTCCTACTTTTCCATTCTCATCTCCTAGTAGACCTCAGGTCACATTCCTCATTCTTCCTAAATATAACCTACTCCCTGTGCATTGTTCTCATCTCTCCCACCTTTGACCTCTTGGTTAAATCCTTCCAACTGACTTTAAAAGACCACTGCTCGCCTCATCTCAAGACACATCTCAAAATCAATGAATTGTATTTAATTTGTACTTCCCAAGCGCTTAGTACAGTGCTCTGCACATAGTAAGCGCTCAATAAATACGATTGATGATGATTGAGCACTTACTATGTACAGAGCCCTGTTCTAAGCAATTGGGAGAGTACAACACAATAGTATAGCAGATGCATTCCCTGTCCGCAGTGAACTTTGCCTCTCCTCTAAGAGGCCTTCCACAGTTAATCTCTATTCTTTCCATTTTATATCTTCAAATTTCAGTTTAACCCTTCCATAACACTTGAGAATTCAGAAACCCCTATGGCACTTATTACATATCATTTATACTTTAATTAATACTTCCCCCTATGTATATCTTATTTGTGTCTGTCTCTCCAGCTGGACAGTAAATTCTTAAAAGGCAGGGATCATGTATACTAATTTCTATTGTACTCTCAAGTGCTTTGAGGTACAGTTCTCTGCACACAATAGGTGCTCAATGAATGTTATTGATCAATCAATCGAATTTATTGAGCACTTATTATGTGCTCAATTATTATGTGCGGAGCACTGTAGGGAGTGTTTGGAAGTGTACAATATAACAGAGTTAGCAGACACATTCCCTGTCCATAGTGAGCTTACAGCCTTGAGTGATGCAGATAAATGTGTTTGGCAGAGGAAAGAAGAGACTTGGAGATCTAGAGATTATTTTGTTCATATGCTATCATTCCATGGAAGGTGTGGTCCTGCTATTACCTCCACAGATGGACAAACCAGGAAAAGGAAGGGAAAATCAATTAGAGCAAAAACAAAGGTGGACGAGAACAAGGGGAAAAATGAGGAATTCATAACTAACAAGTGACCACATCCTAAAACAATAGAAATATTTTGAAAAACAACACTATTCATTATGGAGCAGAATAATGCTATAGAAGAATATGAACTGCTTCCTGAGATAACCAATTGAGCAATACAGCATAACTGCCACTGTTATAGTTTCATTTCCAATTCTATTAGATGTAAATTTGTAAACAATGTCAACTGTGCTTTTGGATTTCTAAACAGAAAGTGGCTGTAAACATTAAAGAGGAGGGGCCATTTCTGAAACCAAGTATTGAAGTACCAGTAGAGTTTGTGACCTATTTGGGAGGCTTCTGGGTTAGAGTTAGGGAAAAAAGTGCTGTGCTTGTCCAAGCACTTAATACAGACCTCTGCACACAACAGATACTCAGTGGCTACTTTGGAGTGAATTAATAAATGTAGAAATTGAGTCAAATGCAGGAAAACATAAGCATATTTAATTGGCCAAAGAGTAATCCCCTCCACCTCTTTGATGATACTGGACATATACTACCCTATCAAGCTCCTGAGCACTGTTGTGTATATATCGAACTCCTGAGCACTATTGTGTATATATTTTTTATTGATAATGTGTTTCATTGCTTAATTCTATTGTTGTTGTTTGTAGTTATGCTCATATTCTTCTACGTATTGTAAATTTGGCCATTTGTGTCTGCTTTCCTCTCATTTTGGATTATAAGCTCCTTGATGAAGTCTGTAAGGAAAGCAACCATTTCTTTCTGGCAACTGCCTTCTGTCAACAACATAACAAGAATCCTGTAAGAGAACCTCTCAAAAAAGGGAGAGAACCTGCTCGTTGCCATGATATAATTACCAATCTAAAAATGAGATAACACATCAAGAGGTCCACAACAATGCATTTCACTGGATTGCATTTACACCAGCACAAGGACCAGTGGACTCTGTCCTGCAGATCAAAAACCTTTGCTCCCTAAACCCCCTTTTATATTCTCCAACTCTCCTTGCCTCTCCACAGTTCCACCCCAAAGTTGTCCTCCCTCATTTCTGAGGTCATTGGGGGCAGTTTTTTTTTTTTTGGGGGGGGGGGTGTCCTGAGGTATATCTGCATATTTCAGGGCTTCCCCTGGTTGTGGGTCTCTTCAGTATTTGCAAAAGGGTCAGATAGGGTCAGCTAGTATGACTTCTTGGGTTGATTTTATGGAGAAGAAAGGGGAGGGAGGTTTGTGCCCCTTCAATACATTATTGCCAATATAAATGATTTCCCTTCTGATGATGGGATTGTCAATTTTTGTTATAGCCCTATTGTCCTTTCCCCTCTGGGCTACGAACTTCCCTGATCCCACTATCTTTTCTGGTTAATTTTCTCTTGTCTGGCTTGTAGTACCCATCCTGGTCTTGTAATTGTTCCTTTTGTGCTACTGTCAGGATCTGTCTGCCCCTCCCCAATGTCCTACTATATCCAGAATCCCCATACATAGAGTTTGAGTATCCCAACATCATCTGCATAACCTTCCAACCTTAATGCCAGTGTCTCTAACAACAATAATAATAATTATGATGACATTTGTTAAGCATTTACTATGTGCAAAGCACTGTTCTAAGCACTGGGGGGATACAAGGTGATCAGGTTGTCCCACGTGGGGCTCACAGTCTTAATCCCCATTTTATAGATGAGGGAACTAAGGCACAGAGAAGTTAAGTGACTTGCCCAAAGTCACACAGCTGGCAATTGGCGGAACCAGAATTTGAACCCATGACTTCTGACTCCAAAGCCCGTGCTCTTTCCACTGAGCCACGCTGCTTCTCTTGAATAGTCATGATAACTGTGGTATTTGTTAGGATCTTATTATGTGCCAAACACTGGGATAGATAAAATACAATCAGATCAAACACAATATCTATCTTTATAGGCTGTCAGTCTAAGGAGCAAAAGAACAGATGAGTAAACTGAGTTCCAGTGAAGCCAAATGACTTGGTCCAGATTACACGGCAGGCAAGTGACTGAGCTGGGACTAGAAAGCAGTACAGTACTCTGCACAACAAAGATACTCAGTTCTCTTCTTGACTCCATCCAATCTGTCTTCACCCCCTCACTCCACAGACACCGCCCTATCAAAGGTTACTGAAGATTTCCTTCTTGCCAAATCCAATGGCTTCTTCTCCGTCCTAATCCTCCTTGACCTCTCAGTTGCCTTCAACACTGTCAACCACGCCATTCCCTTGGAAACATCCAACCTCATCTTCACTGACACTGTCCTCTCTGAGTTCTCCTCATGGCTTTCTGGTCACTCACTCTCAGTCTCTTTTGTGGGCTTCTCTGCCTCCCATTCCCTAACTTTGGGTATCCCTCAAGGCTCAGTTCCGGGTCCTCTTCTATTCTCCATCTACAACCACTCCCTTGGAGAACTCATTCGCTCCCATGGCTTCAACTACCATGCGGATGTTACCCAAATCTTCATCTCCAGCCCTGATCTCTCTCCCTCTCTGCAGTCTTACATTTCCTCCTGCTTTCAAGATATCTCTACTTGGATGTTCTCCCATCTTTCCCATCTCACAAGCCCGCAACCTTGGTATAATCCTCGACTCCGATCTCTCATTCCCCCCACATACCCAATCCATCACTAAAATCTGCTAATCTCACCTTCACAACATTGTCAAGATCTGCCCTTTCCTCTCAATTCAAACCACTACCACATAAGTAGAATTATTCATTATATCCCGACTGGATTACTGCATCAGCATCCTCTCTGACCTCCCAACCTCCTGTCTCTCCCCACTTCAGTCTACACTTCACTCTGCTGCCTGGATTATCTTTCTACAGAAACGTTCTAAGCATGTCACCCCCTTGCTCAAAAATCTTCAGTGGTTGCCTATCAAGCTCCATATCAAGCAAAAACTCCTCACTCTTGGCTTCAAGGCTCTCCATCACCTCACCTTCTCCTCCTCACCTCCCTTCTCTCCTTCTACAGCCCAGCTCACACACTCCATTCCTCTGGGGCCACTAACCTTCTCACTGGGCCTCGTTCTATCCTGTCCCACCATCAGACCATGGCCCACTTCCTACCTCTGGCCTGGAATGCCCTCCCTCCTCAAATCTGCCAAACTAGCACACTTCCCCCCTTCAAAGCCCTACTGAAAGCTCACCTCCTCCAGGAGTCCTTCCTGGACTAAGCCCCCTTTTTCCTCTGCTCCCCCCTCCTCCCCATTGCCTCTACTCACTCCCTTTGCTCTACCCCCACAGCACTTGAACATTTATGTACATATTTATAGTTACAATTTTATTTATTTTATTAATGATGTGTATATATCTATAATTATATTTATCTATAATAATTCTACCAATGCCTATTTATTTGTTTTGATGTCAGTCTCCCCCCCTTCTAGACTGTGATCCTGTTGTGCACAAGGATTGTCTCTGTTGCTGAATTGTACTTTCCAAGCACTTAGTACAGTGCTCTGCACACAGTAAGCACTTAATAAATATGATTGAATGAATGAATGTATGGACCTCAAACTTCACGTATCTAAGACAGAGCTTGTTATCTTCCCACTCAAACCCTGTCCTTCCTGTGACTTTCCCAACACTGTAATAATAATAATAATAATAGTAATTATGGTATTTGTTAAGCATTTACTATGTGCCAAACACTGGGGTAGACACAAGGTAACCAGGTTGTCGCACGTGGGGCTCACAGTCTTAATGTCCATTTTACAGGTGGAGTAACTGAGGCACAGACGTTAAGTGACTTGCCCAAGTTCACACAGCAGACAAGTGGCAGATCTGGGATTAGAACCTATGTCCTCTGACTTCCAAGCACATGTCTTGCCACTAGGCCATGCTGCTTTTCTTAGACAGACAGACTGTAGACAGCCCCACCATCCTTCCTGTCTCACGAGCCCTTACCTTGGCATTATCCTTGACTCCTCTCTCTCATTCAACTAACATATTTAATCCATTGCTAAATCCTGTCGGTTCAACCATCCCAACATCATCAAAATCTGCCCTTTCCTCTCACTCCAAACTGCTACCATGTAAATCCGATCGCTTTTCCTTTCCCTCCTTGATTACTTATCAGCCTCCTTGCTGACCTTACTGTTTCCTGTCTCTCCCCATTCCAGTCCATACTTCACTCTGCTGCCCGGATCATTTTTCTACAAAAACATTCTGGTCATGTTTCCCCTATCCTTAAGATCCTCTAGTGGTTACTCATCCACCTCACATCAAACAGAAACTCCTCACCATTGACTTTAAAGCAATCACCTTGCCCCCTCCTACCAAACCTTGCTACTCTCCTACTAGGACTTAGTCCACACACTTTGCTCCTCCAATGCTTGCCTTCTCACTGCACCTCAGTCTCCTCTATCACGCCTCTGACCCCTCACCTGTGTCCAGCCCCTGGCCTGGAATGCCCTCCCTACTCATATCCGACAAGCAATTGCTCTTCTCACTTTCAAAGCATTATTGAAGGCCCAAATCCTCCAAGAGGTCTTTCCTGACTAAGCTCTATTTTCATTTCCTTCGATTCTCTTCTGCATTGACCTGACTTGCTCCCGTTATTCATTCTAGACTGTAAGCCCGCTGTTGGGTATGGACTGTCTCTATATGTTGCCAACCTGTACTTCCCAAGTGCTTAGTGCAGTGCTCTGCACACAGTAAGCACTCAATAAATACGATTGAATGAATGAATTCCCCCTCCCAACCTCACAACATTTATGTACATTTCTGCAATTTATTCATACTAATGTATTTTCCCCCCTCTAGCTTATTGCAGGCAGTGTGTGTATCTGTTATATTCTTATATTGTACTCTCCCAAGTGCTTAGTATGGTGCTTTGCACACGGTAAGTGCTCAATAAATACATTTGACTGACTGACTGACTAAGAAGTTTATCAGGGAGATGAAGTGAGGAGAGAATGAGTGGTGAGGAAGGCCATGAACAGAAATTTTAATTTGATTTGTAAAGTGACTAGGGGCGCCCACAGATTCTGAGCCAATATACAGCACTTTTATTTCCTTGTTCCATTTCCCAAAGCACTGCAGTGCATTTCACATAAAGTGTCTTTTAGATTAGGGTTGGTCTTGATTTGCCACAGGGCAATTTGCACAGTATTTCTCCAACATCTGGCTTTTCCTGGACAGAACTGGTTACCTTTCTGTGCATATTTCTGGGCTATTTCCTGAAACAGTCGAACATCTAACTCAAGTGCTTTATTTCACAGTTTATTCTGGTCTTACTGTAAAAATGAGGGGTTACCACGGTAACCCTTCTCTCCTGGGATGCTTATAGATTGCTATTTCAGGTGTACCAGAAACTTTCTTCCTAAAATGTGTCTGCCCATACAGTATTTCTGGAACTTGGTGTTTGCTTTGCTTTGCTTCTGGGTAAAATAACCTTCCCCCCTATATTGGTCCCTTTGTGTTATAAGAGATGTTCAAGGAACATCAAGAAAATTGAGTTTAGGAAGAGGCAGGTAACTATATTTTCCATCAGCCCAAGTAGATGGTACAAAAATACAGGGCCATGGCAGAAGGCAGCTTGCAACTTCTTGCCACAAAAAAATGCTTGGGAATAACAGCCCATGTCTCATCCTATTGTGGAGAATATGCCAAGGGAAAAAAAAACACCATGTTCTCTACTCAAGAAAAGAACCAAGAGGCTAGTTGTAAAAGGGAGAAATAAAGTCATTTTAAGGGAACTGATCAAGAAGTACTCTGAGAAAAATGAAGTGCATCTTTGCCGTGCAAGATGAACTAATGATAACAGGGTTCAATTAAGCATTGGATTGAAACCTTTCTGATGTTCTCTCCAGTCTGAAGGATCATATTGCTCCCCATATTTATTGCAGCTCTTTCCTTTTTAGCTAATAATGAAGAAAGACAACTCTCCTACCTGGATTCCCTTCCATGTACTTAATGCGGTGAAATGTGAATGAGGCTAAAAATATGGTCTGCTTTTCCTTCCTTCTCAAAATTGAGAATAGTCTGTTCATCATTATCATCAGAAATGCACCTGGCAAAAAGAGTAGACCTCAGCCCTTGGGAAGTTATTTTATAGATTCTAAGGGCTTCAAGGGCAGAAGCAAATTCAGTTGTACTCTCCCAAGGAACTTAGTATAGTGTTCTGCACATCCTAAGGGCTCAATCATTCCAGCTGATTGATTGATTGATTTGAGGGATATGATATGATGTGACTGTCTTAATGCTGTCACATCATATATGTATTAAGAGAGAGTTGAAAGAAAGCCTGGGATACCAGGGTTTGTGCTTTTAGCCACATTAGTAATCAATCAATCGGTGATATTTATGGAGTGCTTACTGTGTGTGAAGCACTATACTAAGAGTTTGGGAGAGTACAATACAACAGAGTATGCAGACAAGTTCCCTGTCCATGAGGAACGTACAATCTAAGGGAAAGTGTAGGCCAGCTGTTGCTCGTGTCTGACTCCTTAGGCATCAGCATCAGCATAAAAAACATTTGAATATTTTTTTTTCTTTCAAAGGAAGTGTGTAGCTCACCAGGCACAATCTAGAAAAGCCACATTGCCTAGTGGGTAGTGCACAGGCCTGGAAGTAAGAAGGACCTAGGTTCTAATCCCAGCTCTGCCACTTGTCTGCTGTGTGACCTTGGGTAAATCACTTCACTTCTCTGGGTCTCAGTTACCTCATCTGCAAAACAGGGATTAATAGGGCCTCATGTGGGACAGGGACTGTGTCCAACCCGATTTGCTTGTACCCACCTCAGTGCTTACAAGAGTGCCTGGCACATAATTTGAGCTTAACAAATACTATAGTTATTATTATTATCTACTCAGCCCTACTATAATCATATCCCCTTCAGGACGTCCGCACCCCCTAAGCCCTTGGATACTAATCCCAGTCCTGTATCCTCAGTACTAATATTCATATCGGGAAGCTCGGGAAACAGTGTGTCGTAGTGGAAAGAGCACGGGCTTGGAAGTCAAAGTCAGAGGTCATGGGTTCTAATCCCAGCTCTGCCTCTTGTCAGCGGTGTGACTTTGGGCAAGTCACTTCACTTCTCTGTGCCTCAGTTACCTCATCTGTAAAATGGGGATTAAGACTGTGAGCCCCAAGTGGGACAACCTGATTACCTTTTATCTATCCCAGCGATTAGAACAGTGCTTGGCACATAGTAAGCGCTTAACAAATACCATCATTATTATTGTTATTATTGTTATATCCTTATACTCTGCCAGTGCCCTTATCTGTAATTTATTTAAATGCCAATCACACTAAATAGTTTGTAGGCTTTTTGAGGGCAAAGTTCATGTTTACAACTCCACTGTAACTTCCCAAGCACTTGGAGTGCTCTGCACATATTAAATACTGAATAAATACCATTGATTTATTGATTGATTGGTGAGCCCAGTCCAGTTTGGGTGAAGCAGGCTAGTTTTAAGGGGAATCCTTTATAGCTCCCTTCCCTTCTAGACTGTGAGCCCGCTGTTGGGTAGGGACTGTCTCTATGTGTTGCCGACTTGTACTTCCCAAGCGCTTAGTACAGTGCTCTGCACACAGTAAGTGCTCAATAAATATGATTGATTGATTGATTCCCTATTCTTGGTGAGGATGTCATTCACACACAGAGCTGCTCAGACCTGAGGTTACCTGGCCCCCCTAAACCATCCTCCCTCCCTGCCTGCTCTATCCCATCCTGTTCCCAGGAGCCTGGGGGTGGAGGCTGGACAATGCATCCAATAAGAGGACCCCATATTGCTCTCAGAAGGGGCAGATGAAATCAGTGGAATTGGTTAAAAAAAAAAAGCCACACAGTGGGAGAGCCAGGGGGCCATGAAGTGGGATTGGGGTTGAGGTGGTGTACAGGAGACCTGAGAATACAGAAGAGTGGGGATCAAAGGATTTGTCAGGTGGAGAGGGGACTGATAAAAAGGACCGATAATGTAGGACTGGGACTGATAAAAAGGAAAGTCCTGGGAAGTAATCGCATTAAAGATGCTGCACTGCTTAAAAATCAATTTTTCTTGGATAAAAACAGTACTTCTTTTCTCCCAAACCAAATGTAAAAGGCATAGTAGAAAAATATTAGTTCTAGAAGTCTGGAGTACTGGATTCTGGTCCCATTTGTGCCCTACCTTGCTGTGTGGCCTGAAGTAAGCTACTTAGCTTCTCTGGGCCTCAGTTTCTTCATCCATAAAATGGGATAATAATGCCTATCTCCATAACTTGCACAAATATTGTAAGGATAAAATGAGATCATTTATATGAAAGTGTGCCAGAAAAAAGAAAAACACTTCATAGCTTCAAGTTATTATTATCATTATTATTGTCATTATTATTAATGAAGATCCTTCATTTTTTTGATGTTGCCATGTGAGCGTTGCTCCTTAGTAAGTTACCCTGGTTTATTAACAGGTTTAATTACAGGTCCTTAGTATTGGAGAATTCTCCTAATAGTGCAAGTTCTCATGCCTTTTTTGGATTGCACTGTCAGAGCTTGGTTAATGATATCCAAGAGCTCTTGCATATCTGTCTCGAGGACTTCAGCTGTTCAGCTGAAAGTTTCCCAGAGGCCCAACAGAGTAGCCCTAAATTGGATTCCCCGGTAGTCACTGCATCATCAAGAACAACTTCAAAAAATTGGGCCTACTGGCAACATGAATTCAAGCCTCCTGTAAAGAGCAAACCCTTCTCAGTGAGTACAGTAGGTAAATCTGCCTTGCTCCTGAATCTGTCTTGCTTTAGAGATGGTGCCCTCTGCTCCCTGGGAGGGTGGAGGGGGGGCCGGAGTGGGAGCCTACTGTTCCGGGGTCCTTCTAAGATTGCTTGATTCACTGTATCATTCCAAGGATGAGACAGAATCCACGATGGGGCAGTCGGTGCTTATGACCTCAGGTTCTTAGACAGTGATCTTGCCAGCTAAAGGAATGATGAGTGATCTCACAATCCATTCTTCCCATTAGCTTTCTCACGCTTGACAATAATGATGGCAATGGTGCCTTTGCTAGTGTAAACGAGTGTTCATCGAGAACCTACTTTATCCATAACATTAAGAAACACATGAATTGAATACAGCTCCTGTCCATAAGGTGTTTATGATCTAGGAGGAGGAAAACAAACACACCAAACTCTTCAAGCTCAAATAAATCCTAACACTCCCCTCTCCATCCCCAGACCCCATCTAGACTGTGAGCCCACTGTTGGGTAGGGACTGTCTCTCTGTACTGCCGACTTCCCAACCACTTAGTACAGTTCTGCACACAGTAAGCACTCAATAAATAGGATTGAATGAATGAATGAAATAGCAAAGTCCCCAGATTCTAAATACCTGACATTTGCAGAATTTTTTTTGTTCGTATTTTCTCTAATTAGTAGTTGGCTATATCCATGCTTGCAGTCCTGGATCCTGCTTCCAACTCCAGCTCCCAGCGCCAATTGTCTGTTGCCTGTATTGCTGAAACGGCCACTGCTTCAACTCTTTAGGGTCTAGCTGACCATCCCTCACCCCTTGACCAGAGAGTTCTAGGGGCCTTGAGCTATTGGATAATAATAATAATAATTTGGCATTTGTTTAGCACTTACTATGTGTTGGGCACTGTATTTAGCTATGGGGTGGATACAAGCAAATTGGGTTGGACACAGTCTCTGACCTACGTGGGTCTTAATCCCCATTTTACAGATGAGGGAACTGAGGCCCAGAGAGAGACAGACAACAAAACAAGTAGATAGGCATCAATTCCATCAGAGTAAATAGAATTATAGCTAGATACACATCATTAATAAAATAAATATAATAAATATGTACAAATAAAATAAAGTAATAAATATGTACAAATATATACAAGGGAAAGGGGGCAGGGCAGAGGGAGGGAGGGAGGGGGGCGATGGGGTGAGGAGGAGGAGGAGGAGGAGAGGAAAAAGGGGAGGTCCAGTCTGGGAAGGCCTTCTGGAGGAGGTGAGCTCTCAGTAGGGCTTTGAAGGGAGGAAGAGAGCTAGTTTGGCGGATGTGTGGAGGGAGGGCATTCCATGCTAGAGGAAGGGCGTGGGCCAGGGGTCGATGACAGGACAGGCAAGAATAAGGCACAGGTTAGCGGCAGAGGAGCAGAGTCTACGGGTTGGGCTGTAGAAGGAGAGAAGGGAGGTGAGGTAGGAGGGGACGAGGTGATGGCTTTGAAGTCTACCCGCTCTAGACTGTGAGCCCATTGTTGGGTAGGGACCGTCTCTATATGTTGCCAATTTGTACTTCCCAAGTGCTTAGTACAGTGCTCTGCACACAGTGAGCGCTCAATGAATACGATTGAATGAATGAATGAAATTGATGTGACTTACCCAAGATCACTCAGCAGACAAGTGGCAGAGTCAGAATTAGAACTCATGACCTTCTGACTCCCAGGACCATGCTCTATCTACTACTAAGCGTAGCTGAATATGGGAGAAGATGGTTTTCACTTGATTCCTGGGAATTTCTCTAGTCATTCAATCCCATGTGAATCTTGAAGGACCCACACTCCAGTCTGGGGAAGGGCAGGGCTTGTCAATCAGTCAGTAAGTCAGTCAATCATATTTAAGTGCTTACTGTGTGCAGAGCACTGTACTAAACACTTGGGAGAGTACAATACAACAGTGAACAGATGCATTCCCTGTCCACAGTGAACTGATAGGCTAGACGGGGAGACAGATATTAATATAAATAAATGAATTACAGATTTGTAATTGTACTTGTACTTGTACTTCCCAAGCACTTAGTACAGTGCTCTGCACACAGTAAGCACTCAATAAATACGATTGATTGATTGATTGATTAATTGATTTGTACATAGGTGCATGGGCACTAAATTGACGGCTGGCTTTCCAGGGGGCGAGTAGAACAAAGTCTCCCATTTGGCCCATCTCCAATGACAACCCATGATGTCTTTAAACACTGAGGGAAAATGGTGATTTCAGCCTAAGTTTAGCTACTCCAGAAAATCTGGAAATCCAATGTGGGGAATCTGCATTAGTAGAACCGATACCAGTATGAAAGGGAGATTTAAGTCAGCATTATTGTAATTATCAGCAGTATTCCTACCCAGAAGTGGTTTGACAGAGACTCACAGGAGTAATGATAGTATTTATCTAAGCCTCTTGAGGATTAGATACTTCTGTTTACTCCCCCTTAGACTGTGGGTCCCACATGGGACAGAGACTAACAATCAATCAATCAATCAATCAATCATATTTATTGAGCACTTACTGTGTGCAGAGCACTGTACTAAGCGCTTGGGAAGTACAAGTTGAGATCTAATTGTTTTGTATCTACCCCAGTGTTTGGCAGGGTGCTTGCCACATAGTAAGCACTTAACATACACCACAAGTATTATTATTATCATTATGTTGTTATTGTTATCATTATTATTATCATTTTTTCATGCAGCATAAGTTTTTCCTCCCAGAATCCCACTGATAAAAGTGAAAGGAAAAAAAATATATTTCTGGTTTTCCTGCATGGATCGCCCAGTGATTTTGGTAACTACTGACACATGTCTATGCTCTACTTTAAAACCAATTTAGACCTGAAGTTGTTTGCCATCCTTGTATTACTGTATATATAATGTAATATATACATATATCTATATATATGTAGATATGTATATCTACATATACATATCTCACAATCTTAATCCCCATTTTACAGATAAGGTAACTGAGGCACCAAGAAATGAAGTGACTTGCCCAAAGTCACACAGCTGACAGGCGGCGGAGCTGGGATTTGAACCCATGACCTCTGGCTCCCAAGCCCGTGCTCTTTCCACTGAGCCACGCTGCTTCTCATATATATATCTATGAGAAGGCTTATATATGATAAGGCTTAAAAGCTTGGTTGCAACACCTAATTAATAATTGCTTCATGGCGAAATGCTGATTTTCTTTTTGCTTTCAGGTTTTGACTGAGAAATTTAATCATCTTAATTCTAGAGAATGAAAATGATAATATTCTGTTCTGAAAAAAATTTTTTAATACACCACTGATTTCCTTCTTCAGCAAATTTCATTGCTGATAGCTTCTTTAAATTTATTTTTCTTTCTTCTGGGCCAGAACACTGCTATTTCTACTTACATGGCAGAATCTGATTACTTATCAACTTTAGGTTACAATATTTATCTTAATTTAAAGAAGAAATGATCAGTCATTAGCTGGTTATTTTTGAACAACAACAATAACCAAACAAAAATCTCTCTAGCCTTTTCCAAAACAAGAAAGAGCATTTCTTTCTTCCTAAGACTGTAATGGGATTTGTAATCTATGGGACTTTGGAACCAAATTCTCAATTATTCAGGGTGATGGAGGGAAAACCTTGGCATGGGCTGTCTTCAAACACAGATAATAGGCAGTTCTGCAAATTAGGCACCAATCCAGGACATTTCATTAACATTTCAGTTAAAATGGCTCACCCAGCTGTATACATTTACAATTCAACCCTTGTATAAATGATGTCAAGTTCGGCAAAACATTTTAGAAAACGCTGGCATCAATATGTGGTAGAACACTTATGGTAAACAGTTATCAAGTAACACTGTAGAAAATGAACCAGCACAGATTTGTCAAGACTGATGCTGGTGGGAATGCTCACCTCATGAATGTGGTAAGCAACAAGGTTCTGGAGGAAATTTGTTTAGCCAGCCTGAAGTCAGTGCTCTAATGGACAACTCAGTTACTGAATGGGACAGAGAGGGGATGGAGGGAAGTGGAGAATGGGTTACTAGGGCCAAACAAGGTGAGCACTAATGGAGCTTAATCAATCATTCAATCAATAGTATTCATCCAACATTTACCTTGTGCAGAGCACTGTACTAAGAACTTGGGAGAATACAACATAACATGTTGGTAGACTGGTTCCTGCTGCACAGTGAGGGTACAGTCTAGAGAGGGAGATAGACAATAATGTAAATAAATTACAGCTATGTACATAAATGATGTGGAACTGAGGGAGGGGTGAATAAAGGGTGAAAAACCAAGGGCAATACTGATGCAGAAGGGAGTGGGAGAAGGGGAAATGAGGTTTTCATTAAGATGGCCTCTTGAAGGAGATGTGCTTTCGATAGTTTTGAAGGTGAGCAATCATCTGTAGGAGCAGTTAACACACAAAGTGGAATGCTGTTTGAAACAACGGTAGTACAGCCATAAAAAGCCAGATAAAACATCTCAATTTGATGGGTGGCAGTCAGGAGAGCATTTACCCACTTAATGCATATAAGCCATGTGAACATTGGCTCACCAAGTGGCAGCTTGGCAAATACAACCAGGGTGGCAACAAAGCAAATATATAATTACTGGAAGGTCAGTCTCTACCAGGACACAATGTGGAATGGATTGCCAATGTTTTTTTCATGGTATTTCATACCCCTTAGTATGTTCCAGGCACTGTTCTAATCGCTGGGTTAGACACAAGCTAATCAGGTTGGACCCAGTCCATGTCCCATACTGGGGCTCACAGTCATAATCCCCATTTTACAGATGAGGGAATAGAGGCACTGAGAAGTTAAATGACTTGCCCAAGGTCACATAGCAGGCAAGTGCTGGAGCCTGGATTAGAACCCAGGTCCTTCTCACTCCCAGACCCAAGCTCTACCCACTAGGCTGCATCAATTGGGCCTTAGACTATTCAACAGTTCCCACTACCATGATTAAGGTCTCGTAGTTACTTTATCACATGCACTTTTATCATACACACACACACACACACACACACACACACACACACAGAAAAAAAAACAACAATGACAAATCCCATTGGTTCTTCCTACCCCATATTTCAGAGATTTTACCTTCCCTCTCCCCCCAGACTGCTACGACCCTGGTCCAATCTCTCGTCACTTGCAGCTAGACTATTGTATCAGTGCTATCCCTGTGTTCAGCCTCTTTTCCCTCCAAATTATACTGTTGCATGTACCTTGAAACTTTAGCACATATCTCTTCACTTCTCAAAGCCTCCCACTGGCTTCCTATTTCCCTTCATATCATTGTCAATCTATCATTGGTAATTTAGTGAGTGCTCACTCTGTGCAGAACATTGCAACAGGCACTTGAGAGGGTACAAGTGAGTAGGTTGACATGCTCCCATGCCCTCATGAAGCTTACAGTCAAGGAGGAGAGAGCATCAAGCAAAGACACCTCATGATTGGCTTCAAGTTTCTCCATCAACTCTGACCATCTTACACGAGAGCTCTCTTTGTCCTCTGATTCTCAGCCTGATCTCCATTTCTCCCAAGCTAACCTTTTAAAGAGACCTTGCTCTATCCTCACCTGCCTGTATCCCACTGTTTATGCTGTTTCACCAGCCTGGAACTCCCTCCCCATCTAATCTGACAGACCACAGCTCTCCCCAAACAACACTTTTCCATCCAGAGTACTCGAGCTATTAATAATAATAATAATAATAATAATAATATAACAATAATAATAATGGTATTTGCTAAGTGCTTACTATGTGCAAAGCACTGTTCTAAGTGTTGGGGAGGTTACAAGGTGATCAGGTTGTCCCACAGGGGGCTCACAGTCTTCATCCCCATTTTCCAGATGAGGTAACTGAGGCACGGGGAAGTTACGTGACTTGCCCAAATTCACACAGCTGACAGTTGGCAGAGCTGGGATTTGAACCCATGACCTCTGACTGCACAGCCCGTGCTCTTTCCACTGAGCCACGCTGCTTGTCAATAGAGGTGTCCATTCCACAAGCTATTGACATTTCTATTATTCCCCTAAACAACGGCAATCTTGGCTGATTGATCCCTTGTAAGGAATGCCTATACCCTGCAGAAGAAAATGATTGTGATCAGAATAAATTTGAGTATGCCCCGGAAGTAGGAAGAGGCTCAGTATGTCAATATGAAGGCAGATTCCATGGAGCACCCCCTCATTAATTCTCCCTAGGAGTTTTAGCAGGCTATCTTTGATAAGGCTATCTTTGATAATGTCAGATGGGCAAACCATGATGTGTCCTTTAATTCGATGTGGGTTTTCACTGGCCCTTTGTGTAATCTGTTCCAAGTCCCTTTCTGGGATATTTTCGCTGGGACCTTCCTGACCTGTCAGCCCTGGCTTCTAGTTTACCAGGATGTTTGACAATCATTTCCCATCATCTCAACATTCTGGACCACAGATCTTCTTCTGGCTTCCCTAGAGGGGAACATAGTCATAAACAATGACTATCTGTATGTCTTTATATCAGGCAACCTAGTTTTCAGTTAGCGTACACCTTGTCTGGTAAAGATGTGGCCCTGGTCTCCCCATTTTGGGAGTTGGAAGAGGTACGGGCAACTGAAAACTGACAACTGGAAACTGAATTGGGAAGAGAAGGGAACTGAACCAAGTGGGAGGGTCAGGGAATATCCCAGAGAAAGGCTAGATTTGCTTGCCCTCCTTTAGATTTTTGCAAAATGATGCTCACTAAGTGGCTCAGCCTTCCAGCATAGCATATGTCATGTCATGTGTACTTGTCAGGGATTCCTGAAGTGGCCACTTTAGGCAGTAGGCTTGCCCACATGGATAACATGTGTGGCATTGTTTCACACTTCACATGAGCAGATTCAAGTTGCATAATCACACAAACACTTATCCCCAGAAGTGAATAGCAGAAATGGATCTCATATTGTTGTGTTGTGCTTTCCCAAGCACTTAATACAGTGCTCTGCATGTAAGCGCTCAATAAATATAACTGAATAAATGAAGAACTTGCTCATCTCCAAGTGTTCTGGGCTTGGTTTTTGATTGCCTTGCTTGATGTATACCCAAAGTGACCTCCATCATTACAGTTGCGGGTAAGGTTCCGCAGAGTGATCAGGAGATTCTCTCAGTCAGCCATAAACCTGGGCAAGGAGTAGAATAAAGAACTGTTGTAACTTCACTTCTGCTTTCACCTGAGTGATGAGTGAAAAATCAGCTCCAACTAACCAGTCATACACGATTACTGCTCACGAGCTGCCAATACAATTTTTATCGTGGATGAAATACTCTGGATGGAACTACCTAGGGAATTTTACTTTATAGCATCTTGAGTAAATTACCCTCCTCTAGCTAGCTAGTGTCTACAGGTGAAGAGCACCTGGGAAGAATTGTCCTAGAAGAGTGGACTGGGGATTCAGGAGAAAATAGAGAAGAAAGATCCCCAGAACTCTTCTCTCAGATTCATATGGTAATGACCAAGCTGAATAACTTTGCTTCTCACTTTCTCTTTTCCATCACTTTGCATTTTATAGCTACATTTGTTGTTCTTTAAAACGGGAAATAAATCATCAAGAGCCTCTATTCTCCACAGGAGATGCATGAGAAATGTAAGTAGTAACTCATCTTTTTTTTTTCCATTATTATTTCTGCCTGAAAATGCTTTCTAAAGAACAGTATTTTCCATGTGTTGTCTATGTGGTGGGCACTAATTATGTCCAAGAACCTTGAGCACATTTTCAAACTGTAGAGAGAAAAGACTATTTCTATTAAGGAGGTTGTTTCCCTTCTTTGATTTATGAAATGCAAGATACTTGCTCATATTTAGATACTTCCTCTCAGCAAGGGCAGAACAGGGGTGGCAATATTTTTGAAATTTTAATAAAAAAGAGGTTAGTGAGATTTTGATTAATATTTCATTTTCAATCGGAGGAGGTGATAAAGCCACAAAGAATGCCTTTGGGCTGAAATATTTAGATTCTTCAGCAGTGAACAACCAATATGTTTATCCCATTATTTTAAAGGGAACAGTTTCGTTTTTTGCAGTTCATTTCTTTTAATATCCTGGGTACCTTTACTAAATACTCCAGAATTAATGAAAATGAAATGATATTCATGAAATCATTTTTAAAATCTGAGGTTTAAACTATCCATAATATTATTTTAGAACATAGCAAGACATTTTTATGACCAACAAATCAATCGGTAGTCCTTATTGAGCACTTATTGAGTGCAGGGCACTGTACCAAGGGTTTCAGAGAGTACCACAGAATTAGTAAACATGATCCCTGCCCTCAGAGGGCACACAGGCACCAACATATATTAGAGACAGGAGGAAGATGGGTGTTTTAAAGAAAACAATATGCTATCATTTGAAAGATTCAGAAGGAATTATGGGATTTGGAAATAAAAGAAGGAAATT
This sequence comes from Tachyglossus aculeatus, assembly GCF_015852505.1. Taxonomy (NCBI): domain Eukaryota; kingdom Metazoa; phylum Chordata; class Mammalia; order Monotremata; family Tachyglossidae; genus Tachyglossus; species Tachyglossus aculeatus. The sequence goes on along the minus strand of NC_052075.1, from coordinate 25,821,716 downwards.
CAAGGATCGAATTCATCCATTCCCCTGCACCTCCCCAAAACCTGACTATTAAATGATTTTTTTTAAATAGTATTTGTTAAGCACTTAATATGTGTCAGGCACTGAACTAAGTGTTGGGATAGATATAAATGAATCAGGTTGGATACAGTCTCTGTCCCACATAGGACTCAGTTTTAATTTCCATTTTACAGATGAGGTAACTGAGGCACAGAGAAGTTAAGTGACTTGCCCAAAGTCACACAGCAAGCAAGTGGCAGAGCCAGCATGAGAACCCGGGTCCTTCTGATTCTCAAGCCTGTGTTCTACCCAGTAGGCCACTGTACTTGCTCCCAGAAAGATAGCTCTTTCCTCTTTTTTTGAAAAAGCTCTAGAGAACAACAATCCACCAGTTTCCTCAATAAAACACCCAAATCCTTGTGCTGCAGCTTAACTGATTTTCTAACTTCTGGTTCCCAGGAGGCAGAAAGAGCAGAGGTGAAGGCTGTTTTCCCTATTTTATACTTATCATAAACTTGAGGAAGATTAGGGAGTAAGTCAACCCTGATCCTATTCTTCCCCGGGCTAATTGAGCCAGTTCTCTTCATGCCCCATCGTTGATCTTATTTTTCTAGTCCCTCATCATTTTAGGAGGTTTGTAATAAATCTCTGCTGGTTTGCTGCAGCCTTTCTACAGTGTGGATTCCCAATTCTGACCGAGCCTAATAAAGATCTAACCAGTCATAATAAATAGTTAACTTGAGGAGAAGCTGCCGCATCCCTTACCATGTAGCTCAAGACCCAATTATACCAACAGGGCACCTTGTGGGCACAAGCAGTAAATTCTTGCTCACCCACTGATAAGTACAATGAGAGGATCAACTAGGTTCTTCTTATATAGCCCTGTTCATAAATACAAGTGTCGGGCTCATGGTCTTAATCTCTCATCTAGAAAAAGTGTTACTCATGCAGTGACTGGAGAAACTCCAAGTCAAGATCCTCTACCTCAGTCTTCTTGCCAGAGTTTCAAGATAAGGAATTAAAAAGTCAAAACCAACTACTTTTGGGAATAAAAATACCCCTGGAAGGAGTGAAATTGACTAAGCAAAGTGATTATCCATTATTTAAAAGAACACATTTTTGTAGATCTATCTATCTGAGAAGCAATGTGGTTTAGTGGAAAGAGCACGAGCTTGGGAGTCAGAGGACATGGGTTCTAATTCTGCTTTACCACTTGTCTGTTGTGTGAACTTCGGCAAGCCACTAAACTTCTCTGTGCCTCATTTACCTCATCTGTAAAATAGGGATTAAGACTGTGAGCCCCGCATGGGCAACCTGATTATCTTGTGATCTACCCCAGTGCCTACAACAGTCCTTGGCACATAGTAAGTGCTTAATAGATACCATTATTATTATTATTATCTAGAACTTCTGGTGTTAAAAAATAATCACCCATAAAGAATTGGGCATTTCGGGGACACGTTCATCCATTCACTCAATCGTATTTATTGAGCGCTTACTGTGTGCAGAGCACTGTACTAAGCGCTTGGGAAGTCCAAGTTGGCAACATATAGAGATGGTCCCTACCCAACAGCGGGCTCACAGATGAAAAAACAAAACATATTAACAAAATAAAATAAATAGAATAGTAAAAGATGTACAAGTAAAATAAATGAGTAATAAATCTGTACAAACATGTATACAGGGGCTGTGGGGAGGGGAAGGAGGTAAGGCAGGGGGGATTCATTCATTCAATCATATTTATTGAGCACTGAGTGTGTGCATAGCACTGTACTAAGCGCTTGGGAAGAACAGTGCTAAGCACATAGTAACAAATGCCATTATTATTATTATTATTATTATTGTTATGATGTGCAATCAGTTTGTTGGTGTTAGTAATATAATATTTCTTATATTAAATGATTAATTGAACTGATACTATCTAGAGGCATAAATTACCACACAAGCCTTGTTATATTTTAGACAAAAGCAGTTTGATTTTAAGTGACTGATCATTTCTACTTCCTGAAGTATATTGCCTCCCTTGTTGTCATTTCCAAATGATTATTTATTGACTACTTTTTGTGTTGTCTGGAGTCCCATCACTGTCCGTAGGCAATATTAGAGGGAGAAAGTAATTCCAGTGATCCCTGAATAGCAAAAAGAGCATTCGTTTTCCTAGGCAATTTAATCAAATTTTCCCAGTGGCTGTTTCTGCTCTGGAAAAGTTAATTTTATGAACATAATTTTGGGAGAGAACAATCCATTTTTGGCTTGGATGGTGAAGTGAAGGTAGAGGTGGGTTGGGTGGGAAGAAGGGGGAAAGAACTGGGTCGTCATCCTTACTTCGTCAGTCTCTGTCAATTAGGCAGGCTCCTGGGCCAATCAGGTAACATGAATTAGTACAGTCTAAAGGCAAATAATACCGAAGCAGCGTGGCTCAGTGGAAAGAGCACGGGCTTGGGAATCAGAGGTTGTGGGTTCTAATCCCAGCTCTGCCACTTGTCAGCTGTGCAACTTTGGGCAAGTCACTTAACTTCTCTGTGCCCCAGTTCCCTCATCTGTAAAATGGGGATTAAGACTGTGAGCCCCACATTGGACAACCTGGTAACCTTGTATCTCCCTCAGCGCTTAGAACAGTGCTTGGTACATAGTAAGCGCTTAACAAATACTATCATCATCATCATCATCTTTTTCAATCTAGTGAAAAAATAAAAATCAATTAGTCAATCCCCTTTTCTTTTCTTTTGCTTTTTAGGATGATTTTTGTTTTCAACCTGCCATAATCGTTAGCCTTTTCAGGCCTGCCTTAGTTTTTACTTTCTCTGTGAGGCTCTTGGAATTCTACTTTATTTCAGGTATTCAGACAAGACGTGGAATCCTCAAGATGAGGATGAACTTATCTTTATGGGTTAGTTCAGCTTCAGTTTTTCCTGACCTAGATGATCTCTGAAAAGTGTCTTCCAGCCCAGGAATCCAATAATATCTAGCTGGAAGTAGAAAATTTCCCAAGGGCCTTATTCCTCCACTGTTTCCATAATACTTGGTAGGAATTTTACTTTTCTCATTTTTATTACTCAAATGTTTATCTTGAGAGTGAGTGATAGGTGGGGACTATATGAGTTCAGGTGATACTTTGCTACTCAAATTTCCATAAGTACATGTAGCTATATATAACAATCCTCATGACTATCCAGGTAGCATCTTGATGGATTTTGAAGGTATTTTCTGATATTTAATCTGTCCCCGGAACACCTAGGCACTGGCCCAGGCCTCCGGGAACTAAATTCCCATTCTCACCAAACCTTATTTTTGTAGTTGAATTTTAATTTGGAAAAGAAACAAAAATGTCACACTTTTGGTAAGCACTCTGAATATATTCCAGCAGAGAAGCAAGTTGTACTAGTGGAGTTCTCACAAAAACAAAATCTATATTCAATTAGCTATGCAAGAGACACGGAGTCCAAATCAGCCCACCCACAAAGAGAATCAAGAAAAATATGTCCTTGTATGTCCTGGCCAATGGGGTAATTCGACTTTACCAATGATTCCTAGAAGCAAATACATAGTTAAAAGGATAATGAATGTTCCTTTCCCTCCACCTGTTCAAACCTCAACTAGCTTCCAATTATCTAATGTATTATATCACTTCTTCATTTGATTAGGAAGGGAAAGAGCTTTAATTTTCATGTAAACTGGAAATGTCCATTGAGTTGTTTGAGTACTTCTAGTTGCAGAAATCTCTAACTTTGTCCTTGAATTGCTAGGATTGGTTGGATAATATTGACTAAGATAAATATCTACTTGCAATAAGAACACATCTTTCAGCACCTCATGATTCTTAAAGAGAGAGGTTTGAAGAAAACCTTAATCGTGACATGCATTTGAGTTAAGGAACATGTTTGGCAAGTGATGAAGTGCAAAGAGCAGAATATATACAAGGATATTTAGACAGTCACAAGTCAAGGACTTGTATTCATCCATTCTAACCTGAAGTTCCAAGGCCCTGTATTTACCATCATAGAAAGCTCTAAAGAGTCAAGATGGCTTGACTCTTGCCATAGACAAGGAAGAAATGCTGGAGAAATGAAAATAAGATTTCAGTATTCATCTAAACACTCCCTTAGTACTGAAGATAAGTGCCTGAAAAATGTAGAAAATCTACCAACATGCAAACAGATGTCATTTGCCCCAAAGTGCCAAGCAGAGAAACAGCATGGTCTAGAGAAGTATGGCTTCATGGAAAGAGCACGGACCTGGGAATCGGAGGACCTGTGTTTGACTCCTGGTTGTTCTGCTGTCCTGGTGTGGTGTGACCTTGGGCATGCCACTTCGCTTCTCTGTGCCTCAGTTTCCTCTTATGAAATATGAGAATTAATTACTTTGTCTCCCTGCCTTTGGATTGTGAGCCCCATGAGAACCTGGGACTGTCGTCAACCCAGTTACCTGATTTCTACCCCAGAGCTTATTAGGGTGCTTGGTACACAATAAGCTCTTTAAAAATACCATCATCATCATCATCATCATCCCCTTCTAGACTGTGAGACCATTGTTGGGTAGGGATTGTCTCTATTGCTGAATTGTACTTTCCAAGCACTTAGTATAGTGCTGCACACGCAATAAGTGCTCAATAAATACGATTGAATGAAGGAATGAATAATCAACATAACCATCAATGACATGACCACTGAGTTCTATAAATTCAAAGCACACACATTGTTTAAGCACATACACAAGCTCTTCCTCAAAATATGGAACACTAAAGAGATGCCATGGAATTGCAAAGATTCCATTACAAACCCTTCAAGGGCAGAGATCATGTGTCATTATAACATATTCCCAAAATGCTCTGCACACACTAGGTGCTCAATAAATGCCATGATTGGTTGAAGAAAGGCAATCTGTCCTCTGTCCTTCAGGACATCTCTACTGGGATGTTCCATTGACACCTCAAACTCAACATATACAAAACAGAACTCCTTATCTTCCCACCCAAACACTGTCCTCCACCATGTCTTTCCCATGACTGTAGACAACACCACTATTCTCTCTTTTTCACAAACCTTTAATCTTGGCATAATCCTTGACTCATCTCTATCATTCAACTCACACATTCAATCTGTCACCAAATCCTCTTGGCTCTACCTTCACAACATGGCTAAGATCCACCCTCTCCTCTCATGCAAACTTCTACTACACTGATTAAAGCACTTATCATAGCCCACCTTGATTACTGCCTTAGCCTCCTTGCTGACCTTCCTGCTTCCTGTTTCTCCCCACTCCAGTCCATAATTCACTTTGCTGCCCAGGTCATTTTTCAGAACTGTTCAGTCCACCTCACAGCACTTTGCAAAGTAGAATGAACAAGTGGATAGAGCACTGGCCTGGGGATCAGAAGAACCTGGGTTCTAGTCCTGGTTCTGCCACTTATCTGATGTGTAATTTTGGGCAAATCACCTAACTTCTCTGTGCCTCTGTTAACTCATCTGTAAAATGTAGAGTAAGACCTTGAGCCCCATGTGGGACAGGGACAGTGTATAACCTCATTACCTGATTACCTTGTAACTACCCCAGTGTTTAGATCAGTCCCTGGTACATAGTGAGTGTTTAACAAATACCATAAAAACAAACCAAAAAAACTCAAAAACAAAAACAAAAAAGCCTCCAGTAGTTGCCCATCCACCTCTGCATCAAACAGAAACACCTTACTATTGGCTTTAAAACATTCAATCAGCTTGCCCCCTCCTACCTTACCTAGCTATTTTCCCAGTACAACCCTGTCCACACACTTCACTCATTTAACATCAACTTACTCTTTGCATTTGATCTTGTCACCCTCACCACTGACTGATTGTCCATGTCATCCATTAAGCCTGGAACTCCCTCCCTCTCCGTGTATGACAGACCCCCCACTCTCCCCAACTTCAAAGCCTTATTAAAATCACATTTCCTCCAAGAGGCCTTCCCCAATTAAGCCTTCCTTCCCCCTACACCTTCCCCCTCCCACCTATGCATATGTTTCTGTGCCTTTTAAGCACTTTACATTCACTCAACCCTCAGCTCCATATCACTTATGTACATATCCAAAATTTATTTATTTATATTAATGCTTGACTGCCCCTCGAGACTCTAAGCCTCTTGAGGGCAGAATACGTGTCTAGCAATTCTTTTGTAGTGTACTCTCTCAAGTACTTAGTACAGTGCTCTGCACACAGCAAGCACTCAGTGAATACCACAGATCAATTTGTATGTTTGTTTACGGGTGTGTATATATGTATGAATCAGTCTTTCGTGTTCAAAGGTGTTGATGGTGTTGTGCTGTTGATGAAATGTGACTCAGCAGCCTGTGTGTAACCCATCACAGCCTGTGATCATTTAAAAACTTATCCTGCTTGTCCTGATACATTTTCTATGCCTGGTGCTATTTTCAATTCTGACCTTCCTGAAGACTTGTTCTAAGCATCACCCCATTTCCACTTATTCTCTTCAGTGACCTGTCTGTCCAACCTACCAACAGTGCATCACACTGACATATCATTTGAGTTTATGCTTCCCGGTGTCTATATTTCTGCCTTGTTCTTGTCTCACTGATGGCTTCCTGCTTACCACCTTGCTTCAGTTTGGAAATCCCTCTTCCTTCACATCCAGCAGACCACTGCTCTCCCCAACTTTAAGACTATATATTCTTCACTTATATAGGCTTGTACACTTATAGAGTAAGTGTTCCATAAATGCTCTTGACTGACAGAGTAGGATGTTTGCATACATTTATATATAGTATGTAATTTCAGAGGAAACTTGATATAGCCTGACTGGATAGTTGGCTTAAAGTTCTGTAACCTTCTGATCTCTATCCTCCATCCAGATCTGTTGCATTCCTTTCTCAGGTCTCTATAAGCAGAGGTGCCACTTCCAAGCATGAGATTCTGGCTGTGGAAGCCAAGATGTGGGAGCCTGAATACTTGAAATGGAATTACCAGACACAAAGGAATGCAGTGAATATAAGTATTGGGCTAGCTGAATCACCAATTTTCGGGTATAAAACTGAATGAATTTCCACCCTATTCCCTACAGCCAGGTGGAACTACTCCAATAACTGTAAGCATTTAATGTACTCTTAAAGTAGCCTATTTCTTGCTAGAATATGGCCATTGCTTATTAGAATTTCAGACACGTGGTGCCACAGTATAGGTACTGTAGAGCGCATGGTATCATTCCAGAAGAAAGTTGTTTGGTATCAGAAGGTAATTTGGAGTCTCACATGGGTAGTACCACGTTAGAACATTAGCCACCCAAAAGAAAGATAATGACTTGATGAATGCAGTCATCAGAGTGGGCCTATCCTCAGAAATTTCAAGAGATCTGGTCCCTAATTTTGTCTTTTCTGTTAAATGAGGTGTGCATGCTTTTGAAAATTCCCCCTTCACACATACAACTCCCTATCAACCAGAAACAGATGGGCTCATAGAGGAGTTTAATCAAACACTTAAGCAGATGCTAAGAAAATTCATCATCAGTGAACCAAAACATTGGAATAAATTGTTACCTTTTGTTTTGTTTGCCTATTGGGAAGCCCCTCTATCATCCACTGGATTCTCCCTTTTGAAATATTCCCACTGGAAACTGGCTAAGGTTTGTTGTCTGTAATTAGTGAACATCTCACCCTGCACCAACCTCTCTAACAGCACTCTAAATTACATTGTTCAGAGTGGCAGATCAAATCACAGTAAAAGAGATGATGGCCTTCAACAAACTAAGGAAGCCCTTATCTCCAGGAAGGAAATGCAGAGGCCATAGTGATGCTGGGTTTTTTTTTTGTTCCAATTTTACTTTGTGGAATTTATTGGTCATTTACTGATTTATTTAGTAGGGACAGCTATTCTACCATCCCCAACCATTTTGAACCAGCACCTGAGCTATGACAGTTTCTGGGGGTTGAGGTAACTCACTGTACGTAAGATCTAAATGTACTAAAAGCACATACTCCTATAGCAACCTAGACATGTAATATTGATATCTTCTTGGGGGAGAGAGATTGAGCAACTACTTGAGGCAGGAATTATATTATTGCTCCCATTTGTCCAGTATAATACTCTACACACAGTAGATGTTCAATAAATACAAGGAGGAGCAGAGTCAGGGATTCATAGGGAACTGAGACTGGAGACTTTGCTCCACAATTAGACAATAAAGGCTGGCCTCATTGACCCAAATTCAACAAGAACGAGAATGAGAATTTACTCTTCTCTTTAATCCCTAGAGCACAAGTTGCAAAATATGCAAATATGTGTTAAACATTTCAGTGATTTACACTCCTGCTTATTTCTTTAATTGCTCTACATGAATCCCCACTACCTCATCATCTTTGAATTCATATTTTAAATTTCCTTAACTTATATAGCATACAAATGTAACTGAGGTCACCCCAAAATGATAATCTTTCCTTAAAATAGTCATGCAGCTCACCTAAACCTGGAAGAACACTCCTTTTAGGAGAAACCTTTCCTTATCATAGGAAAGGAGTTATTCAGTCACAGGTATGAAGAATTTTCCTAATATGAAAATCAGTAAGATCACTCTACTGCCATAACCTCATAATCTTTTCCACTATAAACATTGCCTCACACTATGTCAGCACCTTCTGAAGGAACTCTGGGCTCAGAGAAACCTTGTGCCAAACAAGATAATAGTTTCAAACAATGTGATGTCATGGTGGGCTCTTGGAAGATTCGTGTAGCAGACAACTCAGCCATGTGGACAGTAATTGTGAGGATAGTCATCGTCATCACCCTTATCACCACTGTTCATGGTATTTGTAGTAGGAGTAGTTGTAACATCTATTGAACACCCACTTGGTATTGTGTATTGTTCTAGGTGTTTGGGAAGTACAAAATAAAATGACATGTTCCTTATAAGAAGCTTACAATCTTTCAAGGGAGAAATGCTGGAGAAATTAAAACAACATTTCAATAAACACACCATTGTAAACACACCATTTCTAAACACCCCATCTAGCAATGAAGAAAAGTACCAAAAGCAATGAAGAAAATCTACCAAGATGAAAACAGATGCCATTTGCCCCTAAATGCCAAGCAGAGAAGCAGCATGGCCTCGAGGAAAGAGCCTTGTGCTGAGAATCAGAGGACCTAGGTTTGATTCCTGGCTGTGCCACTATCCTTGTATGTGACTTTGGGCATGACACTTCACTTCTCTGTACCTTAGTTTCCTCCTATGAAAAATGAGAATTAATTACTTTGCCTCCCTGCCTTTAGACTGTGAGCCCCATGAGGACACAGGACTGTGTCCAACCCAATTTACTTGTCTCTACCCCAGAGCTTATTTCTTTACTTGGTACATAAGCTCTTTAAAAATACCATCATCATCATCAACAACAACCACATCATCACCACCACCATCAATCGCATTACCATTGAGATCTATAAACTCAAAACATACACATTGCTTAAACACTTACACAAGCTCTTTCTCAAAATACGGAACACTAAAGAGATGCCACGGAATGCAAAGATTCCATTACAAACACTTCGAGGGCAGAGATCATGTCTCATTATCACATATTTCCCAAATGCTCTGCACACTTTAGGTGCTCAATAAATGCCATGATTGTTCAAAGAAAGGGAAAGGCCAGACTGTGTTTCAGAGATCTAGGGTGGAAACCGGACCGATTTTCTTGTTCTTAGATGCCGTGGAGATGTTTCCAATTCATAACTACTTTATGGTTCTTTTCCCATAGAGTTTTCTTGGTAAAGAAAACAGAAGTGGTTTACCATTGTCTTCTCCCGAGCAGTAAAACTTAAGTCCCTGCCGTTGTCTTTGATCAACATTTCGATCACTTGATCATCTGCCTTTGACTCTTTCCCATGCAACTGCTGTCCAGCACAGGTGAATCAACATCATCTGACACCTTGGCTTAGACTTCTCCATTATGGGTAACCCTGAAGAGAGAATATTTCTCAATGTCATAATTCTAAGCTTCATTATCATATTCAATCTCTCTTGCCATGACAAGGTGTTGATCTTGTCCATCTCAAATTCATTGTCATCCTGACCTGCTTTAATTCTGCCCTCTCCTCCACCTGAAAACAATACTTCTCCATCCTTATTAACTAAATGACATGTTCCTTATAAGAAACTTACACTCTCACAAGGGAGACAGACATAAAATATTTTCAGCTCAAGTGGTCAGTGTGAATAATTGAGTACAGATATAGACCTGAGAGCTAATGAAGGTGTAAATGAGTTCTTCAGTGCTTGAGCTGATTGATTGATTGATTGATTGACTGAGTTAACTGAAGGGATGATGTGGCTCAGGGTTCTGGAAAATCAGTCACAGAAGTCTCGTTGGAGGAGGTGGGATTTTAGGAGGTCTTGAATGTCAGGAGAGCTGAGGTTTTTCTGATGTGGGAAGGGAGGGCATGCTGCACAGGGGGGACTAGCATGAACAAAAGGACATTGGCAGATATTGAGCATGAAGAAGTTTGGCTTGGGAATAATGAAGTCTATGAATTGGGGAATAGTGGGAGAGGAGAGGAGATAGGATAGGAGGAACCAGACTGTGAAGGAACTTGGATCCAACTGTAAGAAGTTTTTATTTGATGTGGAGAGGCTAAGGAAGCCAGGGGAGGGTTTTGAGGAGAGATGCGGGCTGAGCAAGGCCTCAGGAAGAACATCCATGCAGATGCATGTAGTACAGAGTGGAGGGAGTGGAGGCCGGATCTTGTAAGAGAGTTTGTAACAGGATCGAAGCAGTTTTGGTGAGGGAAGGGTTGGGTCCCAGGGATATTGAGTGGGAGAAACAGTTCAGAATTGGCAGTAGACTTGTGTGAGAATGAAAAATGGAGACAAGCTAAGGATGACATGGAGCCTGTGGGCTTCTGAGTTTGAGAGGATGATGATGCCAACTTAGAGGAGAAAGTTAGGGGGACATGGGTATAGGGGAAAGATGAGGATTTCTGCTACAGGCATGTTGAGATTGTGGTACTGAAAGGATAATCGAATGGTGATGGCTTGGAGGCAAGGGTTACTGGTTAGATGAGAGGTCAGGGAGAAAGAGATAGATTTGGGAGTCACTGGCAAAGAGGTGGTAGCTGAAGCCATATGAGCAGAGGAGTTTACACACAAGTGAATGTAAAGCAAAAACAGTAGAGGAATTAGAACTGAGCCTTGGGAGTTGCCTGCAGTAAGAGAACAAGAGACAGAGGAACTAGACAATGCAACTGTGAAAAGAGCTGTCAGAGAGGTAATAATAATAATAATAATACTAATAATGGCATTTATTAAGTGATTATTATGTGCAAAGCACTGTTCTAAGCGCTGGGGAGGTTACAAGATGATCAGGTTGTCCCACGGGGGGCTTACAGTCTTAATCCCCATTTTACAGGTGGGGTAACTGAGGCACAGAGAAGTTAAATAACTTGCCCAAAATCACACAGCTGATGATTGACAGAGCCAGGACTTGATCCCATGATCTCTGACTCCAAAGCCTGTGCTCTTTCCACAGAGCCACAGTGCTTCTCTGACGAGGAGAGCCAGAAGTGTACCATGTCAGCAAAGCAAAGTACTGATAGTGTTTTGAGGAGGTGAAGTGATCTTAAGTATCAAAAGCAGCAGTGAGATCAAGAAGGAGTAGCGGTCTCTGGATTTGGCTATAAGGGGACCAAGGGGGTCACTGGTCACCTTGGAGTGAGCCATCTTGGTGGACTGGAAAGGACCGAAATCTATCCTGCAGAAGGTCAAGAAAAGAGATGGTAGAGACAGATATCAGGCAGCAGGTGTATACAACACATTCTAGACATTTGGAGAGTAATGAGAGTAGGGGGATGGAGCAGTAGCTGACAAGGACGACGGGGTGGAGAGAGAACTTTTTAAAAATGACTTGTGCATATTTGAAAGGAGAGAGGAAGTAAGCCTTTGAAGAGTGAGAGGCTGAAGATTTCAGTGAGGCCTCAAGGGGAGAAGAGTAGCAGAAAGAGTGATTTTAGGATGCGAGAAGGGGCACAGGCTGGGTGGGGTGGATTTATAAAGCTGGTGGGAGATCTCCTTGGAGGCAGCTAGGAAACAGGAGAAAGATGAGGATATAGTAGAATGTTGATGTGGCAATGAGGAGATTTTGGGAAGTTCAGCCCGGTTGGCTTAGATTTTACCAACAATGTAATTGGTGCAGACATCAAGAGGTTTGGGAGGGAGGTAATACTGGGGGCTTCGGCCAGAAATTGACAGTTTGGAAGACCTGGTGGGTGTATGAGTCGGTAAAAGACAAATAGCAGAATCCCTGAGCAGAAAATAGAGCTGGGTTAAATCATGTAAGTGTGAATTTGTGGTAGGAGAAATCAACTCCAAGCCTGAATTTCCCCTGGCTATGTTCAACTGCTAGCAGGGAAGAGCAGAGGAAGTGAGTTGTAATTGCAATCCAGGGCTGTGGATTGGAGATGTGAGAATGCAATAGGGAATTGAGGGAGGTTGTTCTTCTGAAGTAAAGGCTTTGTGAATATTGGAATAAGAAGAAGCAAACTCAAAAGCAGATAAGCCCTGTATGGGACAAGCTTATTTGTGCCGCAGTAATCAATCTTTACATGCAAACAATGCAATAGGGAGTCTCAACCACATATCAGACTTTCCAGTCAAACGTGTGCCCCTGGATAGGATCTCACCTCCATAGCATCACTTTCAAAAAGAGAGAAACAGATAGATGCATTTTATAGTGCCAGTGGGAAAACTGAGTCCCTCTCTAGAAAAAGGTTTACATATCTATTCACTGGAAGGTTTGACAAAACATTTTCTCCCTCAGTTCCAGCTTCAGCTGAAGACCCATGTGCCTATTCCATGCCAGCTAGTCCGGAGAGGGGTTCTCACCAGTCTATTACCCTAGCACCTAGCTGCCACTCCTCTTGCACCATATATATATATATATATATATATATATATATATACATATATACTATTATTATTATTATTATAATGAATATTATATATATTCATACACATATGAATGTGCACTGTTCACCAGGAATACAATGAAATTGAAGTGTAGGGCTCAAAGGATTTAGGATTTGGGGCTCTGGACCTCAACAAGAAAATTACTGCAAGCTGAATATGCACATTATTGACCGTCTCTAATCCTTTAAGGGTTATCACTACTAATTTACTAACTACTAACTACTATTTACTTAGCCTCTTATCTACTAACTCTATGAGTATATATTTGTACAGATTTATTACTCTATTTATTTTACTTGTACATATTTACTATTCTATTTATTTTGTTAATGATGTACATATAGCTATAATTCTATTTATTCTGACGGTTTTGAAACCTGTCTCCATGTTTTGTGTTGTTGTCTGTCTCCCCCTTCTAGACTGTGAGCCCGTTGTTGGGTAGGAACCGTCTCTATATGCTACCAACTTGTACTTCCCCAGCGCTTAGTACAATGTTCTGCACACAGTAAGTGCTCAATAAATGCAATTGAATGAATGAATATTATACTGTACTATCCCAAGCTTTCTGCTCACAATACGCACTCAATATATACCTATGATTGACTGATTGATTGAATGGGGATCACAATGCTGTCAGCTAAAGCACCTTCTATATATCTCTAGCAAGCTCCAAACCTGAGGAGCTTCCCACTCTCTTCCCACTCCATTACAGAAGGCAGCTGGACTTACATCTTCCAAATGGGATCCTCTACTGGACATTACCCTGGGATTGCTAGTAGAAACTGAATTTGGGGGGAAATTTTCTTTTAGGCATTTTCAATGAATTCACAGTGCCTAGGCACTGACAGAGCTAAAAGAATAATAGAATTATGATAAATTGATTTTAGGCTCTTTCATACAAGTAATTCTCTTTACCCCTTTTCCTACTCAAAAACAGATGGTCTTAGTGGTGACATAGGAGCTAGGAATGGAAGTCAAGGGAGAAGGGAGAGGGAAGATGCTATTAAGTATATCGGCCCCATTGTGTGATCCAGGTGGTCTGCAATGGGCCATGTCCTTTTCAAAGAGACCTAATTTACTACCGGAGAAGAACAGAGGTCCTGGGAGAATCTGACTCATAAAGTCAATTAGCCTGCATACTTGGGATCCAGCTGTTTCTGAGATTTCATTCCTTGGTTCTGCGGTCCTCAATCCGACAAGGGAAGATGTCTAAGAACTGTGAAATTGATTCATCATGGTAGGGAAGCACAAGGATTATAGTCTCTCTCTCAAAAGAAAAGGTGTTTTATAGCTAGAGGTATCTGATCTATCAGGCTTATAAAATAATTCCACCCCATTTTGAAATTCTTCCAAAGCACCACACATTTAGAAGGCTAAATTTCAACCTGGAATAGCATCAGTCAATCAATCATTTTTATTGAGTGCTTACTGTGTGCAGAGCACTGTCCTAAACACTTGGGAGGACACAATAAAGCAATATAATAGGCTCATTCCTTGCCTCAAAATGAGCTTACAGTTTCTAGAGGGGGACAGACATTAATATAAATAAATAAATTATGGAAAGGTACCGAAGTGCTGTGGGGCTTGGAGTGGGGGATGAACAAAGGGAGCAAGTCAGGGCAATGCAGAAAGAAGTGGAAGGAAAGGAAAAGAAGGCTTAGTCAGGGAAAACCTCCTGGAAGAAATGTGCCTTCAATAAGGTTTTGAAGGGGAGGAGAGTAATTGTCTATTGGATATGGAGAGGGAGGGCACTCTAGGCCAGAGGCAGAATGTGGGCGAGAGGTCGGTGGTGAGATGGACGAGATGGAGGTATAGGGAGATGGTTAGCATTACAGGAGTGAGGTGTGTGGGTTGGGTTGAAGTAGTAGAATAGTAAGGTGAGGTAGGAGGGGGCAAGGTGGTTGAATACTTTAAAGCTGATGGTAAGGAGTTTCTGTTTGACGCGGAGGTGGATGGGAAACCATTTGGAGGTTCTTGAGGAGTGGGGAAATATAGGGGGAAAAGGCTCAGTAGAAAACAAAACCTCCTGATGGCATTGCTACAGCTAGAACCCCAGGGCACAGCTACATTCCATTTGATGCTTTGGTGATCATTAGCAATTCAATTCTTTCTTGTAGCCTCCAGGATTCTCCAAAGTGAATGGTTTCCTCAGCCCTGGGGAAATGTTCTGCTGCAGTCATTTCTGCTATAACCATGTTTTCATTTCTCAATTTGGATGAAACCCAACGGAATAATAGGTGAACACAGTTGCCATTATACAGCCGTGAACTGCCTGTGAATCAGTTATAGTGAGATGGAGTTCTACCAAGAATACTGTTATTAATCTTTCATTACCAATGCAAAGGGAACCAATCATGAGTATTAAAATTTGTTTACTAAGAAACTGATTTTAAGCACTGAAAATTGATTCTCAGTGAGGTTCTAACACTGAATAGTGTTAGGTGTCAGAGAAACAAGTCCAATACATCAAGATTTTTTGTCATCCAGAACATCCTTGAATTTCATGTAGTGAGAGAGAAGCCAATAGATAAAATACAATTAGCCTCTGTCCCAAATGAAGGCTCATATTCTAAGGAGAAGGGAAAACTGTAATCCCCAGTAATCCCCAGTTTATGTATGAGGCACAAAGCAGTCAAATCAAGGTCACAGAGCAGTCAAGTGGCAGAAACCATGATTAGAATCCAGGTCTCCTGACTCTCAGCCTGGCTGAGTGAGAGGCCAGGCTGCTTTTCTAGATTAACATAAGAGGTGACATTCAGCATTTCTTTCTACTGTATTCAGTTGAGAAATGACCACGCCCAAAATTTGGAGAGGATTTGGCTCTGATAAAAACCTACAGGTCTTCAGTTGAACACGGGAAAGAGAAATGTTTTGATCTGATTTTTCAGTTCTCTCTTATGAATGTTACAGTGAGGAAAGCGGATTGCCACCTGGAATGCTCTCTCCAGCACTCTCACACCTGCCTTTCTCCCCATGTGGTGATAGCGGTGGCAGTAATATTTAAGTTGCCTCAAACCTAAACTGGATTCAGGTTAGACTCTGCATCCTGGCCATTAGCAATTCTCCTGAGCCTCGCTGTTCCCTGCTTATTGTAATCATTGCCAGATAGGTGATGCCCTGTGTAGGCACGTTATAATCTTGAGAAGAGATGGGAATCTTTTTCAGTCCCAGAAGAATTCAACCCTGAGAAAATATCTGCCTGCAAACCTTTTATATGACTTTTATTTGAGAGAATATCTTCAAAAGATTTAAGACCTAGACAATTTCTCACTTGGTCTGCTTGTAGTTCTACTACAACTAACTTTTTCATATCTTTGGAAGTGGTTTTAGAAGGTGGAAGGAATCACAGGTGAATAATTACTCTTTGTCTCTAGTCCATTTTTCTTATTTTCCTCCACCAGCCTCAGATTGCGACTGTATAAATGAAACAAAACCTATTATATTGGAACAGAGTGAAACCTGTTTCCCTCTTCAGCATTGCTCTTCCTGTTATAAGAGGCTACCCATCTTGGGCTGGGTTGTGGCTGAAGCTTATTCACTAAACAAGGCCACATCCAATCTGACCCAACTTTGATAAAGGATAAGGGCAGTATAAAATCAGAATTACTCAACTCTACCCAAGCAGATTAGCTTTTCCAAACTTCCTAAATCCGGAAAAAGAAGGGCAGCAAAGAAAGTTCAGGGATCTCTGTTTTGTTTGAGACATAGGTGAGGCCCTCTACCAACTATCCAAACAACCCATCGATCAGGGATATTTTTGAGTACTCCTCTGTGCAGGGCACTGTTCTAAGCACATGGGAGACTACACGGCATTCAATTTGGAAGACATTATTCCTGCCCTCAAGAATCCTACATTAAAACAAATTACAGAAAAGGAAGTTGCAGAGAACATGTACATAAGTGGGGAGAGTATAAAAATGCTTAAACGGTACAGATCCAAGTGCATAGGTGATGCAGAAGAGAGGACAAACAGAGTGGAGAAATGAGAAATTAGTCTGGAAAGGCATATTGGAGGAGAAATGATTTTAGTAGGGCTTTGAAGATAAGGAGAGCGGTGGCCTATGAGATATGAAGGGGGAGGGAATTCTTTGCTGAAAGGAAGAACATTCAGTTCAGCAGTTTAATCACAGAATCACCAGGTAAAGCAGTTATTGCTGTAGACACCATCACCTATAACCCTTAAACTTCTCTGACACCACCATGTCCCCTCAATCCACTCCCTCCAATCAGCCCATCCCTGTCTTCCCTTTCCAGCAACCCCTCATCCCCCTCCATCCAACTTCCCCATCCCTTTCTCCACCCCTGCAATCCTCTCCTGCCCCATACCTGTTAGTCTGTCCCAGCACTGTCATGCCACTCTCCCCATGCGGGCCCCCATTAGCTCACTCCCATTCAACCCCACCCCACCCCTTGTAATAATGGCATTTATTAAGCACTTACTATGTGCAAAGCACTGCTGTAAGCGCTGGGGTGGTTACAAGGTGATCAGGTTGTCCCACGGGGGGCTCACAGTCAATCCCCATTTTACAGATGAGGTAACTGAGGCACCAAGAAGTTAAATGACTTGCCCAAAATCCCACAGCTGACAATTGGTGGAGCTGGGATTTGAACCCATGACCTCTGACTCCAAAGCCCATGTTTTTTCCACTGACCCGCGCTGCTTCTCACCCCTTGCAACCCACCCATCTCTTTCTCACATTCCATATCCCTTTTTCACATTCCGTCTCTCTTTCTCACATTCCTTCTCTCTTTCTCCATCACTACATTGATCCTTGGAGATTTCAATATCCACGTGGAGGTTCCTGATGATTCTTCCTCTGCCTTCTATCACTCCACCCCACCTCAGCCGCTCACCAACTTGGACACACTAGATTTCATCATATCTAGTTACTCCAGAGTTTCTATCCTTACCAATTTTGAATAATAATATGGGCAGCAGAGTGAAATGTGGACTGGAGTGAAATACAGAGGAAAGACTAGAGGCGTGGATGTCAGTGAGGAGGTTGATGTAATATTCAAGGAGGGATATGACAAATGTTTGAACCAACACGGTAGAAGTTTGGATGAAGAGAATGGATAGAGTCTAGAGTTGTTGTGAAAGATGAATGAATAGGATGTGGTGACAGAATGATTATTATTATTTTTATTATTATTATTAAGTGCCATTGAGTAATTTCCAATTCATAGTGCCTCCATGGATATACTTTCTCCAGAACGTCCTGTCCTCTGTCATAATCTGCAACCTTTCTAATGGTTCTTCCATTATCGTTGTTATGGCCTCTATCCATCTAGCTGCTGGTCTGCCTCTTCCACGTTTTCCCTGGACTTTTCCCAGCATTAGTGTCTTCTCCAAAGAATTAGTCCTCTTGATTATGTATCTCAAGTATGTTAATCTAAGTTGAGGCATTAGGCCTTCCAAAGTCCACTTTGCTTTAAATTGCTCTAAAATCCATTTGTTTGGCTTTTAAAATCTAAACACCAGAAGTCGAAGTCTGGATGCTAGCCCTCTCCCTGTTCCTCGATCTTGTCTATCTTATCACTGACACCTTGCCCACATCCTGCTTCTTCTTGCCTGGAATGCCTCCTTCTTCATATCTGTCAGGGACATACTCTCCCCACATTTAAAGCTTTATTGAAGGTTCATGAATGAATGAATATCCTCCAAGAGGCCTTCCCTAAGCCCTCTTTTCCTTTTCTTCCATTCCCTTCTGTGTCACCCTGACTTCCTCCCTTTATTCATCCCCCCTCCCACCCCCACTGCACATATGTCTCTTATGTCACATATGACTCATATGTCACATAAGACATATGAGAAGCAGTGTGGCTCAGTGGAAAGAGCCTGGGCTTGGGAGTCAGAGGATGTGGGTTCTAATCCTGACTCTGTCACTTGTCTGCTCTGTGACCTTGGGCAAGCTACTTAACTTCTCAGTGCCTCAGTTACCTCATCTGTAAAATGGGGATTAAGACTGAGCCCCCACGTGGGACAACCTGATTACTTTGTATCTACCCCAGTGCTTAGAACAGTGGTTGGCACAAAGTAGGCGCTTAACAAATACAACAATAATAATTATTTTTATTACAACTACATAGCTGTAATTTTATTTGTTTATATTCATGTCTGTCTCCCCTTCTAGACTGTAACCTCTTTGTGGGCAGAGAATGTGTCTGTTATACTGTCATGTTGTACTCTCCCTAGTGCTTAGTACAGTGCCCTGCAGTCAGTAAGCACTTAGTAAATATGATTAACTGAGTAACTAAATGTTATCATCATAATTATTGTTATTATTGTCATTGTTATTATTCCATCAACATCATCATAAATCATAGTCCTCAACATAATCCCGACACTGCGACTTGTCAGCTATATGACTTTGGGTAAGTCATTTAACTTCTCTTTGCCTCAGTTACTTCATCTGTAAAATGGTGATTAAGACTATGAGCCCCCTTGGGACAACCTGATCACCTTGTAAACTCCCCAGATTGTTTTTGCCTCCTACCTCCTCTCTTCCCACTACCTCCTTGATCCTCTGAAATTCAGCTTCCATCCCTTTCATTCCACTGAAACTCCTCTGTACAAGGTCATCAAATATTTTCTTCTCGCCAAATCTAATCAAATCTTCTCCATCCTAGTCCTCCTTGGCCTCTTGCTGTCTTTGACAATGTGGACCACACCCTTCTGGAATTACTCTTTAGTCATTAGTTCAAGATGACCAATAACTGAACTCCTCATCTTCCTTCCCAAATCCTCATATAATCCTAGCTTTCCGCTCACTGTTGACAATACCATCATTCTCCCTGTCTCTCAAGCCTGCAACTTTAATAATAATAATAATAATAATAATAATAATGGTACTTGTTAAGCGCTTACTATGTGCCAAGCACTGTTCTAAGTGCTGGGGTAGATACATGGGAATCAGGTTGTTCCACGTGGGGCTCACAATCTTAATCCCCATTTTACAGATGAGGTAACTGAGGCACAGAGAAGTTAAGTGACTTTCCCAAAGTCACACAGCTGACAAGTGGTGGAACTGGGATCAGTACACATGACCTCTGACTCCCAAGCCCGTGCTTTTTCCACTAAGCCATGCTACTTGACTCCTCTCTCTTTTTCAGTCTGTCCCCAAACCCTAAACCCCAAACATCTCCAGAATCGACTCTTTCTTCTCCATCCAAACTGCCACCATGTTGGTCCAAGCACTTTTTATATCCCAACTGATCTACTACATTAATTTCCTCTCAGAACACCCTGTCTCCACTCTCCAATCCATAATTGGATACATTTTCTAAAACTTCCTCCCCACTCTTCAAAAACCTCCAGTTACTGACCATTTCTCTATGTATCAATCAATCATTCTGTTGTATTTATTGAGCATTTAATGTGTGCAAAGAACTAGCATCTAGCAGAAACTCCTAACCATCGGCATTTTAGGCACTGAATCAACTTTCTTACTCTCCAAACGCAGCATTAGGTGGATGGTATTGTCAATTACATTCACACAGATAAAATTTCACTTCAGAACTTTCAGTTTTTGAGTACCAAAGGGAAACTATAAATTCAAGCATATGTTATCCGAATACAAACACACATCTACATGCACACATACATACACAGACACTCACACACACACATCCACATCAGACATAGGAGCCTGGCAGACATAAATTGGGAAAGGGGTTATTCTCTAATCAATCAATCAACCTATGGTATTTTTTATTGATAATAATAATAATAATAATAATTGTAGTATTTGTTATGTGCTTACTATGTGCCAGGGACTAAACACTCACGGTGTGTAAAGCACTATGCTAAGCATTTGGGAGAGTAATAATGACAATGGTATTTGTTAAGCACTTACCATGTGTATTCTAAGTATCCTAAGCACTTGGGGTAAGTGAAAGTTAATCAGATCAGACTCAGTCCTTGTCTAACATGGGACTCACAGTCTAGGAAGAAGGGAGATCAGGCATTGATCCCATTTAGTGATGAGAGAACTGAGACAGAAAAGTTAAATGACTTGCCCAAGTTCATAAAATGGGCAAATGCCAAAGTTGAAATTAGAACCCAGGTCCTTTGACTCCCAGTTCCAATCTCTTTCCATTAAGTTTTGCTGCTTCTCAATTCAGTAGAGTAAAATTCAATAAAGTAGGTAGAAAAGATGTCTCCTTAAGACTGGAATGCCAGGAAGCAGCATCCAAAACAGATACTGCTCCCATGTGTGACAACCCCACTACTGTATCAGGCATCTCTCCTCCTCACTTGTAAATAATGTGGGAGGTTGTGTTGACCCTGCAATGATTGTTTCTGACACATTATATATATCCTATAATACAGACACACACACACACATACACAAATAGCTGCCAATCGTAGTTGAAAATTAGGTTATTGATGGTAAGATGCTATCTGCTAAGTTAGTGTGGCTGACATACATGACTGTCACAGTTAAAAGACTGTGTTTTTTACATCAGACTTTAAAATTATACTTGACACATGGTTAAATGCATCACCGCAAGCATCATTTTTTTTTTTAAGTGAGGCACCAAGATATGGTTGTGTCTAAATAGAAATGCTTTCCCCCTGGATTAACTAGCTGATTTTCACCAGACCTTTTCCTCACGGGTGGAATTCAAGAGCCTGACAGCTTTCCTTTGCTTCCTCACTTTGCAGCAGGGCTGAAAAGCTTGGGGGCAGAATACTTCATTTTTACAAATGAAATAAACTGTGTTTGATAGGGAAATGAAAGTAGCAGGAAGGCAGTGGCTAGGGGCAATGAGACCACCTATTCATTAGATCTGGATTTGTGGGTATATGCATTGGAATCCATTTACCATTCTGCACACTGAACCACTAGGGTACCGTTTAGCAGAACAAAGAAGTAGCTTACTAAATAAGGGGTTTGACAAGGCAACTAAGTGGCAGAGCAAACTGATCTATAGGCAGGAGCGCCAAGGTTCTTTCTCCACTCTCCCCTTCAATGGGCCAATCCCAAAGATAGGATGATTTCAGTTCTTCCCTTCGTTAGAAATTGATTAATTTGTAAAAAAATATGCCAAGTGCAGTTTCCTACTTTTCCCTCCTTCATAAGGTTCGAGCAATTTCAGCATCTCTTTGAAGTGAAAGTAACTGCCAAACAGCTTGTGATAAAGCTTTTTGATGTTTAGGACTCCTTTCCAAAGCCCAGAAGCCTCCTGGGTCTGTACCCTGTGAGGACAGCAGCCTTTTCCTCCAGGGGGGTAGTGTGGCCTAGTGGAAAGAGCACATGCTTGGGAGTCAGAGGACCTGGGTTCTAATCTCAGCTCCATCACTTGTCTGCTGTGTAACCTTGGACAAATCACTTAACTTCTCTGTTCCTCGGTTCCCTCATCTATAAAATGGGAATTCAATACCTGTACATTCATTCATTCATTCATTCAATTATATTTATTTCACCAGACCTTTCCTTCATGGATGGAAAATGTACAAATCACTGTACTAAGTTCTTGGGAGAGTACAGTACAACAATAAACAGAAACATTCTCATCCCACAGTGAGTTCACATGTGGGACCTGATTATCTTGTATCGATGCCAACAGTTAGTACAAGTGCTTGGCACATAATAAGTGCTTAACGAGTGTCACCATTATTATTAGTAAGCAGCCATGATTAGGGAGGGAGGATTAGCAAGGGCACAGAGGTGAGAGAGGCTGGTTGTAACATGCAACTCTCCTACACAATATAATTAAAAGAAAATATAATTTTACAAAATTCCTCTACGGTGAAGTCCAGCAAATGCAAACAAACTCAGATCCCTGGACATACACTAACCTGACACACTTAATGGATACGACAGGGGAAAATCCTTCATTTTCAGGTGCGAGTCTCACTGTTTGGAACCACAAAGGACAGTTTGGCAGGGAAAAAATGAAGACACATAATGATAAGTGACAAATTACTGCTCCTTGGAGGATGGAGCCTACAGTAGGTAGATTCACCCCATAAATTCATATAGCCCAGGACAGAAGTGTGGTTCTTACTGAAAGGTTCACTTACATTTTAAAAATATACTGACCCTCTGGGTTAAAAATCCCAAATGTGGATCCACGGCTCCAGATTTATATAATCACATTGAGCCAACTCTCCAATCAATCAATCAATCATATTTATTGAGTGCTTACTGTGTGCAGAGCACTGTGCTAAGCACTTGGGAAGTACAAGTTGGCAACATATAGAGACAGTCCCTACCTAACAGTGGGCTCACAGTCTAAAAGAGTGGGCTCTCAGTGGCACAGACCACAAACTCTTTCTGAGCCCTCTCCTGTTGTCCAGTTCATTCAACTGTCTTTATTGAGCACTTACTGTGTGTAAAGCACTGTACTTAGCACTTGGGAGAGTACAATATAACAACAAACAGACACTTTTCTGTCCACAAGGAGCTCACAGTTGAAATGGGCTAGCGCTTGCTTCAAATAGGGAATTACTACCTGAGTAGTAACAGTTTGCAGGCCCTGCTCACTCCGGCCCCTGGTATTATATTTAAAATGGTGATATTTCTTAAGCAGTTGTTACCATCAAGGCACTGTACTAAGCCCTGAAGCAGAAGCCATAGGTTGAATACAGTCACAATCCTATGGGGGGGGTCACTGTCTATGTAGGAGGGAGAACATGTACTGAATCCATATTTTACAGATGAGGAAAGTAAGGCACAGAGAAATTAGTTGCAGAGAAGGGAATGGCATCGTTGATAGAGCATGGGCCTGGGAATCAGAAGGTCATGGGCTCCTCTAATGCTAACCTTCTCACTGTTCCTTGGGCTTGCCTGTCTCACCATGGACTCCTGGCCCACATCCTGCCTCTGGCCTGGAATGAGCTCCCTCCTCAAATGTGACAGACAATTACTCTCCCCCACTTCAAAGCCTTACTGAAGGCACATCTCCCCTAGGAGCCCTCCCCAGACTAACCCCACACCTTTCCTCTTCTCCCAGTCCCTTCTGCATCACTCTGACTTGTTTCCTTTGTTCTTCCCCCCTCCCAGCCTCACAGCAGTTATGCACATTTATTTATTTGTATTGATGTCTGTCTCCCCCTCTAGACTGTAAGCTCACTGTGGAGAGAGAATGTATCTATTCTTGTATTGTACTTTCCCAAGTGCTTAGTACAATGCTCTGCACCCAGTAAGCACGTAATAAATATAATTGAATGAATGAACAAATGAATAATAATAATGGCATTTGTTAAGCGCTTACTATGTACAAAGCACTGTTCTAAGTGCTGGGGGGGCGGGGGGAATACAAAGTGATCAGGTTGTTCCACGTGGGGCTCACAGTCATCATCCCCCTTTTACAGATGAGGTAACTGAGGTCTAGAGACATTCACCCCTCACATCCAATCCGTCACCAAAACCTGCTGGTCTCACCTCCGCAACATTGCCAAGATTCCCCCTTTCCTCTCCATCCAAACTGCTACCCTGCTGGTTCAATCTCTCATCCTATCCCGACTGGATTACTGCATCAGCCTCCTCTCTGTTCTCCCACCCTCCTGTCTCTCCCTCGCCCTTTCCTCTCCATCCATACTGCTACCCTGCTCGTTCAAGCTCTCATCCTATCCCGTCTGGACTACTATATCAGCCTCCTCTCCTATCTCTCATCCTCTTGTCTCTCCCCACTTCAATCTATACTTCATGCTGCTGGCTGGATCATCTTTGTGCAGAAACGCTCTGGGCATGTTACTCCCCTCCTCAAAAATCTCCAGTGGCTACCAATCAACCTACGCATCAGGCAAGAACTCCTCACTCTCCGCTTCAAGGCTCTCCATCACCTTGCCCCCTCCTACCTCACCTCCCTTCTCTCCTTCTACAGCCCAGCCCACACCCTCCGCTCCTCTGCTGCTAACCTCCCCACCGTGCCTCGTTCTCACCTGTCCCACCGTTGACCCCCGGCCCACGTCATCCCCCTGGCCTGGAATGCCCTCCCTCTGCACATCCGCCAAGCTAGCCCTCTTCCTCCCTTCAAAGCCCTACTGAGAACTCACCTCCTCCAGGAGGCCTTCCCAGACTGAGCCCCCTCCTTCCTCTCCCCCTCCTCCTCCTCCCTCTCCCAATCCCCCCCGACTTACCTCCTGAATGAATTGAATGAATGAATGTTTCAGCCAGCAGAAACTTCTTTACAGCCAGCAGAAACTTCTGTCTATTGGTACTCTGTATTACCGAACAGAACCCTCTGCCCATCCGCCAAGCTAGCTCTCTTCCTCCCTTCAAGGCCCTGCTGAGAGCTCACCTCCTCCAGGAGGCCTTCCCAGACTGAGCCCCTTCCTTCCTCTCCCCCTCATCCCCCTCTCCATCCCCCCCATCTTACCTCCTTCCCTTCCCCACAGCACCTGTATATATGTATATATGGTTGTACATATTTATTACTCTATTTATTTATTTATTTATTTTACTTGTACTTATCTATCCTATTTATTTTATTTTGTTAGTATGTTTGGTTTTGTTCTCTGTCTCCCCTTTTAGACTGTGAGCCCACTGTTGGGTAGGGACTGTCTCTATATGTTGCCAATTTGTACTTCCCAAGCGCTTAGTACAGTGCTCTGCACATAGTAAGCGCTCAATAAATACGATTGATGATGATGATGATGATGAATGAATGAATGAATTAAAGTTAAGTGACTTGCCCAAAGTCACTCGGCTGACAAGTGGCGGAGCCAGGATTAGAACCCATGACCTCTGACTCCCAAGCCCGGGCTTTTTTCACTGAGCCATGATAAATGAATCTCAGCTCTGCTGCTTGTCTGCTGGGTGATCTTGGGCAAGTCACTTCACTTCTCTGTGCCTCAGTTACCTCATCTGTAAAATGGGGATTGAGACTGTGAGCCCCACATGAGACAGGTACTGTGTCTGACTTGATTTGCCTGTATTCACCCCAGTGCTTAGTACAGTGCCTGGCACAGAGTAAGCGATTAACAATTACCATTATTATTATTATTAATTCTCAAGGTCATCCAGCCGGCAAGTGGCAGGGGACACATTTGAACCTAGGTCCTATGACTCCTAGGCCTGTGCTCTTTCCACTGGGACACTCTGCTTCTCATGGTATCGTGAGAGTCGACTTGTGCTGTGAAGATGGCTGGCGGACAATGGGAGAAATTCTGTTGGCAGCATGGTACCTGAGACCTCATTCTCCAATGCCTCACTGAGATCACCTCCCTTTATGGTGTGCCCTGGGTATAGTGTTTGTGCAGAGGAGAGATACACAGTTCCACAGAGGCCACACTCATCCAAGAAATATAAGGAAGATGCTGGTAAGGGAGAGGAACCAGGTAAGTTTAACAACCAGTTACTTGAAAGCAACGGAATATACAATGCCTATTCATGCTACAGACATTTTGAGCCTACTCAGTACTGATTGACGATGATGATGATGAATCAATCAGTTCTATTTTTTGAGCACAACTATGTGCAGAGCACTCTTCTAAGCACTCAGGAGAGTACAACAGAATTAGCAGACACGCTCCCTGCCCATATCTCATGGTGTAGTGGATAGAGCATGAGCCTGGGAGTAAGAAGGTCATGGGTTCTAATCCTGATGCCCCCATCTATCTGCTGATTGACCCTGGGAAAGTCACAACACTTCTCTGAGCTTCAGTTACCTCATCTGTAAAATGGGGATTGAGACTGTGAGCCCCTGGTGGGACAGGGACTGTGTCCGACCTGATTTGCTTGTACCCACCCCAGCACTTAGTACAGCTGGCAAATAGTAGGTGCTTAATAAATACCATAATAATAACAATTATTATAATGACCTTACAGTCTAGAGGGAACACAGACATTAATATTATATATAATTTACAATGCAATCAAAGACAATAAAGGCCAAATTGTCACTCTTTTAGTTCCACAGAGTTGCAATTGAAAGAAAATTGGCTGTGAAAACAACAATTTGGGTATAGTAACGTGAAAACCACAGGAAGTTGTGAAGTTGATTTATTAGGATATTTGGTGACTCTTCTTGGAGGGAGAGAAGGTACACAGGGGCATTTTACAACACAATCCATTACAGGTGGTAAAAATTTATTTGTAGAATAACTCAAACACAATGAAGCCTAAAACATGAGTCCCTGTTGAATAATATGGTGAGAGTTGTTTAGAAATGTTTACAACCCATAGAAGAAAGAGAGGAGACCAAATGGAAAATTACAAAAGTGAATCTACAGCTTCTCTGGGAAACTGGAGAACTGCGAGCTCTTAATAAATAATTGTGCTACTCATTAAGCCCTTACTATGTGCCAAGCACTGTGGAAGATACAAGCTAATCAGGTGTCCACATCGGGCTCTCATCCCACAGGGGAGGGAGAACAAATACCCAGTTTTGATGACTCCCAGGCTGGTTTTTATTCCCCTATACCACACTATTTCTCTATGCTTCTGTTTCCACTTCTTCTGTTCCAGGTCCTCTATCACACATTGCCTGAATGGGAGAGGAATTCAGGAAAAGTTGCTGATTTTCCAGCACTGCTCCCTTTGACTTACTTGGTCACCATAAGACTGGGCTGACATCAGACGTTTGTCCCACCCTGAGGAAGGGAAAGATTTACTACCCCTTTTCATCCAATTAAACCTTGTTGCAGTATGTTGCAGGGGGCCACAGTGATCCACGTGGTGTCGGTGAGTTGTGCTGAACGCGTGCCCAGCGTGGTATGGCGTCTGTACATTACAGCAAAGCATAATCATATAGAAGTCTGTTCAAACCCTGGAACATAGAGCTTTTTTCCTGAGGGACGGCTGAATGGTAGTCCTCGAGATTCCATCAGCACTGAGTTGGGCCATGACTTCCACCACCCACTACCCACTCTGATGTTGTACCTGTGTTGCTGCCCCACTCTGCTAGACCAATGCCCCGCCAACATTGTCCCAGTGCCCCCTTCCCCCTTGCTGTGTCAGGCTGCGGTCCCCTTTGACCTCATGCCCTGAGGCAGGTGCTACTGGTATATATCCTCTGAAGCCAGCTCTGCCACAGGATATATGACTTTCTAGGTGATTTTAGCTGCCCTCCTAGGGCCCAGTTTCACCACTGATCAGAATCCATATTAGATCACCAAAGGGATTGTGAACAAAGGGACCCTGACCCAGAACAAAGGTTGTGATTCAGCTATCAGTCAGTCTGAAACGTGAATTGACATTCTCCTCTGTGAAAAAGCACTGTTCTGGGTTGAGCAGGCTGGACCTGCTAAAGAAAACATAATCAGATTCTACAGCAGTTTTGCTAGTTCCATTGATAAAACACACTCAACATCAAAGGGTACTGAGTAAGTCTTCCAACTCTGTTGTACTGAACTCCCCCACAAGAGCTTAGTCCAATGCTCTGCACACAGTAAGCACTCAATAAATAGCACAGATTGATTGACTGATTGAAGATCACCATTAATGAGGTCCTGGAGCAATATCTGCTCACCAGCAAGAAGACACTGCTCACAGCAGCACAATTTCATTGGGCAGGATGTTTGAGGGGAATGAGTGACAGCAGGCTATCTAAGGTGTGGCTGTTTCCACACAAACCCCAAGCCAAGAGGGCAAAATAAATTACCTGAAGACATAATGAAGAACACTGTTTAAAATGTCAGATAAAATAGTGAAGAAGTATGGCCTAGAGGAATGAGTATGGGGCTGGGAGTCAGAAAACCTTGGTTCCGAGCCTGGCTCCATCGCTTATCAGCCGTGATCTTGGGCAAGTCATTTAACTTTTCTGTGCCTCAGTTTCATCATCTATAAAATAGGGATTAAATCCTACTCCCCCCTGTTTAGGCTGTTAGCACCATGTGGGACAAAGACTGTATCCACTGTGTTTATCTTGTGCCTACTCCAGGACTTAGTACAGTGTTTGAGACAGAGTAAGAATTTAGCAAGTGCCATAATTAAGTAGTTTAGTGTTTGAAGACCAGGATAGTGGACAGGCCAGCCTGGTTTGCAACAGTTATGAAAGAGATTGGTCTCCATGATCAAAGACTTCACAAAGACATAATGCTAGGTGGCAGCCTCTAAAACAGAGACAGACCATCATATTGGACAAATGTTTTAATATAGGAAGGATACATTCTTAAATGCAAAACAATTTGCTAGGGTGTGTTCCCTTTAAGCACTTCAACTTCAACATGTCCTCCGCACATTATGCACTCAACAAATACCACTGATTTGTTGACCGATTGTGATTTTCCTGTGTCCATCTTTTCAGCATGGTGAACATTCTTCTAGTTTTATAAAGTGTAGTGCAGTTTTTCAGTTGCTCTGCCCCTCGGCCAGTGCTGATACGGCCCTGGATGTCTTTACTTCTGGTATTTTCACTCTAAGTGCCTCATCACCCTCCACCTCTGATTCTGCCACCTGCAGCACCCATGTTCACAGGAACCTGGGAGGGAAAGGCAATGACTTTGGACCTAGGGTGGGGGTCAGAATACCATGGAACACCTTAGGTTTGAAAGGATTTCCGGTGTCATCTCTATAAGTTGCACGCCCCAGGTTACATGTGAAATACCATGTGTGACCTGGGTGTCAAGCATCCCCAAATACAATGAGTGATCCCCTTCCTATTCAGTCATGCTGGCCCACCAGGACGTGATCTCTTCATCAGCCATGTCTTTGAAAATGAAGGGCAGATATATATGTGAGGGATGAGGCATTAGGTAAATCCCATTAGATTGTGATCCTTGAGGGCAGGGATTTTGTCTGCTAACTCTGTTTCTACCCAAGATGCTGAGCATAAGGCTCTGCCCAGAGTAAGCACCCAATAAATATGATTGATTGATTGATCGATTGATGCATGGATGTTTTCAACATCTTTCCTCCTTGCAATCCCACAGAACTCAATTTACACCTCAATTAGGATTAAGGAGAAGGGAGCTCTTCAATTAATGTTTTCGGCAATGAATCCATTTTAGGTGATCAATAAATGCATTCATTGTTTAACACTTACAGTACACAGTTCACGATATGTAGCACTGGGGAAGGGGGCCTGGGTGACCCCTCATCCATGTCCTATCCCTGGGCTGGAGCTCCCTCCTTTTTCATAACCATCAGACGATAACTCCCTTCACCTTCAAAGCCTTACTGAAAGCACATCTCCTCCAAAGGGGCCTTCCCTGATTAAGCCTTCATTTCATTTTCTCCCACATCCCTCGGTGTGGTACTAATTCCGGCTATGCCAACTGCTTGCTGGGTGACCTTGGGCAAGTCACTTAATTTCTCTGTGCCTGTGAGTCTCTTGTGGATCAGGGACTGTGTCCAACCTAATTAACCTGTATCTACCCCGCCGCTTAAAAAAAGTGTTTAACATATAGAAAGTGCTTAACAAACACCAAAAAAGTGCTTAGTACAATGCTCTGCACAAAGTAAATGCTTAATAAATATGATTGGTTGATTGATTGACAGCCCTGGGATTAGAATCCAAGTCCTTTGACTCCCAGGCAAATTGTTCTGTCCACTGGGCCACACAATATTCGCAAACTAATACCTGAGGAGAGATGTGATATGTGGTTCACTAAGCAGCTCTGAAGTGCTGGCAGATCTTGTTTCTAATGCTGTGCCCTCCCTGATTAGCTTGTATCTACCTCAGCACTTTGTACAGTTTTTGGCACATGTTAAGTGCTTAATAAATATCACAGATGTTATGTTTATTTAATTGCTGAACTAGGAATCCCTCAAATTGACCTGGGCAATGTTCCTGTTTTATTCTTCCCACGCTCCCTTTCCCCAGCTTCCCAACTGGATGCTTCCTGAGGGCTAGAGTTACCTAATTTTCCTCCGTATGTTCCCCAGGGGCCTAATAGAACATTGTGTGCTGCTCAGTAAATCTTTTTTGTTGACAGTGATGATGACTACAGGGGTTCAGAGAAGAAGTTAACTTCACTGCAGGGCCTTCACTTCTTTTTTTAAAATGGCATTGGTAAGTATTTACTATGTGCCAAGCACTGTACTAAGCACTGAGATAGATTCAAGCTAATCAGTTGGACACAATACATGTCCCACATGGGATTTACAGTCTTAATCCTATCCAGGTAACTGGAGCACAGAAAAGTGAAGTGACTCACCCAAGATCACACAGTAGACAAGAAGTGGAGCAAGGATTAGAACCCAGGTCCTTCTGATTCCCGGGCCCATGCTCTGGGAGTGGATACTAAGCCTTGCTGCTTCTGGTTCCCTCATATCCTGAGGGTTGGGCTGTGAGTGAGCAGGGATAATACCTACAGATTTTGTTGCTCTGTACTCTGTACATCAGAGAAGCAGCGTGGATCAGTGGAAAGAGCCTTTGGAGTCAGAGGTCATGGGTTCAAATCCCAGCTCAGCCAATTGTCAGCTGTGTGACTTTGGGCAAGTCACTTAACTTCTCTGGGCCTCAGTTACCTCATCTGGAAAATGGGGATTAAGACTGTGAGCCCCCTGTGGGACAACCCGATCACCCTGTAACCTCCCCAGCGCTTAGAACAGTGCTTTGCACATAGTAAGCACTTAATAAATGCCATTATTATCATTATTATTATTGCTCTCTCAAGCATTTGGTACAGAGCTCAGCAAGTGGTAAGTACTCAAAAGCTACCATTGATTGATTGAATGATATGAATGGGGAAGCCGGGCCAGGGGTGGAAGAAAATTAAAGGCAGAAAATGTTGATATTAAAGTTTAGGGTAAAAATGGGCAAAAATGAGAAAAAAAGACAGGAGTCTTTTCTACCAATTATTATTATTGTTATCATTAGTAGTAATATCATTATTATGTATTTAACAAATATAATTATTGTGATAATAATAATAATGATATTTGTTTACCTCTCATGCCAGGCATTGGGGTTGCTACAATGCAGTGAAAGTCTCTATCCTACATGTGCTTCCCAGCCTAAGGGGGAGGGAGAGCAGGTATTAATTCCATACTTTACAGATGAGGAAAATTAGACACAACAGAAAATTGCTAGAGCTGGAATTAGAACCCAGCCATCCTGATTCCCAGTCCTGTGCTATTTCCATTGGCCACATTGCCCCTCTTCAGTTAACATGGTGGCCTTATCATCATCATCAACAGGTCCTTATTGAATATCCTCAGGTAGGTTTTGATTTGAGTAGGAGCAGGACATTATGATGAGGATGTAATTGATTCAGTTTTGAGCAGGAAGGGAATATCGGGCAGCTGGCATAAACTTTAATTTCATGACCATCAAGAGCTAAATTTAATACACTGACAGATAACAAATCTCCTAAGGGGACTGTTCAAAGTGGTTTTGTAAAAGCCACACTGAAGCGTGATATTGCAGCTGATGAAGGAATGGTCCACCTCTGCTACTTGTGCAGTGTTAATAAATTCTCACAATCTTTGAAACTTGAAGTCAATTAGTGAAGTGTAGCCTGTCTCTAAAATGGTTCTTATAATGCAGATACCTTTTCCGTTCCCCCAGCCTGCTGCTTTGACCCTGTCACTGTGATACCCTCAGCCTTCTAGTGGCTCCCCATTGTTCGCTACTAACTGGCCTTCAAAGTTCTCTGACAACTGGCTTGATGCTATTTTTTGGCCTTCATCTCCTGTTCAAAGTCAAATTGATTATTTTAGAAGGCCAAAGATTCTTGGGTCTTAGCTCACCAGTGAAGAAACATTTTTTTTTTCCCTTTTGAGCCATATTTTACATTTATCCATTAGGAAAATTGTTCTCTGGGGATTTGAACATGTAGGCCTGGAGAATTATTAGGTGAAAACTTTTCCAAAAAGCTATTATTGCATATTATTGACCAAATAATAAAAAAGTGTCATTTGCTGCTGGGAGTTAAGATTTACATGCTATAGGAATCCGTATTTCTCCAGTCAAGTCTTCCATAACTACACAGAGGTCATGAGGAGAGGATAAAAGACCACTTTTCAGTTAGTCAATCTTTGAACTATGGGTAAGTGAATATTGATAGAGAAAACATGGACTACCTAGGCCAAAGGCCATATGCAATTAGCAATTACACAGAGCTAAACTGAAAGTAGATCTAAGTAAATTTAAAAAAATGCATAAATGCCTGGTGCACAACAGATACCTGACTTGAATGGGGGCCAACAAGGGTCACACAGCTAAGCTCAAGTCATTTCCCTTGAGTAAAATAGAGTTGGAAATTACCATGTTAGGGTCTAAACAAGCTTTCTGTTTATTTGTGGGAGAATCAGGGATAACGGCAGAATGGCCTAGTGAAGAGAGCACAGGCCTGAGAGTCAGAAGGACCTGGCTTCTAATCCTAACTCTGTCACTTGTCTGCTATGTGACCTTGGGCAAGTCACTTAACTTCTCTGTGCCTCAGTTGCCTCATCTATAAAATACGGATTAAGACTGTGAGCTCCATGTGGGCCATGGACTGTTTCCAAGTCAATTATCATGTATCTACCCCAGCACTTGGTACAGTGCCTGGCACATGGTAAGTTCTTAACAAATACCTTAAAAAATTCCTAACCAGGGGCCCTTATGTTTTCTCACTTTATCCATGAGGGGCAAAGCACCAAGGAATCAAAGGCTCCAGGGACTTAGTATAGCATGGTGTGGTAAGGAGATGACAGTGTTTCAAATGTGGAACTCTCAGGCAAGTAGTTTCATTCCTCATCGTCAGAGCCATCCATTGGAATGGCCTCATTTCTCAGCAATGCAACAATGAATGAAGAGATACGCAGGCTGAAGTAGGGGTGTCGACCAGGAGAAAAGAGAATCAGACACTGGTTTTTAAACAGAATAGTCTCAGCACCTCCTGCGGGAAAGCCTCCCCGCCTCCTCAGGAACCTGTCCTTGCTCACGTCTACATCGTCTAGGAGAGTCCATCCAAACCAGCCTTACTAAACACTGGGAGGAAGCTCAGAATAAGCTTTAGAAAGTCTGTGGTGGCTGCTGCTATATCAGTTACTGTGGCTGTTGGATCCTGAGCCATGAGGAGCCTGAAATTCTCGTCCTCTGGTCATAATAACTTCCAGATTTTTCTTTTTTTAATTTGTGTAATTGTCATTGTTTTCCATGTTGTTTCAAAATTTTATTCTTTTGTTTCCCCACTTACATTCTTGAATTGTGAGCCATGAGTTACTAGGGACTGTGTCTAATTTCCACCTCTGTATTCTTCTCCAGTGCTTTGTTAAAGGCTCTGCATCCAGAAAGCACTTAATAGCATTACTTCTACTACTGCTATCACCACCACTACTACAACTACTACTACTAATACTGCTACTAAAGTGCTTGGAGTCATCAATTACCTAAACAGCTCCGGTAACTTTTACATTGAATTATCTTGCAAAACATTCTGAGAATTTGACTTCAGCGAAGGCTAGTAGTAGTAATAGTAGTCATCTTAGCAGTAGTAGTAGTAATTATAATAATAATAATGGCATTTATTCATTCAATCACATTTATTGAGTGCGTACTGTGTACAGAGCACTGTACTAAGCGCTTGGGAAGTACAAGTTGGCAACATATAGAGATGGTCCCTACCCAAAAATGGGCTCACAGTCTAGAGGGGGGAGACAGACAACAAAACAAAACATGTGGACAGGTGTCAGGTCATCAGAATAAATAGAAATAAAGCTAGATGCACATCATTAACAGAATAAATAGAATAGAAAATATGTACAAGTAAAATAGAGTAATAAATCTGTACAAACATATATACAGGTGCTCTGGGGAGGGGAAGGAGGTAGGGCGGGGAGGATGGGGAGGGGGAGAGGAAAGAGGGGGCTCAGTCTGGGAAGGCCTCCTGGAGGAGGTCAGTTCTCAGTAGGGCTTTGAAGGGAGGAAGAGAGCTAGCCTGGCGGATGTGAGGATGGAGAGCATTCCAGGCCAGGGGGAGGACGTGGGCTGGGGGTCGATGGCGGGACAGGTGAGAATGAGGCACAGTGAGGAGGTTAGCGGCAGAGGAGCAGACGGTGCGGGCTGGGCTGTAGAAGGAAAGAAGGGAGGTGAAGTAGGAGAGGGAAAGGTGATGGGGAGCCTTGAAGCTGAGAGTGAGGAGGTTTAAGCACTTACTTTGTGCAAAACACTGTTCTAAGCACTGGGGAGGTTACAAGGTGATCAGGTTGTCCCACGGGGGGCTCACAGTCTTAATCCCCATTTTACAGATGAGGTAACTGAGGCACAGAGAAGTTAAGTGACTTGCCCAAAGTCACACAGCTGACAATTGGCAGAGCTGGAATTTGAACCCATGACCTCTGACTCCAAAGCCTGTGCTCTTTCTACTGAGCCACACTGCTTCTCAATTAATCAGTAAATTGATCATTTATTGTATGCTGAGTACTGTCCTGAGCACCAGGGAATATTACATAGGTGGGAATTAGACACAGTCCCTAGTACTCATGACTCACAATCCAAGTTTAAGCGGGAAGAATGGATGGGAGGTAGCTACATCAGGAGTGATGAAACATTAAAACACAACAAAAATACATAAAATTTCAAAGTCTCAGTGGGAGTGAAAGAGAGCATGGTATCAGATTTTCTCCCTGGCCTAGGGTGCATAAAGCATGCTCAGAGTAGGGACCTTAAGTGATGGAAAGGTCTGGGGCAGCTGCCACAGTGCTTTTCTCATTGATGATGGATCTGTTCTCAGCAGTGCTTTGCAGAATAGCAGGGATTGAAAAGGAAGATCAATGATAAATCAAACATATACCTAGCTCTCACCATCTTTTAGCCTGTGAGCTCCTTTTAGACTGTGAGCCCACTGTTGGGTAGGGACTGTCTCTATAAGTTGCCAACTTGTACTTCTCAAGTGCTTAGTACAGTGCTCTGCACACAGTAAGTGCTCAATAAATACGACTGATTGATTGATTGATCATCTTCAAAAAAGGACAGAGGTGTTTGTCTCATGCAAGGACTGACTTTCCTTTCTACACTGTTCGCACATGAGGATAGATCATTGCTATGCTAAAGACTCTGTCCCAAACGAGACCTATCTCTAGTCTGATTGCACTTCACTAGAAATATTTACCCTGATGCCTAGATAGCAGATTATATTCTTAATTAATCTCTCAGAAATATTTATTGAACACTTACTGTGCCCGTAGCACTATAGTAAGCACTACACTGAGTACATTACAGCTGGTAGACATAGTCCCTGCTCAGAAGGAGTTTCAAACTAATGGAGGATCTTACACTGTAGCACTAACATTCAACTCCGCTTTTGTGATGGAGATGCTTAGGTATGTTTAGTGCTTGCCAAATGCCAATTGCTGAATGACCAGAGGTTTTTTCTGTTTTTCATTTGTTTGTTTGCTTTCTGCCTAAAAATCAAGCCACAGTTGACTGCTGATTCTGTTGCAGGGGAGATGGGGATTCTAGGAAGCTGGGGTAATATATGGGGTAATCTTGCTTATGTTAAATTAGCTCCTCATGTTATATGGTCGATGCCACACTGCCATCGGCTTCCTGTGTCTTGATTTTTTCACCTCTGCATCTTCAGCCATGGTGGCTGTGCAATACCACACCTAGGCTGTGAGGCAACCGGTGGATGGCACAATGAGAACAAAATTCATGTCTGTCCCACAACCAAGATGGTCTCATTAACAGCAGTATAAAAATTGGTTGCTAATTTGAAAAGTGTCCTGTTAATTTTCAATAAACAGATTAATTTTATTTAAGCAACAACACATTCTGTTTTCTAGAAAAAACTGGACAATAACCAAGACAAGTAGAACTGCTTCATTTTCAGTTATAGCTTATTTGTGCCAACTTCCTTTCCTAAGGCAGAGACCAAACGCTCATAAGCTTAAATCATATTATTTTATTCTAGCAGAGGAGAAGAATTGTGTTCTTGGCAGTTTACCTTTGTGGGTAGGGGATTTTACAAATGGAAAATTTTGCAAAGGAACTAGAATCAGCGGATACTCTCTCTCCCTCTGAATTTCCCTGTATTCATCTCTCTTTCTTTGAGAGTCACAAGCTGGCACAGAGTTTTCATTGGCTCTGCCCAGATATCCCAACACAGCCTTCTCCTCCTCTTATCCTTCTTCTACTCCTCTTATGTCTGAAATGTAAAGAGAATTTTTATCTACCTAGCACAAATTCCCTCCAAACCCATGTTTACATGAAGGGAAATACATCGTTTTTTGGTGGAAACAAAATTCCAAATAGATCCCAGGGGGCTTGGTAATAATCCAGCCCAGCAGTGGAGATTCCTTGCTTGTTCTCACTATACTCTTTGTGCTCTTTCGTTTTTGGCTATAGAATATATGCATACATATATATTTCACAAATCTAAACTTCCCCCTTTTAAATCTTAATCACCCAAAATTCCTTGCATATAGTAAATGTAAATTGCTTGCTCATAAAAAAAAAACTATTTACAAGGCACTGTAACTGGAATAGGCACCCCCAAAGCAAATAGGAAAATGATGGTTTACTTTCTTCTAGTATGAATTGTTACTTATCTTGCAATCAATAAGTGTCTCTTAGCAAGCCTGATGTTAACTTCTTAAATGATTAGGATAATACCTTGAATGTTCTATCAATTCTGAAGTTTTCACTATGCATTTCCAGATGATGTTAATCCTCCAAAAAAAATTCCAGTGAGTAGAAACCTATAGGTACTACTGTTTTGCAGATAAAGTAATGGTGGTTCAAAGAGATGAAGTGTTTTGCCACACAGCACAGCAGAGGTCAGTGGCAGAGATGGGACTAGTACAAGAACTCAGGTGTCCTGACAACCACATTTGTGCTCTTTCCACCAGACCCCTTGGCCATAGACACTGAAACATTATATCAGATGTTGACTGGTAGGAAGAAGGGAATAGTGGTAACAGAGTCCTAGAACTCCTGGCATTGGAATGGTATTGAAATTTAAGAGGACCCACCCACCAGAATCATATATCCAGAACCACTGGAGGTAGTTCCAAGACAAAGCAAGTCAGGTTCGGGCTAGATTTACATCCTTCCATATTAATAATAGTAATAATAATAATAATAATAATACTTCTAAACAATCACTCTATACCAATCACTGTTCTAAGCACTGGAGTAGATACAAGCTAATCAGGTTGAGCCCATTCCCTGTTCCACATGGGGCTCACAGTCCCCGCTTTAAAGTTGAGGTAACTGAGGCACAGAGAAGTTAAGTGTCTTGCCCAAGGTCACCCAGCAGACATGTGGCAGAGCTGGGATTAGAACCCAGGTCCTTCTGACTAGGCCTGTGCTCTATCCACTATGCCTTGTTGCTGTAGTGAGCAAGAGTGACTCCATTTTGTATTATTTGATCCAAGGAGTAACAAGGCTGAAGGACGACTCCATCTTGTCACATGGATTATTTGACCCCGGGAGCAACAAGGGGAAGGAAGATTTAGAGGAGAGACTATTATCTTTCTGAGGAGTTTTGAGGACCTGAATTGTTGGAGAGGAACTGAAGTGTTTTTCAGAGGGCTTAAGGAGGGGCTAAATTGCTCTGATGGGCAGGAAAAAGAACTTCTGGATGGGGCTATGCCTGCGTGGGAATAATCCCGGGCGGAGGAGCCAGCGTCCCCTCTGGTTTACTCGCTAAACAGTGGAAGAGAGCAAGCAATCCTGAGCAGCCCCCCTGCTACAAACCCCACCAAAAACAATGGATAAAAGGGGGAAAGAACAGGCCTGTTTAGCCAAACGTGGAACCACCTAAGTCATGTACTAAGACACTATGGCTGCCACGGCCAAGCACCTAAGACTTGAAGCAGGGCGACGATGAGCTGCAGGCAGTCTGACTCCTCGATACCTCTCCAGCGTAGGATCATCTTCAC
This sequence comes from Tachyglossus aculeatus, assembly GCF_015852505.1. Classification (NCBI taxonomy): domain Eukaryota; kingdom Metazoa; phylum Chordata; class Mammalia; order Monotremata; family Tachyglossidae; genus Tachyglossus; species Tachyglossus aculeatus. Next base: position 25,783,074 of record NC_052075.1, on the reverse strand, counting down.
AAAGACTTGGGGAAAACCAGTTGGATTGGTAACTTTAGGTGCTGTACTGTGTGTGTGTGTGTGCGCACCTAACCCCTGTTTTAGTATAAAATAAAGCTTTCCACTGTAATGGTACTGTTTGGTTTTACTTTTGGAACATGTCATTTGAGTGTCCAAATTAATAAGGGAGTCAAATCCTTGGTTAAGGGATTGTAAATCAAGTGCCTGATATTGTGGAGGAACGATCCGGGCAGGGCTCTTGACAGTTACTTCCCGGGGTTTGTACTCTATCCACTTCTTATGCCGTTTCTTAACAGGTCCTTATTAACCATATCCCCATGTATGGAACTGGAGCGACCCAGGACAATTTCTGGAGCATTGCCCATTAAATATCATTATACCCATCCACTGGCTTCAGGGACAAAGGAAACCAGTGGGGAGAGCACTTGTGAAAATGAGTGCTGGCCTCACTTTTGCTACCATTCAGGTTGACTTCAGTCTATCCCAGACCTAAACGCCGCAGTCAGAGACTGGGCTGGATTCAAAATGAATCAAGACAGGGATTGTATCCACCTCAGCGCTTAGTAATAATAATAATAATGATGGTATTTGTTAAGCACTTACTATATGCAAAGCACTGTTCTATGCACTGGAAAACTGTGTCCTGGAGAAGTGAATAATAATGATGGTATTTGTAAGTGTTTACCATGTGCAAAGCACTGCTCTAAGCACTCGGGGGGGATACAAGGTGATAAGGTTGTCCCATGTGGGACTCACAGTCTTAATCCCCATTTTACAGATGAGGTCACTAAGGCCCAGAGAAGTTAAGTGCCTTGGCCAAGGTCGCACAGCTGGCAAGTGGTGGAGCTGGGATTCGATCCCATGACCTCTGACTCCCAAGCCCAGGCTCTTGCCCCTGAGGCACGCTGCTTCTGCTTGGCATATAGCAAGCGCTTACAAATACTACAGTTATTATTATTATGTGCCAGGCACTGTACTGAGCGCTGGGGTGAATATGAGCAAATGGGGTTGGACACAGTTCCTGTCCCATATATTCGGACGGTTTTGACACCTGTCTACATGTTTTGTTTTGTTGTCTGTCTCCCCCTTCTAGACTGTGAGCCTGTTGTTGGGTAGGGACAGTGTCTATATGTTGCCAATTTGTACTTCCCAAGTGCTTAGAGAAGCAGCGTGGCTCAGTGGAAAGAGCACGGGTTTGGGAGTCAGGATTTGAACTCATGACCTCTGACGACAGATTACAGTTCAAATCCTGACTCTGCCAATTGTCAGCTGTGTGACTTTGGGCAAGTCACTTTACTTCTCTGTGCCTTAGTCACCTCATCTATAAAACGGGGATGAAGACTGTGAGCCCCCAGTGGGACAACCTCATCACCGTGTAACCTCCCCAGTGCTTAGAACAGTGCTTTGCACATAGTAAGTGGTTAATAAATGCCATCATTATTATTAGTAGTACAGTGCTCTGCACACAGTAAGCATTTAATAAATGCCATCATCATTATTATTAGTAGTAGTACAGTGCTCTGCACACAGTAAGCGCTCAATAAATACGATTGAATGAATGAAGACAAAGACAGACCCAAGACATGGATTTTCAACTTATCAGAGTTCTAGCATAACATTGTTTCTCTCTTTGTGCTATCGATAGAATATTTCTAAGTATTTCCCAATCCGAAGAGAATTTGTTTCAAGGAACCGGATATCTATATTTACAGGACCTAGCTCTCTTCCTCCCTTCAAAGCCCTACTGAGAGCTCACCTCCCCCAGGAGGCCTTCCCAGACTGAGCCCCCTCTTTCCTCTCCCCCTCCTCCCCCTCCCCATCCCCCCTGCCTTACCTCCTTCCCGTCCCCACTGCACCTGTATATATGTTTGTATGTATTTATTACTCTATTTATTTATTTTATTTGTACATATTAATTCTATTTATTTTATTTTGTTAATATGTTTTGTTTTGTTGTCTGTCTCCCCCTTCTAGACTGTGAGCCCGCTGTTGGGTAGGGACCGTCTCTATATGTTGCTGACTTGTACTTCCCAAGCGCTTAGTACAGTGCTCTGCACACAGTAAGTGCTCAATAAATACGATTGAATGAATGAATAGGAAGGCCCTAGTTACCTAATAATAATCACACTAATGATAATGGTGGTATTTGTTAAGAGCTTTCTATGTGCCAGGCCCCATACTAAGTGCTGGGGTGGATGCAAGCAAATTGGGTTAGACACAGTCCCTGTCCCATGTGGGGCTCACAATCTTAATCCCCATTTTACAGATGAGGTAACTGAGGCCCAGGGAAGTGAAGTGACCTGCCCAAGGTCACACAGCCGGCAAGTGGCCGAGATGGGATTAGAACCCATCTCCTTCTGACCCTCCAGGGCTGTGCTCTATCCACTAATAATGATAATAATAATTGTGGTACTTGTTAAGTGTTTACTATGTGCCAAGCACTGTTCTAAGCACTGGGGTAGAAACAAGTTAATCAGGTTGGACATAGCCCATGTACCATATAGGGCTCACAGTCTTCTTCCCCATTTTACAGATGAGGTAACAGGCACAGAGAAGTGAAGTGAGTTGCCCAATGTCACACAGCAGACATGTGGTGGAATTGGAATAAGATTCCATGTCCTTCTGATTCCCAGGCCTGTGCTCTATCCACTGTGCTACACAGCACTAGGTCATGCTGCTTCTCTATCTTTGATTTTATCAGCCAAGTCTCCAAAAACCAGTGGCCAGGTGGCCGCTCATCCTCTTTCACAATGGTAATATGATTTTTTAGCTGCTCTGGGCTGGTCTGGAATGGATATGAAACTGGATAACTTATGTCTGCTATTTTTGTTGTCAGTGGCCAGCCTTCCTCCACTACATCTCCCCCCATCAGATTTCACTGATGGGACACAGTGCCTGAGTTCACCCAGACTTAGGAGAGGGAATGTAACAGATTTAGAACAAGGGGGAAAATCATGGAGTCCTTCTCTTCAGAAAGAGCCTAGGATTTGGCCATAATCACGCATACTTATATCAAAATGATATTCCTATGATTACATCACATTATGCAACATGCCAGAATGTAGCATGTGACATCACATCACCTTCTTGGGTCCTGTATTTTTGTAGTGCCATCACAGGCCACGCCTGCTACCTATTCCATTTGCTCCTTGGGCCACCCAACAGTTTTATCTGGAAAGATATGTCAGTTTCATAACTGCTTCCTTCTCACATGTGTGTGTGGATAGATAATTCCTCCCTTGGTATAACAATCAAAAAAGATGATTAAGACATCATAACATCCCTTTAAAAGATGTTTCTGTGAATGATATCAGGTGAGAATAAAGCCCGATGTCTTATTTACTAGAAAAACCCTATGAGGGAAAATTGACCATTTCAAACTCATTTTCACAGTGCAGACATTCTGACAGCAGAAAAGGCCAAGTCAATTTCCACGGGAACCGTTCATATGAATCAGAATTTGGAATCAGCATAATATGTTTTATTTTGGTCTTAAAGTTTTAGCCATATCAAATATTTAACTTTATTTTCATCCTTGATCACCTTCCACGTAGTGCTGGCTGGGGTGACAATGATTAGAATGTATGGCAATGAGGATACACAATGTTAGGCTGTGTTATTTCTAAAGTGACCCTCAGCCATGTTTTGGAGGAGGAGCTGAGGGAAGTGAGGGATAGGAAGAGGTAAAAGCCTCCCTAGCAAGTCTACATCTTTGCCAATTTTTCAGTGCTGTTAAAATAATTTCTCAATGTGGGCAGGGAATGTGTCTACCATCTCTATAATAATGTATTCTCCCAAGCATTTAGTACAATGCTCTGAACAAAGTGCTCAATAAATATGATTGATTGATTTCTGAATCTAATAAACTGATAATCCCTAGTTTATTTTTGTTTTTTTTCTGGTGGACTTTGAGGATAAGGTGATAACAGTTTTACTTAATCTGTTTGCCCTGTTTGGAAATAATTTACAGATTTCTCCCCTTTCAGAGTGTAAGCTCCATTTGGGCAGGGAAGAGGTTTTGTTCTCTATTGTATTTTCTCATGTGCACTTAGTGAACCCTCAAACACCACTATATGACTACTATGAAGAACCGATTCCTATATTTCTCAGGGATCTGTGTGTATCACATTCCTATTGGTTATATCTCTGAGATTGGGGGAGATATTTTGTGAGATATTTTTCCTGGCACACCACCGATCACCCAGAGAGGAAATGTTAGGGAGAAATGGATCAGTCAGTCAATCAATTGTATTTATTGAGCACTTACTATGTGCAGAGTACTGTACTAAGCACTTGGGAGAGTAGAATACAACAAAATTAGCCGAAACTTTCCTTGTCCCAAAGCAAGGTTGGGAACCTTCAGAACAAAGAGCAAAGTGGGCTCCCGGCTCCCAAATGGTTCAGATATTGTCCAGATTGCAATGTCTGTATTATTCAGATAGAGCATTGTGCATAATAAGGAAACTACAAATGGAGAAAGACTCATGAGTCTAAATCTACACCCTCTTTTAGTATCACACTTAAGCCACCCTCAAGACATGAACAGCCTTCTACGTTCAAAGGACTCAGGATCCAGCCACTGCCTAATACAGAAACTGTCTTAGATGGGAAACAAAGGCTGTATTTGGAAAGGGAGGGGCTCCAGAGAGAGGAAGTAAAACTATGGATTGGACTAGTCAACTCATTCACCATGCTCCCCATTTCTTCCCATACCTTCCTTCTTTGTTGTTTTCTGTTATAAATGGCCAAATGAATGGGTGACTAATGCATTTTCAGTTTGTAACATTAACTTGGTTCCTTTTGAACAGATAGGTTTGGGAGAGACTTGCCCTTCTTGTGACTTCATTGATGGATCTGTTATGAGCCTCAGAAGATTCCCAAACCTGGAGATTCTGTGGAGATGGGGCACAACCATCAAGGCCTGCAGGGATTACAGAAAATTCTTCCCTGAACCAGAAAACTCCAACCCAATCCAGATTACCAGTCAATGGTAATCAGACCATCCAGTCCTCTCTGAGATCTTGTAACAGCAGATGAGCGGAGGACAGTTCTGAAGGCTAATAATTATGAACCCCCCCATCTCCTCCCCTCGCCTCAACCTCCCCTTTCTTCATCTTCTTTCCCTTCGATTCTCTTTCTTCCCATCTACCTTCCTGCCCAATCATCCCAAATTGATAAAATCAGAATAAGATGGATATATAGGTGTTTATGAAGGAGTGCAAAAAAAATAGCCGAAAAGCGAAATGGTCAAGTGAATAGAGAACAGAACTGAGAGTCAGAAGATGTAGGTACTAATCCAGGCTCCTCTATTTTACTACTGAGTGATCTTGGGCTAGTCACTTAATGTCTCTGTGCCTCAGTTTCCTTATCAGTAAAATGGGGACCCATTCTTCCTCCCACATAGGCAATGAGCCCAGTGAGGCCAGGAATTTAGTACGACCTGTGTACATTGTTTCTATCCTAGAGTTTAGGACATAGGTTGGCACATAGCAATAGCTTAACGAATACCACTGTTATTATATTCGAGACATAGCTCAAATAGGGTTGAGGCTGACCAACTGCTAAATTGACAGAAAAGTTTAAGAAATATCAAATTAATCAATCAATTGTGTTTATTGAGCTCTTTTTACATGCAGAACACTGTACTAAGTTCTTGGGAGAATACAGTACAACAGGTTCCCTGACCTCAGTGAGTTTACAGTCTAAATGGGGAGACAAACACTAATGCAATTGAATAATAATAATAATGGCATTTATTAAGTGCTTACTACATGCAAAGCACTGTTCTAAGTGCTGGGGAGGTTACAAGGTGATCAGGTTGTCCAACGGGGGGCTCACAGCCTTAATCCCCATTTTACAGAAGAGGTAATTGAGACACAGAGAAGTTCAGTGACTTGCCCAAAGTCACACAGCTGACAATTGGCAGAGCTGGGATTTGAACCCGTGACCTCTGACTCCAAAGCCCGTGCTCTTTCCACTGAGACATGCTACTTCTCTACTGTAATACTGCTGCTTATGTACATCTGTATTACAGATGTACCTAAATGCTATAGGGATGAGGGAGGGGCAAATAAATTGCAAAGATGATGTAAAAGGGAGTGGGATAGAAGGAAATCAGGGTTTAGTTGGGGACAACTTCTTGAAAGCAATGTGCTTTTACTAGGGTTTTGAAGATGGGGAGAGTGATCATCTAATGGATATGAAAAGAGAGGGAGTTTCAGGCCAGAAGTAGGATGTGGGAGAGGGGTCAGCAGTAAAATAGACAACACTGAAGTACAGTGAGTAAGCTAGCATTAGAGGAGTGAAGCATGTGGGCTGCATTGTAATAGGAAAGAAGCGAGGTAATGAGGAAAAGGGCAAGGTAATAGAGTGCTTTAAAGCCAATGGTAAGGAGTTTGAGGTGAAGGTGCAGAGATGGAGAGAGATCAGGGCTGGAGATGTAGATTTGGGACTCAGTCAATCCTTCATTTAGAGATAGTACTTGAAGCCATGGGAGTGAATAAATTCTCCAAGGGAGTCAGACCCAGAACTGAGCATTGAAGGACACGCACAGTTAGGGGGTGGGAGACAGAGAAGGATCCCAGAAGAAAGACTGAGAATGATAATTACAGAGAGATAAGAGGAAAACCAGGAGAGGAGAGTGTCAGTGAAGCCAAGGCTGAATGATGTTTCTGGGAGAAGGGGTTGGTAAACAGTGTCAAAGGCAGCTAAGAAGTCAAAGGGGATTAGGATGGAATAGATGCCATTGTATTTGGCAAGAAGGAGATGATTGGTGACCTTTTTAAAATTCATGGTATTTGTTAAGTGCTTACTATGTGCCAGGCATTGTGCTAAGTGTTGGGGCACCACACTAAGTGACCTTGAAAGGGCAGTTTCTGTCGAGTGAAGGGGTGGAAGCCAGATTAGAGAGGGTCAAGGAGAGAATTGGAGGACGGGAATTGGAGGCACTGGATGTAGACAATTCATTCAAGGAATTTGGAAAGGAATGATAGGAGGGAGATTGGGTGATAACTGGAGGTAGCTGTGAGGTTAAGGGAGGGTGTTTTTATGACAGCAGAGACACGAGCATGTTTGAAAGAAGAGGGGGGGAAAAGCCATTGGAGTGAACAACTGAAAAAGATGGTCAGGGAGGGAAGATGGGAGGGGGGCAAGCACTTTGGTAACATGTGAAGGGATGGGGTTGGAATCGCAGGTGGAAGTGGAAGCCCTGGAGATGGAGGCCATCACATAAAATGTAGATGAATAAACTCAGAAGAGTAGCATATATAGGTATTTACCTCTCAGGGGGAAAAAATGAAGTAGAACAACAGGAATTTACAGGAGACAGGAAAAGAATGGTGGTCCTCTCTCCTCATAAGATGCTTCATTCACAGTTATCTCACATCCATCTCTAGATTTACCCTGAAACTACATCCCAGGCCTCAATTAAAATTTAGCTTGGAGGAGTTCATCACACCTCATGTTGTATTTCATTATGGCTGAGTTTTATTGCAGTGTCCAATGATAGTGCTTTCAATAAATCCATAATTAAAATATATTCCGAGTAAGATTATTGCAAGACTTCATTTGTATTCCAATTAACATTTCGCATTTTGCTCTTGGATCTTCCATTACAAATAGGTTGTCAAACTAAATGAGGTGGCAAGTTATCTATATTTAGCAACTTATAATTTTAATTCATGCTTTCCTGGTGAAAAACATGAACAATCACCATCACCACAGTCAGTAGCCAAGAAGAATGAAGCAATATAAAAATCCCCAATAGCAATCATCAATCTTCCTCGACAAAAATCCTCTGCCCTCATTTCCCTTACAGATGAGAAAGTAAGCATTTTGAAGCTGAATGGGCCTGGGAACTAATCTATCTGCCAAGACTGTATTTGGAATGTATAAAGTTGATTTCATAAACTTAGACAATAAACTGGGATTTGTAGGTGAATTTTTAAGTACTAGGAATATTGAATGTATTTAGAATATTTAAATGATTTATAGTTGAGTTATTATGATCATTAAAGAAAAATACATCTGGGACAACTGTGGGTTGAGGGGGCTCTCCATATTTATAAGTGGATGTTTCAGGTTAGGAATCTGTGGCTCTTGTTCACTGTACAGAAAGTCTCAGGACCAACAGATGATTTTTTCCTTTCACTTTCATAGGCACTAACTAGACCTGTGATTTTGAATTTTCCATGCTTTATTTCACCACAGGGGAAATGAGGATGGCAGCACTCATTGCTGTGATAAAGAGCTGTGAGATCCTTGATGAGGAAGATTGAGTGGGCACCTGAGAAAGGGAGAGGGGTGGGTGACCTTCTCAAAGCAAAGTTAAGGTATGGGGACCAAATCTAATGGGAAATTCCCTGAACAGGCAGATCACTCTCAATTCTTCTTTCTAGTGGATGTGCATGTCTTCGGGACACCACATCTTGAAATACCTGGTTAGGAGCCCAGAACTGTGACAATGGAGGATCTGAGCTCCTCGTGTCGTCTGTAATCTCTTTGTGGGCAGGGATTGTGTCTACCTATTCTTTAGCATTGTACTTTCTGAAGCACTTAGTACAGAGCTCTGCTCACGGTAAGTGCTCAACATATACTTTGGATTGGTTGATTTGTTTGGATAATTCAGGCCAAGTCCTGCTTTTCTTCTCAGTGAAAATTTTTGTAAAACCTGAATTAACTGAGAAGCAGCGTGGCTCAGTGGAAAGAGCACGGGCTTTGGAGTCAGAGGTCATGGGTTCAAATCCTAGCTCTGCCAATTGTCAGCTGTGTGACTTTGGGCAAGTCACTTAACTTCTCTGTGCCTCAGTTACCTCATCTGTAAAATGGGGATTAAAGACTGTGAGCCCCCCGTGGAACAACCTGATCACCTTATAACCTCTCCAGCACTTAGAACAGTTCTTTGCACATAGTAAGTGCTTAATAAATGTCATCATCATTATTATTATTATTAACTGAATATGTGTGTGTGTGTGTGTGTGTGTGTGTGTGTGTGTGTGTGTGTGTGTGTGTGTGTGTATGAGAGAGCAAAAACTCCTCACTCTCAGCTTCAAGGCTGTCCATCACCTCGCCCCCTCCTACCTCACCTCCCTTCTCTCCTTCTACAGCCCAGCCCGTACACTTCGCTCCTCTGCTGCTAACTGCCTCACTGTGCCTCCTTCTCGCTTGTCCCGTCATCGACCCCTGGCCCACCTCCTTCCCCTGTTCTGGAACGCCCTCCCTCCACACATCTGTTAAGCTAGCTCTCTTCCTCCCTTCAAAGCCCTACTGAGAGCTCAAGTCCTCCAGGAGGCCTTCCCTGACTGAGCCCCCCCTTTTTCCTCTCCTCCTCCCCATCACCCCCCTGCCCTACCCCCTTCCCCTCCCCATAGCACCTGCATATATTTGTACATTACTCTATTTTATTTGTACATATTTACTATATTTATCTTATTAATGAATGTGTATATAGCTATAATTCTATTCATTGTGATGGCATTGACACCTATCTACTGGTTTTTGTTTTTTTTGTCTGTCTCCCCCTTTCTAAACTGTGAACCTATTGTTGGGTAGGGACCGTCACTCTATGTACCCGATTTGTACTCCCCAAGAGCTTAGTACAGTGCTTTGCACACAGTAAGCGCTCAATAAATACAAGAGAGAGAGAGAGAGAGAGAGAGAGAGAGAGAGAGAGAGAGAGAGAGAGAGAGAGAGAGAGAGAGAGAGAGAGAGAGAGAGAGAGAGAGAGAGAGCGCGCTTTATTTTGGAAAAAAAAACACTAGCAGTTTGGGATCCTCTCCCCCTGCAAGTGGGTCAGGCTGAAAACACCTCAAGAGTGGCTCAATTTCCTGGCAGAAGAAGGGCTATTTAACAACCACAGAACTTTGGGACTACAAAATAAGCAGTGACTTTCAGAAGCTTGACTGAATGAACTCATCTCCTTATTTCCTATTCAGCCACTAAAGCCTATACCTAAAGAATGCAAATGCAAAGCAACAGACAATATGGCACCAGACAGAACAGAACCTAAAATCTCAATTCAACTGGAGGGTGCTAAATTCAGGAAATCCAGGGAATGACGCATTTCTGGGGAAGGGTACCATCTTCAATTGTTTCTGCATTCCTTCCATTCATCATAAGCATCCACATTCATTAACATTCATTAAGAACCCATGCCTGTGTGCAGCATTCCTGGACACTACAAAGCCTTTGAAGGACTTTGTCCTACAGTAGGTTTTGTTACAATGTTTAGGACAAAGGAAGAAGACTGAGGCTTAAAGGTAATTATTCGATTTGCAAAATAACAGCCACTCAAATAGCTGGAATTTGGGTCTCTAGATCCGCAGGCCATGCAAAAGCTATCTGCAGATTTTTCTCCTGGAGGCTATTCATCCTAGGGAGCTAGGAGACAGTGTGGCTTAGTGGAAAGAACACAGGCCTGGGAGTTAGAAGATTCATTCATTTATTCAATCATTTATTTCTGAGTTCCAATTTTGGCTCTTACATTTATCTGCTTTATCAGGGAAGCAGCGTGGTTTGGTGGAAAGAGCCCAGGCTTGGTAGTCAGAGGTCATGGGTTCTAATCCCGGCTCTTCCACTTGTCAGCTGTGAGACTTTGGGCAAGTCACTTAACTTCTCTGTGCCTCAGTTAACTCATCTGTAAAATGAGGAGTAAGACTGTGAGCCCCATGTGAGACAACATGATAACCTTGTATCTATCCCAGCACTTAGAACACTGCTCGGGACATAGTAAGTGCTTAACAAATACCATAATTAGCATTATTATTATTAGTATTATCTGCTGTGTGACCTGGGGAAAGTCACTTAACTTCTCTGGGCTTCAATTTCCCCAACTGTAAAATGGAGATTCAGTACCCATTCATGCCCCTACTTAAATTATGAGCCCCATGTTGGACAGAGACTGTGATGGACCCAATTAACTTGTATCTACCCCAGTGCTTAAAACGGTACTTGGTACATAGTCAGCTCTTGGTGCATAGTAAGCACTTAACAATATGATTAACAAAAAGTCAAAGCTAGTGTTCCTCACTACCTGGAGGCAACTTGGAAACAACCAATGATGGGGTTTTACTAAAGGAAACCTAGGCTCCATTAAAGTATCCTATTCTTGTCCTGATGGTGTCCCTCAGAATAGTTTAGGGACTGTTGTCTTTGAAAAGATCGCCTCTGATTACTACACACTATAAAATCACTTTGTGAATATAATCAGGAGCTGCATGCATTCCTCAAAGCACTCCACCATATCAGCAATTTTTCCTAGGGAAAATTTAAAGGAAAATGAATGGATGCATTTACTACCTGTGACTATCAGTCATAGCTGTCCATAAATATGGAGTCAGGAAAAGAAAAAAAAAAAGAAAGAAGTTCCTCAAAAAAGAAAACTAGTATTTTGGGTCAGGAAGCCATTTGAAAAGCAGCATGGCATAATGGATAGAGCAAGCGTCTGAGAGTCAAAAGGTCATTGGTTCTAATCCTGGCTCCACCTCTTATCCGCTATGTGATCTTGGGCAAGTCACTTCACTTCTTTGTGCCCCAGTTACCCCATCTGTAAAATGGGGACTAAGACTGCAAGCCCTATGTGGGACAGGGACTGTGTCCAACCTGATTTGCTTGTATCCACCCCAGTGCTTAGTACAGTGCCTGGCACATAGTAAGTGCTTAAGCACCATGATTAGTATTATTAATTACTATTATTGAAGTACAGCAGAGCTTGTTAACACATTCCCTGACCACAGTGAGCTTTACAGCCTTGAGTGATAAGACATTGTCATCATCTTGATTTTGAATGCTAATTCTTTGAAAGTGTCTCCCTGCATTTGTAACTAACCTTTCATTTATTTCCCTGCTACTCCATCAAGAAAAATAAATAAATAACTGTGGTATTTTCCAAGCACACTCTATGTGCCAACCACTGCAACAGGTGTTGGGGCAGATAAAAGGCCTGTTCATTCATTCAATCGTATTGAGCGCTTACTGTGTGCAGAGCACTGTACTAAGTGCTTGGGAAGTACAAGTTGGCAGTACATAGAGATGGTCCCTACCCAACAGTGGGCTCACATTCTAGAAGGTGGAGACAGAGAACAAAACAAAAAACATATTAACAAAATAAAATAAATAGAATAAATATGTACAAATAAAATAAATAAATGAATAGAGTAATAAATATGTACAAACATATATACATATATACAGGTGCTGTGGGGAGGGGAAGGAGGTAAGGCAGGGGGATTCTCCTGCACGGAATGTTAGCCTGATAAAGGTCTGACCTGCATAACACTGATTCTACCCAATCCTTACTGCAGTGCTTGGCCCAGAGTGAACGTGTAAATGCCATCAGTATTTATTATTCAGCTGCAAGCTATAAAAGTATGGAAGAACACAAAGCCTTATTGTAGGGACATAGGAAGCATTTGGGAGTAGTGGGAAAGACAGGAAGCCTTTAGGAACTGCGTAAGCTAGGGCAAGATGGTTTGAATCAGAGGTTTGCATGTCTCCTTAATCAGAAAATGCTATATATTATTTGTACTGCATTATGAAAGTCTTGTTTACTATAGCCAGGGCTGAAATTTTTTACTGGAGTTGGGAAAAAAGATCATCTGTACTCTCCCAATGAGGCCCACCCTGATTCACATTATCAATTGATCATCTGTCTTGTTAAAGTCAGTGGGGCCCTGAGAGACCACCTGCCCCAGGCTTAGGTTTTAAGGTGCATGGCAAGATGGCTAACGTTGCAAACTAGAAAAGGAGAAAAAACTTTAAAAAAAAGTCCTCAGATAGGAAAAGCAGCATGGCCTAATGAAAAGAGCACGGGCCTGGGAGTTGGAGGACCTGGGTTCTAACCCTGCTCTGCCAGTTGCTTGCTGTGTGACCTTGGACAAGTCAACTTCCCTGAGCTTCAGCTTCCTCAATTATGAAATAATAAATTGTGGCATTTGTTAAGCACTTTTTATATACCAGGCACTGTTCTAAGCACTGGGGTTGGACACAGTTCCTGTCCTACATGGGGCTCACACTCTTAATCCCCATTTTATACCTGAGATGTCTGAGGCACTGTAAAATAGGGAAGACATTTCTCCCTCCTACTTAGACTGTGAGCCTCAAGTGGAAAAGGGATTTTCCTATCTAATCTACATGTATCTACCCCAGTGCTTAGAATAGCGTTTGACACGGTAAGCATTGTCCCAGGACTTAGAACAGTGCTTTGCACATAGTAAGTGCTTAACAAATGGCATTATTATTATTATTAAAGCACTGTAAAGATACCTGTCTGGGTCATGTAAAATCTCAAAATAAATCAACTGCAGGAGTAGCATGTCCTAATGGAAAGACCACAAGCCTGGTAGTTGGAGGACTTGGCTTCTAATCCCATCTCTATCACTTGCCTGCTGTATGATCTTGGGCAAGTCATAGCTTTGCTATGCTTCAGTCTTATCTAAAAAATGGGGATGAAATAACCATCTCCTTCCCCACTAGACAGAGAGCCCCTGATTATCTTGTATCTTCCCCAGCACTTAGTAGAGTGCTTGGCACATGGTAAATGATTAAACAAACAAACTTTTCATTATTAAGAAGAATAGGGGAAACATGGATTGAATGGTTTTGTAGACAAATGATCAGGGTAGCAGAATGAACTATGGACTGAAGTGGGGAGAGCTAGAAGGCAGGGAGGTCAGCAAGGAGGTTGATGCATGAGTCAAGGCAGGATAGGATAAGGGAAGTACAATAGGATAGCATAGGATAAGATCAATGTGGCAGCAATTTAGATGGAGAGAAAAGGCCAGAATTTAGTGATATCGTGAAGACTGAGCTGTCAGGATTTGGTGACAGATTTAATATTCATTCAATCATATTTATTGAACGCTTACTGTGTGCAGAGCATTGCACTAAGTGCTTGGGAAGTACAAGTCGGCAACATATAGAGCCAACAACTGGCTCACAGTCTAGAAGGGAGAGACAGACAACAAAAAACCTGTAGACAGGTGTCAAAATCGTCAGAACAAATAGAATTATAGCTATATACACATCATTAACAAAATAAATAGAATAGTAAATATGTACAAGTAACTAGAGTAATAAATCTGTACAAATATATACAAGTGCTGTGGGGAGGGGCAGGAGGTAGGGCAGGAGGGATGGCGAGAAGGAGAGAAAAAAGGGGGCTCAGTCTGGGAAGGCCTCCTGGAGGAAGTGAGCTCTCAGTAGGGCTTTGAAGGGAGGAAGAGAGCTAGTTTGGCGGATGTGCTGAGGGAGGGCATTCAAGGACAGGGGAAGGACGTGGGCCGGGGATAGATGGTGGGACAGGCGAGAACGAGGCACAGTGAGGAGGTTAGAAGCAGAGGAGCGGAGGGTGCAGGCTAGGCTGTAGAAGGAGAGAAGGGAGGTGAGGTAGGAGGGGGCGAGGTGATGGACAGCCTTGAAGCCAAGAGTGAGGAGTTTTTGCTTGATTTGTAGGTAGATGGGCAGCCACTGGAGATTTTTGAGGAGGGGAGTAACATGCCCAGAGCGTTTCTGTACAAAGATAATCCAGGCAACAGAGTGAAGTATAGACTGAAGCAGGGAGAGACAGGAGGATGGGAGATCAGAGAGGAGGCTGATTTAGTAATCCAGTCTGGATAGGATGAGAGATTGAACAAGAAATACGGTTGAATATGTTGACAATGAGAGAGATCAGTTGAGGATAATGCCAAGGTTAAAAGCATTGCTCAGGTGGTGGGTTGAGGGAACTAGGTGAGTACATCTCCTCGAAGAGGCCTTCCCAGACCAAGCCCCACTTTTCCTCATCTCCCACTCCCTTCTACATCACCCTGACTTGCTCCCTTTGCTCTTCCCCCGCTTCCAGCCCCACAGCACTTATGTGTATATCTAAAATTTTATTATATTGTTGTCTGTTTATTTGTATTGATGTCTGTCTCCCCTCCTCTAGACTATAAGCTCAGTGTGGGCAGGAATTGTCCTGGTTTATTGTTGTACTGTACTTTCCCAAGCAGTTATTACAGTGGTTTGCACACAGTAAATGCTTGATGTGACTGAATGAATGAATCAATGAAGCTCAGGGAGCAGGCTGGCTGGTACAGGGGGAATGATATATTGTATCAGATTGAGCTCCCTTTTTCCTCTTCTCCTCCCCATCCCCCCAGCCCTATCTCCTTCCCCTCCCTACACCACCTGCATATAAGTTTGTACAGATCTATTACTCTATTTATTTTACTTGTACATATTTACTATTCTATTTTGTTAATGATGTGCATCTAGCTTTACTTCTATTTGTTCTGATGACTTGACACCTGTCCACATGTTTTGTTTTGTTGTCGGTCTCCCCCTTCTAGACTGTGAGACCGCTGTTGGGTAGGGACTGTCTCTTTATGTTGCCAACTTGTACTTCCCAAGTGTTTAGTACAGTGCTCTGCACACAGTAAGAACTCAATAAATATGATTGAATGAATGAATAGTATTGGTCTTGGGGACTGGAGCAGCTGGCTGGTTGTTCTACTGTACCTGCAAAGACGGGAGTAGACCAAATCTTCTCAAGGTATACACAGTAATAGCACCTTTATTACTGAGGTGGTGGGAGAAGGCTAATCCCTGGAATCCCGAGTATTCAGAATAAATTCACGATTGCTGCCACTGGTTTATACAGGTACTCAGTGATGAGTAGGTAGGTGGTCAGTGGGAGGTAAAAGTTTCTGTCAGGAAGGTAGTTTGTAGTGACAGTGCTGTGTGCCTTGCACCCATAACTAGGTGTAACAGTTTAACTTTTTCCTAAAGTCACCTGTCTGTCCAAATCTATGTGAACAGTATAATGATTTTTTTGTAAGAAAATGTAGTGGACATTTTTATCATTGGTTTCAAAAGTGCTGAGCTTCAAAGCACCTGGAGAGAAAAACTAGGCGAGGTGTGTGCTTCCCATCTTCCAAAGCTAAACCTCCCCTGCACAACCAGGATTAACCACCCACCCTGGGGAAGGAGATGAGGGTGGTGACTCAGTTTCTCTTTCTGCTTGCTAATTGAATTTGAGCTCACATGGCTGGGTTCAAAGGCACTCAGTCTCATGGGGTGGTGGAAAAATGATTGGGGTGGCAGAACTCCACATATCTAGGGCTAGACTCCATCCTTTCCTCTCCATCAAAACAGCTATTGTGTTGGCTCAGGTGCTTTTCACATCTCAGTCTCCTGGCTCATCTTCCTGCTCTCTGTCCTCTCCAGTCCGTTCTTAACTCTGCTGCTCAAATCATTTTTCACAGACATCATTCTAATCACTTATCTCCATTTCTTACAACCTCCTAAGGTTGCAGTTTGCCCATCCAACTCCACATTGAGCAGAAACTATTAGCTATAAGACACTCAACCAGCTCTGCCCTTCCCACTTTACCTCTCTAATCCTCAAGTACAACCCAGCTCACACATTTCACTTCTCTAATAATAATAATAATGATGATGGCATTTATTAAGTGCTTACTAAGTGCAAAGCACTGTTTTAAGCACTGGAGAGGATACAAGGTGATCTGGTTGTCCCACTTGGAGCTCACAGTCTTAATCCCCATTCTACAGAGGAGGGAACTGAGGAACAGAGAAGTTAAGTGACTTGCCCAAAGTCACACAGCTGACAATTGGTGGAGCTGGGATTTGAATCCATGACCTCTGATTCCAAAGCCTGGGCTCTTTCCATTGAGCCACACTGCTTCTCTAATGTGATCCTACTCATTGTATCTTGATCTTGTCAATCTTGTTACTGGGTCCTTGTCCGTGTCCTTCCTCTGGCCTGGAACTCTTCCCCCTTTCATATTTGACAGACCACAATTCTTCCCTACTTTCAAAACCCTCTTAAAATAAAATCTCCAAGAGGCCTTCCCTAATTGAGCCCTCATTTCTCCTACACATCCTCCCTATACATTACCCATGCACTTGGCTGTAGCGTGGTTCAGTGGAAAGAGCACGAGCTTGGGAGTCAGAGGTCATGGGTTCAAATCTCGGCTCCATCACTTATCAGCATGTGGCTTTGGGCAAGTCACTCAACTTCTCTGTGCCTCAGTGACCTCATCTGTAAAATGGGGATTAATGATAACAGTAATAATGATGGCATTTATTAAGCACTTACTATGTGCAAAGCACTGTTCTATGTGCTGGGGAGGTTACAAGGTGATCAGATTGTCCCACTGGGGGCTCACAGTCTTAATCCCCATTTTACAGATGAGATAACTGAGGCACAGAGAAGTGAAGTGAATTGCCCAAAGTCACACAGCTGACAATTGGCAGAGCAGGGATTTGAACCCATGACCTCTGACTCCAAAGCCCGTGCTCTTTCCACTTAGCCAAGCTGCTTCTCTGAGCCACATGAGCCCCACGTGGGACAACCTGATTACCTTGTATCTACCCCAGTGCTTAGAACAGTGCTTCTGTTCTATGCACATAGTAAGCGCATAATAATGATAATAATAATAATAGTAATAATGATAGCATTTATTAAGTGCTTACTATGTGCCAAGCACTGTTCTAAGTGTTCCACTGATCCACACTGCTTAACAAATGCCATTATTATTATTACTATTATCCCTTAAGCCCATTGATACTCAGCCCATGGCATTTCCTTATAGTCTCCCATTCCCCCTATCTGTAATTTATTTTAATGTCTATTTATCCCTGTAGACTGTAAGCTCCTTAACTCTACAAACCCTCTTGCATTTTACTATCCCAAGTACAATGCTTAGTACAATTCTCTGTACACAGTAAGGACTCAATAAATACCATTAATTGATTGACTACAGCAAATAGGAACTCCTGGCCACTGGCTTTAAGGCACCCAATCAGTTCCTTGGCTTTTACTTATCCATTCTCCTCTCCCAGTGCACCTAAGATAGCACTCTTTGCTCATTTCAAATTGACCTTTTCACCATGCCTCATTCTTGTCTCTCCTGCTTCTCATCTCTCACTGGTGCTCTCCCTTTTGCCTAAGACCCCAGGCCCCTTCACAATCAACAGACCACAGCTCTCCCTATCTTCAAAAGCCCTTATGAATTAACATTTTCCCAAATGCCTTTCCTGATTTCTCATCTCTCCACTTTGCATTTCCATCAACTGGCACATCTGCACTTATGTCACCTGTTTTTAGATACTCATTCACCCTAATCTACCCATTAGTGTTAATACGTACATATCTTTATCAGTCAATCAATGGTAGGAGTGCTTATTATGTGCAGAGCACTGTACTAAGCATTAGGGGAGTACAATAGAACAAAGTTAACAGGCAAACTCCCTGTCCCCTATTTTCTTTCTGTAATTTATTTAGGTGCCTGTCTCCCCTTACTAGATTGTAAAATCTTTGAGGGCAGGGATCATACTCAGTAATTCTGTTAAATTCTCTCAAATTCTTAATACAATACTCAACTTTGCACCCAGTATTGATTGGTGTCAAAGCGATACTGGACTGAATGGCATTATTTTGTGTCAGTAATAACTGTGGTGCTTATTAAGATCCTATACTATGTGCCAAGCACTGGTAATTGATCAGTCAATCATACTTACTGAGTGCAGAACTCTGTAGTAAGAACATGGGAGAGTATAACAGAGTTGGTAGATATGTTCCCTGTTCACAACAAGCTTGCAGTCTAGAGACTGTTCTAAGCACTGGGGGAAGAAACAACATAATCAAGACCCACAAGGGGCTTAGAGTCTAAGTAGGATGGAGAACAGATATTGGATGCCCATTTTGAAGATGAGGGAACTGAGGCATATCTAAATTAAGTGACTTGCCCTAGGTCGCACAAGTCACACAAGTAGGCAGTCAGCAGAGTTAGACTTAGAACCCAAGTCCTCTGCTCTCCAGGTCTGTGCTCTTTCCATTGAGCCACCCTACTTCATCACTCATCACTCTCCCCATGACTGCCAATTCCCCATTCCTTTTCCCTTTGTCCCTTACCATTATTATCTCTTTATAGTTTGGTCAATCCTGGTTAAGGTCACACCCATTCTCTTTCCCATCAGTTCTAAAACTTGATCATATAACTCATTCTGAAAAGATATTCAAAGGGGAAAAATGATAAAGAAATATGTTGCCATGTTGTTACATACAAATAACTATCCTTACTCCTTTATGATAAATACCTAAAACCCATTCATGAAGATTACCATACCTGTCAGGAGAGTCAATTTTAGAAGCCAAAGAGAGTCCGCAGGTAAGGAGACATTGGAGATTAATCCTGGGGAAATGTTCATCAATGACTTGGAAAACAGAGGCTCTTCTGATATGTCAAGAAGAAGAATTTGAAACCAATGAATTCTACAGGATGGAATTTTAAATCCAGGTATCTTGTGGTCTCCAGTATCTCAAGGACTCTGTCCTTTCACCCGTGGAAAACAGCAGAGAGGAAAGAATGATGATCTGGTATTTCCCCATTTTACAAGGGTGGATTAGCTATTAAACACTAATAGGTTGACAAACCATTTATAGGCAGCCAAACCCAGATAGGATCTTCTCTCAATTACCCAGGATTGAGTTAACCTGCTTGCGAATTGACCACATTCACTGGGCTTTTCTCTATGAGAGGAAGGACTATGGGAGGGAGAGAGGGAGAGTCAAGCAGAGGCATATCCATTCCATTCCTAGCTTGGGCAGTGGCTAGGGAGTGGAAGGCAATCTGCTGCAGCCAAGCCCAGATAGAATCTTCTCTCAATTACCCAGGATTGAGTTAACCTGCTTGCTAATTGACCACATTCACTGGGCTTTTCTCTTTCATTTACAGCTTTCTAGTTTTTGACCATTTCACTCAACATCCTCAAGGAGGAATAAGAGAACCAGAAATGACCCCACTCAATTTTGTTCAGGGTGCACAGGTTTTCAGAATAACAGGGAGGGGAGCATGGAGTTTGAGAACTCAAAAAGCAAATCTGGGTTGTCTAAAGCTTCCCATCACCCATATTTTACAATCAGCTGTAGTAAAACAGCCTAGCTGGAATATTCATTAGGATTACTTAGTGGTGAGAAATCAAAAGGTTGTTTCTCCATAAAAGCAATTAAAAACATGTGTGATTTTAAAACTGTCCTATAATACTCTCTGTATGAGCAAGCATGAGAGTAACCAGTGTAGAGTGGCTCAGTGGAAAGATCACAGGCTTGGGAGTCAGAGGTCATGGGTTCTAATCCTGACTCCCCCATGTGTCTGCTGTGTGCCCTTGGTCAAGTCACTTAACTTCTCTGAGCCTCAGTTACCTCATCTGTAAAATGGGGATTAAGACTGTGAGCCCCATGTGGGACAATGTGATCACCTTGTATCCCCCCTAGCACTTAGAACAGTGCTTTGCACATGGTAAGTGCTGAACAAATGCCATCATTATTATTAAATAAGTGCAGGTAGACCTGCTCCCCTCTCAGGGTTGCACCTGGAGAGTTTACAGCATGCTACCAGTCTCGACTATGGGAGGGAGAGTCAAGCAGAGACATATACGTTCTATTCCCAGTTTGGGCAGTGTGGCTAGGGAGTGGAAGGCAATCAGCTACAAGTCAAAACTCACCAGTGCTGGGCAGCAGTAGCATGGGAGAGAGGTGAGGGCAGAGACTCAAGTTTACTGCACGGAAGGGGACAATGGAAAACCACTTCTGTATTTTAAACAAGAAAACTCTACGGATATACTACCAGAATGATTACAGATGGAGATGGGGCAATCTGGGAAAGATGTGTCTGTGGTGTTGCTGTCGGTTGGTGATGACTGGATGGCAGAAGACAAGACAAGACTCGCTTCCTGGTGTTTAGACTTCAATTGATCCCTCATAATAATAATTATGGTATTTGTTAAGCGCTTACTATGTGTCAAGTACTGTTCTAAGCACTGGGGAGGTTATAAAGTGATCAGGGTGTCCCACGGGGGGGCTCACAGTTTTAATCCCCATTTTACAGATGAAGTAACTGAGGCACAGAGAAGGTAAGTGACTTGCCCAAAGTCACACAGCTGACAGTTGGCAGAGTCAGGATTGGAACTCATGACCTCTGACTCCAAAGCCCGTGCTCTTTCCACTGAGCCACGCTGCTTCTCCATGTTCATGTATGTTCATGTATCATAGCATAGCTGACAATAAAGTAATGAAAATCAAAACATGTAGAGCCTCTTTCGGTTACTCTAGATTACTGAATTGTAAAGGGATTCGTGAAGAAGGAGATCTTTAGAAATAGGATAAACACTTCTTCTAGGGGAGGGGACAGTAGTAGAAAGACTGGAGAGAGCCTGGATGACAATTCAAGATTATTTTCAGCTTTTATTTTCAATTGTATTTGTCAAGTACTTACTATGTGCCAGACACTGTACTAAGCACGAGATAATTACAAGCTCACCAGGTTGGACATAGTCCCTGTTTCTCATGAGACTCACAGTCTGAATCCCCATTTTACAGATGAGGTAACTGAGGCACAGAGAAGTGAAATGATTTGCCCAAAGTCACACAGCAGGTATGTGAGAGAGCCAGGATTAGTGGTCCTCTGAGCCCCACACCAGTGCTCTTTCTACTAGGCCACATTGCTTCCAGGGAGATACCTATGTTGTCTTCAATGATGGGAAAGTCAGGAAGAGGAAATGGTTTGGGTGGGATGATAAGGAGTTCTGTTTTGGAATTAGTAGTTATACTCTATGCCCTCAAGGATCTAGCATGGAAGACAAACTGTTAAACAAATTACAGGTAGGAGAAATTAAGAAAGTATGAAGATATACTTTTAAAGTCTGCAAAGCATGCTCATAATTAAATGTTTAGGTGGTACAGAAGTGCTGAAATGACAGTAGGAGATATAAAATGGGGATATTAAGAATCATTTAGGGGACGCCTGATGGAGGAGATTTGATGTCAGAAAGGCTTTGAAGATGGGGAGACTAGTGGATTTTTAGATTGTTAAGGGGGAGGGAGGTGCAGACAAGGAAGAAGGTGTGAGCAAGAGGTGGGATGTGTGGAGAGAGGAGGATGAGAAACAGTAATTAGGTTAGCTCTAGTGGAAGGAACGATATGAGCTAGGGTGCAGTGGGAGAAAAGACTGGAGAGCTAGAAGGGAGAGACCTAATTGACTGCCTAGAGAAGAATGGGAAAGCATTAGATTTTTTGGAGGGGTTTGCAGATGTATGCATTTAGCATAATGATCCCAGTACCAGAGAGAATGGATTGGAAAGGGGAGAAACTGGAGGCAGGAAGACCATGAGGAGGCATATTCAAAAGAATGGTCAGTATAAGGCAATTGCCTGGGGCAAAGTCCTGGCTGTTCAGATGACAAGGAAGGAGTGCATCTTTGACATTCAGCCTGTCACTAAAACCAACAGAATTTAGCAACAACCTGAATGTAAAAGTTGAAAGAGAGCAGGAAGTCAGATGTAAATGAAGGATTCTGCAACAGAGAGGTTAGTGTCAGGTGGCTTTGGGAAATAAATCCGTCACCATCCATTTATCTCTGTGTCTATTTGTCTCTCTAACTCTCTATCTATGTTTCTATCTCTCCATCCATCTACCTATCTCTCAACCTATGTCTCATTACCTCTGTTTTGCACTATCATCTATCTATCTGTCTGTCTATCTGTTATCTACAGCACATTGAGGATCCTTGGTGAATATCTGTTAAGACTGATGATGATGAAGTAGTAGAAGTTTCTGAAAGCAGACTGGGAATCTCACCTTTTGTTCAAGTATGTACAGGCAGATAATTACCTCGACATCTTGGTATATTGTCAGCCTGCTGTCTTTGCCCTGCTAATTGTTAATTTAAAAAATTGCCACAGATCAATACTTTTCCTAGGTGAATTGGCCAGCTGGAAAGGATCTTTTGGAGACAGACAGCTCAGCATGGTGGCTTTGCCCATGGGGGACTTAATGTCCCTCGGCATGCTTTGTTTTTTGCTTATTTTTCTTTTTTCAAAAATTATTTGAGCTAACACTTCCATTTAGACGTTATTTGTAGTAATAAGCTCCAGCTAAATTGTTTATTGTAATTATTTGATGCTTTTATAGCCAACATAATAAAGCAGGCTTGGTATAAAATAAATCAAATGTATTATCTTACACCGGCTATTTTATTCAGATCATAAAAATAAGAACATCAAATTACCATGAATTAAACATAACATTATTAGGGTAATTTTTTACTTTACTTTCTTTTTTTTGTAGAAGAGTATTCAACTCCCTCTCTCAAGATACCTGACAGGAAATAGCTGGAGTTGATGTAGCAAAAGGTATCTTATATTCAAGGAGAACATGGTTAAGGACTATTCCACTTTGGAGTTCATATAAGGATGGGTTGTCACCGTACTAACCCCATCCAACTCCTACCTCCTTCCCTTCCCCACAGCTCCTGTATATATGTATATATGTTTGTACATATTTATTACTCTATTTATTTTACTTGTACATATCTATTCTATTTATTTTATTTTGTCAATATGTTTGGTTTTGTTCTCTGTCTCCCCCTTCTAGACTGTGAGCCCACTGTTGGGTAGGGATTGTCTCTATATGTTGCCAACTTGTACTTCCCAAGCGCTTAGTACAGTGCTCTGCACACCGTAAGCACTCAATAAATACGATTGATTGATTGATTGATTGATTGATTGATTGAAATAGGCACAGTGATCTCTGTTATCTTTTTAAAGTGCCCTTTCCACCATGCAGGGTGGAATCCACAATTTGCAGGTGTTGAAACAGATCTGATAGGAGGTGTAGTAGAGATCCTAGTTAAGAGGTTGGGGCAGAGGAGAGTCCCCACAAGCAGCATGGTTTAGTGGAAAGAGCACAGGCTTGGGAGTCAGAGGACATGGGTTCTGTTTCCAGCTTTACTTGTCTGCTGTGTGACCTTGGACAAGTCACTTAATTTTTCTGTGCCACAGTTACCTCATCTGTAAAATGGAGATTAAAAGTATGAGCCCCATGTGGGACAACCTGATTACCCTGTATCTACCAAGAGCTTAGAACAGTGCTTGGTACATTGTAAGCTCTTAACAAATAGCATAATTATTTATTATTATTATTACTGTGTGGGCCTGCTAGAGGGGAACTGGAAAATCTGGAATACTTTGCCAGGAGTCACAGTAGGTAACCACTCATGGCTTTGTCCACTTGATCTGGAACCTTGATGTCTTCTTTCCCAGGAGAGGGTTGCCCAGCAGAAAAAAGATTTTGAAAGGGGGAGGAAGAAAGGGGTGGATCTTTCAGGATTCCAAGGCGCCCTAAATCCCCAGTGCCCCCAACCTGAGATTAGGGGCTTGGAAGAGGAGTGTGGAGAAGAGTGCCCTCTCAGCTCCTATGCTTTGAGGATGTGATAGTGCCAACACCAAGCTCACCCTTGTGATATAGATTCAGACTCCTTATTTCATAGGATTGAAGAGGAGGGATGGTAGGCTTTCCTTCTCACCACAGAAGGTGCATTTCGTGCACTCTCCCAGCCATCAAGGGAATATCCTCTTCAGGCATCACTGGAATAGATTGAAAAAGAGAAAACCACACCTGGTTAGCTATCCAGGAGCCTGGGATTCAGGTTACTGCAAGAAAAGTAACATGGGAGGCAGGATGGCCTAATGTAAATTGCACAAGACTAGGACCAAAACCAGGGTTAGAACCTCAGCAGCCCACCAGCCTGCCGTGGGAATCTCAGGCAAGTTACTTCACTTCTCTGGGCCTCAGTTTTCTCATCTGTAAAATGAGTAGAAGGTAGATTGTGAGCTCTGTATGGGACAGAACATTGGATTTACCCTAGTCCTTCGCACATACGTAGTAAGCACTGAATAAATGCTATAGTAAATAAAGAATTAAAATATTGCTCTGCTACACTGTCGGTTGATGTCAGTGGCTGACCATCATTGTCATCTCATGACTTCGACGATTGCTATAAAAATATATGCTAATCACATTAGAGGATCAGGGAAAGCATTTGAGAGGTGGATGGGTTGTGAGGGAGGTGCTAGGAGACAAACGTCTCATTAGAGAAGTTCCTCAACCAGATTTCTCAAACTTATTTCATATCACAAGAGCAGTGATGAAATTTTCTGCTGACTCTAGAAGAAAAATATTCTGAACTACTGTAAGGATTGTGAAACGTTGGTGATTTGTTTCAGATTACATTTCAGTTTAGCAGGAAGTACACAGGTTAGACACAGAGAGTATCTTTCTATGGAAGAAGAGGGTTTTCAGCCTCCTCCCTGGGTTTGCTAAAAAAAAAAAAAGACATATTCATGCATCATGGATAGTTTAAATGCAATCCTACCTGGAAAGAAATTGAAATGAGAAGCAGCATGGTCTAGTGGGAAGAACGTGGGCCTAGTAGTCTTGGGACATGAGTTTGAATCATTATTCTGCCTCTTGTCTACTGTGTGACTGTGGGCAAGACACTTAACTTCCTTGTTCCTCAATTTCCTGATCTGTAAAATGGGGATTAAGTACTTGTTCTCTCTCCTACAACCTCACGTGAGACAGGGACCGTCCCATCTACGTATGCTGAATCTACCCCAGTGCTTAGCACAATCCTTGGCACATAGTAAGTGCTTAACAAATGCTACAATTATTATTAAACAGAAGGATGGACTAGATGACCTCTCAATGTTCCAGATTGCAAGAATTAAATTTTCCACAATTAAGCAGTTCAAATTGGGAAACGGAAGTGTTTAATTTTTTTTCCCCCAATAATCTTTATAAACTGAATCATTCAGTTGGTTAAAAAGTGCTATTCTAATTCATTTATATGGTTTTACTCATTCATTTATCACATATGATACTTATTAAAACACTTCTATTAGGAAGAGGCCACTGGGCATATTTACCAAAACAAACAATCCAATTAAGCTCCATATTCATGTGCAAAATTCACGTTTAAAAATCATCTTTTCTGTGACTCTGTAAAATAGATGGATTCTTCTCCCTTCATCTGAGCCTGCACACTGAATGCTGTCTCATTCATTGCCTGCATGGAGAAGGGATGAAATAACCCATATGGATTAAGTCGAACCATAGGCTTAACTCTTCGTTGTGCTGGGTTTGTCAATTTCTTTGCATTTTAGCTTGGCAGGGATAATTCCCTGGAACCGAGGCAGTTGGTATGCCACATCTAGCCTATCTCCCTGGATACAAGCCAGACCACATCTTAATCCTTTCAGACATGCTAGTGAAGCTCCTCTTCTCTCCAAATAAAAGGAACTGGTTTTTGGAACTTTCAAACTGAACCAGATGTAAATTCCTTTCAGTGGCATGTGCATCTCAATTACCATCCCGATTTTCCTGAGGTGCTTTTCCCAAGCATCTGGGTTAATATCCCAACTCGGGAGTTAAATCAGCATATTATACAAATGATCATAAATCAAAAAGTCATCTACAATGATCAATAGACTAGACAATGACACCAGTATAGGCAAATCTAGTTACTTAAGGTATTCAGCTGCCTTTGACACTGTGGACCACCCCCTTCTTCTCAACACGCTATCTGACCTTGGCTTCACAGACTCCGTCCTCTCCTGGTTCTCCTCTTATCTCTCCAGTCGTTCTTTCTCAGTCTCTTTTGCAGGCTCCTCCTCCCCCTCCCATCCTCTTACTGTGGGGGTTCCCCAAGGTTCAGTGCTTGGTCCCCTTCTGTTCTCGATCTACACTCACTCCCTTGGTGACCTCATTCGCTCCCAACTTCAACTATCATCTCTACGCTGATGACACCCAGATCTACATCTCTGCCCCTGCTCTCTCCCCCTCTCTCCAGGCTCGCATCTCCTCCTGCCTTCAGGACATCTCCATTTGGATGTCTGCCCGCCACCTAAAGCTCAACATGTCGAAGACTGAACTCCTTGTCTTCCCTCCCAAACCTTGCCCTCTCCCTGACTTTCCCATCTCTGTTGACAGCACTACCATTCTTCCCGTCTCACAAGCCCGCAACCTTGGTGTCATCCTCGACTCCGCTCTCTCATTCACCCCTCACATCCAAGCCGTGACCAAAACCTGCCGGTCTCAGCTCCACAACATTGCCAAGATCCGCCCTTTCCTCTCCATCCCAACCGCTACCCTGCTCATTCAAGCTCTCATCCTATCCCATCTGGACTACTGCATCAGCCTTCTCTCTGATCTCCCATCCTCGTGTCTCTCTCCACTCAATCAATCAATCAATCAATCGTATTTATTGAGCGCTTACTATGTGCAGAGCACTGTACTAAGCGCTTGGGAAGTACAAATTGGCATCACATAGAGACAGTCCCTACCCGATAGTGGGCTCACAGTCTAAAAGAGTGGGCTCACAGTCTAAAAGAGTGGGCTCACAGTCTAAAAGTCTCCAATCCATACTTCATGCTGCTGCCCGGATTATCTTTGTCCAGAAACGCTCTGGGCATATCACTCCCCTCCTCAAAAATCTCCAGTGGCTACCAATCAATCTGCGCATCAGGCAGAAACTCCTCACCCTGGGCTTCAAGGCTCTCCATCACCTCGCCCCCTCCTACCTCACCTCCCTTCTCTCCTTCTACAGCCCAGTCCGCACCCTCCGCTCCTCCACCGTTGATCTCCTCACCGTACCTCGTTCTCATCTGTCCCGCCGTCGACCCCCGGCCCACGTCATCCCCCGGGCCTGGAATGCCCTCCCTCTGCCCATCCCCCAAGCTAGCTCTCTTCCTCCCTTCAAGGCCCTGCTGAGAGCTCACCTCCTCCAGGAGGCCTTCCCAGACTGAGCCCCTTCCTTCCTCTCCCCCTCGTCCCCCTCTCCATCCCCCCCATCTTACCTCCTTCCCTTCCCCACAGCACCTGTATATATGTATATATGTTTGTACATATTTTTTCACTCTATTTATTTATTTATTTTGTTTGTACATATCTATTCTATTTATTTTATTTTGTTAGTATGTTTGGTTTTGTTTCTCTGTCTCCCCCTTTTAGACTGTGAGCCCACTGTTGGGTAGGGACTGTCTCTATATGTTGCCAATTTGTACTTCCCAAGCGCTTAGTACAGTGCTCTGCACATAGTATGCGCTCAATAAATGCGATTGATGATGATGATGATGATTCTGCTTCAAACAATTCTGACTAAAACATTTGCAAAAATTTAGACGAAAAGAATGGGACTTACCTAGGTAACTCAATAAAACTTGCAGATGGATATGTAAAATTAAAGCCAGATCTTTACAGAGGACATTCAAATTAATGAAATATTCAAAGATAATAGCAATCTATGAATTGGACTGCATAGTACAAACACATTAATACAAGAAGTACTATTTGAAATCAGTGAAATGGGAGACTTCATTGGCACATAACTATGCAACTGCTAATTTTTCTATGGAGCTGGAGAGACCAAGCACTCACTAAAAGTTTACTAGGCACATAGAAGATTTTCTTAGCTCCAGATTTTTCCATGGGATTTTAAAAAAATTAATGTCTCTAAGACAATAACTGAAAATTCCAATTGAGATGTTTGTGTTAGAAGTGACGAAAAACTCAATGTACTTAAGTGGCTTGAATAATTTGTGATTGTTTTGAATTTTCCTTTCATCTGGGTCTCTTTTCAGCAAATATTCCAGAGAGGATGGGACTGTACCTTCTCATGAAGTCAACAACTCATCCAATGTTAACTCTATCCCCATCTTCCAAACCCAGCTCTAACCTCATCAGCAGTCACTGTAAGAACTCCTCCTTCTGTCCTTCAGTCTGTTGGAAGAGATAATAAAGGGAGAAAGTCCATAAAATTCACATTTTTAAATAATTGTAGTCATGTCTTTTGGGCCAAAATGCTCTACTGCAAACAAATATGAAGTCTATGAATCATGTATTTGAATCATGGGTTCAAATCCTGGCTCCACCACTTGTCAGCTGTGTGACTTTGAGCAATTCACTTAACTTCTCTGTGCCTCAGTTACCTCACCTGTAAAAAGGGGATTAAGACTGTGAGCCCCACATGGAACGACCTGATCACCTTGTAACCTCCCCAGTGCTTAGAACAGTGCTTTGCACATAGTAGGCACTTAATAAATGCTATTATTATTATTATTATTATTATTATTATTATTATTATTATATGGTTTTCCCATAGTATGGCTCTTTGAATCAAGGACAGCCCTATTTTATCGATCCTTGCAGGCCTTATCCAAGCCATTTATATATCTGGATCAGATTGCATGACCCTTGAGGATAGAGATCATATAGACTGTAAACTCCTCTGTCAACTCTTAAACTCCTAGTACATAGGAATCTCCTCTCCCACCTCTATCACACTGTACTTTCCCAAATATAGTTCTCTGCACATAGTAAGTGTTGAATAAATGCCACTGATTGATCTATTGATTGATGTGTATTTATATACCCCAGGTAGCCCACATATAACTGCTCCTGTGGATGTTCAATGGATTGATGAACATGCGAATCCCATATGGGACATAGTAAGCATTTAATAATAATAACAATTAGCATCACAATTATCATTACTACAATTGTGGTCTTGGTGATGTTGATTGAGATAATGATAATAGCAATGAAGATGCTGATTCCTTACCTCTCCCCTCCTCTGAGGTGGCATTTTATAACCTTCTTTGCCTTTAAATCACATCTGAAGGATATTTTCTTTGCTTCATCCCCCAAATTATTAAGTCCTCCTGCTCAATTTGTGATCAATTCCATCACTGGAACTCATTTGTATGAATTTTTTAATTGTCTATAATATGTCCATAGAGATTTAAGGCTTCTCTGCCTCAACTTCTCATAATAATAATAATAATAATAATAGTAATGGCATTTATTAAGTGCTTACTATGTGCAAAACACTGTTCTAAGTGCTGGGGAGGTTACAAGGTGATCAGGTTGCCCCATGGGGGACTCACAGTCCTAAACCCCATTTTACAGATGAGGTAAGTGAGGCACAGAGAAGTTAAATGACTTGCCCAAAGTCACACAGCTGACAATTGGCAGAGCCAGGATTTGAACCCATGACCTCTGACTCCAAAGCCCATGCTCTTTTCTACTGAGCCATGCTGCTTCTCAAGGGTAGAGACTATGTATATTCTTTAATATGTTCCTCAA
Source organism: Tachyglossus aculeatus (assembly GCF_015852505.1). Classification (NCBI taxonomy): domain Eukaryota; kingdom Metazoa; phylum Chordata; class Mammalia; order Monotremata; family Tachyglossidae; genus Tachyglossus; species Tachyglossus aculeatus. The sequence continues at coordinate 25,753,097 of NC_052075.1, read as the reverse complement.
ATTCCTAAAACAGTGCTATAGGCCCAGTGGGTGTTCCATTACATACTTCTTGATTGACAGACGAATGTGCAAGTATCCAATATCACAGTTGTTCATTCTTCACCTACTTTTATGCAGTTACAATGGAATATTGAATAACTCATTATCATTTCATGCAAGTCATTGAAGTTACCAAAGGCAGACATTTGTCATAGTCCCCATGGGAAAACCAGCTTTTTCTTGTGGAGTCTGAAATTTTGTAGGCCCTTAATTACACTGATAAGAATGATCTAATATTAATCTACTTTCTAGGTCTGGGAGGCTCAATCTGCTGCCAAAATGAACACCTTTGGAGAATAACTACAATTTTATGCAAAGAAGTTAAGATGACTTTTGGCACTTGAACATATTATTCTTCTCTTAGAATATTGAATGATAACCATGGTATCAGGTAATAAATTACTCATTAACACAATGAGTGGTATTCTAAGGGACAGAAGGGACTAAGTTTGCCAACAGAGATGCTTGATATACAGACAAGGAGGAAGTAATGTCCTGGAAGAATCCAACTTTGGGGGAACATTCTAGGGATCAATGGTTATGGTTCTCTGACCCCCTTGACAAACAAAGCACCCTTTATCAAGGGCAGAGCATTATGCACTAGGTCACTTATGAGTAAATCATCAAAGTAGGAGACATTGTCCCTGTGCTCGAGGAACTTACAATCCAACAGAAGATTTTAGAGAAAACCCTACTTCCTCAAGACGACAGCTAGGATGTGGTGAGAATCCCAGGATTAAATGAACTAAGGTCCCTCACTCCTAGGACTCCTGGGACCACATAGGGGATATTGGCTAATGGCTACAACTCCCCTTCCCTTCTTCTGCCCAACATCACATGGAAAAAAACCTGGCTGTCTATGAGCAGAAAACTGGGCAGAAGTCCACATGCATAATATTTAGGATGCTAAAAAAGTTTTGTCAGTTGTGGGCAGGGATGACTTTTGAACCCAGGAGAGATAGGGGGGTGACCATGAGGCCAAAATGGAGCAAAGGATATAAATTCAACCCATCCTTCCCACCACCTTCCTGTTGGGATTGGACCTTTGAACTTTCATTTGTTGAATTTTTATAATTTAAACTTTGTATGGTTCAGTTTTTGTTGTTCCCAAACCACAAAAAAAGTGGTAATAGAAATGCTTTTGAAAGAATGTGAAGGAGGAGAACAGCAAGGCCTAGTGAATAGAGTATGGGGATGGGAATCAGAAGGACATGAGTTCTAATTCCAGTTCCACACTTGTCTGTTGTGTGGTCTTAGGCAAATCACTTAACATCTCTGTGCCTCAGGTGCCTCATCTGTAAAATGGGTATTAAGACTTTGAGCCCCATGTGAAACAGGGACTGTATACAACCTGATTAACTTTATCTAAGTGCTTAGCACAGTACCTGACACAAAGTAAGCGTACTTTTTTCAGCACTTAGAACAGTGCTTCAGTGCTTAGAACAGTGCTTTGCATATAGTAAGCACTTAACAAATACTATTATTATTATTATTAACAAGTACCATAAATAATTACAATGTGGACAGGAAGAGTTGATTCTCTGCAAGGAAGGAGAAGCAGATTTAGACTGCAAGGAGTTTAGGGAAGATCAGTGTGACATTGACTGCAGGATGTCACTCAATCCAGGTTTTTTTTTGCATTGAGCTAAGGGATGTGGTACTCTGAAATCCTCTCTACCCATAGAGCCACGAGATTCTATTACATTCTCTTCCAGTGCCAAGCACCACCAATGACTGTAAACCCATAGACAATGTCGAGATGTGGACTCAAAAAATGATATATCTCCGGTCAAGAACGACAGATGAGACTAGGTCCTCATCCTTGACAAGTAACTGAATATAGTAAAAGTGGTTTTCCCAGCACCATGCACACTCTGTCCTGCCTACGAGGTTTGTTCTGTTGGGGCATGGAGTACCATGAGAAAGGATTTGCCACCACATTCAGCATATCCCGAAGTGCTTGTAAATATTGCAGCCTCAACTGAGGTCATTTCTGTACAGCTACAGATCCAAGGAAACCAAACAACTGAAGACTTAATATTAAATAATTAAAACGTTTAATATCTAGATTTACACGAGTGCATGGGGGTGCCAAAGGAGTGATAGGTGATGTTAGAACCATGTGAAACTAATCTAGATGATTTCATGGATGCTGTGTCTGCTAAGAGACTATCAGGAAGATGACTGACAATGAAGTCTTGATGCAATCATGACACCATCATCAAACACTTAAAATTGACTCCACTGGCTGGTGCATATAAGAGGAATGGATACCCATATAACTGTTCAGTGGGAAACATGTAAACCCAGAGGGCAGAAAAAGTCATGTAGAAATGTCATCTCAAACAATGTGACAAAGCAGTGACCTGTTGGAAGGCTACTGCACTAACCCAGCAGACATTACTGGGGGTTTTCAGCCCTAAATTCAGGCTGAATGAGCCCCCAGGTTCACTTTAGGAGCACCTAGACCTCAGTCAGCCTCTGCTGGGTTCCAAATCAATAATAATAATAATGATAATTATGGTATTTGTTAAGCGCTTAGTATGTGCAAGGCACTGTACTAAGCACTGGGGTGGATACAAGCAAATTGGGTCGGACCCAATCGCTGTCCCATGCGGAGCTCACAGTCTCAATCCCCATTTTACAGATGAGGTAGCTGAGGCACGGAAGAGTTAAGTGACTTGCCCAAGGACTCACAGCAGAGAAGTGGCAGAGCCGGGTTAGAACCTAGGCCCTTACACTATCCACTACACCATGCTGCAAGCCCCTAGGTGTATTCCTTTAATTCAATTAAAGGAATAGAATGAAGCCACTTCTCTTCATCCTCTTCTCTTCATTCTCTTCATATTCTTTCCACTGCACCACACTGCTTCTCTTTATAAAATACAGTAATAAATATGTAAAACTATACACAAGTGCCGTTCTCCTGTCCTTTCCCAAGTGCTCAGTCCAGTGCTCTGCACACGGTAAGTGCTCAAGAAAATAGATTGATCCCTTCCTTCTGTGATTTTCTCTGAATGGCATTTAAGTGCTTATTATGTGTCAAATGCTGTACTGAGCACTGGGCTGGATCCAAGCAAATCAGGTTGGACACGGTCCCTGTCCCACATGGGGCTCACGGCCTCCATCCCCATTTGAAAGAGGAGGGAACTGAGGCCCAGGGAATTGAAGTGACTAGCTGAGGGTCACACAACAGACACATGGTGGGGCCGGGATTAGAACCCATGTCCTCTGATTCCTGGGCTTGGTGCTTAACTGTTGTAGAAGGGAAGTTGTACTGGGCTCCCGCTGAGGACAGGAAGCAGCATGGCTTTGGGGCTAAAGCCCGGGCCTAGGAGTCATTTATTACTTCATTCATTCAATCATATTGAGCGCTTCCATTGTGCAGATCACTGTGGTAGGTGCTTGGAAAGTCCAATTCGGCAACAGATAGAGCCAATCCCTGCCCAACAATGGGCTCACGGTCCAGAAAGTGAAGAAGGACCCCGAATTTGCTCTTCCCCCGTCTCCCCACCCAGCAGCACTTATGCCTATATCTATAATTCTATTTATTTATATTGATGCCTGTTTCCTTGTTTTGATGTCTGTCTCCCCCTTCTAGACTGTGAGCCCATCGTGGGCAGGATTGTCTCTCTATGTTGCTGAATTGTACTTTCCAAGCACTTAGTACAGTGATCTGCACACAGTAAGCGCTCAATAAATTTGATTGAATGACTGAATGAATGAATGAATCCCCTCTCCTATCACTCCTCCACTCCCTTCTAAAATCCACTCTGGGTCATTTCCTGGAGGGACCGTGGCCAGAGAACTTGGTACTGACCCGAGAGTCCCCGGGGAGAGCAACCCATCACATTTATTGAGCACAGAGCACTGCGTTTAGCAGTTGGGAGGATATAATCAATCAATCAATGATGGTGGTACTTGTTAGGTGCTTTCTATGAGCCAAGCATTGTACTAAGTGCTGGGGTGGATGCAAGATCATCAGGTTGGACTCATCCCCTATCCCACTTGGGTTCACCATCTAAGGGGTATTTCTTGAACTCAGTGGTATTTATTGGCTATGTACTGTGTGCAGAGCACTGTACTAAGCATCTGGGAGAGTATGATACAACAGAATTGGTAGACGTATTCCCTGCTCACAAGAAGCTGGACGATTGGAAGGGAGGCAGTCACTAAAATGAATTGTCAATATGTACATGAAGGCTGTGGTGTTGAGAGTGAGGTCAATAAAGGGTACAAATTGAAGTGCAAAGATGACACAGAAGGGAGAGAAGTAGGGGAAATGAGGGGTTATTTGGGGAAAGTAACTTTGTAAGATGTGATTTCAATAAGGCTTCGGAAGTGGGGAGAGGGATGGCCTGTCAGATATGAATGGGAAGGAAGTTCCAGGCCAGGGGAAAGATGGGTGAGGGTTCTCACATGGGTGAGATAGATGAGACTGAGGTATAGTGAATGGGTTGGGCTTTGGAATCAGTGGTCATGGGTTCGAATCCCAGCTCCGCCACATGTCTGTTGTGTGACCTTGGGCAAGTCACTTTACTTCTCTGAGCTTCAGTTCCCTCATCTGTAAAATGGCAATTGACTGTGAGCCCCACGTGGGACAACCTGATCACCTTGTATCCTCCCCAGCTCTTAGAACAGTGCTTTGCACATAGTAAGTGCTTAACAAATGTCATTATTATTATCATTATTTGTTAAGCACTTACTATGTGCCAAGTATTTTTCCAAGCGCTGGATTGCTCAGTACACATCATCACTGCTCTTCTGGTGTGTACAATGTGGCCAATACTGTGGCTAGTCAGAGGCATTTTCTTCAAACACTTAAACTGACCATTCATCTAGATCTAGTTCCATGGATGTAGGTATACTTATTACTACTATGAGCCTCACAATGATGGAGAAGGTTGAAAAGCAGTTCAACTCTGGCCTTCAGTTTGGTTTGAATTTAACTATCAATTTAACTATCACGCTGCCACCCCATTGGTGATATCTCAAAGGATGTGCTGGCCTTCTCTACTGAACTGTAAGCTTATCGGAGACAAGGCTCACTTACTGTTTTTCCATTTACATCCCTGACAACTAGTTTGTTATTCTGCAATAAATATTATTGGTGGCACTTTCCGAATGAAGTAATATTCAAGATCTGAAAAAAATATTACAAGATAGATATGTGCAGAGCACTGTACTAAGCACTTGGGAGAGCATGTTACAACAATATCCCAAAACAAGTGATGGATTTGGCCTTAAAATAGAGGATTTTGCACAATTCCCAAGAAATGTTATGTCAATTCATTATCATAATCATAATCACAGAATGTTAACATGTTTCGCTGAGTTTTCCCAGAGTAGTAATGGTATTTATTGAGGGCCTACCAAATGAGTGTATTGTACTAAGCACTTGGCAAGTGCAACCTTTTCACAAGTTACATTTCATCACCCCCATGTAGCTTATATTCTGATGGGAGGTATCTTGGCCAGTGCCCATATCCAGGGATCTTTACTAAAACCTAAGGAATGGAAATGCCATCCTGAGGAATGGAAATGCCATCACCTTGATCCAGGGCAAGGAAACCTAAGTGATTTAAAGTTGGCTTCTGGTCTCTCTAGTTGGATTTGTAAGGAAACTTTAATAAACTTTAATAAACCGAAGTGTGTCCCGGAGGACCTCAAAGAAGAACAGCAAGAAGGCTCAGCTGTTTTTCACCTTCATCATCCCAGGCCCTAGTTTCTTTTTAAATAGATTTGATGCACCAAGCAACCAAATCCCAGCAAACTGCTGTGGAACTTCCTGTTAGAAACCCAATTTTTGCAACCAAGCCTGCCTGTGAGGATAAGGGAGCTGAAGCAGCTGTGTTAACTGGTGGCATCAAAGCTTGTCCAAAACGGACACTTGGCTGCTTCCATAACATCCAAAGAAAATGTTTTTAGAATTCATTTCTGGCTTAGTGAAAAGACTAAAACATTTCTATCTAAAGCCACCTTCTTTTTCTTTCCAAACTTAGACTGTTGCTGTCTGGTTAGCTGGCAGGAAAGAGGCTTACAGTACAGAAGGAGTCAAAGCATCCCTGAGTGACAGAAGATGTTGTGGAAATGAAAATGATAAAAAACAAAATGGGGGCTGAGCAATAACAATAATATCTGTAGTGATGGCATTTACTGAACTCCTACTGAGCGCCTGGGAAAGTACACAACACAGGACACTTTCCTGCCATCAGGACCTCACAATGTAATTGGGAAGACAAACTAAAATATTTATAAGCATTTGAATCAGAACAGATGAATTGAAGTTTAGTTAAATATAAAAATTATTATCTCGAATATAAGCTGAGGGTAGGTATAAATATATATGTATATCTCCGTATATATATATATATATATATATATATGTATATATATTTACAGTGTATATTGAGATACATGTATATGTGTGGGTGTGTGCATGTGTGCACATCCATGTGTGTTTCTGTGTGTACGTATGTGTGCATTAGAGATAACTGTTGGGTTTAAATAACTCAGATGTTAGCACTAATCAGGTAGCCCTAACTGAATTAGTCAATAGAAATGATCTTATCCCCATCAGGTAAATTAAAACCAGGAACATTCCCATAGATGAAGGATACTTAGCAAGAAGAGAATATGTACCGCAGTTAATGGAAATGCATTTCTGGATTCATTCCAGACTATCATAGCAGATCATCTTAAAGGAGGAACTGAAAAGGACAAAGACACTATCCAGAGAGTCTAGTGAATCAACTGGAGGTGAGGTAAGTGCTAGGGAATGAGGAGAGGAAGGTACGGAGATGAAAAGGAAGTTAAATGGGAGAAGTCTGGAAAGTTTTAACCAAGCTGCAGCCAGAAGATGGAATATTTTTCAGGGGAGAAACCAAACCACAGGAAACCATAAGGGCTGTGAGGACAAGAACTGGATCAACACACTTGAGCCTCAGTGCAACTTCTAGTGCCTATCTTTTGGGATTTGTGTTGAACAGTCTTGGAAGGCACCTCCCACCTTTAGGGATGCTTTAATGATGACAAGGATGCCCTGCTGGCACAACCATTGGCCCTCACCAAGCTCAGGTCTTTCTGGATTTTCATTTTACTACTTCTCTAACTTTAGGAGATTATAATAATGCTTCTCTCCATCAGTGATTTTCTTTACCCCCTCCCCACCCACTCCGAGGCTTAGATTTTCATGAGAGGCATTGGGGAGGGGCATGGGGACACTCTTCTGCTGACTGTGCTCCTTTCATGTGCACATCTAACTCAAAAGCCCAGATCTCAGGTAGTGTTGCTAGAAGAGATGCCAGATGCTTCACGAAAGACTGATTTAGCCTAGGTAGGCAGTGTGGTAAAGTGGGAAAGTCAGGGCACAAGGAATCAGAAGACCTAGATTCTTACCCCAGCTGTGCCCCTCACCTGCTTCATGATATTGGGTAAGCTTCTTCACTTATCTGTGCCTCAGTTTCCTTCTGTACAAACTGAAGATTCAATCCCTGTTCTCCCCTTAGTGTGTGAACCTCAAAGTGTCAGGGGCTGTGTTTGATCTAATTATCTTGTGTGAAATATGGGTCAGTGCCTGGCACAAGGTAATTGCTTAATAAACATTATTATTGTTATTACTAGTAGTTTTCACTAGTAATAACAATAACATACTTCAGAAGGACATACTTCAGTCCTATCATGGTGGCCACTCTCTCTCCCACATCCTCTATGAACTCTGACTTGAAGAGGAAGAGCTACAGAAAGAAAAATAAGAAGATAAAGAAGGAAAAGAAGAAGAAAGGAGCCCTAACACAGACAAGGAAGGCAAAAAGAAAAGGAAGTAGGCATTATATGATGAGAATTACACTCTGAGCAAAAAAACTGTGCATGCTGTCTACTTCAGGAACACTAGAGGATGTTTGAGACCGCAGGTAGAGTAGAAGGGGAATATTTCTAGGACAAAGAGCCAAATTGGAAAATAATTAGTACAAGCAGGGAGAGAGAGAGGAGGAAAGAGAGAGAGAGGGAGAGAGAGAGTTTTCTTCGTTAAAAATAGAATGATGATTATATTCAAATAGCAGAAATAATAATTTATTTGTAATGTTTGCTTTTATCCTGGCTTCCCATATATAGTAATAAGCATCTTAATACTTGCTATGTACTTGAGGCAGGGAAGACCACAGACCCAGTTCAATTAGTGATTTCATTATAGATACAGCTGCAACAAAAGAGCATCTCCAAGCATAGCTTTAGTAATCAGGGATCACAAACACAATTATGCAGTCCTTCTGTATGTACATTTTCCCATTGACTGCACCAGGATGTAATAACAATTGACTGTAAATACAAAACAGTGTTGCTAAAGAGTTCAAAACACATTCCCAATAAAGGCAATGATTACTCAAGTTAGCCCTAGGAAGACAAGGATACAAGGAAATAAAAGGTCATGGGTTAAGCAAACTCAGTTTAGGGTACATCATGTTTCATTTTTTCCGATCAAATTGATGTCATTTGGTTGGTCATTTGTATTGATTGAGCACATACTGGTGTAGAGCACTGTAGTAAGTGCTTGGGAGAGTATGATATTCATTCATTCAATCACATTTATTGAGCACTCACTGAGTGCAGAGCACTGTACTAAGAACTTGGAAAGTACAATTTGGCAACAGAGACAATCCCTACCCAACAATGGGCTCACAGTCTAGAAGGGGGAGACAGACAACAAAACAAAACAAGCAGACAGGCATCAATGGCATCAAAATAGATAAATAGAATTATATATATATATATATATATATATATATACTTCATTAATAAAATAAGTAGAATAATATGTACAAATATACACAAGTGCTGTGGGGTTGGGAAGGGGGAGGGAGTAGGGGTGATGGGGAGGGGAGGAGGAGCATAGGAAAAGGGGGGCTCAGTCTGGGAGTTCAGTAGGGCTTTGAAGGGGGGAAGAGAGCTCATTTGGTGGATGTGAGGAGGGAGGGCATTCCAGGCCAGAGGTAGGACATAGGCCAGGGGTTGATGGTGGGACAGGCGAGAATGAGGCACAGGGAGGAGGTTAGAGGCAGAGGAACAGAATGTGTGGGCTGGGTTGCAGAAGGAGAGAGGGAAGGTGAGGTAGGAGGGGGCAAGGTGATGGAGAGGAGTTCTTGCTTCATGTGAAGATTGATAGGCAACCACTGGAGATTTTTGAGGAGGGGTGTGACATGCCCAGAGGGTTTCTGTAGAAAGATAATTCGGGAAGCAGAGTGAAGTATAGACTGAAGTGGGGAGAGACAGGAGGTTGGGAGATGCTGATGCAGTAATCCAGTCCGGATATGATGAGTGATCGTACTAACAAGGTAGCGTTTTGGATGGAGAAGAAAGGGCAGATCTTGGCAATGTTGGGAACTTGAGACTGGCAGGTTTTGGTGACAGACTGGATGTGTGGGGTGAATGAGAGAGTGGAGTCAAGGATGACACCAAGGTTGTGGGCTTGTGAAACAGGAAGGATGGTAGTGCCATTCTTATATAACAATATATACATACATAGATGGATATACTATATAGTATATGTATAGTACAGTATAACAATATATTGTTAATGCAATAGTACAATATAAAATATAGTACAGTACAACAATATAACAGATACAACCCTTGCTCACAACAAGCTCCTGTTATGGGAAGTAGTATAGTCAAGAAGAAAGATCCCAGGCCCGCGAGTCAGAGATCCTGGGTTTTAATTCAAGCATTATCACTGGTCTGACAGTGGCAGTGTTACTGGTCTGTTACATGGCTTTGGACATGTCATTTAACTTCTCTGTGCTTCAGTTCCCTCATCTATAAAATAGGGATTAATTACCTGTTCTCCTTCCCCTTCATACTGTGAGCCCCTTTTGTGACAGGGACTGTCCAATCCTCTTATACCGATTTGCCCAGCACTTACTAAAGTGCTTGGTACATGGTATGTGCTTAGCAAATACCACTATGGTTATTATTATCATTTTTCCATTTTGTTTCTTAGGTCAGGAGCGTGATTGTACAGAAGGGTTAGTGGAGCTCCTGAACCGAAGAGTTTTCCATTGGAGACTCAGACCTTCTAGGATGTTAGTCTTAATAATTCAGAATACCATAAACAATTCCATTTTGTTGCCTGAATTTAGTGGAGAAGTAGCAGTTCATTCATTCATTCAGTCAGTCGCATTTTTTGAGCACTTACTGTGTACAGAGAACTGTACTAAGCACTTGGGAGTGTACAATGCAGCACTAAACATACACATTCCCTGCCCACAGTGAGCTTACAGTCTGGACAGGGAAGACAGACATTAATATTAAAAAATGAATTACAGAAATGTACATAAGTGTTGTGGGTCTGGGAGGGGGGAAGAACAGAGGAGCAAGTCAGGCCGACGCAGAAGGGAGTGAGTGGGAGAAGAAGTGGGGGCTTAGTCAGGGAAGCCTTCCTGGGGGAGATATGCTTTTAATAAGGCTTTGAAGGCAGTTCTAAGATAAAGACCATAAGTTCCTTGTGGAAGGGACTGTGTCTACCATTGTTATTGCATTGTACTTTCCCAAGTGCTGAGTGTAGTGCTCTGCACACGGTAAGTGCTCAATAAATACCATAGATTAGTTGATTACTCAAAGCAGTAAGGGGCCACCATGCCAGCAAGCTTTTGGCCTTTTTGAGCTTGGCCCTTTCAGGAGACACCCCAACTTCCAGTCACACAATGGGAGCAGATGTTTGCATTCTACAGGAGCCTTTAAAATTCGTAAAATATGATCATAATAATAATGGCATTTGTTAAGCACTTACTATGTGCAAAGCACTGTTCTAAGCACTGGGGAGGATACAAGGTGATCAGGGTGTCCCACGTGGGGCTCACAGTCTTAATCCCCATTTTACAGATGAGGTAACTGAGGCCCAGAGAAGTCACGTGACTTGCCCAAAGTCACACATCTGACAAGTGGTGGAGTTGGGATTTGAACTCATGACCTTTGACTTCCAAGCCCGGGCTTTTTCCCCTGAACCACTCTGACAGTTTGGAGACAAAGTGTTTGGCCTGGACCTGGGTTTACCAGCAAGACTGCCTCTCCCGGGACTGCACTTCTTTCTAGATTGCAAATTTTCCTAAGCACTTAGTACAGTGCTCCACACTGAGTAACTGCTCGGTAAGCACCGTTTATTAATTCCTATTTTTGTCCTTGATTTTTCACTCTTGTATTTTTTAAATGCACTCATTGCCTGCCATTTGTTCTGTAGAAAATACTTTTTCATAGTGTTTGTTACGCACTTTCTATGTTCTAGGCATTTTACTGAGCACTGGAGTAGATAAAACTTAATCAGGTTGAACGCAGTCCATTGTCCCATGTGGGATTTACAGTCTTATTCCCCATTTTACAGATGAGGAAACTGAGGCACAGAGAACAATAATAATAATAATAATAATAATAATAATAATAATGGTATTTGTTAAGCACTTGCTATGTGCCAAGCACTGTTCTAATTGCTGGGGTAGATACAAGGTATTTAGGTTGCCCACGTGGGGGCTCTCAGTTTTAATCCCCATTCACGGATGAGGTAACTGAAGGTGCACAGAGAAGTTAAGTAACTTGCCCAAAGTCACACAGTCTACAAGTAGCAGAGCTGGGACCAGAACCCATGACCTCTGACTTCCAAGCCTGAGTTCTTTCCACTAAGCCATGCTCTTTCTCTTTTCTATGTGTCACTCTTCCCCTGCCTAGGCGGCGAGCTCTCTGTAGGCTGTAAATCATGTTTAATTTGGTTATCTTCTATTTTACCCCATTCTTTTAGCCTATAGCAAGAACCTAATACATATCATAACTAATTCTGAACTTCACACTGTGCTATTTAGGCCTCACTGAAAGGGCTGAGAAGCTGCATAAAGTTTGTACCAATGAACTGCTTCCAGAGTTTATGGTTTCAGATGCCTGGGGAGGTGTGAAGCTGAAGTGTCACCTTGTGATTTGCCAAACTTTTCCCCATGTGTTTATTTCCACAAATATGAATACGTGCTCTTTGAAATACAGGAGATTGGGATAAAGGTGTTAGAATCAGAATCTGGCAGGTTCCTATTTGCATATGAACCTACATTAGATTATGTATAGAATTTAACTGGAAAGATATAGAGTCCTTCCTTTTAGACAAAAGGTAACATTGGCTGTTATCCTTAATAAGTCAAATAGTCAAATAGTTCAAGCCCAAAACTTTTTCAGGATAAGGCAAACAAGTTTGAGGGATTTGAACAGAATTACTGTGTCAATTCTCCATTTTATTTGTTAATGCAGAATTCATAAAATGTATTTCTGTCTCTATAACCATTTTCTTGCTCTTCTCTAGACACTCGGCCGTTCTGCCACATGCTTTTAAAAAACTTCGGTGACCAAAGCAGGGCATGATACTCTAATGTTTCTGAGCAATGCAGAGTGGAGTGGAAAAATGATTTACTTGATCTTCAGGACCAGAATAAACCAGGTCTAATCTGGACCTTGGATTTAAAGAGGGCCCATCTGATACCCATAATTGTTCCTCTTCTCTACTTTACCACATAGAAGCAGCTTTGGGCACTATGGAAGTGGTATTCTTCCCAAATCAACAACTCTGGTGGGAGAGTCTTGATCTTGAAGAGGGCACTGCTCTTTAAATTGCTGGAAATGAAAGTCTTTGTGCTGGTTCTTTAAAATCAGGTTGCCTTAGCTTCTTTCTTCTTCTACTCAATCCACCATCAAGGTGAGTGATAAACACAAATAGGTGCCCCCTAGCTCTTTATCACAGTGCCTCCCATAGGAATCTTGTTTATTCCTTGGTCAGGGGATGGAAGAGTTGGTTCCACATTTGGGGCAGTTCGGTGATTACGTGTGATGGAAAGTCAGAAATCTCCATGGAGCAGATGACTCATGAGTGTGCACGCATGTCTGTGTGTGTGTGTGTGTGTGTGTGCGTGTGTGTGCGTGCATGTGCATGTGTGTATGCTGCAGGAGTCCCTATGACGGGGAGGTGGGGGAGAGATCGGGATTTCCTACCAATGGTATTCCTCTCCCAGTACCACACCAAAGTCACCCAATGCTGTTTTCACACCATTTCACCTCTCCCATCCATTTCTTTCCCTCCCTTCAAAGCCCATATCATCTATCTCTACCAACCATTCCTGATATTAACCACAGTCATATACAGCTACCCACCAAGCCCCACCCCAACTTTGTGAACCATTTTGATCCCCTTCTCACATTGCTTCTCTCTTTCTCCATTCCTACATTGATCCGTGGGGACTTTAATATCCATGCAGATGTTCCCGATGACCCTTCTGCTGTCCACTTTCTATCACCACTCAACTCCACGGACCTCCTGTTCCACCCCAGCTCACCCACTCACCAACTTGGACAACCACTTAATCTCAGTATCTCTAGTCACACTACAATCTCTACCCTCACCAACTCTGAAATCACAACCTGCTCACCTACCTTCTCTCACACACATCTCCTCCTGGCAAATCAGTCTTGTTTCCTCATGAAGACCTCTGATCTTTTGACACCATCCAATTTTCTCAAGGCTTCATGCCAGATTTAGCCTCCATACCCAAACTACCTTCCCTTGATGACTAATTTGATGCCCTCAACAACACCCTCTCTACTGAACTCAACTCGCTTGCTCCCCTATCCCTTCATCAATCTTGAACCCCTAACCCACAGTTCTGAATCACCTCCACAGTGTACTTCCTTACTCCTGTGCATGAGCCACAGAGCATTGCTAGAGGAAATCCAGGTATCAGGCTGACCTTGTCCATTTCAATAATAATAATAATAATAATGATAATGGCATTTATTAAGCACTTACTATGTGCAGAGCACTGTTCTAAGCACTGGGGAGGTTACAAGGTGATCAGGTTGTCCCACGGTGGGGGGCGGGGGGGCTCACAGTCTTCATCCCCATTTTACAGATGAGGGAACTGAGGCACAGAGAAATGAAGTGACTTGCCCAAAGTCACACAGCTGACAATTGGCAGAGCTGGGTTTTGAACCCATGACCTCTGACTCCAAAGCCCGGGCTCTTTCCACTGAACCACGCTGCTTCTCTGATTTCAAGTCGAACCTTGCTTGCTTTAACTCTGCCTTCTCCTCTGTCCAGCAAAATTACTTCTCCATCCTTATTGACACCCAAGACCATTGCCCTTGCCAGTTGTTCCAGACATTTAACTCCCTTCTTACACCCCCTGACCACCAGTCTCCCTTAATCCTTCCCCCTAATGGCTTGGCCACCTACATTGTTGAAAAAATTGAAACTATCAGGTGTGAACTCCCTAAAATCTCCCCTGCTCTTTTCTTGTCATTCCCTCCTCCTGCCCGTTCTTCAACTTTTCCATCCTTCCCAGCAATATCAGAAGAGAGGATCTCCTGCCTTTTCTCAAAATCCACTTCCTCCACCTGAGCATTTGACCCCATTCCTTCACACATTATTAAAACGCTTGCCCCCTCTCTTCTTCCCTCCATGACAGCTAACTTGAATTGTTCACTCTTCAGTAGCTTTTTCACAGATGCTTTCAAAAACGCTCATGTCTCCCCTAACCTAAGAAAACCCTCCCTGGACCCCATGGCTCCCTCCAGTTAATGCCCTATCTCCCTCCTAACATTACTCTCCAAACTCCTTGAGCAAGTTGTCTACCTCTGCTGGCTCATGTTCCTCTCCTCCAATTTTCTCCTTGATCCCATCCAATATGGCTTCTGTCCCTTCACTCCACAGAAACCTCCCACCCAGCAATCACACAGGATTTCCTTGACAAATCCAACAGCCTCTACTCCATTCTAATTCACATGAACTCTCAGCAGCCTTTGAGACTGTCGACCACCCCTTTCTCCTGAAAACATTATCCAACTTCAGCTTCACCGACACTGTCCTCTCCTGGTTCTTATCCTATCTCTCTGGCTGATCATTCTCAGTTTCTTTTATGGTCCTTCTTCTGCCTCCCACCCCTTAAATGTAAAAGTCCCTCAAGTTTCAGTTATGGTTCCCCTTTTATTCTCTATCTAAACCCACTCCCTTAGAGAATTCATTTGCCCCCATGGCTTCAACTACAAACTCTAGGTGGTTGATTCCCCAAATCTACATTTCCAGCCCTGATCTCTCTCCCTCACAGTAGTCTCATATTTCCTCCTGCCTTCAAGACATCTCTACTTGGATGTCCTGCCAACCCCTCAAATTTAACTATCTAAAACAGAACTCCTTTTTATTTCCATCCAAACCTTATCTTTCCCATCATTGTAGACAGCACCACCATCTTTCCTGTCTCACAAGCCCAAAACATTGGAGTTATTCTTGACTCATCTTGCTCATTCAATCCACATATTCAAATCATCACTAAATCCTGTCAGTTCAGCCATCATAATATCGCTAAGATCTACCCTTTCCTCCCTAACCATGTTAATCCAAGCACTTATCCTGTCCCACCTTGATTACTGTATCAGCCTTCTTGCTGACCTCCCCACCTCCTGACTCTCCCCACTCTGGTCCACACTTCACTGAACTGTCCAGATCATTTTTCAACAAAATGGTTCAGTCCACATTTCCCCAATCCTCAAGAATGTACAGTAGTTTCCCATCCACCACCACATCAAACAGAAACTCCCTACCACTGGGTGTAAAGCACTCAATAACATTGCCCCATCATACCTCACCTTCCTGCTCTCCTTCTACAAACCACCCAACATGCTTCACTCCTCTGGTGCCAACCTACTCAATGTATTTCAATCTCATCTATCTCATTGCAACCTCTTGCCCACATCTTGCCTCTGGAATACCCTCACTCTTCATATCCAACAGACAGTAACTCTCCCCACCTTCAAAGCCTTATTGAGGGCACATCTCCTCCAAGAGGCCTTCCCTGAAGGTAGGAGGAGACATGCAGATGGCATGCTTTAAAATCTATATTAAGGAGTTTCTGTTTGATGTGGAGAATGATGGGCATCCACTGGAGGTTCTTGAGGAGTGGGGAGACATGGACTGAAGGATCTTTTAGGAAAAGGGTCTGTGCAGCAGATTAAATTATGGACTGGAGTGGGAAGAGACAGGAGGCAGGGAGGTCAGCAAGGAGGTTGATGCAGTAGTCAAGGTGGTATATGATAAATGGATTTGGTGACAAATTGAATATGTGGGTTGAATGAGAGAGATGATTTGAGGATAATGTCAAGATTTTTGACTTGTGAGATAGGGAGGATAGTAGTGTTGTCACAGTGATGGGAAAGACACGGGGAGGGAAGAGTTTCAGTGGTAAGATGAGGAGTTCTGTTTTGTACATGTTTAGTTTGGAGGTGTTGGCAGGACATCCAAGTAAAGATGTGCTAAAAGCAGGAGGAAATGCAAGACTGCAGAGACCAAGAGAGATCAGAGATAGAGATGTAAATTTGGGAATCATCTGCATAGAAATAGTAGCTAAAGCCACAGGAGTGAATGAGTCCTTCAAGGGAGTGGGTGTAGATTAAAAATAGAATGTGAGACAAATTGAGCCTTGAGGGACTCCCACAGTCAGGGGGAGGGAGGCAGAGGAGAAGCCCGTGAAAGACACTGAGAAGGGGCAGCCAGAGAGATAGGAGGAGAACCAGGAGAGGACAGTGTCAGTGAAGCTAAAGTGGGTATTGTTTACAGGAGAAGGGAGTGATTGACAATGTCGAAGGCAGCTGAATAGGTGAGGAGGATTAGGATGGAGTAGAGGCTATAAGATTTGACAAGAATGATAACCTTTGAGAGGGCAATTTCCTTGGAGTGAAGGGGGCAGAAGCCAGATTGTAGGGGCTTAAGAAGAGAATTTCTGAGTGGAAGTGGTGGCAGCAAGTGTAAAAAACTCACTCAAGGGGTTTGGAAAGAAATGATAGGAGGGTGATGGGGAAATGACTTGAGGGAGCTATAGGGTCAAGGGAGAGGGCATTAGGCTACAGCAGACATGAACATGTAAGAAAGCAGTGGGGAAGAAGCTATTGGCAAAATAAGGGTCACAGATAATGGTCGGGGAGAGAAGAAGGGAGGGGAAAATATTTTGATAAAGTGTGAACAACTGGGATCAGAGCCATAGGTGGAGGTTGTAGCTTTTGAGAGGAGGTGGAAGATTTCTTTGAAATACTGCTGGAAAAGATGGAAACGTCAAAGGGGGGGCAGGGGAGGGAGGGACTGGAGAGGAGCAGACCACAAGAGTGCTCCAGGTTAATGGTACAAGATTGACAGAGTGACAGGTTGGCATCAACGTTAGTTCAGTGGAGAAAACAGTGTTGAGTGCATCAATTTTTGTGTTAAGAAACGTTTTGGTAGGGAAATCAAATAAGGCATAATGACTTCAGAAAACTGGAGGGGGTCAAAAGAAAAGAACTCTGTTGGAGAACAGGATAAATTTCCAGGGAGTGGGTTTGTGGGAGGAAAGGCAGCTGAGGAGATTGTAATATTGGATAGAGGAACTTCAGAGTTGATGGAGACTGTATGGTGACTAGAGATGAGATAGAGCATGTGTCTAAATTGGTAAGTGGGTGAGGTGAGGTAGAGCAAGAGGCCAGTAGAGTTGAGGAGTGATAGGAGGTAGATATTGAAGTACCCAAGGATCAATGTAAGGATGGAGAGAGAGAAAGAATGTGAAAAAAAGAATCAGAATGCTTCAAAATGTTGCAGAAAAGACCTGAGTGAAGAGGGGGTGGTAGATGATCATGACTAGTAAATGGAGTGGGTGGTAGAGGTGGATGATATGGGCTTCAAAGGAAGGGAAAAAGAGGTAAGGGGAAAGTGGAATGAGGCGAAAGCAGCATTGGGGAGTCACAAGGAGGCTGACTTCTCTCCCTTTCCCAGTGAGTCTGGGGGAGTGGGAGAAGATGAGGCCCCATCTAGAGAGAATGGCAAGGGAGAGAGAGCATCATCTGGGGAGATCCAGGTTTCAGTGGTAGAGAGGAGAAGCATTAATTAGGTCAGAAACAAGTCAAGGGAGGTTTTCCCATGATGGAGTTGAACTTCCCCAGGACACACTTGGTTGAGGCTGTGGTGGAGAGCAGGAGTTGTGGGCAGGAGTTGAATGGGACTGAGTTGATGAGGTCTGGTGTGGGGAGAGTGGGGTGAAGGGTGGCACTGGGAAAGAAAGACAGATATGGGAATGGGGTGGAGGAAGGGGATGGTGTGAGGATTGGGGAGGGGTTGGATGAAGGGGGATGAGTAGAGTGCTGGAAAGGAAGGAGACAGATAGGTTGATTAGTGGGGTGTGATAGCAGGGACATGGTGAGGTCAGAAAGGACCCATTCAAATGGAAAAAAATCTCACTTCCTTTTGGAACAGTTGGAACAATTTTTATGTTTCTCTCCACTGTACTTACGCCCATTAATTTTTTCCCCCAAGAGACTGTCACAGGAATGATACCTCCACAAATTTTCAATCCAAGTTCCCTTTGAACAGTCACCTTAGAAACATTGTTTCAGAGAATTGTGCTAACTAGGATTTGGTCTGAACAATCAAGTAAGGTTGATCAACTCAGGAGCCGGTGGGTGGCAAATGACATTTGCTCAAATACATATGAACCACACATGAGATAATGGTATGAGAATTAAAGCATTGCCTGATCTCTTGTTGATTTCCTAGAGCGAGTCTTAGAGTTGGGAAAGGTGGTGGGAGCCTTACGTTTTCCATCCCAAGAAACTGCATAACAGGGAAGGGCAAGTGGGACTTCCCCTTGTTTTGGGTGTTCAGGACTCTTGCTCTTCCTTGGCCAAGGCCCCTACCCTCCATACCTACGATCAAGAAACGCGTTCTTGCCCTAATAGTGGGTGGGGGAGTGGAAAAGGAAGAGATTGGACATCATTCTCAGCTGCCATCTCTAAGTGTTCAGCTATTGCCCAAAGGGTTGGGGCTTCAAAACTTACCCATCTATAAAGGTTCTTATTTTATCACATCCCTTCTGGAGAGAAATCAAGGAGAGAGACCAGCTCAATAATTTGCACCAATCAATTAATCAGTCAGTGAGTCAATAAAACCCTGTTTTATTTTTTTTTACCTGCTGCCTTTCAACTCTGCATCTGGTAATAACCCAATAATTTTGAATCATGAGGTTAGTTTAAATAGAAACAGTGTGCTCAAAGTAAGTTCCATTTAAAAATGGTACTCACAACCCATTTTACATCCTGCAAATACCAGATAAAATGTGTACACGTGTGAATCAATGTTTTCCTTGCCACAAATAGTGTTGCATTATCTATTTTTCTATCTCCACTGTAAAAGTGAACTCATACCTTAAAGTAGTTGTATCTGGAATACTGAAGTAAATGTGAATTATTCTATCCTTTATAATTCAGTTGCCATCAAATTTTTTCTTTCTTAGTTTTGTTGAATTAATTGAATTGAGGTTGCTGGGTTAGTGAACCTTGATTCTTTCTCATAAACTATCAGTATGGTTGTAGAAAACATGCTAAATTATGGGAAAGTAATGAAAATGATGTGGGGATAATATTTTGAGGCCAAGGGGACCCAGCAGGAATATAGAGAGTCCCAGTGGATAAGAGAAGTCCCAGGGGCCTTTTTTCCATTTCAGTCTGTCAGATCCAAGCTCTAATCTAGGCTGAGCAAACAGAAAATAAAGTGCAAGTTTGTTAATTAACCAGTGAATTCTGCCTGGTTGGACCTAGCCTGACTTGATTACTATATTAGAAGAAAAAAAACAGTTTACAATAAAACTTCATCTGCTAATGTTTTCCATAGATTATAGCATTCCACAATGGAAAGGATCCATCATCGTCAACAATTTATCGGGCACCTCCTGGATGGGAATTCACTTTTAAAAAGACTTGTGCGCAATCAACTTTTGCCTGGTAAATCAATCCCTTATAAAAGTAGATAGTTAATTATGGTATAAAAATGCATGCTATGTGCCAGGGACCCTACTAAGCATTTGGGTAGATCTAAGAGAATCAGATGAAAATGGTCTTTGTTCTACATTCTAATCAATAGGGAGAGCCAACATCCCCATATTATCCCCATATTACAGATGAGGGAACTGAAGCCCTTTATAACCAAGGTCATAACGAAGACCCAATGGCAAAGCTGGATTGAAAATCTAGGTATCTCTTCAGCCATATCCTTGTGCTGGTAATTAGTAAGTGTCGCCTCTGATAAAAGCAGTGTCCCTTCTGTTCTGGTTCAAAAGAGATTGTACTGTACAAGATTTGCAAAATTCTGGAAATAAAATATGCTCTCTACATAGACACTATGAATTTTGGCCAAAGTTCTGGTTGTTTGATTTTTCTTAAACATTTGTCACCTCAAAAGCATACCATTAATTAGTAGGCTAATTAACCTATTGAGATATGCATTTGCTTGTACTCTCCCAGGAACTTAGAGCAGTGCTCTGAACACAGTAAGTGCTTAATAAATCCCATTGATAGATACAATTTTTTAAAATAGTTCAGTACATGTGTAGCTTTCCATTTAGTCAATCAATTAATCATATATTGATTGAGTGCTACTGTATGCACATCACCATATTATGCATTTTGGAGAGTACATATAACAGAGTTGGTAAGCAGGTTTCCTGCCCACATTGAGTTTACAGTCTAGAGGGAGAGACAGACACTAACCTAGATAAATTAAATTACAGATATGTACATAAGTGCTATGGGGTTGAGAAGGAGAGAGATCAGGGCTGGAGATGTATGTAGATATGGGAACCATGCAAATAGAGATAGTAATTAAAGTCATGGGAAAGAATGAGTTTTCCAGGGGAGTGGGTACAGATGGAGAATATGAGAACAGGAACTGGGCCTTGAGGAACTCTCACATTTAGAGCAGTGAGAGGCAGAGGGGGAGTCTGTGAAAGAGATTGAGAATGAGCATCCAGAGAGGTAGGAGAACCAGAAGAGCACAGTGCTGACACTAACACTTATCAGTGATGAAGCAAAGTTGAGTTGAACACATCCTCCAGTAGAACATGTTTATCTTCCAAGCAGAATGTTTATAGCCTTGTCAAATTTGAAAATGTCTCTTCCCTTTCCCCAAGGAGTAGAGCGGTAACAGCTCACATCCTATGGAATGAGAAGAGAGATCATCACCTTTGAAAATAAACTTTTTTGGTTTGTACAGAAATTGAGTATTTCTAGAGATATTTGGGGATTGGAAAACCCCAGATTTGCCATTGTGGTTTACACAAGCCATCCATAAATATTCAAGTTAATTCTTTCTTCCTGCTTAGAAGGAAAGAAATCAGGCTTCCCGCATCTCCACTTGACAGAACTCATTACAACTGAACTCATTTTTCCCACTTCCTTTGCCTTTCATATTTCAGTCAATGCCACCACCACCACTTATCCTGTCCCAGAAGCTGCAAACAGGTGTCATTTATTCTTGACTCCGCTATGTCTTTTGAGTCTCACAATCATTCTGTATCTAATTCCTGCCTGTTCTTCTTGTCTTGTATATTATAAGCCAGATTTGCCCCTTCCTCTCCACATTTTCAACCAGCACCTGGTTCAGGCTCTTGTCATATTCTAACTAATTAATGGTATTCATCGAGTGCTTACTGTGTACAGAGCCCTATACTAAGCACTACAGAGTTGGTAAACATGTTCTAATAATTATAATAGTAATATTTATACATGCTTATTATATAGCAACCACTGTAATAAACATCAGGTAAAGATACAAAATAATCAGATCTAGCAAGTTCTCATCCCACTTAAGGGCTCCCATTCTAAGGAGGAGGGAGACAAGGTATCGAATCCCGATTTTACATATGAAGTAGCTGCAGCACAGAGTAGTTGAGACTTGCCCAAACTCACACAGCAAGCGAGAGGCAGAATTAGAACCCAAGTCCTCTGACTCCCAGGTGGGGCTCTTTCCACTAGGACTCAGTGTTTTTCTAGTCTAGCCTTACTAGATCAAGAATACCTGTGTAGAAGTGCCTGATTCAGAGATAGCAGGGCAGGCCAGAAGCCAAAGCTGCAGTTTCTGAGTTAGCAATTCTCCATTTCAACCTTCAAATGAGCTGGGGTGTGAGACCGGCCCTCTAAGGTTCATGGTTCCCTAGGTGCACTGATGCATCCTTGACTCCCTAGATAGGAGCATAAGCGATTCAGGGTCTCTTAAACATGCTAGGCACCAAGCTGAGTTAAAAGAAATAAGGTCCTTGCCTTGAAGGAGTTTCCATTCTTTAATAGCTTATCTAATTAGCTCACCCTTTGACTGCCCCCCCCCCCGCCCCCCGCCACCACCCAGGAACTAAATCAAATGATTTTAATAGCTTTGAGATGCTACTTTTATCATTATCATTATTTTACCATAATGATGAAAATTTGTCTTCTCCAACCTTCTTGAACGATTTGTACTCTGAATGAAACGGGAAAGAAGTACAGAAAGCAAGGAAAGGAGATTGGTGCCAGACTTCCACTGATGTGTTCAGATTTCCAAGACAACCTACCAGAGGCTTTGATGAGAACTTAGGCTACTAGGGATGTTGCCCTAAGTCATCACTGTCATGATCCCCGCCTGGGATCGCTCCCCCACAATATCAGCTGCTCGACTTATGAGCCCTTTAACCAAGGATTTGACTCCCGCTTTAATTCGGGCCCTCAAATGACATGTTCAAAAAGTAAAACCAAACAGCACCGTTAGAGCGGAAAGCTTTATTTTACTAAAACAGGGCTTAGGGACATATGCATGTACTCGCACACATGAAGCACAACAACCATAGTTACCAATCCAACTGGTTTCCCCCAGGTTTTGGTGAAGATCATAGTGTCAAGGAGTCAGACTGCCTGCCGCTCGTCTGTTCGGGAGCTGAGGAAAAGGGAGGCTTAGTTTGGGAAGGCCTCTTGGAAGAGGTGAGTCTTCAGTAGGGCTTTGAAGGGGGGAAGAATGATTGTTTGGTGGATTTGAGGAGGGAGGGCATTCTAGGCCAGAGGTAAGACGTAGGCCAGGGGTTGATGGTTGGACAGGCAAGATCGAGGCACAGTGAGAAGGTTAGTACCGGAGGAGTGGAGTATGCGGGCTTGGATGTATAAGGAGAGAATAGAGCTGGGGTAAGAAGGGGCAGGGTGATGGAGACCTTAGTCAAGTTATTTAACTTCTCTGTGTCTCAATTTCCTCATCTGTAAAATGTAAATACCAGTTCTCTCTTGCCTTCAGTCTGTGAGCCCCACATGGGACAGAGATTGTTTCTGATTGTATCTACCTCACTGCAGCAAATGTTTACCAAATGCCACAGTTATTATTATTATTAAAATACTGTCACTGCCCAAACATACTGCAGAACAGAAGCCTTTATGGAGAAAGAAATTCAGGATTACTCTATTAAGAAGGTAAAATGTGATATTATTTAGTTATGGCTCAAAAAGCAAGACCACATCCAATTAAAGTTTAATACAGTGACATTGTTAACTTAAGGGTCATTCAAATAAGGTTTTTGTAGGCATCCATAAATAATGTATTCCTTCCTAATTAGCTCCATCTACACTACCTTCACATCTCCTATTTAACAAGCAGCATAAGATGCTTATGGTAATTTAAACTCCCATCACTAGTTATAAAAAAAGAAGTAAATTAAAGAGATTTGTTTTAGGAGACACGCATGACTCTCGAAAGCAGAGTTTTAGTTTTCACAATAGACGTATTTATTTTTGAGCCAGTTATCGGGTTGCTAAAACCTGGGAAATGATGCTTCTTGATTGACACTGCCTGCTTTCTGCCTTGAAGGTCCATTCAACATCCAAGCCACCCACACAGATGGGAGAGACTCCTCCAAAGGGCATGGAGCCCACAGTGGCATATCTTACCCTCCCAGAGTGAAGTGGGGCACGTGAGAGAGAAGCAGCATGGCTTAGTGGAAAAAGCCCAGGCTTGAGAGTCAGAAGTCATGGGTTCTAATCCCGGCTCCCCCACTTGTCTGCTGTGTGACTTTGGGCAAGTCACTTCACTTCTCTGGGCCTCAGTTACCTCATCTGTAAAATGGGGATGAAGACTGTGAGCCCCATGAGGGACAACATGAATACTTTGTATCCATCCCAGTGTTTAGAACAGTGCTTGGCTCATAGTAAGCACTTAACAAATACCATTATTATTATTCAGAAACTGTAGCACTTCATGCTATCCCAGCCCTTGCTCCCTGAGTTCTGAGTGGCAAGGTTTAGATCTGTGGCAAGGAACCCCCTATAGTATTAGGAAGATGAGACTTGTGAGCCTTTCCTCTTCTAGGAAGGAGCATGAGATTCAAAACCTTCTGAAAGCATGACAAAAGATTATTGTCAAGCTGGTCCCCACCCAACCAGCTCCACGTAGCCAAGTGCCCTCTAAATGGCACTGAGATAATAGCTTGCATCACCCCCTCCTCCCCAAATGGCATGGCAAATTCAGAAGTTTTCTCAATTTTTAGAATGTTGAGAACATCACCCAAAGCCCATATCAGTGATGGTTTGGCTACCATTTCCTTTCCCTCTGTAGAGGTCATACTACCTAGTCCACCACACTGAAGAGAAGAACCCAGAAGATGGATTCCCTGAGGGAAGTTCAATTGAGCAGCTACTAATGCCTTATGTGATAATAGCTGGGAACTGAGACACTCAGAGGGAGGGATTGGGAAGGATGAATGTGGGCCAAGTGTTGGGAAGAAGACCCTCAGCCATTTTGGAGAATGTTGGAACCACGATGCCGGGACAGCAGGACACAGTGAAGACTCAGAGGCATAACCCTGAAGGGACTCAAGGTATACCTACAAAGTTTAGGGGTCGAAAGTTAGGACTCTGGAGGGACGAGGCTCTGGATCCTGAAGGGAAGAAGTGACACAGATCTGCCCTGGCATCTGAAGGAGTTGGAGAGGGCCAGACTGGAACCTGGGAAACTTTGAGAGTAGAGGGTGAGACCAAAGGAACGTAAGCCCTAGGGCACCTGTAAGCAAGTAAGAAGTCTGCTGGGGGTTAAAATATTTGTGGTACAGAAAGGTGTCTTGGCTCAGAATTCTATTTATGGGTTAATAATTAATCCTTAATCAATTAATCTCAGTAATTATTAATTAATCATTACATTAATCAATCAATGGTATTTATTGAGAACTTACTGTTTTCAGAGCACTGTATTAAGCACTTGGTAGAGTGCAATATAACAGGAGTTATTAGATATATTCCCTGCCTAAAATGAGTTTACAGTCCAGCGAGGGAGACAGACATTATGGATATAAGCTTTTGGCAGACACCTCCTCAACTCCTATGCCTTGAAGCTACACACCGCTGGCAGAAACCCAAGCTTCAGGTCAAATCCTGCCACTACAAATTCACTCTTTCATGCTATGATCTGTTTCCTGCTCAACAACTCTACTCTTCTTTCCTCATTGATCCACATGTCCACAAGCCCCACCTACTTTTCCAAACCCTCAACTTCCTTTGGAAGCCGTCCATGTCCCCAAAATGTTCTTCCCAACCCCTTGATAGTTTGCAAACTACGTTAATTGATAAGAATGAAGTCATCAGGAGTGAATTTCCCAGTGTATGCCTCTCAGGACTTCAATTCTACTGTTTCTTCCTCATCTTTCTCCTTTCCATGTACAGTCCTGGAAGTCAGAGGGCTGGATTCCAATCCTGGCTATGCCGTTTACCTGCCATGTGACCTTGGGCTAATCACTTAACTTCTTTATTCTTCAATTTCCTCATCTGTAAAATGGGGATTAAATAACTCTTTCATTCTATAACTCAGCTATGTATCTTGCTCATCTACTCTACTATTTATTCCTCATTAATTTATATGCCTCTCAAGCCCCACCAATTTTCCAAACCTGCAAAGGACAGTGCCTGCATCTGACCTGATTATCTTCTATCTACCTCAATGATAAGTACAGTGCTTGACATATACTAAGAGTTTACGAAACACTACATTTTATTATTATTATTATTATTCACAGCTGTTTTTCAAGAGGTGCTCTCCCACCTAGTCTGAATATTTACTTGCATTTTAAATCTTATCCATGCTCACCTCCAAAAATCGCTTACTCCTAACTCTCCTCTCCTAACTTTGCTATTTCAACCTCTCACTCTTGGGTCACTCCTTCCCCTCTGCCTTCAAACATGCTAAAGTATTGTCCATTATAAAAGCCCTTTCTTAGCCCATGACCCCTTTCAGCAATCACCCTGTATCCCTGCTTCCACTGCAATCCAAACTCCCAGGCTGTAAATATGGCCACTACCTTCCATTTCATCTCCACCAACTCTTCTTGACTGACTATAGCCTGGTCTCCACCCCTTAACTCCACCAAGCCTGTGCTCTCTGAGGTCACCGGTGATCTCTTTATAACCATTCTAAAGGACATCACATCACCTTATTCCTCCCTGACTTACCAGCTCATTTGGACACTTGGTGTCTTTCCCACTTCCTTTGAAATGCTATCTAGCTTCTGTGTGGCTGAAAAACTACTAACCCATTCTCCTTCTACCTCTCTGATTTCTCCCTCTCAGTTGTATTTGCCGGTTCCTCCCTTACCTCTCATGCACCCTTCAAGGCTCTGTCCTCAGTCCTCTACTTTCTTGATCTTTACTCACTCCTGAGGAGCTTATTTGATCACACAGATTCAGTAATAATCTCTATGCATAAGGCATCCAAATCTTTCTCTCTAGTTGACCTGAATCCTCATTTAGACTATGATTCCACATTTACCTCTTACTTCCAGATAATCTCCACTTAGATGTTCTGAGAGCACCTCATACTCAATATGTCTAAAATCAAAGTCTCATTATTTCCATTAAACCAACTCATCCTAATTTTCCCATCTCAGCCACCCCCGTGTCTTGGTAACCTGTAGCCTTGGTGTTATTCTCAACTCTTCCTACCTAAAATCTCCTAGATGGGTTCTTTCCTCTCCACCCAAATTGCTATCTCCCCGGTACAAACTCGTATTGTCTCACCAATGAGCTATTGTATCAGCATTCTTACTGATCCCCCTGCCGTTATACGACAAACTGCTGTACGGATGATTGTTTGAAACATCACCTGGCCCACATCTCTCCTCTCCCAAAAACCTTCAAATGGATTCCTGTTGTCACTCCATGTGAAACTCACCCAAAAGGTTTCAATTCTCTCCACCTAATGGCACTACTTCACCTTTCCACTTTCCTCACTTAATACTGCCCAACTCACTCTCCATTCCTCCCATTCCCACCTCCCTCACTTCACTCTTCCTTGCCCCTATTTGGATTTCCCCCCTTCCCCAAATCTGTTATATCACAGTTTGCCTCTCATCCAAAGCCCTCTGAAAATTCCTTCTCTAGCCTGTCTTCCCTCATTGATTACCATACTTCAAGTCATCAAAGCCAATAAGTCATCTGTAGTACTTATTACCTTATCTATACCTTTCCTCATCCATTTTTTATACATGTTTATTCATAAATACATTGAATTGCTAATTATAAAGTGAGAAGAGAAGGAAACCTAAACAGACCCTTAAGGGACATCCACTGTTTGGGAATTGGATACAGAGGTAGGGATAGCAAAGAGACTAAAAACGATTTATCAGAGAGACAGGAGAATGAGAAGAGGGATATACCAGAAAAAGAGCAAGGGTTAGATCACGTTTCCAGGTGAAGGGAGTGATCCACAGTGTCAAAGGCAGCTATGACGTCAAGTAGGATAAGGATAACATAGAGACTGTTAAATTTAGCAAAAAGGGGGCCATTGGTGTCCTGAAAGGAGAGGTTTCTACAGAGTCAAGAAAGCATAAACCAGAATGCAGAGAGTCAAGAATAGAGTTGGATAAGACGAAGTGTGGACAGCTGATGTATGATACTCATTTGGAAAGTTTGGCCATGAACAGGAGCAGGAAGATGGGATGATAGCTGGAGGATGCAGTGGGATCCAGATATTTGTCTTCATAACCAAGAACACTCCTGATCATTGGCTTTAAGGCACTCAAGCAATTCTCTTTGTTTTCTTCCCTCTCTTCTCTCATTATTCAGCTCAATAATTTTAATCCCCCACAAGCTAACTTTTTTACTCTTTCTTGCTTTTGATTCTTCCCCTTCAGACCCCTCACTCACATCCTTTTCTCCTGCCTAGAACCCCTCCACTCTTCAAATTCTGAAGACAATAGTGTTATCCATCTTTAAAGCCCTTCTGAAATATCACCTCTCCCAGGAGGCTTTCCACAACCAATTTTTTTATTTCCCTGTGTCATAACCTACCACTATCATCTCAGGATTTTGTCACCACTTCAGCACTTATCATGGCCTAGTGGATAGATCACAGGCCTGGGAATCAGAAGGTGCTGGGTTCTACTACTCGTCTGCTGTGTGAACTTGAGTTAGTCAGTTGTGTCACCTGCACAAAGTGGGAATTAAGACTCTGAGCCCCACGTGAGACAGGGACTGACCAACCCAATTTGCTTGTATCGACTCCAGAGCTTAGTATTCTGCTTGGCACATGGTAAGTGCTTAACAAATGGCACTATTATAATTATTATTACTCACAAGCATCTATTGCATTTTTTACATACCACTATTTTCATGTGCTATCTTTGAAACAAAACTTTTCTACATACCCATTTCCAGACTCTTCTTTCTCCTACCTGGAAATTATTTGTATCTTTCTTTTCCCTTAGGCTTTGAGTGGCAGTGTATTTCCTAAATCCATTTTACTCTCCTAAAAACTTAGTACAGTGCTTTGCATATAGTAGGGGGTCAATAAATATTACTGATTGATCTATTTTCCCTCTTGATACTAATGTAGTGCTCACACACAAATAACAATGATTTTTAATTGAATTTAGTTCAAAGACATGCCTATAGAATATAGAATTCATCATTCAGTAGTCTGAAATTTTTTTCAGTGTTTCTAAATTCTTCAACCCCAAGTGAAGTTTTCATATGTTTCCCCATTTCCTTGTTGAACAACACATCAACAAATCAACTCTTGCAATGTTCTTTGGAGTTATTGATTCACCAGTCTAACTGAGATCATATGCTTCATCTGTCAGAAATGAGCTTGTAAATCAGCCTTAAGCTAGTTTGGATGAGCTAAAGATATTTTTCTACAAGCCTCCACAGGACAGACTCTGTTGTTTTCTCATATTGTGTCTTTCCATAGCAAGCATCTGAGTCCTTGAGATAATTCCTGATAGTCTCCTTCCTCTCCCCCTCCTCCCCCACCTTACCTCCTTTCCCTCCCCACAGCACCTGTATATATGTATATATGTTTATACGTATTTATTACTCTATTTTATTTGTACATATTTATTCTCTTTATTTTATTTTGATAATATGTTTTGTTTTGTTCTCTGTCTCCCCCTTCTAGACTGTGAGCCCACTGTTGGGTAGGGACTGTCTCTATGTATTGCCAACTTGTACTTCCCAAGCTCTTAGTACAGTGCTCTGCACACAGTAAGCGCTCAATAAATACAATTGAATGAATGAATGTCCCATATTCCAGGTTAACACGCTCTTGTAAAGTAAGTGCTTCCCTGACCAGACTAAGTTTATCACACATTGAACGGCCCAAAATTGCAGTCTCATCCTTAGGCAAGACATTGAACGATAGCTTCACTGGGTTTTTATACATTTTTATTGCATTGGCATTGTCATACCACAGAAAACACTTATTTTCAAGCTCAATGGACTCAATTTTGGTTTCATTTTCACCCTTTTATAATTTGGAATGGATCCCAGGGCAGGCAAATATCTTGGTTCCTCCAAGTTCCCTGTCCCCACTTTTGGGGACCAAAGACTAGATGGGCCATCGACCCGACTCAACGATGGCATTTCCCATGCTCTGTTTTGTCTTGTCTTATGCCGTCAAGTCATTTCATCTCTCCCAGAATGCCCCAACTCCATCTGCAATCGTTCTGGTAGTGTATCTATACAGTTTTCGTGATAAAAATATGGAAGTGATTTAGCACTGTCTTCTTCTGCACAGTCAACTTGAGTCTCCTCCCTAGACTCTCTCCCATGCTGCCGCCCCCCAGCACAGGTGAGCTTTGACTTGTAGCAACTTTCCTTCCACTTGCTAGACACTTCCCAAGCTAACAATGGAATGGATATGCCTCTGCTTGACTCTGTCTCCTGTAGCTGAGACTGGTAGAGTACTAAAAACTCTCAAGGTGTGATCCTGAGAGGGAATACTAGTAAATTGGTAACCTGCGTGTTAACGTCCAGGAAGCCATGGTCCTCTGAATTGTTGGCAAAGTTTTTCTCATTAGTTCATCTTCAACCGGCTGCACCCACAGGCTGGATATTTAACATCAGTTTGCAGTGGCTGGAATTGACATCATTTTGCAAAAGTGTTCTTTTCACTACTGTGACAATTTCCTAACTACAGGAGGCCTGTTCATTCTCTTTTCTCACCCCTGGCAGTTGTGCCAATTAATGCAACTTTAAAAAATGGGGTTTTCTATTCACATCCTCTATTTGTTTGGGTTTTGGATAATTCTTTCTGGTGTATTTAACTCACTGACATAGATCTTCACAGTTTCCGATGCTCTACAAATCTGTGGACCTCTACCTCTTTCCCACAATTGCTTCTTCCATATATATATATATACCCTTAATCTACAAAAACTCCTTACTCTCTTTAGAGTGTCTGTTCAGTTCCCAAAAGAACAATCTCTATTTACCTTTTTTTGTTTTAATATAGATCAGTCTCCTCATCCATCTGTTTTCACCTTCAAAATCAACAATATTCCTCACTTTGGTTGAACATTTCCTTCAATTCCAAATTTTACCTTCCTCAGATTTGCAATGGATATAAATCTCCAGTGCTTTGCTTTATTCCCACCCTGCAAGAAAATGGAGAATAATTCCCATTCATTTCCTCCATCTTCGCATTGATGATAATTACTTTTCAGAGCTGGATCTGAATTTTTTGACTACTGAAGGCTCTATGGGAGTTGTGAAATTTGAGAGTTTTATAACTTGCTTTTCTTCTGTCCCACACAGACTGTTTTTGCAACTGCCACACTCGGAGATTTCTCTTTGCTGTGTTTGTGTTTGTTCTTTGTGAGCAGAGGTCTCTCCCTTCAACATCTTTCTGATTCAATGTTTGTGGTGTCATAGAATGATTCTGGCAGGTAGTGAACAAAGGTTATTGTGAATGAGAACCAGGAGTAACAGTGCTTAGAGACAAGCATACCACATGTCTTTTTTATGGTATTTGTTAAGCACTTAGTATGTGCCAGGCACTGCACTAAGAGATGGGGTAGATACAAGCTAATCAGGTTGGACACAGTCCATGTCCCATGTGGAGCTCAAAGTATGAATCTCCATTATACATACAAAATAACTGAGGTGTAGACAAGTTAAGTGGCTTGTAGAAGCAGAGAGCTTCTCTCAGGGTCGCACCTGGAGAGCTTCCCGTATTCTACCAGTCTCAACTATGAGAGGGAGAGTCAAGCAGAGGCATATGTATTCTGTTCCTAGCTTGGGAAGTGGCTAGCGAGTGGAAGGCAATCTACTGCAAGTCAAAACTCACCTGTGCTGGGTGGCAGCGGCATGGGAGAGAGTTGAAAGCGGAGACTCAATTTACTGCTTGGAAGGAGGCAGTAAACCACTTCCATATTTTTACTGAGAAAACCCTAGGGATAAACTACCAGAACAACTGCAGATGGAGGTGGGGCGTTCTGGAAGTGTGTGCCCGTGGTGTAAGTATGGGTTGGAGGCTACTCTAAAGCATAAGGCAACAAAAAGCAGATAAGTAGCAGAGCTGGGATTAGAACCCAAGTCCTTCTGACACCCAGGCCGTGCTCTATCCACTACAGCACATTGCTTCTGTTTTAAGAAGAGGTGTAATAGTCTCGTCTATTGCAAGCAGAGCTGAACTTCTAGTAGGTGCTTATCCACCAATTTCATTCACTCAATTATTCACTTGTATTTACTGAGCACTTATTGTGTGCAGAGCTCTGTACTAGGTGCTGGGGAAAGTACAGTGAAACAAAAGACAGACATCTTCCCTGCCAACAACCAGCTTGCAGTCTAGAAGGGGGAGACAGACATCAATGCAAATAAATAAATTACAGGTATGTACTTAAGAACTTTGGAGCTGGGAGAGTGGAAGAGCAAAGAGCAAGTCAGGGTGATGTAGAAGAGAGTGGGAGAAGAGGAAGGTGGGAGGCTTAGTCTGGGAAGGCCTGTTGGGGGAGATGTGCCTTCAGTAAGGCTTTGAAGATGGGGAGAGTAACTGTCTGTCAGATTTGAGGATGAAGTGTGTTCCAGGCCAGCGGCAGGACGTGGGTCAGGGGTTGGCATTGAGACAGACTAGACCAAGGCACAGTGAGAAGATTAGCACTAGAGGAACGAAGTGTGCGGGCTGGGTTTTAAAAGGAAAGTAGTGAGGTGAGGTAGGTGGGGGCAAGGTGGTGGAGTGCTTTAAAGCCTATTGTGAGGAGTTTTTGTTTGATGTGGAGGTGGATGAGCAACCACTGGAGTTTTTTTTAAGGAGCAGGGTGATATGTTCCGAACGTTTTTGTAGAAAATGATCCGGGCAGCAGAGTGAAGGATGGACTGGAGTCAGGAGAGACAGGAGGTTGTGAGATCAGCTGTCTTCCAGCCCAAATGGAAGTAAATAAGGGCCTCCATGTACTAAGCTTCACTATAGTCCTAGGTGGGATTAATCCCTAATTCATCTTTTCTCCATCTGAATATCATGTGCTCTGCCCACAGTAAGTGCTAAATAATAATAATAATAATAATGACAATGATAATATTAATAATAAGTATGGCCTAGTGGATAGAGCATGGACCTGGAAGACAAAAGGACCTTGATTCTAATCCCGACTCTGCTACTTGTCTTCTGTTTGACCTTGGTCAAGTCACTTAATTTATCTGTGCTTCAGTAACCTCATCTGTAAAATAGTGATTAGGACAGTGAGCCTTATGTGAGATATGGATTGTGTCCAATCTGATTAGTTTGTATCTACCCCAGAGCTTAGTACAGTGCCTGGGACATAGTAAGCACTTAACAACACCACAATTATTAAGTGCTGCCTATATGCTTAGCACCATACTAAGCACTGGAAGAGATACAAGAAAATCAGGTCAGATACAGTGCCTTTCCCACACGGGGCTCCCAGTCTAAGTAGGAAGGAGAACAGGTATTGAATCCCTTTTTACGACAAACAACTTATGTCGCAGAGAAGTTAAATGACTTGTCAAAGGTCACACAGCAGGTAAGTGGTAGGATTAGAAAACAGATCTTCTGAATTCCCAAGCCTGTGCTCTTTTCACTAGTCCACACTGCTTCGTTAATAGCTCTCATTTATTGATTGATCGATCTTCTTTAAAATGGATTCTCCTTCCTCGGTCACTGCCCAAACAGCACCGAGTAAAGTGCACAGTCAATAAATGCATCAACAGGGAATTTGTTTTATAGAGTGCTGAACAGACGCATCATCATCTCTAAGCCCTCATTTCTGCTACCTGCCTACCCCTCTGTGTTGACTATGGACTTGGCTGTGAATTTAAGCACTCTGATACTCAACCCAGCCCCACAGTACTTATGTAAATTTTCTTATACTCTACTACTTACCCTATCTGTAATCTACTTCAATGGCTGTATCCCCCTTTTAAATTGTAAACTCACTGTGGAATGGGATTGTGTATATACTAACTTTATTGGTCAAGTGCTTAGTACAGTACTCTGCACACAGTAAGTGCTCAGTAAGCATTGTTTATTGTTTTGATGATTTGTCACTCGCTGGAATTGTAAACTCCCTGGAGGCAGGGATCCATGAATTTATTGAGTTGTGCTGAGTACTGTATTAGATACTGGGGAAAATATAACCATCCTCAAGGAATGGATAATCTAAGTGAGAGGAACAGATGGATACAAACTGCCAAATAAACAAAAGGCATGAGAGTACGCGTGGATACAAATGATTAAAAGAAAAAAGATGTAATTAAATAAAGAGATATGTACTTGAGAATTGTGGGAGCAGGGGAGATTATCAGGAGCCTTTTGGAGCCTTAAGGAGAAGATGAGCTCTAAAGTAGTCTTTGATGATGGGTAGTGATCTGTTTTGGTATATTTGACATGAAAGGAAATTCTATACAGTGGCAAAGGCATAAGCAATTGCTTGGAGAAGGGAGAGTCATGAGTGAGATAGAGTTTGAAATTCAGGCAGGGAGGAGCAAAGAATGACACAGGAAAAGGATGAGAGGTAATAAAGTGATAGCTGTTAGAGAATCTAAAAGCCAGTGTCAGACATTTGTATTCTTTCGAAGAAGTGACTAGTCACTGGAGGTGTTTGGGAAGAGGACCACAGTACAGTGGGCCAGTATTGTTTGCTGTTACTGATGGTCATTCATTCATTCAATCATATTTTTTAGTGCTTACTGAGTGTAAAGCATTGTGCTAAGGCTTTGGGAGAGAATACTATAACAACAGACACATTCCTTCCCACAATATGCTCACAGTCTAGAGGGGGGAGACAGGCATTAATATAAAATGGTCAAGATGGTGATGATGATGATGATGAAGTGCCTAGGCAAAACAATCCGGAACAGACTGGCAGTCCTTTTCCCCATCTCATATTTTTCCTCCACGTGCCCCTACTTCTACATTTTAAGTCGTGATAAAAATGTGATGATGTGATTTTAAGATGTGATGAAAAAAGCCAACTTTTGATATTCATGTGGATTCATTGGAATGATAGACATTGACATATTTCATTTTAACACAAATGCCCAATCTGATGTTGTGGCAAGTATGGCCACACTTGATCCTGTGCACAACTTCCATCAACACAAACGAGAATTGTTAAAATTTTGATTAGAATCAAAGACACCCTGATAGAGCCCATATTTTTTTTTTTCTGGAACCATTGATATCTGATCAGATAAGACTTTTTTTTTCTTTTTCCTTGTGGATGAATAAGAATTTGATTAATTTGAATCTGGCATATCTCCCAGCATAAATAAAACTATGAAAATAGGAAATAAACTATTTCTGAAATGAGATCTCATGAAACCAGAACAGTCTTGAATCTCTGCATTTTTGACTTGAAATACTCCTGAAATATTGGTGTATAATTCAAGTAGTACTTGATCTGCTGCAGAACTCTGACACTGTATAATGTCTCTGCTCTGGGCTCTGTAGGTACCTAAGGTACCAGTCGATTCAAATGTTTTCCCTTCTTCTGAGCAGCCACTGCATTTTCAGTGTCTAATAATCTCATCTCATTTCTTTTTAACACCATCCCGGTTTGGCTCTGCAAAAACAAATCAACTCAGCTTGTTGGCTTTACTAATTTGCTTTGTTAGAATTAAATAGTAAATGATAAATCCATTTTTAATTAGAATCAAATAGGACTGTTCCAATTTTTTTCCTGAAATTTTCACAAGTTTCTGAATAGAAATACTTTAACAGGAACTGTCAATTATTGTTGCAGTCCCAGGGCTAATATTTTCTGATTCACAAAAACCGAAGTCAATTAGCAGCTCTTCAGGTAAAGTAAATAGAAAAACTAATACAGTCATTTTTTTTTTACAGAAACATTTCTGTAGGGAGATACTTTCAGTTTGTTAGAGAATGTTGAATAGCTTCACTGACCCTGAGGAGTTTACAGTTGAGCTACCTGGTAAGGCAGAAAAGACTCTTACCCTGAAACCCAAGATACCTTAAAGTGCAGGTATCAGCAGAAACATAGGATGATGGTGACGATAATGATGATAGAGTCTTCCACCAGGAAAAAAATAACAATAATAATGGCAATATTTGTTAAGCAATTACTATGTACCAAGCACTACACTTAGCCCTAGTGAAGACACAAGATAATGAGGTTAGATAAACTTCCTGCCTCTCATGGTGCTCGAAATCTAAGAGGGGGAAGAGGACAGGTATTTAATCCCCATTTTTCCTGATGAGGAAAATGAGGAACAGAGAGGGTAAATGACTTGTTCAAGTCACACAGAAGGAAAATGGTGAAAGCAGCATTAGAACTCAGGACTCTTAGGTCCATTCTCTTTCTCCTATCTACAACAACAATGAAAAAACATACATATTTTTCCTGGTGGATTAAAATACACATTCTTGGGGGTAGGCGACCAGTTATAGCTTCAAGGCCTTTTACTTGAGAGTGATTCAATATTATCCAAGGTGAAAAAGGAGATGTTTGCTTCACGCAAACAACCTTCTGCTTTTATTCTTCCACCTCAGGTCTTCGAGGCCTGAAAA
Source organism: Tachyglossus aculeatus (assembly GCF_015852505.1). NCBI lineage: Eukaryota > Metazoa > Chordata > Mammalia > Monotremata > Tachyglossidae > Tachyglossus > Tachyglossus aculeatus. Next base: position 25,716,937 of record NC_052075.1, on the reverse strand, counting down.
GAAAAGATTTGAGGTGGAAAAAGAGAAATTTGCTTTTGGCAAAATCTCTCCCGTCAACGTTTCCACTTAAGATCTTCAAGATCTGATGAGAAAATATATGAACTGGAAAAGGAGAAATTTTCTTCATACAGAAATGTCTCCTGAAAAGAATTGCACCTGCAGTCTTCAAGGCCTTTTAATTGAGAATGAGTGAATAACGAATTTATTAGTATTGATGCTACTGATGCCTGTCTACTTGTTTTGTTTTTGTCTGTCTCCCCCTTTCTAGACTGCAGGCCAGTTTTTGGGTAGGGACTGTCTCCAACTGTTGCCAAATTGTACTTTCTAAGCGCTTAGTACAGTGCTCTGCGCACAGTAAGTGCTCAACAAATACAACTGAATGAATGAATGATTAGGCTTTATCCCTCATGGCTGAGGAACTCAGTGACAGTTTCTCACTTGAAGCTGTCCTATATCCTTTTGGTTTCTGCATTAATAGAGCCAAGACACTAATCTTTGCAGTACATGATAGTGGTTATTATTTTTTTCTTCCTTTATTTTAAAATTGTGACCATTTTCAACCTTTAGTACCAACGTGGCTTATTTTTCAGCTGAATAGATTATCTAACCTTCATTTCTTCCACCCAGATTTATTTTGTGCAGCTCACAGAACTGAAAGAGTTTAGGGAAATATCATTCTTGCTCTTTTATTGCCTTCTGGAAGCAGATTTACGGAACACTAACCTATATGACACTCTTCAGTAGCCTTTGATACGATGTGCTATTTTTATAACTCCATGCTTAATTTGCTCCAGATTTCTATAGTATATCAATGATCCCAGTCCAGTTGAACTACATTTTCACCAAGTCTCTCAAAGAATCCTCAAGTACTAAGACTTGGCCTTTTCCATTATGTCAACTACATGCCTTTTTAAAAATCTGGTTTCTACATCTGTTTCATGATAATCTACTTATGCCAATGGTGTTCTCATTTAATCCTTTTATGATAAAGGTCATTGCTTTTCTCCAAGGAATCTTTAGGTTGAGATGTACCTTTGGAACACTGAAAGTCTCCAAAGTCTTCAAATCTAGAGAAGCAAAACAAACCTTTGAAAACAACTGGGACTAAAATCTGATAAATAAAAGAAACACAATGTCCTCACTGTCTTGACCTGTGAGTTTTTTATTTTAAAGAGAAAACGATCAGTTTGGCTGATCATCTATCTGACTTACTGGCTCAATTTCTTCTCTCCTCACCTTTAAACGTCAGTTGCATAAACTTAAGTCAAATCATTAGGTGACTAATGCTTAACAGAAATTCAGTGAATACTGTTCTGCCCTTGATAATTTCCTGACCTCTTAAGAGTAAATTATTTAAAATAAAAACAATTTGGCAATCTATTGTTTCTTGATCTAAAGAGGCATCGTCCCTACCACCTATCAAAATAGTTAATTTGAACTAGCTAAGTGATTCTATTAAATTAAAGAGATACTGACCTGTTGCAGTACCATCATCTAGGACTATTTTCAACACATCACAAAGGGGACTTTTAAAATATTTCTTTTCATGAGGAGACCTGCTGTTTTAGGGCTGACTTTAATGTCTCTTTTGCCCCTTTTCCTTTGTTTCCGGGTGAACAGTTCTCACTGTGATCAATAATTAAAAGCTTCACCACAGTTGGATTGTTAAGAAACAACAAGAAAAAAGGTCCTGTTCTCTATCTGACCCTCCTATCCCTGTCATCTAACAGTAAGCCATTATTTATTGAGCACCACAATATGGATACTATCTTTTATTTGGGTTGTATTTTTATCTTTTAAAGCACTTTCATATAAACAATATAATTTTGTCCTCATTATATCTTTGGAAGGTACAGAGAGGTAGACATTATTATCTCCAATTTGCTGATGAGCAATAGAGAACCAGAGAAGTTAAGAGACTTATCCAAGTTTACCCAGAAAACCATTGACAGAACTGCTATTGAAACCTGAATAATCTCTGACTCCCTGCTCCATGCCCTTTCTCCTAAACCAAATGGAGCTTTTAACTTCAAAAAGCTAATGCTCAACCTATTTTTCTACAGTGTTTGTTAAGCACTTACTATGATATGATGATATTTGTTAAGCGATTACTTTGTGCCAAGCACTGTTCTAAGCTCTGGGATAGATAATCAGGTCCCATATGGGGTTCACAGTCTTAATCCCCATTTTACAGATGAGGTAACTGAGACACAGAGAATAATAATAATAATAATAATGATGGTATTTGTTTAAGTGCTTACTATGTGCCAAGCCCTGTTCTAAGTGCTGGGGGAGAAACAAGGTAATCAGGTTGCCCTACGTGGGGCTCACAGTCTTAATCCCCATTTTACACATGAGGTTACTGAGGCACAGAGAAGTTAAGTGACTTGCCTAAAGTCACACAGCAGACAAGTGGCGGAGGCGGGATTAGGATCCATGACCTCTGACTCCCAAGCCCATGCTTTTTCCAAAAAGCCACACTGCTTACTATGTGTCAAACACTACTCTAAATTCTGGGGGAGGTACAAGTTAATTAGGTCAGACACAGTCCCTGTTCTGCATGAGGCTCACAGTGTAAGTAGGAGGGAGAACAGGTACCCCCATTTTACAGTTGAGGAAACTGAGGCACAGAGAAGTTAACTGATTTGCCCAAGGTTACACAGGAAGGAATTTGCAGAGTGGATTAGAACCCATGTCCTTCTGATTCCCAAGCCCGTGCTATATCCACTAGGCCACTCTGCTTCTCTAAATCTATTACCAAAATGAGAAGCGGAGAAAGAGGGGTAAAGATTGTGTTGATAAATTGAGGCTAGCCAGGAGAGTGACACAGAAAGGAGATGGATGTTTGGGATTGGATTTTCTCCCATTTATTACACTGTAATAAGCACTATACCGATTGTTGGGGTAGATTCGATATAAGCAGGTCGGACACAGTGCCTGCCCCACAGACGGCTCACAGTCTAAGAGGGAGGGAGAACAGTATTTTATCTCCATTTTACAGAAAAGGAAACTGAAGCCCAGAGATGTTATGTGACAATGATAATTATTGTGGTATTTGTTAATAATAATAACAATTTGGGTATTTATTAAGTGCTTACTATGAGCCAAGCACTGTTCTAAGCACTGGGGGAGATACAAGGTAATCAGGTTGTCGCACGTGAGGCTCACAGTCTTAATCCCCATTTTCCAGATGAGGTAACTGAGGCCCAGAGAAGTTAAGTGACTTGCCCAGTGTCACACAGCTGACAAGTGGCACAGCTGGAATTAGAACCCATGACTGCTGATTCCCAAGCCTGGGCTCTTTCCATTGAGTCACGCTGCTTCAAGGCTTTATTATGTTCCATTCACTGTACTAAGTACTGAGGTAGGTATAATTTATGGAGACTGAACACAGTCCCTGATCCCACATGGGCTCACAAGCTAAGAGAAGCAGCATGGCTCAGTGAAAGAGCACGGGCTTGGGAGTAGAGGTCATGGGTTCTAATTCCGGCTCCGCCACTTATCGGCTGTGTGACTTTGGGCAAATTACTTAACTTCTCTGTGCCTCAGTTACCTCATTTGTAAAATGGGGATTAAGATTGTGAGCCCCACGTGGGACAACCTGATCACCTTGTATCCCCCAGCGCTTAGAACAGTGCTTTGCACATATTAAGCATTTACCAAATACCATCATTATTAAGAGGGAGAATTTAGACTACTATTTAATCTTTGAGCCCCATGAGGGACCTGATTATATTGTATCTGCCCCAGCGCTTGACATACAGTAAGCTTTTAAAAAACACTTCAATTGCTATCATTATTACTATAACAGGCATTGAATCCCCATTTTAGAGATGAGGAAACTCTGTTACCCAAGGTCACAGAGTAGGCAAGTGGCAATGTTGTGATAAGAACCCAGGTACCCTGATTCCCAGGCCCTTGATCTTTCAATGCGGCCACACTGCTTCCTCAACTGTGTGACACAAGGATTTCAATACACATAATGGAGAATAGCACTATCAGCCCCTCAACAAATGATGAAAATGCAAGATGTTTTTATTTTATTTAAATGACAACACCTCCTCTAAAGTTTAGAATAAGATATTTCTCACCTGTCAGAAATATTTCAAGGAAAATAGATTTGTGTTTTCATAGCCATATCATCTCGTGAGTTGACACAGGCTATGACTCACGTTAGTTAATTATTTCTTTCATGCGTTCATTTCCTACATTTCTAGCATACATTCAACCACTTCTAGGGGACCCAAACTATTTATGAGCCTAATTGTCACAGAAATGCCAGTCTTTGCTCCATTTCCAGGGAAAGCATATCAGCCCTGCTGGGAAACCAGGAGTCATGCAGCCAGACATTTTTTTTTCTCTCCCTCTGTCAATATTCCTTTGGCAAAATAGAATTGCTACAAGGGCACCATTGACAAATATCCTAAGGTTTGAGTCAATACCTCGACAAACACTTCTCCTGAGGTGCGTATTTACTGTGGGCATGTTATCCAGGAGCTCGGCATTGTCATCATTTCTCTTCTTTATGACCAGCTGCTAAAATGTCAAGCTGTCCTGTAGTTCTATGTCATTCTACAGAGGGTAAGTAGGTGAAAATTAGGGTGCTGTGCATGTTTGGTGTGGAAGCAGGCAAATACTTTCTTGAGGATGTATAAGTTCCCTGTGTTTTGTTTATAAAGGTGATGTTGTCAAAGGATAAATTTTAGCTATTGGTGTATAAAGGACCATAGAAATGAATTGGCAACCACGAGGTTTTTCTTAGTAACCGAAGTACTACTAATTGAATTTCTTTTGACCTACTGAATGCAATGCGCTGTACTAAATGTGTCAGAAAAGGAGCAGAATCATGAAACAAGTTCCCTGCCCACAAATAACTTACACTTTAATGTGGGAAATGCATAGATATAAACCCATAACCCGATTAGCTTGTATCTAACCCAGTGCTCAGTATAGTATCTGGCACATAGTAAGAGCCTAACAAATACCATTAAAAGAAAAAAAAAGGTTAGAGTGGTTGACAGAGCAGCAGAGAATCAGGATTGCCTATTGGAAAGAGCATCGGCCTGGGAGTCAGGAAACCTGGTTTCTAATATCTATAAATTTATAAATATTTATATTAATGGCTATCTCCCCTTCTAGGCTGTAAGCTCATTGTGGGCAGGAAATGTGTCTACCAACTCTGTTGCATTGTACTAGAGAAGCAACATGGCTTAGTGGAAAGAGCACAGGCTTGGGAGTCATAGGTCGTGGGTTCTAACCCCAGCTCCACCACTTGTCAGCTGTGTGACTTAGGGCAAGTTACTTAACTTCTCTGTGCCTCAGTTACCTCATCTATAAAATGGGGATAAAGACTGTGAGCCCCATTTGGAACACCTGATTACCCTTTATCACCCCCAGTGCTTAGAACAGTTCTCGGTACATAGTAACGCTTAAGAAATAACATCATTATTATTATTACTCTCACAAGGACTTAATACAGTGCTCTGCAAAGAATGAGTGTTCAATAAATACCATTGATTGATTAAACATCTCTGGGCCTCACTTTACTCATCTGTAAAATAAAACACTCACCCTATTAGATCATGCACCCCACATGAGACAGATGTTATGACTAACCTGATCATTTTGTGTCTATCACAGTGCTAGACATATAGTAAGTGCTTCTTAAAAGATATCATCATTAGTTTTAGAAGGCTTGTTGGAGGAGATAGGGCTGAGATATGGTAGATTTAGCAGGCCCTCGCTTCAGTGTGAGCAAGGTGTTAAGATTGGCAAGATGTGGGTAAGAAAATTGTTTTCTGTGCTGTTATTCTAGAGAGATCCTTGAAGCATCTATCTATACTTCTCCCCAAAGCTTCTTTTCTGAAAAAAACACCCTTTTTTGCTAAGCAAAATAAGAGTTTGGTGTCTTTGCTTGGCATTAACCCTGCATCTACTGCCATGCACCACTGCGGGCTTTATCGTATCTTCACATCTACTCTCCTCCCTTCCAAAGTCCTATCCTCCCCTCAACACAGTGCTGTAGAGTGAAGCAGCAGAAGTAGGGCATGGTGAATAGTTGTCTGCCTGAAGAAATAAGTGGGTGAGTCACCTCATGGAAAGTCTCATCAGGAATCCTGAAAAGAGATGGCTAACGTGGACAGCTAAGACAGTGGTGTCTATCAAGGCAGTTCCCTGGCAACCAGCCTGCAGATTTGTGGCAAGATCACAAGTGAGCAATGTGCTGTGGTTGTGTTGACCATCAAAGGGTATTATTTATGAACATTCTTATTTACTTCACAATATGCTGCCTCCCCTGCTTATTTTGGAAGTTTATATCCGCTGACCCAGCAGGAACACACCTGGCAGGGACAAGAGAGTTGCAGTAATACCGTGCAAATCACTACCATTAATAATGATGATAATATTGGAATTTCTAAAGTGCTTATTATGTGCCAAGCACTGTACTAAGCACTGAGGTAGATATAAGATAACCGAGTTGGTCACAGTCCCTGTCCCACTTGGGTTTCAGAGTCTCAGTAGGTGGGAGAACACATATTGCATCCCCACTGTACAGATGAGGTAACATAAACTTAGAAAAATGAAGTGATTTGCCCAATATCAAACAGCATGTAAGTGCCAAACCTGGGATTAGCGTTCTAACCAATTACTCCATGCAAATTTTTATTCCTGAAGCTGGGATAGTTTATCCAACTAATTCTAATCCCCTACTTTAATAGGTTTCAAAATTCAGCTCAGCAGTGGCTGTGTGGGTAACCTACTGTTATCCATTAGTTTCACATGTCCCATCAAAAAAGGAGAATAATACTGATCTGGCAATGGAGTAAAGGCTGACTGATCAGAATATGGCCATGGATCATGAAACACATAGGAAGAGACATAAATATTAAGTGTGAAAGAGTCATGGCCGTCAATTTATGGCCCACACTTTCAAAGTGGCCCAGACCCAATCAGACCTTCTGGGATAATCACAATGTACCCAAACTTGATCCCTTGACTCTAGTGATGCAGGGATTGAATTTCTGTTATCACAGGCAGCAAATCTAATACCCACATACAATCTTATCAAAATGAATGCTGTGGAGTGAAGCTGAAGTTGAATATGATTATTTATTCATTCAATCATATTTATTGAGCGCTCACTGTATGCAGAGCACTGTACTAAGTGCTTGGAAAGTGCAATACTGCAATAGAGACAATCCCTGCCCACAGTGGGCTTACAGTATACATTTATCAAGCCAGTGCTAAAAGGAAATGTCTCCAAATCAATCACACTAACCTACAGCAGAAATCCCTTTATCCATACGTTGGTCAGTCACACCAAGGCAGTTCAGATAGTAAAAATAAAACATTAATAGATCCAGAGGAAGATAGGTGTGCTCAAACCCAGGATGCCAAGCTTGACTTCCAATGATCAGAACAAGGTTGAGCCATGATAGAGCATCCTTGGGTGTGACCCCACAGTGCCAGACAAACTGGACTCCAGAGACTGCCTTGAAACCAAGCAGGCCTTCCCAGATGGGGCGGTAAAACCTGAGTTTCTGCCCTCTATCCAGGAATGTGTGTAGGCAGGAAGAGTCAGTGTTGAACATGGTTTATGGTCACCCACTAAAAATATTTACCAGGCATGAAGCTTGCTCCCTGTGGCACTGCTAAAACAGCTGTCTCCTGAAAAAATGCATTCAGCAAAGCCACACTTTCAGCAAAGATGCAGGCTTCTTTGCATTAATGGAATACTTCCTCTCACTCCCTCTGGCCACATTCTTTCTAGTAAAGACAGTTTTTTCTAATGTAAACTCTCTGGGTTAAATATATAAATCATTCAAGAGAAGCAGCATGGCGTAGTGGATAAAGCATGAACCTGGGAGTCAGAAGGACATAATAATAATAATAATAGCAGTTATTAAGTGCTTACTATGTGCAAAGCACTGTTCTAAGTGCTGGGGAGGTTACAAGGTGATCAGGTTGTCCCACATGGGGCTCACAGTCTTAATCTCCATTTTACAGATGAGGTAACTGAGGCACAGAGAAGTTAAGTGACTTGCCCAAAGTCACACAGCTGACAATTGATGGAGTCAGGATTTGAACCCATGACCTCTGACTCCAAAGCCCAGGCTCTTTCCACTGGGCCACGCTGCTTCTCATGGGTTCTAACTGTGGCTCCACCAGTTGTCTGCTGTGTGACCTTGGGCTAGTCATTTAACTTCTCTGTGCCTTAGTTCCCTCATCTGTAAAATGGGTATTAAGACTGTGAGCCCTGTGTGAGACAGGAACTATGTCCAACCCGATTTTGAATCTACCCCAATGCTTAGTAAGCACTTAATAAATACTATTATTATTGCTATTGTTAATGGCATTTATTGAGCACTTACTTTGGACAGAGCACTGTACTAAATGCTTGGGAGAACGCACTTCAATTCAGTTGGTAGACATGATCTCTGGCATCAAGGAGCTTATAGTCTGACATCAGTCCAGTAGAGTTGTGCAAGAAGGTGAGAAGGGAGAATGGACTCCAGAAGAGGGTGGGAAGGAGAGGGAGAGGAAGAGAGATATGATACAGAGCTGGCTTAGTAAATGGTGCAGACCATAGAAAACTGAAAGATACTTGTTCTATAATCTGTTATTGCTATGTAAGGGAGATGGTATTCTCCCAGTTTTATGCTGAAGGTTAAGGTGATATTTTCATGGAAATGGTGAAGTTTAGTATTAAAAACTCCAGATGGCAGAAAATAGCTCAGGTGTAGAAAAGTGCCTACTTCTATAATCAGCCCAAGTTATAATTTTAAACTGTACACAAATGGCTTCCCTATGGTAGCTCCTCATATCTCTATATAATTAAAGGGCAACTAGCATATAAAAGATATTAAATACAATACTGAAATCCTATGAGAGTCATCTTTTCAGTATGATATATTAAAATCTCCATGGTATTTTATGTGTGGTTTTGCAGATGATAGACATTTTTCATAGCTGCTTTCATTAGCGGTTTTCTTCTTCTAATGACTGTATAATTAAAGCATAATGGGATATTTAGGTTTATGTATATTCATAGGGAAGTAGTTATAACAAAACAAACTATAATTAACTACAAGCTAAAAATACATTTTAGTTTATATAAAGGTTTCTTTCCTCATCTCTCTTGCTCTCTCTCTTTGAAAGAGAGGGGAGTTCAGTAATGAATATTAACTTCAAAATCTAATGTGTTGCCAAATTGTAATGCTCTCTAACTCTATTTCAAGAAAAAATTAGGTCATTTACACAGTAAAATCCTTAGTGTAGTGAAGATAATTGCATTATATTTGTTATTTTTCCTTAGAAAAAATAGCGTAAACACACTTCGTTGCTTCCACTGACTAGACTCCTGTGATCAAGGCCAGATTTGGACTGGTGCAAGATGTGTGTTTTGCCTCACATAAACCACAGAGCTCCTTGCCTCTCCCCTCCACTTGGCTGAGGCTACAGTGAAACTAATCCGGCTTGATGGACAGATATCCTGCTGACTCCCTGAGGATTGATCATATTTGAGGTGGCTTATGAAAAAAGCAATAAACTCCATTTTGACATTGCTAAAGGGGAGGGGGAGTGGCTGAGGGAGGAAGCGGGGTGGCATTCCTCTGCCTCAGGGCAGCCTCCCCAGATACCACCCATTTATCCCCACTTCTCCTGGAACTAAACACCTGGGTTTCCTAGGTTCCCTAAAAGCTGTGCTGGGCTCTCATTACCACAGCACTTTGAGGGCAAGCAGCAGTGATCGGGTCTTGAGTCAGACAGCCTCCTGGTTGCATCTCTAATGTCCCTTCTGGCAGCTTCTACTTTGGCTAGAGAAAGAGCCTGGGGCTTCTAGTCAGGAGACCTGGGAAACAAAGTGCCTGCTGTCAAAATAAATTAGATACAGTGGTGCTAAATGTCCACTGGACCATTGATAATGGTGGCTTTTATTAAGTGCTTACTATGTGCAAAGCACTGTTCTCAGCGCTGGGGAGGTTACAAGGTGATCAGTTTGTCCCAAAGGGGGCTCACAGTCTTAATCCCCATTTTATAGATGAGGTAACTGAGGCACAAAGAAGTTAAGTGACTTGCCCAAAGTCACACAGCTGACAATTGGTGGAGGTGGGATTTGAACCCATGACCTCTGACTCCAAAGCCCGGGCTCTTTCCACTGAGCCACGATGCTACTCTACAGAACCCTTGTATTCAACACAATTATGTCACTGGCACAGGTGACTCATCTGGAAGGTTCTTCCACCAGTGAGATCGTGGGGAGAATTCAATAGGAAGATTTGCCCACTAATCAGGGCTTGGAGTAACACTCAAAGGAGGTGGATGGAGGGGCAGATCATAAACCAGTGTTTTAATTAGGAGACTCCTAACTCCAAAGATTATCCGGTAACCTTTCATTTGCTGTTGGAGTTGTACACAGCAAACTTCAAACCTGTCATGTACCTGTCTTGAGCAAGTCAGCATTAGAGACCTGGTCTGAGAGTAGTGTAAAGAATTACTTACTGCTGCAGGAGAGTCAGTGGTCATGGGTTTGAATCCCGGCTCTTCCACAAGTCTGTGTGACCTTGGGCAAGTCACTTAACTTCTCTGAGCCTCAGTTACCTCATCTGTAAAATGGGGATTAAGACTGTGAGCCTCACATAGGACAACTTGATCACCTTGTATCCCCCCCAGTGCTTAGAACAGTGCTTTGCACATAGTAAGCACTTAATAAATCCTATTATTATTATTATTATTATTATTATTATTATTATTATTATTCTGAATTTGACCCCTCCTTAAATCAAGCCCAAGAAATATTGGAGTCAGGAGTCAACTGCAACCTGAGCTCAGTCTGGGGATGGGGCAGTTTTAGGATAGAAATTCAAGCAGTGACAATTAGTGCTTCTGTTTGATAACACACTCACTCCCTGCCTCCCACCAACCAGACATCAGTGCTTCAGTGCTTAGAACAGAGTTTGGCACATAGTAAAAGCATAACAAATACCATCATTATTATTATTAAAGGTTGGTTTGCCAAAGAAAAACTGACTTTTCTGGACGGGCACCCCTCCCAAAACCCAGAAAAATTATGTGATTTGCTCAGGGTCACACAGCCTGTCAGTGTAGGAGCTAGGGCTAGACCCTGGTGATTTGACTTCCAGACGACTTTCCTTCAAACTCCTCCCCTGTCTGTATATATTTCTGTTACTTTTAATCTAGATCTACATCATGCAGCTTGCAATTTTTAAAAGCATATGCCTATATAATAATAATAAGAAGAATGATGATGATGGTATTTATTAAGCACTTATTCTGTGTCAGGCACTATTCTAAGCTCTGGGGTAGATGCAAGCTAATTGGGTTGGACACAGTCCCTGTCCCACGTGGGGCTCACGATCTTAATCCCCATTTTACAGTTGAGGTACCTGAGGCCCAGAGAAGTTAAGTGACTTGCCCAAGGTCACACAGCAGAAAAGTGGCAGATTTGGAATTAGAACCCAAGTCCTTCTGGCTCTCAGGCCCATGCTCTATCCTCTAGGCCATGTTGCTTCCTATATGTGAGGAGCAGTTTTGCTGAAAGAGCCCGGGGCTGGGAGTCAGAGGACCTGGGTTCTAATCCAGGCTATACCACTTGTCTGCTGTGTGACCTTGGACAAGTCATTTCACTTCTCTGGGCCTCAGTTTCCTCATCTGTAAAATGGGGATTCAATTGGGCTATTCTCCCTCCTACTAGAATGTGAATCCATAAAAGACAGGGACTATGTCCAATCTGATTAGCTTGTATCTACCCCAGCATTTAAAACAGTGCTTGGCACATAGTAAATCCATCAATCAATCAATTGTATTTATTGAGCGCTTACTGTGTGCAGAGCACTGTACTAAGCACTTGGGAAGTACAAAATGGCAACATATAGAGACAGTCCCTACCCAACAGTGGGCTCACAGGCTAGAATGGGGAGACAGAGAAGAAAACCAAACATACTAAAAAAATAAAATAAATAAAATAGATAGATACAAGTAAAATAAATAAATAAATAGAGTAATAAATATGTACAAACATATATACATATATACAGGTGCTGTGGGGAAGGGAAGGTGGTAAGATGGTGGGGATGGAGGGGGGGACGAGGGGGAGAGGAAGGAAGGGGCTCAGTTTGGGAAGGCCTCCTGGAGGAGATGAGCTCTCAGTAGGGCCTTGAAGGGAGGAAGAGAACTAGCTTGGCGGATGGGCAGAGGGAGGGCATTCCAGGCATAAAAATAATATTTTGATAACAATGAAGGTCATCATAATAACAATGTATGTGCATATTGGCATTGTACTGCTGCCATTATTAGCCTATAAGTGATTTGTCTTTCTCTTCTTTGCAATGTTCTTATGCATCTATTACATGTACTACCCAAACTAAGAGCGCAATAAACTCAATGGATGAAGATGGCTCAGTATTTTCTCAGTGAGGGCATTATGGTTATACCATCTTTCATCAGTTAGCATCAGTTAGAGAAGCAGTGTGCCTCAGTGGCAAGAGCCCGGGCTTGGGAGTCAGAGGTCCTGGGTTCGAATCCCACTTCCACTGCTTCTCAGCAGTGTGACTTTGGGCAAGTCACTTCACTGCTCTGTGTCTCAGTTCCCTCATCTGTAAAATGTGGATTAAGACTGCCCCATGTGGAACAACCTGATCACCTTGTATTCCCCCAGCGCTTGGAACAGTGCTTCGCACTTAGTAAGTGCTTAACAGATGCCATCATTATCATTATCTTGACTTGAAATGACAGGCTGAAGAAAGAAGCATATGTACTGAGCATTTCTACTTTTTAGTGGGAAAACACCTGGTATTTTCATATGGACTTGCAGGAAAATGGAAAATCCAAAAGTTAAAATTTATATTTTTTTTCATTCTAGACTTGGGGAGTGCTCTTGTTTAATTCCGGCAGGTCAGTTTTCACCCAAAATGCTAAACCACCCCATCGGCCTTTAACTTAGCTTAAGTAAGAATAGTGTCTCTGTTATTAACTATGATGGTGACACCATCCCTATTGTTCCTCAAATGGAGGCCTGGAATAAGCATAACTGTGCTGGTGGAGGCAAATTTCATTTCCCAAAGTGCCAACAATGTTGTTTAGGCAAAGGCTGATGGGGAGTTGGCATTTCTAATTAATATCAACCCCACAAAGGAAAATCTCCCCTAGGGGCCGGGAAGAGGGCTAATGAATATCTCTGCTAATTAGCTTTAATTGCATCAGTTTGGTGAAGCTGTTTAGCATAATTAATTTAGATGTATAATTGGCCCAGTGGAGGATGGAAATCTCAGAAATGCCAGGTGGGATGGGTTTGTGAATCAACAACTTCCCTGGGGAAGAGGGATTCAGCTGCCGTTTCTAAGCAAAAGCTGTCCCCCCAACCCTGCAGTGTGAACGGAGGTATTGGAGGGTGAAGTAAGCATTCGATAAATATGATTGATTGATTGATAGATTGACTGAAGTTGTGCTGGAGATGTGCTATCATTCTGGGGAGCAAGAGAACATACCAGGGTGGTTAAGGTACCATTCACACCAGAACATGATTACCTCAACCAAATGGAATGGAGGCCAATTCAAACGATGGGAAATTGAGATAATTGGGAAACAAATTGAATGTGTTTATCAGAATAGTGAATGAAGCAATCTCTTATCTGCTTCTCCTCTTGATCCCTTCCTCCCATTCCTTTCCCCTTCTGTTCAGGGCACAGGAACGAACAAGCTCTTTGACAGTGGGCAGGAGTGAATCATTTTCAGCTTTCTGCCCTGATCCTTCCCTGAAGAAGTTAATGCCCCACCATTAAGATAACCAACATTCAATCAAGAGGCGTCCACTAAATTTTAAATGTTTGAAATGTTTGTCTTGGATTTGGACTGTCTCCAAGTCATCAACTCTCCAGAGGAGCACTGATGTGATATCATAGTTATCAATAGTGTTTATTGACTGCCTACTGTTTTCCAAGCACCATTTTAAGCATCACTGTGGATGCTATAGGCCTTCAATTTATTAATAGAGCCAAACCTGTAGTTCTTAATTAATATCCCTCTCAAGGCTCTGGAGGACAGAGGAAAAGGCAAGAATGGGACAAGAGGGTAAAACATGGTTGCAGGTGGGGGGGGGGGGGGATGATGTCCTAGGTAAATGGAGGCAGGGGGTCTGCTGACTGAATGACTGAATCAGAAAGGAGAAATCTGGGGAGAGGGTAAGAGGGTAGAACAGAGGCACCACTATGTCCTTTCATTAAGGCAAGAATTCCCTGATTGTATTAAAAGAACAATCATTATTATTGCTATTGCTATTATTATTATTGTGTTTGTTAATAATAATAATAATAATAATGGCATTTATTAAGTGCTTACTATGTGCCAAGCACTGTTTTAAGGGCTGGGGGGATACAAGGTAATCAGGTTGTCCCACATAGGGCTCACAGTCTTAATCCCCATTTTACAGATGAGGTAACTGAGGCACAGAGACGTTCAGTGACTTGTCCAAAGTTACACAGCTGACAAGTGGCAGAGCCAGGATTAGATTGTTAAGGGATCGTTAAGCTCTTACTATGCGTCAAGCATTGTTCTAAGTGTTGGAGTAAATACAGGTTAATCAGATCAGACACAGTCCCTGTTCCACATGGAGTTCCCAGTTTAAGTAAGAGGGAGAATAAGCACTGAATCTCCATTTTTCCAGTGAGGAAACTGAAGCATGGTGTAATGGCTAGACCATTAGTGTGGGAGTCAGAAGGACCTGGATTCTAGTCCTGCCTTCACCACTTGTCTGCCCTGTGACCTTGGGCAAGTCACTTAACTTCTCTGTGCCTCAATAACCTCAACCGTAAAATGGGGATTAAGGCTGTGAGGCCATGTGGAGATGGGACTGTGTCCAACCCGATTTGTTTGTATCTACTCCAGTGCTCAGTACAGTGTCTGGCACATAGCAACCACTTAACAAATACCACAGTTTTTCAGAAGCAAGCTAAGTGACTTGCCCAGTCCTCTGACACCCATACTTTTCCTACTAGGCCAGTGCACTAGAAGAACAGTGGAAAAAGGTGAAAAGAAGATTAGGAAAGGGAACATCAAATGAATAAAGAACGCTCAAAGTGTGGATCAAGGCAGGGCAATTTTCTGCGTTAAGCTCTGGGAAGCAGGATATATTAGCTAAGATGTGATTTGGAAGTATTTCTCCCTTTGCTCTTTGCATTGGATAGGCAGGTAGAAGCTCTCTTGGAAAGGAGTGAAAATGAAGGTCTGTGCTTAAAAACCCTGACATGGAGTTGATATCTACCAAATGGGTCCTGATACCAAACCATGACATTAGTAAACTCTGGGAAAATATACAAGAAGACATGACTCCTGTTCTCCAGGTAATTACACATTAAAACAAAGGCTCAGACCATACTGAATCCCAGTGGAAAACTGGGAGTCAATTCCGGAGGATAGAGCTGCATGGTACACTTCCATTAAGAAGGTAGCAGTTCCCCTTGAGTAACAGTTTGGTGCAGAAAGGGAGACAAGGAGATTAAAAAAGAGAAAACAGAATTAGGTGCTGCAAATATTAAACAGCACAAGGGACAACATTTGTGTGTCCTCAATGTGACAGGGATTGAGAGACGCTGGATTAGCGTTTTCAGCACCCCCACCCCCACCCCACACAGAGGTGAACTTCACTGATGGTGGTGTATTGTTCAAATACATCGAATAACTATGCATATATGGCTTTGAGGATGGGGAGAGTTCTTGTCTGGTGGATTTGAAAGCAGAGGGAGTTCCAGGCTAGGGTAACAGTGTAACCTAGAGTTCAGAGGTAGGACAGTTGAGAGCAAGAAACAATCAGGTTGGGACAACTGAAGACTGTGAACTAGATAGTTGCAGGTGAAGAGAGAGGATAAGCAAGATGGATAGAGCTGATAGAGAGCCTTGATGATAATGGCAAGGAATTCACATCTGATGCATGGGGAAATTGGAAGCCATTGGAAAGTGTGTGTTGAGTGATGTCTAAAGATGATGATTTGGGCAGCTTCACTAATTGTGGCAGTACTAATATTTGTTAAACGCCTACTCTGTGTGAAGTACTGAATAGACTACAGTTCTCTTCTTATTTGTACAGATTTATTACCCTATTTTACTTATACATATTTACTATTTATTTTGTTGATGATGTGCATATAGCTTTAATTCTATTTGTTCTGATTACTTTGACACCTGTCTACATGTTTTGTTTTGTTGTCTGTCTCCCCCTTCTAGACTGTGAGCCCACTGTTGGGTAGGGACCATCTCTATCTGTTGCGAACTTGTACTTCCCAAGCGCTTAGTACAGTGCTCTGCACACAGTAAGCGCTCAATAAATATGACTGAATGAATGAATGGTAAGTACATCTTGTTTTACTAGCCAGGAAGGCAGCAGAGCAGAACTTGCTTTTTTTCCTTTTCTTTTTTCTTTTTGTGAACCACTAAAGTTCTAGCCTGGCAGACAGCAGATGCTGCTTTTGGATTTCTGCCTGGCTTTTGCTAACTCCTGAAAACTGCATGAACAGTTTTCCTGCCCTTTCATACCCTGATACTGGCAAGCAGAAGGAGGAAGAGAACTTGCTTTAAATGGAAAGCAGATTTTTCTTCAAGTGACTGGGGGAACCAAGCTTTCTGTTGGCTGTTGTTAGTCCGATTACAAAAAAATGAATCTCCTGGAGGAATATTGTTTATTCTTGGGGCCCAATTTATGCAGTGTGATGACAGTGGTTTAGTTTTCATTCTTCTGCGATGACGTGCCTGAATGATTTGTTAGAGGAGAAAAAACACTGGCTCATTCACAAAGTGACCAAACCTGGGCAGCAGGGTGGTAGCCAAGGGACAAGCTGCCCTGCCCTTTTATGGCATTTTTTAAGCACTTACTTTGTGCCAGGGACTATACTAATCACTGGGGTAGATATAAGCTAATCAGGTTGGACAGTCCATTTCCCACATGGGGCGCACAGTCGTCAGTCAATTGTACTTATTGAGCACTTACTGTTTGCAGATCATTGTACTGAGCACTTGGAGAGTACGATATAACAGGCACATTCCCTGCTCATAGAAAGCTTAGAGTCTAGAGGGGGAGACAGGCAGTAATATAAACGAATAAATTACAGATATGTATAGAAGTGCTGTGGAACTGGGTGGAGAGATGAATAAAGGGAGCAAGTCAGGGTGATGCAGAAGTAAGTGGAAGAAAAGGAAAAGAGGGCTTAGTCAGGGAAGGACTCTAGGAGGAGATGTGCCTTCAATATGGCTTTGAGCGGTGAGAAGAGTAATTGTCAGATTTGAAGAAGAAGGGTGTTCCAGGCCACAGGCAGGACTTCTCACAAACCTGTCCTGTTCCCCCACAGATCTCTTGAACCCCTCCAATTTTTTAAAGTCATCATGCCCCATTCAGTCTCCACGCCCAAACTACCTTCTCTTATCCCACAAATTGATGCCCTCAAACAATGCCCTGTCCATGGAAATCAACTCCCTTACAAACTTGTCCCTTTGTCCATCTCAAACCACTAACCTACAACACTACATCACCTCCACAGTATGCTTTTTTTGCTCCTGTGATCAAAGTGTGGAGCCCTGCTGGCAGAAATCCAAACACCCGGCTGACCTCATCCATCTCAGGCTGAGCCTCACCTGTTTTGATTCTGACCACTCCTCTGCCTGACAACAGTATGTCTCTTTTCCTATTGGCTCCTATACCCATTGCCTGTGTGAGCTGTTCCAGTTGTTTAACTCCTACAACCTTCTTCTCCCCCTTTACCCCCATTTCTTTCCCCTAATGTCCTGGCCACATATGCAGAAAATTGAAACCATTAGGTGTGATCTCCTTAAACCCCCCCTGCTCCTTTCCAGTCCCTCCCTCCTCTTGTCCACTCTTTGACTTTCCCATCTTCCCCAGCAGTATCTCAAGAGATCTCTCACCTCCTCCACCTGCACCTGACCCCAATCCCTTTCCCTCTTTATCTAAACACTTGCTGCCTCCCTTCTTCCCTCCATGACTGCCATCTTCACCCATGTGCTTTCCAACGACTTCGTGAGGACACTGCTTTTAAACACGCTCATGTATCCTCTATCCTAAAAAAAAACCTCCCTTGACCAGATGGATACCTCCAGTTATCACCCAATCACCCTCCAACACTACCATTCCTCTTCAAACTCCTTGAATGAATTGTTAATACCCGCTACCTCCACTTCCTCTCCTCCAATTTGATCCTCGACCCCCTCCAATCTAGTTTCCACCCCCTTCCCCCCACGCAAACTGCCCATTCTAAAGTCACCAGTGGCCATCTTCTTTCCAAATACAATGGCCTCTCTCCATCCTCAACCTCTCAGTTGCTTTCAACAATGTGGACCGATCCCTTCTCCTGGAAACATTATCTAACCTTGACTTCACTGACACTCTCCTCCCTTGGTTCTCCTCTTCTCTCTCTGGCTGCTCTTTCTCATTCTCTTACTCAGGCTCCTCCTCTGCCTCCCACCCCTTGTGGAGTTCCCCAGTGCTCATTTCTCGGTCTCCTTCTATTCTCCATCTACGCCCACTCCCTTGGAGTACTTATTTGCTCCCATGATTTCAACTTTAACTGCAAGTTAGATGATTCTCAAATTTACCACTCTAGCCCTGACCTCTTTACTTCTCTGCTGTCTTCCACTTACTCCTGTCTTCAGCTAGAGAGGATGTCCACACCTGAAACTTAACATGTCTGAAACAGAACTCCTCATTTTTTTATAATGGTAATTCATTCATTCATTCAATCGTATTTATTGAGCACTTACTGTGTGCATAGCACTGTACTAAGCACTTGGGAAGTACATGTTGGCAACATATAGAGATGATCCCTACCCAACAACGGGCTCACAGTCTAGAAATTGTTAATAACTTACTATATGCCAGGCACCATACTAAGTACTGGCATAGGTACCAGCTAAAATCAGGTTGGATACAGTCCATGTGTAACACGGGGCTCTCAATCATAATCCTCATTTGACCTATATATTAAATAATAACAATTATGGTATTTGTTAAGTGCTTACTATGTGCCAGGCACTGTACTAAGCACTGAAGTAGATACAAGCAAATCGGAATGGACACAGTCCCTGTCCCAAATGGAGCTCACAGTCTCAGTCCCCATTTTATAGATGAGGTAGTTGAGGCACAGAGAAGTGAAGTGACTTAGCCAAGGTCACACAGCAGACACGTGGCAAAGCTGGAATTAGAAGCCATGACCTTCTGACTCCCAAGCCCATGCTCAATCCACTACATCATGCTGCTTACCCAATCCTGTCACTGCTGCAATTATAACATCAATAAAATCTGTTCTTTCCCTCCCACCAAACTGCTACTATGTTGATCCAAACACTTACCACATCCTGCCTTGACTACTGTCTCAGCTCCTTTACTGATCTCCTTGCCTCCTGTCTCTCCCCACTTTAATCCATACTTCACTTTGCTGCCCGGGTCATTTGTCTAAAGAAAGTTCTGTCAATGTCTCCCCACTCCTCAAGTACCTCCAGTGGTTGCCCATCCACCATAGAATCGAACAGAAACTCCTTGCCACTGGCTTAAAGCACACAATCAGCTCTCTCCCTCCTACCTTACCTCACTCATCTCCTACTACAACCCAATCCACACACTCTACCCCTCTCACACAACCCTTGTCACTGTTCCTCCATCTCATCTATCTTGCCACTGGTCCCTTGCCTATGTCTTCCTTCTGGCCTGGAACTCCCTCCTGCTTTATATACAACAGATCACCACTCTCCCACTTTCAAAGCCTTATTCAAATCACATCTCTTCCCAGAGGCCTTCCCCAATTAAACCCTCTTTCCCCTACTTCCTCTCCCTTCTGCAATGCATACACTTGGATATGCATTGAGCACTTGATATTCATCTCACCCTCCACCCCTCTGAAATTATGTACATATTTGTTCTTCATTCATATCAATGTCCATCTCCTCCACTAGACTATAAGCTCCTTGTGTGCAGGAAATGTTTCTACATACACTGTTGTATCATACTCTCCCAAGCACTTAGTACAGCCCTCTGTGCACAGTAAATTAAATAGCATCATAAATAAAATCAGTGAAATGTAAAATTAAGGGTGAAGCCATACCCAAATATTTCATGGGCTAGGCCTAATGACACTTTGGAGGTAATGTGCACTTTTTATTTGATATCTGTAAATACAAACTAAAAACATCTTTTAATTCCCCCACAGACTAGACTTCTTTGTAGTAAACCTACAACCAGTAAAGGTACAGATTGGGACTAGAATTTAGCAATTAATAAAACCCTTTTTTAATGGTATTTTTTAAACACTATGTGACAGGCACTACACTAAGCACTGGGGTAGAAACAAAAAGATGGGGCTCCCAGTCCTAATCCCCATTTTCCAGATGAGGGAACTGAGGCACAGAGAAGTTAAGTGACTTGCCAAAGGTCACACAGCAGACAAATGGCAGAACCAGAATTAGGACTCCGGTCCTTTTGATTCCCAAGCCTGTGCTCCTTTCACTAGGCCATGCTGCTTCCCTAAGTTATTGTTGCACTTGGCTATCTCTGACACATCAGACATCAGATAGGCTTTTACAGTTGAGTTGTTACTCCTGATAGAGGCTTGGGCATAACTCTCTTTACCCCATTCTGCTATGACCCAGGCTCAGGAGCATAATGGACTGGGAGAGAAGGCTAATGAATCCTCCTCACTCAAAGGCAGCCACATGGCCAGATAGGTCTTCCTACCTAGAATGACAGCCATCAGGATTTTCAAAAATATTTAACTTGCTTTTTGTTGCTGAGCAAGCTGGGATGCAGAAAGATTAAATGACTTGCCCAAGGTCATCTAGTGAGTTTCCACAGTTTTATTAGTTCTTTCCTGCTGGGTTTTTGACCCATTTTCCACAGTACCTAATACCTTAGAGAAGAGAGTCCAGACATAACCCATTTTAATAACTCTAGGATGCTCTATAAACCATCTACAACTCACTAACAACTCATGGGACTAAAGGTCATGGATAAATTCCTTGCTGCCCCAAATATTTGATTAGCATGTGGCAATAGAGGATTCCCCTTTTTCAAAGTTATACCAGTTGTTTTGTTTTCAGGAGTGAAACTGAAACTTTCAGTTGGATTTTTACTTACATTCTACAGTTTTTTGCCCAGTTTACAAAAAAGAAAATAGGAGCCATTACACCACCTAGAGAACAGCCTAGAATTAATTATCATCCCTTTGTTCAAACTGAAAGGAGGTGACCTAGGCTGAATAGTTTGGAGTGTGTTTTGTCAAGAGCACATCATCTTGTACCTTATCATTCGAGCTCGAAAGAAATTAACTTTTTTTTCCTTGGCAAAATTGAAAAGCATCACTGATAACAGCGCAATAATGTGGATCCTGTATATTTTGCAAAAACCTATAATATATCTATTGCCCAGACACATCATTTCAAAGGTACAAAAAAATTATGACCTGATTACTTCAAAAATTACTCCGAAACACCAATGCAACATTAAAGCCTCACAATGAATTACCCTAAAATTACCAAAGAAACCTTTCCCAACAAGAAAGTTTTCTTGACAGATGCTAAAAGGAATAATAGGGGAAAAAAAATCAGTGAGGCAGAGTCAAACATGGATAGTCCCACTTTCTACTTTGGGGGCTATTGCAGAGGGAGTGACACAGAAAGTACTGTTTTGTACTATTGGACTCTGTCTCTCATCAACTGATCAGTGGTATTTACTGAGCACTTACCATAAATTTCGGCCTGTTTTTTAGGTACTCCATAGAAGACTATAGGCTCCAAGTAGGTATTGCAAAGAATGAGGATTCAGTGTCATCTTGAGGGTAATGATGCATTAATGTCTAGCATCCTATGTGTACGTCCCCAGTTGTAAGTCTTCAGTGTTTAATCCCCACAAACCAGTTAAATAGAGGTCAGTATTTGTACCCATCGAGGTGTTTGCCAGGAAAGTAAAAGCAGGAGGTCATCAGGAGCTGCTGAAATGGATAGTTTAGACCCTCTTTCCCTATGTATCCAGGTATATCATTCTCATCAATTTTATGTGTTAGTCTCTCAGCTGAACATAATGTTGCCCAGTGAGTCCATTCATTCATTCATTCAATCATCATCATCATCATCATCAATCGTATTTATTGAACGCTTACTATGTGCAGAGCACTGTACTAAGCTCTTGGGAAGTACAAATTGGCAACATATAGAGACAGTCCCTACCCAACAGTGGGCTCACAGTCTAGAAGGGGGAGACAGAGAACTAAACAAAACATATTAACAAAATAAAATAAATAGAATAAATATGTGTAAATAAAATAAATGGAGTAATAAATATGTACAAACATATATACATATATACAGGTGCTGTGGGGAGGGGAAGGAGGTAAGGTGGGGGGGATGGGGAGCGGGAGGAGGGGGAGAGGAAGGAGGGGGCTCAGTCTGTGTCCACAGAGTATAAGAAGCTATATATCCCAACAGACTATGAGCATCATTCAAAGTTCTTGAAATGGTAATCCAGATATTGCCCCATGTTGATGACTGGACTCAGGAAGCCTGCAGACAAGGGGACATGCAGATGGTAATGAACCACTCTGCAGAATCAGAAAAACACTGTGTCAAGTAATAAGGTGGAAAACAATTGGATTCGTACATCGCCCTACACTTGGTATGCCCATGCAACAACAAAGGCTTTCTCCCATCCCAATGCTGAAAGTTGTTATTTGGGACTCTCCCCTTTAGGCCACACACTGACTAACAAATCAAGAGGCTCAGTGCGTCTTTTTGGAAAATTGACAATAAAGGGCACCTACACGGATTCAAGAATCACAACAAACTGATCTTAAGTCCAAAGAACAATTACACCTTCCAATGTGTAAATGGCCATTAGCCCCAGCCTCATTTCACTTCTATAGAAATTCCATCAGGGTGTTTCTAGCTGCCACATGATAAGCAGGGAGACCAAGAAACCTACACTTGAAAGCAGCGTTGCCTTGTGTAAAGAGCATGTGCCTTTGAATCTGAGGACCTGAGTTCTAATTCCAGTTCTACCACTTGTCTGCTATGTGACCTTGCCACAGTTACCTCATCTGTAAAATGGGGATTAAATCCCCCTCCTTCCAACTTAATTAATTGCAGTATTTATTAAGTACTTACTATATGTCACGCACTGTACTAGGAACTGGGGTAGATGCAAAGGTAATCATGTTGGACACAGTCCCTGTCCCATGTGAGGCTCATATTATAAGTAGGAGGGAGAACAGGGATTCAATCCCCATTTTACATATGAGGAAACTGAGGCACAGAAAAGTTAAGTGACTTGCCCAAGATCAAAGAGCAGACAAGTGGCAGAGCTTGGGATTAGAACCCAGGTCCTCTGACTCTAAGGCCACGCCACTCCTCTTAATTGTGAGCTCACGTGCGACAGGGATTGTGTCTAACCTGATTATCCTGCATCTACCCCATCACTTGCTACAGTGCGTGGCTCAGAGTAAGTGCTTAACTAATAACAACAAAATCGAACCAGGCTTATGAAATCAGTTTTTCTGGTTGAGCTTGTGTCTACAGGACACCCAACAGATCCTCATGAGTGAGTCGCCCCGAACTCTCTCCCCCCACAAGTTCTGGGTAGAACTTGTGTATATACCTACATATCTATAATTCTATTTATTTATATTAATGCCTGTTTACTTGTTTTGACATGTATATATCTGTAATTCTATTTCTTTATATTGATGCCTGTTTACTTGTTTTGATGTCCGTCTCTGCACTTCTAGACTGTAAACCCAGTGTGAGCAGGGATTGTCTCTATTGCTGAATTGTGCCTTCCAAACGAACACAGTAAGCGCTCAATAAATATGATTGAACGAAGGAATGAATGAGTGATGAAGGAATATTTTTAATGCTTACTGAAGCAGAACCTCAGTGAAACATGATGCGAGAGATCTCAACCCTACCAACATCATTCCTCTTCAAAAAAGCCTCCTCTGACTGCCTTCTAATCTTCCTACCCTTCTCGCCCTCCCTTCTGCGTCACCTATGGACTTAAAGTCTGTATGCCTGGAGCACTTCAATATTCATCCCACCGCAGTTATCTGTATATCTTTTAACCCTGTTGCTCCCCACCCCCACCTGAAATGTATTCTAATATCTATCTCCCCCACTAGGTTCTAAGCTCTTTAAGGGCAGGGATCATGTCTACTAACTCTACTGTATTCTTCCAAGTTCTTGGTGTGATACTCTGCTTGCAGTTAGTGCTCAATAAATATCATGGACTGATTGACTGAAAAGGGGACTTCCCTATAGCATCCATTAAGTATGGAACGAAAGTAGGACACAAGGAGCAACAGTCATCAGCTCAAAAATATATTTTCCTGTCCTAGCTTTCTTGATGCCTTCTCCATCCCTTGTTAGCTACACAGTAGCCATCAGTCAATTAGTCAGTAGTATTTATTCAGCACCTTCTCTGGCAGCACACTGCACTAAGCCTTAGGGGAGAGTACATTAGAGTTAGTAGACATGATCTCTGACCTCAAGGAGTTTATTATTTAGCAGGGGAGTCGGGTAAGAACTGTATATGTCCTTGAAGCATATTCAGAATTTCTACTCCTGCACTAAGCTATTTTAGCACCAGCAAGAACTGACCTGATTTATAAGGTTTGGCTTTGACGTCCTGCATGGAAACAAAGGAGAGCATCAGCAAGGCAT
This sequence comes from Tachyglossus aculeatus, assembly GCF_015852505.1. Classification (NCBI taxonomy): domain Eukaryota; kingdom Metazoa; phylum Chordata; class Mammalia; order Monotremata; family Tachyglossidae; genus Tachyglossus; species Tachyglossus aculeatus. The sequence goes on along the minus strand of NC_052075.1, from coordinate 25,692,220 downwards.
GTTCAGCTGTTAGTGAATGTCACAAGACTAGAGCACACACTGCAGTTCTATTGTGTTGAGTTGTCACTCTAGACTGTAAGGTTCTTGTGGACAGGAAACATGCCTACCAACTGTGTTGTACTTTCCCAAATACTTAGTACAGTGCTCTGCACACAGTAAGCACTCAATAAATACCACTGATTGATTAACTGATTGAGTTATTTCCACACTTTTAGACTCTGACCATGGGCTACATAATTTGCATGCTCTGACTGCAGCCTCTGGAATTGGTAAGTCAAATTTGCACCCTTAAATAAAATCTCTCAACTGTGGAATTATTTTCAAATCTCAAAGGGAACATCAGAGTACAAATGCAACAATCCGACAAACAGTCAAGCAGTAGTATGTGTCGTGTGCCTACTCTGCACAGAGCACTGTTCTCAGCCTTTAGAAAGTGCAATCAAGTTCCTAGATAAGATCGTGCCCTCAAGAAGCTTACAATCTAGTGAAGAAGATAGACATTCAGATAAATTAGAGCTAGCAGGAAGAAATATATAAATCCTACAGAGGATCGTATGTTTAGGTGCCAGGGAAGGGCTAAATTGGCAGTGGGATATATAAATTGGAGAGTTGAGAAATCATTGGCGAAGGCCTCCCCAAGGAGAGGCATTCTCCAAAGGGGTTTGGAGATAGGGTGAGATGTAGTGTGTTGCACATGAAGGGGAGGAAGTTGCAGGGAGGAGAAAGGATATGAGAAAAAAGTCAGAGGAATAGATGTAAATGAGGTACACTGATTAAGTTAACTTGAGAGGAATGAAGATACCACACTAGGGTGAGATAGAAAGAGAATGTGGGCAGGTAAGAGTTAGAGAGCTGATCAAGTGGCGTAAAGCCAATGGCCGTCAGTTCTGCTTGATGCAGAGAAACAGAGGTGACCACTGGAGGCTTTAGAGGAGTGGGAAGACATGGGCAGAATGGCATTTTTGAAAAACTATCTGGTTAGCAGGATGAAGTATGGCTTGGAGTGAGATGGCTGATGCCACTGTTAAACTGGAGTAGGACCAGTGCCTGGATGAGCACAGGCTCCATTTGGATGGAGCAGAAGGGACAGATTCTGAGATTATTGTGGAAGAAAATGATGGGATTTGATAGCAGACTGAATACAGAGATTGGAAGAGAGGAAAGAGTTAGGATAACGCCTAAGTTATTGGCTCGAGAAATGGGAAGATGGGAGTGTTTTGTGGGAAAGCTAGGTAATGGGAACTATGATGGGAAAGTTATGCAGAGGAAAAGAATTGGGAGGGAAGATGAGGAGTTCAGTTTTGGACTCCAGGTGCTAGCAGGATATTTAGGAGGAGTCGACCTGGTGGCAGGAGGAAATGTGAGATTATAGAATAGAAGAGCATTAGGGAAAGTAATCCACTTAGTGGGAGTAGTTGAAATCATGGAAGCAGTAAGCATAAATTGAGAAGAGAAGAGAAGAGAAGAGGACCCAATTCGGGAGTCAGAGAGAGAAAACTGCTCAAGGGACTGGTTATGATTGGCCAGAGACGTAAGAGGAGAACTAGTACAAAACGCAATCAAAACAGAGAAAGACAGTGTTTTCAGGAGAAGGGAGTAGTCTCAGTATCAGATACCTAAAGAAATGAAAAGGATTAAGACAGAATAGGATGGATGGATTTGATAAGGAAGAGAGAGAGTGCTCTCAGTGGATTGAAGGGTTGAGGGACCAGGTTATAGGGAGTCAGGAATGGAGTTGAATTGGGCATAAAAACCCATTTGATAACTTTGGACAGAAATAGGAGAAGAGAGGCGAGGCAGAGCTGGCTAGTGCTGGCAGGCCATCCTTTCTTTGGAAGTGCTTGGGAATTTATTAAAGCAATATTTTATGATGCTTTTAGGTTTACTCTATTAGGAAATGAAACAAAAGAAGGTGAATCCATCTGTCCCCTCTGGTAACATGGTAGTGGTAGCATAATAGGATCTATAAACTATGGCACTGTCCCCTTGAAATACCAAATGGAGCTTCTGGAGTAGGAAACAGGAGCAAATCAAGGCCCATCTATTTTTAACAGTAAAAAAAAATCCATTATCCTGACAACTTCTTTACTTTCCTATCTATGGAGGGTCTGGGATGTGGATGGCAGTTGGATGGCAGGACAGCAGAACAAGATCCACTTGGAAACAGCAGCAGCCACTTCAGCTCTGATTCTTTTCTGGTAGTTCAGAAGTGGCCTCCAGAGCTAAGGTTTGATGGTGGGGAATTGCTAGTTGGGGCTGTTATCTGGACAGAGTCATGTTCCCAAGTCACTCGGCTGCGTTCGGTATCTTTCAGTCATATTTATTGAGCACTTACTGTGTGCAGAGCACTGTACTAAGTGCTTGGGAAGTACAAGTTGGCAACATAACTCAGTGTTATGTACTTTATGAGCCAGTGTAGTAGCTCAGGTCCTGTATTTTCCATTCAATTGACTCTCAATCAACTAGGCTGATGAGAGAGAGAAGTGGCATGAGTAATACAAATAATCCAAAGCAGAGAGTGAGGTTTGAAGTACATTTGTGCTCTCAGAAGGGACACCCTGAGACCCATGTGGGTATCAAGGTCTGGCATGTTGGGATAGTGGAGCCTGGAGAAAGGCTATGTTCCATTCTCCTGGTGAATGATACATGGAGAATACAGAGTGACTCTAATAGCCTTTATTCAAAGTAAAGGTTACCATCATTCAGGATTAGGAGGCAGAGGACTTTCATATGCAAAAGCCTGCCTGTTAAAATGAGGGAAATTATGGGTTTCACACCACAACATTCATCAGACCGCAGCTGAAAATTGCATTTTCCTCTGCAGATGTCTGTTGGTACAATATCCAGGCACAAACCAAATGTTTCAATGTGGAAACCAACAAATGACTCTCCCCCAGACCCCCATCCACCCTCTAAGCAGCATTCACCCCAGGACTCCTTTCAAAGAGGTAAAATTACAGAAAATTAGATTAGATATGAAAATAATTTTTCCTTGACTGATGGATTCATCATAATTGTGCCTGACATTTTTTGGAGTGGGTGAAGTAGAACTGAGAGAAAGAAAATACCAGGTCTCATTGGAATGTTGCCACAATTTGCAAAAGGAAAAGTTTGCCTGAAGGCTAGCATAATCAGGAAAGGGGTAGTACTAGGGAAATACTTGAGTAACAATACCTTAAATTTGCCTAGCACTGTTATTTGTCCAGAGCTTTTTCTCATCCATTTTCTCATTTTGTCAGGTAAGAAAGTCAGTCAGGTAGTCAGTTAGGAAAAGGTAGGCATCACTGTCCCTGTGTTCTGGAGGGGAAAAGGGTGACTCAGCGGTGTAAGGTGATTTACCCAACGTCACATGTCAAATTAGCAGGTGAAGTAAGACTACGGCCCATGTTACTTTTGCACTTAGACTGTTCCCCTTGCCTTCCTCAGCCTCGGGCTCCATGGCAGTGAGTGAGCCCCAGATGCTTTCCACTGTAGACCCCTGCACAAGGAACTTCTGCTGCTGCAGGTTGTCCCCTGACTACCAAAGTGCTTTCTTTCCTCCCTCCAAACCACAGTCTGGGTTGATCTCCTTGGTCTGGGGAGGGAGATCAATGTTGACCCTGCAGCCCTGACTGGCCCTACAGTGAGGAGAGGAGGCTCTGAGCTGCCACCGCTATGGAGCTAATGCCGACCGGCCCCTCCTCCTCTCCCCTCTTACCTGTGGCACACTCCAGGAACCTGAGTTGCCACAACTGTGGCACATCTCTGCAGTATGTAGGGGTCCCCATGCCCACATGAGGCATCCCTCTGCCCCCTGTGAGTCCCGGGGCCTGGCTCCTCTGTCAGGCCGGCTCCAGCAGACCAGGAATTCTGCCCGCTTCCCACATACACTCCAATGCCAAAGTGCCATGGCACATCTCCCAGCCCCTGCCCTGTAATACAGCCAGCAGTGTCCTCCGGAGCTGCTGCCACTGCAGGACAACTCCAACCCACAGCCCATTGCGGCTTGAGATTGACACTAGTGTCCCATATTTCTCCAATGTCCTGGTACTTTGAGGGTGCACTTGCCCTCTGCCCCACCCAAGGCCACAAGGTGTAGTTCAATGTTCGTTAAAGGGTGGATTAAGAGCGAAGAGTGGGATCATTGGAGTTGAGGACTGATAGAAAGCGGGAACCAGAAGAGTTGTTGGGAACATCCACCTTGATATTGAAGTCCCCAAGGACTTCAAAAGACAGAAGGAATGTGAGAAAGGGGTCAGAATGGTTCAGAAAGCTACAGATGATGCCTGGTGGGCAGTAGATTACCATGAATAATGAATGTAGAGACAGATGATATGGGTTTACCAGAAAGGGAAAGAGAGGGATGGGGGTGGTGGGATAGTGATAAATGGGCACTGAAGAGAAAGAACGAAGCCAATCAGAAAAACAAAAGAAAAAATAAACTATAGACTGGAAAAATGACAATAAGCATTGTTAGTATAATAGGAACTCACTTCTCATCTGCAGAGACAAATCAGTGATGAATAATCCATAGAGGGATCTAATAATAATAATAATAATATTAATAATTGTGATATTTGTTAAGCATTAAGTAATGTGCCAAGCACTGTACTAATTGCTGGGGTGTATACAAGCAAATCGGGTTGGACTCAGTCCCTGTCCCATGTGGGACTAACAATCTTAATCCCCATGTCACAGATGAGGTAACTGAGGCATAGAGAACTGAAGTGACTTGCCCAAGGTCACAGAACACACAAGTGGCAGAGCCAGGATTAGAACCCACGACCTTCTAACTCCCAGGCCTATGCTCTATCCACTATAACATGCTGCTTCTGCTTTTTACCAACTGATCAATCAGTCAATCAATAAATCAGTTAGCTTCTCCCATCACCTCTCTTTGTTCTCCCCTTTCAACTCTCTTCCCTTTTCCTTGCCTCCCTTCTCTCCCCAACATTCTGAGTAGCCCTTTGAAAGCCGACCTCCCTCCCAGTTCACAGTACAAGGAATTTGGTCACCTCCTATGCAGGGTCATCAATCTCCACCGGCAATGAAATCCACCATTTTCTGACTCTGGTCGGAGTTGGGGAGGGGTGTGACAAGAGGTCTAGAACAGTCACTCACTCTTCGAAGTTCTGAAGAGAGCATCATGCATCTTTCTGTAACTTTGCTTCTGTTCAAGGCTGGAATTCTCTCCCTAACTTTGAAAAGCAGAGTGTTGTAGTGGTTAAGGCATGGGCCTGGGGGCCAGAGGACCTCGGGTCTAATCCCTGCTCCACCACTAGCCTGTTGAGTGACACTGGGCAAGTCACTTAACTTCTTTGTGCCTCAGTTTCCTCAATCCCCATTTTCCCTCCTACTTGACTGTGAGACGTAGGTGGGACAGGGCTGACCTGATAGATTTTTATCTACCCCAAAGTTTAGAAGAGTATTTGGTAAATAATAAGTGCTTAGCAAACACCACTGAAAAAAAAAAAAAAAGACTGCTTCTAGAAGAGAATGTGTGACTGTGGAAGAAAGGAAAGCTGAAGATGCCACTGGGGTCTGTCAGTCAGAAGAAGAAACTTCAGTTTCTACCAACACATAATATTCACTACACACACAGACAATCATTCAATCGATTGTATTTCTTGATTGCTTACATTGTGCTGAGTATTGTATTAATCACTGGGGAGGGTACAATTCAGTTGCTAGACATGACTCCTGCCCTGAAAGAGCTTACAATCTAACAGTGGATCTTACATTTTACTGGCTACTAGAATTGTTACTGCATTTGTCCCAAAAGATAGGAGAGAGGACAAGCAGCTGGAAAGTCATTGTAACTGAATGCTATTTCTAATAATGCTCCAGTGTCACTCAACAGGCTAGTGGTGGAGCTGGGATTAGAACCAAGGTCCTCTAGCTCCCAGGCCCATGCCTTAACCACTACAGCACTCTGCTTTTCAAAGTTAGGGAGATAATTCCAGCCTTGAATACAGTGATCTGAAGCTTGTGGGAGTCAGCCTGTGACTGAAGATTAGATGAGCTGCTTTTAAGAACCGAGTCATTTTCTTTTGATCTTCCTTTTCTAATCACACCCCAGATAACATTTTTTTTTATGCTGGCAAAGTCAGAAGGCACATTAATATTAAAATGTGGTGTGGAAGTTTCAAACTCATCTTGGAAAGAGGAGAATTGTTTATGTAATGTTTAGAGATACTACCGAAATCAGCCCCATAACAAATGAAAATGGAAGGCACAGATGAACAACCATTATGATAAGTGACCCTGATGGACGGGAAGTATTTTATGGGTACTTGGCGGGTGCAATCAAACTATGGAGAAAATTAAAAATGCCGGCAGCAATAGTTATTACAAATGCCCTGCCCTCAGAGCAATCTGACAGAGCACTTACCAGTTATGCAAGGGATAAAATGGCCTTCTGGTGAGTGTTATCTCTGGAATTTTAGCCATTTCATAAATCAACTGGTTTATTACGTTCACTGGGAAACTTCAGGAAGATTTTCTGTCAAATCAGGAAGCACGAAGACTTACTTTTAAGGTTGGGCCGGGCTTCTGGGTCATTCTGGATCAGCACAGTGCTGAATGATATTTAGGTTGTTGCTGAAAAATACAGTGCACACTCAGATACAATACATAAAAAAAGAGATCTGATTGACAGTTAGGTTCAATGCAAAGGGCAAAATGTGTCTTCTACTCTGAGTGCCGCTTCATCCCAATGGACAATAGGCCATTTCCAGATATTGTACACTCTCCGCAAAATCATTTCGTTTTGTGCACTGCATGATAATCTTGGCTTTGTAATAATGTTTACTTCACTGAAAGGTCTTGGGCAAGAGAAAGAGCGACTAATGAGCTCCTTCCCGAAGACACCACATTTGATTATGGGCATTCATGAACTTGGAGGCAACTTAGGCTATAATGCATAGATTTTTTTCTTGCTTTATCAGTCCTTGCTATGTCAGGCAGTTGATCTCATAAGATGAGCAGTGTGAACACCACTAAAGCAAAATGCAATCAAACGTCCCGGGATGATGATTTCTTTTTCTGTTTGCAATCAATGAAGGGATGTATTTATTGACCATATACTGTGCCAGATCACTGTACTAAATAATTGGGAGAGTACAATACAGTAGTATTGGTAGACACATTCCCTGCCCACAAGGACTTTACTTATTTATTCACTTGACATTTATTAATGACATCTGTTAAACACTTATTATGTGCCAGGGACTGTACTAAGCACTGGGTTAGATACAAGCAAATCAAGTTGGCCACAGTCCATGTCCCACATGGGGCTCATGGTACTAATTCCCATTTTTCAGATGAAGTAACTGAGGCACAGAGAAGTTAAGTGACTTGCCCAAGGTCACAGAAGTGGCAAGTGGCAGAGCCAGGATTAGAACCAGGCCTTTCTTACTCCCAAGCCTGTGCTCTATCCATTTGGTCAGCTGCTTCCCACGTTGCTTATGTATAAAGACTGCAGGTCCAACCATAGACCAGGCCCTTGTTTTCAGCTAACTGAAGAGGCTGCTGTGTAACAGGAGCCAGAGGACCTGGGTTCTAATCTCAGCTCCACTATTTATTTGTGGTTCAACCTTATATAAGTCACTTAACTTCTCTGGACTTCAGTTTCCTCAGCTGTAAAAGGGAGATTGATACCTGTTCTTCCTCCTCCTTAGACTGTGGGCCCCATGAGGGACAGGAATTGTGTCCAACCTGATGACTTTGGCACAAAGTAAGTGCTTAGCAAATACCATGATTATTATTAGGAGGAAAGGATGGAGAGAAGGAGGGGACATGTGGTGAGCAGAAGGAAGCAGTAATGGGAGAAATTGAGGACATATGTTCTTGTTTGGATGGAAGAAATGAGTCCCTTTACCACCTAGATGCTATGAGTTTAAGGTATTTTGTTGTTGAAAATCATTGACTGTCATATGATAGCTATGATAGAGTCATGGCTCTCAGGGTCCAGCTTCTCCCTCTCTGTCTTGCTTCACTCTGACAACTCAATTCCTTCCCATTTCCCAGATCCCGGACTCCTTGTTAGCAGAGCAGCAGTCTGAAGTACATTTCCGGGGTGGAAAGTTTGGATTATTTATATTGTCATCTGAAAACCCAATGTTAGATTGTGTGTCTCTTGATAGCAGGGATCCTAATTTATACTGTCTGTGAATCTGGGCTAGTGTGTGGTACAATGAACTATATTATGATGTTGTTCAATCAATCAGCAGCATTTAAGGAGTACTTACTGTATGCAGAGCACTGCACTAGAGTGTCTGGAAGAACACAATACAGTGGAATTGGTAAAACAGTTTACTTCACTGTCCAAGACTCAGCTAGAGAGCTCCTTTACCAAAGCAAAAACAGCCAATTTGAGGCCTTTAGTTGGTTGTCATGAGGAATATCACCCCTGTCTCCTTTTAAAGCAAGTTTGGTCTATGCTACCACTCCAAGAGAGGTGTAGCCTAGAGACTAGACTGTGAGCCCATTGTTGGGTAGGGACCATCTCTATATGTTGCCGACTTGTACTTCCCAAGCGCTTAGTACAGTGCTCTGCACACAGTAAGCGCTCAATAAATATGATTGAATGAATGAATATCTATTCATTTGTATAAACCCACCCTTGGCAGGAATCCAAGCTTTTGGTTACAGCTCAGAAGCTGTGATGCTGCTGCAAATTTATTAGATCAGTCCTTCAACTAATGAACAAGAATAAAGGCAGATCGGTGGATCTCATCATCAGTAGCCATTGTACCATTTCTAAAGTCACCTACTTGGTAATCTCACACTCTGACTACATCCTCCTAAACTGCTTTCTCTCTCGTCCCCTCGCCTCCCTGTAAACTGTCCTCTCCCCACTTTGAATACCTGTGATCTCTAGACACCCCCTACCTATCCAAATCTAATAAACTCTTATAATAGTAATGGTGCTATTTTTTAAGCACTTACTACTTGCCAAATACTGTGGTAGGTACAACCAGACCAGACACAGACCCTGACCCATACAGGGCTCACAATCAAAGGGGGAGGGGAAAAGATATTTGAGCTCCATTTTATAGATAAGAAAACAACTGAGGCACAGGTAATTTAAGTGACTTGTCCAAGGTCACACAACAGGCAACTCATTATTCAAACCCAGATCTCCTTTCTCTCAATTTCATACTCTTTTCTGTAGCTCACTACTCTGTCCTAATCCTCCTTAATTACTCAGCTGTCTTTGACATGGTGGTCAGTCCTTTCCTCTTCCTCTGCCTCCCCTCACCAAACTCTGGGGGTCCTTTATGGCTCAGTCCTGAGTCTCCTTCTATTCTCTATTTACCCCTACTCTGATGGAAAGCAGATCAGAATGGACAACAATCTGCATTTTGGGAGGAGTGGGGGGACATGTGCGAAATGATGTTTGAAATACTGATCTGTAAACAGAGTAAAGAAAGTACGGCCTGGATGGGCAGGGTACATGTCTGCTAATTCTGTTTCATTGTACTCTCCCAAGTACTTAGTACAGTGCTCTGCACATACTAAGTGCTCATAAAATACGACATTGATTGATTGATTGAAAGCCCATGAGGAGACTGATGCATTCGTTGAATTTGGATATGACAAGTGCTTGGACCAATTTGGTGGCAGTTACAATGTAGAAGAAGGGGCCACTTTTGAAGCTGTTGTGAAGAATGAAATGATGATGCAGCTTTTCAGATGGACAACACTGGAAGCCCTGTCTAAATGGATGCATTTCCTTTAAGAGTGACTTTTCTCCTTAACAATTGAACACTCTGAAGTATCAGATCTGCAATCAAGCAGTCCCATAGAGTCACATAGAGGCTTAGTGTCTAGTGACTGTATGATGACACTCTGTGCCTACCTATGTTTCTCAATGGGGTTAAAATTCCAAATTCATTCTCACTGCCTCAGAGGGGGACAAATGACTACCAACTTTGTCTCTGTTGATTCAGATCTGTTGAAAGCTCTACTTGTAATTTATTTTAGCGTCCATGAACCTCCAGGAAAATTTAAGCCCCGTGAGGGCAGGCATCACGCCTACTAATTCCACTGTACTCTACCCAGAGCTCAGACCAGGGCTCAGAATAAGCATTCAATAACTGATTGACAGAGTGATCTACTGCTCGTTGCAGATATAGCAATAGGTTATTTGGATAGTGAGAGTGCATCCCTGGAGAGTTTTCCATGCTTGATACTTCCGCAGAGTGTATATTAATCCTTATTATGATTTTCCATCTTTAAATACTACATAGGGGCTTCTTATCGGTGGAGTGACAATTAAGGGGAGAACCAGTAAGAGCAGCAGTCAATTCCACACTTATTCTCACCCCAGCAAGTATCCACTGAAATTTTTCTTTAGTCAGCGGTATCATTTATCTCGCACTGTGGAAAGTCAACAAATGGCAGGTATTCCTGGAGGGTTGTTAGGGTCAATTTCACAGGGCTTCGGTGGAAGCTGGAAGGGCTAAGGGTAAGGTGGAAATCTATGAGAAGCAACATAGCCAGTAGAAAGAGCATGACCCTGAGTGTCGGAGGACCTGAGTTCTAATCCTGACTCTGCCACATGCCTACTAGGCGACCTTGGGAAAGTCACTTAAAAGTTCTCTGTACCTCAGTTTTGTCATCTTTCTCCCTACTCCTTACACTGTGAGTCCTACTGGGACAGGGACTGTATCTGACCTGATTACCTTGTACCTTCCCCAGTGATCAGTACAGAGTTTGGCACATAATAAACACTTAACAAATACTACAGGTATTATTATTGTTATGACAGGCAGATTTCTGGGTACCCTCTGATTCAAGGAGAGTGTGTGTGTCACCATGACATTCTCTGGGACTGCTCAGACTAAAACCTACAGAAGTTTTATTTTGTGTCATATAAATTTGGGGCAAAAACGCCTTTTCCAATGCCAGTGAATCAGTTTTCCTTATTGAGCCCTTACTGTGTGCTGAAAGAACACTGTACAAAATTCTTGTCTTGTCTTATGCCATCTTTTTTCCAACCCATAGTAACACCACAGACACATCTTGCCCAAAATAATAATAATAATAATGATAATGTTATTTGTTAAGCGCTTACTATGTGCCAAGCACTGTTCTAAGCACTGGGTTAGATACAAGGTAATCAGGTTGTCCCATGAAGGGCTCACAGTCTTAATCCCTATTTTACAGGTGAGGTAACTGAGGCCCAGAGAGGTGAAGTGACTTGCCCAAAGTCACACAGCTGACAAGTGGCAGAGCCACTTGACCCACTCTCCATCTGCAATCGTTCTAGTAGTGTATCCATAGAGTTTTCTTGGTAAAAATACAGAAGTGGTTTACCATTGCCTCCTTTTGCATAGTAAATTTGAGTTTCTCCCATGCCACTGCTGCCCAGCCTGGGTGAGTTTTGACTTGTAGCAGATTGCCTTCCACTTGCTAGCCACTGCCCAAGCTAGGAATGGAATGGGTAGGCCTCTGCTTGACTCTCCCTCCTGTAGCCGAGACTGGTAGAGGACTGAAAACTCTCCAGGTGTGACCCTGAGAGGGGACTAAGTGCTTGGGAGATTACAATACAATAGAACTGGTAGACATGTTCTCTACCTACAAGGAGCTCCCATTCTAGAGGGGGAGACGAACATTAAGATAAATCTAATACTGATATGTTTTTCTCCTTGTTTTGACACTAGTAAAGATCTGTTGGATTTTTGTCTTCACCCTCTGGGCACTGAGAAGATGTCACTTTCCTGTAAGACCCACTAGATTGATTGACTGTACCAGGGCAATTTTGTGTAAATCTAAAATAAATGGCAGGGAATTGAAATAGAGTGCTGATTACGGAAAAAGTTAATATTGATCTTAGAGTAGTGAATTTACCTTCCTGAAGGGTCTCATTATAGGAATAGAAAAATATCGCAACCTACTGGGATAAGTAAATGTTAACTCAGTAATTGTATTGGCACATATCTTCTTAGAATTGGAGAGAGTTTAAAGGACTTGATTGCTCCTTTGGGAAAACAATCCCTAATCTATATTCCTAGCATATAGACACCATTAGACCTCTTTACAAATGAGCAATTCAGAGAGGCTTCTTGACTCACATAGTAGCACACAGCAACTTTGTGACATATGGGAGTCCCACCAAGAGCTCTAGTATTGCTGATTTGTCATTTACCTCCTAGCAAATTCATCAGTACTGTTTATTGACCGATGACAGCAAAGATCTGCTCGCGTGGACGAACATGAATGGGATGGAACAGCACAGGTTGACAGTGATTGTGAAATGCCCACACCCCAGACTCTCCCAGAACATGGAGTCCTCAGCATTCAGGAGGGCCTAAGTGGCATTAGTTGTGTTCCAGATGGAGCTGTGGCTCTGGGACCTGAAGCCATGTGCCTAGAGCAGGATGACTCTCCTGCCAGAAAGCAGCACTCCAGAGAGTACAGAGCCCGCTATTACTGAGAAGCACCGTGGCCTAGTGGAAAGAGCACAGGCCTGGGAATCAGAGAACCTGGGTTCTAATCCTGGCTCGGTCACGTGTCTGCTGTGTGACCTTGGCCAAGTCACTCTTTGAGCCTCAGTTATCTTCAAAATGGGAATTGAATCCTACTCCCTCCCATGGGGACTGCTTGCCCCTTATGTGACAGGGACTGTGCCCAAACTGATTCACTTGTATCTTCCCTAGTGCTTGCCACATAGAAAGAGCTTAAAATATACCATAATTATTGTTATTATTACATGATGATTCTCCAGTCTAATCATCCTTGACTTCTCAACTGTCTTTGACCCTGCTGACCATCTCCTTGAAACATTATCCAACCTCGGCTTGAGTGACACTAACCTCTCTGGTTCTTCCATCTCTCTGGCTGCTTTCCATAGTCTCTTTCATGGGCTCCTTCTCTGTTTCCCACTCCCTAACTGAGGGTGTCCCTGAGGGTTCAGTTCTGGATCCTCTTCTTTTCTCCCTCTACACCTACTCATTCACTCCCATGGCTTCAAGTATCACCTCTCTGCAGATGATTCCCAAACCTACATCTCCAGCCCTGATCTTTCGACTTCTCTGCAGTCTTACATTGCTTCCTGTCATGAAGACATCTCTATATGGATGTCCTGCAGTCACCTCAAAATTAACATGTCCAAAACAGAACTCCTTATCTTCCCACCCAAACCTCAGCTTCCCAGTGGCTTTCCCATCACTGTAGACAGCACCACCATCTTTCCTGTCTCACCAGCCCATAACATTGGGGTTATCCTTGTCTCCTCTCTCTCATTCAATCCACATATTCAATCTATCACTAAATCCTGTTGGTTCAACTTTCAAAAAAATTGCTAAAATTCACCCTTTCCTTTCAATCCATAGAGCTACCATGTTAATCCCATCCCTTATCCTATCCCACCTTGATTACTGAATCAGCTTCCTTGATGACTTCCCTGCCTCCTGTCTCTCCCCATCCCGGTCCATACTTCACTTGGCTACCCAGATCATTTTTCTACAAAAGCCTTCACTGAGTCAGTCAGGCAGTCAATAATATTTATTTAGCATTTTCTGTGTGCAGAGCACTATACTAAGAGCTTGGAAGAGTACAATATAAAAATAAACAGACGCATTCCCTGCCCACAACTTCCAGTGGTTGCCCATCTACCTCTGCATCAAACAGAAACTCCTTAACATCAGCTTTAAAGCACTCAATCACCTTACCCACCTTGTACCTCACCTTGCTACTCTCCTACTACAATGTAGACAACACACTTAGCTCCTCTAATGCCAACTTACTCACGCTACCTCAATTTCATCTATCACTGCTAGCCATGTCCTGCCTCTGCCCCAGAATTCCCTCCCTCCTCAAATCTGACAGACTCTCCCTGCCATTCAAAGCCTTATTGAAGGTGCATCTCCTCCCTAAGTCCTTTTTTCCTTTTCTTCCACTTCCTTCTGCATCACCCTGACTTCCTCCCCTTATTCATCCACCTTCCAGCCTCATGGCACTTATGTGTGTATCCGTAATTTATTTATTTATATTTATGTCTATCTCCTCCTCTAGACTATAAGCTCACTGTAGGCAGGGAATGTGTCTGTTATATCCCAAGCACTTAGTACAGTGTTCTGCACACAGTAAGCACTGAATAAATATGATTGATTGATTTCTGGTCGGTTGGCCAAGCTAACTAGAAGCTAAATACCAGGGTTTTGACAGGACGTTTAAAGACCTCTACTGTATGTCGATCTTGCAGAAGCTAATTGAGTGTGCAAGTGCCAACCACATCCCCATGAACACTCTAGGAGTTGCCATGGGAATCAAGGACAAATCATGGGAGGCAACATGGAGACCGCCCCCACCCAGAAGGACATCTTTCCTGTCAGACCCCTCTAGACTGCACCAGGGCATGTTTGCGTAAATACAAAATAAAAGGCAGGAAATTGAAATAGAGTGCTGATTATGGAAAAGGTTAATATTGATCTTAGAGTAGTGAATGTCCTTTCCTGAAGGTCTCATTATAGGAATAGAATCCCAATGTCACAGGCAATGGCAGAGAAGGAGATGACATTCTCCCTGTAAGCATGGCTGTGGCAGGTGAAGAACACTAATAGTTCCACTGCTGACTTTGCCAAAATTGATCTGGAAATGCCACCCTGTTAAATGACATCACCAACTCCCAATTCCTGTTGTAACAGAGGAGTGTGGATGAGGAGAGGGCGCAAGGTGAAGAAAGAATGAGGTGGTAGTGGGGAGGAGCAGAATGAGAGGAAAGTGGAGGAGGAGGAGATGGAAAAGAAGAAAGAGGAAGAAATATAGGAGGAGAATGAGGAGGAAAAGGAAATGGGGAGAAAGAGGAAGAGGAGAAGGTGGGAAAAGAGGGAAAGGAGGAGGAAAAGGAGATGGAGAGGGTGAGGAGGAGAAAGAGAAAAAGGAGGAGGGAAAGGGGGAAAGAGGAGGAAAAAGATGGAGGAAAAAGAGGAGGAGGAGGAGAAGATTAAGAGGAGTAGAAGGTTAAAGGGGACAAGGAAAAGGAGGTGGAGAAGGAGAAGGGTGGTAAAAGGAGGAGGAGAAGCACAAGGAAAAAAGAAGAGCAGAAGTAGCAGTGGGAGAGGGAGAAGAGAAAGAACAGGGGAAGGAAGCAAAGGAGAAGGAGCAGTAGAAGGAGGAGGAGGAAGAGGAGGCAGGAGGATGTTCCTTCTATCCTGTTTCTTCGGTGTCCATCTTCAGATCCATACATTGTCACTGGAAACACCATAGAGTTCACAGTTTGTATTTTTGTGGCAATTGTTACATCAGCACATTTCATGAGTTTTTCATGCTAGAAAACATAAAATAACACATAGAAGAGTACTACGGGTAGCTGAAAGAGCTAAAGTGCTGAAGTGGTAGTTGAGAGGGTATGTCCTGGAGATAAAATGAATCTGTGAGTTCTTCTGAAGAAAGTGGTGTTTCAGGAGGGGTTATTTCAGGAGGGCTTTAGAAACACTCAGTGAAGGTATAATCTGGAGAATGTGAAGGAGGAGGGAGTTCCAGCCATGATAAAGGGACTGGAGGTTGGACAGAGGTAGGGTCAGTGAGAATGTGGACTATGTACTGGGGAGTAGCATTTGAAATAAACAGATAAGTAACGACAAGAAAGCTGATTGAGACCCTTGAAACCAATGGTCAGAATTTTTTCCTTGTTTTGTGGGAAAATGAGTAGGTTTTGGAGACTTTTGAGGAGAGATGACAAGTATTATGTTTTAGGAAGAGGATCCAGGCTCTGGAGTCCAGGATAGATGGAAATAGGTAAAGATCAGTGAGGACTCCATATATTCAATTCCATAATGCTTTCTTCTATTTTTATTAAATGATTTTGCAAACTTGAATGTGTTGTTTATTTTGATATATTCTACCAGAGTTTGTGAAACCTCAGTTAAAATTTTAGTGTCCACTGGGAGAGCAGTTTGAGAAATCAATACAGAGATAAATCAGAGAAAAACAAAGTCCTTTGTCTTTTAGGGTGCTACAGTCTACTGCTAGATTAGATCCAGATTGGGAAGGAAGATCACAGGAGAGAACCTAGGAGCTATTAAGTCAGGGAACTAACATGCACAAAGCTCTGCATGTTCTGCAGAAGAATGGAAAACTGCTCAGCAAATCCATAAACACTGAGTTTGTGGGCACTTTCCCTCTGTGTGCTGAAGTATATTCATCATTCAAATTCTGACTGAGAAGCAGGTGCACCAACAGTGAGACTTGGTTTCAGGGAAGGAAAATATAAGTTTGCATTTTTCAGCAGGAAGTTAACCATGACCCTCTTATATTTTGTGTAGTCTTTGTAAGAATGGATAATACATGAGTTTAGACCTGGCCAAACTCATCAGTGAAGCCACAGGTTTAGTTATCCAGAAATTTCAGGACAGGATTGCATTATCTTGATATATTAGGTAACTAAGGGTAAAGTGCATTTTTGGGTGTTAATTTTCATGATAATTTGCTTGGGTATCTCTGGCCTCTGCATCATTTTCTCAACAGTATCTCAAATTAATTACAAAGTAATGCTTTACTGAAATTTATTTCAGTTGTTACTTTCATGTTCCTTACCATATTAATAGAAAGAATAAATTAAACAATGCACTTGGTTTTGCTAGCAGAGGATATATTCAACATTTTCTATTCTCAGTGATTAATCCACCTGTGCATTTGAAATGTTAACAGCTTTTAAAGAGTCTTTCCCTTTGGAAATACTAATCTCTAGTACGTAGGGTTGTGTGTGTGTGTGTGTGTGTGTGTCTGCGTGTGTGCGTGGGTATTTGTTTGTGTGTGTTAAAAAGTAATCACCTTTATTTACCCTGAAATTATAGTCCAAATTCCATTTTACTTCTAATGCATTTCCACCTTAATCTAGTTGATTTAATACTGTGGTTAGGATGCTTCTTGTTTTCCATTATGCTGTTAGCACAAAGTGAAAAAGCACTCTTAGAAAGATGAAAAAAAGTTTTATAGAAGCCACCCCCCCCAGCCTTGTTTCTTCAAAGGTATTCACTCCACTAATGCCTTTGCATTTGGGGATACATCTTCAGCTATAAAATATTGATCCTCTTATCTGCAGATATGTTCTTGGCAACACAAGGCAGCACAAAAGAATGAAAGTGTCGACACAAATTCCACTTCAGAAAACATTCCAGGTCTGCTCCTGCATGCCATGATCTGAACATGGTGCCACTGGGGTTTATTTTATGCTCCAGACAAGCCCACAGTGATACCACTTTGAAGATACATCTCATAAAACAAAGAGAAGATATGGTTTGGAACCTGGGAGTTTGTAAACACCTTCTTAACAATGATAGAGCATGCAACTTACGGAGCTGTGCTGACTAGCGGACTTTTTGAGGAATGAGCTGTGGAAATTAGGAAATGGAAAACAAGCATTCTCAGACTGTGGAGGTCACAGCTAGGCAATCAAAACCACCAGATTGCAATGTAAGGCTGGATCATTCATTCATTCATTCAATCATATCTATTGAGCGCTTACTGTGCTGTACTAAGCCCTTGGGAACTACAAGTTGAAAACATATAGAGACAGCCCCTCCCCTACAATGGGCTCACAGTCTAGAAGGGGAGACAGACAACAAAACACTTAAGAGGCACTCTCTAATGCTTGCCACCTAAACTCAGCCACAGCCATGATGACCAAAGGAAACCCAGAATTGAACCCTCCAGAAGTTTCCAAATCCACTCTTGCTTTTCTAGAGGCAATCAATCAATCATCATCATCATCAATCGTATTTATTGAGTGCTTACTGTGTGCAGAGCACTGTACTAAGCGCTTGGGAAGTACAAGTTGGCAACATATAGAGACAGTCCCTACCCAAAAGTGGGCTCACAATCAGCTACTCAATCACTGTTATTAAGTGCTTACCGTATGAAAAGTGTAATGGTGTAGGTAGACATGGTCCCTGCCCACAAGGAGCCTACAGTCTAGAGTGGGAGATGGACATTAAAATAGATTATGGACATGTGCATAAGTGATGCTCTGCAGCCCACCATGGAGTAGGATTAGGGTTCTAGAACTAGCATGGCCAAGTGGAAAGAGCAGGGGATTTGGAGTCAGAGGACCTGGGTTCTAATCCCAGCTCTACCAATTACTTGCTGTGTGATCTTGGGGAAGTCACTTGACTTTTTTGTGCCTCAGTTTCCTCACCCGTAAAATGGGAATCTGATACCTGTTCTTCCTCCTACTTAGACCATGTGGGACAGGAGCTGTGTCAGGACCTAATTGACCTGTACCTACTCCAACGCTTAGAACAGTGTTTAAAACATAGTAAGTGCTTAGCAAATGCTATTAAACAAAAAACAAAGGAAGTCTGAAAATTACCATTCTGCCCTGTGGTGAAACAGTATTATTTGATGACATAGCCTGGCAAATCTCACAATATCATCGCCTTTTGTCCTTTGGGGTGTATAACAAAGTATGTCACATGTCAACATGAGAGGTGAAGCTCGATGTCTCTCCTTCAGAGTGCATGTCTGGTTGAAGCAGCGTGGCTCAATGGAAAGAGTACGGGCTTTGGAGTCAGAGGTCATGGGTTCGAATCCCGACTCCACCACATGTCTGCTGTGTGACCTTGGGTAAGTCACTTAACTTCTCTGAGCTTCAGTTACCTCATCTGTAAAATGGGGATTAAGACTGTGAGCCCCACGTGGGACAACTTAATCACCTTGTATCCCCCCCAGCGCTTAGAACAGTGCTCTGCACATAGTAAGTGCTTAACAAATGCCATTATTGTTATTATTGAAGGTGGTCCTGGTAACCCCATCAATCCTCCTTCCAAGCCACCCTGAGACCTCATTCCCAGCCTGCCCTGTGGCAGAGGGATGGGAGGAGCCAAAGCTGCTTCAGGTTTAGGCCTCTACTCTGCTTGGAACATTGCGAAGACTGCTGTGGTTGCTCTGGCTGTGGATGTAGCCATGGCTGATGAACTCGGAGATGCAAGAAGCCCAGCACTGGCTCTGCTCTTCTCCATTAGCGATAGTTGTCTTCCTGCTCTTTTTGCCTCATATTAAAGATTTATCATTCGTGTCATTTATGTTGTTTTGTGCTTCATTGTTTCATTTAGCCTTATGTATCTGTCATGAATCTCTTCTTCCTATTTTATTCTTAGATTTTGAGCCGCTTAGCGGCCAGAGATAATAATAGTAATAATAATAATGTTGGTATTTGTTTAAGCGCTTACTTTGTGCCAAGCACTGTTCTAAGCACTGGGGTAGATACAAGGTAATCAGTTAGTCCCACATAGGGCTCACATTCTTAATCCCCATTTTTACAGATGAGGGGACTGAGGCATGGAGAAGTTAAGTGACTTGCCCGAGGTCACACAGCTGACAAGTGGTAGAGCCATGATTAGGACCCACGATCTCTGACTCCCAAGCCCAGGCTCTTTCCACTAAGCCACGCTGCTTCTAGAAACAAGAGACCTTGTCTAATTCTTACTCATTGTTCTTATTTCCAGCTACTAGAACTGTGCTGGGCACACAGTTGTTGCTTAATAAGTGCTATGATTAGATCACTCTCCACCCTGTGCTATCACTGTTTTCATGGTATTTTTAAAGTTCTTATTTTGTGCCAGGCATTGTACTAGGTGCTGGGGTAGATCAAGCTAATTATGTTGACACAGGATACAGCACAGGCTGGGGAGACAGAAAGTCATGGGTTCTAATACCTGCTCTGCCTTGGGCAAGTCACTTCACTTCTCTGTGCCTCAGTTCCCTCATCTGTAATATGGGGATTGAGACTGTGAGCCCCACGTGGGACAGGGACTGTTTCCAACCTGATTTGCTTGTATCCACCCTCTAACAGTGCCTGGAACATAGTAAGCACTTAACAAATACCACAGTAATTATTATTATGTCCCATATGGGGCTTACAGTCTTAATTCCAATTTTATGGATGCGGTAACTGATGCACAGAGAAGTCAAGTTGCTTGCCCAAGGTCACACAGCAGACAACTCTTACATCTAGGCCACTGCCATATCTCACCATTTTTTCCTGCACAACCTTCCTAAGGTGTGCTTTTTATTTTCCACTCAAGCTGCTACAGGCTAGACTATTGAATTAGCCTCCTCACTTGTGTCCCAACCTCCAATCTCTCCTTTTCCAGTCCATATTACATGCTGCTGCATGGATGATGCTAATAATAATAATAATAATAATAATAATAATAATGGCATTTGTTAAATGCTTACTATGTGCCAGGCACTGTGCTAAGAGCTTGGGTGGATGCAAGCGAATTGTGTTGGACACAGTCCCTTTCTCATATAAGCTCACAGTCTTAGTACCCATTTTTCAGATGAGGGACTGAGGTTCAAAGAAGTATAATGATTTGCCCAAGGTCACAAAGCAGACAAGTGGCAGAGCCAGGAGTAGAACTCAGGTCCTGCTGACTCTGAGCCCTATGCTCCATAAACTAGGCCATGATGCATCACTCAGCCCACATCTTTCCTCTCCTCAAACCACTGTTTGCCTTTTTGTGTCTCTGCATCAAAGAAAAGCCCTTTATTATCTGCTTCAAGGCCCTCTGTCATCTGGTCCCACCTTACCTATCTGCTCTCTAATCCTGCTATTCCTCAATTTACAATCTTCATTCCTTCCAAGCCAACCTTTTAACTGTACCTTACTCTCACCACCCCAACCTACATCCCCTCACTCACACTTGTTCCCTCAGCTCATAGCTTCCTTCCTCCCCACATCAGGTAGATCATTACTTTGCCCACATTCAAATACCTCCTAAAAACCCACTTTCTCCAACAAGATTTCCCACAGTAATTCTCCAGCATCATGAGCCATAACATCCCTTCAGCAAACTTTAGCACTTATGTCCTTATTTACACCCTTTCTTAGCACTCATGAATACATGTGTAACTTTCCAAGCATCACTTAGGCACTCAGTAAATGCTGCTGCTACTACTACCATCACTACAACTTGCACTATTCCTGCTACTACTACTACTATTACTACCACTATTCCTGCTGCTGCTACTATTCATTCGTTCATTCAATCATATTTATTGAGCACTTACTGTGTGCAGAGTACTGCACTAAGAGCTTGGGAGAGTACAATATAACAATAAGCAGACACAATCCCTGACCACAGTGGGCACACAGTCAAGAAGGGGAGTTAAGCATTAATATAAATAAATAAATGAATGACAGATGGGAGAGTACAATATAACAATAAGCAGACACAATCCCTGACCACAGTGAGCATGCAGTCTAGAGAGGGAGTTGGGCATTAATACAAATACATAAATGAATGACAGATATGCACATAAATCCTGAGGAGCTGGGACAGGGGATAAATAAAGGGAGTGGCTAAGGGCACTGCAGAAGGGAATGAGAAAAAAGGAAAGAAGGGCTTAGTCAGGGAAGGCATCTTGGAGGAGAAATCCCTTCAATAAAGCTTTGAATGAGGGGTGAGTAACTGTCTTTCAGATTTGAGGAGGGAGGGAGTTCCAGACCAGAGGCAGGATGTGGGCAAGGAATTGGCAGCAAGATACATAAGATCAAGGAACAGTGAGAAGGTTAACATTTAAAGAGCAATGTGTGAGGACTGAGTTTTAGGAGAGTAGCAAGGACAGGTAGGAGGGAGCAAGGTGATTGGGAGCTTTGAAGCCAATAGTGAGGAAGGGCAACCACTGGAGTTTCTTAAGGAGTGAGGAAATACTTCCTGAATGTTTTCGGAGAAAAATGATCCAGACAGCAGAGTGGAGTTGGGAGAGACAAGAGACTAAAAGGTCAGCAAGGAGGGCAGTAATAAAGGCAGGATAGAGTAAGTGATTTTATTAAAGTGACAGCAGCTTGAATGGAGAGCAAAGGGTGGATTTTAGCAATGTTGTGAAGGTGGAACAGATAGGATTTAATGATGGATTGAGTTTGTGGGTTGAATGAGAGAGAGGAGTCAAGCATAATGCCAAGTTTAAGGGCTTGTGAGACAGGAAAAAAGGTGGTGGAAAAGTGAACGGGAGGGCAGTGCTTGAGTGGGAAGATATGGCGTTTTGGTTTGGGCTTTTTAAGCTTGAGGTGATGAGAGAATATCCAAGTAGAGATGTCTGGAAGGCAAGAGGAGATGCAAAACTGTTGAGAGGGAGAGAGATCCAGGCTGGAAATGTAGATCTGGGTATCATCTGCTTAGAGGTGGTAGTTGAAGCCAGGGGAGCGAATGAGTTCTCCAAGGGAGTGGGTGTAGATGGAGAATAGAAGAGCAACCAGAACTGAACCTTGAGGGACCCCCATGGTTAGGGGATGGCAGGAAGAGGAGGAGCCTGTGAAAGAGACTGAGAATGAGTGGCCAGAGAGATAAGAAGAGAACCAGGAGAGGACCTTGTCAGTGAAGCTCAGGTTGGATAATGTTTTGAGGAAAAGGGGGTGGATGACAGTGCCAAAGGCATCTGAGAGGTTGAGGAGGATTAGGATGTAGTAGAGGCCATTGCATCTGGCAAGAAGGAGATCATTTGTGACTTTTGAGAGGGCAGTTTCTGTGGAGTGACAGGGATGGAAGTCATATTGGAGGGGGTCAAGGAGAGTATTGGAGCAGAGGAATTTGAGAAAGCAGGTGTAGACGACTTGCTCAGGAGTTAGGAGAGGAATGGTAGGAGGGAGATGGGGCAATAACTGGAAGGAGAGGTGAGATCAAGGGAGGGTTTTTTAGGATAGGGGAGACTTGGGCATATTTGAAAGCAGTGGGGAAGAAGCCATTGGAAAGTGAGCAGGTGAAGATGGCTGTTAGGGAGGGAAGAAAGGAAGGAGCAAGTGTTTTGGTAAGTGTGAACGAATGGGGTTGGATACACAGGTGGAAGGGATGGATTGTGAGAGAAGGCAGGAGATCTCCTCTATAGATACTGCTGGGAAAGATGGGAGGATGAAGAAGGAGCAGAAGAAGGGAGGAATCTAAGGGGGGAAAGATTTTAGGGAGATTAAGCCTGATAACGTCAATTTCCTTAATAAAGTAGGTGGCCAGGTCACTGGGGGCAAAGGATGAGGAAGGAGGAGGGAAAGAGGGTTTGAAGAGGGAGTTAAATATCTGGAACAACTGGCTAGGGAGATGGGCATGGGTTTCAATAAGCGTGGAGAAATAATTTTGCCAGGCAGGGTTAAAGCATGTAAGGATAAACCTGAAGTGGACAAAGTCATCCTGATATCTAGATTTCCTCCATCAGTTCTCATTGGCTCATGCATAATAGAGAAGGAGGAAGACTATGGAGGTGATCCAGGGCTATAGGTTAGTGGTACAAGATTGATGAAGGGTTAGGGGAACAAGTGTGGTGAGCAAGAGTGGATCTATTTTATAACACAGTAGCTATTTTATAAGTGACTGTTCTTTGACCCCATGAGCAGCACCACCTAAGGAGGAAAGCAAGGAGGAACAGGCCGTTTGCTACAGGGCAGAGAAAAAAATGCCAAAAGTACACATTGGATATGCTATTGTTGCAAAACCAGCCCATGGGGTGGGTACAATGGTGAGAGTAACCTTCCCTTCCTGCTCTACCTGGTAACAGGCCTGGGCAACAAACAACCGCAAGTGAATAAGGCACTGCCGAGACGCAGCTGTTACATGGATAAAAGGGGGGAAGAACTGGACCCCTGTGCAGCCAAACAACTGAAACAAGGTGGTCGCTATAAGCTAAAATCACGAACAAGCAGCAGCAAGAAAGCCACCTAAGACTTGTACCAAAATGCCTACAATTTAGCCACAAGAAACCACCTAAGATTTGTGCTGAGATGCCTTGCTGCAGGCAGCTGGACTCTCTGAACTCCTCCAACTTAGGACCATCTGTACGAATTTAGGGCACACAGTCAGATGGGTAGTTATATATAAATATGTATGAGTGTGCATATGTATGTGTATGCTTACCCCTTTAATTAGACTAAGAATTGAATAAAGCTTTTTGCTATATACAGTGGTGGTTTGTTTTCACGTCAAACTTGTCGAGTACCTAACTAAAGTCTAAGCCCAGCTCCATGGTGGAGGCCAGATTGGGTCTTGGGCCCAAACATAAAGGATCACCGTTAAAAGCTCAAATCCAGCAGGGTCAAGTGGGCTAGAGGGCAGGGGTCTTTAGGCACCTCTGGGGAGGCTGAGATATTCAAGGACCTCAGAGATGGGCTCATAAGTTGAGTGCCTGAATTTAGGGGGAAGTGAATCCCCAGAGACAGGTTCATTACAGCGAGTAAGCTGAATGCAGTAGAGAGGATGGTGTTGAGACATTTCATTTGGTCATCAAGGGATGGTAGTTTGGCTATGGTGGCTAAGTGGGGCGTGATGAGTTGAGGAAATGGAATGCAATCAAAAAATTGGAAGTCTCTGTCAGGGAACAGTACAGATTTATGGAGAGGAGGTATACTACTACCACTGCTACTACTTCTACTACTATTATTACTACTACTACTATTCCTGCTACTACTAATATTTCTTTGCACGCTTATGATTTATAGTTACATTTCTTCTCTGTTTTCTGCTTCTGAATAACCTGAAATTACATGGTGTTGTACATCTGTATCTTTGCCTCTCCCATTAGAGTATAATCTCTCTCAGGGACAGGACTAGCTTGGTTCTAAATAAACAATTAACTGTTGAATGTCTAATATCCCCAGAGCAACGTTTGTACTGGGGACAGAGAAGCAGTGTGGCTTAGTGGCAAGAGCACGAGCTTGGAAGTCAGAGGACGTAGGTTCTAATCCTGGCTCCACTACTTGTCTGTTGTGTGACCTTGGGCAAGCCACTTAACCTCTGTGTGCCTCGGTTCCCTCATCTGTAAAATGGGGATTAAGACTCTGAGCCCGACGTGGGACAACTTGATTACCTTGTGTCTACCCCAGTGCTTAGAACAGGGCTGGCACATGGTAAACGCTTAAAAAATACCATCATAATTATTGTTAATATTACTGGGAGAATCTGGTCCAGAGTGCAACCAGCTATAAAAAAATGAGCGAGGACAATATTCCCATTTTAAAGTCCCATCCCACAGATTGGGATGTCAAATCTAGCAAATGATATCACAGGCAGAGGGAATAATTTTCAACCAGTTTTCCATGATCCACACCTGTGATCTCTCACTTCCTGTCTGTATTTCCACATAAGTCTTGCAGGTCAGGTACTTACATTTAAGAATGTCTGCAATTTGAAGCTATTAAATAAATTCAATTTTAATTAGAAATAGTCAGGCAACTCCTAAACAGTGAATTGTCTTAAATGGCTTAGGTTACCAAAGGAAAGACATATTAAAAAAAAAGATTTACTACTCCCAAATAATTATGAGTTACTCATAATTTGCAAGGACCACAGTTCCATCTACATTAGTTCTGTTAAGAATTATTTTTATACAATGTAATAGCTCTGATTCATTTAAATACAAAATTTATTATAGCCTTTTTTTTCCCTCTTAAAAAGCCCTGCCTTTGAGGGTCTATGAAAATTTTATTGGAGGTGAGCTAGAAGGTATTTGGACGTCTTTTCTACCTCTTCCTGGGGTATGCAAGAATGTTTTTCCACTTCCAAAAGTAAGGTATTAAAAGATGTTTAGAACTGCCTGGACATAGAGATCCCTCACAGAGATCTCCGCTCTCTGGACCCCACCCATCTTTCGGAACGCCTCACACCCCACCTCGCCGCCCTCTCCTCTCTACCCAGTCTTGATGATCAGATTACTGCTCTCAACTCTACCCTTTCTACTCAGCTAGACTCGCTCGCTCCCCTTTCCCTTCGCCGCTCTCGCACCACTAACCCACAGCCCTGGATCACTGCCACTGTCCGCCTCCTTCGCTCTTATGCTCGAGCTGCCGAACGCTGCTGGCGAAAGTCTAAACACCATGCCAACCTCGTTCACTTCAAGTTTATCCTTTCCTGCCTTAACTCAGCCCTCTCTTCTGCCAGACAAAACTATTTCTCCTCCCTTATTGACACCCATGCCCATCACCCCCGCCAGCTCTTCCGTACATTCAACTCCCTTCTCAGGCCCCCGGTTCCTCCCCCTCCTCCTTCCCTCACCCCCAACAATCTGGCCTCCTACTTCATTAACAAAATTAAATCCATCAGGTCCGACCTCCCCAAAGTCTCTTCCCCCCTTTCTCCATCCCCCCGGATCTCAACACTCTCTGCTACTCTCCCATCCTTCCCAGCGGTATCCTCAGAGGAACTCTCCTCCCTCCTCTCAAGTGCTACTCCGGCCACCTGTGCTTCTGACCCCATTCCCTCTCATCTTATGAAATCTCTCGCTCCATCCCTTCTCCCCTCCTTAACTTCCATCTTCAACTGCTCACTCTCCACTGGTTCCTTCCCCTCTGCCTTCAAACATGCCCATGTCTCTCCCATCCTAAAAAAACCCTCTCTTGACCCCACCTCACCTTCTAGTTATCGTCCCATATCCCTCCTACCATTCCTTTCCAAACTCCTTGAACGAGTTGTCTACACGCGCTGCCTAGAATTCCTCAACAACAACTCTCTCCTCGACCCCCTCCAGTCTGGCTTCCGTCCCCTTCATTCCACGGAAACTGCGCTCTCAAAGGTCACCAATGACCTCCTGCTTGCCAAATCCAACGGCTTATACTCTGTCCTAATCCTCCTCGACCTCTCAGCTGCCTTTGACACTGTGGACCACCCCCTTCTCCTCAACACGTTATCTGACCTTGGCTTCACAGACTCCGTCCTCTCCTGGTTCTCCTCTTATCTCTCCGGTCGTTCTTTCTCAGTCTCTTTTGCAGGCTCCTCCTCCCCCTCCCATCCTCTTACTGTGGGAGTTCCCCAAGGTTCAGTGCTTGGTCCCCTTCTGTTCTCAATCTACACTCACTCCCTTGGTGACCTCATTCGCTCCCACGGCTTCAACTATCACCTCTACGCTGATGACACCCAGATCTACATCTCTGCCCCTGCTCTCTCCCCCTCCCTCCAGGCTCGCATCTCCTCCTGCCTTCAGGACATCTCCATCTGGATGTCCGCCCGCCACCTAAAGCTCAACATGTTGAAGACTGAGCTCCTTGTCTTCCCTCCCAAACCTTGTCCTCTCCCTGACTTTCCCATCTCTGTTGACGGCACTACCATCCTTCCCGTCTCACAAGCCCGCAACCTTGGTGTCATCCTCGACTCCGCTCTCTCATTCACCCCTCACGTCCAAGCCGTCACCAAAACCTGCCGGTCTCAGCTCCGCAACATTGCCAAGATCCGCCCTTTCCTCTCCATCCAAACCGCTACCCTGCTAATTCAAGCTCTCATCCTATCCCGTCTGGACTACTGCACTAGCCTTCTCTCTGATCTCCCATCCTTGTGTCTCTCTCCACTTCAATCCATACTTCATGCTGCTGCCCGGATTATCTTTGTCCAGAAACGCTCTGGACATATCACTCCCCTCCTCAAAAACCTCCAATGGCTACCGATCAATCTGCGCATCAGGCAGAAACTCCTCACCCTGGGCTTCAAGACTCTCCATCACCTCGCCCCCTCCTACCTCACCTCCCTTCTCTCCTTCTACTGCCCAGCCCACACCCTCCGCTCCTCCACCACTAATCTCCTCACTGTACCTCGCTCTCGCCTGTCCCGCCATCGACCCCCGGCCCACGTCATCCCCCGGGCCTGGAATGCCCTCCCTCTGCCCATCCGCCAAGCTAGCTCTCTTCCTCCCTTCAAGGCCCTGCTGAGAGCTCACCTCCTCCAGGAGGCCTTCCCAGACTGAGCCCCTTCTTTCCTCTCCCCCTCGTCCCCCTCTCCATCCCCGTCTTACCTCCTTCCCTTCCCCACAGCACCTGTATATATGTATATATGGTTGTACATATTTATTACTCTGTTTATTTATTTATTTATTTTACTTGTACATTTCTATCCTACTTATTTTATTTTGTTGGTATGTTTGGTCCTGTTCTCTGTCTCCCCCTTTTAGACTGTGAGCCCACTATCGGGTAGGGACTGTCTCTATGTGATGCCAATTTGTACTTCCCAAGCGCTTAGTACAGTGCTCTGCACATAGTAAGCGCTCAATCAATACGATTGATTGATTGATTGATTGATTGATAGCTTTGCAGAATTAGGTGAAAGATACAGGGGTCAAAATGACTTAAGAAGAATTGTAGTGCTGGCAAATCCAGGAAAGTGTATTCCTTCGTACACATAGGTGAGGTCTAGGCACAAAGTGACTGTAATTATCTGGAGTTCAAAGGGGACACTGGGTGGAGCTTATAGCAGTGGGGCCAATAGTCAAGTGCGTGGGAGGAGGAGAAAATGGCATAAATTTGTCAGAGGGAGGGAGGGAGGCAGACACACAGGCAGCGAGGACAGAGATGTGCACAATAATAATAATAATGTTGGTATTTGTTAAGCACTTACTATGTGCCAAGCACGGTTCTAAGTGCCAGGGTAATCAAGGTTGTCCCATGTGGGGTTCACAGTCTTCATCCCCATTTTACAGATGAGGGAACTGAGGCACAGAGAAGTGAAGTGGCTTGCCCAAAGTCACACAGCTGACAAATGGCAGAGTCAGGATTAGAAACCATGACCTCTGACTCCAATATCATTGCTGCTAACATGGACACAAAAAACATGGACATATTCTGGCCCACAAGCAAAAGTGACAGACCCAGTGTCTCCTCTGTCTAATCCCACACAGGCTCAGGCTGAGATGCTCAGTATAGAGCCCAGGAGTATTAGGAGACAGTGGATGCTCCTGCTGGGATCTGTAATGTTCCAGCTCCAGTTTCCTTGGTGTTCCTAGGTGTTCCAGTTTCCTAGGACGCTCTTCTCCGGGGCTGGCAGAGACAACTCAGTGGCAGACTCTCACCAAAGCAAGTCCCCCGCATCCCTACTTAAGCTCCTCGAGGGAAGGGACCACATCTTTTACATCAGTGAATCAATGAATCAATGGTATTTATTGAGCACTTCCTATGTTCATTCATTCATTCAATCATATTTATTGAGCACTTAACTGTGTTATGTGCAGAGCACTGTACTAAACGCTTCAGAGAGTACAATATAACTGATTTGGTAGATACTTTCCCTGCCCACAACGAGCTTACAATCTTTATTGAATGTGCCCAAGTGTCCAATACAGTAATCAATCAATCCCTCAATCATTGGTATTTGCTGTAGAGTTCTTATTGAATTCAGAGCACCATAGCTTTCATTTCATTCAATTGTATTTGTTGAGTGTTTACTGTGTGCTAAGTACTGTACTAAGCGCTTGGGAAGTACAAGTCACAAATACTAAGGGCTCCATAAATACTGCTGGATGATTGAATGATTGACATTAAGCACTTGGGAGAGTACAATGCAATAGAGTTGGTAGATATGCTCCCTGCCCATACGGACTTTGTAATCCAGTCAATGCACACAGTTAGTGCTCAATAAATGCTTATTAAAAGAAGGAATGAGAGGAAGTTAAGTATCATTGGAACCAGCAAGAATTCTTTCAAGCTTAGTAGGGTGCCACTTAATATGCAAGCCTGGTGCTTGTCTAATACCCACTGCCGCCAGGAGTCTCAGACCCATGAATCAGGAACTGTGAGCTTCCAAGCCAGGGGCTATGATCTTCCCCGCACTGTTTCTTCTCCTGGTTTTCCTGGAGGGGAGATGGATACCTTTATAGCAAACCTCTCTCTGCCCAGCTGACTCCCCCTGGCAAGCTGGCCATTTTACTTGACTTTTGTGGAGGGACCCAAATCTGTCCCGAGGGCCCCGAGATGAGACAGACCCCAGAGTTTCAGGACTGTCTTATCTAAATCTGTTCACCTTATTCTACCTGCTACCTTGCAGAAAGAGGAGGGAAATCTACCCATTCCAATGATAGGAGAATTTGTTCACATTGATCAAACATAATCAGCTTTGGACACAGCATAACTGAAGCAAGTTTATACAAGGGTAGGTTAATCAAACTGTTAATCCTTTCCCCATTGCACAAGGCTGCAATGTAGAGAATGTGTGGTCATTTCAAATGTTTAGTAGTATTATTCATTATTAAAAATTTCATTCCATCACCCACCTTATCCCATTTAGCAGTTCAAGCCACAGCACTGCAGGCAATAAATTGAAAAATAGGACAAAGGACTAATACATTTGGATAACGATCATTTAATTCCTATTGTAATTCTGCTGAAATGTTTTCCAAAGCAAGTGGAAAAAAAAACCCACAATACCACGAATGAAGTGAATCAAAGACTTAATCAAATGGATCCTGAACACAGTGAAAGAAATAGCATTCCCAGGGTTAGAGAAAGATCTAAAGAACTTGCTTATCAGGAATGTTTTCAGGGAAGTAATGCTTAGCAAGCCCTCGGGGAGTTGAAAGGAGTAAAAGTCAAAGTGACAGACCTTAAAGCACCACTACTTTATCAGGCCTGGGAGTAGACATCCATGGGCCATTATTTTAATGATCTCCCAAACCCAGAGAACCAATGTTAACTAGGAAGCTACTTCACAGTCAGAAAACGCCTTCAGACGGAGGGTAAAAAAGAAAGATAAAGCTGCATACCTCATTACCAATAAATCTAGAGTCTTTGGAAAATAAGAGGAAAGAGAAGTGTTCAGAAGTTTAGGACTTACTTGGTTGCGAAATTTGAAGATATGGATGAAAAGAAAAATGCTCTCCACAGTACTGGGTAGAAGGTGACAGGCCAGGGGGCTGGTAACATTCTTCAAACAAATGTAACTCGGTATGTGGATATTCTCGATATGTAAGGGGTAAAGGGAGAGGTAGGTATACCTCAGTTCACAACGCCTTTCTCAGTACACTCTGGGTAGAATGTGGTTAGGGAATTTGGGACCATCAATTTATGATGGACATCTCTTTGTCAAAGGCATTCTGCAGGGTTGGAAGAAAAAACTTGTAGGAGCCTGTGCATGTGTCTGGATCAGCAGTGCCAGGAACAGTGAGTGATGCAGCATGGATTTTGAATGAATAAAAACTTTGCATTAGAGGAGAACTGTGTATTATATTTTTGGTGTCTATTCAAATTGGGCCTAAACTTCTTTTTGCTGTAGCTGCATTTAGGAAAATGCAGGAGCCTGTGACTTAGAGAAATGGAATCTACCACCATAGGCATAGCTTCAACTATTATAAAGGCAGCATGGCCTAGTGGGAAGAGCATGGGTCTGGGATTTAAAAGGTCCTGGGTTCAAATCCCAGGTCTTTCCCTTGCCTGCTGTGTGACATTGGGTAAGTCACTTAAATTCTCTGTGCCTCAGTTATCTCATTTTGTTGAACGGGGAGTGAGACTGTGAGCCCCATGTGGGACATGGACTGTGTCCAACCTGATTAGTTTGTATTTACCCAGTGCTTAGAATAGTGCCTGTCATATAGTAATCACTTAAGTACCATAAAAAAATAGTGGCGCTAATGACTTGGGCCTTTCACAACACTGATTTTGTTGATCATATTCATCTTTGGGAAAATATTTCTGTATATTTGATGGTACAGTTTTAATTTAATTTAGGAGAAGCAGTGTGGCTTGGTGGAAAGAGCACAGGCTTTGGAGGCAGAGGTCTTGGGTTCAAATCCCGACTCCGCCAATTGTCAGCTGTGTGACTTCGGGCAAGTCACTTTACTTCTCTGTGCCTCATTACCTCATCTGTAAAATGGGGATTAAGACTGTGAGCCCCCAATGGGACAACCTGATCACCTTGTAACCACTCCAGTGCTTAGAACAGTGCTTTGCACATAGTAAGTGCTTAATAAATGCCATCAGTATTATTATTATTATTAATAATAATTCAAATTGCTTGAAAAGAGACCTCATCAACTCCCTTCTTTTCTACAGTGTTTCTTGCAGGACCTCAGTATTCTGGAGTATAAATTTCAGTGATGATCCAGTGTTCCCCAAAATGGAATTACTTGGCAGGGCTGATGGGTAGCAGAGAGTAGATTTCCCTGACACTAAATTATGCAGCAATCAATCAATGGTATTTGCTTAGTGTTTCCAATGTGCAGAGCACTGAACTAAGCTTTTGAGAGAGTACAATATGATTGAGATGGTTGATGTGATCATGTTCCTCAAGATCTTAGAGTCTACAAAGGAGCTTATTGGCTACAGCATATTTCAAGAGGCATAATCCACCTAGTACAAACCTGGGATGGGCAGATGGGCAGATTGGCAGAGATCATCACCAAGGGTACTAAATAACTCTTGCCCTTCTCTTCAGTAGAAACTAACTATATAGGGAAGCAGCATGGCCTAATGGAAAGGACACAAGCTTGGAAGTCAGAAGACCTGGGTTCTAATCCTGGCTCTGCCTCTTGCCTGCACTGTGACTTTGGCCAAGTCACTCAACTTCTCTATGCCTCTGTTTCCTTATCTGTAAAATGGATATTAAGCACCTGTCCTCCCTCCCTCTTAGACTGGAAGTCCCATGTGGGTTGGGGATTCCTTGGGCGATTTTTTGTCTACACTTGCTGTCTCAAATTCCTCTTCTCCAATTCTCTCCTTGATCATCTCCAATCTGGCTTCCATCCCCGTCACTCCACAGAAACCATCCTCTCAAAGATCACCAGTAATCTACTTCTTGCCATATACAATGGCCTCTACTGCATCATAATCCTCCTTGACCTCCCAAGTGCATTTTGATACTGTCAACCACCCCCTTGTCCTGGGAACATTATTCAACCTCAGCTTAATAATAATAATAATGGCTTTTGTTAAGCATTTACTGTGTGCCAAGCACTGCTGTAAGTGCTCGGGGGAATACAAGGTAATCAGATTGCCCTATGTGGGGCCCACGGTCTTAATCCCCATTTTCCAGATGAGGTAACTGAGGCCCAGAGGAGTTAAGTGACTTTCCCAAAGTCACATAGCAGACAAGCGGCAGAGTTGGCATTAGAACCCATGACATCTGACTCCCAAGCCCTTGCACTTTCCACTGAGCCATGCTGCTTCTCTGCTTCACTGACATTGTCCTCTCCTGGTTCTCCTCATCTCTCTGGCTGCTCATTTTCATTCTCCTTCACAGGCTCCTCCTCTGCCTCCCACCCTCTAATTATGGGGGTCCCTCAAGGTTCAGTTCTGGGTCCCCTTCTAGTCTCCATCTACACCCACTCCCTTGGAGAACTCATTCACACCCATGGCTTCAACTACCACATCTACGCAGATGATACCCAAATCTACATCTCCAGCCTAGATTTCTCCTTCTCAAACCCAACTGAAATGATCTGAATGTCTTTTGATATTTTCACAGCAGATACTATATCGGGTAGTCAGCCACTTAATGATGTCTGACCATGTTCTATTTGTGCTGAATTCTCCGTATTAAACCATGACAATCCCTGCTTTCTCTGCCCACTGTGCCACTGAAATCCATGCCTCCTTGATGGATTGTGCATGAGTGTGCATGCACTTAAAACCCCATTCTCCTCCTATTTATAGGGGAAAACCAGGGATGCATCAGCAGTAACCAAGATAGCACAGGATAAAGAGGCCAGGGATTAATTTTGTTCAACTGACAGCTATGTCACGTAACTCAGTCATGCCAATTCCAGTATAAATGAATGTTGGACACCAGAAACCCATATTGTCCAGACTTATTCAAACCGAGTTGCACATTTTTTGAAGTAATTCTCAATGGGGTCATATGTTCATGAACCACATTCCTTTTTTTAAAAAAAATGGAATTAATGCAGGGCCATGTTGGAATTTGGATTTTATCACATCAGTTTTCACCCCTATTAAATTTGAGGTTTAATAAGCATGTGTGCCCATCCTAATTTTACCAAACCCCAAAGGCTCCTTGTAAAGTGGGACCTTCATAATAACTGAAGCAATGCTATTGATGTGGTGCTGTAAGAGTGCTCTATTTTTTTTTTTTTTTTTGCTAAAGGGCTTAGATGTATTCTAATTATCCCTGGTAATGTGACAGTATATTGCTGACAAATGAAAAAAATAAATGAAACCACATTGCTCATCTTTTCTTATCTTTCCTCTAGGTGTGAGATTTTGAATATCATTAAGAAAAAGATCATTTTTATGGTCAAATGATGACTAAAAAGAAATCAAAGATTTGATGTTTCCATGCCCCTGGAAAAGGGAAAATGAACATTCAATAGACTGTTAGATTGTATATCATTATCAACAAGACTGAAGTCAATTTTATTATCAAGTTGACATTGGTCATGATTTTTAACTTATCATAGTCAATTACCACAGTTTTCCTTAGAAAACTCAATACCTCTGTACAGAGCTGTGCATTAAGTGCTCAGAAAGTACAATTCAGCAATAAAGAGAGACAATCCCTGTCCATAGTTGGTTTACAGTCTGGAGGGGAGGAGACAGACTTCAAAACAAGTAAACAGGCATTTATAAATAGAATTATTTTGGGGGGAGTTGGGGAAAAGCAAAGGGAGCAAGTTGAGGTGACGTGGAAGGGATGGGGAGCTGAGATAAGGAAGCATAGTCTGGGAAGGCATCTTGGAGGAGGTGCACTTCAGTAGGGCTTTGAAGGAGGGAAGGGTGACTGTTTGGCAGATTTGAGGAGGGAGGGCATTCTAGGCCAGAGTTAGGACATGGGCCAGGGTTCGGCGGTGAGGCAGGTGAGATCGAGGCACAGTGAGAAGGTTAGCACCACAGGAGCGGAGTGTGTGGGCAGTGATGTAGCAGGAGAGAAGGGAGGTGAGGTAAGAGGAGGCAAGGTGATGGAGAGTTTTGAAACCAATAGTGAGGAGTTTTTGTTTGATATGGAGGTTGACAGACAACAATTGGAGATTTTTGAGGAGGGGGATAACATGCCCTGAATGTTTCTGTAGAAAAATTATCCGGACAGCAAAGTGAAATATGGACTGAAGTGGAGAGAATCAGGAGGTTGGGAGGTCAGAAAGGAGGCTGGTACTGGGATCAACTAACCTCAGTGCATTGAAAGTGTGGAATATCACCTCTTTTTAGGATTAAGTACTTCCTTGGCTAAATTGGAATACATTTTAGGGATTATTAGGGAATAGAAAGGTCTATTAACATCATAAGGAGACCAGTTTTAACTTAGTCTAGCAAATATTACAGAAAGAAATCCTATCAATTCTGAACATTATTTTCCATTTTCTAGATGCTGACCTTAAGGCAATACATCCCTGGGCATGAGTCACAACTTTGATGTTTTTGCTTTCATCCTTCCCTTCACTGAAGGCCTCTCCTGAAACACGATCAAGCCTCAGTGTTTTTGACCTACTCCTTCTTCAGCCTCTCTGACTACTCCTTCTCAGATTCATTTGTTGGCTTCCATTTCACCTCTCATTGTTTTACTGAGTGCACTCCATGAGACTCCTTTCTAGGTCTCAATCAATTGTATTTTTGAGCATTTACAGTGTGCAGACGGCTGTGCTAAGCACTTGGGAGAGTACCAAATAACAGTTATTAGACATTCCCTGCCCGTAACAAGCTTACAATCTCCTACTCCTATCACTTTATACTTAATCTTGCAGAGAGCTACGCCTTCATATACTACTCTATGTAGGTGAGTTCAAATCTACCTCCCCCCTCTTGATTTCTCATCTAATTTAAAATTGTACATTTTCTTTCAAATGTCTCAAGTCTGAAACCGAACTATTTGTTTTCCTCCTAAATCCACTCTTCCTCCTAACTTTCCCATCTGTGTTGATAACACCCCCATCCTCCCTCTTTCAGTAGCTCACAAATTTAGTGACATCCTTGACTGCTCATTGGCTTTTACCTTTTACGATCAAGCCGCAGCTAAATCCTGCCAGTTCTTCCTGCACAACATTGTATGGATGCTTCCACACAAACTGCTACCACTCTGGTCTCAGCTCATGTAAATGTTTGTTCCACTTTTATATTAGAGAAACAGCATGGCCTAGGGGATAGAGCATGGGCCTTGGAGTCAGAAAGGCCTGGGTTCTATTTCCAGCTCCTCCACTTGTCTGCTGTGTGACCTGGGCAAGTCAGTCACCTTATCTGTGAAATGGGGATTAAGACTGTGAGCTCCATGTGGGACAGGGACTGCGTCCAACCTGATTACCTTTTATCTACCCAGTAATTTGAACAATTATTGTTTTATCAGCCTCTATGCTGGTTTCCCTGTAATCATCTTCTTCACACTCCATTCCCTATTTCATGTTGCTTGTAAGGATCAATTTCCTGAAGTATCCTTCAGCATATTTCTTTCACTCCTCAAAAACCTCCAATGACTATCCATTTTCTCCCCATCAAGGAAAAAAAAAACCACCTCACAATTGGCTTGAAGACTACATCAACTACATCTATTTTCTGCATCTTATATATCTGGTCTATTTACTCTTTATTCCCAAGTTGACCCTCTTTGTTCTTAATGCCACTTCTCTTCTGTGTGACTTTGGGCAAGCCACTTCACTTCTCTGTGCCTCAATCACCTCATCTGTAAAATGAGGATTGAGATTGTGAGCTCCATGTGGGACGGGGACTGTGTCCAACCGATTTGCTTGTATTCACCCCAACGCTTAGTATAGTGCCTGGCATATAGTAAGTACTTAGCAAATACCACTATTATTATTATGGCTGTCTCCTTCTATAGACAGTATGCTCTTTGTGGATGGGGATTCATCTTCCAACACTGTTGTATTGCACTCTTCTAAATGCTCAATACTATGCTCTGCACTCAATAAACTCTCAATAAATACCATTGATTATTTGCTTGATTCCCTCACTGGCTTCCTAACTGTACCCAACTCTCACATCACTTGTCTCTGACCCCTTGTTCACCCTGCTCCATGTTCTAGAAATCCCTCAGTCCCCAAATCTGCCACCTATCAGTTCTCCCTGTCTTCAAAGTTGTCCTAAAATCCCATCTCCTCAACAGCCATCTCCTCCTTGCTAGAAAGCAGTGTAATCTAGTGAAAAGAACATGGACCTGGGTTCTAAATCCCATCTCTGCCAATTGTTCACTGTGTGACCTTGGGCAAGTCACTTAACTTCTCTGTGCCTAAAATACCTCATCTGTAAAATGGGGATTAAATAACATTCTCCCTCCTTTATAGACTGAGAACACCACCTCGGGCAGGGACTGTATTCAAATAGATAAGCTTGTGTCTATTCCAGCGGTTACAACAGTGCTTGACACATTAGTAAACACTTAACAGATATCATTAAAAAAAACCCAACAACAAATGTTTTCCTGATGAATCCTCAACTCCCTCATCATATCAACCCAAAAGCTAGTTGTAACCCTTGTGAATGTATGTAATTTCAACTATATATTTATTTATTCTGACCCATATTTTATGTTGGTCTCCCCGATTCTAGTGTACACTAAATGAGAGTAGGGGGCATATCTGAGGTGTCCTTCTGTTCTACTTCCCCAACTGGTTAGTACAGTGCTTCACATCCAGTGATCACTCAAAAATACTCTTACTAGTACTTAAAACTATCTAATTCCACATTTTCCAGGAATTTTATCATGATTATTTGTGTTCAGAGATTCATATGATCACAT
Organism: Tachyglossus aculeatus; assembly: GCF_015852505.1. Lineage (NCBI taxonomy): Eukaryota > Metazoa > Chordata > Mammalia > Monotremata > Tachyglossidae > Tachyglossus > Tachyglossus aculeatus. The sequence goes on along the minus strand of NC_052075.1, from coordinate 25,654,865 downwards.
TAAATAATTACTTTTCTCAATCAGTTCATCATTATTTTCTTTTTTAAATAAGGGAATCAAAGAGACATGAAAAAAAATATTGGTTAAAGTTGCATATCATGTATTAACTAGAATAAGAAATGATTGTCGAGAATTTCAATTCCCTTTTATGTGTAAGTAGCTGTGCCCCAGATAAATGATCAGATTAGCCAAAGGACTATTCAGAAGGCAGAGCCAGGGCAAGAACCAAGACAAACGGGAAAAATATCCATTCTGTCATCCTTTAGACAGCATTTCTCTTAAGCGGAAGAACATCCCACCCACAAATTTATTTGGAAATACATTTCAGTAAAAATACTGGATCCTTTCCTATTAATGCAGACTCTAGAGATTTCTGACACACCCTCATACTAACTGCAAACTAAATCATCCCTCACTAAAAGAATGTCTGTACATTAATGAGCAAGTTGTAGACCTTTTATAGGCAAGTGGTGAGACTGCCCTATTGGGGAACATTGAGGAAAGGAAGAGTCTGTGGAGAAGAGGGACTGACAGATTTATGGTCACAACACAAACTAAGGAAACTAGGCTTCTTATTAGTATGCGTGATGGGATAGAGATAAAGACAGCATTAGCATGACAGGGGATTGTTGTGAGAAAGAGCACTATCTCAGTGAAAAGGAGCACTAGAGGAAGGAAGTAAAAGTCTCCCACAACTCCACCCACAAGTCATGACCTTGACTGGACACTGACATGGGCTAACATGGAATCATAAAAAGGATATCTGCAAGAGAGATGGGAGAAGAAGAGCAGTGATGATGGAGGAGGAGCAGACAAGGACTAAGCAGGAGCAAAGAGGGCTGAGGGAGGTATTGAAGGAAACCACAGCAGGGGAGGGCAAAAAAACAAAGGCATGGAAAGCAGAGTTGAACTGGGTCAGTTTGTGGCAATGGTGGACTGACCAATTGCTTGTTTATGGTGATGTGGGTCTTCATTTAACAAAGACTGTGCTTAGACCCAGAGACTCAGTAATGCAACATGCCCCAGCTGTTTTTAATCATCATTACTGTCAACACTGTAGTTGTCATTATGTTTTCAGGCAGCCTTTTCTGTCCATGCTCCTCGAGAGGAGCACTGGTGAGAATGATACAAAACAGTGAAAGTGGTTTCAACATAGGAGTGGGCACCCATAAACCTATTTGGATGACTTGGAAAGTCACTCAGGTAGATTTACAGTGGGTCAGGACATACAGAGACAATAACTCACACCATAAATGGTATTTATTGAGTGATTCCTGTGTTCAGAGCACCGTACTAAATGCTTGGGAGAGCAAAGTATAATAGAGTTGGTAGACATGATTCCTGCCCTGGAGGAGTTTACAATATAGTGGGGTAGACAGACTTTAAAAATAATTGCAGTTCAGGGAAGCAGCAATGTATAAGACTATGTATGGAAGTGCTGTGGGGGTGGGATGGGATGAAAATCAAAGTGCTTAAGGAGAACAGACCCAAGTGTATAGATAATGTAGAAGGGAAGGAGAATAGGGTGAGAATAAGAGAGATTAGTCAGAGAAGGCTGTCTGGAGGAGATATGATTTTAGTAAGGCTTCAGTGGGGAGTGGGGGGCATGGTGCTCTATCAGATACAAAGGGAAAGGGAGATCCAGGCAAGAGGGAGGTCACGAGTAGGTTGATGATAAGAGAGAGGAGATTGAGGCGCAGTAAGTAGGTTGGTGTGGGCTGGGATGTGCTGGGAGAAGAGCTAGGATAGGGAGAAGGGAGAGAGCTGACCATGAACTCCCCAAAAGAGATGAGGTTGATGAGCAGGCTGATAGAGCTTCAGAATTCTGTCCTAGAGAGCCCACAATGTGGAAAACCCACCTGTTTAATAGTTAATAATTGACTCTATGAAACCTATGTCACACAGATGTAATGCATCCCCTTCTAGGAAACTCCATGTCAGGTGATGGACAACAAAACACATATAATATCTCAACTCATGTGTGATGTTCTGAGTCCCCAGCATTTAGCAAGACTTGAATAATTTGGAACAAAATTCCTCACCACCAAGGAGCCAGTCCAGAGGAAATGGAATCACTAGAAGAAAAATAGCAAGTATTATCTCCTCCTATCTTCTCTGTTTCCTGCTTTATTTTATCCCCATTCCATTTCCCCTCTCTCAAGTGGATTCTTTTGTCACTATCCCATCAGCCAAGTCTGGCAAGAAGAAGGCTGCAGATGGTTCAGGAGAGGCATGCCTACAGTGCAGTTGACTCCATCTGGCATGAAAGTGAATGGGGTTGTTGCCTCTAGAGAGCCAGCCTGCAGCCAGCCTTTCCCAACAGTTGCTTCCCAGAAGCAAAAAAGGGGATTGTCCATGTCCGCTGGCAATAATTATTGCAATATTCTGCTGTCACGGACTCTGCACTTCATCCAGAAGCCCAGTGCTGGCCTCTCCACCCTCCACACCCTCAAAACTGACCATCCCTTCTCTCCTGGCTTTCCTCCCCATAAAAGGCAGACTGCAGGGACTGGGAGGGAGGGAGGTGATATGCAGACACTGCCTCTATTGGAAAACTGATTTTGTTTTATTAGCTCAGCAGCAGCTGCTGCTCTTCACCTTTGGCTGGCCCCTCACCTTCATCTCTTTTGGGGAGTTCATGGTCAGCTCTCCCCCTTCTCCTTATCCAAGCTCTTCTCCCAATACATCCCAGCCCACACCAACCTACTTACTATGCCTCAATCTAATCTCTCTTATCATCACCTTCTTGAGTCTCCTGAGTCTGACTCTTGGCTCAACCCCTTCTTCCAGCTTGGAACCACAGTTCTCCCCAGTTCCTGACATCCCACTTCCTTCAGGAGGTTTTCCCTGATGATTTTTCTTCTCCAAAGGATATAATAATAATAATACTAATGGCATTTGTTATGTGCTTACTATGTGCAAAGCTCTGTTCTAAGCGCTGGGGGGATACAAGGTGATCAGGTTGTCCCACGTGGGGCTCACAGTCTTAATCCCCATTTTACAGATGAGGGAACTGAGGCTCAGAGAAGTTAAGTGACTTGCCCAGTGTCACACAGCAGACGTGGCAGCGCCAGGATTCAAACCCATGACCTCTGACTCCAAAGCCTGTGCTCTTTCCACTGAGTCATGCTGCTTCTCCCAACAGTTATAACAGCACTTTTGCACCACCTCAACATTTAAACACTCCAACCCTGGCACTTTTGAGAATAACAATGACTATGCACTACTATTTAAAACACACACTCATCTCTTCTTCCTCCCATTTGTAATTTATTTTGTGTCTATCTCTCCCATTAGATTAGGTGGGGACTCACAGGCCTGTGCTCTATCCACTACACCATGCTGCTTCTGGGATTGGAATCCAGCTCCTCTGTCTCCCAGGTCTGTAGTCTTTCCACTGGACCATGCTGCTTCGCTTTCTACTCCCCAGCTGACATTCTTTCCTGCTGCCACATTCACGTCCTAACTAAATGTTCTCAGAATGAAGTACCTCCTTATCCCTGAATCCACTGGACCTCTGCCCTCCCTATCATCAAATCTCTAATAAAATTCCCTCCCCACTGTAAGGTTTCATTTATTAATTCCCAATCACCCTGAAGAATTTCAATCTAGCAACCACCCCTAACACCGGTGTTATCATCTTTAACTATTAAGTATAGTTAAATTGTACATTCAATTACTTATTCAGGTTTATTCTGATATTGCCCTATTTCTGATCATGCCATCCCCAGAGCCACCCCAGCACTCTTGAAAATTGCTTATTTTTAAGTTTATAGACTTGAAACTAGTCTCTCAAAAATTAATCAATGTATGTCCTATGTCCCCTCTCAAGGTTGCACATGGAGAGTTTCTAGTACTCTGCCAGTCTCGACTATGGAAGGGAGATTCAAGCAGAGGCATACCCATTCAATTCCTAGCTAGGCCAGTGACTAGCAAGTGGAAGACAATCTGCTACAAGTCTAAACTCACCCGTGCTGGACAGCAGCAGCATGGGAAAGAGTCGAGGGCAGAGATTCCAGTTAACTGCACGGAAGGAGGCAATGGCAAACCACATCTGTATTTTTACCAAGAAAACACTATGGATACACTACCAGAGTGATTGCAGATGGAGGTAGGGCATTCTGGGAGAGACGTGACCATGGTGTTGCTATGGGTCAGAGACGACTCGACGACATGAGACAAGACAAGATGTCCTGTGTCTCCCCTATTGCACTCAGCAACTCAAAGACAAGAATCACATATTTACTTTGCTCTGGCTCAGTGGTCTGTAAATAGAAGGTGCTCAATAAAATCTGGTGATATTGAGAGGGAAAAAATGTCATAATACCATGAGATAAACCATTTTTCTGCTTGACTTCTATATGAATGACTCCCAAATCTACCTCTCTATCCCTGACCTCTCATCTGGCCTGCAATCCTGCATCTTGTCTTACCTCCATGACGCTTCCTCTTGTATGCTCTGTTGACACTTTAAACACAACAAGTCTAAAACAAGAATCCTCATCTTTCCCCCTACACCCACTCCTCTACTTATCTTTTCTATCTCTGTTCACAAGACAACCAAACTCCACGTGCCACAAGACTGTAAGTTTGGTGTCAACATCCACACCTTGCTATTATTTGCTATTATTCAGCTCTTACATTCAGTCTTCCTCCAAATTTGGCCAGTTCTTCCTGCAGATTCCATCCTTTCCTCTCTATCCTAAGTGGTTCCACTCTGGGGCAAGCTTTGGTAGCCCATATCTAGACTTTGGCATTAGCCTCCTCAGCTGTTTTCCAGCCTCTTCCCATTCTGTTATACACTGCTGCACATTTCACATTCCTGAAGAATCATTTGGTCCATTTCTCACCTTATTTTAAAACCACGGGCTTCCTATTTTTCTTGCATGAAACAAACTACCCATGATCGACTTTGAGGCTCGCCACCATCCAACCCACCTTACCTATGTGCTCTTGTCACCTGCTATTTCTCCTAACACTGTCTTTGCTCCATCCAAGACAACCTTTTAACCTTCCCTCACTCTCGACTCTCCCACCTCTGTTCCCTCACTCATACAGTTCCTTGGGCTTAGTACATCTTCCCTCCGGTGTCAGAGAGATCACAGCTCTGCCCACATTCAAATCCCTTTTTAAATCTCACTTCTTCTGATAACCTTTCTCCAAATAATTACCCAACACCCTGAACCCTTTAACCAACTCTAGCACTTATGCACTTATTCATGCCATACTTAATATTTGTTTATATCTGTCTGCCCATTTTATTCATTTTGACCTATCTAAATCTAAATAATTGATTCTGTCATCACCACTACAGTCTAAGCTCCTTGTGGTCAGGAAACTGGATAACTGCTTATTCTGTACTTTCCAATTACTCAGAACAGTACACTGCACCAAGTGTTACTAGAGCTTAGTACAGTGCCTGGCACATAGTGAGCACTGAAGAAAAACCATTATTACTATTATTATTATTATTACCATGTTACTACTACTCTTCCCTCCTCTATCCGTTATACATGTGAAAGCGAGTTAAATGGTTGAAGCTAAAAGATCAGTATTCTGCTAGTTGACTGGAGCCCAGTTCAGTTGGAAGCATCATTCCATGAGGCATGTTTACAATCAAGAAATGATTTTGTCAGTAGGGGGCTTGTTATAAAACAATACCTGCAAACATCAGCTTGGAAAGCAGAATAAGATCTGTGCTTCTGGCACTGCCTGTGGTGTTTGTCATCAGGCCTTCTTTGTAGTAAAATAAAACTCATGTGCACCAAAAGGGAGTTATTATCAAAAGCACAGAGTTCTTCATTTTCCAGAAACAGGTGCACTTGTTAGATAGGTTTTGGAAAAGGGGAGGGATAAAGACTGAAAAAAGAGGATTCTCTCAGCCTAACTCAGCCTCCTGTTATTCTTAATGTTCATAAAATTGAACAGGGAAACTAAAGAAGAAATGTTCCAGAACTGTACACATTCCAACCATTTTACCAGGATCCGTGTGATTTACTTATTTTCTTGGAAAAATTTGAATTTTTGATGTTAGGTTATCCTCTTGATGTTCAGGGTGTCAGTTCTCTTCTCCAAAAATATTTGATTTTTGTTTATATTTTCCATAGGTTTGAACCTTCACTCTTGATTAGTCCATAGTAGTTCCTGACCTGCTGGGGGCAGAGCTCTCTTCTAGATGTTTTAGGTGTTACAAAGGTAATATGGACCCAAACCCTGTCCTGGAGAATTTACACCCTAGTGACAATTTCCTGTGTAATATGCTACCTCATCTATAAGTGAATGATGATATTTTTTCAGCATTAGGAAAGACTCTGACCTGAGCAAGAAAATATTTCTTCCAAATGTATAATATTTTCTCAATTGTAGAACATACATGCAGGAGGGACCTCATTTGAACTATTCAAGATGATGTTTATTTTTCTGAGCTTAAAATATCCCCAGGGACTGCAAACTCCACAACTCTCCCTCTATATCTTGCTCACCAACTGTAATTCGGTCTCCTGCTTTGAGTTCCAACCTACATTGAAGTAGAAAACAGATGGTTATCATATTCTGGAAAAACATCCTCCAAATATTTCAAATCAGTCATGGTTTGGCCTTCTTTTCTTTAGCATAAATAATCCTTGTTTTCTTATCCTTCCCTCACTCTTTCTGTTTTCCAGATCAGTCAATTAAGTATTTACTGTGTGCAGAACACTGTTCTAAACACCAGGGAGAGTAAAACACGACATATCTGATCGGCATGTTCCTTACCAACAACAATCTTACAGTCTAGAGGGGGAGACAGATGTTAAATTATAAATATGAACATAAATGTTGTGGGTCTGAGGATTTGGTGAATATGGAATGCTTAAGGGGTATAGATCCAAATGCATAGGAGAGGCAGAAGAGAGAGAGAGTGTAGAGGAAATGAGGGATTTAGTTAGGGAAGGCCTCTTGGAGGAAGAAGGCTCACAGTCTTAATCCCCATTTTACAGATGAGGGAACTGAGGCCCAGAGAAGTTAAGTGACTTGCCCATAGTCACGCAGTTGACAATTGGTGGAGCAGGGCTTTGAACCCATGACCTCTGACTCCAAAGCCCGTGCTCTTTCCACTGAGCCACACTGCTTCTTGTCGTCAGATAGCTAACCTGGTAGATAACCTGGTAGATTACCAGATAACCTGGTAGTCAGAGAACCTGGATTACAATCCTCGCCATGCCTCTTGCCTCCTGTCTAACCTTGGGCAAGCCATTTTACTTCTCTGGGGCTCAGCTTCCTCAACTGTAAAATAGGGAAGGCTCACAGTTCTAGGGAGAGGGAGCACAGGTAAATACAGGTATTAATAATAACAATGATTAGGAAATGCTGACTGACCTTCTATAATAATAATGATGGTATTTGTTAAGTGCTTATTATGTGCCAAACACTTAAGTGCTGGGGTAGTTACAAGGTAATCAGGTCGTCCAGTGTGGGGCTCACAGTCTAAATCCCCATTTTACGGATGAGGTCACTGAGTCCCAGAGAAGTGAAGTGACTTGCCCAAAGTTACATAGCTGATAAATGGCACAGTCAGGATTAGAACCCATGACCTCTGACTCCCAAGTCAGAAGTCTTTCCATTAAGCCCTAGCTGATAAATGACACAGCCAGGATTAGAACCCATGACCTCTGACTCCCAAGTCAGAGGTCTTTCCATTAAGCCACGCTGCTTCTCTATGACATATGCTTCTACGCTTCTCTATGCTTCTATGACATATGCACCATGGGAACTCAATAAATCTTTGATGACGATGTTTGGAATGGTGATGATTCCAAACTTACATCATAATGCTGATGTCAGCATCATCAGAATTATTTATGGCATATCCATTTTTTCACGCTACTGTATGAGATGGGACATAAAAGGAAATGAATGAGATCAGCATCCATGTCCTCAAGGGAGTTACAACATAAGGGGTGAAAGTGACACCCCGGAAAATTCATGGATCTCCCCCAGTTTCCTCCTTACATTTCATATCTCTTCATCCATTACTCTCCTCATTGCACTCTCCACACTGATGCTGCTTGGGATGGTATTTAATGAGCCTTTACAAAGTTCAGAGCATTGCTATAAGCACTTGAGAAAGCACAAGGAGTTTGCAGTCAAGTGGCAGAAGCAGGAAATATAACAAATTACAGGTAGGGGAAGCAACAGAGTGTAAGGAGATAAACAAAAGTGAATTGGGGGTCGGGGTGGAGTGAATATAAGTGTTTAAAGGGTATGGAATAAATGGTATTTGTTAAGTGTCAAGCACTGCTCTAAACACTGGGTAGATATAAGGTAATCAAGTTGTCCCATGTGGGGCTCACAGTCCTAATCCCCATTTTTAAGAGAAGGTAACTGAGGCACAGAGAAGTTAAATGACTTTCCCAAAGTCACACAGCTGATAAGTGGCAGAGCCGGGATTAGAACCCCTGACATCTGACTCCCAAGCCCATGCTCTTTCCACTAAGCCATGCTGCTTCTCATAATTACAGTATTTGTTAAGCAGTTATTGTGTGACAAGCACTGTTCTAAGTGCTAGGGTAGATACAAAGTAATCAGGTTATTATTATGCTACAATGTATTTTTTTAAAATAGCCTCCTTACCAAACTTCTAGACTCACATTTGTCTTACGAGTGAAGAGATTCACAATGCAGGGTTCAGTGAGCCACTGTCCGGTCAGTCAATGTTTGGTCCTTTTAGGTCCTTTGTTGGTTTGGTATGAGGAAAATCTTCACCTTGCCTAAGAGAGATTTGATTTTAGAGGATACAAGACACCTCACTGGCTCTTCTTGGGCATCTCCAGGAGAGTTTGATAATGCCTGAAATTTGTTGAGGCTGTAGCAATGGGGATTGAGATTAGACAGAAGGAAAACATTTTTCTGGTTTGAAATGTTTACGTTTGCTTGGGCCCAACTTTCTTTCATATTTGTTGCAGTATTTGTTATTGCTACAGGAAATGAACTACTTTACTAATATTAAATAAACATCCCACTAATAACATTTTTCTTGCATGAATACACCCAGCCCCACTATCAGTAGAGCTGTAAATCAGGGAGTATGAGGGCATGACAGAACATAAAAACAATCATAAATATGAGTAAGTTTCACAGCTTTAGATAACTTGTTAACTAATTAAGTTTGTTGACTTAGGATTAATCGAAATAGCCATGGATTTACCATATTCAATATCAGCCATCCTTTATTAGCATTGCCTAAATAAAAGCTGGCTTGCAGCAATAAACATAATCAAGTACAGGAAGATGAATAATTTATATAAAGTAACTCGTGTTTGCATAGTAATGCATTTTAGGATGCTTTAATGAGCCCTCTTTCTTGAGATTTTGCCAATAAGACACCTATTTGTTTCCAACTCAAACTTGGATCATCAAGAGACTTTTCATATTTCAACATTATCAACATTTGTTGAGCACTTATGGGGGCATAGCACTCATTTGCTTCAACAAGATCCAGAAATGGCCTAAGATAATTTCCTTGCTTATTATTATTTTTATTAACTTAATAAGGAACTTATTATTTTTTAAAAAATACCAGTACACATAAGTTGATGAATGCACAATTACTAGGAATGTGAGACCGGATTAAAATTGTGAGTAAGGAAAACATCAGTAAAAAATAAACTTATTATTATTAACCTATAAGTTTATTTACTAGTTGCACATAGTAAGTGCTTAACAAATACCAAAATTATTATTATTATGATTATTAACCTATAATTTTAGTATTTGTTAAGCACTTACTATGTGCAAAGCACTGTTCTAAGCACTGGGGAGGATACAAGGTGATCAGGTTGTCCCATGTGGGGCTCATAATCCTAATTCCCATTTTACAGATGAGGTATCTGAAGCACAGAGAAGTTAAGTGACTTGCCCAAAGTCACACAGCTGACAAGCGTCGGAGCTGGGATTTGAACCCATGACCTCTGACTCCCAAGCCCGTGCTCTATCCACTGAGCCACGCTGCTTCTCTAAATGCGCTGAGAGTAAGGTATTACTGAAATGGTAGGGATTAATCAAGAAATGTCTTCTGGTAGAGGAGACAGTAAAGAAGTACTTTGGATTTGCCATATTTAACATTAGATCTCCTGATAACATCAGACCAGTTTCTATCTATAATTGTTGATTTTAGAATTCTGGCCTGGATGCTTCTAGAGTTAGTAAAAGTGTTTATTAAGCACCTCATTAAGCACTTGAAGAGTGGTGAGGGGCTTACGCAGTTGCTGCAGTTTGATTCCTTTCTGGTCTGTAGCCACTTTCTCCCCCCTATCCATGCAAGTCAATACCTTCTTCGAGTTCCACAAAGCTAAGTTTGAGTTTTCCTAAAACAAACTTGGTCTTAGGCAAAATGAGTGTCTGTTTGGGGTTAGAAAAGCATGCAAGAAGGTAGTTATCATTCTTGAGTCAGGGTTGATGGTGAGAATTAGGTAACATAGTTTATATTTCATTATCTGACTGTGTTAATGTTACTAGTAACCTTCTGGCCAAAGGGGTTCCTTGGTCAGCTTGCCTTCCTCATAAGACTGTTAACTCCTGGAGAGCAGGGATTAGAACTTCTGCTTCTTATGAATGGTCCCCAATTCTCTAGTACAGTAATGTTACCACAATAGATGCGACCCCTTGCCCACATCCTGCCTCTGTCCTGGAACGCCCTCCCTCCTCAAATCTGACAGACGATTACTCTTCCCACCTTCAAAGTGTTATTGAAAGCACTTCTCCTCCATGAAGCCTTCCAAGACTAAGCCTCTCCTTTCCTCTTCTCCCACTCCCTTCTGTTTCTCCCTGAATTGCTCTCTTGGTTCTTCCACCCTCCCAGCCCCACAGCACTTATGAACACATCTGTAGTTTATTTACTTCTATTGATGTCTGTCTCCCCTTCTCTAGGCTGCAAGCTCATGGTCGGCAGGCAACGTGTCTGTTTATTGTTGCCCTGTACTCTTCCGAGCATTGAGTATAGTACTCTGCACATAGTAAGCACTCAATAAATATGATTGAATGAACGAATGAATTCTCAATCAATAACATTGATGGTGATGATGTTTGTTGTAGAGAAGGACCTAAATCCTGGCTGGGTTTATCAGAATTGTGGGGAAGCACATAGAGAAAAGAGATTTGCGTGGACAGTAGGAGACGGAAGAGCAATTGTTGGATGCATTCTACTCTCTTTTCTGCCTTCAGAAGGAATGAAGAACTCAACCTAAACTCATCCCTGCCTTCCCTAGTTTCAAACTGGAGGCCTCTGGTAGCTCCATGTCTCTCACAGCCCGCAAATGGAGACCTGTTGTAAGCATGGAGGAGAAGCAGCTTCTGAGATTCTGGCGGGAGTCTAATGGCGCTCAGCCACCAGATGTAGCCCTGACTCCCCTAGTCAAACCCACTGTGGGCTACAAGATCAGTTTTGTTCACAGCTGGTGGTGAGAAGCATCCACTGTCATTGGCTGGTTGAGAGATACCATCAGGGGCTCCCTCTTACTGACCTTGTCAATTCATTCCTTGTTTGGTTCTCTTTGCAAACTCAACATTCATTCAATCGTATTTATTGAGCACTTACTGTGTGCAGAGCACTGTACTAAGCACTTCGGAAGTACGTCAGCAACATATAGAGACGGTCCCTACCTGACAACGGGCTCACAATCTAGAGTGCAGTCAGCAGTGCAGGAAAACTAGCAAGGGGCCAGACATAAAGTAGATGAACACAGGGAAGATCATACCACTGAGCCCTCTAAATTCACAAAAATAATTGTGAAGACAGAGGATATTTTTTGTGGCTAAGTGAGGTAATTATATATAGAAATGAGAGTGATTTTTTTTGGAGCCAGCATGTGGAACTTTGGTTTGAAACTGCCACAGATCTTATGAGCAACAGAGGAAATAGCACTAAAACTTTTGGCTGTATACAAGGATAAACTTGGTCCAGGAATATCTGAATGAGTTTCCACCAATCATAAGAGAGGAGTTAAAAAGTGAATTCCCTGTCTGTCATGTCTGGGTATACTTGTATGCCCCTGCAAATTTATGGAAGAGAGAGAGGGAGAGGGAGAGAGAGTTAGTTTAAGCACAGGTGACTTAGACTTTTGGAACAATTTAACCAACACCATGTCTGTGCTAGTGTTAACATCAAATACCAAGTCAGAAACACAGATAGTGATGTCTGGAATGCATCCAGGCCACCAACCCTGAATGACAATAATGACTATGTGTCAAGCACTGTACTAAGCACTGGGGTGGTCATAGACTAATCAGGTTGGATACAGTCACTGCCCCTCGTGGGGCTCACAGTCTAATTAGGAGAGAGAACAGGAATTGACACCCGATTTTACAGATGAGGTAACTAAGGCACAGAGAAGTGAAGCAACTTGCCCAAGATCACACAGCAGGCAAGTGGTGGAGTCAGGATTAGAGCCCGGCTCCTTCTGGCTCCCAAGCCAATGCTCTATCCACTCAGCCACTTCTTCCCCAGGTCCCTTCTTACCACCCAAGACATTGGGCCTTGAGCACAGCGGGCTCCCACTGCTGAAGAAATGCTCTTCACCTTCTCAGCAGAGGACACATGAGGGGAATGGATGGCAACAGGTATTACAAACAGCTGCTCTGTGGAGAACAATCAATCGATCAATGATACTTATTGAGTTCTTACTGTATGAACAGCATTGCATTTAGCACTTGGAAGAATTTGGTAGACATAAGCAATCAGTCAACCAATCAATGGTATTTATAGAGTCTTTACAGTTTGCTTGGGAGAGTAGACTAGAACAGATTTGTTAGACATGTTTCCAGTACACGGTGAGCCAACAGTCTAGATGGGGAAAGCAGGAAAAAACAAAAACAGGCTGGACTGAGCTAACGCTTTAAAGACACACACAAACAAAATCTTCAAAAAATGACAAATGGGAAATAGAGTGCAGCAAATAAAAATGGGTAGGCTCTCTTAGGACAAAGGACCTAAAACGATCCCCATTGGAGGGGAAAATGGCAGCAGGCACCAAGTGATGATGTTGCCAGAGGCCATATTTAACATGTTTATGAAGTGGGAGGGCTTACCAGTCACTCACTGGCTTAACTAGACACTCACACACAGGCACACAAAGAACTCACCCTCCCTAGTACCATCTGGAAAACTCTGGACAACACTCTAATGCAGCCTCTCTGGATCTGACTTTGTTAAGTTTGGATTATGCTGGGCCTCCATTGTTCAATCAACCAATTTAAAAGCAGTGTGGTCTAGTGGATAGAGCATGGGCTGCAGAGTCAGAAGGACTTGGGTTCTAATCCTCTCTCTGTCACTTGTCCGCTGTGTGACCTTAACTTCTCTATGCCTCAGTTACCTCATTTGTAAAATGAGGATTAAAAAGACAAGCCCCATTTGGAACATGAACTGTGTCCTACTAGGTTGTCTTGTACCTATCCCAGTGATTGGTAGAGTGCCTGACACATAGTAAGAGCTTAACAAATACCATAACAAAAATCATATTCATTGGGAGTTTACTGTGTGCAGAGCAATTTGCTAAGTGCTTGGAAGAGTACAACATAATAGAGTTGGTAGACATTTGTCCTGACCACAGGGAGGTTACAGTTTAGAGGGAGAGACAGACATTTAAATAAATCAATGCTATGTGTAGTGGGGCTGAGGGTTGGGCGAATAACGAATCCAAACCCAAGTGCAAGGGCAACACAGAATGGGGAGGCAGTAAAGGAAATCAGGGATTATTTGGGGACAGTCTCTTGGAGGAGATGTGATTTTAATTAGGCTTTTAAGGTAGGGAAAGTGACCATCTGCTGTATATGAGGTGGGAGGCTGTTCCAACCAGAGTCAGGACATGGGCGAGGAACTGGGTGTAAGATAGATGAGACTAAGGTAGAGAGAGTAGATTGGTGTTAGAGGAATGAAGTGACTATGCTGGGTTCTAATGAGAAATCAACGAGGTAACAGTACAGGGCAAGATGATTGCTTTAAAGCCATTAGTAAAGGAGTTTCTGTTCACTGCGGAGGTGGATGGGCAACGACTGGAGGTTCTTGAGGATATGGGAAACAAGGGCTGAATTTTTTTTTTTTTAGAATGACCTGGGCATCAGAGTAAAGTATGGACTGGAGTTGAGAGAGACAGGAGGCAGGGAGATCAGTAAGGAGGCTGATGCAGTTGTCAAAGTGGGATAGGATAAATGCTTGGATCAACATGGTAGCAGTTTGTATGGAGAGGAAAGGGTAGATTTAGTAACACTGTGAAGAGAGAACTGATAGGATTTGGTGACTAGTTAAATATGTAGATTCAAGGAGAGAGATGAGTGAGGGTAATGTCAAGGTTACTGGCTTACATAACAGGGAGGTTGGGGTGGTGTCTACAGTGATGAGAAAGTCAGGAGTGGAACAGGATTTGCATGGGAAGAAGAGGAGTACTATTTTGGACATTCATTCATTCAATCATATTTATTGAGCGCTTACTGTGTGCAGAGCACTGTACTAAGAGCTTGGGAAGTACAAGTTGGCAACATATAGAGACGGTCCCTACCCAACAGCGGGCTCACAGTCTAGAAGACATGTTCACAACTCACCTCTTTTCCCTCACTGGTCAAAATATGGGGAAGGAGAAAAGCATGGGGAAACATATGTCTGGGCCTCTGTCAGCACTGAAAGTATCAGAGGTACCAGTGTCAATCAGGCAATCAATCAATCAGTGTAATTTATTGAACACTTACTGGGTGTAGAGCACTGTATTAAGTGCTTGAGAAAAGCAGCATGGCGTAGTGGCTACAGCATGGGCCTGGGAGTTAGAAGGTCATGGGCTCTAATCCTGACACCACCACTTGTCTGCTGTGTGGCCTTGGGCAAGTCACTTCACTTCTCTGTGCCTCAGTGACCTCATCTGTAAAGTAGGGTTTGAGACGATGAGCCCCACTTGAGACAGGGACTGTGTGCAACACGATTTGCTTATATCCACCCCTGTGCTTTGTACAGTTCCTGGAAAATAATAAGCACTTAAATGCCAATTTATAATTATTATTATTATTATTACAATATAACAGAGTTGATAGCTGTGTTCCCTACCCACACTGCTCCATGACATAATGACATTATATGGAAACAGAAATCTGTGAATCTAGAATGTGACCCCTGACTTTGCTCCAGAGACACTGTTTTCCCTCTGTATGAGCCTATACACACAGACACCACTACAGAGTTGTGGGACTCAGCAGCAGGAGTGTACACACACACACACACACACAAAACCACAAACAAATGTACTCTAATCTGTACCCTCTTTGTGGTCAGGGAATGTGTCTACTAACTCTATCATATGATACTCTTCCAAGTTCTTAGTGAGTGTGCACACAGTAAGACCTCTGAATGATTAGAGAAGCAGCATGGCTCAGTGGAAAGAGCCCGGGCTTTGGAGTCAGAGGTCATGGGTTCAAATCTCCGCTCTGCCAATTGCCAGCTGTGTGACTTCGGGCAAGTCACTTAACTTCTCTGTGCCTCAGCTACCTCATCTGTAAAATGGGGATGAAGACTGTGAGCACTCTGTGGGGGCTCCTGACAACCTGATCACCTTGTAACCTCCCCAGCGCTTAGAACAGTACTTTGCACATAGTAAGTGCTTAATAAATGCCATTATTATACATAAAAACAATGGTACATTCAATTTATTCTGATTTCTCTATTTGTAAATATTTTCCAGTCTGCTTGTTTGACCCTAAGCTCCCTGGGGTCAGGGAGTGTGTTTCATACTTAGGTTGCACTTCCACTAGTAATAATTGTTGTATTTGCTAAGCACTTACTTATGTGCCAGGCACTGCACTAGATACAAGCATTCCAGACACAGTCTCTGTCCTGCATGGGGCTCATAGTTTAAGTAGGTGGGAGAAAAGGTGCTTAATCTGCATTTTACACATGAGGACAATATGCTACAAAGAAGTTAATTGATTTGCCCAAGGTCACACAGCAGCCAAATGGAAGAGCCAGGATTAGAATCCATGTTTTCTGACTCCTAAGCCTTTGTTCTTTCCACTAAACCTTACTGCTCCTCTTCAATATATTGTACAGTCAATCATATTTATTAAGTGCTTACTGTGTGCAGATACTGTGCTTAGCTCTTGGGAGAGTACAGTATAACAATATAACAGACACATTCCCTGCCCTCGACAAGTTTACAATTAGGAATTTATAGTCTAGTGTAGTGTATCTAGGGATTGCTTGATAAATACTTTACCACGCACAGGTAAAAGAGAGGAAATATTGAAGGGAGTCATCACTACAAGAAAGACAAGTAAGAAAAATTGTCAGAAAATGGGTAACCAAAGAACAATGCTTAAAATATTGGATATTGTTTGAAAGAAGTTTAAGAGCTGAAATAAGGCACTTGATTCAGTGCTCTTGACACAGTAAGCACTCTGTAAATACGATTGAATGAATGCATTTTTCTGAAGTTTTGAGTGTGCAGATTCACATTTACATTGCATCAAAGCTGCTACAAATTACTATGCAGTGGGGATTTCTCTTCATTTTCACCGCATCAAGGCCAGGATGTTGACTTTCTTTTCTTTTATCTTACTGGAGGAAAAGTGAAAACATTTTCCAGACCTCAATGAGATGGATTCCCATACCTATCACCTCCATTCAGGAAGATGGCTACAGCCTTTGTGCAGGCTCCCTTCTAATTCTTGGCTTTGAGATGTAAGAGAGATCATATTCATTCCGAGTGTACCCAGGAGCAGGCTCATAGACCTGCTCTCTGGGATCCAGTACAGTACCCAGTTCTCGTCACCAAAAATAAGCACGTTCCTAAAGAGATGCATCTTACAGAGGTAATCACAGGAGAGCAGCAATGAGCGTTTTCCTTCTGGTTGTGCAGACAGAAGTTTTTGAGGCAGAGATTTCTAACGCTCAGGATGCATCCTCTTGCTCCCTAGCTCTACAATGAAGACTTGGAATTAGAGTGGGTAATAAATGATGACTTCCATGGGGAGAGAAATATTTCCAGATTCTTCTGGAAATAAAGAGGATTAAACTGGTGAAGAATGATGTGGAGAACAAGTAACAATGTCCAAGGCTATCATGAGATTTACTTGGGGCTTATCATCTTCTGCCTTTTCTTCTTTCATGTGAATATGTCCATGATCTGGGCTCTTTGGGAGTGGACTTTTAAAGGTAAGTTGTTGGGAAACACAACTTGTAGGCAAGGATCGTGTCTGCAAACTTTGCTATGTTGTACTCTGTCAAACACTGAGTACAGAACAATAGAGTGCACACGGTAAGCACTCATAAATATGATTGATTGATTAATTGATTGATTAAAACACACTTTATCACTTTCTAGACTGTAAGCTTGTTATGGGCAGGGAATGCGTCTGCTAAGTCTCTTGTTTTGTACTCTCCCAAGCACTCAGTACAGTGTTCTGCACATAGTAAGTGCTCAATAAATACCACTGATTGAGTGACTGATTTTCTCCATCAATTGCATGGCCTTCATCTACTCACTTTCCTATTTAATCCACAAAATAAAAGCAAAAATAACTTACCGAAAATCAAACTGGACTGGCACATCTTATTCTTAATACATTCACCCAGCTTATTTCTCCTGCTGTGATTCTCTTGGTGCCTTTAGCTCTCCTTTTTCAATATCACACCAAGATTGTTTGGAGTTTTTTATGAGAATTACGGGAGTTTAGAGGCAGCTCATAGACTATAGCAGTACTGCACAGTCCACAATGTTTTATTAAGGCCTCATTCACTTCCGTTATTTATTTCCTGATACTGCTGTGAGCTTTCCCTTATTCCAGCTTACTACCGAGATGGGACAGGAAGGCGGGGAACAGAGGAGTGGAGGGATCTTTTCTTCTGGACTGTGTATTTGGCAAATTAATCAACAGTGACTTGCTCGTTTCAATACTCCATTTGGTATCTTTCGAGAGCTAACATTGTGACAAGATGATTTTCCAGCAGTTATTTTTCCCCTTTTCTTCTATCTACAGTCTATATCAGATTTTGATCCTTAGTTCTGTTCAACTTTAAAATATTGTTAATTGTTTCTCCCAGATTTCAAATCTATTCAAGAGCAATTTTTTTCCTGACAATACCACCTTGCTTCCTGTCTCACATGCCCGCAACGTAGGCATTATCCTCGACTCATTTCTATCATTCAACCCACATATTCAATCTGTCACCAAATTCTGTGGGTTTTATCTACACAACATATCTAAAATCTGTCTTTTCCTCTCCAACTAAACTGCTCTTATGTTGATCTAAGCATATACTCTCTGCCACCTTGACTACTGAATCACCCTCCTCGCTGACCTCTCCATCTCCTGTCACTTCACTCTTCAGTCAATACTTTACTCTGCTACCCAGATCATTTTTTTCTGTAACAATGATCAGTTCATGTTTCCCCACTCATCAAGAACTCCAGTGGTTAGCCATCCACCTCAGCATTAATCAGAAATTCCTTAGTATTTGCTTTAAGGCAATCAGCTCTCCCCCTCCTACTTTACCTCACTGATTTCCTGACTTTAGCCCTGCTCACACACGTTTTCTTTTCTAAAGTTCTCCTATTACTCAATGTGCCTTGATCCTGCCAATTTCATGGAGGACCGCTTGCCCATGTCCTCCTTCTGGCCTGGACCTCCATCCCTCTTCATATATGACAAACCACCACTCTCCCCACCTCTGAAACCCTAGTAAAGCCACACCTCCTACAAGAAGCCTTCCTTGACTTGGCCCTTATTTCTCCTAATTGCCTTCCCTTTTCCATTGTCTGCAACCCTTAATAATTCAATATCTCCTGTACCCCCAGCTCCATTGCAGTTAAGTACATATCTCTGTGTTCTCCCATTTATTCATTTATTAATTTATTTATTTTAGCTTTTGTCTCCTCCTGTTGGGCAGGGATTATGACTGCCAGTTCTACTGCATTATACCCTCCCAAATGCTTAGTACAGTGTTCAGCACACAGTAAAAGCTCAAAAATACCTGATGTGTTGTTTACACTAACAATAATCACTGTGAGATTTACTAAGTGTTTACAGTGAGTCAATACATAGATAAGCAATCACAATGGACCTTGTCCTTCTATCATGGAGGGCTCACAAGAGTGAGGTAAGGCTACATGGTTGGTGTGGGTGGAATGGAGACATCAAATTGGAGAAGAGCAGGTGAAGAGAGGATATAGGTAAGGTGAGACTGAATGGTGGAGGTCCTTGAAGATTACCATGAGGATTTTTTGTTTAATAACAATAATTTTGGTATTCAATAAATGCTTACTGCTATAAGTGGTGTTCTAAGTGTTGGGGTAGACAAAAGTTAATCAGGTCAGACACAGTCCCTGCCCACGTAGGGCTCACAGTACCAATAATAATAATGATATTTAATAATAATAATAATATATTATTATAAATAATAATAATAATAATGATATAATAATGCTCTTACTATATGCCAAACACTGTGCTAAGCAATGGGGAAGAAACAAGGTAATCAGATTCCACTTGGGGCTCACAATCTAAGTTAGGAGGGAGAATAGATATTGAATTTCCACCGAGCAGGTAAGAAGCAGAGCTGGGATTAGAACTCAAGTCCTTTAACTCCCAGGCCTGTGCTCCTTCCACAGGTTCACTCTGGTCACACAGCAGACACAGACTGTCCTCTCCTGGTTTTCCTCTTATCTCTCTGTCCTTTCATTCTCAGTCTCCTTTGTGGGCTCCTCTTCCCACTCCCATCCCCTAACCGTAGGGGTTCTTCCAGGATCAGTTCCTGGTCCCCTTCTCTTCTCCATCTTTACTCACTCCCTTGGTGAACTCCCTTGGCGAAGGAGAGATTTGCCCAAGATCCCATAGCAGGCCAAGGGAAAAACTGGGAAAGGAAGCTCAGCGGTTTGAACCTTGTCCTCCAGACAACACTCCCTACCCCATGTGGGTATGTGATCTCAGAAAATCTCATAGGGACTTCCATTTGAGTGGATACTCAGGTTTTATGCACTTGGATCTGTCCCCTTTAAGAAGTTGATATCCAACCCCACCCACAGTCCCACAGCAATAACACACATATCTGTAATGCATTTATTTATATTAATGTCTAACTCTCCCTCTAGACTATAAGCCCCTTGTGGGCAGGGGAGGGGTATCTACCAACTCCTACTGACAACATGTATCAGCAAGGCAAGGTGCCAAATGAAACTTCTAGGCACAGTCTGAGAGCCCATGACAGCCTCCATATTTGCCACATAGCTGTAATTATGCATCACTATGACTTAAAGTGATCCTTCTCTCCACCGGCTGACCCTTGCCGCACTTCAGTTAATTTACCTCAACACTTAGGTTATTCTGCCATCATCCCAAAGTAAATTTGAAAGAACTGAATTCTCTGGTTTGAATATTAAACACTATGTGCATTCAGTTCTGCAGATTTGAGTCCAGCAGTGAATGAAAATGCAGGATTCTTAATATCTATTCCACTCTATGTTTTGGGCCCAAGAGCATAGATATGGACTTGACATTCATTCAAGAGAGTCTGTTGTAGCTCAAGATTTATGAAAAAATCTTTGTTGTAAAAATGATAAAATGGGGTGAAGGTGGAAAGGGAAGGTTTTGTCTAATTTATCCAGTTTTCTCCCTGCATACAAACATTAGCATTATTAGTTCACTGTCTATTGTTAGCCAACATTCATAAAACTTATCTCACATTTTTTGAAATACAAACTGTAGCCTACACATCAGTTCTCTCAGGCTCAAAATAGTAAAATGGAGGTCAAATGGATTGAATTCTGCAATCTTTGTGGCAAGCTGGGAAGGATGTGTGAAAATAAAAATGCATTTCTATTGTACAGAGAGCATCCAGGACTTTGTGCAGTCACTGGAAGCTATCACTGCAAACACAATTTTTAGCTTAGTCAGAGAGCCAAAGCCAGAGAGCTGTGAGGCAGGATGGAGTAGAGAGAAAGAGCAAGTTATTTTCTTTTTTTTCTTTTTGGTAATGGATGTAGAACTGCAAAATCACGTCTGAAAGATCCTCATTTGGGATATGCTTGCAGTGTGTTGAAAGTTTTCAAAGCACTGAAGCATTCATTTTTTCAATTTTTAAAATTGGACCTTTTGCCAAATTACCCTGAGGCATGAGTACAGGAATTAGTGCATTAATGAGGACAACTAAAACAATAAAGAGAAAGAGAAAATAATGGCTTAAAAGAATGTAGTCTACTGTTCCACCGGGGAAAGCCAGTGCCTAGCAAAAATTGTACAGTTAGCTCTTGATTATTAACTTTTTTGATTATCTGTGTTAGGATTTGAATTCTCCCCTTTCAGGGTGATTTTCCCTTACCTTCACCTTGGCTGCAAGAGCCAGTCCTGACGCGTAACCTTGTCCAAACTCCTCTGTCCAGAACTACTTCCCCACATCACCCAATCAGATCACAACCTGGCTCTCGCCCATTTCCCCATGTGGGATGGTCTGGCCTTGAGAAGCAGCGTGGCTCAGTGGAAAGAGCGTGGGCTCGGGAGGCAGAGGTCATGGGTTAGAATCCCACCTCCCCCACATGTATGCTGTGTGACCTTGGGCAAGTCACTTCACTTCTCTGTGCCTCAGTTCCCTCATCTGTAAAATGGGGATTAAGACTGTGAGCCCCACATGGGACAACCTCATCTCCTTGTGTCCCCCCCAGCGCTTAGAACAGTGCTTTGCACATAGTAAGCGCTTAACAAATACCAACATTATTATTATTATTATTATCTGGGATTCTTCTCCCTCTCTAGAAGATCATCTGAAATTGGCATAACACCCCTATATGCTGGGGGTGATTATTTCTCCTGATGAAAACACCACGAGACTACCTTGCTCAGAGAGGAGGAGGAGGGAGGGGAAAAGGGGAAAACGCTTCTATTGCCATTGGCAGGTGGATTAATCATATGTGAATGACTGAAGTTCCCAATCATTGTGAGGTAGATCCAGGCTGAAGAGGACCCAGCCTCTGTTTCCTCTCATTCCTTTTTGTCTCCTCAGCCTCATCCTCCTTCCTCTTTCTCCTTTTCTACCTTATCTTTTTTAAAGATGAAAGTTTTCATTGGGGCAAGGGCAAATGTTATTCATTCCTATACTATTAGAAATTGTCCACCAGGACATCATCATCATCAATCATATTTATTGAGCGCTTACTATGTGCAGAGCACTGTACTAAGCGCTTGGAAAGTACAAATTGGCAACATATAGAGACAGTCCCTACCCAACAGTGGGCTCACAGTCTAACAGGACATATTGGAGGCACCCACTAAAAACTGACTTTCTGCCCATGAGGTTGACACCTCTTGGAATGAAATAGTCTCCTCTATTCAACTCAACCAGACAATCTTTCTACTTTTCAATTGTCAGCTGTGGGACTTTGAGCAAGTCACTTAACTTCTCTGTGCCTCAGTTACCTCATCTGTAAAATGGGAATTAAAACTGTGAGCCTCATGTGAGACAACCTGATCACCTTGTAACCTCCCCAGCGCTTAGAACAGTGCTTTACACATAGTAAGCGCTTAATAAATGCCATCATTATTATTATTATTTTCCTTTCCATTGTGATGAAGACATACTAGGTTCCATCAGGACTGGAGCCATCAACAGATAGAAACTCCAGTCACCTACCATGCTTCAGCTTGACACTGCCTCTTTGCTCACCTCCACATACTAGGAGAATGGGCAATAACAGTGGTATCTATATGTTGCCAACTTGTACTTCCCAAGCACTTACTACAGTGCTCTGCACACAGTAAGTGCTCAATAAATACAATTGATTGATTGATTGATTGATCTATTTTGTTTTGTTGTCTGTCTCCCCCTTCTAGACTGTGAGCCCATTGTTGGGTGGAGACTGTCTCTATATGTTACCAACCTGTACTTCCCAAGTGCTTAGTACACTGCTCTGCACACAGTAAGCACTCAATAAATACGATTGAATGAATGGAATGAATGAATATCTGTTAAACACATATTCTGTGCCAAGTGCTGGGGTAGATACAAGAAAGTCAGTTTGGGCACGGTTCCTGTCCCACAGCCTAAGCAGGAGAGGGAGCAAGTATCAAATCCTCTTTTCACAAATGAGGAAACTGAGGAACAAAAAAGTTAAATGATTTGTCCAAGGTCACACAGCAAGCAATTGGTAGAGCCGGCATTACAACCCATGTTCTTAGACTCCCAGGCCAATGATCTTTCCACTAGGTCATACATTTTCCTCAAAGATCTACAAAAAAGATGGTTTCACACCTGGAAGAACACAAAGAGAGCAGAAAGACAATCAGTAGAAGAAAAGGGAAGATTGGGGAAATTGATAGACATGGTGATGAATAAATGGAGGAAAAAGAAGAAAAAAGGGGGAAAGGGCTATCAGAGAGGGAAGAGAGACTTGGAGGGTGACAGAAGAAACGGCTTGTTCAGTGATGGGGAAAGGAATGGAGAAAGAAGTGAAAGAAACATGGTATAGCAGAGATTATTATATGGTAAAGAAGAGGGTGTTGGGATAAGAATAAAGAGAAAGAGTGAGACAGAGAGAAAGCACAAGAATTCATAAAATAGAAACAGAAGGAGAAAAGAAAGCTGCATAAAACTGAAATACTCTCAATGTTTTAGTTATTAGCTAGAAAATAGCAGGTACCCTCTATTCAACTAGACTCAATGAATCTCAAACAAAACAATTCTTTTGTCAAATGGTGCTAATTCAAGAAATTAACCAAAACAGATGGAGAAACACATCAACTCTGCTAAACCAAAGCCACTAAAGTGATTAAGCAATTATTTTCAGGAACACATTTCTACCCAAATATAATAACGTGGCACATTATCAACATTTTACATAGAATGGATTAAAAGCAACAAGAAAATTAAGCACCATTACAAGGCTTGCTGGGAAATTATTAAAGTTAAACCTATTTTTCATTCATCAGTGTGTTCGTATTCTTTTATTTAGTGAAGAGGAAGTTACTGAAAGTGGGAGGGGAGGGAATAGAAGAAAAAAATAAATAAGATGACCCATCTTGGATCATGCTGCCAGAGCAGAGTCTTGGCAAATAGCCAACTTACTGTGATAAAAAAGTCTTCCCAGAGAAGATCTCTTCTCAATAAATCTAGCCATACAAACTAGAAAGATAAAAACAGCGAGCAAGAGAGAGAGAGGACTCTCTGAGACTGTGCTATTACATAAATTTATTTTTAGTATTCTCCAAAGCTAGAAGCATCGAATGGTAGTTTACACACATTCATGTAATTTTTCTTCTTAGGGAAATGGGTATTTACCTAGCCCACTGCAGAGAGCTGTACTGATCTTTCAGGATTCCTTGAGTATCTACAGTTCACATGTAAGGCAGTCTGGGAGGAAGATCCTATTTCACCACAGGTTGGTTTAGGATAAGTCAAAGCTGAAAGGCAATTGGCATGCCTTCTATACAGTGGAAATTACTCTCCTCCCCTTCAAAGCCTTATTGAAGGCCCATTTCCTCCAAGAGGCTTTCCCTGATTAAACTCTCCTTTCCTCTTCTCCCATTCCCTTCTTTGTCACCCTGAATTGCTCCCTTTATTCACACCCCCTTCCATGCCCACAGCACTTATGTACATACCTGTAATTTATTTATTTATATTAATTGCTATTTCCCCCTCTAGACTGTAAATTTGCTGTGGGAAGGGAATGCATCTGTTTATTGTGCTATTGTAGTTTCCCAAGTGCTCAATACAGTGAATACAGTAAGCACTCAATAAATATGAATGACTGACAGAGATGGATAAGTTCATTTGCCTGGGCCAGGCAGTCTATTAGAAAGACTAATGGAGCTGCTGGTTTGTTGTTTTTTTTGTGGTATCAATTAAGTGCTTACTATTGCCAGGCACTAATCTAAGTGCAGGGGTACATACAAGGTTGGACACAGTCCACGTCCCACATGGGGCTCACAGACAATTCCCATTCTGCAGATCTGATAACTGAGGCACAGAGGAGTCAAACGACTTGCCCAAGGTCACACAGTAGACAGGTGGTGGAGTCAGGATCAGAATCCAGTTTGTTCTGACTCTAACCCTTTCCCCTAGGCCCAAGTGTTTCTTGTTCACCTCATAGTTGAAAAATGAGGTTCTAGAAGTCTGTTATTTGGGAGTCTGCTTTATCCAATTTGGAACCCAGTGGTAGACTTTAAAACACGAGTCTTTAGGGCTTTGTATTCCCTAAGTCCCTAGAGGACCTGTTTTCAGGGAAAATCAAGGTGTCTTTGGTCTAAAGGAACATCTGGCTAGGGATAATGCAATGAACTGGGACAAATTTAAAATCTACTTGAACCATATGTATTCCAGATCCAGACCTGCCCAGCTATTGAGAGACTGTGTTTGGCTAATCAGAGTCTATAATTTACCCTGGGGGGAGCCACATGAATAGACAAACTGAATAATATTGACCAAAGGACCTCCTGTTCAATGTCGGATTTATTGCTGGTTGGATTATCCAAATAAATGTCCCATCTGGGGATTCGGCCTCCCTAGTTATCTACTGAAAGGTTTAGCATAGAGAATTCAAGAGATATTTCCAGTTTCAAATTTCTTTTATCTGATATCTCAGGAAGGAAATGTGAATAAATATGCAACATAACGATGGAGCTGATTTGAAATACACCTGGCCTTAATAATTAGCACAAGTAGACAGGAAAAAAACATGCTTTGAGACTAATTATTTGAATCACTGCTCCCCTAACACTTATCTAGTTCTACCAGGTCTCATTCCTCTTTTAAGCAAGTGCTACAATAAGAACAACTGTTATAGTATCAGGATATTAGTTTAAACTCCAATGTGTTAGTGCTGATGACAACTGGGTCCTGTCTATTGCAGACACAAGCTGCATTGCTAAGGAATACAGTGCATGACCATTTCTCTCTACCGTCTGTTCCTCTTCTACTCCACCTGACCTGTTTATTTTCAGATTCAATTTTAAATCACAAACCAAATAAGGCACACCCAGTTAGGATGTGGTAACTGAGTTAAATTCAGGCATAGCAAGCTGTCGGGCTACAAAATCTTGAATTGAATATTCTCCTGAAGATCAGGTCAGACAGTAGTATTAGGTTCTTGCTTTTCACCTTCTACCATTTCAAATATGCTAAAAATTATGGTTGCTTCTCTCTCAGGACTGTTTAACTGGAGCTCTGGGGTGTCTGTTCCCTGGAGACAGAAATTGACTTTTATATTTGTTTGTTACTGAAATTGTTTCTCCTTCCCTGTGTTTTAGTTTTCCAATTTTCTTTTCCCATGTCTCCATATTCTCTCAGAGGTTTCTGGTCAGATAGAACCTCTCCTTTCTTGATTTCAATGCTCCAGGCTGGTCAGCCTGTTATTTTCCTCCCAACTTTCAACAATGATGCTATATAACCAGAGGCTATGCTTTGCGGTACCCTTAAATATGTCCTTTGTCCCACTTGTTTTGGGTCGCCCCATTTCAGTTTACCAAGTGTTTTGGGTGTCCAATTACTGCTAATACTAAAAATAACAATAATAAATATGGTATTGGTTAAACCTTTATTACTCGTCAAGCACTGTTCAAAGTACTGATATGTACGAGTTGATCAGGTCAGGTGGAGTCCCTGCCCCACGTGGGGCTCACAGTCTAAGTAGGAGGGAGAACAGTTATCAAACCATCATTTTACAGTTGGGGAAACTGAGGCACAGGTAAGTTAAGTGACTTGCACAAGGTCACTCTGCAGGCAACTTCTGGATCTGGAATTAGAACTCAGATTCTCTGACTCCCAGGCCCGAAACTCTTTCCACTAGGCCTACTGTCACCCATTCCTCTCACACTTCCAATTTAGAGAGGCATTGAGGCAAGAATAGCTTCAGTGCTAAGAGACTGATTTAATTCCATGGCTAATTGTTTGAGATCCTATTTAGCCATTTGATGCTGAGTGTGGTCCTTGACTGCTCAAGTAGATAGGATGTGGCATTTGAGGTGGGGTTTAATCTCACAACTGCACTGCTATTTGGTCAGCCTTGCAGCTCTGGGTATCTTTAATTTGGTTTGAAGTCTGATGTCCTGGTGATGCCACACTCTGATGGTCTCCTAAATGATATGCTAGCCTTCTGCATTTGCATTTCTACTTCTTTTCTGGCCACTGCATTACAGCACAGTATGCCCAAGATATCAGAATGATCAGTAACTTTAAAAAGGCTGCCTCTAGATCTATTGAAAACCTTCATAGTCCACTGTAAATTTCCTGGAATATTGGATGTGTAACAGCATTAAGAACACTTACTGTGTACACCAACATAGCTGCCTACAATAAACGGAACAGGATTGGATGTGTCACATATAGTCCTGCTTTTCCAACATTGGTACAGGGGAATGGATCCCACAGCACATCCACCACTTTGATAGGCCTAGCCAAGCCAGCAGGGCACAGTCTTAGGATCTTTTTGAACCTCTCAGGGCACCCAAATTTACTTAGCAATTCCCAGATATTGGAGGGTAACAAATGTTCTTCTATGTTCCATGAAAATGACATAGAGATCTCGGGACTATCTGTGTCTGGCACTGTCCCTCCCAACATTGTGTTGTAAATATCATTTCCACTGTATCCCTCTATATCTGAGGTCATATTGCAGTTCTAGGAGTGTAATAATAATAATTATGATATTTATTTAGCGCTTACTATGTGCCAAGCAATGTTCTAAGCGCTGGGGTAGATACAAGGTAAGCAGGTTGTCCCATGTGGGACTCACAGTCTAAATCCCCATTCTACGGATGAGGTAACTGAGGCACAGAGAAGCTAAGTGACTTGCCCAAAGTCATACAGCTGATAAGTGGCGGAGCCGGGATGAGAACCCATGACCTCTGACTCCCAAGCCTGGGCTCCTTCCACTGAGCCACGCTGCTTCTCGATACAATCAGGGCAATTCCCGTAGAGGCAGTCTTGGAGAGCTCTGGCTAGGTCTGGACGGTAATGAGGAGCACTGAGGTGCTAGGACATTGCTGCAGAATGATTTTTCATCTTTCTTGAAGATGGTGACAGTGGTGACATTTTTGAGATCTGATGGCATTTCGTCAGTGGTTCATATATTACCTTTGTGTGTTTCTGTCATGCGTTCTTGTCGGTCTTGGCAGGTATGCCTCTAGGTCCAGATCTTTGAAATTTCTCATGGCTTGACTGCATTGCTGATTCCTTCAATAGTTGAATCATTTGTTCCTCTGAACACACTTAACTTACTACTGAAGTTGAGTCTCCATAAAGTACAGAAAACTTTTCAGGTGTTATGTTGAGGAGTATGGTAATTGGCAGGCAGCGGAAAAATGAATCAGACAAGATGTCCTGGATCCTCTGAAGAAAGCCTACACCCTATGGAAAGAAAGAAACCTTCCATTTCCTCCTCCCACTTGTCTCACTGAAAGACTGTCCCTCAAAAAAAAAAATTACAATTCCTTTTTTTTTTTTTAAAAAAAGAAAGAGACAGTCAGCATGATCTAGTGGAAAAGAGTATCGATCTGGGAGTCAGAGGACCTGGATTTTAATCCTGGCTCTGCCACTTGTCTGCTGCTTGAACTTGCACAAGTCACTTAATTTCTTTTTGTATCAGTGACTTCATCTGTAAAATGGAAACTGAATCATTCTCCCTCTGGCTTAGACTGTGACTGACATGATCATCTGGTTTCTACACCAGTGCTTACTTAGTACACTGCTTCGCACATATTAACTGCTTAACAAATTTACCACTTTTAAAAAATGTTCCTTGAGAACTTCCCTGGAAGCTAGTTATGGATCTGGGAAGAGCTTGGCAGAGACAAGGAAGTCTCATACCAATACTGAAAGCTCACCTCCTCCAGGAAGCCTTCCCAAACTAAGCCCCCCTTTTCCTCTGCTCCTCCTTCCCTCCCCATTGCCACGACTCCTTCCCTCTGCTCTACCCCGTCCCTGCCCTATAGCACTTGTGTGTGTATGTGTATATATAAGTATATATATATATATATATATACACATGCACACATATTTATCATTCTATTTATTTTATTAATGATGTGAATACACCTATAATTCTATTATTTATATTGATGCTATTCACACCTGTTTACTTGTTTTGATGTCTGTTTCTCCCTTCTAGACTGTGAGCCTATTCTTGGGTAGGGATTGGATTGTCTCTATTTGTTGCTGAATTGTACTTTCCAAGCATTGAGTACAGTGCTCTGAACACAGTATGCACTCAATAAATATTATTGAATGAATGAGTTATAGATAGTTTCCATAGGGCAAGTATTTCTCAATGCTCAACTCAACTGAGAGGAGCAGTGTGGCCTCGTGGAAAGAGCACAGGACTAGGAGAAAGAGACCTGAGTTTAAATTCCAGCTCTGACACTTGCCTGCTATATGACCTTGGGCAAGTCACCTAACTTCTCTGTACCTCAGTTTCCCCAACTTTAAAATGGGATTTGATATCTGTTCTCCCTACCTCTTAGACTGTGAGCCCCAAGTGGACAGGAGTGGGTCCAAATAATTAACTTGTATCTTCCCCAGAGCTTAGAATGGTGTTTGACAAGGAGTAAGTGCTTAATAACAATAATAATAATAATAATAATAATAATAATAACTCACCTCATGGTTTGTCCCCAAATATCTCTGCTCCTATATGGTTTGTCAGGGAGCTAGATGTAAATGATAAAAATAGGACACAATCAATCAATAAATCAGTTGTACTCACTGAATGCTTAATGTTTGCAGAACACTGTACCAAGTGCTTGGGAGGGTACAATACAATAGAGTTGGCAAACATATTCCCTGCCTACAAGAATGTTACAGTCTAGTACCAGTCTTATTAGCACTGACTTTGAACGTCTCTCATGAGACTTCTAGTTGGAGAAACCCCTCCATTATTAATAATATCCCAGCTTAAAAACAATGACATAGTTTGCAGAGCCAAACTAGTTTCCAAGATAAGGAATAAACACTCTGCTCATATGCACAAGCACAGTCCTTGCTGAGACATGTGTTTATTCTTGTATACATATAATCTCAAGGTTCATTGTGGGAAGGAATACTCCAGTGTGTACTCTTTAATTCTGCTGAGTTTTGACAGGCAAGACTAATGTTTAGTCCACATATGACCCTTCTGGATCCATGATGTAATTATGTTTATGCATCTGGATGGCTGAATAGCAACATTGTTCATGGAGCAGAGGAAATGTGTTATCTGATTCATTCGTTTCTAATGGGAAATTGGAGTAAATATAAGCTATTTATTTCCCTCATTCAGCACAAAAAAAAAGATACAATACCTTCAGGGACTCAGGAGTTCCCTTGTGCAGCCTATGTCACCTGCATCAGAGCAAGATATTTGATAGATGCATTAGCACAAATAGCTGCAAAATTTTTTAAAAACAGGCAGACTCAAAAAAGTACTTTTAGCTCTCTTTAAGCAGAATGTGGAAAAAAGTAGTAAGCTTTTTATTTTGTTTTTCTTGTTTGAGAATGTTTACGAGATGGCACTGGATCAATATTGCTAGAGATGGAAGCACTGGGGGGTATTCTTGGAAGACTTCAGGAAGACAAGAGTTCAAGGAACGAAGAGGTCTGTTTCCCAGGTTTTTGTGTTTTTCTTTGTACCACGGATTAGGACAGAGCACCTTTGTTGTCAGTAGGGAGTGAAGTCAAAAAAAAAGAATGAAAGGTAGAAAGCAATGGACTGAAGTAGAGGGATATCTGAGAAAGAATGAATTAGGGAATAAGCCCAAAAGACCTAAGATCAGTATGACATTGCTGGGTTGAACCAAAGGATCATTCTTTGCAGTAGCAAAAGGATGCTTTGAGGAATGGATGGGTGCCATTCTTGACTACCATTTTAATGGTTATGGATGTAGCATTTAGGGAGAACACAGAGATCCTATTGGCTAGAAATAATTTACCCCAACCATCCATTTCCTCCCTATGAATTCCATGGTTTAAGCAATCACACTTCCTTATTGTGAGGCTATATCCCACCCTAGAGAGTGATTGGGAGGTGTTCTAGAGATAGAATACGTCTGAAGGATCCAAAGACAGAGTTCTGGGTAAGATTCTTACTCTTCTTACCCAAGAATCACAATAAGAAATGTTATAAAGAAAACAGAAACTCCTGAGTTTACAGCTAAAATACCTTCAATTGATTTTATTAAAATGACAGTGAGGGAAAGAGCACCAGGTTTGAATATGACACTTCTGAAGGTGAGCTCTAATTCAGAGGTGGCATTGTGCCTGAAAAGATAGCCTGAGTTCAAAAATATAATGTAAACTGAGGGCAAGGAGAGATTGCCTTCTACTGAGCTGATGTTTGCTATTAGCAATGCTACCCTAATCAATCAGCCAGGAATGAGCAGGAGGTCAGCCACTGACTTCAATGCTCTCTAACAAGCCGCCTTTTTTGGTGCTCTTCATTTGCTACTTTCCCATTCTTCATGCCTCCCAATTTCCCCATCTCCCTGTGTAAGGGGTCTCAAGGTCAGAGATTGCCCTTTTTTCTCTTGACCAGTATAAAAATCCACATTAGGTGTTAGATATTCAGAAGACAGAAAGGAGGAGCAGAATCTAGTCAGGATCAAAGAGGGTGCGCTTCAGAAGTTTTGGCAGCCATGGCTGAAATATTTTCCCAGAAAGAGTGAAGAGTAGGAACTAATGTTTTCATCAATCAATGGTCCTTAATGATCACTTATGTGCAGAATTCAGTGCTAAGCTCTTGGGAGAGTCAGTACAACAGAATTAGTGGACACATTCCTTGCCCAAAATGATTTAGCAGTGTAAAGAGGGTGACAGACATGAATATGAATGAATAAGTAATTTCTAATATATAATTTATAGATATGTACATAGGTGTTATGGAATTGGGGGTGGGGTGAATACCAAATGTCTAAAAGTCACAGATCTGAGTGCATAGATGATGCAGAAGGGAGAACAAGATGGGGGAAAAGAATCAGGGAAGGCTTCTTGGAAACACTGTGACCCGAAATGTAGCAACATGTCCTCTAGCCCCTTCCCTAGAGTGCAGCTCCTGGTGGCTCCTGAAGCCACTGCTGTTGCAAAACACTATAATAATAATGATAATAATGATGATATCAATAATAATATTAATAATAATAATAATGCTTTGAAGGCAGAGAGAGGGGTGCTCTGGCATACATGGAGCGGGAGCAAGTTCCAGACTAGGGGTAGGATATGGGAAAGAGGTCAGTGGTGACATACAACCGAAAGAATGCTGAGGAGAGCCCAGTGAACTACAATTTAAATTGCACACTAGAACAAGAGACTACAAACCAAGAAATTCAGGCTATTTTCTTTTTTTCGTGATTAACCTCACCCACAAGGATTGACTCACAGATTAAAAAGACTCCTTACCCTGTGCTCAGGCAAGGGCCCAGAGCAGGGTCACCTTTATTCTAAAGATTTTACTCGGAAAAGGTTTTAAACGTGGGAAGACAGAGATTTAAAATTATATAACCCAAAGTAAGAAACCAGCGATTACTCTACTCTCCTATTTTCCTGCAAGAAGTTTTTAAGCAAAGAGAGAAACTCACCACATGCCCTTGGGTCAGAGGAGGAGCTAAACAAGAGAAAACTTTAAGTAAGCAGTGTCAGAGGGTCAAAGAATGGGCAGAAGAGAAATTCAGGTTCTTGCACATTTCCTTCTAAAGTCTTGGCTCCGTTCCCAGAGGTGGATGTAGATTCTACCCCTAGCAGTGGAGGTGCTTACCCTCTTAGAAAGCCACAGTGACTGCTGGGAAATACAATCAGTACTTTTGCACATTGGGTGATATGTTGTTTTTTTGTTGGCTTTCCCTCCCTGTGATTCTCATGCCTACCTGCAGCAGGACATTTATTTGGCTGGTTTGAAATTATACAGCTCTGCCTGCGAACTGACTTAAAAGCCAGGACTTCTCGCAAATCATACCTTTCTTTGGACTTTCCCACTTTCAATCCCTAGCTCACGTTCATCTCCTTACCTGGAACTTTCTTCTCTACTCAAAATAACACTCCTCATCATTAAAGTCCTCCTAAAATCCCATTTAGGCCAGGAAATCTTTCCTGATCAATTCACATGAACTCAATCGACTAGGCCACCATCCTTCCTTGGTACTTGTAACGTATTCCTTGGAATATGTTAGTCAACATTCTTGTGTATGTACAACTATAAGGACATACCTGTGTATACATAGTTATGAATTTATTGTTCACTTACATATTATAAATAACAATATGCTTCCAAGTTTCTTCAAACAGTCTTTTCTGACTTGACTATTGCATCAACTTGACTATTGTATGCTGGGCCCTCTCAGGAGGGAATGGGATCAACGATGCCTGCTTTGGAGCAAGCTGTCTTCTCTGGGCCCTCTATGCTACATCTCAGTGGGAGTGGGAGCACTGTAGACTATAATCACCTTGTGGGCAGGGAATGTTTCTACCAGTGCTGCTACAGTACTGCTTAGTATGTTGCTCTGCACACAGTAAGTGATCAGTGGATATGATTGATTGATATATACATATGTCTAGAGAGAGATGTATGTAGATATATAGATACCTGGCGTAATGGATAGAGCGTGGGCCTGAGAGCCAATAGGTCATGGGTTTTAATCCTGGGTAACATGCCTACTATGCAGCATGGCTCAGTGGCCTTGGTCTCGCCTGTTCTGCCATCGACCCCCGGCCCACATCATCCCCCAGACCTGGAATGCCCTCCCTCTGCCCATCCGCCAAGCTAGCTCTCTTCCTCCCTTCAAGGCCCTACTGAGAGCTCACCTCCTCCAGGAGGCCTTCCCAGACTGAGCCCCCTCCTTCCTCTCCCCATCCCCATCCCCCCGCCTTACCTCCTTCCCCTCCCCACAGCACCTGTATATATGTATATATGTTTGTACATATTTATTACTCTATTTTATTTGTACATATTTATTCTATTTATTTTATTTTGTTAATATGTTTTGTTTTGTTCTCTGTCTCCCCCTTCTAGACTGTGAACCCGCTGTCGGGTAGGGACTGTCTCTATATGTTGCCAGTCCTTCCCAGGCGCTTAGTACAGTGCTCTGCACACAGTAAGCGCTTAATAAGTACGATTGAATGAATGAATGAATGAATGAAAGAGCATGGGCTTTGGAGTCAGGCCTCCACCACGTCTGCTGTGTGACCTTGGGCAAGTCACTTAACTTCTTGGAGCCTCAGTTACCTCATCTGTAAAATGGGGATGAAGACTGTGAGCCCCACGTGGGACAACCTGATCGCCTTGTATACCCCCAGTGCTTAGAACAGTGCTTTGCACATAGTATGCGCTTAACAAATGCCATCATTATTATTTATTATTACTATGTGACCTTGGGCAAGTCACTTCACTTTTCTGTGCCTGTTACCCTATCTGTGAAATGGGGATTGAGACCGTGAGCCCTACCTGGGACAGGGACTGTGTCCAACCCGATTTACTTGTATCCACCTCAGTGCTTGGCACATAGCACTTAAATACTGCAATTAATATTATTATATATCTCAATATAGTTCAATCAAAATATAGATATTCATAAAGATAATAATAACGATGGTATTTGTTAAGCACTTACTATGTGCAAAGCACTGTTCTAAGTACTGGGGGGATACAAGGCAATCAGGTTGTCCCATGTGGGGCTCACAATTGTAATCCCCATTTTCCAGATGAGGTAACTGGCACAGAGAAGTTAAGTCACACAGCTGACAATTGGCAGAGTCAGGATTTGAGCCCATGACCTCTGACTCCAAAGCCCGTGCTCTTTCCACTGAGCCACACTGCTTCTCTATAAATGTGTTTGTATATGTCTAGATGTGTGTACATGTGTGTATATGTGTGTGTGTGTGTGCGCGCGTGTGTAGGTTCTTCATTTTCCAAGAGGAAGCCACTGAGGGTGAAATTAACCTGTTATTATATACGTGCTTGAATATGACACTGCAAAATCCACAATTTCAGCCATATTGTGCACACCAAATTTACTTATTTTTCTATCTGTAGCTATCTATCTATATATATCTTTGTTCAGCTGCTTCACCCTTATGTTTTTGTACAGCCTTCTGTTTATATTTGTTCTTCCTCTGGCTTTCATGATCTGTAAATAATTTGTGTCCATCGTCTTCAGTAGATTGTAAACGAGGTCTGAGAACATACAAAGAAATTCAGAGAAGCAGTGTGGCTCAGTGGAAAGAGCATGGGCTTGGGAGTCAGCCCTTAGAGAACCCATTAGCTCCCATGGCTTCAATTACCATCTCTAGGCAGATGATTCCCAAATCTACATCTCCATTCCTGATCTCTCTCCCCTTCCCTGCAATCTCGCATTTCTTCCTGCCTTCAAGATGTTGGATATATCACTGCGTGGCTCAGTGGAAGGAGCAAAGGCTTGGGAGTCAGAGGTCATGGGTTCTAATACCAGCTCTTCCACTTATCAGCTGTGTGACTTTGGGCAAGTTGTTTAACTTCTCTGTGCCTGAGTTACCTCATCTAGAAAATGGGGATTAAGACTGTGAGCCCCATGTGGGACAATCTGATTACTTTGTTTCTACACCAGCAATTAGAACTGTGTTTGTCATATAGTAAGTGCTTAATAAATACCAAAATTATTATTATTATCATCTCAAAATCAACATGTTCAAAACTGGACTCATCATCCAAAGTAAACCCAGTCCTCTCCGGTCTTATCACTCTAGACAATACCACTATCCTCCCTACCTCACATGTGAGTAACCTTGGTGTTGTCCTCAACTCATCTCTACATATTCAATCTGCCACCAAATCCTGTTGGTTCCTCCTTCACAACATTGCTAAAATCCACCCTTTCCCAGCTCATACACTCTGCTCCTCTAGCACCAGCATACTTACTCACTGTGTCCCAATCTCATCTATCTCACCACCAACCCATTTCTCATGTCATCACCCTAGCCTGAAACTCCCTCCCCATCCATATATGCCATCCCCCGACTCTCTCCACCTTCAAATCATTACTAAGGTCACATCTTCAAGAGGACTTCTCGAATGAAGCCCTCTTTTCCCCACCTCGCTCTCCCTTCTGCATTATCTATGCACTTTCAACTGTGACCTTTGGACACTAGATATTCTCCCCACCCCCAAGGCAATGATGTGCATATCTTTGAATTAAATATTATGAAGTCAGCTGTGTGACTTTGGGCAAGTCACTTAACTTCTCTGGGCCTCAGTTCCCTCATCTGGAAGATGGGGATGAAGACTGTGAGCCCCCCGTGGGACAACCTGATCACCTTGTAACCTCCCCAGTGCTTAGAACGGTGCTTTGCACATAGTAAGCACTTAATACATTCCATTATTATTATTAATACTTATTTATTCACATTAATGTTCGTCTCCCCCTCTGTCGCCCATCGTCCTGGGATAGGTTCGTTCAGTTATCAGCAGGGGGGGAGGGGAGGGGGAGAGAGAGGAGGAGGGGGGGAGGGGGGGGAAGAGAGGGGAGAAAGAGGGGGGAGAGAGGGGGAGGGGGAGAAAGGGGGGGAGAGGGGGAGGGGGGAGAGGGGGAAGAGAGAGGGGGAGAGAGACAGGGGGGAGAGAGAGAGAGGGGACAGAAAGCCTGAGTTTGATATAAAATTTATTCCGCAAGGCGAACTGAATTATGTAACTGTTTAGGCACAATGGTTTGAACTTCCCTATAGGAAGGAATGTAATCAATTATCAATGTTAGAGCTTCCCTAATGAGAGGAACGCACTCATACGGTAGTCACTCGTGGCCAGCTCCCGCCACGTGGTTTCCCATCCGGGAAGAATTCACTTATATAATAATAATTTATTAAGAGCTTACTGTGTGCAAAGCACTGTTCTAAGCGCTGGGGAGAGGTTACAAGGTGATCAGGTTGTCCCACGGGGGGCTCACAGTCTTCATCCCCATTTTCCAGATGAGGTAGCTGAGGCGCAGAGAAGTGGCTTGGCCAAAGTCACACGGCTGACAATTGGCTGAGGCGGGATTTGAACCCAAGACCTCGGACTCCAAAGCCACGCTGCTCTCTTCTGTGGGTTGCCCGTGCGCATGGTGAGGCGGCTACCTCTCCCCACGTGCTCTCCCTACATGGGAGGAACCCACTTGTGTTCCCCATCCGCAGCGGGGCACGTGGCTCCCACCCACGGACGTCCAGGGAGACACTCACCCGGCCTGTGGCACTTCTTTCGGTGTGTTGATTCTGGTTAGAGAGAGAGACACATGGGCCACCGCTGCTGCTGCGGTTGCTGCTCCTCCTCCTACTGCTGTCGTCAACGATGTTCTGCCCAGAAAAACTTAGGCCACAGGTATTTGAATCACCTGTGGCTTGGGCCATTCCCGTTTCCCTCCTCTGCTTGCTCAATCATCATCATCATCAATCGTATTTATTGAGCGCTGTGTGCAGAGCACTGTACTAAGCGCTTGGGAAGTACAAGTTGGCAACATATAGAGACAGTCCCTACCCAACAGTGGGCTCACAGTATGCTCCTTTCTTCCCCCATACTTTATTTGGTCAGCAGGGAGGTGAGGGACACCTATTTTTCCGGCCCGCTCCCCTCCAGCCAGAGAAATTGCATCAGAGGTAGCATTTGACGCTCCTGACACGGCCACCGTCCCGCGCTGGTGGTCGCCACCGAGAAGCACTGTGCCCTGTATATATATATATATATATATATATATATATATATATATATATATATATATATATATATATATATATATATACCTGTATATATGTTTGTACATATTTATTACTCTATTTATTTTACTTGTACATATCTATTCTATTTATTTTATTTTGTTAATATGTTTTGTTCTCTGTCTCCCCCTTCTAGACTGTGAGCCCACTGTTGGGTAGGGACCGTCTCTATATATTGCCAACTTGTACTTCCCAAGTGCTTAGTACAGTGCTCTGTACACAGTAAGTGCTCAATAAATACGATTGATCGATTGATTGATTGATTGATTTGACCTTAGGATGGCCGGTATCCAGGCTCATTGTATCGCCTGTGGCTTGGGCCATCCCCGCTTCCTCAATCTCCACCCCTCTCATCCCCCCCATACCTTACAGCGTGGCTCAGTGGAAAGAGCACAGGCTTGGGAGTCAGAGGTCATGGGTTCAAATCCTAGCTCCACCAAGCTGTGGGACTTTAGGCAAGTCACAACTTCTCTGTGCCTCAGTTACCTCAACTGTAAAATGAGGATCAAGGCTGTGAGCCACACGTGGGACAACCTGATCACCTTGTATCCTCCCCAGCGCTTAGAATAGTGCTTTGCACATAGTAAGCGCTTAACAAATGCCATCATTATTATTATTATTATTATTATTTGGTCGACACTGAGGTGAGGGACACCTATCTTTCCTCCCCGCTCCCCTCCGGCCAGAGAAGTTGCGTCAGAAGTGGCGTTTTGACCTCGGGTTGGCCGATGATGCCCAGGGTCACTTTGGCACACCGTCTAGACTGTAAACTCATTATGGGAGAGGA
The DNA here is from genome assembly GCF_015852505.1 of Tachyglossus aculeatus. Taxonomy (NCBI): domain Eukaryota; kingdom Metazoa; phylum Chordata; class Mammalia; order Monotremata; family Tachyglossidae; genus Tachyglossus; species Tachyglossus aculeatus. Next base: position 25,616,412 of record NC_052075.1, on the reverse strand, counting down.
GCATGTCTGAAAATTTTGTTGCACTGTGTATTGTATTGATGTGAAATTGAATATATTTTGTTTGATTGAATTACCCAATAATTAATGAGTTTATCTCCCCTAAAAAACAGGAGAGCTGAGTCTATTGATGATGTCTTTTAATTAAGAAAAGCAGCATGTGTCAGTGGAAAGAGCCCAGGCTTGGGGGTCAGAAGTCACGGGTTCTAATCCCACCTCGGCCGCTTGTCAGCTGTGTGACTTTGGGCAAGTCACTTAACTTCTCTGTGTCTCAGTTACCTCATTTGTAAAATGGGGATGAAGACTGTGAACTCCACGTGGGACAACCTGATTACTTTGTATCTACCCCAGCGCTTAGAACAGTGCTGGGCACATAGTAAGTGCTTAACAAATGCCGTTATTATTTATTCATTATTTATGATATTTATCAGATCCTTAAGTGCTAATCGTAATTTTGTTACTGACTTGGCAGTTATGTCTTCTCAGCATATGGGGTTGTATCTCACAAGCCTCCTGTCAAAATTGGGAATGATAATTTGCATGCTCACTTTTCCTGATGCTTGAAGAGAAATGATCTGATCTTCTCTCTTCTCTACATAGAGTCACTGTTAAAGATGCAGAGCTCTCCTTCAGGGATGGAGAATTAGGACAGCTATGCAGACGTGGGTTTAAAGGCAGGCTGCTGCCTCTGTCAGGCTGAGACCCAGTCACCTTCTAGATCCACTGGGTCTTAGACCCAGCCTGGTGCATATCTATTCTATTTATTCTATTTATTTATTTATTCTATTTATTTATTTATTTTATTTTGTTAGTATGTTTGGTTTTGTTCTCTGTCTCCCCCTTTTAGACTGTGAGCCCACTATTGGGTAGGGACCATCTCTATATGTTGCCAACTTGTACTTCCCAAGCGCTTAGTACAGTGCTCTGCACACAGTAAGCGCTCAATAAATACGATTGATGATGATGATGATGATGGAGCAGGCTAATTTAGTGTCCGGAAATCCCCAGCATTGGAAAATGGTTCTGCCCGCTTCAACACCCTTGACTCAGACTACAGCTCTCTTAATGAACTGTTTTTAAAGTTTATTTCCAGGCAAGACTCCCCTGTGCATTTCTGTTATTTGTGACTCAAAAATCAACCACCGAGTGCTCTAAAATAGAATAAACAAAAGCACCTGTTGGAGTGCAATCCATTATTCTGAAGATGCCTAAGGTGCAGGTATTCAAGGTTATGTTGAGGAAAGGTATAGAATAACACAAGGAGGTGTTTTCCATAGGTTTTCAGCACTTCGGTCCCTTGCATTCTCTAGAGCTGAGCTCAAAAAAATTGAGTTCCAGTGAAGGCTTTGCAGTAACAGTCCCTAAGCAAACGTTAACAAGTTTAGCTTGGCATCAGCAACACTGAGAGAGATCCTACTGCTTGCATTAACCTGATCTATGGGATTTGGAGACATAAAACAGAAGGTCAAAACCATTGTCTCTGCCTGTGAGGCACTTACAATCCCATCTCTTCTTCATTTTCTTATATTTTTCTCTTTTATTTAAGATTGTGTGCCTTCTTAAGTGTCTTTTCAAAGATATAAACAACTATTTTTCAGCTAAAAATGAATGCAGGGCAGGTACTTATTGAGTGCTTACTGTGCGCAGAGCACTGTACTAAGTGCCTGAGAGAGTTCAGTGATCCCTACCCTCAAACAGCGTGCAAACAGGAGAGACAAGACATTAAAATAAATTACAAATGAATATATATAAGTGCTGTGGGGCTAAGTGTGAGGTGGTTACCATACTGCTTAAGGGATACACACCCCAGAGCATAGGTGACACAGAGGGAAGGGCAGAGAAGCAGCGTGGCTCAGTGGAAAGAGCACGGGCTTTGGAGTCCGAGGTCATGGGTTCGTATCCCGACTCTGCCAATTGTCAGTTGTGTGACTTTGGGCAAGTCACTTAACTTCTCTGTGCCTCAGTTACCTCATCTGGAAAATGGGGATTAAGATTGTGAGCCCCCCGTGAGACAACCTGATTACCTTGTAACCTCCCCAATGCTTAGAATAGTGCTTTGCACATAGTAAGCGCTTAATAAATGCCATTATTATTATTATTATTATTATTATTATTATTATTATAGGATGGGAAAATAAGGGGTTAGCCAGGGAGAAGGAGAAATCATTTTACTAGGGCTTTAAAGATGAAAGGCCTAGTGGTCAGAAGCACCCAGATTCTAATCCCAGTTCTACCACTTGTCTGCAGTGTGACCTTGCACAAGTCACTTCACTTTACTGTGCCCCAGTTACCTCATCTGTAAAATGGGGATTAAGACCGTGAATCCTATGAAGAACTTGAACTGGGTCCAGCTTGATTATTTAGTATCTATCCCAGTGCTTAATACACTTAGTACAGTGCTCTGCACAGAGTAAGTGCTCGATAAATACAACTGAAAATATGATGGAATGAATACGCCGCCAGACACATAGTAAGCCTTTAAAAATATCATTAAAAAATGGGGAAAATGGTGGTCTGTTGGATATAATGCAGCATGGACTAATGGAAAGATCATGGAGCTGGGAGCCAAAGCACTTGCCTTCTAATCCTGGCTCTGCCACTTTGTCTGCAGTATTGTCTTGTCTTTGTCTCAGCTTCCTCATTTGTAAAATACCTCTACTCCCTTCCTTTTTAGACTGGGCAAGTAAGTCACTTAACCATTTTTGCCTCACTTTCCTTATCTGAAAAATGGAGGTAAAATATCCGTTCTCAGGCCCACACAGATGATGAGTCCCAAGTGGGATATGGACTCAGTGGCAAGAGCACGGGCTTGGGAGTCAGAAGTCATGGGTTCTAATCCCGGCTCTGCCACATGTCTGCTGTGTGACCTTGGGCAAGTCACTTAGCTTCTCTGAGCATCAGTCACCTCATCTGGAAAATGGGGATTATGACTGTGAGCCCCATGTGGGACAACCTGATCACCTTGTATTCCCCCCTGGCACTTAGAACAGTGCTTCACACATAGTAAGCGCTTAACAAATACCATCATTATCATCATTATTTGGCTATTTAGTATCTATTAGGGTACTGATGCATAGTAATCACTTAATACATGCCATCACTGTTGTTGTCTTATGCTGTCGAATCATGTCCGACCCATAGCGATGCCATGGACACATCTCTCCCAGAACACCCCTTCTCCATCTGCAGTCATTCTGGTAGTGTATCAGTAGAGTTTTCTTGGTAAAAATACGAAAGTTGTTTAGCATTGCCTCCTTCCGCATGGTAAACCTGAGTCTCTGACTTCGACTTTCTTCCATGTGCTGCTGCCCAGCACAGGTGAATTTTGACTTGTAGCAGATTGCCTTCCACTAGCTAGCCACTGGCCAAGCTAGTAATAGAATGGATATGCCTCTGCTTGACTCTCCCTCCCATAGGCAAGACTGGTAGAGTCCTGGAAAATCTCCACGTATGACCCTGAGAGGTGAATGCCATCATTATTATTATATAAATGACTGGCAAGGTAGAGTTTTGTTTTGGCTCTGCATCTCCATGGGGAATTAAATAAAAATAATTGGTGACATTACTTCCATCATGTAATAGGCTCATTGGGTCAATTCCAGATCCTTTTGGTTTCACTTTGCTTAAATCAATCAATTAGCTAATAGTATTTATTGAGTAACTACTGAGTGCACAGCACTTTACTAAGTGCTTGGGAGAGTATAATAACAACAAGGCCCATCGTTCCTGCCCTCAACTTTCAGATGAAGGAGACAGTTCAAGAACATGACAGGAAAGTACTGAAACTATTGGGGAATGGATGAGCTGATTAGGTGATCAGTCATGTACATGAAAATATTAATAAGTAAATAAATGCAGAGATTGGGCATAAAATACAGAGATGCTAAGGGTGGTTGTTGGGTTGACACTACTATGGTGCTGTAAATTGAGTGGAAATGTTTTCCTGAAGAAAGTGGGGTTTTAGAGTTATGGTCTGGTGGATTTGGTGGGGAGGGAGTTCCAGGCTGGAGGTCTAGCACGAGTGAAGGGTTGAGGGTGGAAGAGTCAAGAGAGGGCCACAGTTAGAAGAAGAATTTGCGGAGTATGAGGTTTAGAGAGTTGATGTATTAGACCAACTGATCAATCAGTTAATATGTTACCAGTTGCCTTCCTCAGGCCCTGTGGCAAAGAACTTAGCCCCAAGCCTGTTTCACCATGGAGCTAATGCCATTCCTTCTTCCCTCCTCTTTCCTGATCTCCCACACCCCTGGGTGCCATGAGGCCCCACATGCGGGCCACCATTTGCCACAGGATGCACCTCTCCCCCAAGCAGCTTCAGTTATCCTCCTTACCCCTTCTCTTTGCTCTGCTCCAATCTTCATCCCTTTTTCTCCACGGTGGACACTATAGCACAGAGAGGGGTCTCCAAGCTCCTTTCAGCACAGAGCTGACATCACCCCACTTTGTCCCTCCCGTTATCCACTGCAAATTCCAGGTTCCTCACTCGTGGAGCCTCAGTCACTACGGAGTATGTCCATGATACCCATTTTTTTAGGCCCATGCTCACTCCCCACTCAACTCCGCCACTAGTCCCGGACCCCAACTCTGTGGTCAGATTGGATCCAGTGACTCCATCTCTCTCTCTCTCACACACACACACACACACACACCTCCCCCCACCCCCCACTATGGTGTCCTCAGATCCTTTGCTACCCACCCAGGCTGAAACATCCACCTCTCTTAAACTACAACAGCCAGATGAGGGTTGAGGGGAGTAGACTGGGGCTTGGTAAGGATGAAAGCAGTGGAGAAAGAGTGGGGCAAGTTTTTCTGGATCTAAAATTCTGGGTTCCAGACCTATTGTCCTCCCCTAGCTAGCCCTCCCTTTCTCCCCTAACTAGCCCAGGAGGTGGGAGGCTGGGCACTTGGAATGGAACCAGAGGTAGTATGGGGTAGTCGATGGAGGTTCCCTGGCTTAAAGTGGGTTCGTGGGTTGCTACCCTCTCTATTCCCCTTAACTATGCACCCTCCCAGGAGTGGGGGCTTCTGTACTGAGGAGGCCCAGAATGTGTAGTCCCCTTTGCCATCTCCCCTGCTCCCAGTGCAAGAGTGAGATGCCCTCCTCCCAATGTCTCCCATTGGAAGTCACCAGCCCACCCTTCTCCCTATAGAATTGCTATCCACCCTTCTCTCTCTGGGGACTGGTTTAGTCAATCAATCAATCAGTGGTATTTATTTGGAACTCACTGCCCTAGGAGCATTGTAATAAATACTTAGGAGCATAAAATAGAGCTAGTGGACATGATCCATGCTGTCGAGGAGCTTAAAATCCAGTGAGGGAGACAGAAATATAAATAGATTAAAGATAAAGCGCTCAATAAATACAATTGATGATGATAAAGGAAACAACTGAGTTTAAGGATATATGCAGAAGTGCTTGGAGAGTTGAGTACCTTAACAGCTTAGGGGATACAAATGCAAGGGCACAGTAATGCAGTAGGAAGGTAAAATAAGGTGGGGAGATGAAAATTAAGTCAGGGAAGGCTTCTTGCAGGAGATATGATTATTAGTAAGATTCTAAAGATGGACAGTGTGGTGATCTGTCAGACATCAAGTGAAGGGAGTTCCAGAGAAAAGGAAAGGTGTGAGGAATGGGTCATTGGCAAGAGATATGCAAATGAGTAGGCTGGTGTTAGAGGAGTAAAGTATGCTGGTTGAGCTGTAATGGGAGAGGAGAGACAATGAGTAGTGGGCAGAGAGCTGACTGAGTACCCCGAATCTGATTATGAGAAGTATCTGCTTGATATAAAGATGGATACCATTTCAGGTATTTAAGGAGTGGGGAGATATGTGCAGAACATTTTTTTTAGAAAAGTGATTTGGAGAGTCAAAGGAAGTATTTGCTGGAGAGGGAGAAAACAATAATAATAATAATAATAATAATGATAATTATGTTATTTGTTAAGCACTTATTTTGTGCCAGGCATTGTACTAAGCCCTGGTGTGGATACAAGTAAATCGAATTGGACACAGTCCCTGGCCCACGTGGGGCTCACAGTCTCAATTCCCATTTTACAGAAGAGGCAACTGAGGCCCAGAGAAGTGGAGTGTCTTGCCCAAGGTCACACAGCAGGCATGTGGCAGAGCCGGGATTAGAATCCGTGACCTTCTAACTCTCTAGCCCGTGCTCTATCCAGTAGGCCATGCTGCTTCTCAAAAGAAACCCAATGTAGGAGAGGAGTGGAGGGTGGAGGCACAGGGAGCACTGAAAGAGGGGCCTCATGGCTGGGTGGGAAGAAGCCTGGGAGTAGTGGGGTAAGGACTGGGGACACATTCACTCCACTTTTTTTGCTGGACCCTCTCTCCCCTTCCATGGAAGACCAACTCGAGGGGAATGGGACACTGATGCAAGGAAGCATTTAGAGGAGGGGTGTGGAGGGCTCTTAAGAAGCAAATTTTCCCACCAATCAGAGGAGGGTGTGGCAAGCTCTCAAGAAACAAAATTCCCCCTGACTCCCCATCTGCCCAACAGTGAGATCCAGACTGAGGGATCTAATTAGGGAAGGGGGTGGAGATGGAGAGGGGACTCCCAACCCACTGTTTGGTTTTAGTGGAATCCAAATAATTTGGAATCCAAATTAGAGGAGCAGCGTGGCACGGGCTTGGCAGTCAGAGGTCATGGGTTCAAATCCCGGCTCTGCCAGTTGCCAGCTGTGTAACTTTGGGCAAGTTACCTAACTTCTCTGGGCCTCAGTGATCTCATCTGTAAAATGGGGATAAAGACTGAGCACCCCATGGGACAACCTGATCACCTTGTAACCTCCTCAGCACTTAGAACAGTGCTTTGCACATAGTAAATGCTTAATAAATGCCATTATTATTGAATAACAAAAGATGACTAGGAGCCTTTCATGTTCAAGGGTGTTGCTCAGTTGCAAGATGCAAGGCTGTTGTAAACATAATCAACTTAATACACTCCTCCCACTTCAGAAGGCTTATGTTTCTCAGGAGCAGAAAGGAAAAGAGCTTGTCCGTTCCCATTCTACATTCTCTCTTCTGCCAGGCTAGAGTGAACGGGGTTACAGCAAGAGTAAGCAACTGAGGTGATTGATGCACTAAGGAGGGTTAACTAGTAATTGGGCAGCCACTTTGGATGTCTCAGAACACAAATGCTATGGGGTTTATCAGTTGTGTTAACTGCCTCAGGGTAACATAACTCATATCTCAATCCACTTCAGCTCTGGGCAGCCCATAGAAGACAACTGTAGTGTGAGGGGCAGGAGGCTGCGGCTAGGTTGGGGGAATTTGGCTGCAGTGAAATACTCATTAATTCATTCAATTGTATTTATTGAGCACTTACTGTGTGCAGAGCACTGTACTAAGCACTTGGGAAGTACTAGTTGGCAACATATAGAGACAGTCCCTACCCAACAAGGGGCTCACAGTCTAGAAGGGGGTGCAACTCCCATCCTTTACTACTCTCACCCTTACACCACTCCTGAGAGGTCTGCCAGGAGGTATTTCAGGGGGGCTATTTAACCTCAGCCTGAATTCTCTCCTATTTAGGTTGGCCATTACTCCCAGGACTCACAGAAGAGGGTGTCATATTAGATGCCAGTTAGTGAAGCCGCTTGGCCTAGTGGAATGAACACGGGCCAAAGAGCTAGAGAATTTGGGTTCTTATCCTAGTTTGGGACTTGCTTGTTGTGTGACCTTGGGCAACTCACTTTACTTCTCTGTGCCTCAATTTCCTCATCTATGAAATGGGGGTCTCCTTCCTACTTAGACTGTGAGCCCCATGTGGGCAGGGACTGTGTCTGACCTGAGCATCCTATATCTACCCCAGCACTTAGGGTGGTGCTTGGCCAGTAAGTGCTTAACAAACACCACAATTGTAATTCATGTCATTGGAGGCCTTGTTAAGATTGGTAAGTTCTGTTGCTGAATCCCATTTGCTACAATCATGAGTTACACTACTTGTGCTTGTGTGTGTGTGTGTGGGGGGTGCTTTGTGAGCCAAGATGGGCTTGTATAAGCCTGTTCTACCCCCTGATAAAGGGGGAGAATTAAACTCAGTGAAAGTTAAGTGGCTTGAGCCCTTTAAAGATGGGCTCTTGAAGGTGAGCCCTGGATGGTACAACCAATTTTTTTTTTTTGCTAAGAGATTTTTCAAATCAGGAAATCACAGCACATGACATAGGGCCATAAATTGTGTTTTGGCAAAATATCCCGAATGGTTCAACTGATTGAGCGCATGGGATGGTAGAAGAAATGAAACCCAGAAGCAGTAGTGACACTTTACATCAGCCACTAAAAAGCTTTAACAAATGCATTGTGGCACCCTTCCTGCCATCGCTCTAGAGACCAGATCAATAATAAAAGTGTACCTCATTTATGAATCATTGTATTTGTAATCATTTATTTGGATATCAAGTTGGTGCATCCACCCAAGAAGGGTGCAGGGACCCCTGTTATAGACAGTGTTCTTGATTGGCTGAAAATCATCAGAAGAAGTCTGGGAGCAACGATGGAATTTTAGGCTCATAAATTCTAATTTTGCCCTCCCTCTTCTCTTCTGTAGGACCTATTTCTTAAGGGTGACATCAAAACCATCAATTACAAGCCAACAGAGGAGTAGCCTCTCAGACAGACATTTTCTGACAATTGAAGCAGGAGCAAGGAGCACCCCAGCTTTCTGCAGACATCAATCTTATTCCCCTGTTTCCATTCCTCACTCCTTGCAGATTGATCTTTCATGCTGTTTCTCATCCTAACAGTTCTCTATATTTTCACAAGGGAAACAAAAAAAAATGAGTCCTTCCTTTGCTTACAGATTTGATCTGCTTTAGCTCTCAGAATCTGCCTTGGCCACCTCTGAAATATGTTGCATATTGAATCAAACTCGATCCCTGCACTGTTGAGGGAAGAAACAAAACTTAAATTCTCATTGGGATGGCATGCTCCAGTACAACTCCTGCTGTCATATTTTCTTGTTTTTTGTTCTTGAAATGCTTTTAGAAGAAAGTAACTGCACGAGGGTACATTTTACATTCCATGTCTGAAGCTAAATTGCTATGGAGAATAGAATTATGAACATAGTTATTTCACTTAACATTGGAAACTTCTATTGTGACAGTTCTATTTTTTTTATAAGCATTTCATTAAGCTTCCTGGGAAATTATTATGCTTGGCATTTCTTGGCTTGGTCCTCCTGTGTATTAAATTTAAAAAAAAAAAAAACATATGAAGGTTTACTTTGCCTGGTCCCTGTGAATATATTTTTTATTAATTCAGCTTGCTGAGGTCAGTGCATTTACATTTGTAGCTACCTGTAAATTCTAAATACAAATGAGTCTTCTATTCTCGGAAAGGTTATCAACACATTGTTTTTCTATGGGAAAATTTTCTTCTTCACTTAATACCTGCACAGAACGGGACTCTGGCATTTACTTTAATCTCGCTGACTGTGTTAGGATTCTGTTTACTTGGCTTCTTTGATATTTCTAACAGGAATTTCAATTATTCCCATCTTGTATAGTCGTGAGCGAAAATAATGGAATTGCTGTAAAAGCAAGTAGGTTTTCAAGCAACATTGACTGCATTAAAAATTAAACCGAGTCACTGAAATGGAATGGTGAGATTGTGAAGGCAACATTTCTAATTATGGCAACTTCAGTCCCTGCCACTCCACAGAAATATCGGTGTGCAGCTGTTGCATGTGGAAAGACATGTGGGGTCTGGTGCTTGGTTGGAATTCAGCATATTCTACAGTGAGCTAGGCTCTCCCAGGATGGGAGCTATTCTCTGGGTTTTGAAGCCTAAATTATCTGTTGGGTTGCCCACACAGATATGGCCTTAATTATACCCTTAACTATTGTTTACTCAACAGTGGGTCATGAGAAGGGTGAGGGCCCAGCAGTGTCTATGGCTGCTGAAGATTCCTAGATCTCTTCTGTTGCATAATCCCAGCCAGCCTGAACCTGCTTTCACTGCCTGCTTTCTCACAACACAAGCCTCTGGGTACTGGGTAGGGGATAATTGGGAGAGGTGTACTCATTAGATTTTCAACTCCTCCAGGACAGGGACCATATCTTCTGCTTCTATTGTAATACTAACAAAGGCACTCTCCCAAGAAGCTGGTTCAGTGTCTTGGTGGTTGATTAGTGCTATTGATTGACTGGATGGCTCAGCACAAACCATCTCTCCTGCAAAAGGGAATGGAACATACTTTCTTAAGCTCCTCTTCAAGGATCTCCTAAAACTCCACCTTCTCCAGGAGGCAGTTCCACGGCCTCTGGTGACAGCATCCTATCAACCACCTTTAGACTTTACCTACGCCATTGTTTATTTATCATTATTATTGTTTGCTAAGTGCCTAGCCCTATACTAAGCACTGGGGTTGGTACAAGGTCATCAGGTCCCTGTCCCACATTGGGGTCACAGTCTAAGTAGGAGAAAGAACAGGTATTAAATCCCCATTTTATAGATGAGGAAACTGACCCTCAGCGAAGTCGAGTTTTGCTATTACCACTGTAAACACTCTTCCTGATTGAATATAATTTATATCTAGCTGTTTCCCCCATTAGACTACATGTTTCTAAAGGATAGGGACCATATCTCGTGTATTTACTGTACTTTCCCAAGTACTAGTACAGTGCTCTGCCGACAGACATGATGATGCAAAGTTCCATGGGAAATGATGGCTGAATTGTGGTCCATTCATGAAGACTTCAGGACCAAGAACCTACGCAAAGGAATTAATTTAATACCAGAGGTTTCCCTTGGTGTCATAAACACTCTCTCCTTCCTTTCAGTTATGTTCTCACTACCAAAGTGGGTGATACAAGTAAATAGATGACCACTATTGCCAAAGTCTATTCACCTGTACTGGGCAGCAGCAGCATGGGAAAGAGACAAAGGCAGATGATCAAGTAATAAAGATTTATTACTCTATTTTACTTGTACATAAATCTGTACAAATATAGAACTTGTGAACATATGGCACAATATAGAACTTGTGAACATATGGCACAGTGGATAGAGCATGGGCCTTTGGAGTCAGAAGGTCATGGTAAAGTCTTAAGGGAGGATTGCTTTAGGAAGAGGAAGAATTGAAACTACTTCTATATAATAATGAGAATGATAATGGCATTTATTAAGCACCTACTATGTGCAAAGCACTGTTCTAAGCGCTGGGGAGGTTGCAAGGTGATCAGGTTGTCCCAAGGGGGGTTCACAGAAGAGGTCACTGAGGCACAGAGAAGTTAAGTGACTTGCCCAAAGTCACACAGCTGACAAGTGGCAGAGCCCAGATTTGAACCCATGACCTCTGACTCCAAAGGCCGGGCTCTTTCAACTGAGCCACACTGCTTCTCTACAAGGTGATCAGGTTGTCCCACGGGGGGCTCATAGTCTTAATCCCCATTTTACAGATGAGGTAACTGAGGCCCAGGGAAGTTGAGTGACTTGCCCAAAGTCACACAGCTGACAATTGGTGGACCCGGAATTTGAACCCATGACCTCTGACTCCAAAGCCCGGGCTCTTTCCACTGAGCCACTCTGGGCTCACATTCTACTTAGCAAAACATTGTCAGTTCTCTCCCACATACTAATCCTCACTCTCCTCCCAGTCAGTCAGTGGTATTTATTGAGTAGTTATTTATACAGAACACTGAACTAGGTACTTGGGAAAGTACAGTGCAACAGAGTTGGTAGACATGTTTCTTGCCCACAAGGAACTTTTCAGTCTAGAGGTGAAATCAGACAAAATAAATTTCAGATAATAATAATAATAACTGTGGTATTTGTTAAGAATTTACTATGTGCCAGGTACTGCACTAAGTGCTGGGGTGGATACAAGCAAATCCGGTTGTACACAGTTCCTGTCTCATGTGGGGTTCACAGTCTCACACTCCTTTTTATAGATGAGGTAACTAAGGCCCAGAGAAGTTAAGTGACTTGCCCAAGGTCACACAATATACAAGTGGCAGAGCTGGGATTAGAACCCATGACCTTCTGACTCCAGGGCCCATGCTCTATCCACTATGCCATATGTTCACAAGTGCAGTGGGGCTGAGGGTGGAGTGATTATCAAATCACAGAGAAGCAGCGTGGCTCAGTGGAAAAAGTGGCTCTGGAGTCAGAGGTCATGGGTCCAAATCCCAGCTCCATCAACTGTCAGCTGTGTGACTTTGGGCAAGTCACTTAACTTCTCTGTGCCTCAGTTACCATATCTGTAAAATGGGGGATAAGACTGTGAGCCCCCCGTGGGACAACCTGATCATCACCTTGCAACCACCCCAGCGCTTAGAACAGTGCTTTGCACATAGTCAGCACTTAATAAATGCCATTATCATTATTATTATTATTATTAAAGGGTAATATATACAACCATATAGACAATATTGCCGATAAGCGAAGGGGAGTAAGAGAGATGAAGGCTTATATGGGGAAGGTCTCTTGGAGGAGAGGTGATTTTTAAAAAGTTTTTGAACATAGTGAGAATGGTGGTCTGTCACGTATGAAGGGGAAGGGAGTTTTAGGCCAGAAGGAGGTCAAAGGCAAAGCGTTGGGGATTAGATAGATAAGATTGAGATGCCATGAGTAAATTGAAGTTAGAGGAGTGAAGTGCTTGGACTGGGTTGTAGACCACCCCTACAACCCAGCCCACAGACTTGGCTTCTTTAATAGCAATCTACGCACTGTCTCTCACTCTCATCTACGTCGCTGTCAACACCTTGTACACACCCTCCCTCCGGCCCCCACCTCCCTCCCTTTTCATATCTGAAAGTCCATCACTCTCCCCAGCTTCCAAGACCTAACCACATCATCTTCACAAAATCTTCCCTGACCTATTATCTCATCTCCTTACCCTATTAGTTCCATTCCTACTGCATCAATTATACACTTGAGTCCATAACCCCAGTGCATTTAGATACCGTCCCACCCCCAGTTAGTGTATGGTACATTTAATTGGCTCTTGTTATCGTCTGTTAATCATGGTTACCTCAGACATCTGGTCTCCCTAATGACCTGGGATCAGCAATATCGAATAATAGATTAATTGCAGAATCTCCAGGATTACATCCTGATTTATACATTCTCAGAAAAGATCTCTGCTCATCTTTTGGAAAATGGTCAAATTCCAAAAGGTTGACTCAATTATAGCCTTAAACCTCCACAAGTGTTGGTAATTGGTTTTTATTCTTTTCAGATCTAAAATGATATTCCATTTAAAAAGTCAATGATTCAGACAAGATTTTTTTTGTGCTGAATAAAAAAATGGTTTGCGTTTGGTTTTGAGACACAAAAGAGGAGAAATAGAAAGAAGTGTCACTTGTCTCTAAGTCTGAGGTTTATACAGTTATGCTGTGCTGATTTTACATGTCATTGCCTAAAAATTATTGGTTCCTTGTAAGATGTCATAAATTATTTTTTCAAATGAAAATGAGCAATTTAGTAAATGTATTCATTTAAGCAGTCACTACTGCAATTCTGAAGTGGAGAGTTCACAGAATTAGAAAGTGAAAGGAATTAAACTAAAAATAAAGCACTAGAGTTAAAAGGAGGAAGCATCCTTCAAAATATTTAAAATGCAACAAGAAGAAAATCCTAAGACGTATAAAAACATGTATGTCTATACCCAAGTTCACCTTAGCGTAAATTTTAGCACTACTCCTGGGGGATGAGGATAAGATCTTCTATTACTCTCTTGCCTAGGGGGTCACTGATCTATCTATGATTGGCAGTCCCTATAATATCTTGGGTGAATATTTTCCAGTGGACTTGATATTAGCTCTGAAATATACTGCTTCTGCTGAATCCACTTTACTGTCTCCTAATGTAGTCCGAGAATAAAGTACTGACTCCCTTACTGTAGATTTATTTTTATAAATGAGGAAATGGGTACAGCACATGTATAATAATAATGATAATTGTGATACTTGTTAAGTGCTTACTATGTGCAAAGCACAATTCTAAATGCTGCAGTAAATATAGCATAAGCAAATAGGGCATACTCTGTGTCCCACATGGAGCTCACTGTCTAAGAGAAAGAGAATAGGTATTTTATCCCCATTTTATTCATTCATTCAATCATATTTATTGAGCACTCACTGTGTGCAGAGCACTGTACTAAGCGCTTGGGAAGTATGAGTTGGCAATTTATAGAGATGGTTCCTACCCAACAATGGGTTCACAGTCTAGAAGGGGAAGACAGACAACAAAACAAAACATGTGGATAGGTGTCAAGTCATCAGAATAAATAGAAGTTAAGCTAAATGCACATCATTAACAAAATAAATAGAATAGTAAATATGTACAAGTAAAATAAGTAGAGTAATAAATATGTACAAATATGTATACAGGTGCTGTGGGGAGGGGAAAGAGGTAGGGCGGAGGGGATGGGGAGGAGGAGAGGAAAAAGTTGGCTCAGTCTGGGAAGGCCTCCTGGAGGAGGTGAGCTCTCAGTAGGGCTTTGAAGTGAGAAAAAGAGCTAGCTTCTCGGATGTGCAGCGGGACTTCATTTTACTGATGAGGTAACTGAGGCACAGTGAAGTTAAGTGACTTGTCCGAGGTCACACAGCAGGCAAGTGGTAGAATCAGGATTAGAACTCAGATCTCCTAACTCACATGGTCTTTCCACTAGGCCATGCTGCTTCTCATGCCTCTGTGAACAATAAAGGGCACCCAAAGCCTAATAAAGCCATTATTCAATATAATAATAATAATAATAATAATAATGACATTTATTAAGCACTTACTATGTGCAAAGCACTGTTCTAAGAGCTGGGGGGAATACAAGGTGATCAGGTTGTCCCGCGTGGGGCTCACAGTCATCATCCCCAGTTTACAGATGAGGGAACTGAGGCTCTGAGAAGTGAAGTGACTTGCCCAAGATCACACAGCAGACATATGGTGGAGCCGGGATTTGAACCCATGACCTCTGACTCCAAAGCCCGGCCTCTTTCCACTGAGCCACGCTGCTTCTCGTCTAGGTCCTAGGTCCTCTTATCTAGGTCCTGCTTATCTAGGTCCTCTGACTCCTGAGCTTGTGCGGCTTTCATTAGGTCATGCTTCTTCTCCTTCTTAATTTTACATAGCTCAACAGGTAAAGGGAATAGGTACCCAACCTCTCTCACCTCCTATAGAAGTGGCATTCAGTCTTCTGATGGAAAACAAGCAGTGATACATTGGGGAAGAGAAGGAATGTAACTTTTAATGATTAACTAGGAGTTAAATCAACACGACTGATATAATAAACCTTAGAACAATTTAAGTTGCTACAAAAGTGCATTCACTCATTAAAAAGAACATTTTACATTCCAGCAGCACAGAAAATAACTCTTATTAAAATGTTCAAAATGCCAGCTGGTCCTTATCTTAAACTACACTAATTAGAAACAGTGCCAAACGCTTATTTTTCCACAGTAGTCTGGCAAAACCCAGTGCTCACTTGAAATAAAGTTTGAACTTCCTAGCCTGCTCTGGGTCCTTTGGGATGCAAAACAAATGACACTTTTTTTGGAAACATGGGAGAAAGTGGCTTTAGCCCATTCTGTTCACCAGCCCAAATAGCATTTATTATGCATCAAGAGATTTCCTAGCCATCCTGTAACCTAGAGAGTCAGCTTCACTCTCTGTGTCCCCCGTTGGAGGCAGTTGACCTCTTGCCCATCTCTTCCCTCTGCCCTGGAACTCCCTCTCCCTTTATATACAGCAGACTACCACTCTTCCCACCTTCAAAGCCTTAGTAAAATCATACCTTTCCCAACTCAGCCCTTACTCCCCCTATTCCCTCTTCCTTTCACATTGCCTATGCACTTGGAACTGTACCCTCTAAAGCACTTGATATTCTCCCCTCCCTCAGCCCCACAGAACTTATGTGCATATCCATAATTTATTTCAAGTTATGTGTCCCCCTCCAATAATAATAATTGCAGAAACATTTCACTTCTCCCAAAGGGCGCATGTCTACATTCTTTGAAAAAGGCTCTGAAGGGAATTCTCTGCTTCATCTACATGGAAGACTGATCAAAGGAAGGAAGGAAGCTTGGAGAGAAAGTTGGAGAAAGGATCCTCCCTTATCTGGACCTCAAGGAGCATACTGTAAGTGTCCCTAATGATAATAATACTAATGATGTTAATTGTTATTCATTGGCTATATACTAAACACTGGGGAAAGTCTAATACAATCAGATTGGACACATTTCCTGTCCCACACAGGGCTTGTGGCTCAACATGCACACAGTAGGCAAGAGGCAGAGACAAAATTAGAACCCAGGTCTCCCAACTCCCAAGGCTCTTTTCCACAGGGCCATGTGCTTCTCATGCCCCTGTTAACAACAAATGGTGCCCAATGCCAATGCATTTCAAAACAAAATCAAAACATCATTAAACTCATCATGAGTTACCTCAATAAAGCCAACATTACAGATACTGTTCCTAATACCTCTGAGAAAGTGAATATAATTAACTCAGGATGAACATAAGATAAGAAAACATATCAGCAATCAGAACAATCTAACCCTTCAGGGAAGTAGCATGACATAGTAGATAGAGCATGGTCTTGGGAGTCTGAAGTACCCGGGTTCTAATTCCCGCTTAGCAGCTTGTCTGCTGTTTGACCCTGGACAAGTCACTTTACTTCTCTGTGCTTCAGTTACCTCATCTGTAAAATGGGGATTGAGACTGTGAGCCCCACAATAATAATAATGATAATTATGGTATTTGTTAAGCACATACTATGTGCCAAGCACTGTTCTAAGCACTGGGGTAGATACAAGGGAATCAGTTTGTCCCACATGGGGCTCACAGTCTTAATCCCCCCTTTTACAGATGAGGTAACTGAGGTACAGGGAAGTTAAGTGACTTGCCCAAAGTCACGCAGTTGATAAGTGGCGGAGCAGGGATTAGAACCCACGACCTCTGACTCCCAAGCCCGGGCTCTTTCCACTGAGCCACGCTGCTTCTCCAAGTTCCATGGAACTGGGACCTGATTTGCTTGTGTCTACCCCAGCACTTAGTACAGTGTCTGGCACATACTAAGTGCTTAAAAAAACACCGTAATTATTGTTGTTATTATTATTGTATTCCCCATGCTGAATCCTCCAAACCCTCCCTAGGCTGAAATATCCTATTCAGTTCACCTCTCACCACTGCCCCAGCCCTTTGTAGTACCCCTAGTTAAATATCTCATAAATCTCTTTGAACCTTTATTAGTCCACTCCCAGGGAGGACATTTTCCATCTGGATGGGTCCCTTGATCTTTCATTGGAGTTCCTATTGATGTGCCTGTGAACTCACAAGATAGACCTGGTCTTCATATTAGCAGAAGGACAATTTGGCTTCTCAAGAACACACCCAATTCTTTGCAGTTATCCTTAAATCACAGACCACTCAAGGCTTCCAAAATCCTTTCCTCTCCCCTCAGATGACAACTCCTTTTAAGGAGCTTGCCAAATGCCCTGATTAGCATTAATGCATCAATTATTTCAAATTAGCTCGAACTTTTTTCCAGTAAAATGGTGTTACTATTACAATGGTGTTGTAAATTAGAGTGATCATGCTGTTGCTTTCCCCTTTGGAAGGCCAGCAATTCTTATTTTCTGAGGTAGAAGGGCCTTAACAGCAACAACCACATACACAATTGTCCTCACAACTAGACGGACTGGAGCTGGAAAACAGCAGGAACATTAGAGCTGGGCATGTGCTGACAAAATGGGTTGTTCTCTGCACAGAAAAACAGGATCGCCAGGCTACTGTCTCTGGGTAGATTTGGAAGGCCTGATTTGGCAGTTATCTGGCTGTGTGACCATTCCCCTCACTCCATACAGCCTCACTTTCAGCAACATCATCTTCAAACTGAGGGACAGTGCTATTAAAGTTCTACTTTTTTGCTCTAGTTTAGTTACTATAGTATAGGGAAGCTGCATGGCTCAGTGGAAGGAGCCCAGGAGCACCAGGAGACAGGAGATCTGGATTCTAATCCCAGCAAGACCGCTTGCTGCTGTGTGGTTTGGGAAATTCATTTAACCTTTTTGTGGCTCTCTTTCTTCATTTGTAAAATGGCAATTAAGTAGCTGTTCTCCCTCCCCCTCAGGCTGTGAGCCCCATTTAGGACAAGAATTGAATCTATTTGAATTGCAACTGCCTCAACACTTGCCACATAATCATCATCATTATGAGAAGCAGCATGGTTTAGTGGAAAAAGCATAGGCTTGGGAGTCAGAGGTCATGGGTTCTAATCCCAGCTCTGCCACTAGTCAGCTGTGTGACTTTGGGCAAGTCACTTAACTTCTCTGTGCCTCAGTTACCTCATCTGTAGAATGGGGATTAAGACTGTGAGCCTCGTGTGGGACAATTTAATTACCTTGTATCTACCCCAATGCTTAGAACAGTGCACACTTAACAAATCCCATTATAATTATTATTATTATTATTATTATTATTGTTATCACTTAGTAGAAAGATCATGAGCCTGGGAGTCGCAGGAGCTGGGTTCTAATCCTGGTTATGCCACTAGCTTGCTGTGTGTAGCCTTGGGCAAGTTGCTAAATCAATCAATGGAATTTGTTGCGAATTTACTGTGCAGAGTTCTGCACTAAGCACGTGGCAGAGTACAATGCAACAGAATTAGCAGACACGTTCCCAACCCATAATGAGCTTAACTTGCCTGTGTCTCAGTTTCTTCATATGATAAATGGGGATTAAACACTGGTTCCCCTTCTACTTAAACTGTGAGCTCCATGTGGGACAGGAATTATGTCTGGTCCACATTTACTATATCTCTGTCAGACCTCAGTACAATATTTGCCACATAATAAGCACTTAACTATCACAATTATCACTATAATACTTACCTGTTTATTTCTTATCCAGTAAGACAATTTTCAAAATTCCATTTTTCCCCATGAGTACCCTGTTCCTAATGGTCAATACTAGTACTTTCTGCTGTAGGCACATCCTTTTGTGGAACTTTCCTGATCTTATTCCTGTTGTTCTGTCTGTAATTTTGTGTTCCTGCTGAGAGGACTGTCCTCCTCCCTACCAAAGCCCCTCAAATCCCTATGAGATGATACTCACTGAAACACACATCCTACAGAAAGCCAATTGAGAAGCAGGAAAAGTCCTCTCAAACTTCTGTATACTCATCAAATGATAATGATGGTATTTTTTAAGCACTTACTATGTGCCAAGAACTGTTCTAAGCACTGGGGTAGATACAATGTAATCATAGATACAAGGTAATCAGGTTGTCCCACGTGGGGCTTACAGTCTTAATCCCCACTTTACAGATGAGGAAACTGAGTCCCAGAGCAGTTAAGTGACTTGCCCAAAGTCACACAGCTGACAAGTGACAGAGTTGGGATTAGAAGACTGTGCTCTTTCCACAGCCACAAATAAAGAACATAATAAAGGATAGAAAAAAAAAGCAGTTTTTTTCTAAATTGACCAACTAAACTTGGAGATGTTCAGTTTATTTGAAGCAGCATGGCTCAGTGGAAATAATTTGGGCTTGGAGGTCAGAGGTCATGGGTTCTAATCCTGACTCCACCGCTAGTCAGCTGTGTGATGTTGGGCAAGTCACTGAACTTCTCTGTGCCTCAGTTACCTCATCTGTAAAAGGGGGATTAAGACTGTAAGCCCCACGTGGGACAACCTGATCACCTTGTATCCTCCCCAGTGCTTAGAACAGTGCTTTGCACATAGTAAGTGCTTAACAAATGCCATCATTATTCTTATTATTATTCTATAAAATATTTCCAGAAATGTTGACTTCCTTGAAACTGTGGGCCCCTTTTCAAAATGTTCCATTCCCCTCCATTTATAGAGCATGGACTTGGGAGTCAGAAGGTCATGGGTTCTAATTCTGTCCCTGCCACTCGTCTATGTGACCTTGAGCAAATTATTTAACTCCTCCGTGCCTCAGTTCCCTCAGCTGTAAAATGGGAATTAAGACTGTGAGCCCTGTGTCGGACAGGGACTGTATCCAACCCAATTATCTTATATCTACCCCAGCTCTTAGAACAGCACCTGGAACATAGTAAGTGCTTAACAAGTACCATAATTATTATTATTTTTCTCAATTTAGTTACTTATTTTCCAGTCTTGATGGTTTCATGGTGAAAGCTTCAAAAAAAAAAACCAACCTAAATAAAAATTCTTACCTGCATTCTGTTGGTACATCTTAAGCAGGGCATAGAGCAAAGTGAGATGATGTCACGGACTATACCAGATAGATGGTGGGGCCATCGATGGGAAATGGAGGTCTAGTCCCTCAGCACCTACCTGTCAGGAAGGGGACAGAGAGCCTCAGAAAATGGGGCCATTTTCTGAGGCTCTCTATCTCTACCTCCCTACAGTGTATAGAGTGATTCTCTGCTCAAAGCAGTATTGCCTAATGGATAGACCATGGGCCTGGGAGTTGGGATGACCCGGGTCCTAATTCTGGCTCTGCCATTTTTCTGCTGTGACCTTGGGTAAGTCATTTCACTTCTCTGAGCCCCATATAGGATGGGGGACTGTGCCCAAGAGAAGCACGTGGCTTAGTGGAAAGAGAACGGGCTTGGGAGTCAGAGATCATGGCTTCTAATCGTGGCTCTGCCACTTGTCAGCTGTGTGACTTTGGGCAGTCACTTCACTTCTCAGTGCCTCAGTTACCTCATCTGTAAAATGGGGATTAAGATTGTGAGCCCCACGTGGGACAACGTGATAACCTTGTATCTACCCCAGCGCTTAGCACAGTGCTGGGGCGTCTTCTCCGTGCCCAGCTTCGGCAGCGAGTGGTTCTGGTAAGTGAACTGGGGCACTGAGAAGAAATGACTTGCCCAAGGTCACACAGCAGGCAAACTGGGGTTAGATCCCAAGTCCTCCGACTCTCAGGTGGTACTGGCAAAAGGAAAAGAGAAAGGAATATGTTGACTTCATGAAAAATAACTACCCACCTGGGTTCAGTTATGAAGATTTTGGACCATTATTTACTGCAGAATTTTTTGATGCAAATCAGTGTTTAAAGCCTCAGGTGCTAAATACATTGTCCTGACCACAAAACATCACGAAGACAAGACAGTTCCCAACATTGAAGACATTGCCCCAGCTCTGAGATAGTGAACAAATACCAACCCGAGGTCCTCTGGTCCGATGGAGATGGAGATGCCCCTGACACCTACTGGAATAGCACTGGCTTCTTTGCCTGGCTCTATAATGACAGCAGGAGTGGACAGCCTGTCTTGCGATCACTGTATTTTTATGGGTCCCTGCTGACTTTGGCTTATTGGAGATGAGATGGATGAACATGTAAAATCCTCTTGCCCAATCCGAACACTCTAATCACTTCCAGCTCTGTGCACAAAGGAACATCAAACAAAACATGTTTTGTTTTGTTGTCTGTCTTCCCCTTCTAGACTGTGAGCCTGTTGTTGGGTAGGGACCGTCTCTATATGTTGCCAACTTGTACTTCCCAAGCACTTAGTACAGTGCTCTGCATACAGTAAGTGCTCAATAAATACAATTGAATGAATGAATGAATAGTATGCACTTAACAAATACCATTATTATTATTATTATTATTTACCCCAGCACTTAGCACAGTTCTTGGCACATAGTAAGTGTTTAACAAATACCATTAAAAAAAAGAAAAGCCCAGTTGGCACATCGACTTCCAGTTTGACTTGAAGTCTTTCTGAAGCAGGAAGCACCAAATGCCAGCCTTGTGAGTCCTTCTTCCCATCTCACCCCCGCCCTGCTTCCTGTTTCCCTATCCACAGGATGCTTCCTGATTTCCTCATTGTGGGCTCCAACAGGGAGCCCACCAGTGGTGATTGTAGTGGTCGAGGAGAGGAAGGACAGAGAGAGACAGCGGGAGAGAGACAAGAAGGAGACAGGGGGCAGGCAACCCTTCACTTCCTTTGCTAGAAACAGTGTAAATGCTGGGCAGGGGAAAGGAAACAGCAACGGTCTCTGTGCTGAACTGCAGGGAAGAGGTTGAGATGGAGACTGAAACACTCTGGTCTGAAGAGGCATTATAAAACCACAGCAAAGCCCTGCAATTCTCAAAAGCAAACTCCTCTGCTCATGCTCACTCTCAGCAAATCCTCACCCCTACAAGCTAATCAGGCACAGTCCATGTTCCACAAAGGGCTCATAGTCTCAATCCCTTTTTTACATATGGCATAACTGAGGCACAAAAAATTTAAGTAACTTGCCCAAGGTCACCCAACAGACAAGTGGCAGAGCGTGGATTAGGACCCAGGTCTTTCCGATTTCTAGGTCCATGCTCTATCTACTAGACCATGCTGCTTCTATTATTTCACATAGAACCAATTCCAGAACAACATTTACCAACAGTTCACCTTAACACATCTCACCAGCACTTGGAATTGTATGGAGGAAAAACCCCATGGTAACCTAGCAAATAACAAAAACAAATGCACAAATAATACTGAGGCTGATGCTTATAGCATCCCATTTGCTGGATTCCTCTGGGGTCTGGTGGGAAAGATTGAGTACTTGCAGTTTATCCAGCAGGCAGCACTAACCAATCAATGATGTCATAACACTTACACAAAACTTGAAAGGGACAAAGGAAATAATACTGAGACTCAAGCTCCCTGTTCAGTAAATCACTGGGTTAGCTCCATCATGATCTCCCACTTATATCATTGCTTACCTATTCAGCTTTGTCATCTATTAACTAGGTTTTCCAGCAGAATCTCCATCATCTTCTAGTTTGCTATTTTTACTCACTGCCTCTGTCAAAACCTCTGATCCAAGGTTTATCACATACTTTCATTGAGATCATAAAAGACCGTCAGTACTGCTGGGTTTAGGAAGGCTCAGAACCCACATTTTTGATCCATAAGTTTCATCTGATGTATTTTCCTAACAAATCCCAAGACAGGAAGAATAATTTTCAGGACAAGCAACTTTAGCCCACTTCTTACTTTCATTTCATGAGAAGCAGTCTGGCCTAGTGGAAAGAGAATAGCCCTAGGTGTCAAAGGACCTGGGTTCTACTACTGTCTCCTCCACATGCCTCCCATATGACTGTGGGCAAGTCATTTTACTGCTCTGTGCCTCAGTTTCCTCACCTGTAAAATGGGGATTCATTACTTGCTCTCCCTCCTACTTATACTGTGAGCCCCAGGTGAGACAGTCCAGCCTGATTATCTTGTGTCTACCTTGGGAATCAGAAGGTCATGAGTTCTAATCCTGGCTCTGCCACTTGTCTGCTGTGTGACCTTGGGAAAGTCACTTCACATATCTGGGCCTCAGTTGCCTCATCTGTAAAATGGGGCTAGAGACTGTGAGCCCCACATGGGACAGGGACTGGGTCCAACTTGATTTGCTTGTATCCACCGCAGTGCTCAGTACAGTGCCTGGCACATAGTAAGCACTTAACAAATATTATTATTATTATTACCCCAATGCTTAGTACAGTGCTTGCAACATAGTAATCTCAATAAATATAATAATAATAATAATAATAATGTGTTATTGATGCTTTTATACACCAAAGGGCACATTTTAAATCTTGGTTAATCAGCTACTAATCCTCGAAAGGAGAATTAATGAATTCCTAAAGGGGTTTCCTTAGTGACAACCTGACAACAAATTAAGTGAAGGCAACATAATTTTCAGGTTTTTGAGGAAGGTTAGATAGACCCTTAGTTAAAAAAGAGGGTGGGGTAGCTCACTTATAAGAAATGATCCATATTTCTGCCTGTGTTATATTCTTTGATTTATTTCTTGGTTTTGTCTATTTAATTCTTGCCACTGACTGCTACTATTTTCAAACTAAACTTGTTGAGGGCAACCACGGACCATGTCTTTTAATAATAATAATGGTAAGTGCTTATCAAATACAACACTGTACTAGGCATTGGAGTAGATACAATACAATCAGGTTGAACACAATCTATCTCGCATATGGGGTTACTATTTTAAAGGGAGAATGGGTATTGCCTCCCCATTTTAGAGATGAGGAAGCTGAGACAAAGAGAAGTTATGTGACTTGTCCAAAATCACACAGTAGGCAAGTGGTGGAACTGAGATTAGAATCAGATCTTTCACAAGCCAGATCCCAGGCTTTTGCTCTTTCCACTAGGCCATTCTGTTTTTCGACCAAGTGTCTACTTTAGTAAAAAGAGGCAAATGAGGCCTTAAGAGCCTTCACTAGGTCTCTAAAGGAGTGTTCTGGTCTGTGCTGGCAAGCCAGGTCATCATCATTCGTCATGAGAACAGAGAGTTCTAGATAAAATGGTACTGTGTTTCTGATTTGATTGTACCAAGCTGTGAACACAATTCAGCTCTGTTCATCCTCAAAACCGTTCTGAAATCATACCTCCAGGAAGTTTTCTCTACTTAATTATCATTCTCTACAGATTACATCCTCTAAACTACCGTTTCAGCACTTCTGTACTCACAACCTCCACGCGCCCTTTTATACTGCTACATACATTTGTTAATTTATCATTGTTCCTTGTGTCTGTTCTCCTTTACTCCGACGGTTAACCTTCTATGGGACAGGGTCCAGTCTCATTTTTCACCTAATATTCACCCCAGAGTTTAATGCAAAGCACAAAATAAGTGCTCAGTGAACCCTTAATCTTGATAAATGAGAATGAGGGAGGTATCTGTGTAAGCACAGTAGACAATGACAACTGGTTCTTGTTTCAAATGTCCTGTTCAATTTTTGCACAATTGTTTGGGGGTTGGTGGGGAGGACTGCGATAAACCTCCACCTTACCCAAAATAATGACAGCTCCTAGAATACAGGCTAAGAAAAGAAAAGAGCCATGAATGATTCAGTTGTATCCCTCTCCTCCAGCTTTTATCCATCTGCCTTTTTAAAGTCACTATTCAGTCACTCCTTTGACAGGAATTTGAGCGTGTTCTACTATATCAAAACTTACAGATTCTGCACTGGACTTTGAAAATGCATTATTACATGTAAAAATGAAATGTCAGGAAAGTCATATGATGATAGCACTATTGTCCACTCATAATGATAACAGTGGTATTTGTAAGCACAATAGCATCAAGCACTGTACTAAGCCCTGGAGTGGATACTCACTAATCAGTCTGGACATAGGCCCTGTCCCAAATGGGGTTCACAGTCTAAGTAGGAAGTATTTAATCCCCACTTTACAGGTGGGGTCATAGAGGCACAGAGAAGTGAAGTGACTTCCCAAAAGTCACACAGCCGTTGAAGGTCAGAGCCAGGGTCAAAACCTATGTTTTCGGCTTCCAGGCCAGGATTGTTCCCAGTAGGTCATACAGTTCATTTCTTAAAGTTAGCATACAGACAAAAAAAAAAACAAACAACCAAAACTGTGGGAGTTCTGAGCCAATACATAGATGAAGTGTGTATAACCTCTACAGCTGTCCTGCATTTTCAAAGCTATCCCTGCAACGATGCCAGTGTGTCTGAAAATTCAGATGAGACACTGATAGAGCTGATTATACCATGACCACACAGATACTGTCTCCATTTTCAAAGCTATTCCTGCAAAGATGCTAGTGTGTCTGAAAATTCAGATGATACACTGATAGGGCTGATTATACCATGACCACACAGATACTGTCTCCATTTTCAAAGCTATGCCTGCAAAGATGCCAGTGTGTTTGAAAATTCAGATGAGACACTGATAGGGCTGATTATACCATGATCACACAGAAACTGTCTCCTCCTCTGTTAATGTGTCTGCTTCTGAAATGTCAATGAAACAAAAAGATTCATCATCATCAATGTTTTTATTGAGTACTATGTGCAGAGCACTGTACTAATCACTTGGGAGAGTACAACACAACAGTGGGAGGAAACGTAGTAGCATTAATATCCTCAAGGACATTGATCAAGTCTATTGTTCTCTCCCAAGTGCTTAGTACAGAGTAAGTGCTTTGCACAGAGTAAGTGTTCAATAGATATCATTGATTGATGATAATGCTGAACATATACTGAACACCCACCATATGCGATGCATTCTTCTAAACTCTTGACAAGAGAAGATTGCAGGGAAGACAGCATTGTAGAGCAGTGAATGTTTTGTAGAGATGATATATTTTCTGCCCTGGATAGCCAGTGGAAGAAGCTTCTTAGACATCTAGTTGTGGCATTTTTAAGAGCTTACTATGAGCCAAGCACTGGTCTAAGAGCAGAGGTCAATACAAGGTAATTGGGCATAGATTTTGTCCTAAATAGAGCTCACAGACTAACAGGGAGGGAGAACAGATGTTTAATCCTCATTTTACAGATGGGGAAACTGAAAAATGCAGAAGGTAAGTGACTTGCCCAGTTGTCACAAAGTAAGCAAGTGGTGCGACTAGGATTAGAACCCAGGCTCCCTGACTCTCACATCCATGTCCTTGCCACCAGGTCACACTGCTACTGTAACCAAAATTAATAGTGCTTGACCTGTGAAAGCAAATTACAAATTAGCAGAGCCTCAAATTCATGGTTACACCCACCATGTTACTAGATCCCCCTCTTTGACAAAAAGCACTTCAAGATTTTCTGCTGAACATCCTCTTTTAGACTGTGAGCCCACTGTTGGGTAGGGACTGTCTCTATGTGATGCCAATTTGTACTTCCCAAGCGCTTAGTACAGTGCTCTGCACATAGTAAGCGCTCAATAAATATGATTGATTGATTGATTGATCCTCTTCCCCCTGTGCTCTGCCTCAAGAGTTTCTCCAGGAACTAGAAGAGATGGAGGAGAGGCAGGAGCAGGGAGAAGCTGACATTTGTGCAGATGCTGATGTTAATCAGGCTGAAACCTGCCTCATCTCCGCAAGCCCAATGTAGGATTTCTTGGCTAATGGAGCTAGACTGAAACTGCAAGCACCTACAGTCAATCCCTGTCTCATTAGGCCAAAAAGCCTGATTTCATTAGAGTCACTAGAAAACAGATACAATCTGTTAAATCTCATTACTTTCCCACCTGGTACCAAGTTCACCCTAAAAGAACATGTTGTCTGCCACTCTGAGGTAAGTGGAGAGAAATCCTGAGTAATTATCAGGCAAGATTTGAGTGACCTAGGCCAGCCAGGTCTGCTTTAGCAAATGATCTGGGTATTGGTGCTAGATAACCAGTGTGATAGAGTCACTTCAGCTAGAGGGTGAAACAAGACTGTAAGACTTTTGAGGGCAGGGACTGTGTCTACCGGCCCTGTTGTATTGTCCCTGGCCAAGCACTTATTACAGTGCTCTGCACACAGAAAAGCACTCAATAAATACCACTGATTGACTAATTGGGCATTTTCATTCACTGGGGGAGATCCTGTTAACCATGTAGGCAGGAAACATGTCTACCAACATTTTTGATTGGTACAATCTCAAATGCTTAGTGCAATACTCTGCTCACAGTTAGTGTTCAATCAATATCATTGATTGGTGATCATGAAGGGATACGTGTGTACTACCACGTTAGTACAATCACTCATTGTAACCCAAATGGATTACTGTATCAGTAGCGTCTCTGATCTCCCAACCTCCTGTCTCTCCCAACTTCAGTCTACTTCACTCTGCTGCCCGGATTATCTTTCTACAGAAACGTTCTGGGCATGTCACCTCCCTCCGCAAAAATCTCCAGTGGTTGCCTATCAACCATCGCATGAAGCAAACTCTCCTCACTATTGGTTTCAAAGCTTTCCATCACCTTTCCCCCTCCTACCTCATCTCTCTTCTGTCCCTCTACAGCCCAGCCTGCACACTCTGCTCCTTTGCTGCTAACCTTCTCATTGTGCCTTGTTCTCACCTGTCCCACTGTCGACTCCTGGCCCACATCCTACCTCTGGCCTGTAATGCCCTCCCCCCTCAAATCCACCAATCACACTTCCCCACTTCAAAGCCCTACTGAAGGCTCACCTCCTCCAGGAGGTCTTCCCAGACTAAGCCCCCTTTTTGCCTCAGCTCCCCCTTACCTCCCCATTGCGCCAACTCGCTCTCTTTGCTCTACCCCCCCACCCCACAGCACTTGTGTATATATGCACATAGCTATGGTTCTATTTATTTATGTTAATGCCTGTTTTCCTGTTTTGATGTGTATATATCTCTAATTCTATTTATTTATATTGATGCTATTGTTGCCTGTTTATTTGATATCTGTCTCTCCCCTTCTAGACTGTGAGCCCATTGTGGGCAGGGATTTGTTGCTGAATTGTACTTTTCAAGCACTTAATACAGCACTCTGCACACAGCAAGCACTCAATAAATAGGATTGGATGAATGACTGAAGGAATATGCAGGTGAATCCCACCCCAGTGCCCAGAGCTTGGTGCTGGAGTCAATAATAATAATAATAATAATAATAATAGCATTTGTTAAGTGCTTACTATGTGCAAAGCACAGTTCTAAACGCTGGGGCAGATACAAGGTAATTAGGATGTCCCACGTGGGACTCACAGTCTTAATCCCCATTTTAAAGATGAGGGAACTGAGGCCCAGAGAAGTGAAGCAACTTGCCCAAGGTCACACTGCCTTGGGAGGGTCTGTGGCCTCAGAACCCACTAATTTAAACTGTCTAGGGCCCACCTTTTCTTCAAATGGTCCCCTTCCATTACCCTGAAACATTAGAGTATTTCAGTTTCTAGATCATTGATACCATTACAAATCCAGCTCTCTCTAACTGCCCCTCCCTGTTTTACCCCTTGAGATGGAGAATGATTAAGAAGCAGCATGGCCTAGTGGATAGAGGACAGGTCTGGGAGTCCCAGCTCTGCCGCTGGTCTGCTGTGTGGCCTTGGGCAAGTCACTTCACTTCTCTGTGCGTCAGTTATCTCATCTGTAAAATGGGGATTAGGACTGTGAGCCCCATGTGGGACGAGGAATGTGTTCAACCCCATTTCATTGTATCCACTCCAGAGATTAGTACAGTGACTGGTATATAGTAAGCACTTAAAAATACCAGAATTATTATTATTATCATCATCATTATTACTATCATTATTATTATTATTAGAGGGTGTGTGATGTTCAGGTCCACTGGCTCTCACACTTAGAAGAGGAAGCAGGAAGCTAGAAGAATCAGTCTGGGGTGCCCCTCCCAGAGGGAACTATGAAGACCTTTTTCTTTTAATGGTATTTGTTAAGCACTTGCTATGTGTCAGACACTGTTCTAAAGGGCTAAGGTGAGTCAATCAGAGAAAAGAATCTTGGAGGAAGTAGCAGGGCAAGAGTCTGGAAGAGGACCTCTGGCGACCTTCAAGGCCCTACTGAGAGCTCACCTCCTCCGGGAGGCCTTTCCAGACTGAGCCCCTTCCTTCCTCTCCCCCTCACCCCCCTCTCTATCCCCCCTGTCTTACCTCCTTCCCTTCCCCACAGCACCTGTATATATGTATATATGTTTGTACATATTTATTACTCTATTTATTTAGTTAGTTTACTTGTACATATATATTCTATTTATTTTATTTTGTTAATATGTTTGCTTTTGTTCTCTGTCTCCCCCTTCTAGACTGTGAGCCCACTGTTGGGTAGGGACTGTCTCTATTTGTCGCCAACTTGTACTTCCCAAGTGCTTAGTACAGTGCTCTGCACACAGTAAGCGCTCAATAAATACGATTGATTGATTGATTGATTGACCTTAAGAACAAATGTGACAGGTGTGTGCCTGGGAGAGTAGGACATGGGTGCAGCTTGGGCTGCAGACCCTGGACAAATAGTACAAATTTCTGAAGTGTTCCGTATTAGAGGAGCAGCATGGCTCAGTGGAAAGAGCACAGACTTAGGAGTCAGAGGTTATGCGTTCCGATCCCGGCTCTGTCACTTTTCAGCTGTGTGACTTTAGGTAAGTCACTTAACTGCTCTGTGCCTCAGTTACCTCATCTGTAAAATGGGGATTAAGACTGTGAGCCCCCTGTGGTACAACTTGATCACCTCGCTTAGAAAAGTGCTTTGCACATAGTAAGTGCTTAATAAATGCCATTATTATTATTATTATTATTATTATTGCATCCCCCCAGTGCTTCTAACAGTGATTTGCACATAGTAAGCACTTAACAAATACCATCATCATTATTATTATGATGATGAACACAGGACACAGGGAGGGATTCGAGAGGATCCTGGATTATGGTTAGGATACCCTGGAGGTTCAGGGTCCAGAGTTAGGATTCTGGAGAAGTTAGGATTCTGGAGGAGTGAGGCTCCTTCCTCTGAGGGGAAGAAAGGATGGTAAGAGACCCTGTTTCTGAAGCACCTGGGGAGGGTGAGGACTAGAACCTGGGAATCCTCAAGAGAAGAGAAGAAAGAACCTGAGGAACTAAGCCTTATAACACCTACAGAGAAATACAGAGGGCACTGGGGCAGGGGCAGGAGGGGAAGTGGGAAGCATTAAATCAAGGGGAAGGCGGTTTGAACTGGAATTATTTTCATTGGTACAAAATTAAAAAAAAACTATGTACTGTTGCAATCTCAGATCCTGGGGCCCATCTGCAGTGGGGGCTTAAGGAAAGACTCAAAGTGTGAGAAGAGACTTGACCTGGGGAGCCGTGGGTGCAGAAGGAGAGCTTTATCTGTGAACTTGCTAGGCTAGTTCCTGATTACCCCTTCACCTTCAGGGAGACACCAGGACTTTCGTTAAATCGAGGTAGCAGTGATCAAGGTGGATGGACTTAGGAAACACTGAACAGAATATTGCATTTAATGGAAAAAACAGTGGCCTTTAGGTCCCAGTTGAGGTTAATAGGGGGATTTTTCACCCTAAAGTGTCTCTGGAGGCCCTATACTCCAGAATGTAGGTCTGAGAACTACCAGTAACATCACAGTAGAGACTTTGACTTTTACATTTACTCTTACCACTCTCAAGGAATCCATGGTTTGGGAAGAAGCATGGCCTAGCAGAAACAGCATGTGCCTGGGAGTCGGAGGTCATAGTTTCTAATCCTACATCTGCCACTTGTCTGCTGTGTGGCCCTGGGCAAGTCACTTTACTTCTTTGTGCCTCACTTACCTCATCTGTAAAATGAGGATTAAGATGGTGAGCCCCATGTGGGAAATGTGCCTACCCTGAGTATCTGGAATCCATCCCACTAAGTGCGATGCTTGGCACATAGTAAGCATTGTAGTAGTAATACCACTATTATCATTATCATTATTCTTATTATTAAGTGGTGGACCTAGGATTCAAATCTAGGATATTCTGCCTCCCAGGCTCAAGGTCTATGCCCTAGGCCATGTTGCTTCATAATTAGTAACAACGTATCACTTTGAGCACCTCTCTAAACTTTCAGGTGCTTCAGTTTCCTCCTCTGCTCTCTTCACCCCCTACTCCCCAACTACTCATTCCACTCCTTCTGACTATACCCTGCTCCCTACTCCCAATTTTCCTGCCTCTAGCCGTTCATTGACCCAGTTCCCCTGGCCTGGAATTTCCTCCCTCTACAGTTCCGCTGAGGCATATTTTCAAAGCCCTCTTACAATCCCATGTGCTCCAACAAGCCATCCCTGTAGAGACTTCCAAATCCCAAAATGTATATATCCTATCAGCTGTTCTCAACACCTAATCATTTATTGATTCTGACCCTTAGTCCCTGCGTAGCTATGTTTAATCGATTATATCATTTTATTATTTATTTCTATTACTCCGTTTGTGAATATTTGTCTATTTATCTTCCCCCCATTAGAATGAAAACTTCTTATAGTCAGGTAACATGGTTTCATGCTTCTGCTGTAGTTTCCCCTGTGTTTACTACGTGTATTGTTCAATATACACTGTTTCTTCAAATCCTACCTAGATCCTCAACCTGATGGAGCCGAGATAGAGCTTCCCGGGGTTTCTGTTTGTTTTGTCTCTCCACTCCGTACCCAAAACAGGCCTGACTGGGCCCCTCCTCTTGCCCCCTAGGTCCCCACAGGGGGAGTCAAGCTCAAAATTTCAGCTTGCATTATGGAAGCTAGGTCCCAACTATTTCACAAGTTCTCTTTGGTCAACCTCCCAGTCAGGCTTCCTTCTCTTTTTAAGGCTCCTTTTCCAAGTTTAACTTAAATTCCCCTTGCCAGCAACTAACTGGTTCATTCTCCTTCACTGCCAAGATAATTAAGTAAAGAATAAATATTTTCCTGTCCTCCCTTTCAGCATAAATAAATTGAGGAAGTGATGAGACTAGCAGACTTTTGAAATTGCTTCATTAGCAGCCAGAACATCACAATGTTGCTTAGTTTCAACTGGTCTGGGCATCTGCAACATTAATGCTGCTTTGCTTGAAAAGGCAGGGCCTGAAGATTCCATGAATGGGTGGCACGTGTTTTGCTATGGCACATTATTCAGGAGAAATTCTTCAAGGTGTTATAACGAACAACATTCCTAAATGACTTCAGACTAATCTGTTTCATAGTTTGAAGTGCTAGGTGGCCCATTCTGATGAGTAGTGGGAAGAGTGTCTCCCCCTTTTAGGCTGTGAGCCCACTGTTGGGTAGGGACTGTCTCTATATGTTGACAACTTGTACTTCTCAAGCGCTTAGTACAGTGCTCTGCACACAGTAAGCGCTCAATAAATACGATTGATTGATTGACTGATTGACTTTCCATGACACTGGGTAGAAAGGATCCCAGGATAATCATGGGAACATGCCCAGTTTCCTTTGAAACTGAAGCATTGTGGGTGGAACATGAAACTGACCCCTGTGGTAGGTGGGGGGAACCCAGTCTGGGCCGTGAATACTGGGGGTCTCCCAGTTGGTTGCAGAGAGCTGCTGCTCCTACCTCTACCTGCCACTACTTGCCACTACTGCCAATCTCAGGGCTGAGGCAGGGAAGGAGAGGTATTCAGAGAACTGCCATGAGTGCTACCCTAAATCCCTGACATGTAGATATGACTGGCCCGGTGAAGATGGCACTGGCCATTTTCTTAAAATTTTAAATAAATAAAAAATAAACCCCTCATCATTAGTGAGCCCTGCTTCTACCTAGCGCAGGATCCTCTCTGCCGCCTCCCTATCCCCTTCCACAGTAACTAGGGTGGCTGTGGGAGGCCCCAGCTCCAGGAGGGAACACTTGTTGAGCTCAGCTTCTACATTTCCTGGGCCCCTTCTGCCTCTTAAGATGTGTCTGCAGCCCTGCACCCTGAGGAGCTGGGGTGGCTGCAGGCAAGAAAAAGCCACAAGCTTTAGCTCCGAACCCCCTCTGATAGCAAGAGCATTGGGGCTGGGGAAAAGGAAAGATACTGATTTTGATTTTTCAGAAATAGTCTCTCCATCTTGGAGTGATTTTTTTAAAAAAATTTCAGAACTGATTGGCAGGCACCAGTTAGAAGATGTGGCTCATTTTTTGGCAGGAACCAGTCAGAGGATCCAGCTCATAACCATGCCAAAATTAAGTCCTTCAGTGGAGGAAAGGAAAATCAGATAGGGGACCCCGATATGGTCTAATCCAAACAGGTGAAGTTTACACATTTCACACCTGTATCATGTCCCCGGTTTAGAAAGTCTTCCAGATGTGTAATCTTATATTTCTACTACCCAGTCATTTGTGTTGCCTTTGTTAAAGTGCCTGGATTGCCATGGGACAGGCACTGTTTCCAAAATAATCTTCCTTCTAGCTCAGTGTATGAGAGTGCCTCTATTCCACTTTTAAGTGAAACAGCCCCTTGGCCGGGGACAAACTGACTACTGCACTCTCCCCGGATCAAATGTCTCCTGGGATTCATCTGGAGAGGTAGAGGTAGAGGGGTTGTTTCAGGAGAGGGATTATTGTATGGACAAGTTTCAGCACTTTCCCAACCTGTCCCAAGCCTGGCAGTACCCTACCCCCATACAACCCTATTTGCCTCCAGTTATGACCGGGCCAGCCACACATTCATTTTTAGCACAAGAGTCTGCAGCGATGAGTTTTATATCATTACATTTCCCGAAAAGGTTGCTCTACACATACCTCCTAGGCAATGAACAAATTGCTGGAGTAGGCGCAAACTGATCAGGTTGGACACAACCCTTGTCCCACATAGGGCTCAGAGTCTTAATCCCAATCTTACAGAGGATGTAACAGAGGCACAGATAATAACAATAATAATAATAATAAGAATAATAATGGCATTTACTAAGTGCTTACTATGTGCAAAGCACTGTTCTATGTGCTGGGGAGGTTGCAATGTGATCAAGTTGTCCCATAGGGGACTCACAGTCTTAATCCCCATTTTACAGATGAGGTAACTGAGGCCCAGAGAAGTGAAGTGCCTTGCCCAAAGTCACACAGCTGACAAGTGGTGGATCCGGGATTTGAACCCATGACCTCTGACTCCAAAGCCCCTGCTCTTTCCACTGAGCCATGCTGCTTCTCCAACAGCAGCAGACGGGTGGTGGAGTCAGAATTAGAACCCAGGTCCATCTGACTCCCAGGCCACCAAGGCACACTGCTTCCCCAATAGGAATAGAATTCCAGCTCTGGGCCCTGGTTCAGGTGCCTGGGTTGAATCTTGGTGGGACTTCCAACCTTCAAAAGCTTAAATGAAGGCACATCTCCTTCAAGAGGCCTTCCCTGACTAGGCCCTCTTTTTCTTCTCCCACTCCCTTCTGCATCACCCTTGCACTTGGATTTGCTCCCTTTATTTATCTCTACGTTAGCCCCACAACACTTATGGATATATCTGTAATTTATTCATTTATATAAATGTCTGTCTCCCTCTGTAGACTGTAAGCTCATTTTGGGCAGGGAACATGTCTACCAACTCCGTTATATTGTACTCTCTCAGGCCTCAGTTACCTCATCCGTAAAATGGGGATTAATACTGGGAGCCCTATATGGGAAATGGACTGTGTCCAACCCAATTACGTTGTATCTACCCCAGTGCTTAGTACTGTGCCTGGCACGTAGTAAGCGATTAACAAATACCACAATTATTATTATGGTCATTACACTGAGGAGCAGCCCAGCATGAGAAATGCAGAGGAGAGGTTATCCTGGAAAGCAACCCAGCACTATGCTGGCAGAGGAGTGGTCCCCAGGGATTGGAAAAGAGCATCAAGAGGAGAAAGGTTAGCAGGGCCTACGAGAGTGTTAAGTAGGATGATGTGGAAGAGGACAGAAGGAAAGCCCATCAGATTGGCCCAGTGGGTCACACCTATCTCAGTTTCAAGCAGAAGCTCCTCACCCTTGGCTCTCCTTTTCCTATTACCTCACTCCTTCATCCCAGCCTACACAATTCACTCATCTACTGCCAACTTTCTTACTGTCCCTCATCTCATCTCTCTCACCACTGACTCCTTGCTCATTCATTCAATTGTATTTATTGAGCACTTACTGTCTACGGAGCACTGTATTAGGTACTTGGGAGAGTACAGGAGAAGAAGCAGCATGGCTCAGTGGTAAGAGCCCAGGCTTGGGAGTCAGAGGTTGTGGGTTCAAATCCCGGCTCCACCACTTGTCAGCTGGGTGACCTTTGGCAAGGCACTTCACTTCTCTGTGCCTCGGTTCCCTCATCAGTAAAATGGGGATTAAGACTGTGAGCCCCATGTGGGACAACCTGATCACCTTGTAGCCTCCCCAGTGCTTAGAACAGTGCTTTGCACATAGTAAGTGCTTAACAAAATGCCATCATTATCATTATTATTACAGTACCACAATAAACAATGACATTCCCTGATCACAACGAGCTCACCTTCTAGAGTGGGGGAGACAGACATCAATATAAATAAAATTACAGATACGTACATAAGTGCTGTGGGGCTGGGAGCCGGGGAGAGCAAAGGGGTAAATAAAATTACAGATATGTACATAAGTGCTTTGGGGCTGGGAGGGAGAAAGAGCAAAGGGAGCAAGTCAGGGTGATGCAAAAGAGAGTGGGAGATGAGGAAAGTTGGAGCTTAGTCTGGGAAGGCCTCTTAGAGGAGTTGTACCTTCAATAAGGCTTTGAAGCAGGGGAGCTTCAAACTCACATCCTCCATCCTGCTTGTAATGCCCTCCTGCTTCAAAATATACAAACCACCACTCTTCCCATCTTCATACCCCTTCTAAAATCATATCTTCTCCAGGAATCCTTCCATGATTAACCTGTCATCTCCCCACCAGAGTCTCTCTCCCTTCTGCATCACCATGATCTTAAGTGTGCCCCATCCCCACAATACTTATGAAGAGATACTTGCATGCTACTGCTTCCCCTATTCATAATTTATTTTAATGTCCATCTCCCCCATTAGACGTAATCTCCTTGAGGGCAGAAATTGTGTCTAGCACCCAACTCCTTTATATTGTACTCTCCCAAGGACTTAGTAAGGTGCTCTTATGCAATATGTGCTCAATAGATACCATTGATGGATTAAATGATTGATTAGAAAAAAAGAATTAAAAATATTTTCTTAGTAATGAATTTGCATATTTTCCTCATCTAATCCAGTCTATCAGTGACTACATGGAGAAGTCAACAGCAAACTGACAGAAGGAGCATAATGAAAACTAGCCTTTTTAGGTGGTGAATTGTTTATAAAATATAGTGAGAGCTTAAGTCCCAAATAGATTCATTCTGTAGCAGTGTCTCGAGCCACCAAATCACTAAAACCAGTTCTGTCTCTTGAATGGTGACAAAATGTGAACAAGTACTCTGCTCTGAACTGATTAATAGACAAAGTTTCACTGCGGAGGAGCTTTAGACTCATCTGCTCCTAGGCTTGGCCTATGGAGGTCCCTTGAGTGGACATCTCTCTTTGATAGTGCCTTGCCTGCATTGTCTGGCTGCATTTTGTGAAGTCGTTTTTCATGTGGAAGTGACTATTTAGTCCAGAATCTGAAATGAGAAAGCAAACTTCTACAGTCAACAAACAACTGTCCGACAAATGTAATGTCTCCGGAGTCATCACCACAGAGCCATCCCCAGGATCTTATTACAACATGTCTTCTCCTGACTGATAGACTCACCTATTTGCAGACAATTTCATTGCTGTGAGATTATTCCCAGTCTTGTTATTGCTGAGTTGAGGGCTTTTTGAGCTCTCTCTCATTTTCTCTTCCTGCCCCTTTCACTTTATTTCTTATCTTTTCCCTTTCTCCCTCTCCACTTTTCATTCTCCTTCCTCTCCCTTCCTCTCTCTCATTCTCTTTCCCTCCCTCTTTTTCTTTCTCTTCATCTCTCCATCTGCTCCTCTCCCACCAACTCCTACCTCTTTTTTTTTCCTCTCCCCCATTCCCTCTTCTTCTTTATCTCTCTTCTCCTTTTCTTCTTCCACATTATTTTCTCCTCTCCTCTCTTGGCCTCTGCTTTTACTTTCTCTCTTCTCCTCTCCTGGCATCACAACAGCTACTCAAGTCTTTGCAGAGAAAGTGAGAAGGGGGAGATATATAGTAACTGAAGCTTTGAGGAAGGAAAAATGAAGCATTACAAAAAAGCGATGGAAATTCTATAAAATTCAACTTAAAATTAACCTAGCTACTAATCCCCAAAGACTTTACTGAGAGGCCAACCACAGTGATTTATTTAAAATTTAACACCTTAGCATTTAACAATTTCTGCTAAACTATATTCGAATAGCAAATATTTTATATCTGCCCTACAGCAAATGACTTTTGACTGATCAGTGGAAAGTATGTGAAAAGCTGTATTGAAATTGCTTCCATCTGTACCACTGAAAATCATATGGACTTGGGACTTATGGGTAAGACTTATCGTATGTGTGCTTGAAAATCAGAATTTTCATAGTGGACATAGTGTATGTATTATAAATGCTGTAGTCATATTAGGCTTGAGGCAAATGCAGTTTATAAGCTAAACAGTGATGGTGACTTTAGGAGAAAAATAAATTTGCAGAGCTGTTTGATGCAACTCTAGGATGTCTGCCTTCCATATTTCAGACACTAGGTAATGCTATTCATCAGGTCTTGTCATCAGGATCAATAAATTCATACATCCTGAGCTAAGTCATTCACATAATTTAGTTTTCTTTTATTAACTGAACTCTCTCACAAAAGAAAATTGTGTCCAAACCTGCGTTGTTAATGGTTAAGCTAAGTCGAGAGTTAAGGCTCTCATTCATCTAGTGTAAATGAAACTTTACTGGGGGACAAAAAAAAAAGAATTGGAGAGGTTGTTTTCTGTGAACTGAACTGTTCAATGTAATTGTCTACATCACTCCGGTTTACGCTTATGTTTCTGCTTAATTTCCTCTTAGAAAACAAAAGTTGTGCAGAAGGCCAGTGTAAATGAGTGAGTGAAAGTGGAATACTGAGGCACTTTTCCAGATAACTCTGACCAAAACTTTGATTTGATCTGTGATGTCCAAGTAACTACCACCTCAAATTATCAGGAAAATGTCTTCAATTCTCCACTTCCCATGGCTGATGTAGACGGAGATGTAGTAGACCGGGATTCCTGAGGCACTGTCCCAGATCAGGGAAAGGATTTGATTCTGGGTGGAAGGCATCTTTCCCTAATCCATTCTTGTTTCTAAATTCACACTCCTCCTAACCCCCTCATCCAGTGAAATTATTTAGTCTGAATTCTATTCCTCCACAGTTGAGAAATGCAAGCAGTACAGCCCCATGTTTGAGGAGGAAGAAAGCTTCCTCTCCTTCCTTTCCAGTTTAAATCCATCTAATTCTGGGACCTACTTTCTATTCTGGAAAGCAAAATTGGATAATCCCTAACAGGGAAGAATATTTTCAAAAATGCAAAACTTTTTAAATAATTTCTAAAATAGGAGATTCAAACAACTTTCTATTTGAAGCATACCATCAAGCATCTATGTGAAGGTTTCCCAGGTATTCCTTTCTTGCTTTTCTTTTTCATATTTTCCTCCTCCATAATATGGCAGCTTTCTACATCTCTACCAATTGACTTAGCTGTCAAAATCTGTTTAGAAGTATTATAATCATTTGGAAAGAGATGGCTTTTGGAGTTTGTGATTCCCATATCTTGGTTCCTGAGGCTTTGATCAAATGATCCAATGAATGGTGATTCAAGAGAATCAATTAAATGGAAGGGATTGTATTAATAGTCAAAGAAAGGGGGTAATTCTAGGCTCATTAGGAGATGCTTAGCACTAGGATCTCACTTAAAGCAGTTTGAAGACATTGAAGCAGTGAAGGAGGGGAATCTTCCAATTAGCTTGCCTTGAAAAGGTCAACTTGGGAACTTAGAATTGGTGGCCTCTGTCTTCCTCCTCCTGAATGACAATTATCCAAATGCCACAGTTTAATTGGACTTGTAGCTGAAGCCAGGGCTGACAGTTCCCTGGATTAGAATTTTGAAATATGCAACTATGTTTGAGCCACTGTCTGATAGAGACTCTTGTCAAACTGCCCAAGCAGGGAAGGAGACAACACAGAAGTAAACGCAGCCTTCCACAGCATGCATTGGGCAACATGAAAATGGGGCTATTCACTTTTCTTGACCCAGTAAAAGGCAAGAGTCTAATCAGCATGCAGCCAAAAGGACTTTTCCCAAAACCTAAGTGTAAGAGAGAGGTTTGGAAAGACTATGCAATCAGCATTAATCTCCCTATGAGCCATTTGAGACTTAAGGAAGAGACATAATGATCTGCATAAAAGGGGATCAGATGAGAAATCAGTTGATCACATGAGAGTGGTATTGAAACTCAGCAGTGAAGTGGGACCAGGCAATCAATCAATCAATCAACAGTGGCATTCAGTGCTTACTGTGTGCAGAGTACTACTAAGCACTTGGAAGAGTACAATAGAGTGGAAAGTCAGGATCCCTGCCTTTGAGGAGCTTACAGTCTAGAGGGTTATGATAAGCACAGCTACTTCCAAATAGTCCAGAACACTTTTAAAGATGGATGATCTATGATTGTTAGGAACTGTTATTAGGTGAACCTGATTCTTCCAGTGCCTAGGTTTCTCCTTAGGTTTTAGGCTCCTTCAGTAATTAAAGGATTTCTTTCAGCAGTGATAGCAATGATACTTTCAGTCAATCAGTGGCATTTATTGAGCTCTAACTGTGTTCAGAACAGCATGCTAAACAGTCTCTTGCTGACCTCCCTGACTCCAGCCTCTCCCCTCTCCAGTTCATATTTCACTCCATTTTCCGAAAACATTCTTCTTTTCTGGACTCCCTATGTCTCAACTACCTCGGTTGGTTGCCCATCCATCTTCACATCAAACTCTTCAATATTAGCTTTTCAGGCACCCAGTCAGGTCTTTCTCCACCACTACAACTCATTCCACACATATCGTTCCTCCAAATCCAACCTATTCACTGTGCTTTTCTCTTGCTTCTCTCCACTGAATTTGTATAGTGAGTAGTCTATTATTTCAATATTCCGGTACATCAGCTATCTCATTTTTAACAAAAAAAATCCCTGTGCGGTAGGGAGAAGCAGGTAGTAGAACCCGTTTTAGAGTTGACAAATATGAGGCCCAGAGAGATAAAGTGACTTGCCCAAGTACCCAAAGTAGATCATTTCTAGAACAACATCTAAAACTCAGGGTCTCCAGAAACATTGCTCTTTCCACTTGACTACACTGCTCCCTGAGTAACTGCAACTGACTCATCCCACCTCACTCCACTAAACTCAACCCTCACTCAAGATAGTCCAGGACCTTCTACCTTTTTCTACAGTCCCAGAAAGGTGAGCTCTTGACAGACCAAACTCTCATGGCTTATTGTACTCTCCCAAGTACTTGGTACAGGGCTCTGCACACAGTAAGCACTCAATAAATACGATTGGCTGACTGACTAACCTGTTCCAAGTCTGATCACTAGGCCTGGACCATCTTTCCCAAACCCCAAGTCAACAGCACATCCCACCTAGGGCCTCCACATTAGTCTTGCCATTACAAAGTCAGCCTTTCTAGGGACAGATTCCAGGTTCTGCTTAACATTCATTCACTCATTCCTATTTAATCCTATTTATTGAGTGCTTACTATGTGCACTTTAGACTTTAGACTGTGAGCCCACTGTTGGGTAGGGACTGTCTCTATATGTTGCCAACTTGTACTTCCCAAGTGCTTAGTACAGTGCTCTGCACACAGTAAGTGCTCAATAAATACAATTGATTGATTGCAGAGCACTATACTAAGCACTTGAGAGAGTACAATAAACACATTCCCTTCCCACTATTAGCTTACACTCTAGAGGGTCTAAATCACTTTACTTTAGATTGATCTACAGTCTAGATTGATATCAATCAATCATTGCTACACCCTTGGGAAAGTTACAAGAGAGTTAACGGCCACACAATCCCTGACTTCAAGGAGCTTGTTATATATAAGATGTTGGAGAAGGCTTTTGTGAATACCATGGACTGCCCAAAAAACAAACAAAAGGATTTTAGAGCAAATTAAACTAAGGTGGCTTTCGGAAGGCCAAATAACTCAATTTAGATTAGCATATTTTGGACACATAATCAGGAGGATTAGTTCTCTGGAGAAGATACTAATGCTAGGAAAAGTCCAGGGAAAAAGTGGAAGAGACAGACCTGCAGCTAGGTGGATAGAGGCCATAACATGATAACAGAAGAACCATTAGAAAGGGTGCAGATTATGGCAGAGAACAGGAAGTTCTGGAGAAAGTATATCCATAGAGTTGCTATGAATTGGAAACAACTCGAAGACACTTAATAATAATGTATAATAACAAAGAGTGAACAAGAGAGAGAGAGAGAGAGAGAAGGAGATGGAGGAAGTGGAAAGGGGAAGTTCCACTATGTTTAAAATAATGATATGGAATGATGAAATTCACCTAATATCACATGGGAGAATACAGGATCCTCTGCAGGATCCATAATCCACACACAGGTTGTTAAATGGGGGGTAAGAAATCACTAAACTTATGCAGCTCAAGTAGTAAGTCCACAACCTGTACCTTAAAAGGTTTAATTAACTCATAGTTGGAGAAACAAGTGTCATTACTGATATTTTTTCTCTCTCTCTTTTTTTTTTTTTTTTACCTTGATGGTGATGTAGTCGCCAGCACAGAGAAAGCACGTCTTCTTTGTCAGCCCCCTTGGGAACCTTGACAGAGCCAAACCAGCAGCAGCAGCCAGCTTCTCCTGTGTCCCACCAGGGTACTTGTTTGGAAACACACTGTCAACACAAAATGATTCCAAAATTCTGAACCTGCATTTTCCCCTCTACTCCTGTTCCACTTTGCCAGCATGAATATTCTAAGAGCGTGCATATTTCCCAACTGCTCTGAGCCTGGGAAAGGCCTTTATAGCTGTAGTTTTGGCACTGAAGAACCTGAGGTGACTGTGCCAGCTCTAGCCCCAGGCATGGACCCTAGAGCTGAGATTGCTTCCCCCACAGGTTTGATGGTTCATTATTAGAGTAGTGCTCATTAAACACATTTTTTCTGTTTAGAAAATGAGTGGGACAATTGAGAGTGGAGCAAGTGGGAATTAGGGTGCCTTGGATCAGGCTTAGACCATGATACACTGATTGATTGGGCAACCTGGTTTTCAGCTGGTCCTTGGGGCAGAAACAGGCTTCAAGCATTTTTGAGTGTTTCAGGGGCCACTCTACAGAGGTGCTCTGAGCAGACTCAATCAATCGAACAAAGATATTCCCTGAGTGCTTTGTGCAGAGCATTGCAATAAAGGCTTGGGAAAGTAGCACAGGGTAAGTAGGCATGATCCTTGCCTTTAAGGAGCTTACAGTCTAATTGTGGAGGGTACATCTCACCTTCAAGCGCTTAGTACAGTGTTCTGCACACAGTAAGTGCTCAATAAATACAACTGACTGATGATTGACTGACTGAATTGTTGCCATAAGCAAGAGAGATTCAACCCCCAGAACAGGGATTTTTCTTTCCTGAAGCCCCTCCAGAAAAGAGAAGGAGTTGTGACCTTGACCATTACTACCCTACTTCGGGTCTTGGAATCATCTGGTCAACAGCCCCTCCCTCCAGCCCCAGAAGACTAGGGACTAACTGGGGGAAGGGGAGAATAAGAACTAAAATAT
Source organism: Tachyglossus aculeatus (assembly GCF_015852505.1). Taxonomy (NCBI): domain Eukaryota; kingdom Metazoa; phylum Chordata; class Mammalia; order Monotremata; family Tachyglossidae; genus Tachyglossus; species Tachyglossus aculeatus. The sequence continues at coordinate 25,573,590 of NC_052075.1, read as the reverse complement.
TACAGGGAGATGAAAAAGACAATTCCAGGTCTCATTCCTGGGGAAAATTAAAAATTATGTCTTCAGAACAAGGGATGTGTCTGAAGTCCCAATACACCAGCAAAGATAAGTGCCTAATTATTCCTCAAGGAACATGAGTCTGGGTGCCTGCATACTAGGAAAATCAGCATTCTGTCATGGTGCTGGAAGACAATGAGAGATTTGGCAGCTTCCAAGATTGATGCTAGGCAAAACAAATCCTTGGGTGTTTGGGCTACATGCTTTCTGCTGGAATGTTTTGCAGGCATGTGTCAAGGTCCAAGTTTTTTTCTTAATTCATCCACAGAGAAAGAAAAGAGAGAGAGAGAGAGAGAGATCTCAGAATGCCAGGGAGTGGGCCAAAAGCCCCAAGATGTCAAATGCTATAGGAATATCTGCTTTCTTTGACAGCATTAATAAATTACAGTGTATCATCATTAAAAATCATTTTCATCAAACACCAATGAAATGGTTGGTCTAGAGCAGATTTTTCCAATGCTATTAATATCAAATTCATTTTGCATATCAAGTCCTTTACTGTGGCTTGCCAAAGTATCTATTACTAAGTTAAAAGCATCGTTAAAGAAACACAAACATAATTACACAACTGAATTATGTTGCAGTCTTAATAACTGCCATAAAATACTGCATTGTAAGAGTAAATTAAATTAGGCTTAGGCAAATCATAAATGTGGTTCCTCTAAACTGGGCCAAAACAAAAGAACTGCAGTGTGAGAAGGAAGGATGTGACTGAGAGGAAAGAAGAGAGTGATGGTAGTTAAGGAGTGCCGTTAATTTAGATAATGACAGTCAAAAGTTAAAAGTAGAAAGAAGAACCTTGAATGTGAGTTTAAGTTTAATTTGTAATCATTGGAGCTAGGAAAGAACAGAGTTTAGATGGCACAATGACACAGACTGTAGCAGTATTCTGTACCAATTAATGAGCCCAATTAATCTCATAGATGAATTGGATGGAGTCAGCAGACTCATGGTATATACTAGGCAAATTATTCTAGAGTGAAGGAATACTGTCTCCGTCCCATTCACTCTCTCTCCCCGATTACAGAAGATGTTTCTGGCAGTGCCCATCTAATTCACTGAGCCCCCAGTATGCGTAGCTTCTCTGGTTAACTTAGGGAATGCTTGTTTTAGTCTTTCTTCCTCAAATGCTGTCAAATCATTTCCGATCCATAGTGACTCCATGGACACACCCTATCCAGAACATCCCATCTCCTACCATAAAGCCATTCTGGTATGTGCATCCATAGATTTTTCTTGGTACAGATATGGAAGTGGTTTACCATTGCCTTCTTCCATGCAGTATAAAACTTGAGGCTCTGCCATTGTCTTCAATCAACATTTTGATCACTTGCTTTTGATTCTTTCCCATGACGCTAGTGGCTACCAATCAATCTGCGCATCAGGCAGAAACTCCTCACCCTGGGCTTCAAGGCTGTCCATCACCTCGCCCCCTCCTACCTCACCTCCCTTCTCTCCTTCTACAGCCCAGCCCGCACCCTCCGCTCCTCCACCGCTGATCTCCTCACCGTACCTCGCTCTCGCCTGTCCCGCCATCGACCCCCGGCCCACGTCATCCCCCGGGCCTGGAATGCCCTCCCTCTGCCCATCCACCAAGCTAGCTCTCTTCCTCCCTTCAAGGCCCTGCTGAGAGCTCACCTCCTCCAGGAGGCCTTCCCAGACTGAGCCCCTTCCTTCCTCTCCCCCTCAACCCCTCTCCATCCCCCCATCTTACCTCCTTCCCTTCCCCACAGCACCTGTATAATATGTATATATGTTTGTACATATTTATTACTCTATTTATTTATTTATTTATTTTATTTGTACATATCTATTCTATTTATTTTATTTTGTTAGTATGTTTGGTTTTGTTCTCTGTCTCCCCCTTTTAGACTGTGAGCCCACTGTTGGGTAGGGACTGTCTCTATATGTTGCCAATTTGTACTTCCCAAGCGCTTAGTACAGTGCTCTGCACATAGTAAGCGCTCAATAAATACGATTGATGATGATGATGATGATGACGCTGCTGCCCAGCACAGTTGAATTAATTAATTAATTCATTCATTCATTCATTCAATCATATCAATTGAGTGCTTACTGTGTGCAGAGCACTGTACTAAGTGCTTGGGACGTACAAGTTGGAAACATATAGAGATGGTCCCTACCCAACAATGGGCTCACAGTCTAGAGGGGGGAGACAGACAACAAAACAAAACATGTAGACAGGTGTCAAGTCATCAGAATAAATAGAAATAAAGCTAGAAGCACATCATTAACAAACTAAATAGAATAGTAAGCATGTACAAGTAAAATAAATAGAGTAATAAATCTGTACAAATATATATACACAGGTGCTGTGGAGAGGGGAAGGAGGTAAGGCAGGGAGGATGGGGAGGAGGAGAGGAAAAAGGGGGCTCAGTCTGGGAAGGCCTTTTGGAGGAGGTGAGCTCTCAGTAGAGCTTTGAAGGGAGGAAGAGAGCTAGCTTGGCGGATGTATGGAGGGAGGGCATTCCAGGCCGGGGGGAGGATGTGGGCTGGGGGTCGACGGCAGGACAGGCGAGAACTAGGTACATTGAGGAGGTTAGTGACAGAGGAGCGGAGGGTGCAGGCTGGGCTGTAGAAGGAAAGAAGGGAGGTGAGGTAGGAGGGGGCGAGGTGATGGAGAGCCTTGAAGCCGAGAGTGAGGAGTTTTTGCTTGATACGTAGGTTTACTGACAGCCACTGGAGATTTTTGAGGAGGAAAGTAACGTGCCCAGAGTGTTTCTGCACAAAGATGATCCGGGCAGCAGCGTGAAGCATAGACTGAAGTGGGGAGAGACAGGAGGATGGGAGATCAGAGAGGAGGCAGATGCAGTAATCCAGTCAGGATAGGATTAGAGATTGAACCAGCAAGGTAGCGGTTTGGATGGAGAGGAAAGGGCTGATCTTGGTGATGTTGCAGAGGTGAGACCGGCAGATTTTGGTGATGGATTGGATGTGAGGGGTGAACGAGAGAGCGGAGTAGAGGATGACACCAAGGTTGCGGGCTTGTGAGATGGGAAGGATGGTAGCACTGTCTACAGTGATGGGAAAGTCAGGGAGAGGGCAGGGTTTGGGAGGGAAGAGAAGGAGTTCAGTCTTGGACATATTGAATTTTAGATGGTGGGCAGACATCCAGATGGAGATGTCCTGAAGGCAGGAGGAGACCCTAGCCTGAAGGGAGGGAGAGAGAGCAGTGACAGAGATGTAGATTTGGATGTTATCAGTGTAGAGATGATAGTTGAAGCCATGGGAGCGAATGAGTTCACCAAGGGAGTGAGTGTAGATCGAGAACAGAAGGGGACCAAGAACTGACCCTTGCGGAGCCCCTACAGTAAGGGGATGGGAGAGGGAGGAGGAACCGACAAAGGAGAATAAGAATGAACGGCCGGAGAGGATGAACCAGGAGAGGATGGAGTCTGTGAAGCCAAGGTTGGATAGCGTGTTGAGGAGAAGGGGGTGGTCCACAGTGTCGAAGGCAGCTGAGAGGTCGAGGAGGATTAGGCTAGAGTAATAAATGTTGGATTTGGCAAGAAGGAGGTCATTGGTGACCTTAGAGAGGGCAGTTTCTTTGGCGTGTTGGGGATAGAAGCCAGATTGCAGGGGGTCAAGGAGAGAGTTGGCATTGAGGAATTCGACGCAGCAGGTGTAGTTGACTCATTCAAGGAGTTTGGAAAGGAATGGTAGGAGGGAAATAGGGCGATAACTAGAACGGGAGGTGGGGTCACGAGAAGGTTTTTTTAGGATGAATCAACTTTGTCAGATGCTTTGGCCTAGACCTTTCAATTGTGGGTAAGCCTATATGGCATAGCTCTTAACTTCATCAGTGTATGTAAACTCTCCTACCCCGTCTAACTTAATATTGAGCCTAGTTGATCGTTGAAGGCAAGCTGTCAGAAAGTTTGGGCCACGTGTTTAACTAGAATGGAGCAGCATGGATCCAGGTTATTGAGGGTTTCTGTTATTTCGTGTTGTTCCATAAGGTTACTGGCATCAAAAATTAAACTCTGTACTATATGCTCAGGTAAGGAAGAAGACAACAGAAACAGTCCCTGCCATTACAATGTTCACAAATGTGAGAAACACAGATACTGAGTGTCTAAAGGTCAAGAAATCCCAAATTTCATCCCTATGTCACATCATCTCCACCTTCAATCAAATCAGCCGATCAGTCAGTAGCAGTCACTGAGCGTTTAATTTGAGCAGAGCACTGTAGTAAGTGTTTGGGAAAAATGGTAGGCACAGTCCCTGCTCACAAGGAGCTTACAATCTAGTGGGGGAGATAGACAAAAAATGATTACACAAAATGGAAGCAACCCAAGGATAAAGATGTGTGTGCATATGTGTATGTGTGTGCATGTGTGTGTATGTGTATGATACACACACACACACATACATATATATACCCAATGGTTGGGGGTGGCGTGAGTTTCAAAATGTGTAAAGACTTTCTTGTCTTACGCTTTCGAGTCATTCCCGACCAATAAGGAAACCATGGACACATCTTTCCCAGATGGCCCACCTCCATTTGCAATTGTTCTGGTTGTGAATCTATAGAGGTTTCTTGGTAAAATACGGAGTGGTTTACACTTCCTTCCACGCGGTAAACCTGAGTCTCCATCCTCGACTCTGTCCCATGCTGCCGCTGCCCAGCACAGGTGAGTTTTGACTTGGAGCAGGTTGTCTTCCACTTGCCATTTGCTAGCCACTGCCCAAGCTAGGAATGAAATGGATATGCCTTTGCTTGACTCTCCCTCCCGTAGTTGAGACTGGTAGAGTACTGGAAACTCTCCAGGTGTGAGCCTGAGAGGGGTTTAAGGGCTATGGGCTCAAATATATAGGTGATGCACAGAGAAGCGGGCATAGGGGGATGAGGAAGGGGCAGGAGATGAGCGATTCATTATGGAAAATTTTCTGGAGGAAATATGGTTTTAGTAGAGTTTTGAAGATGGGGAGAATGGTGGTTGTCAGTTATGAAGGTGGGGGGGTTGTTACAGGTAGGATAGAGGATGTGAGCAAGAGGTCAGGGGTTAAAGAAGTGAGCTCAGGGTATAGTACGTAAGTTGGTGATAGGTGTTAGAGGAGCAAAATATGGAAGGTGGGCGTAACAGGAAACGATTGAGGTTAGGTAGGATGGAGAGAACTCATTGAGTGCCTTGCAGTCGATACTAAGGAGTTTCTGCTTGATGCCCAGTTGGCTGGGTGACCACTGCAGGCACTTGAGAATGATTTTGTAGAAAGATGATCTGGGCAGCAAAGTATCAGTTTCCGTAGTGTAGTGGTTATCACATTCTCCTCATATGCACAAGGTCCCCTGCTTGAAACTGGGCGGAAACAATTTTAGGGAAGCAGCATGGCTCAGTGGTCAGAGCCCAGGCTTGGGAGTCAGAGGTTGTGGGTTCTAATCCCGGCTCCGCCATTTGTCTGCTGTGTGACCTTGGGCAAGTCACTTCATTTCTCTGTGCCTCAGTTCCCTCATCTGTAAAATGGGGATTAAGACTGTGAACCCCACGTGGGACAACCTGATTATCTTGTATCTTTCCCAGCACTTAGAACAGTGCTTGGCACATAGGAAGTGCTTAGCAAATACCATCATTATTATTATTCTAGACTGTGAGCCGGTTGCTGGGCATGGCCAGTCTCTATATGTTGCTGATTTGTACTTCCCAAGCTCTTAGTACAGTGCTCTGCACACAGTAAGTGCTTAATAAATATGATTGAATGAATGACTGGAGAGGGGAGAGGCTGGAGTCAGGGAGGTCAGCAAGGAAGCTGAAGAAGTAGTCAACGCAGAATATGACATGGGCACTTTGGATAGAAAGGAAGGAGCAGAATCAAAAGCACTAAGTTTTATCATGAGGCCAGTTTTTGGACTGATGGTCTTCTCAGTTTCATGCAGTTCTTTTTGTAGTGGTATTTTTCCACCTTTCAGGCTTCCTACTTTCTTTGAGGTAGACCAACTCAACAGTCTTAAGATTACTTATAAATGAATAATGAACAGAGAAAGTAAGTTCCTCACACAATAGGCATAGGTTTAAACATTAAAAGGAAAAAAATTGGCAAAAACACATCACTTTGCTGAACTCAAGCTTCATTCCTACAAATCTGCACATTATTATATTAGACGACCCGACTGCTGCTGACTTTTGACACATCTCTTGGATAGACCTGAATAATTTACATCTTTGAATTTTATTCGATGTGTATGTATTCTCATCAGAGTAACCTCTTTCCAAATAAATAAAATCACATAACAGATTATCAATAAGCAATGATTTCACATACAGCACACAACAGTGCATTTGAAAAGTAAGCAATGGAATATGCCCATCTATGATGATCTGATGTAGTTGTGGACTTGGGGCCAATAGATTTTTCCCCATCTATCATTGCCTATGAGAATTTCACCAAATCATTTATTTAACACATGTAACATTTAAAGCAACAAAGCATATGAGGAGAGAAAGAATAAATTCAATTCTAGAAATTCCTCAGTCTATCTTCCATGTATTTGGTAGAGTCCTTTCAAAGCATTATTAAATCTCAGTATATGAAAACTCTTTGTTCTCACTGAATAAGTTGTAAAGCTACTGAAGCGTATGCCAGGAAGAGTATTTTTTCAAATGAATTTATGAATCAGATACATCTACTTTGAAGCATAAAGATAAAAGAAACTCAGGTCTAAAATATGAGTTCTGGGCCTTAGAGAGATAAAAAGCGGGTAGTTCTTGATGACCATAGGTGATAATAAAAGACAAAGCTGCATTATATAGGTATTTATTTGTACTCTCTGGCACCTTAAGGAAAAAGACAGAGCACTCCCTGCATAATATGATTTTATTATTCACACCATCAACCTTTGTTCACCATATGCCATGGCAAAGGATTATGGGAGCTTTGACTGGGACCCAAGAGCTCTATTTGTTCCACTGCTGACTTGGTGAATAGTTTGGGGCCACTTCATATTATCAATACAGATATAGAGACTGTGGGGAATATTTCAGAGGAGTTTACAATGAAACGTTGAATTTGCACACTGTTTTTGTTTTTCCACAGCTCTTCAATGCCAATTATAGTAATAGTGAATATTGGTAGCCATTAAGCACTTACAATGTGCCGAGCAATGGGTGGATACAAAATGAGCAGATCTGCCCTAATGACTGTACCATTTGGGGATTAAAGCCTAGGGGCTAGGGAGAACACATGTTTCCTCATCATTTTACAGATGAGGAAACTGAGGTACAGAGATGATAAATGACATGCCCCAGTTCTCACAGCAGGCATGAGGCAGAGCCAGAATTGGAACCCAGGTTTTGGTCTACAAGGTGTTGCTTGTTTCACTAGAAAACAGATGTCCAGAGAGGATAAGTGTCCTGATCATGGTTCCACAGCTGGCCAGGGGGAGACTTGGAACTAGAACCCAACTGTCCTGATTCCCATGTTCATGCTCTGTCCACTGTATCATGCTCCCCCCCATTTGGTCCTCACAGCATCTTATGATACAGAAGGAAACACAGATTGTGGTCCCCTTTTCATTAATGGGGAAACAGGCATATAGAGGTAGGGGCAGTTTCTGATAGTAAGCAAGAGAAGAAGCTGCCTCAGAATGGACAGATGTCTAGAATTGTCCTGTAAAGATGTTCTCCCCCAGTGGAGTACAAGCTCTTTGAGGGCAGGGAAAGGTGTCACTTCATTATTCTTTACGTGGCTTGTCATGCTGTCGAGTCACCTCCGACCCATAGCAACTCCATGGACACATCTTTCCCAGAACGCCACACTCTCTATCTGCAGTTATTCTGGTATCATATTCATAGAGTTTTCTTGGTAAAAATATGGAAGTGGTTTATCATTACCTCCTTCTGTACAGGCAACTTGACTCTCCGCCCTCGACTCTCTCCCATGCTGCTGCTGACCAACACAGGTGAGTTTTGACTTGTAGCAGATTGCCTTCCACTCGCTAGCTACTGTCCAAGCTAAAAATGGAATGGGTAGGCTTCTGCTTGTCTCTCCCTCCCGTAGTCAAGATGGGTAGAGTACTGGAAACACTCCAGATGCTTTCCTGAGAGGGGATTATTTACTTATCAAGTACCCAATAAAATGCACCATGCCAAGTGAGTACTTAATAAATTCTCTTCCTCCTCTTCCCTCTCCTCCTTCTCCTCCCTCTCTTCCTTCTCATCCTCTCCTCCTCCTCCTCCCCCTCCTACTGCAACTACTACTGCTGCTATTCCTCCTCCTCCTCCTCCTCCTCCCAGTAGTGCATCATGAGGGTACTAAATGAATACTATTACACATTACTAGACATTAAATGACGAGTCCAGACTTAACAATACTGGTCAGGGGTAACCATAGGATTAAAACCTGCATCATGTTGCAGCCCTACTGCTTCCTCCATTATACAGTTCTTTCCTTTCTCTTTCCCCTCCAATCAATTGATCAATGGTATTTGCTGAAAATTGATGCTATTTAGTGTGCTCTATTAATTACTTGGGTGAATACAAAAGGGTTGGTAGATACAGCCCCCACACTGAGGAGCTTACGACCTACCCCTGCTATCATATATCTCTTCCAAGTGTAGCACTTCCCCAAAGGCGGGGGATAGTGAACCCAGTCAGTTTAGGGGGAAGATAGAAGAGGATGAATTTCGGCCCCATTGCCAAGCCTGGGTAGGCACAATCAAATCCATCTGTTTTACTGGGTTTGGAAGAATATCGAACTCCTCCATCAAAATCCTCAAAAGGGAAGGAAACATTTGCTAAGCACTTGCTATAGCGTGCCCTATTCTCCAAGCTCCCTACTCCTTCTTTGTACTCTTCAGGATGACCTATTCTGTTTCAGTGTGCCCACTTAGTTAAAGCAATGCTGAGTGGAGATTAAAGAGGAGGGAAGATGGGATGGAGGGGTTCACAGAGTAAAAGGAGGGAGTGAACAAGAGAGCCAATTGACTTTCATCAGTTGTTAAGTCCCCACAGATTGATTTTCCTTATTCTCTTTCAGTGAATACTTTAAATTCCCAATCCTAAATGACCAGTCATGTATATTTCAGGCTCTAATGAATGTTTTATAAATCCACCCAGAGGAAGATTACTAAGGACTATTTTCTTCATCTCTGATGGCCCTGCTGTAATATTATCCCAAAATAAAGAAACTGGAACAGTCCACCCCACCAATGTTCTTGGCCATGCAGATGTTAGGGAAGCATCATGGCATAGTGGATAGAGCACATGCCTGGAGTCAGAAGGTCGTAGGCTCTAATTTCAACTCTACCTCTTGTCTGCTGTGTGGCTTTGGGTGAGTCACTTCACTTCTCTGTGCCTCATTTACCTCATCTTTAAAATGGGGATTAAGACTGTGAGCCCCATGTGGGACATGGACTATCTGACCCAATGGCTTGTCTCCATCCCAGTGCTTAGTAAAGTACCTGGCACCTAGTAAGCTCTTAACAAACACCACAGTTATTATTATTCTAACATAGAATTAGCCTCTCATATTCTTTACTAGGCCACTTCTTTCCCTTCATCGCTGACATAATTTCCAATATTCATTTGTTGTGCAATTTCCAGGTTGAACCACAAAACACTTGGATGAGATGTCACAGGCAGAGAACAGGCTTTTGAAACGTGCTCAAACAACTTCCAGCTGGGATCAGTCTCGGGTCTCCATTTCTGAATTTTTAATTCCTCTAAATAATTAGCAGCCATGCCACTCAATTATCCCTGATTTTCACATTCCATATAAAGGTCACTAGGTTTTAGAGACTTCCTTAATTTGGCATAAAAAATCGTGTATCCTTCCCAGCTCCTCTTTTATGTGTCCTTGCAAGGGCAGAAAATTAATTTAGTTTTTAACCTTCTGTTGATGGTGAGAGTCCATATACCAACGCTCAGGAAGAAGAAGAAGGTCACAGAGATCAATGGTATTTGAGAAAGTAGTGGGAAGAGGACCTAATGATTGGGAGATGCAGTTTCTTTTTTTTTGAGGACAGATGGAAAACAAAATAGTTCTATTTCATAACCCAGAAATCTCAGAAGTTTAAGAGAACACTTGATGCCATTCTACAAAATCTGAAAGGATATCAGCGTGGATAAGGATATAAATAGAGCAAAAAAGGACTTGTTGCTTAAAAATCCCACAATGTCAGAAATCAAGCATACTAGACTCAAGACATACAAAAGGAACATTTCTTTCCCAAGGTCAGGATAAAAATATGTTTAGCACTTATATGTTGTAGGATATGATAAACATTTTTGTTACCACAGGAAGTGGTAGAGGCAGAAACTATTAATCCGTTCAAGAAGGGTTCAGTTCAATTCAGAGGGTTATAATGAGTCATTAGAGGGAAAAGGTAGGGATGGTAAAAGTCTTGAGAAATCTTAAATGCATACATGGATAATAGACGCTTATGATAGGCTGTTAAGGGAACAAGGTTAAGGATAACTTAGAGTGGTAGGACAAATGGAAGAGAACTATTGTGGCCTAGTGGACAGGGCATGAAACTTGGAGTGAGGAGACTTAGAGTTTTGTCCCAGCACTGCCACTGAACTCTTGTGAGCCTTTGGGCCTCTCTTTAACTCAGCCTAAGGATAATAATAATAGTTGTAATAATAATAATTGCGGTGTTTAAGTGCTTACTTTGTGCCAGGTACTATACTTTAACACTGGGGTGGATAAAAGCAAATCAGGTTGAACACAGTCCCTGTCCTACAAGGGGCTCCCAGCCTCAATCCCCATTATACAGATGAGGTAAAATGAGACACAGAGAAGTGAAGTGACTTACCCAAGGTCACACAGCTGACAAGTAGCAGAGCCAGGATTAGAACCCAAGACCTTCCGACTCCCAGACCTGTGCTCTATTTACTTCTCCAGCCCCTTTAAATGAGGTTCAGAGTCCCACTGCCGTAGACTGTCAGCCTGGTGAAGGACAGGTACTGCGCTCAACCTGATCTTGCCTAACACAGAGCAAAACACATAATCCAGAGCCTTTGTGTGTGTGTGTGTGTGTGTGTGTGTGTGTGTGTTTGTGGTATTTGTGAAGTGCTTACTATGTGTCAGGCACTGTTCTAAGCACTGGGGTAGATAGGAGAGAGTTGGACAGAGTGCATGTCCCAAATGGGGCTCACAGACTTAATCCCCACTTTTCAGTTGAGGTAACTGAGTCCCAGAGAAGTTAAATGACTTGCCCAAGGTCACACAGCAGACATGTGGTGGAGCTGGAATTAGAACTGAGGTCCTCTGATTCCCAGGCCTGTGCATTTTCTTCTAGGCCAAGCTGCTTCTCTAAGCATTTGAAAAATACCATCATTATAATGAAGATGGGCCACCATTACAAAGCTCTTCCAAACCTCCTGTTGTCATTATTGATGTCTAACACTAGGCTGGATGGACAATTGGTTTGACTTAGTTTGTGTTCTAATACATTAAAATATGTGAACTGAAGCCCTTGGTGACTGTTTTGATTGTTGGTGAGATAATTTTTTATCAGTGTGTGAAAGTGGGGCTGATAAAACTGAATTACTTTATTTCCTTCTAGTACAATTTATAATCAGATGGTGGCACTGAAATCAATTTGTCTGTCTGAAATAGGTTTTCCCCAAGGACCAAGTCTCTTGTTTGTGAAACATTTGGAACTTAGAAGCCCCATGACCTATTGGAAAGAGTAAGGGATTGGAAGTCAGAGGAAATGGATTCTAATGCTGGGTTAGTATCTCTGCCATTTTTTGCTGTGTGACTTTGGGCAGTCATTTATCTTGTCTGTACCTCAGTTTCTTCATCTATTAATGGGGATTAAATACATTCTTTCCCTCCTATTTAGGCCATGAGCTCCCTGTGTCTGACCTCTTCATCTTGTTTCTACCTCAGCACATCATATGCTGTTTGGCACATAATATATTCCTTATCATTATTATTATTATCATGACCTAATTCTCCCCAAATATAATCTTCACAGCTGAAATGTCTCAAGTGAGTGGTTTGATCTGTTTTTCCCTGTCCAGTATGTTTCAGTAACTCTAAAATGTTGTGTCAAGAGGAAAGGGAAAACCTTACATGGGGTGGTTAACTTCTCTCTTTCCCAAGGTGAACAATACCCACAATGTCCCTTCCTGTAGTACAGGGTAAAGTGCCCCAAGGTTTTTTTTTTTTTTTTCTGATTTGTAGTGTATAATTTTTTTTTTAAAGAAGAACTAGTAACAGAACCGTGATATTACCTGTAGTGTGCTATTGGAAATAGTCAGGGTCATGTCTGTGCCAGGGAAACGTGAACCAGAAAATAAATTATTCCAAAAGGCTTAACAGTACATTTTCCTGGAAAATGCTATTGAAAGTATTATGTGAAGGGCAAGAATCTGTGCACTTCACTGGACTCTAACCTACTGTAGACTGTAAATCTACCCTTAATATAGATTAAGATTGCCCCTTAATCTACCCAACAGCACGTTAGGTTTCAGGCCTGGATGTCTTCATCCTGATGGACTGCCACTCATCTTAAATCATTTTGAGGTTCTATTTGACCTTTTTCTGAAAGTTCACCTTTCCTTGGTCTTCCCCCAAAAGAGAGGTGGGAGTGGGAAATGAGACAAGCTCTACAGGGAAAAATTTAAAATAAAAAAGAGTCCTAGTGTTGAAAGAGACTTCAACTGGTCAACTACTCCAACCCTCCACTTCCATCAGTTGCAAAAATCTCCCTACTAATCGAGGACATTCTTTTCTTGGGGAGCAACTAAGCTGTATCCAAATAGAGCATCAGAAACGTTCAGCCAGATCTCCCTGATCTGAGAGCTATTCTCTGTGAGAACACTTAGGGAGGACAATGGATTCACCATTTCAAACGTGGAGACTTGTGTGTTATATTGTTAATCCCATGAGTCTATGAGCATAAAATAGTAAAAAAAAATCCCATCACTGTATTGAACAATAATTGATCCAGTAAGTGTTCTGTCCTTGAAGGTTGCTTGCCCACCTGAACCTCCATCCTGATGGTTAGGAATGGGTCATCTGACATCTCTATTAAGGTATCTATTTACTTATTCATTCATTCATTCACTCCCTCATTAATCAATCAATCATATGTACTGAGCACTTTGTGCAGTGTGCTTAGTACAGTTTACAGTATAACAGAGTACAAGGTAACAGAGTTAGTAGACACATTCCTCATCAAAACAAGTTCATAGTCTAGAGGGGGATACAGACAATAATATAAATGCAAATAGTTATGTACATAAGTACTGTGGGACTGAGGGAGGGACGAATAAAAGGTGCAAATCCAAGTGCAAAAGTGATACAGAAGGGAGTGGGAGATTAGGAAATGAGGGCTTAGTTGGGAAAGGGAGGAGGGGGAGATGTGCTTTCAATAAGGCTTTAAAGGTGGGGTGAGCCTGTTGGAAATGAAGAGGGAGGGAATTCCAGGCCGGTTATTGTGCTTGGCAGAACATGGGTGAGCATTTGGAGGCAAGATAGATGAGATTGTGACACAGTGAGGGGGTTGGCATTAGAGGAGCAAAGTGTGTTGTTTGTGTTGGAAATTGGGGAGGTAAAGGAAGAAGTAGCAAGGTAATTGATTGCTTTAAAGCCTATGGCAAGATGTTTCTCTTTCATGTGGAGTTGGATGAACAACTCCTCGAGGTTCTTGCAGACTGGGGAAATAAAGGGTGAATGTTTTTGTAGAAAAATGATCCCAGCAGCAGAGTGAAGTACGAACTGGAGTAGGGAATAGGTAGGGATGTCAGGTAGGAGGCTGAAGCTATAATCCAGGTGGGATTTGATAAATCCATGGATTAACATGGTAGGAGTTTGGATGGAGAGGAAAGGGCAGAATTTAGCGATGTTGTGAAGGTTGAACCTATAGCAGTTGGTGACAGATTGAATATCTGGATTGAAGGAGAGAGATGAGTTGAGGAAAACACCAAGTTTACAGGCTTGTGAGACTGGGAAGATGGTGGTACTGTTAAAAGTAATGGAAATGTCATGGGGTGGACAGGGTTTGGGTGGAAAGATAAGGAGTCCTGTTTTGGACATAGTCAGTTTCTGTTTCAGCCATGTTGAGTTTCATGCATTCATTCACTCACTCATTCATTCATTTACTCTCATTCATTCGTTCACTCCATCCATTCATTCATTAACTCAATCAATAGGATTTGTTGAGTGCCAACTATGCACTATGGTGTGAGGGCTTATTAGGAGTGGTTGATAGCAGGACTCAACTAAAGATGTTGGTGGACTGCCATAGGACTGAACTAAAGGTCTTCAGAAACAAAAAGCCCTGGGAAATGGCTTGAGAGAAAGTAATGGAGAAGAGAAGCAGTGTGGCCCAGTGGAAAGAGCACAGGTCTGGGAGCCAGAGGACTGTGGTTCTAATCCCTGTTTCTAGTCACTTATCTTCCATGTGCCTCAATTTCCTCATTTGTAAAATGAGGATTAAATACCAGTTCTCCCTCCCCCATAGACTGTGAACCCCATGGGGGACGGGGACTGCGTCCAAACTGATTATCTTGTATCTGCTCTAGTGCTTGGTATAGTGCTTGGCATGTTGTAAGCGCTTAACAAATACCACAATTATTATTATTAATATGGTAGGGATGGATGTACTTCCACTTCCTTCCCACCGCTCAGTTAGCTCTGAGCCAAATTGCCAGCCTCCCACATGGCTGGAGACTATTCTATCAGCACAGTAAGCTAAAGGATATGACAGAAGCTGCTGGTATCCCTTCCCAAATATCGGACTCTTTGATGTACCCCCTGAAATCCCTGCATTAATCTGGCTCTGGACTGTAGTAAATCAATCAATCAATCAGTCAATCAATCAATGATATTTATTGAGTATGTACTATTTGCAGAGCACTGTACTAAGCATAAAGGCACAAGGGATTGGGCATGGGCTGTTCTGCTTTGCAACTGGCTATCGGATGGTGACTCTAGAATTACTTTTTGTTTTTGAAAGACGTTCTTTATTGGGACATAAGGATGTAAAAAGAGTTTATCAAGTTTTGGGGCTGAAAAAGATAGGCACAAGCTCTGTTGAATGAGCTATGTGAGAAACAGAAATATCAATTCCTTTTTCACCCACTGTTTTGGCATCTGTGCTCATTTTTTTAAACCAACAGGCTGAGCAATGCCTGTGTAGCTTTGAAGCAAAATGTTTCCACTGGCAAAGTTTGATTTTCTCAGCTCCGCTCAATCAACAAATGTTGTTAACTGGCAAGGCTGTCTCTAGCAAAGCTCATAGTAACTGAAAACCAGCGCTAATGTTTTCCAAACCTAGCCCCTTTAGTAAGTGTTGCTCACAATTTTCCTGCTGGGGTGCTGGCTGAAGGAGTACTTATGCAAGTAATACACAGGAAAAATGCGGGCAGAATGGATTGAGAACTGTGCATATCCTTTGTGTCCTGAGAACACAAAGACTTAAAACTGTACTAGGAAGGAATGACACAGGGAATCAGTGTCGACTTTGTGTCATTAATTCTACTCCCTAAGTATTCATTCATTCATTCATTCATTCAATCAATCATAATTATTGAGTGCTTATTGTGTACAGAGCTTGGGAGAGTAAAATATGACAATAAACAGACATATTCCCTGTCCACAATGTTCATATAGTTTATAAGAGGAGACAGGCATTCATGTAACTAAATAAATTACAGATGTATACCTGAGTGCTGTGGGGCTAGGAGGTAGGGCAAATAAAGGGAGCAAGTCAAGGTGAGTTACAACTCAACCACCCTCACTCCCTTAATACTTTTGTACTTATCTTTATATTTGATTGCTTCCCTGATCTGTAATTTCTTTTAACATCTGTCTTCCCCACAAGACTGTAAGGTCCTCGAGGGCAGGGATTATGTCTACCAACTTTATTGAACTCTCCCAAGTGCTTGGTACAGTTCTCTATACGAAATAAGTCCTCAGTAAGTACCACTGATGGATTGATTGCTTGATGTGCCTTGAAAGGAGAAAGGATGACAGTCATCAATTAAAGTAATCGATCCATGGCATTTATTGAGAATTTACTGAACTAAGTACTTGGGAAAGTACAATAAAACAGAGTTGGTAGACATGACCCTCGTCCACAGGGAGCTTGCAATCTACAGAGAAGCAGCATGGCTCAGTGGAAAGAGCACGGGCTTGGGAGTCAGAGGTCGTGGGTTCTAATTCCAGCTCCATCACTTGTCAGCTGTGTGACTTTGGAGAAGTCACTTAACTTCTCTGTGCCTAGATTACCTTATTTGTAAAACGAGGATTAAGACTGTGAGCCCCACATGGGACAACCTCATTACCTTGCATCTCCCCCAGCACTTAGAACAGTGCTTGGCACATAGTAAGTGCTTAACAAATAACATTATTATTATTATTAATGTTATTATTATTACAGGAAGAAGTGAAGAAGACTTTCTTGATTATCAGTCATTAAATATTACAAGATACATTGAGATGAATTCATTTTATTTTTTGAAGGTGAAGCTATTGAGAGTGAGATGATAATGATAATAATAATGATGATGGCACTTGTTAAGTGCTTACTATGTGTCAAGCACTATTCTAAGCTCTGGGGTAGGTACAAGACAATCAGGTTGGATACAGTCACTGTCCCACATGAGGCTCACAATCTTTCTCCCCATTTTACAGATGAGGTAACTGAAGCCCAGAAAAGTGAAGTGACATTACCAAGATTACACAGGAGACATGTGGCAGAGCTGGGATTAGAACCCAAACTCCCAGACTCATGCTTTATGCAGTAAGGCCAGATACTTCTAGATTGTAAGCCTGTTTTGGGCAGGGATCATCTCTCTTTATTGCTGAATTGTACTTCCCAAGCACTTAGTACAGTGCTCTGCACACAGTAAGCGCTAAAAAATATGATTGAATGAATGAATGAACAATACTTTATTGATCATGGTTTACACACAGGGATAAAGCCATTTTGTGCCAATGGAATTGGCCTATTCAGGGCTGTTTTCTGGCCTGGTTTTTGTTTGGATCTCTGGCCTCAGTTTCCTTGCCTAAGAAATGTCCCTTCCCATTTTCCATTTATAGAAGCATTAGGAGCACAGGAATGGGAATCAGGAGACATGGTTCTAATTCTGGCTCTGTCACTTCCCTGCAGTTTGATCTTGTGGAAGTACCTTGACTAATAATAATAATAATAACAATGGCATTTGTTAAGCGCTTACTATGTGCAAAGCACTGGGGGGATACAAGGTGATCAGGTTGTCCCACGTGGGGCTCACAGTTTTAATTCCCATTTTGCAGATGAGGTAACTGAGGCTCAGAGAAGTTAAGTGACTTGCCCAAGGTCACACAGCAGATGTGGCGGAACCAGGATTCAAACCCATGACTTATGACTCCAAAGCCCTGGCTTTTTCCACTGAGCCACGCTGCCCCACATGTGACTCAGCTTCCTCATTTGTAAAACAGGGATTCAGTATCTTTTCTCCCTCCCTTTTAGTCTATGAGCCCCATGTTGGACAGGGGCTGTGTCTGATAAGAATGTATTTTATCTACCTCAGAACTGTACTTATTGTTATTATTATAAAGTGCCATCGAGTCATTTCCGATTCATGGTGACTGCATGGATACACTTTCTCCAGAACTTCCTGTCCTCTGCCACAATCCGCAATCTTTCTAATGGTTCTTCCGATATCATTATGGTCTTTATCTAGCTGCTGGTCTGCCTCTTCCACGTTTTCCCTGGATTTATTCTAGCATTAGTGTCTTCTCCAGAGAATTCATCCTCCTGATTGTGCTTCTAAAATATGCTAGCCTATGTCGAGTCATTTGGCCTTCCAAAGACCACTTTTGTCTAATTTGCTCCCACATCCATTTGTTTGTCTTTTGGGCAGTGCATGGTATTTGCAAGTACTTAATAAGAACTTAACAGATGTTACTGTTGTTATTATTAGTAGTAGTAGTCGTAGTAGTGTCATTATTATCCAGACCTTCCCCAAGCATTTGCTAGAGGGTAGGAAATCCTCTCCTGTTAGCAGTTGTTGGGTAAATAGTCATGTCTGGTGCAGCGTCTCCCAAGGGTTCCTGGAAATGTCTCATTGCTTGAGACTGTGCTTTACTAGGTCTTTATATCATATTATATGACTATGTTTTAAATATTGGGAAACATTAAATTGATCAATCCCATAAAAGCCTCAATTAACTACATGCTTCCAAGGAAAATGAAACAGAGGGATCTATTTCAGAATGATACAGGTTCATTTCCCATCTATCAGTTTCTGCTGGGCAGGCCTCATCAACGGACGAAGGGGGCCATGAGTGGGGCTAGCCCAAGGCAATTAAGTGGTCCTAGCCCTAACTGAATTTCTCACAATTACTTATTCATATAAATGATACTGAGGATGATGATTTGATAAGCAAGCAATCAATGGTATTTAATGAGTGCCTGTTGTGTGTTGAGCATGGTACTAAAGACAGGAAAATGAGTAGATATGATTCCTGCCCTGAGGATTTTATAATCTAGCACAGGAGATAGAAAGCAAAATAAATTACAGATTGGAGGAAGAAGTAACAGGGAATATGATAATAATAATAATGATGGGATTTGTTAAGCACTTACTATGTGCAAAGCACTTTTCTAAGTTAGTACTCATGAATTAGGAATGGGGGAAAGAAAGATATATATGTAAGAGCTACAGGAGGCTAAGTGTATTTAAGTGCTTAAGTGGTGCAAAAGTACTGAAGGGGTGCTTGGGGAGATAAACTGGAGAGATTAGAAATTAATCAGGAAAGGCCTCCTGGAAAAGAGGTGATTTCAGAAGGGCAAGAAAAAAAGCCAGAGGTATCTTGATCTTCATAGAGGCCATGAGGAAGCATATGGGAATTGTCATTTGGCACAGCAATCATTCTGACGATTGAAAATATACTAAGGAACTGTCCAGATGGAAATGAAAACATGAACAATAAGCACATGAAAGAATTAAGGACAGATCATCAGAGAGATCCTATTTTTTTTCTCAACAGGATTACAAACCTAATGGATGAAGGAATGGTTGTAAATGTCACATATGTGACCTTTAGGAAGTGCATCCCATGACACTTCATGTGCAAAAATTAATTTGAATGCGTTTAGGTCAAAACAATGTTCTATGCTTTGAACAGGAAGCTGCTGAAGTGGAGAAAAGAACCTAAGGGCAGTTAATAAATTGTTCATCCTGATGAAATGTCAATGAATCCAGCTGGAGAAGGAAGGTTGCCAAGTTTAGAGTTGTCAAGTGTTTTAAAACATGTATCTCAGCTCTCTCGTCCACGTGCTTTATTAAGCAAATTGTAAGCACCAAGTAAACTGTGAGTTCCCAGGGGGCAGGCCTTGTGACTACAAACTCTATTGTACTTTCCTAAGCACTTAATAAGGTGCTCTGCACACCATAAGTGCTCAGTAAATACCATTGGTTGATTGTTTAATTAAATATCACCATTATTAAATAAGACCATAAGCAACTGCATGATTGAATCAAACCAATGATCCATCCAGCCCAGGATTCTATCTCCAAGGGTAACCTCAGGCTGTTTGGAAGAACCTTAGGTGGTAACTTCTTGGACCTGAATCTTAATATTTAGAGATGGACCACTTAATATCCCAGACCTTACCCTCTTGATCCCTAAACCTCCCTCAGTAACCCTTTATGCACCACACATCCCTACATCTATCCAAACTTTTATTGAATTGGCTGATATTTCTGACTGTACAATTTCCTAAGGGAATAGATTTGGTATGTCAATTAATCAATCATATTTCTTGAGCACTCATTGGGTGCAGAGGACTGTACTAATTGCTTAGGAGAGTACAAATACAATAGAGTTAATAGGTACAATTCCTGCCCACAAGGAGCTGACAGACTCGAGGAGACGGAAATTAAAATGAATACAGATGAGGGAAATGGCAGAGAATAAGGATATGAACATAAGAGCCGTGGGGCTGGGGATGGGATGAATATCAAGTGTTCAAGAGTTACAGATTCAAGTGCATAGGGAACACAGAGGAGGTAAATGAGGGCTTAGTCAGGGAAGGCTTCTTGGAGGAGATGTGATTTTAGGTTGGTTTTGAAGGTAAGGAGAGTGATGGACTGTCAGATATAAAGGGGAAGGGAGCTCCAGGCCAGAGGGAGGATGTGGGCAAGGGGTCAGTTGGTGTTAACAGGAACAAAGTAAATGCCTCTCCTGTGTCTGCTGTGTCTTCTGATTGCCTCAGAAAACTGTCCAATTGTCAGATGCTCCTTGGACAGTCAGAATTCATGTTCCTAGTTGAGTCTATTCACCCAACACCCTGTCTTCCTAAACTTTGGGTAATACACTGTATCCCTGTCAGGAACATAATAGACCGGTGGAGAAAAAGGGCTAGGAAGGGAGAACTCAGAAGTAGTGTGCGTCAAGTATATATGCTTCTGTCCTTGCCCTTGGATAGGCTGAAAGGCAGGTAGGTGGCTCCTGGCCCAGAGGCCACTTACCTTCCCTGGGATCTCACGTTTCCTCTGGCCTTCAGGCCATCTCTACTTGAATGGCCTGACAACACCGCAAACTTAATTTTCCAAAATTGAACTCCTTCTCTTCCCACGCAAACCCTGTGTTTCCCCTGTCTTTCTCATCACTGCAGGTAACCCCTCATCCTCCACTCATCTCTCTCATTCAACCCACATGTTCAGTATGTCACCAAATCCTATTGGTTCAGCCTTCATGACATTACTAAAATCCACCCTTTCCTCTTAATCCAAACTGCTACTATGCTGACCCCAAACTCTTTTTCTATCCCACCATGACTATTGACTCAGCTGTCTCGCAGACCTCTCTGCCTCCTGTCTCTCCTCACGCCAGTCCATACTTCACTCTGCGGCCTGCATCGTTTTTCTAAAAAAAAATGTTCAGTCCATGTCTCCCCACTCCTCAAAAACCTCCAGTGGTTGCTCTTCCACCTCCTCATCAATCAGTCAATCAATCACATTTATTGAGCACTTATTGTGTGCTGAACACTGTACTAAGCAACTGGGAGGGTACAATATAACAGAGTTGGTAGATACGTTCCCTGCTCAAATCAAACAGGAACTCCTTAACCACTGGCTTTAGGCTGACTGAAGACTTCAGAATGTAAACTTGTTGTGGGGAGGGAAGAGGTCATGGGTTCTAATCCCGGCTCTGCCACTTGTCGGTTGTGTGACTTTGGGTAGGTCACTTAACTTCTCTGTGCTTCAGTTACCTCATCTGTAAAATGGGGATTAAGACACTGAGCCTCAAGTGGGACAGCCTGATAACCTTGTGTCTATTCCAGCACTTAGAACAGTGCTTGGCACATAGTAAGCGCTTAACAAATACCATTATTATTATTATTATTACCAATTCTGTTGTATTGTATTCTCCCAATTGCTTAGTACAGTGTTCTGCATACAGTAAGCATTCAAAAAATACAACTGATTGATTAATTGATTCAAAAGACTCAGTCAGCTCAACCCCTCCGACCTTACCTCAATGATTTCCTTCTACAGCTCAGCCTACATACCTTGCTCCTCAAATGCCAACCTACTCACTGTACCTCCATCTCATCTACCTTACTGTGACGCCTTGCCCACATCCTCCCTCTGGCCAGGAATTCCTTCCCCCTTCCTATATGACAGACCACAACACTAACCATCTTCAAAGCCTTATTAAAACCACCTTTCTTCCAAGGTGTCTTTTCCTACTAAGCCCTCATTTCCCCTATTCCCTCTACCTTTGCTTCACTTATACACTTAGATCCTTATCTTTTAAGCACTTGATATTCACCGCATGCTTAGCCTCATAACACTTATAAATTTATCCATAATTTGTTTTAATGTCTATCTCCCCCTGCAGACTGTAAGCTCCTGGTGGGCAGGTAGCCTGTCTAACTCTGTTTGTAGTCTCCCAAGCATCTCTAGTATAGTGCTCTACATACACTAAGTGCTCAATATGTACCACTGATTGATTGATTTAGGGAGAGAGGTTTGTTTGGCTTCATGCCTGTCTGGACCCCAAATTGGTCTTTATATGGAAAATATCCATTTCAGTATCAATTTCAAAGATCATTTGGCCTTGATTAGACGCAGCCACCATCATAACAACAAATTACCATTCTGGGCTGAGATGGGCAATTGGCACATTTAAGAAATTATGAATTATTGAAAAGTGCCCAAGGCTAAATTGGCAGAGTGTTTGTTAAGTGAGCAATCAAGGACTTTGTCACGCAAAATCACTTACAGCAAAAATTGAAAAAAGAGAAAGAATTATTTTCAGAAGTGAAATTGAAGGGATTAGTTCTGTTGCACATTGCTGGTTTGTTTTTGTTTTTTTTTAAAGCCTACACATACACAGAACTGCAGCAGACCAATTTGAGTGCAGGGATAGTAATAATAATTATGGTATTTGTTAAGTGCTTACTACGTGCCAGGCACTGTACTAAGCCCTGGGGAAAATACGAGCAAATTGGTTCGGACACAGTCTCTGTCCCACATGGGGCTTACAGTATCCATCCCCATTTTTCAGATGAGGTAACTGAGGCTCAGAGAAATGAATGACTTGCCCAAGGTCACACAGAAAACAAGTGGTGGAGCTGGGATTAGAACCCATGACCTTCTGAATCCCAGGCCCATGCTCTAGCCATTATGCCATGCTGCTTCATTTGCTGGGATTATGTCTCCCAACTGCATTTCACTCTTCTAAACTTAGTGCAGTGTTCTTTATAATGTTGGCAATCAATGAATCCCATTGATTGATTGATTTGATCAAAATTTGGCCATTTGCATCTGTTATGGGCAAGGCCTCTGTACTGGGCTTTATTTTCCCCTTGAAAAAGGGCTATTCATTTATTTTAAAAATAAACTTTAAAATAACTGAAAATTTTTAATGTGTTCTATAACCTGATATGGTGATATTTTATGAATAACTGAAGTGGAGAATTGAGAAGTTATCCAATGAATTTGATTCTTGTGAGGAATCAGTGAAGAAATATCAGACAAAAACACTGGTCTCTGAATCCTGGGACGGCATTTTGGCTTCCTCTCTAGACTCTAAACTCATTGTGAATAGGGAAAGTAACTACCAACTCTGTTATATTGTACTCTCCCAAGTTCCTATAGTACAGTGCTCTGCACACATTAAGCACTCAATAAATACAAATTATTGACTGACTGATTGGCATAGATGATAAAGGGAGGCTATTTAATTTTTGTTTAATAGACTAAAAGGAAAAAATGGTTGCATAGCATCAAGCAGCTTTTGAAATTACCCACAGGGTACATAACCTGGTACTGGATTAGTACTAGTATGCATTGAAAGTACAATATTTCTGCAACAGTAGAATAATTAATCAAACAATTATCCAATCACTCTTATTTACTGAGAGCAGTAAAGTGCAGAAGTTCTTGAGAGAGTTAGAGTTGGTAGATATAATAATAATAATAATCATGGTACTTGTTAAGTGTTTACTATGTGCCAAGCTCTGTTCTAAGCACTGGGGTAGATACAAATCAGTCAGGTTGAATGTCGTCCTTGTCCCACACGGGGCTCACACTATTAATCTCCATTTTACTGAGGAGGCAACTGAGGCACAAAGAAATTAAGTGACTTGCCCAAGGTCACACAGTAGACATGTAGTGGAACAGGTATTAGAATCCAGGTATTTCCAATTTTCTGACCCAGGTTCAGTGCAGATCATTGTGGGCAGGGAAAATGTGTGTTTATTGTCGTATTGTACTCTCCCAAGCACTTAGTAAAGTGCTCTGCATGCTCCTCCTCCCCTCCCCATTGCCCTGACTCCCTTTCTCTGCTCTACCTCCTCCCTGCCTCACAACACTTGTGCTTATATGTACATATTTATTATTCTATTTATTTTATTAATGATGTGTGTATAGCTATAATTCTATTTATATTGATATCTGTTTGCTTGTTTTGATCAATCAATCAATCAATCATATTTATTGAGCACTTACTGTGTGCAGAGCACTGTATTAAGCTCTTGGGAAGTACAAGTTGCCAACATAAAGAGACAGTCCCTACCCAACAGTGGGCTCACAGTCTAGAAGGGGGAGACAGAGAACAAAACCAAACATATTAACAAAGTAAAATAATTAGAATAGATATGTACAAGTAAAATAAATAAATAGAGTAATAAATATGTACAAACATATATACATATATACAGGTGCTGTCGGGAAGGGATGTCTGATGTCTGTCTCCCCGCTTCTAGACGATGATCCCGTTGTTGGGTAGGGATTGTCTTTATTTGTTTCTGAATTGAACCTTCCAAGCACTTAGTAAAGTGCTCTGCACACAGTAAGTGCTCAATAAATACGATTGAATGAATGAATAATAAATATGATCTAATGAACAAATTCTATGTTTCAAGTTCAGCATAGTGGGAGATTTCAGTCTTTCTGTTGTGCTTATTTACATATATTCAGATACTTGTAACTATTATGTACTCATAAATTATGTCTAGCATCTTTCCCATTAGATTTTCAGCTCCTCAAGGTCAGAGTCATGTATTTTCCATCTTCTGGGTATTCCTCAAGTGGCCGGTACTGTGCTCAGCAGATAGAAGGGCTTAATACACAGTGATCCTTTCCAGGATTTACTTCAGTTTAAACTCATTTTACCCTATTATCATTTCTCTCTGCCAGGAAACCTTCTGTGACTAAGCTTGCATCAATTTTTTTTAAAAAATAATTGAATTATGATATCTGTTAAGTGTTTACTATGTGCCAAGCACTATTCTAACTGCTGGGGTAAATACAAGATAATTAGGTACACACACACACGCACATCCTAAGGTATGAAAGTAATTAATTAATTTTCAGCATGTCATAGAGCAAGGAGATGGATTGGAAGAGGGCATTTGGCACATCCACTATTCAAGGATAGAGAAAAATGTTACCCTGGAAATTATAGCTCAGCCAGTCAATAAATGTCAGTGACATTTACTAAGCACTTGTTCTGTGTGTCCAGGACACTGCAATGAGAGCTTGGGAGAGAACAGTAAAATAGAGTTGGGAAGCAAACTCCCTGCCATGAAGAGTTTGTGATTTAGAGTGGGAGACAGACATTAAAATAAATAAATGAATTAAGGGTATGTACATATGTCCAAGACTGAACTCCTTATCTTCCCTCCCAAACCCTGCTCTCTCCCTGATTTTACCATCACTGTTGACGGCACTACCATCCTTCCCATCTCACAAGCCTGCAACCTCGACTCCGCTCTCTCGTTCACCCCTCACATCCAATCCGTCACCAAAAGCTGCTGGTCTCACCTCCGCAACATCACCAAGATCCGCCCTTTCCTCTCCATCCAAACCGCTACCCTGTTCGTTCAATCTCTCATCCTATCCTGCCTGGATTACTGCATCAGCCTCCTCTCTGATCTCCCATCCTCCTGTCTCTCCCCACTTCAATCTATATTTCTCACGGCTGCCTGGATTGTCTTTGTGCAGAAACTTTCTGGGCATGTTACTCCCCTCCTCAAAAATCTCCAGTGGCTACCAGTCAACCTACGCATCAGACAAAAACTCCTCACTCTCGGCTTCAAGGCTCTCCATCACTTCGCCCCCTCCTACTTCACCTCCCTTCTTTCCTTCTACAGCCCACCCTGCACCCTCCGCTCCTCTGCCGCTAGCCTCCTCACTGTGCCTCGTTCTCACCTGTCCCGCCGTCAACCCCTGGCCCACGTCCTCCAGCTGGCCTGGAATGCCCTCCATCTGCACATCCGCCAAGATAGCTCTCTTCCTCCCTTCAAAGCCCTACTGAGTGCTCACCTCCTCCTGGAGGCCTTCCCAGACTGAACCCCCCATTCCTCTCCCCCCCATCCCCCCGCCCTACCTCCTTCCCCTCCCCACATCACCTGTATATATGTTTGTACAGATTTATTACTCTACTTTACTTGTACATATTTACTATTCTATTTGTTTTATTTTGTCAATATATTTTGTTGCCTGTCTCCCCCTTCTAGACTGTGAGCCCACTGTTGGGTAGGGACCGTCTCTATATGTTGCCAACTTGTACTTCCCAAGTGCTTAATACAGTGCTCTGCACACAGTAAGTGCTCAATAAATATGATTGAATGAATGAATGAATATTAGAATGGACATGGAGAAACAAGTGAGAGTCTTTAGAAGAGGGATAAAATTGCCCCAGGCAGGAGAAAGTCAATTCCTGAAGAGCAGTAAAAGGATTAGAGATGTTTTTCCTGGAAGAGAAGGCTCACTGATGCTTCAGTCTACATATAACCTTTAATGTACTTGAAGACTAAATATATGTCATAATTACTTGCATACTTGACTTCATCACATAATTGCCCCACCCCAATTTTTGAGGAGAAAATAAAATATTTTTTTGTGTACTGTATAATAGTTGAGTGGCAGTCTTGCATGCTTGTGTAGAGGAGGAACAGAAGGGGGAGTAAGAGACAAAGCAGCTGAAGGGAGTTAATTTATTGGGCCTCACATGGGTCAGGGAAAAAAGGGCAGAAGCATGGGAGCCCGTTGTTGGGTAGGGACCGTCTCTATATGTTGACAACTTGTACTTCCCAAGCGCTTAGTACAGTGCTATGCACACAGTAAGCTCTCAGTAAATATGATTGAATGAATGAATGAGTACATTTCAACCAAATAAGTCAGGGAGTTAATTTATTAAGTGCCTATTGCATACATCACTTGAGAGACTGCAGTAGAGGTAAGAGATGCAATCTTGTGTGCTCTCTTGCCTTTCTCTTCCTTTTTCCTCATTTTCTCCTCTTTTATTCTTCTCTTTTTTCCCCTTATCCCCTTGTCACTAGACTAAATGATTTTATGACCACTAAATAGCCCCACCCCATCTTCATATTATCAAAATTAAACAAAATGGGGGAGTCACACTATTAAATGCAGTATCTAAAAATCACATTATTCTATCAGTAGACTATTATCTACTGTTGGTATCATTGCCTTGCAGTTTAATCTTGAGTAAGGCTAGTAGTTGTCACTGAAAGTGCTGTAGAGATTGAGTGTGTTTTGTCTAGTAGGTTCAGAACTCACTGTCATAAAGCAGATAAGCAGCAACTTTTCATGTCCCACTGTATATGCACTGTTGGTCTGCTGAAATCCCTATTGACCTTTTTAAGCCTGTTTTCTATAATATTTTCTATGCCTGCATCATTGGATAGTGTACGGCCTAGGTAGCAGAGTTCATTCATTCATTCAGTTGTACTTATTGAGTGCTTGCTGTGTGCAGAGCACAGTACTAAGCACTTGGAAAGTACAATTCAGCAACAGATAGAGACAATCCCTATCCAACAATGGACTCCCAGTCTAGAAGGGGGGAGACAGACAACAAAACAAGTAGACAGGCGTCATCAGCTTTCAGTTCGGTTATGCTGATGAAAATTTGGGGTTGTGTGTAGGATCTCCCAAGTGTGAGCTGGTATATAACTTCTGTTTTATCTGTCCCTATGGCCAGTTCGTAGTGCTGTCCTGAATCTGCAAAGGAAATCTCGGTCATTACCATGTCTTTTTGTGTATGGGTCTTCAGAGCACGATCATCTATGTGATGGAATTCCTGAAGAATTTTTGAACACGTTTATAGCTTGTTGAGCTGGAAGTTTTGCCCAGCAGATATAAAGCATACCTTGACTCCATCATCTATATTACTCATTGATGAGGCTTATGTAAGAGTTGTACAGGAAGGATGTTCACTATTTTTCCTTTTCCCCAATCAATCATTCAGTGGTATTTATTAAACACTTTTCGCATGCATGCTAAGTGCTTGCTAGGGTACAATAGACTTGGTAACTATGATCCCTGCACTTGAGGAGCTTAAAATATAATAATAATTGTGGTATTTCATAAGATTAGCTCTGTGGCTAGCACTGTAGTAAATACAAGGTGATGAGGTTAGACATAGCCCCTGCCACACAAGAGGCTAACAGTTTAAGCCAGGAGGGAGAGCAGGTATGCAATCCTCATTTTAAAGATGAAGAAACTGAGGCATAGAGAAGGTAAGTGACTTGTCCAAGGTCACAAATCAGGCAAGTAGAGGAGCCAGGAATAGAACTCAGGCCCTCTAACTCCCAGGCCCATGTCTTTTCCACTAAGACCTGTTACTTCTAGTGGATAAAAAATTGGGTAAGAAAATGAGAGCCTAAATCACTGCAGGAGAGATGTAAGTTAGCTGCAAGGAAAATACTTCTTATTAACTAGATTAAACATTGAAATTGGCTACTTAGGGAAGTTATAGGGTCTCAATATCTGAGACTCTTTAAGACAAGTATAAAGAAAAATCAGTCCTGGATGAATTAGCCATGAAGGTGCCTGTCAGGGCCTCCCAGGTCTAATATTCTGAATCCATGCTTCTATAGTTAGGCTTTTTACAAGACTAAACTATCAAGACCAAAAAGAGATTAAATGCATTCACTTTCCCATGCATACAAATGGCAGCAACAATTTAGTTCTCATGACACTTCATCAAGCTGTGTCAAAATGGCAGCTGTCTATTTGGTTATTGATTATTCTTTTCTCTTATTCTTTAATGAGCTTGATTTTCTCTTATTTTGAAGGGCCTGTAGGGTCAGATATATTGGATCATCAACTAGATTTGCATGTGTTTAGGGCACCTTTGCCCCTTTCTATCCCCCCTCCCTGAATTTGCATACCTTCTAAAATGGAAGAATTGAACTTACTGGCTTGGGTGAATTAGCTCATTTGTATGTAAATGTGATTGGAAATATTGAGAGATGGTATACTACCACTGCATTTTGTCTCTGTGGTGAAAATTCTGTCCATAATGTACTCTACCTCTTCTTGCATAACAACGTAAACTTATGGACTTTGTTACTTCAGGAAATGCTTCATGGAAAAAACACTTGATGCTATGAAGAGTATGATTAAATTCCAGATTGAGTGGTCCACAATATGTTTTTAGAGGGAAAGTTAGGGATGCAGAGGGGGAAATTTAGGGCTGTTACATGACTCATTACTAAATATTGGGTTAATGTCGAAGTAGGCAACCAGTAGGCAATTCCTCCAAGCATCCTGTTACCAGTGTCAGAGACAGAATAGAAGACTTATGTTCTTATTTGGAATAAGGTTATGTAGACCTGTAATATCGAACATGTCTATATGTCACATCATATGTCCAGCAGGAACTTGTAAAGCAGGAGCAAGATGAGTTCAGATCAGTGAATTCTTGGATTGGTTCTTCACAAAAGGAGCCAAAAGACAGATTCACATGTTGATATGGTAATGATCAATCCAGTCATAGCTCTCTGCAACCAACTGTCCTGCTCAGTTCATCACATTTAGACTGTGAGCTCACCTTTTAGACTGTGAGCCCACTGTTGGGTAGGGACTGTCTCTATATGTTGCCAACTTGTACTTCCCAAGTGCTTAGTACAGTGCTCTGCACACAGTAAGCGCTCAATAAATATGATTAATTGATTGATCACATCAAACCTTGCTTGGGAAAATGGAAATTAGCCTCCTGGTCCCAGATATTTCATATTATCCTTTATCATGATAATGTGAGTCCCACATGGGGCTCACACTCTAAGAGGAAGGGAAAATTATTTCTGTAGTATTGTACTTTCCCAAGTACTCAGTATTGGTGCTCTGCACATAAAAAGAGCTCAATTAATACCACTGATTGACTGACTGATTAATCATTCATTCTCCCTCCCATCCCCACAGTGCATATGTATACATCTGTTATTCATTTATTCCTTTATATTGTCTGTCTACCCCTCTAGACTGTGAGCTAGTTGTGGTCAGAAATGTTTCTGCTTGTTGTTATATTGTTCTCTTCCAAGTGCTTAGTACAGTGCTTTGCATACAGTAAGCTGTCAATAAATATGATTGAATGAATGAATGAATGAACTTGGTTCTAAAAAATGGATGGAGATAGCCCATCTAGATCATCCAGTCTAGAAATACTCATCATCTTATTGTTATTAATAACCATCATCATCATGATCATGGTATTTGTTAATTACTGGTATTTGATATATGTCAGGTACTGTTCTTGTGCTGGTGTAGATATGAGGTTGTCAGGTTAGAGACAGTCCCTTCCCAATAATAATAATAATAATAATAATAATGGTATTTGTTAAGTGCTTATTATGTGCAAAGCACTGTTCTAAGCCCTGGGGGGGATACAAGGTGATCAGGTTGTCCCACGTGGGGCTCACAGTCTTAATCCCCATTTTACAGATGAGGTAACTGAGGCACAGAGAAGTTAAATGGCTTGCCCAAAGTCACACAGCTGACAAGTGGCAGAGTTGGTTTTCAAACCCATGACCTCTGACTCTCAAGACTGTGCTCTTTCCACTGAGCCATGCTGCCCCATACAGGGCTCATAGTATAGGTAGAAGGGAGTAGGATTTAATCCATATTTTACAGATGAGAAAACTGAAGCACAGAAGTTGTTAAGTGATTTGCCCAAGGTCAAACAGCAGACTAATGGCCGACTGGGATTAGAAACCAGGTCCTCTTACTCCCAGTACCATGCTCTTTTCACTGGGCCATGCTGCTTTCTTTGGAATGGCATTTCATAGGGGCACTGTGGAGTATTACCATTAATAAGGGTTGTATTTCCATTAGGAGAGATACTAGGCGGCAGTCATCTTTTTTTCTTGTTTCTAAATTGATACAAGAAGCTGTAAGGAAGGAATACATATGCCTTTTTTCTTTTTTCATGTTAATTTTGACCTTGCTCTCCAATCCCCCATAACTGGTAACAAATTGAACGTTCCATATTGTTTTTATTGTAGGTGGCATAAAACAAGGAAATTGTCAGTAGGATGGAGGAAGAGAAGGAAATTCAGCCAGACTATACACGGCAAGACTGATGATTAGGATGTCACACAGAAATGGATATTAACTCTGACAGGTCATCAGTAATTACCAAGAAGCGATGAGGTCCAGGTAAGCCTTGTACCCAGAGGATTTGTTTCTAAAATACTTTGATTATAATAATTATAATTATGATATTTGTTAACTCACTTTGTGGCAAATCCAGGGGTAGATTTGGATTGTAAAAATCAGACAGAACCTCTGCCCCCACATGGGACTCACATTCTAAGAGGAAGGGAGAATTAGGTCCGTGGTATTATACTCTCCCAAGAACTCAGGACAGTACTCTGCACATAGGAAAGCTCAATAAATATAAATGATTGATTGATTCATCCTCATTTTACAGATAAGAAAACTTAAGCACAGAGAAGTTAAGAGATTTGTTCACAGTCACAAAGCAGGCAAGTGGCAGAGCAAACAGTGCCCAGTGCTTAGAACAGTGCTTTGCAGTGCTTAATAAATGCCATTATTATTATTATTATTAGAACCCAAGTCTTCTGACTTCCAGTCCTGGGCTTTATCCACTGGGCCACAAGATTCTAAAAAATGGATGGAGATAGCCCATCTAGATCATCCAGTCTAGAAATGCTCATCTTATTCTCTGGAGCATATTTTTTCCTCCCTGAAGCTCGGCCTTGGATTTTGTTGGATCCAAGAATAACAATGCCTCTCTGAGTGTTAATTGACATTTTAGGAAACTGGAAAACTTTTGGGGTCCTGAAAGACACGAGTGAACTTCTAATAAGGGCTAATGTTCTCTGAGGACACTATTAAGGCACTGGGAGATTCTAGTCCAATAATTGCAATTGTAGCTATTATCACTTCTTACACATTTCCTCCATAAGCAAATGGCATGGTCTAAAGAAAGCTAGCACTTTTCAAAATCATATATACTATATATATATAGATAGATAGATAGATTCTGAAAATTTTCAATGTAGCTTTTCTCTGAAGTGCTGTGGTCTTGATTATGCTATGTACTTAATCACCTTTAGAAAAGCCTTTATTATTTCAGTTACAATTAGAAATTGTAGAGAATGGAAATGTAGTCTAAGTCCATATAGATTTCCAGTAGTGTTAATCAATATTATATCAGTTTTAGTTAATTTGATGGAAAGAAGTGAGTAATGAAATCAAAATACAAGTGAAAATCATTTGAGTTGGTGTCTTTACTATACATTTGAAACTCTCACCAGTATAGCTCCCAATTGTTTTATGAAGTCTTTTGCGGTAGTTCCAGGGAACATTTTCTAGATCCTAATTCAATTCTCCTCAGGCCAGCTTACTGTGGAGAGTGAAAACTGGGAGGAGGTGATTGTACTGCAAAATTTGACTAAAGCTAAGTGGGAGTCATGGATAATTAGGCAAGCGCAAAGTGGGAAGCAGGAATATAGAATTAGGTGTTCAATCAATTTATTTCATATAGTTACAACAATAAAAATCATCTAGTTGTACTTTAGTTATAAAATAGAGGGAGGTGAATGGGTCTGCCTGCTCCTTTCTCTGAAACTTGTTCTCCTTGGTCTTTTCAAAAGTACTCCATTGTCTTGGAGAGGATGGAAGAATTGGCTTTAATCTTATTCTTGTTGTCTTTAACGCTATTCATCAGTATTATTGGTGTTGGTGGTGGCAGTAATGGTGGTGACTGAGGTGGTGATGTTTCCAGTAACCTGCATTTACCTTTTTTTTTTTTTTGCTTACATAGTGCTTTCAGACCTGCTATCTGATTTTTTTCCTCACACGATTCCTGGGAAATGGGGAAGCTTACAAAATATGTTCATCATTTCACAGATAGGTAAAGTGAGGCCGGGAAACTGGCCATTCCCAAATGGTCTCCCTGATTTTGCTACATTGCAGACTAATTGTCCAAGTGATTTCAGAAGTGGGCCTTTTAAAAAATATTCTTACGAGTCAGAATTACCTTGAAAACATTGTTTTTTTGAAAAAAAAATAATTTATCATTTCTGAATTCTCTTAAAATCTACTCTCTCCAATCAATCTATGGTACTTAGTGAGTGCTTACCGCATGCAGGGCACTATACTAAGCACTTGGAAGAGTTCAAAATGATGCAGTTGATAGACCTGATCTCTGCCCACAGGATCTAACAATGTAGTAAGTCCCATCTCTCTCATCTTTCTAGCTACTCTATTCTATGATCTCTGTGCCAGAGATCACAAAGTGCAGAGTATAATGCTTTATGCTCAGTAGACAAATGAATGGTACCTGAAAACTGTGTCAATAAATACTATCAATAGTTTGATGTATTAGTTTGCGATCACCTGCAGTTTGGCTACAATGACCTAGCTTTGCAATGAACTCTCTGGGTAAGGACCAGACTACAGAGGCATAAAGTCAGGGCATGCATGTCATATCAACTAGAAATCTAACAATATGGCAGTAGCACTATGTAATGAATTACCTATTTTGTAATATTCTATATCCCTTAAGTTTATTTAGGTGAAGATAGGGCAAATACATCATCTAACCGCTATATAAGCTCAGATTGCCTCAACATGCGTTTCTAACACTTTCTTGTTTTTTGCATGAAAATCCATATCATAGATACAAAACTCAAGCCATACTGGGTTAAAAAATGTTAATACTTGTCTAGAAATGATGTAGGTAGTCAGGGTACATGCATTTTGAATGCTGTGTGCATCTACTGATGGTGTGAGGTTGGTGAGGGTGGCCATGGGGACACTGGTTGGACCATATAGAAGATTAGAGACTATACCAGTATCATTTTCCCAACCATAAAAAAAAATTATGGGTGCTGTAGGTACTAATAGGTGCCCTCTTTTCTTACCCTAAGGTGGCATAGGGAAAGAGGGAATCCCCTACTAGAAGCTTGATCTGCCTTTTTGTGGGGCCATGACATGGCAAGAGCTTGCTCTTCCTGAATCCCAAACTTCAAAATCTACTGCGCTCCTCTGCTGTGTTACATGTGGCCCCTCAGAAAGTTCTTTATTAGAGCATCAATATAAATACATTTTTCTCTGGATGTTCCTTTTCAAAGAGCGGAACATGGGAAGAGAGATTTTGTAAACCTAAATCCATATCCACAGTAGCATTTCAATGAGTGTTTCAGATGCATTATTGAATTCATTTTTACTTCTATTGAGACTCTGAGGCAGGTTTGTCACCCTTTTGCAGCAGTTCAAAGTTTTACTGGGAAAACAGAGGAAACAAGCCATCTCTCCAAACAAATTTGTCCTGTTTCTCCACAGGTAACTCTGATCTTTTAACTCCATTCAATTTCCTGAAGTCATCGTGGCTCAGTGGAAAGAGCACGGGCTTTGGAGTCAGAGGTCACGGGTTCAAATCCTGGCTTCTCCAGTTGTCAGCTGTGTGCCTTTGGGCAAGTTACTTAGCTTCTCTGGGCCTGTTACCTCATCTGTAAAATGGGGATGAAGACTGTGAGCCCCCTGTGGGACAACCTGATCACCTTGTAACCTCCCCAGCACTTAGAACAGTGCTTTGCACATAGTAAGTGCTTAATAAATGTCATTATTATTAGTAGTAGTAGTATTATCATGCCCCATTTGGTCTCCCTATCTAACCTATAATCTCTTGACACCCAAATTGACATCCTCAGCACCACCTTTGTCACTGAACTCAACTCCCTCTCTCCCCTATCCTTCTGCCATCTTGTACCACTAACTCACAGCCCTGGATCACCTCCACAGTATACTTGCTCTGTTGGTGTACTCAAGCCACAAAGTGCTGTTGGTAGAAATCCAGACACCAGACTGACCTTATCTACTAAATTAATCCTCACCTTCTTTAACTCTGTCCTCTCCCCTGCCTGACAGTGTTATTTCTCCATTCTTACTGAATCCCGAACCCATGGCCCACATCGGCTGTTTCAAACCTTTAACTTTTTTTTTTAATTGCATTTGTTAAGTGCTTACTATGTGACTGGTACTTTACTAAGCACAAAGTTAATCAGGTTGGTCAAGGTCCATAGCCCAGATGAGGCTCTGTCTTAATCTCCATTTTACAGATGAGGTAACTGAGTCACAGAAAAGTTAAGAGACTTGCCCAAGGTCATACAACAGACAGGCATCAGAGCCGGGATTAGAACCGAGGTCCTTCTGACTCCCAGGCCCTCCATCTACCCACTTTAATTTGTTCAATTTTATTTATTGAGCACTCACTGTTTACAAAGCACTGTACTAAGCACTTGGGAGAGTATAAATATGACGATAAACTGACACATTCCCTGCCCACATTGAGCTTCCAGTTTGTGCATGGGGAGACAGAAATCAATGCACATCAATAAATTGCAGATATATACATAAGTGTTGTGAGGGTGTGAGGGGATAAGAACAAAGGGAGCAAGTCAGGGTGATGCAGAAGGGAGTGGGGGAAGAGGAAATGGGGGTGCTTAGACTGGGAAGGGCTCTTGGAGGATATGGGCCTTCAAGTGAGGATTTGAAGAAGGGGAGAGGAATTGTCTGACAGATTTGAGAAGGGAGGACTTTTCAGGTTAAAGGTAGGACATGGGCTGGGGTTGATGGTAAAATAGGTGAGATAGAGACACAGTGGAAAGGTTAGCATTAGAGGACCACAGTTCACAGTCTGGGTTGTAGTAGGAGAGTAATGAGGTGTGATAGGAGGGGGCAAGGTGATGGAGTGCTTTGAAGTCAATGGTGAGGAGATTTTGTTTGATGAGGAGGTGGATGGGCAACCATTGGAATTTCTTGAGGAGTGGGTGACGTGCTGAACGTTTTGTAGAAAAATGATCCGGGCAGCTTAGTATGGACTGGAGTGGGAAGAGACAGGAGGCCGGGAGATCAGCAAGGACGGATAGGATGAGTGATTGTATTAACATGGTAGTGGTTCAGACAGAGAGGAAAGGGCAGATTTTAATGATGTTGGAAAGGTGGGACCGACTGGATTTAGTGACGGATTGAATATTGAGAAGCAGGTGTGACTCAGTGGCAAGAGCCCAGGCTTGGGAGTCAGAGGTCATGCGTTCTAATCCCGCTCTGCTACATGTCAGCTGTGTGACTTCGGGCAAGTCACTTCACTTCTCTGTGCCTCAGTTCCCTCATCTGTAAAATGGGGATTAAGACTGTGAGCCCCATGTGGGACAACCTGATTACCTTGTATCCCCTCCCAGTGCTTAGAACAGTGCTTGGCACATAGCGCTTATTATTATTATTATATGTGGCTTGAATGAAAGAGAGGAGTCAAGGATAATGCCTGTTTCTGTAAACTCCTGCCTTAAAGTCCCCATCCCCCTGCCCTTCCCATCTCTTGACTCTAATGACCTGGGGATATATTTTATTAATAAATTTTGCACCCTCATGTGTGATATCCCTACAATCTCTCCTGCTTTTTACTAGACCCTCCCTCCTCCTGCTCCTTCACTGACTCCCCCATCTTTCCGAGCAATGTCTTAAGGGACGATTACCTGCCTCCTCTCAAAATCTACCCCCTCTTCCTATGAATCTGACTCCAACCCTTCATGCCTTATCAAAACACTCCCCTCCCTTTCTTCCCACGTGGACAATCATCTTTAACTCTTTATTTCCCAATTGCTTCTTCCCCACTGCTTTCTGTAAGTTGTAGATTGAAAGTTCGTTGTCGGCAGGGAATGCCACTGTTCATCATTATATTTTCCCAAGCGTTAAGTACAGTGCTTTGTACACATTAAGCACTCAATAAATATGATTGAATGAATAAATGAATGCTTTCAAAGATGTTCATATACCCTATCCTAAAAAAAGTCCCTTCACTTCACCAATCCCTTCAGTTATCACCCCACCCTCCACCCAATGTTACCATTTCTCTGCATATGCTGACTCCACTTCCTCTCCTCCAATTTCCTGTTGACCCACTACAATCTGGCTTCAACCCCCTTCATTCAATAAAAACTGCCCTCTCTATTGTCACTAATGACCTTCTTCTTTCCCAAGTCAATGGCCTCTACTCCATCCTAATCCTCCTCAACCGCTCAGCTGACTTCAGTGCTGTGAACCAACACCTTCTCCTTAAAAGCAGCACTGCCTAGTGGATAAAGCATGGGCCTGGGAGTTATAAGGTCATGGGTTCTAATCCTGGATCTGTCACTTGTCTGTTGTGTGACCTTGGGCAAGTCACTTCAATTATTTGTCCCTCAGTCACCTGATCTGTGAAATGGGAATTAAGACTGTGAGCCTGATGTGGGACAGGGACTGTGTCCACCCAGCTTTGCTTGTATTCCCCCCCTCCACCCAAGTGCTTAATACAGTGCCTGGCACATAGCAAGTCCTTGACAAATACCACAGTGATAATGATAATAATATTATTATTATTAAAACACTATCTAATCTTTTCTACAATGACACTGTCCTGTCATTGCCTATCACTCTGTCAGCTCTTATCAGTCATTTTCACAGGCTCCTTCTCTGCCTCCCACCCTCAAGTCTCAATTTGTCCCTTTCTATTCTCCATGTACACTCATCCCTTTGGAGAACTCATTCACTCAAATGGTTTCAACCATCATCTCTACATCTTCATCTCCAGACATGACCTCTCTCCTGTTTTGCAGTCTGGAATTTCCTCCTCCCTTCAGGACAACCCTATTTGCATGTACTGCTGACACCTCAGAGATAATATTTATAAAATACAACTGCTCATATTCCCACCCAAACTCTGTCCTCCCCATGACTTTCCCATCACTATAGATAGCACCATTATCCTCCCTAAGTCACGAGCCAGTAGTCTTGGCATTATCATTGACTCATCTCTCTCATTCAACCCACGTAGTCAATTTGAAACCAAATCCTGTCCATTCTACCTTCACAACACTACTAAAATCTGCCCTTTCCTTTCTATCTAAACTGCATCTATTCTGATCCAAGCACTTCAATCAATCAATAAATTGTATTGAGCACTTACTACATGCAGAGTACTGTACTAAGTGGTTGGAAGAGCACAATACAACAGAATTAGCAGACATTTCCCTGCTCACAATGAGTTGACAATTTAGAGGGGAAGAAATAATAATAATGATAATAATAATAGTTTTTGTTAAGTCCCTACTGTATGCTAAGCATTGGGGTAGATACAAGATAATCAGGCCCTACTTGAGGGAGAATGGGTATTGAATTCCCATTTTTCAGATGAGGGGACTGAGGCACAGAGAATTTAAACGACTTGCCCAGGTTCACACAGTAGGGAAGCAATGGAGCTGGGATTAGAACCCATGTCCTCTGATTCCCAGTCCTGGGCTTTCCACTATGTCATGCTTTTCCTCCATATCTCACCTAATAATAATAATAATAATAATGGCATTTGTTAAGTGCTTACTACGTGCTAAGCACTGCTCTAAGCACTGGGGGAGAGAATACAAGGTGATCAGGTTGTCCCATGTGGGGCTCACATTGTTACTCCCCATTTTACAGATGAGGTAACTGAGGCTCAGAGAAGTTAAGTGACTTGCCCAAAGTCACACAGCAGACAAGTGGAAGAGCTGGGATTAGAACCCATGACCTCTGATTCCCAAGCCTGGGCTCTTTCCACTGAGCCACGCTGCTTCTCTAGACTGCTAGACCTAGATAGCTACATCAGCATCCTCAATTACCTCCCTGCTTCCTGCCTCTCCCGACTCCAGTTCTTAATTAACTCAGCTACCCTGATCATTTTTCTTAAAAAAAAATTCAGTTATGTCTCCCCTCATTTTTTAATTTTTTTAGGATAGTGTTAAGTGCTTACTATGTGTCAGGCACTCTACTAAGGCCTGGGGTAGATACAAACAAATCAGTTTGGGCACAGTTCATGTTCCCCATGGGGTTCACAGCCTTTATCCCCATTTTACGAATGAGGTAACTTAGGCAACAGAGAAGGTAAGTGATTGCCCAAGATCACACAACAGACAAGTAGACAAGAAGTAACACTTTCAAAAACCTCCAGTGCTGGCCCATCCACCTTTGCATCAAACGGTAATTCCTTCCCAAGCTCTAAAGCACTTAATCAGCCTGCCCACTCCTACCTTACTTCACTGATTTCCTATTACACCTCAGCCCAAGTGCTTCACTTCTCCAATGACAACTCATGCATTTTCTCGCATTCTTATTTATCTCCCTACCAACCCCTTTCCCACATCTTTCCTCTAGCCTGGAACTCCTCCCCCTTCATATCTGGCTGATCACCACTCTCCCTCTTCATATCTGTCAGACTATCACTCTCACCACCTTCAAAGTCTTATTAAGGTCACATCTCCTCCAACGGACTTTCCAACTAAACCCTCATTTCCCCTACTCCTTCTCCCTTCCATGTTACCGTTGCACTTGGATTTGTACCCTTTATTCATCCCACCCTTAACACTGAAGCCATAGCCCTAATTCATTTAAATGTCTGTCTCTCCCTCTAGTCTGTAAACTCCTTACAGGCAAGGGAATATGTCTACCAACTCTGTTGCTTTGTCCTCTCCCAATCCCTTAGTACAGTGTGGCCTAGTGGAAAGAGCATAGGCCTAGGAGTCAGACGACTTGGGTCCCAATCTTGGTTCTGTCACTTGTCTGCTGTGTGACCTTGGGGAAGTTACTTAACCTCTCTGTGCCTCAGTTTCCTCATCTGTAACACGGGACAAATCCTACTCCCTCCTTCCTAGTCTGTGAGCCCCATGAAAGACAGG
Source organism: Tachyglossus aculeatus (assembly GCF_015852505.1). NCBI lineage: Eukaryota > Metazoa > Chordata > Mammalia > Monotremata > Tachyglossidae > Tachyglossus > Tachyglossus aculeatus. The sequence continues at coordinate 25,534,097 of NC_052075.1, read as the reverse complement.
GTCTGTGTCTAATCTGATAACCTTTCATCTAACCCAGTGCTTAGAACAGTGTTTAACAAATACCATTAGTATTATTACAATGATACAGTAAGTGCTCAATAAATATCACTGACTCAATTGATTTTTCTGCCCATCTTGAATAAAATGTTAATTTCTGAGTCATTAAACAATACAGAATTTGAGATCCAAGAGACTCTGCAGAGTGCATGTCCATGAATAACTTTCCCAAAGGCATTAATTCCCTTTCTGAATTGTGTGTGTTGGGGGGCATAAAGAGGGTAAGGATTTGAGAGGGGTTGAGGACTGGGAGAGGTTGATCTTCAAAGATCTAGTGGGCCAGAGAGCCATCACCATTTTGGATCATTTCAGCCTAACTGGAAACATTCAGGTTTTGTTTGAAACTTGGGTTGGACAATGATGGGAATTCAGTTCATGCCACTGTTGGGGCAGGGGAGAATCAGCCCCATCAACTCCATGAAAAGGGTACCAATTCTGACACTATTCTATAAAGATTCTTGATTTGAAATGAGGCATACATGAAAAAAATGGTCAATGCAGGGCTAAGGATAAAGCATCTTTCCATGCATAGACTCCAATCTGGACTGCACCCTTCTGAGAGAGGACCTGTGGAGGAAAAAAAAAACTGCGAATAGGCATCAGTGGTAGATTCATCATAATAAGAATGGTATTTGTTAAGTACTTACTGTGTGCCAAGCATTCTACTAAGTGCTGGAGTGGATACAAAGTAACCAGGTTTCACATGGAGCTCACAGCCTAAGTAGGAGGGAGAGGAGATATTGAATCCCCATTTTATAGCTGCGGTAACTGAGACAATAAGAAGTGAAGTGACTTGCTGAAGGTCACACGGCAGGTAAGTGGCAGAGCTGAGATTAACACCCAGGTTCTCTAATTCCCAGGCCTGTGCTTTATCCACTAGGGCACACTGCTTTTTTCATCGTGTAGCATCCACATAGGATTGCAGAAAGGAAGCTGCAAAATCAAAGTGACACTTGGAAGGTTTTCTTCTCCATTTTGCATTCTGAGTGGTGGACCTCGGGGCTTATCATTTTTGAACTTATGCGGTCATACAATGAAAACTCGTGTGTGTGTGTGTGTGTGTGTGTGTGTGTGTGTGTGTGTAGGGGTGCCTATGATGTCTTCTGAAAAGGAGGGTGAAAAAGGATCACATACAGCAATAATAAATGTGCATTTGTCCATTGTCTATGTGTATTACAATGTGTTAGTATTTACCACGAAGTTGGTACTCTTTCAAAAAGTGACACAATACTCTTTGATTTGGCAACTGATCCCTGATTGATATAACCAGCTGTTAAACACTGGTCCCTCCATCTGCAGTCCACCTACTGGCTGTAATAACTTACACTTAACAAGCTCTTCGTATATGAACAATATATGACCCCTGCATTTTCATGGGTGGAGATCCCATTTCTTTTAGCCAGGTACTGATTTAGGAAAAATAGACTCTAATAAAAATAGAAACAGGGCAGCATTTTGCTTGTAAGTGGCCTGAAAATCCATTTTTCAGTGATTCCCTTTAAATATTTGAGGCCAGTTGTATAAATAATTTGAGCTTCAAGTCAAGCTTTCTGTCACTACTCAGATTTCACTTAGAGCTTTAAGGCTGCCTAGTTGTTAGAAGAAATGTTTGATCTGGTTTAATTTCTCTCACACAGTATATTTTGAGACCATTCCTATCACTATCCTATGGCACTTGGGTCTGTCTTTGAGTTTCAGTTGGTATTTTGCGGGGGAGTGAGGAACATGGGCTAACAAATGCTTTCTCAGTTAGCACGATAAAATACAGTCCCTTTAAGGTAGTGAATATAATGTTCAGGAAAGTGCCTTCATGTTTTGCAAACCTCTGTGGAGTGGTAGTTTCCTAAGTGGTACCTTTTTTTTAATAATAATAATTTTTGTATTTGTTTAGCACTTACTATGTGTCAGGCACTGTACTAAGCACTGGGGTGAAGACAAGCAAGTTGGGTTGGACACAGTCCCTATACAAGTGGGGTTCACAGTCTCAATCCCCATTTTACTGATGAGGTAACTGATGCTTAGAGAAGTGAAGTGACTTGCCCAAGGTCACACAGCAGACAAGTAGCACAGCCGGGATTAGCAATAATCCCCTAAATATAGGCATTCTGTACACAGGAAGCATTCACTAAATACCTCTAATTGATATACTCTCCCAACAGCTTAGTACAGTGCTCTGCACATAGTAACCACTCAGTAAATATGATCGATTGATATAGGCCAAGTATATAATAATCAGGACACCAAGATACCATCCCAAGGCTGTACAGTCACTCTTTATGATCATCAAAACACGGGAACGGGAGTGGCGTGGTGGGACATTAAAGCCCCCATTCATACTACAAATCCCGGAACACCTTGGATCCTGAGTAAGGATCAGATGTTACTGGATCAGATGTTACTGCTCAAGCATTTAAAATGAGCAAAGGTAACTGGTGTTGGTGTAAGCAATCGTGAAGACAATCAGGTATAAGAAACACTTCAACTGGATCCCTGCTATGAGGCCTGATTGATGCTGGAGCAAGTACTGTTAATTGAAAATCCCAGAGCATCATTGTTAATAGTTTTAAACCTTCTCCTTCAGTAAACTGTCTATCCAAGTGGTTGACAAATTTGAAAGACATTATTTTGAGGCTTGTTGGCAGAGTCTAATCAATCAATCAATCATATTTATTGAGCGCTTACTGTGTGCAGAGCACTGTATTAAGCGCTTGGGAAGTACAAGTTGGCAACATATAGAGACAGTCCCTACCTAACAGTGGGCTCACAGTCTAAAAGGGGGAGACAGAGAACAAAACCAAACATACTAACAAAATAAAATAAATAGAATAGATATGTACAAGTAAAATAAATAAATAAATAAATAGAGTAATAAATATGTACAAACATATATACATATATACAGGTGCTGTGGGGAAGGGAAGGAGGTAAGATGAGGGGGATGGAGAGGGGGACGAGGGGGAGAGGAAGGAAGGGGCTCAGTCTGGGAAGGCCTCCTGGAGGAGGTGAGCTCTCAGTAGTGCCTTGAAGGGAGGAAGAGAGCTAGCTTGGCGGATGGGCAGAGTCTATTGGTAAGAACGTTCAGTCCTTACTGAAGGTGGACATGAACCTGAAGAGGAAGTAGGAAAGAAGTGAGAAATAGCCCAGCCTAGTGGAAAGAACATGAGTCCTGGGAGTCAGAGGACCTGGATTATAATCCCAACTCCACCACTTGCGAAGTGATTTGCTCAACAGACTTCTCAGTGCTTCAGTTACCTCATTTGTAAAATGGGGATTGAGACTGTGAGTGGGATGGGGACTCTATAAAACCTGATTATCTTGTATCCACTTCAGTGTTTAGTAGACTGCCTAGAAAATAGTAAGCACAAAATAATGGATTATTGGATCACTTGCTTCCTGGAAACTATATTTCTCAGAAGCCAGAGTGTAACAGTTCCTAAAAATATCTGGTAATGAGAGGCAAGCAGTGTGGATTTCTCAGATTCAAAAGTATTGCTCATGGGTCTGTGACCTTTAGGTATTTGGTATTTCACCCACAGCACTTATGTACATATCTATTATACACTATAAATTTTTTATTTATGTTAATGTCTGTCTTTCCCTCTACAATGTAAGCTCATTGTGGGTAGAGAATGTGTCTACCAACTCCGTTGTATTGTTCTCTTCCAAGTGCTGAGTACAGTGCTCAACACACAGTAAATGCTCGATAAATACCATTGATCAATTGATTGATTGATTAGGGGAGGTAAGACTGGCTCTCTCTTCCTGCTTTCTGAGATACACTTTGGTAACTTAGCTAAATGTCTAGCTCTGTGTACTGGCTTGGGGATAGAGATATTCAGAATTGTCTGTATCTAAAGGCACTGGCTTATACATAGTAGGTTTGGGGCTGCAGTGTGGCCTAGTGGAAAGAGCACAAGCCTGGGAGTCAGAGGACCTGGGTTCTAATCCCAGCTCCATTACTTTCTGCTGTGTGACTTTGGCAAGTCATTTCCCTCATCTGCAAAATGGGGATTCAATACCCAATCTTCCTCTTACTTATTACTCTGTAATCCCCATGTGGGTCCTGATTATCCTGTATCAACCCTAGTGCTTAATAAAGTGCTTGACCTAATTGTTTTCTTGTAAAAAAAAAAATAGAGTTCATGACTATAGAATGTACATTCCATCTGACAGTCAGAAATCGGTAAAGTCTCAAACGTCAAAAAGAATGAAGCCATTCAGCACCACCAAGAGTGGCCCAAATGCTCAAAAAGCAATTCAGCAACTTCATTCTGCCTTATAGGAGGGAAGGATGAATAGGCAGCTCTCCGTGTCAATTTCCCTGCTGTTCCCCTCATTTGAAGCCCCATACAGGTTGTGTTTAGGAACAGAATGTGGGAAGGGACTTTGAAAAGAAAAGGTTTTAGAAAGTGTGAAACTCCATCACGAGCTGGGTCTCTTTGAGAATGGAAGCAATGCAAAGTTAATCGCATTAAGAGAAGTGAAAATTTAAACAGAAAGTATTATGAATCAGAAGAAAGCCTGCTGTGTAAATGGAAAGTAAATGAATAGAGTACCAAAATATCAATAAAGGAGGAAAGAATAAGAGTCTGCTTTAGCATGGGAATTTGTCTGATTAGAGACCTAACCAACCATATCTGAGTAACATGCATGCTTGGATGAAAGATAACTACTTCAAATTAAACTCTTCAGAGGAGTCGCAGGGAGGACTAGAGTGACTTTCACCAAATATTCCTCCTCACATGAATTTACGCTCTCATTATTTTGCGCAAACCCCTTCCTGACCTCCTTCCCCAGCTCCAAGCCTTGCTCCACGAATGAGCGCATATTTATCTTTCTCTGCTCAAATTAGCTGTCTCACTGAAGTTCACATTTTTCCTCCAGAGACTATCATTCTGGCCCAATGACAGGAGAGTGTGCACCTTATGGAGCTCGAGAGCAAGAGAGCTGGGTGACAGGCAGGCCAAGTTGACATTCCCTGAGGTCCAGGCCGATATAGTCTTAATACGCCTGGAAGGTTCTGTCAGATAGCCTTTGTTCCAATACTGTCCTTGCTAGGCAACCCATGAATGCTGTCTATGTATTTGGCTTAAGGAAATGTGGTGGTAATTCTAATGTATTCAAGCGAGAGGATGGGGAATTGCATGATAAGGTCCCAGCAGGGATCCAGGATTCTGTCTGCTGGCTCACCAGATAAGATGCTTTGTATTTCTTACAAAACCCCAATGTAATCTGGGCCTATTTCCTATTTAAATTCCATGGTTACTTTCATTGCATATCTGAAGGAAGCTGAAGGGGAAACTCTAAATAGTCATCTCCCTTTACCAAGATATAAAGTGGTGATTGACTTTCCATTTCCATATTTCATCTCAATTTAATTAATCTACTCATCTTCCTAGTCATCATATCATTCCTTTAGCCACATCAGCACTGTATTTATTCATTCCTTTAGTAGCAGTAGAAATGATCCTTATTAAACTCTCACTTTGTGAAGAGAACTGTATAAAGTGCTGGGAAAAAATACACAATGGAGGATTTGACTAAGTCTCTGGCCTGACCGAGGCTCACATTCTAAGAATTAGTTGGGAAAGATTTAGGCGACCGACCTAAAAGGATAATAATATTAATATAAAGTGATACGAAAGACCACAAATCCAGGGGTAAAAAGGACTGGTAGGAACCTCAAGATTCAACTGCCCAGATCACCCAAAATTGAATACCAACCAAAGCTTCCCAAAATTCTAAAATTTACAGAGGTGTCATACTGATGCAACTTAAATCCAATGTGTCCTCCGAGGCACAGGGTATGTTGGGAGAGGGAATCTGGATGGCATGGTGGAATGTGGCTAGGGATCCCAATGGTTCATTTATTTCTTATTGATCAACACATGTGTTCCTCTTGCCCACCTCAGACCTGGGCTCTGTGAGAGAGAGGTGAGTCCCAGGGTGCTTCTACCATGAAGCCCAGTATGTGAAGCTTCTGCTGTCATAGGCATTCCCAGGATGTGGAGGCATTTTTTTCCACCCACTCTTTCCCCTCCTCCACTCCAAATCACAATCTGGGCTGAGCTCCATGTATGAGGGAGATCCAAGCCACATTGTTATCCCCACAGTCCAGGGTGAGCCCTACAGTGTAGAGAGGGGGCTCTGAGTTGCCTCCACTAAGGAGTTGATGCCACTCTGTCCCTTCCTCCTGTCCCCTCTCACCTGTGGCATACCCCAAGTTCTCGAGCCACCATCAGTGAAGAGTGCCTCTGTGGTTTTCAGGTGCCTAAATGCCCAAGCACAGTGCCCATCAACCTGTTATAGTCCTGTGATTGGCTCCACTGTTGTTTTGACTCCAGCAGCCTAGGTCCATAGTCGCCTGCTCACACTTACCCTGACACCGCGATGATATGATGTGTCCTCCATCCCGGTCCCTAGAGCACAGCTTGCTGCCCCTCCTGGAGCCTCTGCTGCCACAGGACATCTTCAACCTATGCCCCATTGAAGCTTGGAATTTTCCTTAGTGCCCCTCATTTCCACAACACTTTGGAATTTAAGGAGTAACTCCCTGCCCCACTCTAGGCAACATGGCTCCCAGATGGTGGACCGGGCCACAGAATGGAGATTAATGAGACTATTAGAGGAGGGACTAAGAGCAATGGACAAGTGCCATCAGAGAACAAGGGATGCCAACTTCTGGTTCAACCACCAATGAGAGGAAACGAACTCAAATGACAGCTCGGGGATTACTGATAATTCCAGCTGGGTGGACCATCTTTGGGAGGGCCAAGGGGAGCTGACTGATTCAGTAAGGGGTGGGTTTATATAAATAAACAGGTGGGGTTGTGTAAGCAGCCCAAATTCAGTGCCTGAACTGGTGGTCAAGCACTAGACCTACTTTGAAGGAGTGGGAATAAACGTGCCTGACTTGGAGTGAGCTCTTGTCTCTGTTTTCTCTATGCTACACCTCTCTGGGATGGTAGCAGTTTCCACTTAGCTTTTAGAGTAGAAGTAATAGTAGTAGTAGTAGTGATAGTATTTACTAAGCATTTACTATGCACAGAGCACTGTGCTAAGTCCTGGGGAAGAAATACATTGATTAGGTAAATACGTGGGTTCTGGTCCCCAAGGAGCTCACAATCTAAGGAGTGGGAGAGGTGATTGGTGATAGACGAGCAAGAAAGAAGTGGCTGGATTTCAGGTTCCCCACAGCTCGGACCAAGAGTCATTGACTGAACACCTGCAGTTAACAGTGGTGATTTTCTCAACATCCTCAAAATTAAGAAGGCCTTATGCTGCTGCAGATCAAGTCATTCCCAGCCTGGAGAAGGGCTGATGGTGGTCCCTGTGTCTTGGAGCTGGACAAATGTTGAGCACCATGGTCAAGCCCCAGGGGTTGGGGATAGAGAGGGTTCATCTATGTATTTAGGTATGTGAATTAAGTATATGCTTGGGCATAATTTCATTATGGTGCATTATATGAAGGTGGGAAAACTTGAGCTGCAAAAGGCAAATTCGTGAAATAATGCTTGGGTTTCATCACTGGTGTAGGAATTAATAGTCCACTGAAAGATAATTGTCTAAACAGGTGAGAATTTATCCTTATATGGGACATCTTAACTCCATTATCATTTCAATTCAACCTGAAGCTTTATCTTGGTGTTTTCCTATTATCTCACAGCTGCTGAACAGTGAATTCCATGAAGATTAATTGACTCAGTTAAATGTGATATTAGCAGTTACACTCCTATCTAATTGAACATATCCCAGTCTTAATACAGGTTAAAATGCCTGGCATATATTTTACCTCCTCAATTCTGCACATTTCTTCTCAAAAGGGAGGTCAGAATATATTGTAATTATGTTTGATCTCTGGAGAAGGGTGAACCAGTAGTGAAGGGCATGTTTTGTTTCTGTATAACGTGTGTTTTGGCTCAAGGCATTCAATCAGTTCTCCCCCTCATACCTGAGCTCCTACTACAAACCAACCAGCCCACTTTGCTTTTTTAACACCAATCTACATACTGTGACTCAGTCTCACCTATCTCACTGCTGCCTCCTTGCCCACATCCTCCCTCTGGCCTGAAACTCCCTTCTCTTTTATATCCAACAGACTCCCTTCTCTTTAATAGCCAACAAGCTCTCCCCAAATTCAAATGCTTCCCCAAATCCCATCACTGGGGCCCCACATAAATCTTCAAACAATTAATGGTATTTATTGAGCATTTACTGTGTGCAGAGCTCTCTACTAAGGGCTTGGGAGAGAACAATGCAAGACAGTTGGTAGACACAATCCCTGCCCTCCTAAATTACCTTTACTTGGTTTGGTCCTCTTTCTTCAACCCCTACAGGGACCACTCCACCGAATCACTATGGCAAGGAAATTGCTAGGGTGGCAGGATTAGCTGTGACAACTTAGCTGCATTCATATAGAACATATAATGGGGGTTGGATTGCATATATCTTTTAAGTTTCAAGCTGATACTAACAATATTCTAATTAGACGTGTGAGTGTGGTTGAAAAGATGAATTCATGACCTGCAATTTCATAATAATACAATATATTTGTCCTAAAAAAAAAAGACTTCAACTGATGATGCTGGAGTCCCTCTTCAAGAACAACAGATAGATCATGTGCCCAGAAAAGTGTGAAAGAGTTGATTATAGTTCTAGCACCAGTTGTACACTCACTACTATGATAGTCATGTTCCAGTGGGCACAGAATGCAATGACTGAGGAGGTGGGCAGGGTTTCAGCACACTTTGAAGTGCCGATGCTGTGCTGTGGTGGCATGACCTGGAAGTCTCTGCTGCCAACATCAAACAGCTCTCTTTCAGAATTCCTGGTGTGCCAGTCCACCTCATGGAGTGCCCGAGGTGATTCTTTGGTCAGAAACCTTCACCACTGATGACATCAGCCCATCTGGCAGAACTGGGACTAGAACCCAGGTTTCCTGTTTCCCTGAACTATGTTGTTTCACCAGAGATTAGCTTTATTCACATTTGAGGGCTTGACCAGAAATACTTTTATATTGCTGAATTTTAGTATAGATGGCAAGAGAGTTGACCTTTGTACTTAAAGGTGATGTTACCCATTGTGCAGTTTATGTCCTGGGTACTTAAGTGACTGAAAAAGTCCAGGTACCATGAATTTAATCTGACTCTAAGGACCTGGATCCAATGTCTGTCAACTTCTCCAAGATTGGTTGTTTTTGAGAAGGCTTTACAAAGAGACTCTTCCCTTTCTCATGTGTACCAAGGCTAGTTTTTGGCATTGCTAGTGAAGAGGGGGTGGGGTGAGGAGAAGAGTCACGGGACTCCCTCTAAACTCAGGTCAGGGGTAGAAGTTCAGGAGATCTGAGAGGTCTCTCCGCATTTATCACGGGATTTTCTTGTAGCAGCAAAGATGGGGAAAAAGCCTTTAGCAGGTCTTCCTCTACCTGGAGGAGCCTTCATAGAGGCGACCACATAGAGGGAAGCCCCACCGTGTTCTGGACCTGCTCCTTTTATAGGGCTGGGGACAGAGCCCAGGTTTCAGTACAGGCTGGGGAGGGATGGGGGTGCTCCACAGGATGGAGAAGCAGAGTGAGTGAGACTTGGGTCAGACATCCTCCCAGTCACAGCCAAACTGCTCACTGTTACCTCCCTGACTCCCACAGTTTCTGCTCTGGTAGTCTAGAATCTTGGGGTAAAGAGTGCTGCCACAAAAATCAAGATATAGTGAGTACCAGGTACCGAGCATATCCACATTCATTCATTCATTCAATCATATTTATTGAGCGCTTACTGTGTGCAGAGCACTGTACTAAGTGCTTGGGAAGTACAAGACGGCAACATTTGGAGACGGTCCCTACCCAACAAGGGGCTCACAGTCTAGAAGGGAGAGACAGACAACAAAAACAAAACATGTAGACAGGTGTCAAAATCATCAGAACAAATAGAATTAAAGCTATACGCACATCATTAACAAAATAAATAGAACAGTAATTATGTACAAGTAAAATAGGGTAATAAATCTGTACACATATATACAAGTGCTATGGGGGAGGGGAAGGAGGTAGGGAGGGATGGGGACGAGGAGAGGAAAAAGGGGGCTCAGTCTGGGAAGGCTTCCTGGAGGAGGTGAGCTCTCAGTAGGGTTTTGAAGGGAGGGAGAGAGCTAGCTTGGTGGTTGTGTGGAGGGAGGGCATTCCAGGCCAAGGAAAGGACGTGGGCTGGGGTCGACGGCGGGACAGGTGAGAATGAGGCACAGTGAGGTTAGCGGCAGAGGAGCACTGGGTGCGGGCTGAGCTGGAGAAGGAGAGAAGGGAGGTGAGGTAGGAGGGGGCGAGGTGATGGACAGCCTTGACGCCGAGAGTGAGGAGTTTTTGCTTGATTCGTAAGTTGACAGGCAGCCACTGGAAATTTTTGAGGAGGGGAGTAACATGCCCAGAGCACTTCTGTACAAAGATAATCCAGGCAGCAGAGTGAAGTATAGACCAAAGTGGGGAGAGACTGAAGGTTGGGAGATCAGAGATGAAGCTGATGCCTTCTCTTCACACATCTTCTTCTAATCAAAGCATAGGTTTACAATTAGTAACAGGAATTAAACCATCCCTGTCTTTACCACTGATAAATCTATTGTTTAGAAACCATGTAACAAGCTATTGTTCTAACTATAAATCACGCTTATTCATCCTCTTCACTAGGGACCCAGAAACACAAGTTATTACTTGAGTGTTTGGTTTCAGAAAGGGTCATGACTTTGGGTTCTCATTTTAACCTCTCTCAGTCTCTGCTGGAATTTGTATCAGAACTCTCCTGAACAGGGAACCATGTTCTGACGACCACTTAACTTCCTGAAACAGAATGATTCTCTGGGTCAGGAGGGGCTTGCACTGTGCAGCCTTTTTTCTAGAGCTTTGGTATCCCACTGTCACAAGGCCTGATCACTCTTCCATAGTATTCCCCACCCCTTTGCTGCCTCACATATAAAGCCAGCATCTGCTTGGGTGCAGGCAGAGTCCCCGTGAGATCTCAGCATTGTAAATAAGGTGCTCGAAGGCTGGTTGTCAGTCCTTCTTTTTTTCAGCCTGACAATCAGCATGGGTGCCCATGACTTTACAAATGTTAATAATGCTGCACCAGTAATAAAACATACTCTTCTCTGCTGGGGTGACAGCCTTGTAATTACAGCCACCCAGGACACAGAGCTAGTAGTTTCAACACTTCATAGCTGAGTTTTCCATCAAAAAGGCAGGTTTATGGATTCCTGAATGTTGAAATCTCTTCCAAATTTTATTTTGCCCTAAAAAAGGAAAAGTCTACCCCGCTTGCCATAATTAATGATAGAACCTCATAAATCCTTTCCAATTGCAGTGAATATAATACTTTTATTGTGAAGGAGGGACCATTAAAATGAACCAATGGTTTTATTTAGCATATCTTGTTATACTGTGTCAATTATTAACTTTAACAGGTTCTTATGTATCTCTTAATTCTTCTGCTGGACCTTCCACAGTAAGTTAAAATTTTACTAGCAAGAGAGAAGAGAAAGGGAAAAGAACCAAAAGAGATAAAATGAAGGAGAGGGATTAGGAGAGGCTTCAAGGGAAGAATCACAGACAAACAAAAACAGCTACTGCATCAGCCTCCTCTCCAATCTCCCATCCTCCTGTCTCTCCCCACTTCAATCCATACTTCATACCACTGCCCGGATTGTCTTTGTGCAGAAAAGCTCTGGGCATGTTACTCCCCTCCTCAAAAATCTCCAGTCGCTACCAATCAACCTACGCATCAGGCAGAAACTCCTCACCCTGGGCTTCAAGGCTCTCCATCACCTCGCCCCCTCCTACCTCACCTCCCGTCTCTCCTTCTACAGCCCAGCCTGCACCCTCCACTCCTCTGCCGCTAATCTCCTCACTGTGCCTTGTTCTCGCCTGGCCCGCCATCAATCCCTGGCCCACATCATCCCCCTGGCCTGGAATGCCCTCCCTCCACATATTCGCCAAGCTAGCTCTCTTCCTCCCTTCAAAGCCCTACTGAGAGCTCACCTCCTCCAGGAGGCCTTCCCAGACTGAGCCCCCTCCTTCCTCTCCCCCTCCTTCCCCTCCCCATCCCCCCGCCTTACCTCCTTCCCCTCCCCACACCACCTGTATATATGTATATATGTTTGTATGTATTTATTACTCTATTTTACTTGTACATATTTATTCTATTTTGTTAATATGTTTTGTTTTGTTGTCTATCTCCCCCTTCTAGACCATGAGCCCGCTGTTGGGTAGTGACTGTCTCTATATGTTGCCAACTTGTACTTCCCAAGTGCTTAGTACAGTGCTCTGCATACAGTAAGCACTCAATAAATACGATTGAATGAATGAATGAAAAAACAGATAGAAACACAAGGTTCTGTTGTCCTTCAGAGTTTGAAAATACTCAGAATTGTCATTTTTGGAATCTTATGCCAAGTTATGCTGCCTGCTATCCTAATCCAAGAACCCTGATATAAGGTCCTGCATGGATATGGAGGAAATAGAACAGTTCAGAATGTTCCACAGATATCATCCTAATCTGTAGGGCTTCAGGTCTATCCCCTCAAGTCTTGTCAGGCTGGCACTAGGATGAGTTGAGAGAAAAATATCTACCAACGAGAGTAACTCCAAGGATATTAGCCTATCTGTAAAAAAACAAGAGAAGCAGCGTGGCTTAGTGGAAAGAACACGGACTTTGGAGTCAGGGGTTCATCTCCTCCAAGAGGCCTTCCCAGCATCAGCCCCACTTTTCCTCATTTCTCACTGGGTGGGCTTTGAAGGTAAGGAGAGTGGTTGTCTCTCACATAAGGGGAAAGGAGTTCCAGGCTAGAGGGAGGATGTGGACAAGGGATTGGCAGTGAGATAGACAACATAAAATCTGACATCAGAGGAGATAAGTGTAAGATCTGAGTTGTAGTAGATCAGTGAGGTAACGTAGGAAGGGGAGAACTGATTGAATGCTTTAAAACTGATAGTAATAAGTATCTGTCTGATGCAGAGGTGGATGGGCAACCACTGGGGGGTTTTGAGGAGAGGTGAGATATGGATTAAACTTTTTTTTAAATTTGAGAAAATGATCCAGGCAGCTGACTGAAGTGTAGATCAGAGAGGGCAGAGACAGGAGGCAGCATACGATGAATGCTAGATCAATGTGGTAGCAGTATGGATGGAGAGTTAAGAAAGTTTTCTAGAGACGTGAAGATAGAACCAACATAATTTCATGACAGATTGAATACGTTGGTTGAATGAAAGATGAGTTGAGAATAATGTCAAGGTTATGGGCTCTTGAGAGTGCTGAAGGTGGCGAAGAGGTTAAGGAGGAATAGGATGGAGTAGAGGACAATGAATTTTTCAAGAAGGAGGTCGTTGGTGACCTTAAAGAAGGCTGTTTCTATGGAGTGAAGGGTGTGGAAACCAAATTGTAGGGGGTTGAGGAAAAATTGGAGGAGAGGATGTAGAGACCCCAACTCACTGAAAGATTCTGGAACAAAATGATAGGAGGAAGATGGGGTGATAACTGTGGTGTCTGGGGAGGGTGGGAATGCCCATTGTTGGGTAGGGACTGTCTCTATATATTGCCAACTTGTACTTCCCAAGTGCTTGGTACAGTGCTCTGAACACAGTAAGCACTCAATAAATACGATTGAATAAATGAATATTAGTGCGTCTGGAAAAAGGACTTGTTTTTCACTAAGACATGAAAGTCCTGTTGTGGGCAGGGAGCATGTCTATTGTACTCTCTTGGATGCTTAGTATAGGTCTCTGAACACAACACTCATTTTATACCATTAACTGATTAAAAAATTCATGGTAGAGTTCAGTGACCTATGGAATTTCATTTTTATCATAAAAATGGAAAATCCCACTCATTACCTTAATCCCACACTAAGTTAAGAGAACAAAAGAGAAGGATGGAGGTGAGAAGCAGTTGTTTAATCCTCCTATTCAAGACATGTAAAATTCAAATGAATGAACCATTCATTTATTCATTCATTCAATCATATGTATTGAGTGTTTACTGTGTGCAAAACGCTGTATTAAGCACTTGGAAGAGTACAGTACAACAAAAAACAGACACATTTCCTGCCTACAGCGAGCTCACAATCTAGAGGGGGAGACAGACATTAATATGCATAATAAATAAATATATAAATAACTGATATTTACAGATGTGCTGTGGGGATGGTAGGGAGGATGAATGCAGGGAGCAAGTCAGGGCGACACAGAGAGGAATGGAAGAAGAGGAGAGGAGGGCCTAGTCAGGGAAGGCTTCTTGCAGGAGATGTGCCTTCAGTTAGGCTTTTAAGTGGAGGAGAGTAATTATCTGATAAGAGGAGACAGGGTGTTCCAGGCCAGAGGTGGGATGTGGGCAAGAGGTCGGTGGTGAGATAGATGAGATCAAGGTATATTGAGGTTAGCGTTAGAGGAATAAAGTGTGAGGGCTGGGTTGTAGTAGGAGAGCAGTGAGATGAGGTAGAGGTGGCACGGTGGTTAAGTGCTTTAAAGCCAGTGGTAAAGAGTTTTTGTTTATTGTGGAGGCAGAAGGGCACTCACTGGAGTTTCTTGAGGAGTGGGGAAGCATGGTCTGAATGTTTTTAAAGGAAGATTATCCAGGCAGCAGAGTGGTGCATGGACTGCAGTCAGGAGATACACGAGGCAGGGAGATCAGTAACAAGACTGATACAATAATCAAGTCAGGATAGGATACATCCTTGCATTGATGTGGCAGCAGTTTGAAAGGAGAGAAAGAGGTGGATTTTAGTAATGTTGTGAAGGTAGAACTGACAGGATTTAGTTATGGCTCAAATAAGTGGGTTGAATGAGAGAGAGGAGTCAAGGATAATTCCAAGGTCACAAGTCAAGGCTTGTGAAACAGGAAGGATGGTGGTGCTGTCATTCATTCATTCATTCAGTCGTATTTATTGAGAGCTTACTGTGTGCAGAGCACTGTACTAAGTGCTTGGGAAGTACAAGTTGGCAGCACTTTGGGAGAGTGAACAAGAGGATAGTGTTTGGGTAGAAAGATAAGTTCAGTTTTAGCCATATTACATTTGAGGTGACAAGAGGATATCCAAGAAGAAATGTTTTGAAGGCAGGAGGAAATGCGAGACTTCAAAGATGGAGAGAAATCAGGGCTGGCGATGTAGATTTGGGTGTCATCAGCATAGAGGTGTTAGTGGATACCGTGGGAGCAAATGAGTTCTCCAAGGGAGTGGGTATAGATGGAGAATAGAATGGGACCCAGAACTGAACCATGAGAAACACCCACAGTTAGATAATGGGAGGCAGAGGAGGAGCCCATGAAAGAGACTGAGAATGATTGGCCAGAGAGATAGGAGGAGAGCCAAGAGAGGACAGTGTCAGTGAAGCCGAGGTTGGATAGCCTCCAGGAGAAGGGGGTGGTTGACAGTATCAAAGGCAGCTGAGAGGTCGAAGAGGATTAGGATGGAGTAAAGGCCATTAGATTTGGCAAGAAGGAGATGATCAGTGACTTTTGAGAGGGTGGTTTCTGTGGAGTGAAGGGGACGGAAGCCAGATTGGAGAGGGTGAAGGAGAGAATTGGAGGAGAGGAGCTTGAGACAGAGGATGCAGACAGCTCACTCAAGGAGTTTGAAGAGAATTGGTAGAGAGTGCTATAACTAGGGAGAGTTGTGGTGTCAAGGGTGAAGCCATGTGGCTCAGTGGAAAGAGACCGGGCTTTGGAGTCAGATGTCATGGGTTCAAATCCCAGTTCTGCCAAGTGTCAGCTGTGTGACTTTGGGCAAGTCACTTCACTTCTCTGTGCCTCAGTTAACTCATCTGTAAAATGGGGATGAAGACTGTGAGCCACTCCTTGGACAACCTGATCACCCTGTAACCTCCCCAGTGCTTAGAACAGTGCTTTGCACACAGTAAGTACTTAATAAATGCCATTAAAAAAGGGAGGGTTTTTTTTAAGATAGGAGAGATATGGCCATGTTTGAAAGCAGTGGGGATGAATACACTGGGAAGTAAACCACTGAAGACGGCAGGTGGGGGGCAGTGAAAGAGGGGGCAAATGTTTTGGTGAGATGTGAAGGAATGGGGTCAAGTGCACAGGTGGAAGAGGTGGATTTTTAGAGAAGACAGGAGATTCCCTCTAGAGATACTGCTGGGAAGGGTGGGAGAGTTGAAGAAGAGGCAGGAGAGGGGATGGTCTGGAGAGGAGCAGGGGAGATTTTCAGGAGATCATGCTTGATAGTGTCAATTTGCATTATGAAGTCGTTGCCCAGGTCATTGGGGGCAAAGGATAAATGCCCTTAAGCCTGGGAGCCTGGGGGTTGGGGGGTGTACCTGAATATCTGAAGATCGTACAGCACAAAGGGCCTTAGTTATAATCCGCTGCCAAAGATGGTACTCCAAAATCTTTGGTGGAGTAGAAGTCTGTGTAGTTTTAAATTAGGTGAGATCCAGCAACAGAAAAGGTGAAAAAAAAATATCCTTTCTACTGACTAGACTATTGTAAAGGGAAATGAATAAGGCCTATTTCAAAGCCCCTGTTTTCTCTTCTGAGAGCCCTAATTCAATAATGAATGTACAGCTCCAAGTGAGAGTGCTTATTACTATGCCTCATTTTGTCTCGGAAGAAAAAGTTTTGAAATTGTTGAGATCACTTTTAACTAGAGAAAGTTGGAAATAAGTGTAGGACTGTGATTCCCCATCACTTACTAAAGGAACTGGACTCTTGTTAATATTCATAATATTCAAATTTCAAGGCATTTGCAAATTTAATACAGATGTTTTCATTTAAAAAAAAAGACTTTGAAATGCTAAGCAAAATGTAGCAGATGGAAAATGACCCAGGGCCAGGACATCATTAACTTCTTTTGAAAGAGGCTTCCTTGGCTTTTTAAACAAATTGTTTTAGTTGATGGGAACATTTTAATTATCACACCTGAGAACTTGAAGGAATAGTATGATTCAAGTGAAATATATTAGGCTTTGCCTTCCCTAACGCTTTCAAACATGCTCAAGCATCCCCTCTCCTAAAACAACTCTTCCTTGATCCCATCGCTCCCTCCAGTTATCGCCCCATCTCCCTCCTACCATTCCTCTCCAAATTTCTTGAGTTACCTACACCTGCTGTCTCTACATGCACTCTTACAATTTTCTCCTTGATCCCTTTCAAGATAGTTTCCATCCTCTTCACTCCACAGAAACTGAACTCCCTAAAGACACCAATATCTGTCTTCTTTCCATCCCAGACCATTCAGCTGCTTTCAACACTGCAGATCCACTCCTACTGTCATTATCCTCTCCTGGTTCTTCTCTCTCTTTCACTGCTCCTTTTCAGTCTCTTTGGCAGGTTCATCCTCTGCCTCCCACCCTGTGACAATGAAGGTCCCTCAAGGCTCAGTTCTTGGTCCCCTTCTATTTTCCGTTTACACGCATCCCATTGGAGAACTCATTCACTATCATGGCTTCACTACCATCTTTACATGGAGGATTCCCAAATTTACCTTGTGGAAGCACAATGGTCAGGGACTTGCATTTTCCCTGCTTCTGTCTCTGAGCATCCTTGCTGAGATGGTTTGCTTCTAGACCCGCTTGATTGCCTCATGAGAAAAACACAAGCATGGTTGAGTTTGCTACTCAAAGTAAGCGCATCAGCTCTCTTTTATTTTTAATCCTGCCTATCTTATTAAAGAGATTGGCATATTGAAGGTCTTAAGGTAGGATGGAGCTATTGCTCCTTTGACTAGGCCAAAGCCCTTGGCCCATTGATCAGATCTGAGGTAGGAAGTGA
The DNA here is from genome assembly GCF_015852505.1 of Tachyglossus aculeatus. Lineage (NCBI taxonomy): Eukaryota > Metazoa > Chordata > Mammalia > Monotremata > Tachyglossidae > Tachyglossus > Tachyglossus aculeatus. Next base: position 25,516,281 of record NC_052075.1, on the reverse strand, counting down.
TATCTGCTCACTTGTCCTCTATTATAGGAGAACAAAGCAGGGTCAGGTAATTGCTCCTAGCAGAAAATGTACTGCCACCTATCTTAAAATCTGTATCATGGATTGTGCACTCCATTTGGATGCAGTACCAACTGTATATAAATTACCTAATGACCTGGCCAAATACTTCTTCAACAAAATTGAAACCATCGGGTATGATCTCCCTAAAATCTTCCCTGCTCCTTTCCAAATCCCTCCTTGTCCTCATCCTATTCTAGTCTCTCTATATTCCCTGCAGTAACTCAAGATGAAATTTCTCACCTCCTCTCTAAATCTAGCCCCTCCACCTGTGCTTCTGACCCTAACGTTTCATACGTTTTAAGAACACTCAACGGTTTACTTTCCAATAGCTTCTTCCCCATGTTCATGTCTTCCTTATCCTAAAAAAAACCCTCCCTTGAAACCAGGGCTCCCTCCAATTATTGCCCCGTATCCCTCCTACCATTTCTCTCCAAGCTTCTTGAGAGCGTTGTTTATACCCACTGTCTCCACTTCCTATCCTCCAATTCTCTCCTAGATCCCTTCCAATCTGGCTTCTGCCCCCTTCACTCCACATAAACAGCCCTCTCTAAAGTAACCAATGAACTTCTCACCAAATCTGTTGGCATCTATTCTAATTCTCCTAGATGTCTCAGCTGCCTTCAACACTGTAGACCACCCGCTTCTCCATGAAAATTTATCCAACTCTAGCTTCACTGACATTGTCTCTCTTGGCTCAGTCCACATCTCCCATGCCTCAAGAACCTCCAGTGGCTGACCATCCACCTCACTGATCTCCTACTACAGCCCAGCCTTCACATTCCACTCCTCTAGTGCAAGCTTACTCACTCTGCTCCTATCTTGTCTATTTCGCCAACAACCCCTTTAATAGGGAAGCAGCGTGGCTCAGTGGAAAGAGCCCGGGCCTTGGAGTCAGAGGTCATGGGTTCAAATCCCGGCTCTGCCAATTGTCAGCTGTGTGACTTTGGGCAAGTCACTTCACTTCTCTGTGCCTCAGTTACCTCATCTTTGAAATGGGGATTAAGACGGTGAGCCCCCTGTGGGACAACCTGATCATCTTGTAACCTCCCCAGCACTTAGAACAGTGCTTTGCACATAGTAAGTGCTTAATAAATGCCAATATTATTATTATTATTATTATTATTAATACATCCAAAAATGTGAATGGATGGAACTGGTGACTCTGATCTTTGTCAGTGGTATTCAGGATCATTAGGTCCTGCATCCCTGACTTTTGGAAACACACTTTTTGCAGATAACTTAAGGGAGGTCATTTTAAAGTCCCTTTGTCCTGATTCAGGGCATTCTTCCCATAGTCTTACCAACATGTGGTCTGATTTTATCTGGTTCTCAGTCCATGATTTCAGAACTCAGAGGCTGAAGCTATGAGTAGAGAAGCAGTAGTAGAGAAGCAGTATAGCCTAGTGGACAGAGCATGGGGCTGGGCGTCAGAAGAACTTGGGTTCTAATCCCTGCTCTCCCACTTATCTGCTGTGTGACCTTGGGCAAGTCACTTAGCTTTTCTGTGTCTCAGTTCCTTCATCTGTAAAATGGGGATCAAGAGTGTGAGTTCTATGTGAGACAGGGACTGATTCCAACCTGATCCACTTATATCTATCCCAGTGCTTCGTACAGTGCCTAAAGCGTAGTAAGTGCTTAACAAATAAACATAAAAAAATGAGTACAATTAATTAGGAAAATTAAAAACAAATTGTTCACAAAGAAAGAACATGCAATAATTGTTTCTGGTTTCTTTATTCATGTCAGGTAAGGCCAGCTGGGCTGACATTACTCAAACAGAAATTGTTACTTTCTCAATATTGCTAGGTTTTTATTTATAACAGTTTGAGATGATCTTCATCACTCCTTCCCTGTAGAAAAGCCAGTAATTCCATTTGTTATCTTCAAACATATCCCCTAGAGGAAAGTCACAATACTCAAATAATAGATGTAGCCAAGAAAGGATGGGAAATAGTGTAGAATTGCTTAATTAATTTGATATCCAGGTTATTTATAAAATCTTCATAAACTCTAAATGAAAATTATTTTGCAAACGATGCATGATCTGGTTAGTTAAGTAACTACAAAGCTGAATGATGGTGAGGAGACGATTAACAATGAATCAGATGCAATATAAGTTCCTTGTGTTGGGATGTAAATTATTTTTGGCTTGTGTTTTACTCTGTTCTTTTAGCCCTACTTACTAACTCTTCCCCTGTCTATTCCTGGGGGAAAGGGAACATGAAATATCCAAGGCACCCAAGGCAGTTTGTAAAACTAATGGATAGATAACTCAATATCCATATAGGCATGTCTGTTGAATGAAAACATTGTCCACCCAACAGGTCTGGATCAGTAAGAGGAAGCAAACAATCAATGTATCAATCAATAGTGTGGATTAAACATTCATTTGCAGAGAACCATACTAGACAATTAAGAGACTAAAGCCAAAGGAAGGGGCGTGGTTTCTTCCCTCCCCTTCAGTAGTAGTAGTAGTAGTTGTTGTTGTTGTTGTTGTAATTGTTGTAGTTGTGGTCACAGTTGTAGTAGTAGTAATAATTATTGAGCACATACTTGGTGCAGTGCACCCTTATTAAGTGCTTGGGAAATACAGAATAATTGTTTTATAGGGTTTTGCTTTTTTATGGTATTTGTTAACCCCCCTCTCAGTGTTGCACCTGGGGAGTTTCCAGTGCTCTACCAGTCTCGGCTAGGGGAGGGAGAGATAAGCAGAGGCCTACCCATTCCATTCCTAGCTTGGGCAGTGGCTAGTGAGTGGAAGGCAATCTGCTACAAGTCAAAACTCACCTGTACTGGGCCACAGCAGCAAGGGAGAGAGTCGAGGCAGAGACTCAAGTTTGCTGCATAGAAGGAGGTGATGGTAAACCACTTCCAGATTTTTAACAAGGAAACTCTATGGCTACACTACCAGAATGATTGCAGATGGAGGTGGGGCATTCTGGGAGAGATGTGTCCATGGCGTCGCTATGGGTCAGAAACGACTCAAAATCATAAGACAAAAAATTGTTAAATGCTAACTATGTTTCAAGCACTGTTCTAAGTGCTGGCATAGATAAAAATTAATCAGGCCATATGCAGTCACTGTTCCACATTGGACTCACAGTCTAAGTAGGAGGCAGAACAGGTATGGAATCCTCACTTTGTAGTTGAAAAACTGAGGCACAAAGGAGCTAAGTAACTAGTCCAAGATCACACAGGGAAGGGGGAGATCTGGGATTAGAACCCTGGTCCTTTGGCTTCCAGGCCCATGCTTTATCCCCTGGGCCATGCTTCTTCCTGTGACATGTAATAATAATAATAATAACAATAATAATAATAATAATAATAATAATAATAATAATGACATTTATTAAGTGCTTATTATGTGCAAAGCACTATTTTAAGTGCTGGAGAGGTTACAAGGTGATCAGGTTGTCCCACAGGGGGCTCACAATCTTAATCCCCATTTTTACAGATAAGGTAACTGAGGCACAGAGAAGTTAAGTGCCTTGCCCTAGGTCACACAGCTGACAATTGGTGGAGGCAGGATTTGAACCCATGACCTCTGACTCCAAAGCCCATGCTCTTTCCACTGAGCCACGCTGCTTCTCATGTAACATGTAACATGTTCCCTGTATTTACAATCTAATCAGGGAGACTGGCAGATTCAAGATATTTACTAGAAGGAGCAGAAGAAATGAACAGCAAAACAAATATTAATAGTAGAATATGTGTCAGGATAATTTTTTAAAAGATGAAAATTAATATATGCAAAACTATATGCGTGAGTGTTACAGGCAGTGTTGGATTAACATGATCTGGAATGGTGGGAATTAATTAGGAAATGTTTTCTGGATGAGAAAGGATTTTAGGATTGCTTGAGGATTGGCTGAACTCTGGATATGAAGGGGTTATATTTTAGTTTAACAGAGAACTCAGAGGCAGGGTGGCTCAATGAGAAACTGGGAAATTCCTCAAAGGTCAGTGCTTGGGAGTGTACGATGTCCAATGTGAGGGTGGAGAAGGTGTGGGAGAGAAACACAAGTCAGAAATGTAAGGAGACTTGTAACAGATTGGCCAAAACAGAGAAGCTTCTGCTCCTTGAATCTCCCCGCTTGCTTAGAGAAATGGAAGCAGCAATGGGGAAGATCTTCTTAACAATTTTCTGATAATGTTTTCTAGTCCAGTCTGCCACAATAAGTCTAATACCCCACTCTCAAATGTGCAGGAATCAGGATTGAGCCTGTTAGTCAGTGCTGATTCTGTACACCAGGTGCTAACTCAGTCCCACAGTGCAGGGCCTCACTCTTTGCCCATAAACAAGGACTGCCCCTGCAAGAACCTGCTGTAGGAGTGCCACATGACACCCAATCCCCATGCAGGAGAGAGGGAGTTATCAATCTCTCTGCATATTTTCCATTTGCCTCCTGCAGGCACCATCGCAGTGCCAATGCCAACAAAAGGGAAAGCACGCCAGCCCATTAGAACTGGCAAGTGGAGGACAATGACTGGAGGTTTTAATGGGAGCAGATTTGACAGTTATGAAATCGCTATAATGACTTTTCCAATAATGAAAAGAGACCAGCTAGTGCCTGGGAACTCTTGCTACCAGAGAAAAATGTTCCATTATGCCAACTCAGCTGTGTAGAGTGTGTTGTACCATTTGAACATTACTGCAATTAGAGAGAAACTTAAGAGGACATTATACCCTCAGCCCCCTTTCCAAACCAAAGATTAAAAATGACAAAATCATTGACATTGTCAAGGTACAATACACTACTGGACAGCCGTCTATTACAATAGCAAAGTACAGTGATGAGCATCCCACCTTAAACCCATCGTGGCTGAGCTTTCTGAAATCACACCCAGTTCAGTTCAATTGGTTGAAACAATTTTATTCATTCAGTCATTCATTCCATTGTATTTATTAAGCACTTGTTCTGTTCAAAGCAATGTACTGATTGCTCAGGAGAGTACACTATAATAATAAACAGATGCATTCCCTGCCCACAATGGACTTACAGTCTAGCTAGTCTATGTAGCTAGGCTGACATTTCTTTCAGTCCCACTGGGCCCATCTCAGATTCTTGTATCCTATTTAAAGCAATTCACACACAAACATGCATGCACACATGACACATTTCCTGGAATAAGGACACTCTCAGCTAAACAATGAGCCCCATCTTTTGCTAATCCCAATGTGTTAATGTGAAATTGTGAAATTTATCTGTATGCCCACATTTTACAACATGTCCTGGAACAACTACCTTCTACTCTGATGTTGTACTTTCTGTTTGCAGAGGTTGACATTGTTCTAGCTTCTTCCTTTTAGCATTATGATGTTAGAATCAGGGAATTGTTCAACTGGGAAAACTCTGAGAGGTCCCTAGGTCTGGGAATGCACCCTGCCTTTGGAAAGTGAAAGACCCAGCCAACCGGAGTCTTTACCAGAATAATTTTGGGGGCTGGTACTTGCCTCCATGAGACCAATTCAGGGTGTTATCCACCAACAAGACAGGAAATTTGTTTTCTTCTGGCCAATCAAGTTATCTCCTGATTTAAGTAAGATTTGTACCATCGTCTGAGAAATGGAACAACCTTGTCTGTATGTTCTGGTTGGGATTTGCGTTGTGAGGATGGATGGAGGAACATGGGAACAAGAGTTTTTTTGCCAAGTTTTATTTTTCAACCTAAATTCCATCTAAGTGGATGAGAGATGAACCTCTTTTGGATGTGTGACCCCCTAGTGCTTTCGCAGCTGGGGTGTCATTTGAATGTGGACCTGATTGGCAGAATTTCAACCTTTGTCACCTGCAGCATTCCCAGGGCAATAATAATACTAATGATGGCATTTGTTAAGCGCTTATTATTTGCAAAACACTGTTCTAAGCACTGGGGAGGATACAAGGTGATCAGGTTGAACCACGTGGGGCTCACAGTCATCCCCATTTTACAGAGGAGGTAACTGAGGCACAGAGATGTTAAATGACTTGCCCAAAGTCACACAGCTGACAAGAGGCGAAGCTGGGATTTGAACCCTTGACCTCTGGATCCCAAGCCCATTCACTTTCCACTGAGCCTCGCTGCTTTCCTCCCAGCACACCAGTAGTGTGTGACACTGGGGAGAAGACAGACCTCCCTCTCTGCTGGACAAAAGCTCTCTGATGTGCACACTTCCAGGATTACCAGAATTCCAAGATTAGCATTTCCTTAGTCTGAGAAATGTACAACCTTGGTATTATCCTTAATTTCTCCCCATTTTTCAGCTTTCCTATTCAATCAACTGCCAAATTCTGCTGATTCATCCTTCAAAACACTTCTTCTTTACTCTTTATCCAAACAGCTACAGCTTTGGAACAACCTCTTCCCCTTTCATGGTTGAACAATTTATATCAGGATCCTCACTGGTCTCCGCATCTCCATTCACTTTCCACTGTATTCTGTACTCCAAGTCACTGTTCACATTATCTTCCTAAAATGGCACTCCTCAAAAACGTTCAACAGCTACCCATTTCCTTCTGTTATGTAGAAACTCTTTACCATAAATCAATCCATCAATCCTATTTATTTAGCACTTAACACTTCAGCACTGTTCATTCATTTATTCAATTGTATTTATTGAGCACATACTGTGTGCGGAGCACTGTACTAAGCGCTTGGGAAGTACAGGTTGGCAACATACAGAGACGGTCCCTACCCAACAACGGAACATTGTTCTTATTGTTCCTATTGATTGCCTCTTTAGGATTGGCTTCAAGGTACTCCACCAGCTTTTTCCATCTGTCACGTCAGCTCTCTTCTCCTACTATTTCCCAGCTTGTTCTTCACTCCTCCCCAGTAAACTTCATTGAACCTCTCTCTTGACTCTTCCTCCCTCAACCCCTTCTCCCCATGCTCAAACTCCCTCCCTTTCAAAATATGCCAGACCACAACTTTACCCATTTTCAAAGCCCTCCTTATTTCCCAGTTCCTTCAGGTTATCAGTAGCAACCTTTGCCATTTTGTGTTTATACCATTCCTGAGAACTTTTTCTATATAATAATTGTGGTATTTGTAAAGCGCTTACCATATGCCAAGCACTGTACTAAGCGCTGGGTGTATACAAGCAAGTCTGGTTGGACACAATCCCCATCCCTTTGGGGGCTCACAGTCTTAATCCCTATTTTACAGATGAGGTGACTGAGGCCCAGAGAACTTAATGACTTGCCCAAGGTCATATAACTGACAAGTTGTGGAACCAGGGTTAGGACTCATGACCTTCTGGCCCATGCTCTATCCACTACAACATGCGGCTTCTATGCAATTATTGATTCAGTTATTCCACCCTGGCATATTTATTTCACTGTCTTTTATCATCTTGTTCTTCCTCCAGATCCCAATATTTGTAAATGCTTCAAGTCTGCCTATTGGTCTCATCAGATTATTAGCCCTATGGGGACAGGAACGAAGGGTTTGACTTCCGATGTACATTTCCAAGTGCCTTATACCCAGGAAGAGTTAAATAAATAGTATTTGATGGGTTGATTGATTGGAGTTACTGAAGAATGGGGTCTATTTGCTCAGATTCCTTTCATTCTCTTCAAACTGTTTTGCAGTGAACATATAATAAAGATATTAACCACTTCATATTCCCTCCAGGACCAAAAAAGTTACACTCAACACTTTTTACGTTGGTAGCTTTTAATGTGACTGGATTCAAGGTTCCGAGTTCATTTAATTTTCCAATTTTTATCCTTTTTATGATTCTTTTCATCTATAAATTAAAATTTACCAAAATTGAAATTTTATTTTAAAAGTAACTCAGTACAAAAAGAGAACACAGGTAGAGTTCAAAGAAAAGAGACTGGCTTTACAGATAAAGAAAGTAATTTCAAGTAAAGAACCCGACCTTCTTCACTTTTCTCTCAAGTAGAACTTAATTTGATGTTTCCTTTTTTGCCCCTTTTTTGGGAAAAATTTAAGCTTAGAAAAATGTCTTAGGTTATCTCTCTGTTCATTCCTATTGTTCATTTCTGGGAGAAGAGGTGATGTTTCAAAATCAAGTTCTTCTTCTCCTTAATATTATTATGGTATTTGTTAAGCACTTACTATATGCCAAGCACTGTTCTACGTCCTGGGGTAGATACAAGTTTATCATGTTGGACATAGTCCCTGTTCCTTTTGGGACTCACAGTCCAAGTAGGAGGGAGAACAGGTATTGAATCCATTTTACAGATGAGGAAATTGAGGCACAGAGAAGTTAAGTGATTTGCCAAAGGTCACACAGCGGGCAAGTGGCAGACCCAGGATTAGAACCCAAGTCTTCTGACTCCAAGGCCAATCTTAGTGGAAACTCTAGGCCACAATGCTTCCAAAAGATTTTCTAACCCATGTTCTGTGATTTGTCTCCTAACACACTTTGCAGATTCATTCATTCAGCGGTATTTATTGAGCGCTTACTGTGTGCAGAACACTGTACTAAGCACTTGGAAAGTACAATTCAGCAACAGATGAGACAATCCCTCCCCAACAACGGGCTCACAGTCTAGAAAGGGGAGACAGACAATAAAACAAAACAAGTAGACAGGTGTCAGCATCAAAATAGGTGGCGTTATAGATCTATACACATCATTAATAAATAGAATAAATATGTACAAATATAAAGAAATGCTGTGGGGTGGGGAAGGGTAGGTCAGAGGGAGGGAGTAGGGGCGATGGGGAGGGGAGGAGGAGCAGAGAAAAGGGGGGCTCAGTCTGGGAAGGCCTCTGGGAGGAGGTGATTGCAGAACGATTGCAGATGGAGAGCAGGGCGTTTTGGAAGAGATGTGTCCATGGTGTCTCTATAGGTCGGAAATGACTCGACAGCATAAGACAACGTTTCATCCTTCCTTATATATCTCTGCCACCCATGGAGAGAGCAGTGGTGTGCCCGATTTGGGGAGGGAGACAGTTCCAAGATGGGGAAACAGTGTGAGCAAAGGGATGGAGACAGGAGAGTTGAGACCAAGAAACAGCTTTCTGAGGTTGACTTTGGAGAAGTGAAGAGAGTGAGCTGGGAATATCTCCATAGTCTCAGATTAAAAAGAAGAGCCAGTTAGAAATTGAATGACATAGTGACCAATAGCCTTTCATAACTACTGCTTCCCCAAGTGCTTAGTACAGTGCTATGCACACAGTAAACACTCAATAAATATGATTGATTGATAGATTACTTCGTTTAAACTATGTAATTAATTAGGTGAGATTTCTGCGCCACAAGAGCCCTGAAACGGACACCATCCTGACTTTGTTCTTAATTAGTGGGTAGATCATTCCATCTCATAGACATTGGCAATGGGAAGGAGTCAGAGAGGTGAATCTCCACTAATTTGAGGAATCTTTCATGTGCAACGTATTTAATTACAAATGGCTTATTCTCATATTCTAAAGTCATTCTTGTCTTGAACAATAGGATTCAAAAAATTTTGCTATAAAGTACCAAGTAATGTCCCTAGGTGAGATGCTTATTGAGAAACACCATGGCTAGTGGAAAGAGCATGGGCCTGGGAATCAGAAAGTCATGGGTTCTAATCCTGGCTCAGCCAGTTGTCTGCTATGTGATCTTAGGCAAGTCACTTCACTTCTCTGTGCCTCAGTTACCTCATCTGTAAAATAGGGATTAAGATTGTGAGCCCAAAGTGGGACAGGGATGGTCCCAACTCGATTTGCTTGTATTCTCCCCCAGGACTTAGTACAGTGCCTGACACATAGTAAGCGCTTAACAAATATCGTCATTATTATTATTAATAATATTATTATTACAAGGCTTCTAGCAATATCCTCAGCACACACCATAGGACTCCTCTGGACAAACCTTCTTAATTACCTTTGTCAGAACTTTATGTTTCTAAATAAAAACATCACCCTGTAGTGTTTTCCTCTTTCCTTTAATTGAAACGGGCCTGCAGATTTTAATGTCTCATACTGAAAGTTCATGAAGACAAAAAAGTGACAGGAAAAATAGGTAGGTGTTTGTCAATGGGAGTGAAGGATTAAATGGTGAGGAAATAAGTCTAGACACTGAAGGCAGTTGCATCCAGTTGCACCGTTGCCCAGAAAATTCAGAAAATCAAAACTTGTTTTTTTCCATGTATCAACTAGATTTTTTTAGACATGCAATACTTTTTGAATGTTAACTCAGTTTTTATCTGTCAGCAATTAAACAATCAATCAGTGGTATTTCTTGAGTGCTTACTATGTGCAGAGCTCTGCAATAAGTTCTTGGGAGAGCAAAATAATAATTAAATAATGATTAATATATAATTATAATATATAATTATAATGGTATCTGTTAAACACTGTGTGTCAGGGAGTTTACTAAGTAATAATAATAATGATGGCATTTATTAAATGCTTACTATGTGCAAAGCACTGTTCTAGGTGCTGTGGAGGTTACAAGGTGATCAGGTTGTCCCACGGGGGGCTCCCAGTCTTCATCCCCATTTTACAGATGAGGTAACTGAGGCCCAGAGAAGTTAAGTGACTTGCCCAAAGTCACACAGCTGACAATTGGAGGAACCAGGATTTGAACCCATGACCTGGGGAAGGTTCAAGCAAATCATGTTGGATACAGTCCAATAGAGTAGACCTGATCCCTGCCCCCAAGGTGCTAACAGTCTCTCAGAACCTAGAGGAGATTACTCTTTCACTGTTTTTGATACCTTGTTTTGACTGGATAATTCAGGATAAATTTCAATTTTTTGACTTGATTAGTATACATAATTGTAAATCAATCAATCAATCGTATTTATTGAGTGCTTACTGTGTGCAGAGCACTGTACTAAGCGCTTGGAAAGTACAAGTTGGCAACATATAGCGACGGTCCCTACCCAACAGTGGGCTCACAGTCTAGAAGTCTAGAAAGTGTGGCTTTACGTTGCTTGGGTCCACAAAGGCAGAATGCTGAATACAGGCATGGAAATAGTTCTCTAGCTGAACTCACCATCCAAGAAAATTTAGCATATGAACCAAACTTTTCCCCTTACAACCAGGAGGATTTCCAGGGGAGCACTCACGAATGCATGGAGCTAATATTTGTCACTTCAGTATGTGAGCACAAGAAGCCTAGGTTACAGGGTATGTTCAGCAGAGATAGAAAATTTCAGGGTTCTTTTTTTTTTTTTACTGGAACTGACAGATGAGAGTAAGGGATAGAGAGGGCAGGTTTTAAATTACAGTTGTAATAACAATAATTATTATGGTATTTGTTAAACACTTATTATATGCCAGGCACTATACTAAACGCTGGGGTGAATACAAGCAAATCAGGTTGGACACAGTCCCTGTCCCACATGAAGCTCACAATCTCTATCCCCATTTTACAAATGGGATAACTGAGGTATGGAGAAGTGAAGTAACTTGCCCAGAGTTACACAGAAGATGTCGCAGAGCAGGGATTAGAACCCATGACCTTCTGATTCCCAGGCCCGTGCAGCTTCTGTATGCCTGATAAGTGGGCAGAAAGAGAATGAGATGTCAGATTAGAGAAGTAGCCTGTCCTAATGAAAAGAGTTCAGGCCAGGGAGTTAAAAGACTTGGATTCTACCCCTGGCTTTGCCATTTGCGTGGCTCAGTGGAAAGAGCCTGGGCTTTGGAGTCAGAGGTCAAGGGTTCAAATCCCAGCTCCGCCAACTGTCAGCTGTGTGACTTTGAGCAAGTCACTTAACTTCTCTGTGCCTCAGTTACCTCATCTGTAAAATGGGGATTCAAACTGTGAGCCCCCCATGGGACAACCTGATCACCTTGTAACCTCCCTAGTGCTTAGAACCCTGCTTTGCACATAGTTAGCACTTAACAAATACCATCGTTATTATTCTTATTATTATTTGTCTACTGTGTGACCAAGGACAAGTTAATCTACTTAACTTCTCTGAGCCTCAGTTTTCTCATCTGTAAGATGGGGGCTCAATACTTGTTCTCCTTTTCAAGACCTATATGGGGTAGGGGCTGTGTCTGACCTGATCATTTTATACTTCTTTCGTATAGCACATAGTGCAGCTCCTTAACAAATATCACAACTATTATCATTATGAGTATTATTAATCATTATCAATAGATTAGAGAAGCAGCGGGTCTTAATGGAAAAGACATGGTCTTGGGAGTCATAGGTCATGGGTTCTAATTCCAGCTCCACCACTTGTCTGCTGTGTGACCTTGGATAAGTCACTTAACTTCTCTGTGCCTCAGTTACTTCATCTGTAAAATGGGGATTAAGACTGTGAGCCCCACGTGGGACAACATGATTATGTTGTAACTACCCCAGCACTTAGAACAGTGCTTGGCACATCATCATCATCAATCGTATTTATTGAGCGCTTACTGTGTGCAGAGCACTGTACTAAGCGCTTCGGAAATACAAGTTGGCAACATATAGAGACAGTCCCTACCCAACAGTGGGCTCACAGTCTAAAAGATATTAAGCACTTAACAAATGCCATTATTATTATAAACTCCCCCAAAGGTTTCTATGTCCATCCAAATATGCAGTATCATGCTTTGCACTTTTGCACTTACAACCACCTGTATAGCACTTCTGAAGTACATTTTGACTTATTTACTCCTACTATTTGAGCATTTACTCATGCAAGTATCCATCTTTCCATTCTGTTCTTTCTCATATCTTCTTCTCTCCTTTTTCTTCTCTTTAATGTAGGCTTCTTAATTGTAGGGATCATATCTTCTAACTCCATGCTACTCTCCCAGCTGCTTAGTACAGTGCTTTGCACACAGCAATTGTTTAATGAATACTATTAACTGCTTGATTGACAGGATACTGATGATGATGATGATGATGATGATGATGGCCATGATGATGTTACTAGACTGCTTCCCAATTTAATCCCTGTGCTTAACCAAACATTCTGCTCTGATTCTTGCAAACTCCATCATTCTCCTACATTTCCCTTTCTCACACAGATGTAGTTTCTCTTAGATATGTACTTGGCTATGTAAAAAAGCTGATGGCTGGGGGAGGGTGCTATTAAAGGACTCTGGACTGTAAACTCACTGTGGACAGGGAATGTGTCTACCAACTTGGTTGTTTTGTACTCTCCCAAGCACGTAGTACCTTGCTCTGAACAGAGTAAGGGCTCAATAAATACCATTGATCATTGATTGATTGACCTTTTCCAAACGCTTTGATAAATTATCACCCCTCAAAATACAGGAGTTCCTATCACTGTGCTTTTTGCAGTCCACATGGACAATTAAATTGAATGGACACTATCGTGGGACAAAAACTGCCATATGCCCAGATTCGCCTGCCTTTTGGAGACACAGCCCTTACTGGTTAATGAATATGTAACAGCTTTTAAGAATTTCCAGTTCCTTTAGGGAGACTTACTCAATAAGTTAATTTGGGGGCAATGTTCCTTCCGGTTTCCAGGGAAGCAAAGCATCCAGTAGCTGTTGCAGATTTCTAAACTGAGGAGACAATTCATTCTGACAGATGGAACATTGTTCATGATTAATGAGACAAAAGAAAGGTATTTATCCTAATCCCAAGAAGTGATTCCTAGATAAGGAGATTCATTAGCCTGTGGAAGCTGCCTCAATGGAAATCAGTGAAAGCCTATTTGTTGAGTCATTTGAAATGAGGCAAGAAAAATCACCAGAAACTAGGCATCGGGGAACAGCCCTGACATATAGAGCTATTTGTGGGGTTTGTTGTAGCTACATCTGACAGGAAAATGCTATTCACATGAAAAAATATCACAAAGCTGCAAAACCTTCCACACCATGTGCTTTTAAATATGACTAGGACGTTTTAGGCATGAAGGTCCTGGAGTTATTGTCATTTCTATTTCTTGGTGTCCCAATCTCACAAAGTGTTAAGGGAGTCCACCATTGCTAATCATAATGAACCAAGGTGTCTACCTTGTGCAGCTGCCCTCTGGTCTGTCTGTCACCTCACCTGGGGTTATGAATCATCATTCCAGGAACAGAGTTCTGCTGTCCCCCAAGACAACTTGGCTCCAGATACCATCAAATCTGTATCTTCCTGCTCATGGGACTGTACTGCACTACTACTGAGTTGAAAGAGACCTTTTCTTCTCTCACCCTCTCTTGTCTTGCTCTACCCACCCTCATCTTCTGCCCTTGACAAGAAATAGAAACCAAGGTTCACTGTTTCAAAGTGGGCAGGCTCTCCCTGGGTCAGATTCCTCATTATGTCACCCAGAAGTGCAAAGTTCTCCTTACATATATATGAAAAATAGTTGCCTCTCATGTATTCAACAGCATTGCTCCTGGGGATTCCACAATGGATTGGCATCTTTTGCACTATGAAAGATTATCATGAGAAATCCTTCGAGATGATCCCATAAGGTAGTGGTTTATGGTGTTTCCTGATCTGACATCCGCATAGTTTAAATTACAAAGTCTGACCTTCTCACTGTGCCTCCATCACACCTGTCTCACTGCTGACCCCCTAGCCCATGTCCTGCCCCTGGCCTGGAACTCCCTCCCTCTTCATATCCAACAGATAATTATTCTCATGTGTATTCAAATGTTCACTGGGTACAATGCGCTGTACTCATCACTTGGGCAGTACAAAACAAAGAAGTGACACATTCCCTGCCCACATGGAGCAGCCACTGTAAAGTAGAACTTACATTCAAAGCCTACACATACCACTGTTCCCTCAACTAGTCCAGAAACTCATCATTTTAGGGACGTAGCCAGAGGAAAATAGTAAGGGTTAGGGGAGCTTTCCCACTTCCATGCTTAAACCATGGAAAAAGCAATGACACAGCACCAAGAAAATTTTCAGTTTTCTGTCATATACTAGGGGGATCACACAGGAAAATAGCAAGTGAGGATTCCTTTTTTTTAGGGGGAAGTAAGGTGTGATCAAACTTTAAATACAGGCACATTTGGAATGAGGGTTTGGTGCCAGAAATTGTTTGACTATTAAAACCAGTCCTCTGTCAGCTACTGTACTGATGAGGAAAAACCATTCCAAAACCGGTTTTCTCTCTAGATACCATTTCTATGAGCTCTTTCCCATCAGACTGTTCTACCCCGAACATTGATGTGATTTCATGTCCCACCCAATCAGTCTACATGCTACGAGGAATATCTTTTGTTCTGGAAGATGCATTCTTATTCTCATAGACTGCCCCAGACTGACGGAGTACAATATGGACGTTATATTCTAGTTATCTTCTCTATTGTAAGCTCGTTATGGACAGGGAATGTTTCTGCTAATTATGCTATATTGAACTCTCCCAAGCACTCAGTACAGTGCTCTGCACATAGTAAGCACTCAGTAAACACCATTGATTGATTGATCGACTGACACTTGTAGAGAGTGAAAGAGTAGCATTGAAAAATATATAAATTTCACTCTACACCACTCCAGCCTGGAAACCAGGAGCAGGGAATTCATGATTCCCCAGAAGTCCCCTTTAGTTGTTTAAAATAATGACAATGATAACCAATAATGATAATAATTATAACAATTGTTTCTTGCTGTTACTGTTGCTTGCATTTTGTTATCAAATTCGAATTTCACTTCCAATGTACAAAATGTCAGCAACCTAAAAGGGTTGTGCTAGGGGCAGATAGGAAAAGAATGGGGAAATTTAAAATGAAGGTAAATTATGTGAAGTTTAATGCTACACAATTTTAGCCAGACAGCACAAGAGGCTGGGACCAGAGGAGCCACACATCCCAGAAAGCCCCTCACCTATCCACCTTAGGGGTAAAGAGTTCAATAGGTATGCTTTCTGGCCTCTTTTTGCTTAATCCTGGCTCTAAAAGTTGATAGTAACACTACCGTATATCACCTCTGCTTGGTTAAAGTAGGATCATATCCAGGCCATTAATCCATAATGCCTCACAGAATCATGAACATCCCGTTCTTCCAGAGAGTGAATCCCATATGGCTATAGGTATAACCATTCACCCAACCATCTCATTTCTCTGACAGGATATATCTGGTGGAAGAACTTCACTCAGGCTGAAAATTAAATGCCCCTTTTCAGTGTACATCCACCAGACTCAGGTCAAGTGCTTTGCACTCAGTAAGTACGTGGCTCAGTGGAAAGAGCACAGGCTTTGGAGTCAGAGGTCGTGGGTTCTAATCCCGCTCTGCCACTTAGCTGTGTGACTTTGGGCAAGTCACCTAACTTCTCTGGTCCTCAGTTACCTCATCTGTAAAATGGGGATTAAAACTGTGAGTCCCCCTTGGGACAACCTGATCAACTTGTAACCTCCCCAGCGCTTAGAATAGTGCTTTGCACATAGTAATTGCTTAACAAATACCATCATTATTATTATTATTATTATTAAATATCTTCAGATATTGAGGGAATAATTGTGTGGAGACTGAGACCTTATCCTTACACTGTATTATTTCCTCTCTCTGTAATTTATTTCAATATCTGCCTCCCTCTGTAGATTCTGAGCTGCTTTAGGCAGGGGTCATGTCTACCAAATCCATTGCATCACACTATGGATGTTGCATGGCCTAATGGACAGAGCATGGACTTGGAAGTCAGAAGGACCTGGGTTCTATTCCTGGCTGCGACATGTCTGTTGTGTGAACTTGGGCAAGTCTCTTCACATATCTGTACCTCAGTTCTCTTACCTATAAAATGGGGATTGGGACTGTGAACCCCTTGTGTGACAAGGACTTTATCTAATCCAATTTGCTTGTATCTACCCCAGTGCTTAGTACAGTGCCCAACACATAGTAAGCACTTAACAAATATCACAATTATTATTATTATTACTTTCCCAAGTCACTGTGCAATGTTATGCACACAGTGAGTGCTCAATAAATACCATTGATTGATTAACACTGGGGTCTGAAACCAAGTCATCCATGTGCACTCCCAACAGAAAGGGCTTTCTTTCCCACAGCTCTGAGTTGTGTCAGAAGAACAACAATACAATTTTAAATAGTTGCTTGCTACTCTCATAGTTTCATACTTGAGTGGGAGAAAGAGTGTGGCAGATTGTGTGCAGGGGACTAGTGGGGCGAAGAAGTTGGTGGGAGGTGGAGAGCAGCTGGGTACAGATCATCTGGCTACCAGCATGATGCTGGGGCTTCTATCCTACACACTGTGGACTGGTGACCTCAGAGTTGTGTGTAGGTTTAGCTGCGCACAGTAGTCAGGAGGTGGCACAGGTAGCCGAGGGCACTTTTAAAGATAAAATAAAACCTCTTCCCCCAGATGCCCCTAGGCTCTGCAACTATTCCTCTGGCCCACATAACTGTCAACTCTGCATGATCAAAGGGAAGGGGAGACCACAGTGAGGAGTCAGAACGAGGCAGAACTTTCTGACATACAGCCTAATTTTAGTCTTCTTTTCAGGGAGCCATCCCAGACCAAAGCCACTTCACCAACAGGAGAATGAAAATGAGAACTGAAACAATCACAATCACGACAGTGATAACAACTACATAGAAAGTCTGGCAGCTGATCATCCCTCTCATCCAAGCCCCACTCCCACAGGCCTTGCCACCTCCAAATCTCTTTAAGCTCCATCTCATCCCAATTCCAATCACTTGATTGTGAAACTTTGACTGCCTGTGTAGGATTGCAAGTGTATGCAGTGAAACTTTAGAACAGCTCACTGACCTTTCAGGAATATGCTTGTCGTTCCACCTCTGGACATTGCAGGAATATTAAGCAATCCCCCAGAGTTCCTCTGGTTTCTGGCTGGCATCACCACTGCTTGTCAGTGGGATGCCTTTTCCAAAATTAATAACTCTCCTTTGCTCTCCAAGGGAATTCATAACATTTGAATAGACTTCAGAATTACTTCGCCAGAGCTCATACCTCACCAGGAGGACCAGGTTTGTCTTCCTGAAGAAACAGCTAAGATTCCCAGGCAGTTCCCAAGCAAGTAGCTTTTCAGAATGGAGGGTGGGGTTTGAGTCGGACTGAAGAACTTTACCTTCCATTCTGAAATCACACTCTCGCCCTCAGTTTAATTCCCCAGGCCATTTTAAAAGCTAGTATAACTGGAAGGCACTGAAGTCTGTTGAGATGAGACTCAAAATGTACCGATGAGGAAATGAAACGTGGAACAAAACAAAAAAACAATAAATAGCCATATTACCTTCAACAGGCAATCAATGGAAATAGAAGCTGCTTGAGATGTTACTGATGTGAGAAAATCATTTGGGCCTGAAAAATATATCAAAAAATATATCAATCAGTGATACTGAGTAGTTACTACTTGAGAGAGTATAATAAAACAGAGTTTGTGTATATACAGATAAGAAAGCCCACCATGTTTTTTTTTTGTCATTCCCACCCACATTTTCTCTTGGAGTCAAGCCATTTGTCCAGATCCACTTCTACCAAGTGGAAAGAGCAAAAGAGCACAGGCTTGGGAGTCAGAGGTCATGGGTTCTAATCCCAGCCCCACCACATGTCTCCTGTGTGATCTTGGGCAAGCCATTTAACTTCTCTGTGCTTCAGTTACCTCATCTGTAAAATGGGGATGAAAGTTGTGAGCCCTTTGTAGGACAACCTGATTACCCTGTATCTACCTCAGCCCTTAGAACAGAGCTTGGCACAGAGTAAGCACTTAATATATACCATAAATATTATTATTATAGTGACCTAGATATCAGCAAGTCAGGGAAGCCCTCCTCTAGAACTCTTGCTCCTCAGCTTCTCTCCTTGCTCTCTGTCTGTCCCTCCCACTCCCTTCCACAGTAGGTTCCCATCATGAGCAATTTCTTGTTCTGCTGCATGGAGGTAATTGGACCATTGGCTTTGGGTTTTTCAGCAGCCGACCCTTACTTGCCTACCTGCTCTCTTCTGCTTTAGCCCAGTGCATGCTGTTCATTCTCCTAAAGTTCTCCTTCTAACCATACCTCATTTGTACCTCTCCTGTATCTGATCCTTTATGCATGCCTTTCCTCCTGCATGGAATTCCCTTCCCACTCAGCTCCATCAAACCACATCCCTCCCCTACTTCAAAGGCCGCCTGAAAATTTTTCTCCTCCAAAAGCCTTTACCTGAATAATGTCCCCTTATTCCTGGTTAATTCACCGCACCAACCACCTAAGTGTACGCATAATGTGTTTTTATGCATATGTTAGTTTTTGTTTATTCAACTACTTGTTTATTTAATCCCTTGCTCTTATTTGCATTGCTAATCTTTTACCTACTATATGTTTGCCAAGCTATTGTCC
Organism: Tachyglossus aculeatus; assembly: GCF_015852505.1. NCBI lineage: Eukaryota > Metazoa > Chordata > Mammalia > Monotremata > Tachyglossidae > Tachyglossus > Tachyglossus aculeatus. Next base: position 25,497,065 of record NC_052075.1, on the reverse strand, counting down.
ATTTGTCACCTCCATTGGATTTTTGGCTCCTTGAGGACAGGGAACAGGTCACCCATTCCTGCTGTTTGCCTCCAAATACTCAATACAGAACACTAATAATAAAAATAGTAATAATTAAGGGAAGCAACATTGCTCAGTGGAAAGAGCACGGGCTTGGGAGTCAGAGGTCATGGGTTCTAATCACAGCTCTGCCACGTGTCTGCTCTGTGACCTTGGGCAAGTCACTTAACTTCTCTGAGCCTCAGTTACCTCATCTGTAAAATGGGGTTTAAGACTGTGAGCCCCACGTGGGACAACCTGATCACCTTGTATCCCCCTCCAGCGCTTAGAACAGTGCTTTGCATATAGTAAGTGCTTAACAAATGCCATCATTATTATTATTACTTTCTAAGTGTTTACTATGTGCCAAGCACTGTTCTAAGTCCTAGAGTAAATACAAGGTAATCAGGTTGGACACAGTCCCTGTCCCACACTGGGCTCACACTCTTAATCCCCATTTTTTACAGATGAGGTAATTGAGGCACAGATGAGTTAAATGACTTGCCTAAGGTCACATAGCACACAAGTGGGGATTGGAGCCCATGACCTTCTGACACCCAGACCCATGCTCTATCCAGTATACCACACTTCTTTTCAGTATGTTCTCAATTAATGGTGATGATGATAATAGTGATGATTCACTCAATCATATTTATTGAGTACATTCTGCATGCAAAGCACAGTGTGGAAGCTGATTAACCCTGAGTGAAAGCAATCTGACCCTGGGTGGTACTTTCTTAATTATGAGTGAAATTGGGTTTGACCTGATAATGGTTTTAATTTGGCTTCACTGACTCTGTCCTCTCCTGGTTCTCCTCTTATCACTCTGTCTGTTCATTCTGAGTCTCCTTCATGGACTCCTCCTCTGCCTTCCACTCCCAACTGTGGGTGTACCTTAAGGTTCAGTTCTCCATTCCCTCTTTTCTCCATCTACACTCATTCACTTAGAGAACTCATTCACTTCCATGGCCTCAACTACTGTCTCTATGCAGATGGTACCCAAATCTACATCTCCACCCTGATATCTTTCGCTCTATCCAAGGCTCACATCTCCTCCTGCCTTGAAGACATCTCTACCTGGATGTCCTCCTGTCACCTCAAACTTAACATGTCCAAAACAGAGCTCCTTATCTTCCCACTCTAACCCATCACTTTCCCATCACTGTAGATGAAACTACCATCCTACTCGTCTCATAACCTTGGCTTTATCCTTGACTCCTCTCTCTCATTCAACCCATATATCAACTTGCCACCAAATCCTGTTGGTCCCACCTTCACAATATCACTAAAATCTGCCCTTTCCCCTCCATCCAAACTGCTACCATGTTAGTACAATCTCTCATCCTATCCTGCCTTGATTACTGCATCAGCCTCCTTGCTGACCATCCAACCTCCTGCCTTTCCCCGTTCCAGTCCATACTTCACTCTGCTGCCCAGATCATCTTTCTACAGAAACGTTCAGGACGTGTCACACCACACTCAAATCACTGGAGGTTGCCCATCCATCTCCATATCAAACAAAAGCTCCTCATCATTGACTTTAAAGTACTCCATCACCTTGCCCCCTCCTACCTCACCTCACTTCTCTCCTTCTACAACTCAGCCCACATTATTCGCTCCTCTGGTGCTAACCTTCTCAATGTACTTTGATCTCACCTGTCTTCCCGCTGACCCCTGGCCCGCATCCTACCTCTGGCCTGGAACAACTTCCCTCCCCAAATCCACCAGGCAATTACTCTCCCTCCCTTCAGGGCACATCACCTCCAAGAGGCCTTCCCAGACTAAGCACCACTTTTCCTCATCTCCCCCTCCCTTCTGTATTGCCCTGACTTGCTCCCTTTGCTCTTCCCTGCCACCTGCCCCACAGCACTTACATATATATTTGTAATTTTATTTATTTGTATTAATGTCTGTATCCCCCCCCCCCTCTAGACTGTGAGCTCATTGTCACTAGATGAGCACCCAGTTGGGACCTGAAAATCATCCATTGTCTGTAGCTCCCCACAGTGATGTCTTAACATCTGCACACAGCCCTTACCCCTTGCAAGTGAAGGATGGGGAGGAGAATTGAAAAGTTTGATGTTCCTTTACTTATGCCCATATGTTGATTTTGGTGGAAGAAATATATATACTCTATATACTATATATATTCACTCATTTATATGTTCACTCTCTCCCTCTATCTTCTCTCCTCTCTCACTACAATCCAGGCCACACACTTCACTCTTCTAATACTTATTCATTCATTCATTCAATCGTATTTATTGAGCACTTACTGTGTGCAGAGCACTGTACTAAGTGCTTGGGAAGTACAAGTTGGCAACATAGAGACGGTGTCTACCCAACAGTGGGTGCTTATCACTGTGCTTCAATCTCATCTCTCACCACTGATCCCCTTGTTCAAATCCTCCCTCTGGCCTCGAGTTCCCTCCCTCTTCACACTTGGCAGACTACCACTCATCCCAACTTCAAAGCTCTACTAAAATCACATTTCTTCTAAGGGGATTTTCCTGACTAGCCTCTTTTCTTCCCACCCTGTTCTTCCTGCATCACCTATGTACCTGAGTCCATACTCCCTAAGCACTTAGTCACTCACCCCCTTACCGCACCCCCCAGCACTTATGCGCAGACACTCATATTCTGTTGCTTCCCTTACTGTAATTCATTTTAATGCCTGACACCCCCTCATATATTAGAAATTATTTTAGTATTAATAGTAGTAATGCTACTACTATAGTGTGGACTAGTGGAAAGAGCACAGACCTGGGAATCAGAGGATCTGGGTTCTAATCCTGGCTCTACCAATTGCTCTGCCAATTGCTAGTTATGTAACTTCAGGCAAGTCACATAACTCTTCTTTGCCTCAATTTCCTTAACTGTAAAATAGGGATTCAATACCTGCTCTCCTTTTCAATTACACCTGTGAGTTCCATGTGGGACAGGGTCTATATCTGACTTAATTGATCTACCGACCCTAGTGATGAGAACACAAAGTAAGAACTAACAAGTACCATAAAATGAACTAATAGTATTTATTAAGCGCTTACTGTATTCAGAGTCCCACATATTTTCTGGAAATTAGACCTAGTCCCTATCCTTCAGGGGGCTCACAATCCAGGAGTTTAACTGGAGAAAAGGGATTGAGCCAGACAAAAACAAATACATAATATAAGCTCAAAGGCACATCAGGGATGGAGGAATCTGAGAGCACAAAGAAACGGCTTGTATTCCCAGCCTGGCCTGCATGGAGCCTGCAAGGAGCAGGGATCTTTTGGGGTGGGAGGGAAGGTGGTGGCTGCCATGGTGGGTTTTTTTAGCACTGATAGAAGGGCAAGCAGGGAGATCAGGGATTTTGTCTACTTATTAATAATTGCGGTATTTGTTAAGTGCTTACTATGTGCCGGGGACTCTACCAAGTGCTGGGGTGGATACAAGGAAATAAGATTAGATACAGTCCCAGTCCCAGTCCCACATGGGGCTCACAGTCTTAATCCCCATTTTACAGATGAGGCAACTGAGGCACAGAAAACTGAAGTCACTTGCCCAAAGCTACACAGCAGACAAGTGTGGCTTAGTGACAGGAACACGGGCTTGGGAGTCAGAGGTCTTGGGTTCTAATCCCGACTCCACCACTTGTCAGCTGTGTGACCTTGGGCAAGTCACTTCACTTTTCTGTGCCTCAGTTACCTCATCTGTAAAATGGGGATTAAGACTGTGAGCCCCATGTGGGACAACCTGATTACCTTGTACCTACCCCAGCCCTTAGAACAGTGCTTGGCATATAGTAAGTGCTTAACAAATAACATTATTATTATTATTATTATTATTAAGTGGCAGAGCTAGGATTAGAGCTCATGACCTTCTCACTCCCAGGTGTGTGCTGCTTCTCTTATTTAGTCTATTGTTCTCTCCCAAACAGTGCTCTGCACAAAGTAAGCACTCACTAAATACAATTGGTTGATTGATTGTGCATGCTTCCCTTCCTGTAATTCATTTTAATGCCTGACCACCCACCCTCATATATTAGAAATTATTTGAGTAGTAATAGTAGCAATAGTAGGAATACTACTACGATAGTGTGGACTAATGGAAAAAGCAGCGACTTGGGAGTTGGAGGATGCATGCATGCCCAGATTTATGTGTGTAAATGCCTGTATTCATTTGCATGTGTATATATGTCTATGCACTGATGGAGATATTTGTCTTTGGTATTGGATGGGAAATCTTCCAATTCTTGGTGTGGATTACATGAGGGTGCTGCTTGTTAATAATAATAATAATAATAATGGTATTTATTAAGTGTTTACTATGTGCAAGCATTGTTCTAAGTGCTGGGGTAGATATAAGAGAATCAGGTTGTCCCACATGAGGCTCTCAGTCTTAATCCCCATTTTACAGATGATGGAACTGAGGCAGAGAGAAGTGAAGTGACCTGCCCAAGGTCACACAGCAGACAAGTGGCAGAACCAGGATGAGAACCCCCATCCTCTGACTCATGGGTCCATGCTCTTGCCACTACACCATGCTGCATATCCCAGTCGCTAGCACTGGAGTTGGAAGTGGTATGAAGAATAGTTCTAAGGGGCAAATTTAGGGGTAGAGAACAGGTTTAGGGAATTCCTTGGGCAACACAAAGCCATCTGATCTGGGCATTCAGCCAGGTGGAACTTGATAACTTCTTAATGTCCCTCCTAGTCTTCTCATTGTGCTCTCCATTGCAAGCAACTATGACTGTCCTTATAAAGATTTCAAGTCCTGTCTTCCCTTCCCTTTGGGCTGGACTCAGTAGAACTTGGGTTCTTGGCATGTTCTGTGCCGGTTAGTCAGCAAGGAAACCATTCTGAATCAGCAGTCCCAGAAAAGTGGATTTCTAGGAGAACAGAGTTCAATCAATTAATCAATCAATCATATTTTTTGAGAGCATATTGTGTGCAGTGCACTGTACTAAGCCCATGGAAAAGTATAACAGAGTTTGTAGATGTGTTCCCTGTCCATAAGGAGCTAACAGTCTAGAGGGGGAGGCAAACATAAAAACAAATTTCTGCTATGTACCTAAGGGTTGGGGGGCTGAGGGTGAATAAAGTGCCTGAAGTCAAGTGCAAAGGTGATGCAGAAAGGAGAGGCAGTTGAAGAAGATTGACCCAAAACTTAACCTTGAGAGAGCCCCCACAATTAGGGGGTGGGAGGCAGAGGAGGAGCACATGGAGCACACAAAGGAAACTGAGAATGAACAGCCAAAGAGAAACGACAGATAAGGTTATGGGCTTGTAAGACAGGAAGGATGGTGGTAGTGACTATAGTGATGGGAAAGTCAAGAAGAAGAATTGAAGAAGGCCTCTTGGAGTAGATGTGATTTTAATAAGGCTTTGGAGGTGGGGATATGAAAAGGGAGAGAGTTGCAGGCCAAAGGCAGGATGTTGGTCAGGGGTTGGTGGCAAGAGATCCTCCATCTTTAACTCCCACCACCTCTCAACTATCATGCAGTTCAGAATTTGGGAATTTACATAGCTACATTGTAGCTTCAGGACTGGAAAATTTTATACATATTTGATTTTTCTGATAAACTAAAACTCCATTGCCCTCTGGGGAATTACGGGTGAAACTTAATAAACCAAGAAAAATGAATAGGCTCCCTCCACAGAACTCAAAACCATTTCCTGAGATATCACAAATAAGTACTATACACCAAGATAAGCTTTTATAGTCCTCAGCCTTAAAAAAAAATCTACTCTGCTTGCTACATGTGGATTAAATAAAAATACCTAGAGGAGAGGTTCAAAAATATATGAAATGAAATGAATTCAGCATAAAAATATCATGAAATCATTTATTTTTAACTGAACTCCTGATCAAAATGGACTAAAGATTTCTTAGATGTGCAGAGATGAAAGAAATAACAGAAAAGTGATAAATTTGTTACTGGAAATTGAGCCAGGTCATATCTCCTTTGCTTTCGCTCTTCCTTTTGGCCTGACCTCATATTTCCAGAAAGAAGTAGTTGAAGGCAAAGTTTGCATTTGAAACGAGTCATCCAAAATGGAGCCTCTGAACTGAAATAATTGAATGTTTGATATTGAAATTTAAATTGCCTCAAACAGAACAATCAGACATCATCAGCTGGGGGCAATGCAGACAGATGCCACCATTAATTAATTCATGCGTTCAATCTTATTTATTAAGCACTTTGTGCAGAGCACTGTACTAAGAGTTTGGGAGAGTACAGTATAACAATAAACAGACACATTCTCTGCCCACAAAAGCTCACAGTCTAGAAGGGGAGACAGGCATTAATATAAATAAATAACTTACAAATATGTACCTAAGTGATGTGGGGCTGGGAGAGGGGCTAAATAAAGGGAGCAAGTCAGGGTGATGCAGAAGGGAGTGGGAGAAGTGGAAAGTGGGGTTTAGGGAAGGTGTTTTGAAGATGTGCTTTCAATAAGTCCTTGAAAGGAGGAAGGGTAATTGTTTGTTGGATTTGAGGAGGGAGGGCGTTCCAGACCAGAGGCAAGATGTGAGCGAGGGGTAGGCAGTGAGATAGATGACACTGAGGTACAGTGAGGTTAGCATAAGAGGAGTGATGTGTATGGGCAGGGCTGTAGTAGGAGAGTAGTGAGGTTAAGTAGGAAAGGCAAGGTGATGGAGTGCTTTAAAGCCAATGGTGAGGAGTTTTTGTTTAATGTGGAGTTGGATGGGCAACCACTGGAATTTTTTGAGGAATGGGGTGAATTGTCCCGAATGTTTCTGTAGAAAAATGATCTGGGCAGCAGAGTGAATTATGGACTGGAGTGGGGAGAGGCAGGAGGCTTGGAGGTCAGCAAGGAGGTTGATGCAGTAACCCAAGCAGGATAGGATAGAGCGCTTTTATTGGCATGGAAGCAGTTTGGATGGAGAGGGAAGGGCAGATTTTACTGAAGTTGTGAAGGTGGACAGAATTTAGTGTGATGGATTGAACGTGTGAGTTGAATGAGAGAGAGGAGTCAAGGATGCAGGATGGATGGTGGTGCCGTCTACAGTGATGGGAAAGTCAGAGAGAGGGCAGGGTTTGGGTGGGAAGATAAGGAGTTCGGTTTTAAGCATGTTAACCTTGAGGTGATGGGAAGACATCCAAGTAGAGGTATCTTGAAGTCAGGAGGAGATGCAAGACAGGAGAGAGGGAGAGAGATCAGTCCTGGACATGTAGATTTGGGTATCATCCACATAGAGGTGGTAGTTGAAGTCATAGGAGTGAATGAGTTCTCCAAGGGGGTGGGTATAGATGGAGAATAGAAAAGGACCCAAAACTTAACCTTGAAAGAGCCCCCACAATTAGGGGGTGGGAGGCAGAGGAGGAGCACATGGAGCTCACAAAGGAAACTGAGAATGAACAGCCAGAGTGAAAAGAGAGATAAGGTTATGGGCTTGTGAGACAGGAAGGATGGTGGTAGTGACTATAGTGATGGGAAAGTCAAGAGGAGGTCAGAGTTTGGGTGGGAAGATAAGCTGGTAGCTCAGCAGTCCCCCACTCCATCTGCAACCACACGACCAGTGTGACTAGCCCTTTGGGGACCCCCGGAGGACCCAAAAGAAGTAGCCAGATCTAGATACAGTACCCCAGGAGTTAGAGAGAGAGTGAAGGAGTCAGTCAGTCGGTCAATCCTATTTAGTAAATGCTCACTGTGGGTGGAGCATTATAATAAGTGCTTGGGAGAGTGTGATATAGCATTGTAAAGAGCAGCAAAGCATAGTGACTTCATGGAAAGAGCACAGGCCAGTAAGTCAGAGGACTTGGGTCCTATCCCAACTCCATCATCTGCCTGGTATGTGATCTTGGGCAAATCATTTAATTTCTCTATGCATCAGTTTCCTCGTCTTTAAAATGGGGATTTCAATACTTGTTCTTCCTCCTACTTGGACTGTGAGCACCATGAAGGACAAGGACTGTGTTGACCTTATTACTATTATTATCATCATCATTATTATTGTATTTGTTAAGTGCTTACTGATAGAAGGCAGAAGCAGAAGATATGTCAATCTGAAATGCAGCAATCAATCAGGGGGAATTGTCTTCAAGCAAGAACCTTGGGAAGATTGTGGCTCCAAGAGGAAGAAATAAAGCTAGCTCTAGATACTGTTGGTAAATAAATAGTAATAATAATAATAATGATGATGATAGCATTTATTAAGCGCTTACTATATGCAAATCACTGTTCTAAGCACTGGGGAGGTTACAAAGTGATCAGGTTGTCCCACGGGGGGCTCACAGTCTTAATCCCCATTTTACAGATGAGATAACTGAGGCCCAGAGAAGTTAAGTGACTTGTTCAAAGTCACACAGCTGACAAGTGGTGGAGCCGGGATTTGAACCCATGACCTCTGACTCCAAAGCCCGTGCTCTTTCCATTGAGCCACATTGCTTCTCCTTTGTATGGGTGTTTAAAGGAGAAATCTTTATATGCACACAATGGAGAAGGGCCTGTCATTTATATATCTGGTCTTACCAACCCAGCCAACAAAATAGTCATATTTCACTGTCAGAAGATAATTATATACTCTCTTCTTAATTTATACCTTCTTTACTTCTACCTTAGAACGAACGCCCTCAAGGGCAGGAATCATGCCTTATGCTTTCAGCACATGGTAAGTGCTTAACAAATACCATTATTATTATTATTATTATTATTATTATTATTATTATGCTTTCCTGAAGTTTCTCCAAGGGCTTAATAGAGTTGGGGCTCAATCAGTACCATTGATGATAATAATGATGATGGTGGTGATGATGAGTAGTTTGAAAGGTTATATGGAAGTTTTTCTTCTTAATGATAACATTATTATTATCATGAGTAGCAGTATTACCAGTATTATTACGACTCATAATAGTCACAATTGTGCTTTTTGTTAAGCACTTACTGTAAATCAAGGACTGCAATAGAAACAAGGTAATCTGGCCAGCCTGGCGTGGTGGAAAGAGCTTGGAACTGAGATTCAGAGGACATGGGTTCTACTCTCGACTCTGCCACCAGCCTCTGTGTGACCTTGCAAATTAACTTAACTTCTCTGTGTCTCAGTTTTCTCATCTGTAAAATGGGGAATTCAATACAATTGAATGAATGAATATTATTATTGTATTTATTAAGCACTTGCTATGTGGCAGGCACTGTTCTAAAACCTGGGGTAGATACAAGTTAATCATGTCAGACTAAGGACAAGAGTCCTGAGGGACTCAGAGGATGCAACACTGGAAGTCAAGGAGAATTAAATAGGGAATATCTCTGGGAGGAGGTATCTCTTTATAAGGGTTTAGAAAGAAGATAAATGGGGGCTAGAGTTCTTGGGGCAGGTTTGGAGGTGGGATCAATAGTATAAAACTCTAAAACTGTTAAACTTGTATGCACCAGTCTACTTCCTCGACTCATCTCTCTCATTCAATCCACATATTCAATCCTTTACCAAATCCTTTTGGTTCTACCTTGACAATCAATCAATCTATCATGTTTATTGAATGCTAACTGTGTGCAGAGCACTGTATTAGCATATGGGACAGTACAATTTAACAGAGTTGGTAGATGCTATCTCTGCCCACAACATTGCTACAATCCGCCCACTCCTTTCCATCAAAAATGTGACTAAGCTCATCCAAGGACTTAGGCTGTCCTGCCTTGACTACTGCATGAGCCTCCTTGATGATCTCCCGACCTCCTTCTCTCCCCACTTCAGTCCATACTTCACCCTGATGCTTGGATCATTTTTCTAATAAAAGTTCAGTCCATATCACCCCCCTCCTTATGAACCTCCAATGACTGCCTTACATCCTCCTCATTACAGAAACTACTTTGCAAGAGCTTGAAAGTACTTAATGAGCTCTCCCACTCCAATCTTACCTCACTTTTTTTCTACAATTCAGTCCTCACACTTTGCTCCTCTAATTCCAGCCTATTGATTGCACCACTATTTTGTCTGTCTCACCATTAATTCCTGAGGGTGTCCTCCCTGTGGCCTGGAACTCTGACCTCCTTCATACAGAACAGGCCACCACTCTCCCCACCTTCAAATCCTATCAAAATCACAACTCCAAGAAGCCTTCCCTAACTAAACCCTTATTTCCCCTACTCCCCCTTCCTTCTGTGTTGCCAATGCACTTGGATATTTGCCCCACTCTCAGCCCCACATCACGTGTCCATTTCTGTAATTTATTTTTATGTCTGTTCCTTGTGGACAGGGAATATTTCTACCAAGCCTATTGATTGCATTCTCCCAAGTGCTTAGTACAGTACTCCGCACATAGTAAGTGCTCAATAAATACCATAGATTTATTAGAGTTTATCACTTAGCACTAGACTTGCCCTTATATATTTAGGGCAAAAAAAACATGTTCTCCTGAAACCTTCACTTTCAAAAATATTCCTGGCCCCAAAAGCAGGGATGGCCTTTATCATTAAGAAATTATTTCTAGTGTTTAGGAGGGTTTGTTAACTGACTTTATAGTATTTTCTCCATAATTTCCCTGGCTGATTTTTGCCTTAGACATATATATTATTTTGAGAATGAAAAAGTGTTTAATACTCTCACTGACTGAATATTGCAAATCTCTATAGTCATATTCCATTTCTCCTTTCCTATTAACTGGCCTGTTCTGAGATGCATGGATCCATATTGCTACCACAGAATTCATGCCTGATGCACTATGTCATAATTCTTTCTACTTATTTTTGTCTTTTTTAAGTCATCTAGCATAAATGCACATCCTTGCCCATTATGAACATTTGAAATCAAGTTATCCCTCTCTTTCAAGTGCCTTGACTCTCTTTTTTACAACAGAAAAACTTGCCAACAGAAAAATCTTTCCAACTTGTACTTCCCAAGCTCTTAATACAGTGTTCTGCACACAGTAAGCACTCAATGAATATGATTGAATGAATGAATGAACAGAACATCAGGGTATAAAATAAGATCATTGAAATCTCTTTTATCTGAGCAATTGTATAATCTCCTAATATGTTCCTAAAACCGAACTTCTTTCATTCTTTGGCCCTCACTCTGCTAACTCATTCTGATTGTACAAGAATTCACGTAGGCAAATTCTGAACTTTTGAATCTTCAGTGATAGTTCTCTCATATCAAACAATTTAGAATTTGGTGCTCTTGACCAGTTGCCTTTAGATATTCTGATTGTTGAAGTATTTTCTCTCCTTCACACTCCAAAAGGGACTAGCCACACACTTACTTTGGTTTTGCTCTCCTGCTTCACACAAATGGAACAGAAGATGCTGGCTGGATCAGCAATCAGAAAAGTATCTTAGAGCCTAATATCATGTTGTGTGGTGGATTTTCAAGAACTCAGGCACCTAGGAAGATTATTGTGTCAGCCTGAGCAGGAAGGGGGCTCTGAGCTGTGGTTCATCCAAACTCCAGCTAAGAGGAGCTGACATATCGTTGGAGCTGGGGATCATAGTCCCCATCCTGCTTGAGGTACTTCAGAGAAGAGATGGGAGAAAATCTGTACATGAACTAAGTTTTTTAAAATAGAACACAGTAAAATGTGATATCATCTGTAAAATGGGCATTAAGATGTGAGCCCCATACGGGACATGGAAACAGCATGTCTCCATAATAATATTGTTATTATTATTATTATATAACTCAAGGAAAGAGTATAATGTTAGAAACATTGTGATCTGTGGTGAACTGGTACATGATGGCTGAAATTGGATGGCATATTTGCATTGCCATTATTACCAGAGAAAGTAGCCACTGGACACACATGAAAAGTAACATTTTATTGCCTAGCACTTTTATCACAATTTTAGATTTCTGGTTGGTCATGCAATACATGGCAGCTATGATCTAACAACCTACCAGTCTCAAGCTTGATATTAACTGAATAGTATATGGAATGGAGAATTAAAGCATTTATAATAATCCTAGCATTTAAAATGTCTACTGGGGACCAAGAAGAGTATTCTACTTTGACCACATTCACTAGATGATCACCCAGCTCTTCATTCTTTGTGTTTAGACACAATCAGAGTTCAAAGTAGATTAGAAACAGACAGGGTGAAAAGCTTGTATTTTGTGTAGACAGCCCCATATTATCTTAATCCAAATTTAACTACTCTTGTGAATTTCATTTCTTTTTGCTTAATTTCATTTTACTTTGACTTTTAATTGTTTTTTTTAAATGTTCACTCAGACTGTCCACTCTTTCTTTCCTCACACTCAATCAGAAACACCTTCTGAGAAGATTTTCATTTTTTTTTTCAGAGTTGGTAACAGAATGTTCCCTTCAAACTGAAGCAATTGGTTTGATCTGACTCCCCTGCGAGTTTACTAAGCAGCAATTTGTGTTGGAGACAGCAAGTCTCAACTGTTTTCTGCCAGCAGGGTAATAGTCAGTTAAAGCCAAAAATAAATGGAGCCAATCTTCTCTGGGGATGATTTAGTTATTGGCTGGTTAGCTTCAAATGTTTTCATTTTTGGTTATTTTTTTCACCTCAAAAATGTCCAGAAATGTCAACTTCTGATTCCTCAATGACTTTGGTCCCAGAGACATGGGATAGGATCTCTGAGCAGTATGGAGACGGATAGAAGGGGCAGGTGGTTAGTTAACGCTCCTCTTTCCCCTGATAGTCACTGACTCCATTGTACAATCTGAAGCAATTGGTACAGTCCTCTGCCCCCTAGAACACACTCAATTAATACCACTGATGTATTGGTTTCCTAGGAACTTGCCCTCCTAAAGATTTTTAGCAAAAAGATTTGCTCAACTATGCCTCTATGCCTGTTCATTGAGCATGTCATGTACCTTCCTTCCTCCACTCTCGGGAAGCCTGAAACTCCATTTCTGCATTTTACCACACATAAAAAATAAAGGGTTCTGTCTAGGACCCCCAAATGTTTTATGTATTATTATGGGTGAGTAAGGGCACTTTTTCAGCATGAACATTATGTGGAGGGATGAGTGTTTACAACTCTATTTTGAATTCCTCAGAGGTTGCAGATGAAATATGAAAAGTTTACTATATAGGAAATCATTTTTATGGCATTTATTAAGCACTTACTATGTGCAAAGCACTGTTCTAAGCACTGGGGAGGTTACAAGGTGATCAGGTTGTCCCACAGGGGGCTCACAGTCTTCACCCCCATTCTACAGATAAGGGAACTGAGGCCCAGAAAAGTGAAGTGACTTGCCCAAAGTCACAGCTGACAAGTGGCAAAGGCGATTTGAACCCATGACCTCTGACTCCAAAGAGCATGCTCTTTCCACTGAGCCACGCTGCTTCTTTGTTCCAATACAGCTATTCCAGTCTGGACCAACTAAGCACTCTGATACTCACCCCACCCTCAGAACCACAGTTCTTATGTACATACCCTTATACTCTGTTGCATATTCCACTTGTGATTTATTTAATATCTGTCCCCCCTCTAGAATGTAAACTCCTTGAGGGCAGTGATCAAGAGGCATGGCCTAGTGGACAGAGCATGGGCATGGGAGTCAGAAGGACCTGGGTTCTAATCCTAGCTCCTCCCCTTGTCTGCTGTGTGACCTCGGGACAGTCACTTTACTTCTCTGTGCCTCTATTTCCTCATCTGTAAAATAGGGATTGAGACTGGGAATCCGATGTGGGATATGGACTGTGTCCAACCTGATTATTTTGTATCTACTCCAATGCTCAGAACAGTGTCTAGAACATGGTTAAATGCATAACAAATACCATTATACAAAAAATCAATTTTACCTGCCAAGCATTTAGTACATTCCTCTATATCCAGTAAGTGCTCAATAAATACCATTGAATGATTGATTGAAATCTCAGTGTTTTCCAATATGCCACCTTTACGAGGAATTTGAACCCCACGTTGCTGTTCTGTTTGCCCATCAAAATGATACTTTGAAGAAAAGTCTGGGATGCCTATTTATTTTCCCATACAAGGCAGTCATTTTGACAGAAGGAATGAAATAGTTGCTCAAGGACTTACATAAACTCAAAATATAGAACCCAAGATTTTCAGGTACCAAATTTATCCATCCTTGAATACTGAGTGTTTCCATATGTTATCACAGTTCTCATTTCTGAGGTAAATCTTCATCTATTGGGGTATCTGATCTCCTGGGATAGCACCGCAATGCAAATTGGAATTTTAATTCTACAAGAAAATTCTATAAAAATATCTAAATCTCCAAGAGCATTATCAGTTAGCATTTAAAATTAAAAAAAAAAACAAACAAACAACTCTTCAGGTCCTAGGTCTGATGAAAATAAATCTCTAAGGATCAGGATGTTAAATGAAAGAACAGATAAATGAGTGCCAGTTTTTATGTCAAATAAATCATAGTCTCAGGAATCAATCTTCTACTTTTTTCTAAGCTTCTATTTTTCTTTTCTTCAGGAAATCACTAGTAAACATCACAACTGCCTGACCAGTTAAAGGTCCTCTTTTCTTTTTCCTGGCAGTAGGACTGTGACAAGAAATGCACCCTTTGACATTTACTCTGTATATGATAAAGAGTCAATTTTGAATTTAATATTCCCCAAATTCAATCTCACATCCTTTTTTCTTGGTTAAGTTTCTGTTCCATCTTCAGTGATAATGGTATAAAGACATTCTTGCCAGAAGGCAATGTTTTAAAGGACAATTTAGTGGAAATAGTGAAAATGGTTGGGGTGTAGCCACCTGGGAAATGCAGTGCCATAATGTGACTGAGATTTGGCTGTAATGCAGTGTTGCCTTTAGGATCATACCTATTAACTCAATTGTACTCTTTGCAAACAGTATAATAAACACTATAGATGAATTGCTTATTTTAAAAACTTGTTTCAGCAGTCCAAGGTCCTCTCAAAAACTGGGTAGTCAGTGATTCATTAACACTGCCCAGGGAACCAATTGCAGTACTGTTATCATTTAATAGCTAAACTGTAAACTGTTGCAAATTGGATTCCTGCGCCTTGCTAATGAACTAGGTAAGTGTCAGAGAAGTATCATATTATGCAAGCTCCTGGAATCCTTTTGTTTTTCATTTTGCTTGAAATTAATCTGGTGTGAAAGAAGTTCTGTTCTGGTTCAGTTGTTATCAAACCATCTTCTCAAAACCTCTAATTTACCAATGAAACAATTTGTAATGGGCTTGTAGCCTTCCATGCTATAGGAGGAATGCTTATATTTTCCTTTTATGTCACTGCTAACAATAAGAAAAAGTACGGTCTACAAAATTCACTTCAGCACACTGGGAAGAGCTAAGGGTTGCTGATGCAACTTAGGAGTTCAACTCCTCAGGCTCAGTCCCCAGACTCATTCTGATTGCATCTTAATGTCATATCCATAGCAATCCATCTTGCTTCCCGAAACTGGGCAAGGCTGTTAAATTCACCCAATCCCCAAAGAGCAGGGTTCACTGCAGTTTCTTTGGTTCCATTTTTTGAAGAAAACTTAACTTCACTAATTCATGCATTCATTCAATCATATTTATTGAGTGCTTACTGTATGCAGAGCACTGTACTAAGTGCTTAGGAAGTACAAGTCAGCAACATATAGTCCCTATCCAACAACGGGCTCAGTCTAGAAGGGGGAGACAAACAACAAAACAAAACATGTAGACAGGTGTCAAAGCTATACGCACATCATTAACAAAATAAATGGAATAGTAAATATGTGCAAGTAAAATAAATAGAGTAATAAATCTGTACAAATATATACAAGTGCTGTGGGAAGGGGAAGGAGGTAGGGTGGGGGGGATGGGGAGGAGGAGAGGAAAAAGGGGGCTCAGTCTGGGAAGGCCTCCTGGAGGAGGTGAGCTCTCAGTAGGGCTTTGCGGGGAAGAAGAGAGCTAGTTTGGCAGATGTGTGGAAGGAGGGCATTCCAGGCCAGGGGAAGGATGTGGGCCAGGGGTCGACAGTGGGACAGGCGAGAATGAGGCACAGTGAGGGGAACAAGGCACCATGAGGAAGAACGAGGCCCTGAAGTATAACTTCTCAAGATCCATCGGAAAGTAACACCAAAGTCAATTTAAACAGCGAACCATGTTCTCTCTATCACTACAATCCTGGGCTGGCTTTCATGTGAAACTCTTAGTGAAAATATTTTATTTCCCTCTGACTTAGGATAATATGCAATTTCCCACATAATGCAATTTCCTTGTCTAAAGTGTGTTGTAGATAATCAGCAAAAGAACAGATTTAAGATGATTTTATTGCATTACCCAGTGCAAATGGGATTGTATGAACACCAGATAATTAGAACATTTCAGTGTCCATTGTTGACTCAACCCTAAGTGGATGAACCCGAGTTTCAATTCACAGAGCCACAGAAGTCCAGAGAAACAGTGTAGCCTAGTAGAAAGAACACAGGCTTGGAGCCAGAAGACCTGGGTTCCAATTCTGGCCCTACCCCTTGCCTTCTTTGTGTACTTGGCAAGTCACTTAATTCTCTATGCCTCAGTTTCCTCATCTGCAAAATGGGAATTCAATTCCTGTTCTGCTTATTATTTAGTTTGTGAGCTCCATACAGGGCAGAGTCTGAGACCAACCTGTTTATCTTGTATTTACCCAAGTGCTTAGTACAATCTTTGGCAGCTAGTATGTGCTAATAAATGTCATAATCATTAATATTAAGTTGAGGACCCTTGAGGGGTTATCTCAGTCAGACAATCAGTCAGTCATGTTTATTCATTCATTCAATCACATTTATTGAGCGCTTACTGTGTGCAGAGCACTGTACTAAGCGCTTGGGAAGTACAAGTCGGTAACATATAGGGACAGTCCCTACTAAACAATGGGCTCAGCGTGGCTCAATGGAAAGAGCCTGGGCTTTGGAGTCAGAGGTCATGGGTTCGAATCCCGGCTCTGCCAAGTGTCAGCTGTGTGACTTTGGGCAAGTCACTTAACTTCTCTGTGCCTCAGTTACCTCATCTGTAAAATGGGGATTAAGACGGTGAGCCCCAAGTGGGACAACCTGATCACCTTGTAACCTCCCCAGCGCTTAGAACAGTGCTTTGCACATAGTAAGTGCTTAATAAATGCCATTATTATTATTATTATTATTATTATTATTATTATTAGAAGGGGACGGGCTCACAATCCACTTACTATGTGCAGAACACTGTACTAAGTGCTTGGGAGAGTACAATACAGAACATTACAATCTCTGCCCATTACAAGTTTATCCCCTCCAACCTCCATCCTTAGGGACAAGAACTGGAGCAATGTTTGGCCTCCCTTTTATAATCGAAGAATTCCAAGGAAGACATCCTCCTTCAGTAAACTGTTCAAGGGTTAAGCAAACCTAGCTCTCTGAATTTTTGTTTTTATTTGTTAGCTTCCTACATTGACTTTCTTCTGTAGAGCTCAAAATTTTCCTTTGAAACCAATGCCCTTCAGGAAGAATGCATGAAGTAATAAACATATGCTTGACTACGGCTCTACTACAATTTCTCCAGAGCCACCTTTCAGCCACACCCAGTAATGAAGAGATGGATGGAAGCACCATCACTGAGGTCATCAAATGCAGTCAGCTCACTGTGACTAAACCAATTCTTTGGCTACAGATATTGCTGGACGGGGGCATGATATGAAAAGGGCCCTTTCCGTCCGAGGGGCGCTGACAGGGGAGCCCGGCCATCCAGGGCAGCCGCGGGATGAGCATAAGCAGGAAGGCCTCAGAGGACCCGAGGTGGGAGAGGCTGGACACGTGGGTCGAGCTAGCCACCAGGACCAACTATGAGCGAGTGGATGAAAAAGAGCCCTTTCGAGCGGCAGGCATTCATGAACAAAGAAGTCAAAGTCACAGCCAGTGAGAAGAATGAGTTTCAAGGATGGGTTTTAACCACAGACCCTGTTTCTGCCAACATCGTCCTTGTCAACTTCCTCGATAACGGCCGGGCGTCCGTGACTGGAGTCACGGGTCATGCGGTGCGGGAGGTGGAAGTCTTGCGGGAAGGGGATGAGGCCACGCGTGAGCAACTGCTGGCGCTCTTCACTCCCAAGGAGAGTCGAGCCTACAGCCCCGGAGACCTGGAGAAGCACAAAAACCACCTGAAGACGTGGCTGGAGAAGAACCACATTCCCGTCTCCGAAGAAGGGGACTCACAGAGGAGCCTGCGCGTGGCCAGGCTGCTGACCATGGACACTCCCTACGGCCCGGAGGACTGCAACAGCTCCAATGAGATCATCCCGTCCAGGGTGCAGGGCCTCATCGCAGGTCACCTGACGGCCTTCCAGGGAGACGCCGGGTCCTAGTGTTCTGGCCCGATCCGAGTTTTCCACGTGGATCCTGGGGGAAAAGACGGCTTGGACCTCCTCCGTGGAAAACTCCCCACCGTCTGGGGTCCCCCAGCTGGGGACTGAGGCGTTCGATCCCCTCTCGGCTCAGTCGGAAGACCGGGACTGCCCTTCCCCGAGTAGCGGGGGGCGGGCACAGCTCCTGGGGTGGAATCCCATCCCATCCCAATGCAGTCGAGGCCGTGGGTGTGCCCCCTTGCCTGAGAATACTAGCATTTGTTCATTTTGCCCCTCGCTTCTCTCTAGAATAGGGATGCTTAGTTTCGACTGTTATTTTAGGTCAACACTTTCAATGTTGGGTAGGGACCATCTCTAGATGTTGCCAACTTGTACTTCCCAAGTGCTTAGTACAGTGCTCTGCACACAGTAAACACTCAATAAATATGTTTGTACTGTGCTCTGCACACAGTGAGAGCTCAATAAATATGATTGAATGAATGAATGAATGAATGAATGAATGAAAAGAGAAGACAGCAGGATTCCAGAGCAGGTGAAACAGCAGACTGAAAGTGTTCACCAACAAAGAGCAGTGGCCAAAAGAATTTAAAAAGATCTGGTGAATCACAGCCTCAAACCATGTGTGATCACAGAGAGTACTGTGGGGAGACCAAAGGAATGGGATGACCTGACTGGGATGCAGCTCTGAGAAAAGAGAGTGCCCTTCTTGAAGTTTTGGGCTTCAGGAAGATCAAGAATCCAAGCGGCAGATTCTAAAACAGTGAGAGTGTCTGCAAGTGACAAATGCAACAACAGTAAAAGAGAGGAGAAGCAGTGTGATGTAGGGGAAGGCCACTGGTGTGGAAACTGCAGAACCTGGGTTCAAGTCTGCTTCCTTCCACCAGCCTGCTTGTTAGTCTTTGGACAAGTCACTTAATCTCTCTGTACCTCGTTTTCCTCATTTGCAAAATGGGGATAATAATATTTATTATTAATAATAACAACTGTGCCATTGAAGTACGTACTTTGTGCCAGATACTGTACTAAGTGCTGGGGTAGATATAAGCTAATCAGGTTGGACACAGTCCCTGTCCCACATTGGGCTCACAGTCTCAATCTCCATTTTACAGGTGAGGTAAATGAGTCACAGAGAAATGAAGTGACTTGCCCAAGGTCATACTGAAGACAATTGTCAGAGCCAGGATTAGAACTCAGGTCCTTCTGACTCCTAGGCCTGGGTTCTATCCACTAGGCCAAGATGCTTCTCTACATTTACTTTTCTACCTACCTTACAGGATGGTAGTGAGGGCAGAAATGAGATAAATGATATGAGAATGCATTGGGAATAAAAACGCCAGATCAAAGTGAAGGCATTATTAAGATTAGGTTGTTGTTATTAATGATTACATCCAATCATTAAAAAACCTACAAATCAAGCAAAATCTCCTCACTCTCAGCTTCAAGGCTTTCCATCACCTCACCCCCTCCTACCTCACCTCCCTTATCTCCTTCTACAGCCCAGCCCAAACCCTCCACTCCTCTGCCACCACTAACCTCCTCACCCTCCTCACTGTGCCTCGTTCTCGCCTGTACCACCGTCAACCCCCTGCCCAAGTCCTTCCCCTGGCCTGGAATGCCCTCCCTCCAGGCCTCCACCAAGTTAG
Organism: Tachyglossus aculeatus; assembly: GCF_015852505.1. NCBI lineage: Eukaryota > Metazoa > Chordata > Mammalia > Monotremata > Tachyglossidae > Tachyglossus > Tachyglossus aculeatus. Next base: position 25,477,171 of record NC_052075.1, on the reverse strand, counting down.
CTCTCTTCCTCCCCCGAAAGCCCTACTGAGAGCTCACCTCCTCCAGTAGGCCTTCCCAGACTGAGCCTCCTTTTTCCTCTCCTCCTCCCCATCCCCCCCGCCCTACCTCCTTCCCCTCCCCACAGTATTTGTATATATTTGTACAGATTTATTACTCTATTTTACTTGTACATATTTACTATTCTATTTATTTTGTTAAAGATGTGCAAATAGCTTTAATTCTATTTGTTCTGACTATTTTGACACCTGTCTACATGTTTTGTTTTGTTGTCTGTCTCCTCCCTTCTAGACTGTGAGCCCATTGTTGGGTAGGGACCGTCTACCTGTTGCCGACTTATACTTCCCAAGCGCTTAGTACAGTGCTCTGCAAACAGTAAGCACTCAGTAAATAAGATTGAATGAATGAACTGCTCTCAGGGTGATAGAGCAGAGAATTTGTCTACCAAATCTGTTGTACTGCACTTTCCCAGACATTTAGCACAGTACTCTGCAAACAATAAGTGCTCAATATTTTTTTAATGGTATTTGTTAAACTCTTACTATGTGCCAGGCATTGTACTAAGCATTAGGGTAGATACCAGCTAATCAGGTAGGACACAGCCCATGTTCCATGTGGGGCTCAAAATCTTAATCCACATTTTATAGATGAGGTAACTGAGGCACAGAGAGGTCAAATGACTTGCCCCAAGTCATGCAGCAGACAAATGGTGGAAATGATTCCCAGGCCCGGGTTCTATAAACCTATTCATCTGGGTAGGATCTCACATCTAGTATTATCAGCTCTGACAGGTTGTCCCCCAAAAGCATAGCAACAGTTTAATTGTCTGTACGGGAAAGCAGAGAAGGAAGGGAAAGAAGGAAGAGGGTGGTAAAACTACAGAATGGCTCAACTGGATGGCATCTATATTGTAAGTTAAGGGATGTGGTCACCCCCAGAGACACAGTTGCTCAGTAGAAGACCCAGCCACTAGGGTATATGAAGGAATAGATCTGAGAGACATCTCTCAATATTTTTCTCTTCACCCTTCTCCTACTGAACTGTAACTTTCCAAATAAATTCCAGGAAGCACCGTGGCCTGGGAAACAATATTGGCTAGTAGAAAGAGCCCAGGCCTGGGAATCAGCAGAGCTGGGTTCTAATATCACTCTTCCACATGCCTGCTGGGTGACCTTGAGCAAGTCGCTTAGCCTGTCAGTTTCTTCATCTATAAAGTAGGGACTCAGTACCTGTTCTTTCTCCACTGTAGATTGTGAGCCCCATGCAGGATGGGGACTGTGTCTGAGATGATTATTTTACATCTATCCCAGTGATTGATGTAGAGGAGAAGCAGCCTGGCTTAGTGGAAAAGCAACGGGCTTTAGAGTCAGAGATCATTCATTCATTCATTCATTCAATCATATTTATTAAGCACTTACTGTGTGCAGAGCACTGTACTAAGCGCTTGGGAAGTACAAGTTGGCAACATATAGAGACAGTCCCTACCCAACAGTGGGCTCACAGTCTTGAACATGGGTTCTAATCCGGGCTCTGCCACTTGTCAGCTGTGTGACATTGGGCAAATCACTTAATTTCTCTGTGCCTCAGTTACCTCATCAGTAAAATGGGGATTAAGAGTGTGAGCCCCATGTGGGACAACCTGATTACCTCATATCTCTCCCAGCACTTAGAACAGTGCTTGGCACATAGTAAGCACTTAACAAATACCAACATTATTATTATTATTATCATTATTATTATTATTATTATTATTATTATTATTACTAAGTGCTTAACATATACCACAGTCATTACTATTGCTTGGTTTGATCTGAGGAACTGGCTAGGCCACGGGACTCCAATCCCCTTCCCAGGAACTTCCTGTCCCCTGCAAATTCACCATACCACAGCTTTCCCAATCCTCAACTTCCAGCATGGCCTGTTCCTCTAGATTCATTCATTCAATCATTCGATTGTTTTTACTGAGCACTTACTGTGTGGAGAGCACTGTACTAAGCGCTTGGGAGAGTACAATACAACAATAAAGGGAAACATTCCCTGCCCATAGTGAGCTTACAGTATAGAGTGGGGGGAACAGATATTAATATAAGTAAATAATTGCAGATATGTACAAAAGTGCTGTGGGGTTGGGAGTGGGGAGAACAAAGGGAGCAAGTCAAAGCAACGCAGAAGGGAGTGGGAGAAGAAGAAAGAGGAGCTTAGTCAGGGAAGAATAAGAAGTCAACTTGATGGGGAGAAAATAACAAGAAGGGAAATTTTCAGGCTTGTCAATATGTAAATTCCCTAATTAGATCAATGAAAATAGCAATGGTACCTTCTGCTACAAGGGAACTGTAGCAGTCAGTTGCAACACAAGCAGTCACTATGCAAATACACCAATTAAAGCCTCACAAATCATAATAGGTATTTTTGTTATAAGAGAAATAAAGCAAGGCAAAAGGAAATGAGAGGATTTTTGAATGCTAATGTAGTTTATGCAGAATTTTTTTAAATTACTGAAACCTTTGGTGCATTTGAAATACAACATTAACAAGCACAGGAAGAAAGCCAAACGTATTTTCCCCTCCTTCCTTAAAATGTTGCACAATTGCTACTTAAGCAAAAATAGATTTCAAATACTTGTGTCTTTTAAAGAAATACAAGGAAGCACCAAATAGATTATATGATAATCGAGGGCAGGAATCTTGCTTTTTCTTCTGTTTTAAATTCCCGAAGGAAACAGCCCCCTTATCAGAACTCATCTTCTGACCCTAACCCTGGACTTCCCTGCCTTGTCGAAAGCGCCACCATTCTCCTTGACTCACGAACTTGTAACCTGGGCATTATCTTTTTCTCATCTCTTATTCAAACCACATATTCCTGCTGTCACCAAATCCTGTAGGTTCTAACTTCACAACTTTTCAAGAACCCACTCCTTTCCATCCAAGTAGCTCCCATGCTGATCAAAGAGTTAATTCTATGCTACCTTTTCTACCTCATCAGTTTCCTTGCTGACCTCCCAGCTTTCAACCTCTGCCACTACAACACAACCCATGCGTTTTGCTCCTCTTAACATCAACCTATGTACCTACCTTGATCTCTTGCCGCTGACCTCTTGGTCACATCCTCCCTCTCGACTGGAACTCCCCTTCCCCTTCATAAACAACAGACCACCACTCTCCCGACCTTTAAGGCCCTACAAAAATCTTATCCCATCCAGGAAGACTTCCCTACTGTTCACTTCCTTGCCTTTGCATTTAGGCCCATTCCTAATAAGCCCTTTGATATTCCCACCACCCAGTCCCACAGCATTTATGCAAATACCCTTATCTTCTGTTGCTACTTCTATCTGAAATTTATTTTAGTGCCTGACACCCCACTAGACTATATGATCCTCTAGTGAGGGAATCTGTCTTCATTCATTCATTCATTCATTCAATCATATTTATTGAGCTCTTACTGTGTGCTGAGCACTGTACTAAGCACTTGGGAAGAACAGTCAGCAACAGAGATAATCCCTGCCCACAACGGGCTCACAGTTCACCCCCAAGCACTTAGTACAGTGTTCTGCACCAGCAAGTGCTCATTAAATACCACTAATTGAGTGGCCTCGTTCAGTGCTTTGTATATAGTATAGACTCAGTCCTTACAGATGATGATGAGGATGATGATGATGATGATGATGAACCATTCAAAAATATGTATTGAGCTCTGAACTAGGTGCTAAGGAGCTTACATTATAATAAAATGAGGATAAAATGAAGAACATGATGTCAAAAATGATACATCAAAATATATGGACACTAGTTCATTTATTGTCAGTTCATTTCATAATTTGTTTTTATCACATATCTATTCTCACTCTCTCAATCAATTTATGTCCTGTAATTTTCCCCAAGATTGTTACATTTTTGAGGCTAGGGATTGTGCCTTATCCTCCACTTATATGTTTCTCAAGTGCTTAATACCAAGCTCCTTGTACAGCTCTCATTTACTCAGTGTTGATGATGGTGAATAAATGGGAAGGGCAAAATGGATAGATGAAATTTCCCAAACAGACAGATTGACCTGGCAGCCCTGGGCTGACCTGCTGCATGAAGGCAAAAGAGGAAGTAGCCTCTATCCTCACCTTCTGGTAGTCTCCATTCACAACTCTCTGAAACCTGCCCTCGTCCCCCTCCCCTCCCCCCATTCACCTTTCTCTTTCTTATCATCTGATCTTTTAACAAGGTCAAAATTCATATTTTGAATTGCTAATCCTATTATGTTTTCTCCCTCTCTTCCATACGAAGAGTTTGATCGCTAGCCACATGAAACCTTGGGCAAAGAATGTTTTACACAATTGTGTTACCTTTCACCACTGTTCATGTCTGGGAAGAAGTTGGGGCATGATTAGACATCTTTCGGCTATTAAGTATAAACAATCTTTTGAGAATCTCAATACACCCACTATTTCCCCCACTGGTAAAAAAACAACAACAACTGGTAATTTGGTAGCTAATGTGAGATTGGTTGTGTTTGATTGGATATCATGGGTCATGAAACACCCCAAGGAATTTATAAGCCTCAGTAATCTTTTCAGGTTTCTGTATCTGCATTTCTGTGCTTGAAAGGCAACACTTCTTTGAGTTTTTCATGATATTGTCCCCAAAGATTTCCTTTGGAATGCTGGCAGTTGGTGATGTATTTTTAAGATCCTAAGCTTACCATCACCTTAGCCTCTACTCATTTTGCATCAACTAAGCAAACCACATATTCTCTGAGACTAGAGAAAGTTACTCTTTTAAGCCAGCCCCCCCACAATCTGCCGCCGATATATGGCTCTTTCCCACCATGATGATCAATTAATCAATCCATTAATGGTACTTGTTGCATGCTTACTGTGTGTGGGGCACTGCACAAGTGCTTACCAGGAATCAAAGAAGTCTAACGAAGCTTTCAAATCAATCAATCAATCAATCAATCGTATTTATTGAGCGCTTACTATGTGCAGAGCACTGTACTAAACGCTTGGGAAGTACAAATTGGCATCACACAGAGACAGTCCCTACCCAACAGTGGGCTCACAGTCTAAAAGGGGGAGACAGAGAACAGAACCAAACATACCAACAAAATAAAATAAGTAGGATAGAAAAGTACAAGTAAAATAAATAAATAAATAAATAAATAGAGTAATAAATATGTACAACCATATATACATATATACAGGTGCTGTGGGGAAGGGAAGGAGGTAAGACGGGGGGATGGAGAGGGGGATGAGGGGGAGAGGAAAGAAGGGGCTCAGTCTGGGAAGGCCTCCTGGAGGAGGTGAGCTCTCAGCAGGGCCTTGAAGGGAGGAAGAGAGCTAGCTTGGCGGATGGGCACAGGGAGGGCATTCCAGGCCCGGGGGATGACGTGGGCCGGGGGTCGATGGCGGGACAGGCGAGAGCGAGGTACAGTGAGGAGATTAGCGGTGGAGGAGCGGAGGGTGCGGGCTGGGCAGTAGAAGGAGAGAAGGGAGGTGAGGTAGGAGGGGGTGAGGTGATGGAGAGCCTTGAAGCCCAGGGTGAGGAGTTTCTGCTTGATGCGCAGATTGATCGGTAGCCATTGGAGGTTTTTGAGGAGGGGAGTAATATGTCCAGAGCGTTTCTGGACAAAGATAATCCGGGCAGCAGCATGAAGTATGGATTGAAGTGGAGAGAGACACGAGGATGGGAGATCAGAGAGAAGGCTAGTGCAGTAGTCCAGACGGGATAGGATGAGAGCTTGAATGAGCAGGGTAGCGGTTTGGATGGAGAGGAAAGGGCGGATCTTGGCAATGTTGCGGAGCTGAGACCGGCAGGTTTTGGTGACGGCTTGGATGTGAGGGGTGAATGAGAGAGCGGAGTCGAGGATGACACCAAGGTTGCGGGCTCGTGAGGCGGGAAGGACGGTAGTGCCGTCAACGGTGATGGGAGTCAGGGAGAGGACAAGGTTTGGGAGGGAAGACAAGGAGTTCAATCTTGGACATGTTGAGTTTTAGGTGGCGGGCAGACATCCAGATGGAGATGTTCTGAAGGCAGGAGGAGATGTGAGCCTGGAGGGAGGGGGAGAGAGCAGAGGCAGAGATGTAGATTTGGGTGTCATCAGCATAGAGATGATAGTTGAAGCCATGGGAGAGAATGAGGTCACCAAGGGAGTGAGTGTAAATCGAGAAGTGAGTACTGGGGAGGTTACAAGGTGATCAGGTTGTCCCACGGGGGGCTCACGGTCTTCATCCCCATTTTACAGATGAGGGAACTGAGGCCCAGAGAAGTGAAGTGACTTGCCCAAAGTCACACAGCTGCCAATTGGCAGAGCCGGGATTTGAACCCATGACCTCAGACTCCAAAGCCCGTGCTCTTTCCACTGAGCCACGCTGCTTCTCTTTTTCTTCTCTTTTTCCATTAGGTCTCACTGTTTCTCCTTTTGCATTAATCTTGCCACTTTAAAAAAGAGGTGGGAAAGTTACACAGGTACATATAAGAAATAAGTGTAATAATAAGAGTAGCAGAAGAAACGGAGAAGAAAAAAATGGTGGGAAGAAGGGTGAGAAAGGTAAAAGTCTGTGCCTCTTATTTCCATAGCATTCTCTTAAAAGTTGCATACAACAGGCACTCAGTGAATTATGTTAACCTCCCTTTTCCCTTCTCAGTCAATCAATCAATAATATTTGAGTGCTTACTATGTGCAGCATGCTGTATTAATTGCTTGGGAGAGTAGAGTAGAACAGATTTGGTAGATATGGGCCTTGTCCACAAGGACCTTAGAGTCTAGTAGGAGAGTCAGGCATTCAAATAAATTACAGAGAGGGGAAATGGTGGAGTTTACGGATTCTATACAAAAGTACTGTGGGGCTGGGGGTGCAGTGAACATCAGGTGTTTAAGAGGTACTGATCCAAGTGCACAGGCCTCACACAAGAGAAGGCAAGTATGGCAAATGAAGTCTTCTCTTCCTCATCCCACGAGCACCTGTTACGTATAATAATAATAATGGCATTTATAAAGTGCTTACTTTGTGCAAAGCATTGTTCTAAGCGCTGGGGAGGTTACAAGCTGATCAGGTTGTCCCACGGGGGGGCTCACATTCTTAATCCCCATTTTACAGATGAGGTAACTGAGTTCCAGAGAAGTTAAGCAATTTGCCCAAAGTCACACAGCTGACAAGTGGTGGGGCCATGATCTCTGACTCCATAGCCCATGCTCTTTCCACTGAGCCATGCTGCTTCTCAGAAGAAACCCTGATACCTCTGTGGCATTCTGTTTCTGCTGTGTTAGTGCATTCTGATCCTCCCATTTTCCTTCTCTGCTACTTGATTGCTGTGTGACCTCGAATGAGTTACTTAAGTCATGGTGCCTCAGTTTCCCCATCTGCAAAATGGGGATTAAATGCTTGTTCTTTCCTTTAGACCATGAGCCCCATGTGAGACAGAGATTATGTCCAATCTGCTTACAATGCATGTGTCCCAGCATTTAGTACAGCACTTGTTACGTAATAAAGTGCTTAAAAAGTTACTATTATTATTATTATTACTTCCAGATCTGTAATCCTGTGCATTTAAATGATTGCCATCTAGGCTGTCGGTGACTTATGAAGATACAGCAAACAACATTCCTGTTACCATGGACTCCTCTGCCCTAAATACACCCATGGACCCAAAACTGTAATTATCCCTCTCCAGGCTCAGTGGAGGAAAAGGGAAATGGCAGGATGGGGGCAAGAGGGCATATACAGGGGCCCAGACTGAATGATTGAGTCAGAAATGAGAAGAATGAGAAATGTCAGGTGCTTCCAGCAAGTCCCAGATTATATTAAAAATCAATTGGAAAAGGGACAGAGGGGTCATAGAGGAGAAGTCAGGGATTGGAGAGAGGGTAGCTAGAGGCAGAGAACGGGGGCTTACAAGACAAATGAAATTCATGAAATAGTGCAACTCTCACTGTTCACATCTGGTGGGTAAATTGGAGCCCTACAAGGAGGGAGTAAGAATGAAAAAAGCCACATTTTTGAATGGGATGGTGATGTGAGTTTTTCTACACCTCATTGAGAGAGGAAGCATACTTGGAGTGATTTGCAGGGTGCTCTTTCTTTGGTTAACCAGTAAGGACAGAGCCCTTAGGACCTGGGTTTGTGACCAGTGATCACTTGGAAAGCTTCATCTTGAAGGTGGCAAAAACTAGGAAGGGCCATATCAATCTCCCAAACACCATTCGGGACTGGCTTGGGAAACTGTGTCAGAAAGGGAAATCAAAGAGGAGTCAGCTGAAAGGATTCTGTTCAGCACTTAGGTACGTATTTGTACGGTCCTACCTCTCTTTAGTATCATAACAATAAATAATAATGATGTCATTTATTAAGTGCTTACTATGTGCAAAGCACTGTTCTAAGCGCTGGAGGATACAAGGTGATCAGGTTGTCCCACGGGGGGCTCACAGTCTTTAATCCCCATTTTACAGATGAGGTAACTGAGGCACAGAGAAGTTAAGTGACTTGCCCAAAGTCACACAGCTGACAATCGGTGGATCCAGAATTTGAACCCATGACCTCTGACTCCAAAGCCCGTGCTCTTTCCACTGAGCCACGCTACTTTCCCAAGAGCTTAGCACAGTACTCTGCACACAGTAAGCACACAGTAAATACTATTGATTGATTTGGGCTTTGCCTAATAAGGCATTTGTCTGCTGTGTGACCTTGGGCAAGTCACTTAACTTCTCTGTGTCTGTTACCTCATCTGTAAAACGAGGATTAAGACTGAGCCCCAGGTGGGATAACCTGATTGCCTTGTATGTACCCCAGTGCTTAGAACAGTGCTTGATACATAGTAAGCACTTAACAAATACCATTATTATTATTACTCATCTCACCCCTAGCATCAGGGACCCTACAAAACTCCAGAGCTACTCAGTATGCTGTAGAACAGAGTACCCAGAAGGTCACCAAGCAGGTGGTGTGATATGGCCTAGAGATGAGGTACCCAGGTGGCACTTAGTGGCTTCCCTAAGGGAGACCACTGCAGGTGGAAGCATGAATGAGCGATCAAATAAGTGAGACCCTTCCAACAAGTCCCTGAGGAAATGATGGCCACATCCTTGTTGCCTCAGGAGAGCATAGTTACGAATAAAGAATTGGGAAGTGTGAACCCTGAAGGCCAGAACACCTCTACAAGTTGGCTGTTAAGAGAGGTACAAGCCATGGAGAGTTATAACTCCTCTGAACAGAACAGGGTTTGGAAGACTTTGTTGCACCCCAAAATAGTAGGAGTCTTGGTAACACCTGTCTTTGCCCAGACAGTTAAAGATATGGGTAAAATCTGGTTTGAGATTAACACAGTCTCAGAGCAGGAGTAGGGGGGATGAAACTCCAGGTGGGAGAGCAGCCCCTGACAGACAGTATTCAGGCAGGGGTTTGAACATTTTTCTGGAGTCAGCAGAGAGAAGCAGCACAGCATAGTGACCAGAGCATGGGCCTCGGAGTTGAAAGTGTGGTGAGTTCACAACAAGCTGCCTTTTTAGTGACTGTTTGTGATCCCGCAAATAACAGCTACAGGAAGAGACTTTGCGAAGACACTCATGCGCTCTACTTGAGGCGGGTGATAAGTGGCCCTGTGGGGGTGAAGCATAATCATAATATTGCTGGTATATGTTAAGTGCTTACTATGTGCCAAGCACTGTTGTAAGCACTGGGGTCATCAGGTTGACAAGGTCATCAGGTTGTTTCATGTTGGGATCAGAGTCTTAATCTCCATTTTACAGATAATGTAACTGAAGCACAGAGAAGATCAGTGATTTGCCCAAGGTCAGCCAGCAGACAAGTGGCAGAGTTAGGATTAGAACCCAGATCCTCCCAAGCCCGTGCTCTTTCCACTAAACCACGTTGAGGTGTAGCTTTTTCTCCCTGTTCTACCCAGTAATGGACCTGGGTCAATCAATGATTGCTATGTAGAGCCCCAGCTGCCATGCTTAAGGCAGATAAAAGGTGGTTACTTTGAATCACATGGGGGTATTTAGAGGAAGAGGAGCAGCAGGAGAGCAGAAGTCTGAAGCAGTAGAAGACAGTAGCAAGAAGCAGTGGCAGAATGGGCTCCTTTGACCGCAGACTGGTATTGGACCCTTGGGTGGTGGAGTGGGTGTAGGTATCACTCCCTTGCATGTTGGTAAAACTAAGTAAAAACTTTTTACATTAGCCTTGGTGACCAGAGGTATGGTTTGACTTCTAGTACTTGTCAGTGAGGCACTTCTGGTCCACAAAGGTCCTGGTTGGTATGAACTTGGGGCTTGTGACAAGAAGGTCATTAGTTCTAATCCTGGCTCTGCCACTTGCTTGTTCTGTGATCTTAGACAAGTCACTTCACTTCTATGTGTCTGTTACCTCATCTGTAAAATGGGGAATAAAACAGAGCCCCATGTGGGACAATCTGATCATCTTCTATCCCCCCCCAGTGCTTAGAATAGTGCTTTGCACATTGTAAGTGCTTAACAAATGCCCTTTATTATTATATGGGACAGGGACTGTGTCCAACCCAATTTGCTTGTACCCACCCCAGTGTTTAGTACAGTGCTTGACACACAGTAAACACTTAACAAATATCATTGTAATCATTATTGTTATTATTCTGGTCCACAGTCCCGAAGAATGGAGAGTGAGTTAACAGGATCAATCAGATTAGGCAAAGGGAAACCTTATTAACCCCAAACATGGGAGAGAATTGGAGATACAGAATGGAGACTTGGTAGCAGAACACCTAAAACGATATTAACTAAGGATACTGGTGGAGACATAAAATGGCAGAAAGAAAGATAATGAGGTATGGGGAACACTGGTTAGAAGATTGGAGATATAAGTCCAAATACATGACTTACCTTTGCATCTACCAGATTCACTAAGGTATAGTTATAGGTGGATAAGAAACATGGGAGGATGACAGATTGGCCAAAGACAACATGCACAACCTACATGAGACAGGTGCCCAATTGGGGGACCATGGCTGAGGGAGACATGGCCACTGGCTGTTGCCCCCAAGGAGTATATTGTGAACCCAACTTCACCCTTCATATCTTTTATGACATTTGCATGCTTACTCTGACTCAAACACTGTTCTAAGTGCTGGAGTGAGAACATGTGAATTAGGTTGGACACAATCACTGTCCCGCATGAGATTCACAGTCAAGTAGGAGAGAGAACAGGTATTGAATTCCCATTTTACAGTTGAAGAAACTGAATTGTGTTAGGGTGGAAAGGGTTAATGTTCAGAAGCTACTGATTATGGGGGGGCCGGGGAGGGGGTACAGGGCTCTGTTTGTAGGGGACTTGCTCCTCAAGATAATAGCAGGATTGTGTGCTAAGAACCAATGGTTTCTGAGACAATAGAAAAATAAACCTTTTGGGTCAGTGGAAAATTGAACAGAATTCAAGTTGCAGTATCGAAGAGATCCTTCACCTATTAGCTAACCTGTGTCCTTGCTGTAGCAACCAGACATGTGCACTGAGAAAAGATGATTTTGCATAATATAAAACCAATTTAAATTGTCATGCCAAGTGTATGCAACATGCAAACACATTAATCCCATACAGTGGGGGCAGAGAAGGAAGTGACCAACATTAGTCTGCCATCTAGACCATGTTCATATGAAGGCTGGGAGATGAAAGATGAGCCTGAGAGTAGGGCAGGGGCTTTTTCTCCACAGGTGCTCCTGAGCTCAGGTATCCACCTCTTTTTCCCCTATGCTCTCATGCTCAGGCCCTCTTGCTTTTTGCCTCTGTAGTCACCACATCAGGGAGATGGGCTCCTGGTTCTCTTTTGTTTTTTTGGGTCTTTCAGCAGAAAAGAGAGCTGTCTTAGGGACATGGATCAACAGGGACCTAGGCAATACAATAAACTTCATTCATTCAATTGTATTTATTGAGCACTTACTGTGTGCAGAGCACTGTACTTGGTGCTGGGGGAAATACCGCACAACAATAAAAAAGTGACATTTCCTGCCCACAAAGAGTTTACAGTCTAGAGGGGGGAAAACAGACATCAGTATAAATAAATAGAATTACAGATATGTACCTAAGTTCCGTGGGACTGGGAGTGGGGAAGTTCAAAGGGAGCAAGTCAGAGCAATGCAGAAGGGAGTGGGAGATGAGGAAAAGTGGGTGTGTTGCTTGCTATCAGAAAGCTGCTCAGATGGGGAATGGGGAAGCAAACTCGAGGAGCCTTGGATGACAGTATGACCTGTAACAGAGGTCCAAAGCCCAAATCTCCTGGCCACTTAGCTAACTGATCTGTAAGTTAAAGGTCAAGGATGATATTCTTGATTTGACCAATCTGGCCCAAAATTGCCATGACAACTTCCTATGTTTGAAGGATTACAGACAAGCATCTTTTGCTAAACTAGCTATGATTCTGTTTAGTTGGCCTTGTAGTCTGATTGCACAAATATGCTCTTTAGTAAGAAAAACTGTGGAGGAGGTATCGACTGAACAGATGGAGAGGGGTGTGTGTGTGTCTGGAATAAACTGTCCTTAATCTAGAGGACAAACAAGCCAATAAGTTTCATCTCAGAACAATGCATCCAGCCTAGTCACGGCCAACACCTGGATAACTAAAGCACGCGACAGGAGTGTGGCTTGCTAACCTATGAGTTCCATGGCAAAGAAAGACTTCCAGGTAGCCTCTATTGTTTGGATTCTATTTTTATTTTTAATGTTACTTGTTAAGCACTTACTATCTGCCAGGCACTGAACTATGTGCTAGAGTAGATACAAGATAATCAGGTTGCATGTTGTTCCCATCCCATATGCGGTCACAGTTAAACCCAAGGGAGACGGAATTAATTTCATACAGATGAAGTAACTGAGGCACAGAGAAGTTAAGTGACTTATCCAAGGTCACGTAGCAGATAAGTGGCAGAGGTGAGGTTAGAACTCAGGTTCTCTGACTCTCAGGCCCAAGCTCTTTCTACTAGGCTGCATTGCTTCCCCAGTCAAAACATTGATTTACCATCCTCTCCTCCAGCCCCCTCCTGCCTGTTGAGTTCCCCATGCCAGTGATGAAATCTTCTCTGCTGCAGGGTCCTGGGTGCTGAGTGGCCACTCTATGCACCTCTTCAGGTTCAAAACCAGAGAAGATTTCATCACTGGCATGGGAGATTTAACAGTCACTCCACTGAAATGGAGGACATTCAAAGCCTAATTTGGAATCAGGTGGTATTGAGTCCTGCTGCCAATGGGAGTTACTGGTCAGTTGTTACATAATATGGTGGAAGTTCCAAGTCCACTCAGCTCAAAAGGAGCTTTGATAATCTATAGAAACATATAAACTTTCCAATTAGCCTGAGGACAGCATTCTTTAATCTCTGCACTCAAAATGGTTGTCAATAAATTTAGCATTTTCCTCATGTTGTACAGGGGAATACAGAGACCATTTGGGAAAGGCAAGTTTTAACTAGTAGATACATGCACGCACCCATTTGGCTAATGATCAGGGCTAAAAATCCCCAAGCTCATCTTGAGGGTTTTCAAACTGAGAATCTTTGAGGCTGCCTCAGAGGACCCAGAGGCCAACTGAGGGACAACAATCATTTTTGTCTTTTCTCTAATGGTGGAGGAATAATAATGATGGCATTTAAGTGCTTACTATGTGTAAAGCACTGTTCTAAGTGCTGGGTTGCTGGAAATATGAAAAAGCAAATGGAGCACAAACCAGAAACATAGAACTATGTCAGAGTTCAGTGCCAACCACTGTGCACTAAAGGACTGCCCTCTGAACCACTCTAGATAAGTCAACACCAGGAAGTGTCCTCCTGGTCTTCAGAACTGACTGTCCCCTTCCTAGACACTTCAGAAGTAGCCTGATTAGAGGGGACCCCCAACAGGCCCCTCAAAACTCACCATAATAGTCTGATAACAGTCCTACCTTCAGATAATAACAGAGACCACAGGACAGAGACTTGCAGCTGCTTATTGAGTATCCTGAAGGATGAGGATGCTGACTGCACCTCTTTAGGAACATACTGAAATGGGCTGTCCTATAGAGCTAAGGAAAATTACAGAAGAACTCATGCAGTTCTCATACTATACACACTCCATAATAGGAACAGACAGATATGATTCTACCTTGCCCTAGGACAGGATAAAAAATGTCTCAATGGATACCATGGCCCCAAATGGTGCCAAGACTGGGACTCCGATTATGCCTTTCTGGGATTGGGGTGAGGCAAAGGAAAGACAAAAACATGGAAGAGGAACAGAGTGAATGGTTGAATCAAAAAGAAGAGTGGAGAATACTAGATCTTTCCAGGAAAGGGGAAAGAAAGGAATAAAGGTAAGGTGAGGGGGACTGTTATGTATGATCCAGGAAACTGGGGCTATAAACCAAAATGGAATTCCTGAATATTGTTCTATTTTCTGTTTATATCTGGGGCTCTCCCGGGAGGAAGTGAAAATAGAGCAGCCTGTCTTGGAGTTATTGCTCTGTATTTTTTCTGTATTGAAAGAGGTAGCAATATCCAGGGAAAAACATACTAAAAAAAAATGTTAAAAGACATATAAGGAAAAAAGGGATCAAAATATGATGTGTCTTTGATGGCTTTAGAGAGCAGAATAACAGGTGATCTGTATTAGGTAACATCTCGGTGCTTTTCATTTAAAAAAAGCAAAAATGTAGTCCTGGCTTACTAAATAGCTCCAGAACCCAATAGCATTCAGGAAAAAAAAATGAAATAAGCCACCAGAGTGTCTGGCATTATTGTCACTGAGGCAAACTGCAGGGAAATATGAGAAAGATAGTTGGAGTATTAGCAAATCGGACCACTAGAGGGGGAGTGGAATCAAAATTCACCTGAAGAAACATCTCTGATCCTCACAGAGACTAGCAGTCCTCTATGCTAACATCATTACGATGAACTGGGGGAAAAATACATAAAAATGCTAAAAACAGAAACAAACAGTTATGAAGGTGGAAGGATTAGCTATTGCAGGAAAGATTTTTCAATGCAATTGGACATATAGGGAAGCATAACCCTAAGCATAAGACTTCTCATTCCAGTCAATATGCTATTGAAATGAATTTTAAATTCATTCTAATTGCAAAAGAAAAACATCCTCCCGGGAATGGTGTAAAACAATAAAAGATCCGGGTCCCAAAGCTGAAGGAATTGAGTTTGGTGAGCAGAGGGGGGAGGGAGGGAGAAAGAAAGAGAATATGTTACTGTCATTCTAAAGGAGCTCTCTCTTTTTTTTTTTTTTTTTTGCATTCAGGATGCTTCTGGAGTAGCCATTTAACTGTTTCCCTTTCATTTTTAAAAGGAAGTTTTTGTTTGAATTTAGTTGCACTGGACTGCCCAGGTTTCTGAACATGGGTATGTTGTTGTTCATTCACCCGCTGAAATTCTTGAGAATGAGTTTAAACTTACATGAACCAAGTTGAAAAAGTTTAGAAATTATTGTTGTCTAAAATCAAGCATTGATTTGAGTTGTGAGCCTAATACATAAAAAGTAAATACTTTCTTACTCTGCAGGTAAATGAGCATGGAAAATCTGGATGGGGCCACTTTATTTTGAGCCACTGCTAACCATCAGTGAATATGTTGCTTTGAATTGTTTCCCAAACCCTTTATGGATATCTTTAATATACATTGATGCCCCTCCCAAAAAAGTCACTAATGAGATTTAATTTGCATATTCACTTTCCTCACTTAGTATTCTCAAGAAGTAACCATCAGACTGTAGTTGGTTGGAATGTCATCTGACTAAGGGTATCAGGGATTGTACATGGGGAAAAATAGGCTCAATGATCTCTTCCCATTTTGTTCCTGGTAAGAGACCTCATGCTATCTCTTTGGCTGTGTGGCAGAATGCAGGCCAACAGAACAAGGGCCCATATCTGCAGGGAGCAGGGAAAGTAGAGCATGGGCTCCATTATGTTTCCTTAAATGAACTGGGAACTAGGGTTTGGCAAGTTGGTGGTGGTTCTTCTAAGACAACTCTGTCTCCTGATCACTGCTCCTGCCCATCCCAAAGAGGATGGTTGTTTCACCACCCTGCCCTCTCTCTACATCAGTGGGCAATGAATCAAGAGTCTCCTTCCATGGAAGATAATGTTCTAAAACCAGCTCTGCCACTGGGGGAATTCCGTGGGACTTTAACTTTTCAGCACCTCATTTTCCTCATCTTTAAAACAGTTCTCCTTCCCTAGACTATGAACTCCATATGGGATAATGATTGTGCCTAATCTGCTTATCTGGCATATATTCTGGGCCTTACTACAAGGTTTGGCACATAGTAAGCACTTAGCAAATACTATTATTGTTTTTCATGATGCATTCCTATGGCAGCACACATCAATAATATCAAAGTTTAGATGCTGACTGAAAAAACGGTTCAGGCAGAAAGCAGGAAGGTCAAATTTCCTTCGATTTGTCTCCCAGCAATATCTTAGTTGAGAGGTAAAGAAAGCATTAGAGCCTTCACGATGCTGAATACTAAGTTCATTTAGGCCCATCTGGTCAGCAGTAAATATGGGAAGTAAAACAATTAAGATATTCTATTCCTCTAATAAAGCTGATGGGCTAACAGCTAGAGTTGGAATGGTAATGTTAGAATTCATTGAGTATATTTGCTGTAATAAGCCCTTAGAAAATACAAGTAAAGAAGTAACATATTGCCTGCCCAAAAGGAGTTTACACTCTAATAGGGGAGACAGAAAAAAAATAAATAAATGGAATAATCAAAAGAAACAAGTGAATATACATTACATTCATGTATATGCTCAAGTACTGAGGATGGTTATGAATAAATTCATAAGTGCTGAAGATGGTGAGTGGATTTATATGGTTTAGAGCTTGGGGTACTAATCAAGAAGACTTGCTGTAAAGAAGGTTTCCATAAAGGCTTTGACAATGGGGAAAACTGTGGTCTAATGAATTAGGGGGAGGAGAGAGTTCCAAGTTATGTGAGTGAGGGGTGGGAGGAGGGAGAGTTTATTGAAATAAAGTTGTACAAGGTTGGCTTTGGAGGAACCAAGAGAAAAAGTTGGGCAATGGCATGGGAAGAGACTAAGGAAAGTGAGAAGGTTTGGGAGAGGTCTGGAAGCTGATAGTGAGCAGTCTTTGGTGTTGCTTTTGTTTGATCCCACAAGTCTTGGCACTACTCTTGACACCTCTCTCTCATTAAACATCACCACTCTCATTAACACTGCCAAGATCTGTCCTTTCCTCTGCATCCAAATGGCTACCTTGTTAGTAAAATCACTCATTATATTCTGACTGGATTACTTTATCAGCCTCCTTTCTGATCCCCCAACCTCTTGTCTCTCCCCACTTCAGTCAATACTTCACTCTGCTACCCAGATTATCTTTCTATAGAAACACTCTGGGCAAGTCACCCCCCTCCTCAAAAATCTCCAGTAGTTGCCTATCAACCTTTGCATGAAGCAAAAACTCCTCACTATTGTCTTCAAAGCTCTTCATCACCTTGCCCGCTCCTACCTCACCTTCCTTCTCTGCTTCTACAGTCCAGCCGGCAAACTCCACTCCCCTGCCACTTACCTCCTCACTGAGCCTCATTCTCGCCTGTCCTGCCATCGACCCCTGGCCCATGTCCTACCTCTGGCCTGGAATGCCCTCCCTCCTCACATCCACCAAACTAGCTCAATTACCCCCTTCAGAGCCTCACTGAAAGCTCACCTTCTCCAGGAGACCTTCCCAGTCTGAGCCCCTCTTTCCCTCTGCTCCTCCTCCCCTCCCCATTTCCTCTACTTCCTCCCTCTGCTCTACCCCCTTCCCTGTCCCACAACACTTGTGTATGTTTGTACATATTTATTATTCTATTTCATTAATGATGTGCATATAGCTATAATTCTCTTTATTTTGATGCTATTGATGCCTGTCTAGTTGTTTGTTTTCTGTCTCCCCCCTTCTAGACTGTGAGCCCATTTTTGGGTAGGGATTGTCTCTGTTGCTGAATTGTACTTTCCAAGCACTTAGTACAGTGCTCTGCACACAGCAAGTGCTCAATAAGCATAACAGAATAAATGATTTCAACCCACATATTCTTTCTATCATTAAATCTTGTTGGTTCAACCTCCACAACCACTAAAATCTGGCCTTTCTTCTTTATCTAAACTGCTACCACATTAATCAAAGGATTTATCCTATCCTGCCTTGATTATTGTATCAGCCTTCTTGCTGACCTCCCTGCCTCTTGTCTCTCTGTACTCCAGTCCATACTTCACTATGCTGCCCAGATCACTTTGCTACAAGAACCTGGAATCCATGTTTTCCCCACTCCTCAAGAACCTCCTGTGAAACAGAAACTCCTCACCATCATCTTTAAAGCACTCAATCATTTTGCCCCCTCCTACATCACCTCACTATTCTCTTAGCACAAGTCAGCGCACACACTGTGCTCCTCTAATTCCAACCTTCTCACTGCATCTCAATCTCATCTATCTCACCACCTACCTCTTGCTCGTGTCCTGCTTCTAGCTTGGAATGCCCTCCCTCTCTTATCCAACAATCACTCTACCCACCTTCAAAGCCTTATTAATACTACTACTAATAATAATGATGATGGCATTTAAGCGCTTACTATGTACAATGTACTGTTCTAAGCGCTGGGGGGACACAAGGTGATCAGGTTGTCCCACATGGGGCTCACAGTCTTAATCCCCATTTTACAGATGAGGTAACTGAGGCTCAGAGAAGTTAAGTGACTTGCCCAAGGTCACACAGCAGACATGTGGCAGAGCTGAGATTAGAACCCATGACCTTTGACTCCCAAGCCAGGGCTCTTTCCACTGAGCCATGCTGCTTCTCAAGGCACATCTCCTCCAAGAGCCCTTCTGTAACTAAATCCTCATTTTCTTTTCTACCAATCCCATCTGCATTGCCCTGACTTACTCCCTTTCCTCACTCCTCCCCTCAGCCTCACAGCACTTATGTACAGTAGCTGTTATTTATATTAATGTCTGTCACCCTCTAGGCTGTAAACTCATTATGGGAAGGAATGTTTCTATTACATTCTTATGTTGTACTCTCCCAAGCCCTTAGTACAGTGCCCTGTACACAGTAAACACTCAATAAATACAACTGATCGATTGGTGAGGAGAGAGTTAAGAAGCCAGTAGATGGTTTTGAAGAGAGGGTAACTGTGATCCGACTGTCACATCAGGGATCCGTGTAGCAATATGAAATATAGATTGAAGACCAGAGAAGAGCTTGACTAATCTAGCTATCTGTGCTATATCCATAGAAATACTTAGACAAGTAGTTGTTTGGATGGAAAGGAAGGGTTGGATCCAAGAGTTGTAAGCAGAAGCAGCAGGGTATGGCCATAGCTTGAATGGTGAGAGTTGAAAAGCACCAAGATAGTATCACCAATGGATGTCTGTATTGATTTAGATCTCCTCTCATGGAGCTCGTTGCAGTCCACCTTTCCCCATATTTATAGCCTACTCATTTTAACTAAACCTTTATCTCATTTTTATCCTCACATTATCTCTGTCTCACAAATAAAAGAACTAAAACCCAGAGAGGTTGTGACTTGCCGAAGATCACCCAGGAAGCCTGATTACAAGTTCATCCAGTAAAATGAACACTCATAGAGGGCAGTAAGCTTGTCTATCAAATCTATTGTATTTTCCCAAGTGTATACAGAAGTAAATATGACTGATTTATTGACAAAGTAGATACTAGCACCCCAGTCTACTGACTTCAAACTCCACTAGATCCTTCTGTTTTGCCACTTGGTTTTTCACATAGGAGTACTCTCACTTTTAGCCATCAATCAGTAGTGTCTATTGAGTGCCTGTTGTGTGCAGAGCACTGAATTAAGAGAACTGTAGAATCAGTAAACATGATCCATGCCCTTAAGATGCAGAAATGCTTTGGATGGTTTGTAGGCAATCAGACTGCAGCTCTAAGCAATATGATCCAGCCCAGGAGGAGAGATAAATCTAATCACTTGGGATACAAACTCATTTCAGCTACTAAGCACACTGTTGCCTGGACAAAGCATTTCAGACTTTCTTCTGTATCTCAGAGACTGGAGATAAGTTCCACCCTGCAGAATTGGATGAGACTGAGGTGTTGTCAATATACCCATCACCTAATATCCTACTCTAGTGCTGAATGATAATGAAAACTTTTCCCCACCTACTCCATAGAGTACGAAGCACAAAGAGTATAAGCACGAAGAGTTGCTTAGAATGAAAATTTCATTCTAAACTCCATGGAATTGAAACTGTTTCAATGAGACCAGAAAAACAAACAGACCAAAAGCCAGTCATGATCCATCTACTTTTTTCGTTGACTTTCATCAGCCTTTGTCTGGCTAGAACCATCCCGATTTGCTAATAGGATTTAAATGGTGGTCAGCAAAGCACTAGAGGATCTCAGAGCCAAGATTCACCCTCAGACTATTATGCGGTCAAGTGTAGAATTTGTCTGACAGTGTTTTGAGCTGGGAAGGTAGATTTGGTTTTAAAGTCAATCCATTCACTCTGAAAATGAATTTGAAACCAGGGGAAGAAAAATCACTGGCCAAGAATTCTCAATGTCAAATAAATCACCCAAATGTTAGATATCTCAGGGCTACCAACCCTTGTGGGCTTCCACATGAGAAGGGGACAGTGTCTATCAATGTGAAATAACTAGTTCTCATGGTAGTAACAGCTGGTACTAGTGATGCTGTTTTATCCAAATTAGAAATCACAAGCAGTGAGCCAGAATCTCCAGAGTGTGAGCCTCCGGTATTTCTGGAATAATCTACATGTACCCTCTTAATCTGGTCACAAACCATATTGGGTGATTAACACTGTTTACTGAATACCTAGACCTGGTTTCCAACTGTGCCTTATTAAGTCCGGGGAGAATCTTATACATGGGGAAAAACTTTTTCATTAAGCAGTACATTAAACAATCAATGGATAATCCATTCTGGAGGATAGCCCTTAATCATTGCTTCTGTTAACCAAAGTTCCTGTTTACAAGTTCCCATCTTAGCATTTCACCAACAAGAAAGGTAGTCTATCTGTTGAGACAATTTGCAAGAAGATTTGAACTCAGGGAATTGTTTTGGTGTTATGAGGCACAACTGGTGTAACTTCTTAACAGTTTTCAACTCCATAATAGATTGGTAAACTTCAGAATTTGTGCTTCTTCCCTTAGACTTTTCCCAAACATTAAAGAGTGTATATACTGCAGTACATTAGAGTGGCAAAAAGTGATCAATTTATCTTTGGGTAGTTGCATTTCCAGTCTCATTCTAAATGCTAATGTAAGCAAATAATAATGTGTGTATAGAGATGCATAATTTAAGCAAATAATAATGTGTGCATATATATATATACACATGTATATACGTGATTTCATTACTCATATCAGTCTTGTCATCATTATCAATATCACAGTCATTATCAATCAATCAATGGTATTTATTGAGCTTTTATTGTGTGCAGAACACTTTAGTAAGCACTTGGGAAGGTATGACAGAGAAGACACGATCCCTACTCAAGGATTATATAATTATTGATCACTGACTGCAAAGTACTAGGTGGGCTACAGGTTTAATTAGAAATGGTCCATGATAATTCAAGAAGGGAACCAAGACACATATGTTTATAATGCTATAATGTATTTTTTTCTTTCTCAATTCTGAAAAAGAATTGAAGAAGCGTAAAAAAACATAGTTTAGGCTGCAAGTTCAAAAAATGTATGGGGTTAAGCAGGTTAAGTCTCTTTCAAGGAGAAGCAGCGTGGCTTAGTGGAAAGAGCATGGTCTTGGAAGTCAGGGGTCATGAATTCTAATTCCAGCTCTGCCACTTGTCAGCTTTGTGACTTTAGGCAAGTCACTTAACTTCTCTGTGCCAGTTACCTCATCTGTAAAATGAGGATTGACTGAGCCCCACAAGGGACAAGCTGATTACCTCGTATCTACCCCAGCACTTAGAATGGTGCTTGGCACATAGTAAATGCTTAACAAATACCGTCATCATCATTATTATTCAAGAAGTGGTCTTTGAACTCTGAAACTGGGAAGGTAGTGTGCGTCAGGAGTGTGTGAATGTGTGTGTGTTGGAGAGGTTTACATGTTCATGTTTGTGGACTGACTCGATGCCCGTGGATTTTTTTTATAGAATCAGAAAAGAAGAGAATCCTAGGCCTCATCATCAAGTTGAGTCCCCTATGCCAAGCTAAAACAGGCCTGATGGAGTTGTTTTCCTAAGCTTCTTGTGGACTTGAAATTGTAATAATAAAGGTATTTGTTAAGCACACACTATGTGCCTAGCACTTGAGTAGCACTACCATTCCCTGGAGGAGCATAGCATAGAAAACGCTTGAACAGTCGCTTGTTCCAGTCCAAGTTCTGTTGTTCCCAATCACTCCCATGAGGTCCCAGGGACTGAGCATGTGTGGCCTACATAACTGGCCTTTCATTACTTTGTCCATTTACATAATAATCACTTCCCAAAATAGTCACGCTGGCATAAATCATCCATGGCCTTCCATTAGTTTCTGGATCACCAATCTGTTCCATAAATCAATCGGTGATCATTGCCATTAGTAACTGCTCCTCCTCCCAAGAAGCAGCGTGGCTTATCAGAAAGAGCACGGGCTTGGGAATCAGAGGTCATGGGTTCTAATTCTGGCTCTGCCACTTGTCAGCTGTGTGACTTTGGGCAAGTCACTTCACTTCTCTGTGCCTCAGTTACCTCATCTGTAAAGTGGGGATTAATACTGTGAGCCCCATGTGGGACAACCTAATTACCTTGTTGCTACCCCAGTGCTTAGAACAGTGTTTGGCACATAGTAAATGCTCAACAAATACCAATATTCTTATTATTATCACAGGCTCAATCTGCCAGCAAGACCAGCACAGCTCATGGAGATAATAAGGCTGGACACAGTCTTTGTTCATTTGTTCATATTTATTGAGCACTTACTGTGTGCAGAGCACTGGACTAAGTGCTTGGGAAGTACAAGTTGGCAACATATAGAAACGGTCCCTACCCAACAGTGGGCTCACAGTATAGAAGGGGGAGACAGAACAAAGCAAAACATATCAATAAAGTAAATAGAATAAATATGTACAAATAAAATAAATAAATGGGGCTCACAATCTAAGCATTGGGGAGGGCAGGTAGTGAATTCCCCCTTTCATAGAAGAGGAAACTGAGGCAAAGAGAAGTTTTCTTATCTGTAAAAAAGGGGAGTTACTCCCTGTTCTCCCTCCTCATTTGACTGTGAGCCCTATGTGGGATAGAGACTGTGCCTGATCTGGTGATCTTGTATCTACTCCAGTGCTTAGAACAGTACTTGACATAAAGAAAGTGCTTAACAAATACCATTCTTAATTATTAATTAATTAAATTAATCACACACCAGGAAAGTGTGACAGCTGGGATTAGAACCTAGGTCTTTTGACTCCCAAGCCATGTTCTTCTCACATGATCTCTTTGCTATTCTACACTATCTGAGAGCCTGATAAAGTGTGCAGGATCAATTGGCTATGCAATAAATGCTGCTGCCATTACTACAACTACTACTACTTCTATAGACTGTAAGCTTACTGTGGGCAGGGAACATGTTTACCAACTCCGTTGTACTCTCCCAAGCACTAAGTACAGTGCTCTGTACACAGTAAGTGCTCATTTAAATACCATTGACTGAATGACTGTACTCCTCCTCCCCCTTCATATTCCTCCTCCTCCTCCTACTAGTCTTAGAGTTCTTGCTTAGAGGCTCTTGGGTGAAGGTGGTTGCAGACTTGTTCAGTCTCGAACTCTGGTGACTCCTAAAGCTTACCATCAAATAGCATTTCTAATACTCTCCACACGCTCCTCAATAAATCACATCAAAAAGCAACTTCATATCTCTTCACAACATGTGCCGCAAGTAATAAAAAATGACAGGATAACAAAGCGCTTTGTCTAATTCATTAGCTAAATTTTATAAATTGGAAGTCAGGCTTTAACCGCCTAAGGAATAGCTGTGTTCTCCTCTCTGTCCTTTCGTTCAAACTTGGATTTTAATTAAAATTCAGATATGTCATATTCTGTTAAAGTCACCCTAAGTAGGTGTTTCCTATTGCAAGTCTCTTGCCTCTAGTCAGCTATTAGTAATTAAGCATATTCAGCTAGGTATTATTCTCTTTATTTTGTAGGGGTAGGTGAGTGTCAAAGGATAATCGCTTCCCATTTAGTCTAGATAATTTGCTATTCCTTCCACTTGTGACTTGTGAATGGGGAAAATAAAGAAAAGGAGCTCGAAGGATTCAAGTCTGGAAAGAACACAACCCACTCTTTTCTTTCAAAGGTGAAAAAGGCTTTTCATTGTTGCTTTCTGGTTGTCTCTCAAATTCAAAGCTTGGTGGAACAATACAGATTTTTAGATAGATGTTTAGCTCTCTCTGCTTTCTTCTCCTTCGAAAAACAGAACTGTCAGTACCCTCTTGAGAGTCCTTGGGTGCATACCAATTCACCTAGGGTGTTTGACATTTGCTCAAAGGTTTCGGGGTGTCTCAGATTTAAATGAATGCACACAGAGCCTCAGGTGAAGTACAACAACCCACCAGCAATTTGCAGTTCCTGGGACCTTGCATAAAGGCTGCAAGATGGTAAACCCCAAATTTGGTTTTCTATGTTAGAATGAGGGCAAGGGTTTTCTAATGATTCTTCACTTATGAACTTTCTTCCAAGCTTTGGTTAAATGAGATTTAACAAGTGATTTCCAGTGTTGGCTCTTAAGGGAACAACATCCTCATCATTCATTCATTCAATGGTATTTATTGAGTGCTTACTGTGTGCAGAGCACTGAACCAAGCACCTGGGAAGTACAAATTGGCACCATAGAGAGACAGAGATGGTCTCTACCCAACAATGGGCTCAAAGTCATCATAACCTTCAGTACTTCTTGAGCTCTAACTATTTATGGAATGCTACAGTAAGCATTTGTGGGGGGAAATCCAGTGGGAGAGATCATTTGACAAGTTATCTCCAAGTATTTGGAATTTTTTTTTTCATTCAGTTTTGTGAAAACGGTTCTCTGAGGTTATCTGTTTTTCCTACATGCTATGGACAGACCATATTCAATCAGTCGTTCAATTGTATTTATTGTATGCTCACAGTGTGAAGAGCACTGCACTGAGCACTTGGGAGAGTACAACATGACAGAATTGGTAAACATGTTCCCTGTCCACAAGAACCTTGCAGTCTAGAGGAATTGTTAGGGAATGATGGATTGTTGGTCCAACTGCACCCATCTGTTTGAATCAGAGCACTGCCATCTTAAACAGCTTGCGGACAAGCATCCGACTTCAGTCGCTGTGGAAGGGATAGCATGAATTTTTCCTTAATGGTGGATTTTTAGGAACATAACCCCTCATATTCTAGGAGAAATATATGGACTATAGTGCATGACATGAGGAGGGAGCATAAAAACTGTAACATTCTATCAGGTCCTGACAATAGTCTGCTCTACCCAGTTGGGAAATGCAAACATGGAAGAAAGGAGAGTGGCGAAGCCCTAGAGTGCATCTGCAGTCCCAGAAACACAAAGATTAACTCTGAGCATAAGCAGAATCAGTAATGACAGACTACAATGTCAAGAGCCCTCCTCCTTAGGGCTCTCGCAAATTCAAGGATGAGACTCCCAGGACAATTTAAATACTCACCTTGGCCAAATTGGTGTAGCCATTCATTCCATAGTACTTTTCCTGTTATCATTAATTTGCATTATTAATAATAATAATGACGGTATTTCTTAAGCGCTTAATATGTGCCAAGCACTGTTCCAAGAGCTGGGGTAGATATGAGGTAATGTGTTTGTCCCATGTGGGGCTCACTGTCTTAATCCTCATTTTACAGATGACAGACCTGAGGCACAGAGAAGTGAAGTAACTTTGCCCAGGTCACACAGCAGACAAATGGCGGAATCGGGATTAGAACCCATATCTTCTGATTCCCAAGCCCCTGCTCTTGCCACTAAGCCATGCTGCTTCTCAATAATGAGGTATGATCTTTTAATAATCTTAATAAGTATCTCTTAATGAGAATATTAGCCCACTTAGGTGCTTCATCATTTTACATCTTATCAGGTCTTAGAGGACCTGGCTTCTAATTCCTGCTCTGCCACTTGCCTGCTACATGGTATTGGGCAAGTCACTTAACTTCTCTGTGCCTTATTTGCTTCCTCTGTAAAATGAAGATTAAATAATGGCCCTTCCTCCCTTTTAGAGTATGATCCCCAGGTAGGAAAAGGATAATGTCCAACTAAAAAAAAAAATTTTAATGTATTTGTTAAGCACTTACTTTGTGCCAGGAAATGCACCAAGTGCCGGGGGTAGATACAAGATAATCAGATTGGACACAGGTGTGTCTCTGTCTTAATCCCCATTTTACAGATGAAGTAACAGCAGCACAGGAAAGTTAAGTGGCTTGCCGAAAGTCAACCACTAGGCAAATGGCAAAGGTAAGACTAGAACCCAGATCCTTCTAACTCCCAAGCCTATGCTCTACCCATTAGGCCATACTGTCCAATATGCTTATATTGTACCCACCCCAGAGCTTAGTACAGTACTTGGCGCATAGCACTAAACAAATATTATTATCATTATTTTCATCATCATTGTAATATTTCAGCCAAATAGGCCCAAAAAGTGTGAAGTCTCCCTCAGGTCTGGTGGCATTGCAACTAGCAGCATATCATGGGTTGGGTGGAAGTTATAGCCAGGAGGCAGAGCTTTCTGGCACAGTCAAAATCCCTGTCCTGACCCCCAGATAATGTTGCTTCTCAGTTGGAATCCAGCTGAGGCTACTAGGGAGGAGTTCATCAAAGTGGAGATACCAGCTAGACTCTTCCAACTCAGGATCACATTACATCATGCTGTCATCGCCTTGCCCAGACCCCATTGCACTTCTGGTCATCACAACTGCAGAACACAGAGATTCTAAAAGAAATCCTTATTACTTTCCCAGGCTGAAGGAATGTTGTTAAATTCCCTCCTCCTCCTCTCTCCAAAATTAGTTAGAAAACATTTCTACCATCTATCATGCTTAAACAAAAATTGTAAGCAATAATTTTAAAACAGAAGAATGAAATGTTGGTCTTTGGTTTGCTTTCATTTCAGGCATGTTTTCTTGAAGAATAAATATCATTTAGCTCAGAAGCCCTACAAAGATCATCTAAGTCAATTATATTAACAAAAATAAATGTGACTAAAAAGCCACTCTTTCTCCAGTGTTTCTGGAAACTTATAAGACTAAATTGATTCAGAGTCAAATGTTTAAGAAGTTCCCGATGGCTTCGCCACTTGTCAGATTTATTCTTATGCAGCAAGAAAATAAGGTTGATTTTTTTTGGCTTACTTCAAAGGTGTAGGCCTAAGTGCTGAATGTGGTTTGGTTCATGGTTTCCTTTGGTCAGGAGGCATTTTCAAAAAATTTTTCAAAAGCCCCCCCAAAAAATCATGGGGCTTTTGGGTTTGACAATTCCTCCCATAAGATGTTTACTCTGAAGGAAGATGGATTCCTACAGACCCAAGAAGGTAACAGACCAAAAGCTAATTTTTTTTAAAAAAATTGGCCTATATCTTTTCCAGAATGGGAGTTGGACATCTCTCCGAAAGAGAGACTCAGAATTCAATGACAATGAGCATTAGGGAATCAAACCCGGGACAAACTGGACTTTGAATTGTTTTGAAAAATTGGCACATCCCTTGACATTTTCTTCCTTTATGTTCTAATCAACCAGCTGCTCAGAGGCTGCCAGTATGATAGGGTGGCCATTAGCTCCACTCAAAAATTAGGAACAGCCATATGTTACCAGCATTTCATAACCTACGTGGCATAACTTGATTGTGCCATAGTGACACATGCAGACATTCTTTATAGAAATCCACAGAAGCAAGAACAAGGTGCTGTTGGACCCCTGAGGTGCCCTTCCTATAACTGACACACACACATACACACACACACACACACACACACACACACACACACAACACAACCCCATCCCTTTGCTTCAGAGACAATGAATTTGTATCTCGGGTCCCCAGAAACAGAGACCCAGCTCCAGGAGCTAAGGCAGAGAGAGGCCAGACATGTCAAATTAAAGTAGCCAATGTTCAGGCATGCGGTGAGGAATCAGAATCTACCAGGGGGAACCCCAGTGGAAAAAAAAAAAACAGGGATTGTCACTGTTTATTGTTGTGGTGTTCTTTCCTAAGCACTTAGTATAGTGTTCTGTGCACAGTAAGCACTTAAAAAATACAACTGAATAAATAAATCAATGAAAAAGGCAGTGACAGGTGGGAGGGACCAAACCCTTGAGAGGAAGATTTTAGAAAGAGACCCAAGGAAAGGGGAAATTCCAATGGACCAGGAAGGAGGCTGAAGAAGTTGTGAGGCCTGTCCATTCAGGGTGGCAGTAAATCAGGACGGTTTCAGAGTCACTTCTGAAGCCACAGCAATAGTGCAGTGGAGATATTTGAATAGAGTGCAGGAGAAAAATAACACTCTGAACAGTTAGCAGCTAAGAAAGAGAAGCCTAGAAAGGCCACACCAGCTTTGAAGGGGCAGATCGCACCTTCTAAGGTTTGCTCAGAATAGCGTGAAACCCCATGTCTTAATTTCATTTTGAACCTGTGTCTCTTCTTTGGGAACATAATTGTTGAAGAAATACTTTGTGCTGACTCATGTCCTTGTAAGTAGCAGCAATGCGGTAATTCTAATCAATCGTATTTATTGAGCTCTTACTGTGTGCAGAGCACTGTACTAAGCACTTGGGAAGTACAAGTTGGCAACATATAGAGACAGTCCCTAACCAATAGTGGGCTCACAGTCTAGAAGGGGGAGACAGAGAACCAAACAAAACATATTAACACAATAAAATAAATAGAATAGATATGTACAAGTAAAATAAATAGAGTAATAAATACGTACAAACATATATACAGGTGCTGTGGGGAAGGGAAGGAGGTAAGGTGGGGGGGATGGAGAAGGGGAGGAGGGGGAGAGGCAGGAGGGGGCTCAGTTTGGGAAGGCCTCCTGGAGGAGGTGAGCTCTCAGTAGGGCCTAGAAGAGGGGAAGAGAGCTAGCTTGGCGGATGTGCAGAGGGAGGGCATTCCAGGCCAGGGGGATGACATGGGCCGGAGGTCGATGATGGGCCAGGGTAGAATGAGGCATGGTGAGGAGATTAGCGACAGAGGAGCGGAGGGTGTGGGCTGGGCTGTAGAAGGAGAGAAGGGAGGTGAGGTAGGAGGGGGCGAGGGATGGAGAGCCTTGAAGCCAAGGGTGAGGAGTTTCTGCCTGATGTGTAGGTTGGTAGCCACTGGAGATCTTTGAGGAGGGGAGTAACATGACCAGTGTGTTTCTGGACAAAGACAATCCGGGCAGCGGCATGAAGTATGGATTGAAGTGGGGAGAGACAAGAGGATGGGAGATCGGAGAGGAGGCTGTTACAGAAGTCCAGACGGGATAGGATGAGAGTTTGAACGAGCAGGGTAGCGGTTTGGATGGAGAGGAAAGGGAGGATCTTGGCAATGTTGCGGAGCTGAGACCGGCAAGTTTTGGTGATGGCTTGGATGTGAGGGGTGACCGAGAAAGTGGAGTCGAGAATGATACCAAGGTTGCGCGTTTGTGAGACGGGAAGGATGGTAGTGCCGTCAACAGTGATGGGAAAATCAGGGAGAGGGCAGGGTTTGGGAGGGAAGACAAGGAGTTCAGTCTTGGACATGGATAATTCTACTTGGGATTCATATATGTACTCAAAGTGCTGAGAAGCAGCATGGCTTAGTGGCAAGAGCACCGGCTTGGGAGTCAGAAGACATGGGTTCTAATCCCGACTCTGCTATGTGTCTGCTGTGTGACCTTGGGCAAGTTGTTTAACTTCCCTTTGCCTCTTACCTCATCTGTAAAATGGGGATCAAGAGTGTGAGCCCCACATGGGACAACTGTGAGATTACCTTGTATCTCTCCCAGCACTTAGAACACTGCTTGGCATATAATAAGCACTTAACAAAGACCATAATTATAATTATTACTCCATCTCTTTGCCACATCTTACCTCACCTTGCTACTCTCCTACTAAACCCAGCCTTCACACTTCCCTCCTTTAATGCCAATCTAGTGAAGGCGGCATGGCCTAATGAATAGAGCACAGGCTTGGAAGTCAGAAGGTCATTCTAATCCTGCCTCTGCCACTTTTCTGCTGGGTGACCTTGGGCAAACCACTTCACTTCTCTGTGCCTGCTACCTCATATGTAAGGTAACGATTGATATTGTGAACCCCATGAGGGGCAGGGACTGTGTCCAACCTGACCTGCTTGTATCCACCTCAGCGCTTAGAATGGTATCTGGCACATAGTAAGTGCTTAATAAATACCATAATTAATATTATTATTACTTACTATACCTGGATCTCATCTATCTCTTCCCCCAATCCCTCTCCCATATCCTGCATCTGTCCTGGAACACTCTCTATCTCATTGAATAGACAGTTACTCTCCCCAGCTTCAGAGCCTTATTGAAGACACATCTCCTCCAAGAGGTCTTCCCTGACTATGCTCTAATTTCCTTTCCTCTTACTCCCTTGTGCATCACCCTCATTTTCTCCCATTATTCACCATCCCCTCAGCCCTTCAGCACTTTGTACATGTTTGTAATTTATTTTTTCTTATTTATGTCTGTCTCCCCCACTAGACTGTAAGCTCACTGTGGGCAGAGAATGTGTCTGTTATATTGTAATATGCACAAATGCTTAGTACTGTGCTTGGCACAGAGAAAGCACTCAAAAATTGTTGATTGATATATTCATACTCTGAAGGTGTTTTATCATATATACATGTTTCCATTTCAAGGCAATTAAGGCTTGCTGATAAGAGATTGGGCTGGAGATAGCTTCATGCAGTATTGGCTGTGAAGTAGGATGAAGCTGGCAGCATTTTTGTGAGAATTATCAAGTTAACAGATTAGTACCATAAACCCAACCAGCTTCTCCTGTGTATTCCTCAGGGCTTCTTCCTTCTAGCAGAGTGAATTAACAGATGAACAGCTCTGTGGTTCATTCTCACCAACAGCTGTGCAGTTTTGCTTTGTGTAAGGTGTTTCCTGGCTTCTGATGGATTTTAGCTAACTTTAACACGTTGAAAAATGCCATGCAACTTTGCCCCATGAATGATAACAATGATAGAGGCTCATGATTACTTTGAGTAGCTGGGCTAGCACTTATTAGGATTCCACTTTTATGCAGTATTTCTCTCCATTTCTCTGGAAGAAAGAAAATCAATCTCCTTTTTCTTCTTCTCACAAAAGGGTATTTTGTATGGGGGAAGAGCAACTGCTTTCTAAGTAGCCAAAAGGCTGAGGATTAGATGAAAAACTAACAGCTTCCCTGCTAGTTTCTTTTCTATTCCTCAATGTTATTTTTCTTAATTTCTGAGCACATGGGTCCATAGTGAGAGTACACAGTGACCAGAGAGCTAGATCTCATCTGCATTGATTTTATGCTGTTTCCTAAACAAAGGGATCACAGATGGCATTTTGGCATCAACATGATCTTCTTTGAAATAATAGAGGATTTGGAGAACAAATGCTCCCTTTCCTGAAAGATCGGCAGCCAACTGGGGATCATTTTAGTAAAGATTCTAGAGGATGATGATAAGCAACTAAATAACACTAAGGAGGACCTTGTGCCTAGGAGTTTAGAATAAAGCAATTCTACTGTCTGCTACAGACTACGATTTGAAGCAGGTTGGGTTAGGGTTAGAGTTAGGGTCCTTTTAAGCAAAAATTGTGTTCACCAACTCTCTTGTGTTGTACTCTCCCAATTATTTAGTACAGTTTTCTGCACACAGTAGGCTTATTGTTAAGGTTAGGATTAGGTGAAGATTAGTGTTAAGGTGAAGGACAGAGCGTATTATGGCTAGGGCTAGGATTAGGATTAGAGTTGTGACATGAGTTAGGGTTAATGTTAGGGGTTATGGTAATGGGAGGAAAATGCCTCCATCTAACCCTTATACCAAAGGGTCAGTTACACCACTAGACATTTGTGAATGTTCAACAGAAGCAAGGTGCACAGTGGCTGCTCTCAAAGCATTTAAAATTTAATGGTGGGATCCCAAAGGACAAAATTGTTTACGAATAAGTGAAATGACTGAATAATTAGCTAAATGTATAGATAAATATGTAATCACATAAACAAAACTATAAGTGCTGATGATAGGAATAAGTGCTAGAAGGTTGGGTACTCAAGTCGAGAGGATGGATATTAAGAATGATACTGTAAGTGCTAGGGGGCTGAGATTGGTGTTGTGGATTTATCAGAGAAAGTTTATTTCTGGAGGATTTTAGTGGGAGGAAACTTGAGGCTGGGCTAACAGCATTAGCGAGGGGTCAGAAACGAGTCTTGAGAAAGGTACACTTAGAAGATGAACTTGGGAGAAGTGAAGACTTAGTTGGGCGGCGAAAAAAGCATTGACGGGAACATTACATAAGACATATAAAACTGGAGGAGATCCTTGAAGACAGGGGTAAAGAGTTTCTTAATACAGAGGGAGATGGGTAGTGAATGTATGTTTTAGATGTGTCGAGAGATATGTTCCTAGTGATAGGTCGAAATGATTTGGGCAGCAGTGTGGAGTATGAACTGAAGGGGACTCTGGAGAGAAGTAGGGAGACCAGTGGGGAGGCTATCGAGATTATGACAAGAGTTTGCAGCAGGGGACTAGCAGTTTGGGTGAAGGAAAATAGTGTATTGTGGCCTAGTGGAAAGAGCATGGCAATAGGAGCCAGGTGACTTGTATTCTATTCCTGGCTCTACCATTGGCTCATTTTGTGATTTGGGGTAATTCACTTTTTTAATAGTATTTGTTAAGCAATATGTTCTGTACTTTATTACATACAGTAAGCACTCAATAAATATGATTGAATGAATACCAGACACTACACTAAGCAATGGGATAGATACAAGCTAATCAGGGTGGACACAGTCCATTTCCCCAGTGGGGATCCCAGTCTTAATCCCATTTTACAGGTGAGGTAACTGAGGCACAGAGAAGTTTAGAAGGTCATGAAGTAGGCAGGTACCCAGGTCCCCTGATTCCCAGGCCCATGTTCTTTCCACAAGGACACACTGCTTCTCTATGCCTCAGTTTTCTCGTCTGTAAAATGAAAATAATACATCTCTTCCTTCTCTTAGACCAGGAGCCCTGTATGGGTCAAGAACTACTGTGCCACTCTGATTAATTTATATCTACCCCAGTGCTTAATGGAGAGCCTCACACATACTAAATACTTGATGAATACTATTTTTTATTTTTTATTTTTTTTTGAAAAGAGCTTGCTGTGTGTCCATCACAGCTCTATGCTCTGGGGAAGGTACAAGTTAATTAGTTTGGATATTTTTCCAGTCCTGCATGAGGCTCGCAGTCCAAGTGGGAGGGAGAAAAAGGGATTTAAGCCCTATTTTACAGTTGAGGAAACTGAGGCACAGAGCAGTTAAGTGACTTGCACAAGATTACACAACAAGCAATTGAAGGAGTCAGAATTAAAACCCAGGTCCCCTGATTCCTAGACCAGTGCCCTTTCTTCTATGCCACACTGCTTCTGAACATTATTATGTACCTGGGAAATGTTGCAGAGAAAACAGTTTTAGCTGTTGATTGAAGGTGAAATCTGAAAGGACTCAAGGATGACTCCGTATAATGATAATGACATATTTTTAAGGATGCTAAGCATGCATGCTAAGCACTGGAGTAGATTCAAGTTTATGGGTTCAGTAAGAGCTCCTGTCCCACAAGAGCTCACAGCCTATTTCATACCCATTTAACAGATGAGGAAGCAGAGATCCAGGATGCCTAAGGCACTTACCCAAAGTCAGTAAGTCGGGGCCTTGAAACCAGGGCCTCGAGACTCCCAGTCCACTGTGTTTTCCATTAGGCAATCACATCAGCCCAGTGAGGATTTTTCCAAGGAGTGAGTGTAGTATGAGAAGAGAAGGGAGGAGAAGAGCCAGGACCCACAGAGAGAAAAAATGAGAGGTATAAGGGGAGCTAGAGTGAGACTGAGAAGGAGTAGTCTGTGAGGTAGGAGGGTAACTCATTGAGCACCATGTTGGTAAAAACAAGGTCTGGAATTGGTTCAAATGAGAGAATGATCCACAGTGTGACAGGCAGTAGGAGGGCCAAGGATTATTTGGACAGAAAGGACAGGTCATTGAGAACTTTGAGAGTGCTAACTTCAGGAGAGAAGTGTTCAAAAAACTGATTCTATAATCAGTGGGTCAAGAAAAGCATGGATGGAGATGAACTGAAGGCAGAAAGATGGAATTGTATAGCCCCACTAATCAAGTTCTTTCCTAGTTCTCCTACCTTCCCAGCCATCCTTTCTCAGATCACTCATTGCCTTCTCTTCCACTTCTCATCCTCTAACTGTGCTCTGCTTCGTGTCCACTACTCTTCTCACAACGTACTTACTCAGGGAACTCATCTTCTTATATCGTTGTAGCTGCCATCACTGTAACTCACAACTATTTTACTCTACCTGTACCTAAAGAAAAGCTACTCTATAAACCATTTAGATCTGATAATTTGGAATTTTTAAGAACCACCTATAGTCTGGAAATTGTTTTACTTAATCAGGACCTAAAATAGATAGTCTTAACTGCCCGTTAACTGACTAAAACACTTTACCCGCTCAATTTATGTAATATATATGTAGTATGTATAGTATATATAGTGTGTGTGTGTATATATATATATATATATATATATATACTTAGTCTTTTGTGGGGGCCTCTGCCTTGGCTCCCTGACATTTCACTGTTACCTAGAAGTGACAAAACCTTGCTGGAAGAGGAGGCTGTAGTTGATGTAGTTTTCTTTGTTTCTCAAATCTGAGATTAGTTTTTTTAAATAGCATTTATTGAGTGCTTACTATGTGCTAGGCACTGTATTAAGTAGTGGGGTAGATACAAGATAATCAGGTTGGACACAGTCTATGTCTCACATGGGATTCATCGTCTTACTCCTCATTTTGCAGATAAGGTAACTGAAGTACAGAAATGTTAAGTGACTTAACCAAGGTCACACAGGAGACAAGTGGTGGAGCCGGGATTGGGACACAGGTGTTCTGATTTCCAGATATATTCTCTATCCACTACGTTGGCCATTTACAGTCTATGAGGATTCCCGTGATAGGTGGTACTGTGTTGTGGGCGCCCTGAAGGCTTTAATTTAATTCTATTTGTTCTGATGATTTTGACACCATTCTACATGTTTTGTTTTGTTATCTGTCTCCCCCTTCTAGAGTGTGAGCCCGTTGTTGGGTAGGGACCATCTCTATATGTTGCCGACTTGTACTTCCCAAGCGCTTAGTACAGTGCTCTGCACACAGTAAGCACTCAATAAATATGATTGAATGAATGAATGAAAAAAAAATACTGAGGGCTTTGCTCTTATTGAACTCTCCTCCAATCAAGAGAATAGCTGAATGGATTAATGAGTATATGAATGTGTGGATGGATGAATGTGTGGATGGATGGATGATGGAATGAACAAAGGAGAAATCCTATTTCTATCAGTACCCTGGAGTTTGACCATCCCTCCGTTAATAACAGGAAAGCTCACTGGTAACCAGTCATCCACAGAAAAAACTGAATTTTGGGTGTCAACACAACTACTTATGTTTGAAACATGCTATGTCACCTGGTTTGTCTTGGATGCTGGTGGGAAATAGCTGAACGCCAAATCCAGTGTGATTAGGGGGCAAGTACTTTGCATGAAATAGGAGCATAATATTTAGATGGTAATGATGCCTATGGTGATTGTAATATTGATGATGGTGGTTATGATGATGATGACTTCAGCAGGTGAGGGGGACTGTGAAAGCAGTCATTGATGATTAGGTTGATGGTGTTTCAGGGCCAGTTGTCTCAGTCTTCCATAGTACCAGATTGAAGTTTTGGCCACTAAAATATTTGGGAAAATGGCTCATGGTTAGGGCTAGCTGCTTGGAATGCCCACAGAGCAAGAAATATGTTATGAGTCACATTTTCCATCTTGCAGAGGAGAGAGATACAAATCTGGGGCTTTGGCTTAGAACTGGTGCTGGAGAAAATGGAGTGATAACAAAAATAATAACCGTGGTATTTATTAACCACTTATGTGTCAAACACTGTTTTAAGCCTTAGGGTACATAAGCATTAATCAGGTTGGACACAGTCCCTGTTCTGCATTGCGTTCACAGTCACAGGTTAGGCAGGGTGTTGTAGAGGCAGAAAAATAACAGAGAGGGAGTCTTGATCTGGAATTTGCCCTGGAATAGTTACTGCTAATCCTTCCAGAATGACAGAACATTGGATGGGGAAAGGGAGATATGGTTCCATACTCCAGTGTCCTCTTCATCCCACTGGCTCCCACCAAGAACTGCAGTGCACCTCAGGGAATAATAATGATGGCATTTGTTAAGTGCTTACTATGTACAAAGCACTGTTCTAAGCACTGGGGAGGATACAAGGTGTTCAGGTTGACCCACATGGGGCTCACAGTCTTAATGACCATTTTACAGTTGAGGTAATCGAGGCACAGAGAAGTTAAGTGACTTGCCCAAAGTCACACAGCTGACAAACGGTGGAGTTGGGATTAGAACGCATGATCTCTGACTCCCAAGCCCATGCTCTTTCCACTGAGCCACACTGCTTCCCCAGGGAAGAATAGACCACCATGTTAATTTTTTTAATGGTATTCAAGAGCTTACTATATGCTAGGCACTGTATTAAGCACTAGGGTGGTTTTATAGGTATTATATTTACATATATGCATATACTGGTTAAGCACTTACTATGTGCTAAACACTGGTCTAAGAGCTGGTGTAGATACAAGTTAATCAGCTTGTACATTTTTCCTGTCCCATGTTGGGCTCATAGTGTAAGTGAGAGAGAGTAATATTTAATCCCCACTTTACAGATGAGATAACTGGGGCATAGAGCAGTTAAGTGACTTGCCCAAGGTCACACAGCAGACAAGTGGCCAAGCTGGGGTTAGAACCCAGGTCTTCTAAATCCCAGGCCCAGGCTCATTCCACAAGGCAATGCTGCGCTTCATGGTTATTTCAAGCAGTCATGGGCAAACTAGTAAAGGATTGCTGGGATCTAGCTTCTAAAACCATTACTACAACTTCTCCACCCAATTTAAAATTGGAGGTTATTCACTGGTTGCCTTGACAGGCAAGACCTTTCATGCATACCTGTATTTCCCTGCTCATCCTGGATTTATTTGAAATTAACATTGGATTCATTTTTCTACCACGAAGAGGGAGGAGATGCTTGGTCTGCTCAATGGTTATTATTTTTCAATTCCACCCCAGACAATTATACTGACCATGAAGGCAGACATTATTGCTGACTTCTCTAATACTGAATTCTTGGCAGGTCCTTCAGTGACAAAATAACCCACTGTTCAGTGCATTTTAATTAAAAGCTACACTTTCTGGCCACCAAATTCTGAACGCAAGACTAGAAGCCCATGAGTGCAGTCAAGATTGGAAGTAAGAAGCTTAAGGCACATATTTAATTTCTGCCATCTGGGCACAGACTTCTAGAAGCATATAATGGAACTAGTTGCAGCCCCTATGACTGCACTGTATGCTGGCCTTGTGGCCTGATTATTTTTACGAGCCTGATGTTTGGAGAAAAGAATTGCCCACCAGATAGGTAGATCCAGGGACTCTCAGCATTATATCTCTCTAACCTGTGTGTCAGTCAGAGCAGGCTCATATAGCTTCAAACCAGGGGATAGGATTCATGCAAGCCATCCGTAGCCCCGTGTAGATGTGCAATAGTTTTGCATAGCTCACAATTTGCAACGGGCCTCTCCTACTCTCCGACTGGAGCAGGCATGGCTGGTAGTGGGATAGAAAGAGATTCAGAGTGCACTAGCCTTGTTCGCATTCCACCAGGCACAGCTTTCCTTTCACTCTCTAAGAGGATATGTAGTAAAAGTTTTCCCACTGGTTAGCACTATGCAACCAAAAGTACAGCTCCTGGGTTTAGCTGCATGCTCTCCTTCCCTCTCCTCCCCACCCAATCCTCTTGCCTCTTAAATTATGGGATAAGGGGAAAAGCAGGCGGGGGGGGAATGCAGAAGTCTCCACTCTTGGCTCTCCCAAGTGAACACCAGCTCCCTGGAGAATAAAAACCTCAGATTTGACCATAAATCTCTAACTGTCCCTCTACTTGCAGTCATCACAGATGGGGTGGAAAGGGGCATCTTACATATCCAATGTTAACCAGGTAGAGAACCCTCCACTTACCTCCATTCATTCATTTAATTGTATTTATTGAGCATTTACTGTATGCACAGCACTGTACTAAGAGCTTGGGAGAGTACAATGTAACAAACAGATAAATTTCCTGCCCATAACGAGCTTACAATCTAGGTGGTGGGGGAGACAGACATGAATATAAATAAATTACAGATATGTATATAAATGCTGTGGAGTGGTGGGGCAGACAGACATTAATATAAATAAATAAATAAATTACAGATATGTATATAAGTACTGTGGGGCTGGGTCGGGGAAGAACATAGGGATCAAATCAGGATGGCACAGAAGGGAATGGGAGAAGACGAATGGAGGGCTTAGAGAAAACCTCTTGGAAGAGTTGTGCCTTCAATAAGACTTGGAAAGTGGGGGAGAAAAATTGTCGGATTTGAGGAGGGAGGGCGTTCCAGGCCAGAGGCAGGATGTGGGTGAGGGGTCGGCAGGGAGATAGACAAGATTGAGGTACAGTGAGAAGGTTAGCATTAGAGGAGTGAAGTTTGCGGGTTGTGTTATAATAGGAGAGTAGCAAGGTGAGCCCGCTGTTGGGTAGGGACCATCTCTTTATGTTGCCAACTTGTACTTCCCAAGCGCTTAGCACAGTGCCCTGCACACAGTAAGCACTCAATAAATACGATTGAATGAATGAAGGGGTAAGGTGAATGAGTGCTTTAAAGCCAATAGTGAGGAATTCTTGTTTAATGTGGAGCTGGTTGGGCAACCACTGGAGTTTTTTGAGGAGTGGGCGACATGCCCTGAACCATTTTGTAGAAGAGTGATCTGGGCAGCAAAGACTGTGTTGGGGGAAAGACAGGAGGCTGGAAGGTCAGCAAGGAGGCTGAATCAGTAATCCAGGTGGAATAGGATGAGTGATTGTATGAGTGATTGTACCTTCTCTATAGTGAAGGAGATCCACCTGATCAGGTCCCTCTGTGGAAGCCGTTAGGAGAGGATACTAGGAAAACAGGAAGAGTGACTGATGGCTGACTCCTTATTTTCTAGGTGTGATGGAAGTGTTCTCAAAGGCTCCTCTTAACTTTAAACTCCTTGAGTACAGGGAATGTGGCAACCAATTCTACTCTATTATACTCTCCCATGTGCCTCTCAGGGTGCTCAGCACACAGTAAGCACTCAATAAATAGCATTGACTGAAGGAGGGGGTGGGAGAGAATATGTACAGGACTCATCTTTCCCTAGAGAAACTCTACATCAGTCCTTTTCTTGCTCCACTGTTCCAAGAAAAGAAACCCTTTTGAAAGTGGGTTTCTGATCTCTGCTAGCACACAACTGAAGCAAAAGATGCAAAGTGGTCTAATGAAGATGACAGGTCAAATCCCTTAACCTCCACTCCACTACCGCTCTTTACGCATTAAATCCATAAATGCTAACTTTCCTTTCAGACAATTACTACATATCTACTGTGTCCAGAGCACTGCATTTGGTGTTTGGGAGAGTAAAATTGAAGTGGCATGGTGTAGTGGCTAGAACACTGGGCCTGGGAGCCAAAAGGTCCCGGGTTCTAATCCCGTTTCTGCCACTTGCCTGCTGTGTGACCTGATGCGATTCACTTTGCTTCTCTGTGCCTCAGTTTCCTCATCTGCAAAATGGGGATTGAGACTGAGCCCCATGTGGGACAGCGACTGTGTCCAACCTGACTTGCTTGTATCCACTCCAGTGCTTAGTAATACTACTACTACTACTACTACTACTACTAGTACTAATAATAATAATAATAACGGCATTTACTAAGCACGTACTATGTGCAAAGCACTGTTCTAAGCGCTGGGGAGGTTACAAGGTGATCAGGTTGTCCCACGTGGGGCTCACAGTCTTAATCCCCATTTTACAGATGAGGGAACTGAGGCCCAGAGAAGTGAAGCGACTTGCCCAAAGTCACACAGCTTACAGTTGGCAGAGCCGGGATTCGAACCCACAACCTCTGACTCCAAAGCCCGTGCTCTTTCCGCTGAGCCACGCTGCCTGCCACATAGTAAGCGCTTAACGAATACCATGCTTATTACTATTAGTGGAAAGAGCGTGTAACTAGGAGCCAGAGGACTTTCACTTCACTCCTCTCTGCCTCAGTTTCCTTCCTCCTCCTAAGACTGTGGGCATTGTGTGGGATAGAGACTATGTCCAGTCAGTTTAGATTGAATTTATCCCAGTGCTTAGTACAGTGCGTTACCCATAGAAGCACTTAACACCATAAATATTACTGTTGTTATTATTAAAAGCTGAGAGTGGAGTCCTTGTTCTCCTTCCTTTTTTTTCTTATTTCTATCCTCCCTGCTAATCACAAAACCAAGGAACAATGATAATAAAAATTATGATAATAAAAAAACTTTGGCATTTCTTAAGTACTGATTTTGTGCAAAGCAGTGGGGTATATACAATACAATCGGATCAGACATCAGTGAGATTACAGTCTAAGGGGGAGAGAGAACAGTAATTCATTCCCCATTTTAGAGACAACAAAACTGAGAACCAGAGAAGCTAAGTGACTGCCCAGTGTCAAACAGCATACAAGAGCCAGAATCTAGATTACAGTCCAGGTCTCCTCACTCCAAGTCCTGGGTACTTTCCATTTTGCCACATCAGTTCCCAAAAAGCAAATTACTTATCATGAAGGAAGTATATGTACTATGGTGCCCAGATTTCGCTTATAACATTGTACAGGGAACACCAAATGGGGATTATCTTCCAGACATGCTGTGTTCTCGTCTTCATTTCAAAGTACTTGCACGAAATTGCAAAAGGAACTCTAAAGAGTTTGGCTCTGTAGGTGAGATATATTCACCTGCTTCAAGGAAATAACACAGTTGTCACCATGGGGAAGAAATAATAGAATTTCTCAGCTTATTGTAAGGGTGAGAATAGATCTTGCCTATCCCTAGCCTCACATGATTACTGTGTTTACAAAGTCTTATCCAGTTGGGATCAGAGGTCATTCCAACTGGCTGTTTGCTTTACCTGTGGATTTTAACACTGCACCTTTAAAGCAACAGTTCTTTATGTGCCTTTGTTTTGGGTTTTCCAGAGTCGCACAGAACAAAGTCAGCTTATGGATTCCCCCAGTCTTTGAATCTCTGTAACTGGAGAGCAAAAAGGTCATTGGCTTGAAAGAATTTTCATAATCAGATCAACTTTATGGAGTGTGGAATTAAGTGATTAGGCAGATAGAGTGATAGACAGACAAGACAGGCTAGGATGGAGAGATGTTCATGAAGTTAGAGATACAGATGGCCAGAAAAACAGACAGAAGGAAGGGTAGGTGGGTAGATAACAAGATTAAGCAGATAGAGATTGATGGTCAAATGTCTATCAGCTTTGACTTTTTTTGACTCAGTGGTATTTGAGTGCTTACTATGCACAGTGCACTGTACTAAGCACTAGGGAGTGCATGTTACAATAGAGTTGACTAACACGTTTCCTACCCACAATGAGCACACAGTCTAGAGGGCAGACTGTGTTAATTTACCTTTGTAAATTGTCTAGGGAACACCAAATGGGGATTATCTTCTAGACATGCTGTGTTCTCTTCTTCGTTTCAAAGTACTTGCACTAAATTGCACAGGGAATGCTAAAGAGCTTAGCGCTGTAGGTAAATTGACAAAAGTAGATTGATAAACACAGATAGAGGAAGATTAGAGAGGATAGATTTATATAGACAAGCAGAAAGAGAGGTATATGTGTATCACCGTTAGAGAGATGGACCACCTCAATTAATCAGAAGATGAGGACTCAAGTACATAGTGCTGCTTTTCCCTTCCTCCTTTCTCTGGCCTGGATCAATTCAGTCCTCTTTAGCATGTCCGCAGAAAAGCATGGAAGCTTCAGTTGAAACTAGTCTGCAGAGCAGTGGCACATAGGACAGGAAAAGTCGCCTTAAAGCAAGGGTTCATGTCCTTTGCTTCTAACATACTCTCCCAAGCACTTAATACAGTTTGTTGACCACAGTCGGAACTCAATAATTACCACTGATTGCATGGCCCACAAAATATCTAAC
Source organism: Tachyglossus aculeatus (assembly GCF_015852505.1). NCBI lineage: Eukaryota > Metazoa > Chordata > Mammalia > Monotremata > Tachyglossidae > Tachyglossus > Tachyglossus aculeatus. The sequence continues at coordinate 25,434,891 of NC_052075.1, read as the reverse complement.
AATCTGGTAATAATACTACACTACAGCCCGGGCTTTGGAGTCGGAGGTAATGGGTTCAAATCCGGTTCCGCCAGTTGTCAGCTGTGTGACTTTGGGCTAGTCACTTCACTTCTCTGTGCCTCAGTTACCTCATCTGTAAAATGGGGATTAAGATTGTGAGGCCCCCGGGGGACAACCTGATCACCTTGTAACCTCCCCAGCGCTTAGAACAGTGCTTTGCACATAGTAAGTGCTTAATAAATGCCATTATTATTATTATTATCATTCTCGGTGCCTCAGTTCCCTCATCTGTAAAATGGGGATTAAGACTGTGAGCCCCTCATGGGACAACCTGATCACCTTGTAACCTCCCCAGTACTTTGCACATAGTAAGTGCTTAATAAATGCCAACATTATTATTATTATTATTATTAGAAAATATGCTTATTTTCTTTGAGCTGAAGCACTGTATGCTTGTTGTCTAATCTCATGTCATGCTAGTCAAGTTTAGCATGCCTTTCAGTTGCTTCTTAAATGATCTTGTTGTTGATTTGCCATCAAAACCAGGCCTAAGAAATGCAGCTCAAGGTAAGTTGGATTGAAATGGTTTTGTTCATGGAGGTAAATTTTCAAAGCCAGGGAAACAGGTCAGGGAGTGGGGCTTATGATCTAGATAGGGGAAGTCTGGTGGAGAGGAGAGAAAGATAGGGGCGGGGGCACATATGTTTCTAAGTTTGATTTGTTTACCTCAGCAAAGGTTTATGGCAGGCCTCCATTTTGTTATGATAGTGAAACACTGCCAAGTGTTATTAATACCATTCCTGATTGGCTGCAAGTGATTTTTACATTTATAACTTATTTTCATAGAACTTGATGGAGTCTATTTAAAATATTTCAATCAATCAGTGGTGTTTATTGAGCACCTTAGTCTGTGCAGAGCACTTTACTAAGGGGTTGGAAGAGTAAGCAACCTTGACAGATTGAAATTCTATATTATAAATTATTTATTTATATTAGTAGCAGTCTCCCCCATAGACTGTATGCTCATTGTGGGCAGGTGATGTGTCAACCAACTCTGTTGTATTGTGCACTTCCAAGCACTTAGTACAGTGCACAGTGCGTAGTAAGCACTCAATAAATTTCATTAATTGATTGCATTGTACTGCCCCAAATGCTTAGTACAATGTTCTGCACACAGTAAGTGCTCAATAAATGCTATTGATTGATTAATGGAGAGTGTAACAGAGAAATGCCTATACTGTTCACATTTGATTCTAACTTGAGTGCTTGTTCTAAAGAGCTACTACGATGTCATTGACCATCTTGCAGATTTCTTTATTACCCAGGATCTCTATACTCAGGCATTTTCATGGTTTTCATTGCACTGCTTCTAATGATAGCTCAGTTTGAGTGAATGTGGACTGTGGATGGTCATTCCATTAAGTCTATCACACGGCTGAAATGATCTGTATATCTTTAAAGCTCTTTGACAAACAATTACATAGTGAGAAACCATCATGTTAGACCTTGAATGCTTTCAATAATGCTGATGGCCTTCACCCAACCAACCAGCCTTTCATTTCTAGTCCCTAAGTGACTCTTGGCAGGTGTTGTGAGGGTTAGAGGTAGAGTCTCTGATCATAGGATAGAATAGGCCTAAGAAGTCTCTACAGCAGTGGTCTCTATTATGCTTTCGTCCATCAGTTTCTCCTGCTGATGAGTGTGACCTTCACATTTACCATGAAATCTGTTGTAAGCTCCTTGTCGACTGGTATCTTGTTTACCAACTCAAATGTACTTTGCCATGCCCTTAGTACAGCACTCTGCACACAGTAAAATACCATTTATTGATTGCATGAGGATTTGCTTTTTTTTGTCTTTATCAGTATCAGTAGGTACACCTCAAAAAACAAGAGCAGTTCAATATCCTAGGGATAGGAAATAAGACACCAGTAACAATCCCCAAGTAGAGTATAAATTCCTAATGTGCAGTGAATGCACCACTTCTCGATTCTCTATTTTCCAAGAGCCTAGTTTAGTGCAGTGTAGCTAGTGGACACTCAATAAATACTATGAGCCATCCATCAAACAATCAGTGGTATTTAATGCCCATATTTTAATGCCTGAATTTATTTTAATGTCTGTCTCTGCCTCTGGGCTGTAAGCTCCTTGTGGGCAGGGAATGTGTCTGTGCATGCTATTGAATTTTACTCTCCAAACAGTAAGCACTCAATAAACACTATTAATTACTGGACCCAAAGCAGTGTACTAAGCATTTGGGGATATGCTCTTGAGTTGGAAGAAACTTTCCCTACCCTCAGATAACTTATAATCTAGATGGGGAGAGAGACAATGAAATAAATTACAGATACATGAAGCAACAGAATGTAAGGATATGCACACAAATGCTGTGAGGGTAGGGGAGAGTATCAGTGGCCCAGACAAAGAATAAACCTGAGACTTTGGCATAACTATTACTACTACTACTACTATCAATACTTCGACAACTACTATTACTACTAATACTGTCACTTTCACTACTTCTAATACAACTACTACTACTACAATTACGACTGATAGTATTGATAATAACAATACTAATTGTGGCATTTGAGTGCTTTCTGTATGCCAAGCATTGTACTAAATGTTGGGGTACATACAAGATAATTAAGTCCTACATATTCCCTGTCCCATATGGGGCTCATAGTCTGTAGGAGGGAGAACAGGTACTACAGATGATGGTTGTTGCTGTCGGTGACACAAAGAAACTGTGAAGACTATGGTAGAGTCTTACTCAGTGGTGTGACATCACAATACTCTTCTTACCATACAAGTTCTAGTTAAAACCAATAATAATAATGGCATTTATTAAGCGCTTACTGCATGCAAAGCTCTGTTCTAAGCTCTGGGGAGGTTACAAGGTGATCAGGTTGTCCCACGGGGGGCTCACAGTCTTAATCCCCATTTTACAGATGAGGTAACTGTGGCACAGAGAAGTGAAGTGACTTGCCCAAAGTCACACTGCTGACAATCAGCAGAGTTGGGATTTGAACCCATGACCTCTGACTCCAAGGGTAAAGGTCTTTAACAACTGTGAGAAAATGGTCACTGGTGGAACGTCTTGATTCTTAGTTGAGGTTTTATCTAGGGATTTCATTTAATAATGATAATAATGGTAATTATTATTATTATTATTATTATTATTATTATGGTACTTAAGTGCTTTGTATATGCCAAACACTGTTCTAAGTAGTAGGGTAGATAAAAGTTAATCAGGTTGAACACAGTCCCTGTCCAACACGGGGTTCACAGTCCTAATCCCCATTTTACAGATGAGGTAAATGAAGCACAGAGAAGTTAAGTGACTTCGCCAAGGTCACACAGCAGACATGTGGCAAAGTCAGGGGTAGAACCCAGGTCCTTCTGACTCCCAGGGTCATGCTCTATCCACTAGGTTTGCTGATCCTTGTGTGGGTAGCACCTGAAAATTATGCAAAGGCTGGATTATATAATGAGCTGCTTCACTATATAATGAGCTGCTTCACACCTGCATTGCCTCTTTCACAAAGTTCCTGACCCATTTGCCCAAGGTAAGTAACTGTTTAGACCTTAGCTATTGAAAATATGTTGATTTTGTTTTTGAATCTTTCTGTGGGGAAGGTGGTTTGTTAAGTGCTTGTGGGGCTGGTAAATATTTGGTTTATTTGCAGGGATTAGTTAAGCTATAACATCCCAGCACACAGGGTCAGGCAATAACTAATTAGAAGCCAGTGGACCCTAGTGGAATGAGCACAGGCCTGGGATTCAGGGGACCTGGTTTCTAATCCTGGCACTGCTATTCATCTGCTGTGTGTCCTTGGGCAAATTACTTAATTTTTTCTTCCTTAATTTCTTTCCTCATCTTTAAAATGGGTATTCAGTATTGGCTCTCCCTCCCACTCAGGTTGGGATTCCTCTGTGGGACAGAGACTGTGTCTGACTTGATAATGTTTTATTTACCCCAGTGCTTAATACAATTTTTGGCACTTAGTAAGGGTTTAATATAGACCACAGTCATCATTAAGTGTGGACTGTCCTGACTTTCTAAACCACATATCACAAAGGACCAAGCCAAGAGCGGCTGAAGAGACAGTTCTCCTAGCTACATGTACAGGGGGTATGTTGTTGGGTGTTGGATTTTAAAATAGCCATGATGTTGGGCAGGGGAGAGAGGGAAAAAGTGGGTAGTTGAGGACTCAAGAAGAACCCACTCCTGGGATCAGGACCTCCTAGATACATTCTTGCTGGCTGGTTTAAAATGCTCCCAGTTGAATGAGCTCTGAGTGGCTCTCCCACACTAGCTCACGTAGAGTAACGTACCAGAAACTCTGAAACTCTTTACTCCTGGCGGCTCACTAAATTTTATGTCTTTTTCTTTTTCACCTCAACCTCACATAACCACAAGCCTACTTGATTGTTTTTATGCTGAGAGAACTCATTTGCAATCCATAGTCCCTCTAGAGCAAGGTAGGCCTCTCGGTTAGTTAAATTCTTGGGGTATGGGACAGATGTGGATATTAAGAGTGCCTGGGCTGGGGTCCAGACCACTGACAACAATGGATTGGGTAAGGAACTGGAGTAGTGATCTTGTTCAGGGCCTTGAGGTAATACAGGCTGCAGCCAAGTAAAATATGATTAAGGTATATCACCAGAGTCTGCTTAAGCTTATATTCACTGAAAATTCAGTCTCTACCAGGAATAGCTTTTGCTAGGTAACCAGATGAATACCCAGGATTCATTCATTCAATCGTATTGAGCGCTTACTGTGTGCAGAGTGTGTGTGTCCCCCCTTCTAGACTGTGAGCCCACTGTTGGGTAGGGACTGTCTCTATATGTTGCCGACTTGTACTTCCCAAGTGCTTAGTACAGTGCTCTGCACACACTAAGTGCTCAATAAATATGATTGAATGAATGAATGCAGAGCACTGTACTAAGTGCTTGGGAAGTACAAGTTTGCAACATATAGAGACGGTCCCTACCCAACAATGGGCTTACAGTCTAGAAGGGGGAGACAGACAAAACAAAATATATGGACAGGTGTCAAGTCGTCAGAACAAATAGAGTTAAAGCTAAACGCACATCATTAACAAAATAAACAGGATTCAATTGGATCATGACAAAGAACCAACCAACTCCTTTGACTCTGTTCCGATTCAGTATCAGTTTTACTGGTCACTTCCCCTTTTTGTGATGGTATTTAAGTGCTTACTATGTGCCAGGTACAGTACTAAATGCTGGGGTAGATAATAGGTAATCAGTGAATATGAGGTTGTACCATGTGAGGCTCACAATCTTAATCATATTTTACAGATGAGATAACTGAGGTACAGAGAAGTAAAGTGGCTTGCCCAAGGTCACACAGCAGACAAGTGGCAGAGTAGGAATTGGAACCCAGGTCCTTCTGACTCCCAGACCTGTGCTCTTTCCCCTATACCATCCCGCTTTTTATTACAATAAAAGAAAGCAAAAAAAAATTTTACTTATAGGTAATAATATTGTCTATAAGCAAAATAGGAGTGCAAAAAGGTTTGTTTTCTTAGCAATATTATTGTATGAAGTGCCTGAATATTCCAGATAACACTATGGGAGCTGAAATACTGTGTCACTGGCAAGACAAATTGTCCATAGTCAGGGGGATAAACAGCTTGTTTAAGGGAATATTTACTCCACAAGTTCTTAAAGGTATGTGAATTACAAATCCTCGGCAGAGCACAAACCAGCCTGGACTCAGGCGGCCCTTGTCAATCAGGCTGGCTCCCAGGACATACACTTGATCTCATCATCTCTAGTCACTGTACAATCTCTACTCTCACCAACTCTGAAATCCCTCTAGTTGACCACAACTACCTTACCTCCCTTCTCTCCCACACACCTCCGCCCCCAAAGTGTCTCCAGTTCTCCCACTGAGACTTCAGATCTTTTGACCCTGATCAATTTTCCCAAGTCATCATGCCCTATTTAGCATCCATACACCAACTTCCTTCATTTGATGACCAACCTGACACCCTCAACACCCCCTTCTCTACTGAACTCAACATACTCACTGCTCTATCACTTCATCGATCCCACCCCAGCCCTAGATCACCTCCAAGGTTCACTTCCTTCGCTCCTGAGATGAGCTGCAGAGTCTGGCTGGCAGAAATCTGGATATCAAGCCGATTTTGTTCACCTCAACTTCATCTTTGTGTGCTTTATCTCTTCCCCATCTTCTGCCTGGCAAAATTATTTCTCTATCCTTATTGACACCCATGCCCACTGCCCTCACCTGTTGTTCTAAGCGTTTCACTCCCCCCTCAAAGCTTCTGTCTCCGCAGCTCCTCCATCTCTTGCCCCTATTGACCTGGCTACCTACTTTATTGAAAAAAATGAAACTATCAGGTGTGTTTCCCTTAAAATCTCCCCTGCTCCTTTCCAATCCCTCACTTCTGCTGCCTCTTCTTCAACTCTCCCATCCTTCACAGCAGTATCTCAGTAGGAGATCTCCTGCCTTCTCTCAAAATCCCATGCATCCAATCCCATCACTTCATTTCTTATCCAAACACTTGCCCCCTCCCTTCTTCCATCCCTAACAGCCATCTTCAACTGTTCACTCTCTACTGGCTTCTTTCCCACTGGTTTTAAACATGCCCATGTTTCCCCTCTCCTAAAAAGACCCTCCCTTGGGCCCAGTGTTCTCTGCAGTTATCACCCCATCTCCCTCTTACCATTCTTCTCCAAACTTCTTGAGTGAGTTGTCTGTCTGCTGTCTCAATTTCCTCTCTTCCAATTCTCTCTTGATCCCCTCCAATCTGGCTTCTGACCCCTTCCCTCCACAGAAGCCAGCCTCTCAAAGGTCACCAATGATCACCTTCTTGCCAAATCCAACAGTTTCTACTCCATCTTAATCCTCCTTGACCTCTCATCTACCTTCAACACTGTCAGCCATCCCCTTCTCCTCAAAACATTATCCAACCAGCCACTGTCCTCTCCAGGCTCTCTTCCTATCTCTCTGGTAGTTCATTCTCAGAGTCTTTGGGAGGCTCCTTCTCTGCCTCCCACCCCCTTACAGGAGGTGTCCCTTAAGATTCGGTTTGGGGTCCCCTTCTATTCTTCATCCTCATCAACTCCCTTGGAGAACTCACTCACTCCCATGGCTTCAACTACCATGTCTATGCAGATGATTCCCAAATGTACATCTCCAGCCCTGATCTCTCTCCTCCTCTGCAATCTCAGATTCCCTTCTGCCTTCAAGACATCTCTACTTGGACGTCCTGCTGTTATTGCAAAATTTAACATGTCCAAAGCAGAACTCCTTATTTTCCCACCCAATCCCTGTCCTTCCTCTGACTTTCCCCTCACTGTAGACAGCGCCACCATCCTTCCTGTCTCACAAGCCCATGACCTTGGTTTTATCCTTGACACCTCTCTCTCATTCAACCCATATAATCAATCACTAAATCCTTTTTGTTCATTTCACAACACTGCTAAATTCTATCCTTATCTCTCCATCCAAACTGCTACCACATTAATCCAAGCATTTATCCTATCCCACTTTGATTACTGTATCATCAGCCTTTTTACTGACCTCCTTGCCCCCTGTCTTTCCCCATTCCAGTTCAATTTTCTACAAAACTGTTCAATTCATGTTTTCCCATCAAAAACCTCCCGTGACTGCCCAACCACCTCTGCATCAAACAGAAACTCCTTACAACTGGCTTTAAAGAACTGCACTCCATCACCTTGCTCACTCCCCTCTTACTGCATCCCAGCCTTCACCCTTCACTTATCTTGTGCCAATCTACTCAATGTACCTCAATCCCATCTATCTCACCACCAACTTCTCACCCACATCCTCCTTCTAGCCACATACCCCTCTAGATTTAAGCCTGTTGTGGGTAGGGAATGTGTTTATTGTTGTATCATACTCTCCCAAGCACTTAGTACAGTGCTTTGTACATATGTGCTCAATAAATATGATTGAATGAATGAATGGAATGGTATTTAAGTACTTACTATGCTCTCCCTTTTAATATCCAACAGGCAATTAGTCTCCTTACCTTCAATGCTTTATTAAAGGCACATCTGCTCCAAGAGGCCCTCCCTTACTAAGCCCTCATTTCCTCTTTTTCCACTCCTTTCTGTGTCACAATGACCTGTGCCCTTTATTCACCACCCAACCTGTGCCAACCCCACAGCACTTATTTACAAGCTCGTTGTGAACAGGAAATGTGTCTGTATATTATTGTTTTCTACGCTTCCAAGTACTTAGTACAGTGCCCTTCATATAGTAAGTGCTTAATAAATATGATTCATTGATTGATCACTTTGTAGCCCTTCTGGAATAACACTTCTAGACTGTGAGCCCATTGTTGGGTAGGGACCATCTCTATATGTTGTTGATTTGTACTTCCCAAGCACTTAGTACAGTGCTCTGCACACAGTAAGCGCTCAATAAATACAATTGAATGAATGAATGAACTCTTAACAACAAACGCTGGCAGCAGAATTTCCTTCCGTTGGGTGATAACATTAGGGCATGTGAATGCTGTGGTTTTTTTTTAAGCAGATGCACTTTTTTTCCTGATTTACATTAAAAACTGTGTTGGTCATTAAACTCCAAATAGCTATTAAAAATCCCTCAGTAAAGCATTACCTCTTGGAAAAATGATCTCAAAAAAAGAAAAAACAAAGAAGAATGTTTACCTGTTGAGATAGAGCTACTTATCCAACTGGCACATGTTACTAAACTTCCTGGGGACTTGGTACACTAATTAAGCTCATTGTATCAGATATTGAAAAAGAAAAAAATCATTAATTATCTCCCTGGTGATCTCTCTGGAGGTGATGTTTTCTGGATCAACATGGGGTATAATCAATATTAATTTGAAGAAAATAAATTCAAACTATACCTGTTTCTAAACAGCACAAACAAAACAGCCTTATTTTTGACTGAAGGATAGATTGTATATGGCTAGAGCTTTACATATACATATATATATAGACACACATGTATCTACCTATTCATCCATCTCATTATCCTTTTGAGAGAACATCACAAGCAGCTACAGCCGTCAGCCTCCCACCCACCGGAGTGCCTTGCTGCCTCCTCGTTTCCATGCACTCGACTCCTAATTGTCATCCAGAGGCAGCATGCCCATCCTGCTTTGCACCTTTGTGGCTGGAAGGGTGATTGGGAAGCTTTTGGTGGCTGTTGTACCTCTAGTAATTACTGTAGCTGAGACTACTGGACTCTAAACTGAAAGGAGTGTTTAACCCTGCTCCTCTGGCTACAATCCCCTACTGCTTTTGCGGGGTTTTTATCCTGGCCTTTTATATTGTTTTAGGTTTTTTTTATTGTTTCCTCTGTCCTTATGGGTCTGTCACCAATCCCTTACCCCATGTTTTATTCTTTGATTTGAGACCTTTGTTATGTTGAAAGTTGAAATAATTTGCTATATTAGCATTCTGGGTCATGTTTATAAGAGTATTTCTTAAGGCATTTTTCTGGTGGTCAATTAATTTCTCTACATGGGGAAAAACTTAACTTCAATCTCTCAGTGGCTAGGATTTTCTTACAGCCCTTCCTCAGAGGCTACCTAGAAACTCTGACATCAGTTCATCAGCTTGACTGATGGATACCATTTTGGTTCTCTCCAGTCCCCAGCCTTAGACCCCAACATTTCTTTCTCCTTTTAGGGTCTCGGGCAGACTCAAGAGTCTAGGAATACTTACGGCTCAGGAATGAAATGCAAAGGCACTAGCTCTGTGGGCAGCAGTTGTAATTCAGGTAAACCTTTAGGCCAGTCAGAAGTCTTGCATAAGGTGGTACTATGTCAGCACTTTGGAACCCAGGAATAAGGCTCAGCTTTACCCTCTCAGTCAACAGGGGCTAGGAGATGCAGGGGTTTCAATTTGACAGTCTGTCAAATGAGTTAGTGTAAGGTAGGTTTTGGATGGGTTTGGAGGCTGGACTAATTGAAAAATGTTATCTTGTCTGTCCAGAAATATTCTGGATCTTGGTATGGTATGAACAGCTGTTTGACCCCTATAGATTCACAGAAACTTAATTATTCTTCTGCAGAAATGACCAAACTCTCACAGACAGTCACTGAATCAAGGGATAAGCCAGGGCTGGAGTCCAACACCTCATTTCCCTCTGGGGTTGATGAACAAGGTGAAGGAAGGGGTAAAAAAAAGAGTTTATGGTGTTATTATACAAACCTTGATTCATATAGACCTCAGAGCCACAGCCTCAGAGAATGGTGGAAACATCTTTCCCTATAACTCCAGCTATAATTGTCCACTCTTTTTTCCTTGGAGTGCACCCTGAGGCAGTGAAAATATGGCAGATTAGAGAATACATTCAGCAACTGACATGAGAATGAAGATAGCAGGCCCATTCCTTGTTCTCACTGGCCCTGAAAGAAGGGCATCTCCTCTCACTTTGTGGGAGTATTCTGATGGGTGTGGGTACAGAGGAGCTAGTGACCCATGAGGCAGTCAGGATCAAAATATATTGGCAGAAACTTCATCAACCTCAAGAAAAAGCTGTGAAGACAAGAGACAACTGAAAGCCCCCTAGGAAAAGGTACTGGGTGGAACTGAGAAATCTCAAATTGACTTGGAAGGGAGGCAGCTTGGCTTGTTGGAATGAGAAAGCTCCTTGGGAGCAGGAATCATGCCTACCCAGTTCATTGTATTGTAATCTCCCAAGTGTATAGTACAGTGCCCCATGCACAACAAGCACTTAATAAATGTTGATTTATTAATTGACTCAGGAAACCTGGTTTCTAGTCCCTTCTCTACTACTTAGTTGCTGTGTGACCTTGGGTGAGTCACTTAATCTCAGTTTCAGCTTTTTCGGCACACTTGTTCTCTCTTTTTGTCTGGGAGTCATGTATAGACTGGTAATGGAGTCCAATCTACTTATAATTATTATGGTATTTGTTAAGCGCTTACTATGTGCCAAGCACTGTTCTAAGCGCTAGGGTAGATGCAGGGTCAGCAGGGTGTCCCACATGGGGCTCACAGTCTTAATCCCCATTTTACAGATGAGGTAACAGAGGCACAGAGAAGCTAAGTGACTTGCCCAAAATCACATAGCTGACAAGTGGCAGGGCTGGGATTAGAACCCGCGTCTATTATCTAGTGCAGTACTTTGCATATAGTAAGCACTTAATAAGACCCATCATCCTTACTCATTTTTTCATCTTAATAACAATAATAACAATATTTGTTATGTGCTCACTATGTGCCAGTCACTGTACTAAGTTCTGGTGTGGATACAAGCAAATTGGGCTGGACATGGTCCTAGTCACAGTCTCAGTCCCCATTTTTCAGATGAGGTAACTTGGGCACAGAAAAGTGAAATGACTTGCCCAAGGTCACTCAGCAGACACGTGGTGGAATCAGAATTAGAACCCATGACCTTCTGACTCCCAGGCCTGTGCTCTATTGACTACACCATGCTGCTTCTTAAAACAAGTCTGATGTCTATTTCTTGGCAAAACAGTTTAGAAAATGACTGTGCCCTTTCCATTCCCCAGCACTCTCTGTCCTTAAGGGACCTTGTAAGGTACCCCTCTAGATTGTAAGCTTGTTGTAGGCAGGGATCATGTCTTCCCATTCTATTGTTTTGTACTCTCCCAAGTGCTTAGTCCAGTGTTCTGCACATAGGCAGCGCTCAGTAAATAGTATTGATTGGTTGATTGAGAAGGGTCCAGCTACATCACAAAAGCTTGAACCATGGGCTTGGGGAGAGGTGGAGACCAGATTCCAATGTAAGCAACTCTCTCGAGGCCCAGTGTCAGAGGGACAGCAGTGGTCAATACTTGAAAAGCTACTGCTTTTCAGAAGAGTTTTCCTGTGTTAACAGCCTACTGGGGTTAGTAGGGGAGGGATTTAAGGGCTCTGGAGCGATAGGGATGCGTCAGTATTTTCCTCAGAAGATCACCCGGGGTTTAGGGCATTATGTCATTTTGGGTAAGTATGTGGTTATAACTTGGTGACCTCATAAGGAATGATGGAAGTGGAAGGAGATGATGACTTTTTCCCTGGCTCTGGCAGCTAAATACCTAAAGCCAACCCTGGGCAGGAGAGCAGATAGATGGATAAAACTTCCAGTCTTTAAATCTCAGCAGTGCTTGTCCTATTTTGAGATCCCATGGACACAGAAGTGAATTTTGACACTCATTCTACAGCCTCGGACACGTGGCAGTCCATCCATCGATCTCTATATCAAAAACTCAATTAGGGCAGGGTTTCAGAAAATAGACTCCATGAATCCACTCAGAACCCCAGGGGTAAGTGATCCAATGGTGGCCCCCCTGGCTATCGTTGGGCTCAGAGACATTTTCACCAAGCAGGTGATTTAGAAACCAATCTCAGAATCAGATTGAGCTGGAAATGTTTTAAATATTCTTCTGAAAAAGTTTGTTTCAATTCCATTTCTACATCTGGGGGGATTGGGAATACTTTACACCGTCCTGCTGATATTTATGAGAGAAAATAAACAAATTGATATTGTAGCAATCTCTGCAAAGCAATATGTTTGGGGTCCTTTTTTGTTTTTTGGGTTTTTTTGGGTTTTTTCCAATTTTGTGCTTCAGTGCTCCAACAGATATAGCGGCCGTTAAGTAGAAAGCACTCTTCCTAGAGTGGTCTCGATGATGACAATGTTCTAGCGAGAACTGCCCGATTATAAGAATGGCTTAGGACTGGAGGCATTCTGTAAACTGCAGCCGCATTTCATCAAGCCAAAGTTTTCTGGGTTGAGGGGAAAAACAAACTGATGTATTAATGTCTGTCCCACTAAACCACTAGTGAGGGGCAGATCTTGAGTCAGGGAAAGTCCTGGCCAAATCATCAGGGTAGCTAAACAACACTCTAAAAGTCCACATGGATGTTTCCAAAAACAATGGCTGTAACAGCACCCTACTGCTTTTGGTTTTCCTTTTGTGTATTTGTCCTTGTCTTTTAAGTTGTTTTAGTGTTTCTGTGTTTCATTTCACCTTATATGTCTGTCTCCAGTCCCTTCTCCCTGCCTTAGATTCTTAGATTATAAGCTCTTCAAGGGCCAGGGACTGCATTTAATTTCCTCCAAAGGTATTCTTTCTGAGTACTTGAGTACAGTGCTTGGCACACAGCAAGTGCATGTTAATAAATACTATTGGAACTGAAATGTTGGAAGATGGGAGATTGGAGGTCTGGTGGCAAGGGCTTGGATCTGGAAAGTAGCAGATGGGGATTCTAGTCCCAGCTGCTGTGTGGCCTCAGGCAATATGTTTAAACTCTTGAGACCCTAGTTCCCTTAATCATAAATTAGGGAAAACTTTCCTCAGGGATTTGGGAGAGTAAAATAAGGCAATTAGTGAGAAAAACCAAAGTGGTGTTCAATTCTAAGATGTTATCTTTCTTTAATAATAATGATTATAGTATTTCATAAGTGCTTACTATGTGCCAGACATTATTCTAAGTGCTGAGGTACATGCAAGATAATCAGTTTGGATGTGACCCTGTCCCACTTAGGGCTCGCAGTCTTAACCCCCATTTGACAGATGAGGGAATTAAGGCATAGAGAAGCTTAAGTCGCTTACCCAAGGTCACCCAGCAGACAGGTGTCAGTGCTGGGAATAGAACCCATGCTCTTCTGGCTCCCAGGGCCATGCTCTACCCACTAGACCATGCTGTTTCTAATTATTATTATTATTACTACTCTACTATGCTGTTTCTCAAGTGTCTTTAAAGTGCTTCAGGTATGCCTACATAATAAACTGGCAATACATGGAGAAATACTCTTTGGTTCTTTTATTATATGACATAGACCCCTCATAATTAGTTTCCACTCACAAACTCACCCCATCTTACATATCTACTCTCCTTTTCATTCATTCATTCAATCGTATTTATTGAGCGCTTACTGTGTGCAGAGCACTGTACTAAGCGCTTGGGAAGTACAGGTTGGCAACATATAGAGACGGTCCCTACCCAACAGAGGGCTCACAGTCTAGAAGGGGGAGACAGACAACAAAACAAAACATATTAACAAAATAAAATAAATAGAATAAATATGTACAAATAAAATAAATAAATAAATAAATAGGGTAATAAATATGTACAAACATATATACAGGTGCTGTGGGGAGGGGAAGGAGGTAAGGCAGAGGAGATGGGGAGGGGGAGAGGAAGGAGGGGAACATCAGGATATTCTTTGAAACCTATCTTTTTATCCAGTTCTTTACTTAAGGGAGTGCCTAGGTAGGAAGTCTGCAAGAGTTGAATGAGCACACTGTGTTTCCCTTCTTTGCTTCCCTTCCCTTCTAATCTATCCCGCCTAGAATTCTGCATCTGCCTTCTTGCTGACCACCCAACCTCCTAGCTCTCCTCACTCCATTCCATACTTCACTCCGCTGCCCAGATCGTTTTTCTGTAGAAACGTTCAGGACATGTCACTCCCCTCCTCAAAATTCTCCAGCAGTTGCCACTACCTCCCAACATTCTCTCTTGATTCTGCCCAAACTAACCTAATCATACCTCACTTTCATACCCTTCCCTTGCACTGCTTCCTCAGGGGGAAACTCCCTCATCCCTAAAATCCATCAGACCACAGCCCTTTTTATAGTCAAAGCCCTCGTGGCATAGTGGAAAGAGCACCAGCTTGTGTTCTAATCCCGGCTCTGCCACTTGTCAGCTGTGTGAACTTGGGCAAGTCACTTAATTTCTCTGTGTCTTGGTTTTCCTGTTCTCCTTCCTACTTCCCCCTCCTAGACTGTGAGCCCGTTGTTGGGTAGGGACCGTCTCTATATGTGCCAACTTGTACTTCCCAAGTGCTTAGTACAGTGCTCTGCACACAGTAAGTGCTCAATAAATACAATTGAATGAATGACTGAATACTTAGTCTGTGAGCCCCATGAAAGACAGAGACTTGAATCTACTACAGCACTTAGAAAAGTGTTTGACACAGAGTAAGTGCTTAAGAAATATCATGAAAAAAGAAGTTTAGAGTCTACAGAAGGAGTTTACATTCTATTCCCACCTCACTACCCAACTCATACTACTACTACCTGTTCCCAGTGCTTAGTACAGTGCTTAGCACAAGGTAAGCACTCAACAAATGCCATTGTTATTATTAATATTATTGCTTATTATTATTATTACTATTATTACTATTACTAGTAGGAATACTACTACAAGGAGTTATAAGACCCAAGTCTTAGAGATGTATTTATCCTGTTGTTGCTAACCCCTATCATTCTCTATAATGCCTTTAATCTTTTCGATTTGGATTTTTAAGGGAAAGGATTAGGAATCATGTTATGGGTTTTATGTGGATTTTATTTTTTTCTCTGCTGGAACCTGGTAATCAGTCAGTGGATGAGGAGGCTGGATTAAAAAATGTGCTTTAAGGTCTCTTGAAAGCCTTCCACCACATAACATGGGAGTCGGAACATCCAGTCAGAGCAGGGGACAAGGCTCTTCCTGTTTTCCCATCCTTGAACAAGTTAAAATCTCACCTATCCAGACTCTGCATGGTCAGAACCCTCCATTATCCAGACTCTTCTGAGGTATTTGATTTAGTGCAGTAGATCAAGATTCTTTCAGACTGTAGTTCAGGATCTACTGACAGGTAATTCAATGATGCAGGAGGAGATACTGCTTACCAAACTGGTTTCTTTTTCAAGCTTTTTGGAATCTTAGGATTTCCCTACATTTACTAGGAGGGAAGGGGTGGGTGGGCATTAAACTGAAATGGGTGATGCTCTGGTGGTGATTTTGGCCTACATTATCCAGCTGTTATGTCACTTTACTTGTGTTAATCTAGTCTCTGAAAGAGATGGTCTTCCAAATAGCCCTCCAGGATACTCTAGGCAGTAAGATCACTGTAGACAGGAAATGTATCTACCAACTGTGTTGTATTGCACTCTCCCACACTCTGCGCACAGTAAGTGTTGAATAAATATGATTGATTGCAGCATGGGACAGTGGTTAGAGCATGGGCCTGAGAGTCAGAAAGTCATGTATTCTAGTACTGGTTCTGCCGCTTGTCTGCTGTGTGACCTTGGGTAAGTCATTTCACTTCTTTGTGGCTCCGTTACCTCATCTGTAAAATGGGGATTAAGACTGTGAGTCCAGTGTAAGACAGGGATTGTGTCCAACCCTTTCAACTGACCCACTTCTGACAAACAGCATTTAGTACAGTGGCTGGCACATAGTAAGTGCTTAACAAATACCATTATTATTATTATTGATATGAGCTATAGGACCTTTAAAAATTCTCATTTCAACCTCTTTCCCTGAATATTTTGGGTTTGTGTTAATCTATCATTCAGTCAATGGTATTTATTGAATGCTTACTATATGCAGAGCCTGGTACTAAGCTCTTGGGAGCTTACTGCATCTGTAAAGGGCTATTTCTGCTACCAGGGAAGCAGTGTTTCCTAATGGATAGAGCAAAGGCTGGGAGTCAGAAGGACCTGAGTTCCAATCCCAGCTCTGCCACTTGTCTGCTGCTGGACTTTGGGCAAATTACTTAACTTCTCTGTGACTCAGTTACCTCATCTGTAAAGTGGGGATAAAAGCTGTGGGACAGGGATTGTGTCCAAGTCGAAAGTGTTGTATGCACCCCAGAGCTTAGTGCAGTGCCTGGGATGTAGTAAGCACAAATACCACTATTATTTTATTGTTATTATTACTATTAATAATAGGAAAATCAGCCATTATAGGAATAAGAAATCCATTTTTCATTATGCCTGTTGCCTGATTACAATTAGGTACATTCCTGATTTCTTTCGTATGTTAGGCAATTGGTCATTTTACTTTCATGGCTGGATTGACTCAAACTGCATCTATTTGATGTGCTAGGAATATTCTGATTTGTTTACAGGTGAACAAAACTGAACTCCTCCCTTTCCTCCCTTTAATTCCCATTCATTTTCAGTGTCCTAGCTAGAATTTCTTCTCCGCTGATTCAGCCTGTTTCATATTGGAATACTTAGGATGTGAATAAAACATTTACTGTGTTCAAAGATGCAATCCCTGGCACTGTTTACTTAATTTTAAAAGGTTCCTCTGAATTGTTTTCTGTAATGAATTTCCTCCAGCTGCATTAATAAATAGTTCTGCTCCTACTGTTCTTTTTATAAAGATCAGCCAAGATCAGAAAACTAGATTTTACATATTTCCTACAGCTATTTTCATATTTCACATCTTGGAATGAACAGTGAGGTATTTCTTTGAACTTTTCCGTAGTTTCCATAAAACATATGAATAAGGTTTGCAGGGTTTCTGAGGAAGGGGGAAAAACTACATATCACCAGTTTCATCATCCTTCCTTAAGTAGAACACATTTCTAGGAAAAGAGCAGAGTATACTTTAGAGAGATACATACTTATATCTGTAGGAATATAAATTTCATCCTCCACTGATGAGGTGCCCTTTTGGCATGTAATACATTTGTCATAATGACCATTCTACCTTTAGATGACTCAGACTCAAAAGCAGGGAAGAGGACTGACTGCCCTCAGGACTTGTAACAGATGATGCTGAAGGACAAAGTCTGGAAGCCTTTCTGGTCCTCAGCCTTTAATAATAAACTAATAATGAGTATTGTGATAATTGTGATATGTGTTAAGCACTTAATATATATGCCACACATGGTATTAAGCACCAGATTAGATACAAGATAACCAGGTTGGGCCCAATTCCTGTCCCACATGGAGCTCACAGTCTAAGTAGGAGGAAGTAAGGTTTAATCCCCATTTTACAGGTGAGGTTAAGTGAAGTGATTTGTCCAAGGTCACACCACAGACAATTGGTGAAGGCAGGAGTAGAATACAAGTCCTCTGACTGCCAGGCCTGTGGTCTTTCCACTAGGCCAGGCTGCTTCCCTTTACCAAAAACAACAACAATATAATTTACAAACCAGAGGAGATACCAGTTCAGCCAACTCTCTCTCCCTTTCTTGTCTTCGCTCCTCTCCCACTATCATCTAATGCAGAGTCGACTCACTTTGCCTTTCTTCTGTCTCTCTCACCACCAACCCTTTGCTCATTCCATGTCTCCTGACTAAAAATCATTCTCCTTTCACATCCAATGGTCCATCACTCTCCCCGCTTACTGAAATCACATCTCCTCCAAGAAACCATCCCTGACTAATATCTCCTCTAATATTTCCTAACATCTCCTGACTAATATCTCCTCTCCCCACCCTATTTCCCCAACTACTGCACTTCAACATATCCATGTTACCCCCTCACTGGAGTCCTCAATCAATCAATCAATCAATCATATTTATTGAGTGATTACTACATTCAGAGCAGTGTACTAAATGCTTGAGGAATACAATGTAATAGAGTTGGTAGACGCCTTCCCTGCCCACAGTGAGAACATTTGGCATTTACCCCCACCCTCATAACAATTAATAATAATAATAAGAAGAATAATAATGGTATTTGTTAAGTGCTTACTATGTGCCAAGCATTGTTCTAAGCACTAGGGTAGATACAAGGTAATCAGGTTGGCCCATGTAAGGCTCACAGTCTTCATCTCCATTTTACAGATGAGGGAACTGAGGCACAGAGAAGTAAAGTGACTTACTCAAGGTCACACAGCAGACAAGTGGCGGAGCTGGGATAAGAACCCATGACCTTACGACACCCAGGCCTGTGCTCTATCCACTACATCATGCTGCTTCTGTCTTGTCTTGTTTAATGCTGTCAAGTCGTCTCCGACCCATAGCGACACCATGGACACATCTCTCTCAGAATGCCCCAACTCCATCTGCAATCATTCTGGTAGCGTATCCACAGTTTTCTTGGTAAAAATAGGGGAGTGGTTTACAGTTGCCATCTCCTGCGCAGTAAACCTGAGTATCCACCCTCGACTCTCTCCCATGCTGCTGCTGCCCAGTACAGGTGAATTTTGACTAGTAGCACGTTGCCTTCCACTCGCTAGCCACTGCCCAAGCTAGGAATGGAATGGATATGCCTCTGCTTGACTCTCCCTCTCATTGTCGAGACTGGTAGAGTACTGAAAACTCTCCAGGTGCAACCCTGAGAGGGGAGCAATTCTGTACAAATCTATAAACTCTGTTGCTTCCTCCTAACTTCTATTGATTTTAGTGTCCATTTTCCCCTTTCTCTTCCTGTTCTGATTCAAAATCAGGTATTCAGCATCTCTCACATGGAAAAAGTTTAAGGCAATAACCACTTCCCATTATCCTTCTGGGGACGATAAAAGGAACTGAGTTGGGCCTGGCAGATGAGATGGTTCCCCCTCCTTTGACATCCCACAGTATCTCCATAGGGAGTCCGCCGGGACTTTACTGCGTAGAAAGTCTTCAGCAACGCAGGACTCAATGCAAAACAAACCTGCCTTGGGCATCCAGATGTTGATGTTCAGATGACATTTAAGAATGTGTTTGTTTCTACACCGCAAGACTCAGGTCTCTGTAATGATGTTTTTGTTAATGTTTCCCGCTGCCCTAGCCACTACCTGTTGCTAAATACAAAACACAATCAATGAACTTCTAGTGCTATCATTTCAGTGTGGTTCAGTGGAAAGAGCACGGGCTTTGGAGTCAGAGGTCATGGGTTCAAATCCCGGCTCTGCTAATTGTCAGCTGTGTGACTGGGTAAGTCACTTAACTTCTCTGAGCCTCAGTTACTGCAACTGAAAAATGGGGATTAATACTGTGAGCCCCCTGTGGGACAACCTGATCACCTTGTAACCTCCACAGCGCTTAGAACAATTCTTTGCACATAGTAAGTGCTTAATAAATGCCATCATTATTATAATTATTATTATTCCTGGAATCAAAAGATTTCTCCTGCCTGTTGCAGGTCAGCAGAGGGGAAAAAGAGAGGCAAGGAGGAAGTGATTAATACCGCCTACTGCCTAAGGGCTCCTGTGCAGATCAGGTGCTCCAATAGGCTTTGGGAAAACTGGTGATACTGCTACAGGGAATCAGGGCTATTTTTCTGCTCTGGGCCCCAATGTTGTAGTGAGGAAGAAGGGGCATGATGATTTGGGGAAAGCTATCCTTGCCCTCCTAAGCATGGCCTTGTGAGAGGCAGTATGGCCAGGTGAAAAAGGCGAGACCCGGATTCTAATTATGGCTCTGTCACTCATCTGCTGTGTGATCTTGGGCAAGTCACTTTACCTCAGATTTCAGTTTCCTCATCTGTAAAGTAAGAATTAATTATCTGTCTCTTCCTCCTCATTACACACAACCCGTGACGGACGTTGTCTGACCCAGCTGTTTCATATCTATCCCGGTTGTTAGTTCAGTACTTGGCAGATAGTAAGTGCTTAACAAATGCCACAGTGATTCAGCTGTGTCTGAGGTAGAGTCGATCCCTAAACCAACAGTTCGCTGAGTGACTGGGAGGGTTGAGCCTCCATGATTCTGACCCATAGGGCTAAGCGCTTCAGGGAAAGGTGTTGGTGGAGTGGGTTAAAGGAGGATCTGGATAGTGTCTATGTGGGTGGGTGGCAGGATTGCACTTGGATCCTCAGTCAGGAAGCAAGGTGGCCTAGTGGAAAGATCACAGACCTGTGAGTCAGAGGACCTGGGTTCTAATCCTGTCTCTGCCACTTACCTTTTGTGTGATCTCGGGCAACTCACTTAACTTCTCTGTGCCTGTTACTTCTTCTCCAAAATGGGGATTTAATACCTGTTGTCCCTCCTACTTACTCTGTGGGACCTGATTATTCTGTATCTACCCTAGGCCTTAGAATAGTGCTTTGGACCTAGTAAGCACTTAACAAAATTTCACAATTATCCTGGAGGCCAATCCCCAGGCCACAGTTGCTATGGGAACCCTTTGCAGGGCAAAGCAGGCACCGCTAGTGCTCACACCCTCAGAAGACCTCCAGCACCAGCAACCCTCATCCCAAGATCACCCTCGGATTCCTCTTCCTCCAGAGCTGCACTTGCCTTCTGCTACCAAGTCATCCTTGATCCACAGGGACACCATGGACAATCTCTCCCAGAATGCCCCACCTTCATCTGCAATCGTTCTGGTAGTGTATCCATAGAGTTTTCTTGGTAAAAATATTGAAGTGGTTTACCATTGTCTCCTTCCATGCAGTAAACTTGTCTCCACCTTCGACTCTCTCCCACGCCGCTGTTCATTCATTCATTCATTCATTCATTCATTCAATCGTATTTATTGAGCACTTACTGGGTGCAGAGCACTGTACTTAAGCGCTTGGGAAGTACAAGTCGGCAACATATGAAGTGAGTTTTGACTTGTAGCAGATAGTCTTCCACATGCTGGCCACTGCCTAAATTAGGAATGGAATGGATATGCCTCTTCTTGACTCTCCCTCCCATAGTTGAGACTGGTAGAATACTGGAAACTCTCCAGGTGCAACCCTGAGAGGGGAGAGCTGTACTGGTGCAGCTTAATTTTATTCATCAAAATCCAGAAAACTGGCTGATTTCCACCTCTGCAGAGTCCCTCTGACTTGCAAATCAGCTCTCTCTTCAGCTCTATTCTCTCCTTATCAACACCCATTATCCTAATACTTAATACACTCATGAAAATCCTAAGGCTCTTACCACCTCCATTCCTAAAACTAGCTCCTTTACTGGCAAATCCTTCTCCTAACCACTCTCCCCACCTTCAAAGCCTTATTAAAATCACATGTCCTCCAAGAGGCATTCCCTGACTATGCCCTCATATTTGTCTTTATATTCTATTTTAATGGTATTTAAGTGCTTACTAGGTGCCAGGCACTGTATTAAGTATTGGGGTAGATACAAGTATGGATATAATCTGTCTCCTACATGGGCCTCAGTCTTAATCACTATTTTGTAGATGAGGTAACTGAGGCAGAGAAAGGTTAAGTGATTTACCTGAGATTACACAGGAAATGAGTGATGACCAGGTCCTCTGTCAGATTATATTAGATCAGATTAGATTAGATCAAATTAGAACTCAGGTCCTCTGACTCCCAGTTCTACGTTCTTTCCACTAGGTCACATTACTTCCTCTTCTCCTATTCCCTTCTGTGTCACCCTTGCACTTGGATTTGCACATTTATTCACCCCTCCCTCAGCCCCACAGCACATATGTACATATCTGTAATTTAATTGTATTAATATTAATGTCTGTCTTCCCCTCTATACTGTAAGTTCCTTGTGGAAGGGAATATTCCTAACAGCTCTGTTGTATTCTCCCAAGCACTTAGTACAGTGCTCTGCACACAGTAAGCACTCAATAAGTATGATTGATAGAGTTCTTCCTCCAGCTATCACCCCTCCTCCCATTCCTGTCAAGACTCTCATTGTAGGAAGGGAATGTTTCCACCAACTCTTTTGTATGGTACTCTCCCAAGTGCTTAATGCAGTGCTCTCCACAGAGTAAGCACTCAGTAAACACCACAGCTACACCACTAATTGATTGATCAGGGTGCATACACTGGCAGTCTTCACATTCTCTCCTCTTACTTTATCCATGACCCACTTAATCAGCTTTGTTGTCTCCTTTGCTCCCCAGAAACTCACTCTCTAGAGGCACCAGTGCCCTCTTTAAAGTCATGTCTGTGACTTCTTGACAAACCTCAGCCCTGCTGACTACTCCTACCTCTTTGACACACTAACCAAACTAGTTTTGTTAAAATCGTTCTCTCATCATTGCTTCTCAGACTCATTTCCCTGGGTCCTCTTCTGTGAATGTCTTGCAAGGCTTTCTTCTGGGTGCTCCACTCTTCTCACTTTACCCACATGCTTGGGTTCATCTACTTGCAGGTCTTTAGCTACCACCTCTATGAGGATGAGTTAAAATCTATGTCTCTAGCACTGGCTCATCTACTCACATGGCTTTAGCTCCCATGCCTAGGTGTAGGAGTTACAAATCAGTCTCTTTAGCCCTGATTTCTCATCTGTTCTATGGTCTTGCATTGGACCTGTTTATTCCAAAACAGTTCTACTTGGACATCACGCTAGTGTTTCCGGCTCAATATGTTGAAAACAGAACTTTTTATTTTTTCTCAAAACCTTTCCAGCTCCCACCCAACTATCCCATCTTAGATAATAAACCATCATTTTCGCTTTGGAAAAAGCTGCTATTTTGATGTCATCCTCAACTCCTTACTACATTTTAGCTTTCACATTCATTCAATTGCCAGATCTTGTTGGTTTTTCCTCCCCAGCATTTCCAAGATTCTCTCTTTCCTCTCGCCCCAAACAGCCGTCATCTTTCTTCAAATACTTTTAACACCTTGGTTATATTATTCTCTCAGCCTCTTCACTTGCCTCCCACCCTCCAGCCTCTCTTCCCTTCAATTTATATTACATTTTGCTTCCTGTATCTTCTTCCTAAAATATTGCTCGGTATATTCTCTCCACTCCACAAAAACCTGCAGCAGTTGTCTATTTCCTGCTGCATCAATCAGAGACTTGGCTTCAAAACTCTGCCAGTTTTCTCCATTTTATATATTGGCTCTCTCCCCTGTACTTCATCCGTTCTTACTCTGCCTTTCCCACCTTTTAACTCAACGTTGCTTTCAACTTTCTGGCTTTGTTAAAATGCTCACTTTTCTTGAAAATTCATTCTCCTTCAAAGTTTTCCTAAAGTCATCCTAATATCTACCTCCTACTGGAAATCTTGCCCTACTGATTTCCAACACCCAAAGCCACATCAACCTAGCCATTATATAAGTGACCTGCCCAGGGTCACAAAACAAGCAAGTGGCAGAGTCAAGATTAGAACCCAAGTAATCAGTCAGTGAAAGTCTAAGGGGGGAGGGAGAACAGGTATTGAATGGCCATTTCGCTCATGAGGAGTCTGGGGCACAAAGAAGTTAAAGGACCTGCCTTGGGGCCCGGGGCAGGCTGGTGGCGGAGCCGAGTTTAGAACCCAGGTAGTTGGACAATCAATCCATCTCTGCCTCCAAGCTTTTGCTCTTTCCATCAGGCCATGCTACTCTTGCTCCTAATTTTTTTTAGTTCAGCAGAATATTACATACCTTTTTATTGCCGTGTTGGGAAATTCTAGGGTTTTTTTTCCTATTCTGTGTAGGTTGGCTTGTACTGAATCTTCTACATATTTGCATCAGAGTGGCATTTGGAGGGCAAGGGCATGCCTTACGTTAATTATATTAGAATATGACAATCAGGGCTTAACTGGGCTCTTGATAGGACAATCCAAGTGCACACTCACTTATTCCACCTGTGTTTTGGGGAGGGAGGGGTATTCCAACAACGCATGTTCATCAGGGCAGAAGGCAGCACTGTGTGATTTAGGGCAAGTCACTTGACTTCTGTGGGCCTTGGTCCCTCATCTGTAAAATGGGGATCAAGACTGTGAGCAATCTGTGGGACAGAGACTGTGTCCAACCCAATTATCTTGTAACTATCCCAGGGCTTAGAACAGTGCATGGCACATAGTGCTTAACAAATACCATAGTTATTATTATTATTGTACGTGCTGTGGAGTTGAGGGTGGGACAAATACCAAATGCTCAAAGGTCACGGACACACGTGCTGAGAGGATGCAAAAGGGAGACTGAGGACTAATCCAGGAAGGCCTCTTGGAGGAGGTGTGATCTTAAAGCTTTGAAGGTGAGGAGAGTAGTAGTCTGAAGTATAATACAGGGGTGACATAGTTCCAGGTCAGAAGGAGGATGTGGAGAAGGGGTTGGAGGCGAGATAGGTGGGATCTATCCACCATCTGAAATCTCTGAGGCCTTGGTTAAACCACAGATGGCTACTCCATAGTGTACGTATAAACCCGTCCCTAAATTGTAAGCTTCTTGTGGGCAAAGAATGTCACTGTTTATTGTTGTACTGTACTTTCCCACGTGTTTAGTATAGTGTTCCACACAAATTAAGCACTTAATAAATACAGTCAAATGAAAATCTCTGCATTTGGGGATTCAATTATATATTCAGTGATCTATTCAGTTCTTTCAAAACAATTATTTGTTCTTCTACCAGTCATATTTTTATTCTCCTTTTTTCAACTTTTTGTAAATAATGTGACTTCTATGTCCCCTGCTAGACTGTAACCCCCTTGAGGGTAGAGACCATGTCTCTTGATTTGTGCTTATTCTAGTGCTTAGTGGATTCCTATGCCAACAGCATACACTCAACAAATGGCATTGGATGATTGATTGTTTATACCATTTTCTCCTTCCTCTGGAGGAATAATTCAGATTTTAGAACCTCCTCCAGGACAGGCACTAGGTGTTCTACTTTTCAAAACTTGATCTGAATCTCTGCAAGTAGACGCAAGGTAATTTTCATGTGATTGTGTATGTCCTATCTCTCACAGTAAACCTTGTAAGTCCTCAACATGAGAGACCTTGTGTTATTCTTTATTGGATGTCCAACAATGCTATGCATTTGGTGGGGGTCCAAGGATCTCAGTTCTGCCACTTGTCTGCTGTGTGGCCTTAGGCTAGTCACTTTACTCCTCTGTGCATTAGTTACCTCATCTGTGAAATGGGGATAAAATACTTGTCTCCCATTCACAGACTGTGAGCCCCACATGGATGAGGGACTGTGTACAGTGCCTGATCAGTAGTAAGTGCTTAATAAATATCACTATCAACAGAAACAATAGATGAACTTTCATCTTAAGCCAGGGGTGTAGTATGTGTGGTCTTCGCCATTGTTAGCCAGCCACAATTAGAAGAGGGAAGCAGAGTGGCCTAGTGAAAAGAGCCCAGATCTGCAAATCAGAAAATACGGGTCCTAATCCCAGCTCTGTTGCTTTTCCTGCTGTGTGTCCTTGGTAAAGTCACTTAACATCTCTGTGCCTCAGTTTTCTTCAGCTGGAAAATGGGTACTCAATACTTGATTCCCCTCCTCTTTAGACTGTGAGACAGGGTGTGGGTCCAATCTAAGATATCTATTGTAGGTCAGTAGCAGGCACAGAATTAGTGTTTAACAAATGCCACCATCATTATTATTATCATCATTACCATTATCATTATGATTAGAAGCCAGATTCACTAATGCCCAGAGCCATGCTGAACCAACAGCGATGCTGGGGACTCAGTAGATATTGTTGGTTGGCTGGCTGAACCCCTGGAAGATTTTCCACATGTTCAGACCTTCTTTCTGAACATAACAGCCTGTGGGATGCAGTAAGATTCCAGTCACTTTACATTCAGGAAGCACAGTAGGCTGTAGTTTAGTGGAGTCACCTGGTGCTCAATATTTAATCTTTCTTCAATACAGAGTGGAATTGCATATCATACTTCAGGGAGCTATAATCTTTCTGCTTGAGGATTTCTCTTCAGAGGGAATGCTGAGTATTGATTAGAACATAGGTCTGAGAATCGTGCATCTGGGGCTAAATCAGTGTACTTCTGCTACGATGTTTTACCTTCAAGAAGGTCACTAATGGGTTCTGTTTGGCCCTTGTGACATCAGGATGCAAAGAACAGTTTCACTCCATGCTATTCCTAAGAGCAAAGAGTGTTGAGAACATCCTCGATCCAAAGTTCTGTCTCTACAACATATGGATAATTCATTGCCGATGGTGGTGTTATCTGGGAACCCGAAGGAGCAGCATTTTAATTAGCAATATGAATAATCATGTAGCCATAAGCCAGTGAAGCTTTTCTATGGAACACATCTGGCCCACGCGTAAGGTCCGTAGCCCCTAACCTATAGGCTAGATGTGACTCGGTGAGCTCGATCACACTTCTCTCCAAGAAATCCCACACCCACAGCCTCTTGGATACAAAATGTATATTGCAACTTCCAATTCACTCTCCACTTCCTTGCATGCATTAAAGAGGAGAGTTTTTATGAATGCTGTTCAGCATTCTTTGAACAGGATTGTTGCTGAGATTTGAGGGCATGGAATCACTTGGGAAAATCTGTGGCCAAACTACCCATCCTTCCCTCTGAAAATCGCTAACTAAAAATACTCTGCTTTTTCTTCCTGAAAGATTGGCCTACTCAGCTCTTTGGCTACTGCATTATCTTCTTCAACTGTGTTTTAACCGAACCCAGAGCTGGAGAGGGACTAAATCACCTATTTATTTCTCACTGCAATTTTCCTGGGTAAGTTTTTTTTTTTCTGGATTCATTGGCTCACTTGTACTTCCTTCAAGCCAGGGGTCTCCATTTTATTTATTTTGCTTTTGTCATGCTTTCTGTCTTTGTCTTACTGCTGGGGTTATGCTTCACCTAGTATACTATCTTGAGGATGAAGATAGTATCTTACACTCGTATCCCTCCTCCAGCTCCCTAGTTAAATGATCCTACACCATGGAAAATTCTTAAATGAGATAGCTAGTCTTACTTTCCTCTGTCAGGTGTACCCTGAATCATTGTCTCCTGAACTCTGGGACCAAAAGGAACATAGGATGAAGTATGGATATTTTTGGCCTATTGAAAAGAGCAAGGGCCTAGGAAATAGAAAACCTTAACTCTAGTCCTGACTCTATCCCTGGCCTGTTTTGTGATGCTACACAAGTCATTCAACCACTCTATGCTTCAGTTTCCACCTAACCACTTTCCCACCTAGATTGTGAACTACCTGTGATGCAGAGACTGTGTGGAATCTGCCCTAACACATTTTGTAAGTCTGAAAAATACCATAATTATTGTTAAATATGTTCTATAATAATCGAGTTCATAACATGTTTTTTGGGCATGGACAAACAAGTGTTTTCGTATGTGAAAATCAAAGGTAAGTGTTATCCAGAAGAAATGTAACTTGCCAAATCTAATGAGCTCTACTCCATCTTAATCCTACCCAGTCTCTTGACTGCTTCAACATACCAGACAACGTCTTTCTTCTGGAAACATTATCTCATCTTGGTCTCTCTGATTCAGTCCTCTTCTGGTTTTCTTCCTACCTCTCTGGTCGATACTCCATTTCTTTTGCTAGCTCTTACTCTGCCTCCAGTCCTAAACATGGGTGTCCTACAGGGTTCAGACCTGAGTCATTTTCTCTTCTCAGTCTGCACCCACTCCCTTAATCGGCATAAGTTCCTAAAATGTCAACTACCGCCTCCATGCAAATGACTTCCAAATCTAGCTTGTTACCTCTCCCCCTCCCCCTTTCCCTCTCAACAGAGTCAGTAGGCAATGCGGTTGGAGCTATCCCCAAGGCCCAACTTCTCTCTCCCCTTTAGACTGTCAACCTCCAGAGGACATTGAGCTGGACTGGTGGTGGTACAGATGAGTGGAAAATAGGTCAGGATGGAGCTACAGATCTTGACCTACTCCAGTCCCTCCCTTATCCCCAAGCCAAAAGAGGAACACCTGCAGAGCCAACCAACCAGCAAGAGCCAGGGGGCAATGTCACATATTGGAGGGGTCCAATCATGTTTGGTTTTCTGCATCTTCATCCACAGTCTCATCAAAACCCCCTACAAATCCACCGAACTCCATCCTCCCCTCTTTCAAAATCTTCCTGCACAATCATCTCCTCCAAGATGCATTTCCCACCTAAAGTCCATGTTCAGGTAATCCCAGTAGCACCCTTTAGGAAAATAAGGATTGACAACTATAATAACTGTGATATTTATTCAGCACTTACTATGTATCAAGCACTGTGTTAAGCACTGAGATAAATGCACTATAGCCCCTGTCTCACATGGGAATCACATTCTAGGGGCATGTAAGAGCAAATATTGAAACCATACGTTACACATGAGGAAACTAAGGCACAGAGAAGCAATGAGTTGCCCAAGACCACACAGCAGGCAGTTGTCAGAGTTGGGATTAGAAGTTGGGTCTTCTGTTTCCCAGTCCTGTGCAATTTCCACACGGCTCCACTGTTTATTCTTTTGTTTACTTCTGTTTCACACAGTATTCATGTTTCAGTCCTGTTCTCCTTGCATGCATGCTATCTGTTTCTACCTGTCTCCTCTGTCAGACTGTAAATTCCTTGAAAGCTGGAACCGAGCCTTCTGGTTTGAATGCATGTTCCCAAGTGCTTAGTTTAGTGC
The DNA here is from genome assembly GCF_015852505.1 of Tachyglossus aculeatus. NCBI lineage: Eukaryota > Metazoa > Chordata > Mammalia > Monotremata > Tachyglossidae > Tachyglossus > Tachyglossus aculeatus. The sequence continues at coordinate 25,405,971 of NC_052075.1, read as the reverse complement.
CTTATATGCAGTGGATGCTCATTGAATCCTGCTTTAGACGATTCCCAAAAGTACTGACTGAGCACCTGCTGTGTGCAAAACATTTGCAGGAGTTGCTTGGAAAGCAACCAGAAGTATCAACTTTATGACAGAAAGGGGAACACAATAATTGGCAATGGTTAAAGGATGGTGAGAGCAAATTACTGACTGTAGCAGCATTTACTGACCAACTACTCTTTGGAGAGCACTGTACTAGGTACTTGGGAATATATATTGATAATAGAAGCACAGTTCTAGAAACCTGTTATTTGTTAAGGACATACTTTGTGCCAAGCACTGTAAAGGCATGGAGGTAGATACAGTATATTCATATTTGACCCCATCCTTGTCCCACAAGAGGCTCACAGAAGTTAAAGATACAATCCCTGTTCCTGAGGACTACATAATCCAATGAGGGAAAAAATCAAATGCAATTGTCCAATTTGGGCTAGATAAAATAATGATGGTATTTATTAAGTACATACCAATTACCAAAGCACTGTGCTAAGCCTTGAGGTAGATACAAGAGAAGCAACATGGCTCCGTGGAAAGAGCACAGGCTTTGGAGTCAGAGGTCATGGGTTCAAATCCCTGCTCCGCCAATTGTCAGTTTGGTTGTTTGGTTGTTAACTTCTCTGTGCCTGTTACCTCATCTGTAAAATGGGGATTAAGACTGTAAGCCCCCCTGGGACAAGCTGATCACCTTGTAACCTCCCCAGCACTTAGAACAGTGCCTTGCACATAGTAAGCACTTAATAAATGCCACTATTATTATTATTATTATTGTTATTACTACAAGATAAATCAGACTCAGCCCCACTCCCACAGGAGGCCTGTAATCTAAGAGCAGGAATTATATCCCTATATTGCAGGTGAGGAAACTGAGGCACATAGGTTAAATGACTTGGCCAAGGTCATACGGCAAGGTTAGAGCAGAATTAAGATTAGAACAAGCCCTCCTGATCCCCAGCCCCATGTTCTTTCCACAGAGTGAGAAATATATGCAACATAGAAAATATAGACATGAGGGACATGGACTATGTCCAACCTGATTATCTTGTATCTACCCCAGCACTTAGTCCGATGCTTAGCACATGAAAGGTGCTTAACAGATACCACTAGTAATAGTATTAGTATTATGGAGAAGCAGCGTGGCTCAGTGGAGAGAGCACAGGCTTTGGAATAAGAGTCATGGGTTCAAATCGCAGCTCTGCCAGTTGTCAGCTGTGTGACTTTGGGCAAGTCACTTAACTTCTCTGTGCCTCAGTTACCTCATCTGTCAAATGGGGATGAAGCTTGTGAGCACCCCTTGGGACAACCTGATCACCTTGTAACCTCCCCGGTGCTTAGAACAGTGCTTTGCATATAGTAAGAGCTTAATAAATGCCCTTATTATTATTATACAGTTATAACAATATTTACGAGTAAAATAGCAATAAATAAATGAATAAATGAAATAAAACAAAATAGGTACATGAGTACAAAGGTCGCTGGTGCGAAATCTTGGCCAGGAAAGGAGAGTATTAGCCAGTAGGTATCATATCATAAATCCAGAACAAGTAAAAGATACACATAAATAGAAGGGTTAAGGTGATAAAGATGGCCCAACAGAGAAGGTGAAAGTGGAGGCACTACCCAAGAGGATGCTTCCTGAAGCTTTCCCCTACTAAAGTCTCATTTTTCCCCTCCCCTATCAACCTTCTACTTCACCCTTGGCACTTCACCCTCTATTCACCTCACTCACAGACCCACAGCATTTATAATTGATTTTAAGGTCTGACTATCAATAATAATGATGATGGTATTTGTTAAGCACTTGCTATGTGTGAAACACTGTTCTAAGCACTGGGTGGGATACAAGATGATCAGGTTGTCCCACGTGGGGCTCACAGTCTCAATCCCCATTTGACATATGAGGTAGCTGAGGCACAGAGAAGTTAAGTGACTTGCCCAAAGTCACACAGCTGACAAGTGGTGGAGCCAGGATTAGAACCCATGAAGTCTGACTCCCAGTCCTGTGCTCTTTCCACTGAGCCAAGTGTGGGCAGGGAACATATCTATAAACTCCTTTATCTTGTACTCTCCCAAGAGCCTAGTACATTGCTCTGCACACAATAAATACAATGATTAATTGATTGATTGATTTTAGAAAGGTTTTGATGGAGGGCAAAATGGGGATTTTACTAAACCAAGCAGGCAGATCTCTGGGCCTTCCTCAGTCCATGAAGAGCTCTGATGATGGTTCATGCTGTGAAGGTTAGTGGAAAGGGCACATGACTATGAGAAAGGAGATCTGCATTCTAATCCTGCCCATTACCTGCCTGCTGTGTGATCTGAGGCAAATCAATTACCTTCTCTATGCCACATCAGTAAAATGGTGATACAAGTCCTGCTCTATGGATGCGAATGGCATGTGAGACAAAGACTGTGCTGATAAGATTATCTTGAATCTACTCCAGTGCTTGGCACAAAGTAAGCACTTAATAAAAAAAACCAACGTTATTAATATTCCCCTGTGAATTTACAGCAACCAAATCTACCCACACCTTCCCTCCTTTCCCCTGTCTTCTTCCCCCACCCTGAAGCAGTGAGTTGGTCTAGTTTCACCACTATAAATCTCTTGACCAAAATGAACACTGGGGCTTCAAAAACTCCTTTTCCAAGGATTGATTTCCAGGGACACCGTATCCTTAAATCTCACTTATTTGCTTAAAAAAAAAACTAATCTGAAAAGAAATAGCTCAAACTGTGCAATGAAAGTGAACAAAATGGGACAATTTCAGATCGAGAAGAGAAGGGACTACTCAAATCTGGCTTCCTGTTTCCTGTAGTGTTTAAGCACAAGGTTCAGGATGCAGGGCAGGGAACTCTTGCTGAATTAATTGCAGCCAGGGCTCAGAGGGAAAGAGCACTTCTGTTTGGATTCAAAACTGATACTGCAAGTTGTGCTTAGAGACCTGTATTTGGTTCCTGAGGAACAATATCACTCCTTTGATAATCTATCTCTCAGGCCGTACCTGCCCGACAGTCCAGCTTCTTTCTTTCTCTTTTATTTTTAATGGCACTTAAATCCTTACTATAATAATAATAATAATAGTAATAATAATCTGGTATTTGTTAAGTACTTACTATGTGCCAGGCACTGTACTTAGCACTGGGGGAGATACAAGTTATTCATGTTGGACATAGCCTATGTCCCACATGGGGCTCACGGTCTTAATTCCCATTTTACAGAAGAGCTGAGGTACAGAGAAGTTAAGTGACTTGCCCTAAGTCACACAGCAGAGGGAGTTAAGATCAGAATGCAGGTCCTTCTGACTCCCAGATCTGAATTCTATCCATGAGGCCATGCTGCTTCTCTCAGCCAAACCAGCTTCTGAAATTCCAGGCTTCTCATGAAGTGTTCGCCAGCTTTTCAATCTTTTTCCAGCTGTCCTTGGGTTCAGATTTGCATTTGACCAGAAGTCAGTGGGGGGAAAAAGGAACACGGATTGTCACAAGAACTCTGCCATAATGACATGACTAGTGGATTTTCCCCAAAGAACTATTTGGGAACGCTGTTTATGCCAAACCGGTTCATGCTGAGGCACTTTGATGCCAAAATTGTTGTTTATTGCCTGGGAGGTAGACACAATTGCCCTGTTTCACATTTTCTTACCCTTCCCATGCATGGGCTGATTGGGACAGTACCTCATAACAGCACTGTGAGTAACTGGGAAATATCTAGCATCCTAAGAACTTAACCTACTCTAGCAATCATCCTCTTGTTCCCTTGTGGATAAAATTAATGCCTTATCCTTCTTCAATGTACCCAGTTCTCCTATAACAGGGAGGTTGTGTTCTTGAAGAACAACATGTTATGGAGAAATTGAATTGTAGTCAGTTTGATTCAATGAGACAGTCAGTCTGTACATACCACTTTGACATCATTTAGTACACAATAGCAGAATGGTTTATACTTTTGCTCCTTGGTATTATTTTACAGTGCTAAATACTGCGAAGTTGCAAAAACATGAAGGGAAACAAAGTCCTGTAGAGGACAGCTCAGTAATTTGAGGGAGAGTTCAGGAAGTGCTGCAGCACTGTGGCTTGAATGAAGCCAAAAACATGACAAGAATTGTTTCTTCTTCCACTGAATCATGTTGTGCTGATATGAGAATTGTGTTATATTGGAACAGATTCATAGTGCGAGAAGAACTTTCCATTGTGATGTATCAAAATTGTCTAATGAAAATGAGAGTTATAGCAACTGGAGGCAAGCCCCTAGGATAGTTCTCCAGAACCAAGAGGGACTTACATCAGCACAGTTGATTAAATAATATATTTAATCAACACAGTAAGCATCCATTAAATACCACTGATTGCTAGATTGATCATTGCACTGAGAAATTTTTGAGTGGCATGAAAAGTTCTTTAATGTGATAATTTTAGTATTGTTTAAGCACTATGTGTTAAGTTCTGTACTAAGCGCTGGAGTAGATACAAGAAAATCAGGGCAGACACCGTCTCTATCCCACATGAGACTCACAGTATAAATGAGAGGGAGAACAGTTATTTAATCCCCAGTTTACAAAAGAGGAAGCAGGAACATGGAAAAGTTAATGTCTTCCCAAAGTCATACAGTAGACAGTGATTTTGCAGACTGCTATCAATCAACCAATCATATTTATTGAGTGCTTACTGTTGGCAGAGCATTGAACTAAACACATGGAAGAGTGCAATATAATGGAGTTAGAAGACAAATTCCCTGACCATAAGGAATTTACCGTCAAGGTGGTGAGACAGACATTAAAATAAATTACAGGTATGTACATAAATGATGTGGGGCTGAGGATGCGGTGATGAAAGGTGCAAATCCAGTGTAAGTGTGACACAGAATGGAGTGGGAGAAGAGGAAATGGGGCTTAGATGGTGAAGGCCTCTTGGTGGAATTATTTGTGAGCTACTGTGGATATAAAGCAAGCTCTTGACCCTTCTGTTCCTCATGTTAAATTGGAGAGAACATGACACAAGAATAACTTGGGAAAAACTCCAAGGCTGGGAACACTGCTCCATCATGATACTATGAGTAATTGGGATTGGTATAAAGAATTTTGTCCTCTCGTTCCCATGGTAACTAGTCTATGGCACTTTCCCATTAACAACCTGGTCTGTGAAACAATTGGACTTATAAAGAGAGTCCAGGATTCGTTTCTATTTCATTTCTTTCAGTTTGGAAAATGCAGAGCCCGGCATAAATATGGATCATTATTTAGTTCAATCAGCAAATTGTGGGAAATGAATGATTCTGTTAGCAGGAGTGTTCTGGCACAGAATTCAGAAGGGACAACGTGTTTTGTTTTCCTCCTTCACCACTATGGCTTCCTGCAGGGAAACTTGTTACTTCTTTCATTCAGGTCTCAGTAGCTTCATGTCTAATGTTGATGGCATTTATTAAGCGCTTACCTTGTGCAAAGCACTGTTCTAAGCACTGGGTAGGTTACAAGGTGATCAGGTTGTCCCTCGGGGGGCTCACAGTCTTAATCCCCATTTTACAGATGAGGTAACTGAGGCACAGAGAAGTTAAGTGACTTGTCCAAAGTCACACAGCTGACAGTTGGTGGAGCCGGAAGTGGTGTCTAGGTAGCCTGTGTCATTAGGCTGGACTGTCCAACTCCCAGGGTCATTCCAGCTAGAATCTTCTTGCAGAGAAGGCCAAACTAGGTTTGGATAAGTTATTTTCATTAGCATATATAGTCCTGTTTTTTGGTCTTGAAAAGCACTTAGTTCCTATCTGCTCTATGCTTTCAAGCAAGCCTATTATCTGCTGTGTGACCATGAACAAGTTACCTAACTTCTCTGTGCTGCAGTTACCTCATCTGTAAAATGGGGATTCCATCATTTTCCCTCTAATGTAGACTGTGAACCCTTTGTGGAACAGAGACTGTGTCTAACCTGATAAACCTGTCTATACTCCAGAGCTAAGAGCAGTGCTTGACACACAGCACTTAATCAATACCATTAAAAAAAGCCTCGCCATTCTACAAGCTCTCCATTCCACCTGAGTGATGGTATCTTCCTCTGCCATTGTGAAGCAATTAGTATGAAACGTGAAACATCCTTATCCCACTCAGTAGTACAAAAAGTTCAAACCATATTAATATTCCCAGAATATTTGTCAGCTGCTTGGGCATTTAATAATTAAGCCTATAATATCCTACAATATCCAAATTGTACATAGTGAGACCAGAGTTAAAGGGGCTGGACTTGAAGCAAAGATGCAATTACTATCTGTGCCATTGATGATAATAATTCTTCCCTGGATCTTGCAGATTAATTTTCCTCCTTTACCTCCATGGATTCACAGGAATTAGTTCCACTCGTTGCATACATTTGGCTAACACTATTCTCAAAGAACAAGAATCTTATCTATTTACTCTACTGTACTCCCCAAAATACAGTACATTACCTTGCACACTCCCATCTAGACTGTAACCTCATTGTGGGCAGAGAATGTCTGTTTATTGTTTTATTGTATGCTCCCAAGTGCTTAGTACAGTGTTCTGCACAGAGTAAGCACTTAATAAATATAATTGAATGAATGAATGAATAAATGAAGTGCTCAGTAAATATCAGTGATTGCTTGTCAGGCATCTCCAACTTGGGGGTAAAGGTGAATGATTCAGGTGATATTAGAGTCATTTGACTGGGGACTAATGGTATAATAATAATAATGATAGCATTTATTAAGCATTTATTATGTGCAAAGCACTGTTCTAAGCACTGGGGAGGTTACAAGGTGATCACGTTGTCCCACGGGGGGCTCACAGTCTTAATCCCCATTTGACAGATGAGGTAACTGAGGCACAGAGAAGTTAAGTGATGTACCCAAGGTCACACAGCTGACAATTGGCAGAGCCGGAATTTGAACCCATGACCTCTGACTCCAAAGCCCGTGCTCTTTCCACTGAGCTGCGCTGCTTCTCGTATGGTGGAGAGACAACTGCCAGGGCCTATTCCCTCCTCCTCTGCCCTCCCCAGTTCCCACCAGACACATGCCCTCAGCCTCACCAGGGGGTGGCTTGCTATGTTTTTAAAGACTAAACTGGAATGAAAACAGGTTCATAGACTCTCAAAGGCCATAGGTATCATTTCCAATTGATGTGGTATCTGTAATAAAAGCCATGTCTGGTGGTGGAGCTGTCTAGATTGAGTCAAGAGGAAAAGCAAGGCATTGTTTGAACTTTGTAGACCAATTAGCTGCAACATTATTGATACATCAAATGCAGTCTCGCTAGATGAATGCAGCTAGATGAATCCCTCAAACTGAATAAGTCGACTCAAAATATGAACACGGTTTATTTAATATTGATTAGCAATTCTCTCAAATAATTATGAGCCTGATGAATCCCGGAGGAAAGGAAATTTGTGTTAAAAGGGCCTTTGGAAAAGACTGTTTCTGGCACTGGCAGAACCCTATCCCTTTGGGTTCCTCCCTCAAATTTTTGATGTGATCACATCTTTCCTCAGGGATCCTTTGTGAATTTAGAAAATGAAATATGTATGAGTAAACCTTTTGTTTTCCATGCAGACAAGTGCTTGTGAAATTTTCCTGGAAGGCACCAAGACTCATATCTGCTCATTTTTACTGCAAATGCACCAGGCATCTACTTTACTCCAGGGTCGGCTCCCAAAATGAAGAGACCATGTTTAAAAGTGAAGTAGTCAGTCAATCCTAGCGGCACATTAAAATCTTCTGTGCAGTTGGGAATGTTAATTAATGCTCATTGTCCCTGATTCCATTTAATGAATCATGTTGAATGATTGACTAATGAACCATAGTAGTCATGGTCTAAATGATACCCTTGTGGCCTGAAAATCGAACCACACCTAGGGAAAATTGTTCCCTCCTAGTAGTTTGGAGGACTAACTACACCTAGGTATGCATTTACTTAATCTTTGGGAGAAAAGGGAACTCATTTAGGTATTTTTTGCCTGTGAATAGTCACAAATTAGGAGCTAGACAGCATCCACACCCCCATGTATAAGAGACTGTTTCATAGTCAAAATTTAGAGCACAGAGAACCGGGACAGCCCAGAGGAATCAGTAGGGGCTTGGGAGTCAGTGGACCTGGGTTCTAATCGTTATCCTGCCACTTGTCTGCTGTGGGACTTTGGACAAGTCACTTAACTTCTCTGTGCCTGAGTTCTTCATCACCAAATTAGGGGTTCAATACCTGTTCTTCCCTCTTAGAATGTGAGGCCTTGGAGGGACAGGAACTGTTTGACCTGATTATCTTGCATCTACTCCAGCACTTGGCATATATTAAGGTCTTAACAAATGCCAGTTATTGTTCTTATTGTAAGATGGAAATGACTCCTTGCATCTTCTATCGGGAGCTGAATTAAATGCTGAATGAGAATCAAAAAGCCTAGAGAGTTGAGATTTTATTGTGAATTCTCTTACCATAAACACCTACCATTTGTGCCTTCACTGCCAGTCTAAACAGCAAACAAATGTGGCATATCTCTGTATGCCCCCCAGGTATTTTAGATGTCTGTGTTATCCAGTTAGGCACAGTATAATTATGTTACGTGAATATGAACACAAGGGTTTAGGATGTTCACGTTTGGTCCATGTCTTTATATGATGAACTCTGGTAATTAGAAGCGGATTAACAAAAAAAAAGTCAGATTCAACTCAGTTATTTGCCAGGAAATTCCTTAGTGTTTAGACAAAATTTTAAATTGCATTAGTATTTCCCTTATTGACATTTAAGAGGCTGCAGAAAGATAATTAGGGCTGTTATTTTAAATCAGAGTCATAATAGTTGCCAACCTACAGAATATTTCTGGCCACTTGGCAAGGCATTGCACTCATCTGACTAATTGGAAGTGTGATCTCTACATACAGCCAAGTTGGAAAATTCACTCTAAAAAAATACCTTTTACTCCATGAATGGACTATTTTACCTGAAGTATATGCATCATTTTCTCTATACTTGTCCATATGGTCACAACTAGGGATACCTATTCATCAGCACAGCTTTGCCAATTCCCTAATTTAGGATGAGGAAGGGATTATGCAGGAAGAGGAATGAAGAACCTTGATCATATTGGAGTTGGGGAGTATTATTTCTCACTGAATTTTCAATGGAATTTTCCACTTTGGGCAGGATTCCACTAGACCATAAGTTCCCTGAGGGCAGGGATCTTGTCTACCAACTCTATTGTAAGGTATTCCACCAAGCACTTGGTAGAGTGCTCTGCACATAGGAAGTGCTTAATAAGTACTATTGATTGTTTCTGAATTGTTTAAGCCTGATGAACAAAGCAAGACTGACCTAAAGTTTTTTTTTGTGTTAAGTGCTTACTGTGTGTCCTGCATTGTACTAAAGAGCTGGGGTAGAAACAAGCTAATCAGGTTGGGCACAGTCTCTGTCCTACATAGGGCTCACAGTGGATGAGGAAACTGAGGCACAGAGAGGTAAAGTGACTTGCCCAAGATCACACAGCTCACACAGTGGAGCTGAGATTAGAACCCCGGTCCTTCTGGATCCCAGACCCATGATCTAATCACTAGACTATGCTGCTTTGGGATGGGTTAACTACAATTCTCCATGTGGAAGGCCCATATCCTTATCCTTATGCCATCATGAAGTCCTGACTCACAGGAACTTTTTCCAATTTTTCCATCCTTCTCATCTGTCCCCTCCACCCACCTTACCACTACTCTGAGTGGTATCAGAACTCTCAGAGACCAGACAGGTGGATGTGGAGAACCTACCACCTCTACGATTCTATGTGATTCTAATATATTTTAATCTAAGGAATTGTTTGGACCCATTCTGAAGTCCTAGAAGTTAAGGGAGGGCTAAAGTGTCAACCTGAGAAGCAGCATAGCCCAGTGAATAGAGCACAGGACTAGAATTCAGATGAACCTGAGTTCTGTTTCCAGCTCCACCACTTGTCTGCTGTGTGATTTTGGCCAATCACTTAACTTCTCTGTGCCTCAGTTACCTCATTTGTAAAATGGAAATTAAGACTTTGAGCCCTACATCCTGGGACATGGACTGTGTCCAACCTGATTAGCTTGTATCTAAGATAACACAGTGCAGTGCCTAGCACATAGTAAGCATTTAATAATTACCGTAAAAAGCCCCTCAGACCCTGGCATAGGAAAATTTGACAGGTAGCAGGTGCCTAGGCAACACATATCACAGAGTGAGTTTAATTGGAGAAGGCCTCTTGGAGATATAAATCAAACTGCCCAGCTCCAAAGGTGACAATGAAATATATGTAACTGATTTAGTCACAGTGCTGGTAGAGCCCTGGATTACAACTGTAATGAGACCAGGTTCTTCACATAGAATTGTCCAAATCACTGAGCCTTAGAAAAGCATTCTGGCAGCAATTAGGGAGACATTTCAACTCACTGAAAACATCTTTCCACCTGGAAAACTCTGGATAATTGAGTTCAAAGTGTATTTGGGATGCAAGTGTTGTCCTGGGAATTCACAGGTGTGGACCCAACCACCCTAACTACAACACAAATTGGAGTTCAGAGAGCAAAAGCTATGTATACTGAAGAGAAATAAAGCCAAATCCAGAGCAACCTCACTAGAGATATCTCATTCAATTACTAAGCAGCATGGCTGAGTGGACAGAGCACGGGCCTGAGAGTCAGAAGGACTTGGGTTCTAATCCTAGCTCCCCCAGAAGTCTACTGTATGACCTTGGGCAAGTCACTTCAATTCTCTGGGCCTCAGTTCCCTCATCTGTAAAATGTGGATGAAGAATGTGAGCCCCATGTGGGGCAGGGACTATGCCCAAACTGATTAACTTGTATCTGTCTAGGGCTTTGAACAGGGCTTGGCACACAGGAAGTGCTTATTAAGTACCATAATTATTATCATCATTATTACTGAGAATTGTGACAAATGATGACTTCATTAAACAGAAACTCTAACCTACAATTATTCCTACACCACGTAATAGTTAATCTCAGTTAATCTAATGCCATACCAGTGCGGAATCTTTTTCTGTTCATTTTATAAATGAGAAACAGAAGCAAAACTCATTTCATGTTTACAGCATTCACTCATGACAAATGTTGGTAAAACATTCCATTACAAAGAAAATCTTTAGTCAGTCTCCTCTTTCTCTCTCTCTCCTTACTATTTGTCTCTTCAGCTATTGATGATAATAGTATATTTTTAGCATTTACTAAATGTTGGGGTAGTTATAATACAAACAGGTTGGACACAGTTCAGTGGGAAACAGTGTGGCCTAATAGATAAAGCACAGTCCTTGGAGCCAGAGGACCTTGGTTCTAATCCCTGCTCTACCACATTTCTTTTTTCCCCAGTCCCTGTCCCGCATGGGGCTCACAGTCTAGGTAGGAGGGAGTAGGATTTAATCCCCATTTGATGACTGAGGAAACTGAGGCACAGAGAAGTCAAGTGACTTGACCAAGATCACACAAAAGATAAGCCAAGATCACACAAAAGACAAGTAGAAGAGCCAGATTAGGACCCGGTCTTCTGATTCCCAGACCTGTGCTGTTTCCACTAGGTGACACTTCCCTGTCATGTGACCTTGAGAAAGTCACAACATCTCTGTGCTTCAGCTTCTTCAACTGGAAAATGGGATTCAATATCTGTTCTCCCTCCTACTTGGACTGTGAGCCCCGTGTAGGACAGGGACTGTGCCCAATCTGATTAACTTGTATTTACCTTGGTGCTTAGAACAGTGCTTCATATGTAAGCATTTAATAAATACCATTCAAAAAAAAAAATAACAGGTTACTTGGCCAAGGTTACACAGCAGGCAAGTAGGAGAGCCATGATCAGAGCCCAGGACCTTTGATTCCCTGTCCCATGCATTTTCCACTAAGCCACACTGCTACTTACACCTTACACATTTCAAAGTGCCAGTGAAAAAAGCATATTTAAATATGCTATAATTCAGAACAAAAAAAAGTCTCCTTTGTTGGTGTGCTCTTTGGAGAGTTCTACAAAGGCTTTTGACATTAACTCTGTTGCTGTGTTTCTAAGGGTTGTGTCATTGGTTTCTTTCTTCTTGACCCTTTGTCTGTGAATGATCCTGTCTCTTTTCCAGAGGTGTTTAGGACTCCATGTGTGTTTCCTGGTTTTGCAATGGGCAAAACACTGGAGGGAGCCTGCTGACCATGATGACCTGCTGTGGAGAAAAGGGAGTACTGAATAGGTCCTTCCTGGGATTTCCCCAGATCCCAAACAGGCAGTAGCATGGCCTAGTGGAAAGAGCATGGGCCTGGGAATCAGAGGACCTGAGTTCTAATCCTGACTCTGCCAGGAAGATCCAGGACTTTAGGAAGAAGGGGTCAGGAGAAGTGGGATGACTGAGGTCGGGAGGAGAGGAGAGTACTGTGAGAAAGGTAGATGGAGAAAGAAAAGAGAGAAATGGTGTGGTAGAGAAGTAGCAGTCAGGAGGACAGAAAGAGGTGGATAGCGGGCAGCAGAGTTGCCTAGTTAGGAAAAAGAAAGTAGAGGGATGGGGAAATGAAGAAGATGGTCAGTGAAACAGGGAGAAAAGACATGGGGAGAAGGAGAGAGGAGAAAAGGGATCATCAAAGAAGGAAAATAAAGAAACCATAATAGATGCAGAGAAAGGATCAAATAAGAGGAAGGAGAAGACAATGGAATCACCAAGGGGAGAGAATTAGTCAGATTAGGAGAGGGAGAAGTAGGAAAAATGAGAATTAGAGCAGTGGAAAATGCACAGGGGGAAATCTCCAGGGAGAGGGGACAGATTTTTGAAAATGCTGAAATAATTAGAATGTTTCTCCAGTGACAACCAGTCCCTCCTAAAAAGATAAATAAAAATTAAGGTAGATATACACTGCCTCTCAAATTCAAAGATGACGTTCTCTTTGTTAGTGGCTGGTAAGATGGGTGAATCGATAAATCATTGATGGAGCACTAATTTTGTGCAGAGCTCTGCCCTAAGCACTTGGAAGAGTACAATAGAGCAGTGTTGGTAGACACATTCCCTGACTATACCTAAAGAGGGCTGTCAGCCTCCCCTTTCTTGGTATGCCCACATAAATTTATAACTCTATTCATATTCATGATGAAGCCAGTTTTTCAAGATAGAAACATGAAAGAAAATACATTTTCACTGATGAGATAGCAAGAGGATTAGGTGTTCCTGTTAATCCATTATTCATAGTGTTTATCTTGCGCTGAAAGAAATAAACTTTGCAGGTGGAGGTCCCATTATAATTATAATTCAGTTAATACAATATACAGTTATAATTAAGGGATGCTGAGTACTTGAAAGGAAAGTTTACCTCAGTCACAGAATGCAGCAGGGTAGATGAAAATGTCCTCTCTTTAGATATCTTGATCTGACCAAGGTAGAGCCAAGATGACCCTGATGGATAATAGTATGATCACATTATCAGTGTCACCAATCCCAAGTGGGGTTTCCAATTGGAATGCTCATTATTGGCCATTCCATCCAGTCACATGGCCACACCAAAATGGCAAATTCCAGTCTGGAGCACAGACCTAGACAACTGTGTTTGTCATTCATTCAATCGTATTCGTTGAGCGCTTACTGTGTGCAGAGCACTGTACCAGCGCTTGGAAAGTACAATTCGGCAACCTATAGAGACAGTCCTTATCCAACAATGGGCTCTTCAAAGTCAGAGTGATGGTCTCTACAGACAAAGTAGATGAAACACTGGGAAATTATCTTGTGAATATGATGCCTAGAAGCAGCCCATTTTGATGTTACGACAAATACATAAAAGTTGGAAAATAATGGAAGTGTGAATCTGGGGATTAAAATATATGGGGTCCCTGAATGCATTCATATAATAATAATAATAATAATAATAATAATAATAATAATAATAATAATGTATTTGTTAAGCTCCTACTATGTGCCAGGCACTGTACTAATCTCTGGAGTGGATAAAAGCAAATCAGGTTGGACATAGTCCCTGTCCGCGTGGAGCTCACCGTCTCGATCCTCATTTTACAGATGAGGTAACTGAAAGTCAGAGAAGTGAAGTGACTTGCCCAACATCACACAGCAGACAAGTGGCACTTCAGCAACGAATCAAGATATCAGTGATAAAAATGATGTCAACTTCAACATTGATGGTAATGAGAATGTATTGTGTTCATACTAAAAATATATATGTTTTCATTTTGAATCAACATTCCCCTATGAGTATTCAAATAAAGGCTTAGGAAACTTTTCATCTCAGCTTCTAGCCTCCGGAGTATGGGGAAAAATAGTCTGCTGTGGTTCTCAGTCTTTAATAGGGACCAACTTGGAGGCTTTGTTCTTCTGTGAAATGCATCTGCTACTAGAAGTTTTGACTATAAATCATTTGCTTCCATATTTCAATCCTTTTATTTTCTGACAATTAAATAGTGGTAGAAAGCATTTGTGATGCTAGCAAAGCTGTTTGTATTGAGAGGTGGAGTGAACTGTGTGAGTGTTCAGAGGAAGCTATCAGTGGAGGTGATGGAGTGGCTGGCCTGTGGTGCAGGGATTATTGATGTCACCCATCAGTAAACAGTCTGGGTCTCTCTGCCATCTGCAGAAGCCTGGATGAGGCTCTGTGTGGGTTAGAGAGAGAGAGGAAGTCTACTTCCCAAAAACCCTGTCCTCTCCTGAACTTTCCCATGACTGTAGACAACCATCCTTCCTGTCTCACAAACCCATAAGCTTGGTGTCATCCTTGACTCCGCTCTCTCATTCAACCCACACATCCAATCCATCACCAGTGCCTGCCGGTCTCACCTTCACAACATTGCCAAGATAGCCCTTTCCTCTCCATCCAAACCGCTACCATGTTAATACAATCACTCATCCTCTCCCACCTAGATTACTGCATCAGCCTCCTTTCTGACCACCCAACCTCCTGCCTCTTCCCCACTCCAGTCCATACTTCACTCCACTGCCTGGATTATCTTTCTACAGAAACATTCAGGTCATGTCACCCTGTTACACATGTCCTACATCGGGCTTGGAATGCCCTCCCTCCTCAAATCCACCAGAGAGTCACTCTTGCCCACTTCAAAGCCCTACTGAAGGCGCACCTGCTTGAAGAGGCCTTCCTAGAATAAGCCCCACTTTTCCTCATCTCCCGCTCCCTTCTGTGTCACCCTGACTCACTCCATTTGTTCTTCCCTCTTCTCCCTGCCCCACAGCACTTATGTATATATCTATAATTTTATTCATTTATATTGATGCCTGTTTACTTGTATTAATGTCTGTTCCACAGCCCCCCCACAAGACTGTGAGCTCATGGTAGGCAGGGATTGTGTCTCTTTATCACTGTATTGTACCTTCCAAGCACTTAGTACAGTGGTGTGCACACAGTAAGTGCTCAAATTAATACGATTGAATGAATGAAAGATACACAGCCTTCCCTGAAGCAACCTGCACTCTAAAGTGAGGGAAAAGGTCAAAGACAAATGCCCAGTCCTAAATAAGGATTCGTGCCAAATAGGAATAGCTACAAGATGTTAACTGACCATCCATATCCAGAGAGGAAGTGAATGAACAGGAATCAACAATAAACAGACACATTCCTGGCTCACAATGAGCTTACATTTTAGAGGTAGAAAGATAGACATTAATATAAATAAATTAATTACAGATATGTAAGTGCTGTGGGGTTGGTAAAGGGGAAGAACAAAGGGAGCAAGTCAGGGTGATGCAGAAGGGAGTGGGAGAAGAGGAAAGGGGGGCTTAGGGAAGGCCTCCTGAAGGAGATGTGTCTTGAGTCAGTCAATCTATCACTGGCTTTAATTCAACATCTGTGTGCAGAACACTAAAGTAAGCACTCAGGAGAGCACAAGAGAAGCAAAGACATGGAAGCAGCATGGCTCAGTGGAAAGACTGCAGGCTTGGGAGTCAGAGGTCATGGGTTCAAATCCCAGTTCAGCCACTTGTCAGCTTTGTGACCTTGGGAAAGCCACTTAACTTCTCTGTGCCTCAGTTACCTCATCTGTAAAATGGGGATTAAGACTGCAAGCCCCCATGGGACAACCTGATCACCTTGTATCCCTCCCAGCACATTGAACAGTTGTCTCATCTGTAAAATGGGGATGAAGATTGTGAGCCCCACATGGGACAACCTGATTACCTTGTATTCCCCCCCAGCACTTAGGACAGTGCATGGCACATAGTAAGCACTTAACAAATGCCATTATTATTATAAGCGCTTAACAAATACCATCATTATTATTATTATGGACCCTGTGCTCAAGGAACTTACAATCAATCATCAATCAAAATATTTATTGGTGCTTACTTTATGCTACCATTGTATTAAGTGTTTGAGAGAGTATAATAATAATTATGGTATTTAAGTGCTTACTATGTGCCAAGCAGTGTTCTAAGTTGGAAGACATGACTCTTGCCATCAAAAACCTCACAATCTCAATGGGGGAACAAATATTAAAATAAATTACAGGTACGGGAAGCAACTGAGCAGAAAACATACCTAAGTGTTGTGGTGGTTTGGACGGGCAGAAGTGCTTAAGTCCTTGGGGGTTGGGACTAAATTCAGGGGCAATTCAGAATCCCAGTTCAAGCAGTTACCTTGATTACTGCATCAGCCTCCTTGCTAACCTCCCTGCCTCCCGTTTCTCCCCACTTCAGTCCATACTTCACTCGGCTGCCTGGATCATTTTTCTACAAAAATGTACAGGCCATGTTTCCCCACTCCTCAAGAACCTCATAGTTGACCATTCACTTCTGCCTCAAACAGAAATGCCTTACTGTAGACTTTAGAGCATTCAAGCACCTTTCCTCCTCCCATCTTACCTCTCTGATTTTGTAATACCCAGCCTGAATACTTTCCTCTTTTAATGCCAACCTACTCACTGTACCTCCATCCCCTCTATCTCACCACTGACTGCTTTTGGCCTGGAACTCCTTCCTCCTTTGTATTGGATGGAAAATCATTTGCCCCACCTTCAGAGCTTCATTAACAACAAATTTTCTCCAACAGGCCTTCCATGACTAAGCCCTAATTTCCCCTTCTCCTACTCCCTCCTGTGTTGCCCTTACACTTTATTTGCACCCTTTATTCACCCCTCCCTCAGCCCCACGGCACTTAGGTACATATCTGTATTACATTTATTTATATTTATACCTTTTTTCCTCTCTAGACTGTAAACTCTACTTTGGGAACATATCTACCAACTCTGTTGTATCGTACATTTCAAATGCTTAGTACAGAGTTCTGCACAGAGTCACTAAATAGTGAGCCCGTCTTCTAGACTGTGAGCCCATTGTTGGGTAGGGACCGTCTCTATACGTTGCCAACTTGTACTTCCCAAGTGCCTAGTACAGTGCTCTGCACACTGTAAGCGCTCAATAAATATGATTGAATGAATGAATGAATGATGGATTATTTGAGTAGTGAGGGAAAATAGGATGATGCGATGAATGCTTAATCTGGGAAGGCTTCCTGTAGAAGATATGATTTCAATAAGGCTTTGAAGATGGAGAGAGTTCTGGCCTATCAAACATGTGGGTCGATGGAGTTCCAGTCAGGAGGGAGGGGTGTGAACAACGGGCCAAAGGTGTGTGAGGCGAGAGCAACGTTCAGTCAGTAGGTTGCTGTTAAAGGAGCAAAGTGTTCATGCTGGGCTACAGTGAAAGAGAAGTGAGGATAAATAATTAGGGGTGAGTTGACTGAGTGCTTTGAATCAAGTGCTGAGGAGTTTCTACTTGATGCAGAGATGAGGGAGCTGGAGACACTTGAGGACGTGTGCGGAATTTTTTTTTTATGAAGATGATTTGGGCAGAAGAAGGGAGAAGGGAAAGGATGGAGGAGAGGGAGGTGCGGTAGTAATCAAAATGAGATAATGCAAGTGCTCCAATTGGTGTGGTAGCAGTTCTGATGGAGGCGAAGGAACGGATCTTGGAGATATTATGCAGATAGACTTGACAAGATTTAATGACTGGCTGAATTACACCTACTGAAGGACAGAGATGAGGCAAGGATAATGGCAAAGTTGCAAGTGGGTGAGACCTTGGGCGAGTCACTTCACTTCTCTGTGCCTCAGTTATCACATCTGTAAGATGGGGATTAAGACTGTGAGCCTCATGCGGGACAGAGACTGTGTCCAACCCAATTTGTTTGTTTCCACCCCAGCTCATAGTGCAGTGGATGGAAAATACTAAGTGCTTAACCAATACCACAATTATTACTATTGTTACAAGAAGGCTGGTGGTGTTGTCTAGCAGGGATGGGAGAGAGGAATGATCAGTTGATCAATGATATTTATTGAGCACTTCCTGTGAGCAGAACACTTTACTAATTGCTTAGGAGAACACATTGCAGTTGGGAGACACGATCCCTGCCTACAAGGAGGTTACATTCACAGGCATATAAATGGAGACAAATACGTGAATTGGAGGGGGACTCAGGTATCTGGATTTAGTTGGGGTGACCACAGCTCCCTCTTTAAAGCTCCCTGTATTCCTGTCAGGGACCATATTCAGAGCAGCAAGATCAGGGGAAGCAGCAATCCACCAGACTCTGCCTGAAATGGGCTCTGTTATAAGCACTTAGTACAGTGTCTGCACATAGTGAGTGCTCAATAAATATGATTGAATGAATTGGCTTTCCGGCAGTTTGACTCTTCTTGAGGTGTTCAGAAACAGATTGTTTAGTGGATATATCATGGGTCTGGGAGTCAGAAGGACATGGGTTTTAATCCTGGCTCTTGTCGCTTGTCTTCTGTGTGATCTTGGACAAGTCACTTTACCTCTCTGGACCTCATTTACCTTATCTATAAAATGAGAATTAAGATTGTGAGCCCTATGTGGGACAGGGACTGTGTCCAACCTGATTTGCTTGAATCCTCCCCAGTGCTTAGTACAGTGTCTGGCACATAGGAAACTCTTAACTAATACCACAATTATTGTTATCATTATTATTGATACTATTATTATTAATATTATTATTAGTATCAATATATTTTCCCTGATATATTGCGAGCACTCCTGGTGGGCTGAATGAATTATTTGATCGATCAGTCAATCAACTAATGGTATTTTGTGAGCTTTTCCTATGAATAGAGCACTGAACTTACTACTTGGGAGAGTCCAGTGCAGGAGAGTTTGTAGGGACAATCCTGCCCACAAAGAGCTAGGGGAGGGACTTAAGAAGGGAAGATAGGGAAGTAACTTGGCCTAGTAGAAAGGGCACAGTCCTGGGCACCAGAGGACCTGGGTTCTAATCCTGCTCCACCACTTGCCTACTATGTGACCTGGGCAAGTCACTTAACTTTTCTGTGCCTCAGTTTGCCAAACTGCAAAATGGCAAACTGCCTCCTGCTTAGACTGTGAACTCCATGTGGGACAGGGACTCTGTCTGACCTGATTGATTTGTATCTAACCCAAGGCTTAGAACACTGCTTCAACACATAGTAGCACTTAACAAGTACCATGAAAAAAAACCAAAAAAGCTGTGATCTCTCTCTTCATTCACGGACATTGAAGGTGAGAAGACTGGCATGTGCTCCCCTGGGCTTCCAGGTAGGAACTATGTAATGGGCTTTCAAGGTGACAGTGCACTACTTTGATGCCACCAGCTGGCTACGGGGGTTCTCAATCAGAGAACGAATTCCCACTTAGTTCAGGCCTTTATATAGTTGGCCTTCACTCTTTCAGTCGTATTTATTGAGCACTTACTGTGTGCAGAGCACTTTACTAAGCACTGGGGAAAGTACAATACAGCAATAAAGAGAGACAGTCCCTGCCCACTTCATCCTTGAAGATGATGCCACTGATGGTGAAATTCACTACGCAGACTGGGTGTGACCAAAAAGGATGGTGAAAATGCTGTCCCTCATTGTTCTGTCATGTCTGGTGTTCACAGTGTTTGAGGCTATTTTCGCCTTTGCCTCCTTGACTCTTGATTCTTAGGAAACTTCTGCAAATGAGGCTTTCCTTTCTTGATTGCTATGTTGCTCCTTCCTTGGGAATTGACTTCCAATTTCCATTTCTCAGTGCAACATTGTCTGAGGTTTAGGTGGACTATGTCTTTGAAACATTTCCTTTGACCTCCTCACTTTCAGCTTCTCAATTTCAACTTACATTACAGCAGTTATTTGGGTAGCCTGCTGCTGTCCATTCTCCTCATATGTCCTCCCAGGATAGCTGTGTTAAGGTGAGCATAGATTCAATGCTTGGAATCTGACTCCATTCCAAAACTGCATTGTTGATGACCTTGTCAGGCCATTTGATCCTGGAAATAACCCATAAATGAAGCTGGCAAAACTGGGGTAGGAGTCAGATAGGGCTACCAACTCCTCTGTGGAGTACCCTCCTAAGCACTTAGTATTGGGCCATGTACACAGTATGTGTTCAATGAATACCATTGATTGATGTGATATTTGTGTGGAATCCAAATCTCCTAGCTGTAGGGGAGATTAGACAGCCCTAAAACTCTGTAGACCCTATGGTTTGACCTGCCTCTACCAGTGAATACTTTTTCTTTTCAATGTGATTGAGTTTATTTATCTATTTATTTATTCATTTATTTAGCCACAGGGTAACAGGTTTCTTTTCTTCCTCCTGGTAATCAGGGACTCTAATGAGACTATTGAGGATACACTGGTTATTTAAGATAACATAATGAAACAAGAAATCCCAATTTCGGGTATCCACCTGACACCTATTTAGAGTCTTCAGCTGGCTTTGAACTCTTTTGTTAGACTGTCCTAACAATATCATGAATACACACCGTAATGAGGAAACTTTTCAATTTCAAAGGCTTCCTGTGAGCCTCTGAGGTAAATCTAATACTTTTTTAATGGTATTTGTTAAGTGCTCACTATGTGCCTAGCAGTGTACTAAGGACTGGTGCAAGTACAATATAATCAGGCTGGACACAGTCCCTGTCCCACATGGGGCTCACTGCCTATGTGGAAGGGGGGTAGATATTGAAACCCTATTTCACAGATGATAAAACTGAGGTGTAGAGAATTTATGACTTGCCCAAAGACACACAGCAGGCCAGTGGTAAAGTTGGGATTAGAACCCAGGTCTTCTGACTTTCAGGCCTATGCTTTTATTAGCTGAGTGCCTCAAGTGCTGAGCACTGTACTAAGCACTTCGGGAGTACAACAGAATTGAAAGGCCAATTCGCAGCATGGATAGAGCTCGGGCCTGGGAGTCAGAAGGATGTGGATTCTCCCTACACCACTTTTCTGCTGAGTCACCTTGGGTAAGTCACTTGACTTCTCTGGGCCTCTGTTACCTCCTTTGTAAAAATAGGGATGGAGACTGGGAGTCCCATGTGGGACATGGATTGTGTCCAACCTGATTAGCTTTCATCTTCCCCAGTGCTTAGCACATTGCCTGGCACATATATGTGCCATATATATATACATATATGTATGTATGTATGTGTATATATATACACATACATATGTATATATGTTTGTACAGATTTATTGCTCTATTCATTTTACTTGTACATATTTACTATTATATTAATTTTGTTAATGATGTGCATCTAGCCCAGACTGAGCTCCCTCCTTCCTCTCCCCCTCCTCCCCCTCCCCATCCCCCCGCCTTACCTCCTTCCCCTCCCCACAGCACCTGTATATATGTCTATACTTATTTATTACTCTATTTTACTTGTACATATTTACCATTCTATTTTATTTTGTTAATATGTTTTTTTTGTTGTTGTCTGTCTCCCCCTTCTAGACTGTGAGCCCACTGTTAGGTAGGGACCGCCTCTATATGTTGCCAACTTGTACTTCCCAAGCGCTTAGTACAGTGCTCTGCACACAGTAAGTGCTCAATAAATACGATTGAATGAATGAATGACTCTAGAAATTAACCCCACAGCTGCCCCCACAAACTGTTTGACAAGTTCCCAAAGCCCCTTTTGACTGAATTTTCAGCTTCCTTTCTTATCATTTCCTCATTGGTTGACCTCCTGAGTGAATAACAAAATTCTCTGTCAGCATTTAGCTCTCCATTGCCAATATACATTTTTGGTTGTGTGTATGTCTTCCCTGATTTATTTGGACTCATCACCAGCCCATTATGCCTGTTCAATTTGGTGAAATACCTCACAATCATGTACCATGATTGAGTAGAACCCTTATCACAGGGGAGAATACAAGAGGGTGGAGAAAGAAGTGCTTTCTCCACTCTCTGCACCTGAGAGGGAAAACTGCAAATAGCTAATTCTATTATACTGTACTCTCCCAAGTGCTTAGTACAATGTTCTACATATAGTAAGTGCTCAATAAATACGATCGACTGTGCTAACCAGAAACCAAGGGGAGAACAACTCTATTATACAAGGTAGCAATGATACCCCGACAGATGCCTTTTTGCTTTGGACAACCTTGTAATTTGTAATAAGGAATACAGCTTTTTCCTTAGCTGAGGTGTGTATGAAACACTTCTATATATCTGTGATGTGTATGGTAGTGCTAAAGGCACCAAATCTTGTCTTTTATTTTATTGTACTGCTGTAAAGCAATTTTGATTTCCAACTGAGCATTTCATTTCTTCTTTATTAAATTTTTCCACTGTTCCCTCAATCAGATATTTAACTGGACTTGTGCTTATATTTCAGGGAGCACATTCTCCAAAATCTGCCATCTTGTCCTAAAGGACTTTGATGTGAGAATCTGGGTGAAAGAGGTAGGAAATTGGTATTTAGAAATCCAAGGTTTTGTTGCTATCTTACACCTACACTGGGGTGAGGAGGAGCAAGAGTGTTGGTTGGGATATATATTTAATTCACATGAAGCATCACCAATCAACACTGGTGGTGACTTTAATTTGGTCTTCCAGCATATGATGGATTGTTAAAGAGAAGAATATGACCAGCTGTGACCTACTTTTGTATCAGCTGATAATCAGTGAGAAGTGAGAAGCAGAGAGAAGCAGCTTGGCTTAATGGAAAGAGCATGGGCTTGGGAGTCAGAGGACATGGGTTCTAATCTCAGCTCTGCCACTTCTCTGCTGTGTGACCTTGGGCAAGCCACTTAACTTCTCTGTGCCTCAGTTAGCTCATCTGTAAAATGGGGATTAAGACTGTGAGCCCCACTTGGGACAAACTGACTACCTCGTATCTACCCCAGTGCTTAGAACAGTGCTCAGCACATAGTAAGCGCTTAACAAATACCATAATTATTATTATTATTATTACATAATCTGTCAGGACAATGTTCCATAAAGCCCAGGATTCTGTCACTCCCAGAGGTAGCAGCAAATACTTGTAATAGTGATGTGATAGATGCTATCCTTCATTTAATAAATCAATTATCAATCATTCAGTCATTCAATTGCACTTATTGAGCGCTTTCTGTGTGCAGAGCACTATACTAAGTGCTTCGGAGGTACAAGTTGGCAACATATAAAGACGCTCACTACCCAGCAATGGGCTCACAATGTGTATTATATATTAAGCACCTACTGTGATCTCTCCTTAAGTGTCTGTCTCCATCCGAATATTTGTAGATTGTGTACCCTTTGGGGCAGGCGACTGTGTCTTATTCCCATCTGTGCATTCTTTCCTAGCACTTAGTATACTGCTCTGCATCTAATAAGCATTTAATATATATTGTCATGACTACAAATATCAAAACTACTGTGAGCAAAGCAATCTATAAAGCCTTTGACAGAATACAATAGAATTAGTAGACATTATGCCTGACCTCAAGAAATCCACAATCTAAAGGGAGAGACACTCAAATACATTACTGATAAGAGGAAGTAATAGAGTACAGAGATATGTACATATGCGTTGCAAGGGCTTATTAGTACTTTTTAAATGGTATTTGTTAAGTGCTTACTGTATGTCAAGTGCTGTTCTAAGTGCTGGAGATGATATGATCTAATCAGGTTGGACAAAGTAACTGTCCCTCTTGGGACAGTCCAAGTAGGAGGGAGAGCCGGTATTGTAATTCTATTGTACAACTCAGGAGAGTTAAGTTACTTGCCTAAGGTCACACAGCAAGCAGTTGGCAGAGCCAGAATTAGAACCCAGGCCCAGGTCCATGCTCTTTCCACTAGGCCAAACTGCTTCTAAGTGCTTATGAGGTGCAGAATCAATCAATGGCATTTACTGAGCACTTACTGTGTGCGGAGTCACTGGGCTAAGCACTTGGGAGAGTACAATACAACAGAGAGGATAGGCTTGTTCCCTGCCCTTAGTTAATTTGCAATCTGGAGCGGAAGAAAGACATCAATATAAATATAGAATTTATAAATATGGAATGTATAGCATAGATATATTCATTTACAAATAATAATAATGGCATTTATTAAGCACTTACTCTGTGCAAAGCACTGTTCTAAGCACTGGGGAGGTTACAAGGTGATCAGGTTGTCCCGTATGGGGCTCACAGTCTTAATCCCCATTTTACAGATGAGGTGACTGAGGCACAGAGAGGTTAAGTGACTTGCCTGAAGTCACACAGCTGACAAATGTCAGAGGTGGAATTTGAACACATGACCTCTAGCTCCAAAGCCCGTGCTCCTTCCACTGAGCCACACTGCTTCTCTATATATCTCTATCTCATCAAATCTGTAGATCTGTAATCTCATCAAATCTGTAGAAGTGTTGAATTAACAGTTGGGAGGGACATAACAAAGGAAGATTAAAAATAATAATAATAATAATGATGGCATTTGTTAAATGCTTACTATGTGCAAAGCACTGTTCTAAGCACTGGGGAGGATACAAGGTGATCAGATTGTCCCACGAAGGGCTCACAGTCTTCATCCCCATTTTACAGATGAGGTAACTGAGGCACAGAGAAGTTGTGACTTGCCCAAAGTTACACAGCTGACAATTAACAGAGCTGGGATTTGAACCCATGACCTCTGAGTCCCAAGCCCGTGCTCTTTCTATTGACCCACACTGCTTGCCAATCAGGAAAAGACTCCTGGAAGGAGTAAATGTGATTTCAGAAGTCATTTGAAAATGGGGAGAGCAGTTGTTTGTCAGCCATGAAGAAGCAGAGACTCCCAGGAAGGAGAGAGTGAGGTTTTGAGCAAGAGATCAGCAGAGAAAGAGAACAGTGAGAACATGGGTTTGAGAGGAATGAAGAATGAAAGTTAGATTTAAGGTTAGGATAAGGGTTTGGACAACGGTTAGGGTTATGATTAGAGCTAGGTTTAAGGTTATGTTGAAGGCTATGATGATGAGTGAGGGTTAGGGTGTACTGGGAGAATACACATGTAGGAGGGAAAGAGCTGATTGAGTGCCTTAAAGCCAAATATCAGGCATTTCTGCTTGATGCATGGGAAATCATGATATTTTTTAGAAGTGGGGAAAGATTTACAGAAAGCTATTTTCGAATGGCCTGAGCAGCAGTGTGAAATATTAACAGGTGAATGGAGAGATTGGAGGCAGAGGATGTGGTTTTCCAGCCAGGATATGACAAGTGGGAAGCTGCAGGACCCAGTGGATAGAGCAGGAACCTGGAAGTCAGAAGAACCTGGGTTCTAGTCCCTGTTCTGCCACTTGTCTGCTGCATGACCTTGGGCAAATCTCTTAACTTCTCTGGGCCTCAGTTACCTCATCTGTAAAATGGGGATTAAGACTGTGAGCCCCATGTGGGACAAGGATTGTTTCCAACCAGATAAGTTGTATCTACCCCAGTGCTTTAAACAGAGCCTGGCACATAATAAGCACTTAACAAATACCCACCCCCCAAAAAAAAGTTCTTTTTCAGCATGGATTGAAAGGTGGATTCCAGAAATTTTACAGGTGAGGAACTCACAAGATTTGAAGAGAAACCAAATATAGCTGTAGGAAGAAGGGAAGAATCATGGGAAACACCAAATTAATGAGTTTGAGGGACAGGAAAGATGGTGGTGTGGTCAACTGTGTTGGGAAAATTAGGTGAAGAGGATTCAGTTTTAGGCATTTAAAACAGCATGGCTTAGTGGAAAGAGCACAGGCTTGAGGGGCAGAGGACCTAGGAACTAATCCTGGCTCTGCCACCTGTCCGCTGTGTGAATTGTGTTGTCACTTTAACTTCTCTGTGCCTCAGTTCCCTCATCTTCAACAAAGGGATTCGATTCCTGTTTCCCCTCCTACTTAGACTGTGAACCCCGTGTGGGACCTGATTAACTTATATCTATCCCAGCACTTAGTACAGTGCCTGGCATATATTAACTGCTGAACAAATGCCATTTAAAAAAATGTTGATTCTGAGACGGTGACAGTTCACTCAAGTAGAAATATCCTAGAGTCAGGAGGATATGAAAGATCACAAAGGAGGAGAGAGGTCAGGGTTAGTAAGGTAAATGTAGAAGTCATCCATGCTTGCATTTCATGCTGGTGTCAGTGGTGACATGACTTCCTATCCCAGAACTAATTCGCTGATCTTGGTATTTGTTAAGCACTTACTATGTGCCAAGCATTGTTCTAAGCACTGGGGGGGATACAAGCTAATCAGGTTGTCCCATGTGGGGCTCACAGTCTTAATCCCCATTTTACAGATAAGGGAACTGAGGCCCAGAGAAGTGAAGTGACTTGCCCAAAGTCACACAATGGACAAGTCGTGGAGTTGGATGATTAGAACCCATGACCTCTGACTCCCAAGCCCGGGCTCTTTCCACTGCTTCTCATCAACTCATTCATTCATTGTATCCTATTTATTGAGTGCTTACTTTGTGCAGAGCACTGTAATAATAATAATGATGGTATTTGTCAAGGGCTTAGTATGTGCCAAGCACTGTTCTAAGTGCTGAGGGGGGAATACAAGGTAATCAGGTTGTCCCACGAGGGCTCGCAGTTTTAATCCCCATTTTACAGAGGAGGGAACTGAGGCACAGAGAAGTGAAGTGACTTGCCCAAAGTCACACAGCTTACAAGTGGTGGATCTGGGATTAGAACACACGACCTGTGACTCCCAAGTCCAGGCTCTTTCCACTAAGCCACGCTGCTTCTCTGTACTAAGCACTTGGGAAAGTACAATAATAATGATAATAATGGCATTTATTAAGCACTTACTATGTGCAAAGCACTGTTCTAAGCTCTGGGGAGGTTACAAGGTGACCACGTTGCCCCACAGGGGGCTCGCAATATAACAATAAACTGATACATTCCCAATTCATTGCCTAGGTAGGGAAATACGAAGTCTAGGACCAATTCCCAGGGAATTCCCCAAATCCACTTTTCATTAGCAAAGGAAAAAAAAAAAACTAAAATGGTAGACTAAAACCCACATATAAAATACACAATTATCTCACTCCAAGACCCTGGGAAAGGCTGAGGAGTCTCATCTCTAGGAATCTGGCACTTAAAACAATTTTCTTAGAAGAGGGTTGTTGGGTTTGAAAGATAGGAACAGCTCAAAATATAAAAGGTTTAGGGAGGGAAATTGCAATGCAACAATTTGATGTTATCAACATCATCCTCTTCAACAAATCTTACAGACCAACCAAAGTGTCGAGCACTACACTAACCTGTAGGAAACCAATACAGGTAGTATAATTCAAGGTGCATTCATGTATTGGTTCTATACTTTATTTCTGCCTCTACCAAAATGTCAGATTCGGCTGGCTTGCTAATAAGTAAAGAGTTCAAGAGCTGCTGTTTGTTGCTGTTGTACATTATTTAGAATGCTAACCACTGAAGTATTTAGTAACAACATTAAGTCAGAATTGCTGACTCTATATCTTGGACACGCTCCTTAATTTAAATTGCTGAGCTTTACATGGCCAGCTAATGGAATAGAAGATTGCAAATCTCACACTTTTTTATTCTTAGCATTTTGGGGATCAGGCTCATATTTTGTGGGTTTTGTTTAATTGTAGGATCATAGTCTTATTTCAAGGGACTGTTTGTATGTTCTTGTCCTAGTCTCCTACAATCTCTGCAGCATGACAGATAACAGAAAAAGTGCAGGGCAGAACAGCAAGACAGCTCAAGTTTTTTGGTTTTTAACTTACAAAGCATTCGACACTGTCCATGCACCAGGGCTCTGGAAAATACAAAGCAAACCGCAAAGCAAAGCAATGCCAAATGGAAGTTGAAGGTGCCCTGTCAGCCCCTTTTCCCATGACCATCCGAGTAGTACAGGACTGTGTGTGATAGAGTTCCCCATCAAAGCTGTAAATTGTGCTGCTCGGGGAACCTTAGAAGTTATGTGCATGACCTCTTTCCTGTAATTTGATAATTATAATAACTATGATAATTCTAATAATCAAATAAAAAAATATTAAGCACTTTGTGCCAAGCACTGTACTAAATGCTGGAGTAGGTACAAGATAATCAGGCAAGACCAGTCACTGTCGCATATGGGACTGCGGGAGGGAGAACAGGTATTAAATCCCCATTTTACATATCCCCATCTACCTCCTTAACAAACAAAAACTCCTCACCATTGGCTTTAAAGCACTCCATCACCTTGCCCCCTTCTACCTCAACTCCCGTCTCTTAAAAATCCAGCCCAAAAACTTCGCTCCTCTTGTGCTAACCTTCTCACTGTGACTCGATCTCACTAGTCTCGCCATCGACCCCTGGCCCATGTCCTGCTGCTGACTGGGAACACCCTCCCTCTTCAAATTCCATAGACAATTACTCTCCCCACCTTCAAAGTCTTACTGAAGGAACATCTCCTCCAAGAGGCCTTCCCAGACTAGAACTCACTTTTCTTCATCTCTCACTCCTTTCTGCATCACCCTGACTTGTTCCCTTTGCTCTCCCAAACCCCTTCCCCCCCCCCCCCCACCGGGGCACTTATGTATATAGCTGTAATTTCATTTATTTGTATTGATGTCTGTCTCCCTGCTTCTCAACTGTGAGCTCATTGTGTGCAGAAATTGTCACTTTGTATGGTTGTATTGTTCTTTCCCAAGCACTTAGTACAGTGCTCTGCACACAGTAAGTGCTTAATAAATATGATTGAATGAATGAAAAGCGGTGTGGTTCAGTGAAAAGAGCACAGGCTTTGGAGTCAGAATGTCATGGGTTCAAACCCTGGCTCCGCCAATTGTCAGCTGTGTGACTTTGGGCAAGTCACATAACTTCTCTGTGCCTCAGTTACCTCATCTTTAAAATGGGCATTAATACTGTGAGCTCCCCGTGGGACAACCTGATCACGTTGTAACCTCCCCAGTGCTTTGAACAGTGCTTTGTACATAGTAAGTGCTTAATAAATGCCATTATTATAATTATGATTAATACAGAAATAGATAAATAAGGAAAGAAAATAAAATGAATCAATCTGTCTTTTATAGAAAGGGGATTTGCCCACAGGGTGACATAGTCAAGAGCCGGAATTGGAGCGCTCTCATTCATTCATTCATTCAATTGTATTTATTGACCACCTACTGTGTGCAGAGCAATGTACTAAGTGCTTGGAAAGTACAATTTGGCAACAGATAGAGAAAATCACTACCCAACAATGGGCTCATACTTATAGAATGGTGGTGGTAGAGGAGGTGGAGGAGAAAGAGGAAAGGGGCAGGAGTCATGGAGAGCTTCAGACATCCTCCCCAGCCCCCCCACCCTCCAACCCACCCCTATGGGGTTCATTGCATTGGAGATGTAGAAAAAAAAATACAGAAAAGTTACAAGACTGGAGATTTATCTGAGCTGGAGAAGTAGCATTGTCTAGGAGAAAGAGAATAGGCCTGGGAATCAGAGAACCTGGGTTCTAATTCTATCTCTGACACTTGCCTGCTGTGTGACCTTAGGCAAATTACTTAACTTCTCTGTGTCTCAGTTTTGTTGACTGTAAAAATGGGGATTCAATACCTCGTCTCCTTGCTACTAGGACTTTGCGCTCCATGTGGGACGGGAACTGTGTTCAATCTGACTAATTTGTATCCATACTAGTAACTTCGAAGAGTATTTGGCAGTTGGTAAGCACTAAACAAATACTATTGTTAAATCTGTTATATGCCTGTGGGACATTGAGCCTCTACAGGGGTCATGCCCATTGAGTACCTAGAAACCATTGCATTCATACTACAGTGTAACTCTAAAATTGAAGGTAGAAATCTCATTAATTAGAAATGAACTAGAAATTAATTCAACCAGGTTAACTTGCATCTACCCCAGCACCTTGAAGAGTGCTTGACACAGAGCACAGGAACTATAAAACAGAACATCAAACAGAATTCATCCTGAAAAAGAGCATTCATTCATTCATTCATTCATTCATTCCTATTTAGTGAGCGCTTACTGTGTGCAGAACACTGTACTAACTGCTTGGGAGAGTACAATACAACAATAAACAGACACATTCTCTGCCTACAATGAGCTTGCCATCTAGATGGGGGAAGGCAGACATCAATATAAATAAATAATTTATAGATCTGTACATAAGTGCTGTGGGGCTGGGAAGAGGGGGAGAACAAAGGGAGCAAGTCAGAGCAATGCAGAAGGGAGTGGGAGAAGAAGAAAGGCGGGCTTAGTCTGGGCCTCTTGGAGGAGATGTGCCTTCAATATGGCTTTGAAGGTGGGGAGAGCAATTGTCTGTTGGATTGGAGGAAGGAGGGAGGGAGTTCCAGACCAGAGGCAGGATGTGGGTGAGAGGTGTGTAGCTACACAAGCAAGATTGAGGCACAGTGAGAAAGGACCTCCATCAGGGACTGGAGTCAGGAAACCTGTATTTTTACCCCAGCTCTGCCACCAACTGCTGTGAGACCTTGAGCAAGTCACTTAATCTCTCTGGGCCCCACTTATCCCCAAATTTGGGATAACGTTCCTGTTCTTCCTACCTCTTTAGATTTGAGAGCCCTATGTGAAATAGGCACTATGTCTGTCTGATCTGATCTCCTCACCTTGCCTCGTTCTCGCCTGTCCCCCCATCGACCCCTGGCCCACGTCATCCCCAGGGCCTGGAATGCCCTCCCTCCCCACATCCTCCAAGCTAGCTCTCTTCCTCCCTTAAAGGCTCTATTGAGAGCTCACCTCCTCCAGGAGGCCTTCCCAGACTGAGCCCCCTCCTTCCTCTCCCCCTCATTCCCCTCTCCATCCCCCCGCCTTACCTTCCCCACAGCACCTGTATATATGTTTGTATGTATTTATTACTCTATTTTACTTGTACATATCTATTCTATTTATCTTATTTTGTTAATATGGTTTGTTTTGTTCTCTGTCTCCCACTTCTAGACTGTGAACCCACTGTTGGGTAGGGAGCATCTCTATATGCTGCCAACTTGTACTTCCCAAGTGCTTAGTACAGTGCTCTGCACACAGTAAGTGCTCAATAAATAGGATTGATTGATTGATTGTAACTACCCCAGCATTTATCACAGTGTGTAGCACAGAGTAATAACTTAATAAATACCATGATAAATAAAAATCAATCAATCGGTGGCATTTATTGAGAGTTTACTGTGTGCAGAGCACTGTACTAAGCAATTGGTAGAGTACAATATAACAGAGTTGATGGAATTGTTACCTGCCCACAAGGATCTTACATTGTAGAGAGGAGAATACAACTAAATATTTGGACTTATGTCTGAATTGTGGCTAGTTTGTCTATAAAATGTCAAGAAAACCTTGTGCACATTATGATTGTTCAAGTAAAGGAGAGAATAATGATAATGATAATAATGATGGTATTTGTTAAGCACTTACTACGTGCCAAGAACTGTTCTAAACGCTGGGGTAGAATCAAGGTAATCAGGTTGTCCCACATGGGGGTCACAGACTTAAACCCCATTTGACAGATGAGGTAACTGAGGCACAGAGAAGTTAAGTGGCTAGTCCAAAGTCACACAACAGACAAGTGGCGGAGCCGGGATTAGAACCCACAACCTCTGACTCCCAAGCCCATGCGCATTCCACTAAGCCACAGCTTGGGTGGTTATATGAAGATGAAGGTGATTAAGCGATGAAAGTATTGTCGATCACATTCTATCAAAAAGAAATATACAATTGAGTTTGTCTCTATTTTTAAATAAATTATTTTCTCTACAAGCCTATAACCTCAAATACTCTTAACTATAAGACTGACAAATATTCCCCTAGAATCTAGTCTTTTAATTAACTGCCAGGGGAATTTTTTAGGTGTGAAATTAGTCACCAGAGGGAGCCCATATTATGTCTTAAATGCAGCAGCAACAGGCTAAGGATAAAGTATGAAGATTCATGGTCAGAGAGTTCAAGGAGAGATCAACGTGTTCTTTCCACAAGCATTCTCATGAGTCAACCTCTTTTGAATTTCAAACATCAGAATGAATTGACCATATAACAGATGTCTGGACTTCATAGCCTAGAAGTAGACTTGAAAATTAAAGCAATTTGCAAGAGTGAAGTTTCAGACACTCATGGATTAGTCATAAGTCTCAGTGTTCAATTGCATGTGTTTATGTGTGTGTGTGTGTGTGTTCATTCATTCATTCAATTGTATTTATTGAGCGCTTACTGTATGCAGAGCACTGTACTAAGCTCTTGGGAAGTACAAGTTGGCAACATATAGAGACGGTCCTTACCCAACAGTGGGCTCACAGTCTAGAAGGGGAAGACAGACAACAAAACAAAACATATTAATAAAATAAAATGAATGGAATAAATATGTGCAAGTAAAATAAAATAAATGGTCCCTGCCTGTTTAAGATAACTGACCCTTGACTCCACCCACTGGTAAGCTTTTTCTCCTCCCTTGCCCTCTGCCTTGTCACCAATATAATAATGATAATAAAAACAACAATAATAATATGTTAACCATATTTCTTAACCCTATTTGCCAAGCACTGACCTAAGCATGGGAGTGCATACAAGATAAGAAGATTGAACCATCCCTGTCCCACATAGGATTCTAAGTAGGACAGAGAACAGGTAATTTAATCCACATTTTAGAGATGAGAATACTGAGGTATGGAAAAGTTAAGGTACTAGTCCAAGATCACACAGCAGGCAAGTGGTAGAGCGGGGATTAGAACCCAGATCTCCTGACTCTAGACCTGCGCTGTAATGTTTTTTTCTGCCCATTGTTGGGTAGGGACCGTTGCTATACGTTGCCAATTTGTACTTCCCAAACGCTTAGTACAGTGCTCTGCACACAATAAGTGCTCAATAAATACGATTGAATGAATGACAATAATAATAATAATAAGGGTATTTGTTAAGTGCTTACTATGTGTCAAGCACTGTTCTAAGTGCTGGGGTAGTTAAAAGTTTATCAGGTTCTCCCACGTGGGGCTCACAGTCTTAATCCCCATTTTACAGAAGAGGTCACTGAGGCACAGAGAGTTAAGTGACTTGCCCAATGTCAGCAGACATGTGGTGGAGCCAGGATTTGAACTCATGACTTCTGACTCCAAAGCCCATGCTCTTTCCACTGTGCCAGGCTGCTTCTCTCTACTATTTCACCTATCTGTAATTTCTTTTCCATTTTGACTACCCCTGTAGACTGTAAAGTCCTTGTGGGCAGGGAACAAGTTTTCCAAGTCTGGTGCGTTGTACCTTCCCAGTCACTTAGTACAGTGTTCTGCACATAGGAAGAGATGAATTAATACCATTGATTGATTCTTATGAGTAAAAGGCACCATCTCTGCCTTTGAGAAACCTGTAAGTTGCCTATAATACTGAATAGGTAAAAATGTAGAGCCTATAACAAGTACAAAGGTAAGAAATTAAAAAAAATAATGAACAGATATACATATGATGCTGAGGTGGCCATTGAGTGACATGGCAGAGATAGCTGAGGTTTAATCAGGGAATGGTCGAATCAGTCAAAAAATCATATTTATTGAGGACATTTGAGGAGAACTGCACAAGTTAGAGTAGATTGCTGCAGGTAAGGGAAGATTTTTTGTGAAACAGGTAGGGGATGAGGTCATTATCATTTCTGAATGAGTGAAAATCAATCAGTCAGTCATATTTATTGAGAGCTTATTGTGTGCAAAACACTAAAAATTGTGCATTTGAGAGGGTGCAACAGAGTTGGTAGGCGCGATCCCTGCCCACAAGGACTTGTAGGCTTTATAGGTAAATTTTTAGGAGGGCAGAGTTGTGGTTTGGGAGCTTCGAAGGAGAAAAGAGTTTCAAAAGGAAAAGTGTGAACAATTGATCAGAGAATTGTGAGAAGGGACAGTTAGAAGGGTAGTTTTGGGGAGCAAAAGTAGGTACAGTATTTAGTTAGCCACATTTCTCAACAGTGGAAGTGTAACTGCAGTATCATGTTCGAATTACTGGTTGACCTATATTTTTTAAGATGCTGTCCTCAGAATCCAGCCTCTCAAGTATGCAGGGGTGTGCTGAAAAAAATATCTGCTTTATTTTGAAGCTTCAATATCCATTCTTCTAATCCATTTACCAGTTCCATTTCAAATCTCTTTTCCCGGGACCCAAATTGAAGTGAAATATGTGGTTTCTCTTTGCAATTCCTGGAATCTCCAAGAGCATTTGCAGAATGGGTTCAAAGCTCGTAGGCTAATTTCCAGGGTTCATACAAACCCGTTTGGGGGATCAGGAAACATTGTTCCGGTAAAAGCACATCTCAGCTTTGAGATGCATCTGATTGTACGTTTTATTAAAAACATCATCTGCTTTGACCAGGTGAAAGATATTCAAGAGTCTGTCTTTGAAGTCATTTCAGCATTGTTAGAGCCCTTTAGAATGGCTTTATTTTCCTATATTAGCTCTCTGGTGGACATGTAAGGATAAACGCAATATTGCCAAAGCCCTTTTATGTTGAATGACTGCTGGGAGTGCAGTCTGCCTTCAGTAATATGAAAAACTATCTCCTTATCTATATCACCACCCTCTATTTGCAAGGTCATTACATTCTTGATGTTTGTCTGTGGTGTTGGCCAGAAAGTGTCATTTCATCCCATCACCTTCTCCTCCCCTTGGTGGGGAGTTTAGCTGGTTAGGGCTTCATTCTTCGGGACTTCGGTGGGACTCTCATTCACTATATTCATTTTTCTAAGCTTTCCAACACAATCTGTCTGAGTTTGTTTTCATTACCCTGCTATATTGAAAAATTTATACTTAGTACACTCTCAACGCATCCTACAGTGTCGTGTGTTGAGAATATGCCCGTTGTCGATAAGCACAGAAATTAAGTAAAATGGTTTTCATCTCCCACAAGGATTGTATTTAATATCCCACATTTAATTTTAGATAGGATCTCAAGCATTTTAAGAGACACTATTACCCAGTAAAAGGAAATGATCTGAAAGAGCTCTGGAAGGATATTTAAATCCTACTACAGGAGTGCCGATAGCTAAGCTGGAAGTTCAATTTTATTTTATAAACTCAGATTGTTCAGGTTTAATATTGCAGCAATTTCAAACTGTACCAGCTGCTCACATTTTACAGCCTTGCTTGTCTGCTGTTTGCTTGCTTGCTTGTCTGCTGCTGTGTTTTCGGGAGCATCCTTCTAGTAGCCCTCTGCAAAAACAAAATCAAGCCCAAAGCAGTTCCAGCACTTTGAGAGAAATAAATAAGCAAATAAATAGCTGCCGATTAGAACAGAGACACAGTGAAATCTGGTCACAAACAATGTTGATTGACAAAGAACATTGGGAAACCATGCCTGGGGGACTGTTTGTCTCTTTTTATGCTGGACAGTCTAATTTACAGATGGCACTTACCTCATGTCATCCTGGGATGGGGGAAGAGCATTTAGCCAAGCACTGCCCAGTATTCTTGAGGTCTGTCAGTGGCCACCCTAATCAACCAATGTACAAAGCAGCCTGGTGATGATATCATGTGGTGATAGTATTTGTTAAGCTCTTACTATGCATCTTGCACTGTTCTAAGTGCCAGGGTAGATACAAGATAATCAGGTTGGACACAGCTCTGGTCCCATGTGGGGTTCACAGTCTAATGGGGAGGGAGAACAGGAATGGATTCCCCATTTTACTGGTAAGGAAATGGAGGTACAAAAAAAGAAATGACTTGCCCAAAGTTAGATGCAGGCAAGGGCCAGAGTCAGGGTGAGTAAAAAGGTCCTCCGACTTCCAGACCCAGTCGCCCACGCTGCTTCCTTCCTTCATTCAACCATGTTTATCGAGCGCTTACTGTGTTCAAAGCACTGTACTAAG
The DNA here is from genome assembly GCF_015852505.1 of Tachyglossus aculeatus. Lineage (NCBI taxonomy): Eukaryota > Metazoa > Chordata > Mammalia > Monotremata > Tachyglossidae > Tachyglossus > Tachyglossus aculeatus. The sequence goes on along the minus strand of NC_052075.1, from coordinate 25,369,944 downwards.
CACTTGGGAGAGTACAATGCAAAAATAAACACACACATTCCCTATCCACATTGAGCTTACAGCCTAGAAGGGGAGACAAACATTAATATAAACGAATAAATTAAAGATATGTACCTAAGTGCTATGGGGCTGGGAGGGGAGATGAATCACAAGAGCAAGTCAGGGCAACAGAGAAGAAAGAGGGAAAACAGGAAAGGAGGGCATAGGCAGGGAAGGACTTTGGGGGGAGATGTGCCTTCAGTAAGGCTTCCAAGAGGGAGAGAGTAATTGTCTGTCAGATTTGAGGAGGGAAGGCATTCCAGTTCAGAGGTAGGATGTGAGCAAGTGTTCCGTAGGAAGATAAATGAGATCAGGGCACAGCGATAAAGTTCAACCTAGAGGAGCAAAATGTGTGGGCTGGATTGTAGTAGGAGAGTGGTAAGGTGAGGTAGGAAGGGGGCAGGGGGATTGAGCTCTTTAAAGCCAAAAGCCCATGGTAAGGAGTTTTTGTTTAATGCGGAGGTGGATGGACAACTATCTGGGTTTCTTGAGGAGTGGGGAATCATAGCCTGAACATTATTGTAGAAAAATGATCCAGGCAGTAGAGTGAAGTATGGACTGAAGTGGGGAGAGAAAGGAGACATGGAGGTCAGCAAGGAGGCTGATATAGTAATCAAGGTGGGGTAGGATGAGTGATTGGATAAATGCGGTAGCAGTTTGGGTGGAGAAGAAAGGATGGATTTTAGCAATGTTGTGGAGGTGGAACCGACAGGATTTAGTGATGGATTGAATATATGGCTTGAATGAGAGAGAGGAGTTAAGGATAATGCCAGCATTACAGGTTTGTGAGACAGGAAGGATGGTGGTTCCATCTTCACTGATGGGAAAATTAGTGGAGGACTGGGTTTGGGTGGGAAGATAAAAAGTTTGAGGTGATGGGAGAACATTCAGATAGAGATGTCTTGAAGGCAGGAGGAAATGTGAAACTGCAGAAAGAGAGAAAGATCAGGACTGGAGATGTAGATTTGGGTATATCCACATAAAGGCGGTAATTGAAGCCATGTGAGTGAAGGAGTTTTTTAAGGGAGAGGTTCTAGGTGGAAAATAGAAGGGGGCCCAGAACTGAACCTTGAGAGAACTTCACAGTTAGAGGTGGGAGGCAGTGGAGGAGTCTCCAGAAAAGACAGAGAATAAGTAGCCAGGGAGAGTAGAGGAGTACCAGGAGAGTACAGTGGCAGTGAAGCCAAGGTTGGATAATGTTTCCAGGAGAAGGGGGTGGTTAACAGTGTTGATGGCAGCAGAGAGGTCGAGGAAGATTAGGATGGAGTAGAAGCCTTTGGATTTGGAAAGAAAGAGATCATTGGTGACCTTTAAGAGGGAGGTTTCTGTGGAGTGAAGGGGACAGAAGCCAGATCGGAGGGGGTCCTGGACAGAATTAGAGGAGAGGAACTCGAGACAGCTTCCTGGTGGACAGCAAATTAAGAGGAGTAATCCAACTTGAGGAAATACTTCTGGAAGACTGGGAAACCAAGATACAGGATAGGTACTAAATACATAAACCCATGAAATGGGGACAAATCGTGTTTTGTAGAATGTACAATGCTGAACATAATGTCAGTCTCCCAGTGGTGTTCCCCTGTGCACAGATAAAAACTCACCATCAGTAACATCTTCTTAGATTTAAAAAGCCAGCTCTATCTCCTAAATATAGTTAGGGGTAGGACAGTGTGTGTTCTCTTTCAGAATGTCTGAGTTCCAGCTTGGATTCTGGAGCAATGCAGAGGAGAATCTGGGTAATTGGCTTCTCTATCTGATGACAGAATCAATTAATGCTGTCAGAACTTTACAGGCTTCCTCACTGTGCCTGAAAGTTCAATGGCCTAGCAGAGCTATTTTCCATCAGAGGAAAGCCAAATGAAAGAATAGGGCCTTCTCCTAACTTTTCCCACCAGGCCCCATCTAAAGCCTCTTTTCATCCCTCTCCTGAATTTTCCCACCCAACCCAGAAAGCAAAGGGTTAGGCCAAGTGATGCAGCTGTCTGACTAGGAAGGAGAATCATTTAGTGTGAATTTTCTGGGAAATCAATTATATGCTGGAAGTAAGTCTGTATCAGGGTTTTGGAGAGCATGAAACCACGTTCTGATAGAAATTGCACCACTTTCACTGGAAGATATGTTATCCTAGAGTGAAAAAAATTGGGGGCGATCTTGGCCTAAATTTTCCAACGATTGGATTAATAACTATGGGATTTGTTAAGCACTTAGTACCCAGGACTGTTCTCAGTGCTGGAATAGGTACAAGATAATCAGGTTCCACATAGTCCTTGTCCCAAAGTCTGAAAAGGAAGCAGAATGAATATTTTATCCTCAATTTACTGCTCTGTGACCTTAGGTAAGTCACTTAACTTTTCTCTACCTCAGTTTCCTCATCTGTACAATGGAGATTCAACACCTGTCCTCCCTCCTATGAGCCCCATATGGGACAGGGATTGGGCCTGACCTGATTAACTCATATCTACCTCAGAGCTTAAAAGAGTGCTTGATGCATGGTAAGTACCCAGTGAATGTTGCCATTATTGGCAGAAGAGGAAACTGAGGCATAGAGAAGTGAAATGATGTGCCCAAAGGCAATAGCAGGAAAGTGGTGGAGCATGACTTAGGACCCAGGTCCTTTAACCCTGAGGACCTTTTTTTTTTTTTGCATTGGGCTGGTGTAGGTCTTTCATCCATTAGCAAGGATGGCTTGGTCCTTAATTATTTGCCTACTGGACTCAATGTTCATTTTATTTTTATGGAAGGGAAAGACGCAGCTTCATGTTTCTCTAATTCTACACACTAAAAATCAATTTCTTCTTCTTCCCTCTTCTGCCTCTCTCCTGTCAGGAAAATAAGGTCAAAATATCTTTTATTCTGACCCAAATACAAGTCACATTTGTAGGTGCTAATTATACACACGTGCCTCCTTCATCTAGCAGAGTGCTGAGAAATAACATCAGGTGCAGACTCACCTCTCAGTGGCTATTTTGAACAGAATGAATTTGTATTATGTGGTAATGAGCCTGACCCCATTTTGGTAGAATATTTATGTGGCCAAGAAACACGGGTGCTCTCATACTCCATTATAATGAATTTATAGTCTTGGGGAGCCCACCAAAGAGTAAGGAAATGTTGGCTACCACAGTCTTTTAGGAAAATATATTGCAACAGGATAGAGATGTGCTGACTATGGCAAAGCTGAAATGGATTTCAAGGAAGTGAATAGCATCACATAAAACCACATTAAAATAACTTTTAAGGATGTGACTCAGAGACCTTAAAGACAAGCGGCAAGAAAGTTTAGAACCACAATACACTTAACTCAGTACCTATTGGCCAAGATGAGAAATACAGAAAAATACTCTGTTACAAAGTCCTTTCTCACAAAACTTCATGACACAAAATTTCTCATGGATTCCAGCAGTCCACACTATTTAATTTAACAATTCAAAAGGTCCATCTATAAAGAACTCCCGTCTAACAGAAGCTCCCACCAAAATCTTTCCAATGGGGGCAATTGAAAGTTGATAAGTATATGCGGAGGGAGTGTAGGGGAGATGTGAGATCTTGTCCATCACATAAGTTGCATGAAGTTAGCAGAGTTTGAGGAAACCTAACGACCAAAATTATAGGTCTACTTAATCATTAATTTACTACCAAGCATGTCCACTATTGATAACTCAACTGACTGCATAATAATAATAATAATGGCATTTGTTAAGCACTTACTATGTGCAAAGCACTGTTCTAAGCACTGGGTGGAGGGGCGATGCAAGGTGTTCAGGTTGTCCCACGTGGGCTCACGGTCTTAATCCCCATTTTAAAGATGAGGTAACTGAGGCTCAGAGACGCCCAATGTCACACAGCAGACATGTGGCGGTGATGGGGTTAGAACCCATGATCTCTGGCTCCCGAGCCCGTGCTCTTTCCACTGAACCATGCTCCTTATTCATTTATATTAATATCTGTCTCCCCCTGTAGACTGTAAGCTCACTGTGGGCAGTGTATGTGTCTGTTTATTGTTATACTCTCCCAAGCGCTCAGTAGAATGCTCTGCACACAGTAAGGGATCCATAAATACCATTGAATCGATGAATGAATTACTGTCTCCAAACCCATGCTAGGAAATCAACTGACGTACTGATAAGTGGAAATCAAACCATCCAGGCAGCTGAGGTCAAGCCCCTGGAGAAAACCTTCCTCATAACAAGGCCGAAGGCCTGTTGAATCTAGAATTCCTAGTTTCAATACCAACACCACTGGTGAACAAGTATCTGACTACTTAATTGGCAGAGAAGCAGCATGGTGTAGGTAACAAAGCATGGGCCTGGGAGTTAGAAGGTCATGGTTTCTAATCCTGGCTCTGCCACTTGTCTGCTGTGTGACCTTGGGCAAGTCACTTCTTTTCTCTGGGCCTCAGTTCTCTCATCTGAAAATGGGGGTTAAGACAGTGATCCCCATGGGGGACAGGGACTGTCCAACCTGATTTGCATGTATCCACCCTAGTGCTACTACAGTATTCATTCATTCAATCATATTACTGAGCGCTTACTATGTGCAGAGCACTGTATTAAGTGCATAGAAATTACGATTCAACTATAAAGAGAGGCAGTCCCTTTCCAAACCGGGCTTACAATCAATCAATCAATCATATTTATTGAGCGCTTACTGTGTGCAGAGCACTGTACTAAGCGCTTGGGAAGTACGAGTTGGCAACATATAGAGACAGTCCCTACCCAAAAGTGGACTCACAGTCTAGAAGGGGGAGACAGAGAACAAAACCAAACATACTAACAAAATAAATAGAATAGATATGTACAAGTGAAATAAATAGAGTAATAAATATGTACAAACATATATGCATATATACAGTCTAGAAGACTACAGTACCTGGCAAAGTGTAAGTACTTAACAAAATAAAATAAATAGAATAGATATGTACAAGTAAAATAAATAAATGGAGTAATACATATGTACAAACATATACACATATATACAGTCTAGAAGACTACAGTACCTTGGTTTATGTGTTTAGTATCTATCCTGTATCTTGGTTTCCCAGTCTTCCGGAAGTATTTCCTGAAGTTGGATTACTCCTCTTAATTTGCTGTCCACCAGGAAGCTGTCTCGATTTCCTCTCCTCTAATTCTGTCCATGACCCCCTCCGATCTGGCTTCTGTCCCCTTCACTCCACAGAAACCTCCCTCTTAAAGGTCACCAATGATCTCTTCCATACCATAATTATTATTATTATCCTTATTGAAACCTATGTCCATTGTCCTCACCAGGTGGTCCAGATGGTTAACTCCCTCCTCCAACTCCCTGTCCACCTGCCTTTCCCATCCTTGCCTCAAAAGACCTAGATACCTACTCTACTGAAAAAATTGACACTATCAGATGTGATGTCCCTAAAACCTCCCCTTCTCCTCTCCAGTCCCTTCCTCCTCCAGCACCTTCTTCAACTCTTCCTTCTTTCCCAAGGAGTATCTCAAGAGTCAATCTCCTGCCTTCTCTGAAAATCCACTCCCTCCACCTGCGCATCCAACCCCATTCTTCACATCTTATTCAAGCACTAGTCCCTTCCTTTCTTCCCTTCCTGGCAGCCATTTTCAACTGTTTGCTCTGCTATGTCTTCCTCCCCACTGCTTTCAAACATGCTCTCTCCCCTATCAAAAAAAAAAAAGCCCTGTGGCCCCATGGCTCCTTCAAGTTACTGCCCCATCTCCCTCCTAACATTCTTCTCCAACCCCATTGAACGAGTTGTCTACACCTGCTCTCTCAAGTTCCTCTCCTTCAATTCTCTCCTTAACCCCCTCCAATCTGGTTTGCATCCTCTTCACTCCACAGAAACTGCCTTCTCAAAGGTCACAATGATCTCCTTCTTGCCAAATCAAATGGCTTCTACTCCATGCTAACCCTTCTCAACCTCTCACCTGCCTTTGTCGCTGTCTACCAGCCTGTTCTCCTGGAAACATTATCCAACTTTGACTTCACTGACACTGTCCACTCCTGGTTATCTAATCTCTCTAGGCACTTATTCTTAGTCTCTTTTGCAGCCTCTTCCTCTGCTTTCCACCCCCTAATGGTAGAGATCCCTCAAGATTCAATTTAATCGCTCCCATGGCTTCAACTATGACCTCTATGCAGATGATTTCCAAATCTATGTCTACAACCCTGATGCCTCTCTGCAGTCTGGTATTTTCTCCTGCCTTCAAGACATCTCTAGCTGAATGTCCTGCTGTCACCTCAAACTTAACATAGCCAAAACAGAACTCCTTATCTTCCCATCCAAACCCTGTCTTCCCCCTGACGTTCCCATCAATGTAGACAGCACTGCAATTTTTCCTGTTTCGCAGGCCTGGAACTCCCTCCCTCCTCAAATCTGACATACAGTTACTCTTCCTCACTTCAAATCCTTATTGAAGGCACATCAAGAGATCTTCTCTGGCTAAGCTGCCCCCCTCCTCTTCCCCCACTCCCTTCTGTGTTGCCCTAGCCAGCTCTCCTTTTTCCTCCCCCCACCAGCCCTACAGCACTTATGTCCATATCTATCATTTATTTATTTATACTAATGTCTGTCTCCTTTCTCATTACACTGTGAACTCATTGTACACAGGGAATGTGTCTGTTCATTTTTGTATTGTACTCTCCCAAGCATGTAGTACAGTGCTCAACACAATAAGCACACACTCAATAAATACCATTGAATGAATTAATGAACAAGCCTGTTAACCTGGCGCTATCCTAGACTCATCTCTCTAATTCGACCCATATATTCAACTTATTACTGAATCCTGTTTGTTCAAACTTCGCAACAACACTAAAGTCCACCCTTTCCTCTTTATCCAAACTGCTGCCATGTTAATCCAAGGATTTATCCTAGACTGGTTTGATTACTGTATCAGTCTCCCGCTGACCTCCCTGCCTCCTGTCTCTTCCCACTCCAGTCCATACTTCACTCTGCTACCTGGATCATTTTTGTACAGAAATGTGCAATCCATGTTTTCACTTTCCTCAGGAACCACCAGTGGTTTCCCCTCAACCTCTGCAACAATTCAAAGCATTGGCTTTGAATAACTCAATCACCTTGCTTTCTCCCACCTCATCTTGTTGCTCTCCTACTACACCACAGCCCACACATTCTGCTCCTCTAATGCCAACCCACTTGGTGAATCTCAGTCTCGTCTATCTCCCCGCTGATCTCTTATCCACTTCCTGCTTCTGGCCTGGAACACCTTCCCTCTTCAAATCTGACAATTACTCTCCCTACCTTCAATGCCTTAAGAAAGGCATATCTCCTCCAAGAGGCCTTCCCTCATTAAGCCCCTATTTCCTTTTCTCCCAATGCCTTCTATATCACTCTGATTTGTTCCCTTCATTCACCCCAACACCTTCAGCCCTATAGCACTTATGTATAATTTATAATCTATTTACTTGTACTTCCCAAGCACTTAGTACAGTGCTCTGCACACAGTAAGCGCTCAATAAATACGATTGATTGATTTAAATATATATATGTAATTTATTATATTCATCTACAACTTATTTTCATTAATGACTGTCTCCCTTTCTAGATTGTAAGCTCGTCGTGGGCAGGGAATGTGTCATATAATTTTATTTTACTCTCCTAAGCTCTTAGTACAGTGCTCTGCACATAGTAAGCACTCAGTAAATACAACTGACTGATTGATTGATTTATCAATCTAATATACTGATCAACAGCTGAACCATGGGTCTGACTAAGAGTGATTCAAAGAACATTATTCTGAGCTAAAGGAGCTGCTTACCACCAAACAACCAGGCACTGGGAGAATCTCATAGTGCTTTGTGGCCTGATTAAAGGGCTACAGATAGAAACCTACATTAGGCCTAGGGACACACAGGATCAATAATGGAATGCCAAGACAAAAAATCCATAAACACAAAGATTATCAGCAAACCAAGGCCTTCTATTGCATCCCTGAAGCGTCATTCTTGATCTGTGCCCACTGCCTATTTTGAAATGTGTAGATAAGGCTCCAACGTTAGCTCCGAGAATGAGGGAATTAGATCTCAGTCATATCCCATGTGGGAGCTATGAGGCCCGCACATCTGCAGAGCTGTTCAAAGATCTGGGTCACCTCACCATGAGAAAGGGACATAGTAAGTTTCTCCAACCCTCCCATGCAAGCATAAGTGTCTCACTGCCATCACCACTCCTGATACCAACTTTCCAAGCCCCCCACAATGCATCAAGTTCCAAGGCTTCTACAATGCACCAGGTTCCAAGGCTCCCACATTATTGCACATTCCAAGCCTCCCACAACATACTAGATCCCAAAGCCTCCCACAATATACCAAGTTCCAACCCTCCTATAATACACCAGATTCCAAGCTTCCCACACTACACCAGGTTCCAACTCTCCAACAATACACCAGGTTCCAAGCCTCCCACAATACATCAAGTTCCAAGCTTCCCACAAAACACCAGGCTTCAAGCTTCCAACAGACACCAATTTCCAAGCCTCCCATCTTACATGCAACCCAGAGACATGTGCAATAGCATTTGCTGATGTCCATGGGATTTGTAAGGTTTGCCCAAGGTTTTACCCAGGTCACTGAAGGTGTGTCAATCCCACTATGCCTTCTCCTTCCCTACCCTAGGTCTGCCTCACCTTCTGCTGTGTCACCCAACACTACCTATATGCTAAATTGTGCTGTGGAATCGTTTTTCTTTCTTAATCAGTCAATTTTTGCACCAGGGATCATGTGCCTTATCCATGCTAGAATGCACATTTTATATTGTTTGAGGACAACTGAACAAGTGAGAGTAGGCCACAGAAATATGTGACTTCAGGTCAGGGAATATTTTCTCTAAAATGGGGGAGGGATCGGGTCAGTATCATTGCTGAAGGAGTGGAAATCAATCAGTAAATCAGTCAATCCTATTTACTGAGTCTTGCTGTGTGTAGAACAGTGTACTAAGCACTTGAGAGAGTACAGTATAACAGAGTTCATAGACATGTTCCCTGCTCACAAAAAGCTTACAGTCTAGGGGGAAGACAGACATTAACATAAATAAGTAGATTATGGATATGTACATAAATGTATGGGGTTGAGGGAGGGGTGAATAAAGTGGGGAAATCCAGGGCAAGGGTGATGCAGAGGAAGATGGAGAAGAGGAAATGAGAGTTTAGCCAGGGGAGGCCTTTCGGGGGAGATGTGCCTTCAGTAAGTCTTTGAAGGTGGGGAGAGTGATCATCTGTCGGATATGAAGAGGGAGGCCATTGCAGGCTAGAAGCAGGACATGGAAGAGATGTCAGTGGAGAGATAGATAAGACTGTGGCACAGTAAGCTGCCTGTCACCAGAGGAGTGAAGTGTGCAGGCTAGGCTATAATAGGAAAGCAGTCAGGTGAAGTAGGAATGGACAAGGTGATTGAGTGCTTTAAAGCCAATGGCAAAGGGTTCCTGTTTGATGTGGAGGTTAGTCGGCAATTACTGGAGGTTTTTGAGGAGTGCGGAAACATCCACTGAGTGTTTTTATAGAGAAATGTTCCAGGTAGTAAGTAGCAGAGTGAAGTACGGACTGGAGTAGGGAGAGACAGGAGGCAGGGAGGTCAGCAAGGGGACTGCTACAGTAATCAAGGGGTTAAGTGTTTGGATTAATGTGGTAATAGTTTGGATGGAGAGGCTAGGATAAGTGCTTGGATTAATTTAGTAGAAGTTTAGATGGGGAGGAAAGGGTGGATTTCAGTGATGTTGTGAAAGTTGAACCAACAGGATTAATGACAGATTCAATATGTGGATTGAATGAGAGAGATGAGTCAAGGATAATGCCAAGATTATGGCCTTGTGAGATAGGAAGGGTGTTGGTGCTGTCTATAATGATGGGAAAGCCATGGGGTGGACAAGGTTTGGGTGGGGCGATAAGGAGTACTGTTTTGGACATGCTAAATTTGAAGTGTCAGTGGGACATTCAAGTAGAGATGTCCTGAAGGAAGGAGGAAAAAGGGTGATGCAGAGAGGGAGAGAGATTATAGCTGGAGGTGTATATTTGGGAATCATCCACAAAGAGAAGGTAGTTGAAGTTATGTGAGTGAATCAGTTCTCTAAGGAAGTGGCTGCGAGTGGAAAATAGAAGGGACCCAGAACTGAACCTTGAGGGACTCCCACTGTTTTAGGGGCCTGGGGTCAGAGGAGGAGCCTGCAAAAGAGACTGAGAAAAAGAGGCCAGAGAGATAGGAGGAGAACCAGGAGAGGACAGTGTCAGTGAAGTCAAGGTTGAATAATGATTCCAGGAGAACAGAGTGGTCGAGCATGTCAAAGGCATCTGAGAGGTCATAAGAAGATTAGGGTGGAGAAGAGGTCTTTGGATTTGTCAAGAAGGAAATCATTTGTTATCTCTGAGAGGGCAGTTTCTGAGGCGAGAAGAGGGCCAAAGCCAGATTGCCAGGAGTCAAGGAGAAAACTGGAGGAGAACAACTGGAGACAACTCACTCGAGGAGTTTGGAGAGAAATGTTAAGAGGGAGATGGGGTGATAACTGGAAGGAGCTGTGGGGTCAAGGGAGGGATTATTTAGAATAAGGGAGACATGGTCATATTTGAAAGCCCTGGGGAAACAACCATTCGAGAGTGAACAGTTGAAGATGGCTCTCAGGGAGGGATGAAGGGAGGGGAAAGTGCTCAGGGACGGATGAAGGGAGGGGAAAGTGCTTTGATAATGTGTGAAGTGATGAGATCAGAAGTGCAGGTAGGAGGGGTGGATTTTGAGAGAAGGCAGGAGGTCTCCTCTTGAGACGTTCTCTGCACACTATGTGCACTCTGCACTCAATAAATGCTATAAAAGTCTGGAACAACAGGTGAGGGCAATGGGCATAGGAGTCAATAGGAATAGAGAAATAATTTTGCAGGGGAGAGGAGAGAGCAGAGTTAAAGCATTCAAGGATGAAGTTCTTGTTGGCAAGTTCTGCCTGATGTTTGGATTTCTGTCAGCAGCACTCTGTGGATTGTGCAAAAGAGCAAAGGAAACTGACTGTGGAGGTGATCTAGATCTGTGGGTTAATGGTACATGACTAAGGGACAGGGGAGCTAGTGAATTGAGTTCAGTAGAGAGGGTGGTGTTGGGGACATCAATTTGGTCATCAAGTTTAGTGTCGGTGCGGAAACTAAATGGGGAATAATGACTTGAGAAAATTATAAGGGCTTAGATTATTTGAGGTTTTTGTTGGGGAACCAGACAGATTTGCAGGGAAGGCGTATGTGAGATTGAGTGTGTGTCCAAGTCGGTGAATGGGTGAGGTGGGGTGGATCATGAGGTCAGTGGAGTTGAGGAGTGATAGAAAGATGGCAGCGGAAGTTTCACCAGGAATATCTATATGGATATTGTAGTCCCCAGGGATCAATGTAGAGATGGAGAAAGAGAGAGGGAATGTGAAAAAGGGATCAAAATGGTGGGTGGTAAAGGTGAATGACTTAGGCTTCGAAAGAAGGGAAAGAGAGGGGCTGGGGGTGGTTTGGAATGACATGAGAACAGCAATGGGGAGCTAGAAGGAAGTTGACTTCTACTTTCCCAGATAGTCTGGGGGAATGGGTGAAGATTTGTCCCCAGACTCTCTATTCTTCAGCAATAAGCTTCTTTGCTCATTATATTTCGAATAGCTATCTCATCTCCCAAACCCTAGACCTCAGGCATGAAGAGCTGGAGGAAGGAGATGGTCAACAAAGAAAACAAATGTGTCTCCGGAATAGAATGGGTGTGGGAGGGGTGGCTGGGTGGAGTGGGGGAGAGTTGAAAAGACTCAATACTCCATTCCACGCTGTGTGCATATAAAGATCATACTTTGCTGCATCACTGGGGCTTGTCACAGTGTCTGTTTACAAGCCTGACCTGGGGTGACTTTGTGAAACTTCTAAAGGAGAGCATTCTCCCTTCTGATAGCTTTGTGTCAGGCACTACAGGGTTCTCTCTGTGCTATACGACACAATTTGAAACTATCCTTCCTTTTGTCTTTGAAAATCTGTATCTGCCCTCCCAGCTCATGCGTGCCCATTCCAATTTGCTAGAGAGTAGCTTCTTAGAGGTCTGCCTGTGGTCCATTCTTCTTTTGTGTCCTGTCTGTGATGACTATCACTTAATTCTTGGAACACGGCCTGTGTTCCAGGACCTCTATACTGGTAATCCCGCCCTGCCATTCATTGTCTCAGCGGTGACATTGGTGAAACAGATCAAGAAGCTTTAGGATGTGCTTTCTGAGCTAGTTCATGTCGCAAAACCTCATGGAAGTTCGAACACTACTTAAGCTTTGTAGACCATGAATTTGATAAAAAAAATCCTGATGCCCTGATACTAACCTCAGTCTTTCTATTTCCCAAAAGCCATGCTGCTCTGGGTCTCCCTCCAGAAAGTGCATCCAACTTCTTTGAGGAGATAATAAATCCATTATGGATCCATTGTCCATGGAATTAGGCAAATCCTTAGACAAACCCTTCCTGAAGTTTTTGGTATGTTCTGCGGCACAACCTCCAGTGGTATGGATTTGTCTGCCCTTTCCTAGGTCAAGAGAAGCAGCATGGCTCAGTGGAAAAAGCACAGGTGTGGGAATCAGAGGTTCATGGGTTCTAATCCCAGTTCTGCCACTAACCAGCTGTGTGACTTTGGGCAAGTCGCTTAACTTCTCCACACCTCAGTTCCCTCAACTGTAAAATGGGGATTAAGACTGTGTGCCCCATGTGGAACAACCTAATTATCCTGTATCTATCCCAGCGCTTAGAATAGTGCTTGGTACATAGTAAACACTTAGGAAATATCATCATTATTATTGTTATTCATTCAATCGTATTTATTGAGTGCTTACTATGTGCAGAGCACTGTACTAAGCTCTTGGGAGAGTACAATCCACTAATGAACACATTACATGCCCACAATAAGCTTACAGTCTAGAGGAGTGGAGACAGATATTAATATAGATAAATAAATTACAGATATGTACATAAGTGCTGTGGGGCTGGGAGGTGGAGTGAACAAAAGGAGCAAGTAAGGGTGACACAGAAAGGAGTGGGAGAAGAGGGAAGGGGCCTTAGACAGGGAAGGCCTCTTGGAAGAGATGTGCCTTCAGTAAGGTTTTCAAGTGGGAAAGAGTAATTGAATGTAGGATTTGAGGAGGGAGGGAGTTCCAGGCCAGAGGGAGGGGGTGGGCAAGGGGTCTGCAGCTAGATAGATAAGATTGAGGCACAGTAAGAAAGTTAGCATTCAAGAAGCAAAATCTGCAGACTGTTTTAGTAGGGCAGTAGCAAGGTGAGGTAGAAGAGGGTAAGGTGATGGAGTGCTTTAAAGCCAATGGTGAAGAGGTTTTCTTTGCTGCAGAAAGAAAATCACATGGAAATCACAGAGTCTATGCCTTGGGTTATTTCCATTTGTTGATTATTTCTTCAGAGGCATAGAAATTTAGAAGGACTGTCTTAGAGTTAGATAACTAAACCTTCCGGAAAATCAGCTTCAAGTTTGTTAATGCAGTAAAGACTGTTTTCCTCTTTTCTTCTTAGATATTTCATGCCTCTTGTAAAACAAACTTTTAGGCATACTTATAAACTGGTTCTTTTCAATGATCTTGAAGGTTATCTGGAAGGGTTCAGGGAATGAGTCTGGAGTGGACCCTGAACAATGATGGAGTGGGTCTCCCTAATGCAGTTGGAAAGGATTTGGAGTGAAATTACTCTGTTCTTATGCAGATTGATGTAGGGCTGCTCGCTCTAAATAAAAAGCAAGCATGTAAACAGACATATTTTCGAGTGCAGGAGAGTGATGTACTGTGTACATAAGCAGTTGAGACTGCTGAGATTCATTTAAAGGATTGTGGGGCTGCAAGAAAATGCAAGTTAGTTAATTTTGCTGGTAGCCAAGATAAATTCTGCCTGTGGAGTACCAAGTGGCTTCATCCTGATACATCCAAGGGGAAGGAAGTATAATTAGAAATAGGTCTGATGTTTCAAAGAGGTGGGAGAGCAGGATGTGACTCCAAGAATTGAGTCTAAAAAAGGCAGGTTTATGTAGGAGGTGTTAAAAAAAAAAAAAAGGACCAACATTAACAGAAAAATAGCACTTTCCCCCCATCAAAACAACAGATTCTCTAGCTTAGCCATTCCAAAGAGTCACCTGTGGGGTGTAAGAGAATAAAGTTGAACCAGGTCCAAATCTGTGTCTTATTTTTCTTTAGAGAAGTCACCAATATAGGGTATGTGTAACTTACCCAAAATAATTGAATCTTTTATCATCCCTTCTTCCTGGTCCAAATGTCAGCCCAATGGGGCAGAGAGCCAGATGTCATTAGGGTGTGGAAGCTGGTTGAGGGCAGGGAATGTCACTGTTTATTGTTGTGTTGTACTTTCCCAAGTATTTAGTACAGTGCTCTGCACACAGTAAGTGATCAATAAATATGATTGAATGAATGACTTCCACATTGATCATTAATCAATTGTATTTATTCACCTCAGTCCCAGGCCTTGTTAACACTCTAATGAGATACAATCTAATTTATTCATATTAACGTCACTCTCCCCCTCTAGACCATAAATTTGTTATGGGCAGGGAACCCATCTACTAACTCTGTTATAGTGTACTCTCCCAATAATAATAATAATAATGGCATTTGTTAAGCACTTACTATGTGCAAAGCACTGTTCTAAACTCTGGGGGGGATACAATGTGATCAAGTTGTCCCACAAAGGGCTCACAGTCTTAATCCCCATTTTTACAGATGAGGGAACTGAGGCTCAGAGAAGTGAAGTGACTTGCCCAAGGTCACACAGCAGACTTGTGGTGGAGCCGGGATTCAAACCCACGACCTCTGACTCCAAAGCCCGGGCTCTTTCCACTGAGCCACGCTGCTTCTCTACAGCCACACTGTTTCTCTACAGCACTTAGTAAAGTCCTCTGCATATAGTAAACCCACAATAAATACAATTGATTGCTAAATATGATTGATGTGGGGAGATGGACAAAAATTATTTACAAATGGGGGAGTGGGAGAGGAAAGAAATGTACAACTGGTAATGTCAAAAATGTTTAGAGGAATAGATTATTTTCATCTAGTGATTGAGCAAGGGATTAGCAAAGGATACCACTGATTGATTGATTGATTGGTAGGTGGGAGAACTGAGGGCAATGTGGGGTAAGAAGATTACTCTCCCACCAACAATCAATTGAATAATCAATCATTGCTATTTATTGGGCACATACTGTGTGCAGAACACTTGGAAGAGTATTATAGGGACAGGGACTGTACTTAATTCCCACCTGTGTATTCTCTCTCAGCACTTAGTACAATGCTCTGAACACAGTAAACTCTTAATAAATGCTATCACTACTACTACTACTACTACTACTACTACTACTACTACTACTACTGCTGCTGCTGCTTCTAAAATAGGCTTGGTATTACCCCTGCCCTCAAGGAGCTTACAATCCAGTGGGAGGAGTCTACAATCTATTGGGAATAATGTACTACTTGTCAAGTGCTACTACATGCCAATCACTGTACTAAGTGCTGGGGTAGATAGAACTAATCAGGTGGGTTTTAGTAATTTCAATAATTTAACAAAGTCTGTAGGGTGGATGGGCACTATAAACAGTTAATGCTCTTGTGCCCATTAGGCTATCTGTCCAATCCCAACCCTTCCTCTCTGAGACTGCCTGATGGATTAGTTCTGGTCCAAAGAGAATGTTCTCTGCAAGTAGGTCTCTTCCTCAAAATGTGTTCAATTGGTAGCCCAGTGGCCTACAAATTCAACTTTAGAAATCACCCAATGGACATCCCTTCTTTCCCCTCTCTTTTCCTCCAGTGCTCAGGGGTAGTGGAGAAAAAAGTTTTGCTTCTCCTACTGTCTCCTCCCTCAGACCTGGATATAAAGTATTTTCAGGCAGAGAATCAGAATCATTGGGAGATTTCAATCCACCATAAAATTGGATCCTGCAAACCCAGAGCAAGGTATTAACAATAGATATGGGGCTGTTAGTTTCTGGGTTGATTTAGAGCCAACTCCAATTAGGTGCTTTTCATCTTCAAAGCCCTTTACAAACATTAATTAATTACATCTACAGATGTAGCCCGGTAATGATTTGGGATTTCTCACCAGCTTCCTGATTGATATTTCAAAGGAGATAGTGATTAGAGTTCTCTTCTTTTCTTTCGGAAGGTGACTTGGTTTCATACCAAAGAAACTATTCCAGAAAATCCATTCTTCCCTGGGAATATGTCTCAGAAGGGGGTGTCTGTTTGTCATGTATTTCCAGGTAAATAATATCACTGGGAACCTCAATTGAGAATGTTTGTAAGAATTTTGAAATTTGTTCATCTATGGGTGAAAAGATGTGAATTTCCTCTGTAGAAAAGAGATGCATTTTAAGCGGGTTTTTGCACTTCTAATAGGGACTATTTGAATTCAAAGAGGGGGCTCTGTAGTGAGAAGGTTCATTAATGATTCAAGATTGAGTCCTGTATAAAATGCAACAGTTTTTGACTTCTTGAGAGCTTCAAGACTGAGGGATGTAAAAGAAGGCAGGTCACAAAGTAAGCACTGGAAACAGAGGAGTCCTTGAGAAGGGGAAAGCATGCCAAAATATTGATTTGGGGAATTTAGGGGATCTTGGTAGAATAATAATTAATTGTAACCATTTATTTCTCTCAATGGAAAACATTTAGGAATTCTAGTGAACAACCAGTCAAATGACCCATTCTGTACCCTAGAGGTAGCTAATGAATCCAACTGTGTTCTTGACTGTTAGGGTGCCTGTTACAATAATAGATTGCAGGGGGTGGCGGGACTAGTTTCAGATGAGGGTTTTTTTTTTCATTATTAGCTGCCCGTCCTCTCTGGGAACACATTTTTCAACAGCTTTCTTGTGGGATAAGCAAGCAGAAAGCACAGGGGCACATGTCCTGAATGCTGTTTATCCATCTGGAGCAGTAGAGCATGGTTGCAGAGCTTATGGGGAAAATTAATTCTCTTTTAGCTGTGATATTTCTACCCCTTGCTGGTATTTTGCAGCCTCTCTTGCTGCAGTAACTCTGGCTCACCTAGTTCCTACTCTGAGCTCTCTCCCTCTCTGTCTCTCATTCTCTCATTCTCCCTTCCTCTCTCTCTTTCGGTCTTTCTCTTTTTAATATAAGCTATTCCAAGGTTATCCACTTTCCTCACTATTAAATAATACAGCCAGACTAGCCCAAGGAAGTTCTGCCTGAAGTCCCTGGGGATAAGTGGAAGGTGGGAGAGGTGGACTAAGGCCTCCCAAACAGATATCTGAGAGGGCCAGAGGGGAGACACCTCCCCCTACAGTGCTCCTTTGTGGGGCCCTTTCCTGGGATCTTTCTTGTAAGAGGAAATCATCTGGAAGCAGCAGGAACTTGGGGATCCTCAAGGGACTGATTTGTATTATCATCTTAAATGTTTTCCAGGCATGATTGGACTGGGACTGGGGGAGGTGATTTTGCAATAAATAATTTGTTAAATGTTGGAAGTCCCTTAAAATTCCTCAAGCCATCTGGTTTGGTCCTTGTAGGTTTGCTTGGTGTTCTAAGGGTAAATGGGAATGATGTTTATTTTGTTTAGACAATCAATCAATAGTTTTTATTGAACACTTACTGCTTGCAGAATACTCCACTAAGCACTTGGAGAGTGCAATGCAGCAGTGCTGATAGACATGTTTACTGCCCACAAGTAGTTTGCAGTATAGAGAGGGAGATATAAATGTATATATATGTGCACTGGGACTGAGGGTGGGGTGAATATCAAGTGCTTAAAGAGTACAGATCCAAGTTCTTCGGTGATGTGGGAAAGGGATTAGGGAAAAAAGGGTTTAATTGGGGAAGGTCTCTTGAAGGAGATGAAATTTTAAGGCTTTGAAGTTGGAGAGGGTGGTGGTTTGTTGTATATGGAGGTGGGGAGGGAATTCCAGGCCCGATACAGGAAAACGTTCAGTGGTGAGATAGATGAGATGCGGTACAATCAAGATCTGCATTAGAGGAGAGAAGTGTGTGGGCTGGGTTGTAATAAGAAAAACAAGGTAAGGTTTGAGTGTTTGACAATTTCAAAGCTGATGGCAAAGAGTTTCTATTTACGCAGTGCAGTGGGAATTGGATAAACACCATTTATATTACTTCTACCACTATCTCTAATACGACCCATCTCTCTTTTTCCTTCGTTCTCTCTCTCTTTCTCTCTCTCTTTCTCTCTTTTTACTCTCCCTCTCTCTTTCTATCTTTCGGTCTCTTTTTCTATTCTTCCTTCTCTCAGACTTTCTGTTTCTGTCCTTCCTGTTTGAAGATGAATACTACCTACATCAAAGCACAGTCAATCTTTATGGGCAGGTCTAACTGAGATGACTGATGTATGAGAGACAGTATCATCCACACCATCCATAGTGTTCATTAGTATTAGAGTGTCCTTAAGGAAAGTCTTTTGAGTCCTGATTATTTCCTGCCCAGTTGGTCTGCCCATTGCTGAGGCCTTTCAACAGTCCACATCCATGAAACGTGCTTCAGATCTCAAGCTTGCTTCACTCATTAGAGAAGTTTCTTCAGGACACGTATCTTGCCTGTTCCTTCTGTACCATCCCAAAGTGCATAATAGGTCCTCATTTGATGCTATTGACAGTGATGCTGATGATGATGAGTTGGTGCTTTGTGATTTCTTCTGCCTGTTCTGTGGAGATATTGCTGGTGGAAAGTGCCTTTTAAGGTCTCTTCTCACCATCTTTTCAATGAACTGATGTAAGTTTTTCAGGGAGACAGCAGGTAAGAGTAAGGGGAAAATACTGCCCAAGAAGGCTGCTAACATCACCTTCCACATAAAGAGGGAGAGAATATATGTGCAGGAGTTTCTGGAAATGTTGACACATTGTGGGTTGAAGTTTGTGTGTCCTCAGACAAAACAATTAACCACACTGGCTCTCAATTTCCCCATCTTTACAATGGCTGTCCTTCAGACTGTATACTCCTTGTGGGGAGGGAACATATCTACCAAATCTATTGTATTGTACTCTCCAAAGCACTTATACTGAGTTCTGCATGCAGTAAGCACTCAATAAGTATGATTGACATTGATAATCATAGGTGGGTTTTAACACATCCATTCATTTGCACAAGCCCACCCCTGGCTGACACATTCAGTTCCCCTTGGCCTTCCTGAAGATGCCCCCATGGTATTGAACTCTCATTAGTTCATTTGTCCTTTTCTCATTTTATGTGTAAAATGGGGATCTCATCTGTAAAGTGGGGATTGAGACTGGGAGCCCCACGTGGGACAGGGACTCTCTCCAGCCCAATTTTCTTGTGTCCTCCTAGTGCTCAGTACAGTGCCTGGCATATAGTAAGCACTTAACAAGTACCATCATTATCATTATTATTAGTATCCGCCCTGTCAGTCAGGTTCCATGTCTTCTCGTTGACAGTTGAGCAGGAAGTTGGCATCCTCTGGTCTTCAATGGTGCCTGTTCATCACTCTCAGTCCCTCCTCCAACTCTCCCTTGATCTCCACCTAATGACTCAGTCTGCCATCTTGGAGCCACGTGGTCTGGAAGGTGGGGGGCAGGGAGTAGAGGAGAAACCCCCAAATGCCAAGTCACTGGGGAAAGACAGGGAGCGAGGGTCAATCCCAAGCTGTGATATGGTGGGGGTTGGAGGTGTCTTGCAGTAACTCCAGGCTATATCATGGGCTCCTGCATACCATGGAGTCACTCTCCATAGTGGCATGGCTCAGGCCCTTTGGATGCTCTGCAGGTGAGAGGGGATGGGGGCAGGGCTAATCCAGACTGCAGGGATGACACTGTCGCTTGAATCCCCTTCCCTGCACCATGGAGCTCAATCCACTCAACCCAGACTGCAAAATGGAGCTGAAGAGGGGAAGGGGCAGGGGGGAAAATGTGACATGGCAGCCCTGGGACCCCCTGCAGCAGCAGAGGCTCCATGAACAGGACTCCAAAGTGGAAGCACCCCAGGGATCACCTCTGTCCCATGGAGCACAAGACTCAGGAAGCCAAGGCGGACAATATATTTTTCAATGGCATTTTTTAAGGGCTTACTATGTGTCAAACACTATTCTAAGCACTGGGGTAGATATGAATCAATCAGCTCAGACGCGGTCCCTCGGCTCATAGGCTAAGTAGGCTAACAGGTTTGAATCCCCATTTCACAGCTGAGGAAACTGAGGCACAGAGAAGTTAAGTCACTTTCCCAAGGTCACACAGCAAGCAAGTGGTGGAGTCAAAATTAAAACCCAGGTCCTCCGACTCCCAGGCCCATGCTGTTAATAATAATGGCATTTGTTAAGCGCTTACTATGTGCAGAGCACTGTTCTAAGCGCTGTTACCCCTGGGCCATTCTGCTTCTCCTGTGACAGCCATTTCCCTGGAATTGGCACTCTTGGGACACAATACTAAAGTCAATGCCATCTCTGAACAGGGATTATGCTATATATAGGGGCAGGGATGCCATCAGAAAAGGAACTTTACCTATCACCTAAATCCAAATTTCAATGTATTTACCCATCCACAATCATTGATCATATGTTTGCCATGCTAGTAGGGGCTAGGTGCAAGACCTTACATACACTTTTTTTCTGGGTTGTAGTTGTTTTGGAGCAAAATTATTTTCCTTTGATGGTTCTAGGAACAAGATTATTTTCAAGAAAAATATTGACTATTTGCACACATCTGATTTCCTTTAAAAACAAATGAAAAAGGGTAAATCTGATTTTTCCTGAAAGTGACTATTCTTTAAATTAAGGAAACATGGTTTTCCAAATTCAAAACTAATTCATTAGTTTAACAGTTTTGATGGAAACGAATCTATTTTCCCCAAAGTATGTCCCAAATCTGATTAATTCACAGAACAACATATTTGTAACCAGAAATGTGACAATCCAGAATGGAAGAAACTGTTTAAGACCAGAAAACAAACTCACCTTTTGATTTAAATGAGCAGCATCTTTTGGATTCAGAAGAATCAAGTTCATTCACCTCAAAGCGACCTGGGTTTTAGTCCCAGATCCACTAATGCTTGGCTGTGAAATTTGAGGCATAGTTACTTCAGGTCATTTTGCTTCAATTTTCTGTAAAACGGGAATTAAACATCTGCTCTCCTTACCTCCTAGTTTGAAAGCCTTTCATGGACCAGGGACAGATCTGATCTGATTCTTTTGTGTTTACCCCAGTGATGTTCTTGGTGTATAATCAGCACTTTATAATAATTATTGTATTCATTCATTCATTCAGTCGTATTCATTTAGCACTTGGTTAAACATATGTCAAGCACTGTACTATGTGCTGGGGTAGATACAAGATTATCAAGTCGTACCTGGGGCACACAGTTTAAGTAGGGAGAAGAATAGGTATTGAATCCTCATTTTGCAGATGAAGGATCTGAAACACAATGAGGTGAAGTCACTTGCCCAAAATCACATAGCAGGGAAGTGGTGGATCCAGGATTAGAGCCCAGACAGGTCCTCTGACTCCCAGGCCCATTAATTAATGGAACCAATTCATTAATTAATGGAAAGTGATTTTCTTGGAGCCTCTCTTAGTTGATTTTCCTAGGACCTTATTCTTGAAGTGTCCCCTGAAGGGACCAGGAGAGGTCTCTTCGGAATTCAGGAAGTGTCAGTCATAGTCTTTAAAAAAAAACAACCAAAAACCGGTAATTTTTTAAGCATATACTATGTGCCAGGCACTGTACTAAGCACTGGGTGCTCTGCACACAGTAAGCGCTCTATAAATATGATTGAATGAATGAATAAATACAAGATAATCAGTTGGACACAGTCCATGTCCCACATGGGGGTCACAGTATTAATCCCCAATATACAGATTATTATTATGGTATTTGTTAAGTGCTTACTGTGTGCCAAGCACTGTTCTAAGCACTGGGGTACATACAAGGCAGTCAGGATGTCCCACTTGGGGCTCACAGTCAATCCCCATTTTACAGATGAGGTAACTGAGGCATAGAGAAGTTAAGTGGCTTGCCCAAAGTCACACAGCAGATAAGTGGCAGAGCCAGGATTAGAACCCATGTCCTTTGGCTCCCAAGCCCGTGCTCTTTCCACTAAGCCACACTGCTTCTCAAACCCTTCAGAAAGCACAAGGTGATTGTGATAGAAATCCTCCATCACATTGGCCACCGGGAGCCGTAGAAAGTTCTGGAATTTCGAGTTTGGGGTTGAGGTGAAGAGTCATGTACCAGCCTGGAGTGTCTTCTTCCAGGACAGTGCCAGGGTCTCATGGGGATTTTCAAGTGGTTTTGGTGGCTTCACAGGATCCTATCTCCATCTCCCCGAACAAAAAAACCCGGGGCACTGGTTTCCCGGGAGTGTCCAAGTCCAGACCAGTGTTGGCAGAAGAACAAAATCCTAAGGGGGCTGCTGGCCCTGACCTAGACCCTGTCTGAGGTAGCCTAGGGTCCCCAAGGCTGTCTGGAGTGAGCAAACCTTCCTTGATAGAAATGCCAGTGGAAGTCAGAAGCCTCTGGAGGGGTGAGGTCTCCAGGCCATTCCTTTTCTCCTTTTCCCCCACCATTCTCTGGGGAGCAAACATGCATTCCTTGTCATGAAAAAATCAATTGATCTTGGAGGCTTTCTGGGACTTTCTAACATGATGATGATGGAGACTGCCTGGGATCTGGGAGCTCCTGAAGTGACTCTGGGGGTATTTTGAGCTGAGATTTAGGGGCTCATGGGGCTCACAGTCTCAATCCCCATGATGCAAGTGAAATAACTGAGGCCCAGAGAAGTGAAATGACTTGCCCAAGGTCACACAGCAGACATGTGGCAGAGTCAGGATTAGAACCCATGACCCTCTGACTCCCAATCAATCAATCGCATTTATTGAGTGCTTACTGTGTGTAGAGCACTGTGCTAAGCGCTTGCTCCCAAGCCCATGCTCTGCTGTGAACCCTATATGGGACAGAGACTGTGTCCAACCTGATTAGCTTATAACTATTCCAGCGTTTAGTACAGCACAAAGTAAGTCCTTAGCAAATACCACAATTATTATTATTATAGATTTTCTTCTGTTTCATAAATCACATGAACTGAATTACACATTCCTGTTTTGAATGGCATTATATTACATATATTTGAACTATTTTCTCTTTACTTTTTCAACTTCTCCTCAGTCTAAGTTCCCCGATTCAACTATTTCTTCTCAGAAGAAAGAAAATGCTAGTCATCCATGGAATCCAAATTCTTCAGGAGGGCAAAATGAATCCCTATAACCACAGCATAGTGGATAGAGCATTAGGCTGGGAGTCAGAAGGTCATGATTTGCTGTGTGACCTTGGGTAAGTCACTTCACTTCTCTGGGCCTCAGTTTACTTCATCTATAAAATGGGGATTGAGTTTGAGAGCCCCACGTGGGACCGGGACTGTGTCCAATCCGAATTGTTTTTATCCACCACAGAACTAAGTACAGGGCCTAGCATATAGTGATCACATAAATACCAAGATTATTATTATTATTATTATTATTATTATTATTATTATGCAAGCATGATTAAGGCCTTATTGAGCAACTCTCCACATCCCAACACTGGCCAAGGGTGGATTACTTAATTATTTATGGTATTGTTTAAGTACCAACTCTGTGCCCAATGTTTTGTTAAGCACTGGGGCGGATTCAGGATCATCAGATTGGACACTGTTCCTGTCCCTCATGGTGCTCAGGGTCTAAGAGGTAAGGAAAGCATGTACCTTGTGCCCCTTTTACAGAGGAGAAAACTGAGGCATGAAGCAGATAAGTGACTTTCCCAGAGGTCCATAGCAAGCCAATGGAAAAGCTGAAGCTAGAAACCGGGCCTCTTGAGCTTTATCCACTGTTGGGTATCATGTCCCAAATTGGCCAACCCAGAGAGTGTGGCCAGAACAGAAGGGTGAGGTGCCCTACCTGGAAAGTGGGTGGTTATCTCTTTCCACCACACAGAGAGGCAAAGTAGCCATCGCTCTGGTCATGCTGTGATCTTCTTTAAACTTGCACTCTCCTTTACAACTTTACAACTGAGCCTCTGATAATCCTCGAAGTGGCCAGCAGCTGGAGAAGCCAAGGCGCAGACAGGCGGTTGGGCCAATTTCTAGAAGAGAATCAGGTTGGGGGAGAGGAAGGGTAAGTAGTTAGGCATGTCTTGCTGGGTGGGTTATTCTGCCTGTGAAACAATAAGGAGAGAAGAGAGTTTTTTTATTGTTGTTGTTTATGAATGATATTTTTTAAATGCCAAGCACTAACTGTTAGGGTAGATCCAAGTTTACCAGGTTGGACACCATCCCTGTCCCACATGAGACTCACAGTCTATGTAGGTGGGTGAACAGGTATTGTACAGTTGAAGAAACTGAGGCATAGAAATACCAAGTGTCTTGTCCAAGGTCACCCAGCAGGCAAGAGATAGAGCCAGGATTAGAACCCAAGTCCTCTGATTCCCAGGTTCATGCTCTTTCTACCAAGCAACACTGCTTCCCTTTCTTCTCCTTTCCATCCATATCTCTATTTTCCTTGGAACATCATTATACCTGTTTCCTTTAATGAATTTTTCTTCTATTCTCACACTCTGTTCCCATTTAATAGCAGTCCCTGATGTATAAATAGAACAACTGAAACAGATGCGAATATCCAAGCCTTCCATTTAGCTACACCTACAGCATGATTATTTCAGGACTTTGCAAACTGCTGTCTAATAGGCACTGACTTTCACACCACCATTACATTACCAGTGCTTAGAACAGCGCTTTGCACATAGTAAGCGTTTAACAAATACCATCATTATTATTACACCTATCTCCTACATCAACTGCTTCACTCAACACCATGTCCTTATTGGCTGTTGAGTTTCTACGTGACAAGTCCACAGACATGGTCACTTTTCCACACACACTTGCAACCATTCCATTTTGCGAAAACAGCTCCTGGCATTAGGATTAGAATTCTCTGGCTGGATGGTGTCATGGGAACATTTGGGATAGAAGCAGTGAATGTCAGGTAAAGCCCACGTCCCTCTCCTGTTGTTTTTGTGGCTTGCAGCAGGGAGGTCCCTGCCGTGTTTAAGTTTAGGCTGTGGGTCAAAATGATTTTCACCTCATTAGTGCTTCCCTGGCTCAATAATCACGGTGTTGGTTGTCACTGGCATAATGGCTCTTTTTGGTTTCATGGGAGATGGCACCTGGGGGCTGTAATCTGCAGCGTTTGTGTAGTGATTTCCGATCAACACACCTACTGATCTGAGAGGGATACCAAATAGCTTGATGAGCAAAGAGAACTTCATAATCAGCTAGCGGCCCCAGCAAGTAGTAGCTAGGGTCATTAATCAAGGGACGGATTATACACATAATTGATAGATCTTTTAAGTTTCCTTCGAGGACATATTCCCCCAGATTTTCCCAGTGTATAAATTGCTCCTCAGAAATAAATGAAGCAGTTTGGAAAACTACATTAACTGTTTCACACCATGAGGGGACCATCCATAGACCATCTGGGACTAGAGCACAGCGTGGCCCAATGGAAAGAGCCCAGGCTTGGGAGTCAGAGGACATGGATTCGAAGCCCGGCTCCACCACTTGTCAGCTGTGTGACCTTGGGCAAGCCACTTAACTTCTCTGTGCCTCAGTTACCTCATCTGGAAAATGGGGATTAAGACTGTGAGCCCCACGTGGGACAACCTGATTACCTTGTATCCCCCCAAGTGCTTAGAACAGTGCTTTGCACATAGTAAGCGCTTAACAAATACCATCATTGTTAATATTATCCTAAGCAACAGTGGGTTAAACACCAAAACATAGTTCCAGACTGTGGTGTTTACAGCCTAATGGAGAAAGTACAGGTAGTAGTATTTCCTGAGCACTTACTGTGTTCATAAAACTGTGCTACTACTAAGAGAAGCAGCGTGGCTCAGTGGAAGGAGCACGGGTTTTGGAGTCAGAGGTCAGGGGTTCAAATCCCGGCTCCACCAATTGTCAGCTGTGTGACTTTGGGCAAGTCACTTAACTTCTCTGTGCCTCAGTTGCCACATCTGTAAAATGAGGATTAAGACTGTGAGCCCCCCCCAAAGGACAACCTGATCACCTTGTAATATCCCCAGGGCTTAGAACAGTGCTTTGCACATAGTAAGCATTTAATCAATGTCATTATTATTATTATTATTATTACTAAGCACTGGGAAAGAATACACAGGTGGACAGGTGCAGATTTCCTCCTCACCGAATCCAATGGCATCTACAGCATGGCTCAATGGAAAGAGCACAGGCTTTGGAGTCAGAGGTCATGGGTTCAAACCTTGGCTCTGTCAATTGTCAGCTGTGTGACTTTGGGCAAGTCACTTAACTTCTCTGTGCCTCAGTTACCTCATCTGGAAAATGGAGATTAAGACTGTGAGCCCCCCATGGGACAACCTGATCACCTTGTAACCTCTCCAATGCTTAGAATAGTGATTTGCACATAGTAAGCGCTTAATAAATACCATTATTATTATTATTATTATTATTATTATTATTATTATTATTATTATTATTTTTACTAAGCCCTGGGAAAGAATACACAGGTGAACAGGTGCAGATATCCTCCTCACTGAATTCAATGGCACCTATGCCATCCTAATCCCCCTCAACCTCTCAGCTACCTTCGTCACTATGGACGATCCCCTTATCCTGGAAACATCATACAACCTGAGGTTCACTGACTCTGTCCTCTCCTAATTCTCTTCTTATCTCTCTGGCCACTGATTCTTAGTCTCATTTGCAGGCTCCTCCTTCTTTCCTCCCACCCCCGAACTGTGGCGGGGGAGGGGGTCCCTCAAGGTTCAGTTCTACGTCTCCTTCTGTTCTCCATCTACACCCACTCCCTTGAAGAACTCATATGCTCCCATGGCTTCAACTACTACCTCTATGTGGCTGATACTCAAATTTATATCTCCAGCCCTGAGCTCTCTCACACTCTCCAGTCTCACATATCCTCTTGCCTTCAAGAGAGGTGTGCTTCAATGTCCTCCTGTCAACTCAAGCTTAGCATATGCAAAACAGAACTCTGTATCTTCCCACCCAAACCCTGTTTTCCCCCTAACTTTCCCATCACTGTAGATGGCATCATGATCCTTTCTGCCTCACAAGTCCATAAACTTGATGTTATCCTTGACCCCTTTCTCTCATTCAACCCACATATTTATTCCATCACTAAACCCTTTTCTCTCCATCCAAACTGCTACCACGTTAATACAATCACTCATTCTATCCCACCTGGATTACTGCATCAGCCCCCTTGCTGACCCCCAACCTCCTGCCCCTCCCCACTCTAGTCCATACTTCATTCTGCTGCCCAGATCATTTTTCTACAAAAACGTTAATGACAAGTAACCCCACTCTTCAAAAAACTCCAGTGGTTGCCCATTCACCTCTGCATCTAACAAAAATCCCTCCCCATTGGTTTAAAGCAGTCCATCACCTTGTCCCCTCCTAGCTCACCTTGCTACCCACCTACTACAACCCAGCCCTCACACTTCACTCCTCTAATGCTAACGTTCTCACTGTGCCTCGATCTCTCCTCGGACCCCTCACCCACATCCTGCCTCTGGCCTCTAATGTCATCAAATCTGATAGTCATTTACACTTCCCTCCTACAAAGCCTTATTGAAGGCACATCTCCTCCAGGAGGTTTTCCCTGACTCAGACCCTCTTTCCAATTCTTCCAATCCCTTCTGTGCCCTCCCCCCCCCCGACTTGCTGCCTTTGTTCTTCCCCCCTCCCAGTCCCACAACACTTATGTACTTATCTGTAATTTAGTTATATTAATGTCTGTCTCCTCCCTTCTAGACTATAAGCTCGTTGTGGGCAAATGCTCTCCCAAGCACTTAGTACAGTGCTCAGCACAAAGTAAGCACTCACTAAATAGGATTGAATGAACGAATGAATGAATGCTCCTTCCCAAAACTCCTCCAACACAACAGATTAGGAGCATCAGGTGAAGTCCCAGAGTTCACCATTCAAGATTTGCTAAATGCAGATGACTGTACTTTAGACACACAAATCCAAGACAGGCAAGTTAATATAAACCACTACATCAAATCAGCCAGGCACTATGTTGGTACGCCTAAAGGTAATAACTTGTAAAAGGGAAGGCAGGAACACAACTAAAATTTTATATTGTCAACACAGATATAGGTTATCACAGGATTATTGACCATTGATGCAATTATGCAATGATAGACAAGAAGCAGAAACCCGAATCAAAAAGGATCCCTTGGGAAACTGTTAAGCAGAGTATGTTGGCAGGGTGGTATTAAGCTTCAGACCTAACTAAAGGTCTTCAGAGCTGAGATGCAGTCTAAACGTCTCCTTGGCTGGGAGACATGGAAGGACTGGGGAAGACTGTAGACTGTAAGACTGTAGACTCTGTACTGTAAGCCTATTATGTCAGGGAACATCTCTACCATCACTGTTATATCGTAATCTCCCAAGCACTTAATACAGTGCTCTATACATAGTAAGGTCACAATAAATATGATTGATTCGTTAAGAAAGAATCACAAACAACAAAGTTTTAGAACAAAGTCTCTGGTTCTGAAGCTGTGCTAAGCTGAACAGAGCACACTGAGATTGACAATAATATGATACTAAAAAACTGGTGTGTGGTGAGCTGAAATTGGGAAATTGAAAGCAAGAAGGCTAGGGAAGAGCTTTTATCCTTATTTATTATCTACTTAATGGTATTTGTTAAGTGCTTACCATATGCCAGGCAATGTACTAAGTGCTGGGGTAGATACAAGTTAATAATAATAATAATAATAATAATGGTATTTGTTAAGCGCTTACTATGTGCAAAGCACTGTTCTAAACACTGGCAGGGATAAAAGGTGATCAGGTTGTCCCACTTGGGGCTCACAGTCTTAATCCCCAATTTCCAGATGAGGTAACTGAGGTACAGAGAAGTTAAGTGGCTTGCCCAAGGTCACACAGCTGACAAGTGGTGGAATCGGGATTCGAACCCATGACCTCTGACTCCCAAGCCCACGCTCTGGTTGGACACAGCTCATGTCCCACATAAATTTACAAACTCAATCCTCATTTTCACACCAGCCCTCACCTGGACACACCTAAGTTTCCCACACTATCTTCTTCCTTCTCAGCCCCTCTGGTGGCACCAAGGGCCAGTGCTTCTCAGCCCACCCAGCCCAGGAAGTTTGGAGGAGGTGTGGGCTGGATTCATCATCAATCGTATTTATTGAGCACTTACTGTGTGCAGAGCACTGTACTAAGCGCTTGGGAAGTACAAGTTGGCAACATATAGAGACAGTCCCTACCCAACAGTGGGCTTACAGTCTAAAAGATTCCCTCCTGGACATCCACCCTCATAGTCGGGGATGGACTGGCCACTTTCCCTGCCTCTGCTACCTCCAACCTCATCTGCCCTTTAGTGACCAACTTACATTTCTTCATTCATTCAATTCATTGATTCAATCATATTAATTGAGAGCTTACTGTGTGCAGAGCATCATCATCATCAATCGTATTTATTGAGCGCTTACTGTGTGCAGAGCACTGTACTAAGCACTTGGGAAGCACAATTTGGCAACATATAGAGACAGTCCCTACCCACTAGTGGGCTCACAGTCTAAAAGAGCACTGTACTATGCACTTGGAAAGTACAATACAGCAATAAAGAGAGGCAATCCCTGCCTCACAGTGTGTGTGTGTTGTGGGGGAGATAGACATCAATACAAGTAAATTGACATGACTATAAATAAATAGAATTATAAATACAATTATATTATAATAAATAATAATATAATAAATAATATAATAAATATACAATATAATATAATATATAATAATATAATATAATATAAATATAATAAATAAATATAAATAAAATTATAAATACAAATATACATAAGCGTTGCGGGGTGGGGAAAGGGGCGAAGAGCAAAGGGAGAGAATCATGGTGACACGGCAGGGAGTGAGAGCTGAGGAAAAGTGGGGCTTAGTTTGGGAAGGCATCTTGGAGGAGATGAGCCTTCAATAGGGCTTTGAAGGGAGGACAAGTAATTGTTTGGTGGATTTAAGGAGGGAGGGCATTCCAGGCCAGAGTTAAGACGTGGGTCAGGGGTTGGTGGTGAGACAGGAGAGAACAAGGCACAGTGAGAAGGTTAGCAACAGAGGAGCAGATTGTGCAGGCTGTAATGTAGAAGAAGAGAAGGGAGGTGAGGTAGGAATGGGTGAGGTGATGGAGAGCTTTAAAGCCAATAATGAGGAGTTTCTGTTTGATACAGAGGTGGATAAGCCATCACTGGAGATTTCTGAGGACCAGAGTGACATGCCCTGAACATTTCTATAGAAAGATCATCTGAGCAATGGAGTGAAATATGGACTGGACTGGGGAGAGGCAGGAGGTTGGGAGGTCAGAAACAGATGTGGAAACTGAGGAACAGAAAAGTTAAACGATCTGATCAGTTTCACTCAGCAGACAAGTGATGGAGTGAGGATTAGAATCCAGGTCCACTGACTACCAAATCCATGCTCTTTCCATGTCTATTGTCTAACCTGGGAAAAGTCACTTAATTTCTCTGTGCCTCAGTTACTTCAATTATAAAATGAGGATTAAGACTGTGAACCCCGTGTGGGACATGAACTGTGTTCAACCTGATCAGCTTTTATCTACTCCAGTGCTTAGCACAGCTCCTGGTGCATAGTAAGCACTTAAAAATAGCTTAAAAAAACTTTTTGTTTTACAGCATGCATAATTTTCCTTATAAGGGAACTGTTTATAGCTTAACCCTATTTTATAAAAATAGGATTCATTTTTTATGAGTAAATTTATGCCTAGCAGCATCTCACTTAAGGACACACAATAAACAAAACACAAGTCCGCAAACAAGTAAAAAAAGAGCTAGAAATTACCCACATGGCAGAACGATAGGCGCTGCACAGAAGGACACAAATGAAACACATCCATAACATTTGGTAGAGAGAAATATGCTGGATTCCCTGTAAGTCCTTTCACCACTAAATTCTCATTTAGTTGCAAGTTCAAAGAATCAGGAATAAAGGGGTTTCAGAGTATCACTGAACATAAGTGCTGAAGATTTATGGAGGGATTAGTGTGCTTTAATACCAAGAGGCCTGCTCAGAAACCTAATGGCCCTGTATGAACTGCCTATATTAAGGAAACCAGGGTCAATCTTTCCAGGCATGGATACGCAGAAGAGAATGTCCACTAAATATCTGTCTTTCCAACCACCTTCTAATTCACTGGTAAGTCCTAAATGCTCATAGAGCCAGTTTATAAAACTGAAGGCAACTCATTAGATTTTGTTGTTCAGATGCTGAAAGGTCTCTTTAAGGTTAAAAATTCTAGGAAACAGAAGAAAACAAAACTTATTGCAGCACTGCTCTTTGATTTCCTTCTTGCAGGAGCAGCAGAGAGCTGCAGTCAGTCAGATGAGGGTGCCTGGCTTGTCAACTGAGGTCTACCCGGCTGCATTTTCCTGCTTAATTCAGGCCACAAAACACAATTTTGATCAAAGAATCTGGATCATTAGCCAAAGCATTTGACTGTAATTGTCCTGACAGCAGCCCAGTTCATTCAATCATATTTATTAACCAGCCCAGTTCAACACATAGACTAGTAAGCCTTCTAGATTGTAAACTCCTGGTGGGCAGTGTCCTCAACCAAGTAACTAGTACAGTGCTCTGCACATCATAAATGATCAGTAAACACCATTGATTTTTTGATTGATCAACCCCACTCTGTCTTGTAAGATTCAGAGGGATTTTGACGCCACCGAAGTCCTTTAGCAGCCTGGGAAAATAATTTCTTTAGGGTCAGGCTCCTAAGTTCACTTTTACTCCTCTTTTTCCATGTTGCCCAAGCATATGAATGATCTCAGATGCAGTGAAGGATAAAATGCTTTTGTGAAATACAGTGAATATTATGTGCCACCTTCACCTTCAAAGAGTTGAACAAAATCAATTGGGCTTACTTTGGGAATGCAGCTGAAGATTCTCTGAACCCCTCTAAGCCTGGTTTGTCAAATGAAACACACTGGTGGAATGGACAATTGCTAAAAGGCTAGATCATGACTCTAATGGTCCTGAGGTAAGGACAGGCATAGGGAAGTGGTCTCTATTATAATTCAGGACCCGGTCAACAGGAATAGAGCAGGTCTTGGGTTCAGTTCTGCACAAGAGGCAGTCAGGTGTTGGGGGTTGGGAAAGGGAGCTGCTGCGTGGTATAAGCATTGGAAGAAGGAGGGAAGGAGTTACTGGTGATTCAGGTCTTTTTCCCACCACATCCTGCATCTTGCATCCAGGTTCTTCAGAATGGAATCTGAGCAGCTAAGCTGCGTAAATCCATCAATCGATGATATTTCTTGAGCGCCTACTGAGTGCAGAGCTGTTTTAAGTGCTTGGTAGCATCAAATACAATGGAGTTGGTAGGCATGATCCCTGCCCACAATCAAACAATTTATCAATGGTATTTATTGAGAGCTTATTATGTTCAGAGCACTGTTCTTAGCACTTGGGAGGGAACACTAGATTAAGTAGATACAATCCCTTCTCTCCAGGATCTGACAACCTAGAGGAAAAGACAGATAGTAAAGTAAATTACAGGTTGGGGAGGTAACATATAAAGATAGGTGCATATGTGCTATATGGAGAGATAAGTACCTCAGTGGTTAGGGGGTATGGATTCAAGTGTGTAAGTGGTACAGTAGGGTGAAGCAGCAACACCTAGTTGAAAGATCACAAGCCTGGGAGTCCGAGGCCCTGGGTTCTAATCTCAACTCTGCCATGTGCTTATTGTATGATCTTGGGCAAGCTATTTAACGTCTCTGTGCCTCAGTTTGCTCATCTACAAAATGGGGATTCAATACCTGTTCTCCCTGCTAATTAATCTGTGAGGACCATGTGAGACCTGATCATCCTATCTCTACCTCAGTACTCAGTACAATGTCTGGCATATTGCCTTGTCTTCTGCAGTCGAGTCATCTCCGAACCATAGCAATACCATGGGCACATCTCTCCCAGAATGCCCCACCTCCATCTGCAATTGTTCTGGTATCACATCCAAGCCGTGACCAAAACCTGCCGGTCTCAGCTCCACAACATTGCCAAGATCCGCCCTTTCCTCTCCATCCCAACCGCTACCCTGCTCATTCAAGCTCTCATCCTATCCCGTCTGGACTACTGCATCAGCCTTCTCTCTGATCTCCCATCCTCGTGTCTCTCTCCACTTCAATCCATACTTCATGCTGTTGCCCGGATTATCTTTGTCCAGAAACGCTCTGGGCATATCACTCCCCTCCTCAAAAATCTCCAGTGGCTACCAATCGATCTGCACATCAGGCAGAAACTCCTCACCCTCGGCTTCAAGGCTCTCCATCACCTCGCCCCCTCCTACCTCACCTCCCTTCTCTCCTTCTACAGCCCAGTCCGCACCCTCCGCTCCTCCACCACTGATCTCCTCACCGTACCTCGCTCTCACCTGTCCCGCCATCGAACCCCGGCCCACGTCATCCCCTGGGCCTGGAATGCCCTCCCTCTGCCCATCTGCCAAGCTAGCTCTCTTCCTCCCTTCAAGGCCCTGCTGAGAGCTCACCTCCTCCAGGAGGCCTTCCCAGTCTGAGCCCCTTCCTTCCTCTCCCCCTCGTCCCCCTCTCCATCCCCCCCATCTTACCTCCCTCCCTTCCCCACAGCACCTGTATATATATATATATATATATATATATGTATATATATATATGTGTTTGTACATATTTTTTTACTCTATTTATTTAATTTATTTGTACATATCTATTCTATTTATTTTATTTTGTTAGTATGTTTGGTTTTGTTCTCTGTCTCCCCCTTTTAGACTGTGAGCCCACTGTTGGGTAGGGACTGTCTCTATATGTTGCCAATTTGTACTTCCCAAGCGCTTAGTACAGTGCTCTGCACATAGTAAGCGCTCAATAAATACGATTGATGATGATGATGATATCCGTAGAGTTTTCTTGGTAAAAACACAGAAGTAGTTTACCATTGCCCCTTTACCCACAGTCATCTTGAGTCTCTGCCCTTGACTCTCTCCCCTGCTGCTGCTGCCCAGCGCAGGTGAGTTTTGACTTTTAGCAGATTGCCTTCCACTCGTTAACCACTGTGGAAGGTAGAAATGGAATAGGCCTCTGCTTGACTCTCCCTCCCTTAGTCAAGACTAGTAGAGTACTGGAAACTCTCCAGGTGTGACCCTGAGACAGGGGTCTGGCATATAGTAAGCACTTAATGAATATCACAATTATTATTATTATCGCCATTGTTATTGTTATAAGTTGGGGAGGTAAGAGGGTAGTCAGAGAAAGTTTCCCTGAGGAGATGTTATTTTAGAATGAATTTGAAGATAGGAAGAATGGTGGTCCATCAGATGTGAAGGGGGAGGTAGTCCCAGACAAAAAGAAGGGTTAGTAAGGGTTTGACAGAGAGAAAAAAGAGCTTGGAACACAGAGAGTAGGTTGGTGTTAGAGGAACAAAATATGAGGGCTGGATTGCAGTGGGAGAGGAACCCGGATGGACAGGAGGGAGAGACCTGATCATGTGCCTTAAAGCCGACAACAAGCAGTTTCTTCTTTAGTTCCCTTAGGGCTCTACCCATGGCTAACACTGCAGTGGCCACACTTTTTTCCTGGCTCTGAGTTAGGAATACTTGGCTGCATTTAGGAAAATGTAGCCACCCCGTCTATCCTAAATTACATGGCCAGATGAATTGAAACAAGATAGTGCATCAGAGGTTTCCGGAGGATGACTCAGTCATCCATTTCAGCTTGTGCTGGGCACCACGGTTCTGAGAATCAGGATGATTAGATCAGCTTATCGCCAAAATGTTGTGCATTAATGCTTTGTTTCTGGGTATGAATATTTAATGAAAGATTTGCTCTAGGAGAAGCAAAAGCAGAGGAAAGTCAGGGATTTGGAATGCAATCCCATGGAACGTCCCTCGTGACCAGCTGCAGTAGGATAATTGACCAACAATATCTATTGTTTTGATCACCATGAAAATAGATTGTATGTTGTGAATAAAACAATTCCAGGCCAGATTCAGCTATATGGTTTAGCAGAATCAGATGATACACTGGTCTCCAATGATTAAACCCTGATCCGCCATAAAAGCATGATATGTGGCCTTCAGAATGATGGTTTCAGTGCCTTAGTAAAGGGGGACCAACAAGCAATTTCATAAATAAGGATCCCCAGCCACTGGCACGTGTGCAAGGGCTAAAACTTTCCACTCTTTAGTAGGATTCTTGAGTGTCTTTCTTTGACTATCTCACTGAGGAACCTGGACTACCTCGATCAGTGTGATTTAGGGGAAAGGGTATGGGGTTGGGTGTTAGGACACCTGGGTTCTATCCCCAGTTCTACCAAGGGACTGCTAGGCAACCTGAACCTTCCCAGTTTTCTCATCCGGGAAGAGGATGATTTATCAATCAGTCAGAAGTACGTACTGAATACTTCAAGTGTACAGACCACTGTTCTAAGTAACTGGGAAACTAAACTGTAAGCTCCTTGTGGGCAAGAATGGCATATTGCAGTATAATTTCTCAACACTTGGTACAGTGCTCGGCATACAGTAGGTCTTCAATAAATACCATCAATCGATAAAAATACCATTAATTAATAGTACAATAGAGTTGGTAAGTATGATCCCTGCCCTCAGGGCACTTATGGTTTAGTGACTGATGGCATCACTTTGTGGTTTCAGGGCCAGTTCTTGTTGGCATGATCTCAGAGTTAGGAAAAGAAAGGGACACCCTTTATTTTCATTGCCTTCTGGGTGGCTCCAATTTCCCTGCCCTATTCAAACAGTAAAGTGAGCCCTGTTCCCAAGTGATGTCCTGGGACATATCCGGCCTTCCAGGGGTTGCCACAGGAGTTCTCCCCTGCCTTAACCTCATTCCTCCCCTTGACATTCCCCTCTACTCCCTTTTGATCAATCAGTTGTTCAATCTATGGCATGCACTGAGCACTTACTATATGTAGAGCACACAGTTCTAAGTGCTGGAAAGAGTACAATTCAATGAAGTTGGTAGGCACATTCCCTGTCCACAAGGAGCTTACACTCTAGAGGGGGAGATGGATACTAAAATTAATTACAGATATGTATATGAATGCTGAGGAACCTAGGATGGGGTGAATAACAAGTTCTTAAAAGGGTACAAATCTAAGTGCAAGGATGATGTAGAAGGGGAAGGGAGTAGGAGTAATGAGGGTTTAGTTTGGTAAACTATCTGGGTGGAAATGTGATTTTAATAGGCTTTGAAGGTGGGGAGAGTGGTGGTCTGTCATATATGAAGGGGGAGGGAACAGAGGGGGGACATGGACAAGAGGACAACAGTGAGACAGAAGAGATCAAGGTACAGTGAGTAGGTTGGCACTGGAGGAGCAAAACGTGTGGGCTGGGTTATAGTAGAAAATCAGCTAGGTGAGGTATGAGGAGGGGAGCTGATTAAGAACTTTTAAGCCAATGGTGAAGAGTTTCCATTTAACGAGGAGGTAGATGGGCAAACTTTGGAGGCTCCTGAGGAGCGGGGAGACTTAAACTGAATATTTTTTTAGAAAAAAATCCAGACTGCAGAATGAAATAAGGACTGGAGTGAGAAGAAATAGGAGGCAGGGAGGTCAGCTATTGGAAAGTGAATTGCCTTATCCCCTATCATTGTCCTTTTCACATAATCAGGTGCTTCCTGTCTTGCCAGAAGGACATTACGGACTCCCTGTCCTCTTCTGCCTTTGCCCTCTCCACATTCTTCTCCTTTCACATTCAATCTTTCAGCCAGGAGCCTCCTTGCCTCCACTGTCGTAGGGCAAATTTCCCACCACCCCATTTTCCCTGTCTTCCCACAATTCTGTTCAATTAGCTTCCAGACTCTTGAGAGGGATAGTCTTCATGAGATAAAGGCTTTGGTTCCAGCGATGGGCTTGTGGTCTGTTGCTTCCATAGTGACAACACTAATAATTTCTGGTTCTCCCTACATAATAGGGATTCTATGAAAACCAAATGTAGTAAGTAGTGGTTCAGGTGGTGAATCATGACTTACTAGACTGTAAGCTCCTTTAGGGCAGCAGTCTGATCTACCAACTCTGTTGTACTCTCCCAAGCACTTAGTGATAATAATAATAATAATAATAACAAATACCATTATTATTATTATTATTATTATTACTCTCTCAAGCTAAGCACACAACAAATCCATTGACTGATGGATTTCAACTTATATCATCCACAGGCATTTATTGGGGATTTCCAAGGTGTGGAGACTACATTAGTCCTGAGGCTATCCTAGTCTCCTCTCTTGTGAAATTCACAATTGAATTATAGGAGAATAATAGTTGTCATTATTGTGGCATTTGTGAAGTCCCTAATGTGTGCCAAACACTGTACTAAGCACTGGGGTAGATCCAAGAAAATTGAGTTGAACCCAGTCCTGGTCCCTCATCAGTTTACAGCCTAAGGAGGAAGACTACGTACTGAATCCCCAAAACATGCAAACCTGCAATGCAGGGATGAGAAGCCATAATAATAATGATAATAATTTTGGTATTTGTTATGTGCTTACTATGTGCCAAGCACTGTTCTAAGTGCTGGGGAGGATACAAGCTGATCAGGTTGTCCCGCGTGGGGCTCAGAATCTTCATCCCCATTTTACAGATGAGGTAACTGAGGCACAGAGAAGTGAAGTGACTTGCCCAAAGTCACACAGCTGACAAGTGGTGGAGTCCGGGATTTGAACCCATGACCTCCAACTCCAAAGCCCAGGCTCTTTCCACTGAGCCACGCTGCTTCCCCATGTGGCCTAGTGAAAAAAACACTGGCCTGGGAGTGAAAGGATCTGGGTTCTAATGCCAGCTCTGCCAGTTGCTTTCTATGTGACCTTGGAGAATCACTTGACTTCTTTGTGCCTCAGTTTCATCAACTGTAAAATGGGGATTAAGTACCTGTTCTCCTTCCTACCTTCCTCCTTCTTACCTTCCTCCCTTCCCCACAGCACCTGTATATATGTATATATGTTTGTACATATTTTTTTACTCTATTTATTTATTTAATTTATTTGTACATATCTATTCTATTTATTTTATTTTGTTAGTATGTTTGGTTTTGTTCTCTGTCTCCCCCTTTTAGACTGTGAGCCCACTGTTGGGTAGGGACTGTCTCTATATGTTGCCAATTTGTACTTCCCAAGTGCTTAGTACAGTGCTCTGCACATAGTAAGCGCTCAATAAATGTGATTGATGATGATGATGATGATGTTCTGCAAACAGTAAGTGTTCAGTCAATATGATTGAATGAATTAATTAATTCTTTACCTGTGTTTCTTCTGCTTTCTTATGCTCTCCACTACTGCCCCTCTTACCTGGAAAAGTCTTTCTGACTCCAATTCAAAACTAGTGACCTGCATCTCACTGCTCCCAGGACCTCTATTTGGTCAAAGAGATGAATACTTTCATTAAAACCCACATTGCACAGGTCATTAAAGCCCAAATCTCAAATCTCCCCCTCACTTTCTTGGCTCATCCCACAGATGGGCCTTCTAATGCCCACTCCCCCTGCCCCCTCTCCCAAGGCTGTCCTGGATCTAAGGACCCTCGACTGCTTCTGCTGGACTGGATTGTCCAGACCCAGAATCACTGGGAAGCACCACTACTAAGCATCATGTAGTTTTCTCCCTGCACACCTCCTTCTCCTAGAAGTCTATGGGAAGAGGCATTCCACTCTGACCCACAGGCTGCCAGTGTGCCAAAGAAGCCGTTGGATCACTAGGTTTCAGAACCAGAGCAAGGAGGATGTTGGACTCCTTGCTCTGGGCCTGGGGTCAATTCACATTCCAGTGGGACCCTGGGATTTGAACCCAGATTGTCCAAAATGAGTTGTGCTCGGGATATTCACTCCCATTCACAACAGCCTGGAATGCCACCTCCTGTTTTTGCTAGGGATGATCCAGCAGAAATGTGTTGTTCGACTTAAGGCTTTGTATTGAGCCATGCAGGTCTTCTTTGGGACGGCTTTCTACCCTTTCTGTTTGTATCAGCCTCCATTTCTCCCACCCTCAATTGGAAACTTCAAGTTGCCTCTCTAGTCAGGAGCCCATGGGGCCCTGGAGTTAACCATCAACCCATATAAGAGCCTCAAGAGTAGCGCACCTAATTTGGCAAACTTAATATACACAAAGCTATGCCTGGTTGGAAAAATGTCTCCTTACCATCACTCAGCCCTCTTTACCTTCCTTTTTATTAGCACAGTCATTTCATAGTCGGCTTTTTCTTATTGGTCAGATGGCCAGTAACATATTCATTTAATTAGTTTATGCTCGAAAACATATCCAATCTTGTTTGGTAGTGAGTCCACATCGTTATCAGCTGGTCCCATCTCCTTTGAACAAATAAAGCAAAAGGGCATTTTTTTTCTCTCTGAAAATGTGGTTAGCATCTTTCTGAAATGTAAATAGGCATCGATAGGAATTGATCTCAGTGGTTTTCTGTTTCTCTCATTAGCAGTCTACAATGACTTTATGTCTAGGGCTTTGCATGAACCACTTTAAAGGCCCTCTAGCAACTTTGGACTGTATTTGCTTCTCTAATTCATCAATGCATATAGAATTGAGATTTTGTTCTTTGTTTTTACTACCATGTCTTTAGATTCAATGTATTGATCCCTAATCCTATTACATTAGTTATGCAATGTGTTTGCATGGAGCACCTATTTTGTACAGAGCTTTATATTAGGTGTACAGAGCATTATATTAGGTGTGATAGGGTGTTACTGAGTTAAAAAAACAAAGCACAGTCTCTGTCCTCAAGTTTCTTATCATCAAACAAGAAAGCCAGCCCACCTACAAATACCTGGACATATAAGTAGGCATAAAGTACTAGAGCAGTAGCAAAGAACATAACAGATATGGAAGAGTACAAAAAAGAGGAAACTAGTCACTGAATTACAGAAAGACCAGGAAGTGCAGGGAGGCAGCTATCGTGATCAAACTGTCCCAGATTTAGAGTCAACTTGGGAAGCTTCCTGGAGGAGGTGTACTATTGGCAGAGTTTGGCATGAGAGAAGCGCTCTGTCTTGCTCTTGGAGCATTATTTTAGTTCACTTGTGTGTGGCTTGTCTATTAATGCCCATTAAGCTGGGAGACAAAATAGTAGTAAAAATAATATTTACTAAGCACTCATTGTGTTCAGAGCACTGAACTAAGTGCTGGGAAAGAATACCTAAGTGGGTATTTGACATGGTCCCTGTCTAGGGGAGCACACCGACAAAGAACAGAAGCAGGGAGAAGGGACTGGTGTCAGGAGCGATGAAACAATTAAACCCTAAGACAGCATGAAACAATCAATCAATCAATGGTATTTATTGAGCACTGCCTATGTGCAGAATACCATTACTGAATTGCACTTTCCAAGTGCTTAGTTCAGTGCTCTGCATACAGTATGTACTCAATAAATATGATTGAATGAATGAATACTAACAGCTTGGGAGAGTACAATAAAACAGAATTAGCAGACATGCTCCCGGCCCATATGAGCTTACAGTGTAGGGGGGCTTACAGTCTAAAGGGGAAAGATAAGGACATTTACAAAAAACACAAAATGAAAACCAGAAGTTAGTAGGGTACTATGGATAGAGAAGAGTTTCAGCCTCATGTCTCAGAGACCAGGGCATAGTCATAGCAACAGTAACTGCCATAACCACTGCAACTGCCACAGCAGCCACAAATCTTCCTGAAGGTTTCTTTGAGTGTTTTTCTCTTTCCCACAGGGCTGGAAGAAAGCAGGATGGTATGGGATGGGCATCTCCTTGATGGGACAGAGGAGAGCCAGTGCCAGTTCTTGGAGAGGAAGCAAAGTTAACTCTCTGGCGGTGGGGACACTGAGAACATACAGGAACAGCTTTTCTCCCCATCCTGGTGTGCACAGAGCAGGTTGGGAGTTGGAATTCTCAGTGACTGATGGGAATCCCACAGGGGAGAGGCAGCTCTTTTCCCATCTGGGTTCTGCGATCCCAGATTCTTCAACCTAAAGGAATCAAGTTGGGTGTTAGTAGAATAAGAGTCACATGTCCTTGGCAGCAATCAAAGCAATGAGGCATTCAGCACTGAATCTAACCAAAAGCACTCTGGACCTACATGGATTGATCCATATTGTGCCAAGGAGAGAAGGAGCGTGGCTCAGTGGAAAGAGCCCGGGCTTTGGAATCAGAGGTCATGGGTTCAAATCCTGCCTCCACCACTTGTCAGCTGTGTGACTTTGGGAAAGTCACTTAACTCCTCTGTGCCTGTTACCTCATCTGTAAAACGGGGATTAAGACTGTGAGTCCCAGGTGGGACAACCTGATCACCTTGCAACCTCCGCAGTGCTTAGAACAGTGCTTTGCACATCATAAGCGCTTGATAAATGCCATTATTATTATTATTATGGGAATGGCATGACTTCAAAGTGAGAAGCAGCTTATTTGCAATCAGTTGAGAAGCGTGGTCCACTGGGTGGGACAAAGGACTTTGAGCTAGGAGATTTGGGTTCTAATCCCGGCTCAGTCACATGCCTGTGGTTTTTACCTTGGACAAGTCATTTAACTTTGCTTCAGCTTCTTCATCTGTAGAAGATGGATCAACTACCTGTTCTTCTGCTCCCTTAATTTGTGAACCCCATAAAGGACAGGGACTAGTTATTCAGTGTTTAGCACAGTGCTTGGCACATAATAATCACTTTACAAATATCACAGTGACTAAGTGGGGGATTCTTCAGGGAAGGCCTTTATGCCATTTTGAAAAGCAATGAATCAATCCATTAACCAATGCATTTTTTGAGCACCTGCTGAGGGGAGGGCACTTGGGAGAGTACAATGGCTTAAAGGGTATGTTTCCTGCCACCAAGGAGAAGCTGAAAATCTCACTAGTGCAACAGGCAGACATATGTTATTTCCTAAACATAAATGCTGGGTAATTCTCAAATATACACTTTGAATACTTCCTAAAATCTCGCTTGCTCCTCTCCTGTTCCTCTCTCCTCCTGCCCAGTCTTTGACTCTCCCATCTTTTCCAGCAGCATCTCAAGAGTTCTCCTGCCTACTCTCAAATTCTACTCCTTTCCATCTGTGCCTCCCACCTAATCCATTTCCATCATCCCACCGTATCATTCCTTTCCAATGGTTCCTTCCCCAGTACTGTCAAGCATGCTATCCTAAAAAACACCCTTAAGCCTCAAGGTTCCTTCAGTTATTGCCCTATTTCCCTCCTACCATCCCTCTCCAAACTCCTCAAGTGAATTTTCTACACCTGCTGCCCCTGCTTCCTCTCCTCCTTTTCTCTCCTTGACCTCTGGCAATCTGGTTTCTGTCCCTAACACTTCACAGAACCTGTCCTCCCTAAGGTCTCTGATGATATCCTTCTTGTCAAATCCAACAGACTCTAGTCCATTCTAACCCTCCTTGACCTTTCAGGTGTCTTCAACACTGTGGACCACCCCTTTCTCCTGCAAAAATGATCTTATGGTGGCTTCACTGACACTGCCCTCTCCTGGTTCTCTTATCTCTCTGGCAGCTCCTTTTCAGTCTCTTTTACAAACTCCTCCTCTGCCTCTTACCCTCTAACTTTAGGAGTCCCTTAAGTTTCAGGTCCAGGTCCCTTTCTAAACTAATGCACTTCCGTAATTTCAACAACCATCTCTACACTGATGGCTTCCAAATCTAAATATCCAGCCCTGACCTCTTCCCTTCTCTGCAATGTCCTATTTCCTCCTGCCTTCAGGACATCTCTTCATCTCTACAGAGAAGCAGCGTGGCTCAGTGGAGAGAGCACGGGCTTTGCAGTCAGAGGTCATGGGTTCAAATCCCTGCTCCGCCAGTTGTCAACTGTGTGACTTTGGGCAAGTCACCTCACTTCTCTAGTCCTCAGTTACCTCATCTGTAAACTAGGGATCGAGACTGTGAGCCCCACATGGGACAAGGGACTGTGTCCAACCTGATTTGCTTGTATCCACCCAGCTCCTAGTATAGTGCCAGGTACATAGTAAGTGCTTAACAAGTACCATAATGATTATCAACATTATTACTTAGATGACCCACTGACACCTCAAAGAGAAATCCTCATCTTCCCACCCACATCCTGCCCTCCCTCTTTCTACTAATCCTGACTCTGCCACCTGACTGCTGTGTGACCTTGGACAAGTCACTTTACTTCTCTATGCCTCAGTTGCCTCATCTATAAAATGGGGATTAAGACCATGAGCACTTTGTGAGACATGTACCCTTTCTAACTTGGTTATCTTGCATTTATCCCAGTGCTGAGTACATAGTAACTGCTTAACAAATACCATAGGAAATGAATAATTTTCCATCACTCCAGACAAAACCACTATCCTCACTGTCTCACAAACCCATAACCTTGGCATTATCCTCTTTTTATTTGCTTGTTTAAATGGTATTTGTTAAATGCTTAGTTTGTGGCAGTCACACTTCTAAGCAACGGGGTAGATTCAAGATGATCACATTGGACACAGTCCATGTCCCACACAGGTCTCACCATTTTGCAGATGAGTTAACTGAGGTACAGAGAAGTTTAGTGATTTTCCCAAGATCACCCAGCAGACAAGTGGCAGAGATGGGATTAAAACCCAGGTCTTTCTGACTCACAGGCTGTGCTCTATCCACCAGGCTATGCTGCTTCTCTGGAAAAGGTTCTCCACCATGTATCAAAAGATCCAGGTGAGTAAATTTATTCAATCTACTGCTGTTGTTTCAATCCCCAAATCAGGCCACTGGGACACTGCTACTATTATTCAGCCTTCTTTCTGTTTGGGAGATGTGAACCATCCCGGCCCAGAAGGGAAATCTCAACCAAGTCAGTGCCTTCCATTTAATATCCTTCGTGGGCTGGTAGCGGAGAAGGACAGGAAGAAAGTTATTAGGTAATCACATAAAATGTCAAACCATCTGCTCTGTAAACTGGATTTTCAGGCTTTGTTGGGGGAGGGTTGTTTTATTTAAAAACTAATTTAATTTCTAATGAATTCTCCCCTCCAAACTCTTCTCTAAACCACTCTCTGCTGTTCAGACAAAAGGGGTAGATGGAAAAGTAGTTGGGGTTGGACTAGAGCAGAAGGATATGAGTGGTTGGTGCTCTCTCCTGGTGCTTGTGAAGTCCTGTTAAAATTTACAATAATCCACAATCTGGCTCTGACTCCGAGCTCTGAGCACAGTGTCCTATCAATATCCTTGATTGATTATTTGACTGGAACAGGCTTTTCTCATGGAGGGGACAAGTTCAAGTGAATAGTATCTGTTGAGCATCACTTTCCTTTGGACTTCCTAAATGCCCAGTACAACAAATTATACTGGGCATTTAGGAAGTCCAAAGAGAAGTGACACATTCCCTTGACCACAAGGAATCTGTAGCCAAATGGTGTAGGCAGACAGAAAAAAATACTTACAGATAGAGTACTAAAAGTAAGTCACTGAAAGTGCAGTTGAATAGCCTATATACAAAAGTGCTCAGGAAGGGAATCAATAAGGGAATACATGATGGAGACTGGTAAATTTGGATGACTGGAGGC
This sequence comes from Tachyglossus aculeatus, assembly GCF_015852505.1. Classification (NCBI taxonomy): domain Eukaryota; kingdom Metazoa; phylum Chordata; class Mammalia; order Monotremata; family Tachyglossidae; genus Tachyglossus; species Tachyglossus aculeatus. The sequence continues at coordinate 25,325,353 of NC_052075.1, read as the reverse complement.
TCTGGGAAATAATCGGGGAAGATTTGTTAGAAAGAGAGCTGGGATTCTATGAGGGCACTGAATGTGGGGAGCGCTGTGGTCTATCAGATTTGTCCAGGGAGGAAGTTACAGGATAGGAGAACAGAATGGATATGGGGACAAAGGTGGGAGAGGTGAGTGCAAAGAATTGTTAGAAGGTTATCTTGAGAGAAGTGGAAAGAGTGAGTCATGGAGTCATGGGTGAGGAAGTCAGTTGGATAAAATGGAGTGAGTCAGTTAAGAGCCTTAAAGTCAACTGCGAGGAATTTCTGTTTGATGCAGATATACATGGGAAGTTGGCAGAAGGTTTTGAGGAGTAGAGAGTTGTTCACTCAACAATGTTCCAAGAAGATGTTCCAAACTACAGTATGCAGTAAAGATAGGCCAACAGAGAGATGTTTTCTTTATTGCATATTACAAAGGTCAACTATCTAAAACCAGCTTATAATGAGAAAAGTTGGAGGCAGGAAGACCAGAAAGGAAGCCAAGGCAATAGTCTAGCCATGATATGACCAGAGCTTGTACCAAAGTGGTGCCTGTTTGGGAGGAGAGGAAAGTTTTAACATAGACCCCTAGTCTGAAAGCTCCTCCTCTAGATTGTAAACTCCCTGTGGGCAGGGAACATTCCCACCAATGTTATTATATTGTACTCTCCCAAGTTCTTAGTATGACAATCTGCACACAGTAAGTCCTCAATACATATGATTGACTGATTGAAAACATGACTGAGCTCTGCAGACATTCCACGGTGGAAGATTTGGTTCCCACTAGTGGTAATTCTCCAAGTTCAAGGAGTGGGAAAGGGTTTACAATTCATCTCATCAAAACAATTATGTCACCAAACTTTTGTTTTAAAGATACCAGCTTTATTCATAAAAATATGCTCCAAACACAAGCTGGTGGCAGTGGGGTTGCTGTAGTGGGCTGAGTTCCTTCCCCACAGTCTTATTGATATTTCTTGGATATCCACTGGATGCGAGCAGTGTACTAAGTGCTTGGGAAAATTAAACAGATTATCTGCCCCTTGGGACCGTACCCTCTATTAGGAGAGACAGACAAAAAAAAATCTTTACCAACACTGGAATCAGAATAAATAATTGGAAGTATCATTGTATAAACATATGTGCACAAGTGCTGAGGATGGGGATACATGAATTGATAACTGCTACAGGTGGCCATTGGGGTGTTCCTGGTGCTGTAATATGGAGTAAGGAAAGAGGGGACCCAGGAAGACCAGTAGATGTGGAAACTCTTGTGGATAATAATAATAATAATGATGATGGCATTTATGAAGTGCTTACTATGTGCAAAGCACTGTTTTAAGCACTGGGGCGGTCATAAGGTGATCAGGTTGTCCCACAGGGGGCTCACAATCTTAATCCTCATTTTACAGACGAGGGAACTGAGGCACAGAGAAGTTGTGACTTGCTGAAAGTCACACAGCTGACGGTGGAGCTGGGATTTGAACCCATGACCTCTGACTCCAAAGCCCGGCTCTTTCCATTGTTGACCTACCTGGCTTTTCCATATATAATCATTTCAAGGCGGGTAAACCATCTGTAGTTATCACCCCCTATGGGCAATGCAGTATACTCTATTACACAACAGAGCAATATACAAGGCACTCAAAAAACTTAGCATCAGATGGGGGCAGACACAAGTACACAAACACACATGCAGACTAAAGCCTAAGGGAGAGAAGTATAGAATGTAAAAGAAGCAGCATGGAGTATTGGACAGAGCACAGTCCTGGGAGTCACAAGGTCATGGGTTCTAATTCTGGCTCCACCACTTGTCTGCTGTGTGACCTTGGGCAAGTCACTTTGCTTCCCTGTGCCTCAGTTACCTCATCTGTAAAATGGAGATTGAGACTGAGCCCCTTGTGGGACAGGGAGTGTGTCCAATCTGTTTTGCTTATATTGACCCCAGCGCTTAGTAGAGTGCCTGGATATAATACTGATAGTATTTGTTAAGCACTTACTATGTGCAAAGCACTGTTCTAAGTGCTGGGGAGGTTACAAGGTGATCAGGTTGTCCCACCGGAGGCTCACAGTTTTAATCCCCATTTTACAGATGAGGTAACTGAGGCACAGAGAAGTTAAGTAACTTGCCCAAAGTCACACAGCTGACAGTTGGTGGAGCTGGGATTTGAACCCATGACCTCTGACTTCAAAGCCCGTGCTCTTTCCACTGAGCCACGCTACTTCTCTACATAGTAAGTGCTTAACAAATACCATCATCACCATCATCATCAAAAGATAACTGAGCTGGGGCCTCAGAAATGCATTGGCCTCCTTTCCAGAGGTGTTGTGGCTTCCTCCTGAAGAGGGGGTTCTGAGTGATTATCCATTAATTAATGGTCTTTATTAAGTGCTTACTGGGCACTTAACACTTGAGAGAGTACAATACAGTAGAGTTGGTAGACATAAACCCTGCCTCCAAGGAGTTTATTACCTGGTGACTGGAGGGTTTGGAGCTGGGAAGTATTTTGTGGGGGAAGACTGCTTGTGTCAGATTCTGGTTTACCTTGTGGGGGATTCAGAGTGGGCAATTCCAGCTGATGGAAGGAAAGCCCAAATCAGATTTCTTGAGTTAAGGCTTCTGGACACATCTGCTTCACAACAAATAGCAGCACATACAACTCTTAGGGTGTTATATGCTAAGGAGACTGCAGTTTTCCACAACCACACCCAGCTCTAAATGTTTACTCATGTAGTTAGTTTCATAACCTCTTTTACCTGCTTTATTTTAATCTTCTCAACTTATGGGCAACATAAAATGGCAATGAACTGATGGAGGAATTAGGAGGGCGGCCAGAATTTAATACTGATCAGTTCACGGAAGCCACCCAGGAGTAAAGGCTGAGTTGATTATCAAAAAATACACCAAACAAGATTCATTACTGCAGACAGCAGAGTGCTTAATTAGACCCAAAGAAAAATATCTGAGAACAAAAAATAGTGACAAGTAGGTCTCTTGGAGCAAAACATTGCAGAAGAATTAGAAAGGACATCATACCTTAACCTCCTCTCTAATGGTCTCAATGATTTAACATGTAGATGGGATTTTTAGTGCTACACTACCACAATTTTAATTAATTTTTCCATCCATATGCAAGTACCCAATTAAAAGCTTTGCCTCCTGCCCATATAATTCTAAGATTTTCCTGTTACATTTCCATTTTGCACATAATCACAAAGAAGAAGGCTAGAATGTCTTTATTATCAATTGAGTGCACACTCAGGATGCTTTCTAGAATTTTACAGAAGCATGAATTTTGGATTCATCTTCATTAGAACTGTGATCAAATGCCTATTTGCCCATGAAATGGTGTGATAGTAAGTGAATTAAAAAGGCATGGTGCCTCCCGTTTAGGAAATTAAAAGCCAAGCCAAATAACACTGTTACAGATGGAGATATTAAAGATATATCCTCAGTTCTGCCATGACAATGTTTTCATAATAATAATCAACATCATCATCATCAATTTGTTAAGTGTTCAGTATGTGCCAACACTCTACTAAGAGCTGGGGTACATACAAGCTTATCAGGTTAGGCACAACTCTTGTCACACAGACTCACAGTCGGAGAGGGAAGGGAGAACAGGTTTAATGCTCACTTTCCAGGCAAGGGAACTGAAGCACAGAGAAGTTAAGTGACTTATCCAAGATCACACAGCAAGCAACTTGCCTAGTGGAGAAGCAGTGTGGACTAGTGCATAGGACAGGAGCTTGGGTTCTAATCTCCGCTTTTCTACTTGTCTACTGTGTGACCATGGGTTAGTCACTTAACTTCTCTGTGCCTCAGTTACCTCACCTGTAAAATGGGGATTAAGACTGTGAGCCCCATGTGGGACAACCTGATCACCTTGTATCCCCCAGCGCTTAGAACTACTATCATGATCATCAATAATGGTATCTGATGAGCGCTTACTATGTGCAAAGCACTGTTCCAAGTGCTGGGGTGGATACAAGCAACCCCAGTTCCACCACTTTCCCAAAATCACACAACAGACAAGTGATGGAACTGGGGTTAGAGCTCACGACCTTCTGATTCCCAGGCCCATGCTCTATCCATTATGCCATGCTGATTCTTGCCTGAAAAATGGGGATTAAGACTGCAATCGCCATGTGGGCATGGAGTCTATCCAACTTGATTAGTTTGGATCTAACCCAGCATTTGGTACAGTGGCTGGCCGCACGGTCTGGTGGATAGAGCACGGTCCTGGGAGTCAGAAGGTCATGGGTTCTAATCCCAGCTCTGCCACTTCTCTGCTGTATGACCTTGGGCAAGTCACTTAGCTTCTCTGTGCCTCATCTGTAAAATGGGTATTAAGACCGTGAGCCCCTCATGGGACAACCTGATTATCTTGTATCTACCCCAGTGCTTAGAACAGAGCTTGGCAAATAGTAAGTGCTTAAAAAATACCATTATTATTATCATTAACAAATACAATTAAAAAAAGTCACAGAGTTGAATTTTGAAACTAGGTTCCCTGATACCCAGGCTCCTGCTCTTTCATTTATTCAATCATATTTATTAAGCACTTACTGTGTGCAGAGCACCGAACTAAGTGCTTGGGAAGTACAAGTCGGCTCTTTCCACCAGACTATGCTGCTTTCCTAATTCATTTTGATCAGAACATTCTTAGGGAATCAAGGGAGGATTTGCCTTACAACTGGTACCTCCTTGGATTCTGAAGTGGTTTCTGTGCTACCATCCATGCTTCTATGCACAGTAGAGCAGGTGGGTTTCCCAGCACAAGTGTTCCTTGGGGGACTTTTGGATGAATGCAACCCCAAATTATAAGAGAACTGGGTGAACAAACAAATGGACCCAGTTTAAAGGAATGTGATAAATAAATAGTGGAATTATTTATATTGTATAAAAATTAATTTGACCAGTGCTTAAGAAAACTCAGTAGGCTTCCTTTGGGTGGGACCCTGGAGGAGGACCCTCTTCTGGAGGGCAGAGGCAAGAAGACTGGGCTGTAAATCCCCCCGCTCCCCAGCTGGAAGCAGATCCCCAGGGAAAAGTCTGCCTGGCCTTCTGATGAGCACCTCAGTAGTAGTGTGGCTTAGTGGCTAGAGCATGGGCTTGGGAGTCAGAAGGACCTGTGTTCTAATCTTGGCTCCACCACTTGTCTGCTGTGTGACTTTGGGCAAATTATTTAAATTATCTGGGTATCGGTTACCTCAACTGTAAAATGGGGATAGGATTGTGAGCTCCATGGGGGACAGGGACTGTGTCTGACATGTATCTACCCCAGCACTTAGACTAGTTGTTGGCACATAGTAAATGCTTAACAAGTACCATTTTTCTTTTATTCTTATTCTTATAATTGTTATCATTAGATCAACGGCACTGCTGCCCCTCAGCCCAGCTCCGGCGCCACCCTTCATCCCATCCTGGGGAGGAAAGTTCAGAATATGGGGATCTGGAAAGAGCTGTTTATGAGGCTAGTTCAGGCTCCAGTGGGATCCAGCCCCTCTCTCCACTTAATAATAATAATAATGACATTTATTAAGCACTTACTATGTGCAAAGCACTGTTCTAAGCACTGGGGAGGTTACAAGGTGATCAGGTTGTCCCACAGGGGGCTCACAGTCTTAATCCCCATTTTACAGATGAGGTAACTGAGGCACAGAGAAGTTAAGTGGCTCACCCAATGTCACACAGCTGACAAGTGGCAGAGTCAAGAATCAAACCCATGACCTCTGACTCCAAAGCCCGTGCTCTTTCCACTGAGCCACACTGCTTCTCACTTCTGCCCCAACTCCTGTTGACTTTCTTGTCCCCAACCCCTTAATCTTTGACAGTGAATCATCAAGAGGTCACCAGAAACAGAAAACCGAACCCAAAACCCCAAGCTGATTCCCCTACTTCCTTACTGCCCCCACACATCCAAGGAGACAAAGAGTGATGGGCCAGAGAGAGAGAGAGTGGGAGAATCAGACAGTCAGACAGAGAGAGGCAGAGGTTCCCTCCAGGGAACTTGTGACTCGTCCAAGGTCACACAGCAGGCAAGTGGCAGAGCCAGGATTAGAACCCAGGTCCTCTGATTTCCAGACCTGTGCTCTTTCCACATGGTCATACTGCTTTGTTTTCCTGAAACATCATTCTACACACATCTTCCCATTCCTCAGAACCTCTGGTGGTCACCCATCCATTTCCCATCAACTAGAAACTCCAGATAATTGGCTTTAATCAGCTGCTCTCCCATTACAACCCAGGCCACACACTTCACTCCTGTAATGCCAACCTACTTGCTGCGCCTCATTCTCATCTTTCTTGCTTTCAAGTACTTGTTCACACTCTTCCTGTTGCATGGTATTCCCACCTATTCACTCTACTTTCCCTATTTTAAAGCCCTATTTAAATCACCTCTTTCTCTCCCTTCTACATCACCTCTGCATTTGAGTGGGTAACCCCTAAGCACTTAGATACTCCAACCCTTCAGCAGTTATGGACATGGCTTTCAACTGAGTTGCTTCCCTTATCCATAAATTCATTTTAGTGTTTGTATCCCCTACTAGTTTGTCCCCACAAGATTGTAAGCTGTTTGAGAGTAAGGATCATGCCTACTAACTCCAGCATACTCTCCCAAGCACTTATGTACAGAGTGAATGCTCAATAAATGCAATTTGGTACATTGAAGCCTATTTGCCAATCAATTTGAACTGTCCAGGAAGGTTAATCAAAGAACAGGGAGATGACCCCAGGATTAGGGTAGATTGCAAACCAGTCAAAGTTTGTTGTTTGTTGGAATCTGAGTTTTGAAAATAACCTAGAACCTTTTCTTCTTAAGAGAGCTGACCACTTTGAAAAGTGTCAGGACGTTGTTTCCCTAGTATACTGCATCATAAATGGATGAGGCTTGAAAAGTTAAGACTTTTGAAGAACCTTGCTGAAACCTGACGTCAACCATAGATTTTCAATTGCAATGCAAAGCAAAACGCTGAAAGTTGTCATTTAAATTCAGTACATTTTTAAGACATTGTGGTGCAAAATGACACATACGGAAGACTAGTTGCAGACTGTAAGCAACTGTCATCTTCAACCATACAGCCATATATAGTTTAAGTGTGGTTTCTGCTAAGGCTCTATCATCCACCTCTTCTGGGCTGAGAGCTTTTTTCTCAAATGGTGTCAGAAAATTAAGATGAAGTTTTTAAACAACTTTATGGGTCTATATACTGTGTACTGTGAGCCTCTGCTAAGATGGGCTAGGGTCTGTCCTGATTAGCTTGCATCTGCCCCAGGAAAGTGCTTGGCACATAGTTAAGCACTTAACAAATACCTCAGTTCCTTTCTACTATAAGCCAGATGTTTGCAAAAGTGATCAACAAAAGTGACTGTAAACTAGGAGACCAAGCCACTTGTGAGAACCATAACCCCTTGCATTCATTCATGTAATCATATTTATTGAGTGCTTACTGTCTGCAGAGCACTGTACTAAGCACTTGGGAAGTACAATTTGGCAACATATAGAGATGGTCTCTCCCCAACAACAGGCTCACAGTCTAGCAACTCCTCCACACTTCAGCAAAGTAAAAAGAAAAGACCAGTGTCTCTGCAGATTATCCAGTGGGTGATAGGATCGTTTTAATTCTCTTTAGCCACACATTAAAATCATTCCAATTTGTTCTAAATGGGCCATTTTTTGCCAAGAGGTAATTAGAACTATAAACCCTTTCTACTCAAGGCTCCTGGCTAGGTGGCAATCATTACTGTTTATGTATGGCTCTTGGTTAAACTTTGGAATCAGGCTCTCCTGAAGCTGGGATTCCCCAGGGAACAATCTGAAGTAGCATTCCAGGAGCAGCTGGGCTGAAGCCAATACAGAACCCCCAGGTCTCAACCAAATACAGTCATTTCTGCAATAACATGACGCATTAATGTGCATTTCCACAAGAACATTTTGGAAGGATAGGAAAATTCAGTGCCATGTTGTAGCCATGAATTAACCATTAAAATATAGTCAGTCCGCAGGAGTGACTGCACTATGCTACAAATTCGTAAACATCATATAGGGGATTCATTGTAACTGGTTACGGCTCACTGTTTTCATTAAACATGTGCCATCAGTGAACATCAAACATCTACCAGGAGTTCTCTAGATAGCTATATCCCATGAAATGAGCAGGCTACGTTCCGTGAAAACATAATGAATCCTGAATGAATAAATGGTGTGGTGTGCTTTCCCATAGATAAATGTGGTTTAAATTAGGATCTATGCCAACACTTCTGGAAAAAATAATATGATATTCCTTTTTGTGCTACCTGCTATGAGGCTAACTATCATTCAGCTATTTCTCAGTCTTTGTTAATGTAATTCAAAGCAGAACATCATAATATTAAATAGAATAGGAGTTGTAATAAATAGAATTTATAGTGGCTATGATTTTTCAGCATTACTGAAGAATATAATAATAATATTAATAATAATTGTGGTATTTACTAAGCACTTACTATGTGCCAGGCAAAATACTAAGCAATGGGGTGGATACAAGGAAATTGGGTTACACACAGTCTCTGTCCCACATGGGGCTCACAGTCTCAATCCCCATTTTATAGATGAGGTAACTGATGTCCAAAGAAGTGAAATGACTTACCTAAGGTCACATAGCAGACAAGTGGCAGTGTCCAATTTAAGTTAAAGAACAGCTTTCGTCTTTTCTTCATAAAGTGGCTTGTAAAAGGGTTCACTCCTTCTGAATACTTATAAACATCTTTGAATCCTTCTCCTAGTAGGGTCTTCAATTATATTTATGAATTCATTGGTTCTCTTGAACAATGATCCCCAACTTTTTAATCCCAAGATTTTAGCTGGTAGTGGTGATAACATCGCCTTTGTCTGTTTCAACATCTTGCAACGCTGCATCAGATTGTGGAAGTTCGATGAGAACCTCATTGGACAGTTATTTGTCTGAGTGAGGTGCAATTAACTCATTGACACCTGCCTCAACCACTTCTAAATTAAATCGCCGCACCACTTCAATTACTTTTTGGTTATCTGCTAGTTGTCTTCAACTCCTTGAAAATATGACACAAACTGTGTGGCAGAAAACAGAATAACCCACTCTGGAGACTAGTTCAGTTATAAAAATAATAGTAAATGTGGCATTTGTTAAGTGTCTACTGTGTCAAGCACTGTACTAATAGCTGCGGTAGATATGAGGTAGTCAGGACAGACATACTCCCTGTCTTTCAAGGGGCTCACAGTCTAAGAAGGAAGGAGTAGGATTTAATCGCCATTTTACAGATGAGGAAACAGAGCGAAGGTAATTGACTTGCCCAAGGTCACACAACCGGCAAGTGCCAGAGTTGAGGATTAGAACTCAGAGCCCCTGACTCCCAGAATGATACTCTATTCACCAAGCAATACTGCTTCAACTGATTTTGAACCATCTTGCTCCTTATTTACCATTGGAACATTGGCTGATAATGCTACTGTTAAAAAATATGGGGGTTTTCATTGCTGCAAAAAAAATGTATTATAGCATTTGATGTGTTTATTCTGTGTCAATCACTGTTCTAAGCTGTAGTTAACCACGTTGGACTCAGCCCCGTCCCACATGGGACGCACAGCTTAGTAGGGGGGAGAATGGCTATTAAATCTTCATTTTATTAATAATACCAATTATGGTATTTGTCAAGTGCTTATTTTTCACCAGACACTGTAGTAAGTGCTGGGGTGGATACAAGCAAATCGGGTTGGACACAGTCCCTGTCCCACGTGGGGCTCACAGTCCCAATCCCCAGTTTACACTTGAGGTAACTGAAGCAAAGAGAAGTGAAGGAACTGGGACTAGAACCCATGACTCCAAGGCCTCTGCTCTGTCCACTATGCCATGTTAGTTAGACATGAGGAAACTGAGGCACAGAGAAGTTAAGTGATTTGCCCAAGGTCCCACAGCAGACAAGTGGCGAAGTCAGGATTAGAACTCAGGTCCTCTGACTCCCAAGCCTGTGCTCTTCCCATTAGACCATATTGTTTCCCACTGAGTCATGCTACTTCTCTAATTCTGTATGCTCCTGTATAATAATGCTCGGTACTAATTAATTCCTTAGGGGCAGGCATAATCCCATGAATTCTCACCCACTCTGGACCAGGGTATTCAAGAGCAAACCACCGCACTCCCAGAATTCAAGGGCAGGTGGGTTATCTGTCCTATGGGGTCCACCCCTCTTGACTGTAAGCTCATTTTAGTAAGGGAACATGTCTGCTTATCCTCTTACTTTATACTCACCCAAGCAGCATGGGAAGCAGCATGGCCTAAATAGAGCATGGGCCTAGGAATCAGAAAGACCTGGCTTCTAATCCGGCTCTGCTTTTCAACCTTAGGTGCCATTTAACTCCTCTGTGCCTCAGTGACCTCATCTGGAAAATGGGGATTAAGACTGTGAGCCCCACGTGGGACAGGGACTATGTCCAGGCTGATTATTTTGTATCTACCCCAGTGCTTAGAACAGTGCTTGACACATAGTAAGCACTTAAATAGTATCATTACAAGAGAAGCAGTGTGGCCCAGGCTTGGGAGTCAGAGGTCATGGGTTCTAATCCCAGCTCCACCATTTATCAGCTCTGTGACTTTGGGCAAGTCACTTAACTTCTCTGTGCCTCAGTTACCTCCCCTGTAAAATGGGGATGAAGACTGTGAGCCCCACATGGGACAACCACATTATCTTGTATCTATCTACCCCAGCACTTAGAACAGTGCTCAGTACATAGTAAGTGCTTAACAAATATCATTATTAATTAGTATTATTCTTATGCATTTAGAACAGTGCTTTGCACATAGTACACACTCAATGAGTATCATCGATTCATTCATTCATTCAATCGTATTTATTGAGTGCTTACTGTGTGTACAGCACTGTACTAAGTGCTTGGGAAGTACAAGTTGGCAACATATAGAGACGGTCCCTACCCAACAGTGGGCTCACAGTCTAGAAGGGGGGACAGACAACAAAACAAAACATATTAACAAAATAAAATAAATAGAATAAATATGTACAAGTAAAATAAATAGAGTAATAAATATGTACAAACACATATATATATATATATATATATACAGGTGCTGTGGGGAGGGGAAGGAGTTAAGGCAGGGGGATGGGGACGGGGAGGAGGAGGAGTGGAAGGAGAGGGCTCAGTCTGGGAAGGTCTCCTACTTGATTGATTAATTGATCAGGAGGAAGGAGACTACTGTCACCCCAGGAAAGTCCTTAGGAGTCCAGAGGCTAATTAGCTGGGGTTATAGGTGTCAGGGGGCTCTGTGATTCTAATTACACTCTTCTGAACAAAGGCTTAAACCTTCATGGTGAAAGTTCCTCTGAAGATTTTTCAGCACATGTGAGATTAGCCAAAGAGATCATAAGCTCCATGAGGGCAGAGACTGAGTCTTAAAACTTGTGCAGTACTGCACAAGGTAGAGACTCAATAAATACCATCGATTGACTGATTCTAGTCAGGTTATTATGAAGCACTTACACTAGGTGTCAAGCACTGGGCTAAGTGATGAGGAGTAGCCAAGAAAAACAGATCAGATACAATCTGGTTCCCTTGTAAGGCTCACAGTCCATGATGAAAGAAAACTACATAGCTCATCCCTATTTTAGGAGGTCCAAAGAGTGAGTTGACTAGCATCACCCTGGAGCCCAGGAGCAGACTTATAAGTAAAACCCAGCCATCCTGACTCTCAGACTCATTCATTCATTTACTCAGTCATATTTATTGAGTGCTTACTGTGTGCAGAGCACTGTACTAAGTGCTTGAGAAGTACAAGTCGGCAACATATAGAGATGGTCCCTACCCAACAACGGACTCACAGTCTAGAAGGGGGAGACAGACAACAAAACAAATCAAGTAGACAGGTGTCAATACCATCAGAATAAATGGAATTATAGCTATATATACATCATTAATAAAATAGAGTAGTAAATATGTACAAATAAAATAGAGTAATAAATATGTACAAATATATACAAGTGCTGTGAGGAAGGGGGTAGGGCAGAGGGAGGGAGGGAGGGCGATGGGGAGGAGAAGGAGAGGAAAAGGGGGGCTCAGTCTGGAAAGGCCTCCTGGAGGAGGTGAGATCTCAGTAGGGCTTTGAAAGGAGGAAGAGAGCTAGTTTGGCAGACGTGTGGAGGGAGGGCATTCCAAGCCAGAGGTAGGACGTGGGCCAGTGGTCAACGGCAGGACAGGCGAGAACGAGGCACAGTGAGGAGGTTAGCGGCAGAGAAGTGGAGGGTGTGGGCTGGGCTGTAGAAGGAGAGAAGGGAGGGGAGATAGGAGGGGGCAAGGTGATGGAGAGCCTTAAAGCCAAGAGTGAGGAGTTTTTGCTTGTCATTCATTCCATTGTCATTCAACTAAACCATGCTGCCAACCTGATTAATTGACAGAGGTTGTCAATATTTTTCAGCTGGGAACTTCCAAGACAGGGAGACCTTAAATTATTCTGGCACCTTCCACTCCTGTATTCACTTCCATAAAGATTAAACACAAAATTATCCCCACCAGACTCACACCTTGAAAATGAAAAAAAAATAATATCTAGGATTTCTGCCCATGAAGCTCCATGGTAAGAAACAATCAGACTCCTTTAACCTCTACAAGTGAATATTCTCAAACAGCATTAAACTACATTCAAGATTCCATTTGCCAACGTTCAGAATCAATAGAGGCTGCAGCTCATGTGCGATGGTTCCTATACGGCATACAATCTCACTCCAGCAAGAACTTCAACTTCAAATGACTCCAGTGGCACAATCAAGCCTCACTCCCAGGAGGATAAAGCATAGAGGTTAACTTCATAATACTTCATAACCTCCCCCAGCGAAATCGCGTCAGACTGCAGAGCACGGAGAATAAAACCTGAGAGAATTCTTGAACCTCTGCCCTCTTTGTGGTAGACTAGAAATCTATCTGCGGAAAGAAATTAACCTCGCCATTTAGATAGAGGAATGTCTCCCTAATGAGACAGCCATATTCTCCAAGCATTTGAATTGCACGTTGCTCTTACCATCAGGAAAGATCAGGGTAACCTGCAGATCAATGATTGTCGGTCAAGAAAATTATCTTTATCCCTTAGAAATGAGAAAGCTCAGTGCTCTCAATGTGAATACACTCTACCGACTACATAGATCTGCCTAAAGAGTGAACTGATATCAGATCCGTCTATTTCCAAAGAAGTCTCCACAGACCTTCTGGGAATCAGAACGATGTGGCCTAATGTAAAGAGCATGGCCCTGGAGTCAAAGAACATGAGTTCAAATCCCAGCTTCACCACTTGCCTGCTGTGGGATCTTGGGAAAGTCACTTAACTTCTCTGAGCCCCATTTACCTCATCTGTAAAATGGGGATTGACATGGTGAGCCCCATGGGAAACATGGATTATGTCTAATTTGATTAGCTTGTATCTACCTCAGTGTTTAGTACAGTGCTCTACTTACCCCTCCTACCTTACCTTGCTGATTTCCTATTACAGCCCAGCCTATGCACTTCCCTCCTCTAATACCATGGTGCCTTGACCTAGTCTATGGCATCACCAACCTCTCACCCAAGTCTTACCTCTGACCTGGAATTTCCCAAGTGCTTGGTACAGTGCTCTGCACACAGTAAGCGCTCAATAAATACGATTGAATGAATGAATGAATGAATGGAATGTCCTCCCGCATCATACCCGGCAGACAATCACTCCCCTGACCTTCAAAGCCGTATTGAAGGCACACTTCCTCCAACGGGTCTTCCTTGACTAAATTTCCTTTTCTCCCACTCCCTCCTGCATCACCTTTGCACTTGGATTTATTCCCTTCATTAACCCCTCCATCAACCCCACCGCACCTATGTATATAGCTGTAATATCTTTGGTTATATTAATGCCTGCCTCCCCCTCTAAATGTTAAGCTCCTTGTAGGCAGGGAACATGTTATAATTCTGTTATAGTGTACTCTCCCAAGTGCTTGGTACAGTGCTCTACACTCAATAAATGCTCAACAGATATGATTGAGTGATCTGTGCCTCAGTTTCCTCAACAGTAAAATAGGGATTGAATCTAACTCGGTCCTACTTCGACTGTGAGGCCCATGTTGGAAAACTACTGTGTCTGACTTAATTATGTTGTATTCATTCATTCAATAGTAATTATTGAGCACTTACTGTGTGCAGAGCACTCTGCCCCAGTGTTTTTTGTTGTTGTCTTATGCTGTCGAGTTGTGTACAACCCATAGACACATGGACACATCCCTCCCAGGATGCCCCACCTCTATCTGCAATCGTTCTGGATCCGAAGAGTTTTCTTGGTAAAAATACGGAAGTGGTTAACTACTGCCTCCTTCCGTGCAGTACACCTGAGTCTTGCCCTCGACTCTCTCCCATGCCACTGCTGCCCAGCACGGGTGAGTTTTGATTTGTAGCAGATTGCCTCCCACTCGCTAGTCACTGCCCAAGCTAGGTATGGAATGGATATGCCTCTACTTGACTCTCCCTCCCATAGTCGAAACTCGTAGAGTACTGGAAACTCTCCAGGTACGACCCTGAGAGGTGGCCCCAGTGTTTAGGACAGTGATTAATACATTGTAAGCACTTTATAAATATTATTATTATGATGATGATGTCTGAGGCCAAATCTTACTTTCTTCTCTGACCCTGGTCTGGGAAGAGATTATTTAAATATGGAAGAAGTTGACCAGCTGGAACATTCCAATTCTTTTTTGTCACCTATGGTGGCAAAATGGTGGCCCAAAAGTCATGATTCTTTTAGGGTCTCACTCAATTCCAACTATTGTGGATGAAGTGGAGAAAAGTTGTTGGATTCAGCAGGGTCACCAAATGTACCTGGTGAAGGAAAGGAATGATAATTGCAATTGTGATATTTGTTAAGGCCTTAATGTTTATCAAACGCTATACTAAGCTCTGAGTAGATAACAAGATAATCAGGTCCCACAAGGGCCTCACAGTCTAAGTAGGAGGGAGAACAGGTACTGAATCCCTATTTTGCAGATGAGGGAATTGAGGCACAGAGAAGCTAACTGACTTTCCCGACGTCCAACAGTAGTCATGTGGTGGAGCTGGGATCAGAACCCAAGTCTTCTGACTCCCTGGCCACACTGATTCTCATAGAAGGGAAGGAAAACAAGGATGAGAGGGGAAAGAAGGGAAGGGAAGGGGACATTTGTTTTATGATCTCCCTGAAGTCATCTCTTTGGCCTTTGGTCTCTTTGTAACCTGATTAAATCCCTACTGAATTAACTCACAAGGGTCTTGAGGGGGAATTACTTCATTGTGATTTTGAGTGACTTGGAAGACATTAAGTGCCCTCTGAATGCTAAATAATGATGTCTAAGAAAAGGAAAGTTGTCTTCTGGCTCAAATTCATAGCACTTAACTTTTAGCCTGACAGGCTTGAATACCTGCCAGCTGTGGATGGTTTCACAAAGAACACAGGCCTGGGAGTCTGGGGACCTGGATTCTAATCTCAGCACTGCCCTTCGAGCCCTTCACTTCTCTGTGCCTCAGTTATCCTCATCTGTAAAATGTGAATTCAATGCATGTTTTCCTCCCCCTTAGGTTGTGAGCCCCATGTGAGCAGGGACTGTGCCTAACCAGATTATCCTGTATCTATCCCAGTGCTTAGTAGTTTGTGATTCCTAGTAAATGCTTAACAAATACCCCAATTATTATTAATTATTACTACACAGTACAGGCTGAGCAGACAATAGGCCTCAGGGAGCCAACAGGAAATTCTCATCTACATTAGTCAAGGGAAGCAGAGAGTTGAGACAGTTACCTGGCCTAGTGGAAAGAGTACTGGCCTGAGAGTGAGAGGATGTGGGTTCTAATGCTGGCTCTGCCACATGGCTTTTGTAAGACGTTGGGTAAGTCACTTAACTTCTCTATGCCTCAGTTACCTCATCTGGAAAATGGGGATTAAGACTGTGAGCCCTATGTGGGACATGGACTGTGTCCAAACTGATTAGCTTATATGATAATAATACTAATGATGGCAGTTGTTAAGCACTTACTATGTGTAATAATAATAATGGCATTTATTAAGCGCTTACTATGTGTAAAGCACTGTTCTAAGCACTGGGGAGGATACAAGGTGATCAGGTTGTACCACGTGGGGCTCACAGTCTTAATCCCCATTTTACAGATGAGGTAACTGAGGCGCAGATAAGCTAAGTGACTTGCCCAAGGTCACACAGCTAATTGGTGGTGATGGGATTTGAACCCATGACCTCTGACTCCCAAGCCTGTGCTCTTTCCACCGAGCCATGCTGCTTCTCCTATATATAATGATGGCATTTATTAAGTGCTTACTATGTGCAAAGCACTGTTCTAAGCACTGATATCTACCCCAACGCTTAGTACAATGCTTGGCACATAGTAAATGCTTAACAAATACCATATAAAAATACAGGTGTATGTGAGGAAAGCCATAGGGTGCACTTGGTCAAAAGTGACTCATTGAATCTGCTTCAGTAATAGAGTTTTGTGTGTTCCCTGACAATTAATCAATTGATCAATGGCATTCATTGAGCATTTACTGCTTGCAGAGCACAGTACTAAGCACTTGGGAGAGTACAATCCAAGAAAGTCAGTAGACACAATCTCTGCCCATGAGGAGCTTACATCTAGTGGAAGAGACAGACCATAAAATAAATTACAGTTAAGGGAAGCAGCAGAATATAAGGAATAAGAATATAAGTACACTGGAGATGGGAGTGGCATGATTAGCAAAGTGCTTAACCTGTACGGACCCAAGTGCATAAGTGATGCAGAAGCAGGGGAAGGAGAATAGGGTGGAAAGATGAGCGATTGGACAGGGAAGGCTTCCTGGAGGAGATATTCATTTATTCATTATTCAATCGTATTTATTGAGCACTTACTGTGTGCAGAGCACTGTACTAAGCACTTGGGAAGTACAAGTTGGCAACATATAGAGACGGTCCCTACCCAACAGCGGGATCACAGTCTAGAAGGGGAAGACAGACAACAAAACAAGACATATTAACAAAATAAAATAAGTAGAATAAATATGTAAAAAATAAATAAATAAATAGGGTAATAAATGCATACAAACATATATACATATATACAGGTGTTGTGGGGAGGGGAAGGAGGTAAGTCAGGGGGGATTCGGAGGGAGAGGAGGGGGAGAGGAAGGAGGGAGTCTGGGATTTTAGTATGGCTTTGAAGACAGGCAGAGTAGTGGCCTGTTTGTTATGAAGGGGGAGAGAGTTCCAGGCAGGAGAGAGGATGTGAGCAAGGAGTCTATGATGAGAGAGTTGAGATCGGATTACATTAAGTAGGTTGGTCATAAAGGAAAAAACTGTGTGCTGGTCTGTAATGGGAGAGTCTCCCTCTCTAACAATAATAATAATAATAATAATAATAATAATAATAATGATATTTGTTAAGCGTTTATTATGTGCCAAGCACCGTTCTAAGCACTGGGGTAGATACAAGGTAATCAGGTTGTCCCACGTGGGGCTCACAGTCTTAATCCCCATTTTACACATGAGGGAACTGAGGCACAGATAAGTTAAGTGACTTGTTCAAGGTCACACAGCAGACAAGTGGTGGAGCAGGGATTAGATTCTGTTGCTGAATTGTACTTTCCAAGCACTTAGTACAGTGCTCTGCACACAGTAAGTGCTCAATAAATACGATTGAATGAATGAATGAATTGGAATCCTTGACCTCTGTCTCCCAAGTCCGTGCTCTTTCTTCTAAGCCATGCTCATTTTGGGCAGGGTATGTGTGCAGGGCACTGTACTAAGTGCTTGGGAGTGTACAATATAACAGAGTTGCTAAACACATTTGCTGCCCACAAGGAGCTTGCAGTCAACACAGATTACTCCCAAATATCAGACTTAGTGCAAAGAGAGTCAGGTTTTCAGAAAAATAACTACTTAGAGACCATCTAGCTTTTACCTTGCCTATTACTCTTTTCCTCTTCAATCATTTCTGGGACTGAATATGACTTCCTATTCCTGACTTTGAGATAGGTTGTAAACTCCAAGGCAATTTCTGTCCTTTGTGGGGAAGCAGGGTGAGTTCTTACTACATTTGCCTTTGTCTCTCCGGAAACAGGAGAACTGAAAGCAGGGTTCGCCCACCAGGGTTGAGAATACAGTCATCTGGGATGCGTAGGAGGTAGGGAAATGTCAGCTCATTCAAGCTTGAGCTTTGGTTTCTCCATTGGAGAAAGAGTTTAGGGTGGCAATATATTTCAGGAAAGCTGTCTGCTTGAATCTTTAAGCTAGTTGTAAGGGAAAGGGAGTTTCCAGAAGAGATGTTTCTTAAGGGCTGGGATGAAGTAGCTAAAATAGGCTCCTGGAATTTGTCTTGGAGGTTCATGGGCTAATTGGACCAATAAATCCCATGCAACAGGGGTCATTTCATATTTGATTCCTAGGTCACTAAGTTGAGTTTGCAGCTTCAGGCTGCAGAAGGCACTGACACCAACAGGGAGGGCTAAAGGCGGGACAACCATTTGTCTGGTTTTACACTGGACAGTCTGGTTTTCAGAGGATCTATGACCTTGGGCAAGTCACTTAACTTCTCTGAGCCTCAGTTACCTCATCTGTAAAATGGGGATTAAGACTGTGAGCCCCACGTGGGACAACATGATCACCTTTTATCCCCCCCAGCACTTAGAACAGTGCTTTGCATATAGTAAGCGCTTAACAAATGCCATTATTATCATTATTATTACTGATATAGTACTAGACATTTTTATGTCAGGTATTTCTAATTTGAGCATTCATCCTCTCTCTCTGCTCTCCTGACTTGGAACCAGCACTTGTGTTCATGCAGTCCCATTTAGGGAACACACCTGCTGTGTACCAAACAGGAGGTCAGAGTGCCATTGAAGCAGCATGGCTCAGTGGAAAGAGTCAGAGGTCATGGGTTCAAATTCCGGCTCCGCCACTTGTCAGCTGTGTGACTTTGGGCAAGTCACTTAACTTCTCTGTGCCTCAGTTCTCTCATCTGTAAAATGGGGATTAAGACTGTGAGCCCCACGTGGGACAACCTGGTGACCTTGTATCCCCCCAGAGCTTAGAACAGTGCTTTGCACATAGTAAGTGCTTAACAAACACCATTATTATTATTATTATTATTGGGATGCACTCTGGGTTCAGATATATTTGGACGGATCTCTTTAAAAGGGTATGTGTGACATCATTATGGTGTGTTCTCAGAGAAATGTGCGTGCTGCCCTGTGAGTCTGTGTATGCTATATCCACAAAAGCTTTCAGTCACAAAGGTGGTCCCTGACCACCATCCTGACTACACTTGAACCAGCTCCCATTCTCCTCTTCTCCAATTTCCCAGAATTCTGCCTGTCAAGTAAGTCTCAGATCTCCTGTATCCCAGCACTGGCTGTCCATATGCCCAAATTTACATTTTATTTCCCTATAGACATAATGACCTCTGGCAGAACTGGGCCCCTGACTTCCATTTCCTTCTCACTCCCACACCCCTCAATCCAGATGAACATCAAATCAGAGTGTCCGTAGGCCACCTATTTCCACTTCTGGTCAGGGATTTTGAAAGCCTTTTTGTTTGATTTTTGAGCAAGTGACCAAAAGATGAATTATCCTTGGGCTCTCCATTACAAGACCCAATCCAAAACATCTTAGTTAGAAGACACATAAAGCCAAGTGAAACCCAGGCATTTACTGTTTCATCTTCTCTCATTCCAACCTACTTGCAGCAGCCAAATGAAGTAAGTCATGGAGGTCTTGGGGCAAGTGGACCAGGTTTTCAAAGTGAAATCCAAATCTCAGAGTTATTTTTGAGGTGTTCTTTTTATTTCTTTGAATTACCTAGACAGAAGGCCTCAGGGTTTCTTTTCCCTTTGCTAGGGTCTGCTGCTACACCAGCACTCAGCTGTTGATGCATATTCAGTGAGCCAGATTTGGCCAGAAGCACTTGATGGCTTTTCTCAGCTACATCTGTCGATCTCTGTAAGACAGAGGAGACAAATATGACAGCCCAAAAAGGGTGGTATTTTAAGCAGAAGAAGGCCCAGTTTTACCATTGCATAAATCCCTGTAGTGGAACCTATCAGTCAATAAATTTCAGGACACAGCAGAAACAGATATGTGGGCCGTTCAGTAATCATGATCACCAGCTCATCACCAGTTAAAGCCAAGTTGCTTAATTAACAAATCAAACTGAGAGTGGGAAGTCAGCTGGACCCCCTGACTCCAGGAAAAAAACATACGACAATGGCGAAGCAGCTTGGCCTAGTGGATAGAGCATGATCCTGGGAATCAGAAGGACAAGGTTCTAATCTCAATTCTTCCACTTGTCTGTTCAGTGAACTTTGGTAAGTCACTTAATTTATCTTAACCTCAATTACTTCCTTTGTAATATGGGAATTAAGATTGTGAGCTCCATGTGGGACAGGGATTGTATCCAGCTTGATTAGCTTGAATCTACTCTAGAACTTAGTATAGTGGCTGGCAGTAGTAAGTATATCTAGTTATCTATCTAACTATATACATGCAGTATTGATTGAACCATGTGGTCATATAGAGGAAACATGTTTGCAGGAGAAGGGCCAGAGGACTATATTTTATAGAAGCCAAAAGTCTGGTTGGAGGTCTTTAGACGCTACAAATGGAATTGCAGAATCAAGCAGTTAATCAGTGTGGACTAATGCGAAGACCAGGGCCTAGGAATCAGGGGACATGGGTTCTAATCCCAGCTCTGTCCCTTGTCTGCTGTGTGACCTTGATCAAGTCATTTAACTTTTCTGTTCCTCAATTTCCCCACCTATAAAATGGGGATTAAATCCTACTCCTTCCTAGTTAGAATGGGAGCCCCGTGCAGGAGAAGGACTGTGTCCAACATGAGAATCTTGTATCTACCCCAGTGCTTAGTACATAGTAAGTGCTAAAAATTATCATAGTTATTTATTAGCATTGACTGAGTACAGAATAATAATAAAAATCATATTTGTTAAGTGCTTACTATGTGCAAAGCACTGTTCTAACTGCTGGGGAGGTTACAAGGTGATCAGGTTGTTCCATAGGGGGCTCACAGTTTTAATCCCCATTTTACAGATGAGGGAATTAGCACAGAGAAGTTAAGTGACTTGCCCAAAGTCACACAGCTGACAGTTGGCGGAGCTGGAATATGAACCCATGATCTCTGATTCCAAAGCCCGTTCTCTTTCCATTGAGCCATGCTGCTTCTCCATGTACACTGTACAGAACACAGTACAAAGAGTACAGTACAATAGAGTTGGTATGCACAATCTCTGCTGACAAAGTGATTGCATTTCAGAGGGGAATATGGACATTAAAATAAATTATAAAAATGGGAAATGATTTATACATAAGTGCTGCGGGGCTGAAGGAGGGGTGAATATCAAGTACTGGGAAGCAGCATGGTGTAGTGGATAGAGCACGGGCCTGAGAGTAAGAAAGTCATGGGTTCTAATTCCAGCTCGGTCACTTGTCTGCTGTGTGACCTTGGGAAAGTCACTTCACTTCTCCAGGCCTCAGTTACCTCTTCTGTAAAATGGGGATTGAGACTGTGAGCCCCACGTAGGTCAGGGACTGTGTCCAACCCGATTTGCTTGTATCAACCCCATTGCTTAGTACAGTGCCTGGCACATAGTTAAGCGCTTAACAAATACCATCATTATTATGAGTATTACTTTAGGTGTACAGATCCAAGTGCATAAGTGATGCAGAAGGGAGAAGGAGTAGAGGAGATAGGGGTTTACTCTGGGAAGGCCTCTTGGAAGAGATGTGATTTTAATAAAGTCGGGAAAGGGGTGCTCTGTCATTTTTGACAGAAGATGGACTTCCAGTACAAAGGGAAGATGTGGGCAAGGGGTAGGTGGTGTGAGATAGATGAGATCAAGGAACAGAGAGTAGGTAGGTGTTAGAGGAGCAAAGTGTGGGCTGGATAGTAGTAGGAGAGCAGTGAGGTAATAATAAGGTAAGATGGAAAGGGGCACACCTATTGAGTGTCTTTGAGATGCTGGTAAGGAGTTTCCTTTTGCAGTAGTGGGGGTGGGCAACCATTAGAGGTCTCTGAGAAGGAAATATGAACTTGCCAATACTTTGGAAAAATGACTCGGGCAGCAGAGTGAAGTAAGGGCTGGAGTGGGGAGGCAGGAAACAGGAGGCAGGGAGATGTGAGGAGGCTGATTCAGTAGTCAACGTGGGGTATGATAAGTGCTTGAATCAGTGTGTTAGCTGTATTGACTCATCACTCTCATTCAAACTGCATTTTCAATCTGTCACTGAAGTCTGTCAGTTCTAAGAAGCAGCATGGCATAGTAGAAAGAGCCCGGGCTTGGGAGTCTGAGGACGTGTGTTTTAATCCCGGCTCCACCGCTTGTCTGCTGTGTGACCTTGAGGAAACCACTTCACTTCTCTATGCCTCAGTTATCTCATCTGGAAAATGGGGATTAAGACTGGGAGTCCCACATGGGATAACATGAGCAGTGTGGCTCAGTGGAAAGAGCATGGGCTTAGGAGTAAGAGGTCATGGGTTCAAATCCCAGCTCTGCCAACTGTCAGCTGTGTGACTTTGGGCAAGTCACTTAACCTCTCTGTGCCTCAGTTACCTTATCTGTAAAATGGGGATTAAGACTGTGAGCCCCACACGGGACAGCCTGATCACCTTGTATCCTCCCCAGCACTTAGAACAGTCCTTTGCACATAGTAAGTGCTTAAAAAATGCCATCATTATTATTATTATTATTATTGTATCTACCCCAGTGCTTTGAACAGTGCTTGGCACATAGTAAGCACTTAATAAATACTATTATTATTATTATTACCTTTGTAGCATCTCTAGAATTCTCCCTTTTCTCTCCATCCAAACTGCTACCACACTGATGTCAGTAGTTATTATATCCCACTTTGACTACTGTATCAGTCTACTTGCTGACCTCCCTACTTCCTATCTCTCCCCTCAATAGCCCATATTTCACTCTGCTGCCCAGATCATTATTCTAAGAAAAGCATGCTCAGGTCACATCTCCCCTCTCTTGAAAAACCTCCAATGATCGCACAACCATCTTTGCCCCAAATAGAAACTCCTTAATCACCATTAGAGCCCTTCCTCAACTCGCCCCCTCCTACTTATATATTCCACACCCTAATCATCAAACTACACACTGTACCTCAGTCTCATCTAACCCACATTCTTCCTCTCTGCTGAAACTTCCTCCTTCATTCCTCATCTCCTATTTTCTGCATCTCCCTGACTTGCTTCTTTTGCTCTTCCCCCTTCCCAGCCCCACAGCAGTTACGTATATATCTGTAATTTTATTTATTTGTATTGATACCTGACTCCCCCTGCCCCTCAGACTGTAAGCTCATTGTGGGCAGGCATTGTCACTGTTTATTGTTGTATTGTACTTTTCCAAGTGCTTAGTACAGTGCTCTACACACAGTAAGTACCCAATAAATATGATTGAATGAATGACACGCCACTACTCTCCCCACTTTCAAGTCCTAATAAAACCATAACTCCTACAAGAAGCCTTGCCTGCCTAAATCCTCACTTCCCTACAACTACCTTTCTGAGCCACCTATACACTTAGGTCTGTCGTGTTTTGCTTTGGTTTAATGGGATTTATTAAGTGCTTACTATTTGTCAGGCACTGTATTAAGCACTGGGTTAGATACAAGAGAATTAAGTTGAACATATTCCATATCCCACATAGCATTCACAAGTTTAATCCCCATTTTCCAGATGTGGTAACTGAGTCCCAGAGAATTTAAGTGATCTACCTAAGGTTTCAAAGCAGACAAGTGGAAGAGCTGGGATTAGAACCTAGATCCTCTAACTCCTACACCCCAGCTTTTTCCACTAGGTTATGCTGTTCTCCCTTAAGCACTTTGATATTGACTCCTCCCTCAGTTTTACAGTTTATATGCATATCCACCAATAATTTATTTTAATTTCTATCTTTCCTTCTAATAATAATAATGATGGTATTTGTTAAGCACTTACTATGTGCAAAGCACTGTTCTAAGTGCTGGGAAGGTTACAAGGAGATCAGGTTGTCCCACGGGAGGCTCACAGTTTTTAATCCCCGTTTTACAGATGAGGTAACTGAGGCACAGAGAGGTTAAGTGACTTGCCCAAAGTCACACAGCTGACAGTTGGCGGAGCTGGGATTTGATGCCATGATCTCTGACTCCAAAGCCCGTGCTCTTTCCACTGAGCCACGCTGTTTTTAATCTGTGAACTCCTTGTGGGCAGGGAACCTATCGACCTAGTCAATTGTATTGTATCCTCCCAAGTGCTTCCACATAGTAACTGTTCAAAGCATGCCGTTGATTCACTGATCGATTAGGGAAGCGTGAATGGGTGCTTAGTGAGTTAGACTCAATTCAGACCTTCTTTTGTTTCTGTAAGAATTTCACAAAACCTCCCCTCCAGGAGTATAGCTATCATTCATGATGTTTCTGATAATAATGATTGTCATTATTATAGTCTTCATCAGGGCTTTATACCAAGCATTGTATCTATCCCAGTACTGAGTACAAGAATGCACATGGTTCTTCTCCTTCATGGGGCTCAAGGTCTAAGTAGGACATTTCAAAATCCCTTACACTCTTCAGTCAGGAAAGGTAAACATGGGGCCATTTCTAGCAATGTGCCTGATCAAACCAGTCCCTCAATATCCAAGGCCACTTGCCCCTCTGCCTATCCTACCATCAGTAAGTCCAGTGATGGTGATGGGTGGTAATAATAATAATAATGATGGTATTTGTTAAGTGTTTACTATGTGCCAAGCACTATTCTAAGCTCTGGGGTAGATACAAGGTGAACAGGTTGTCCCACATGGGGCTCACAGTCTTCATCCCCATTTTACAGATGAGGGAACTGAGGTCCAGAGAAGTTAAGTGACTTGCCCAAAGTCACACAGCTGACAAGTGGCAGAGCAGGGATTCAAACCCATGACCTCTGACTCCCAAGCCTGTGCTCTTTCCACTAAGCCACGTTGCTTCTCATCTTAGTCATCTACATTCTCTTTGCCAAATACCATTACTTTTATTTATCTACTTTAGTGCTAAAGACAGTGCTTGGTACAGAGTAAGCACTTAACAAGCACTTAATACAGTGCTCTGCGCACAGTAAGCTCAATAAATATGATTGAATGAATGAATACCACTACTACTATTATAATTGTTATAGTTATCATTATCATCATTATTATTATTTTTTTCCAGGTCAGTATTCCAGAGGTAAAGGAGAAAGATCAGTATTCATTAAGGACAGGAAAAAGAGAAATAGAACTTGTATTTGAAGCAGTTGGCTTATTTTTTGCCCCACTTGAAAATTAACCTCAGACCCAGAAGGCTATTTATCCACTCAAATCATATGTCTGTCATCTCCCATTATCTTCAATTACTGGATGAGGAAATGGGCTAGCTAACTTCTATGTAATACGGTAAATGTGGCCATGTTAGCGGCTCACTGTTGGAGATGGGTGTGCGTTAACATCTGATTTAGCAAAAGAGGGGAATGGAGTGTAAGAAACACGGTTAAAAGGGCTGGTGCGCCTGAATCGAAATTCTGTTCTGTTTATCGACTTTGCATTTGTTTGCGTTTCTGTTTTGTTTGGGGTTTGAACATTTTCTAAATGTTTAACCAAAGGCTGATTATATACCAGACTGCATGGAGCCCAGCAACCAGTGAAACAGAGTTGCCGCAATGCCGGGAGTCGGGTGGGAGGAGATGAGTTTGTCTTGGACGAAGGGGAGGCAGGAAAATTTTGGCATGTGATATTTTGGGTCTGACAATTCCTCGGCAAGAAAATGATCTGAGAATCACAGAATCAAGAAAGGATCACTATCTCCCTCAGCCCCCTGTACAGCCTCTCTCATCCCTTGGCTAATTCTTCCTGGACAACCCTGTGTGTTTTCTCTCTGCTTTCTCTTTTTCTCTCCTTGCCTCCCTCCCCACCACCACCCCTTTACCACAAAGACCAGTAAAGGCTATCTGGCAGGCTAGGCCCGACTGGCTGAGTGGACACTCACTCCAGTACACCGGTTAAGATTCAGGCTGCTGATTGACGGGTGGCAAAAGTCAGTTTAGTGACGAGAGCACAGGCTTGGGATTTGGAGGACATGGGTTCTAATCCCGGCTCCACCACTTGTCTGCTGTATGGCCTTGGGAAAGTAACTTAACTCTTCTGTGCCTCAATTACCTCATCTATAAAATGGGGATTTAGAATGTGAGTCCCATGTGGGATAGGGACTATGTCCAACCTTATTACCTTGTATCTACCCCAGAACTTAGAACACTGCTTGGCACGAAGTAAGCACTTAAATACCATCGTCATTATTATTATTATTATTAGTTTAAAGAGGGGCCCCCGGCGGCCCCTGCCATAGATGACATCACCAACCTCTACATGTTGCATTTACCACAGCTGCAGTGCCTAGTGGGGGACCTAGGAGAAACTGAGATTCAGAGACATTAAGTGACTTGCCTAAGGTCACACAGCAGGCAAGGGGCAGAGCTGGGATTAGAACTCAGGTCATATGACTTTCAGACCCATGTTCTTTCCACTAGGCCATGCTGCTCCGCAGTGCAAAGTAAGCACAGAATCTGATGAAGCAACATTTGATTCCAGGTTCAACAAAGAAAGTCCCTAAATGAACTTTTCAAAGTATAGAGTCAGGTCTCCAATCCAGTGCACACATATGTTGAATCATTTTTCCCATAGTAAGCACTGAGCACCTAAAGTGTGTTTTAAGATGTTGGTAATGACAGTAGAGTCTAACCATGTCTTTTTCTAAGCCTTCCTTCCCCAGTTCAGATGAGCGATGCATTCTGAAATAGGGCTTCCCAGACACCAAATTCTGCCGTTTGCCTCATCAGCAGTTGAAGTACTAATCTCCTGAGTGCCCTTTATAGTACTAATAATACTACTACTAATAAACTGAGATAGTCACTAAATCCTTGGGGTGGATACGAGATAAGCAGGTCAGACCCAATCTCTTTTCAGTAGGACATGGGTGTGACATGTGTTTTTCCAGTAGTGGTAGCGGTTCACACGGCATCATCCACATGTTCTCTCCAGGTTCGCACTGACCAGTACTTTGCATGTTCACTGTGTGCAGAGCTCTATAATAGTTCTATGGAAGAAGGCAGTGTAAACAAAATTCATGGTCCCAGCTCTCAGACTTTAAGGTCTAATAAACAACCACTCCATTGAGCCAGTTGGAACTCTTGAAGTTAGTGATGAGGAGGTCAATGAATGGGAGTTTGTTATATTGTCCTAGATACCCCCACTCAAGACTATAAGCTCCTTTTGGGCAGGGAATGGGTCTACCAACTCTTTTTATTATGTTCTTTTAAGTGTTTAGTTCAGTGCTTTGTACAAAGAAAATGCTCATTAAATACCCTCGGTTGATTGACTGTGGGAAATGTCTTTTGTCCATGAGGAGTATGGATGTTAGAGAAGCCACAGAACCTAGTAGATAGAGTGAGGTCCTCATCCTCAAAGTCAGAGGACTTGGGTTCCAATCCCAGCTCCATCATTTGCCTGCAGCATGATCTTGGGCAAGTCATTTAACTGCTCAGTTACTCTGTTTTCCTACTGTTCTCCCATCCCCTTAGAATATGGGAGCCCCATGTGGGACAAGGACTGCATCTGTTACCCTATGAATCAAGCAAAAACTCCTCACTCTCGGCTTCAAGGCTCTCCATCACCTCACCCCCTCTTACCTCACCTCCCTTCTCTCCTTCTACAGCCCAGCCCGCACCCTCCGTTCCTCTGCCGCTAATCTCCTCACTGTGCCTCGTTCTCGCCTGTCCCGCCGTTGACCCCTGGCCCACATCCTTCCCCTAGCCTGGAATGCCCTCCCTCCTCACATCTGCCAAGCTAGCTCTCTTCCTCCCTTCAAAGCCCTATTGAGAGCTCAGCTCCTCCAGGAGGCCTTCCCAGACTGAGCCCCTTTTTTTCTCTTCTCCACATCTCCCCCGCCCTACCTCCTTCCCCTCCCCACAGCACTAGTATATATTTGTTCAGATTTATTACTCTATTTATTTTACTTGTACATATTTACTATTCTATTTATTTTGTTAATGATGTACATTTAGCTTTAGTTCTATTTATTCTGATGACTTGACACCTGTCTACATGCTTTGTTTTGTTGTCTGTCTCCCTTTACTAAACTGTGAGCCTGTTGTTGGGTAGGGACCGTCTCTATATTTTCCCGACTTGTACTTCCCAAGCGCTTAGTACAGTGCTCTGCACACAGTAAGTGCTCAATAAATTCGATTGAATGAATGAATTTATTATATTTTGTATCTGTCCCAGTGCTTAATATAGTACTTGACCCATAGTAACCACTTAACAAATATTATTATTATTATTATTATTATTATTATTATTATTGTTATTATGTATTCACTTCTAAAAGTGTCCCCATAATCACATTCCCTGAAGATGTTTCACGTTAGAGAATATCATTTTCTTGTCCTTGAATAGCTCTATTGTGCATCTTCTTGGAAGAAGAGTCCAACACCAAATGATTTGCCTATTGAATACTTCTCACCCAATTAGTTAATAATCTGAGGATTGTTAGAAAGCTTCTGGAATCCACCTACAAATGTTAGGTTAAACTTGGAGTTCTTTAGTCCTTTCTTACTAAATGATGGGTATTTTCCATAGAGGGAACTTAAAATCTGGTTGGTATACTGCATAACAAGTTTTCTTTTGAAAATGGAAAGTCTCCTTTTCACTAGGAATAAGTAAGACATGTTTAGCTCAGTTGGATGAAACATTACATTTTACATGGGGAAATGATCAATTAGTCATTATTCTCTCTGAGCTATACAAAGTGAGAAGTCAAAGAGGGTTACATTTAAGAACATTATTTTGTCTCTGATTTAAGAGGCCACCCAAATCATTTTCTCTTTTTTGTTCCAACAAACCAGAATAATTTTTAAACACATGGGATCAGTACGATTTTCCCGAAGAGGGATGAAGTGCTTAGAATACATTTTGCTCCTACTATTCCCTGGGGAACCCAGCAAAAGGTCCCTTGAAATGAAAATGAAACTACATTTTGGCCAAGAAAGCTTTAATCAGTAGCAGAAAGATTTTCCTCATAAGCTGGCTCTTACAGCTGCTTCCAATTAGAGTTGTCACTTGAGAGGGCTTACCTGAGGAATGTGGGAAGGAAGAGGGATGGGGAAACGGAGTCAGTGAATGATTTATCCAGCCCCGACCAAGGACAGATCACTATTCGACAGGCTGGAGAATTGCTGTCCTCAAAGCATTGACAATCTTCAGCAAGAATAGGAAGTTGTATCTCATGCTTAGCACTTATGCAAATTATTTACTTGGATTAACTTTCACTTATTCACTTATTCATTCTTCCAAACTTCTATCAATCAGTATAGTGGGTTTTTTTCCCACTCTCCTTCAACTCTGGGTTAATGTCTTTAAAACACTTGACATTTGTCCCACTCTCAGCCCCAAAGCACTTATGTACATATCCATAATTTATTCAAATGTCTTTCTCCCCATCTAGACTGCAACTGTTGGCAGGGAATGTGTCTTACCAACTCTATTGTATTGTACTCTTCCAAATGCTTAAAACAGGGCTCTGCATGCAGTAAGTGCTCACTGAATGCCATTGATTGATTGATTGATGGAAGACTATCACCCCATTTTCCTTCCTCCCATTACAGGTCAAATTCTTGGCTCTTTGACCAGTTCCTTTCCTGCAACTCCTTGACCTGATTGTTATGTTTTATTTTTCTCCTTTACTCCATTGAAACTTCCAAGAGAACCAATGATTTCCTCTTCGTCATATCTAATGGGCTCTACTTGTCCTAATCCTCCTTGGCCCCCCAGCTGCCTTTGATGCTGTAGACCTTTCTTTACTTCCAGAAACATTATCTAATCTTGGTTTCACCAACATAGCTTTCTTCTCCTTTTCCTCTGACTTTCCTGGCTGCTCTTTCTCAATCTATTTCACCGGATCCTCTTCCATCCCTCATCTCCAACTATGGCAGACCCTCAATGCTCTAATATGGGTCTTCTACTCTTCTTATTTTCTTATCACTCCTGGAAATGCATCACTCTATTAACCTCAAATTCACTCATTCAGTCGTATTCAGTGAGCACTTACTGTATGCAGAGCACTGTACTAAGCACTTGGGAAGTCAAATTCCATTTCTATTCAAAATCTATCTGGCTAATCCCAGCCTCTGCTCCTGTATGCCATCTAGTAATCCTTCTTGCCTCCAGGACATCTCCCCATTATATCCTGTTCGGACTTGGTGGTTGACATATCTTAAACTGAAGTCGTCATTTTCTCTCCTAAATATTCTCTTCCACCTTCCTATCCTATAGTGGTAGGCAAACCACCCTTCCTTCTTCTGAAGCCTGCAATGTTGGTAGTATTATTCTTTATTTTTGCTCTCTTTGAACTCTCCTATTCCATCTACTGCTAAATCTTGTGTTTCTTCTGCAACATTTCCTGGATCCATTGAGTCCTCTCTATTGCCAACAGTCTTATCACTCTGGTCCAGTCATTTGTCATATCACAGCTAGACTACTGCCGAAGGCAGTAAGTGTAGAAGAAAGCTTATAGGACTGGGAGCCAGTGAACCTGAGTTCTTCTTTGTCCATCCATTTTCCTGCTATATGACTTCAGGCAAGTAGGAGGAGGAGGAGAAGAAGAAAAAGGATGAGGAGGAGGAGGAAGAGTGTGGCCTATTGGACTAAGCATAGGCCTGGGAGTCGGAAGGACCTGGTTTCTAATCCTGACTCCACCATTTGCCTGCTGTGTGGCTTTGGGCAAGACATTTACATTCTCTATAACTCAGTTTTCTCATCTGTAGAGTGGAGATTAAGACTGTGAGTCCCATGCGGGACAGGGACTGTGTCCAAATCCAATTTGCTTACCTCTACCTCAGTGTTTAGTACAATGTCTGGCACATAGTAAGCCCTTAACAAATACCACAGCTATTATTATTAATATTATTATTATTAGTAGTAGTAGTAATAATAATGGTATGTGTAAGCCATTACAGTGTACAGAGACATGTGAAAATAAAAGAGAGAAGAGGGGTTGGGAAACTGGCTCGTAAAGATGGATGCAATGGTAAAATCACCAAAAACTAAAAAGACAAGAAAAATGATCTGTACATGAGGAGGTTAGGGCATGGTGGCTAGAGGACCAGGGTTTGGGGCTTCTTGAGGCTTAGAATTCATTCATTCAATTGTATTTATTGAGTGCTTACTGTGTGCAGAGCACTGTACTAAGCGCTTGGGAAGTACAAGTTGGCAACATATAGAGACGGTCCCTACCCAACAGCGGTCTTACAGTCTAGAATCCAACTGTCACAGGCTCAGTGACAATCACAGTCTTCTGAACCTTCTGTGAGTGGAGATGTCCTCATCCTGCAGCTGCTACTCCCCCTCTCAGCTGGAGAGGAGGGACTGATTGGAGCCCTGATAGAAGGAGGGGAGATCAGTGGTATTTAAGTGTTTACTGTGCAGAGACTGCCATATTAAACACTTTGCAAGGTACAATAAAACAGAATTGGTAGACATGTTCCCTTCCCACAGGAGCGTACAATCCAGATGGGGAGCTGGACGTTAAAATAATTGATGCACATGTAAATGAGTGTTTTGGATCTGTTGGAGGGGCAAATATCAAGTGTTTAAAGGCTACAGATCTAAATGTGTCATCAATGCAGAAGGGAAAGAGCTAGGGGAAATGAGGGACTAGTCAGGGAAGACTTCTTGGAGGAGACATGATTTATATAGAGTTTTAATGGAAGCAGCATGGTAGAGTGGATAGAGCACAGTCTGGGAGTCAGAAGGTCATGGGGTTCTAATCCCGACTCCACAACTTCTCTGCTGTGTGACCTTGGGCAAGTCACTTTACTTTTTTGTGCCTCAGTTACCTCATCTGTAAAATGGGAATTGAGACTGTGAGCCCCACATGGGGCAGGGACTGTCCAACCTGATTTGCTTGTACCCACCCAGTGCTTAGTACAGTGCCTGGCACATAGGAAGTGCTTAACAAATAGCATCATTATTATTAATGAGGGGGAGAATGGTGCTCTACATTAATGAAAATCAATACCAAAATCATCATAATAATATTTGTTAAGATCTTACTATATGCCAAACATTGTATGGAGACTGGGTTTGATACAAAATATTCAGGTCAGATACAGTCCCTGTCCCATATGGGGCTCACAGTGTAAATAGGAGGGAGAGCAGGAAATTGAGGCACAGAGAATTTAAGTGGCTTGCCCAAGGTCACACAGTCAACAAGTGGCAGAGCTGGGATTAGAACCTAGGGTCCTTGCTGTCAGTCCTATTCTCATTCCACTAGGCCACAATGCTTGTTTCCCATCCAAAAGAACCCCCATGGTCCAGTGTGAGAGGACTGACCTAGGTTCCCAGGCCACCACTGCTTCCTCTCTTAACTTCTCTGTGCTTCAGTTTCACTCGGATGATCTTGCACCTACTCCAGTATTTAGCCCATTATGAGGTACATAATCAGAGCCTAATATCTGCATCATCACCATCAACATCATCCCATCATCTTCATCATCATCATAATGGTATTTGTTAAGCACTTACTATATGCCAAACACTGTTCTAAGCACTGGGTTAGATAAAGGGTAATCAGGTTGTCCCACGTGGGGTTCACACTTTTAATCCCCATTTTACAGATGAAGTAACTGAGGCACAGAGAAGTTAAGTGACTTAAGATGGGATTAGAACCCACGTCCTCTGACCCCCAAGCCCGTGCTCTTTCCACTAGCCACGCTGCTTCTCTTGATCATCACCATCATCATCATCATTATTATAATTAGATTTCTCACTGGTCTATGTGTCTCAAGCCTCTCCCTACAAGCATTCCTTCATCTTGCTATTCAGATAATCTAACTACACAGTTCTTTCACTTCTCCAAAATCTTAAATGATTACCCATTTTTTCCCCACATCACAGAGAAACTCCTGACCATTGACCTTAAAAACATTCCATCAGCTTTCTCCCTCTTACCTATTCATCATTTTTTCCTACTACATTCAGGCTCACACTCATCGTTCTTTCCAAGTTCACCTGTTCACTGTGCCTCATTCCAAACTCATCTCCCTCTGACCCTTGCTTATTCCTCCTTTTTGGCTGGGACTCCCTCCCCATTCATATCTGCTGACACCCCCTCTCACTGTCTCCAAAACCCATCTAAAATTCCTTCTCCTCCAAAGAGGTTTCCCTTATTGAATTTTATTCTCACCAGGTTATGCCCTCTTAACTCTCATTTCAGCATTTTTGAAATGCCCAACACTTACTACTTAGTCACACCTTTATTTACACACTCTTTTATTTAAGCATTTCCTCCTCTAAGCTGTAATTATGTGTCTATCTCTTCAATTAGTTCACAAGCTTCTCATGGGCAGGTTAATGTTTCCTACATCTTTTGTATTCACCCAAGTGCTTAGTACAGTTCTCTACACACAATGTGTGCTCATTAAGTACTACTGATTCATTTTTTGATTGATTGGTTTATGTCTGTCCCTTTCCCCATAATTCTGCAAACTCTCCTAGTGTGTAGGGATTGTGTCACTTTCTCAACCATAAACTTTTAAGCACCTAGTAGAGAAGTAGGGTGGCCTAGTAAAAGGAACACAGGCCTATTCCAAGGTCCTGGATTCTAATCCCATCCTGGCCACTTTGTAATTATCCCTACTGTGTGGCCTTGGACAAGTCACTTAACTTCTCTGTGTTTCATTTCCTCATCTATAAAATGGGAATAAGACACCAGCTCTTCCAGCCTCTATGAGCCCTGTGGAGAACAGGTACTGTGTCTGATGTTTTTACCTTTATCATACCCAGCACTCAGACAATTGCTTGACACATTGTAAGTGCTGATAAATTCCAGTGATTGATACCCACTCTCCCTGCCCCATAGACCATAAGCTTCCTGTAGGACAGGGATTATGTCCAATCTGCATATAATGCCTCTACCCCAGTGTTTAGTAAGTTGTTTGGTACATGTAACAAGTATCAGTATTATTAGTAGCAGGATATCAGCAAATGCAATTGATTAATAATCCAAGGAGGTATTTTAGGAAAGCTTTGCAGGAAAGAAATGGATATGATTTGGTAATGCAGAGTGAGGTGAGAAAATTAAATATGGGAAGGTATAGATAGATTGAACGTTAAAATGTTGTGTGCAGGGGACAATGAGCAGGTCTACTTGGAGGAACATAGAGACTGGGCCAGGGTGAAGTAAGAGGGAAAGGTGGTTAAGATAACGGGCATCTTAGTGTGTCCATCTAAGGTCTGGAGGTTGATTTGATTGGCATTTTCTGTTTCCTACAGTAAGTCAGGGCTGAAATTCCTCTGACCCTTTTATGTGTTCTTGGGTTCAAGGCAGAGACTTCCCCAAAACTGATGAAGAACTCAAAAACCCCAAGTCCAAGCCAGAGCTGGGGCAAAGTCAGGTTGAACTGCATGGATAATAATAATAATAATAATAATAATGATAATAATAATAATAATAATAATGTTTGTTAAGGCACTTACTATGTGCCAAACACTGTTTTTGTGGGGTAGATTTAAGGTTATCAGGTTGTCCCACGTGGGGCTCAGTCTTAATCCCCATTTTACAGATGATGTAACTGAGGCACAGAGAAGTTAAGTGACTTGCTCAAGGTCACACAGCTGACAAGCAGCAAAGCCAGGATTAGAACCCCCGACCTCTGACTCCCAAGTCTGGGCTTTTTCCACTAAGCCACGCTCCTTCTCTACATAGATCAGTTTTTGTTAGGAGAATTAGTCCACCCTGGGCAGTTGCCAGCATTCCCTTAAGATCCTCCTACAGAAACATACCCTGACAGCAGGCTGACCCACCCTTCAAACCGTCTCACCTCCAAGAGTAATAGCAATGATATAATTTCACTGTACTAAATGCTTGAGAAAGTACAAAGGCAGTCCAAGATGTGATCCTTAACCACAAGGGAGCTTGAACACTATGAGGGAGGATAGACATAAAAAAGCCCCAAACTTACCACTAGCAGAATCAGAAAAATTCATTGTCTACTGAAAATTTTCCCAAATCCAGAAATGATACACCTACTCCATTCCTCCAATCAACTGCCTAGAGTTAAAGTCATGCTTTGGTGTGTTTTCTAAGCAAAGTTTGCCAAATCCTTACCCCACTTCAACTCTCAGCCCTGTAATACAGGCAGGCGAGACAATTAGGGGATTTGTTTTTATCCAACAAGGCCCTCCAGAGAGATAACTTGCCCTCGCAGTGTCTGCAGTGGGAAAATGCTGAAAAGCTTTTCTTTCCAGGACAATGTTCTATCCAATTCATAGCTCAATAATGCCGCTTCCAGAGGAAAAGTTTAACTATGAGAGTTTCAAAGAGCCCTAGAGTTTTTTCATCTGGCCTATGGCTCTGTGCCTGGCCAAGACTACATGCAAATCATTCAATAAAGATGCTGTCTGCCTTGTCCTGAAAATATAACAGAATACTTGCCCAGGATCCTTCCAGGGGGAGGTAGAAGGGGTTGGTGGGATTTGAACTATTTGCTCCCTAACCCCAACCTCATATTTCAGTGCTGAGCAGAGACAGAAGTACATGGTAAAACTGCCAGCATCATCATCATCAAAGATATTTACTGAGTGCTTATTGTGTGCAAAGCACTGTACTAAGTGCTGGGGACAGGACAGTGCAAAAGAGTTGGTAGATGTTTTCCCTGCCCACAATAGGCTTACATTCTAGAGGGGGAAACAAATGCTAATACAAATGAATGATTTAAAATATATAATTTATAGATATGTAGTATGGAGAAGCAGCATGGTCTAATGAATGGAGCACAGTCATTGGGGTCAGAAGGACATGGGTTCTAATCACGACTCCACCACTTGTCTGCTGTGTGAATCTGGACAAGTCACTTCATTTCCCTGTGCTTCAGTTCCTTCATCTGTAAAATGGGGATTAAGACTGTGAGCCCCATGTCTCTCTCCCTTCTAGACTGTGAGCCCGCTGTTGGGTAGGGACCGTCTCTGTATGCTGCCAACTTGTACTTCCCAAGCACTTAGTACAGTGCTCTGCACATGGTAAGTGTTCAATAAATACGATTGATTGATTGACTGATTGATGTAAGACAGGTACTGTGTCCAACCCAATTTGCTTGTATTCACCCTAGCATTTAATACAGTGCCTGGCACATAGTAAGGGCTTAACAAATACTAAAATTATTGTTATTTAGTCCTCTAGGGCCTTCGACCCTGAATTTGAATTCTGATTGCTTCAGGGCAGGACCAACCCCAGAAAAATTCAATTAGGTAACTGCTGCAGACTCTTGGTAGAAATAAATCAAAAGTTCCCTTAATAATAACTGTGATGTTATTTTACTATGTGCTACGCACTGGGGTAAATAAAAGATAATCAGATTGGACACATTTCCTGTCCCATATAGGGGCTCACGGTTGAAGGAGAGGGAGAACAAGGACTGAATCCTTGTTTTACAGAAGGGGAAACAAGATATTTAGAAGTGAAGTGATTTGCCCAAGGTTACACAACAGGCAAATGGCAGAGCCAGGATTAAAACCCAGATTTTCCGATTTCCAGGCTTGTGTTCTTTCCACTCAGTCATGCTGCTTTTTCTTTGAATCAGTGCCTCATGCGCTTTCTTGGGGTATGGATGGGAGGCATCTTTAAGAATGGGAACAGGATGGCCTAGCTGATAGAGCACAGGTGTGGGAGTCAGAGGATCTGGGTTCTAATCCCAGATCTGCCACTTTCCTGCTGTGTAATTTTAGGCAAGCCACTTAAATTCTCTAGGCCTCAGCATCTCATCTGTAAAATGGGGATTAAGAGTGTGATCCCTACGTGAGACAGAGAATGTGTCCAACCCAATTATCTTGCATCAACCCCAGTACTTAATAAAGTGTCTGGCGCATTTTAAGTGTTTAAGAAATATCATTAAAACAAAACAAAACTAAACTAAACCACAAAAGCCCCGGAAATCTCCTGTGGTCAGGTGGGAAAACATGTGGAAGGGTGTGGATTCCAAGCTGAGAAGAGAGAGGTAGATCAGTTTAGTCACAGGCTCTAGGAAGAGTTCTGTCTCCAAACCCCTTTCCCCTCAATGCTCTAAATACAGAAAGCATGGAGGGGGTGAAGAATAATCTGGGAGAACCGTTCAATCGAGAAGACATCAGACACAGAGTGTGCACTGAGACTGATGGTAATTCATGTGTCCCAAACCACAAACAGGCCTTGCTCCAAACTCCAAATGCAAACTTCTGGGGCTTGTTCCAAACAGAGTCGAGTTCATGAACCTCAGAACTACACTGGAGTATGTGGCCCCAGTCTGCTAATCCAGGCTGATCCAGGGTGAAAGGAAGGGTGTCCATGGTTGGAATCTAACTTGTTCAGAGGAAAAGAACCAGCCCAAAGGAGCACCTGCGGTATGTCAGACTGGCCAGGGCCTGCAAGAGTCAGGTCCATTCATTCATTCAATTCATTCAATCGTATTTATTGAGCGCTTACTTTGTGCAGAGCACTGTACGAAGCACTTGGGAAGCACAAGTCGGCAACATATAGAGACGGTCCCTACCCAACAAGGGGCTCACAGTCTAGAAGGGGGTGACAAACAAGTAGGACAAAATAGTACAACAAAAAAGCAGGGAATATGCCAGAAGACTTAACCTCCTTTTCAGCCTATTTTCCCAGTAAAGATGTGTCTGAAGCCGTTTTTAAGCTACCCAAAGAAGGCCAATAGTATCAAATGAGAGAGATGATTTTATGGACCATGTATCTTAGCTGTTTAATTGAAATTTGATAAGGAGGAGGGGATATAAGGATATTTTACTGAATACATATGTATAGTGTATAAAGTGTACATATACATAATGAAAGGGAATTGGTTTATATTGTTCTCAAGTGTAACATTTCATTTTTCTTCAGGACCCTTGGAAATTGTGATTCAAATTAGAGGTTATTAGCAATTAACACCTATGCCACTTTCTGTGTGGCACACTGGCAGTCTTCTCTCTTCCTCTCATCTTCTCCCTTCCTCTCATCTTCTCCCTATCCTTCAGATCCTACGCAAGGCTCTTCACTGTACTGTCTGAACCACTTCTCTAAAACATTCTTCAATCCACATCTCCTCACTTTCCTTATAAATCTCCGCTGATTGTCCATCCACCTCAGCATCAAAAAATACTTCTTATCATTGCCTTTAAGGCACTCTAACAGCTCCCCCTCTATCTCAGATCACTGGTCTACTTCAACCCATACTGCACAGTCTGAAAGTCCTCCCCCTGAATTTCCCATCACTGTAGTTAGCACTGCCATCCTTCTTGTCTCACAAGCCCATTACCTTGGCATTATCCTACATTCCTCTATCTCATTCAACCCACACATTTAGTCTATCACTAAATGCTTTCGGTTCCACCTTCACCACATCGGTAAAATCTGTCCTATCCTCTACATCAAACTACTACTGTGCTAATTCAGTAATTTATCCTATCCCGTCTTTATTACTGTATCAGCCTCCTAGCTGACCTCCTTGCCTCCTGTCTCTCCCCACTCCATTCTATACGGCACTCTACTGGGATGATTATTTTTCTCCAAAAATGTTCAGTTCATGTTTCCCCCCCTCTTCAAGAATCTCCAGTGGTTGCCCATCCACCTCTGTATCAAATCAGAAACTTCTCACCATTGACTTTAAAGGACTAAATCACCTTGCCCCATCCTATCTCACCTCTCTACTCTCCTATTACAACTCATCCTGCAAACTTTGCTCCTCTAATGCCTACCTACTCACTTTACCTTGATCTCGTCAATCTCGCGGCTGACCACATGCCCATGTCCTCAGCGTGGCTCAGTGGAAAGAGCCTGGGCTTGGGAGTCAGAGGTCATGGGTTCTAATCCCGACTCTGCCACTTGTCAGCTGTGTGACTTTGGGAAAGTCACTTAACTTCACTGTGCCTCAGTTAACTCATCTGTAAAATGGGGATCAAGACTGTGAGCCCCAAGTTGTCAACCTGATAACCTTGTATCTACCCCAGCACTTAGAACAGTGCTTGGCACATAGTAAGAGCTTAACAAATAACAACATTATTATTATTATGGACTGCCTCTGGCTTGGAATGTCCTCCCTTTTCATAGCCGACAATCACTCTCCCCACCTTCAAAGCCTCATTGAAAGCACATCTCCTCCAAGAGGCCTTCCCTGATTAAGCCCTAATTTCCTGATTTCCCCCTCCCTTCTGAATCACCCTGACTTGCCCCCTTTTTTCACCACCCCTGCCCCCCTCCCCATAGCACTTATGTACATATCTGTAATTCATTTATTTATACTAATGTCTGTATCTCCCTGTAAGCTCATTGTGGGCAGGGAATTTGTCTGTCACATTGCTGTGTTGTACTCTCCCAAGAGCTTAGTACAGTGCCCTGTAAGCACTCAATAAACATAATTGACTGATTGATAGATTGATTGCACACTTCAGTCCTTTACTGCCAACCTATTCACTGGTCCTCAATAATAATAATAATAATAATAATAATGGCATTTATTAAGTGCTTACTATGTGCAAAGCACTGTTCTAAGCGCTGGGGAGGTTACAAGCTGATCAGGTTGTCCCACCAGGGGGGCTCACAGTCTTAATCCCCATTTTACAGATAAGGGAACTGAGGCCCAGAGAAGTGAAGTGACTTGCCCAGAGTCACACAGCTGGCAGTTGGCGGAGCCAGGGTTTGAAGCCATGACCTCTGACTCCAAAACCCGGGCTCTTTCCACTGAGCCCCGCTGCTTCTCCAGCTGATCGATGTGGCCGGCCTGGTGGGGGGGACGGACAGACAGGCGGCCGGCTTCCCACGCCCCGAGAGCTCCGTGTTGGAACAGGGGTCCTGAGCCCCTGAGGAAAACTGTAATAATAATGGCATTTGTTAAGCATTTACTATGTGCAAAGCACTGTTCTAAGTGCTGGGGAGGGTACAAGTTGATCAGGGTTGTCCCAGGTGGGGCTCACAGTCTTAATCTCCATTTTACAGATGAGGTAACTGGGGCACAGAGAAGTTAAGTGACTTGCCCAAAATCACACAGCTGACAAGCAGCAGAGCTGGGATTCGAACCCATGATCTCTGACTTCCAAGCCTGTGCTCTTTCCACTGAGCCACACTGCATCTCAATCTCATCAATCTTGCTGATGACCCTTTCCCATGTCCTCTCTCTGACCCAGAACTCCCTCCCCCTTCATATATAACACACCATAATTCCTCCCACCTTTAAATCCTTCTGAAAATTATGTCTCCTACAACTGGCCTTCCCATCCTAAGCCCCAATTTCCCCTACTCACTTTCCCTTCTGGGTTGCCTCTGCACTTAAATCATTAAGCACTGATATTCAACAACCTCTCAGTACCAGAGCACTCATGTACATATCCTTATTCCCTGCCAATTTCCCTATACATACATTTTTTATTTTTAACTTTTTATGGTATGTATTAAGCTCTCATTATGTGCTAGGTACTGTACTAAGTGCTAAAGTAGATATTCATTCATCCATTCATTCAATAGTATTTATTGAGCACCTTACTAAGTGTTTGGGAGAGTACAACAGAGCAATAAACAGTGACTTTTCCCGGCCACAAGCTCACAGTCTAGACTGGTGAAAACAGACTTCGACAAAAATAAACAAAATTACAGATATGTACATAAGTTCTTTGGGGATACAAGCTAATCAGATTGTACACAGCCCATGTCCCATATGGAGCTCAGAGTATTAATCTCCATTTTACAGTGAATTAATTGAGACCCAGAAAAGTAAAGTAACTTCCCCAAGGTCACAAATCAACCAGGTTGTGGAGTCAGAATTAGAACTCAGGTCCTTCTGACTCCTAGGCCCATGTTCTATCCATTAAGCCATGCTTCTTCACAATGTCTGTCTCCCCCTCTAAACTCTAAAATAATTTTGAGTGGGGAGTATGTCTACCAGCTCCATTGTATGGCACTCTTGCAAGAACTTAGTACAGAGTTCTGAACTCTAAGTACTCCATAAATACCAATGATTAATTGATTGATAAATGCCACTGTTATGGGCTTGTGAGACGGATAGTAGTGATGTTTGCAATTATG
Source organism: Tachyglossus aculeatus (assembly GCF_015852505.1). NCBI lineage: Eukaryota > Metazoa > Chordata > Mammalia > Monotremata > Tachyglossidae > Tachyglossus > Tachyglossus aculeatus. Next base: position 25,284,184 of record NC_052075.1, on the reverse strand, counting down.
GGAAAGTCAGGGGGATGACAGACTTTGTGTGGGAAGATGAGGAGTTCTGTTTTGGATGTGTTATGTTTGAGGAATCAGCAGTACATCCAAGTAGAGACATCATCTTCCCCAAGATCCCAAATGAGGAAATGGCCTTAAATGACAGAGAGGTGAGAATTAAGTTCCATTTGAGGAAAGGCTGAAGACATCACTCCACTATTATCTATCTCTTAAATCTCTCCCCTCTTCCTTCCCCCTCAGGGGAGGAGAATAGTAATGGGAAAAGGACTGAACATTCTCTTTTCCACTGCATTGAATTTGCAATAATACTGGTTCAGTTCTGGACAAAGATGCTGGTCAAATATGATGCAGTTTGAAATAGTTTTTTGTTATTAGACTGTGGTTCAACTATATATATGATACACACACATATATATATATATATACACATATATATACTGTATGTATATATATATATATGTATATATATATATATATACATACAGTATATTTACAGTGTAGACATGAGTCTGGGTTTTCAGTAGACACTATTTCACTGTAGATTACCCATTTTATGATTCACACAAGAAAGGCAAAAAGCTATCTAGGTGTAGTAAATTGAACAAATTGGCCGTTATATTTAGTACAGAATGGAGTAGATGTGGTTTATAGATTTAAATATAAATAGCAACCTTTTCTATGTCACAGGTATTCTGTGCTGAAAGTTAACTACTTATTTATTGGATAATAAATCTTCATTGTGGAGGTCCATTTAGTGCTGGAAAAGTCTTGTCAAGGCCAAAATCCTCTCCCTCCAAGGCATGTAGGCTGATCCCAAGTAAATCCACGTGGCTCATAGGAAGGTATCAGCTGAGTATGTTGGGAGATTAGGCCACCCCTGCATTTCTCCTCTCCAGCTGACACTTCCGTTGGTTACAAGGAGAAATCGCTGCATACAGATACCCTAGTGAGCATCATAGTAACAGGACTGTGAGACAGGTAAGTTCTCATTACAGTGTAAATGACTGGTGTTATAGAGTAACATCCTTGTCATTAGAGTAAGTTACATGTAGACAGGAACTTTCTCTTCAATCCACCAATCAAGCAATCAGTGATATTCACTGAGCACCTACTGAATGCAGAGCACAGTACTAAGCAGTTTAGGGAGTACAATAGAGTTAGTAGACACAATCCCTGCCCTTGAGAATTAATAGTTTAGTTGGGGGTGGGGGGGCTTCAGTTGCATTTTCTCAAGTGTTTAGGATCATGCATGGATTAAATGAGTGCTCGATTAATTTGATTACTACCTTTACTATTACTCTCCATAGGGAGGGTGAAAGATCTGAGCTACCTATTCCAACCATTTTCTTAGCACAGCATACTTAAGTGATATTTTCTATTGAAATATTATCTCCAAGTACATGCTTACCTCTGCCATGTACCTTTCATCCCATCACTATATTACAAACTTCTTGTTCCATCCCCATGCTGCCAGAACTCCCATTAGCCCCTGTTCCAGCCCAGAAAGGGCTAGACCTGTAGCAGTGGGAGCCATTCCCCACTCCTCTTACTGCCGACCTCAGGGATCCAACTATACGGAAGAGAGGCTTCCCTATCCCCGTGCCATAAAGACCCTTCTTGTTTTTCATTCATTCATTCAATCATATTTATTGAGTGCTTACTGTGTACTAAGTGCTTGGGAAAGTACAGTATAACAACATACAGACACGTTCCCTGCCTGCAATGAGGTCACGGTCCAGAGTGGGAGACAGACATTGATATACATAAATAAATAAATGAATGAATTAGAGATATATACAGGTATATACAAATGTGTTGTGGGGATGGGAGGGAGAATGAATGAAGGGAGCAGTCAAGGCGATACAGAAGGGAGTGCGAGAAGAGGAGAGGAGGGCTTAGGCAAGGCTTCTTGGAGAAGATGTGCCTTTAATAAGGCTTTGAAGTGGGGAAGAATGATTATCTGTCTGATATGAGGATGGAGGGCATCCCAGGCCAGAGGTAGGATGTGGGCGAGAGGTCGGTGGCAAGATAGATGAGATCGAAAAACAATGAGAAGGTTAGTGTTAAAGGAATTAAGTGTTATGAAAGGCATTGCAGTAGGAGAATATTGAGGTGAGTTAGGAGGGGGCAAGGTGATTAAGTGCTTTAAAGCCAATGGTGAGGAGGTTTTTTTGATGTAAAGGTGCCCTTACCTTTCCTTCAAAAAAATCTGTTCTTCCTCTTGGTCCTTCTCAATTTCTAAGGAGAGAAAAAAAAATCAAGTGCCTAGAGACCTCTCAGTAAAGAAGGTTTTGTGGTGATCCCAGTGCCAATTCTTTTTCTGTCTGTCTGGTTAAATATGGCACCTTTCCACAAAGATTCTTAAATGAGCTTTTTAGATGGCAGATCGATTTCTGATGATTAAAATTTCTTCCCTGCAAACCCAGACATTGAAGGGAAGAGCAGTTTGGTTTCATTTTTGTACAGTTTGTTGGGAACCTTACTAGCCCCAAATGATATCGTTATGGACATTTTTGTTTTTTTACAATTCAATCGCTTCCCTCCAATTACAAGTTTAAGGCTGTCAGGTAGCTCTCCCTCTGAAGCTGAGACTCCTGGGATATCATCCTGGTAATGATAAACAAGCTATCTAATCTAATTTCCTGTCAGACAGGGGTCTATGATGGATGCTTCTGAGGACTGATAAAGCACTGTAATGCACTTAATTATTCAATACTCTACTTTCAAAGGTCAATGGGATGGAGTTTACTTTTGACTTCCAAGTAGTTAGCCTATTAGAGAAACCTGCCATTGACATGTTATACAGCTTGGGGTGATTCACTTCACATTCACTTCCTTCCCATTCCAAATGGAAAATGAAAATAATCTTGTTTTCCCTCGCCTCCTTGGGATGTGGGTGAATTAATGAAGAAGTGGTAGGAGGGTGTTTTGAGATATGGGAAAACCATAGAGCTGTTAGAGCTCGAAGGAACTTTGTATCCAAATGGAAAAAAAATATTCAAGATTATTTTACACAGTAAACTCTTCAAGACTCTTCTTGTCTTTAACCTCTATGGTATGGTCCCAAGATCTTAGAGCAGTACTCTAAGCATGAGTCCTCCAGCCCTTCCTACAGTCAATCTCAAAAGTGCAACTACAGAGGAGAGACACTGAACTGTTATTTAGGAGCTCAACACTCCCATCAGTCCCTGTCCTCAGTGGCAGGGTGAGGCCTTTTCGATTTTAGGAACATTGAGGAGGTCACTACCATGACTTCTGTGTCTGTTGATCAGAGCTGAGAGGAGCTTAAATCCTGTCACTCCTTCAGGGTAGATCACCATCCATGTCATTTATATTTTTATTCATCTTTCCTTACATGCCTGTCACAACACTCCCCCTTCCCACCCTTGTTTTTTAGATTAAGGACCAGAGACTGAGTCTATTTCTTATCTATGCACTTCTTTCCCAGAGCTTAGCACCATGGTTCCTGCATAGCAAGAACTTAATTAATGCTATCACTACTACTTCACAGTAGGAACTCAGTACTTACTGATGATGATGTGAGGATAACCATGATGCTGATCATGATAATGATAATCTCATTAGAACATAGCTGAAGTCAAGATCAAGCTAGCACGTCACCAAAGGCTCGGGGTCACCCTGACTCCACTGGACAACATGGAAGAGCCGAATCCACCCCATCAGGAACATTTAGAATTGTCCATTAGAAACCCAAATCTGTGGCCTGAAGCAGAATTGCTCCCTCTACTACTCATCGTCCAACATTTAATTTTCAATTCCCATATTTTCAATTCTCCTTAGCCTGTAGTTTTTTTGTCTGTAATCAATTCTCCTATTGTCTGTCTTCTTCCACCTAAATTATGAGCCCCATGTGGTACAGAGCAAAATCTGATTAGCCAGTCTTGTATTAATTCCAGTGTTTAACACAGTGCTTTTCATATAGTAGGAACTTAAGACCATAGCTAACCAACTTATACTGAACTCTCCCAAGCAATTTGTGCATTGCTTTGCATGTGGTAAACTCTTTTCAAATAGGAATCGCTGAGTGAATGAATGATCTGTGATGAAATAGACTTTACCCTAATTGCTGTTTGTCAATACATAGTTATTTGGTTATTATTTTGAAATTTGCATATTTTGAATGAATTAAATTGATTCCTTTATTGATGCAATAATTGTGGTATTGCCTGGGAAAGAGGTAATAAAAACATCAAAATCTTCTCTACCCTCCTTCCTCAATGGAGTTCAGATTTAATGGCAAATCAGAAAATCTGAAACATTTAAGTCAACTTGAATTTTAAAAAGTCACAATATTAAGCTTTGAGGTTACATTCCACATGCATGAAATGCATCTCCCTTGATGACTCCAAAACTTTGCCTTAATTCTGTCTGCAGTCAGTTTTCAAATTTCATTCCTGATTGTATTGCCATCCAACTTGAAAACTGGCAAAACATAGAAGCAAATAGGACGCCACAAGTGATCAGTTCATTTGCTATTTACCTGTTAACCCATCAAGGACAGTCAAGAATGACAGAAATGACAAGCTTCTGTGCTTCCTAGACCAGGCTAAATTGCTCTGGTAACCATTTCTGTTCACACATCCCTGTGGGTTTGCGAAACCTTCAGATCTCAACTTCCCTTCACCTCAGTTGGTTTTAAGAGATTCATAATTATTTGGGTCATAGCTGAATTGTAATGTAAGGTCATTGGGCCCAATTCTCCCATTCATTCAGGGGGAAGTCTGACAGCTGGGGGAGAGGAAAGAGATCACCTCCATCCCACAGTGATTCCTTACAGGGCAAGTTTTGTAAAAAAAATAATAAAAGGGATGAGTCATCTGCCCTAGAGGAAGGTTTCCATCATAAGGTGGCCAACTGTGTAACACACTGTAGCTGCAAGCATCAATAGGGAGTCACCCTTTCCTCAGAGAGACACTTCTCCCATCTCTTGGACATGATTTAAGAGAAGACACAATTTCCAAAAACGAGTCTGCCACTGTGAGCTCCTGGCCCTTTCCCTTACTTCTGTGCATCTCTTGGTCTCGGATGCTACCTTTGCCAGAATTACACTCCCTGACATTTGCTGGTCTCTGGGTGAAATATTGCTTCCCCGGGAATGTCTGCAACATCAGAATGAACCCCAGTCATGTTTACAGCTAGATGTTAGAGCGGGTTGTTTGCTGATCAGATTAGGAGAAGCTGTTAGAGGGAAAGTATTATTTGTTAATCACATTAAAAGAACTGCACAAATACAGTTATGCTGTGGGAGAGGGTGATGCTGTTTGCTAATCTGATTAGCAGAGTTTATGCAAATATCCCAGGGGAGCTGCAATATCCCCTGTCAAGCACTCATACATTAGAAATTCCTTCTTCAGGAGGGATAGATTGATCACCTGCAATTGATGAAGTATAGGAGCCCAGGAGATCTCAGTTTATAGACCAGAGCTAAACTTTTACGACTTGTGCTCATTCATCCTACTTCTGTTCCACCCCCTGGCAGTGACCTTTTAGGATGTAGAAAGTGGGTGTATATGGATGAATAGAAAATTCTTACTGAACGGATGATTCCTGAGGTGGGCAAAATGGGCAAAACCCTGCCAATGTTGCCTTGAAACACACTGGCTTTTCTGGGTCCAATAATGGGATCAAGCAAGGGTAAAGAACATCTGGTTAGTGTATTCTGGAGGCCAATGAAGGATACATCTTCCCAGATCCACTTTCCCCCTGCCTCCTCCTTCACCCTGCCTCCAGCCTCAGTCTTTCTCAGGATTCCCTGGCTGAGACTGTGCCCAATGTTGCCAGCTTGTACTTCCCAAGCACTTAGTACAGTGCTCTGCACACAGTAAGCGCTCAATAAATACGATTGATTGATTGAGTAACCACTGGCATAACAGCTCTGTGCCTGAGCAAGCAGTCAGGAAGGGGACACCCTACTAATAATGATGGCATTTATTAAGCACTTACTATGTGCCAAGCACAGTTGTAGGCACTAGGGTAGCTAGAAGGTTAACAGATTGTCCCACTGGGGCCCTGGCAAGGGGCCCTTAGGGCCTCCCTCCTTGTTTCATAACAGAGGTGACCAGAAAGAAAACAAAACAGATCTGTGCTTGTGTCATCATTTGCACCCTTAGCCCTGGTATGAAGTTTATTTTATTCTTATTTGTTTATTTCAATGCCATCCTATTGTTATTATCATGTGTGACAAATGTGGTATTCATTTAGTACTTACTAAGTATCAAGTGTGGGGAAGATACAATATAATCAGATCAGACACAGCCTTGCCCCACATGGGGCTTGTGGTCTGCAAGGGAGGGGGAACAGGTCTTTCTTTATTAATGATTTGTATGTATCTATAATTCTACTTATTTATATTGATGCCATTGATGCCTATCTACTTGTTTTGATTTGTTTTGTTGTCTGCCTCCCCCCTTCTAGATTATGAGCCCATTGTTGGGTAGGGATTGTCTCTACTTGTTCACAAATTGTACTTTCCAAGTGCTTAGTACAGTGCTCTGCACACAGTAAACACTCAATAAATACGATTGAATAATAATAATAATAATAATGATAGCATTTATTAAGGGCTTACTATGTGCAAAGCACTGTTCTAAGCTCTGGGGAGGTTACAAGGTGAGCAGGTTGTTCCACGGGGGGCTCACAGTCTTCATCCCCATTTTACAGATGAGGTAACTGAGGTCCAGTGAAGTGACTTACCCAAAGTCACACAGCTGACAAGTGGTGGAGCTGGGATTTGAACCCATGACCTCTGACTCCAAAGCCTGGGCTCTTTCCACTGAGCCATACTGCTTCTCCAATGAATGAATGAAGGTATCTAATCACCATTTTGCAAATGAGAAAACTAGAGACCTGAGAAATCTTGTGGCGAACCCAGAATTAGAACCCATAGCTCTGGACCTCTAGGCCTGTGCTCTTTCTGTTAGACCATGGTGCTCTGGTGCTCTTTTAGCTATTGTAGGTTTTTAATTTATGTTTGTTTGTCTCCCTCATTAGAGTCTCAGCTTTTAGAAGTAAATGTTAATCAATTGCACAATGCCCAGGTATGTCTCTGTATTTTAAAAGGCCTTCCAAACAGTCCTTTTTCCTCACACTTTTCTAGTTTCAAAATCCAAACAAAATACTAGGGAAGGGCTGCAGTCTTTACATTGTCCACCCTATTAGAAACAGAGCTCAAAAGCACCAAGTTCCACAAGGATTAAGCCTTTCTGATAACATAGATGGGGAAATTGTGGAGGATCAGAAATAAAATCCCCTTACCATATTGATCTTGGAGTCATTTCTCTCATTCCCACTATCTCTTCCTTTCAGCACCTCCCTGCTTCTCTTACAGCAAGTCAGTGGTCTTCAGCAGTTCACTTGATACTTCCAAATTCTCATATTCTTGTGAAAGAGACCCATCCAGCCAACCAGCTTGTCAAATTGAATATAATAAATAATAAAGTTAAGAGACAAGGTCCTCAACTTCAAGGAGCCTACTATCTAACAGGGGAGATGGGCAGTCACCAATGATTTAGAAATAGCCAGAACAGGAGAAAGAACAAGGCTACAAATCCTGAATAAAGCCCATGGTCAGTTAAATAGATCAATAAGTGTAAATTATCTTACAGCAAAAAAATCCTTGATTGTAGAAGTAGGTGTATAAACTAAAGTGTCAAGAGTTGTTGGATTGGTGCAACTTGAGAAATTGGAGTAAAAGGTTTGAAGGACATTTTCTCTCCCATTTGGTTTATTTGTATTTATTCACATGCACACAAATTCTAGTGGATTCACAAATGCCCGTAGGTGACAGCTTTAGAAGCATCAATTAACAGAATAATTTCCTATTATGCCCACTGGGAAAATGAGTAGTCCTACCTTCGGTAAATATGCCTAATATTCACTTATGCAGAACCTCGGTTATGAAGTTGGATTTTGCTCAATTCTGCATGCTGCACTAAACTGTTAATTCTTAAATGAGCATTGCCAGTGCTTGAAATATGGTGAGATGAGCAAGGCTGCCATCCCAATCCGCTTTAAGACTCCCTGCTGCCAGCTCTCTAACCTTTAGGATTCAATCAAACCCCGCATTTAAACAATCTGTCTTTTTTGTTTTTCCAATAGAAACAAGTCACCAATCACCTCACATCCCCTTTTCTCTCATGTGAAGATCTAGGAAAATGAAGGATATCTTTTCTACAGGATCTTTTTTCTTTTTGGAAATGGCAAGATCGCTTTGATTTCTGAGAAAGACTGCTTTAAGGTGGGGAGAGTGGCTGTGTGTCAGATATGAAGCTAGAGGATGTGGGCAAGAGGTTAGCAACATGATAGATGAGATCGAGGTACAATAAGTAGGTTGGTATTAGACCAGGGAACTGTGTATGGTGGGATATAGTAGGAGATCAGTGAGGTAAGGAAGGGGAGGAGAGCTGTTTGAAGTGCCTTAAACCCCTGGAGTAGCCATTCATTACCATGGCTCTACTACCCTCTCTATGTAGATGATTCCCAAATCTACATCTCCAGCCCTGATGTCTCCCCTCCTCTTCATCCTGCCTTCAGGACATCTCTACTTGGATAATAATAATGCTAATGATGGTATTTGTTTAGCACTTATTATGTGCCAAGCACTGTTCTACGGTGCTGGAGTAGATATAAGGTAGTCTGATTTCCCCATGCTCACAATCTTAATCCCCGTTTTACAGATTAGATAACTGAGGCACAGAGAAGTTAATTGACTTGCCCAAAGTCACACTGCAGACAAGTGGCGGAGGCGGGATTAGAACCCACGACCTCTGACTCTCAAGCCTGTGCTTTTTCAACTAAGCCACTCTGCTTCTCATGGACACTTCAAAATTAACATGTCCATAATAGAACTCCTTATCTTCCCACTTGAACCCTGTCATTCATGCATTCAATCGCATTTATTGAGCGCTTACTGTATGCAGAGCACTGTACTAAGCCCTTGGGAAGTACAAGTTGGCAACAGATAGAGACAGACCCTACCCAACAACAGGCTCACTGTCCTCTCATTTACTTTCTCATAACTGTAGACAGCACCACCATCCTCTCTGTCTCACAAAACTACAACCTTGGTGTTATCCTCGACTCATCCCTCTCATCCAACCTACATACCAATTATTCAATTGATCATACTTATTGAGTGCTTACTTTGTGTTGAGTACTGTGCTAAGCAATTGGGAGAGTATGGAGTTGGTAGACGCGTTCCTTGCCCACAATGACCTTACTGCTTAGAAAGGGTGACTGATACTAATGTAAATAAACTACACATATATATATATATATATATATATATATATAAATGCTATCAGGCTGAGGGAGGGAGGAATAAAGAAACAAATCAAAGTTCAGGATGTCACAGAAGGGAGTGGGAGATTAGGAAATGAGGGTTTAGTCAGGGAAGACTTCTTGGAGGATACATGTCTTCCATAAGGCTTTGAAGGTGGGGAGCGAACCTCTCAGTGTTATTCTCTGTACTTGGTTGTAGCAGGAAACCAGCGAGCTAAAGTAGGAGGGGGTAAGGTGATTGAGTGCTTTAAACCCGATGGTTAGGAGATTCTGTTTGACGTGGAGGTGGATGGGCAACCACTGGAGGTTCTTGAGGAGAGGGGAAACATGGACAGAATGTTTCTGTAGAAAAATGATTTGGGCAGCAGAATGAAGTATGGATTGAAATGGGAAGAGACAGGAGGCAGGGAGGTCAGCAAGGAGGCCGATGCAGTAATCAAGGCAGGATAGGATAAGTGCTTGGATTAACATCATTGGAGTTTGGCTGGAGAGGAAAAGGAAGATTTTAGCAATGTTGTGAAGGGCTAACCAAGGGGATTTAGAGGCAGATTTAATATGTCATTCAATTGTTGAATATGATTGAATAATCATAATTATTTTATCATTATAATTATGATGTGGTTATATATTTTAACACAAAATGTAATACACCATAACATAATATAATTAGATGATTATAATTATTAATTAAATAATTTACTATAACTGAAAAAATTGAATATGTCATTCAATAGACATATTCAGTCTGTCACCAAATCCTGCTGGTTCGACCTTAACAACGTCACTAAAATCTGATCTTTCCTCTCCAACCCGACTGCTACCATGTTAATACAACCACCTATCCTGTCTTGCTCTGATCACCTCATCAGCCCCTTGCTGACCTCCCAGCCTCCTCTCTCTCTCCAGTACAGTCCATATTTCAATCTGCTGCCCAGATGATTTCTCTACAAAAACATTCACTCCTCAAGAACCTCCAGTGGTTGCCCTTCCACCTCAGCGACAAATAGGCTTTAAAAAAGCACTCAAATCATTCTGTGCCCTCCTACCTTACCATCCTGATTGCCTGCTACAGGCTAACCTGCACACTTTGCTTTTCTAATGCCAGAGTACTCACTGTAACTCGATCTCATCTTTCTCCCTACTGACCTTTCACCCATTTCCTGCCTCTGGCTTGGAGCAATCTCCCTCTTCATATAGTAATAATAATAATGGCATTTATTAAGCACTTACTATGTGCAAAGCACTGTACTAAGCGCCGACAGACGGTTACTCTCCCCTCTTTCAAAGCCTTACTAAAAGCACATCTCCTCCAAGAGGCTTTCCCTGACTAAGCCCTCCTTTCCACATCTCCCACTCTCTTCTGTGTTACCCTTGCACTTGGATTTTCACCCTTTATTCTCCCCTCCATCAGTCCCACAACACTTTTATACCTATCTGTAATTTTGTTATTCATATTAGTATCTGTGTCTCCTTCTAGACTGTAAGCTTGTTATGGGCAGGGAGTATCTACTGACTCTGTTTTATTACACTCTCCCAAGTACTTAGTACAGTGCTCTGTACATAGTAAGTGCTCAATAAATATAACTGATTGATCCCTGAATCAGGCTGTAGGTGTAATAATCCTGTGCTCCGCTCTGTCACTTCAGAAGGGCAGATCTACGGTATAGAGCCTTATGGGCACTAGTATATCTTTCTCTTCGAAGATCCATTAGCCCCTTCAGAGAACCTTCCACCCTTCAAAGCCCTACTGAGAGCTCACCTCCTCCAGAAGGCCTTCCCAGACTAAGCACCTTTTTCCTCTCCTTCTCCCCATGCCCCCCTCTGCCCTATCTCCTTCCCCTCTCCGCAACACTTGTATATGTTTGGACAAATTTATTACTCTATTTATTTTACTTGTACATATTTACTACTCTGTTTTATTAATGATGTGCATATAGCTATAATTCTATTTATTCTGACGGTTTTGACACCTGTCTCCATGTTTTGTTTTGTTGTCTGTCTTCCCCTTCTAGACTGTGAGACCGTTGTTGGGTAGGGACCATCTCTATATGTTGCCGGCTTGTACTTCCCAAGCGCTTAGTACGGTGCTCTGCACACAGAAAGCGCTCAATAAAGACGATTGAATGAATGAATGGACCCAGAGACCAGGGTAGGAAAGAAATAGTAGAGAGCTTCAGAACTGGGGAGAGGGTTGTAGAACAATGAATAGGAAGGAAAGAGATAAAACCAGGAGAGTAAGCATGAAAGAGCTCATACAGTACAAATCAGTAAACGGAGGAGTGAGCAGGAAGAAAAGGTGGATAGAAGAGAAGAGGCCCAGAAGTCTTGAGACAGCGGGAAGAGTTAGAAGGAAGTCGAACAGAGAAGCAGGTTGGCCTGGTGGAAAGACCACAGATCTGGGAATCAGGAGACCTGGGTTCTAATTCCAGATCTGCCAGGTGACAGCTGGGTGATCTTGGGAAAGTCACTTAACCTCACAGGGCCTCAGTTTCCCCATGTATAAAATGATTTAATACCTGTTTTCCCTCTCTTCTTCAAATGTGAGCTTCATGTGGGACAGGGACTGTATTTGATAGCAATAAATTAAGGGTATTTAATTAGAACACAGTACTGAATTTTGGAGCATTATATAATAAAACAGAGTTGGTAGGCACACTCCCGGCCCACAGTACCTTGTAACTACCCCAATGCTTAGCACAATACTTGCCACATAATAAGTACTTAACAGATACCACAATTATTATTATTAGTACTTTGAAAATGTGGGCAGTGGAAGAAGTAGATGGCCAGAGGAGTAGCTATGACTAGACCAGTGAAGAAAGGCAGAGAGGCAGAAGAAGGGGCAACTGGCCAGGAGGAGAGAAAGGCTTTAAAGTGCAGTGGGAAGGAATGGGGGAAAGAGAGTCCAGCAAAACAAGCACAAGAGCAACTGAACAAACCAATGGGACTGAAGACACAGTCAGGCAGAGACAATGAAAAGGATTGGCTTCCTGAACTATAGTGTGATTGGGCAAAAATAGAGGTGCTAGAAAGGAGAAGCAGTGTGGCTCAATAGGAAAGAGCCCGGGCTTTGGAGTCGGAGGTCATGGGTTCAAATTCCGGCTCTGCCAATTGTCAGCTGTGTGACTTTGGGCAAGTCACTTCACTTCTTTGTGCCTCAGTTACCTCATCTGTAAAATGGGGATTAAGACTGTGAGCCCCACGGGGGACAACCTGATCACCTTGTAACCTCCCCAGCGTTTAGAACAGTGCTTTGCACATAGTAAGCGCTTAATAAATGCCATAAAAAAAGTAGATAGAAGAGGAAAGGAGGAGGAAAAGAAAAGCTGCAGTGTGGTCTAGTGGAAAAAGCATGGACCCGAGAGTCAGAGGACTTGGGTTCTAATTTTGGCTCTACTACTTTGTCGTGTGACCTTGGGGAAGACATTTAACTTCTCTATGTCTCAGCTACCTCACCTGTTAAATGGGTTATAAGACTGTGAGCCCCATGTACAACATTGACTGAACCTAACCTGTACATACTGTACATGGACTGTACATATTTATTCCATTTATTTTATTTTGTTAATATGTTTTGTTTTGTTCTCTGCCTCCCCCTTCTAGACTGTGAGCCCACTGTTGGGTGGGGACCGTCTCTATATGTTGCCAACTTGTACTTCCCAAGTGCTTATTACAGTGCTCTGCACACAGTAAGTGCTCAATAAATACCATTGAATGAATGAATGAATAACCTGAAGATCTTGCATCCACCCCAGTGCTTGGTACAGTAACTGGTATATAATAGAGAAACAGCGTGGTATAATGGATAGAGCACAGGCTTGGGAGTCAGAAGGTCGTGGATTCTAATCCTGGCTCTGCCACTTGCCTGCTGTGTGACCGTGGGCAAGTCAGTTCACTTCTCTGTTCCTCAGTTACCTCATCTATAAAATGAGGATTGAGACTATGAGCCACACAGGGGACAGGGACTGTGTCCAACTTGATTTGCTTGTATCCACCCCTGTGCTTAGTACAGTGCCTAGCACACAGTAAGTGCTTAACAAATACCACAATTACTTCTATTATTATTATTAATAATAACAATATTAAGTGCCAATAAAAAGGAGAAATGCAGAAATAATTAAGGTCTCATCACAAACTAGGGCAAGGAGAGGAATCTATTTAGCAACAAAGCAGGTAAAGGTATCAAGAGGATACATGCAAGGCGGGGGTGAAGAGAGAGACAGCAGATCCCTAAGGACAGAAAGGCAATTAACACCTGGCTGTAGAGCATAAGAGAAAATTAAAAATACCTTCTGGTCCCAAGGAGAGATGGAGAACTGGAGACATGAACTGATGATGTGGGTGGGAAATCAGAACCAAAGTCACAGAGAGGGATGGCTTATCCCTTCCTTCAGACAATCAGAATTCATTCAAGGAAAAAAGGGCAAGTCAAGAGGGGCAAATCAAGATTGAAATCCTAGAGAGGCTTATTATAACCAGGAAGAATGGCAGGAGGTTTGCACAGAAGGAAAGGGACCAAACCGTTACACAATATGGAAAAGCTTAGATAGAAGGCAAACTAAACAGCCAAATACAGAGACACCAAATACAAAAAGAGGTACGCAAGATTAGCTTAAGAGAAGCTTAAAAAACAATCAATAGTAAGGGAGGAGCAGAGTGTATTCAATACTTAATCTCCCTTCCCCTCAGACTGTGAGCCCCATGTGGGATAGGGAGCTGTGGTACCTGATTATTTTGTAAATATCCTAGTGTTTAATACGGTGCATTGCACATGATAAGCACTAAAGAAATACTATTATTATGTGTATTTACAAACAAGGACCTCTCTAAGGATTGCATCTGGAGGGTTTCCAGTCCTCCACCAGTCTCGGCTATGGGAGGGAGAGTCAAGCAGAGGCAAACTGATTGCATCCCTAGCTTGGGCAGTGGCTAATGAGTGAAAGGCACTCTGCTACAAGTCAAAACTCACCTGTGCTGGGCAGCAGTGGCACGGGAGAGAGGTGAGGGTAGAGACTCAGGTTTACTGTGTGGAAGAAGGCAATGGTAAACAGCTTCTTTATATTTACCAAGAAAACTCTATGGATACACCACTAGAAGGATTGCAGATGGAGAGTGGGGCGTTCTGGGAGAGATGTGTTCATGGAGTCGCTATGGGTTGGAGATGTCTTGACAGCATAAGACAAGATAAAAGAGGAAGAATGCCAATATTACATTTCACTGGCTTCACTATGAAGGGGCGAGGGGAATCAAGTGCTACCCTAATGAAGTGACAAGAATCATGAAGGATTTTAGCTCAAAAGATTGGGGGAAGCAGTGGGAAGGGGTGTGGGAACACTAGTCTGAGAGTCAGAGGATCTGATTTGCCTGCTGGGTGACCTTGGGAGAGTCACACTTCTCTGTGCTTCATTTCCCCATCTGTAAAATGGGGATTACCACCCTCTTCTCCTGGAAACATTATCCAATCTAGGCTTCACTGATGCTGTCCTCTCCTTGTTCTCCTCCTAGCTTTCTGGTCACCCACTGTCAGTCTGTTTTGCAGTTCCTCCTCTGCCTCTCACCCACTAAGTGTGGGGGTCCCCCAAGCTTCAGATTTGGGTCCCCTTCTATTCTCCATCTACACCCACTCCCTTGGAGAACTCATTCACTCCCATGGCTTCAACTACCACCATTACACAGGTGATACTCAAATCTACATCTCCAGCCCTGATTCTTTCCCTTTCTACAGTCTCACATTTCCTCCTGCCTTCAAGACATCTCTACTTGGACGTTCTCCCATCACCTCAAATTTAACATCTCTAAAACAAAACTCCTTATTGTCCCACTTAAACCCTGTCCTCCCTATGACTTTCCAATCATTCTAAATGGCACCACCATCCTTCCTGTCTCACAAGCTTATAACCCTTGGTGTTATCCTTGACTGTTCTCTCTCCTTCATTCCATCTATTCAGTCCATCATTAAATCCTGTTCGTTCAAACTCCATAACATCACTAAAATCTCCCCTTTCTTCTCCATCCACACTGGTACCATGTTAATCTAAGCATTTATCCTATCCACCTTGATTACTGTATCAACCCCCTTGCTGACCTCCCTGCCTCCTGTTTTTCCTCACTCCAATTCATACTTCACTCTGCTGCCCAGATCATTTTTCTACAAAAGTATTCAGTCAATACTTCCCTATTCCTCAAGAACCTCTAATGGTTGCCCACTCACCCCTGCATCAAAACAGAAACTCCTCACCATTGTCTTTAAAGCACTAAATCACCTTGCCCCCTCCTACCTCACCTCTCTACTCTTCTGCTACAACCCTCACATTTTGCTCCTCTAATGCTCACCTTCTCACTATATCTTGCTTTCATCTATCTCATCGCCAACCTCTCACCACATCCTGCCTCTGGCCTAGAATGCCCTCTCTCCTCATATTTTACAGATAATTACTCTCCCATCCTCAAAGCCTTACTGAAGGCATACCTCTTCCAAGAGGCCTTCCCCATCTAAGCTCTCTTGTCCTTTTCTTCAACTTCCTTCTGTGTCACCCTGACTTGCTCCCTTTATTCACCCCACTTCCCAGCCCCATGACCCTTATGTACACATATGTAATTCATTTATTTATATTAAGGTCTGCCTCCCTTTCTGGACTGTATACTCGCTGTGGGCAGGGAATTTGTCATATTGTTTTACTGTATTCTCCCAAGCACTTAGTACAGTGCTCTGCACACAGTAAGTGCTCAATAAATTTGATTGGCTGACTGACTGACTAGCAACCTCTTCTCCCTCTTGCTTAAACTGTGACATCCGTGTGGGACAGGGAGTGAATCTGGTCATCGTCTATCTACCGCAGTTCATAATATGATGCTTGGCACATAGTAAATACCTAACAAATACCACAATTATTCAATCCTATCCAAGCAACAGGGGATGAATCTCATTTAGCTAAGTGCCACTACTAGTGGATTATCACCTAGGATGGGTCACAGCAAATCACCCAAGCAGCACAAATCTGAGGTCACTGAAGAGGGAGTGAAAAATAAAAATAGGATCTGAAAAAAAAGTGTTTTAAGTCTCCTAAGGGAAGAGAAACATATGGTGCTTATAAGCTGTGCATACAATCCCTCCATCTGATTTTGAGAAAGTGCAACAAAACATTTCCAAGAGAGCTATTAGTTCACAGTCAACAGTAAGGGTGATTGAGACCATACTTATGTATACAATCAGATCCTTGAGGAGCTCAAAGACATAAAATGATTTGTTTGTATGTGGATTAAGGAAGATTCATCAATTGAATGAAGTTACATGAATTGGTTAATTTAGCTATGAATTGATATTTACATACTTCGGTGAATGTATATTATGAATATAATAATCCATATCCATTTTCCCTGATTTTTTATTTTCATTTCTGTTTATAGATAGATTAGAAGAGGGATACTTTTGGCAGTGGTGTAGTAGCAATCATAATATTAGTAGTATTAGTATTAATAATAGTAGTAGTAAAAATAGTAGTAATATTATTTATTGAGCACTTGCTTAGTACCACACAAATACTTGGGGAAGTACAAGAAAAGAAAAATACTTGTTTCTGGTCTATAGGAAATTTATAGTGTAGACACAACGGAATTAACTTCAGGACTGGGGTTGTGACTCTCAGGGGAAAGGGTGGATTCAGGAACAGTTGTAGAGGGTTTCACAACAAATTGGAATATTTTGGGCAATGACACATTACTCGGGAGAAATCCTTCAAGATGATCTGATCAAAGAGCCATGTCTCTATCTGTTGCCAAATTGTACTTTCCAAGCACCAAGTACAGTGCTCTGCACACAGTAAGTGCTCAATAAATACGATTGAATGAATTGAATGAATTTATATCAGCTCCTGATATTGCCTTCTTTGTTTAAATGGCATAGTTCCCCTGATCTTGCCTCCAGGGGGAGGCTCTGGGACAAAAGGAGGAAGGACTTTCAGAGAGACTCTAAAGGAAAGGACCCAGGCCAACTACACCAGGTGTATGGTCAGTAAATTGAAGATGTAGTGGGTGGACGAAGGGTGAGGGGAATTATTATCAGTTATTTAGGAATTAACTAATAGACAGCTGCCCTCCTTTCGCTTAGGTCTTTTATATCTCTCCCTGATCCCTTCATTCATTCATCCATTCATTCATTCATTCAGTTGTATTTACTGAGGGCTTACTGTGTGCAGAGCACTGCACTAAGCACTTAGGAAGTACAAGTTGGCAACATATAGAGATGGTCCCTACCCAACAACGGGCTCACAGTCTAGAAGGGGGAGACAGACAACAAAACAAAACATGTAGACAGATGTCAAAACCATCAGAATAAATAGAATTGCAGCTATATGCACATCATTAACAAAAAAATAGAGTAGTATTATGTATAAGTAAAATGAATAGCGTAGTAAATCTGTACAAATATATACAAATGCTGTAGGGAGGGGAAGGGGGTAGGGAGGAGGAGAGGAAAAAGGGGGCTCAGTCTGGAAAGGCCTCCTGGAGGAGGTGAGCTCTCAGTAGGGCTTTGAAGGGAGGAATAGAGCTAGTTTGTGTGCAGAGGGAGGGCATTCCAGGCCAGGGGTAGGACATCGGCCAGGGGTTGATGGCGGGACAGGCGAAAAGGAGGCTCAGTGAGGAGGTTAGCAGCAGAGGAGTGGAGGGTGCCGGCTGGGCTGTAGAGGGAGAGAAGAAAGGTAAGGTAGGTGGGGGCGACTTAATGAAGAGCCTTGAAGCCGAGAGTGTGGAGTTTTTGCTTGATTCTTAGGTTGACAGACAGCCACTGGAGATTTTTGAGGAGGGGTGTGACATGCCCAGAGAGTTTCTGTACAGAGATAAACCAGGCAGTGGCAGAGGGGATGGGGTCTTGGGCATATGTCTTGAGAGCAAAGCATTTGTCAGGGATATGCATGAGTGGAACTAACCTGGGAGGAGACCAGAGGATGCTCCATATCCAAGAGGAGTGGTGTGAGTAGAGGGGAACAAAACAACCACTCCGGCCAAGGGAGAGGAATAGACTCTCTTGTGTGACTTAGAAGCAGGATGCAAGTGGAGGGGCATCAGCCTGTCAGTCGATCATATTTATTGAGTGCTTACTGTCTACAGAGCACTGTACTAAACATTTGAGAGAGTACAATGCAACAATAAATAGATACATTCCCTGCCCACAACGAGTGCACACCAGGCTGGCTTTCAATTACGTTCTATAGCTGGCAGATGTCAATCACAGAGGACAATATTATAAAAATAATTGTTATTTGTTAAGTGCTTACTATGTGCCAAGCACTGTTCTAAGTGCTGGGGTAGATGCACTGTGATCAGGTTGTCTCACGTGAGGCTCACAGTCTCAATCCTCATTTTACAGATGTGGTAACTGAGGCACAGAGAAGTTAAGTGACTTGCCCAAGGTCACACAGCAGACAGGTGGTGGAGGTGGGATTAGAACCCATGACTTTTGACTCCCAAACCCGTGTTCTTAACATTAGGCCATGTTGCTTCTCTACTAGGCTATGCTGTAGGGATGTGATGCCATGTTGGGTCATAGTTCAATGCCTTCTACTATGGAATGATACATCTGCTAGAATGCCCAGACACATCCGAAATCCAATCAAATGCCTCTTGTGCAAATTACACCCCTTTCACCTACCTTGCAGAGGAAGATCTCAACAGATGTGGTGAAGGAGCGAGGGGAGTCTAAGATGCCTCTAAGGTTTTAGCTAGCGGAACGGAAGGAAAGTGAGAAGCAGCAGGGCCTGCTGGACAGATCATGGGCCTGAGATTCAGAGGACCTGGGTTCTAAAACCAGCTCTGCCACTTGCATGCTGTGTGACACTGGGCAAGTCACTTCACTTCTCTGTGCCTCAGTTCCCTCATCTGACAATGCCTGTTCTCCCTCTTACTTTGGCTGTGAGTCCCCCCATTCATTCATTCTATCATATTTATTGAGCGCATACTGTGTGCAGAGCACTGTACTAAGCGCTTGGGAAGTACAAGTTGGCAAGCTACAGAGATGGTCCCTACCCAACAACGGGCTCACCGTCTAGAAGGGGGACAGACAACAAAACAAAACATGTAGACAGGTGTCAAAATCGTCAGAATAAATAGAGTTATAGCTATATGCACATCATTAACCAAATAAATAGAATAATAAATATGTACAAGTAAAATAGAGTAATAAATCTGTACAAATATATACAAATGCTGTGGGGAGGGGAAGGAGGTAGGGCAGAGGGGTGGATGGGGAGGAGGAGAGGAAAAAGGGGGCTCAGTTTGGGACCTGATAGTCTCATTTCTACCCCAGTGCTTAGTACAGTGCTTCTCAAATTCTAAATACTTGACAAAAACCAGAAGAATGGAGCTATTCTTAGTGCAGAGAGGAAGTTGGTAGAACAGGAAGGTTTGAGCCCAAATACAAGTCTGAAATCTTGCTTTAGATTATAAAATCCTCAAGAGCAGGTCCATGCCAGTTACTTCTCTTGCACTTTCCTGAGTGCCTAGGGCCGTGATGTTCATAACAGCAGGTGCTCCATCGGTACTAGTGGTTGATGGTGTTCCTTTTCTATCCTGCACTCTCTTTCATTGTTCACAGTCAACCTGCCAACAAAGTCTGCTAGTTCTTCCTTTCAAACTGCATCTGGAGTTGGGTCAGATCAGGCCAGTAAAAAGCCAGGAGGTGGTCTCTGGAGGAGCAAAGTGTGAATGCAGGGCAAGAGAATCAATAAGTCAATAAAATAAAGAGGAAAGACTTGATGGAAAACCTTGAAGCCAAAAGTAAGAGTTGGAAGAGGCAATGTTGCCTAGTAGTAAAAACATAAGTTTGAGAAGCAGCGTGACTCAGTGGCAAGAGCCTGGGCTTGGGAGTCAAAGGTCATGGGTTCTAATCCTGGCTCTGCCGCTTGTCCGCTGTGTGACTTTGGGCAACTCACTTAACTTCTCTGTGCCTCAGTTCCCTCATCTGTAAAATGGGGATTAAGACTGTGAGCCCCACGTGGGACAACTTTGATTACCTTGCATCCCCCCAGTGCTTAGAACAGTGCTTGGCACGTAGTAAGCACGTAACAAATACAAACATTATTTTAAGTGTGGGAATAGGACACTTGGCTTTAATCTTGGCACTGACTCGTGCCTGCTTGCACAAGTCATTTACCTTCTTTGTGCCTTAGGTTCCTCATCTGTAAAATGGGGAATCAATATCTTCTCCCTCGTACTTAGACTGTGAGCCTCATAGGGGAAAGGGACTTTTTTGGACCCGATGGTTTTGTATCTTCCCCACTGGTTAGTGTGGTGTTTGGTACTTGAATTCCCAGCTGCGAACTCTTTCCCAGTGCATAGTACAGTACCCAGTTAGCATATAACAAATATTATTACTACTACCAAATAGTAAGCACTTAATGATATTATGAATGTTATGAATAGAGTGGAAAAAAATGATGGCATTTGTTAAGTGATTACTATGTGTGAAGTACTGTTCTAAGTGCTGTGGGGGATACAAGGTGATCAGGTTGTCCCACGAGGGGCTCACAGTCTTAATCCCCATTTTACAGATGAGGGAACTGAGGCTCAGAGAAGTTAAGTGACTTGCCCCAGGTCACACAGCAGACATGTGGCAGAGCCAGGATTAGAACCCATGACCTCTGACTTCCAAGCCCGTGCTCTTTCCACTGAGCCACGCTGCACCTCTGGCCTGAAGTTCTGGTAGATCCATGTACTAGTTCAAGTTCTGCTGGAACTGCTGTGTGACTTTGAGTGAGTCACTTAACTTTTTTGTGCCTCAGTTTCCTCATCTGTACAGGGGCATTGAAATATCTGTTCTCCTTTCCTTTTAGATTGTGAATCTCATGTGGGACAGGGACTAGGTCGGGTCTGATTACTTTTTATCTACCCCAGCACTTAGCACACCGTAAGCAGAGTGTTACTATTTACTTGATATACATGTAGGTTTGGGGAGAATTAGCAGAGTGCTGAGAGGAGAAAACCAAGATTAAAAATCTTTCCAAGGAGATGACTGGGGTCAGTGTTGTGGAAGGAAACCAAGCGACTGAGGAAGATTTTGGAGTTAGTCATGAGGTGACTGGTTACTCTTCTCTCGCTCAAAACTCTTCCTCTTGGGAAATGTGTCTACTCACATGGTTCTGTTCAGACAAGTCTAATTCTACCTCTCATCTCTGACCTTCATTTAACTACAATCTTGAATCTCCTCTTGACTCCAAGACAGCTCCACCAAGATGTCCTACAGGCACCTCATTCTCAATATGACTACGAAACAGAACTACTCATCACCCCCTTCTCCCACCATTAAACACACACTACCTCCTACCTTGCCCATCACTGTCAATGACATTTGTACCCACCTTGTCACAGAAGTCCACAGCACAGCTGTTATCTTGGACTCCTCTCCATCCTTCTATTCTCACACTCAATCTATTTCCAAATCCTATCCAGTCTTCCTATGTAATATTCCCCAGAATCACACCTTCCCTTCCATAGAAATAGCTAACAAACCCAGTCTAAGATCTTATACTACCATCTTGTCTTATGGTGTCATCTCAGACCCATAGCGAGGCCATTGACACATCTCCGCCAATTGTCAGCTGTGTGACCTTGGGCAAGTCACTTAACTTCTCTGTGCCTCAGTTACCTCATCTGTAAAATTGGGATTGACTGTGAGCTCCCCGTGGGACAACCTGATCACCTTGTATCCCCCCAGCACTTAGAACAGTGCTTTGCACATAGTAAGTGCTTAATAAATGCCATTATTATTATTATTATTATTATTATTATCTCTCCCAGAATGCTCCCTCTATCTGAAATAGTTCTGGTCATGTACCCATAGAGTTTTTCCTGTCTTTTGCTGTCTGTTTCCCTCTTCTAGACCGTGATCCCATTGTTGGGTAGAGCCTGTTTCTATATGTTGCCGAATCATACTCTCCAAGCACTTAGTACACTGCTCTGAACACATTTTGGGCAGCTACTGCTCTGAGAAAAGGAAAGTCCCCATGCTTAGATACCTAGCATACGCATATCCAGAATACTGGGTTACCAAATTTTTGGTTGTGATAAACATTTAAAGGGGTGTGCTATCTATATTCAAGTCACTATGTATATATGTTTGTACATATTTATTACTCTATTTTACTCGTACATATTTATTCTATTTATTTTATTTTGTTTATTTTATTTTATTTTATTTTGTTTATTTATTTTGTTTATTTATTTTATTTTAATATGTTTTATTTTGTTGTCTGTCTCCCCCTTCTAGACTGTGAGCCCACTGTTGGGTAGGGACCATCTCTTGTACTATGTTGCCAACTTGTACTTCCCAAGCGCTTAGTACAGTGCTCTGCACACAGTAAGTGCTCAGTAAATACGATTGAATGAATGAATGAGCACAGTAAGGACTCAATAACTACGATTGAATGAATGAATGAATAGAGTTTTCTTAGTAAAAATATGGAAGTGGTTTACCATTGCCTTCTTCCACCAGTAAACTTGAGTCTCTGCCCTCTACTCTCCCATGCCACTGCTGCCCAGCACAGAGGAGTTTAGACTTATAGCAGATTGTCTTCCATTCACTAGCCACTCCCCAAGCTAGGAATGGAATATGTATTCCCTGCTTGACTCTCCCTCCCGTAGTCGAGACTGGTAGAGTACTGGAAATTCTCCAGGTGTGACCCGAGAAGGGCTAATCCTATTACCATCAGTGTATTCCATCAACTTCCATGCTAGCCTTCTACCTCCAAATCTTATTGTATGCTGCTTCATGGAAATCAATATCGAGAATTCATATTGATCCCAAATGCCTTGGCTTGAATATTAGCAAATTATCAGATTCCACTCAAGGAGTGTTGTACTCTCCCAAATGTTTAGTACAGTGGTCTGCACACAGTAAGTGCTCAGTAAAGACCATTAATTGAATGAGGGACCTATGAAGTTTTATCCCTCCTTAACTGTGCTTGCTCCAGAAAGTTAGTGGCCCAAAGAGATGGATCCATGGATAGTGAAAAAATGAGGGTTCATTTGCACTTTAAATGTCAATGCTACAGATGGCCTACAATTCCCAGCAGAGTAATTTTGCCCAGACACAAATTTGGGTTTAACTCAAGTTAAATAATAAAGCCAAATAAGATATATTAGGGAAGCATTAGATATGTTACAGAAGTAGTGTGGCTTAGCGGAAAAAGCACGGGCTTAGGAGTCACAGGACGTGGGTTCTAATCCTGGCTCCACCACTTGTCTGCTGTGTGACCTTGGGCAAGCCACTTAACTTCTCTGTGCCTCAGCTACCTCCTCTGTAAAATGGGGATTAAGACTGTGAGCCCCATGTGGGACAACCTGATTACCTTGTATCTACCCCAGTGCTTAGAACAGTGCTTGTGACAGAATAAGTGCTTAACAAATACCATTGTTATTATTATCATAATACATGCATAGTCACATATGGTATATGTCATGCTCATAAACTCCTTGTACAACTTTGAGCTTTGAATGTTTAAGCTTTGAAACATTTTGACACATTCATGATAAAAAAAACCCCATTAAATTGTGTATTTTTCTCTCAGATCCTTGATTTACAAAATAGGACAAGGATAGAAAAAAACGGTGGGGTGGGGGGGGATGTGTTAATTGGGAGATGGTTCCCTAAAAGGAAGTTAATAGGAACAGTGAAACAGTCTCATTCTATAATGAAATCAACTTTATGATTTGTGACTTTGAGGGCTATTTAATATGTCTTTTTATGATATATATGGCAAGTTTCAGAAGCACTTTGTGAACATGATGTCAGTGTTTCAATATAGCATAGACATAGATAGAGTTGATGTCCAGGTCTAATGACAGATCAATTTAGCCATAAATACTGAAGTTGTATCAGAATTCTCCTTTCTTTCAAAATGTTAATTTGGCTTGTTGATTCACTGATGCCAGAATCTTCAAATGCATCCGAATGAACTATGGATGAAGTGGATTGAGCACTCAATAATAGAGATAAAGGTTGATTGAATTGGTCAAATGGCAGGAGTAATGCTGATACTCAAAAAAAAGGGGGCATATTTGTCTTGACCTTAGGCCTAGATGGGGTCCAACTATTCTAACTTAGAGAAAGTTTATTGGAAGTAAGCCCGAATCATTATCTCGAGCTTTGTCAGTTATTTAAATGTAAATTGCAAACATTCTAATGCTATTGTGCACATGAAGCCTAGCAAAGTACACTTCAGGATGGAGTTAGGAGACTATTTGTGGGGACTATATCCTAGCCTCAAGAAAAGAATCAAACAATTCTTTGGAAATAACAATCCCCCCTCCATTATTATTACTATAGGCACTGAAATCAGCACTGGGGTGGGCAATCAATCAATCAATCAATCGTATTTATTGAGCACTTACTGTGTGCAGAGCACTGAACTAAACGCTTGGGAAGTACAAGTTGGCAACATATAGAGACGGTCCCTACCCAACAGTGGGCGCACAAGCAAATTGGGTTGGACACAGTCCCTGTCCCTTACAATAATAATGATAATAATAATAATGGCATTTATTAAGTGCTTACTATGTGCAAAGCACTGTTCTAAGTGCTGGGGAGGTTACAAGGTGATCAGGTTGTCCCACAGGGGGCTCACAGTCTTCTTCCCCATTTTACAGATGAGGGAACTGAGGCACGGAGAAGTGAAGTGACTTGCCCAAAGTCACACAGCTGACAATTGGCGGAGCAGAGATTTGAACCCATGACCGCTGACTCCGAAGCTCGTGCTCTTTCCATTGAGCCATCCTGCTTCACACAGTCTTGATCCCCATTTTACAGATGAGGTACAGATAAATGAAGTGATTTGCCCAAGGACACACAGCAGACAAGTGGCAGAGCTGGGATTAGATAATTACAAATGATAATAATTATAATAATAATGATCATAATTGTTAAGCACTTAGAATGTGCCAAGCTCTGGAGCAGAAACAATGTAAACAAATCATGCAAAGCCCATGACCCATATGGGACGCAAACTCTAAAAGAAAGGGAAAACGGGTATCTTATCCCCATCTTGGCAGATGAGGCAACTATGGCACAGAAAAGTTGAGTGACATACCAAAAGTCACATAACAGGCAGGTGGCAGACTCGCTTGACTCACAGTCTCATGCTCTTTACACTAGGCCATACCGTTTCTAATTTTGCATATCCCATTTTTGCATATCCCAGCACTTAGAACAGTACTTGGCACATAGTAAGTGCTTAATAAATGCCATTATTATTATTATTATTATCATTATTATTATTATTATTATTTTGTTTTCCTTCTAGTATCTAGTATCATTTTCAGGTATCAAGTGAAAACCAGATTTGTCTTAAGGAAGTGTGAATCAACTGCAATAATAATAATGATTAAGGTATTTATACTTAATAAAGTAGTGCTTACTGTGTGCCAGGCACTGTACTAAGTACTGGGGTGCATACAAGCAAATCTGGTTGGTCACAGTCCCTGTCCCACGTGGGGCTCATAGTCTCAATCCCCATTTTAAAGATGAGGTAACTGAGGCCCAGAAAAAGTGAAGTGACTTGCCCAAGGTCACACAGCAGGCAAGTGACAGATCAGGATTAGAACCCATGGCCTTCTGACTCTCAGGCCCATCCTCTATTCATTCATTCATTCATTCATTCAATCATATTGATTGAGTGCTTACTGTGTGCAGAGCACTGTACTAAGCGCTCTATCCACTACAACATGCTGTTTCTTGTAGAATGCTCAGCCCTCCAAACAGCTCCTCAGTCTCCTCAATTCTGGTGGCACTATTTTTTATGCAAAACAATGCCTGGAATCCAAATATAGCACTTTTCCTTTTTCTAGAGTACTTTGTAATCTAGTTTGTAATTTGATCTTCCCAACCTTCCTGGGAGGTATAAAGAAGGAATATAATAACATTCCCATTTCTCAGCTCAGAAACCTGAGGCCACATGCTTCAGTTGTCCAGGGCCTAGGCCAGACAGCAGACCAAAAACCCAGTTCTTCTGCTCCCCAGACTCAAGCCCGTCCACTGTGCTTTACTGTTATTCATATAATTTCAGTTATTCTGGCATGTAAATCTTGCCTTTACATGTCTGTTAATTGTCCTTTTCCATTTCCTGTCTTAACAGTTGCTATTTTCTCCCATGTTCCTATTTTAGTTAGTGTCCTGCACTCTAATTTGAATGTAAGCATCTAAAGAGCAAAAAGCATATCTCACTCAATCAGAGGTATTGATTAAGTGCTTACTGTGTGCAGAGTACTGTACTAAGCATTTGGGAGAGTACAGTATGCCTGAGCTGGTCGATACTTTATCTGCTCACAGAAAACTTACAATCTAGAGGGGGAGGCAGTTATTAATATAAATAAATAATTTACATATAAGTACATACATGATGTGGGGCTGAGGGTGAAGTGAAAACTATATGACCAAGGGGTACAGATCCAAATGCCTAGGTGGAGCACAAGGGAGAAGAGTCAGGCAAAACAGAAGACTTGGTTGGGGAGGCCATTAGGAGATGTGACTTTAATAAGACTTCGAAGGTGGGGAGAATGGGGGTCTAGCATTTATGGAGGGAGAGGGAGGACAGAGGAAGGGTGAGATAGACAAGATGGGGACACAGTGAGCAAGCTGATGCTAGAGGAGCAAGGAGTGCAGGCTGGGCTGTAGTAGGAGACCAGTAAACTGAGGTAGGAGTGGGCCAGGTGATTGAGTGCTTTAAAGCAGATGGTAAGGAGTTTCTGTTTATCACAGAGGTGGATTTCAACCACTAAAAGTTCTTGTGCAATGGGGAAACATAAACTGAATGTTCCTGTAGAAAAATGAAGTAGGCGGCAGAGCGAAGCAGGTACTGGAATTGGAAGAGGCAACAGGCAGGAAGGCATAAGCTGCAATAATGATGGTATTTATTAAGTGCTTACTATGTGTCAAGCACTATTGTAAGCACCGGATCAAGGTGGGATAGGATAAGTGCTTGGAGCAGCATAGTAGCAGTTCGGATGCAGAGGAAAGGGTGGATTGTAGCAATATTATGAAGATAGAACTGACAGGATTTTGTGACAGATTGACTTTGTAGATTGTATCAGAGAGATGAGTCATGGGCAATGCCAAGGTTGTGGGTTAGTGAGATGGGGAGGATAATGGCATTGTCTACAATCATGGGAAAGACAGGAGGAAGACAAGGTTTGGGTGGGAAGATAAGGCATTTTTTATAGGACATGTTTAGTTTGAGGTGTTGACAAGTCATCCAGGTAGAGGTGTCCTGAAGGCAGGAGAAAATGTGAGCTGCAGAGAAGGAGAGAGGTCAGGGCCGGAGAATGAGATTTGGAAACCATCCTCATAGTGATGGTAGTTGAAGCTGAGAATGGAAATGAGTTCTTCCATGGAATGGGTGTAGATGGAAAATAGAAGGGGACCCAGAAATGAACCCTGAAGCACCCTCACAGAGAGAGAGGGAGTCAGAGGAGGAGCCAGCAAAAGAGACTGAGAAGGAGCAGCAGAGAAATAGGAAGAGAACCAGAAGAGGACAGTGTCAGTGAAGGTAAGGTTACATAACGTAAGCTCCTCTAGTTTGTAAACTCCTCTACTAGAATGATCGATTGATTGATCGCTTGATTGATTTACAGGAGAAGGGAATGGTCCACATTGTCAAAGGCAGTTGAGAGGTCTAGGAGGATTAGGATGGAGTAGAAGCCATTGGATTTGGCAAGAAGGAGGTCACTGGGGACCACAGAGAAAGAGTGTGGCCTATTGGAAAGAGCATAGGTCTGGGAATCAGATTCTAATCCCAGGCACACCACTTGTCTTTAATGTGACCTTGGGCAGGTCAGTTAATTTTCCTGTGCTTCAGTTTCCTCACCTGTAAAATGGGGACTCAATACCTGTTCTCCCTCTTACATAGACTGTGAGCCCCGTGTGGGGCTTGTTTAACATTTCAATCAATCAATCAATAGTATTTATTAAGTGCTTACTGCGGGCAGGGTACTATACTAAGTGTAGGGAGAGTACAATATGACTGAGTTGATAGATGCATTCGCTGCTCACAGAAAACTTACAGTCTAGACCCGGGGACACTATAAATATAAATATAAATAAATAAATTATAGACATGTACATAAGTGCTGTGAGGCTTGGGGTAGGGGTGCTGAATAAAAGGAGCAAGTCAAGGCAGTGAAGAAGGGAGTGGGAAAAGAGAAAAAGAGGGCTTAGTCAATGAAGGCTTCTTGGAGTAGATGTGCTTTCAATAAAGCTTTGAAGGTGGGCAGAGTGATTTTCTGTCAGATATGAAAAGGGAGGGCATTCCAGACCAGAGGCAGGATGGTGAGAGGTCAGCTGTGAGATGGACTAGATCAAGGTACAGTGAGTAGGTTGGCATTAGAGGAGCAAAATGTGCAGACTGGTTTGTGATAGCTGAATAGTGAGGTGAAGTAAGAGGGGGTAAGGTGATTGAGTGCATGAAGTAGGAGGGGGCAAGGTGATTGGGTGCAGTAATATGGAGTTTCTGTTTGACATGGAGGTGGATGGGCAACCACTGGTTGTTCTTGAGGATTAGGGAAACACGCCTGAACATTTTTGTAGAAAAATGATCTGGGCAGCAGAGTGAAGTATGGTCTGCAATGGGGAGAGACAGGAGGAGGGGAGGTCAGCAAGAAGGCTGATACAGTAATCAAGGCAGGATAGAATAAGTGCTTGGATGAACACCATAGCATTTTGGATAGAGAGGAAAGTATGGATTTTAGAGATGTTGTGAAGGTTGAACCTTAGTGCTTAGAACAGTGCTTGATGCATAGTAAGTGCTTAAGAAATACAATAATTGTTATCATTATTATCATTATTTATTAGAGAGGGCAGTTTCTGAGGAGCACAAGGGGCTTAATCTAGATCAGAGAGGGTCAAGGATGGAGTTGAAGGAGAGGAAGTGGAGACAGTGGTGATGATGCTGACAGTGGATATGGACAACTTCCTGAAGGCTTTTGGAAAAGCATGAGAGAGATGGGGTGATGACCGAAGGATCCCATGGGATCAAAGAAAGTTCTTTTAGGACAGATAATGTGTGGATATGTTTGAAAGCAGTGGATAAGGAATTAGTGCAATCTAAGCTGTTGAATGTGGTGATCAGGGAGGAAAAGAGCAGGGGGCAATCGTTCACTTCGTAGGTAGAAGTGAAATTTGCACCAGAGAGCTTCATTGTCCTTGAACTGCATTGAAAAGAAAAAGTTCTGGGAGAGCAGAGGATAGTGACTTGGTTTCTCTCACCTTTAACTGTAGGTTTCTCTTTTATACCCAGGTCCACTCCTGCATCAACTGTGGTGTACGGGGCAAATCACCTTATTAAGTTAACAAATCTGCAGCTCCGTCTGACTTAATTGTACTTTGCTTTTTATGATGTAGCCATACAAATGTTGAAAAATGTGGCTCCCTTCTCATAAATCAACTTGAAATTGCTGTCTGTCTGCAAATGTCTTGGAAGGTCAGGTTGGAAGGGAACTAAATAATGGAACCAGGCTAATTGTTATGCAGGAGGCAAAATAATCCGTGTAGTTTATATGCTGTTCAGTGACTCGGCAATATTGTTTGTCTCTGCTCATGTTTCTATTAACTTTTTCGTGAAAGATTTGGCCCCACCAAAATATGTTCTTAACAAATTTGACAACAGCTGTTAATAAGCAAAACAATATGCTACCTGTCATAAGTAATTAGCACTTAAAATACAACAGCCCATCTGAATACATTGTTTCTAATGATTAACTGGGGTTTTTCATTTGATTTGCACAGTACTTTGTTTAGCCAAATTTACAGGGGTGAGTGGAGTTCCAGTGTAGAGCAAGAGTCATTATGGAACTTCAAGATGTCACCAGTAAGGCTCCATTGGGAAAAATCAAGCCCACAGCAGGAATGGGTGATCTTAAGACTGACCCAATATACTCTGATGCCTGAGCACATTTTTTTTCACATTTTCCCCAGTTCAATTACTTGAACAATCCTTATTTGTTTTAAAATAAAATAGCATTATATATTGCATGAGCAAATTTAAATGCAAACTGATAGCACATATTCAGTATGATTGGCAAACTTCTCAGATTTCTAGATAAGTGCCAACAATGATGATTTTTTATTCATCACCCAATAAATGAATCATCCCTAAAGAGGGGAGTCTTGGGAGTTTGCCCAGATGACGTGACCTTTAGAATGACATTGGTTGGACCATCCTTCTGAACCAGTTCCTTATTTCTCAATTCTGGTGGCTTGGTAGGGATATCTGATGCAATTCCATCCTAAATGGCGTCTTCCTAAGTTGTAACTTTCTTTTCTGCTGGCCAGGCATCTGTCAGAAAAGGGATTGTATCTATCCCTTACCTTGAAAATATCAAAGACAATCACATACTTCATTTCCTATAATACCTGGGCAGGCGAATTGGACTGTGAACTGCAAGCCTAAACTTAAAAGTCTATAGGCTGCCATGGAGGTCAGCAAGGATCCACACTGGATATTGATCATGTGCCTGTATTTCATAATATTATAAAAAAATTATGGTACTGCAAGCCTAAACTTAAAAGTCTATGGCTGCCATGGAGGTCAGCAAGAATCCACACTGGATATTGATCATGAGCCTATATTTCATAATATTATAAAAAAAAATTATGGTACTTGTTAAGCTCTCACTATGTACCAAGCACTGTTCTAAGTGCTGGGGTAGATACAAGATAATCAGGTTGTCCCACGTGGGGCTTACAGTCTTAATGCCTATTTAATAGATGAGGTAACTGAGGCACAGAAAAGTTAAGTGACTTGCCCAAAATCACACAGCTGGTAAGTGACAGAGCCAGGATTAGAACCCACATCCTCTGACTCCGAAGCCCAGGCTCTTTCCACTGAGCCATGCTGTTTCCCACTACCTCCAGTCAGGAAAATTAGGGTCAAGTCAAGAAAGTTAGAGAGAAAGCACATAAAAAGGAACAAAAGGTGGGGAAAAAACAGAAGCACCTTGGCCTAGTGGGTAGAGCATGGGACTGGAAGACAGAAGGACCTAGGTTTTAATCCTGACTCCAGCCAGTGTCTGCAGTGTGACCTTGGGCAAGTCACATATGTTCTTTGTACCTCAGTTCCCTCATCTGTAAATTGGAGATTAAGACTGTGAGCCCCATGTAGGACCTGGATTGTTTAAACCGGATGAGCTTTTATCTACCCCAGTGCTTAGCACAGTGCCTGGTACATAATGAGCACTTAACAAGTACCATCTTAAAAAAAGAAAGCAGCAGCATCTTCACAGTCCTGACTGCAGGGAGCAAAGAGGAAATGCTGATGAAATGGTATGCCAGAGGAAAGGTAGTTAGATCAGGAATGTTTAAAATGTCTAAAGGCCTCATGTTTTAAAAGTCAAATGACCTCATGAATCATAAGTGTCTGGGCCGGTGTGAACGTGACGGGACATTAATGAGTCTAAATTTAGAGCAAGTATCTCGGGAAGGTGTTGCACAGGTTGGGTGAGAGTTGCATTGCTTTTAAAGATAACTTCTAAGAGACAGGAGGTAAAATGGAACTGAGCTGAACGTGAAAAACTCCAGAATCTTGCTTTGCCTTTGCTGCACATTCTCCCTGAGATACTAAGGCAAGAATTTCCCTCAGGAACAACTCAGCAAAGAAGAGTCTGCTTTCCCAGCCTAGGCAGGGCTTTTCCAAAAGCTACAGAGTTGAGGAAAGAAAGCATGGTCTTAGTGGAAAGAGCATGGGCCTGAAAGTCAGAAGATATGGTCATTTGATGGTGTTTATTGAGCACCTACTAGGTGCAGAACACCACGTTAAGGGTTGGGGAGAGAATAATAATAATGATAATAATAATAATACTTCTTAAGGACTTAACTACGTACGGAGTACTAGGCAAAGGGCAGTGGTAGAGAGAGTATAATCAGGGTCCTAGTTCTTGCATGACAACTTGCCTGCTCTGCAACTTTTTGCAAGTTACTTAACATCTCTGGATTTCAGCTTTCCTGCCTCTAAAATGAAGATTATTATGTTGCCTCTCGCCACCTCACAGGAATGGCTAAACTGAGACAGCTCACGTGAAAGTACACTGAAAAAAGAATAAACATGCTCTAGACTGTAAGCTCTTTATGGGCAGGGAGTGTGATTGCTAATTCTGTTGTATTGCATTCTCCCAAGCACTTAGTACAGTGCTTTGCACGTAATAAGTGCTCAATAAATGCCATTTATTCATTCATGTTTATTGAGCACTTACTATGTGCAGAGCACTGTACTACTACTAATAATAATGATGACATTTGTTAAGCACTTACTATGTGCTTACCATGTGCAAAGCACTGTTCTAAGGGGAGATACAAGGTGATCAGGTTGACCCACATGGGGTTCACAGTCTTAATCCCGATTTTGCAGATGAGATAACTGAGGCACAGAGAAGTTAAGTGACTTGCCCAAAGTCACACAGCTGACAAGTGGCGGAGCTGGGATTAGAACCCATGACCTCTGGCTCCCAAACCCATGCTCTTTCCACTGAGCCATGCTGCTTCAGCTGCTAAGCACTTGGGAAATACAATTCAGCAACAAATAGAGACAATCCCTGCCCACAACAGGCTCACAGTCTAGAAGGGACAGACATCAAAACAGGTTAACAGACATCAGTAAAATCATTATAAATAAATAGAATTATAGATATATAAACATAATTAATAAAAATAAATAGAATTATAATTATAAATATGTACATATATATATATATATATATATATATATATATATAAATGTGCTGTGGGGCAGGTACGGGGGTAAAAAGGGAGAGAGTCGGAGTGATGGGGAGTGGAGGGGGGAGCTGAGGAAAAGGGGGGCTTAGAATGGGAAGGCCTGCTGGAGGAGGTGAGCTCTCAGTAGGGCTTTGAAGGGGGGAAGTGTGCTAGTTTGGCGGATCTGAACAGGGAGGGCATTCCAGGACAGAGGTAGGACATGGGCCAGGGGTTGATGGCAAGACAAGTGAGAAGGAGGCACAGGTTAGTACCAGAGGAGAGGAGTGTGTGGGGTGGGATGTAGAAGGAGAGAAGGGAGGTGAGGTAGGAGGGAGAAAGGTGATGGAGCTCTTTGAAGCCAATAGTGAGGAGTTTTTGCTTGATAAAATAATGGTATCTGTTAAGTGCTTACTAAGTGCCAAGCACTATTCTAAGTGCTGAGGTGGATACAAGGTACTCAAGTTGTCCCATATGGGGCTCACAGTCTTAATCCTCATTTTACAGATAAGGTAACTGAGGCACAGAGAAGTGAAGCGACTTGCCCAAGATCACACAGTAGACAAGTGGCTGAGTGAGATTAGAGTCCAGGTCCTCTGACTTCCAAGCCCATGGTCTTGCCACTAGGCCCTGCTGCTACTCGATTTATTGATTGATTGATTACATAATTACAGTGTGAAAATCAAGGCAGCCAGATTTCCTTTATCGGAGACCTAAACCCTGCTCTGACTACAGGGCAAATTTATATAGCATGCCAATCATTCATCAGATAGCAGCTGGCACACAGCCAATTACAAAAGAGTATTGGGCAAAGAGTAGAGAGATTAGAAATGTCTTTGAAATCCCAGAACCAGGAAATAAAGGGTTTTTCACCGAGGTACTCTTCCAGAAATGTCCAGATTGGATAGACAGATCAACTCTGCTTCTGTGATGGAACAAAGTTAACAACTAGCTCAGTCCTACAAGGGCCCTGGGGTTGGAATGACAGCAGGGGAATCTACCGAGGGATATAGAGCAGTATTAAATGAAGAAAGGAAGAGTGCTAGATAGCCAATCAATAAATCAAAATCATTATTGTGCATGTATTGTGGGCAAAGAATGGTACTAAGCACATGGGAGAGTACAACAGAACTAGTAGAAATGATCCTTGCCCTCAATGTAGCAGGGAAGATGGATATGAAAGTAAATTAGAGATAGAAAAACCAACTACAGCAAAAAGATATGCACATAAGTTCTGTGAGGGCAAACTGGGGGATCATCTAAGACTAGGAAAGTCTATACTGAGTCCCAAGTCTAGTTTAAAATGGTGGTTTACCAAGTTTCTGCTGCCGCAAGTACCATATTTTAAGTAGTACTTAAAGGTCTATTTGATGTCCATCATGTACTAAGCAAACATTAGTTATTTCTTAATACATTAGGAGAATGGTAAAATATACCTAGTTTGTCAGTAATGTGGTCTTGACTCTATATACTACTTTTAGTGAAGTAGGTAATGTTCTTCAAATGGGCACCTATCTGGGTTGGATGCAATGGTGATGTTGAAAGAAACAGCTGTGTTCGTGCTCTGGGGGCTAATAAAGAAATGCAGACTGCAATACTAGTTTTTTATCAACATGGGGTGTGTCAGGTATATAGTCCTTGCAACATGGGAACACTGAGTACATATAAACTGCAGTTAATTAAGTTCCCGGGTACTCTCCTAGACAACATCAGCCTCAGTGATTTCATTTCTCTTTGCAAAATTTAACTTAGATTCTATGGAAGGTACTAAATAAAGTCCACAAAAAATGCCTTGGAAGGGTAAGTGCACTGGACAGCACTTTTACATAGTCTCTTTCTTGGCTATCTTGCAGCTGACCTCTCACATACATCCTGCCTCTGACCTGGAACACCCTCCCTTTTACTACCCAACAATCACTCTCTCCACCTTCAATATCTAATTAAAAGCACATCTTCTCCAAGAGGCTTTCCCCATGTCATCATTTCCTCTTCTAACACTACCTTCTGTGTCACCCTTGCACTTGGATTTACACTATATATTCACCCCTTCCGTATGCACACAGCAGTTACGTACATATCCATCATTTATTTATTTATATTCATGTCTGCCAACCCCCCTAGATTGCAAGTTCACTGTGTACAGGGAACATGCCTACCAACTCTGTTATATCATACTCTCCCAAGCACTAAGTACAGAGTTTGCACAGGCTAAGCATTCAGAAAATATGATTGATAGATTAATTTCTGGATGCACATCTAATGTGGAAATCGGTACATTTCTAATCAAATGTCAAAAATACTTAATGCCCAACTTTTTTTTCCTGAATTCAATCATCATTGCCTCCTTACAAATTTAATTAGTTACATCCTTGCCAATATTTCCCCTCATTATTTAGCTCCTCTCTTCCATGATCCTGGAACTATGCTTTTCCCAAGCTGATATTAATTATGAATGGTTTCCTTTCATCCATTATAGTGTGATTGATTCTTCTTCAGTCACATTATAGAGAACTGTACACAGAAACTCATCTAGTGCAGGGGATTTGGCTTTTTAATCCGCATCTTTAAGTGGATAGTTGGAATATATAATTTGACTTTACACATCATTCTTGAAATTTGGATGGTCCGTGAAAATTCTATTTAGCTCATGAGATTTGCACTGGCCCCTCTGCTGTTAACCAGCAAAACTGATCATGTACTGAGTTTTGTTTCACTGTGTTAGTTAAGAAAATATGAGTATCACCAAAAGATGACCAGAGATGCAGAGAGCAATGAACCCCAAACAGAAGTAGCAGAATAGAATTAATTTCTTCTAAGAGTTCTGTGCAAATGACTTTGGTCCCTGCGAAGCAGTGGGGTCCGATTAAAGGAGCACAAGTCAGGGAGTCAGAAGACCTGAGTTCTAGTCCTAGTTTCGCCACTGGCACGTGGGGTAACCCAGGACAAGTCACTATCACTAGTGACTAGTGACTATCACTAGGCAGAACCAGCTGCTGGGAAACTTGTGAGTTTGCATAACTGAGGTTTGGAAATGGACTCCCAGACTTGAGGATTATGGGTAATAGAAGCAAGTTAATTAAGATTATCGCACAAAAAATTCACGAAAGGTAGTCTACAAGAGCAAAGCTATTCGTAAGCTAATAAGCAACAAGTATGCTGGTCAACACAGTCCCCAGCTTCTAGGAGCTGGAGGAACCAGGAAGGAGACACTGGTTATCTCCAGGGGCTACCTTTCAAATCACCCTAACATGGGCTACCTTTCAAATCACCCCATAATCAAGTCTCAAGGCCTACCTTTCAAATCACCCTGGCAATTGAGCTCACTCCTTGAGGGGATACTCACTTCTTGTTCCAGCAAGGAGATCCGTCCGTCACTCAGCACCATGCAGAGTCCAACAGAATAGGTGTCCCCAACTCTGGGTAGAGGCAACTTGCCACATCAATTTGACAGTTCCAACTTACTACAGAGACTTTGTGGATCCTCCCCCCCACATATACCCTGCTATTTCCTGATCCTCCCCTCCTCCATGGTCATATTTGGGAGGATCATATGGCAAGGCCTAACAGAATTCACCTCATCACTCTGGCTTCAGTGAGCTTATGGGTTTTCAGAGTTAAGGGGCCCACAATTCTTTATTGCTCACTACTATCCCTCTGACATCACTGACTTTGTGGGTTTTCAGAATCAGAGGAGCCCATGGGTGTAGGGTTGGCACCAGAAGATACGTGGTGCACTTGTTCAGAGCAAAATGGGGCTTGTTACAAAAATGGAGTTGGTCTGGCCAACGTCTGACCAGTCACAGTCACTTAACTACTTACTCATCTGTAAAATGGGGATAAGACACCTACTTTCTCCACCTCTTGGACTGTGAGCCCTTTGTGGGTCAGGGACTGTTTCCAATCTGATTATCTTGTGTGTAGTCTAGTGCTTAGCACACAGAAATCACTCAATAAATGGCTTATTGAAACTACTACTTCTGGTAATGATAATAATAATTAATATTAAGTCTACTATAATTTATTTCTTCAGCTCCATCCTTATTGACTCCTGTGTCCATGCCTTCACTAGTTTCAGACATTTAACCCTATCCTCAAACCCTCTATTCTCCCACTCCCACCCACCATCTCTTGCCCCTAAACACCTGGCTACACACTGTACTGATAAAATTGAAACCATCAGGCGTGATCTCACTAAAATATCCCCTGCTCCTCTCCAGTTCCTCCCTCCTCCTACTTCTTCTTTGACTCTCTCATCTTTTCCAGTAGTACTTCAAGAAGAGATCTTCCATTTCCTCTCAAAATCCAACCCCTCCATCTTTGCCCCCAAACCCATCTTCTAGACTGTGAGCCCACTGTTGGGTAGGGACCATCTCTATATGTTGCCAACTTGTACTTCCTAAGTGCTTAGTACAGTGCTCTGCACACAGGAAGCGCTCAATGAATCCGATTGAATGAATGAATGAATGAATGAATCTCTTCACCCCTTATCAAAACACTTGCTTCATCCCTCCTTCCCTCCCTCACCACCATCTTCAACTGCTCACTCTCCAATGGCTTCTGTAACACCACGTTTCAAACCTACACAGGTATTCCCCATCCTTAAAAAAAAAACCCTTGACCCTACAGCATCCTCCAAGTATTGGCCTAACTCTCTCTTGCCATTCCTCTCCAAACTCCTTAAGCAAGTTGTCTACACCCACAGCTTCCACTTAGTCTCCCTCTCTTCTCTCCTTGACTCCCTCCAATCTGGCTTTGCTTCCTTCAGTCCCTTAGAAATTGACCTATAAAAGGTCACTAATGATCTCCTTCTTGCCAAATCCAATGGCATCTAATTTATCCTGATCCTTCTCAACCTCTCAGGTACCTATGACCCTGTGGACCACCCCTTCTCCTGAAAACCATCCCCTCATGATTCTCCTTCTATCTCTCTAGCCATTGAAGGATTCTCAGTTAGTCTCAGGGTCTCCTCCTCTGCCTCCCATTCCCTAACCATGAGAGTCTCACAAGGCTCAGTTCTGGGTTCCCTTCTATTCTCCATTTACACACACTCCCTTGCAGAACTCATTCGCTCCCATGGCTTCAACTACCATCTCTATAATAATGATGGCATTTGTTAAGTGCTTACTATGTGCCAAGCACTGTTCCAAGCGCTTGGGGGGGATACAGGGTAATCAGGTTGTCCCACATGGAGCTCACAGTCTTAATCCCCATTTTACAGATGAGGTAACTGAGGCACAGAGAAGTTGTGACTTACCCAAAGTCACACAGCAGAGAAGTGGCAGAGCCGGAATTAGAACCCATGGCCTCTGACTCTATGTGGATGTTTCCCAAATCTACATATTCAGCCCTGATCTTTCTCGTTTTCTTGAAGTCTCATATTTCCTCCTGAATTCAGGAGATCTTTGCTTGAATGTTCTCTTGACACCTCAAATTTTGCATGTCCAAAACAGAACTCCTCACCTTCCAATCCAATCCCTGTCTTTCCTGAATTTCACATCACTGTAAATAGCACCAACATTTCCCTGGCTCGCAAACCTGCAACCTTGGTATTATCCTTAACTCAGCTCTTTCATTCAGTGCACATATTCAATCTGTCATCAAATCTTGTCAGTTCTACCTCCACAACATCACTGAAGCATCATCCTTTCTTCTCCATCCAAACTGCTACTATGTTGATCCAAGCACTTATCCTAACCCTCCTAGGCTACTGCATCAGTCTCCTTGCTGACCTCCCTGTCTGCTTCTCTCCCCATTCCAGTCCATATTTCACTCTGCTGCCTGGATCATTTTTCTAGCAAAACGTTCGTTCATGTTTCCCCACTCCTCAAGAACTGTCAGTTGTTGCCCCTTCACTTCCATATCTAATAGAAACTCATTATGATTTGTTTTAAAGCACTTAATCCCCCTTCCCCCTCCTACCTTACCTCTCTGATTTCTTGCTTCAACCAGCACACTTGCTTCACTCCTCTAATACCAATCTACTCACTGTACCTCAATCTCATCTATCTTATGGCTGAACCCTCAGCCAAATCCCGCCTCTTCCCTGGAACTCTTTCCTCCTTCCTATGTATTGGTCTATCACTCTTTTCACCTTAGTGAAATCACATCTTCTCCAAGAAGCCTTCAAGGACTAAGCCCTCATTTATCTTACTCTCTCTTTTGCATTGCCTTTGCACTTTAACATTTAACATTCAACAATGGCATTTATTAAGTGCTTACTATGTGCAAAGCACTGTTCTAAGCGCTGGGGAAGTTACAAGATGATCAGTTTGTCCCATGGGGGTCTCACAGTCTTCATCCCCATTGTACAGATGTGGAAACTGACGCACAGAGAAGTTAAGTGACTTGCCCAAAGTCACACAGCTGACAAGTGGCAGAGCCGGGATTTGAACCCTTGACCTCTGACTCCAAAGCCTGTGTTCTTTCCACTGAGCCACACTGCTTCACTTGGATTTGTACCCTTTATTTACCTCGCCCTCAGACCCACTTCACTTATGCACATATCTATAATTTATTTTAATTTATCTTTCCCCCTCTGGACTGTAAGCTCCTTTTGGGCAGGGAAAGTGTCTACCAACTCTTTCATACTGTACTCTTCCAAGTGCTTAGTACAATGCTCTGCACACAGTAAGTGTTCAATAAACATGGCCAGTTGATTGATAGGTCCTTTGCATCAAGTTTATGTTCATGGTTTAGTCAACAATAATTTAGATATTCTCCTTAGGTAACAATCATGACAAATGAAGTGTTCATTTTATTCATTCACTCATTCAATCGTACGGTACAGAGCACTGTACTAAGTGGCATGGAAAGCACAATTCAGCAACAAATAGAGGCAATCCCTGCCCAACAACAGGCTCACAGTCTAGAAGGGGGGAGGCAGACAACAAAACAAGTTAACAGGCCTCAATAGCATCAATATAAATAAACTGAATTATAGATATATACATATCATTAATAAAATAAATAGAATAATAAATATATTCATGTATACACAGAGTAGAATACTTTCCCCCCTAGGATGATCAGCTAAAAAGCAAGCTTAGCTTTCTGAAAGCTGTTTCTGTTGGTGTATTTGATATATGTTCCCAAATATATGCTTAATTCTTTCTTTCTTCAGCTAAGGAAACAAAACTGTCAATCTTGTTTTCTCATGAATGGTCCAATCCCATTTGCCTTAGAGAAAAAATTTGTAAAAAAAAACCTTTTATTTTTTTTCTCAGCCAGCAATTTACATTCACACCCTCGTCAATGGCTTAGCATCGTCAAGATCAGTAAAATCACTGAGCACCTCCTGTGTGCAGAGCACTTTATTAGATGTTTGTAACCTTTACAGCTTAATGGATGAATTTACTTACTTCCCATTTTGATCTAGTAGTAGTAATAGTATCGTATATTGAGCACCCACTTCGTGTGATGTACTGTACTAGATACTTGGGGAATACAGACTCTAGAAGGAACATGTTTCCTGCCCATAGGGAGCTTGTACTGTAACAGGGGAGGCAAATGTAAATTTGTTTACTTCCATTATATGTAAATAAGTCTGACTCTCTTCTTCCCCTTCCCCTTTTCTTCAGCCCTCTATTTCCCTCTCCTCTCCATGGCCATCTTCTCTCTATTCTCCTCACTTTACGGAAAGATATGGAGGTAATGGGTAACTCAGACAGCTCCTAATCATAATCATCATCATTTTCTTCACAAGAATCATCATCAGTTTTCACTGGGCACCAACTCTGTGCTGACCTCTGTACTTGCTGTTCGGGAGAATGATGATGATGGCTTCTCCCATCAGGAACAGTGGCTGTGCCTTTGTCCTGAGATTTCATGACTGAGGATTGTTAAAAGATGTGGCGTATTGCATAGCACAACTCTCTCATCTCTAGCAGTCTTGTTCCTGTTGATGCATGGAATGTAGCAAGCTTGCAGGCAGGGGTGCAACAAATTACAAAATGCTCCCATAGTATTTTGATGTTCAGGTTGCGTTTGCAGCTGAAATGACTGCAGCATAGTGCTGATGCTGCACCGCTAGGTCATGACCCAGCAGGAGGTTACCTTGGTAACCACTGTGGCCATCATTAACTAGGTAGTTTTTAAAGGATTTATCCAGGGCCTGTCCACTTTATGGAATATCCTAGGTTATTCTTGGGCCAAAACTTCCCACCACTGATAGATTCTAGCAAGAATACCTGGGATGAGAGCCAGGTCTCCTGATTTCCAGAGCAGTAGACTTTCCATGGCACTAACAGCAGGGCTTATTGCACAATAAAGTAATAGATAGGGACCTTGTTCTCAAAGAGTTTTCAGTCTAATGAATTATAATCCACACTGACGAGGATTAGCAGGTATAGCTGTTAAACCACCAGACAACCCCACATTAAAGCTATATGTGGGGGTCTGTAAGCTCCTTAAGGGCAATGAATACCGCATCTGTTTTACTGTACTCTCTGGAACACTTAATATGGTGCTCTACACCCAGTGAGCACTCAATAAACACCATTGATTGATTGACAGACTGAGAAGCCTAGGTTTGTTCTTTAGGACAGAACTTGGGTCTCTAGAGAATCTAACAAAGAGGGAAATGAAGTTCTTTTATTATGTTACATCAGGCTTGAGAGGGTCACTTACTAGTGACTCATTCAATCCTCTAAAATCCTTCTGGTACCTAAGGATTTTCCTTGACCCTGGGATAAGCATCAGACAAGTTTGTAAGGAGATGACTGGCTCTAGCTGCTTCCTGGGGAAAGAGCAATCCCCATGTTTAATAACAATGATGATGGTATTTATTAAGTACTTACTATATGCTAAGGACTGTTCTAAACCCTGGAATAGATACAAGCTAATCAGGTTGGACACTGTCCCTGTCCCACATGGGGCTCACACTCTTAATCCCCATTTTGCAGGTGAGTCACTGAGGTCACAAAACAGACAAGTGATGCAGGCAGAATTAGAACCCAGGCCCTTCTGACTCCCATGTTGTTTCCACTAGGTAATGATGTCTCCCTGTTTATTTTTCACAGACATTCCTTTGATGATAAACACTAAGGCCATTTTTTAAAATTCTGCAGCAAATTTCAAACAGCCAGAGAGTGTACAAAAGCAAATATTCAAATGAGAATTACAGAGTTGATCATCACCAAGCACCCCCCGCCCCCCCATGCTGTGAAGTGCAGCAGGAATAAAAGATTTCTCTTCAAGGCCTCCAGAAGAGTGGCAAGTAGTACATCAAAAAGCTCTGAACAGGTGTTCAACCTTACATCAGCCACAGACAGGACTAACATGTCTTTGATCATCAAATTCTTACAACAAAGCCCCAAGTCCCATGAGGCTAATAAAGGGATCCTAGGGCCTTTTCTTTATATTTTTACCTTTCCTCAATTTTCAGAGTTGAGAATCACCATTATAGATGGATAAAAAGTTAAACAAGGATAAAAGCAATTCCCTCTGAATCAGGGACTAACGGTTCAATGTAAGAAATTGGAGGCCTCCATAGAAAACTGGGCTCAGGGAAGCTTCAAAATCAAAATATGAATCCAAGAGGTTCAACTACATGAATGATTATTCATTGGGAGACGAATACCCCATAGCCCCTCAGGAATGCCAGCAGAGGCTCCACCAGCTGGGATAAAGAATGACTTATTGCTTCCCATTGGTCTTCTTCCCATGGGGATGATGCTACAGCTCTATCTTTCCACAGTCAGAAATCAGTCAGTGCACTGGGCAAAGGGCTTGGGAGAGTATGATAAAACTTCAACCCTCAGTTCTTGGACTCAAGAAGCTTAGAATTGCAGAGGACGGGTGCCGCTCATAAATATCTCTTAGATTTCTCCCAATACTCATCTAGGATAGAGTATAACTTCTCTGTGGGGATATGCAGAATTAACTGTTGAGAGGGAGAGCTTAGTTTTAAGTGTTTGCCCAGTTGGGTTTTTAGTAGGGAACAGATTCATGTTCACTGTGTAAACAAGTGGGGTCCTTATTTCAGCAAAATAGCATTATATAGATCCAAATATAGGCAGCTGGAAAGACGTCTTGCAGTGTGATTTATTAGTGAGAGAAGAGAAAGTATTAAAAGGTTTGGCATGGATGCCAGTGTATAAAACATCTGGGACAAAGAGTAAACTGTTCCATAATCTATCAAGGGTATGTTAGATAGCTCAGGGAAGGAAAGACACTTTCATCTATAGCCAGCTTGCCCAGAAAAAGATTATTTGAGAAAAGAAAAAGTTAGAAACTTTCCTACAGGACCTGATGATTCCAGTTTTCCACAGATTATGTCTCCATGTGCAAAGTGCACCAAAGTTGTGCTAATTTAACCAGACAATTATCAATGTGGCCTCCATTCTCTCTTCCCCCATCTCTGCTGGATATTTTCCTTCTGCATATCGAGGTAAGAACCCCAGCTCTCTGCTAGCACTGCCTATATAGACACCAGCTATACTGTTAACTTGATTAGCATCTTCCCTTCCATATTTTAACATCCTTACATTCTCTCTAAGTCTTTACTGCAAAATAGCAGTGTGGCCACGTGGAGAAAATCCGGGCCTGAAAGAGAACCTGGATTCTCATCTCAGCTCTGCCACTTAATAATAATAATAATAATGGCATTTATTAAGTTCTTACTATGTTCAAAGCACTGTTCTAAGCTCTGGGGAGGTTACAAGGAGATCAGGTTGTCCCACGGGGGGCTCACAGTCTCAATCCCCATTTTACAAATGAGGTAACTGAGGCCCAGAGAAGTGAAGTGACTTGCCCAAAGTCACACAGCTGACAATTGGCAGAGCCTGGATTTGAACCTATGACCCCTGACTCCAAAGCCCATGTTCTTTCCACTGAGCCACACTGCTTCTCAGGTTACTTGCTTGTTGGGTGACCTGGAACAAATCATTTAACTTCAGTTTTCTCACCCGTAACCTGGGGGTGAAGTGCCTGTTCTTCCTTTTGCTTAGGCTTGTGAGCCCTGAGAGCGTAGGAATTTGTCTGGCACGATTGTCATGTATCTGCCCCAGTGTTTAGAATAGTGCTTGGCAAATAGCAAGTGCATAGCAAATACTGCAATTATTATATTTATCGTAGTGAGGAGGATATTGTTTCTGGAGCAACATCAAGAGTATTATAAACTGAAAAATTCTCACACTCTGGACAAGTCTACATGGAAAAGTGATGATAATAATAATAATAACAGTATTTGTTAAGTACTTACTAGATGTCAAGCACTGTACTAAGCATTGGAGTAGATACAAATTAGTCAAAGTCAAAGCAGGAGGGAGAACAGGCACTGAATCCCCATTTTGCAGATGAGGGAATGGAGACACTGAGAAGTTAAGTGACTTGCCTAAGGTCACGCAGCAGACAAATGACAGAG
Source organism: Tachyglossus aculeatus (assembly GCF_015852505.1). NCBI lineage: Eukaryota > Metazoa > Chordata > Mammalia > Monotremata > Tachyglossidae > Tachyglossus > Tachyglossus aculeatus. The sequence continues at coordinate 25,239,797 of NC_052075.1, read as the reverse complement.
CTGTAGCTAGAGAGTTCAAGCAATTAGCTTGACAGTTAAGGTCAAATCAATCCCTGGTCCTGGAGAACTAGGAGTGGTTTGACAATAAGATAGGTTTTAACCCGAATGATTCTTCTGTACACTGTCTAATGCATGCTAGCTCAATCAATTAATCAATGGTACTGATTGATAACCCACCACATCATTTCACCTTCATAATCACAGCTCTGGAATTATGATGCCCTGAAATTTATTCAACAAAAAAGGAAAAAAGGAAGAGATATAATTAACATGTTATATGAAGACTGCTCCTCTTCTTTCTTTTTAAATCATTGTCTGAAATCAGAGACCCAGAGGTTACCCAGGGAGCCCACATTTCAGGTCTCCAAATCATGTTCCATTGTACCTTTATTTGTTTCTGGATTCAAATACCTCATCCAGTGAGGAAATAGAATGAGCAAAGTGCATGATGACTTAGATGTAGTCCCTCTGCTTCCATGGCAACATCTACAGATCTAAGAAGGGGGAATCAAACTGTTGTTTAACCAGAAAGGATAGAATAATGTCCACTACTGGTAAGAATATGTCAGGTTGAGGTTTGCTAACCAAAATGGGACAGAGACAGATCTTGTACATATTTACTCTTGTACATATTTATTATTCTATTTATTTTGTTAATGATGTGCATCTATCTTTACTTCTATTTATTCTGATGACTCGACACCTGTCCACATGTTTTGTTTTGTTGTCTGTCTCCCCCTTCTAGACTGTGAGCCCATTGTTGGGTAGGGACTGTCTCTATATGTTGCCAACTTGTACCTCCCAAGTGCTTAGTACAGTGCTCTGCACACAGTAAGCGCTCAATAAATACGATTAAATGAATGAAATGAATGAATGATTTAGAGGCCTGGGGCCACTATTTCCAGGCCTTCATTCTCTTGCAAGCAGAAGAGGCTCTGAGGATTGCTTCCTGTCTTTCCCCTCCTGACCCAACCCCTCTGCAATTTGGTGGTCCCAAGAAAAGTGACCATTTGCAACACCAACCTTGAGAAGCAGTGTAGCTTAGTGGCTAGATCCCGGACCTGGGAGTGAGAAGGACCTGCTTTCTAATCCCAGCTCAGACACTTGTGTGCTTTGAGACCTTGGGCAAGTCAATTCAGTTCTCTGTGCCTCAACTACTAAATCCGTAAAATGGGGATCATAGACTCTGAGCCCAACATGGGACAGGGACTGTGTCCAACCCAATTTGCTTTGTATTGTACTTTCCAAGCTCTTTGCTCCGCATACAGTGAGAACTCAATAAATGTGATTGAATGAATGAATGAATGGTCATAGCCATTCCAGTGCTGAGTACAGTGCCTGGTACATCTAAAGTGTTTAGCAAATAGCACAGTTATTATTATTACTGTTAGAAAGTACAATTACCCTCTGCTGCCTGCACCTTCCCCAGGCATCGATTGAATGAGGAACCAATATCTCCTTGTTCTAGTGCACAAAGGGAGATGATTTAAGGGGAACGTGCATTCCTGCAAGCCCAGGTCTACCAGATTTGGCAGTTGCTTACTATTATGAGTAGCACTTTTTCAATAGTTTTATAGATTTCACTTCCTTAACAAAGTAACATTGATTTTCTGCTAGCAACCAACAATTTGGTTTGCTTAATACACTCATATCAATAATGAATTCTCACCATTTGGCCTTTGATTTTGATTGTTTCGTCTGTATATTTGTTCAAGGAGGAGGGATTGATTTTTATACTGCAGAGCGTCAAGCTATGCTATTATTTTCTAATAGCTGACACCTGTTGAGATGTAAGGAAGGAGAAGATTTTGCAGGGAATAAGAGGGCTTTACTTTCACTAACCATCACCTATCTACCCACTTGGTTGCTCTCCCTTCAGGTTTTTAAATGTCTGTACATATTCTACAGAAAGAAATACATAGCTGCAAGGTTAAGGGAACAGCATTGTTAATGGTACCCTTTAGTATAATTTTCATCTCCTTCCAAGAGTTATTAGACCCTAGGCATTCTTAAGCCATATGTACATGCATTTTCTTCTCATTATTGAAATTCCAATGTAAAGATTGCTTTCTTCATGCTGTTTGGGGAGTTAGGGCACGTTTGTGAGGCTAAGCTTTTTAAACCCTTTTTTATAAAAGGTCAATCTGACATGCAAAATGAACTTTTGAAAGGTCCTCAACTATGCCCTGAAATAATCTGCTCTCCATTTGGGTTTATTTTCCATTTAGCCTGATCCATTAGATCTATCCCCTTTTAGTCATCATCCTTTGGGTAATTTCTCCATTCTAGAGGTGGTTGGCTGCCTTTGCTAAATTAGCAGTCCTTCTTTCCACCTAAACATGTACATTCTCATCTGCACCAGGATATGGTGGTAATTCTCACCCCAGTTGTACAGAGAATCAATCAATCAATTAATCCTATTTATTGAGTACTTACTGTGTGCAGCGTATCATTGTACTAAGCTCTTGGGAGAGTATATTGTAACATATAGACGTATTCCTTGCCCACAAACAATTTACAGTCTAGAGGAGGAGAGAGCCATTAAAATAAATGCTTTGGGCCTGAGGGTGGGGAGAGTAAAGGATACAAGTTCAAGTGCAAGGGTGAGGCAGATGGAAGTGGGAGTAGGGGGAACAAGGGCTTAGTTGTAGAAGGCCTTTTGGAGGAGATGCAGGTTTTATTAAGGCTTTGAAGGTAGGGAGAGTGATAGTTTCTCAGGTACGAAGGGGAAGGGAGTTCAAGGTTATGGTCAGGATATGGGAAGCGTGGGATTCAGGTGGGTTTTACTGTCTCAGGATCCAGACTTCACACTCACATACAAGCAGATGATCCATCACGGATCCCAACAAATCCAGACTGTTTATTGGGACCTAGAAAGCAAGTGTGCCTGATTAGGCTCCTTACCAGATTGTGCCCCCAAAGCGAATCTCATGAGCTATAAAGGTGGATGCATCTCCCTATTATGTTTGGGTCAGACTCAGGCAGCAAAGAGCAGAAATCGGGGGAGAAGTCTTGTGGCCCAGTGGAAAGACAACAAGTTTGGGAGTCAGAGGACCTGAGGTTCTATTCCTAGCTCTGCCACTTTCTTTCTGAGTGACCTTGAATCAGTCACTTTACTACTCTGTGATTGTTTCCTCATCTGTAAAATGGTGATCTTCCTCCTACTTAGACTGTGTGCCCCAGGTGGAATGGGGACTGTGTTCAACCCGAATAACTTGTATCTATCCCAGTGCTTAGATTGGTGCTTGACATATAGTAACTGCTTAACAAATACAGTAAGGAGAATAATGATGATAAGGGCTTAGTGAGCCCTTTTAGACTGTGAGCCCACTGTTGGGTAGGGACTGTCTCTACATGTTGCCAACTTGTACTTCCCAACTGCTTAGTACAGTGCTCTGCACACAGTAAGCGCTCAATAAATATGATTGATTAGTGTATATCCTGAAAATTTTTGTGAGATGTAGTGCGTGTTTAGCGTTCACTTTGGAGTTTATCTCCCAGAAACACTTGTGGGAAACCAAGAGGGCTATTGAGCATAAGTCACTCAGGACAGAAAGTCTGAGACTCTGAACTGGATAGAACATCCTAAAATCATGAATTTCCAGAATTTCCTCACCCAATCCTAAATGTATGCCCCCCTCGCTCCACCTGCCAAACACACATTATTTTCTCAGGTAGATCAAATAAAGAGAATGAGAGAAAGAGAAAGAGATAAATAGAGAATAAGTAAACCCTGGGTCTCCCCACTTCCCCCATTTCTTCCCCTTAATGACCTTGCCACTTATTTCATCAAAAAATTGAAACCATCAGGCATGATCTCCCGAAAATATCTCCTGCATCTCTTCAGTTCCATCTTCCACCTGCCCTCTCTTCCACTCTTTGAGCCATCCCAGCAGTATCTCAAGAGGTCATCTCTTATCTCCTTGGAAAATCTACCCATTCCACCTGTGCCTCCGCCCCCTCCTTGTGCACCTAATTAAAATATTTGCCCCTCCTCCCCCATCATCATTTTCAACCATTCACTCTCCAAGGGTTCTTTCCCCTCTGCTTTCCACCATGTTCATGAATCTTCTATCCTAAAACTTAAAAAAAATTGTCCTTTGACCCGAAGGCACTCTCCAGTTATCACCCATCTCCCTGCTACCATACATCCCCAACTCCTAGAGAGAATTGTCTCCACCCACTGCCTCTATTTCTTCTCCTCGAATTCCCTACTTACCCACTCCAACATAGCTTCCGCTCCTGGAACTCCAAGGAAACTATCCTGTCTAAGGTCAGCAATGACTTACTTCTGGACAAATCAGTGACCTCTACTCCATCCTAATCCTCCGAGTCTCTCAAATGCCTTTGACACTATGGTCCAACCCCTTCTCCCAGAAACTCTATTTGAACTTGGCTTTACTGACACTGTCCACTCCTGGTTCTCTTCCTATCTCCTCTGCCTAATTTCTATTAGCCCCTAATTCTCAGTCTCTTTCATAGGATTCTCCTCTGCCTTGTACCCCGTAACTTTGGGAATCTCTTGAGTATCAATTCTGGGTCCCCTCCCATAGTCTGTCTACAACCATTCCCTTGGAGAATTCACTCACTCCAAAGGCTTCAATGACCATTTCTTCATGGATAAAATCTCCGTGTGAAATCTGCATCCCCTGTCCTGATCTTTCTCATTCTATACAGTCTTATATTTCTTCTTCCCTTCCAGACATTTCTACTTGGATGTCCCACCGACAACTCAACCTTAACGTGTCCAAAACAGAACTCCTCCATCTTCCCATCCGAACCCTGTCCTCTGCCTCAATTTTTCCATAACTGTAGATAATCCCACTGTCCTTTTTATACTACAGGCAATATCTTTGACTCAACTCTCTCAATCAATCTTCATATTCAGTCTGTCACCAAATCCTGTTGGTTCAACCTTCACAACATCTAGAGAAGCAGTGTTGCCCAGTTGGATAGAGCCCAGGTCTTGGAATCAGAAGGACCTGGGTTCTAATCCCAGCTCTGCTGCTTGTCTGCTGTGTGATCTTGGACAATTCACTTTAGTTTTCTGTGCCTCAGTTACCTCATCTGTAAAATGGGAGATTTGTAGTTATTGTAAACCCCATGTGGGACAAGGACTGCGTCCAACCTGATTTGCTCGGTATAGGCTCTAGTGCTTAGTACAGTGCCTGAGACATAATAAGTGCTTAACAAATACCACAATTATAATTATTTTTAGAATTTACCCTTCCCTCTCCATCCAAACTGTGACTATGCTGATCCAACTATTTTTCATATCCCTCCTTGATTACTACATCAGCCTCCTCACTGACTTCCCTGTCTTCTGCCTCTCACCACTCCAGTCAACATTTCACTCAGCTGCCTGAATCATTTTTCTAAAAAACCACTCAATCCAGATCTTTGCTCTCCTCAACTCCACCTCTCTCCTAGACCCACTCCAATCTGGCTTCTGTCCCCTACACTCAACTACACTCTCTGCAACATTGCCAAGATCTGCCCTTTTCTCTCCATCCAAACCGCTACCCTGCTCATTCAAGCTCTCATCCTATCCCGTCTGGATTACTGTATCAGCCGCCTCCCGATCGCCCATCCTTCTGACTCTCCCTTCTTCAATCCATACTTCACGGTGCTGCCCGGATTGCCTTTGTCCAGAAATGCTCTGGGCCTGTTACTCCCCTCCTCAAAAATCTCCAATGGTTACCAATCAACCTATGCATCAGGCAGAAACTCCTCACCCTCGGCTTCAAGGCTCTCCATCACCTCGCCCCCTCCTACCTTCTCTCCCTTCTCTCCTTCTACAGCCCAGCCCGCACCCTCCGCTCCTCTGCCGCTAATCTCCTCACCATGCCTCGTTCTCGCCAGTCCCACCATTGACCCCTGGCCCACATCCTCCCGCTGGCCTGGAATGCCTTCCCCCTGCACATCTGCCAAGCTAGCTCTCTTCCTCCCTTCAAGGCCCTACTGAGAGCTCACTTCCTTCAGGAGGCCTTCCAAGACTGAGCCCCCTCCTTCCTCTCTCCTCCTCCTCCTCTCCATCCCCCCGCCTTACCTCCTTCCCCTCCCCATAGCACCTGTATATATGTATATATGTTTGTATGTATTTATTACTCTATTTTATTTGTACATATTTATTCTATTTATTTTATTCTGTTACTATGTTTTGTTTTGTTCTCTGTCTCCCCCTTCCAGACTGTGAGCCCACTGTTGGGTAGGGACCGTCTCCATATGTTGCCAACTTGTACTTCCCAAGTGCTTAGTACAGTGCTCTGCACACAGTAAGCGCTCAATAAATATGATTGAATGAATGAATGAATGAATGAACTGAAACTGCCCTCTCAAAGGTCACCAATGACCTCCTTCTTGCCAAATCCAATGGCTCTTACTCTATCCTAATCCTCCTCGACCTCTCAGCTGCCTTCAATACTGTGGACCACCCCCTTCTCCTCAACACTCTATCCAACCTTGGCTTACAACAGTCCTTTAATCTCCTCAACTCCAAAGTCCTACTAAAATTATATCCCCTCCAAAAACCCTTTCCTGACTAAGCCCTTACTTCCCTCTCTAAGCTCTCCTTCTGTATTGCCTCTGCACTTGAGTCTGAACCCCTTAAACATTTTGTTATTCACCCCTTCCCCAGCCCCACGATAGTTATGTACATATCCATTTTAGTGTATTTTAATTTCTGTCCCCCTGGCTAGACTATTAGCTCCTTGGGGACATAGACTGTCTACCACCTCTGTTATATTGTACTCACCTAAGTGCTTAGCAAAGTTATTGGCACATAGTAAGTACTCAGTGGATACCATCAGTCAGTCAATCATATTTATGGAGCACCTACTGTGTGAAGAACACTGTACTAAGTGCTAGGGAAGGTACAATACAACGATAAACAGACACATTCCCTGCCCTCAGTGAGTTTACAGTTTAGAGGGGGAGACAGACATTAATAAAAATAAATAAATTACAGATATGTACGTAAGTGCTGTGGGGCTGGGAGAAGGGAAGAACACAGGGAACAAGTCGGGGCAACACAGATGGGAGTGGGAGAAGAGGAAGGAAGGGACTTAGGGAAAGCCTCTTACAAGAGATGTGCATTCAATAATGCTTTGAAGGGGGGTAGAGTAGCTGTCTGTCAGATTTAAGGAGGGAGAGCATTCAAGGCCAAAGGCAAGACATGGGCTAGAGGTTGGCAGTGCCAGAAAGACCAGAATGAGGTAGTTAGAAGGTTAGCATTAGAAGTGCAAAATGTGTGGACTAGACTGAAGTGGGAGAGTAGCACAGTAAGGTAGGAGGGGGCAAGGTGATTGACTGCTTTAAAGCCAATGCTGAAGGGTTTCTGTTTGATTTCTGAGGAGTGTCTTGAAGAGTGGGGAAACATGGCCTGAACGTTTTTGTAGAAAAATGATCTGGGAAGCAGAGTGTTGGCTGGAATGGGGAGAGAGAGGAGGCAGGGAGATCAGCAAGGAAGCTGATATAATAATCAAGGTGTGATAGGAAAAGTGATTGGATTAGCATGATAGCAGTTTGGATGGCTAGGAAAGGGCAGATTTTAGCAATGGTGTGAAAGTGGAACCTGAAAGGATGAATGGATTGAATATGTGGGTTGAATCAGAGAGAGGAGTCAAGGATACTGCCGTGGTTATGGGCTTGTGAGATAGGAAGGATGGTGGTTCCAGCTACAGTGATGGGAAAGTCAGGGGGAGGAAGGGATTTGGGTGGTAAGGTAAGAAGTTCTATTTTAGACATAAAAAGTATGAGGTGACAGAAGGACATCCAAATAGAGATGTCTTGAAGGCAGAAGGAAATGTGACACTGCAGACAGGGAGAGAGATTAGGGCCCGAGCTGTAGATTTGGGTGTCATCCACATAAAGGTGGTAGTTGAGGCCATGTGAATGAATGAGTTCACCAAGGGAGTGTGTGTTGATGGAGAATAGAAGGGAACCCAGAACTGAACCTTGAGGGACCCCCACAGTAAGGGGGTGGGAAGCAGAAGAAGAGCCCGGGAAAGATACTGAGAAAGAGCGACAAGAGACATAGGAGGGGAACCAGGAAGGTACAGCATCAGTGAAGCCAAGGTTGGATAATGTTTCCAGGAGAAGGGGGTGGTCTACAGAGTCTAAGGCAGCTGAGATGTCGAGGAGGATTAAGATGGAGTAGAGACTGTTGGATTTTGAAAGAGGGAGATCATTGGTGACTTTTGAGAGGGTGGTTTTTAAACCATTGATTGAGTGACTGATTGAAAGAAGGAGAGCTCTCCATATCAATAAGCTAACAGAGATAGACAGCACAATATGCAAGGATAGCCTGAATGTACTGAAGAGCCCTTCCTAGTGGGTAGCATATTATGGAAGATTATGGGGGCAAAAGTTGGAATCACGATGGAGGTCAGCAGAAAAAAGCAGGGGCAGAAGTGATGAGAGTGTTTTGCTTAAAGTAACAAGCTTTGTCATGCATGGCTGCTACTACTTCCCCATGGCTCGATCCCCTTTACTCTTTATCAGCAGGAGAAACAAAGATTGTCAAGTTTCTCTTAGGACAATGGTCTGATTGCTATTAGAACTATATTTGGGTCGTGGACTTGTAGGCTGGGGTCTCTTGGCCTGGTTGGGATATAGCATCTGTGGTCTGAGATTAGAGGAGAGGACCACACCTGGGGCATCTTCAGAACATAAGTGATGAAAGCAATGTTTCCACGGCAGAGGCATGGACAACAGTAGTGCTGAGTGATTGTAGGTTGGTGGCAGTTAAAAATGTAGAAGCAGTCAACCTAAATTGGAAGAAAAAAACTTAGGCATTGAATCCTCTCCTCTGACTTGAACTGTGACCTCCACGTGGGACAGAGATTGTGCCCAACCTATCTTGTGTCTACTTAGAACAGTGCCTGGCACTTACTAGATGCTTAACAAATATCATAAAAAAAAAATCACCTGTGTGAGAATAGCTGTGGAAAGAGGAGAATGAGTCTAGGATTCTCCCTACCCCAGATGTATTCAGTTATTTGAATAGATTTCCACACACCTTGCAGAGTAGGAAAACAGGCAGCAATGTTGACAGTAACTCAGCATGGTCAAACGTCTGAAGACCTACCCCCAATTTTCTGCCAATTTCCTCTTCTCTTACATTGGAAGAATTGGAATTCATAATGATTTAAATATGACTGTAGATTCAATATGCTGTCAAGCCCTCTACGATCCTCCGTCTTCCAAATGAAGACCTCCTTCTGGCTTGGTTGCCTACGAAGTCAAAGAAGGAAGTAGGCACCACTGTTTCAAAGTATTCTTACAAGATGCTTGGATTCACATCTATTAAGTTTGATTTACACTTTCCCAAACACCTTTCATTCATGTGTACTATCCAGAATTATTCCTCTCACATCTTCCTCACTTCCTTGGCAGTCTTTGCAAATGATGGGTTTCCTTTAAATCTGTTCTTAAAATGTTTCGTTGATTTCTATCCATCATTCATTGCAGAAAGGACAGGCTGATTCGCTATATGATAAATTGCTATTTATGATGTGATGTAGTTTCCCAATTGTGTTTCATCCCACCAGCAATCTTCTCTTCACTTGCTCCATATGTTCATTATCAGCTTGACTCAGGACAAGCATTTGTCTCAACACTCTTCATTCGGGCTGTTTTTATCACCTGCCTTCCAGACAGTGTTTTTAAGTGGTGACTTCATTTTGGCCATGTGTTTTATCAATCATCCTTTCCAGCTTCTGCTCTCTGGTTCCTCATAACCATTGTCTCTGGGTGTCAGCTGCTTCTGATAAGGGACAAAGTCATTAATACCCCTGACTCGATTTTGGTTGGAATAGTAATTCCAGGCACACAGAGTTATGTTGTAGAAGACCAATGACAGATGCTGGTGAGATTATCAATCAATGCTATTTTTTGTGTGCTTACACTTTTGAGCACACAGCACTGTACTAAGTTCTTGGCCAGCAACAGAATTAGCAGATATGTGTCCTGCCTATTTTGAGCTTATAGTCTAGAGATTATAGAGTTTGCATGATTAATCTTCATGCCACTGCTGCTTATTTTCTTGAAATAGAGTGACTCTGCATCATGATACCTGAAGAGAACTAGAAAAACACTGAAAAGCACAAACTCATTCTTTTGCTCAAATTTCCCCGATATCTGTCATCTTTGGAGTTTTGATAAAACCACCTACATAACGCAACTCACTTTCCCCTCTGCCCAACTAAAAGAAAGAAAATAGTAAGTCAGAAAAGCTCTTAGGATAACTTCACATGATTGTCGGCTCTCCAGTTAGTGAGATCAAATTAGAAGTTTTCAAATAAAGTACTGTCTCCTCTGAGAAAGGTGCCCATGATGAACTTGTAGAAATGAACCTCCTATTGACATTGGTGAGTACATTATGGTCAGAATGAGCCTGGAATTGATGAGACATCTGCAGTGCATATATTACATCAACAGGATGGACAAGAGAGGAGACACTTGTCCTTTAATGTGATCTAGAGATTGTCAGTTTGGAGAACCTGATCAAAAGACAAGATAAATAATCGCCCATAGAAATCCATTCATGCATAATAGCCAAATTGGGAAAATCAGGTGTAAGATATTTTATTGTTCAGTAAGAAGATTTCCAGTGACGAGTTGTCTACCTATATGTTGTCAAGGACGATTCAGGAGAAGTTTCAATATTGCTTTAACAAAATATACAACTTTCAGGCACTGTATTAATTGTCCTTGTCACTTGAATCTGAGCCTCTTGCTGTTCACTTATAAGGGGGTGGGTGTGTATAAGTGTGAGTGTGTGGAGTGTGTGCTGGGGTCTATAGTCCTAGCCACATGTGCACCTAGAAGACCTGTTTGTTATGTGCTGTTTGCAGGGTATGGGCGTGTTTTCACTTTTGCTTTCTTCTATCACATTCTGCTCAAAGTTTCTGCTAGAGAAAGTCACTCCTTTCCTCCCTGCAGAGTACCAACTTATGTGTTCATGTGTTTAATACCACTGACCCCTTGTTTTCACCTGAGATGCCATATTATCTGAGGGTTCATTTTCCTGCCTCCCTAAAGCATTTCCTTTGGAGCCACTATTATCCCCTTGCTTTTGGTGGCCAGATATCTGCTTACCCTTCAACAGGGTTCGAATACCCTACTGTCATCACACATCCAATGTAAGTTCGCTGAAGTCAGTACATCATTCGGGGCAAATAGCTGACTTTATTCCAGTGCTTTATTGTTTTCTGAGTATATATGCCCTGGCCACTTGACAGTGGGTATTGGACATGTGACACTGGTGGAAATGCTCAAGATGTCTCTTCTCTTACATTGGAAGAATTGGAATTCATTATGATTTAAAAATGATTGTGGATTCAATATGCTATCAAGCCCTCTAAGATCCTCCATCTTCCAAATGAAGGCCTCCTTCGGGCTTGGTTGCCTACAAAGTCAAAGAAGGAAGTAGGCACCACTGTTTCAAAGTATTCTTACAAGATGCTTGGATTCACATCTATTAAGTTTGATTTACACTTTTCCAAACACCTTTCATTCATATGTACTATCCAGAATTATTCCTCTCACCTCTTCCTCACTTCCTTGGCAATCCAGGGTTCTTGTGTTTGGCTCAAGATGTCAGGTAATAATGATAATTAATATATGCTAAGTACTTTCTATGTGCCAAACACTGTAGTAGAAACAAGATTATAAGTTTGGACACCTTCTCTGTCCTATCTGTGGCTCATAGTCTAAATTGGAAGGAGTAGGATTTAATCCCCATTTTACAGATGTGGAAACTGAGGCACAGAGCAGCGTGGCTCAGTGGAAAGAGCATGGGCATGGGAGTCAGAGGTCATGGGTTTGAATCCCAGCCCCACCACTTGTCAGCTGGGTGACCTTGGGCAAGCCACTTAACATCTCTGTGCCTCAGTTACCTCATCTGTAAAATGGGGATTAAGACTGTGAGCCCCAAGGGGGACAACCTGATCACCTTGTATCCCCCCCCAGCACTTAGAACAGTGCTTTGCACATAGTAAGTGCTTAACAAATACCACCATTATTATTATTATTATTATTATATGGGACCTGCCCAAGGTTACACAGCAGGTAAGTGACAGACTCAGGATTAGCAACCAGATCCTCTGACTCCCGGGCCTGTGATCTTTCCATTAGGTCATGTTGCTTCCTCACCATGTAATATGGCATTTGATGAGGATACAGATAATAATAATAATAATGGTATTTGTTAAGCACTTACTATGTGCCAAGCACTGTTCTAAGCACTGGGGTAGATATGAGGTAATCAGATCGTCCAACATGGGGCTCATAGTGTTCATCCTCATTTTACAGGTGAGGTAAGTGAGGCACAGAGAAATTAAGTGGCTTGCCTAAGGTCACACAGCAGATAAGGGGCAGAGCCGGGATTAGAACCCATGTCCTCTGACTCCCAAGCCCGCACTCTTTCCACCAAGTCATGCAATAGATCTCATCTCCCTACAGAATACTGGGTGGAACTACCACTCTGTAGACCCTCCATTTATTCTGATAAAGAAAGACAACTGGCAGCACCTGGAACTGGTTCCTTGTACCCCGGTAGTCTGAAGGTTCTGCTACGAAAGAGCTATGCTCCTTTTCGACATCTGTGCCTGAAGAAGGTCTTCTCTGGGCAACTCACCTCCATTCACTATGTCTTCGAACTGACAGTCTATTCCATTTTCCCAGCACCCTGCTTATTTACATCTAAGCCTAATGTGCTTGCCTGACAGATCTAGAAGTTTCATTGCTAATGAAACTGCAAATGGGTCATTTGAGAAACAATTATCAGTGATACCACTTATTGATGGTCTCAATTGTCCATTTAGGAAATTCATTTTTACAGACAGCATTGAATAGCATCCAGTTTGGGTCTGAAAAAAGAATGCCCCCAATTTTCTGCTGTTTGCCTTTCCTGCTACATAGCTCTGGAGCACATGATGATTTAAAGAGCTGTATAGCGATGGCTGTCCAGAGCAATACATATATTACCCCTTCGGGGATGAATTCTAATGACCTGCTATGTCCTGGCTGGTTCAGATTGATTCCAACTTCTATTTACCTCTTGGATCAGTAAGCAAATGATAAATAGCTTGTGCCTCCAGTCATAGTGAACCCGACTGATTGCACATTCACCTGGTGGTCTCACTACTCCTAAAATGACTTTCTGTTGGTGGAAAATCATGGGTTTCATTTGGGAGAGCAAAGTCAGCATTGAGAACATGTGGCCTGGTTAGTCGTGTGATTGCTATATAATGGGTTTAAGAGTGTGAGCCCATGTGGGACTGGGTCCAACCTTTTTAATTTGTATTTACCCCAGTGCTTAGAACAGTGCTTGACACATAGTAAGCACTTAACAAGTACCACTTATTATTATTATTACACCCAATCAATCAACAGTGTGGATTGAGTGCTCATTCTGTGCAGAACACTGTATTAAACACTTTGGAGAGCACAGTAAACAGAGTTGGTAGACACGTTCCCCGACCATAAGGAAATTACAGTATACAGGAGAAAAGAGATATTTATATAAATAAATACATTATTGATAAGTACAAATAAATGTTGTGGGGCTGAGGGAGTGGTGAAAATCAAGTGCTTAAAGGGAACAGAGCAAAGTGCAGAGGTGGCACAGAGGGAGAAGGAGTAGAAGGAAAAAGGACTTAAACAGGGAAGCCCTTTTAGGGAAGATATGATTTTAATAAGGCTTTGGAAGGTGGGGGAGTGGTTGTCTGTCATAAATGGATGTGAAGGGACTTCCAATCCAGAAGGAGGACGTTCATTCATTCATTCAGTCAGTCATATTTATTGAGCGCTTACTGTGTGTAGAACACTGTTCTAAGCACTTGTGAAGTACAAGTTGGCAACATATGGAGATGGTCCCTACCCAACAATGGGCTCACAGTCTAGAAGGGGGAAACAGACAACAAAACAAAACATGTGGACAGGTGTCAAGTTGTCAGAACAAATAGAATTAAAGCTAAATGCATATCACTAACAAATTGAATAGAATAGTAAATATGTACAAGTAACAGTGTAATAAATCTGTACAAACATATATACAGGTGCTGTGGGGAGGGGAAGGAGGTAGAGTGGGGGAGATGGGGAGGAGAGGAAAAGGGAGGCTCAAGGGTCAGTGGAGTGATAGATGAGACTGATGTACAGTGAATAAGTTAGTATTAGAAGAATGAAGTGTGCAGACTGATTTGCAGTAAGAAATTGGGGATATGAGGTAGGAGAAGGCAAGGTGATTTAATGTTTTAAAGCTGATGATAAGGAGTTTCTGTTAGGTGTGGAGGTGGATGGGCAACCACTGGAGGTTCTTGAGAGTTGGGGAGATGTGGACTAGATGAATCTTTAGAAAAATGACCCGGATTCCATAGTGAAGTATGGGTTGGAGTGGGGAAAGACAGAAGGCAGGGAGGTCAGCTAGGTGGCTGATACTGTACTAAAAGCAGGATATAAGTGCTTGTATCAACATAGTAGCACTTTGGATGGAGAGGAAGAGACAGATTTAAGCAATGTTGTGAAGGTAGAACTGACAGGATTTGGTAACTGAATATACGGGTTGAATGAGAGAGATGAGTCGAGGACAATGCCAAGGCTATGGCCTTGTGAGACAGGGAGAATGGTCGTGTTGTTTAAAGTGATGGTAAAGAAAGGTGGAGAACAGGGTTTGGGCAGGAAGATGAGGAGTTGTTTTGGACATTTATAGTTTTCAAGTTGGCAGGGCATCCAGGTAAAGATATCGTCAAGGCAGGAGGAAATACAAGACCGATGAGAAGGAGAAAGATAATAATAATAATAATGGCATTTGTTAACCATTTACTATGTGCAAAGCACTGTTCTAAGCGTTGGGGAGGTTACAAGATGATCAGGTTTTCCCAGGAGGGTGCTTAAAGTCTTCATCCCCATTTTACAGATGAGGTAACTGAGGCACAGAGAAGTGAAGTGACTTGCCCAAAGTCACACAGCTGACAAATGGCAGAGCTAGGATTTGAACCCATGACCTCTGACTCCAATGACAGGGCTCTTTCCACTAAGCCACGATATCTGTCGAGGTAGATGTAGGGATCACCCTCATTAAAGTTGATAGTTGAATAATAATAATAATGATGGCATTTGTTAAGCGCTTACTATGTGCAAAGCACTGTTCTAAACGCTGGGGGGAATACAAGGTGATCAGGTTGCCCCATGTGGGGCTCACAGTCTTAATCCCCATTTTACAGATGAGGTGACTGAGGCTCAGAGATGTTAAGTGACTTGTCCAAGGTCACACAGCAGATATGTGGCAAAGCTGGGATTAGAGCCCATGACCGCTGGCTCCCAAGCCCATGCTCTTCCCACTAAGCCACGCTGCTGAGTTCTCCAAAGGAGTGGGTGTAGAGGGAAAATAAGAGGGGAAACAGAACTCAATCTTAAGGGACTCCCACAGTTAGATGGTGGGAAGTAGAGGAGGAGCCTGCAAAAGAGACTCAAAACCTGTCAAAGGAATACAAGACCACGAGAGAACAGGGGACCTGCCTCTGCAATTTGCCTACTGTTTAACCTTGGAAAAGTCACTTTACTTCTCTGTGCCTCAGCTGCCTCATCTGTAAAATTGGATTAAAAGTATGAGACTCAGGTGGGACAGGAGCTGTATCTAACTCAATTATCTTGTATCTACACCAGAGCTTAGAACAGTGCCTGGTACATAGTAGCACTTAACAAATACCAGAAGCAGAAGTAGCATGGGGTAAGTGGATAGAGTACGGGCTTGGGAGTCAGAAGTTCATGGGTTCTAATCCTGACTCTGCCACTTGTCTGCTGTGTGTCCTTGGGCAAGTCACGTGACTTCTCTGTGCCCCAGTTCCCTCATCTGTAAAGTGGCAATCAAGACTGTGAGCCCTCTGTGGACGGGGACTATGTCCAACATGATTTGCTTGTATTCACCCCAGTGTTTAGTACAGTGCCTGGCACACAGTAAGTACTTAACAAATACCATAATTATTATTATCATTATTATTATTTTAAACATAATCTAACTTTGGCTTCAATGACACTGTGCTTTTTTATAATAATAACAATAACGATGGGGTGGGTACACGCAAATTGGGTTGGACACAGTCCCTGTCCCAATTGGGACTCACAGCCTCAATCTCCATTTTACAGATGAAGTAACTGAGGCACAGAGAAGTGAAGTGACTTGTCCAAGGTTACAGAGCAGACAACTGATTCTCAGTTGATACCAGAATGACTACTGCTAGAAATCAATCAATCAGTACTATTTATTGTACACCTACTGCGTGCAGAGCACTGAACTAAGCAGTTAACAGAGTACAGTGGAGTCAG
The DNA here is from genome assembly GCF_015852505.1 of Tachyglossus aculeatus. Lineage (NCBI taxonomy): Eukaryota > Metazoa > Chordata > Mammalia > Monotremata > Tachyglossidae > Tachyglossus > Tachyglossus aculeatus. The sequence goes on along the minus strand of NC_052075.1, from coordinate 25,223,468 downwards.
AGTAGACACAATCCCTGCCCCAAAAGTTTACATTCCAGTGATGCAATGACATCTTATAGTAACCAGGTCAACCTTAGCTTTTCCTAATTTCCAAGAGATTTAGTTTTAAATACAGACTGGGGAATGGATCTCAGGTCTGCCTTTGGAGCATTCCAAATGCTCAGAAGTGTTAAACCATTGCAGGAAGTAGTAGAGGATAGTTTAAAGATACCTAAAAATTAAGAAACCTTGTAGCCTTCTGGAAAGAACACAGACCTGGGAATCAGAGGACCTTGTTCTAATCCCAGCGCTACCAGTTGCCTGCTGTGTGACCTTGCTTGGGCAAGTCACGTAACTTCTCTGAGCCTCAGTTTCCTCTTCTGAACAATATAGAGTCAATACCTATTCTCCCTCACCTAGACTTTGAGCCTCGTGTGGAACAGGGATTGTGTTTGACCTGATTATATTCTATCTGCCCCATGGCTTAGTTCCATGTTTCATACATAGTAAGCACTTAATGAATACCACGATCATCATCCCTGGCTCTGGAACAGGTTGAACTCCAGAATTCAGGAGTCTAGTGTGAATGGAATCAACTGGAGTGAGGCTGGTAGAGAGAGGGAATCTGGGAGATAGAGCAGGTTTGAAAAGCAGTAGGAGGAAAGAGACCGGGACTGTATTCATTTTCCATCCTTAATCAGCTAGATTTGTCTGTGCTCGGCTGCAAGAGAGGCAACACACGCTCTGAATTTGGGTTAATTGAAAGATAGCAGCTGATGCATGTTCCAAAAGGAGGAACCACAGTTGATGAAATCAATTAAGCTCTTTTCTACAAGCAGGCAATGGGGGACACAGATGTGGGCTGCTAGGCTGAAAGGATGCCTGCATCTCACCCATCAAATCTCATTTTGGATAATTGGGGTGGCCCAGCATCTCTGGATCTGCCAACGAAGCTGATGGGCGAGGGGAAAGTAGACTGCTACCTTCCAGAGGGTGAGGCCTCTTTATAGGACTCTGTGCACATTGTGGGTATTTGATGGTAATAGAAATGATAATCATCATCCCCATAACTGTGGTGTTTGCTAATCACTTACAATGTGCCAAGCACCATTCTAAGTGCTGGGCTAGATACAGGATGATCGGATCGAAAATGGTCCCTGTCACATGTGGAGCTCACAGTCTAGGAGTGGCATAATGAACATTACCAATAATTTGGCCAACAGGTTTGGAGGGAAGGTGGTTCATATTTGGGAAAGGTTGTGTCAGGGTTAGAAGGGAAAGTGCCCATGGCAGTCAGTGCTTTTTCCCTTTTTCTCACTAGATTACTGGAGTTTCAGCTGTTTGGAGAGTGGGAAAACCTATGAAAAGTTTGTTCTCATCTCTCAGCTTCACTGTGTCATGAACGTCGGGATCTGTACCTGCCAGTCTTCCAAAAAATACTTAAGTACCCACAGAGGTCATTAGTGGTCACTGATGCAATGTTCACCATTCCTGGCAGGAAATTCAGGGAAACTGGCTGGAAACTGGCCTGGCTTGGCGGAAAGATCATGAGCTTGGGTGTCAGAGGATGTGGGTTCTAATCCTGGCTCCACCACTTGTCAGCTTTGTGACATTGGGTGAGCCACTTAACTTCTCTGTGCCTCAGTTACCTCATCTGTAAAATGGGGATTAAGATTGTGAGCCCCAAGTGGGACAACCTGATTACCTTGTATCTACCCCAGTGGATAGAACAGTACTTGGCACGTAGTAAGTGCTAAAAAAATACCATTATTATTATTATTATCATTATTATTATTATTAATAAATCCCATCAGAGGATGGGCTAACTCAGAGCTGACCCCAGTACAACTTTACCATGTAAGGCCCAAGAATGTGACAGGAAGATCTGGAAGAGATGGTTCTGCAAGTGTGGCCGCATTGGAATTATAAAATGATAACGATAATTATAATAGCAATAATTATATTTGTAAAGGATTTACTAGCTCTCTACCTCCCTTCAAGGCCCTACTGAGAGCTCACCTCCTCCAGGAGGCCTTCCCAGACTGACCCCTTTCCTTCCTCTCCCCCTCGTCGCCCTCTCCATCCCCCCATCTTACTGCCTTCCCTTCCCCACAGCACCTGTATATATGTATATATGTTTGTACATATTTATTACTCTATTTTACTTGTACATATCTATTCTATTTATTTTATTTTGTTAATGTGTTTGGTTTTGTTCTCTGTCTCCCCCTTTTAGACTGTGAGCCCACTGTTGAGTAGGGACTGTCTCTATATGTTGCCAACTTGTACTTCCCAAGCGCTTAGTACAGTGCTCTGCACACAGTAAGTGCTCAATAAATACGATTGATTGATTGATTTACTATGTGCCAAACACTGTGCTAACTACTAGGGTAGATAGAGTTTTAATATAGTCCCTATCCCTATAGTCCCTATTCATTCATCCAGTCAATCATATTTGTTAAGCACTTACTATATGCAGAGTACTGTACTAAGTGCTTGGGAAAGTACAAAAGGAAAGCAGCGTAGCCTAGTGGCAAGAGCACAGGTTAGGAGTCAGAGGTAGGAAGTTCTAATCCCGACTCCGCCACTTGTCTGCTGTGTGGCCTTGGGCAAGTCTTTTCACTTCTCTGTGCCTCAGTTCCCTCATCTGTTAAATGGGAATTGAGACTGTAAGCCCCATGTGAGACAGGGACTTTGTCCAACCTGAATGCCTTGTATCTACCCGTGCTTAGCACAGTGCTTGGCATATAGGAAGTGCTTACCAAATACTATTATTATTATTATTACAATACAGCAATAAAGAGCGACAATCCCGACCCACAATGAGTTCGCAGTCTTGTGGGGGAAACAGACAGACATCAATATAAATAAATAAAATTGCAGATATATACATGTCGGGTGGGGAGGGGTGACAGAAGAGCAAAGAGAGTAAGTCAGGACAATGCTGAAGGAAGTGGGAGATAGGGAAAATTGGAGTTTAGTCAGGGAAGGCCTCTTGGAGGAGATGTGCCTTCATTAAGGCTTTGAAGGAGAGGGAGAGTAACTGAAGGATTTGAAGAGGGCAGACATTCCAGGCCAGAGGGTTGCAATTTTAGAGAGAGGGGAACAGCTATTTAACCCCATTTTACAGATGACAAAAATGAGGCATAGAAGTTAAGTGACTTGACCAAAGTCACAAAGAAGGCAGTTGGCAGAGCCAGAATTAAACTCCAGGCTCTCTGTCCCGTGCTGTTCCTACAAGGCCATCTTGCTTCTCTACTTGGCATTGCCAAATTTAGCTGCTTTCAGTTTAGGAGCAGGGATGTTTCCGACCTAGGAGTAGGGAAGGTAATGGGTCAGGATGATTCATTCATTCATTCCTTAAACAGCTCTTTCCTCCCTCCTCCCCAACCCCAAACTCCTCCTGAAATAATTACTTCTGTGATCACAGCACCAACCAATTTATTCTCCAGCTGGCAGCTACTTCATCATGGCCCTCCCCTACAAATGGCTCTGGGTTCAGGATAAACCCACCCTGTTAGGCCCTAAAAAGACTGTGTCATTAAGACACATGAGACTCTCAGATTGTGAGCCCCATGTGAGAGAGGGGCTGTGTCTGAGCTGAATAACTTAAATCTACCTCAGTAATTAGAACAGTTCTTGGCACAGGTCTTAAGCACTTAGCAAGTACCATAAAAAAAAAAACAGGAGCTTAAAGGTGGATTAAACAATGCAGGCTGCTCCACCTGTTGTCCTTACTGTCAGTGGCACTGTGCACTATGGAGGATAGGCAGAAGTGGTTGGTTTGGCGGGGAATTGTGCATCCATTCACTTCTGTCCATCAATTGTATCTATCGAGCACACAACGAAGAGCTTGGGAGAGTACAATCCAACAATATAACAGACACATTCCCTGTCCACAATGAGCTTTCAGTCTAGAGGGGGAGACAGACATTAATATAAATAAATAGAATTATAGATAGGTACATAAGTGCTGTGGGGCTAAGAGCGGGGGAGAATGGCAGGGCAAGGCAGAAGAGAGTTGGAGAAGAGGAAAGGGTGGCTTAGGGAAAGCCTCTTGGAAGTGATGTGCCTTCAATAAGGCTTTAAAGTGGGGGAAAGCAAACTGTCTGCAGGATATGAAGAGGGAGGACATTCTAGTCCAGTAGCAGGACGTAGGCGAGAGGTCCGTGGTGTGACAGATGAGATTGAGATACAGTGAGAAGGTTAGCATTAGGGGAGCAAAGTGGGCCAACTGAGATGTAGTAGAATAGTGAGGTGAAGTAGAAGGGGACAAGGGATTGAGTGCTTTAAAGACAGTGATGAGGAATTTTGTACATTTTTGTAGAAAAATGATCTGGGCAGTAGAGTGAAGTATGGACTAATAATAATAATTATTATTATTATGGTACTTGTTAGGCCCTTACTATGTGCCACGCCCTGTTCTAAGCACTGGGGTAGATACAAGGTAATCAAGTTGCCCAACGTGGTACTCACAGTCTTAATCCCCATTTACCAGATGAGCTCACTGAGGCACAGAGAAATTAAGTGACTTGCCCAAGGTCACACAGCAGACAAGTGGCCAAACAGGGATTAGAACCCAGGTCCTCTGACTCCCAAGCCTCGGCTCTTTCCACTAGGGAGAGACAGGAGGCAGGGAGGTCAGCAGAGGCTGATCCAGTAATCAAGGTGGGATAGGAGAAATGCTTAGATTAACAGATAGCAGTGTGCATGGAGAGGAAAGGGTGGATTTTAGTGATGTTGTGAAGGTCGAACTAAGGGGATTTAGTGATGGATTGACTATGTGGGTTGAATGAGAGAGAGGAATCAAGGATAATGCCAAGGTTACAGGCTTATAAGACAGGAAGGATGATTGTGGCATCAGAGTACACTGATGCTTGGCTGGGTATCCCTTAAACATTTTGATTCTCACCCCAGCCCCTCAGCACTTATGCATACATAGCCTTTTACTCTCCCATTTCCCCTTTCTGGAATTGATTTTAATATCTGTCTCCCCTTCTAAACTGTAAGCCGTTATGGACCCAAATTGGTTCTACTAACTTATTCACTAACTCTGGGAACTGAAGTGCCACAGGCAGCAGGCGGGAGGATGGGGATAAAAGAATGATGGGTGATAAAATAATAAAGCATAATTTATATAATACTGATTATCATAGCCATCATTTATACAAAATCATTTCACCCTTCACTTCATCCTCTTTCTTGGTTCTAAACTGGAAGAATGACCTAATGGATGATCGATGCAAGTTTTATTTTCTTCTTAAAATGAATTTTATTGAGGAGATCAACTCTAATTGCTTCTGAGTTCTGCCTTGTTTTATTTTCTTTTCCCTGGTGGAAACCGCGGTTAGGAAAAAGGGCTAACTCTCTGAGGTCCAGGGAGTTCAGTGTCAGATCCTGCTCCCCCTAAACCTGCAAGCTCCCTAGGTGGGGGGATGGAAAGTTTGCAGTGTGGTATAGTGGGTAGTGCATTGGCCTGAGATTCAGAAGGATAATTTATTCTTTCATTCAGTCGTCTTAATTGAGCACTTACTGTGTGCAGAGCACTGTACTAAGCACTTGGGAAGTACAAGTTGGCAACATATAGAGACAGTCCCTACCCAACAACAGGCCCAGAGTCTAGAAGGGGGAGACAGACAACAAAACAAAACATGTGGACAGATGTCAAGTCATCAGAATAAATAGAAGTAAAGCTAGATGCACATCATTAACAAGATAAATAGAATAGTAAATATGTACAAGTAAAATAGAGTAATAACTCCTTACAAACATATATACAGGTGCTATGGGGAGGGGAAGGAGGTAGGGCAGGGGGGATGGGGAGGGAGAGAGGAAAGAGGGGGCTCAGTCTGGGAAGGCCTCCTGGAGGAGGTGAGCTCTCAGTAGGGCTTTGAAGGGAGGGGCTTTTTAACCCTGGCTCTGCCACATATCTGCTGAATGGCCTTGAGCAAGTCATTTAACTTCTCTGTGCCTCAGTTGCCCCATCTGAAAAAAGATTAAGATTGTGAGCCCATGTGGGACAGGGACTGTGTCCTACCGAACTTGCTTGTATCCATCCCAGAGGTTAGAACAGTGCCTCGAACATAATAAGCACTTGAAAAATGTGGCTATTATCATTCTTATTATTAAGGCCAGCCGACAGCCCTGCTGTGTGCCCTCTTTGCTTAGGCTAAGCTAGTCAGATTGTATAAACAAGTCCTGCAGGGATGATTGCCTTCAGGGAGCACATCTGAGAGGTTAATCCCATTAAGCTGCATACTTCTTGACACCAGGAATCAATCAGTCAATCAATTGATGGTAATTACTGAGTACAGAGCCCTATACTAAGAATGTGGATCAATACAGTTGGATCCTGTCTACCCAACTGTATTATATTTTCCCAAGCATTTGTTTAGTAAGCACTCAATAAATATCTGTTAGATTATTTTGTACCTTTCTGTCCTCATGGTTCACTGGCTACTTTTACCTAGTGTGGATGGATCCCAAACAACTCTAAGGACCTCCAGTGATTGCCCATCTACACCTGTATCAAACAGAAACTCCCTACCACCCTTTTTAAAACACTCAATTAGCTCACCCCTCCTATTTTAACTCACTGATTTCCTAATCTCTTTAAAACACTCGATCAGTTCACCCCCTCCTACTATAACTTGCTGATTTTCTATTACATCTCAGCCTGCATACTTCACTCCTCTCATGCTTAGTCAGTCGGTTGTATTTATTGAGCACTTAGGGTGTGCAGAGCTCTGCACTGACTGGGAGAGTACAATATAGCTGACACATTAGGGAAGCAGTGTGGCTAAGTAGGAAAGAGCCCTGGCTTTGGAGTCGGAGGTCGTGGGTTCAAATCTGGCTCTGCCAATTGTCAGCTGTGTGACTTTGGGCAAGTCACTTAACTTCTCTGGGCCTCAGTTACCTCATCTGTAAAATGGGGACTAAGACTGTGAGCCCCACGAGGGGCAACCTTATCACCTTGTAACCTCCCCAGCGCTTAGAACAGTGCTTTGCACATAGTAAGCGCTTAATAAAATGCCATTATTATTATTATTCTCTGCCCACAACAAGCTTTCAGTCAAGAGAGGGAGACAGATATTTTATATAAATAACCACACTTCTCTGTGTACCAAGCATAATGTAGGAGATATCACTTCTTAGCATTCAGTGTTATAGAGTGTCCTTTACTTAAACCCCACTGGATGGTGGTGGAGGAGATGGAAGGGTTCAGAATTAGCATGGGGGTTAATGCGACTGTAGCCCAGCGTCCTTGGGTTTGGGGACCTTGGAACCCCCTGACCCCCCCACACACATAGCACCCCATCTTGATCTTGCCAACATAGTTACTGCTTTGAACCCCATGAAGTAGACATCCTAAATGGACCTTCCCAAAATGGTCACATTTGAACAATGTTACAGGGGTCAGTGACTCTGGCATTGGCCTCTACATTCTCTGATGTCCAACCCCTCCCCCTATTCCCTCTGACACTGCTCATGGGAGCTGGTCATTTCCAATTCTACTTCCCTGAAATAGGTAGGGCGGTTGATGGAGGAGAAAGGAGAGGTGATGTGGGTTGACAAGTTTAAACCTAGCTATAACTTGCAGATCTTACTCTAGGCTGCCCCTGGCTTGGATGCTGCGACCCCGAGCCCCGTGTCTTGCTCTTAAAGGGGAATCAGCAGGGGCTCGGGGCATTTGGGGTTTCTCAGATAAACAGGAGGGGCTCCCTTCTGCTATCACTGCACTGTCTCCCCCCTGCCTCGGGCCTCTGATTGTATGTGGGGCCTGACCAGCCAAGCCTCTGAGTCACCAGTTCTGACCCTGAGGTCTGATCAGTTGCTTTCAGTCATCACCTCTCTCTCCTTGCATTAACCCACCTGTAGATAACTAACACAAATAGGCACTAATCACCACCATCCCCTTCCCTGTTTATTCCGTTCAGCATCCCAAGGAGAAAGGTCATTGATTTCTAGATTTAGAGTAGTATAAATAAGCAGACAGTGAATAGAGAGACACAAAGGTTGGGGTAAGAGTAATCTTGAAGATTAAGGAGCCTCATGATCTAGTGGAAAAATGGTTCTGGGAACCAGAGTACCTGGTTTCTAATTCTGACTATGCCACCTTCCTGCTGTGTGATCTTGGGCAAGTCACTTAAGTTCTTTATGTCTCAGTTTCCTCATTTGTCAAATGGGGATTCAAGGCCAAATCTCTCTGCTATTGAGACCTTGAACCCCATGTAGGAAGGGAGGTTCCTAGAGCCTAGAAGAGTATTTAACAAATACAATAAGAAGAAGAATTAGGTTGGATGAAAGCAAAGTTGGGCCTGGGAGTCAGAAGGTTGTGGGTTCTAACTGTGACTCTGCCACGTGGCTGTTGTGTGACCTTGGGCTAGTCACTTAACCTTTCTGTGCCTCAGTTACCTCACCTGTAAAATGGGGAATCGAGACTGTGAGCCTCATGTGGGATAGGGACTGAGTTCAACCCAATTTGCTCGTATTCACCCCAGTGCTCACTACATTGCTTGGCATATAGTAGAGAAGCAGCATGGCTCAGTGGAAAGAGCCTGGGCATTGGAGTCAGAGGTCATGGGTTCATATCCTGGCTCTGCCAACTGTCAGCTGTGTGACTTTGGACAAGTCACCTAACTTCTCTGTGCCTCAGTTACCTCATCTGTAAAATGGGAATTAAGACTGTGAGCCCACAGTGGGACAACCTGATCACCTTGTAACCTCCCCAGTGCTTAGAACAGTGCTTTGCACATAGTAAGCACTTAACAAATACCATCATCATCATTATTATTATATAGTAAGATTGAGTGCTTTAAAGGCAATGAATATTGAATATTTGGGTTTAATGAGAGAGAGGAGTCAAGGATAACTCCTAGGTTATGGGGTTGTGAGACCTTTAGGAAGGATGGAGATGTCATCTACAGTGAGCGGACAGTCAGGGGAAGGACAGCATTTGGGTGGGAAGATAAAGAGTTCTGTTTTGGACGTGTTAAGCTGGTGTGATAGGAAGACATCCTAGTAGAGATGACTTGAATGCAGGAGGAAATGCGAGACTGCAGAATAGGAGAGAGACCAGGGCTGGAGATGGAGATTTGGGAATCATACGCATAGAGGTGATACTTGAAGTCATGGGAGTTAATGAGTTCTCCAAGGGAGATGCAGTCCCTGTCCCACATGGAGCTCATGGGCTTGGGGAGAAGGAGAACAGGTATTGAATCCCCATTTTCCAGGTAAGGAAACTGAGGAAAAGAGAGGTTTAGTGACTTCCATAATGTCACACAGCCAGAAAGTAGTGGTACTGGGATTAGAACCTAGGTCCTCTGAATCCCAGGCCTGTGCTCTTTCCTCAGGTGGGTTGGGGGTAGTGCCAAAAGAAGATCACAGACATAAAGAGGAGCAGGGCCAGGGGTGGAGATGGAGAAGGGAGAAAGAAAATAGGGAAAAGAAAGACAAAGGAGCAGAGAAATAGGAAGTCGTCTCCTCCATGAGCCAGCTCCCCACAACTTACTGGCATAAAGGCAGTGGCTGTGACCGCCATGTTCATCCTCTGACACTAGTCTTGTGTCATTTGGGGTTTGTTAAATCCAGTGGCAAACGTCCTTGCATGGTAACTGCAGTACAATCAGTAGGGAGGGTTTCTCAACCCTGTGCTTGGAGCACTAGACAAAAGCTCTGACTTCCAGCTCTACCAAAAGGAAAGTAATTCATAAAATAACCAAAGAAGCCTTAGGATCCAGTGAGAGGTTGAGGGAACCTGAATGTGTGGTTATGAGAGAAGGATGGAGAGACTTGGAAAGAACAGGGAGAAAGAGATAAAACACTCTTCAGTCTTTAGGCCTAAAAATGCTTAACCTCCAAGCCATTGTCTCTCTGACTTCTATAAATACAAAATACCTACTGAGCAAGGAAAGAGTAGAGTTTCTGCTTTATACAATTTTGGTAGGAGAAACATCCTACTGTTTAAGGCTGGCCTAAAGGGCTTTCTTACTGTGGGAGCAAAGCTGTTCTACCTGATGGGCATTTCCAAATCTCTAACATTACAATCTGCTCCCTCTGCAGCCTTCGCTGAAGTGGCATGCCCTACACATTTGTTTCCATTTGTTCAGAGCGGACTTGTAGCATGAGCTTTGCAGGCATTTTTCTGGAAATGAAAAGAAATTTCAACTGCCTCATAGGGGCATACCCCAAGATGCTCTCTATGAGTGGATAGGACATTAACTGCATGATAATATGCCACAGGAATTATAATTTCCATTGTGCTACTTAACTAGCACATTTGGATTTCCTTATGGTCAGATCTTCCCTAAGAGATAAATCTGTTTTCATTCCTCTCCAGCGATAGACTGTGTTCAGAAGGGTTATGTAGTTGAACTAGTTCAGGACCACCTGACCAGCCTCCTCTGAACTCTGATTAATGGTCTGGTTTTTGGTTCATCTCACAGTTATGTTCTGAAGCTCCATTTCTACCACTTCAGGTTTTCTGGAGTCCCAGTTTTCAGGACTGGGGTGTGCTCAACGGTCATCAGAAAAACTTGCTTCTTGCAATATCTGATTATCTTGCATCTACCCCAATGTTTAGTTGTGTTTGGCACAAAATAAGTGCTTAGTAATGACCATAGTCATTACTAGGACTGTTAATGTGTGTTCCCATATCCTAGTTATTGTTCCAATGTTTCCTTGTGCATTATTAGAACACATTTAAATGCCTGGAATAAATGGGTAACAAATTATCCACATCATACTTAGTGCTGTGGTATTTGGGTAATTATGGTTCTACAATACTATTCTTTGCATCTGAGAAATGTTTTCTAGGAAGAGAGCAAGGGATTTCCATGCCAGTTAACCCATTTCCGTTCCCATCCAAAGTGTTATTATTTACGTTTTACGAACTGAGGCTCAGAGAGGTTAAGTGAGTTCATTAAGGTGACACTGCCAGTTACAGAAGCCATTCTAGGCTCTGCACCCCCTGACATCTAATGGAGGCACATCACTACTGAGAACCAGCCCTCTCAGTTAATATAACCCTATCTGGTTATGGGGATGCTCCAGTCCCCGAAATATGGGATGGGAGGAGGAAAGAGGGGGTCAGGAAGGGTAGGGTAAAAAAGATAAAATATTGTGTTTCTCTGATAACTGGCTGCACCTGGTGGTTAATTTGCTACCAGATTCAGTAATTCTTCCAAGACTCATTGATGTGACATGTGAGCCTGCTATCCACAGTGAGAACCAGAACAATAATCAGTGGGACTTTTTCCTCTATCCTAGTGCTTAGCACAGTCCTTGGCATGTAATGAGCATGTTACCAATGCCACTATGAATGATACTAATGAATGATTAATAAAAATAAATTATAAGAGACTCATAGAAAATGGCTGGGTCTTTGTGAGGCAAATCCCAAAGCATATTGAATAAAGATTTCAGATTCTTGATGACACTAACGTTATTGGTCATTAAAAAGATTTGACATTGGTGCTTTGGGTTGGAAATCCGCACAAACGTGCTGAAAGACATTAAAGGTAATAACTGTAGTGTTTGTTAAGCATCTACTATGTTCCAAGCACTGTACTAAGCACTGGGACAGATAGAAGATAATCAATTTGGACAAAGGCCCTGTCCCATATGGGTCTTACAGTTTAAGTAGGAGGGAGAACAGGTATTGAATCCCCATTTTACAGATGATGAAACTAAGTCACAGAGAACTGAAGTGACTTGCCCAAGGTCACACAGCAGGCAGTTGGCCCAGTCAGGTTTACAGCCCTGGTCATCTGACTCCCAGATCCATGCTCTTCATTCATTCAATTGTATTTATTGAGTGCTTACTGTGTGCAGAGCACTGTACTAAGCGCTTGGGAAGTACAAGTCGGCAACATTTAGAGATGGTCCCTACACAACGGGCTCACAGTCTAGAAGGGGAAGACAGACAACAAAACAAAGCATGTAGACAGGTGTCAAAGTTGTCAGAACAAGTAGAATTAAAGCTAAATGCACATCATTAACAAAATGAATAGTACATATGTACGAGTAAAATGAATAGAGTAATAAATCTGTACAAATATATATACAAGTGCTGTGGGGAGGGGAAGGAGGTAGGGCGGGGGGATGATGAGGAGGAGAGGAAAAAGGGGGCTCAGTCTGGGAAGGCCTCCTGGAGGAGGTGAGCTCTCAGTAGGGCTTTGAAGGGAGGAAGAGGCTAGCTTGGCGGATGTGTGGAGGGAGGGTATTCCAGGCCAGGGGAAGGACTTGGGCCAGGGGTCGATGGCGGGACAGGTGAGAACGAGGTACAGTGAGGAGAACGATGTACAGTGAGGTACTCTTCACTGCTTCTGTAGTAAAATTCCCTTTTAAAATGCGTGATTTTTCTTGCAGACAAAGTTCTCTGACTGGTAGGGGAGGCTGAGATAAAGGTTTCCACTTAAATGGAAGGGAAATTAAGATGGAAATCAAGAGACAGGAAAAGGAATGTATTTTTTTGGCTGGCAATTTCAGGGCGGTGAAGTCCATGTCATAGTCAGGCCATTACTGGTGCAGATCCAGGGTTGATTCTGCCCAATAGGCGCACTCCTGAAAATGGCAACAAGATCTTTGGAGGAAGAACTCCTAAACAATAATTTTTTTATGGTATTACTATGTGTGAAGCACTGTTCTAAGCGCTGGGGGGGGTACAAGGTGATCAGGTTGTCCCACATGGGGCTCACAGTCTTAATCCCCATTCTACAGATGAGGTAACTGAGGTACAGAGAAGTTAAGTGGCTTGCCCAAGGTCAAACAGCTGAGAAGTGGTGGAGCTGGGATTTGAACCCATGACCTCTGACTCCCAAGCCCGTGCTCTTTCCACCTGCTGATTCTTTAAGTGTTATGTGCCAAGCATTCAACTGAGTGCTGGTTTAGAGAAAAACTGATCAGGTTGGGCACAGTCCCTGTCATTCATGGGATTCACAGTCTAGAGGGGAGGGAGAACAGGTATTGGATTCCCTTCTACACTTAGAGGAAACTGAGGCTCAGAGAAGTTAAGGGACTTGCTCCAAATCATGCAGCAGAGAAGTGGCAAAGCTGGTATTAGAAGCCAGGTCTTTGGACTCCCAGGCCTGTGCTTTTTCCATTAGCAGCACGAAGCAGCGTGGCCCAGTGGAAAGAGCCCGGGCTTTGGAGTCAGAGGTCATGGGTACAAATCCTGGCTCTGCCAATTGTCAGCTGTGTGACTCTGGGCAAGTCACTTAACTTCTCTGTGCCTCAGTTACCTCATCTGTAAAATGGGGATTAAGACTGTGAGCCCCCCATGGGACAACCTGATCACCTTGTAACCTTCCCAGCACTTAGAACAGTGCTTTGCACATAGTAAGCGCTTAATAAATGCCATCATTATTTATTATTAGGTCACATTGTACCCCAATAAACAGATTTCAAATGATGGATGGAAACATGGACAACTTTCTGTCCTGTCCTGTCTGGCGTTCACAGCTTGCAGGCAGGAGAATGAGCGATATGGTATTTTGGGGCAAAATACCACTGGTTATACAACTTGCCTGCTGGGTGACCTTGTGCAAGTCATTTACTTTCTCTGTGCCTTAGTTTTCCCTTCTGTAAAATAGGGGTTAAATACCCATTCCCCCATCCCGTTAGACTGGGAGTCCCATGTGAGACAAGGCCCATTTCTGGTCTGATTATCCTGTAATGACCCTAACCCTTGGCACCAAAGCAAGAACTTCACAAATACTACGGTGATTATACACTACATTTTTGTCAGTGGGGCCTGAATAAATACTCTTACTATTAATAAATTTCTTATAAATAAATGGTTTACCAGGGTCTGATGTATTCTTTTCAGTGACTGATCTGCAACAGACAGGGAGCTAGATTTTATCCTTCATAGGGGATCTGATACCTGTTCTCCCTCCTCCCTAGACTGTGACCCTCATGTGTGAAATAATATTCATCACAACCATCATCTTCTCATCATCGTCATCATCAACATTATTCCCTTCCTCAATTCACCTTCTCCACAAGCTGGAGAGGACAATCAATTACATTTATTTAGTGTTTGCTGTGTGCAAAGCAGTTTACTAAGTGCTTGGGAGAGTATAACTGAATTGGTAAACATGCTCCATTCCAAAGAGCTTATTGCCAAGTGGGGAGTTGGACATTACTATAAATAAATAAATTACGGATATGAACATAAGTGCTGTGGGACTGAAAGTGAGGTGAGTATTGAGTGCCCAAAGGGAACAGATCCAAGTACAATAAAGACACTACCCCCAATTGGATATTATCCTGCCTTACCCAACGCCAGGTAACCAACTCACCCAATCTCATACCTCTAATAAAGAAGTAGTTATTTCTTCAGAATGCAGTTTAGCTCTGGCTAGTGATCATGGCACTAAGTAAATGGGTGTCTTTCATGTCTCCATTCAAGTCTTTCATGTCTTTTATAGAGAAGTAGCATGGCTCACTGGAAAGAGCCTGGGCTTGAGAGTCAGAGGTCATGGTTTCTAATCCCGGGTCCGCCATATGTCTGCTGTATGACCTTGGGCAAGTCACTTAACTTCTCTGAGCCTCAGTTGCCTTACCTGTAAAATGGGGATTAAGACTGTGAGCCCCAAGTGGGACAACATGATCACCTTGTATCCCCCCAGCGCTTAGCACAGTGCTTTGCACATAGTATGCCCTTAACAAATGCTATCATTATTATTATTATTATGTCCAATAATAATGGCCCCAATCGTGAATCATTACTAGTGTGCAGGGGCATCTGTGGCTAAGTAAAATAATAATTAATAATTATGGTATTTATTAAGCACTCAATAAGTGTGAGGCACTGTACTAAGTGCTGGGGAGGATACAAGCAAATTGAGTTGGACACAGTCCCTGTCCCAATTCCTGTCACAATTCCAATCACCATTTTACAGATGAAGTAACTGAGGCACAGAGAAGTGAAGTGACTTCCCAAGATCACACATAGTAGAAAATAAAAGTGATGTCCCTGTGAAACAATCTCCTGTGGTTTGCAGGGTCAGGTGCTATTTTCTGCTATGTGGATTTGATGTGTCTAAAACTCCTTCTCAGGACAAGTCTTCCCATTCCAGATCACCTGCTATCAGATTGACCTTCCCGCTCTTATCTGTTCCCCATCAAATGTCTGCCACTGGTATATTAAGCCTTATTGGACCTTCTGCTCCTCTGGAACAACAGGCTCATCTGAGCTGAGCTAGAGAAAGGCCTTCAGCGTGGCTTCAGTGTGTACATCAGGCAAAAACTCCTCATCCTCGGCTTCAAGGCTCTCCATCACCTCACCCCCTCCTACCTCACCTCCCTTCTCTCCTTCTACAGCCCAGCCCACACCCTCCGCTCCTCTGCCGCTAATCTCCTCACCATGCCTCGTTCTCACCTGTCCTGCCGTCGACTCCCAGCCCGCATCATACCCCTGGCCTGGAATGCCCTCCCTCCGCACATCCGCCAACCTAGCTCTCTTCCTCCCTTCAAAGCCCTATTGAGAGCTCACCTCCTCCAGGAGGCCTTCCCAGACTGAGCCCCCTCCTTCCTCTCCCCCTCCTCCCCATCCCCATCCCCCCTGCCTTACCTCCTTCCCCTCCCCACACCACCTGTATATATGTATATATGTTTGTATGTATTTATTACTCTATGTATTTTATTTGTACAGATTTATTCTATTTATTTTATTTTGTTAATATGTTTTGTTTTGTTCTCTGTCTCCCCCTTCTAGACTGTGAGACCACTGTTGGGTAGGGACCGTCTCTATATGTTGCCAACTTGTACTTCCATAGTGTTTAGTACAGTGCTCTGCACACAGTAAGCGCTCAATAAATACGATTGAATGAATGAATATGGCTTAGTGGAAAGAGCACGGGGCTTTGGAGTCAGAGGTCATGGGTTCAAATCCCAGCTCCACCCATTGTCAGCCATGTGACTTTGGGCAAGTCACTTAACTTCTCTGTGCCTCAGTTACCTCATCTGTAAAATGTAGATTAAGACTGTGAGCCCCGTGTGGCAATCTAATCACCTTGTATCCTTCCCACCTCTTAGAACAGTGCTTTGCACATAGTAAGTGCTTAACAAATGCCATCATTTATTTACTTTTCCCATCCCATGGTCAAGGATCTGAACTGTGCACTCAACTCCTGAAAATTGATAAGATATCTGGAGAAGGGAGAATCTGACTCAATTCATATTTGATGGCAAAACTGATGGCATTAACAGCACAGGTCAGATCCAAAACTTCATCACTCGTTTATTCTCCTTATTTGAATTTTCGGTATGGGAAATGGAATTTTATAAAGAAATTCCTTTGAAATTGTTGATTTAAGGCAATAGACACTCTTTTATTCAGCTCCTTGGGAGTAGAAGGGTGTCATTCTGCTCTTAGTCCATCAAATATTTACAAATATCACTAGGTAGCAAAAACCAAGTAACATTAACTGGATCTTTTACATATTTCTATCTTCTGTATCTAAAGAAGAACAGTGATGGTCAAAAAAAAGGAACAAATTCCCCAATTAAATGTCCCATCACCAATAAGACTGTCGTGTTTCATTCTCATATGAATAATATAATGATGGTATTTGTCAAGTGCTTATTACGTCCAAAGCACTGTTCTAAGCTCATGGGTAGTGGGGGAGGAATAAATTAACTTTAAAATTCTTTCAGCAAACTGGTGACTGATTATAGGATTAACGATCTATATAGAAGAACCATACTGAGCAATAGAGTTTCTGGATATAAATGTTCAGAGAAGAATGTTGAAGACATAATTCCTTTGGACCCTTTGCTTGATGGATATGAATTAGGCGTTTGCTTTGAATTGGCATGCTCCTTAGAGATTTAAAGTCAGCCCAGATGTGTTTTAAACAGGAAATGCTCTGTGGAGCCTATAAATTATTAAGAAACACCACAATAGTCACAAGAAGGCAGGTGATGGGGCCTCATAACTACACAGTAAACACTTAAAGGTAGATTGAAAGAACTTCTTGGAATCCATCAATCACTAGTAGCTATTGAAGCAGCGTGGCACAGGAGAAAGAACATGGGACTGAAAGTCAGAGAACCTGGGTTCTAATCCCAGCTCTGCCACTTGTCTGCAGGATGACTTTGGACGATCTACCCAAATTTTCTGTGCCTTGGTTTTCTCATCTGCAAAATGATAATTGTGGTAACCACTAAGATAGATTGTAAGATACAATCCCTGTCCCACAAGGGACTCAGTCTTAGTCACCATTTTACAGATAAACTGAGGCACAGAGAAGTTAAGTGACTCGTCCAAGGTCACACAGCGAACAAGTGGCAGAGCCAGTATTAGAATCCATGTCCTCCAACTCCCAAGTCTGTGATCTTGCCACTTGGCTAGGATTCAATACCTGTTCTCCTTCCCCCCTTACCTTGTGAGTCTCATGTGGGATAGGGATTGTGTTCAGTCTGATTGTATTGTATTTTATCTACCCCAGTTTCTGACACATAGTAAGCTCTTATAAATATTAGTAGAAGTAGTATTAGAGGTAGAAGTCGTTGCAGTAATAATAACAGTAGTAGTAGTAGTACCTGTAGCTTTCTCCAGGTTCCAGAAAGAAATAGACTCAGTCTTGCATTTCACTCAGAAGGGCCCTTTCAACACAGTTTCCATGACACAGAGGTATTATCTGCTGCCTTCACCAACACCGAACTGTTCAAATCTTCCCATTTCATAACCCCAACAGCCCCCTTAGCACTCTGGCACCTCTTAATCACTTAAATGCTCCACTCTCACCCCCACCATAGCACTTATGCACATAAAAATTATGATATTTGTTAAACATTTATTATGTGCCAAACAACTACTAAGTGCTGAGGTAAATGCAAGTTAGTCCATCACAGTCCCTGTCCCACATGGACTCACAATCAAAAGGAGAGGGAGAACAGATATTTAATTGGTCAGTCAGTTAATCGTATTTGAGTGCTTACTTTGCGCAGAGCTCTGTATTAAGTGCTTGGGAGAGTACAACACAATAAGATAGAAGACATATTCCCTGCCCACAGCAAGCTTACAGGCTAGAGAGTGTGATTTTACCATGACGAAAACAAGGTACAGAGAAGCCGTGACTTGACATGGTGACACAGCGGGCAAGAGACAGAGCCCAAAATAGAATCCCATGACCTCTAACTCCAAGACCTCTGCCCTTTCTTCATATTCTATTACTACCCACTACTCCTTCAGGGCAGAGATTATGCTTAACAGCTCATTGTACTTTTCCCAAGTACCTGTACAGTTGCCTGTGCCCAGTAAGCATTCAATAAATTGAGTGGTAGATTAATGACCATTTATCATGGTTTCTCTAGCACAGTCCTAGATTTTTGTCATTTGTCCTGGATAATTTTAGAAACATTATACAAAGCTTCAAATTGGTAGTGCCAGCTAAGCTTATGAACCCAAATTAGTCAGCTTACTGCTATTCTCTCTCACCTTAAGTCCTTAGGGATCCACCTCTGGGCTGGAACATACCTGGTCTTTGTTTAATTTAGGTTAATATAATGCTGGGACTTATAAAATTAAAGGATTCTGGAGGAGTTTAACCCCATTTCCTCATTGGGATGCATTAAACATCATTCTTTGATAGTATTAAAAATAATAAAAACAGTAATAATGGTACTAAGCACTTATCTGTCAAGCACAGTACTAAATAATAATGATAATAATAATAATGGCACTTATTAAGTGCTTACTGTGTGCAAAGCACTGTTCTAAGTGCTGGGGAGATTACAAGATGATCAGGTTGTCCCACGGGGGGCTCACAGTCTTAATCCCCAATTTACAGATGAGGTAATTGAGGCACAGGGAAGTTAAGTGACTTGCCCAAAGTCACACAGCTGACAACTGGCGGAGCCGGGATTTGAGCCCATGACATCCGACTCCAAAGCCTGTGCTCTTTCCACTGAGTCACGCTGCTTCTCTACTAAATAAGACACCGGCCCTGTCCCACATGGGGCTCACAATCTAAGAGGGAGGGAGAACAGTTTGTATTCCCATTTTACAGATGAAGAAACTGAGGCCGGGAGAAATGAAGTGACTTGCCCAAGATCACCCCCTGCAGGCAAGTGACAGAGGCAGGATTAGAAAATTCAGGTCCTCTTTCAGTCCTGTGCTCTTGCCAATCAATCAATGATATTTATTGAGTGCTTACCATGTGCAGAGCAGTGTACTAAGCACTTGGGGGAGTACGTTACAACAGAGTTGGTAGACTTGTCCCCTGCCCACAAGAAGCGTGTAGTCTAGAGCTTACCCTAGGCCGCACTGCTCCTTTGCAGTTTGTCCAGGCATTGAAATCACTGCAAGTGCGGATTGTAGTGTCTGAAGCAAGGACTCTCAAAACACTCCCCCAGGCTCCTCTGTATATTGTAGGTGTTGGTACTCACTGAATTAAATCTCACTCTCCTTGTCGAGTCTCTTTTTCAACTCTTCCCTTGTCCAGTGCAGAAGAACACCAGACAGCTGGGCCAGAGAGTGGACGTGCCACCCTGAGTGGTACGTCACTCACTGCTGCCACTTCCACTGCATGCAGCGCTGACCACGGGGGTTGGTCTTTCCCTCTCCTTTCTTCCTCTCCTATATGCCACATGGCCTTCACCACTGTACCCAACCCCCCGGCTATTAAAGAACTGGAGTTGCTGGGGTAGTTGGCTCGCTACCCCCCTGCCACCATGCTGGAGCCATGCCAAGCTCACTGTTGAAACAGATCGCACTACTCAGCCAGGACTTTGCACCCTCTCTGCTGTGCCCAGTCTTGTTGCTCTCACCCTGTGCCATTCAGCTTGCAGGAGCAGGTGGCCAAGTGATAAGCACACGCTTAGGAGTCAGGGGATCGGTGTTCATTCATTCAGTCATATTTATTGAGCACTTACTGTGTGCAGAGCACTTTACTAAGCGCTTGAAAGAGTGTTCTAATCTCAGATCTGTCATTTGCCCACTGTGCAACTTTGTGCATGGAGATTTGATAGTTGTTCTCCCTCCTTCTGAGACAGTATGGCAGGACTGTATGCAACCTGATTATCTTGTATATAACCCAGTGTTGAGTACAGTATTTGGCACATAGTAAGAGCTTATTATTATGAACTGCACTGGGGCCACAGGGATTTTTTGTGCTTACATCTCCACTTGTTTGAGGGCCTTCAGGATCTTCCCCAGGGCAAAGTGAAGCCAGTCATGTCCCTAGAACGCAGCAATAGGGAGGCTGGGTGCTTCCGAAAGATTCTTCCTGGAATGTCATCCTGGCACTTACAGTTTCATTAAAACTGAATTCCAGTCAATCGATCAATTAATGGTATTTATTGATCACTTACTGTATGCAGCACACTGTACTAAAGACACCAGAAAACTAAACAGCCCAGCTCGTTCAAATGATTTTTAACTAAATTAAATGTATGCTCTTTATTTCAATAGAGTTTTTTAATACTCAGTGAAAGCTAGTGCCCACAGTTGTCCCCTGGATACAATCCATGTTTGCTCTACTTTAGCTTCCCCTTCCACAAGCAAAAGAATAGGTTTCTCTATCTTGGGTCACTCTGAGAAGTCAGATGAGAAATCTAATGAAAGCGAACATTCCTGGATCGTTCTTGTGGTTCCAATGTTATATTGGGTGGAATTCCCAATGTTTTGGGGGGCCAGAAAAAGATTTAAAAATGATCTAGACTAACTGGAATGAAATTATAAAGGGACAAGTGCAAGGTTGAAGGAATGAGAAAGAACACAATGGCAGCCACAAATCCACATTTGGAATAGAGATAACAGGGACATTCAAATGAAGGTCCTGTGAAGGAATACTTCAGGGCTGAGGTGAGCTTTGGAAAGTGATTTGTCATGGAAAGAGTGAGGTCTGGGAGCTTTGGGGTAGAGTGGGCAGTGAGTCAGTTTACCTCTCGGACCAAGAGAGTTGGGAGCAGATGTGTCGTGGGATTGGAATTGGTAGAAAATTAGTTAGAGAAGCAGCGTGGCTCGGTGGAAAGAGCACGGGCTTTGGAGTCAGAGGTTATGGGTTCAAATCCCAGCTCTGCCACCTGTCAGCTGTTTAACTTTGGGCAAGTCACTTAACTTCTCTGTGCCTCAGTTACCTCATCTGTAAAATAGGGATTAAAACTGTGAGCCCCCTGTGGGACAACCTGATCACCTTGTAACCTCCCCAGCGCATAGAACAGTGCTTTGCACATAATAAGCGCTTAACAAATGTCATGATTTGAGAAGCAGCGTGGCTCAGTGGAAAAGAGCATGGGCTTTGGAGTCAGAGGTCATGGGTTCAAACCCCGGCTCTGCCGCTTGTCAGCCATTTGACTTTGGGCAAGTCACTTAACTTCTCTGTGCCTTAGTTACCTCATCTGTAAAATGGGGATGAAGACTGTGAGCCCCACGTGGGACAATCTGATCACCTTGTAACCTCCCCAGCACTTAGAACAGTGCTTTGTACATAGTAAATACTTAATAAATGCCATTATTGTTATTATTATTATTATTAGTTAGATGGCCTAGCAACATTTGAATGAAGCAAAAACTCCTCACTCTTGGCTTCAAAGCTCTCTATCACCTCGCCCCCTCCTACCTCATCTCCATTCTCTCCTTCTACAGCCCAGCCCACACACTCAGCTCTTCTGCTGTTAACTTTTTCACTATGCCTGATTCTTGCCTGTCCCGCCGTCAACCCCTGGCCCACGTCCTACCTCTCGCCTGGAATGCCCTCCCTCTGCACATCCACCAAACTAGCTCTCTTCCTCCCTTCAGAGCCCTACTGAGAACTCACTTCCTCCAGGAGGCCTTCCCAGACTAAGCCCCCTTTTCCTCTCCTCCTCCTCCCCTCCACATCACCCCCTGCCTCCCTCTGCCCTACCCCCTTCCCCTCCCCACAGCACTTGTGTATATTTGTACATATTTATTACTCTATTTTATTAATGATGTGTATATAGCTATAATTCTATTTATTCTGATGGTATTGACACCTGTCTACTTGTTTTGTTGTCTGTCTCCCCCTTCTAGACTGTGAACCTGTTGTTGGGTAGGGACCACCTCTGTATGTTGCCAATTTGTCCTTGCCAAGCACTTAGTACAGTGCTCTACACACAGTAAGTGCTCAATAAATACGATTGAATGAATGAATGAATGAATAGCAATGGCAGCCAGAGGTGGTCTTCAAAGTCTTGGCTTAGATTAATTTGAAACAAAAATCACTCCCGGGAGCCACCGCAAGGGGAGAAAATGATCTGTACTATGCTGAAAAAAACCTGATTTGTAATTAACAATTTCAATTAATGTTCTTTGAGATTGAATTGGAGTGGTGAGAGACTGGAAATAGAGAGGCCACAAAGGAGATAAATATGGTAGCCCAGGCTGGGGTTATTTTCAGGCCTGAATAAAGCCAACCTCAGCTTTTCATTGATGAGTGAGCATTGTGCCTCACTCTGGGGCTCACACATCAAGCTAAAGGAGAACTGAATCTATGAAATATGAAAAATAAGGGGTTTAGTGTTTAGGTGTTTTATTCATATGAGCATATGTTTTTAAATTAGCTTATAAATGTCTTCTCAAATGAAAAAAGAAAATGCTGCTCATGTGTAACAACTCACCACCTCTATACCAGATGTCTGGGAGGACTTAGAGTTTAGCAGCCTAACAAATGAGTCGCACATTTGTTATTTTGCCATGCCTTCTTTCTCATTTACAATCTAAACAAGAAAATGATGTATTACAGGAAAATGACCCACTGGTGACATTTCTGATGTGGTCACACAATTCAACACTTCAGCTGTTTCATTTCTGAGATGAATGGGACACATTGCAACACTTCGCAAGTTCCAGTTGAAATAAATGTTGCCCTCATTCAGTAGGCTACTTTGTGGGTGGGTGGCAGGTTTCAATTCAGGCATATGAGGCTTTAGAGTCTGAAATCTAAATATCCAGAAATATGGTTAAATACAAGATTAGAGGGATGGGGTTGTGGAAGGGAGAGAGAGAGAGAGAGAAATTGAGTGAGCATAAAGCTAAGGTCAGTCTGAAAAGAAGCACTTTAGAAAACAGAAAAACTAAATCTTGGGTTATCATGTTCGTGAAGATATGACCTATTCTGATTTTACAAATCCCCAGGTGGCTAACAATTGACCTATGTCATCTCTAGTCCATGATGCCCTTTTCCTCAGGAATTTATGGTCCAAATTGAAAGTTCTGGAGTTGTGCTATGGTTTTGTGATGGGTTCACTTGGGGTCATTCTCAATACTCACCATTCTAATTCTGAACCCAAATTCCGATCCCAAGCAGCTCTGTGGTCCCCCATTCAGATCTACCCTCTGAAGTTCATGGATAGAGTTGCCCACCCTTGTAGAGCAGAGAACTAATTCTTAAAGATCTCACCTATTGTACCATGATGGGGACAAACTGTAATTTGGAGACTGTACAGTTTTCAAAGTAATGAAAGAATCATAGACTTCTTAGACCATCTGGTTGTTCCTAGAGAATTTCTAATAGCATTCAACTGAACCTCACCCCAAACACTATTTGACTCCTATTTTCTTTGATATCTTCAAAGAAGGCCTTATCCCTCTTGCCAGTATGTTCTACTGTGAGGCAAAGGTCCAGATGATTCATCATTTTGAGTCATCTTCTTGCTCTGAAATCTTTTTTTTTTCTACACTCATTCTATCCACATTAAAAGGAGAGAATTGATGTGATTATCTGGCTACTTCTTGCATAGAAATTCACAGTTGAGGAAACTCAATGATTCTGCAAACAAATGATCCTGATTGGCCACCCACATCAATGCAGTGGGTTAGATAATATTTAACTTTCCTTGCCTTATCTTTATTATATTAGAGTGAGGACTTCGTAAAGCATGGAATACGCCTTTTACTTCTATAAATTCGGCCAAGAATTAGTATACTGCAGCATGGCTTAGTGAAAAGAGCATAGGCTTTGGAATCTGAGGATGTGGCTTCTAATCTCAGCTCTGCCCCTTGTCTGCTGTGTGAACTTGGGCAAGCCACTTAACTTCTCTGTGCCTCAGCTACCTCATCTGTAAAATGGAGATAGTGTGCACCCCACATGGGACAACCTGATTACCTTGTATCTACCCCAGCGCTTAGAACAGTGCCTGACATACAATAAACCCTTAACAAATACCATAATTTTTATTATTAAACAATTTGTATAGAAGACACCTTAAAAATCTTGGTAAAGATGATTCAGCCTCGCAGATGGGAAGTTCTTCCTAATGTCTAATTTAAATCCCTCCTGCTACAGAAGAAACCCATTCCCTATCAATCAGCCTTCTTTGGGGAGGAAGTGTGATTTCATGCCCACTCTCAGTATTCTCTGTTTATATAAATTTCCCCTAGACAGAAGATTACTCTGCCCATTGGAAAGGAAATCCTTTCCATTCAATTCAATTCAATCCTACGATTGAATGAATGAATTAATGAAATCCCCAAAACAGCCATAGGTTGAAAAAGTGAAGGAATAACATGCTTTGTGAAGTTTAGTTTGTAGTGCGTGAAAATCCAGGATGAGCAATTCCAGATACGACCAGTGTTGTCCATAGAAAAGCAGCATGGTCTAGTGGATAGAACCCGGGCCTGGGAATCAGAAGGACTTAGATTCTAATCCTGGCTCTGTCAGTTTTCTGCTGTGTGACCTTGAGCTAGTTACTTCACTTCTGTGTTCCTTAGTTACCTCATCTGTAAAATGGTGATTAAGACTGTGAGCCCCTAGTGGGACATGCACTGCATCCAACTTGATTAGCTTGTATCTACCCCATTGCTAAGTAAATGCCTGGCACATAGTAAGCACTTAACAAATAGCATTTAAAAAAATCAGTATCCTGTGGACCAGAGTGTACTTTGAAATGTAAATGTTTATGTTGAACTTTATAATAATCTTTCCTTCTCTAGATCTAATTAATAATTTATATGCACCTATTTTTTAACGGTATTTGCTAAGTGCATACTGTGTCCAAGGGACTGTACTAAATTCTGGGGTAGATGCAAAATAATCAGGTTTGATAGAGTCTATGTCCCACATAATAATAATAATGATGGCATTTATTAAGGGCTTACTATATGCAAAGCACTGTTCTATGCGCTGGGGGGGTTACAAGGAGATCAGGTTGTCCCACGTGGGGCACACAGTCTTAATCCCCATTTTACAGATGAGGGAACTGAGGCCCAGAGAAGTTAAGTGACTTACCCACAGTCATACAGCTGACAAGTGGCAGAGCCAGGATTTGAACCCATGACCTCTGACTCGAAAGCCCGTGCTCTGTCCACTGATCCATGCTGCTTCTCTGCTGCCACTCGGGGCTCATAGTCTTAATCCCCATTTTACAGATGAGGTAACTGAGACACAGAGATTGAGTGATTTGTCCAAGATCATATAGCAAACAAGTAGAACCCAAGTTCTCTAACAGGCCTGTGCTCTATCCACTTGACTACGATGCTTTGATATGAAACCAATCAGAAGTTAATATGAAGTCAATATGAAGTTTATTGGATCAGACAGAGTCCCTGCCTCACACGGCAGTAATCATCTAGAATTGAGAGAGAATAGATATTTAACTCCCCTTTCACAGATAAGACAACTCACAGATAATCAGTCATACTCGCTGACCATTTAATGAGTGCAGAACACTGTAGTAAACACTTGGGAGAGTATAATATAACAGGGTTGTTAGATATATTCCCTGCCCACAAGGAGTTTATTGTCTAAATTAAGTGATTAGCCCAAGGACACACAGCAAGCAAATGGTGGAGCCAGGATTAGAGCCTGTGACCCACGGAGAGATGAGACAGTAGGATTTGAATGGCTGTGCCATCTGAAGTCGAGATGCGCCTTGTAGAAATGGAATTCAGTCCTCCTGATTCAAATCTAGTGGAAAGCAGGAACGTGAGAAGTGAAAACAACCTGACAAGGGACAGCCACTAACACATTCATTATTAACTTGTCTGGGAACTCAAGTTATAGAAGTACTATGGCTATATGAATAGGTGAAAGAGTTTTTTTAAAAATCCATACCTCAGAATTAACAGGTGAAAATGAGTGTATCCTCAAAAGAATTTGTTACTGTGTGCAGCATCCAGAAACAGATGCTTAGGGGACAGATAGAAGATACATTAAATCCCTGCTGTCAAATATCTTAGTGTCTAATGGGGAAGATAAGAAGGCATGCATTGACAAAACAGTAGTTAAAAGAACATCAACCTAAGCAGAAATAATAAAGCCAGGATGATAAATCATGAAATAAACTAGCATATAAGGGCGTGGGAAGGTTGAGGTGGCTGATGGGCTATCATAACCAGGAATATAGGGAGGAGAAATCAGAGGGTGCTTCATGGAAGAAGGGACTTTGAAGGAGCACTTTGAAGTAGGGGATAGGCCAAGTTTGGAGATGAAAAGGGAAGGAGTTCTGGGTGGGAAGAGTGTCAGTTAAATGGTTTTACTTGGTAGAGTAAATGATGGGAATCTGGGTGTAGTAGAAGAAAGTTGAGATACATGAGGGAGAGCCTTAATTGAAAGCCTAACAGATGGTTAGGTGTTTTTTTTTAATGGTACCCCAAATTCCACTCATTTCAATTTGGATGTAATGTATATTACAGACTCTCCCCCATTTTCTTAGATTAAAAGTCCCCTGAGGGACAGGGACCATTGTCTAATTCCCACCTCTGGATTCTCTTCCAGACCTTTGTACAGTGCTCGACACACAGTAAGTGCTTAATAAATAGTATTACCCCTACTACTATTTACTACTACTATTACTACTACTACTACTCCTCTTCTACTGCTGCATTAAAAAATATGGTTGTTTAATGAAATCTAAAAATTACACAAAGTTATCTGAGGTAAGATGGGAAAACAGCATAATACCCACCATATTTATTCAACTGAATGTCATTCTGAGAAATTGTTGGTGGAGTAAAACAATTGGAAGTATAGCAATTCATTGTAAGTCTAGGGAGAAATAAATCTGGTTCATTTCTGGCAAGCAGACTTTCTGACTACAGTGAGTTCCACAGAATGTTGTATGTCCCATGAATGATGTTTTGAAATAAAATGCATAATTTCATATGCAGAAGCTACTGAACATCACCAAGTCATTTATCATCCAATTCTTTGCTGCTACAAATTCATTTTTTTTACTGTATTCACGTGGAGAGAGGACGATTCAGATGTAGCCTGTCATTTTCAACCTTGAAAGCAAGCTGAGCTATAATTATTAGCTCTTCCTCTAATCACATTGCCAGGCGTGATTCTACTCTGGCAAGTTGGACAAAATCCCTGAACTTTATCAAGGTAAAGTTTTGCCCCAACCTCGAAGTTCAAATATTGGAGTTGGTTTCTTTCTTACCAAACTAACCTTGTAATTTTTAAAAGGAAAAGCCTGAGGTGGTATTTATCACGAAGAGGTTCCGGGAAGCAGAATCTCAAACAGAGTGGTATAATGTTGAGAGACAGCTACAACTGACAGAACAGCCTGGCCTGGGGCTCTTAGCAATGGGGAGACTCTCTTGGAACAGAGGCTCTGAGGGAGTCAGAATTGCAAGGAGTACCAGATCCAAAATGATGCCAGACAGAAAAGGCTTTACTGTCACTGTAGCAAGGGGCACTTCCCAGCCACACTCTGATCCATGTATTAAATGTTTAGCCCCCAGAGGGCAAGTTCATTAAGATTCCTCCTCAAGGGGTGTTCAACAGGTTCATCTGGAATCACAGTACCCATTTGCTTCATACCTTAATACTTGAATTAATACTTAATTAGTGGTTCAGGCACTCTGTGAGAAGTAAGTTTTTTGGGCCAACTATAAGCTCGTTGTGAACAGTGAATGTTTCTACCATTTTTGACAATATGGAATATTTGACAAAGGAAGTCAGG
Organism: Tachyglossus aculeatus; assembly: GCF_015852505.1. Lineage (NCBI taxonomy): Eukaryota > Metazoa > Chordata > Mammalia > Monotremata > Tachyglossidae > Tachyglossus > Tachyglossus aculeatus. The sequence goes on along the minus strand of NC_052075.1, from coordinate 25,195,610 downwards.
CTATTGTATTGTATTGTATTCTACCAAGTGTTTAGTGTAATGCTCTGCACACAGTAAGTGTTCAATAAATATCATTGATAGATTGAATGATTGATATTGCTCAGGGAACCAAATTTCTCTTCATAATAATAATAATGGCATTTATTAAGTGCTTACTATGTGCAAAGCACTGTTCTAAGCACTGGGGAGGTTACAAGGTGATCAGGTTGTCAGGAGCCCCCACAGGGGGCTCACAGTCTTAATCCCCATTTTACAGCCAAGGTAACTGAGGCACAGAGAAGTTAAGTGACTTGCCCAGTCACACAGCTGACAATTGGCAGAGCTGGGATTTGAACCCATGACCTCTGACTCCAAAGCCTGGGCTCTTTCCACTGAGCCACGCTGCTTCTCTTCATCCCCACAATAGCCTAGGCAGATGAGTAGAGGTCAGTCATTTTCATTTCTGGATTGCTGAGGGGAAGAATGATAAGAGTAAGTTGACTGAAAACACACAGAGTGAGGATAGAACCTACTTTTCTGACACCCCTTTCAGGGGTTTTATTATCCCCCTCCTCCCTGTCAGTGTGATTTCTCCCTGTAATCCTTTATTAGTTATGGCATTTATTAATAATAATGCATTTTTGTATGGGTTAAGTACTTACTATGTGCCAAGCACTATTCTGAGCACTGGGATACATACAATATTGCGAGTTTGGACATAGACCCTGCCCCATAAGGGGCTCATATGAAGGGACTAGGATTTAATCCCCATTTTTACAGATCAATCAATCAATCAATCAATCGTATTTATTGAGCGCTTACTATGTGCAGAGCACTGTACTAAGCGCTTGGGAAGTACAAATTGGCATCACATAGAGACAGTCCCTACCCAACAGTGGGCTCACAGTCTAAAAGGGGGAGACAGAGAACAGAACCAAACATACCAACAAAATAAAATAAGTAGGATAGAAATGTACAAGTAAAATAAATAAATAAATAAATAAATAGGGTAATAAATATGTACAACCATATGTACATATATACAGGTGTTGTGGGGAAGGGAAGGAGGTAAGACGGGGGGATGGATAGGGGGATGAGGGGGAGAGAAAAGAAGGGGCTCAGTCTGGGAAGGCCTCCTGGAGGAGGTGAGCTCTCAGCAGGGCCTTGAAGGGAGGAAGAGAGCTAGCTTGGCGGATGGGCAGAGGGAGGGCATTCCAGGCCCGGGGGATGACGTGGGCCGGGGGTCGATGGCGGGACAGGCGAGAGCGAGGTATAGTGAGGAGATTAGTGGTGGAAGAGCGGAGGGTGCGGGCTGGGCAGTAGAAGGAGAGAAGGGAGGTGAGGTAGGAGGGGGCCAGGTGATGGAGAGCCTTGAAGCCCAGGGTGAGGAGTTTCTGCCTGATGCGCAGATTGATCGGTAGGAAATCGGTAGGAAATCGGAAATCGGAAATCGGTAGGAAATCGGTAGGTTCAGATGAGGAAACTGAGCACGGAGAAATTAAGTGACTTATTCAAGGTCACACAGCAGACAAGTGGTAGAGCTGGATTAGAGCCCAGGTGCTCTGCTTCCCAGGACCATGGTTTTCCCACTATGTCATGCTGCTTCTCTAGTGTTTACTGTGTGCCAAGCACTGTGGTACATACAGGCCATCTATCTAATGTGGGGCCCAACAAGGTAAGAGGCAGGGAGAGCAAATATCTTTAACCCTTTTTTACTGGTGAGTACACTGAGGTGCAGAGAGGTCAAGTGAGTTTCCCAAGATCACACAGAGTCCAGTGGCAGAGCTGGGATTAGAACCCAGATCTCCTGATTCCCAACCCACACTCTTTCTACCAAGCCAAGCTAACTTTGTTGTGTTGTAAGCTCCTCACCTATAAACTCCTCAAGCACTAGGAATCATGTCTACTAGCTCTATTGTATACTCCCAAGTACTTATTACAGTGATCTGCAGTGAATACATTCTCAATAAATACTACTGATTGACAATATAACAGAGTTGGCAGACATGTTCCCTGCCCACAAGAAGTTAGCAGTCTAGACATTAAAAATGCATTGAAGTTAAAATCAGGCAATGCCAAAATGTGTTGTATGGAGTCATTATGAAGTATACCCCGGGCTCAATCTTGGTTTGTTTTTTTTATGGTATTTGTTAAGCGCTTACTATGTGCGAATCACTGTTCTAAGCACTGCGGGGATACAAGGTGATCAGGTTGTCCCACGAGGGGCTCATAGTCTTCATCCCCATTTTACAGATGAGGTAACTGAGGCACAGAGAAGTTGAGTGGCTTGCATAAGGTCACATAGCTAACAAGTGGCGGAGCCGGGATTTGAACCAATGACCTCTGACTCCCAAGCCCAGGCTCTTTCTACTGAAAAACAAGACTTCAGTGCTAGCTCTCTTCCTCTCTTCCTCCCTTCAAGGCCCTACTGAGAGCTCACCTCCTCCAGGAGGCCTTCCCAGACTGAGCCCCTTCCTTCCTCTCCCCCCTCGTCCCCCACTCCATCCCCCCATCTTACCTCCTTCCCTTCCCCACAGCACCTGTATATATGTATATATGTTTGTACATATTTATTACTCTATTTTACTTGTACATATCTATTCTATTTATTTTATTTTGTTAGTATGTTTGGTTTTGTTCTCTGTCTCCCCCTTCTAGACTCTGAGCCCACTGTTGGGTAGGGAACTGTCTCTATATGTTGCCAACTTGTACTTCCCAAGCGCTTAGTACAGTGCTCTGCACACAGTAAGCACTCAATAAATATGATTGATTGATTGATGATTGATTGATTGACTTAATCACAGAGGAAAAGGGGGTCTTAGTCTGGTGCTTACTATGTGCCAGTCACTGTACTAAGTGCTGGGATGGATACAAGGTAATCAGTTTGGTCACAGTCCATATCCCACATGGGGCTCATAGTCTTAATCCCCATTTTCCTGATGAGACAACTGAGACCCTGAGAAGTGAAGTGATTTGCCCAAGGTCACACAGTAGATAAGTGGCAGAGCTGGGATTAGCACCCAGGTCTTCTGATTCCCAGGCCTGTGCTCTTCCACTGGTCCACTCAGCTTCTGATTAGTCGTAGAACAGTGCTTTGCACATAGTAAGCGCTTAATAAATGCCATTATTATTATTATCTAGATTAGTGCTCAGCATTGTTATTGAATGGATAGACAGGGAGGATGAAGTAAAAGAACCTGCTTAGGGGATGTTCAGTTCCACCTTATTTTAAGAGCATCTTTCACAATTGGCTTGGATCCTGGAAAACATCTGACCATCAGCAGTCAGGAGAGTCCATAACACGTCTTGCAGAGTTGGCCAGGTGGCACCAGAATGGTGGACGATTTGGATGCCTTTCAGCACAAGACATTTCGGCACAGAAGGACACACCATTGCCAGTATTTAGACCATTTAACATCAAATGCCCATAAACCCCTGAAAATTTAAATTGCTTCCCTAATTGCCAAATATGTCTCATCAGTTTCTGTCACTCATGGCCCAAAACACAGAACGCTGGCAGAGTCAAAGCACTTTATTGTCCTGTTTCCCAAAGGCCAATTTTTATGAATTTACCTCTGGCGAGTGGAAGATTTCTGATTCTGCCACACCACATCAGTTCTTTCTCCTTTGCACACAAATCCTTTGCTCTGATTCATTTGGGGGTTCAGACCGGATTGTTCCAGAGTTACTGTCATTCCATATAGGCAACAGCAGCCATTGATTAGCTCCTGCTGTCTATGCTTTCTGTCAAGGCCGTTAACTGAAGAGGAACAACCTATGAATTGAAATTCTGCCTTCAAGGTCATTATCATTTTAGCTCCTAGCCCTACTTGACACATAACTAACACAAAAGACAAACATGCATGAGCTTGATGCAGTAGGAGGAAAGAAGAAAAAAGAAACAATTTCTATTCAGAATCCTGGGGATAATATCAATCAATACTTTGCTCACAGAGCCTTTAATTTTCATGTCCACAATCCATAAAACTATTTTCATTCTATTCAAACCAATTTTTCTGTTCTCTTTAGGTATATTGATAGGTGTTTATTTTTGGCATTTTATAGTCATGATCTGGAAGATCAATCTGACTTCTACTTTTTTCTCATGCAACGCTTTTCAAATTCATAATTGGAAATAGAACGAGGACACCAGGGGTTTCATTTGTAACTACAGGCAAATTATTCAAGCTGTCTCTTGAGCCTAGGGTTACCATTCTTAAAATGTAGAAGTAGCCCAGTTATTTAAACTGCTTCTCTGAACTAAACACGATTACATTTGATTGAAAGCTATCTGTTACCTCTCCAGTGTGGGAATTTCCCAGGCTCCTAGGTACCCTTGGTGATGGCAGTATTGTCCTGGGACAAATTCTCCAACACCCTCTTTCCCCCTGGCTGTCTCAAATCATCCCCTGGAAAACATTTTGGCTTTATACCTGGCAACAAAATTATCTTCTGTAAGGTACTATCCTTGCATCCAGTGGCATGTGCCAATTCGAACTGAACATTGTTATGAAGTTTTGGATGAAGAAGAATAAGTGCTTAGAACAGTGCTTTGCACATAGTAAGCATTTAATAAATGCCATTAAAAAAAAACAAGCCTGGTTTAATGGCCTCATCAGTAAAAGGGGGATTAAGATGGTGAGCCCCATTTCAGACAGGGACTGTGTCCAACCCTATTATTTTCTAACCCAGTGCTTAGTACAGTGTTTGGTAGTGAGTAAACGCTTAACAAATACCACTAAAAAAAAATTTAAAGAAATGGGGAAACCAATTTCATTAATTCATTCATACATTCATTCATTAAGTCATATTTATTAAGTGTTTACTCTGTGTAGAGCACTGTACTAAACACTTGGGAAAGTGGAATACAACAATAAACAGTGACAATCTCTGCCCATAACTAGCTCACAGTCAACAGGTGGGGAGACAGACATCATCATCATCATCATCATCAATCGTATTTACATCAATACAAAGTGGCAAGAGCAGGGGCTTGGGACTCAGAGGACATGGGTTCTAATCCTGGCTCTGCCATTTGTCTGCTGTGTGACCTTAGGCAAGCCACTTAACTTTTCTGTGCCTCAGTTACTTCATCTGTAAAATGGGGATTAAGACTGTGCACCCCATGTGGGACAACCTGATTACCTTGTATCTGCTCCAGCGCTTAGGGCAATGCTTGGCACATAGTAAGTGCTTAACAAATACCATAATTATTATTATTAAACAGGCATCAATACAATAAACAAAATTACAGATATATACATAAGTGCTGCAGAACAGTGGGGTGGGGGAAGAGGGCAATGCAGAATGGAGTGGGAGATGAGAAAAAGTGGGGCTTATCTGGGAAGGCCTCTTGGAGGAGATGTGTCTTCGATAATGCTTTAAAAGGGAGGGGGAAATAATTGTCTGGCAGATTTGGTGAGGGAGGGCATTCTAAGCCAGAGGCAGGACTTGGGCCAGGGTTCAAGGGTGAGACAGGGTAGATCGAGGCACAGTGAGAAGGTTAGCACTAGAGGAGCAAAGTGTGTGGGCTGTGTTGTAGAAGGAGAGAAGCAAGATGGGGTAGGAGGGGGCAAGGTGATGGAGTGTTTTAAAGCCAGTGGTGAGTTTTTGTTTGATGTGGAGGTGGATAGGCAATCACTGGAGATTTTTGAGGACAGGCCTGCCATATCCAGAATGTTTTTGTAGAAAGATGATCTGGGCAGAGGAGCAAAGTATAGCCAGTCAGTCAGTTGATCATATTTATTGAGTTTTTACTGTTTGCAGAACAGTGTATTAAGAACTTGGGAGAATTCAATATAGCAATACTGTGGGGAGCCCACAACAAGCTACCTTTCTAGTGACTGTTTGTGATCTCGTGAACAACAACAAGGGAGAGACTTTGCAAGGCCCTGATGGGCTTTACTTGTGGGCAGGTGATTGCTGGTCTGTGGGGGCGGAGCATGAAGGGATGCTTGGCTTTCTCTCCCTGTTCTACCCGGCAACAGGCCTGGAACAATCATTGACTGCTACATAGAGCCACAGCTGCCATGCCTAAGGCAGATAAAAGGCAGCCCCTTTGAATCCCAAAAGGTCTGCTGAAAGAGGGGGCAGTGAGCAGCAGCATGGAGTCTCTCACAAGGGCACACCTGGAGGCAACACAGAGGCACGTTGAGATGCAGAGAGTAGCAAGTAGCAGAAGGCAGCAGCACTTGGAAGTAGAAAGAAGAAGCATTGGCGGAACAGGTTCCTCTGACCACAGACTGGTATTGGACTCCTCGGAGTGGAGTGAGTGAGTGGGTGTATGAGTCACTCCTTTGCACGTTGGTAAAGCTACATAAGACTTTTCACAGTAACCCTGGTGATCAGAGGTGTGTTTTGACTTCTACTATGTGTCTCTGAGGCTCTCCCAGTCCAGGAAAGTCCTGGTTGGTATGAACTGGGGTGGGGGCTTGCGACAAATACAACAGACATATTCGCTACCCACAGTGACCGTCTAGAGGTCATGATAGGAGCAGAGAGCCATGTTGGGGGTGGAAGAATAAACCATTTCTGCTGGATTTGTTTATATGTAATTTGCAGTGTTATCTTTATTAATAATAATAATAATGGTATTTGTTGAGTGCTTACTCTGTGCCAAGCCCTGTCCTAAGCACCGGGGTAGATACAAGATAATCAGTTGCCCCACGTGGGGCTCACAGTCTTAATTCCCATTTTACAGATGAGGGAACTGAGGCACAGAGAAGTTAAGTGACTTGCCCGAAGTCACACAGCTGACAAGTGGTGGCCTCGGGATTAGAACCCACAACCTCTGACTCCTAAGCCAGGGCTCTTTCCTCTAAGCCACGCTACTTCTCATATCCTAATCAGCAAAAGATACCTTGTGTTATTGAAGTTCATGCAGATATTTCCGCAAAAAGATACCTTGTAATAACACATCTAGGGATGTGACTTTAGGTATGCTAAGTAGATGGGCCATTATCGAATTGCTAACTTCAAATGTGCTTTCCAAGTGGCTCAGAATATTTCCAGGGTTGAAAAGAAAAAGGGTAAGCCAACTCTGTAGCATTGCCTCAATGTGAGAGAGCTAGGTTGTCTCCAAAGGGCATGGAGAGAGCATTATATCAGATGAAGCTGCTTACAAGAATGATGTTATTGTTATTATTGATGTTTGAATGTGACTAAAAATAATTTTGCCCCATCAGGCTCTTTCTACACTATGCACATGTTAAAAAAAAAAAAAAAAGTGCTCTTGGCTGCTCTTTAGCCTTTGCCACAGCAGTGTTTGCAACTATTTTGACAACTGTCTTTCTGTCTTGTGCTGTCCTGACTACTGTTCAGTGAGAGAAACAATTTTCCTGCTTGGCTCACAGCAAACTGGTCTATCTGAAGCAATAATCTTCAATAGTGCACCGAACACACATACATACTACACACACGTTTCCAAGTTTTAGGTGGGATACATTTTGGTGAGCTGATATGAGCAGTATTTCTCTCAGGTTTTGCCAGCTATGATCTTCCATTCAGGATTGCTCTGGGCCTGTCTGAGTCCTGGTGTTTTCAGAATAGGCGAAGAGTGAATGCCCTGACCCATTGTCCTTATGGGTTCTCTGGTCTCCTGTCTCCATCTCAGTTTCTTTCATCGGCTCCTTCCCTACCTCCTACCCTCTAACTGTGGGAGTCCCTCAAGGCTATTTCTGGGTCTCCTTCTATTTTCTATCTGCACCCACTGCCTTGGATAATTTATTCACTCCCAGAGATTCAACTACTATCTACCCAGATTTTTCCCAAATCTACCTTTCTAGAACTGATCTCTTGCCTTCTCTGCATTCTTGAATTTTCACCTGCTTTCATGGCTTCTCTTTTTGCCTGACAAACTTAATATGTCAAAAACAGAAACCCTCATTTTCCTACCCAAACCCTGTCTTCTCCCTGTCTTTATCATCACTGTGGACAACACCACTATCTTCCCTGTCTCACAAGCCTGTAACCTTGCTTGGCATTATCCTTTATCTCTCTCATTCAACCAGTGTAGTCAATCTCATCAAATCCTGTCCATTCTACCTTTATAACAACACTAAAATCCACCTTTTCCTCTCCATCCAAACCACTACTATGTTGATCCAATCACTTTTCAAATCCCATTGTTGAATACTGCATAAGCCTTCTGGCTGAACTCCCTGTAAGATCTCTCCCCTTTCCAGACCATCCTTCCTCTGCTGCCTGGATTTTTCTAAAAAAAGTTCAATTCATGTATTCCCACTTGTTAAGTGCCTCCAGTAGTTGCCCATTCACATATGCATCATACAGAAACTCTGTACCACTCTTTACCACTGGTTTTAAGTCAGTTCTTCCCCACCTTTCTTACCTCACTGATCTCCTACTAAAAGTCAGCCTGCGCCCATCACTCCTCTAACATCAACGTACTCACTGCACCTCAATTTCATCTATCTCTTTACTAACCTCTTGTCTACATCCTCTTCTAGCCTGGAATTTTATCTCCATCCATATCTAATGACCACTACTCTTCCCACCTTCAAAGCCTTATGAAAAGCCTACCTCCTCCAAAAAGCCTTCCCTGACTAAACCCTCATCTCCCCTATTCCCTCTCCCTTCTGTATCAGCTATGCACTCGGATCTCTACCCTATTAACACTTGATACTCACTCCACCCTCAGGACCAGAGCATCTATATCTTGTCTTATTCTGTCTAGTCATCTCCAGCCCATAGTGACTCCATGGAAAATCTCTCCCAGAACACCCCACCTCCTTCTGCAATCTGTATCCATAGTTTTCTTGATAAAAATATGGAAATGCCTTCCTCTGTGCAGTAAACTTCAGTCTCCACCCTCGACTCTCTCCCATGCTGCTACTGCCCAGCATGGGTGAGTTTTGACTTGTAGCAGATTACTTTCCACTTGCTAGCCACTGCCCAAGCTAGGAATAGAATAAGTGTGCATCCTATTTGACTCTCTCTTCCGTGGCTGAGACTGGTAGAGTACTGGAAACTCTCCAGGTGCAATCCTGAGAGGGTGAGCACCTATGCATACATATATAACTTATTTTAATGTCTGTGTCTGCCTCTAGACTAGAAGCTGTATATGTCCAGGGAATGTGTTTACCCACTCTTAAATTGTGCTCTCCTAAGTTCTTAATGCAGTCATCTGCACACAATAAGTTCTCATTAAATACCATTGATTGGAGGGTTGTAAGTTTCTGTGCACTTAACAGCCATCCTGGTACTTCCCTGAGGAGTGGCCAAGGTAGACAGGAAGAGACAGCCTCCATAAAATGGGTCTTTCACGGCTCCTCTTGCTTCACTCCCCTAAGTTTCCCTGGCCTAGATTTCTCCACAATCAATCTATCTATCAATCAGTAGGATTTATTCGGGTAAGTACAGTATAATTAGCAGGCATGACACCCGCTCGCGAGCTACAAGTGAGTAGAGGGGCTCAGACACTCAGATAAAGTATAGGTAGGAGAAGCCATCGAGTATATGTATGTAGGTACTGTAGGGGTAACAGTGAGGAAAGCAGCTAAGTGCTTTGTGTTTATCATTCAAAGCAAAGGTGATAGACTACGGAGGAGATGCAGAGGTGAATTGGCAACCAATGGAGGTCATGGAAGAGTGGGGAAATTTGCATTGAGGAGTGGGGAAACTGTGTACAGGATGACTTAGAAAAGTGACCAGAACAACAGAATGAAGTACTGATTAGAGGAGGAGGAGCCTGGAGGCAGAGAGGTCAGCGAGGAGAATGATGCAGCAGCTAGATCGGCACACTGGCATTTTGGACAGAGAGTAAGGGTGGATCAAAGTGATGTGAAGGCACAACAGAGAGGAATTGGCAACTGATCTACTATGCAGCTTGGAGAGAACGATTAATCAAGGTTAGTGCCAAGTTTGTGGCCATAGGGAGGTTGGTGATTAACAGTCATTGGGGTGAGAGAAGGAGTTTTGGAGAGAAGATGTGGAGTTCAGATTGGGGAAACATTGAGGTTTGAGTTGTTGGTAGATCATCCAGGTAGAGATGTCATGAGGGCCGGAGGAAATGCAAGATTACAAAGAAGGAGAGGCTGGAGCTAGTAGATTGAAGAATCATCCACATAATATTGTTAGAGCCACGGGAGTGGATGAGCTCCCTGGGAGAATGGGTGTAGATGGAGAATAGAAGGGGACCCAGAAATGAGATTTGGGGTACTCCTCCGCGTTCTGTCTCATGGCCTCCACTGCAGCAGCTACCACTCCTTTCCCTCCTTGCAGCTCCCACAGGAGCTTCCCCAGCAACTCCCACCCCTGCCAACATCAAAAAGCATCCCCAGACTAGTGTTTCTTGGTGTGTCCGCATGGCAGGATGCTGGGGTGAAGGCCGAGGAACCCAACAGCTGCCAATCAAGCAGACTCCTTATTCAGTTGTAAGACCAACAGAAAGACAAATGCCAATGGATACAATTCCCAGCTTGAGTCAACAGTCACTAACCAACACTATTATAACAACCCTTCCTCCCTGTCTCCCTGTTTGGAGGGAAAATTATGCTGGAGACAGTTGAACCTGAAAACATACTGAAGGCTAAAGACCTACCTACATGTCTGACACAGAACATGAACTTTGAGTCGAAGCCGCAATCACGGACAACCCCTCCTCACCCCTTGCACCTCCCCCATCCTCCTACTCCACCTAATTACAACTTTCCTGTCCCAGTGCTGCCCCAAATAATAATAATAATAATGATAATGATAATGACATTTATTAATGATAACTATGTGCAAAGCACTGTTCTAAACTCTGGGGAGGTTACAAGGTGATCAGGTTGTCCCACGGGGGGCTCACAGCCTTAATCCCCATTTTACAGATAATGTAACTGAGGCACAGAGAAGTTAAGTGACTTTCCCAAAGTCACACAGCTGACAATTGGTGGAGCTGGGATTTGAACCCATGACCTCTGACTCCAAAGCCCGTGCTTTGGCTCCACTGAGCCACGCTGCTTCTCTAGCCACACTGCTTCTCTTCCCCCTTCCCCATCAATTCACTCCCACTCAACCCCTCCCCACCCCTGGTGCCATCTCAGCATGAGAGGCAGTATGGCAGCGTGGCTCAGAGGAAAGAGACTGGGCTTTGGAGTCGGAGGTCATGGGTTCAAATCCCGGCTCCACCAATATTCAGCTGTGTGACTTTGGGCAAGTCACTTAACTTCTCTGAGCCTCAGTTCTCTCATCTGTAAAATGGGGATGAAGACTGTGAGCCCCCCGTGGGACAACCTGATCACCTTGTAACCTCCCCAGTGCTTGGAACAGTGCTTTGCACATAGTAAGCGCTTAATAAATGCCATTATTATTATTGTAGTGATTAGAGCCTGGGAGTCAGGAGGTGATAGGTTCTAGTCCCGACTCCACCCCTTATCTACTGTATGACCTTGGGCATGTCACTTCACTTATCAGGGCCTCAGTGACCTCATCTGTAAAATGGGGATTGCAACTGTGAGCCCCACATGGGACAGGGACTGTCCAACTCGATTTGCTTCTATCCATCCCTGCGCTTATTACAGTGCCAGGCACATAGTAAGCACTTAACAAATGCCATCATTATTATTATAATTATTGTTATTATCATAATTATTATCCCCTCCCCTCCAACAGTCTCAGCCAGGTCATGTGTCCAACCTGATTAACTTTCATCTACCCCCACATTTAGTACAGTGCCTGGCACATATTAAGCACTTAATAAATACCATAATTATTAGTAATATTATAGAGCCTATTAGTCCTGCTTTCCCCTCCATACAGAAATTTAAAAGAGTTAAATCTGGGCTATTTATATGGACACTGATATATGTATAGAATTTTTTTTACATTTTGAGTGATAGAGAAAACATTAAATTCCCTCCATTTTATGAATTGACTACTCCAGCAAGTACAAAACGATTTTTTTCTAATTTTAACATTTCAATCACTTTGGAGACTGGATCTTTGAATTAAATACAGTACGCAATGCAGTGATACAATCTGGGTCAGGAATACAGCCTGTAGCTTCAGTCAGTATTGCCTGGCAAAGATGAAAGAATACATTTGTGGAAAAGAGCAGCAAAAAAAAAAAAATCAATGGGAATTCAATATAAAAGCAAGCAAATACTGCAAGTGATTATAAATCATTATCTGAGCTGGAGAGACCCTAAAACCCAGCCATGAAATTTTTCCCTAGATTCTTCCATTTTCGCAGAGAAGCTATTTGACTTGCTTTGATAAATTCCTAATGTAGTGTGGAAATGGGTTTACTAGCTATAGAGTGTAACATCTGGTTACCTGCCAAAGAGGGGAAAACTCACTAGAACTTGTTGGCAATGTCAATTTTTGAAATCCTATGGTCCCTAAGGCTAGTTCATTTGAGAGTTTAAATAAGCAAGCCTCCCTTTCTGGCCCACCTCCCTTACAGGGCTGCTCTAATTCAGAGAGACAGAGGGGGAATGAGTGTGTGTCAATTATCCCATTTGATGATGACTGACCTTCAAGGTCTGATGTCTTTTAGGATTGATCATAGGTTACAGAGTTTTTCCCAGTGAGCAAGCCCCTGGTTGAAGTCGGCTAAAGGTCATTTTGTCAGCCTTGTGTGAGGACTGCTGAAATTCAGCTGAGACCTTAAGACTCTGGGGTTACAAACATCTTGTCAAAACACCATTTCCAGTTAAAAAAAAAAAAGACATTTTCATAGGTCTAACAAGGCAGGGAAGGCAGTATACAGCCTTAATCTATAAGCGACCCTGTAGTACAGTGAAGACAAAACGAAGCCAAAACAGACCAGGGCTGTTCCCGGGAAATGGAAGAACAGTGCTTTGCACATAGTAAGCACTTAATAAATGCCATTTTAAAAAATGGAAGTAGAGACACCTGAAAATATTGATAAAAGTATTCCAAAAAAATAAAAATAGTCATTCTAAGTACGTTACCTTCAATGTAGATACTTTGTAGATACTGTGGTCTGGGGAGGCAGGGCTTAAAGCAGGTGTTGTACGTAGAGGAGGAAAGGAACATTTCAGCAAGTTCCTTATCTCTCTTCCCCTATCCTCTGTCTAGATTAAGGATCCCTCCCTGTCTAGGTGAAAGCACAGCTCTGCTCATGATTTGCAATATGAGAATATGATAATCATAATCATAATAGTGCTATTTGTCAGTCAATCATATTTGAGTGCTTACTGTGTGCAGAGCACAGTATTAGGTCTTTGGAAGAGTACAATATAACAATAGACACATTCCCTGCCTACAATAACCTTACAGTCTAAAGGGTGACAGATATTAAAACAAATAAATTACAGATATGTACATAAATGCTGTGGGGCTGGGATGGGAGATGAAAAAAGGGAACAAGTCAGGGTGATGCAGAAGGGAGTGGGAGAACAGGAAAGGAGAACTTAGTCAGGGAAGGCCTCTTGGAGGAGATGTGCCTTCGATACTACTTTGAAGTGGGGGAGAGTAAATGTCCGTTGGATAGGAGGAGGGAGGGTGTCACAGGACAGAGGCAGGATATGGGTGAGAGGTCAGCGGTGAGATAGACGAGACTGAAGTATAATAAGTAGGTTAGCATTCTAGGAGGAATGTGTTTGGGCTGGGCTGTAGTAGTAGTAATAATAATAAAAATAATGATTGCATTTGTTATTCATTCAATCGTATTTACTGAGCACTTACTGTGTGCAGAGCACTGTACTAAGCGCTTGGAAACAACAAGTTGGCAACATGAAGAGATGGTCCCTACCCAACAGCGGGCTCACTATGTGCAAAGCACTGTTCTAAGCGCTGGTAGGAGAGTAGTGAGATGAGATAGGAAAATGCAAGGTGACAGAGTGCTTTAAAGCAAATGGTGAGGAGTTTCCCTTGGATGTGGAGGTGAATGGGCAAACACTGGAGTTTCTTGAGGAGAGGGGAAACATGGCCTGAACATTGCTGTAGAAAAATGATCCGGTCAGCGGAGTGAAGTATCTATTGAGTAATGGTGCTGGGGTAGATAAAACCCTGTATATATGTATATTTGTTTGTACATATATATTACTCTATTTATTTTACTTGTACATATCTATTCTATTTTATTTTGTTAGTATGTTTGGTTTTGTTCTCTGTCTCCCCCTTTTAGACTGTGAGCCCACTGTTGGGTAGGGACTGTCTCTATATGTTGCCAACTTGTACTTCCCAAGTGCTTAGTATAGTGCTCTGCACCCAGTAAGCGCTCAATAAATACGATTGATTGATTGATAAAACATATCTCCTTAAAGAGGCCTTCCTTGACCAACCCCTCACTTCCCCATCTCACTTCCACTTTGGCTAGGATGATCCTTATAGCACTTGATATTCACTCTACCCTCAGCCCCACAGCGCTTGCGGAGATATCCATCATTTATTTTAAAGCCCGTCTCCCACTCTAGACTGGAAGCTCCTTGTGGGAAGGGAACATGTCTACCAAATTGGTGACATTGTAGTCTCCCTAGTACTTAATACTACGTTTTGCACAAAGTAAGCATTCAGGAGGAAATTCTTAAGTAGTTTACAGGGTTTGGGAAGTGATCTTCTAGGCAATTCCACATGTTTTTCCAGGCACAATCCCTCCAGACTGTATGCGTGTTGGGAACGTCTGCTAATTCTATTGCATTGTACTCTCCCAAGCACTTAGTACAGTGCTATGCACATAGTAAGTGCTCAATAAATGCCACTGATTGGAGTGGAGAGGGACAGGAGTCTGGGAGGTCAGCAAGGAGACTGCTACAGTAATCAAGGTGGGGGAGAACAAGTGATTGGATTAATGTGGAAGACTTTTGGTTAGAGAGGAAAGAGTGAATTTTAGTGATGTTGTGCAGCTCAAAATGACAGGATTGAGTGATGGATTGAATTTGTGAGTTGAATGAAAGAAAGGAGTCAAGGATAATGCCAAGGTAGTGAGACAGGAAGGGTGGTGGTGTCATCTACAGTGATGGGAACTTCAGGGGGAGGACAGGCTTTGGATGGAAAGATAAGCAGGGCTGTTACAGACGTGTTACGTTTGAGGTGACAGCAGGACAACCAAGTAGAGATGTCTTGAAGGCAGGAGGAAACGCAAGACTGTAGAGAGGGAGAGAAATCAGGGCATTGTCCCCCGCACTGTCCACATTCCACCTGGGGCCATTCTGTCCTGCTGATGGAAGTCCAACACACTGATCCAGGGACTTGGGTGGGCTTGGCTTTCCGTCATGTTTGATGATAATAATAATGTTGATATTTAAGCACTTACTATGTGTCAAGTACTATTCTAAGCTCTGAGGGCGAGGATACAAGGTAGTCAAGGTTGTCCTACATGGGGCTCACAGTCATAATCCCCATTTTACAGATGAGGGAACTGAGTCCCAGGGAAGTTTAGTGACTTGCCCAAAGTCACACAGCTGACAAGCGGTGCAGCTGAGATTAGAACCCATGACCTCTGACTCCCAAGCCCAGGCTCTTTCCACTGAGCCATGCTGCTTCTCTCTGCACTTTCACACACTGGCAGCTGGGGTTCTGGAGCCAGCACTCCCGAACCTTCAGAATTAGATATACCCACACTGGTGTATACTTTTTGTATTGGCGCACTGTTCTAGAGCATTCTGGATTACACACAGAGCTAAATCCTAGGCCCCACTGGAGCTGCATGACATAGTGGTAAGAGCACGGGGTTGGGATTCAGAGGACATGGGTTCTAATCCTGGCTCCACTACTTGACTGCCGTGTGGCCTTGGGCAATTTTCTTAGCTTCTTTGTGCTTCAGTTACCTCATCTATAAAATGGGGATTGAGACTGTGATTTGGGTGCATCCACCCCAGCACTTTATATGGTCCCTGGCACAAAGGAAGTGCTTAACAAATGCCACAATTATTATTATTATTATTGTTATATGGGACAGGTACTGTGTCCTACCTGATTACCTTGTATCTACCCCGGTTCTTAGAACAGTGCTTGGCACTTAGCAAGCACTTAACAAATACCATCATCAGCACCACCATCATAATCGTCATCTTAAATGGCTGTCCTTGGTGTTCAAAGATAATGTTATTAAGAACGTTAGTCCATTCCTGGACTGACGTGCTGTCCTTCACACAGTCCCCACCCAAATACAGTTGGCCATCATTTCTCTCCTACAAAAACTGGAGTTTTTCCTTTTAGAGTGTCAATCAGCCAATCAACTAGTCAATGGTATTTATTGAATTCTTACTTTGTGCAGAGAATTCTACTAAGCCCACAGAAGAATATGGTACAGTTGATGGACAGGATCCCAGCCGTCAGGGTACACTGTAAGCATTTAAGCACTTATCCTATCCCATCTTGATTACTGACCTTCCTGGAGACCTGCCTGCCTCCTGTCTCTCCACACTCCAGTCCACGCTTTACTCTGCTAACCAATCATTTTTCTAAAAACAATTCATTTCCTGTTTCTCCATTCCTCGAGGACCTCCAGTGGTTGCCCATCCACCTCCTCATGAAACGTAAACTCCTTACTTTAAAAGCCTGAAATCACCTTGCCTCTCCTAATTTACCCCACAGATTTCATTTTATAACCCAGCACACTCACTCCAGTCCTATGGCACCAATTTACTCACCGTACCTCGATCTCATCTAGCTTGTGGCCAACCCCTCGCCCACATCCTGCCTCTGGCCTGGTACTCTCTCCCCTGTCATATCTGGCAGATGGCCATTCTTCCCACCTTTAAAACTTTATTAAAAGCAATCTCCTGAAAGAGGCCTTTCCATAACTGAAGTCTGGAGATAGCACGAAACAGTTGTATTCTGCAGTCCTTTCCATTTCAAGCCCAATCACTGTGCTGATCAAGATACATTTTTGTCCGTATACTATTCCGTCCCTTCTTCACCTCTCTTCTTGTACCTTTTTTTGAAATTGTTTGATTTTTTTCTGAACACCAGGAGGCTTAAACCTCTCATACCTAGAAGATTTACCGGGCATTTTTTTGCAGTGTCCTTAGCTTAATCAACAAGATCTCTAGGCAGGTATCTATGCATCTTGGCCCTTTCTCTTTTTCCCTTTCTGGCAACAGCAGTGTAGCTGGGAACAGAAAGATTGAGGATAATGACAGGGTGACCTTGGGTGTCCCTTCCTCCTATAGCTTCAGCCAATATGTACAGTGTTGAATAAAGTTGTATGTGTGCAGAAAAGAAACTTTCTGAATACCCAAGCAAGATGATGAAATTACTCACTAATTAAATCCCCATTAGAAACAGTAGCATATAATGCCAACCAGCTACCCCCAAATTGCTGTTATTTTCTGCTTTCCGCCTGCGTTTCAGATCTTCCTTTTATTCCACATGGAGCCCCTCCATGGTTCCATCGTTTCATTATCCCCTTTCTTTGTTTCAAATTATGCTTCACACTCAATGCCTAATTAGAACAGGGCAACTTTAAGGAAGTGAGGCATCTCCCTTTCAATTTAGAAGTTTCTCTGTTTCTCTAGTCTATTCAATACCAATGAGCAAGTGCCGCATTTTAATTATAGATATTGTTCACCAAGAAGGTCCTAGGATTTTGAAATAGCATGGCCATTTAGTTTGGGACCCGTTTACTCAAGGCTTAATCTGTACAACAATCCACTCCCTCCTATCTCTCTACCCTTCCTTTCACGTTTCTGGGACTGCAAAGATTGCTCATCTCTGAATGAGCAGTGACCACTTGATTCAAGATAATTCATTCAATTGTACTTACTGAGTGCTTACTGTATGCAGAGCACTGTACTAAGTGTATAATGAAAGCTAAACTTTTCTGGGGGGCCTGGGAGTGTGTGTGTCATGAACACTGGGTGTCTACTCAACTCCACTAGGCTCCAGGCCAAAACAAGTGGAAGGGGTTCAGGCAGTTCTTTCAGGTAAAAGTGATGATTAGTATTCTCTGAAAACAAGGAAAAAACCCCATCAGTCTGGTTTCCTAACCTCCAGAATCTCTCCTCTTGAGATAAATTTTAACTCACCGCTCCCCAGCTCCAGTCTTCACTCCTCACAAACACACCTCAATGGGTCCTGCTGATGATGCTCCCACTTCTGACAGATATTTATCTACACTCAATCAATCAAGGGTATTTATTGAGCACTTACTGTGCACAGAGTGGTGTAACAAGCACTTGGGAATGTACACCAGAATAAGTTGGTAGACACTATTTATGTATGTGTAGGTATATTAATGTTAATCTCCCCATCTAGATTGTGAGCTCATTGTGGGTAGGGAATGTGTCTGTTTTTTGTTGTATTCTCCCAAGCACTTAGTAAAGTGCTGCTTTGCACACAGGAAGTGCTCATTAAATACAAATGAATGAATGAATGAACGTGATCCCTACCCCCAAGGACTTTACAGTCTAGAATATCTCATACCTCAGTCCTTCCTAGAATCCATTCTATCAAAAGCAGGAAGCTTTCCCAGCATCCCAAGTCATATTAACCCAATAGTCCCGCTGAGCTCTTCAGTACTTATACTCATCCTTATCTCTATATTATTCAATTGTACATTCAATTTCTTCATCATCATCAATGGCATTTATTGGGTGCTTACTGTATGTAGGGCATTGTACTAAGCCCTTGACAGGGTATAATACAACATAATTATTTATAATGAAATATTCTTCTGATTGTTCATAATGGCACATTTGCTCTGTCATGTATGATTTCTAGAGAAGCAGTGTGGTCTACTGGAAAGAGCACAGTACTGGTCATCAGGACACCTGGGTTTTAATCCCAGCTCTGCCGTTTGTCTGCCGTGTGACACTGCACAAGTCACTTGTCTTCTCTGTGTCGGTTTCCTAATCTGTAAAATGGGGATGGATTAAATGCCTGTTCTTCCTCCCCTGTAGACTTTGAACACCATATGAGACAAATCCTGTCTCTGACATGATAGTATTTCCCCTATCATTTCACACTAGTTTGGGTTCAACAGATAATAATAATTTACTATTATTATTATTATTACTACTATTATTATTATTGTTGTTGTTTTTCCTTCTCCAAGTATCTGTAAATATTTTTTGTTGATCTATCACCCCATTTAGATTATAAATTCCTTGAGGGTGGGAATGTGTGTTTGGCTTCCAATGTACTTTCTTAAGTGCTTAGTGTAGTGTTCTGCATTTCATAGTTGCTCAGTCAAAACCATTGATTTACTGAATGATGTGGACTACAACTAAAAGGCCCAGACCCTTCCAAAAATTAGTCTGAGGGTAAAACAACACTTGCTTCAGGTGAATAAAACATTTCTTAAAATTTGAAAATATAGCCTAATGTCATAACGCCATCTCCAGCCCATTAAACTATCAACATCTGACAAGGTCAGATGTTCCAATGTTGGAAAGCATGAGAAGGCGAGACGGACATTTTCCTAGTTGAGAATTAGGGGAAACAATCTCAAGGTGACATACAAGTGCTTCATTCTGAGTTGCCAAATATCTACAATAAGGAGAATTTGGGGGTGGCCTGAGACACTATTGCTACAGCAACACAGGTTAAATGAAGCTGAGACCAGATGAAATGGAGAAATTCAGCAAAATGGATTATTCATTCAATCCTGATCATTCAGACTGAAATGCATAATTTTCCTTTTTATCTGGTAGTTTTCTCTAAAGTACCTGCATAATTACTTCATTTCCCTATTTCATTTTGTATACACACACACACACCTACACACACACTCACTTATCCACCTTTCATAGTCTAAATTACACTGATGTGACTACCAATGGAAAGTCAATCTCTTCTCATCTTTCTTCAGGAAATTATGACACACCAGGTTTTCTCACCCTTTCCCAATCAGGGTGAACACTGCATCCATAATTAGAGCTGCTCATACATGAAGGAGAATGTCAAATGTCACTGTTCTCTTCAACAAGGGTTCTGAATGAGCCTGGCTAGATTTCAATGAATTTAAGACCTGAAAGGAGTGGAAAGAGGGATATATTTTTATGACGATCAGTAAACTGCTACCAGTCTAGCAATCCAGAACAACACACAGAAATGCAGAGGCTAATGCTAATAAATCACAGTCCATATCCCATACGGGGCTCATAGCCTTAATCCCCATTTTATAGATGAGGTAACTGAGGCACAGAGAAGTTAAGTGACTTACCCAAGATCACATAGCAAAGTGGAAGGGCAGGGATTAGAACCCAAGTCCTTCTGACTCGCAGGCCCATGTTTTTTCCCACTAGGCTTCTTTGTGGTATTTGTGTGATTTTTCCAATAGTGGTGTTGGGTTGTGCTGATCCCTTCCATACTTTCTCCTCTGGTCTCCTACTTTCCAAAGTCCATATTGGGAGATGGTTGATTGGGGTGTAGGAGCCCTTGGTGGCCAGGCTTCTTTCTCAGTAGCAGGGACTGCTGTGCTTTCATCAGTTTATCGACCTCATATCAGATACACAACTCATTGAAAGCTCTGCTGAAAATTCATTTATTGGCAATTGGAAAAGTGCTGAAAAGTGTGGATAGAATAATAGTGGAGAGAAAGGACAAAATAGAGAAGCAGCATGGCTCAGTGGAAAGAGCAAGGGCTTTGGAGTCAGAGGTCATGGGTTCAAATCCATCTCCACCAATTGTCAGCTGTGTGACTTTGGGCAAGTCACTTAGCTTCTCTGTGCCTCAGTCACCTCATGTCTAAAATGGGGATAAAGACTGAGCCCCCCATGGGACAACCTGATCACCTGGTAACCTCCCCAGCACTAGAACAGTGCTTTGCATGTAGTTAGCGCTTAATAAATGCCATCATTATTATTATTATTATAATAGAGAGAAAGATGGAGGTTCTGGAAGCCCCACTTTCCCATTCTTAGAAGATGGGGAAGCACCCCTATCTGGATCGAACCAATATAATACAAAATCACATTTTATTTGTACCTGGACTCCAACATTCCTCTCCCCCTCCCCACCCCGCCCTACCTCGTCCTCCTTCCCACAGCACCTGTATATATGTTTGTACAAATTTATTACTCTATTTTACTTGTACACATTTACTATTCTATTTATTTTGTCAATGATGTGCATCTAGCTTTACTTCTATTTATTCTGATGACTGGACACCTGACCACATGTTTTGTTTTGTTATCTGTCTCCCCCTTCTAGACTGTGAGCCCATTGTTGGGTAGGGACTGTCTCTATATGTTGCCAACTTGTACTTTCCAAGCGCTTAGTACAGTGCTCTGCACATTGTAAACACTCAATAAATACGATTGAATGAATGAATGAATGAACCATCCACCTTTCCCTTTACACCTGACCTCCAGGGCCCCCTGGCAGGAGGGAAACTGCTCCATCACTCGGCCCCTGGGTCTACCATGAGCACTTCTTCCTCTCTCCATCATGGCTCAGTGAAGTAACTGGTAATTTCCTCCTACCCTCTTACCACCCAGGGCCCCTTTTTCTGACATGCCCTGTAAATGCCAGGCCACAGGGATGTAAGCTACGACTGAGTGACCTCACACCAGGAAGCAGGGTGGCCTAGTAGATAGGGTATGGGGCTGGGAGCCAGAGGTTTTAGTCCAGACTCTGGCACTTGCCTGCTTCGTGATTAGGAGAAAGTCAATTAAAGAAGCAGCATGGCTTAGTGGAAAGAGCTGTGGCTTGGGAGTCAGAGGTCATGGGTTCTAGTCCTGGCTCTGCCGCTTGTCAGCTGTGTGACCTTGGGCAAGTCACTTAAGTTCTCTGTGCTTCAGTTACTTCATCTGTAAAATGGGGATGAAGACTGTGATCCCCATGAGGGACAACCTGATAACCTTGTATCTACCCCGCAAGAACAGTGCTTGGCACATAGTAAGTGTTTAACAAATGCCAACATTATTATTATTATTATTATTATTATTATTATTATTATTATCTGTGCCTCAGTTTCCTCAAATGTAAAATGGGGATTCATTACTAGTTCTTCTTCCTCCCTAGAGACTGTGTATCACCTGACTATCTTCGACCTACCTCAGTGGTTAATACAGAGTTTGGGACATAATAAGCACTTAACAAATTCCACAATTATTTATTACTAGTAGTAGTAGCATTACGGCATAACAGCCCCTGAATAAACAGCCACCCTGCCTCTCTGGGAAGCAGAACAGTCTGTCCTCTGCTCCATCAATCAATCAATCAATCAATCAGTCATCTTTATTGAGTGCCTGCTGTGTACAGAGCACTGTACTAAGCACTTGGGAGAGTACAAACAACAATATAACAGACACATTCCCTGCTTACAGTGAGTTTACAGTCTAGAAGGGGAGACAGATATTAATATAAATAAATGAATTGCAGATATGTACATAAGTGCTGTGGGATGCTGGTGGGAGAGGTGAATAAAAGGGAGCAAGTCAGGGAGATGCAGGAGTAGGAAAAGAGGAAATGAGGGCTTAGTCAAATAAAGCCTCTTAGAGGAGATGTCCCTTCAATAAGGCTTTGAAGGTGTGGAGAGCAATAGTCTGTTGGATATGAAGAGTGGTTGGCAAGTGGACAAGTGGTTGGTGGCGAGATAGGTGAGATTGAGGAGCAGTGAATAGGTTGCTACTCTTTAGTTTTGAGTTGTCTTTATCTTTCAGACTTCTGTGCCTCTTTCCTCACATGTCTGACATCAGCCCCCTCCATCCTTCCTAAATTGTGAGCATTTAGGGGACCAATGACCACAGCTATATCTCACCCTTTTATTAATTTCCTAGCTCTTAGTACAATTAATTTCCTAGCTCTTGCACGTTGTACTAACCCTTAAGTACTGTCACTAATCCTATCCCCTCTCTCTCTCTGCCTATCTTTGTTTCTGGATTTCAGGTTGTTTGAGAGTGAATGTAACCACCAAATACAGGCACTCAGAGTCTTTCAATCCTTTCCTTGGGATGATCACTGTGGCCTAGTGCAAAGCGGCTGGGCTTGGGAGTCAGAGGATATGCTTCTAATCCCAGATCTAGTAATTATGGTATTTGTTAAGTGTTTACTATTTGCCAGACGTTGTACTAAGCACTGGAGTGGATACAAGCAAATTGGGCTAGACTCTGTTCCTGTCCCACATGGAGTTCACAGTTTCCCCATTTTGCAGATGAGTTAACTAAGGCACAGAGAAGTTAAGTGTCTCGCCCAAGGTTACAAAGCAGACATGAGGCAGACCTGGGATTATAACCCATGACCTTCTGACACCCAGGCCCTTGCTCTATCCATATAAGCCATGGTGCTTCTCTAACTTATCTGCTATGTGACCTTGGGTAAAGACACTTCACTTCTCCATAAAATGAAGATTCAATACTTGTTCTCACTCCTATTTAGACCCTGAGCCCCCCGTGAGACATGGACTGGACCCAACCTAAATTACTTGTATCCACCTCAGCACATAGAGGGATGCATTACAGTAAGAAATTATGCTTAACAGATAACATAATATTATCATGATCACAACTGTCCACTCCTTCGCATGAGGTCAAGACATTTGAGAAGGGAATTTGTGCGTTTATTATATTGTACTCTCCCAAATGCTTAGTACAGTGCTCTGCACACAGTAAGCACTCAATAAATAACATTGACCTACTGAATGACTGATCCATTCCAAAAAGAGTCTCGTTCCTGGTGCCAGTCAATAGAGAAGGGAATTTTCCAGGCATTCTTCCTATGTCTGTATGACCCCTCCATCTTCCACTTCTTATTGCCTGTTTATATACATCCAAAATGTTGATAACCAATTGCAGACGTTATTCAGAAATGGAAAAATTAACCTTGCCAGAAACTGCCACTTCCTTTGGGATTCTACAGAAATAGATAGTGAATCGAATCACCCTTTTTAGAGAATACTACCTTTCCATAGCTAATTCTATGGGTTGGAATCATTTACAGCCTTCGGGAGAAATGGAAGACAAAATAGTCATTCATCTCGTCCCTCTCCTTTGAGGAAAATAATCCCTCTTAGTCCAACCAGAAAAAAGCAGTGACTCAAAGCAACCGTTGCTGAGATACAGAAACCATAAACTTGTGTTTTAAGACTTTTTTCTCCCACTGAGGGGCAAGTTCAGTAGAATTAAGGGAATTTGATATAGGGATAAGAGTATCTTCTAAAGACTATCTTAGAAAGAATCAGTAAACACTTTGGGTGAAGGAATCTTTTGAAGTGAGTCATGTTCAGTCTAGTTGAGGGATAAGCATTCATTTAAGACAGAATATGAAAAATTGATGAAATAAATAAGCCTCCTTAACTCTAGTCGAGTTATTTGCTCTCATCTCTAGACTGTGAGCAAAACCATAAAACAGGAGAGATGAAGTATCTACAGACACATTCAAATGGAGCACTGATGCCTGTTAACTTGCTTTATAATAATAATGGCATTTATTAATTGCTTACTATGTGCAAAGCACTGTTCTAAGCCCTGGAGAGGTTACATGGTGATCAGGTTGTCCCACGGGGGGCTCAGTCTTAATCCCCAGTTTACAGATGAGGTAATTGAGGCACAGAGGTTAAGTGGCTTGCCCAAAGTCACACAGCTGACAACTGGAGGAGCCGGGATTTGAACCCATGACCTCTGACTCCACTGTAACCCCCTTCTAGACTGTGAGCCCATTGAGAGCAGGGATTGTCTCTATTTCTTGCTGCATTGCACTTCCCAAGTGATTAGTACAGTACTCTGCACACAGTAAATGCTCAATAAATACGATTGAATGAATGAATGCTCCTAGAGTACTCAGTCAGTGGCTTTAGAAGAGATGATGGATGAACTCCAAAGTTGTCTCACCGATCTGAAAACAAAGCTGCTGATGTTGAAGTTCCCTTCCGGTTGCTAATGTTGCCACCCAAAGTCAATGCAAATTCATGTCCCTGACCTCACGAGGCACCCATACACTCTTTTTTTAGATGGAATTTATTAGACGTTTCTGTGTGTCAAGCACTGCTCTAAGCAATCTATCAATCAGTGGTATTTATTGAGTGCTTACTATGTGCAGAGCACCTTACTAAGAGCTTTGGAGAGTACATTGCAATAGAACTAGTGGACTCATTCCCTGCCCATAAAGATCTTATATTCTAGAGGGGAAAATGGACATTTACAAGAGCAGGGTAGGGACCGTCTCTATTTGTTGCCGACTTGTACTTCCCAAGTGCTTAGTACAGTGCTCTGCACACAGTAAGCACTCAATGAATATGATTGAATGAATAAATTAATAATTTTAAAAATATATTTAACGATATCTACATAAGTTGGGTTGGGGTGGAACAAATATCAAGTGTTCAAAGGTCACAGATCCAAATGCATAAATCACACAGAAGGGAGAATGATCCAGGAAGAAGCAGACATAATCAAGGAAGGCCCCTTGGAAGAGATGTGACCTTAACAATGCTTTGAAGGTAGAGACAGTGGTAGTATAGCATATACGGAGCGGGAGGGAGTTCTAGACTGGAAGGGAGACGTGGGAAAGTGGCCGGTAGATAGACAAACAAAATTGGAACACAGTGAGTAAGCTGGCACTAGAGGAGCTGGACATCAGTGAGGTGGGAGAGTGGAGCAAGTTGATTGAGTGCTTTAAAGCCAATGGTATGGAGATTCTGTTTGATGTGGAAGTGGATGGGCAGCCATTGGAGGTTCTTGAGGAGTGCTGAGATATGGACTGAAGGTTTTTGTGGAAAAATGGTCCCTGCAGCGGAGTGAATAATGGACTGGAGTGAGGAGAGATAGGAGGACATTAGGTCGGCAGGTGTGATAGTCAAGGCATGATAAGATAAGTTCTTGGATCAGCAAGATAGCAGTTTGGATCGAATGGGAAGAATGGATTTTAGTAACGTTGTGAAGGTACAACGGACAGGATTTGGTGGCAGATTGAATAAGCACTGGGTGAATGAGGTCAGAATCTCTGTCCAATATGGGGCTCACAGTCTAAGTAGGAGGGGGTACTGTCCCGCCGTCGACCCCTAGCCCACGTCATCCCCCTGGCCTGGAATGCCCTCCCTCCTCACATCCGCCAAGCTAGCTCTCTTCCTCCCTTCAAGGCCCTACAGAGATCACCTCCTCCAGGAGGCCTTCCCAGACTGAGCCCCCTCCTACCTCTCCCCCTCCTCACCCTCTCCATCCCCCCGCCTTACCTCCTTCCTTTCCCCACAGCACCTGTATATATGTATATATGTTTGTACATATTTATTACTCTATTTTACTTGTACATATCTATTCTATTTATTTCATTTTATTAATATGCTTTGTTCTCTGTCTCCCCCTTTTAGACTGTGAGCCCACTGTTGGGTAGGGACTGTCTCTATATGTTGCCAACTTGTACTTCCCAAGTGCTTAGTACAGTGCTCTGCACACAGTAAGTGCTCAATAAATATGATTTATTCTAAATGATAATAATAATAATATTAGTGGTATTTGTTAAATATGTGCCAAATATTGAACACCAAGGTAGATACAAGATAATTGGGTTGGACACAGCTTCTTTCTTATATGAAGCTTACAGTTTAAGAGTTAGGGACAACAGGTACTGAATTCTTACTTCACAGAAAAGGAAACTGAGGCACATAGGACTTAAGCGACTTGCCTAAGCTCATACAACAGGCAAATGACAGAGCCTGGTTTAGACCCCAGGTCCTCTGACTCTCAAGCCCATTTTCTTTCTTCTAGGCAACGTCACTTAAAATAAAGTTAGCCTTTAGAGAATTTCTTCAAGGACCCTCCCCAAGGGACAGCAACTGTGATGCTGTGGTGATCAGTCCAACAAGCCCCCACACTCAGGAGGGGGAGTTGGAAGCCAGGAGAGTCATTCCGTTTTGCCCCTTCCTGAGGGAAATATAATTAATGCACTTTTCACTCCACTCTGATTTAGAGTCCAGTAAATGAGCAACTCTCAATTAATTCCACTTTTTTAGAGTTTCTAACATCCCTGTCTTTTAGCATGGCTTATTATATTAACATGACAAGAGAGAGCCCTAGTTAAAGTGAAAATAACTTTGGATAAAACAATTAGCTGTGGCTTAACATGTGGAAATTAGTCTTCCTCCCAGATCATTTGAATGAACCTGCTTCTGTAAATTCCAAGGAAGATACACCCTCTTCCTGATGGGGGAAGATGAACTCTTAAAAACATCATAACACATTGGAATAACAATTTATGGTGTTTAAGTGCTTACTATGTGCGAAGCTCAGTTCTAAGTGCTGGACTACAAGGTAATCAGGTTGTACCATGTGGGGCTCACAGTGTTAATCTCCATTTTACAGATAACTGGAGCACAGAGACAAGTTTCAGAGCCGGAATTAAATGTGAATGTAAATGTGTAAATGTTGCTCTTGTTTTCTGTACTTCCTCTGATGGCTTTGCTTCATTTATGCAATATCTTCATATTCAGAGGCTCTCCTTTTATACTTTGGAAAAAAAATGTTCAGAAATTAGAGATTAGATAGAAGTGACTGATTTTTTTTTATTTAATGGTATTTATTGAGCAGTTACTATATACCAGGCACTGTCCTAAGCATTGGGTAGATAAAAGAAAATCAGGTTGGACACAGTCCCTGTCCCTCATGGGATTCAAAGTCTTAATCTCCATTATATAAAAGAGGTAACTGAAGTGGAGAGAAGAGTTGAGTTGCCCAAGTTCAAACAGCAGGGAAGCGACAGAGCCATGTCCTCTGACAATCATGCCCATCTTCTTTCTACTAGGCCACACTGCTATTTCAACTGCTTTACAAACCCAGCCTCCATTCCAGGAATTGTTCCTTGTTAAGAATGATAAGTATTTTATTTATGTCCAAAATTAAATGACATGAAAATTGATTGGGTAAGTAGTTAATTTTTTGAGTCCCAAATGCATTACAGGTCTCTTATCACTGAGACTTATAGTTGGGGTTAGAGATTGATGATAGCCTTACCTTTCTCAGACTTGGGCTCCACGGCAGAGAGGTGAGCCCCAGGCTGTTTCCACCATGGAGCCAATAATGGTCCCTGCCCCCAACCTTCCCTCCCATTGTAGTGTTCCCCCCTTCCCTGATGCCACGGAGCGTTGCTCATGGATCTTCTGCAGTCGAGGCCCATCCCCAGGTTGCTGTGGAGGTTTTTTCCTAACTCCCTCCCCTCTCTCACTCTATACCATTGTCCGAGTTGAGCTTTTCAGTGTAGGGAGGGAGATTCAAGCATCTTTGTCATCCTGACAGTCCAAGGTGAGTCTCACAGTTCAGAGAGAGGGTTCCAAGATGCCTTATCTTTCCACCCAAATACTGCCCTCCCCATGACTTTCCCCAACCCTGAAGAAGACACCACCATCCTTCTTGTCTCATAAACCCATAACCTTGGTTTTATCCTTAACAATAATAATGGTATTTGTTAAGTGCTTACTATGTGCAAAGCACTGTTCTAAGCGCTGGGGAGGATACAAGGTGATCAGGTTGTCCCATGTGGGGCTCACAGTGTTCATCCCCATTTTACAGATGAGGAAACTGAGGCACAGAGAAGTGAAGCGACTTGTCCAAAGTCACACAGCTAACAAGCGGCGGAGCTGAGATTTTAACCCGTGACCTCTGAGTCCAAAGCCTGTGCTCTTTCCCCTGAACCATGCTGCTTCCTTGACTACTCTCATTAAACCTACATATTCAATCCATCACTAAATCCTATCAGTCCCTCCTTCACAACACTGCTAAAATCCTCCCTTTCTTCTCCATCCAAACTGCTACCATGTTAATACAATCACTCATCCTATCCCACCTGGATTAATGTATCAGCTTCTTTGCTGACTTCCCAGCTACCTGACTCTCTGAACTCCAGCCCATTCTTCACTCTGCTACCTGGATCATTTTTCTACAAAAACATTCAGGACATGTTTCCCCACTCCTCAAGAAACCCCAGTGGTTGTCCATCCATTTCTGCATCAAACAGAAACTCCTATTACCTTTAAAGCACTCCAACACCTTGGCCCTTTGTACCTCACTGCTCTCCTACTTCAACCCAGTCCACACACTTCACTCCTCTAATTCTAACCTTCTCACTGTGCCTCAATGTTTTCTATCTTGCTGCCAACCCCTCACACATGTACTGCTTCTGGCCTGTAACACCCTGCCACCTCAAATCTGTCAGACAATTACTCTCCCGCCTTTCAAAGCCTTATTGAAGGTATATCTCCTCCCAGAGGCTTTCCCTGACTAAGCCCCCGTTTCCTCTTCTCTCACTCTCTTCTCCATCACCCTGACTTGCTCCATCTGTTCTTCCCCTCTCCCAACTCCACAGCACTTACGTACATATCTGTAATTTATTGATTTATATTAATGTCTTTCTCCCCCCCCCCCCCCGAGACTGTAAGCTCACTGTGGGCAGGGAATGTGTCTAGTGTTATTGTGTACTCTACCAAGTGCTTAGTACAGTGCTCTGCACACAGTAAGTGCTCAATAAATATGATTGAATGAACGTACTTAGTACAGTTCATAGCATACGCATGCAATAAAGTCTCTTGCTTACCCTAGCTATCTCTATTTCTCCCTCTCTATCTTCATACATTTACTTTACTGTAAATATCTAAAAATCTATTTGACTATTTTATGGTATTTTTTCAGCACTTACTATCTGCCAGGCACTGTACTAAGCACTCAGGCAGGTAAAAAGCTAATCAAATTGGACACACTCCATGTCCTACATGGGGCTCATGGTCTTAATACCCACTTTACAGATTGGATTACTAAGGAAGTGAAATGACTTGCCCAAGGTCACACAGTAGACAAGTGGTGAAGTCCGATTAGAGCCTGAGTCCTTCTGACTCCGAGGTCCACGCTCTGTGTGCCAGGCCAGGCTGCTTCTCATAATTGCATTTTATATTGAAGGTATGGAACTTTTAATACTCTGAGGTTAGTAGGCTGAATGAGCTATGAACAAGAAAGTGGCAGTGCTTCACTTGCATTTCCACCTCTGTAATAATGATGATAAAAATGATAATAATAGAGGTATTTGTTAAGTGCTTACTATGTGTCAAGCACCGTAGTAAGTTCTGGGGTAAATTTAAGATAATCAGGTCAGGCACAGTCCTTCCTGTCCCACATGGGACTCTCAGTCTAAGTAGGAAAGACAATGGGTGTTTCATCCTCATTTTGCATATGAGGAAACTGAGGCATATATAAAGTGATTGCCCAAAGTCAAGGAATCTGGTGCAAAAATTTAGACACCCTTCAAAAAACGAGGGATTAGAGAATTTTCCCCGAGTTTCTGCCACATTTCTTTTACTTCCTATCAGAAGCACTTTTTCTGAAGAGTTTAATTACCAAGTTGATTAGAGGAAGGAATTCATGCTCAAATAGCAATAAATGGAACTTTTAAGGGTCTTTTTTTGTCTCTGAATAAACGTTGGTCTCTCAGAGATGTCAATTCTGCCTCCACTCTACAACTGGAATAAAGAAGTGCAGTATTTAAAACAGAATGAATTCATGATTTACTGAAACAATTTCAGCGTGTTCTGAAAATTTGCATTTCAGTTATACTTATTACGCATAGTATATAAGCAATCAATTGTATTTATTGGGCTCTTACTGTGTGCAGAGGATTGTACTAAGTGCCTGGGAGAGTACAATGCAACACAGTTGGTAGGTGGGTTCCCTGCCCACAAGGAGCTAACAGTCTCCTCCTATAAAGCAAGGCTGCTAATTTCTGAACCTTTCAGTTAAAGAAACATTATGCTGCATCACTCATCTGCTTCAGCACTGTATGTGTGTATACAAAGTTTCTTTGATAACGTGACACATGAAAACAAATCAAGTTCTTAGTGGAAGAATGCTCCCTAATTTACTAAATGTGTTCTGGACAAAGCACGTATTGCAAACATATTTTTAGCCAAACTGGATGTATTTCAATTAATTGCTTTTATTGAGCACTTCCTGCAATTATTACACTTGAGAAAGTACAAATAGTACAGTGCATGGGACATATTCAGTGCTCAACAAGTACAATAACATTTTTTTTTCAAGTGCAGCGGAGTTGGTAGATATGATCCCTGCCCACAAGGAGTTTACAGTCTCTGAGGGAGACTGACATTAAAAGAAATTAGATAGAGGGAAATAGCAGAGTATAAGGATATTTACATAAGTGCCTGGAACTGGGGTGAGTATTGAAGTGTTTAAGGGGTACATAGCCAAATGCATAGTTGGGGGTGAGGGGAGGGCCGATGGGGGAAATGAGGGCTTAGCATGGAAGGTGTCTGGAGGAGATGTATTTTTAGAAGTGTTTTTATGGTGGGGAAAGTGGGAGATGTCAGATATAAAGGGGAAGGGAGTCTCAGGCCCAAAAAAGGACATGGACAAAGGGATCGGAGGCGAGATAGATGAGATTGAAGTAGACTGGCATTAGGGGAGCAGAGATGTGTGTTGGCTTGTGGTAGATCACCATTTTCAAAACCAGTTTATCCTGCATCTTTCTTATTTTCCCATAATCCTCCCTCTGGATTGGTTTTGCAATTCTGCAAAAAATGCCATTCTCATCATTCAGAATCTATTGGTGCAGTGAATACCGCAAGACTAAGAGGCCGTTCCAGTAGTTATATGAGTTAATATTATTCCTCTGCTAAGATTCCAGTACATATGAAAGTCTTCCCTTTCCCTGGGGTGTTTTAAGCATTATGACCAAAACAAACAAATCTTGGAGGCATATACGGTAGCACTATCCAGCCTTTTGAAGTTTCCTTGGCTTTATGCTTGTGAGGGCCTGAAACCACATATACATAAAATCACAGGGGTCCAATAATCTCTTACAAACAGTCCCCTTGCAAGCAGAAAATAGCAATTAGTTCAGGAAGGGTTTGGATACCTTAATGAAAAAGAGGTTCTTGGGGGAGTATTAGAGAAAATGGTATTAAAAGACTCACTAGAGGCGCAAGCGGATATTATGTCTTGAAGGTGCTCCCTATAGACTGTAAGTTTGTTGTGGACAGGGAACGTTTCTACCAATCCTGTTATATTGTACTCTCCCAAGCACTTAGTACAAAGCTCTGCATACAGAAAGCACTAAATAAATACCACTGATATGAAAGGAAAGGTTAGAAGGCGTGACCTTAACCAAGAGGATGGATATGCAGTAAGGCAACCCTCAGTCCACACCCTCCTTTCCTCTGCCGCTAATCTCCTCACCGTGCCTCGTTGTCGCCTGTCCCACCATCGAACCCTGGCCCACGTCATCCCCCTGGCCTGGAATGCCCTCCCTCCACACATCTGCCAATCTAGCTCTCTTCCTCCCTTCAAAGCCCTACTGAGAGCTCACCTCCTCCAGGAGGCCTTCCCAGACTAAGCCCCATGCTTCCTCTCTCCCACCTTCCCCTCCCCATCCCCCCGCCTTACCTCCTTCCCCTCCCCACAGCACCTGTATATATGTATATGTTTGTATGTATTTAGTACTCTATTTTATTTGTACATATTTATTCTACTTATTTTATTTTGTTAATATGTTTTGTTTTGTTCTCTGTCTCCTCCTTCGAGACTGTGAGCCCACTGTTGGGTAGGGACCGTCTCTATATGTTCATTCATTCAATCGTATTTATTGAGTGCTTACTGTGTGCAGAGCACTGTACTAAGCCCTTGGGAAGTACAAGTTGGCAACATATAGAGACGGTCCCTACCCAATAGCGGGCTCACAGTCTAGAAGGGGGAGACAGAGAACAAAACAAAACATATTAACAAAATAAAATAAATATGTACAAATAAAATAGAGTAATAAATATGTACAAATATATATACAGGTGCTATGGGGAGGGGAAGGAGGTAAGGGGGGGAGATTCATTCAATCATACTTATTGAGCGCTTACTGTGTGCAGAGCACTGTACTAAACGCCCAAGTTGGCAACATATAAAGACGATCCCTACCCAACAGTGGGCTCACAGTCTAGAAGGGGGAGACAGAGAACAAATCCAAACATATTAACAAAATAAAATAAATAGAATAAATATGTACAAATAAAATAGAGTAATAAATATGTACAAATATATATACATATATACAGGTGCTGTGGGGAGGGGAAGGAGGTAAGGCAGGGGGATGGGGAGGAAGGGGAGAGGAAGGAGGGGGCTGAGTGTGGGAAGGCCTCCTGGAGGAGGTGAGCTCTCAGTAGGGAAAATGGGGGAGGATCCCCCGCCCCCCAGGCCCAAGGCCTGAGGCCCACTCTGTTGCCAACTTGTACTACCCAAGTGCTTAGTACAATGCTCTGCCCACAGTAAGTGCTCAATAAATACAGTTTAATGAATGAATGAACCCTCCCGCAGATCCTCCAAGCATCCAATTGTCACATTCGGTGGCAGAACGCTAGATGGCATGGACCATTGTTCTGATCTGATAATGACAATGCTTCCTTTCTTCTGTGATTTCTCTACTGATTCCCCTTAACACTGTATTTCCATTGCCAAATGAAGGTAGCACAGTTGACAGACACTAGGCCTATCAAGCCTAAAGTGAAGGGGAAAGTTGGTACTTGATTTGCTGAAAAAAGACCATTAGTCTCCCTGAATCTTTATTTTTAAAAAGGGACCTTTCTTGCTCCCCATCTTTTCCCGTATTCATTCATTTGATCGCATTTATTAAGCACTTATTGTGTGCAGAGCACTGCACTAAACGTTCTTCAAAGGGAATGACCCTTATCCCTGATGTTTTTTTCTGTGCTCTGCCATTGGGTAGACCCAGTCAGGACTGATTTACGGATTCTGTGGTAAAGATTTCAGTTGCATAGATTTTCATTCTCTAACTCCAGGAACTCATGCTTTCTAGAACTTTCTCAGAGAAAATTAAAATTTGATTCTTTCATGTAAGTTTCCCATGTTTACTTTGACAATGTATTTCATTTTTTCAGGACATTTTTTATCAAAATCTATTTGGAACAATTCTAAAAGAAATCCATTTTCCCCAATAGCAACTGAAACACACGTTTGTCACAACAACCTTGACCTGAAATCTAGAATCCAAGTTGCCAGCAAACCTTGCTGGTGGGACAGCAGTTTTCCAGATTCTATTTTTTTCTCCCCTGCCGATTTTCCCAAAAGTAGCAATGTTGGTGGGGGAAAACCTTGAGAGGAAATTCCCTTTTCACTGCTGGGTTTGTCCAACTCCTCTGAGGTGCCTAAGCATCTGCGGAAGGATGAGAGATATAGGTTGAGGGTGTCTCTGGAAAGGGCTAATAATAATAATAAGTTGGAGAATTTGTAAGTATTTATTGTGTGCCAAGCATTGTACTAAGCACTGGGGCAGAATCAATAAAATCAGATTAAAGTTCTTGTCCTAAACAGGACACACGTCTAAGAGGGAGAACATATATTTAGTCCACATTTTTCAGATGAGGAAACTGAGGAAAGGAAGACAAGTGGTTCATTCAAGGTCACACAGCAAGGAAGTGGCAGAGCCAGGATTAGAACCCATGTCATCTAAGTCCATTTCCCAGGATATTTTAAAATGTGAAATGAATGTTGGTTTGCAGTTTGACATTTAACACTTAGAGTTTATAAAACCTAAGAGGCATCCTGACATTTGAGGGGAATCATTTGAGTATGTGCAGTATAATTTTCACCTATAACAGCCATAAAGTTTTGGATATATTCAGGAAACGGCAGCAAGCTATCTCAATCTTAAATCTGAAAGACGTGGTTTTTCATTCATCCATTCAGTTGTATTTATTGAGCACTTACTGTGTGGAAAGCGTTGTACTAAATGCCAGGGAGAGTATAATACAACAATAAACAGACACATTTCCAACCCACAATGAGCTTACAGTTTAGAGGGGGACAGACTGGCATTAATATAATGAATAAAATTATAGATACGTACATAAGTGCTGTGGGGCTGGGAGGGAGGAAGTGCAAAGGGAGCAATTCAGGGCGACACAGAAGGTTGTGGGACATGAGGAAAAGTGAGGCTAAGTCTAGGAAGGCCTCTTGGAGGAGATGTGCCTTCAATAAATCTTTGAAGGGGGTAGAGGACTTGTCCGTCGGATTAGAGGAGGAAGGGCATTCCAGGCCAGAGGCAGGATGTGGGTGAGCGGTCGGTGGCGAGAAAGGTGAGATTGAGGCACAGTGAGAAGGCTAGAATCAGAAGAGTGAAGTGTGTGGGCTTGGTTGTAGTAGGAGAGTAGTGAGGTGAGGTAGGAGGGGCCAAGGTAATGGAGTGTTTTAAAGCCAATGGTTGTTGAGTTTTTCATTGATGTGGAAGTGGATGGGCAACAATTGGAGTTTCCTGAGGAGTGGGGAAACATGTCCTTAGCCTTTCCTACATTCCCCACCCTATCCTGTTCCCGCATCCTGATAAAACAAACATTGGACAACTCAGTGATTCAGTGTTTATGCAGTGGGGCTGTGATTTGTAGAAAGAGGCATTTGTTTTTATTACAAATGTATTTGGATGTTCTATCATCTACCTGGAAGTCAGAGGACCTGGGTTTTAATCCCAGCCCTACATTTATCTGCTGTGTGACCTTAGACAAGCCTCTTAACCTCTCTGTCCCTCAATTCCTTCATCTGCAAAATGGGGATTCAATACCTCTTCACCCTATTACTCAGACTGTGAGCCTCATGTGGTACCTGATCATCTTGTATAATAATGATAGAATTTGTTAAGCGCTAATTATGTGCCAAGCACTGTTCTAAGCACTGGGAGGGATACAACATGATCAGGTTGTCTCATGTGGGGCTCACAGTCTTAATCCCCATTTGACAGATGAAGTACCTGAGGCCCAGAGAAGTTAAGTGACTTGCCCAAAGTCACACAGCTGACAAGTGGCGGACTCAGGATTAGAACCCATGACCTCTGGCTCCCAAGCTCGTGCTCTTTACACTGAGCCATGCTGCTTCTCTAGCTTCTGTATCTACTCCAGCTCTTAGTACAGTGCTTGGCACATAGTAGTAAGTACTTAACAAATACCACAATTATTATTATTATTATTATTATTATCAATCCCTAGTAGAAGGGGTTGAACTACAATCCAACTTGGTGCTGCATCTTCTATGGTTGACATCTGTCGGACAAGACACAATCTGATGCCAGCCTGGTGCCTACCCCCTAGTGAGCTCTGCAGGGAGACTATGTGTGTCTGCAGTGGATATTCTCCTCCCCATGCACCAGGTACACCCTCCCTCCCTCTCCTGCCCCGGCCCAAGTGGACTCTCCCTCCCTCTCCACCTACAAAGCCATATGCTAGAGACTCCCTCCCCCCTGCCCTCACAATGGGGGTAGCTCTAGACGAAGAGACCTGGAGGAGATACGAAAGGCATAATCAAAAGAAGGGCAGCTTCCTATTAATTAATTCCTAAATAATGGAAAATGGTAGAGCATTTAAATGGCTTCCCCTCCTACCCTTTCTCCATCCACCTCACTTTCATTTCAGCCTGGGTTATCTTCCTCTAGAGTTTCACAGGAAGACCCACATTCCTCTTCCTTGATGATACCCCTGGTATCAAGTTTGAGCAATGTCTTAATTTAAACTGTAAAGACAATTGATCAGGGGCCAATATGAGCGTTTCATTTATCAGATCATTTTGAAGGATTTTTTTCTTATTAACCTATCATAGTAAAATGCGTGTCTATCAGTTCTGGAACTGATCCAGTGTGTGGATAAAACATATCCTATGCTTCTCCTCCTCTCTCATGCTTTCTGGCCCTTGATAATTTCTTCCAAAGCCAGGCAAGAGGAATAAAAAAGTCTCCCTTTTATGAAATGTTTGCTGGGGAGAAGGTTGCAACTATTGACTGACTAACTTGATCATCTGTGTATGTCAGTAATCCAGGATAACCCTGTCCTCTACCATTGAGAATGGACTGGAGGCAAGTATTCAAAAGATGGGATTAGCATTTTCATACTGTTCAGCCGAAATTACTCCTCACACTTTGGGTGACTGGTAATGGGCAAGGCTAATATATATGGATTAATCATGAGCATCATACATCACTGTGACAGTTTCAAAGAATTAAAAAACAGTCAGGAAAGTTGTGTCCAGAAATAAGGACTTGCCCCAGTTGAAAGGTTAATCATTTGATCAGTTAAAAAAGTATCCTTTTGGATGTATCTCAGAACAGATGATGTATTACCATAGCTGCCATTCGATGGAATATAAAAGCAATGTAATTAAGGAGGAAGAGGGAAAGACTGTTCACCAAAAGTTGGAAGGTTGAGCAAGCTAAGCGAATAGGAGAATGCAAATAGGGTCCTGTGACATCTAATGGGGACTTAGAAGATTTGCATTCTTCAGCAAAATAATCATAGTAATGTTATTAAACACTGTAACAAGTCCTGAAGTAAATGCAGGATAATCAGATCAGACACTGTTCCTGTCCCACACTGGGCATACAGTGTAAGGGAGAGGGAGAACAGGTATTTAATCTCCATTTCTCAGCTGAGGACACTGAAGCACAGAGAAGTTAAATGACTTACCCAGGCTTACAAAATAGAGAAGTAGTATAGCCAACATATTCTCGCAAGCACTTAGTACAAAGTTTTGCACCCAGTAAGTGCTCAATAAATAAGATTGAATGAATTAATGAACTCAGGTCTCCTGCCTCCCAGAACTGAGCTCTAATCCACTATTCATTCAATCATATTTTTTGAGCACTTACTGTATGCAGAGCACTGTATTAAGCCTTGGGAAGTACAAGTTGGCAACATATAGAGACGGTCCCTACCCAACAGCGGGATCACAGTCTGGAAGGGGGAGACAGACAACAAAACATATTAACAAAATAGAATAAATACTAGGTCAAGCTACTTCTCAAAATCCCTGGAAGAGTGCTGGTGACTGGATCTGTGACCTTTGGGCATTTGATATTCACCCCACCCTTAGTCCCACAGCACTTATGCACCTATGTGTCTGCCAACTCTGTAGTAATAATAAAATAATGATGGCATTTATTAAGTGCCATGTGCAAAGCACTGTTCTAAGCACTGGGGAGGTTACAAGGTGATCAAGTTGTCCCACGGGGGGCTTACAGTCTTAATCCCCATTTTACAGATGAGGCAACTGAGGCACAGAGAAGTTAAGTG
The DNA here is from genome assembly GCF_015852505.1 of Tachyglossus aculeatus. Classification (NCBI taxonomy): domain Eukaryota; kingdom Metazoa; phylum Chordata; class Mammalia; order Monotremata; family Tachyglossidae; genus Tachyglossus; species Tachyglossus aculeatus. The sequence goes on along the minus strand of NC_052075.1, from coordinate 25,157,731 downwards.
ACTTGCTCAAAGTCTCACAACTGACAACTGGTGGAGCCAGGATTTGAACCCATGACCTCTGACTCCAAAGCCCTGGCTCTTTCCACTGAGACACGCTGCTTCTCTACTGTAGTACAGTACTCTCCCAAGGGCTTAGTACAGTTCTCTGCACACACTAAGCACTCAATAAATAAGTGCCATTCATGATCAGAGACTGAGCAAGAAGACTTGTTACTCATTTGGGATTGTAGGAATACGAGGCCACTGTTAGTGCAACTGAGAGGCTTCAGACAGACAGCCTGATAACCAAAGCCGTTTGAAATAACAGAATTGTGTTTGTTCAGTGATAAATAACCCTCATAACCTCTATTATCTACTTGTTTTGGTTAGAATTACTACCAGTAAAAGAAAGACTACCAGTCCCTGCAGTTAGGTCAACTAGTCTCACAGTCAGGTGGTCTGCCTTTGAAGCAGGGGTATCACCAGCCATTCAGTCAATGAATCAGTTGTACTTACTGAGTGCTTACTCTGTCCAAAACTCTGTACTAAATGCTTGGGTGAGTGCAACAGAGTAGGTAGTTATAATACCTGCCTTCAAGAAACCAAGACTGGGGAAGCCGTGCCAGGTTTTCCAAAGTCCAGTAAACATAAATTTCACTTGGTAGAATGTCCCATTTATGTATTTTGAGCCCTGGATATCCATCATCTTCATCATGATCTCCCTCAACTTCGTTGTTGTCATCTTCCCTGCATATTCACTGTGTAACCATCAGATGCTTAAAATTATTACTGGGGAGAGAGACATTCTTTTGAGTCCTCTAAAGGCCAGGTTGAGACAACACAATACTATACCATTCAGTTTCAGCCTGGGTTAAGAATAATGACATGTGTTTAGTTCATATTATCAATCAATTGCATATATTGAGTGTTTACTGTGTGCAGAGCACTATACTAAGCTTTGGGGAGAGTACAATAAAACAGAGTTGGTAGACATGTTCCCTGCCCACAACAAGCTTAAAGTCTAGAGGGGGAGACAGACACAAATATAAATAAATTGATTACAGATATGTACATAGGTGCTTTGGGGCTGAGGGAGGAATGAATAAAGGGAGCAAATCCAAGTGAACTGTGTCACAGAAAGGAGTAGGAGAAAAGGAAATGAGGGCTTAGATGGGGAAGGATTCTTGGAGGACATGTGCTTTTCATAAAGGTATGAAGGTGGGGAGAGTGATCACTTGTCGGCTATGAAAAGGGAGGGAGTTTCAGGACAGAGGCAGGATGTGGGTGTGGGATTGTCAAAAAGATAGACAAGATGGCCATACAGTGAGTAGATTGGTGTTTGAGAGTGAAGTTTATGGTTTGTGGTGTATTAGGAATTCGGGGAAGTGAGTTAGGAAAGGGCAAGGTGATTGAGTGTCTTAAAGCCTACGGTAGTAGTTTTTGTTTGCGGAGGTAGATGGACAACCACTGTGGAAACACTTGAGGAATGGGGAAATATGGACTGAATGGTTTTGTAGAATAATTATCCGTGCAGCAGAGTGAAGTAGTATTTTGTGCTAAATACTGTGTTAAGCACTGGTATAGATGCAAGATAATCAGGTTGGACCCAATTCCAGTCCCACATGGGGCTCACAGTCAATGGAGCAAGGAGAACAGTGTCCGGCACATAGTAAGTGCCTAACAAATACCATAAAAACACCCAGAACAACATCAAAAAAAATCATTTCATCCCCATTTTATAGATGAGAAAACTGAATCACAGAGAAGCTAAATGGCTTGCCCTAGATCACATAGCAGGCAAATGGCAGAGCTGGTATTAGAATATATATCTCCTGACTCCTAAGACCCTGTGCATTCCACTAGGCCATGCTGCTTCCCCAGAGGTTAGGCACCTCCTCGAATATCCCTATTGCCCACTTCCTTTAAGGTGTTTGGGACTGAGAGAACATGATGTGATTGGAAAACTGCAGGCCTGGAAGTGAGTTTCAAATGGTCAGGAGTGACTCGAGCCTCACTTCAAGGAGGCAACATCTTGCCTGCATATCAATGTTTTTTGCACATTATTGTCCCCAGGACTGCTGAGACTTCAACTCCCAGCAGCCCACAGGGGCCACACTGCAGGCCCAGAAGCATCTCTTGGAGGTCAGGTTTGGCACTGTTATGAGGTTAACCCAATATAAACTCATTCCAACCTCATTCACCATCCAGATCAGACCTAGAGTGAACTTGATCAGGACGGTGCTTGGGCCAGGCTATTAAAGGAGGGTCACATGAGTTTGTGCGGGCCCTAGATAGTCCTTGACAGAAAAGCCAAGGGTTAAGAGAAGCAGTGAGGCCTAGTGGATAGCACTGTCCCGGGAGTCAGAAGGATCTGGGTTCCAAACCCGACTCCATCACTTGTCAGCTGTGTGACCCTACGGAAGTCCCTTCACTTCTCTGTGCCACAGTTGCCTCACCTGTATAAAATGGGGATTAGGACTGTGAGCCCCATGTAGGACAGGGACTATGTCCATCCTGATTAGCTTGTATCTACCCCAGTCCTCAGTACAGTGCCTGGCGTACCATAACTGCTTAACAATACTATAAAAAAGCCACATACTGTATTTAGTAAAAGTGATTCTCAAGGTGATATATATATTTGTGAAATAATATGAACAATCTGACTAAGCAACATTTTAGAAATGCTCCGTTGATATGCTCTGCAGTGCACTACTTTTGTCCACTTTAAAGCTTAGAACACCAGGAGCTGGGAGTCACAGCTGCTCAATTCCATGAACCTCAAGTTTGATTTGGATACTGAAGTAATTATACTCATAAAAACAGTCTAGGCAGTATCAATGATCCAGTGCGATCAATATTATCTTTTTTTTCCCCAGCTACTTTGGCGATGTGAATATGTATTATTGTCCTTCATATTTAGAAGACATCACTGATGCTGAAATTTACCTATAAGAGCAGGTGTCACTGAAAAAGAAAATTTGGAACCTATAGTCCCTCTCTATTTGCACACACAATACGTCTGGCTCTTGTGTTGTCATGGTTAATGATTGTTATGTCTGGTGCTGCTTTCTCTCATTCTTCCTTGTCTCTCGTTCCTTACAGAGCTTTCGCTCAAAAAGGATCACTTTTCTTAAAAGCAGTATTGCCATATTGGTCTATCAGCTGGGAAGCAGCATTGTCTGTATCTTTGTTTTATCATTTTCTTAAAATATTTCTTCTGCTATCCTTGGTTTATGCTTCCCAATTTCAAGTCTCCATACAACAGGCATTTGGGAATCCTTCTGTCACTCCTTCATCATCACAGCTTTGTTACGGTGAATGTATTCATAGCAGACTGAAGGTGTTCCATAATTTGTTTGGCCCTTTGATATTGAGCCTGGTCAGAAAATGATGCCAGTGGAGGAGCCAAGTTCCCTAAGTGAAGTTCAAGTCTCATAGTCATTCATTCATTCATTCATTCAATCGTATTTATTGAGCGCTTACTGTGTGCAGAGCACTGTACTAAGCCCTTGGGATGTACAAGTTGGCAACATATAGAGACGGTCCCTACCTAACAGCGGGCTCACAGTCTAGAAGGGGATGTCTAGTCATAGACGAAGACTGGACAAGACAACAGCCTGTTACTATTCTGCCCGCACACATTGTTTGACAGGCTTTCCAGAGGTGTGCTGGTCTTCTTGATTCAGATCTCCATTTCTTGGTCTATCATTGCATTGTTAGTCAGTGTACTGTTTGGGAATAGAATTCTATGGCAGCTTTAATCTACGTATTGTCAAGATGAATTTTTGGTTATATGAATGGCCTTCATAATACAGGCTGATATATCATTTTAGTTTTCTTTAGACTTATCACTGAAACAGCTTAGAATCATTAGTATCTTCTCTGGGGTGGGAACCTCTAGGGTGCAGTCATTTGCATACAGAAATTAATGAAGGACTGCTTCTGGAACTTTGGATGAGGAGCTGAGTATTTGGAGTTTGAAAGACTCAGGGAGATAAACTAGGTCTGTTGGATTTGAATAAGACCCCATAATACCCTGGGCGATTTTACAGCTCTAAGCAAGAAGGGAGCTATTTTTCCTCATGCCAGTTGGCAAATTGATAATACCCTGAAGCATAAGGGCTGATATTCTTTGCACTGTATATTTTATCCTGTTGCATGTCACTGAAAATTCTATGCTTATTGTTACCATTGTACTTGCTCACCCACATAACCATCTTTCCATTCTCTTCTTCCTTCTTCTACTTGTATTTATTTTTTTATCTGTCATCTTAACTAGATTTTAAACTGCTTCAGGACATGATTGTCCCTTCAACTTCTGTCATGCTCCCTCAAGTACTTTGGTCTTCTGCACATGGAAGCCTACAGTATACTTGATTGATTGATTTACCTCTAGCCAAGCCAAAATTGGTTAGAGTCAATTCTATCTTGAGGCAATTAAAAGAAGCAGCATGGCCTAGTGGCCAGAGCACCAGTCTGGGCGTCACTGTGTTCTATGGGTCACTGTAAATGGAAGCATACCTATTGATCCATTTTTAAAAAAATATTGCCTCCAATTTCATGGAGGCCTATTCTTCAATACAGTCTATACACATCCAGGAAAGAAAGAACCCCACTCTCCCCTAATGCATGACCTAGTAGTTAAAAATAAAAGAAGACACCTTTGCCTCAGGTATGTCCCTCCTGGGCTGACAGGAAGAACCTGAGCTTATTGATTAGGACATAGGTGTTTTAGTCTTGCCTGGTGTGGAAGGATGGATTATTGTTATGTCTCTGATGTATTTATCAAAAGAGCAACCCTTCCACATACCAAACATATCTAATGTACCCAACCTAAGGGACCCTGTCTCCCTCTCTCATTCAACAGAAGAATGAGTCCTGTTTTACGCATATATGCCATCTCTTTTCCCACTCTTCTCACTTCAGGCAACTTTCAATCAGAAACATAATTCTCTCCCTGATCCACCTGACTTTTGATATGTTGTTGGGCCTGATTTGTCTGTCATTCTTGACAGAGTGTGAGCATTTTCTGACATATTTCCTAGTGTGCTATTATACCATCACCTCAGTTTGCATCCAGGTTATTAGTGTTTAGAAACCTCTTCAGCCTGGAAATCTGTGTGACCCCCTGGTAATCTGTTAAATAATTTGTTAAAAACAGTAATAATAACTAACTGTGCTATTTGCTGAGTGCTTACTATGTGCCAAGCACTGTAATAAGTGCTGGGTGTAGAAACACTCTGGGCATGTCACCCGCCGCCTCAAAAATCTCCAGTGGTTGCCTATCAACCTTCGTGTGAAGCAAAAACTCCTCACTATTGGCTTCAACACTCTTCATCACCTTGCCCCCTCCTACCTCACCTCCCTTCTCTCCTTCTACAGCCCAGCCCGCACACTCTGCTCCTGTACCGCTAATCTCTTCACTCTGCCTCTTTCTTACCTGTCCCATCGTCGACCCCTGGCCCACATCTACCTCTGGCCTGGAATGTTCTCCCTCCTCATATCTGCCAAACTAGCTCTCTTCCCCCTTTCAAAGCCCTACTGAACCCTCACCTCTTCCAGGAGACTGAGCCCTTTTCCTCTGCTCCTCCTCCCCTCCCCACCACTCCTTCTCCTTCCCTCTGCTCTACCCCCTTCCCTGCCCCACAGCACTTGTGTATATTTGTACATATTTATTATTCTATTTATTTTATTAATGGTCTATATATATATATATATATATACATATATATACAGATCTATAATTCTATTTATCTATTTTGATGCTACTGATGCCTGTCTACTTGCTTGGTTTTGTTGTCTGTCTCCCCCTTCTAGACTGTGAGCCCATTGTTGGTTAGGGATTGTCTCTATCTGTTGCCAAATTGCTCTTTCCAAGTGTTTAGTACAGTGCTCTGCACACAGTAAACTGCCAATAAATACGACTGAGTGAATGAATGATAGATGGGATATAAGATCAGATAGAGTCCTTGTAACTCAGGGGGCTCCCAGTCTATAGTAGAGAGAGAACAGATAACTTATCCCCATGTTTACAGATGAGCAACTAAGGCATGAGAAAGTTAAATGATTTACCCAAGACTATATAGCAGGCCAATAGCAGAGCAAGGATTAGAATCCAGTTTTTCTGAATCCCAGGCCTCTGTTCTTCAATGTATGTAATAAAGCCGATGTGCTTCCCTTGACTATAAAGTGTAGTTAAAAATGTTGCTGGGTAGAATAGTTGTTATGGCAGTTATGGAAAGAGTCAAAAGAGAAGCAGCGTGGTTCAGTGGAAAGAGCATGGGTTTTGGAGTCAGAGATCATGGGTTCGAATCCCGGCTCTGCCTATTGTCAGCTGTGTGACTTTGGGCAAGTCACTTCACTTCTCTGTGCCTCAGTTACCTCATCTGTAAAATGGGGGTTAAGACTGAGCCCCCTGTGGGACAACCTGATCGCCTTGTAACCTCTCTGGTGCTTAGAACAGTGCTTTGCACATAGTAAGCGCCTACTAAATTCCATTTAAAAAAAATAGACGTTAACAAGCATTCTTAATGCTTATGTTGCCACTGATCCAATTGGGTATCAGGATGATCCTAACTAGGTAACCATTAACAGAGGGACCACACACACCAGGATCGTGGCTTATGATAGATGCTTTTTATTAAAGGATGCCACTTTAAGTGCCAAGTGGCACTTTCCCAGCATCATCTGGTAGACGCACACCTTTGCAGCAAAGCCTTGTATGTTTTTGGCATAGTGGATAAAACACGAGCCTGGGAGTCAGAAGATCATACCAATAATAATGATAATAAAGATAATAATAATAATAATAATATGTGCCAAGCACTGTTCTAAGTGCTGGGGTAGATACAAGTTAATCAGGTTGGAAACAGTCTCTGTCCCAAATGGAGCTCACAGTCTTCATCCCCATTTTATAGATGAGGTCACTGAGGCCCAGAAAGGTGAAGTGACTTGCCCAACGTCACACAGCAGACAAATGGCAGAGCAGGGATTAGAACCCATGACCGTCAGACTCCTAGGCCCATGCTCTATCTACCATGCTATAAATGCATTCTAATCCTAACTCCACCACTTGCCATCTGTGTGACCTTGGAGAAGTCACTTAACTTGTCTGTGCTTCAGTTACCTCATCTGTAAAATGGGGATTAAGACTGTGAGTCCTATGTGGGACAGAAACTGTGTCCAATTTGATTTGCTTGTATCCACACCAGTGCTTAGTACAGTGCCAGGTACGTAATAAGCACTTAAAAAATGCCATCATTATTATTTACAAAGAAATCCCTACTCCCAAATGTCTCCCAGATTCCTTCCCCACCTTTGATCCCAGTCCAACAAAGAATACTTCAGGGTGAGGAAGTTTCTCCTTTCTCTGGCTGATAGTATGTGGGAAAAGGGAAGTAAATAATGACATCTCTTCTTGGGTAACCTGTTCTCAATTGAAATTTCCCCAAGAATAATAATAATAATGATGATGGCATTTATTAAGTGCTTACTATTTGCAAAGCACTGTTCTAAGTGCTGGATAATGATAGCATTTAAGCACTTACTATGTGCCAAGCCCTGTTCTAAGTGCTGGGGGAGATACAAGGTGATCAGTTTGTCCCAAGTGGGGCTCACAGTCTTCAATCCCATTTTACAGATGAGGGAACTGAGGCCCAGAGAAGTGAAGTGACTTGCTCTAAGTCATACAGCTGACAAGTGGCAGAGCCGGGATTATTCATTCATTCATTCAATCGTATTTATTGAACACTTACTGTGTGCAAAGCACTGTACTAAGCACTTGGGAAGTCCAAGTTGGCAACATATAGAGATGGTCCCTACCCCACAGCGGGCTCACAGTCTAGAAGGGGGAGACAGAGAACAAAACAAAACTTATTAACAAAATAAAATAAACAGAATGCGTATGTACAAGTAAAATAAATAAATAGAGTAATAAATCCGTACAAACATATATACATATAAACAGGTGCTGTGGGGAAGGGAAGGAGGTAAGGTGGGGGGAGAGGAAGGAGGGGGCTGAGTGAGTGATTAGAACCCATGATCTCCGACTCCCCAGCCCGTGCTCTTTCCACAGGGCCACGCTGCTTAGCCTCAAAGGAAAATCCTCTTCTGATGATGTAAACAGTACTGATTCCTCCCCTTTTGTTGATAGTATGGGAGGATTCTTTCTTTAAGAGATCTTGCTTTGAGGCTAGTATGTGTGTGAAACTTCTCCTTGAGCAATTCCAGAGATGACCAGGCTGTCCATGCTGGGCTGATGCATGCTCAGTGTGGGTCTCTAGCTGCAGTTATTCTGCACTTGGCACACTGTATAATAATAATAATAATAATAATTGCATTTATTAAGCACTTACTATGTGCAAAGCACTGTTCTAAGCACTGGGGAGGTTATAAGGTGACCAGGTTGTCCCACAGGGGGCTCACAGTCTTAATCCCCATTTGACAGATGAGGTAACTGAGGCCCAGAGAAGTTAAGTGACTTGCCCAAAGTCACACAGCTGACAATTGGCGGAGCAGGGATTTGAACTCATGACCTCTGACTCCAAAGCCCGTGCTCTTTCCACTGAGCCACGCTGGACCCCTGAACCACTGGCAGCAGGTTATGCCAACAGCCTAACATCTCTAAATTTTCCTTGAAAACTTAAATGTGTATTTGTCCACTTATGTAATGAATCAGTCTATATCTGGAAAATCCCTCCCACAGAAAAAATGTTTCTATCTGAAGCACAGAACTTAAAAGCAGTTCCTGAATTCAACTACCTAGGCAGTATGCTGTTCACTAACGGAATGTGATAGCTAATGAGCTAGAGAACAGAATCAAAAAGGCCACATGACCTGAAGCAGGCTACAAGTCAGACTGCGAAGGCAACAGCACGCGAAGGACAGAACAACGTGGATGTCCGGCTGGCATCTTAAGTTCAATATGTCTAAAAATGCACTCCTCATTTTCCCCTCTCCTAACTTTCTCATCACAGCTGATAGCCTCACCAATCTCACTGGCTCTGAAGCCATGATCTTGGCATTTACCTCTACTTCTTTCTCTCAGCTCTCACATTAAACTTGCCATGAAATCTTGTTCCTTTTCCCTCCACATATCAACAATTGAACCCTTGGTCTCCATCCACAGAGGAGCAGCATGGCCTAGTGGCAAGAGCACAGGCTTGGGAGCCAGAGGTCATGGGTTCTAATCCCGGCTCCGCTACTTGTCTGCTGGGTGACCTTAGGCAAGTCACTTAATCAATCAATCAATCATATTTATTGAGCGCTTACTGTGTGCAGAGCACTGTACTAAGCGCTTGGGAAGTACAAGTTGGCAACATATAGAGACAGTCCCTACCCAACAGTGGGCTCACAGTCTAGAAGGGGGAGACAGGGAACAAAACCAAACATACTAACAAAATAAAATAAATAGAATAGATATGTACAAGTAAAATAAATGGAGTAATAAGTATGTACAAACACATATACAGATGCTGTGGGGAAGGGAAGGAGGTAAGATGGGGGGATGGAGAGGGGGACGAGGGGGAGAGGAAGGAAGGGGCTCAGTCTGGGAAGGCGTCCTGGAGGAGGTGAGCTCTCAGTAGGGCCTTGAAGGGAGGAAGAGAGCTAGCTTAACCTCTTAACCTCTCTGTGCCTCAGGTACCTCACCTGTAAAATGGGGATTGAGACTGTAAGCCCCACGTGGGGCAACCTGATTATCTTCTATTTACCCCAGCACTTAGAACAGTGCTTGGCACATAGTAAGCACTTAACAAATGCCATAATTATTATTATCATTATTATCCCAGCAAAATCTGCCCTGGTCTGAAATTACCATATCAGACTCCTCTCTGATCTCCCTTCCTCTAGCCCCTCCCCTCAAGTCCATACTTCACTCTACCATCCAGCTCAGATTTATGAAACATCCTCTAACGGTGCCTCTCCACTCCTTATAAACCGTCCATCGTTACTCCCTTACTTTTATTAGTGATGTTTATTGAGGACCTACTGTGGGCTGAACACTGTGTTAAGTCCTTGAGGGGAAAGTAAAATGAAGAAGACACAATCCCTGCCCTCAAACATCATTTAATCTAATGAGGGGGGCAGATCATAAAATAAATTACAGGTAGGGGAAGGAAACAGAGTACTCTTGTAGGAGCAGAAGTGTCATGGGGGTGGGAGGGAGGTGAGTATCAAAGTTTTTCAGGGGGGCATAAGTGATGCAGTAGGGAGGAAGAAAAAGTGGGATAAATGATAGATTAGTCAGGGAAGATTTCCTGGTGAAGATGTGATTTTAGTAGAGCTTTCCATAGAATGGTGGTCTTTCAGATATGAAAGGGGAGGGAGCTTCAAGCCAGAGAGACAATGTGGACATTAACTACCTGTCTACATGTTTTGTTTTGTTGTCCGGGTCCCCCTTCTAGACTGTGAGCCCGTTGTTGGGTAGGGACCATCTCTATCTGTTGCTGACTTGTACTTCCCAAGCGCTTAGTACAGTGCTCTGCACACAGTAAGTGCTCAATAAATACGATTGAATGAATGAATGAGAAAATAAGATTGAGGTATAGTAAGTAGGGCGATACTAACAGAGCAAAAAGAGTGGGCTGAGTTGAAGTGGGAGAAGAGGGAGGATAAGTAGGAGAGAGACAGAACTGATTGAGAACATTAAAGCAGATTTCAGCACTACCATATAGGTCACTGCTAAGCTTCCGACTTCATGAGATCCTGTCAGGTATCGATCTGTTGGTAATTTGTAAGGACCAAGAAGGGTTGTTCTTTGTGGATATTTTTGCTTTTTTGCATTAGCAAATGCAAAATGAAGTGGGGCAGCTGGCATTTCAATAGGCCCTTTATGAATTAGTAAATAAATGAATAAAATTAAGCACATTAAAAATATATTAAAGACTACAGATTTTAGATGTCTGCATTATGGATTAAAATGAACTGTTAGAAGTTTTTCATATCACACCTATAATTACTATAGCACATTTAAGGAAAAAAAAGTCAGACCCTGACCTTTCAAGTAGATTACTCAACAGCAGTATTAAAATTTGCACAATGTTGGATTGTATTAGTCAGTGTTATACCCGAGGAAAGAGGTTTGATTTATTCATTAACCTAAGGGAGCATGGTGATCTGAAATTACTACATATCTAATACTTCCGTCTTACTGCCACTTGGAATACATTCTAAGAGTTTACCTGGCTGTTGGCAAAATGACTGTTAGGTGTGTCTTTCATATTAAAAATTTGGGTTGAATCTGGGCTGGAGGTAGAAGAAAAGTTACAAAATGGGGAATCCAGAGGGATTTCCTAATGAAATATCAACTTTGGCAATATACAAACCTGTCTCTATAACCCACAGAATTTAGTTTTTGGCAGGTTGAGGTTCAGATTTTGGAAATGCTCCTAAGAGAATCCTTCAGTGAAAAATGTAAATAGAATTAAGCATGTTGTGAATATGGAGCCTCCTGTGAAACTTGAGAGGATAAAAAAACTTTTATGAAGACAGAATTCTTGTTGAAGATAGAGGAAGGAGCTTTGTTCAACTGACTTTCTGGAAAAAAAACAATCTGTAGCGTGGCTCAGTGGAAAGAGCCCGGGCTTTGGAGTCAGAGGTCATGAGTTCAAATCCTGGCGCCACCACAAGTCTGCTGTGTGACCTTGGGCAAGTCACTTAACTTCTCTGAGCCTCAGTTACCTCATCTGTAAAAATGGGGATTAAGACTGTGAGCCCCACGTGGGACAACTTGATCACATTGTATCCTCCCCAGCGTTTAGAACAGTGCTTTGCACATAGTAAGTGCTTAACAAATGCCATCATTATTATTATTATTACTGCCACTTGGAATACATTTTAAGAGTTTACCTGGCTGTTGGCAAAATGACTGTTAGGCGTGTCTTTAGCATTAAAAATTTGGGTTGAATCCGGGCTGGAGGAAGAAGAAAAGTTACAAAATGGGGAATCCAGAGGGATTTCCTAATGAAATATCAACTTTGGCAATCTACAAACCTGTCTGTCTCTATAACCCACAGAATTTAGTGTTTGGCAGGTTGAGGTTCAGATTTTGGAAATGCTTCTAAGAGAACCCTTCAGTGAAAAATGTAAATAGAATTAAGCATGTTGTGAATATGGAGCCTCCAGGGAAACTTGAGAGGATAAAAAAACTTTTATGAAGACAGAATTCTTGTTGAAGTTAGAGGAAGGAGCTTTCTTCAACTGACTTTCTGGAAAAAAAAATTGTGATTTGCTAGATTATAAGTGAAAATAATCATAGGTACAGACTGCAGAAAACGCAGAAGATGTTTTTCAGTCATTCACTGACAGAAGATAGCCACACTGTAATTAAAATTCTCTATGAAGATACTGTATTAGGAATATTTTTTGAGGTAACAAACCTAGCATAAATTATAAAACTAAAATTTAAAGGTGCCTTTCCTGCTAACACTTAAATAAATCAATCAAAGGTATTTGTTGAGCACTTCCCATGTGCAGAGCACTGCACTAAGTAAGCTATTGGAAAAGTAGAATATCACAGTGTTGGTAGACATGAGCCCTGTCTTTTAGGAGATTATAGTCTACCAAAGGAGGACAGACATTAAAATAAATTTCTGATGGGAAACTAAAAAAGGAAAGAAAATTGGTCCTGAATGCTCCATATCATAAATTGTTTTCAATAAATCACTTGTCTGCTCTGTGACTTTGGGTAAGTTAACTTTTCTGTGCCTTAATTACTTCTTTTATAGCATGGGAATTAAATCCTATTCCCTCCTACTTAGGGATCTGGATTGTGTCCAACCTAATTTGCTTGTACAGCACTTAGTTCGATGCCTGGCATAGAGTAAGTGCATAGGAAATACCATTTAAAAATAAATATTGAAAAGAACAAAGTGAGTCAGGTACTATATTTCCATATTCACTTTGGCCAGTTCAGCGGAACTGGCTACGGTGTTGGTTGGAGACTCAGAAAGAAGGCCAGCCTGCAGAGCTCAGAAGGTGCCTTCTATTTGCAACTAGGTGCTGCTTCAGATGTTCAGATAGAAAATAAATTCAGAATATGCAGGGTGACCCGGAGTCTGACAGGGAACCATCAATAAATATCATTGATTGATTGATCTCCTCCAAGTATGTACAGTTTATGCTTCCTGCAGTCACTATAACCCAAAGAGCCAAGGATCAGGAACCACTTCCACCCTCATGGGGTCTTATCAGTTTAGTGAGATCCCCACGAGGTGCATGATGTCACTGGGCAGCAACAGGGAGGTAGAAAAAGAGTGAGAAGAGAGAGATTTCTCCTTCAGGAAGCCTTTCCTGAATGATTTACAACATCCTATTATGCTATTTCCTGTCCTCAACATTTACATGTAAACCCATTTTTTATTTGGATATTTGTTTATGCAATAACTTTTTTTACTTTATCCTGATTCTTTCAATCACTTTTTATTTCATATTTACAACTGTGTAAGAGAAGCAGCATGGCCTAGTGGCAGGAGCCCGGGCTTGGGAGTCAGAGGTCATGGGTTCTAATCCCACCTCTGTCACTTGTCTCCTGTGTGACCTTGTGCAAGTCACTTTTCTGTGCCTGAGCTACCTCATCTGTAAAATGGGGATTGAGACTGTGAGCCCCACGTGGGACAACCTGATCACCTTTTATCTACCCCAGCACTTAGAACAGTGCTTGGCACATAGTAAGCGCTTAACAAATACCTCAATTATTCATTATTATTATTATATAGTATTACTGTGTCAAGCACTGGGCTAAACCCTAGGGTAGATAAAAGATTATCAAATCTGATACAATAATTTTTTAAACACTATTTGTAATGTGTTTACTACATGTCAAGCACAGTTCTAAGTACAAGGGCACATATAAATCCATCAGAAGAGATGCAGTCCCTACCCCACATGGGGCTCACAGTCCAAGTAGGAGGAAGAACAGGAATTCAATCCCCATTTTACAGATGAGCCACCTGAGTTCCAAAGAAGTTAAGTGACTTGCCCAAGGTCACACAGCAGGGAATTGGCAGAACTGGAATTAGAACACAGGTCCTCTGACTCCCAAGCCCATGCTCTAGTCCACCAGGCCATACTGTTTCTGGTCCTATATGGGGCTCTCAACCTAAGAGGAAGAGTAATTTGTTCGTCTCCCCCCTTTAGGTTGTGAGCTCTTTGAGGGCAGAGAACACTCTCCCTCCTTCTGATCATATTATTATTGTTATTATTATTGATTTTTTTTCCAGCAACTACTGTGTATCAAGCCTGGTTTGAGCACTGGGGTGGGTACAAGGTAATCCGGTTGGACACAGTCAAACTCTTCCACATGGGGCACCCAGTCTAAATAGAAAAGAGTAGGTTTCAATCAACATTTTACAGATTAAGAAGCTGAGGCCCAGAGAAGTTAAGTAACTTCCCTAAGGTCACGCAGCAGGCAAGTAGCAGAGCAAGAATTAAAACACAAACACCCCCAGGCCTGTGCTCTTTCTTCTTGGCCACGCTGCTTCCTTTCTTCTCTAAGCAGTGCTTTCCACTCAATAGGCACTCAATTAATATAGCTGAGTGATGGATGGATTGATTAGGGCCTCTGTATAGATGCTTGGCTGGGGCCTCTTCCAGGGCATCATAGGGTGAGCCATGGGGCATGCTGAAGGAGAGGTCACTGCTGGGAGCTGATAACAATGTGTATAGTCTCCTTAGCCATATAGCTCAAACAGTAATAATAATAATAATAATGGCATTTATTAAGCACTTACTATGTGCAAAGCACTGTTCTAAGTGCTGGGGAGGTTACAAGGTGATCAGGTTGTCCCACAGGGGTCTCACAGTCTTAATCCCCATTTTACAGATGAGGTAACTGAGGCACAGAGAAGTTAAGTGACATGCCCAAAGTCACACAGCTGACAATTGCCGGAGATGGGATTTGAACCCATGACCTCTGACTCCAAAGCCTGTGCTCTTTCCATTGAGCCATGGTAGAGATGAGAAGAAGGGGTGTGGGAGTTTACCTGCCTGCACCTCCAACCACCATCCACAGCTTGAAGCAGAGAGAGTGAGCAGATGAATTAAGCCCAATTCCAGCAGATCATCAGTAGAGGAACAGTCTGCTTACTCTTTTATTTTCTGCCATAACTCCATCCTCAAACTCCAGTCCCACCGCCTCCCCCATCTCTTGCCCTTAGTGATCTGGATGCATATGATATTGAGAAAATTGAAACCATCAGGTGCGCTCCGCCTAACTTCTCTCCAGCTCCTTCTTCAACTCTCCCATCTTTTCCAGCATTATTTCAAGTGAAAATCTCCCATCTCCCCTCAAAATCCACCTATTCCACCTGTCTCTGAACTCATCCCTTCAGACCTCATCAAAATATTTCCCCCCTCCCATCTTTGCTCTCAGATTGCCATCTTTAGTTATTCACACTCCAGTGACTTCTTCCTCACTGCTATCAAACACGCTCATGTCTCCCCAACCAAAAATACCCTCCCACGACTCCACGGCTCCCTTCAATTATCAGCCCATCTCCCTCCCACCATTCTTCCCCAAACTTCTTAAGTGAGCTGTCTTTGCCTGCTGCTTCCACTTCCTCTCCTTCAATTTTCTCCTTGACCCCCTACAATCGGTCTTCCAGGCCTTTCACTTCAATGAAACTGCCCATTCAAAGAACACCAATGACATCCATCTCCTGAAATCATTATTTAATTTTGGTTTCAATGACACTATCCTCTTGTGGTTCTCCTCCTATCTCACTGGCTCTCAGTCTCTTTCAGGGGCTCCTCCTCTGCCACCATTATTGTGGGAGTCCTTCAAGGCTCAGTTCTGGGTCCCCTTCTATTCTCCATCTACACTGACTCCCTTGCCAAACTTGGTCACTCCCATGGCCTCAACTACTGCCTCTGTGAGGATGATTCCCAAATCTACATCTCTCTTCTTGATCTCTCCTTCTCTGCAGTACCATATTTCTTCCTGTATTCAGGGAATCTCTACTTGGATATCCTGTCAACATTCCCCATTAGATGAGTGGTTTCCATTTTAAAAGGATGAAAATTTTGCTCCACAAAAAAAGTTGAAGGGATTAGAATTTTTGAGGCTAGAGAAAAGCCTGCAGCCGGGAGGAGGGTAGGGGAACAGCTTAATCAGTCAGTCAGTCAGTGGTAGTTATTGAGCACTTATTGTGTGCAGAACACTGTTCTAAGTGCTTGGGAGAGTACAAAATAACAGAGTTGGTAGACACAATCCCTGCCCACAAGGAACTTAGTCTAAAGGAGGAGATAGACATTAAAATAAATTACAGAAAGGGGAGATGGCAGAGCCAAAGGATATTCAGAAAAGTGTTGCGGGTCTGAGGGTGTGGTGAATATCAAGTGCTTACAGGGTACAGAACCAAGTGCAGAGGCAACGGTGAGAGGAGGGCCGGATGGACAAATGAGGGCTCAGTCAGCAAAAGCCTCTTGAAAGAGATGTTATTTTAGGAAAGCGATGTTCTGTCAGATACAAAGGGGAAGTGTGTTCCAGGCCAGAGGGAGGATGAGGGCAAAGGATTTGCATTGGTGAGATGAGATCAACGTAGAGAGAGAAGGTTGACTCATCCTCATGGCTTTTATAAGTGGTTCTCCTTTTCCACACGGGGCTGAACAAGGGAAAATATGCTTAAATTGCAGAATGAGTAATTTTGGTTAGACCTCAAGAAGAACTTTGTTGTCAGGTTTTTCATTGTTTTTTTTTTTTTAATGATATTTGTTAAGAGCTTACTACATGCCAAGCACTCTACTGAGCACTGGGGTAAATACAGCCCCTGTCCCACATAGAGTTTACAGTCTTAATCTCCATTTTTCAGATGAGGTAACTGAAGCACAAAGAAGTTAATGACTTGCCCAAGGTCACAGGCAGACACGTGGTGGAGTTGGGAATAGAATCTGATTTCTAGGCCCATTCTCTATCGACTAGGGCATGTTACTTCTCCTTATGGTCTTCTCCTTTTTGTCAGTTTGTCTATATACCAGAACACATTACTGAGGAAGACTGTGAAAATAACACCTTGAATTGGTAAAACACTTATGTATCACCAAATCACTTTTCACATTATTTGAAATAATGAGAATAATAATAATAGTAGTATTGCTTAAGTATTTCCTATTTGCAACACATTATAGTAAGTAGTGAGGTAGATACAAGGTAACCAAATAGAATAGATTCAAGACACGGGGCTCACAGTCTTAAGTGTCTCAGGTTTTCCTTCCAAAAAAATATGTGGGATAGGGAGATGTAAGAATTAGTATATCCATTTAACAAATGACAAAACTATGGCACATTGAACCTAAGGGATTTGCCCAGAGTTAAGTCAGTGGCAGGGTGGCACCTAGAATTTAGGTCTCTTGAGTTCTAGGCATGTGCTCTTTCTACTAGACCATGTTTCTTCCTTAAGCAGTTTTAAAAAGCTAAGTACACCATGTTTCTTGAAAGGTTACTTATCCCCCACTGTGAAGACACAAAACTGGACCAGTTGTCATCTTTAAGGCCCCATCCAGCAGTTAAATTCTCCTTAAAGATGGTTTAAGGAGCCGTAATCCAAGCCTCATCTCTATTCATTCCCTAATTCCAGCATTTAAGGAGTGAATAAACTATGGACATCTTTGTTTTCCTTTCGCTTGTAAACCGCCAAGAGAGCAACAGAAGTCAAATATTAGGTGGCCAGAGTTTGGAAATAAGAACCTCTCAGGTTCAGCAGCGTGGCTCAGTGGAAAGAGCATGGGCTTGGGAGTCAGAGGTCATGGGTTCAAATCCCAGCTCCACCAACTGTCAGCTGTGTGACTTTGGGCAAGTCACTTAACTTCTCTGTGCCTCAGTTACTTCATCTGTAAAATGGGGATTAAGACTATGAGCCCCACGTGGGACAACCTGATCACCTTGTATCCTCCCCAGTGCTTAAAACAGTGTTTTGCACATAGTAAGTGCTTAACAAATGCCATCATTATTATTATTCTCCAGATTAATTGTCCTTTGTCCTAGCCTGAAATCCAATAAAGCCACTTGCCACTTTTTGTTTTAATATTTTTCAAGTGTTTACTTTGTGTCAAGCACTGTTTGAAACACTGGGATATGTGCAAGTTAATTAGGCCAGATACAATCCCTATCCCAGATGTGGCTAGCAGTGTAAATAGAAGTGAGAACAGGTATTGAATCCCAATTTTTCAGGTAAGGAAACTGAGGCACAGAGAAATTATGTAACTTTCCTGAGGTCTTGCAGCAGGCAAGTGGTGGAGCTGTGATTGGAAGCCAGGTCTTCTAGCTTCCAGATCCATGCTCTTTCCACCAGTCATCACTGCTTACCATTTCCTTGGGTAATTGCAGTTGGGTGGCTTCCCAAGTCTCTCCTGCTCTAATGCTGATCAATATATGTAACTATTTGTAATATCTTTGTTTTCCATATATATGTAATATATGTTTGGGTGGTTGAATACAAATCAATTGTTTAGATTCATAAATAGTAAAAACCAATTGTCCAACTAGCTGCGACCCCACCCTGTTCACTGAACAAGAGGGCAAAGGAGAAGTAGTTTGAGAAACAAGATTAATCGACACTTTCATAATCCCTTCAGTGGCAGGTGTACAGGATCTTTGTGACATACAATAGTCTTTCAGTCTACTGCCACATGACCTCCTGCATAGAGGTTAGTTGCTAGAACAGCTTGTCCTTGTAATAAATTAGTATATTTTACCATGCTCTGATTTTTTTAAAAGCAAAAGACTAGTGGATCGTTGCTATGAAGCAGGCCGTTTTGAGTCAGATTCCTTTACTTGCTTTGATTTCCAGGCTGCGGTCCATATTCCAAACACCTTGCATTCTTTTCAGTCACTTGTCTATCCCTGTAAAGGTCAGTGAGAAGGAAAGTATTACTGATGAACTGTCCAGAGGAAAGGAGCCAATTCTTGTCAGAGGCATTTATTGTGCAGGGAGTTATTAATCAATCAGTGATATTCACTGAGTGCTTTCTGTATGCAGAGCACAGTACTAAGCACTTGGGAGAGTCCAATACAATAGGTAAATTCAATCTTTGCCCACAGAAAGCTGGCAGTCTAGCTGCATAGGGTCTACACAAATTCTGTTTTCCTAAACATGGCACAGTTCCCACCACACAGTTCCTTATCAATCAATCAATTGTATTGAGAGCTTGTTGTGTGCAGAGTACTGTACTAAGTGCTTGGAGAGTACAATACAACAGAATTGGTACACACATTCCCTGACCACATGCATCCTATGCATGTATCCACTCCCACCTCCATCTGACCAGTGATTTTCATCCAATACAGATTCCCATTAAAAGTAGCCAAGGATACAGCACATTAGAAGCCATGGATAAACGACAAGGCACAGCAAAACAAACTCCATCACCTGCATAATTGTGACTAAACTGACATTTTCCAGTCCCTCTGGCTTCAGTTACCATGAGATTCTAAGTGCTTAGTACAGTGCTTTGCACACAGTAAGAGCTCAATAAATACGATTGAATGGATGAATGAATTATTTTCTTGAAATGGAAAATGGTCAACTTGGGGTATCCAAAGTCATGAATGGGATGGAGTCTATAGCTGTTTCTCAATTTGCCACCATTCTGGCCTGATGTGTGCTAAATGGGCCTGATGGTGTAGAGGTGAGTCAATATACAGAAGAGACTTGATTTTGACTCAAAATTACACAAAGACCTTTCTAGACTGGGGATACAATACAGGGTTAGTTACTTCCCTGGGAAAAGCAGTGTCTGAACCAGAATCACCTGTGTTCTTTTTTATTCTACTTCAGGATAGATTCTTCCTGCATCTGGTTATAGTGAAAAACAGAAAATGCTGTTGGTGTTTGCCTAAGCTGGGGAATTAATTTGAAATATTATTGAACTCTCCTCCAAGAAGTCTTCCCTACTAAGCCCTCTTCTCCTCTTCCCCCACTCTGTTCTGTATTGCCCTGATTTGCTCCCTTCATTCACTCTATTCCAGGCCTACAACATATATGTATATATCTGAAATCTATTTATTTATATTAACGTCTCTCTCTCCCTCTAGACTGTGAGCTTACAAGATCACACAGTAGGCCAGTGGGAGAGCTGGTATTAGAACGCAGGTCTCCTGACTCCCAGGGACACACTCTTTCCCCTAGGCCATACTGAAGGAAGACTGAGGGTTAATATATGATTCAGGCAGATGTGGGATTGAGGCCTAAGGCATGGGTAATTGCAATAACTTCAATCAAACAGTCAGTCAGTCAATGGCATTTATTAAACCCTTACTGTGTACAGGGGCACTGCACTAAGCACTGGGAAGGTACAGTAAAATAGAGTTGGTAGACACAATCCCTGCCCTGTACGAGGTTAAGGTTATTTTCCCAAGCACTTAGTACAATGCTTTGCACAGATAATGCTCAGTACATCGTTTGATTAATTGATTGACTGAGTTGTATTGAGTCATATTTGAGTGGTCATAAAACTAGAAAATGAAATAATATCCTGCTGGTCTTTAAGCTCCTGAAGCTCTGGGTTCATATCAGCTAATTCTATTGTACTCTTTCAAATGCTTAGTACAGTGATTCACAAACACTAGATACTCAAATACTATCCATTCAATATAAATACTGCTGAACAGTAAGAGTTTTGTTTGAAAATACATGATATCACAAGGGATGTGAAATACTTTTAACTGAAATAATGGAGAAATGGCTATGTCCCTCATTTTAGATTAGAAGAGTCTTTATAATTTGTCAGTTTCTCTTCCTTTAAAATAAGCTCCTTAAATTCAGTTTGCAACCTGAATAAATTTTGCTAGAGGATATACTTGAAATTTACATGAAAATATCTTAGATTTGGGCTTGTAATCAAGATCATTGAGTAAAATTATTCATATGAGTTATCTGCATACTTGATATTGAATACTTGAGCTATTTATGGCTTGACCCTTAATGCTATCTATATTCTCTTCTGCTTGGTTTCTGGATCTGCCCTCAGAATTAACCACATTACCTCCAGTAAACAATCCCATAAAATCATTCACTTCCCAAAAGACATGAGTGTTTATTTAAAAAAGTCAGTTTGCCTTGAACCATATTTCTAGAATCTGTTGTGTTTGAAGAAACACAAAAATTTAGCTCATCATCCTTAATCAGTGGTATTTATTGAAGCCTTTCTCCTTGTTCTCAAGGTGCTTACAGTAACCTCTCCATCCAAACCGCTACTTTGCTCATTCAATCTCTCAATTTATCCCGACTGGATTACTGCATCAGCCTCCTCTCTGATCTCCCATCCTCCTGTCTCTCCCGACTTCAGTCTATACTTCACGCTGCTGCCCAGATCATCTTTATGCAGAAATGCTCTGGGCATATTACTCCCCTCCTTAAAAATCTCCAGTGGCTGCCTGTCAACCTATGCATTAAGCAAAAACTCGGCTTCAAGGCTCTCCATCACCTCGCCCCCTCCTACCTCACCTCCCTTTTTTCCTTCTACAGCCCAGCCTGCACCCTCCGTTCCTCTGCCGCTAACCTCCTCAGTGTGCCTTGTTCTCACCTGTCCCGCCGTCGACCCCCGGCCCACGTCCTCCCCCTGGCCTGGAATGCCCTCCGTCCTCACATCCGCCAAGCTAGCTCTCTTCCTCCCTTCAAAGCCCTACTGAGAGCTCACCTCCTCCAAGAGGCCTTCCCAGACTGAGCCTCCTCTTTCCTCTCCTCCTCCTCATCCCCCCGCCCTACCTCCTTCCCCTCCCCACAGCACCTGTATATATGTTTGTACAGATTTATTACTCTATTTATTTTACTTGTACATATTTACTATTCTATTTATTTTGTTAATGATGTGCATTTAGCTTTGTTCTGATGACTTGACAGCTGTCCATGTGTTTTGTTTTGTTGTCTGTCTCCCCCTTCTAGACTGTGAGCCCATTGTTGAGTAGGGACCATCTTTATATGTTGCCAAAATGTACTTCCTAAGCGCTTAGTACAGTGCTCTGCACGCAGTAAGCACTCAATAAATATGACTGAATGAATGAATGAATGAATGAATAAATGTCCAGGTGAGAAGCAGAATGGCGTAGTGGATAGAGCACGAGCCTGGGTGTCAGAAGGTCATGGGTTCTAATTCTTGCTCCACCACTTGTCTGTTGTGTTACCTTGGGCAAGTCACTTCTCTGTGCCTCAATTACCTCATATGTAAAATGGGGATTGAGACTGTGAGCCCCATGTGGGACAGGGACTGTGTCCAACCCAGTTTGCTTATATCTAACCCAGCACTTAGTACAGTGTCTGGCACATAATAAGTGCATAACAAATATCATGATTATTAGTATTGTTGTTATATACAAAGTTCTGTGCTTGGTGATGAGATAATGCAAAAAGGAGAAAAAAAGCAGGGCATTCCATTCCAAACTGGGAGAATAGCATGTTCAATGTGTTAGTTGTGAAAACAATGGGAAGAGTTAGCAAGGTGGAGCAAACAAATGGATCTCTAAAACCCATAATTGCAGTAGTGATGATAAAGCACTTATTATGGTTGAAGAACCATGGTAAGCCCTGAGGTGAATCCGTCAACAACAGCTTACCAAGGTCTCGGTTTCTTGTAGTGGTATGGTGAGGTATCAGCTTCCTTCTCCTTCCCCTGGCCTGGAATGCCCTCCCTCCACACATCTGCCAAACTGGCTCTCTTCCTCCCTTCAAAGCCCAACTGAGAACTCACCTCCTTCTGGAGGCCTTCCCAGACTGAACCCCTTTTTCCTCTCCTCTTCCCCATCACCCCCCCCCCCGCCCTACATCCTTCCCCACCCCACAGCATTTGTATATAATAATGATGGCATTTGTTAAGCGCTTACTATGTGCCAAGCACTGTTCTAAGCTCTGGGGGGGATACAAGATGATCAGGTTGTCCCACGTGGGGCTCACGGTCATAATCCCCATTTTACAGAGGAGGTAACTGAGGCTCAGAGAAGTTAAGTAACTTGCCCAAGGTCACACAGCAGACATGTGGCAGAGTCAGGCTTGGAACCCATGACCTCTGATTCCCAAGCCCGTGCTCTTTCCACTAAGCCATGCTATTGTACATATTTATTACTCTATTTTATTTGTACATATTTACTACTCTATTTTAATAAAGATGTGCATATAGCTATAATTCTATTTGTTCTGATGCTTTTGACACCTGTCTATATGTTATATGTTTTATTTTGTCGTCTGTCTCTCCCTTCTAGACTGTGAGCCCATTGTTGGGTAAGGGACCATCTTTATATGTTCCCGACTTGTACTTCCCAAGTGCTTAGTACAGTGCTCTGCACACAGTAAGTGCTCAATAAATATGACTGAATGAATGAATAAATGGTAGTATGTCACTCAGTTACAGTTGAAGCTGTGGGAATAGAGTGTTGACAGAGAAGAGAAGAAGACACAGAATTGATCCTTGATGAACACAGTAGTCCCCAATTATATTGATTAATTGAATGAGTGATTTGACCATCAAATTCATAGTGATCCACATTGTCAAAGCAGTGAAGAGGTCAAAAAAGCTTAGGAAGTAGTAAGGTCTCTTGACTTGTCAAGAAGAACCTATGTGACCAGAGAGTGAGAGAGAAATATAGATAGGTAGATATGTAGATATCATATACATATGTATATACATATATAGAGAGACAGAGACAGAGATAGAGACTTCGAGTTCAAGTAGCAAAAACAGGATTGTAGAGGGTCAAAAGAGTGTTGGAGAAGGGGGAGAAGAGACAGCAAGTGTATGCAACCCATTTGAGTAGTCTAGATGGGAATGGGAGAATGGAGATGAGATGGTAATAGGATCAATCAGTCAATAAATAATAGGGATTGGGTTCTTATTATGTGCAGAATACTATATTAAGTGCTTGATACAATAGATTTAGTAGATATTTGCTGTACTAAAAAACAGCTTGAAATGTAGTAGGCGTGAATTATATTTAGGAGGAAGCAATTGAATTTAAAGATAAGTACTTAACTGCAACAAGAGTGTATGATTATCCATTGTTTACTTCTCTCTCTCCCTCTCTCTCCATATATATATTTAGATTTGGGCTTGTAATCAAGCTCAAATATATGTATGGTTAGGAGAAGTTCAAGTTACTTCATTTTTTTTAAGTGAAACAAGTTGGGGTTCAGCTGCTGTTGGAGGGGGTAATTAAATTTTGGAAGCAGACTGGAGATTTCCAGTTGAGAAATGGACAAGGAGGGGAGAGTGAATGAGAAGATAGGAGGGACCTGGGAGCTGATTTTGGTGCACTCATGCCTTATGTGTTTTATTTTGTAAATAAAGCAGTGTCCGGGGTTAGAGAATAGGGAAGCGGGGGCACTGGGGATTTCAGGAAGAAGTTCAAGTTCTGGAATATTTGGTGGGAGAGACTGGACATGAAGGTCGATGAGAAAGGAAGAGTAATGTTGCTGTGTGGAAAATAGGGCAGAGTGAGGTGAAGATGAAGTCAAGGTGAATGACTTGGTGCCTCAGTTTCTACCAACTGTGCCCCATGGCAAGAGTGTAGGAATGGAGGAAGCACACTGTAGATGGTGAGCCAGAGCTGGGGGTTAAAATCATATCTACTCCAGGAAATCTTCCCTGACTAAATGATCGATGCTGCATTTTCCCTCCCAACCGCCTCACCCATGCATTTAGTCCCACCCTCTAAGCTCTTAGGTACTCATCCCTCTCCCTTCCTGAGAACACCTATGGTTATAGCCTCATCCTCAGTTGTTTTCCATATCTGTAATTTATTCTAATGTCCAACACTAAAACATATGATCCTTGAGGGCAGGGATCTTTGTCTACCAACCGTATTGTACTCTCCCAAGATCTGCATGCAGTAAGTGCAGAATAAATATGACTGATTGATTGATTAGGCAATAGCAATGAAGGAGCTGAAGGACTGAAGGAGTTAAATGGCGAAGTTGAGGGCTTGGATTATGGGTCCTGATATCCTGGGATTTATCAAGCAGGTCAAGAGATTGAAGGACTCTGTAGGGATAGAGGAAAGTTTTGCAAGAAAAGGTGTGGGAGAAGGGCAGTAGGAAAGAGTGGTCAGTGGGAAGGATTTCAGAACTGGTGAGGTTTGAAAGGCACAAAGACTAGTGATGATGAGATTCAAAATGTTTTCCAGTTGGTTAGTGGGTGATGTGGGGTGGAGAGGAGGTTGGCTGAGCTGAGGTGTGAAAGGAATCAGGCAGCTAGACGGTCATCGGGAACATCCACATGGATATTGAAATCTCTAATGATCTGAGTTGGGGAGAAGAAAGAGAAAGGAAGGTGAGGAAATCTTCAAAAAGCAATTAGTTATTTTAGCAGGATGTAGAGGTATATGATAAATTTACTGTCTCCTCCTTCCTCTCCCTGTCTCACTTTCATCTGGCTTCCATCCCTCCTACTCCATGAAAGCAGTCTTCTCTAAGGTTATCAGTGGCCTCCTTATAGCCAAATCAAATGGCCTCTACTCCACCCTAATCCTCCTTGACCTCTCGGCTGCCTTCAACACTATGGACCGCCCACTTTTTAAAACATTTTCTAACCTTGGTTTCACTAAAACTATCCTCTCCTGGTTCTCCTCTCTCTCTGACCACTCCTTCTCACTCTCTTTCACAGGCACCAGTTCTGCCTCCCACCCCCTAACTGTGGGAATCCCTCAAGTTTCAGTTCTGAGTCCCTTTCAATTCTCCATCAACACCCATTCCCTTGAAGAACTCATTCACATCCATGGCTACAACTACCATCTCTATATCCATGATTTCCAAACAAAATTTGCCAATCTCAACCTCTCTCCTTCCCTGCATTTGCACATTTCCTTCAGAACATCTCTTCTTGAATGTGCTGCTAACACCTCAAACAATGTCAAAAACAGAACTCCTTATCTTCCAGCCGAAAACCTGTCCTCCCCCTGACTTTCCCATCGCTGTATATAGCACTACCATCCTTCCTGTCTCACAAGCCCATGACCCTGGCATTATCCTCAATTCATTTCTCTCATTAAACTTTCATATCCAGTCTGTCACCAAATTCTGTCAGTTCTACATTTACAACATCATTAAAATCTATGCTTTCCTCTCCATCCAAACTACTACAACACTGATCCAAAGACTTACCATATCCCACCTCAACTATTCTATCAGCCTCCTCACTGACCTCCCTGCCTCTTGTCTCACCCAATTCTAGCCCATACTTCACTCTGTTGCCCTCATCATTTTTCTAAAAGTTTCAATCTGTGTCTTTCCACTCCTCTGAAAGCTCTAATGGTTGCCCATCCATCTCTGCATCAAATAGTAACTGCTAATCAGTGGTTTTAAGGCACTTAATAAGCTTTCACCCTCCTACGTTAATTCACTGATCTCCTGCATCCCAGTCCACACACTTTGCTCCTCCAATGCCAACTGACTCTCTGTACCTCAATCTTGTGTGCCTCATTGTTGACATCCTTGTTTTTATCCTCCCTCTAGTCTAGAATTCCCTCTCACCCTCCCTCCCTCTCCCTTCATATCTGACAGACCACCATACTCTCCATCTTCAAAGCCCTACTAAAATCACATCTCCTCTAAGAGGTCTTTCCTGACTAACCCATCATTTCCTCAACTCTTCACCTTCCCTTTTGCTCCTCCAGTACCTTTGAGTCCGTATCCCTTATCCACTTTGATTCTTTCCCCATCTAGACCCCAGAACATATGTACTTATCCTTCATTTATTTCAATGTCTCTCTCCCCTACTAGTCTGAAAGTTCTTTGGGGGCGGGGACTGTGTTTACCAACTCTATCATATTGTACTCTACTCACAGTAAGCATTCAAGAAATGCCACTGATTGATTGACGATATGGAATTAAAAATAAAGAGAAAATGAGGGATGGAGGAGTTGGGGGTGCAAGAGCAGCACTGGGGGACAAGGAGAACACTGACTTCTCCCCTTATCCCATATATTGAGGGAATGAAAATGTGAGAATCTCTTCAGGTGAGAGCAGCAGTGAGCCAGTTCTTAAGGCAGGTTCCTGGCCTTGGCACTCTGCTGGGAAGTGGGGAAGCTGGATGGCTTCATCCCATTGAAGGGACATAACACAGTGTGATCTATTTCAACAGTTTCTTGTCTCAGAGTCAGGATTCACTGACAACATTCAACAGTGATGATGGAAATCTTTGGTTGTGTTGATCTCTCCGGGGCAAACTGGTACTAAACTAGATCTTCACCAAGCTTGTTGTTATCTGTGGAGCCCCTTTTCCAGGATTGTCATAAAAAAGGTTCCAAGCATTTCCTCTCCATCCCAACTGTTACCCTGCTCATTCAAGCTCTCATCCTATCCCATCTGGACTACTGCATCAACCTTCTCTCTGGTCTCCCATCCTCGTGTCTCCCCCCACTTCAATCCATACTTCATGCTGCTGCCCGGATTGTTTTTGTCCAGAAACGCTCTGGGCATGTTACTCCCCTCCTCAAAAATCTCCAGTGGCTACCAATCAATCTGCGCATCAGGCAGAAACTCCTCACCCTGGGCTTCAAGGCTCTCCATCACCTCGCCCCCTCCTACCTCACCTCCCTTCTCTCCTTCTACAGCCCAGCCCGCACCCTCCGCTCCTCCGCCACTAATCTCCTCACCGTACCTCGCTCTCGCCTGTCCCGCCATCGACCCCTGGCCCACGTCATCCCCCGGGCCTGGAATGCCCTCCCTCTGCCCTTCCACCAAGCTAGCTCTCTTCCTCCCTTCAAGGCCCTGCTGAGAGCTCACCTCCTCCAGGAGGCCTTCCCAGACTGAGCCCCTTCCTTCCTCTCCCCCTCATCCCCCTCTCCATCCCCCCATCTTACCTCCTTCCCTTCCCCACAGCACCTGTATATATGTATATATGTTTGTACATATTTATTACTCTATTTATTAATTTATTTTATTTGTACATATCTATTCTATTTATTTTATTTTGTTAGTATGTTTGGTTTTGTTCTCTGTCTCCCCCTTTTAGACTGTGAGCCCACTGTTGGGTAGGGACTGTCTCCATATGTTGCCAATTTGTACTTCCCAAGTGCTTAGTACAGTGCTCTGCACATAGTAAGCACTCAATAAATACGATTGATGATGATAACCGACTTTTCCTTCCCAAAGTAATTGCTCTGCTTAATTAAGCTAGTTTTGGTGTTAGCCTCCTTTCTGTCTTGGTTACCAGATGGATGGATTGTACTAAGCCCATGATACATGAAATGAGATCCTACTTAGTCTTCTGGTAATCTGTATTTTCTGATTAAATCTCATTTGTGTACCTAGAGCCTTTTGAGGTATTTGGAGAACAACAAACTGTGCAAATTCATAGTAAATGCATCACCCGTCCTTGTTCCTCTAAGACACTTGCACCCTCTAGGCTGTAAGCTCCTTGGAGACAGGATAAATATCTACTAACTGTTAGACTGTACTCTCCCAAGCATTTAGTAAAGTTCTCTGCACACTGTAAGCGCTCAATAAATATGATTGGTTGACTGATCCTCAACTCCTTACCTCTTTGTTTAACCTTAGCAAAATTGGAATAATCTTCTGCATATCTGCCTTGCAAAATCTACACATACACCACTTAATGCTCTTGAAATGCTCCTTCAGGCATTCCAGAAACCAACCACCTTCCAAGCTCTGCTGATTTCCATCAATAACTCCTGCCAACCCATTTTAAACTTCTTTTAGGACATTTGTTAACTGTTCACTATGTGCCAGACACTGTACTAAGTGCTGGAGTAGGTAGAAGACAATCAGGTTGGACACAGTCCATGTCCAACATGGGACTCCCAGTCTTAATTCCCATTTTATAGATGAGGGAACTGAGGAACGGAGAAGTTAAGTGACTTTCCCAAGGTCATACAGCGGAAAAGTGGCAGAGCAGGGATTAGAACCCAGGTCCTTGTGAATTAAACTATGCCATTGTACTGTGTGGCTCCCATTGTGAACAGAAAGCACCTTGAAATGATTTTCACCCATACGCGCCTGTAAACCCATTCTAGCTTGCCCCACACCACAGTATTGGAACCCCAAGAGAATACACTACTTAAAAAGCAATCCATCATCATCAGATTCATCCTGATCCTCAACATCATCATTTATAGCATCTCTGAATATCTAGTGTGTGCAAAACACTATGCTAAACGTCTGGGAGAATACGATAGTGAGGAGACTGGATCCCTGAACTTCTGCACTCCAGGAGTTTAGTGTCCATTCATTCATTCATTCGTATTTATTGAGCGCTTACTGTGTGAAGAGCACTGTATTAAGCACCTGGGAGGTACAAGTTGGCAACACATAGAGACGGTCCCTACCCAACAATGGGCTCACAGTCTAGAAGGGTATGGCATAGCGCTAAGCTTCATCAGCGTACACAAAGTCTCCTGCCACGATACGGCGTTGATTCATAGTGCCCAGTGGGTTTAGTGATTACTGTGTACTGTACTAATCAATTAATCAGATTTAATGAGCACTTACTGTGTGCAGAGCACTGTACTAAGCACTAGGGAGAATACAATATAACAGAGTTGGTAGTCACATTTCCTCCCCACAATATGCTCACAGTCTAGAAGGGGGGTCATAAATTGATAATAAATTATGGATATGTAAAGAAGGGCTGTGGGGCTGAGGGAGGGGTGAATAAAGCATGCAAATCCAAGTGCGAGAGTGACAAAAAATGGAGTGGGAGAGGAAATGAGGGCCTGGTTGGGGAAAGCCTCTCGGAGAAGATGTATTTTTAATAAGGCTTTGGAGGTGGGGAGAGTGATCATCTGTTGGATATAAAGAGGGAGCACAATCCAGGCCAGAGGCAGGACGTGGGTGAGAGGTGAGACAGATGAGCTCGAGATATAATGAGTAGGTTTGCATTAGAGGAGTAAAGTGTGAGGGCTGGGCTGAAATAGGAAATCAAGGAGGTAAGGTAAGAGGAGACAAGGTGATGGAGTCATAAATTTTCGCAAGGAGGAGTGATAGGCTACTAACCAGTTACCAAGGCCTGTTAGCCTTACAGTTAAAGGATCTGGATCTTAAACCCTGTTCCACCACTTCCCTGCTGTATGTCACAACTTCTCGATGCCTCAGTTCCCTCATCTGTAAAATGGGTATTGAATACCCATTCTCCCTCCTACTTAAACTGTGTCCAATCTGATTATCCTGTGTCTACCCCAGTGCTTGGTACATAGTAAGTGCTCAGCCATCAGTGGATGACATTTATTCAGCACTTACTGGGCACAGAGATGACTGTGCCAAGCTCATGAGAGGACAAAGAAGAGGGACTCCTCTAAGGTCAATGCCCCAGGAATGGCCCTGCCTGCCCACCCCATCACTCAGATGTCAGTTTGATTGGCATATGTGCACAATTTGGTTTCTATTCAGTCAGTCAATCATTCGTTCAGTCACATCTGTTAATTTCCTCCTGCGCACAGAACACTGTACTAAGCACTGGGGAGAGTACTGTAGATGTAAATAGCCAGTAGTCAAGCAGCATAAAATCTAGTGGGGGAGATAGGCAGAAACCAATCATTTACAAGCAAGGGGAGCATAAGAAAAAAAATCAAAGAAAGGGATAAATTTGGGATTAGCAGGCAAATGAAAAGACAAAATATATGAATAAGTAACTGAAGGTAAATAATGAATAAAATGCTTACCACTAACCTGTGGGTCCATAAAGGCATAAGTGCTATGGATGGGAGCAAAGACATAAGTACCGAGGGTATCTGTTGGGTTTACACAACTTAGAGTGTTGGAAATTAATTGGAGAGGCCTTCCTAGACGATTTTGAAAACAGGGAGAGCTTTGACCCTGTGGATTTAAAGAGGGAGAGATTTCCAGGCAGGGAGAACAGTGGGAGAGAGTTAGTGAAGTACAATTATCAGGTGGGCTTGGTAGAAGCAAAGAGCAAAAACTAAGGCGAGGTGGGTGAAAAGTATAGGGATGGAGAGTGGGTGTATTGTTGCCATATACCAGTGTACCTTGGAACCCCTTTCAGATTAACCCTGCTGTGAGGGAACACTGGAAAGAAATCTCTGTCCAACCCCGGGGTTAGGAGTTCCATACTGAAGTGAAATGACACCATAGAGGCACATTTTAAATATAAATCACATAAGTAGGCTTCAAGTACTCTCAGTTTTAAAGTGCCTGGGTATTGGTGATGGAGAAAAGAATCCTCCTCGAAACGGCTGCCAGCTGCAGCTATTCAGAATGTGGAGAGCTATCAGATCCCTGGAGGCGTAGCGCCTTGCCCTCAGCACCCTAAAGCACAATCAGGCCAACTCAGGGCTGCCATTGTGTGCTGCAACATCCTGTTGGAAAAGATGTCACCGTGCAAAGAACATAAGAATGAGCTGCAGCCTCTTGAAATGTATCCTGTCTGGAATTGTTGCTGGAGTCATGGGCTCTGGAGGACATTTGATGAGAGGGATAAGGGTGTTATCAGGGACCTGGCCTCTTCTTCTCTTTGGCTCTTTTAGAGCATCCCAGCAGATCAGACTGGGAAAATGACCTCTTTCAGCTTCATGGGGAATACTTCATCATAGCAAGTACAGCCAAGTAGTGCTGTGACTTTCGAGGACACTTACACTCCAATAACAAGAATTTACACTTTTTTTTCCCTGCTCCCAAAATAACGGAGAGCACAACACCTAACATGACACAATTCAAAGAACACTTTAGATTTGGTTTCACTTTAGAATACTAGGCTTCTCTTGAGACAGCTATCCCCCGGATTCTAACTCTTCTCTCGATGGTAGGGTAGGCGCTAAAGGAGGTTTAGTAACTTCCTCACGCCTCTAGACTGTAAGCTTATTATGAGCAGGGAACGTGTCACTTAATTCCATTGTATCAAACTCTCCCAAGTGCTTAGTACAGTGCTCAACACATAGTAAGTGCTCAATAAATACCGTTGGTTGATTGATCGATGCCTCCAGGGGACCACGTACAGTAGAGAATCAGTGAAAGAATCTTAATGGATTTGATGTAAACTGGCCACATTTTTAAGAAAATCAGGATTTAATTCCTCCTGTTCCTCTTGAGGCCTTCAAGTGTGTGGCCTACTGTAAAGAGCATGGGGCTGAGAGTTAGGAGACCTGGGTTTCATCCCTGGCTCCATCACTTGCCTGTTTCATGACCCTGGGCAAGACACTAATTGTCTCTGTGCTTCAGTTTCTAGAAAAGATAAACCTCAACCTTCCTCTTAAACTGAGAAGCCAATGTGGGACCAGGACTGTGTCTGATTTGATTAACTTGCATTTACCCCATCGCTTAGCA
This sequence comes from Tachyglossus aculeatus, assembly GCF_015852505.1. Classification (NCBI taxonomy): domain Eukaryota; kingdom Metazoa; phylum Chordata; class Mammalia; order Monotremata; family Tachyglossidae; genus Tachyglossus; species Tachyglossus aculeatus. Next base: position 25,125,536 of record NC_052075.1, on the reverse strand, counting down.
TATTATTTGCACCATACTAAGTGTCAATAATAAAGCCATTATTGATTACTCAGTTAATTTGTTCCTTTGAGACCTGAGGTGGTTGGGAGCCAGTTGAGTTCCCAAGTGCCAGTTGGAATTGAAGTTCCAGAACAGAAGACCTGCTTTCCTGGTTTGCACTTTGGGCATTCCTAAATGAATGAAATGGCCCCAAAATCTGACAGAGAAATCTTCATTTTGGAACCCAGGGCTGATGGACATTCCAAAAATGTTTGCTACAACGCAGGGCTTTCCTCACTCATCAGGGTCAAATAACCAATGGAGTAATGCATCGTATGATCCCCAGGGAGCCTCAATAAGGGAGTGGAACTCCGCAGAAATTAATTACCCATCAACTATTTCTTCTACAAGTTGAACAATCGTGATATTCTTGACCTGTTTAACCCTCAGCTCTGGGCTCTTCTCTAGCCTGTCCAACTTCACTACTTCCCTCTAGAGCCCATTTTGACAAAGCTGTACAGCTGGTTTATGTGTACATCCGGACATACTGGTGTGTGCCCTTGGGTACACATGCCCTCCAGACAGCTTCTATCCTGGAAACAGTTTAATTTCTGCCAAATCTGGAGGTTCAGAGAGTTAGGCCTATTTTAAAGATGAAAAACAATATTTTGAAGAGGATTTGTCCATGGAAAAACTAGTGGGTGAGAGGGATCAGAGCAGTTTTCAGGTCATTTTGCTGCCTCTTATTTGTATAGGCTTTTCCTTAGGTATTTTGGGGAGAGAGTGGGAAATGACCCCCATCCCTAAATGATATTCCTTATTTCCTATCTCAGGGAAACAGGTTTTCATGTCCAAACTGACCCTCTTCTATTGCTGATGGTATCGTGGTGTTATATTTGCCTGAGTGAGGAATAAACATATTTATCGGCATCACCTACTCTACTGGAATAGGTCGCTTATGCATTCCACCGATAAAAGTAAAAATGGCCAAAGTGTCATTTTATTTTACAACATTGGTCATGCTAGATCACTTGCCTGCTCATCGCTCATTCTGGAATCCCTAAGGGAAGATGCAAATGTAAGACAGAGGGGTGGGTAGATGAGACAGTAAGCTTGGAAACAGTCCAGGTAAAATGGTACTCATAGAAAAGGCCCTTCTGATTTGAATCACTCCATCAGTGGAATTTATTGAGCATTCACTGTGCACAGAGCACATTCCTAAATGCTTGGAAACTTACAACAGAGTTAATAGATGTGATCCCTGCCCATGAGGAGTTCATAGTCTATGATTTGAATTATTTCAAAAAGAGCTTTTATGGTAGTCCAGGGTCAGGTGCTCAGGCTGAGAGGCTAAATTGAGAGCTTGGGATGCTTATGGCTGATGGGATTGGCATTGAAGTCCAAGGGAGACCTCAGTCTCTTCTAACCAGGGTGCGATCTCCTGCTGGCCAAAAAGTTTGGGGCACCAGGAGCAGATGGCCTGCTTGTCCCCTGACTCCACTCAGATGGGCCCTCTTCTCCAGTGGCACAATGCCCGCTTGCTACATCTGCTGGGGGCCCTCACTGCCCCTGCTATTCACCCCCACTTCCAGCTGCTGCTGCTACAGTCCCCTCTAGATGGTAAACTCAATATGGGTAGGAAATTTGTCTGTTCATTGTTGTCTTGTACTCTCCCAAGCACCTAGTACTCTGTACACAGTAAGCGCTCAGTAAATATAACTGACTGACTGACTGAGTGACTGACTGCTGCCGCAGCAGCTGCCCACCATTAGGGGTCGAATGTGAAAATCTTTTCACTTTCAGCCCTGATAATGTGGGAGTTATGCCATGCAATCAGCCACTCAGCCCTCATGTGCAGTGCTTGGCACATAGTAAGCACATAATAGGTACCCCTATTTGTCACTGATTTATCTTTTATTGATTGATCCACCTCTGCCTGTCAAAAAAATTATCATCATCATCATCAATCGTATTTATTGAGAGCTTACTATGTGCAGAGCACTGTACTAAGCGCTTGGGAAGTACAAATTGGCAACACATAGAGACAGTCTCTACCCAACAGTGGGCTCACAGTCTAAAAATATAATCTTTCCTTCTTCACGATGACTTATCTATCAATGTACATCTTTTCCCTCATTGGCTTGTAAGCATCTTGAGGGCAGAGAACCCATCTTTACACGTGTCACCCGCCTGGGGATGGGTGCGTTCGGAACTCGATGTGGCAAAAGAGAGAGAGACTGGGGACAGAAAGGTTGAGTTTTATACAAAATTTATTCCGTGAGCTGAATTGAATTGTTTGATTATTTTGGACACAGTGAATTGAATTTTTTGATTATTTTGGATGCGGTGAATTGAACTTCTCTTTCAGAGGAATATGACTATTTAATGATAATAGAGCTTCCCTATCAGGAGGAATATGCTTATTTATTACTCACGCATGAAAAAACACCCAGGTCCCACCTGGGAGGAATTCACTTATGGTTTGTTCGGCTCTGGTGAAGCGGCTAGCTCCCACCCACAAGCACTTCCCATTCGGGAGGAATTCACTTATGCATTTCCCACCCATGGTGAAGGCCCCACAAGCGTCCAGTGGGACACTCACCCAACCCATGGCTCCTAACGGTGCAGGCAGAGTGGGCATCTCATGCTCCGGGCAGAGGTGTCCCACAGTCAGCTGCTGCAAGTCTCAATCCACTGCACAGAAAGTCAGAGGCCACAGGTATTTATTACCTGTGCTCCTAGGCCATTCCATCTTCCGGCCTCAATTTATCCAATCTTTGCATTCCTCCCTCCTCCATGCTTAATCTGATTGGCACGGGGGTGAGGGACACCATCTGCATTCCTGGCTTGAACAGTCAATCTAACAGTTTTGCTTGTGGGGATGGTATCACACCCTCACTTCTGAGTTCCACCTTAATGGCTCAGTCCATCATGAGATAGCATTTGACCTTGAGATGGTGGGTACACCGGGTTCACCTTGGGACACTACCAAGCATCCAGGGCAGTGCTCTGAGACCAGTAGGCACACATTAAACACTCTGTGCCTTACTGTGTGTTCAATGCAGTGTCCTGCCAACAGCTGGCATACAATTCAATGCTCTGCACACAGTACATACTCTGTTTACTGTGGTTCTCAAAGTCTCCACTCATATCTGGAAGAGTCTGACTTATTAAGCTTCTTGTATTAAACAGGAACTCCATTGATAAGGGAGTGTGCCTGCACCATGAGCCTTAATATTAATAGCATTAATAAAGTGCTTACTAGATACCAAGCACTGTACTTAGCTCTGACATAGCTACAAGATAATCAGACCAGACACATTCTCTGGTGTGTACTGGGTTCTCAATTTAAAGGGAGAGGGAACAGATATTGTACCCCTATTTTTCAGGTGATGAAACTGAGGCACAGAGGGGTTATCTCAGATTCTTAAAGTTAAGCAGTAGGTCAATAGCAAATCTGGGTTAAAAACCAGGGTCTTCTAGCTCGCAGACCTGTGTCTTATCACAAGGCTGCACAGCCTATGATCACAATCCTAGCATGAGTAATAAAGTGAGAATTAAAAGGTGCCTTTCCCAACTTAATACTTCGAAGGAAAGAAAATTGGTCTGCCAGGGGAACAGCCATGAGTCTCTCTGAAATGCATTTTTTTCCACAAAGCTGATGTTCTGGGGATTTTAAGAAGCTGTTGCTCACAACCCTCTAGTCGCTCCATCAAATTCGAAAACCTTGGTCTGACGGAAAGGTTTTTTTCCTGTGCTGCTCTCTGTTTTTTGTTTCCAAAAAAACCCCAAAAAAATGGTTTTCCCTTCTTTTTTTTTGTTTTGGACGTGTATTTGATGGGAAATATCATGCATGTGTCTCGTTTGTTTCCATAAAATTGTCAAGAGCCTTTGTGAAAAAGGTTCTCATTTTAGGAATGCTATAACTTGTTCTATGTGGCTCTTAATAACTGCTAGGAGAACCAACTCAGCTAAGGGGAAATAAAACTCCAGACTGTTCCTGACTGGTATGCCATAAGGCATCAGGGTGCTTTAGGAAATGAGCCACGTGATCCTAAGGATTCGGGGATGTTTTCCGTCTTTTATTTCAGGAGGTATGCAAAAGTGATCTTCTTGGGAGTGTTTAGTCTAAGCAGTGAGCTTTTGGTGCAGACAATGGCTGTGATGTCCTTCTGGGTTGTGGGAAAGAGGAGTCCAGGAGATGGGCCAGAGGGACAAAGACCAGAGGAATGTGAGGCACAGGATGCCTTCAGGGAGTACGGAGAGTCCTGGGGGGAAAAGTAGCAGATCTAGGGAAAGGTGGTTTGGACCAAATTTCAGTTTGATTGTGACCTAATTCATAATACCTACAAAAACACTAGTTAATATTGGCTAGATCTCAGATCTTGGTGTCTGCCTCTAGTAGGGCCAGAGGAGAAGCTCCAGGAGCCAGGGTGATGTGTGGACCTGGGGAGCTGTGAACGTGGGAGTGGATACTCTCTCCACGAGCATCCTGAAGCCAGTTCTGGGGGTCGGGGTGCTAAACTAGTTCCCAATATCCCCCTTAGGGAAGTGTCTGGGCTTTAGAAAAACAGTGGGGGCAGCAATGTGATGCATGGTTTGGAGTATATTAAGCAAAGATCCCCAATCTGCCAGGTCTAGAAGGAAAAAACTGGTAAGCTGTGGCACCCAGGGGAGGATAATCAAGGTCATGGGTTCTAATCTTGGCTCCACCACTTGTCTGCTGTGTAACCTTGAGCAAGTCACTTAACTTCTCTGGGCCTCAGCTCAGTTACCTCATCTGTAAAATGGGGATTGAGACTGTGAGCCCCATGTGGGACAACCTGATTGCCTTATATTTACCCCAGCGCTTAGAATAGTGCTTGGCACATAGTAAGTGCTTAACAAATGTCGTTATTATTATTATTATTGTTACTATTATTATTATTATAAAAGGGATCCTGATGATCCTAAAGTGACTCCAGGGACTTTTTTGTCCAGGATTTAGGGCTGAAGAGCCCCAGTAACATCACAGTCTCAACCTAAGCTCCTTGGGAAGCAACATTTAGGTCTTCTTCTAACCCATGTGGAACAATTTCTTCATGACAAAATGGAGGGACCTTCTTGTCATCACCATTATCATAATCGTTATCCTCCTCTGCCTCCTCCTTCTCACAATCATCACCATTAATTGTATTTATTGAGTGCTTACTGCATGCAGAGCACTTGGGAGAGCACAATATGACAAAGTTGATAGACATATTCCCTTCTGTGGGAACAGTGCCCTATCTGTGAATTCACCCCCTCCCTCCACCTGAGCAACCCACAGCTGGGCCCTCCACCAAGACTACTGGGGTCCCCAGCTCCAGGTTGCTCTAGAGGTACATAGGGGGCAAAGGGGTGGAGTGTGTGAATTCACCCCTTTCCTCTGACTGAGCAACTCACAGCAGGGACACAGGACTGCTACACTACAAGGTAGTGGGAACATGGGGAAGGCTAAAGGGTCAAGGGAGCTTCGCATGTAAGAGGCATTGATGCTATTATTAGTTGTAGGCATTTAGACCGAGCCCTGCAGAGTTTGCCCTGCTTTTTTGGACTCAGACCTCCTCCTTGGCTTGCTTGCTGCACTGCAGCTATGTGAGTACACCCAATAAAGAGGCAGAACTGATCACTCACTCTGGCTCGGTGTCTGATCTTTGGCTCGTCGTCGCCCAATCTAAAGAACCCAGAGACACCCTCTGGTCGGCGGCCCACAGCTGCCCGCAATTAGCTTACAGTCCAGAGGGATATGGGACTTATTTTGTCAAGCTGTCTTAATCGGTCACATCCTCCAGGAGGCATGTTCTGATTAATGCTATCACCTTCATGCTGAGAAGCAGTGTGGCTCAGTGGAAAGAGCACGGGCTGGGGAGCCGGAGGTCATGGGTTCAAATCCCAGCTCTGCCACTTGTCAGCAGTGTGACCTTGGGCAAGTCACTTCACTTCCTCTGTGCCTCAGTTACCTCATCTGTAAAATGAGGGATGAAGACTGTGAGCCCCACGTGGGAAAACTGATCACCTTGTAGCCTCCCCAGCGCTTAGAACAGTGCTTTGCACATAGTAAACACTTAACAAATGCCATCATTATTATTATTATTACCTTTCTGGTTATGCCATCCCAACTGTAAAATAGGAAGGAAATTCCTGCTCTCCCTACCTAATTGTTTGTGATCCCCAGGTGGAACAGGGCTTGTATTTTCTGGATTACTCTGTAGCAGTGCCGTGATATTCTTGGAATACAGTAAGCACTAAATGATGTTTTATTTCATCATTATCATAATTACTGATCATTATTATTAGCCACCTAAACACGTAAACCTATTCATCTGATTTACCCTCTCTATGGTAACCAGTGACCTTCTCTCCAAATCTGTCAGCCTCCACTCTATCTTAATCCTCCTAGATCTCTCACCTGCTTTTGACACTGTAGGGAATGTGTCTGTTATATTCTTCGATTGTACTCTCCCAAGAGTTTAGTACATTCTCTACATATAATAACCACTCAATAAATACCACTGATTTGTCGATTGGTTGATTGACTTAGCAGTTGCTGAATGTTAAGAGACCCAGGAATAGATATCTTCCCCTGTCCCTTGATTAGTATTAAATACCTTAGTGCATAAAAGAAATTCAGCCAAAACTCAGAAGAAAACTGTGTAAAATGCTTATTAAACATATATGCTAATAAATCATGTTTGAATCAGATTCACAGTGGAAAAAAAGGGCAGAAGAGATTCAAATGGAAATTAATCAATCAGCCAATCAATCAGAGCATTGTGCAAAGCCCTTGGGAGAGTGCAATAGACTTTGTGGGTATGATCCCTACACTCAAGGAGTTGACATTAAAATGAAATATAAATAGGGGAAGGAGCAGAACATAAGGATATGTACATAAGTGCTTTGGGGTTGGGGGTAGAGCCAGTATCAGATGTTCGAAGGTCACAGATAGAAGTGCATAGATGACACAAGGAAGAGTGAGCTGGGGAAAAGTGGTATTTCTTGAGTCCTTAATGAGAGCAGAGCACTGTACCAAGAACTTGAGAGAGTACAATATGAGTGGATTGACACATTCCCTGCCCACAGAGAGCTTACAGTCTAGAGGGAGTCTAGATTCTGAAGGGATCTTCCATGAAGGTGGGAGGATTTGGGTGACAGCATAGTGTTCTTTGGGGGAACCAAAGCATTTTGGTAAGAGATGACAGGGGTTCATACATAATAATAATAATGATGGTATTTGTTAAGCACTTACTATGTGCAAAGCACTGTTCTAAGCACTGGGGGGATACAAGGTGCTCAGGTTGTCCCATGTGGGGCTCACAATCTTAATCCCCATTTTACAGATGAAGTAACTGAGGCACAGAGAAGTTAAGTGACTTGCCCAAAGTCACCCAGCTGACAATTGGTGGAGCCGGGATTTGAACCCATGACCTCTGACTCCAAAGCCCATGCTCTTTCCGCTGAGCCATACTGCTTCTCTACATACCTTGCATACAGGCTTCCTGGATGAGGGTTTTCAAAATGTTGTCTGATGTTACTTAAATCAGGCAACACCTTTGAAAAGACTAAGCCTCCTAGTTTCTCTTCTTTATAGACCCTTTGATAATAGAATGTAGAAACTAAATTGGAGCTGATCAGTACTTTTCAAAGTGATGATTACAGTGGGAGCACAGGAACTGTGAATGTTATTAATCATTGCCCTGTAGAAATATTACTTCACAGGATATTAGATTTTTTTTATGTATCCTCTATAACTGCCTTCCCTTCTGTTCTGAATTTGGAGCCTACCCCACTGACAAGAAATCTTTTGGTAGTTTCTAAACCTTTTTTGTCAGTGATTCTATCAGGTAGAGTCAGTTTGGAGGTCAGGTTAAGTGTCAGTCCAACCTAGGGGTGCTGATTTAAAGGAGTCATCAGCCCGGGAGAAAACATCCAGGGGAAGGACATGCCTGGAGCCATTTCTTTACGGGCTCAGGTTTTGGGGGAAAGGCAAATGCAAGAAATTCATCCCTTCAAATTCTCTCCAACCCCGAATTTAGTCCAGAAACAGTACCCACATTCTCTATGGCCTTGGTCTTATGGGCTCCCCTGCTCCACAAGTCCACATATGTCTGGGGACCTGCTGAGCCCAGAGCTAAATCAGAATATTGGCCCTGCATTTCACCTAACTTCTGGGCTTGATAGTCCAGCTTGTTATGGAACTAACAAAGTGATTATTCTATGCAAACATTGAGCTATGCACTGGGATAAATACAAAATTAGAAGATGAGAGAGCCTGCCTCTCACAGCATTATTAAGAGGTAATGAGGGCAGATGTCTTATCTCTATTTTACCAGTGAGGTTACTGGGCCACAGAGAGGTTCACTTTCACACACAGTAGGATAGAGCAAAGCTGAGATTAAAATTGAGGTCTCCTGACTCCCGGTCTCATGTTGTTTTTTTTCCATTAGACCACAGCCACCTCTGTAATACTGAAAACCTATTTACAATTTACCAATCCACATGAAATGTTCAGTACTTCTGTAAAACGTATGCATTTGAGCGCAACAATCATCGTGGCTCCATTTCACCTGTGTGCATGTCTTTATACTCTTACCCTCTTATACTCTTACCCTCACCTAGCTGTAATTTACTTTAGTGTCCGTCTTCCCTGTCAAATTGTAAGCAACTGAAGGGCAGGGATCATGTTTACTAACTATACTGTTCTTTCCCAAGAGTTTAGTCAAGTGATCCCTACAGAGTAAGTTCTCAATGAGTATTATTGATTGATTAATTGATAGAAAGAATCGCTGGTCATATGCAAGAGCAAAATGGGCAAATCATAGCTGAAAGGTCCCTTCTTGCATGTGGTAGGGAATGGAGTCATGTCTTACCCAAGTAAGGCTCATTTTCTGTTGCCTGGACCAGATTTAACAACAAAAATGTCTTACCTTGGCCCTCATTCCAGCCTCATCTCTCCTGGACCCATTCCATTTTTGCTATTCCAATGTTACAGCTTTTCACACATTTTGACAGGGATTATACTTCACACACCCACTACTTAGTCATCCAGTGAAATCTCACTGGATTGACATTCCTCCTTAGCAAAGTTCCAAGTGATCCTCTAGCAGTCTGGCTGCATCAGTGCACTTCCATGTTCCTTAAATCCAGGGATCTGACAAGAATGGAGCCTTCTGCGTTTTAATCTCATTTTAATGAAAAAATGAAATTATTTCATCAATGATTCAAGCTGTCTCTACTCCTTCACACTAAGTACTGTTGGAAGCCAAGTCTTCTTCTTGGCAAACCAAGCCCTGATTCCCTAGCATTACACAAGCCGTCTTTGCCATGGTGAAATATAAATGAAAGTGTGAAATATAGAGGAAGATACCATTTTAATTAATAGTATATTTAAGATATAAGAAAAAATCCACCAGCATGACAGGTTAACATTTGCAAAACTTAAAAGAGCTAAATGAATCATGGCCGTGGAATTGGAGCTTCAGGCTTTGCTATGATTAGCCCCAGATTAGCTTTTCTTTCCTGTCCCTTTTCTCATTAGGCTTGCCAAATAATCCCTACATTTCCCATATCAAACTGGAGATTCCATTCCAAATATTTCTTAATGTATTAATACACGATGGTAAGGCCATTAAAACAGTCTCTGAATGCAAAGCTGAGGCCCATTGCCAGAGCACAATGGAAGACGTGAACGACACACACAACAATTTGAGCTTCCTGGCTTCATGGCAAACATTTGAACCATGGGGAGGGGAGTAGGCGTGAAATTATTTAAATCAGTGAAGTAGAATTTGAATGTTATTTTGACCCAACTTTGGTGATGACTGTTTATAGAAGCTACTTCACTTAGAATAAATTTGTCCAAAGATTGTCAATCAATCTATCAATGTTATTGAATATGAGGGTTGAAAGGGGAGTTAAGGATAATGCCATGTTTACAAGCCTGGGAGACAGGGCAGATGGCGATATTGTCAATAGTGATAAGGAGTCACAGGCAGGAAAGGATTGGGGAGGGAAGATTAGAAGTTCAGTTTTGGACACAACGACTTCGAAGCGACAGTGGGACATACAAATAAGGATGACCTGAAGGCAGGAGGGGATGCGAGATCCAGAGGAAGAGAGAGGTTGGGGCTATGGAGATAGATTTGGGAGTCACCTGCACAAATATGTTAGTTAAAGCGGAGAAAATGGATGGGGTTCCCAAGGGAATAATAATAATAATGATGATGATGATGGCATTTATTAAGAGCTTACTATGTGCAAAGCACTGTTCTAAGCACTGGAATGAGTATAGACTAAACTAGAAGGGGGCCCAGAACTGGGCCTTGAGGACACCCACAGTCAAAGAGTGGGAGGCAGAGGAGAAGCCAGCAAACATAACAAGATGTGGTCAGAGAGATAAGAGGAAAATCAACAGAGGTCTGTGCCAAAGAAGTCAAGGTTAGGTTGTGTTTACAGAAGGAGGTGGTCTGCAGTGTTAAAAGCATCCAAAAGGTTAAGGAAGAGTAAGATTCACTACACTTGGTGAGGAGGAAGTCATCTGGGGAGAAGTGGGCATAAACTAAAACAGATTGGAAGGAGCCATCAGAGAGTAAGTGGTTGAAGATGATAGCTGGGAAGGAAGAAGAGTGTTTTACAAGGTGTGAAGGGTTAGCATCACAGGCGCAGGCAGAGGGGATAGACTTCAAAGGTGGTGGTATTTTATTTTGTTAATATGTTTTGTTTTGTTCTCTGTCTCCCCCTTCTAGACTGTGAGCCCACTGTTGGGTATGGACCGTCTCTATATGTTGCCAACTTGTACTTCCCAAGTGCTTAGTACAGTGCTCCGCTCACAGTAAGTGCTCAATAAATATGATTGATTGATTGATTGATTGGTGGGAGACATCTTCCTGAGACTTGGCTAGGAAGGAAGAGTGAGGGTTAGGTTTAGGATTAGGGTTAGGGCTAGGGTTAGAGTTAGGGAGTAAGAGGAAACTTGAATGGTGAGGGGGAGGTTTTGCAAGATTGTAAACTCCTTGAGCTGATATCATGTCTGCACACTCCATCATACTCTGTCTTGTCTTATGCTGTCGAGTCATCTCATACTCTACCAACACTTAATACAGTATTCTGTGCACAGTAAGTGCTCAATAGTATTTTATTGATTGATTGATGTGAAAATAGTGTCGAAAAACAAATTACTCTGCAGGTTAAACTTATTATTAACCTATGTGTCGAGGAAAATTCGGTGTGTGCAGCCATATACACACAGAGAGATACATATTCAGTCTATACTCACTCTGCTGCCTGGATTATTTTCCTTCAGAAACACTCTGGGCATGTCAGCCCCCTCCTCAAAAATCTCCAGTGGTTGCCTATGAACCTTCATATGAAGCAAAAACTCCTCACTATTGGCTTCAGAGCTCTCCATCAACTTGCCCCCCTCCTACTTCACCTCCCTTCTCTCTTTCTACAGCCCAACCCGCACACTCCCCTCCTCTGCCACTAACCTCCTCACTGTGCCTCGTTCTCACCTGTCCCACTGTCGACCCCTGGCCCACGTCCCACCTCCATCAAACTAGCTCTCTTCCCCCCTTCAAAGCCCTACTGAGAGCTCACCTCCTCCAGGAGGCCTTTCCAGACTGAGCCCCCCTTTTCCTCTGATCCTTCTCCCCTCCCCATTGCCCCTACTCCCTCCCTCTTCTCTACCCCTTTCCCTGCCCACAGCACTTGTGTATATTTGAACATATTTATTATTCTATTTTATTAATGATGTGTATATATCTATAATTCTATTTATCTGTTTTGATGCTATTGATGCCTGTCTACTTGTTTAGTTTTGTTGTCTGCCTCCCCCTTGTAGACTGTGAGCCCGATGTTAGGTAGGGATCGTCTGCCTCCCCCTTGTAGACTGTGAGCCCGTTGTTAGGTAGGGATCGTCTCTATCTGTTGCCGAATTGTACTTTCCAAGCACTTAGTACAGTGCTCTGCACCCAGTAAGCGACTCAATAAATACAATTGAATGAATAAATGAATGAATGAATGAGTGAAATAAGCCCGTATTTTAAAGAATATTCTTACAAATCAAACACTTCAGTAATTCTGCCTGCAGGCTCTACTGTGTCTGATTAGTGAGGTTTTATTAGAAATACAAAGTTGTATTCCTTACCCAAGTATTGCCAAAAAGGCTGCATATGGAGACAACATTAATGGAAATATTAAATACTTCATTTTCTTATTGTCCAGGAGTTCATTTAGCTAGCATCCTCCTGTCCCCTCTCAGGATACATTAAGGGGAGCACTTTGGGAAATCTTACATTGCTACAACATCTTCCCGGAGTGTACCAATAATGGATTCACTGCCTCACATCCCCATTGTTACAGCTAAATTCAGCTACTCATCTGTTTCTCCAGCTTAACTATTTCCCTGTGAACCGAGCCGGATAATTAGCTATTGGAATAAATAGAAATACCAACTATGAATGATTTTGTTTGCAAATTGCCTTCTGTCCCATGAAGTGGAATAGAAAAGGACAAGAGGAGCCATTTCCTAAGGAAGTGATGAATGTGTTCAGAAAAGGTTATTGAAGATTGGGGCACCAAGAGGAAAACATTTCAGTTTGAGCTCAGGGCTTAATTGCTTGCTGTTCAGGAAAGTATTTCCTACTAAAGGTGTTCATTTCTCTTCCAGGAGAACAGTTACACAGTCTCTCTCTTTTTTTGTGTGCCCTTATTGCACATTGAAAACTCAACAAGAGGGGATGGGGTAGCAGGGAGGGAATAATCAATCAGCCATTGACATTTATTGAGCACTTACTGTGTGCAAAGCACTGTTCTAAGCACTTTCATTCCTTCATTCAATCATATTTATTGAGCACTTACTATGTGCAGAGCACTGTACTAAGCTCTTGGGAAGTACAAGTCAGCAACATTGGGAGAGTACAATGCAAGAAAGTTGGTGGACACGATTCCCACTCTCAAGGAAATAGAGTTCCCATTTTCTAAATGAAGTTAAAAAAATGATATGAACAGGCTCTCGTTGAGAAACAGTCTGAAATAAGCTCTAATATCCTTTGTAAAGGGAGCTGTGGTTAGAACATGAGAGGGTTGTAACATGGGAAGGAGTAAGTTTCTATAAAGATTGTGGTCCGTGGATGGTGGACACAGGTCTGACTAATGAAGACAGGTTGCAAACTAAAGCAGAAATGGCAGAGCTGAAAAAGTCAGGAAGGATGGAGAGCTGGACAATGTGACTAAAGGTTTTATAGGCAAAAAGACCTCGAATTCAGCTGTAGAAGTAGAACGTCAATTTAATTCTTTAAGCTGCATGTCTTCGACCCTTTGTAGAATGTGCTTACTCTCCCAAGCTCTTAGGAGAGTATTTTGGACACAAATTATTATTATCAAATACTGTCAAGTCATTTCCAATTAATAGCAACTTTGTGGGTGTACTTTCTCCAGAATGTCCTGTCTTCTGCCATAATCCATAACCTTGCTAATGGTTCTTCTGTTAGCATTCTTATGGTTTCTATCCACCCAGCTGCTGGTCTGCCTCTTGCACGTTTTCCTTGGACTTTTCCTGGCATTAGTGTCTTCCCCAGAGAATTAGTTCTCCTGATGATGTGTCCAAAATATGCTAATCTAAGTTAGGTCATTTGGCCTTCCAAAGGCCACATTGGTTTAATTTACTCCAAAACTCATTTGTCTCTCCTATGAATCACTGCCTCACCATGGCAGGAAAGTTTGCGTACACCAGTGAAATGTAGAGCTATGCCATTGAGAAACACTCTCTTGCTAGGGTTACACATAATGGAAAGGTCTAAGCTGAAGCTTATGACCAAGTTGATTACTTGTGCTGGGCAGCAGTGGAATGGGAAACAGTCAAAATAGATGGTCATATGAACAAAATGTTGATCAAAGACAACAGCGGCTACTTAGTTTTCACTGCACAGAAGAAATCTTTACCAAGAAAACTCTGTGGACTCAGAAGTGTTCAATTAATACCATTGATAATTGATTGATTCATTCAATAATTCCTAGATAATGTCATGCAGAACCTGATATCAGATGTCAAAGTCAGCCACAATTTGAGGCATTGTTGAAATTCCCTCCGCAATATGGCAGCCTTAATTCTGCAAGAGATCAGTTTCCCTGAGCCAATGACTCTCCCATAGGACCTTCCTTAAGGTAGGGGGAAAGAAGAAGTTGGACAGGAAAGTTAATCTTCTTCATCTATCCCAGCACCTTTTCTCTTTCCCATCTTCCTAGGCAGGATTCTGTCAACAGATACCATTGTACTCCTCGGAGGGCTTAGTGCAGCATTTTGCATAAATGATAATTACTACTGATGTATAGACTTTCTGCTCTTCCCCTTCTTTATTGTGGCCAATAAAGGGGACAAATTTGGTTTGAAGTCCCCTGTAATTCCTCGGCTTAGAGCTCCTTAGATTCTGCCCCTGTCCTTCCCTCTGTTCAATGTCTCAGTACTTAATTGATAAAATTGAAACCACTAGGCATGATCTCCCTAAAGTTTTCCCTGCTCCTCTGTCCTACTTCCCTCCTGCTCCTTCTTCAACTTGCCCATATTTCTCAGGAGCATCACAAGGGGTGATTTTCCACCTCTCTAAATCTAGCCCTTCCACCTGCATTTCTGACCCCATGATTTCTCAACTTATTCGATCCATTAGTCAATCAATCAGTTAATCATAGTTATTGAGGGCTTACTGTAAGCAGCATGACCTAGTGGATAGATGACTTGGGAGTCAGAAGAACTTGGATTTTAATCCCAGTTCTGCCAGTTGTTTTCTCTGTGACCTTGAGCAAGTCACTTCACTTCTCTATGCCTCAGTTACCGCATTTGTAAAATGGGGATTAGGACTGTGAGTCCCATGTGGGACAGGGACTGTGTCCAATCTGATTAGCTTATAACTACCTCAGTGGTAGAACAGTGCCTGGCACATAGCAAGTGATAAACAAATACTATAAAAAAAAAAGCAGAGCACTGTACTAAGTGCTTGGGAAAATACAATGTAACAGAGTTGGTAGACATGTTTCCTGCCCACAGTGACCTTATAATCTATAAGGGGAAACAGACATTATTGTGAAAAAGTTAATTATGGATATGTACAAAAGTGCTATAGGGCTGAAGGAGTGGTGAATAACAAGGTCAACTCCAAGTTCAGTAGCAATAGAAAAGAGAGTGGGAAGGGGAGATAAGGACTTAGTCAGGGAAGGCCTCTTGGAGTAGATGTGCTTTTAATAAAGCTTTGAAAGTGTGGGATATGAATGTCCAATACATATGCAGAGGGAAGAAATTCTCCTGGCAGGATATGGCTGAGATGTCAGCAGCAAGATGGATGAGATTGAGGTGCAGTGAATAGGTTGGCATTAGAGACACAAAGTGTTTGGGCTGCTTTGTAGGAGGAAATCTGGGAGGTGACATAGGAGGGGGCAAGATAATCAAGTGCTTTACAGCCTGTGGAAAGGAGTTTCTGTCTGATGTGGAGTTGGATGAGCAACCACTGGAGGTTCTTGAGGAATGGGGAGACACTGACTGAACGATTTTGTAGAAAAATGATCCAGGCAGCAGAGTGAAGTATGGACTGGGTACAGAGAGACCGAGATGTAAGGTAGGAGGGGGCAAAGGTGATTGAGTGCTTTGACGGAAGTAGTAGTACCAAGTAGAAAGAGCACAGGCCCGGGAGTCAACAGACCTGAGTTCTAATCCCAGCACCACCATCTATCTATATGCTGTGCGACCTTGGGCAAGTCAATTTGCTTCTCTGTGCCTCATTCCCCTCATCTGCAAAATGGGGATTTCAATACCTGTTCTCCCTTCTATTTATTCAGTGAGCCCCATGTGGGACCTGACTGTCTTGTATCTGTCAGCCCTTAATACAGTGCTTGACACATGATAAGCACTAAATAAATATCACAATTATAATTCAAGCCTATGGTAAGCAGTTTCTGTTTGATGCAAAATTGGTTGGACAAGCACTGGAGGTTCTTGTGGAGTGGGAAAACATGGACTGGATGGTTTTATAAAAAAAAGATCCAAGCATCAGAGTGAAGTATGACATATCAAATTACTTGCCCTTTCACTTCATTCCTCCCTGACTTCTATCTTCAATCGTTCACTCTCCAGTGAGTTCTTCCCCTCTGCTTTCAGCTATGCTCATTATACCCTATCCTAAAAAATAATAATTTCTTGACCCCACGGCTCCATCTGGTAAACACCCCATCTCCCTCCTACCATTCCTCTCCAGATTTATTAAGCAAGTTTTCTAAATCCTCTGTCTCCACCTCCTCTCATCCAATTTTCTCCTTGACCCCCTCCAATCCGGCTAGCTCCCCCTTCACTCCACCAAAACTGCCTTCTATAAATTCTCCAGTGACCTCCTTATTTGCAAATCCAATGGCTTTTACTCCATCCTAATTCTCCTCAACCACTCAGCTGCCTTCAATTCTGTCGACTACCCCCTTCTTTTGGAAACATTTTCTAACCTTGCCTTCACTGACACTGCCCCTTCCTGTTCTCCTCCTTTCTCTCTGGCCACTCATTCTCAGTTTCTTTCACAATCTCCTCCTCCATCTCCAACCCTCTAACTGTGGGAGTCCCTCAAGACTAGGCTCTGAGGCCCCTCTTATTCTTCTTCTACACCCACTCCCTGGCAGAAACCATTCACTCTTATGGATTCAATCATCATTTCTATGTGGATGAAACCTATATCCATAGTTCCGGCCTTGATCTTTCTCTTTCTCTGGAGTCTAGTCTCAGAATATGTCTACTTGGATGTTGTGCCATCGCTTCACATTTAACATGCCAAAAACAGAACTCCTTATCTTCCCACCAATACCCTGTCCTACCCATGACTTCCTCATCACTGAGGAAGAAGCAGCATGGAGCATAGAGAAGCAGCGTGGCTCAGTGGAAAGAGTCAGAGGTCAAGGGTTCAAATCCCAGCTCCACCAATTGTCAGCTGTGTGACTTTGGGCAAGTCACTTAACTTCTCTGTGCCTCAGTTACCTCATCTGTAAAATGGGGATTAAGACTGTGAGCCCCACGTGGGACAACCTGATCACCTTGTAACCACCCTAGTGCTTAGAACAGTGCTTTGCACATAGTAAATGCTTAATAAATGCCATCATTATTATCACTGCAAACAATACTGCTGTCCTCCCTGTTTCACAAGCCTGTATCCTTGGCATTGTCTGAGACTTATCTCTGTCATTCAAACCCCATATTCAATCTGTCACAAAGTCCTGTCAGTTCTACCTTTACATTGCTAAAATCTGTCCTTTCCTCTACATCCAAACTGCTTCCATGTTGATCCAAGCACTCATCCTTTCCCTCCCTGACTACTGAATCAGTCTTGTTGCTGACCTCCCCGCTTCCTGTCTCTCCCACTCCAATCTATACTTCAATCTGCTGAACTTTCTAAAATAAGTTCAGTCCATGTTTCCCCACTTCTCAAGGATCTCCAATGATTGCCCATCCATTACTGCATCAAACAAAAGCTCCTTACCATTGGCTTTAAAGCACTCAATCAGCTCATCTCCTCCTAGCTCACCTTAGTGAATTCCTACTACAATGTAACATTCTCACTTTATTTTTCTGATGCCAACCGATTCATTGCATCTCAAACTCACCTATCTCACCACTGACCCCTCGCCCACATCCTGCCTCTGCCCTGGACCACACTCCCTCTTCAGCTCATTGTGGGCAGGGAATGTCGTTGTTTATTGTTGTATTGTACACTCCCAAGTGCTTAGTACAGTGCTCTGCACACAGTAAGTTCTCAATACATATGACTGAAGCAGCGTGAGAAGATAGAGAAGTAGCGTGGTTCAGTGGGAAGAGCACAGGCTTTGGAGTCAGAGGTCATGGATTCATATTCCGGCTCCACCAATTGTCAGCTGTGTGACTTTGGGCAAGTCACTTAACTTCCCTGTGCTTCAGTTCCCTCATCTGTAAAATGGGGATTAAGACTGTGTGCCTCACGTGGGACAACCTGATCACTTTGTATCCCCCCAGCACTTAGAACAGTGCTTTGCACATAGTAAGCGCTTAACAAATACCATCATCATCATTGTATGAGTGAATGAATGAATAACCAACAGACCATCACTCTCCCCACTTTCAAAGCCTTGCTAAAATCACAACTTCTCCAAAAGACCTTCCCTCATTTGCCCTCCTCCTTCTGCTTTTGTTGTTCTTGAATTTGAATCTGTACTCTTTAAACACTTGCTATAAGCCTCACCCTCAGCCCTACAGACTGTGAGCCCGTTGTTGGATAGGGACCATCTCTATATGTTGCTGACTTGTACTTCCCAAGTGCTTAGTACAGTGCTGTGCACACAGTAAGTGCTCAATAAATGTGATTGAATGAGTGAATGAATATATATACAATTCATATTATGCATATATATATATCCAAATTCATAATTCATTTTAATGTTTGTCTTTTGGTAGACAAGGAACATATATTGCTAACTTTGTTGTACTGAAATCTCCTAAGAGCTTAGTACAATGCACTACATAACAGTAAGCACTCGATAAATACCACTGATTGATTGCTTGACCATTAGTATTTATTGTTTGCTGTGCGCAGAGCACTGTGTTAAGCCCTAGGGAGAGTGCAATAGAGAGATAAGAAATAATTCCTTTCTTTTTCCCACTACTGTATACTTTCCCAGCTTGTAATACAGTGCTCTGAGCCCAGACTCCACTCTCTCGTTCACCCCTCACATCCAAGCTGTCACCAAAACCTGCCGGTCTCAGCTCTGCAACATTGCCAAGATCCGCCCTTTCCTCTCCATCCAAACTGCTACCCTGCTCGTTCAAGCTCTCATCCTATCCCGTCTGGACTACTGCATCAGCCTTCTCTCTGATCTCCCATCCTCATGTCTCTCCCCTCTTCAATCCATACTTCATGCTGCTGCCTGGATTGTCTTTGTCCAGAAACGCTCTGGGCATGTTACTCCCCTCCTCAAAAATCTCCAGTGGCTACCAATCAACCTGCGCATCAGGCAGAAACTCCTCACCCTGGGCTTCAAGGCTGTCCATCACCTCGCCCCCTCCTACCTCACCTCCCTTCTCTCCTTCTACAGCTCAGCCCGCACCCTCCACTCCTCTGCCGCTGATCTCCTCACCGTGCCTCGTTCTCGCCTGTCCCGCCATCGACCCCCGGCCCACGTCATCCCCCGGGCCTGGAATGCCCTCCCTCTGCCCATCCGCTAAGCTAGCTCTCTTCCTCCCTTCAAGGCGCTACTGAGAGCTCACCTCCTCCAGGAGGCCTTCCCAGGCTGAGACCCTTCCTTCCTCTCCCCTCGTCCCCCTCTCCATCCCCCCATCTTACCTCCTTCCCTTCCCCACAGCACCTGTATATATGTATATATGTTTGTACATATTTATTACTCTATTTATTTATCTTACTTGTACATATCTATTCTATTTATTTTATTTTGTTAGTATGTTTGGTTTTGTTCTCTTTCTCCCCCTTCTAGACTGTGAGCCCGCTGTTGAGTAGGGACTGTCTCTATGTGTTGCTGACTTGTACTCCCCAAGCGCTTAGTACAGTGCTCTGCACACAGTAAGTGTTCAATAAATGTGATTGATTGATTAATAAATGATAATAAAGTGCCTTAAAGCACTTAACCACCTTGCCCCCTCTACCTCACCTTGCTGCTCTCCTACTACAACCCAGCCCTCACACTTTGTTCCTCTAGTGCTAACCTTCTCATTGTGACTCAATCTCATATATCTCATTGCTAACCTCTCGCCCACATCCTACCTCTGCCCTGGAATGCCCTCCCTCCTCATATCAGACAGATAATTGCCCCCCCCCACCCCCATTTCAAAGTCTTATAGAAGACACATCTCATAAAGGAAGCCTTCCCTGACTGAGCCTCCTCTTCTCTTCTCCTACTCCCTTCTGCACCAGTCATACTTGTTCCTTCATTCATCCTCCCTCCCTTCCCCACAGCATATATACATACATATCTATGTGTTGTGGAGAAGGAAGAGAGGATGGCTATGTATATATCTGTATATATCTGTAATTTATTTATTTATATTAATGCCTGACTCCTCCTCTAGACTGTGAGCTTGTTGAGGGCAGGGAATGTGTCTGATGTTATATCATACTCTCCTAAGCTCTTAGTACAGTCCTTTGCATACAGTAAGCCCTCAGTAAATATTATTGTTATTAATGACATTAAAATTATTATTATTATGATGGTAAATACTATTAATGCTCTTACTACTGCTGCCTTAAAGGAGCTTACTGTCTTACAGTTTGGAATAAATACAAATAAAATCTTAGTTGGCCTTAGTGGTAGGTAAGAATTCAAATCCTACCTATCATCAAAATGTATATCCACCTTTGGCTAAATATGATTTTTTTTCCAAAATAGAAGACATATATTTACCTTAGATGACTAAACAATTTCATTTTTGACACTGGTATTCCGATATTGCTGAATTTTGAGAGAAAATGTGACACTTTCCAAAGACCAAATTATTTCTACCTTGCCATTTTCCCCAAGGCACTTAGCCATATTAAGCCAATGGTTTCAAAATTTCACACCGATCATCATTATTTCTGCTAGGCATGAAATGTTTCAAACTTTCAGTTCTAGTTAATAAAAAATTTACCAAAATAGCTGAAATTCAGCATTTTCCGTCTCTTTGAGCCTCTAGGTGTTAAAATTGGGCTAAAATGTTAAAACAGTTTTTTTTTTAGTAAGTGCAACTTGTCTTGGAGATTTCCACTCCTCTGTCTATTGAACATCCAGTAAGAATAAACTTTTCCAGCATGTTTGTTTTGAAATGACTTCTGGAATGTCCGGGAGAAAACTTCCTGGTAAAATATATATAATCTCCCCAATTAAAGGTTGGAATAGAAGATCCTGGAGAACGTAAATAGACAGATAATTTGGTAGTGTAAATCTGAACACATGGGGCTGTTCCTAACACCTGTGGGCACTGGCTTATTTGTTGCCACAACCTCTTGATCTGCCTCTATGTAGATAAAACATTTTCTCATGAAGATGGAAAGATCATCAATGATGTAATGAGGGGAGAGCCATGACTCATTTCCCCAGGATACTGTCTCCAAAGGGGATTCAAACAAGGCTTAAAATGGGGAAGAAATTTATCCTGTTGAATTGCGGCTGGCCGCTAGGTTTCAGAATGGCTGGGTTGAGGAGCTATGAGGGAGGGAGTTGCTATATTTTCTTTTAGGCTCTGTATAGGAGATTCACTCATTCAACCATATTTACTGAGTGCTTACTGTGTGCAGAGCACTGACAACTTTAGTCAGAGCCTAATCATGGAATGGAAATCCTCTAACATAGACACCTGGGACAATTTGCTCTAAAGGTCATTTGAGAAACATACCCTGTTTCCAGTTGCCTCCTTCACCCAGGATATATTGTGAAAGATTCTACTTTGATTGTGTCAAAAGGTACAGGATTTCTGACAAGTGCTTTCTGAGGGCCCAGCAAAATTGAAAGGTCAAGTTAGTTTTACATCTCAAAGTGTCATTGCATTAATGAAACACCATAAAGGAGGGTCAGGCCTCAGGTCAGCTAGAATCCCTAGTAAACATGTGAAGAGGACAGGCAAGATCTTGGCAGGAGTTCAAAGGGGAGCTAAAAAGATGATAGATGATCTTACTCCTTTGGGTAAGATGAAAACCAGAAACTCTCAAGATGAAAACCAGAAACTCTCATATTTTTCTCGACACAGTTCTATATTCTCTTCAGCTCTCTTTGTCCATCTCACCTCTCTGACCGAAACATGCACATTTGAAAGAAACCCAGTGGTTTAAGTCTACTCTATGATTTCCCTTATAGATTTCCCCTGTAGATTGTAAACTTCTTATGATCAAGTATTGTACCTACCAATTCTGCAGTATTGTACTTTCTGCATCACACTTGCACTTGGATTTGTACCGTTTATTCACCCCCACCCTCAGCCCCACAGCACTTATATCAATCAATCAATCAATCAATCGTATTTATTGAGCGCTTACTGTGTCCACAGCACTGTACTAAGCGCTTGGGAAGTACAAGTTGGCAACATGTAGAGCAGTCCCTACCTAACAGTGGGCTCACAGTCTAGAAGGGGGAGACAGAGAACAAAACCGAACATATTAACAAAATAAAATAAATAGAATAGACATGTACAAGTAAAATAAATGAATAAATAAATAGAGTAATATGCACAAATATATATCAGTAATTTATTTATTTATATTACTGCCTGTCTCCCACTCTAGACTGTAAGATCCTTGGGGTCAGGGGACTTCTCTACCAACTCTTAGCACTTAGTACATTGCTCTGCACATAGTAAGTTCTGAATAAATATCATTGATTGATTGGTTAATAATAATAATAAGAAGAAGAAGAATAGCATTTGTTAAGCACTTACCATGTGCCAAGCACTGTTCTAAGTGCCAGAGGGGTAATACAAGGTAATCAGGTTGTCCCACATGAGGCTCATAGTCTTAATCCCCATTTTACAGATGAGGGAAGTTAAGTGACTTGCCTAAAGTCACAAAGCAGACAAGTGGCAGAGCTGGGATTAGAACCCATGACCTCTGAGTCCTAAGCCTGTGCTCTTTCCATTGAGCCATGCTGCTTCCCATGGTTGTTAGGAAAAATGGTGGTAGTCTAGACTGTAAGCGCCCAGTGACCAGGGATCGTGCCTAACAATACTGTTGCATTTCTTGTACTTAAGCACTTGGTACAGTGTTCTGTACACACTAAGTATTCAATAAATATCACTGACTGCTTGATTAAATGTTATATCAAGGTTGCAAACAGGGATCTGAACCTATTCTCCACCAGAAACATGTGGATCAGCAAAGCAACAAAAAGACACTGTATGTCAACACTTCAGTTTTTAAAGCTTTCACTCTATTTGTGATGAGCCAATTAAATTACATAATTAGTAAAGACTTACAAGAAAGGTCATGAGAGAAGGATGAACAATAGGAGGATATTCATTCATTCATTCAGTTTTATTTATTGAGTCTCTACTATGTGCGGAACACTGTACTAAGAACTTGGGAGAGTAGAATGCAGCAATAAACAGTCACGTTCCCTGCCCACAATGGACTTACAGTCTAGAGTGGGGGAGACAGATATCAATATGAATACCTCAAATTACAGATAGGTACATAAGTGCTGTGGGTGTAGAAGGGAGGAAGAGCAAAGGGAGCAAGTCAGGGCAACAAAGGAGTGGGAGGTGAGAAAAAGGGGGGCTTAGTGGGGCTTCATCTTGGAAAGCCTCTAGGAGGTTTTGAAGGTGGGGAGAATAATTGTCTTTCGGATTTGAGGAGGGAGGGAGTTTCAGGCCAGAGTCAGGAAGTGGGCTACGGCTCGGCAGCAAGACAGGTAAGACTGAGGTACAGTGAGAAAGTTGGCACTAGAGAAGTGAAGTGTGTGAGCTAGGTTGTAGAAGGAGATAAGCAAGGTGAGGTAATAATGATAATAATGGCATTTATTAAGCACTTACTATGTGCAAAGCACTGTTCAAAGCACTGGGGTGGTTATAAGGTGATCAGATTGTCCCACGGGGGGCTCACAGTCTTAATCCCCATTTTACAGATGAGGTAACTGAGGCACAGAGAAGTTAAGTGACTTGCCCAAAGTCACACAGCTGACAATTGGTGGAGCTGGGATTTGAACCCATGACCTGAACTCCAAAGCCTGTGCTCTTTCCACTGAGCCACGCTGCTTCGGTAATGGAGCGCTTTAAAACCAGTGGTGAGGAGCTTTTGTTTGATGTGAAGGTGGATGGACAATCACTGGAGTATTTTTGAGGAGTGGTATGACAGGTCCTGAACGTTTCTGTAGAAAAATGATTCGGGCAGCAGAGTGAAGTATGGACTGGAGTGGGGAGAAATAGGAGGCTGGGAGGTCAGCAAGGAGGCTGATGCAATAATCCAGGCAGGATAGGATGAGTGATTGTATTAATGTGGTAGCAGTTTGGAAGGAGAAGAAAGGGCAGATTTTATCTCTGTTGTGAAGGTGGGACTGACAAGATTTAATGATGGATGGAATATGTGGGTTGAATGACAGAGGAGTCCGGGGGAGGTCTGGGTTTTGGTGGGAAGATAAGGAGTTCTGTTTTGGATATACCTAAGGATACCTAAGCAACTTTGGTATGGTGAGCTGTAAGAGGGTACCAACAAGATATGATGACAGGATAAATGATTGAAAGACCTGGGAAATGAAGCACAGTCTCAAATAATATGAATGAATCCGTCACTCAGTTGTATTTATTGAGCACTTACCATGTACAGAGAACTGTACTAAGCACTTAGGAGAGTACAATATAACAATACAGCAGACACATCCTCTGCCCATAAGGAGCCATCTGCCAGGATACCATTCATTCATTCAATCATATTTATTGAGTGCTTACTGTGTGCAGAGCACTGTACTAAGAGCTTGGAAAGTACAATTCGGCAACATAAAGAGACAATCCCTACCCAACAATGGGCTCACGGTTTAGAAGTGGGGAGACAGACAGCAAAACAAAACAGACAGGCATCAATAGCATCAAAATAGATAAATATGATTTTATATATATATATATACATCATTAATAAAATAAATAGAATAATAAATATGTACAAATATACACAAGTGCTCTGGGAAGGGGAGGGGGTGATGGAGAGGGGAGGAGGAGCAGTGGAAAAGGGGGGCTCACTCTGGGAAGGCCTCCTGGAGGAGGTGAGCTTTCAGTAGGGCTTTGAAGGAAGAGAGTTAGTTTGGTGGATGTGAGGAGGGAGGGCATTCCAGGCTAGAGGTAGAATGTGGGCCGGCAGTCCACGGTGGGACAGGTGAAAATGAGGCACAGTGTCGAGGTTAGTGGCAGAGGAGAAGAGTGTGTGGGCTGGGCTGTAGAAGGAAGGAAGGGAGGTGAAGTAGGTGGAGCTAGGTGATGGAGAGCTTTGAAACCAATAGTGAGGCATTTTTGGCTTATATGAAAGTTGATAGGCAACCACTGGAGATTCTTGAGGAGGGGGCTGACATGCCCACAGCATTTCTGTAGAAAGATATTCTGGGCAGCAGAGTGAAGTATAGACTGAAGCGGGGAGAGACAGGAAGTTGGGAGATCAGAAAGGATGCTGATGCAGTAATCCAGTTGGGATATGATGAGTGATTGTACCAACATGGTAGTGGTTTGGATGGAGAGGAAAGGGTGGATCTTGGCGATGTTGTGAAGGTGAGACCAGCAGGTTTTGATGACAGGTTGGATGTGCAGGGTGAATGAGAGCGTGATGTCAAGGATGACACAAAGGTTGTGGGCTTGTGAGACAGGAAGCATGGTAGTGTAGTGAGAAGCAGCGTAGCTCAGTGGAAAGAGCACGGACTTTGGAGTCAGAGGTCATGGGTTCAAATCCCAGCTCCACCAATTGTCAGCTGTGTGACTTTGGGCAAGTCACTTAATTTCTCTGTGCCTCAGTTCCCTCATCTGTAAAATGGGGGTTAAGACTGTGAGCCCCGCCGTGGGACAACCTGATCACCTTGTAACCTCCCCAGCGTTTGAACAGTGCTTTGCACATAGTAAGTGCTTAATAAATGCCATCATTATTATTATTATTAGTGCCATCCACAGTGACGGGAAAGTCAGAGGGAGGACAAGGTTTGGGAGGGAAGATTAGGAGCTCAGTCTTAGACATGCTGAGTTTTAGGTGGTGGGCAGACATCCAGGTGGAGATGTCCTAAAGGCAGGAGAGATAAGAGCCTGGAGGGACGGAGAGAGAACAGGGGAGGAGACATAGATTTGAGCGTCATCAGCGAAGAGATGATAGTTGAAACCATGGGAGTGAATGAATTCACCAAAGGAGTGAGTATAGATGGAGAACAGAGGGGACCAAGAACTGACCCTTGAGGAACCCCTACAGTTAGGGGATGGGAGGGGGAGGGGAAGCCCATGAGGAAGACTGAGAATGAATGGCCAGGGAGCTAAGAGGAGAACTTGGAGAGGATGGAGTCCATGAAGCAAAGGTTGGATAACGTGCTGAGGAGAAGGGGATGGTTGACAATGTCAAAGGCAGCTGAGAGGTTGAGGAGGGTTAGGATAGAGTAGAAGTCATTGGATGTGGCACTGGAGGACTACTGCAGGATACTGACCAGCTTGGCAAGCAGCAATTGGAAAAGAAATGGTTTTCCCTCAGACAAGACTCGGAGAAAAGCAGGTTCCGAGGAGGCAGGTTTGAAAACAGAGACAGGCCCTGTAGAAGACAACCACATTAACTCAACAAGGGTCTTTCTTAAGGATGAATTGGGTGTGTTAGTTCATTCATTTTTATTTTCTGCCACATTGCACACATAGCTACTGAATTACCATCAGTTGCATCATTTTTGAAACATTCTGTTTCACAACTTCAGATGGTTTAGAATAGGTGAAGGGAAGGTTATAGGAAACGTTCAACATGCTAAGTACACTGTTTCTGGACTCTTGAATAATTTTTAGTCTGGGAAAGTTTGGTGACATTTCCAGCATGTCTGACCTGAATGAAGGGTCAGCGCAAGGAAAGGTGTGGAGAGGGGAATAGTGCTTTAACTTGTTGTTTTAAGGTTGAAGGTGCTGCCAACACACACACACACACACACACACACACACACACACAGAGAAATATCTCTCTCAGCAGAGATAATTCTTGAGAAATACCTTTAACTTTAAACAAGACTCCATAGAACTCTAATTTCCATCTTACCTCCATGCCCCACGTTCTCCACAAATCATAATGTACGTTGCATGGCCATTGATCACGGCGGCCGCAGGACAGATTAAATTCTTAGAAAAAAACAAGGCCAACTCAATGAATTGTGCTTTCTGTTTCATAAGACTCCTGAAAAGGGATTTAATTATGAACTATATTTTGAAACCTGTTTGAATTCTTCTAAGGTCCAGAGATCAGCCTGGATAATTACCATCTGAATAGGAGCAAGAGAAAAGGATAAAGGGGGACGGAAGGGAGAAAGATATTTAAAGTATGACAGAGATTTAATTTGACAGTGAAGAGCAGGATGATGAAATTTCATGTGAAAGGATTCAGAAAATGAGAAATAGAGAAACTCCAGTACCCATCTGTTAGAGGTCAGACTTCACTTGAGAGATTTAAGTTAGAAAACTTGAAATGGAAGGCGGGGGGAGAAGAGGGGTGTGTGTGTGTGTGTGTGTGTGTGTGTGTGTGTGTGTGTGTGTGTGTGTGTGTGTGTGTGTGTGTGTGTGTGTGTGTGTGTGTGTGTGTGTGTGTGTGTGTGTGTGTGTGTGTGTGTGTGTGTGTGTGTGTTTGAATTATCCAAAGAAATATGTCGCTGGAATCAAAAGGAAGCAGCTAAATTGAGTGCTTTCTATCTCTACTATCTCTGATTCCAAGCACTCTTCCCTTGTTCATTTTTCCCACCCAGTTATCTCATTTTTCATGGGAAATCATGGGCAACATTTGAGCCAGCCCTTTTATAAAGAAATTAGAGTCCCTTGATTCGATATCCTATAATATCATGGTAGAAATGTGTTTATTCAGGAGAGGTGAATTTAAGGGTTGAGTCAATTATCTTCAAAATCCTAGGAGGAAATCCCATTTCTGAGGAAAAAAAAGTCAATTTGGAGACCTGATAGTCCAGATACAATTTTCCAAAGATCTAATAAATTATCTATGTCTTTGTAGCTGTGTATAAAGTCTCGGTTTATCTAAGTTAATGTAAAGAGGACATCAACAGGTTTCCTAAGCACAAAGAGACACCAAGGTGCATTTGTGAACATGATATACAAATATACATGTGGATGAGGTAAAATTAGAAAAGTACTGTTCCTTTTAGCACTTACTATCTCCCCCTAATGTTTTTCTTGTTACCTCTTAGGTTCTCCCCCACCCCACCCCAATTTATCTCTTCTCCATTGAGATCTGCTATGCCACTACCAAGCGGAACTTAGTCCTCATTTTGTAACATTCTGGGGCTAAGAACATTCTTAGCCACAAGATCCTACTGAGCTTTACTTTTATCTTTATAATGTCTTAGTGTTTTGGTTTGTTGTTCTCAATGTGTCTGTCTCCACTCTTTTCTTCCCCATTTTGTTTTTAGAATTTGAGCTCCCAAGGGACAGGCACCATGTCTAATTCCCATCTGCATTTTATTTCCTAGTGCTTAGTACAGTTCTCTGCACACAGTAAATGCCAAATAAATACTATTCCTACTGCCATTACTACTTTTCCGGAGCACTTGAAGGTAGTGTGGAGAACTACTGCTATCCATGCACACTGGAAATAAAAAAGTAACCCTCTATGAATACTTAAAGTCTAAGTCCTTTTAAATCAGTGCCTTGAAATATGGAATATGCATCTGACTGTAAAAGTCTCTATTGGCATAGACAGTGATGGTTTGGGGCAACTAAGAGGGGAAGTCTGGAGAGATAGAAGGGATTTTCTCCAGGAACTTTCGGTCAGTTACAGATAGTTGAAGGCCCAAGATGCCCACTGGCTAAGGAGCCACTCTTTTCCTATTCATTGGATG
Source organism: Tachyglossus aculeatus (assembly GCF_015852505.1). Lineage (NCBI taxonomy): Eukaryota > Metazoa > Chordata > Mammalia > Monotremata > Tachyglossidae > Tachyglossus > Tachyglossus aculeatus. The sequence continues at coordinate 25,097,021 of NC_052075.1, read as the reverse complement.
TTGGATAAAGTCATGGGTCAAAAGAGGTGATCTGTGAACAATAACAATACCCAGTCAGCCCCTAGTGGACCAGAGAGCTGAAAGCGCTCCATCACCTTGCGCCTCCTACCTCACCTCCCTTCTCTCCTTCTACAGCCCACCCCGCACACTCCGCTTCTCTGCCGCTAACCTCCTCACTGTGCCTCATTCTCTCCTGTCCCACCGTCAACACCTGGCCCACGTTCTACCTCTGGCCTGGAATGTCCTCCCTCCTCACACCCACCCAACTAGCACAATTCCCTCCTTCAAGCCCTACTGAAAGCTCACCTCCTCCAGGAGGCCTTCCCCCTTTTCCTCTGCTCCTCCTCACCTCCCCATTGTCCCTACTTTCATTCATTCATTCAATCGTATTTATTGAGCACTTACTGTGTGCAGAGCACTGTACTAAGTGCTTGGGAAGTACAAATCAGCAACACATAGAGGCAGTCCCTACCCAACACAGGCTCACAGTCTTTCTCCCTCTGCTCTACACCCCTCCCCACCTAACAGCACTTGTGTATATGTACATTTTTATTATTCTATTTACTTTATTATTGATGTGCATATATCCATAATTCTATTTATTTATGTTGATGCTATTGAAGCCTGTCTGCTTGTTTTATTTTGTTATCTGTCTCCCCACTTCTAGACTGTGAGCCCATTGTTGGGTAGGGATTATCTCTGTTGCTGAATTGTACTTTCAAAGCTCTTAATGCAGTGCTCTGTACACTGTAAGTGCTCAGTCAATATGATTGAATGAATAAATGAATGAATGAACTGTCACTCCTGAAAAAAATGGAACATCTGAACTTGTTATGAGGTCTCCCTGCTGTTCTTTAAGCTTCTAGAAAGAGTGATTTTCTTTATGATTCCAGTGATTGAATATGCAACTTTCATGCATTATTGAATGATCAAAATGCCATTAGCTCCAAATATGAAGAATATGCAATTGATTTTACAAGTTGAAACTCTCCCATTATGAGATTAATCAATCAATCATTCAATCAATCATGTTGATTGAGCACTTATGGTGTATGGAGCACTGTACTAAGCACCTGGGAGAGTACAATATAGCACAGTTGATAGACATGGTCTGTGGCCACAGTGAGCTTACAGTTTAGTGATGGGGAGAAAGAAATTATTATAAATGAATACATTTTGGATATATACATAAGTGCTGTGGTCTTGAGAGAGGGATGAATAAGAGTGCAAATCCAAGTGCAACAGGGACACAGAAGGGAGTGGGAGAAGAGGAAATGAGGGCCTAATTGGTGAAGGCCTCTTGGAGGAGGTGTGCCTTCAATAAGGTTTTGAATGTGGGCAGAGTGATCATCTGTTGGATATGAAGAGGGAGGGCATTCCAGGCCCGATGCAGGATGTGGGTGAGAGGTTGAAGGTGAGATAGATGAGATCGAGGTACTGTGAGTAGGTTGGTATTAGAGGAGCAAAGTGTAGGGGCTGGGCTGTAGTCGGAAATCAGGGAGGTAAGTTAGGAGGGGACAAGATCATTGAGTGCTTCAAAGCCTATGGTAATAAGAGTTTCTGTTTGATGTGAAGGTAGATCGGAAACTACTGGAAGCTCTTGAGGAATGGAGAAACATGGACTGAAAGTTTTTATAGAAAAGTGATCTGGGTAGAAAAGGGAAGCATGGACTGGTGTGAGGAGAGACAGAAGGCAGAAAACTCAGCAAGGAGGCTGATGCAGTAATCAAGGAGGGATAGGATAAGTACTTGGATTAAGGTGGTAGCAGTTTGGATGGAGAGGAAAGGGCAGATTTTAGAGACTTTATGAAGGTTGAATTTAGTGACAGATTGAGCATGAGGGTTGAATGAGAAAGTTCAGTTGAGGATAATGCCAAAGTTTGTGAAGCAAGAAGGATGATAGTGCTGTCTACAATGACCGGAAACTCAGAGGGAGGATAGGGCTTGGGTGGGAATATAAGGAATTCCGTTTTGAACATGTTAAATTTGTGGTGTTGGTGGGACATCAAAGTAGAGGTATCCTGAAGGCTGAAGCAAATAGGAAATTGCAAAGAAGGAGAAAGATCAGAGGAGGAGAAAGAGTTTTGGAATAATCTGCATAAACACAGTAGTTGAAGCCATGGGATCAAATGTATTCTCCAAGAGAGCAGGTGTAGATGGAGATTAGAAGAAGACCCAGTGTTGAGCCTAGTGACTCCAACAGTTAATGGATGGAGGCAGAAGAGGAATCTGCAAAAGAGACTGAGAATGAGTGGCCAGAGTAATAGGAGGAGAACCAGGAGAGGACAGTGTCATTGAAGCCAAAGTTAGATAATTCTTCCAGGAGAAGGGGTGGTCAACAGTGTTGAAGGCAGCTGAGAGGTCGAGGAGGATTAGGATGAAGTAGAAACTATTGGATTTGTCAAGAAGTTAATTATTTGTGACTTTTTAGAGTGTGGTTTTTGTGGCATGAAAGGGGAAAGAGTCAGATTGTTGGGGTTCCAGGAAAGAATTAGAGGAAAGGACTGGAGATAGTGGGTTTAGACTCAAGAAATTTGGAGAATGGTAGGGGGAAGATGGGGTGATAACTGGAGGGAGCTATGTGGTCAAGCATGGTTTTTTTTCACTGTTTGAAAGCAGTGGGGAAAAAACCATTGACGAATGAACCATTGACAATGGGCTGTCACGGGGGGAAGAAGGGAAGGGACAGATACTTTGACAAGGTGTGAAGTTACGGGGTCTGAGGTTTAGATGACGGGGGTGGATTTTGACCTCTTGAGATACTGCAGGGAAAGATGTGAGAGTTGAAGAAGGGTCAGGAGGAGGGAGAGACTGGAGAGGAGCTGGGGAGATTTTTAGAAAGATGGTTTCGATTTTCTCAATAAAGTATAAGGTCAAGAGGTAGGATGAGCAGAGGACAGGGAGGAGGGAGTTGAATGCATGAAACAACTGCTGAAGACAATGGGCATGGGAGTCAATACAGACAGAGAAATATTTTTTCCAGGTATAGGAAAGGACAGAGTTAAAGCATGCGAGGATGAACTTGAGGAGAAAGAGATCAAGCAGATACCTGAATTTCTGCCACCAAAGCAATACGGCTCATGCACAGAAGCAAAGTAAGTGGACTGTGGAGGTGATCCAGGGCTGTGGGTTAGGGGTTTGAAATCAACAAAGGAATTGGGGAGCAATTATGTTGAGGTCAGTAGAAAGGATAGTGTTGATGGTGTCAATTTGATCATCACAGGAAGATAGTCTGGATGTGGAGACTAAGTGGACATGATTACTTGAGAAAATTAGATGGAGTCAAAAGATCGAAGGTCTCTGGGGGAACAAGATAGATTTGCAGGGAAAGGGGTTGTGGGAGAGAAGGCAGGTGAGGAGGTTGTAGTTAGAGAGATTTCAGTGTAGGTGAGGATCGAGACTGTACAGTGACTACAGATGATGAGATTGAATGTGTGTCCAAGTTAGTGAGTGGGCGAGGTGGGGGGAAGCCGGAGCTCAGTGAATTTGAGGAATGATAGAAAGACGACATTGGAAGGGTCATCAGGAATATCAATATGGATATTGAAGTCCCAAAGGACGAATGTAAGGATGGCGAAAGAGGAAAGGAATATGGAAAGGGAAAAAAATGGTTTCAAAAGTTGATGGTGGGGCCTCAGGGGTGGTAGGTGACTGTGACTAGTATCTGAAGTGGGTGGTAGAGGTGGATGATATGGGGTAAGACATAAAGAAGGGGTAAGAGAAGGATGGGGGAGGTGAAATGGTGCAAAAGTGGAATTTGAACCAGCTACTCTATTCAAAGGCACTATCCAAACACCGACATTTTTGTCCAGCTGTTTAAATGGACATGTTCTTGAGGTGATGAACTAGGTAGGCGGATTGTCAAGCAGATATAATTATTTCAGCCTGTTTAATTTCAGCGTGTGAAAATAAATGAAAACTTGCGTTGCTAATAAATGCACTGTGGAAGGCTGGTGTCATAAAGCCTCACTGTGGTGCTTAGTGCCTTTTGGACAAATTTTCTAGGAAGTTATTCTCTCTGTTTGACAGATGGTGACTCTGAAACCTAGTCTGCTAGTCAAGATTTGCACTAAGGACCCCTCCTTCTGTGCTTCCAACCCCAACATTTCCAAGCTTTGAAAACCATGAGCCTGTTATTTTTCATAATGTGACCCCTTTCTTCCACTGCTCTCTTTGGAAGCTTTTTCCCTGCTGCTTTCAACCCCACCCATGATTTCCACTCTTCCCCTCACTATCCATCTATCATCTTCCAATACTCAATTCCTTTGCAAACTCCACAAATAAGTTGTATATACCCACTGCTCCCCTCCTTCTCCTCCAACTCCCTTATTGAACCAGCAGCATTGCTCAGTGGAAAGAGCCCAGGCTTGGGAGTCAGAGGTCATGGGCTCTAATCATGGCTCCACCACTTGTCTGCTGTGTGACCTTGGGCAAGTTACTTCACTTCTCTGTGCCTCAGTTCCTTCCTCTGTTAAGTGGGGTTTAAGACTGTGAGCCCCACGTGGGACAACCTGATTACCTTGTATCTACCCCAGTGCTTAGAACAGTGCTTGGCACATAGTAAGTGCTTAACAAATACCATAATTATTATCATTGTCATTTTCTTCAATGCACTTAGACTTCGCTATTCAAGGTCATCAATAACTACTTTTTTGCCAGCACCTCAAACTTAATATGTCAAAAATGAAACTCCTTATCTTCCCACCCAAACCCCGTCCTTCCCCTAACTTTCCCATCACTGTAGACAGCACCATCGTGGTTCCTGTCTCACAAGTCCATAACATTGGCATTATCCTTTACTCTTCTCTCTTATTCAACCCACATTCATTCATTTATTTATTCAATCGAATTTATTGAGTGCTTATTGTGTGCAAAGCACTGTACTAAATGCTTGGAAAGTCCAGTTCAGCAATAAAGAGTGACAATTCCTGCCCATACCAGGCAATCTAGAAGGGGGAAGACAGACATCAAGACAAGTAAACAAGGGTCAATATAAATAAATGGAATTATAGATATATACACATCAAAATAAGTAAACAGGCATCAATATAAATAAATAGAATTATAGATATATACGTAAGTGCTGTGGGGCAGAGAGATGGGGGGAAGAGCAAAAGAGAGGGAGTCATGGTAACATGGAAGGGAGGGGGGCTTGGGAAGGCCACATATTTAATCTACCACTAAATCCTGTAAATAAAACCTCCCAGCATCATTTAAATCCATCCTTTCCTCTCCATCCAAACTGCTACCATGTTAATCCAAGGACTTATCCTATCCCACCTTGATTACTGTGTCAGGCTCTTTGCTGACCTCCCTTCCCCCGTCTCTACCTACTCTAGTCCATACTTCACTCTGCTGCCTGGATCATTTTTCTACAAAAACAGTTTTATAAAACATTTCTGCAAATACATTTTTACAAAAAAAAAAATTCTTCAAAGCCCATGTTTCCTCATTCCTCAAGAACCTCCAGTGGTTGCCCAGCCACCTCCACATCAAACAGAGAATCTTCACCATTGGCCCTATAAGAATAATGATGGCATTTGTTAAGCACTTACTATATGCGAAGCACTGTTCTAAGCGCTGGGGGGATACAAGGTGATCAGGTTGTCCCACGGGGGGCTCACAGTCTTAATCCCCATTTTACAGATGAGGTAGCTGAGGCCCAGAAGTTAAGTGACTTGCCCAAAGTCACACAGCTGACAATGGGCGGAGCTGGGATTTGAACCCACGACCTCTGACTCCAAAGCCCATGCCCTTTCCACTGAGCCACACTGCTCTCTTCCATGCGTTGCCCATGCACATGGCGAGGTGGCTAGCTCTCACCATGGGCTCTCCTTAGATGGGAGGAACCCACTTCTGTTCCCCATCTGCAGCGGGGCACCTGGCTCCCACCCACAGACATTCAGCAAGAAACTCACCCAGCCCACGGCCCTTCCCTCGGTGTGTTGATTCTGGTTAGAGAGAGAAAGAGAGAAGTGGGCTGCCGCTGTTGCTGCTCCTACTGCAGCTGCCTATCTCGATATTCTGCGACAAATGGTGGAGTCGTGATCCGAACCCATGACCTCTGATTCCCAAGCCTGTGCTCTTTCCACTGACCCACGCTGCTCCTCAGTAGCACTCAATTACCTTGTCCCCATCTACAACATCTCGCTACTCTCCTACTACTAATAATACTGATGGTATTTGTTAAGCGCTTACTATGTGCAAAGCACTGTTTGAAGCACTGGAGGATACAAGGTGATCAGGTTGTCCCACGAGGGGCTCACGGTTTCAATCCCCATTTTACAGATGAGGGAACTGAGGCATAGAGATTAAGTGATTTGCCCAGAGTCACACAGGTGACAATTGGCAGATTCAGGATTTGAACCCCATGCCCTCTGACTCCATAGCCTGTGCTCTTTCCACTGAGCTACGCTGCTTCTCAACCCAGCCTGCACATTTCGCTCTTCTAATGCCAACCTACTCATTGTACCTCGATCTCATCTGTCTCTCTGCTGACCTCCTGCCTCTGGCCTGGGATACCCTCCCTCTTCATAGCTGCAGACATTACTCTCCCCCACTTCAATACTTTAGTGAAGGCACATCTTCAAGAGATCTTACCTGTCTAAAACTTCTTTTCCTTTTCTTCCACTCCCTTCTGCATTGTCCTGACTTGTTCCCTTTACTCATCCCCCGTCACAGCCCCACAACATTTATGTACACATCAGTAATTTATTTATTTGATAATAATAATAATAATGATGGCATTTATTAAGTGCTTACTGTGTGCAAAGCACTGTTCTAAGCGCTGGGGAGGTTACAAGGTGATCAGGTTGTCCCATGTGGGGCTCACAGTCTTAATCCCCATTTTACAGATGAGGTAACTGAGGCACAGAGAAGTTAAGTGACTTGCCCAAAGTCACACAGCTGAAAATTGGCAGAGCCAGGATTTGAACCCATGACTTCTGACTCCAAAGCCCATGCTCTTTCCACTGAGCCATGCTGCTTCTCTACATTATTACATTAATGTAATAATTACATTATTAAATTACATAATGCCAATTACATTACATCATTAAATTACATAATGTAAATTACATTATTTACATTAATGTCTATTTCCCCATCTAGACTGTAATCTCATTGTGGGCAGGGAATATATTAGAGTGTTATATTGTATTATCAGAAGTGCTTAGTGCAGTGCTCTGCACACAGTAAGCTTAGCGTGGCTCAATGGAAAGAGCCCGGGCTTTGGAGTCAGAGGTTTGGGGTTCAAATCCCGACTCCACCACATGTCTGCTGTGTGACCTTGGGCAAGTCACTTAACTTCTCTGAACCTCAGTTACCTCATCTGTAAATTGGGGATTGACTGTGAGCCCTACATGGGACAACCTGATCATGTTGTATCCCCCCCAGCACTTAGAACAGTGCTTTGCACATAGTAAGCACTTAACAAATGCCATCATTATTATTATACTTCTTTCCTTTCCCTGCCCACATTTCCCTCAAGTTCCCCTGTAGTTTTAGAGAAGCAGCGTGGCTCAGTGGAAAGAGCCCAGGCTTTGTTGTCAGAGGTCATGGGTTCGAATCCCGGCTCCGCCACATGTCTGCCATGTGACCTTGGGCAAGTCACTTCACTTCTCTGAGCCTCAGTTCCCTCATCTGTAAAATGGGGATGAAGACTGTGAGCCCCCCGTGGGACAACCTGATCACCTTGTATCCCCCCCAGTGCTTAGAACAGTGCTTTGCACATAGTAAGTGCTTAACAAATGCCATTATTATTATTATTATTATTATTAAATGATTGACTGATTATTGTGGAGATGGCCAGCTTGTCCACTCTGGACTGATGCTGGTTCAGTGTGGGAGTATTTTCATTTGAACATTCGATCACATTTGTTGAGCACCTACTGTATGCAGAGCACCATCCTAAGCACTTGGAATAGTACAATATAACAGAATTGGTAAAATTAGTAAACACATTCCCTACCCACAGGGAGCTTACAGTCTATAGAGTAATAATAATAAACATAATGATATTTATTAAGTGCAAAACACAATTCTAAGTGCTGGGGAAGATACAAAGAAATCATCTTGTCCCACATGGGGCTCACATTCTTAATCCCCATTTTACAGATAAGGTAACTGAGGCACAGAGAAGTTAAGTGACTTGCCCAAAGTCACAAAGCTGAAAAGTGGCAGAACCGGGATTAGAACCCATGACCTCTGACTCCCAAGACCGTGCTCTTTCCACTAAGTCACGCTGCATCAAGGATAACTTGCTGCTGTGCTCCCTGTGCCCCCATAGACCCCTGGTAATAAAAACAATGCAGAAAGAAGTGAGGCAATGAGTAGGATATTCCGGCTAAAATGTCTCTGATATCACTAGACCTGGAAATCCTTGAACAGCTAAATAGAGAAGAAAATGTTGGTTCTCAAATCTTCTGCTGCCAGATCCTTAGAACAGATGTTACAGGAATAATTCTTCACTTTGGAAGTCTGCAAGCAAACCAGCCTTGCTCTTTAGATGATTCATTTTTCTGGGCCAATTTCCAAATATTCAGGGGCTGATTATGAAAATCAAAAAATCAATCAATCAGTCAGTGGAATTTACTGAGCACTTATTATGTGCAGAGCACTATGCTAAACACCTGGGAGAGTCCAACAGAGTAAGAGGACATAATCTCTGCTTTCAGTGATTTTACAGGCTGGCAGGTGATGCATAATAATAATAATAATAGCATTTATTAAGCACTTACTGTGTGCAAAGCACTGTTCTAAGCACTGGGGAGGTTACAAGGTGATCAGTTTGTCCCATGGGGGACTCACAGACTTAATCCCCATTTTACAGATGAGGTAACTGAGGCATAGAGAAGTGAAGTGACTTGCCCAGAGTCACACAGCTGACAACTGGTGGAGCCGGGATTTGAACTCATGATCTCTGACTTCAAAGCCCGTGTTCTTTCCACTGAGCCATGCTGCTTCTCTAAAAAATTAAAATCAATTACGTGAAGGGGAAGCAATTGAGTCTAAGGATATGCACCTAAGTGTTGAGGGTGGGGGTGAGGTGAGTGCCTAAATGCTAAAGGAGGTGATGAGTGGGCAACAGGAGGAAAGCTGAATGGATCAGAATAGTTTGCTTTGGGAGGGGAAGGCTTATGCTCTTTGACAAAATTAATGATGGGGATATCAAGAGATTTTCAAAACCTATACTTTTCCTGACCCCAACTGCTCCAAAGCCTCGAGAGTTCACTTAGCATAATTGTTCCTGATATTTTTCATTTAAAGTTTCCATAGGGTTCCCTTTAATTGCAATTCAAACCTTTTTATAAAATACAAGACTTTAGATTGGGGTACTTGGAAAATAGACTTGTGGAACTATATAGCTCAGTAACTAGCCAAATGCAAAGCTGGGAAGTACCAACCAACCAAAACAAAGCTCTTATTATTGTTTGTTGCTCACTCTCTGGGGAAATGGTCTAAGGTATTTTAAAATTCAGTAGCATCATGTTTATATATGCTTCTTCTAAAGGCTGAGACATGATCAGAGTATTTTCTGTTTGGTTAAAGATTAGGGTATATGTTATTTTAATCTTTGCATAAGTATCTTTTGAGTGATAGTAGGAAGAAATGAGCATGATATTTATCCCATAGAGTGCCGTATTGGGACCTGAAATTATTTGTTTGTTTAAGAAATAAAACTACTGAAATTAGGAAGATTTTTCAATCGAGTGAATAATTCTTCCAAACCACAGCAACAAAAGGAAAAGCAGTATTTTAGCAACTTAAATTAATTACATTTTGCAGTCCTAAATTTATTTACCTGCAGTAATCCAATCACAGCTTAATTGGAGCATCATTTAATTAAAAGTGAGCTGACTGAACATTTCCAGTTATTGTTTGTGTAGAGAATATTACAATTATTTTTGGTGACAAAACTAATTTGTTGAGGGAGAGAAGCCATTACCTTCAGAAGGTTATTTCTTATGTGTTTCTCACAGGAATACTTCACAGCCGCAAGTTATTTATGGATTTGAAATTGCATCTTATTTTTCACCTCCAGTATCTCTCCATAGATGCCAGTGCCAAGTGCAATACATCAACGGTTACGTGGTTTCACCACCCAGAACTTTTCTCACTTACCTGTCTGGGACACGATGTTACCCAGCTTTTATAGCAAGACAAAGCACATTCTAGTCGCTGACAAACCCCACAAGCTTCTTGCACCCAAAGCATGTGGAGGGTTATCCCACATTTCAAAGATAATGCAGTGGCAATAAGATTGCATTCATGTTCCTCAACCAGACACTGTCAAGAATGACAGATTCAAGAACTATGACTGCTAACATCACAGCGAGCCACACAAATAGAACAACGTTACTTACTAAGCATTTGCTGTGTGTTTGAGTAAAGCTCTTCCTCCTTGTTGGCAGGGAAAGTGTCTCACAATTCTGTTGTATCATACTCTCCCAAATGTTTAGTACAGTGCTCTGCACACAGTAAGTGCTCAATAAATATGATTGGTTGATTGATTGGGCACAGGGATTATGCCCACCAACCCTGGTGTATTGCACTCTCCCAAGTAATGGAGTCCTCTGCCTACAGTAAACACTCAATAAATATCATTTATTGATTGATTGAGGGAAAGATCTAAAATAAACAGATTGGACACAGTGCCTGTCTCACACAGGACTCCCATTCTAATAGATCTTAAGGCTCATCATGGGAACTAGAAGGTTTGGAGGTCTTTTTCCACTCGAGGAAACTTGGACATATAGATAAATGGCTATCAGGATGGGCAACTCTTGAGCAGCTAAAATTTGGGGGTAAAAAGACAGATTTAGGTCTCCATTTGTGCTCAGAAGCTTGCCGTTTTCCAGGGCAGAAGTTAGACCCCATAAGCAATTTGATACCCACTTCAGTCCCACTGCACTTATGCAAATACGCTTATTCTTCACCATTCCCTAATTTATAATCTTTTTCAATATCTGTCTCCACTGTAGACTGTAAGCTCCTTAAGTGAAGGGGTCATGTCTACTAATGCTATTGTACTTAGTACAGTGCTGTGCACACAGTAAGCACTCAATAAATACCACTGATTGATTGACAGATTCTCAGTATATGCACCAACGACCTGAGAAATTAGTTGGAATGATCTATTAATAATATAGGCATATGTTATGCTCTTAGTGGAGCCCAAAACTGCACTAACTGTACTAACTACAGTACTAACTGTACTGGAATAAATGCATGATAATCAGATCAGACATAGTCCCTGACCTGCATAGGGCTCATAGTCTAAGTAGGAGGTACTGAATCCCCATTTTCCAGATGAGGAAACTGAGGTAAAGAGAAATACAGTGAGTCACCCAAGATCACACAGCAGGCAAATGGCTGATCCGTATTAAAACCCAAGTCCTGTGACTGCTAAACCCATGTTCTTTCCAATAGGCAATGCTGCTTCTGATGTCTTTTGAAGAACTGAAAATCCTTGTCCACAGAACCTGAACTATATAAATTCTGGGCATCTTTTCTCTTGACTTTAGCCACTTAGACCTGGCTTATTTGTTTCTTTATTCCTAAACTTAATCCTCATTTTGGACTTTCTTTTCTATTTCTCAAGCTGCAAGCCTTGTTGCAGCTTCACACTGTGTCACTTTCATGCAGATCTTGAAGGGGAGTCAGGGTGTGTCAAAAGCTACATTCAACTGACACAAAAACTGACCTATGCTGAGCTTGTGACTTGGCTAGTCGAGACTCCTTGGAGTCCATTTGACTTGGATACATTACTCCCCAAAGTAAAGCACTGGATTTTTGCCAATAGTTTAAAGAAGAAAACTCGTTAGAAAACAAGAGATCAAGGAATGATCACAAGGTCAATTAGCATATGAACAATGAAAAGTTCATTTTTTTTCCTCAGGAAATAAAATGAGGTGATTGGTAACACTTGATCCTTCAAACAGAAGCTGAAGTGTAAAGCAGCAGTAAATGCTTGAGGAATGAAGCTTCTTACACAGAAACAGAGGCCAAACTGGATGGTTTTGATTTAGACCCACATTTGGCTACACTGCCACTTTTCACTGCTGATGACGGGCTCAGCTGAGAAGGGATATTCTATCTGTGCCATTCTTCTTGGAGAGGTCAAAATATGAATTAGTCCTCCAGGTACCCTTACTCATTCCCGTACACAGTTATCCAGTACTCAGTATCACCTTCTAGAGTTGTTGGGGTTTTTTGCTAGCTGGTCTCATGTCCTCTCTAGACTATGCCTAGAGAAGCTGCCTTAATAATGATGAAGATAATAATAATGATGATAACAACATTAATTTGTGGTATTTGCTAAGCACTTACCACGAGACAAGCTCCATTATCACCATCATCACCTTCTGGAGCTGTTTTTTGCTAGCTGGTCTCTTACTCTTTCTGGATTATGTCTAGAGAAGCTGCCCTGATAATTATGAAGATAATGATAATAGCAACAATAATAATAACAATGATGATAACAACAAGAATTTGTGGTATTTGCTAAGCACTTACTATGAGCCAAGCACTGCACTGAGCACTGGGGTAGATCCCAAATAATCAGGTCATTACCAGTCCCTGTCCCGTATGGAACTCACAACCTAAGTAACAATCAATTAATTAATTAACAGTGAGTGCTTACTGTGGGCAGAACTGCACTAAGCACTTGGGAGAGTACAATGCAACAGAATTGGTAGACATGGACCCTTCCCACAAGGAAGGGAGATCAGACATTGAAACCCCATTTTACTGATGGGGTTTAAACTGAGTCATGGAGAAGTCGAGTGACTTGCCCAAAGTACATACCCACCTCCGATGTGTTATAAAAATTCAGGATGTTCTTCCACACTGTGGTTTCTAAGATTCAGTTCATAATGAAATGGTCCTGCAGTCATTGAAAATGAGTTCTGCTATTCAAAAGAGAATTTTTTTTAAAAGCAGGCTTTAGTAATTTAAAAGACTCAGAGGTAACCACTAGCAACACGCCAGTTATTAACTATCTGAAGATTATTAAGAATCCACGGCATGACCACTGTGAATAAATCCAGACAAAGCATTAAAATTTTATATCCTCAATGTCTACCACAAGATCCACCCGACCTCTTAACTGTCCTTCAAAACTAAAGGCATTGAACCCCAATTTCTCTATTTTCCCACAATGGCATGTTTTTTCTCTACCTCACAAGTGTACATTAATTTCATTAAAATAGTATATATCATGCAGAAACTGTTATGGAAATGGCATTTATTGTAATATTGGACTCTCCCAAGTGCTTAACACAGTGCTTTGCAAACAGTAAGTGCTCAATGAATATGATTGAATGAATGAATATATGTTGGTTAATTGTCTGTTTCTGCATGGGTTTAGAAAGCATAATTTAGTTGAAAAGACTCTGAAACGTGAATTTCGGAGACCTGCATATATTTCTCATGTACCAATATCTTGGGCAAATCTATAGACTGTAAGCCCCTGGTTTATTTGTATCTACCCCATTGCTTAGAACCATGCTTAGTACATAATGAGTGCTTAACAAATACTATTATTATTATCATTTTCTATTTATACCCTGTCTGGATTACAGCAATGAGCAATGTTTCCTCTCATCCGGGTTGTCTCCCTCCATACAGATGGAACGTGATCAATTCTGATGGCAATGAAATATACAGGATGCAGAAACTAATGGCTGTATCCTATAGCCAGAGAACAAAGATAGTTTCAGGTGGCTGCTGAGTGAGAATCTGGGTGGGGGCAGAAGTCCAGGAAGTTTTGAAGTGTCCTCCCAAAGCCCAAGGGGGATGTGGATGTTATAATAACCCTTAGGATCATGGTGCACAAAACCTTTTTTATTCAGATTTCACTAACTGGAATTGACAGTACTTCAGATATGGTAATTACCACCTGTGCTTCTTTTTACCCTTTCATCTGCAGCTAAAGAGGGCAGATTTGGTCAACAGTAAGAAACACTTGACCCATGTTGAGGATAATAAAGCCTATAATCACCTAAAACTCTTTGGGCTGGAAGAGAACTTAAAACTCCTTTTCTGGTCTTCCAGAATTTTTTTTAATGAATAAATATTTTTTCATAGGACAAATGTAGCCTAGAGGGTCTTGGCCACAGTGATACATTTGACATAAATTGATGAATTCATATGAGGAAGGATATTTGGATTTCGACCAATCCTATTTCAAAACACTCAACCTACCTTTTATTCAAATGAGACTCAAATTGTAGAAATAGCTGTATGTAGAAATGAAAGTAGTAACATCTAAATGCTGAGTCTCTTAGCCACAAAATGTTCCCTCCAAAATAAAAATTATATATAAGTACTAAAGGGTTTTTTAATGGCATTTATTAAGTGCTTGCTATGTGCAAAGCACTGTTCTAAGTGTTGGGGAGATTACAAGGTGATCAGGTTGTCCCATGTGGGGCTCATAGTCTTAATCCCCGTTTTACAAATGAGGCACAGAGAAGTTAGTGACTTACCCAAAGTCACACAGCAGACAATTGGTGGAGCCGGGATTTGAACCCATGACCTCTGACTCCAAAGCCCGTGCTCTTTTTCACTGAGCCACGCTGCTTCTCTGAAGAAAGGTTCTGAAATATCAGCACCAGTAGGCCCGGTGTTTACTGCAATTATACTCTAATTACTGTCAAAAAAAAAAACTCTGGGAAAAAGCAAAATCTATGATAAACTCAGGTGGTTCACCAGGTTCTGTACACATTGCTAGAGCATCACGCACCATTCTGAAGGCTGTGAGATGCCTGGTCAATATGGGTTCCACCAAGGTGACATTACAGTGGTATTTAAAGGTTATAATGTGGCTATCTTTCATTTGTATACTTAGGCAGTAGTGATGTATCGCTAACACTATACACTAAGCTTGTGGAGAAAATAAGAGGGAAACACTTGTCCTCCAAATCATCCAGCACCAAGCCCTGTGGAGGTTACATCTCTCTGTTCCCATAAAGGGATTTCAGGAGACCAGTTTTACGCTAAACAATCCCTGGATCCTTGTGAGGGAGAGCAGACTCACAAACACAGGTGCTGGGGGAGAATGGGACTTTTGATCAACCATAAAATCACCAGTATTGACAATAGAGGGCAGTTAGAGAGGTTATGGGGAGGTGGCGTGGCTCAGTGGAAAGAGCCCAGGCTTTGGAGTCAGAGGTCATGGGTTCGAATCCCAGATCCACCAATTGTCAGCTGTGAGACTTTGGGCAAGTCACTTAACTTCTCTGGGCCTCAGTTACCTCACCTGTAAAATGGGGATTAAGACTGTGAGCCCCCCCGTGGGACAACCTGATCACCTTGTAACCTCCCCAGTGCTTAGAACAGTGCTTTGCACATAGTAAGCGCTTAATAAATGCCATCATTATTATCATTATCATTAAGACATGGATGGACACTATAGCCCCTCCATTCTGAAACGTGCCACGTGCCAGTGGAGTTACTATGGTAACTGATGTCTTTCATCAAACAGGAAGACTGACTGAGGCCCATTTTCTGATGCAGCCAGGCCAGCTGGTCTTAATACACTCCAGAGAGGTGGCTATCCATCGGTCTTAATAATGATAACTGTGGTTTATGTTAAGCACCTACTATGTGCCAGGCACTATACTAAGCACTGGATACAAGCAAATCAGGTTGGAAACAGTTCCTGTCCCACCGTCCCTAATGGACTCACAATCTCAATCACATTTTTTACAGATGAGGGAACTGAGGCACAGGGAAGTGAAGTGACTTATCCAAGGACACACACCAGGAAAGCGATGGAGTCAGGATTAGAAACCACTACCTTCTGATTCCCAGACCTGTGTTCTAAGCACTCTACCATGCTGCTTCTCTAAATTACATGTTCTCCTCATCTATTCACAAAGGTATTTTGGGGCTGCATGCAATCCAAATCCTGCTCTGCCTTACCCTTGCTTTGTTTGCTTGGTCTGAAAGATGAGAAAAAATTGATTACAATTTAGTTTATTGCTTCTGTAGTTTGACACTGAACAGCTGATTGTGTCATTATTCCACTAGAATTTCTATTAGCTTCAACTAGAGAAGCAGCGTGGCTCACTGGAAAGAACATGGGCTTTGCAGTCAGAGGTCATGGGTTCAAATCCCAGCTGCACTAATCATCAGCTGTGTGACTTCGGCAAGTCACTTAACTTCTCTGGGCCTCAGTTCCCTCTTCTGTAAAATGGGGATTAAGACTGTGAGCCCCCTGTGGGACAACCTGATCACCCTGTAACCTCCCCAGTGCTTAGAACAGTGTTTGCATATAGTAAACGCTTAATAAATACCATCATTATTATTATTATTATTATCATTAGAATTAGACTCATTTCATTTGACTGGGCTGGGATCAAGTTGGTAGGGGGACAATGAAAATGAGCCCCCAAAAGCCAAAGACATAAAAGTAGGGTAAGATTTACCAGGCCTATAGTAGTAGATTCTTGCTCTTTCATAATGATTTTATCAATATTGGAACAATTAATAATTAAAACTCACTTAATTATTAACATGGCACTCAGTTTGGTGAATCTGCAGGGAAGAATATGTTGGCAGTGAACTGAATGTGAGATGAAGGATAAATGCTTGTCCAAACTGCTGATCTGGTGATAAAATAAGAGTATTGATGATTATTGCAAAAATCTGTCGTTCACTCCATCCCTCAGTTCTGCTGTCTTGGACTGATGAGAAAAAAAAAATAATTGACCATTGGGAAGACTTTCTCAAGAGGACATGTTATGAAAATTCAGACAGCTCCTGGATGAATTCTGCCACTTCCCTTTCTCACTCCTTCCCACTGGAGTAGCCAGATGGGGATTCTTACCTTATATATCTTATACCTTATATTCTTGTACCATGGGTTCACTATGGCAAATGGAGAAAAGGTTCTGAATTTTCTAAATCAATCAAACATGTTTTCTATGTGCTTTCTGTGTGTAGAACACTGTACTAAGCACTGGCTCTGTCCTGGAACTCCCTCCGCCTTCATAGACAGATGACAACTCTCCCCACCTTCAAAGTCTTAGTTCTGGCCTGTTGTTTCCGGGTGGAGAATCTCTGGGGGTGTTTCACAAGCATCCAAGCATTTATAAACATATATAAGCATCCAACTAAGCCCTCATTTCCCTCTACCTTCTGTATCGCCCTTGCCCTTGGATCTACACAGAGGTCATGGGTTCTAATCCCAGCTCTGCCACTTATCAGCTGTGTGACTTTGGGCAAGTCACTTAACTTCTCTGGGCCTCAGTTACCTCATCTGCAAAATGGGAAGACAGTGAGCCTGATCACCTTGTATCCCTCCAGCGCTTGAAACAGTGCTTTGCACATAGTAAGCACTTAACAAATACCATTTTTATTATTGTTATTCACCCCTCCCTCAGCCCCACAGCCCAGGCAGTTCATTCCAATCAGTTTATTCTGCTCCCCTCAGAGAATGTTTCCTTGTGGAAATAGGCCAGGAGTTGTTACACCATTCAGTCAATCAAGGGTATTCACTGAGCACTTACTGTATGCAAGGCACTCTCTAAGCATTTGGGAAGCAGCATAACCTAGCCGAAAGAGCACGGGCCTGGGAGAGGACCTGGCTTCTGCCATTTGCCTGCTGTGTGACCTTGAACAAGTCACTTACCTTCTCTGTGCCTGAGTTTCCTCAACTGTAAAATGGGGGTTCAATACCTGTTTTCCCTCCTAATTAGACTGTGAGCCCCATGTAGGATGGGAATTGTATCCAACCTGAATAACCTGTATCTACCCCAATGCTTAGAAGTCTAATTGACACACAGTAAGCACTTAACAAATACCATAATTATCACAATGCAGTAGAGTTGATAGACATGATCTCTCAAGGATCTTACAATCCAGTGAGAGAGACAGATATTATAATGACTTACAGAGCAGGGAAATGGCAGAGCAGAAGGACACGTACAGAAGTTCTGGGGGTGAGGTGGCTCCACCACTTGTCTGCTGTGTGACCTTGGACAAATCACTTCACTTCTCTGTGCCTCTGTTACTTCATCTGTAAAATGGGGATTGAAACAGTGAGCCCCCCATGGGACAGGGACTGTGTCCAATGCAATTAGCTTGTATCTACCCCAGCACTTAGTCCAGTGCCTGGCACATAGTAAGCACTTAACAAATACCGCAATGATTATTACTATTGTTAAACTTTCTAAGATGCTTAGGCACAATGTAAAGGGTAAAAAGGGTGGGGGATTGAGAGGCCAGGGAAGACCTCCTGGAGGGCTTCTATGATTTTAGAAGGGCTTTGAAAGTGGAAAGAACAGGGGTCTGTTGGACATGAAGCAGCATAGCTCAGTGGAAAAAGCCCAAGCTTTGGAGTCAGAGGTCATGGGTTCAAATTCTGGCTCCGCCGCTTGTCAGCTGTGTGACTTTGGGCAAGTCACTTCACTCCTCTGTGCCTCAGTTACCTCATCTGTAAAATGGGGATTAAGATTGTGAGCCCCACATGGGACAACCTGATCACCTTGTATCCTACCCAGTGATTAGAACAGTGCTTTGCACATAGTAAGCACTTAACAAATACAAAATTATTATTATTATTATATAAAAAGGGAGGGAGAGAGTTTCAGTCCAGATGGAAGCCAGGGACAAAGGGTTGGTGGGGAGACAAACAAGATCAAAGTACAATGAGTAGGTTGGTGCTAGAGAAATGAAGAGTGGGGACTTGGTTATAATAGGAGATGAGCAAGGTAAGGTAGGAGGGGACAAGGCGACTGAGTGCTTCAAAACTGGTGGTAGGAGTTTCTTTTTGATTTGGAGGTGAGTGGGCAACAAATGGAGGCTCTTGAGGAGTGGAGTGATATGTGCAGAATGTTTTATACCCCTCCCACTCCACTGGGGTCACCCGAGCTGCCTCTAGACAACTAACAGCTCCATTTCTAGAGCTACAAGATGGACCCCTTCTTAGCCATCATGATGGTCAACAACAGGAATTCTTTATAACTTCTCAACCCAGCACATGAGACAAAAAAACATGCAGGAGGGCTGAGGAAATATTTTTCTGCCCCCCGCACTCTGGAAACTCTTGCTGGCATTCCCCTGGATACCGGTGGGAGGATTAAATCCACTCCTCCATCTTAATCAGTTTATAGAGGCTCCATTGTGTTTTTAGCTTGTTTGATGTCCCAGTCACAGGAGTTTCTCAGAATCCATATGTCTACTTACCCAGCTGGTAAATCACCATCATGGATAGGACTATCCTTTCCTTTCTTTGCAGTGAAAGGGGAAATTCTATTTATCAGTGTTTGTAGTCTGCTGCTTAATATAGTGTTAAACACTTAATACAGTGCTGGGCACACAGTAAGTACTCAGTAAATACCATTGACTGATTAACAGACAATTTCACAGTAACTAACATCACATCTGGATCGTGACTAATTTCCACTCTTCACAACGGGCCCTAACAAACATCCACTTCCCTGTTTAACCAGGAAATAAAAATATCCACAAGAAAGCCAACCATGCGGGCTTATCCCCAAAACATCAAAGTACAATGTTTTCCCACTCATTGAAAGTTTTCAATTACTCAAGATTTTAAAATGCTAAATAACATCCCATGAGAGAAAAAAGCCTTCAGGTCCTGTAGAACTGAACATCATAATTCAATTCCTCTGAGGATCCATGTACTGAGAGTCAGTGACGGAGTTAGCCTATAGTGAGGGTAATTTATGGAAGAAATTTTCCAGTGAGAGAAAACATTTTGGCCTGAATCTTTTATACCGAGCAAACATTAGCCAAGATTGACACATGCAAATAAGGGGTCTGCCTTGTGAGTACACAATAGGTCTGTGGCTTCCCAATCTACAACTCCCACAACTGATGAAAGGCTTCTGGGTAACATTTGTTGTTTGGTTTCTTCCAGTTCAATCAGTGGTTTATAATCTGGCTGCAGAATGTTCACCACGATATAACTGGTGGGAAAATCAGCCTGTTGAGCCCCCCTTGTGACCAGTGATGCAATACCCTCTGGTTTTTGAACACAAAAGGCTCTCTATCCTGCTATTCATGGCATAGCAGTGGACATTCTGTTTCTCAGGTCTCCTAGCTACAGCATTCCGGTGTTCTTTCCATAGCCCAAGCAGAAATTGTTGGAGTCTGGGGTGATGGAATGAAGACAGTTTGGATGTGATTGGGGTGGATCACATTTGTGTCTTCATACCCTACCTAGCCAGGACTGGAACCCAGGCTCTATCTCCAGAACCACAGGGATGGGGAAGGGGAGAAAAGTTGGTTCAGAAGCCAGGGTGCCTCTATGGAGGGTCCTTCAGAGAGAAGAAGCCAATCTGGAGCTCAGTATTCCTGCCACTGATCTGGGGGAATCCCCTAAGCCCTCCTTCCCCACCCCCAACTTTGTTAGCTTTGCCGGAACCAAGCTGTCCAACACTTGAGAAAGAGAATGGCCACTTTGATAAGTGCACTTGAAAATGGTCAATTTGGGGGGAATTTGCCAAGCAGGAAGGTCTCAGTCTATAGAGTCAGATTGACTTCATGGTTTCGGTCTTGGAAATTCAGATTACTAGTCTTACTGAGAACCCATACCAGGAAGGTGCAATTCCTCCGAACCTCACATTCTGCATTTCAGGAGGTCCCCAGCAGGAGCTACAGCTATTTTTCTTGAGTGCCTGCTGTGTCCAGAACACTGAACAGAATGTTCTCTGGGTGCAGAATACTATATTGAGTGTTTGCAGTGTACAAAACACCTGACTGAATACCTGCTTGTGTGCAGAACATGTATTCGGTTGCCTCCTGATGTGAAGAACATTATACTGGGTGCCTGCTGTGTGCAGAGTAATCATCTAGGTATTTGGGAACATACAATAAAAATAGAAGACCTAATCCCTGCCTTTAAAGACCTTGCAATCCATCTGGCTGACACAGGGAGACACAGGGAGACACAGGGAGTACACATAGAGAGGGAACAAGATGGAAAATACAGTTTCAATTTGTAAAATGAGGTAAAAATGAACCCCAAATGGAATGAAGTGATAAGGGTAGCTGAAGGGGTGACATGACCACAGAGGTGGATATCACCTCTGAGGCGTCTTACAGGAGGGAGATGTGTAGAAGGCTTTAGAGGTAGGGAGAAGCATAGTCTTGTGGAATTCAGGTGAGAGGAAGTCGCAGATGAGGGAAAGATGGGATCAGTGAGGTGGCGGCAGGAGTTCCAAAAAATATTCCCTTTCTGTGCAATAGAAGGACAAATGGTAGCCATAACTCCTGGGCTTCCAAATGATGCTATTGGTCTGTGGCTTGAGAAATATTCATTTGGACTTCCTGGGTCATGCCCTATGGGCATGACCTAGGTAGTTAGAGTGAGGCTTGTCCCTTGTAGAAAATGTTCAGAAAAGAAATTTTCCTCAAGACATTCAACCATGAGTGACCCTGGTTAGCACTGCACACTGCATCCTTCACGTGAGATCTTAGAGTCGACTTTCAGTGGGACGGAGGCAGGGGATGGTGGGGATGGAACGATGTTTACAGGAAGGCTTTACTTTTGTTTTATCCATGAACCAAGAATGGCAACTGTGAATTTCCCCAGCATACCTGAGACAAATTACTACAACTGTTTGCACACTTCCTTTGCTTGTATCATTTAGCCAATTGACCGTATCATGCGCTTCCTTGTTACTGGATGCTCTCCGGTATGTATGTGTTTAGTCAAGATCCTTTAGAAACAGGGTAGCCTCTTCCCACCCAGATTCTTGTCCCCAAAATACAGTATGTTTAGACCACATATCTTCTGATTCTGTTGCATGATATGTCTCCTCATTCACTACTGGGGTGTTTGTCTTGAAAGGTTCTGTTGTAGGAGCAAAGAGACTTTTATGTTCCTGGAGATGATTATTTAAAAAAAATCAAACCAAATGTTGAATGCTGAATTCCCTCAACATAAGAAAACAGAGCAAAGGTGAGAACTCCTCGAGGGCAGAGGCTGGGTTTTCTAGCTTTTATTGTGTACTCCTAAGCTTCAAGTGCAGGACTCTACATAAACAGGACTTCAGTCAGTACTGAAGATGATTATATCCACTGAGGCACCTAGTTGTTGATTGTAATCCTGGCTCCGCCACTTGCCCGTATGTGACCCTGGGCACAAGTCATTTGACTTTTCCGTGCCATTTTCCTCACTTGTAAAATGAGGACTAAGTATCTGTTTTTCCTCCTCAGACTGTGAGACTCATGTGGGACAGCGTCTCTGTCCAACTTAACTCTCTTGTGTTCATTCATTCAATCCTATTTATTGAGCACTTACTGTGTGCAGAGCATTATACTAAGCGCTTGGAAAGTACAAATTGGCAACATATAGAGACAGTCCCTATCCAACAACGGGCTCACAATCTAGAAGGGGGAGACAGACCACAAAACAAAACAAGTAGACAGATGTCAATACCATCAGGATAGATAAATAGAATTATTCATTCATTCATTCAATCCTATTTATTGAGCACTTACTGTGTGCAGACCACTGTACTAAGCGCTTGGTAAGTACAAGTCGGCAACATATAGAGAGGGTCCCTACCGTCTCACAGTCTAGAAGGGGGAGACAGACAACAATACAAAACATGTAGACAGGTGTCAAAATCATCAGAACAGATAGAATTATAGCTATAATGCACATCATTAACAAAGTAAATAGAATAGTAAATACATACAAGTAAAATAGAGTAATATATCTGCACAAATATATACAAATGTTGTGGGAAGGGGAAGGAGGTAGGGCGGGGGGGATGGGGAGGAGGAGAGGAAAAAGGGGCCTCAGTCTGGAAAGGCCTCATGGAGGAGGTGAGCTCTCTTTGGGCAAGTCACTTAACTTCTCTGTGCCTCAGTTACCTCATCTGTAAAATAGTGATGAAGCCTGTGACCCCCACGTGGGACAACCTGATCACCTTGAAACCTCCCCAGAGCTTAGAACAGTGCTTTGCACATAGTAAGCACTTACTAAATACCATCATTATCATTATTATCATTATCACTACCAGAAAGCCCTACCTCCATCTGCAATCATTCTGGTAGTGTATCCATAGAGTTTCCTTGGTTAAAATACGGAAGTGGTTTACCACTGCCTCCTTCTGTGCAGTAAACTTGAGTCTCTGACCTGTGACTCTCTCCCACACCACTGCTGCCCAGCACAGGTGAATTTTGACTTGTAGCAGATTGATCTTCCACTCTCTAGCCACTGCCAAGCTAAGAATAGAATGGATATGCCTCTGCTTGACTCTCCCTCCCATAGTCGAGAATGGTAGAGTACTGGAAACACTGCAGGTGTGACCCTGAGAGGCGAACTTGTAGATTAGAGTTCACAGATGATTGCGGTATGAACATTAATGATGGAGAGGAAATGAAGTGAGGACAAGTGGAGAGACCTGCTGCCTGGTGCTAATTCAAGCTCTGGGAAAGGCAATAGATGAAAGATCTTTCACTCCATAATGGAGGCCTTGAAGTAGCCACTGGGGATTAGTTTGACTGTGGTGGCCAAGGCTGGGCAAAAGAAAATTGGCCATGAGACTGTTTAGCAGGTGCAGCGATGTTTAGCTGGACCCCACATAGCTCACCAGCTTTGTCTTCTTTTTCTGATTTTCCTTGAACAAAGCTCAAGTCCTCCTTGATGGCGAGAGCAAACAGACAGCAGCCGAACACCCGGACTCAAGAGACACTTCAGAAGGAGTGGGGGCTGGGTCATTGAAATTCCTAGAAAGACAAAATCATGAACTGGGAGTCCTGGAAGGGACCTACCTGGTCTTCCAGGAAAGGTGGCCCATACTTGGTCTCTATGGCTCAACAGAATTCTCCCAAGTCTTCATAGCTGAGTGAACCAAGATACCTCCTCTGTGAACTGCAGGAGGCCAGCTTTTGGACCATGTTCTACCTAAGACATGTCTCTCTCTAAATTTTACTGAAAATAATTGTGGTATTTGCCAAGCACTTACTGTATATCAAGGACTGGACTCAGCACTCAGGTAAATATAAATTTATCAGATTCAGCATAGTCCCTGTCCCTCCTTGGCCCCACAGTCTAAGAAGCAGGGAGAACAGGTCCTGAATCTCCATTTTACAGATTAGGAAATTGAGGTACAGAAAAGCCAAGTGACTTGTCCAAGATCACACAGCTGGCAAGTGGCAGACCCAGAATTAGAACCCAGGTCCTCTTATTTCACTAACTCACCCTGCACAATGAAGACAGAAATAATATTTTGGGAATCATGTACTCTTGTTTCTGCCCAAGAGCTAACTATAGATCTCTGACATTATTCTGTTGTCTCATTGACAGGGAACATTATTAGTTTTTCTAGGATCAGGGAAAGCAGAGAATTACCAAAGGCCCCTAGATACATGATCACTTAGGACTGTACTACACGGAAATCTATATCATTGGTATCATTATTTACTGAATACCTTCTTAGACACATATAACTAAACTAGGCACCTAGAGGGCATTTTACTGAGCACATACAGAGAACTGAGTCCTGTAATGGACTTCTATAACTGTAGTATTTGTCAAGTGCTATGTGCCAGGCACCGTATTAAGTTCTGGGATAGACACCTGGTAAATGGGTCAGATCCAATCCCTCTCTCACATTCATTCATTCATTCATTCATTTATTCAATTGTATTTATTGAGCGCTTACTGTGTGCAGAGCACTGTTCTAAGGGCTTGGAAAGTACAAGTTGGCAACATGTAGAAATGGTCCCTACCCAACAACAGGCTCACAGTCTAGAAGGGGGAGACAGACAACAAAACCCACATGTAGTTCACTTTCATTCATTCATTCATTCATATTTATTGAGCACTTACTGTTTACACCGTGCTAAGCACTGTACTAAGTGCTTGAGAAGTACAAGTTGGCAACATATAGAGACGGTCCCTACCCAACAATGGGCTCACAGTCTAATCCCCATTTTACAGATGAGGTAGCTGAGACACAGAAAAGTTAAGTGACTTGCCCAAGGTCACAGAGTAGTCAAGTGGTAGAGCCAGGGTTAGAACCCAGGTTCTTCTGCCTCCCAGGTGGTTGCTCTATTTCTAAGCCAACCTGCTTTGAACACTTTACTGAGTGTCTTTTGAGTGCAGTACTGGGCACCTTCTTTGTTAAGCATGTTATACTGGGCACCTATTGTATGCAAAACATTAAATTGGGTGCTTACTATATGTAGAACACTGTACTGGATGACTTCTAGGTGCTTTTCACTGCACTGTGTGCTGACTGAGTGCTAATCACTGCATTGGGCACCTATTCTGTGCAGAGTGTCATACTAGATGTTTGAGTAAAATGAAAGTAGAAAACATGGTCCCTGCTCTGAAGAGACTGTGAGCCCACTGTTGGGTAGGGACTGTCTCTATATGTTGCCAACTTGTACTTCCCAAGCACTTAGTACAGTGCTCTGCACACAGTAAGTGCTCAATAAATACGATTGATGATGATGATGATGATCTCTTTAAAACTCTGGACACCAAAAGGAAAATGGGGATGAAGTTATTTTGATTAAGAACTCTGGATGCACTAACTAGAATGGATCCATTGAATATGTATTTTGAACAAAAGATTCTTTTATTACTCTTACAATTAAACTTTTCTGATAATGTGAGTTGGCTTCCTCTTCTTCCCCCGCATAACCGGGAGAAAGGACTGACATCGCTATTCAAAATAACTCGTTAGGTGCCTGGCTGATTTTTCCGTTCTCTCTCTTTATTTAAAGATGTTTTCTTTGTTGTCCAAACCTGGAAAAAGTTATTCATTAAAGACTGGGAACTTTAAGAATTGCAGTTTAAAAAAACAAGCAATAACTGTGATTACAAAAAGGTCTTGATTATGACCAAATACTTTCAAGAAATAACAAAGGAGCTTAAATAAAAGGTTTGATTTTCCCCCAGCACCCAAGATCACCCTCTTTGGAAAGTTG
Source organism: Tachyglossus aculeatus (assembly GCF_015852505.1). Classification (NCBI taxonomy): domain Eukaryota; kingdom Metazoa; phylum Chordata; class Mammalia; order Monotremata; family Tachyglossidae; genus Tachyglossus; species Tachyglossus aculeatus. The sequence continues at coordinate 25,071,098 of NC_052075.1, read as the reverse complement.
GTGGTTTAGCTTTTGCGTAAACATTTCATGATTCATTCTGGCCTATCCACAAGGACACTGGACTGGGAAGAGAGGTCAAGCAGGGGAAGGTTTGAGGGAAAACTCCTTAACTTCTTAGAGTGAGGATCCCAGTCCATGCTTTATTCCCACCTAACTAGAGAGCTTCAAATGAAACATTCCTGTAGTATCCACCCTTCCTGCCTTCTTCTGTGATTGGTTCCCCCAGATAAGCTCTGAATGGTAGGAAAATCCTCGTGTTGTGGGGACTAATCAATTAATTCATGACATTTACTGAGTGCTGACTGTGGGCAGAGTATGGTACTAGGCATACTCTTAGAGAAGCAGCGTGGCTCAGTGGAAAGAGCATGGGCTTTGGAGTCAGAGGTCATGGGTTCAAATCCTGACTTCGCCCATTGTCAGCTGTGTGATTTTGGGTAAGTCACTTAACTTCTCTGTGCCTCAGTTACCTCATCTGTAAAATAGGGATTAAGATCGTGAACCCCCCCACCATGGGAAAACCTGATCACCTTGTAACCTCCCCAGTGCTTAGAACAGTGCTTTGCACACAGTAAGTGCTTAATAAATGCCATTATTATTATTACTAGGCACTTAGAAGAACACAATGGAATGGCCTAGGCCAGGGCATCTTGGTGGAAAATTCTCCCTTATGGGCCCTCCATGCCAGGAACCCAGTTCTTGTGAATCTGTACGAGGGAATTGGGAATAGTGGGCACTCAGCACCGACTGCAGGATCTTTCCCTGATCTCCTGACTGCCAGTCCTATGATCCTTCCATTTAATCAATCAATGTCATATTTAGTAATAATAATAATAATAATGGCATTTATTAAGTGCTTACTACGTGCCAAGTACTGCTCTAAGCGCTGGTGGGGATACAAGGTGATCAGGTTGTCCCACGTGGGGCTCACAGTCTTCATCCCCATTTTACAGATGAGGTAACTGAAGCACAGAGAAGTTAAGTGACTTGCCCACAGTCACACAGCTGACAAGTGGTGGAGCCGGATTCAAACCCGTGACCTCTGACTCCAAAGCCCATGCTCTTTCCACTGAGCCAGGCTGCTTTACGATGGGTATACCATGTGCCGAGTACTAAATGCTTGGGAAAATACACGATCCCTGCCCACATGGAGGCTACAGATTAGAGGGGAAGATAGACATAAAAATAAATTTCAAACTGATATGTATATAGGTGCTGTGGGGATGGGGTAAAAAATCAGAGTGCTTAAGGGGTCTGTAGATGATGCAGATGACTGGGCAAATAGGGGAAGAGAAGTCTTAGTCAGGGAGGACCACTGGGAAGAGGTGTGACTTTAGCAGGGCTTTGAAGATGGGAAGAGTAGTGGGCAGTTAGATATGAATGGGGAGGGAGTTCCAGGCCAGTGGGAAAACCTGGGAAAGGTGTCAGCAAGGAGAACCTGAGATTGCGATGCCCTGAGTAATAATAATAATAATCAATCAATCAATCAATCGTATTTATTGAGCACTTACTGTGTGCAGAGCACTGTACTAAGTGCTTGGGAAGTACAAGCTGGCAACATATACAGTCCCTACCCAACAGTGGGCTCACAGTCTAGAACGGGGAGACAGAGAACAAAACCAAACATACTAACAAAATAAAATAAATAGAATAGATAGGTACAAGTAAAATAAATAGAGTAATTAATATGTACAAACATATATACATATATACAGGTGCTGTGGGGAAGGGAAGGAGGTAAGATGAGGGGGACGAGGGGGAGAGGAAGGAAGGGGCTCAGTCTGGGCATTTTTTAAGCACTTACTATGTGCAAAGCACTGTTCTAAGCACTGGGGAGGATACAAGCTGATCAGGTTGTCCCACGTGGCTTTCACAATCTTAATCCTCATTTTACAGATGAGAGAACTGAGGCACAGAGAAGTTAAGTGACTTGCCCAAAGTCACACAGCTGACAAGTGGCAGAGTCGGATTAGAACCCATGACCTCTGACTCCCAAGCCTGTGCTCTTTCCACTGAGCCACGCTGCTTTTCGCCTATTGAGTAGGCTGGCCTTAGAATGAAGTGCGTGTAATGTGGGCTATAGAAAGAAATCAGCGAGGTAATGTAGGAGGGGTAGAGCTGAATGAGTGCCTTAAATCAATCAAGCAATTAATTAATGGTATTTACTGAGTGTTTACTGTAGGCAGAGTACTGTACCACTTGGGAGAACACAATACAACAGAGTTGGTGGTAGATTATTTGCCCATCCACAAGGAGATTACGAGCTAGAGAAGAAGATAATAAATAAATTGCAGAACAATACATGCATAAGTGCTGTGGGGCTTGGAGAGGGGTAAATATCAAAGTGCTTAAGGTAAACAGTCCTAAATTCCGAGGTGATACAGAAGGGAGGACTTAGGGATGTCAGGGCTCTGTCTGGAAAGCCCCCTTGGAGGAGATATGACTTTAATAGGTTTTAACAAATATCATTCAGAAAGGAAGTAGAGCAGAAAGGGTGAGACACATTTTGGACAAGAGAAACGTCTAGGAGGAAGAATTTCAGGGTTTGGTAGGGAAGGAGTCTTGTTTGATAAGGAAAAGGGCAGCAGGGTGGGGGGAGTCTCACCAACATTTCAGAGATAGCAGACGTAGAGTTTTGATAAAAACAACTTTAGGAAAATATCTGGGATGAGGAAGGAAGGGTGATAAGTGTTGCTCAGGGAGAAGGTAGAGTAAATAAAGAGGAAAAAATAATACAATGCCTCCTGAGCCCCTGCTGAGCTCAGCTGGGAGGAGTTTGGTGTTGTAAACTGCAACAGCTAGGGTAAATAAACACCTAAAGTGGCACCGCACAAGAATCAAAGGGCATAAGAGGATGAAGCATATTCCAATCACCCTAGCCTCCCACTTAGAAAATCAACACCTATTTTTTATCCCTCCCTCAGATTGAGAACACCATGAGTGCATCTCTTTTCCTCCTGACTTCTGTCGGCCACTGTTCCAAAGAGCATTTGAAATACCAAACCACTTAAAAATCCATCTCCGGAGTGCTGTAAACTTGAGGAAAATAACAAAACAAAATGTGTCATGATTGCAAGGTGGGCAGGGCAACCCTCTCCTCTAAAACTAGAAAGCCTAGATTCTCCTGTTGGTGACCCCTGGGGTGTTCTGCCACTGTTCACTTTGCCGTCCCAGATATTGTATCTAAATATGGAAGGTGGTACTTTGTTTTCCTTATGAATATTCTTGCTCGGTTTCAGTTTTCTTCGTCGATAAGGGAGACCAAATATTCCTATCTGTTGTCCTCCCCACACCAGGATGAGTAGAACAGCCTTTTGGCACTCGTTTCAAACAGCCATTGAGCCAAAGGTAAGGAAATTCACTTGTTACCATGTTAGCGCTCTGGGCCAGAGGCTCTCAATTAATGCGAACTAATGGACAGTGTGTCCAGTCATCCAGTTTGATGTCTGGCTGACCAGGGTCCATTGGGCTTATCCTCTGTCCAGCTGAGCATTTTAAAGTCCTTGCTTTGATTTTTGGTGCTGATCCTCAATGAGCTGGGGTTTCTGCCACCCGAGATCCACAGCTCAGACACTCAACACATCCCTTGTCCACCAGATTAAAATCTAGAGGGGGAGACACATTAATGTAAACAAACAATTTCAAATATATTATTTATAGATATGTACATAAATGCTGTGGGGTTGAGGGTGGGAAGCAGCGTGGTTCAGTGGAAAAGAGCTCGGGCTTTGGAGTCAGAGGTCATGGGTTCAAATCCCGGCTCCACCACTTGTCAGCTGTGTGACTTTGGGCAAGTCACTTAACTTTTCTGGGCCTCAATTCCCTCATCTGTAAAATGGGGATGAAGACTGTGAGCCCCCCATGGGACAACCTGGTCACCTTGTAACCTCCCCAGCATTTAGAACCGTGCTTTGCACAAAGTAAGTGCTTAATAAATGCCATTATAAATACCCAAAGGTCACAGATCCAAGTGAATAAATGACACAGAAGGGAAAGGTGGGCTTAAATAAGTCTTTGAAGGTGGCGAGAGTTGTGGTCTGTCATTTATGGAAGGAGGGGAGTTTCAAATTAGGGGGAGGATGTAGGAAAGGGATCAGCAGTGAGGTAGACAAGATCAGGTCATCGTGAATAAGCTGGTGTAAGAGGAGTGAACTTGGCAAGCTGGGTTGTAATAGGAGAATAGAGAGCTGAGATAGGAGGGGGCAAGGTGATTGAGTGATTTAAAGGGAAGCTGAGGAGTTTCTGTTTGATGCAGAGGTGGATGGGCAGCCATTGGAGACTCCTGAGGAGTGGAGAGATATGGACTGAACATTTTTTTTAAATGACCCATGAAGCAGAGTGAAGTATGGACTGGAGTGGGGAGAGACAGGAGGCAGAGAGGTCAGCGAGGAGGCAGGTGCAGTAGTCAAGGCAGGATAGGATTAGAGCTTGGATCAGCATGGTAGAAGTTTGGATGGAGAGGAGAGGGTGGACTGTAGCAACGTTTTGAAGGTAGAACTGACAGGATATGGGGCCAGATTGAAAATGTGGGTGGAATAAGAGAGATGAGTTGAGAACACCAAGGTTATGGGATTGTGAGATAGGGAGGATAGTGGCATTGTCTACAGTGATGGCAAAGATGGGTGAGAGAAGAGGAATATGCAAAAGAGATTGAGAAAGAGTTGTCAGAGAGATAGGAGGAGAACCAAGAAGACTGTGACAATGAAGCCACAGTAGGATAAAGTTTCAAGGAGAAGGGGGTGGTCCACGTTGTCAAAGGCAGTTGAAAGGTCTAAGAGGATTAGAGTAAAGGTCATGAGATTTGGTGAGAAAAATGTCATTGGTTACCTTAGAGAGGACTGTTTCCATGGAGTGAAGTGGGAAGAAACCAGATTGGAGGGCATCAAGGAGAGAAATAGAGGAGAGGAAGTGGAAAAGGCAAGTATAAACAGTCTCTCAAGGAATGGGGAGAGGAATGCTAGGAGAGAGATGGGAAGATAACTAGAGGGAGCTGTTGGGCAAAAGGCGGATTTATTTTAGGATAGGAAATGCCTAAGTATGTTTGAAAGAAGTATAGGAAAGTAAATGGTTGAAGATCACAGTCAAGGTGGGAAGAAGGTAAGGGGCAAGTGTTTTAATGACATAGTAATAATGGTATTTGTTAAGCACTTACTATGTGCCAAGCACTGTTCTAAGCACTGGAGTAGCTACAAGGTGATCAGGTTGTCCCATGTGCGGCTCACAGTCTTCATCCCCATTTTACAGATGAGGGAACTGAGGTACAGATAAGTGAATTGACTTACCCAAAGTCACACAGCTGACAAGTGGTGGAGCCAGAATTTGAACCCATTACCTCTGACTCCAAAGCCTGTACTCTTTCCACTGAGCCATGGGGGAGACTGGTATAAGAAATATTTACAATTAAAGAGATGTACAATCAAGTGCAAACGTGAGAAGCAGCATGGCCTAGTAGAAAGAGTGTGGCCTGGGTGGCAGAGGGCCCGGGTTCTAATCCTAGATCTGCCACTTATCTGCTGTGTGACCTTGTGTAAGTCACTTCCCTTCTTTGTGCTGCAGTTCGCGCAGCTGTAAAACACTTGTTCTTCCTCCTACTTATACTGTGCTCACTACATCAGACAGGGTCTCGTTCCTACAGATTGTATTTTATCAACCCTGGGTTTAGAACAGTGCTTGGCACACAGAGGTTAACAGATATAGCAATCAGCATTTCTAGAAGATATGGACTGAACTTTTTTTTTTAAATGACCCATGAAGCAGAGTGAAGTATCCTGAATATTGGTCCGTAAAATGGGGAGTAAGACTGTGAGTTATATAGAACAGTGACTCTGTTCAACCAGATTACTCTGTATCTTCCTCAGTGCTTAGTACACTGCCTGGCATATAGAAAGTGCTTAATAAATACAAAAAAAGAAAAAAAAATCAGATAATTACCTCAGTAACCTCATACTCCTTTGTCCTAAAGGTGATGTCATGGATCCCAAGGCAGATAATGAAGGAAAACGGTCTGGAGGCATTTATTAAATAAGTGTATGGTGGCCATGGATCCAGTAATAATAATATTATTAATAATAGTATTTGTTAAGTCCTTACTATGTTCCAGGCACTGGACTAAACGCTGGGGTGTACACGAGTAAATTGGGTTGGACACAGTCCCTGTTCCACATGAGGCTCACAGTCCTGCTCCCCATTGTACAGGTGAGGGAACTGAGGCCCAGAGAAGTTAAGTGACTTGCCCAAGTTCATACAGCAGACAAGCATCAGAGCTGGTATTAAATCCCATTACCTTCTGACTCCCGGGCCTGTGCTCTATCCACTATGGCATGCTGCTTCAGTAATCTGTTTGAGGACATCTAACCATTTCTCTTTCCTACCTGGAGGCATACAGACCATGGAAATGGAGGCAGAAGGAATAGTGAAATGGTGAAATAATCCAGTGGCTTTGGTAAAACTGTCCTCCCGGGGACTCCATGGAATCCTAAAACCAAGGGCTAATCCTTCATTCTCTTTAAGCACCTGCTATTCCAGTTCAATCAATTTATTTCCCCTTCGGGTATAGAGACAATTTGGTTCAACATAGAAATTATTTTTAATGGAAAACTTGCTTGTCAGTGAAGTATGTGACTGAAAATAATTCAAGAGTCTGATATAGGTTGGAGGACAATTATATTAGTCTACCTTTAATGATGAAAAGAAAGACACCACTCTGGGACACGGTGGGTAATGTACAAATTGTTGTTTCTTTTGTTCCGTGAAACAATGACTAAAACCATTTGAAGGGAAAATGGGTATTGTTAATCATTGGGTCATTAACCTTAACAATGTCAAAGTGCTCTCCTTATCAAATTCAACTAAATGATTGCCCGAGGTAATAGTTAAGAGAACATTTCACACAGATGAATGTATTAATGCTTTATTTGGTTCTAAATGCACTGTGAAGGATTTGGGTGAGAGTTAATATATGCTAAGAAAGAAAGGCACAATTGAGCAGAGAAAATTAAAAGTTGACAGAATGAAGTGTAGCATAAATCCTAATCTTCCCCAAGCCTCTCTGGGTGTTACTGGGCCTGCATTTCAAAACTTTGCTTTTGGCCATGCCACCCTTAGGAGAACTGCCTTTAGCATACTGAGGTTAATGTCTGGATCAGAGTGGGAAGGATTAGCAGTTCCATATGATAAAGAAGAACTAAAACATTCATTTAACAGGAGTTTCCTTCATTTGGATTACAGTTCTTTTTTTTTCTTCCTTAAAACTTCCCAGTCAGATGCTAGATAATTTGGTCCTGCATTTTTAGAGACATTTTAAAACTCCACATGGTCAGATTGTCAGAGCTTAAACTGCTGTTGCTGCAGTGCAATGTATTTGGAGACCCACACATGGAATGAGTGAAGTCATTTCACAAAATCTGGAAGGATTTCTCAGATTGTCTCTGGGATGATAATAATAATAATAATGATGATGGCATTTATTAAGTGCTTACTATGTGCAAAGCACTGTTCTAAGCGCTGGGGAGGATACAAGGTGATCAGGTTGTCCCACAGGGGGCTCACAGTCAATCCTCATTTTAAAGATGAGGGAACTGAGGCACAGAGAAGTTAAGTGACTTGCCCAAATCAATCAATCAATCAATCGTATTTATTGAGCACTTACTGTGTGCAGAGCACTGTACTAAGCGCTTGGGAAGTACAAGTTGGCAACGTATAGAGACAGTCCCTACCCAACAGTGGGCTCACAGTCTAAAAGGGGAAGATAGAGAACAAAACCAAACATACTAACAAAATAATGACTTTGTGCCCAAAGTCACACAGCTGACAGTTGGTGTAGCCGGGATTTGAACCCGTGACCTCTGACTCCAAAGCCCGTGCTCTTTCCACTGAACCATGCTGCGATAGTATGTGCATAGCAATGTTCTAAGCCCTGGGGAGGTTAAAAGGTGATCAGGTTGTCCCACAGGGGGGCTATAGTTTTTGAGCCCCATTTTTAATCCCCATTTTCACAGTTTCAATCCCCATTTTACAGATGAGGTAACTGAGGCACAGAGAAGTTAAGTGACTTGCCCAAAGTCACACAGCTGATAGTTGGCAGAGACAGTATTTGAACCTATGACCTCTGTTTCCAAAGCCTGTGCTCTTTCCACTGAGCCACGCTGCTTCTCCATGCTTGGTGAAAGAGTGACCACAGGGAACCTAGGCTCAGAAATTTGTCCCTAAGCCCTCTGTCCACCGGCCCATCAAGTGAATTCATTAGCAATCCTGCCTCCTCCTCTCGACATCCATGTAAATCACCCCAACCACCCCTCCTCTTCTCCCCTTATTCACCTCAACCCCATATCACCAAGACTTCCAACAAAATAGCTCCCACCCAGGGAAGGATCTAATCTGCATCAGCTGTGTGAGCCATCCATCACGCCACTTCTCACCTTATCCCCAACCCCCCAGGTCATGGCCATATGACATAGACACTGCCCACAACTCCATTACACCGAGGCTCCCATCAAACAATTTTCTAGCTCAGGATAGATTCAAACAGCCAAAGAGTGAGAACACTAAGGAGGGAAATGAGTAATAATGATGGTATTTCCTAAGTGCTTACTATGTGCCAGGCATTGTACTAAGCACTGGGGTGGATACAAGCAAATCGGATTGGACATAGTCGCTGTCCCATGTGGGGCTCACAGTCTCCAATCCCAGTTTTACAGATGAGGTAACTAAGGCCCAGAGAAGTGAAGTGACTTGCCCAAAGTCACACAGCAGACAAGTGGCAGAGCTGGGATTGGAATTCATGACTTTCCGACTCCCAGGCCAGACTGACTGACTGACGGACTGACTTTCTGACTCCCATGGCTCAATCCACTACGCCATGCTGCTTCCCTCTAGGCTGTGATCCCACTGTGAGCAGGGATTGCCCCTATCTATTGCTGTACTGTATTTTCCAAGCACATAGTACAGTGCTTTCCACATATTAAGTGCTCAATAAATACAATTGAATGAATGAGTGAGAGAGGTAGAGGATAGAAGAGAGTTAGAATTTCGAGACCAAGGGAAGAGGTGAAGACCCCGAGGGGAAGGAAACCCAAGGTGGGTCTTTATCCATTCATTCATTTATTCAGTCATATTTATTGAGTTCTTACTGTGTGCAGAGCACTGTACTAAGTGCTTGGAAAGTACAATACAGCAATAAAGTGAGACAATCCCTCCCCACATCGGGCTTACACTCTAGAGGCAGGGAGACAGACATCAAAGCAAGTAAACAGGGAACAATATAAATAAGTAGAATTATAGATATATACCTAAGTGCTGTGGGGAGGCGGGGAGAGCAAAGGGAGCAAATCGAGGTGACACGGAAGGGAGGGGGAGCTGAGGAAAAGGTGGTTTAGTTTGGAAAGTCCTCTTGGAGGAGGTGCACCTTCAGTGGGGCTTTGAAGGGGGGAAGACTGATTGGTGGATTTGAGGAGGGAGGGACTTCCAGGCCAGAGGAAGGACGTGGGCCAGGGGTCGGTGGTGAGATAGGCAAGATCGAGGCACACAATACAGACATCATAATGCTTTGCATCATGCCTGGGCCCACCGAAGCTTTGTGCCCACTGTCGAGCCCCAGGCCTGCTCTGTGGGTACCAAACCAACCTTTCAACCTGAGCTGGGAAAATTCACTATCTTAACTGACTTCAACAGTAGGGGGTCTCCAACAGATCCTACAGATCCAAATCAAACATAGTGACCAGGAATTTACTAGACTGCGTACTCTGTGACATTCAAAATGAAACCAAACCAGCAATGTAAACGGCGAAAAGCTTTATTTAATTCGTAATCTAATTGAAGGGGGAAACATGCACAAACACACACACACACATACACATGCACAACACAACATCTGACTGTTTGCCCCAAGTTCATGTAGATGGTCCCCCAACAGAGGATTTCGAGGAGTCCAGCCGACTGGTGGTGGCCACACTGATTCGTGATGGCAGTGAGGGCCAGTGCAGACTTCCAGAGCATGCTTTAGCCAGTTAGTGGCAACCATGCTGGTCCGTGACATCCGTGCCAACTTGTGATGGCTGCAAATGGAGGCGCTGACTCCCAGCACGTCTTAGCTGTAGTTACACTGGTTTAATAATAATAATAACGATGGTATTTATTAAGTGCTTACTATGTGCAAAGCACTGTTCTAAGTGCTGAGCACTGTTCTAAGCGCTGAGCACTGGTTTGAGGAGGCTGCTCTGGTTCGGGATAGCTACCACTTTCCCATCGTCGTTTGACTGTGTGACCGTAGACAGAAAGGAAGAGCAAATCTCTCCACTTATAGAGAGAGACAGTCACCCAAGTCCCCTTTCAGCCTCCACCATTTTATTAATAATAATAATAATAATAATAATAATGATAATGGTATTTATTAAGTGATTACTGTGTGCAAAGCACTGTTCTAAGCACTGGGGAGATAACAAGGTAATCAGGTTGTCCCACGGGGGACTCACAGTCTTAATCCCCATTTTGCAGATGAGGTCACTGAGGCACATAGAGATTAAGTGACTTGCCCGAAGTCACACAGCTGACAATTGGCGAAGCCAGAATTTGAACCCATGACCTCTGACTCCAAAGCCTGGGCTCTTTCCACTGAGCCATTGCCTCTTCTCTAATTTTAAATTTGACTGAGCCTTTCTGGACATGATGCTAAGAACGGAAGCACATCCTGAGTTCCCACATCCTGAATTCCCATTTCAAAATCAAAAATCGCAGTTCTCTGAAATCCTCTGGGCTCTCCCATCAGATTTCCAGGTCAGTGGGCAGCACTAATCCAGCAGGAAACTGACACACTTCCCTTCCCTTCAATCTTCACTGGGCCACAACATCTGTGGCAGCTGGGCACAGTGGCCCACTTGTCTTTCCAAGGGTCCTATCTGCCTCTTCCATATAACACCCCAGATGAACCCTGAAGCTAACCCCATGGTTAAAGGGGTCTGGTTGATTATTATGGGGAAAATTTGTCTTCTGCAGAAAGGATAGAATGATGAATTAAAAATAATCCTGGAGGAATTGATATAAAATATCCTGCATTACAATCACCCAAGACTTCATTAAGAGGGAAATTCTGGCCAAAGCAGCTCATCCTAATGCACAAGACAGAAGAACGGCAGAAATAGAGAAATGTCCTTATGATTAGCCAGACCAGATACTGCAGATAGAAAATTCTGTCCACATAAAGACTTGTCAGGTGTAATTTGCTAATGGAATGGTACATTGAACATCTTGAAAATCCAATTAGGGGCCTAAGAGTTTCCATTCTAGGGGTGCAAAAAATACTCAAGCTAATAGATTTTATGGAAACGTTCATTGTAAGCTTGCTACAACTTAATGCAGAGGCCGACCCCGTAATTACAGCAAAACGCTGCCCAATCTTTTTGAAAGCTTCAACTATCAAGACAGTGAAGGGGAGTAGTGGTATCAAATGCATCAAACTCAGAGGGAACCTTCGAGAGATTGGCTCCAAAGAGGAAACATCCTTCCTGACACAGCCCCAGAGAGAGAAGCTAGCTGAGTGAGATGGCACAGGGAAGAAGACCGATGAAGGGAGAGCCGGCAAAAATGGTAGAAGTCCCAAAATGCCAAAAGGCTCCGATCACATTAGTCACTGTTGGGGGAGCATAGCGCTAGACATATTGTGACAAATAAATAGACTTCCTGCCCTCCAGTCACCTACCATCCAGGGGAAGAGTAGGATGGTATACATATACCCCAAACGAGTCAGGAGAAGTGGATCAGAAATGATCAAGGCAGAGGCCCTAATGAGGCACAAACAGCACAAATGTACCCTTTCAACCCAGATGCATGTTCAAATTAGAGAAATCATAAGGATCAGAATGTGGTGGGAGGAGGAAGTCCATGGAGGAAGTAGTCTCTGAGAAGCAGCGTGGCTCAGTAGAAAGAGCATGGGATTTGGAATCAGAAGTCATGGGTTCAAATCCCACCTCTGCCAAATGTCAGCTGTGTGACTTTGGGCAAGTCACTTAACTTCTCTGTGCCTGTTACCTCATCTGTAAAATGGGGATTGAATGCGAGCCCCGTGGGACAACCTGATCACCTTGTAACCTCCCCAGCACGTAGAATAGTGCTTTGCACATAGTAAGCGCTTAATAAATGTCATTATTATTATTATTATCATTATTATTAGTGGTTGGAAGTAGGGGAGGGATGTGTCAAGTAGCTCAGGAGGCTGTTTCCCATTATAGAAGAATAAACATCAAAGCAGATTCATTGCTCTGGCCATTATGAATAGCATGGCAGATGCTCTTTGTTCCAAAAAATTCAGAAACTGAAATCCAGCAGAAACTAAGGATAGTCATGGGCTCAGTTGTTCCCACTCAATCAAGGGATGAATTAAAACAGGCTACAGCATCTTGAGGCATTTAAAATGTCAATCTCATCTTAAAGAATGTCCACTTGGGTATTCGGATGTTGAGGAATGAAACATAAAGAGTAGCGTGTATCGTATCTGACAATTAGCAAAGACGTTGTATTTTTATAAAATGTGCGATGGAGTGTCCCTAGGAGAAGAACACTGGTGACTTTACAATTCAATTTGCATTGAGGAAAATAAGATATTATTCCTCTGGGACTAAGGGCATATGTTAAGTCACTGCTTGGGAATATTTGACTACCTATAGAACTCTCGTGGTGCTGGCTTCATTGCATTGTTGAGCAATGTGAGGATCATTTGGACGGAAACAGATATATGCACATCCTGGATTCCATTCCCGCTTCTTTCTATTCATTCACAGAGGCACATCATAGAGATTCTTCACTTTTTCCAGCTAGTAATCCTTCTAAAGCATTACATAGGTATTTTAGAATAAATGCCTGAAATTATACATGATGTCCCGTTCAACTTCACATGTAATATATGCAATGAATATGATATATTCGTATTATACAAGTAATACGTGGTTTTTACATGATTCTATTATAAATCAATATGTAAAACAATGAATGATATAAAACCCTGAATTTATGCAACACTTTTATCTTACTCAACCTCCTTATTGAGGTAGGAAAAGACCGGTATATTTAGAGCTATTTTTACAGCTGAAGAAACTGAGCAGCATCAATGTAAGATTCTTGTCTCAGATCACATAACAAGCCAGTGACAGAGCTGAGTCTAGAACCAGGTCCCTTTATGGCCAGACCAATTCCCTTACCAGCAGATTATGTTGCCATTTACAGAGCTAGTTTTGCTGATAGTGAAATGTTATCCTTGGGTGGAGGAGCATCTGGAAGATCCAAAAATTAAGTGGCTGCCCATTCCACATTGGGAGCATGTGAAGATGACTCTTTTCAGTGCAGCTGTGTTCACCGCTTACAGGGCCAAGCTTTGTTTCCGAGCATCTTCCTTGGAATTCCAATCTTTCTGTAGCCTCCGTTAAGAGGGAGCAACCTTTCTTCTGATTGCTCCCTGCCAGACTGATCTTGCTTACTGAGTGGTCTTCCAACCATCTACTGGAATGGTGTGTTTCAGGAAGATATTATTATTATCAACAATAGTAATAATATTCCATAATAAAAATAAAACAATTATAATTTAAAACATAATAATAATAATAATAGTAAGGTGGCACTTATTGAGCACTTACTATGTTCCAAGTATGGTACTAAGAGCTAGAGAAACACAATGACCACATGGGCCTGGGAGACAGAGGACGTGAGTTCTAATCTCAGTTCTGCCATGTGCCTGCTGTGTGACCTTGGGCAGGTCACTTAACTTCTCTGTGCCTTGGTTTCTCATCTGTAAAATGGGGATTAATCCTACTCCCTCCTTCTTAGACTGTGAGCCCCATGTGGGAAAGAGACTGTGTCCAACCTGCTTAGCTTACATCTTCCCTAGTGCTTACGGCAGTGTGTGGCATGTAGCGAGTGCTTAACAAGTTGTTCATTCACTCATTCAATCGCATTTATTGAGCACTTATTCTGTGCAAAGCACTGTACGAAGCACTTAGGAGAGGACAATATAACAATAGTTATTATTATTATTATAGAATATCTGCACATATTAAGCGATCTGTAAATATGAGTGAATGAATATAATCAGATCAGATACAGTTTTTGTCCCGCCTGGAACTCACAGTCTAAGTAGGGGGGAAAACTGGTACTAAATCCCCTTTTTACAGATGAGGAAACTGTGGCACAGAGCAATTAAGGTCACACAGCAGGCAAGTGGCAGAGCGAGGATTAAAATCCAGGTCTTTTGGCTCCCAAGTCCATGCTATTTTCACTAGGCCATGTTTCACTATGGGTTTAAAATAGTCTGCCCTCCCCTTGACGGAAAGGATCATGTCTACTGAAGCTCTTGTATACTTCCGAGTGCTTACTTAGTACAGTGCTTTTCACACTGCAAAGACTGGTGCAGACGACTTCTAAAGATTGGATGGGGAGAGCAGGGACTAAGCTTAGGAAATTCGTGCTCAATGGGAACACTATAGAATTTGTTCTGGAAATGGAATAAGCAAACCTCACTCCTTTCTTTGCAACGGATTACACAGAGACTGCACTGTGGGGCTGTTGTCATCTTCCTAAGCAAAATGGACAAACAGTGAGACAATGCATTTGTATGGCTGTCTCCCTTCCGTTAGGCCGAGAGAGGCTAATGGGTGTGATACACACATTAAGCATCTTGGTCCTTAGATGATGAAGAAGAACTGAGAAATGCAAACTGAATCTTGTCATGACTTGCCTGAAAATAGCATTTTGGCACGTAGGAGAGAATCCAGGAAGGTGGTGGCTTCTGCTTCAGGATCCAAAGACAACCTTCAGCGGAATGAGGGACTGGTTGGTAAGAGCTCCTGGTGATGTCTTCCAAAGTATTCATTCATTCACTCCACTGTATTTATTAAGCAGTTACTGTGTGCAACGTACTGTACTAAGCACTTGGGAGAGTACGATATAACATTAAGCTGACACATTTCCTGCCCAGATGTCCCAATTTAGGTGAGGCATCTATCATCTGTTTGTGGACAAAAAAAACCCCAAAAAAACAAAAATAATGAAAGACAAAGAAAGCTCCAAACAGCAGCGTGGCTCAGTGGGAAGAGCTCAGGCTTTGGAGTCAGAGGTCATGGGTTCATGGGTTCAAATCCCAGCTCTGCCAATTGTCAGCTGTGCGACTTTGGGCAAGTCCCTTAACTTCTCTGTGCCTTAGTTACCTCATCTGTAAAATGGGGATTAAGACTGTGAGCCTCCCATGGGACAACCTGATCACCTTGTAATCTCTCCAGCGCTTAGAACAGTGCTTTGCACATAGTAAGTGCTTAATAAATGCCATTATTATTCAGCGCTTAGAACAGTGCTTTGCACATAGTAAGCGCTTAACAAATACCATCATTATTATTATCTATCTCTCTATCTACATGGGGAGTAGGGAGCTAGGGTGAGGGGAAGTCTGGGGAGGAAGACCACAGCCACCGCCATACAACTGGGGCAATTTCCCATCCCGGCTCCTCTAGGACCACGGAGAGGGTGATACAATGGGAGATAAATCAGGAGAAGGCTATTGATTGATACTGTACAGAAAAAGAAATTTCTTTTTTATGGTTTTTGTTAAACGCTTATGGGCCAGTTCCGATTCTAAGCATAAGGATAGATGAACTGAGATAGATGAAGGTTAAACATGTCAACCACATTCTCTGTCCCATCTGGAGTTCACCGACTAAGTAGGAGGGAGAACAGATCCCCACTTTGCAGATGAGAAAACTGAGATGCAAAGTAATTAAGTGATTTGCTCAAGGTCACACAGCGGGCAAGTGGTGGAATTAGAACACAGGTCCTCTGAATTCCAGGCCTGTGCTCTTTCCACTAGACACTGATGCTTCTCCACAGCTATAGTCCTGAACAGAGGCTCAATTGGTCCTTTAATAACTTATTTTGGCCTAGATTATTTCCTTTAAATTAATAGTGGCATTTGTTAAGTACTTACTGTGTGCCAGGACTGTACTAAATATTCAGGTAAATACAATCAGATTGGACCCATTCCCTGTCCCACCGTCTAAAGCAGCGTGGCTCAGTGGAAAGAGCACAGGCTTTGGAGTCGGAGGTCATGAGTTCAAATCCCGGCTCTGCCACTTGTCAGCTGTGAAACTTTGGGCAAGTCACTTAACTTCTCTGTGCCTCAGTTACCTCATCTGGAAAATGGGGATGAAGACTGTAAGTCCCAAGTGGGACAACCTGATCACCTTGTATTCTCCCCCAGTGCTTAGAACAGTGCTTTGCACAAAGTAAGCGATTAATAAATGTCATTAAAAAAAGCAGGGAGGGAGAACAGGCATTTAATCCCTATTTTACGGATGAGGAAATTAAGGTGCGGAGAAGTTAAGTGACTTTCCCAACATCACAAAGCAGAGCTGGGAGTAGAAGACGGGGCTCCTAATTCCCTATCCTGTGCTCTTCCTAATAGGCCATGTTGCTTCTTTATTGCCTTTATCTCTGGCCCAGGAAAGAACATAGAGCATGGTGCTGAAATAGAATGTGAGGTAGGAAGTTAAATTAAGGACTGGTTGACTCAAAGCCACCTCTGGTAATAGGTATTAATAGCCTTGATTGGTCTTGTGAAGCACAAGAGGAAGGAACACTGGAAAATATAGGGAACGATAAACATGTCCGAAACAGAACCCTTTATTTTCTGACACAGTCCCTGTCCTCCCCATGACTTCCCGATTCAAATCCTGGCTCCGCCACTTGTCTGCTGTGTGATTTTGGGCAAGTCACTTAACTTCTCTGTGCCTCAGTTACCTCATCTGTAAAATGGGGATGAAGACTGTGAGTCCCCCGTGGGACAACCTGATCACATTGTATCCTCCCCAGCACTTTGAACAGTGCTTTGCACATAGTAAGTGCTTAACAAATGCCATCATTATTCCCCATTACTGTAGAGACCACCACCATCCTCCCTGCCTCACAGGCATTGCCCTTCACTCATTCCTCTTATTCAACCCATATATTCAATCTTTCAATAAATACTGTCATTTCTACCTTCACAACAGCTCTATAGCCCACACTTTCCTCTCCAACCAAACTGCTAAATGCTGATCCGGGCAATCATCATTTGTGCCTTGGCTACTGCATTAGCCTCCTTCCTGTATCTTATGTTTCATCTCAGCAGTCCATACTACATTCTTTTGCCCCTATCATTTTCTTCTGAAAACCTGTTAAATCTGTATCTCTCCACTCTTCAAAAGCCCATAATAATAATAATAATAATGACATTTATTAAGCACTTACTATGTGCAAAGCACTGTTCTAAGCGCTGGGGAGGACACAAGTTCATCAGGTTGTCCCACAAGGGGCTCACAGTTTTAATCTCCATTTTGCAGATGAGGTAACTGAGGCACAGAGAAGCCAAGTGACTTGCCCAGAGTCACACAGCTGACAAGTGGCTCTGACTCCAAGGCCCGTGCAGTTTCCACTGTGCCACGCTGCTTCTCTACACCTACATATCAAACAGAAGCTCCTAATCATTGGCTTTAAGGTCTTCAATCAGCTCATTCTCTCCTACCCTGACTCACTGATTTCCTACTACAACCCAATCTGCACACCGCTCCAAAATGCCAACCTATTCCCTGAACCTCAAACTCGTCTATCCCACCACTGACTCCTTGTCCACATTCTTTCTCTGGCCTGGAACTCCCTCCTTTATAATAGCTCTCACCTCTTCCGACCTTTAGAACCCTCCTAAAGTTGTATATCCTCTAAGAGGCTTTCCCTGAGCCTCAGTTCCCCTATACACTCCCCTCACTGTTAACTAGGCATTGGACTGTGTACCCCTTAATAATAATAATAATAATAATAATAATGATACTGATAGCATTTGTTAAGCATTAAGCACTGTTCTAAGCACTGGGAGGATACAAGGTGATCAGGTTGTCATACGTGAGGCTCACAGTCTTAATCCCCATTTTACAGATGAGGTAACTGAGGCTCAGAGAAGTTAAGAGACTTGCCTAATGTCACACAGCAGACATGTGGTGGAGCCGGGATTCAAACCTATGACCTCTCACTCCAAAGCCCGTGCTCTTTCCACTGAGCCACACCTTAAGCACTCTGATGCTCACCCAAACCCACAGTGCTTAGGCAAATATCCTTATACTCTACTATTTCCCCTATCTGTAATTTATTTAAATGTCTGTCTCTCCCAGAAGACTGTAAGGTCCTTGTAGACAGGAATTTCATCTACCAACTCCATTATAGTATACTATCCAGAGTCATAATAATGATGGTATCTAAGCACTTACTATGTGCCAAGCACAGTTCTAAGCACTAGGGTAGATACAAGGTAATTAGGTTGTCCCATGTAGGACTAACAGGCTTAATCCCCATTTTCCAGATGAGATAACTAAGGCACAGAGAAGTGAAGTGGCTTGCCCAAAGTCACACATCTGATTAGTGGAGGAGGCGGGATTAAAGCCCACAATCTCTGACTCCCAAGCCCGGGCTCTTTCCACCCCCATGCTGCTTCTTAAAAGAGTGGAAATTCCAGGGATTTACTATAGTGTTCTGCATAGAGTAAACACTCAATAAATAGCATTAATTGATTGATTGATAATGTGTGATTAAATCCCCAATGCTATTAGCAATATTAATTGAGCATCTACTCTGAGTACAGCATTGTCCTGGGTGGTTAGAATCGTATAATGGAGAAGCAGCATGGCCTAGTGGCTAGAGCATGGGCATGGGAGTCAGAAGGACCTGGATTTTAATCCCAGCTTCACCACCTGTCTGCTGTGTGAAATTGGGCGAAGTCATTTAACTTCTCTGTGCCTCAGTTATCTCATCTGTAAAATGAAGATCGGGATTGCGACAAGGATTGTCCTGATTTGCTAGTAAGAGTGCCTGACATATAGTAAGCGTTTAACAAGTACCATATTTATTATGGCTTTAAGGTAGTCAAAACAATTTGTTCCCACCTACCTCATGTGACTTGCCCAAGGCCACACAGTAGACAACTGGCAGAACCGGGATTAGAACACATGACCTTCTGACTCACAGGGCCATGCTCTATCCACTATATCACTATTATTTTACAGTCAAAAAAGACATGACCTTAGCCCTTGAGAAGCCCGTAGTGGAATGGGGGAGACAGACAAGCAAACTCTAGAAGAAAGCCTAAGAGCATAGCGAAAAAAGTATTAAAACGAGAATAGGCTATCAAAGATATGAATGTGTTAAGGTAGTTGGCATGATGACATGATCAGAAAGATGGGGATTGATCACGGACTTCTTCTTGGAGGAGATGGTGCTTTAAGAGGGCTCTGAATACCGGAGACGATCATGTTTGTGGTTATGCTGTGGCAGTTCTATATAAAGGAAAGGCAGAAGCAATGGTTGGGAGGCCATCCTGTCCAAGGAACAGCTAGAAGATTATGAGAAGTGAAGAGGAAGTCTTCCCTCACTAATTTCTCATCTCCCCGCCCTATCTCCCCTCCCTTCTAAATCACCTATGTATTTAAGTCTGTACTCCCTAAGCACTTTACCCTTTCCCGTGCTCCCACAACACTTATGTACATCTTTTTGTTGCTACCCTTACCTTTAACATATTGTAGTATTTGTTTCTCCTGCTAAATTGTGATCTCCTAAATGCCAGGTACTGTGTCTACCTACTCTACTGTTCTCTTCCAAGTGCTTACTACAGTACTCTTCACACAGTAAAGTGCTCAATAAATACCACTAGTTGATTGATTGAAGTTTCTTGTTGCAACCTGTAGTAACGTAAGAAGTGAATAGACTTCAGTGAAGTCCCTGCTGGAGAGCCATGCATCCAGTGATCAGGAAATATTTGTGGACATAAATGAGTATTCATTTAGTATTTAGTAAATGGGCATCTATTTTATGATCATCCTACAAAATACTGGAGAGATGTCAGCGTGATGAGTTTTAGGCAGCCATATACATTGGGGTTTTTTTGGAATGCACCAGGAATGCCAAAACACCTACTCACAGCCAAATTGAAAAAAAAAGAGAAAAGAGGAGGAAAATCTAACACCAGTCATTTACGGATGAATCATGTATTGGCAACGTTTTATCACTTGCAGAAATGATGAACTCTACCTAAATAGATTGCATATTGCCCTTGTTTTTTTCTTTTTTCTTTCCGTCCCTCACAACATACATTAATGTCCCATTACAATTTATGGCATATTACTTAAGGCTGACAGGAATGCGGATTTAATGAAAACAGTGGATATATTTTTGTCAGTTCCAAAAATGGAGACTCCCAGCTGGTGGCAGGGGAACTAGCTATCATAGTTTATTTACCCCAAAGCTTAGTACAGTGTTTGGCAGAGAAAGTGCTTAACAAATATCATCGTAATAGTAGTTATTATTATTGCTATTATCGTCTTCAAATGATAGCCAGTGGCTTACCACTCTTTTGTCTTTGGTTGCAGCTTACAATCACCAATCAGATTTACATGTTACCAATCAGAATTAAAACACTGAAGTCAGGGAATGGGGTAATTAATCAATCAATTAATCAATGACATTCAGTGAGCACTTACAGAGTGCAGACCACTGAACTAAGCTCTTGGGAGGTAGAATAAAGTAAAATCGGTAGACACACTACCTGTACACATGGACCTTACAGTCTAGGGGGTGAGACAGGTGTTAAAATCACAGACATGTACATAAGTTCCATGGGGCTATTATTATGAGAAGCAGCGTGGCTCAGTGGAAAGAGCCTGGGCTTGGGAGTCATAGGTCATGGGTTCTAATTCCAGCTCTGCTACTTGTCAGCTGTGTGACTTTGGGCAAGTCACTTAACTTCTCTGGGACTCTGTTCCCTCATCTATAAGATGGAGATTAAGAATGTGAGCCCCCTGTGGGGCAACCTGATCACTTTGTATCCTCCCCAGCGCTTAGAACAGTGCTCTGCACATAGTAAGCACTTAACAAATGCCATCATTATTATCAAATGCAAAACGTTTACAAATCTAAGTGCAAAGGGTGATGCAGAAGGGAATGGGAGTAGTGGAAATAAAGGCTTAGTTAGAGAAGGTCTCTTGGAAATTGTGATGGCAAACATGGAAATAGATTTGCCAGTCAACTCAGAAATTACTTGCCGCCAGATGTTGTTTAATGCCTACAGAATTCACTGTGCTTATCAGCTTGCTGGTGTTTATGAGAGTAACTAAATCTGTAAAATGCAAAGCAACGACTCTGGTGTGTGAGTGTGTATGGGTGTGTGTGTACATACAAAACCACCTCTTGATGGTCCTCAACGTGGATTATCCACAGCCTACTTTGGAATCTTCACTTGCCTTATACTTGTCTTACCGCCACCTTCAGAGGTGGTTCACTTCAGCTTTCTGAGCGCTCCATTCTCTGCTGCTCATTCTGTCCCAGAGCCACTCCCGACTCTGCCCAAATAGGGCTCAAGGCATCTCCATGGGCAGCAGGAGTTCTGGCAAGGGACTGAGGAGAGTAACAGGCTCGGCTTTCATGGACCCAGCCTTTCGTTTCCCTGAAGAACCTCAGCCTCAAAAGGCAGTCGGAAGCTGAGTCTAGGAAGTGTGGGAATGAGCTGTTTTTCTTTACTGCCCCTGAAGTTGCCAATCTACCCCCAGAGCTGGTATCAGCAGGGAAAAGTGCTGCGACTTACCTAGGCTAGTGGCACAGACTCAGTAAGGCCCCACGGATTCTATTCTTGCTCATTTCTCATGGATTTCCTCAGGACCAATTCAAGTTGGAAAGATCCCCATGAAACTTCAGTGGTTGCCCATCCTTTTCCACATCAAAGCAAAACTCCTCACCAATGGCTTTGAAGCAATCAATCACCTTGCCTCCTCCTACTTCACCTTGTTACTCTCCTACTACAATCCAGTCTGCACACTCTGCTTCTCTAATGCTAACCTTCTCATTCTACCTCGATCTCATCTATCTTGCCCCCAACCTCTCACCCATGTCCTGTCTCTGGTCTGCAATGCCTCCCTCCTCATATCTGACAGACAATTGCTTTCCCCCATTTAATAACCTTATTGAAGGCTCATCTCCTTCAAAAGGCTTTCCCTAAGCCCTCCTTTCCTCTTTGCCCACTCCTTTCTGCATTACCCTGACTTGCTCCCATTATTCATCTCCCCCTCACAGCCCCACAGCCCTAACGCACATATTTGTAATTCATTTATTTATATTAATGTCTGTCTCCCCTTCTAGACTCTAGGTTCACTGTGGGCAGGGAATGTGTCTTTTTATTTTTATATCGTACTGCCCCAAGTGCTTAGTACAGTGCTTTGCACACAGTAATATAACAATGATAACAATGGTATTTGTTAAGTGCTTGCTATGTGACAGGCATTGAATTAAGTGCTGGGGTGTGTTACAAAGCAAATCGGGTTGGATACAGTCCCTGTCCCACGTGGGGCTCACAGTCCCCATTTTACAGATGAGGTAGCTGAGGCACAAAGAAGTGAAGTGACTTGCCCAAGGTCACAAAGAAGACAACTGGCGGAGCCGGGATGGAGGGAAGAGTGTGATACAGTAGTCAAGTTGGGATGTGGTCTTTAGATCTGAATTGTAGCAGTTTGGATGGAGAGGAAAGGGTGGATCTTAGCGATGTGAGGGTAGAACCCATGGGATTTGTCGACACTGAATATGTGGGTTGATTGAGAGAGATGAGTCAAGGATAATGCCAAGATTATGGGTTTATGAGACAGGGAGGAGAGTCTTTTCATTATATTTGTTAAATGCTTACTATTGTGTCCTAAGACCTTGAGTAGATACAAATTAATCAGGTTGGACTCCAGTCCTTGACCCACAAGGGCCTCGCAGACCAAGTAGAAGGGAGAAGTTAAATGTCATGTCCAAGGTCACACAGCCGGCAAGTGGTGGAGCAGGGATTAGAACCCATGTCCTCTGGTTCCCAGGCTCGAGCTCTAGCCACTAGGCCAAGCTGCTTCCTAATATGCTATAGGGATGGGGAAGACAGGAAAAGGGCAGAGTCTTGACTTCAGTGGTCGGAACTTCATTTGTTGAGGAAACGGGTAGCCACTGAAGTTTTAGAGAAGTGGAGGGGTGTACTCCGAAGGCCATTTTAGGAAAATGCCCTGGGTAACATGGTTCTCAGGATGGAGACAAGTAAGGAGAGACTGGAGACTGACACAGAAAACTAGACAGGAGGTAAGAAGGGCTAGAACCAGGGTGATGACCATAAGGAGATTTGAAAAAAGTTGTGGAGGGAAAACAGGTATGACTTAGAAACTTGCTAAATGTGGGAGGTCAAAGACAGGTGAGAAGCTTTTGGGACAGGGTGACTTGGACTTAATAGTCAAAACTGCACTGTACAATACCAGGAAATTTAATCCAAGAAATATACTTGGAAAAAGGATTAAATGTGATGATCAAAAATACATTTTTAAAACTAAATTGGATCACAGTGGCATTTAACTGTGGGGCATACTGAGTTGCACTCAGTTTATATGATTGAAGGATTAAATGAAAGAAAATCATCCCTTCTCCTCCTTTGAAGTCTCCAACAAGGTCAACTCCTCCAGTATGCATTTCTTGAATAATAATCATCACCTTAGAGAAGCAGCAGAACCTAGTGGAGAGAGCATGGGTCTAGAAATCAGGGGGCCTGGGTTATAATCCCAGACTGTTTTGTGACCTCTGGCAGGTCATTTCACTTCTCTGGGCCTCAGTTACCTCATCTCCAAAAAGAGAGATTTGATACCTGTTCTCCCTCTTACTTCGACTGTGAACCTGAGATGGGACAGGGACTATGCCTGACCTGATTATCTTCTATCAACCTCAGTCCTTGGCACATAGTAGGAACTTAACAATTACAAGAACTATTAATTCTTGCATTTATTTTTGGTACTTATTTGCACTCCCTTAAGGAGTGTGTTGTGGGCAGGGAATGCGACTGTGATATTGTTTTATTGCAATCGCCCAAGTGCTCAGTACATTGCTCTTCACACAGGCACACAGTAAGCACTCAATAACTAAGACTGATTGATTGAGCTGATCGATTTTCATGGCTTTAGCTACCATCTTTGTGTGGATGAATTCTAAATCTACCACATGAGCTTGCAATTCCCCTACTTCCTGGACATCTCTACATTTCTGCAAGGATGGCACCCTAGCACCTCAAGGTTAATATATCCAAAACTGAAGACAACTTCCTTCCCAAATCTTCTCCTCCACAGCTGTTCCCCAATACAGTTGCCAACACCGCCATCCTTCCTAACCTTGCCATTTCCCTTGATTCCTCTCAGTCTTTCAACCCTTACATTCAGTCTGTCACCAAATCTTGTTGGTTCATCCTACATAACATTTCCTAAGATCCGCCTCTTCATCTTCTACATCCACCTGCTCCCTAATGTTTCTGCCTCAACTCTCTCCAATCCATATCTCACTATTCTGCACAGATCATTTTTCCCAAAGGTTGTTCAGCACAAACCTCCCCATTCTACAAAAATTTTCAATGGTTGTCCATGCCTCATAATGTCAAGGGCATATTAATGACCATTAGCTTTAAGCATTCAGTCAGGTCTTTCCCTCCTACTTATCCACTAACTTCTCCCTTCACTCCCTTAGTTCCTGTCAAGCTAACTTACTCACTGAACCCCATTCTCATCTTTCCTACCACTGACCTCTGGCTCACACCCTCCCTGCTGCATAGAACTTCCACCTGCTTCATCCCTGGCAGACCGCAGTTCTCTCCATAGTCAAAGCCCTTCTGAAATCACATCACCAGGAGGCCTTTTCCAATTAGTTTCTCATTTCCACCCCATATATTTCCCTTACTGCCCGTTCAGCATCCCAGCACCATCTAAGCACTTACGTATTCACCACCTCCCAGACCACTTATTTCTATATCTGATATTTGCTGTTTTTCCTCCTATCTTTAATTTATTTTAGCGACTATCTCTCCAACTCGATTGTAAGCTCTTCAAGGGCAAGGATCATATCTACTAATTCTCTTGTACAATGCTCTGCATCCATTAGGCAATACATAATAATAATTAATAATTATGGTATTTGTTAAGCACTTACTCTGTGCCAGGTACTGTACTATGCACTGGGGTAGATACAAGCAAATTGGGTTGGACCATCCCTGTTGGGGCTCACAGTCTTAATCCCCATTTTAAAGATGAGGGAACTGAGGCTCAAGGAAGTGCAGTGACTTGCCCGAGATCACACTGCAGACAAGCGGTGGAACCGGGATTGGAACTCATGACTTTCTGACTCCAAGGCCCTTGCTCTCACCACTAGGCTATGATGGATTATTTCCGGTATCAAGTTTCTAGGGAAACAGTTAGTGCATTAAACAAGATGGCACCTCAGTACTATGGAATAGGGAGTGGAGCTCCCAATAGAGTAGTATACAACCAGTGAGGGAAATTCTGGTCTAGGTCTCTATCCCAGGAGGTCAGAGGGTCATAGCTCTAGACATTCCCAATTTAAGTCTCTTCTGCTGCCTCTTCTAAGTCTTCTTCTTCCTTCATTTCCTTTTCCACACTCTCCCTGCTCTCCCTCCTGATTCTCACTGGGTGTGTTAAATCTCATCCATTTTCATCAGTGATTTGTCTGTCTTAAGTGCTCCTTGTAAACTGCTTGAGTCCTCACAAGAAGAAGTCAATACAATTCTACTAAATCGATAATACTGAAACTGAGTTTAACACACCTGGTCCTTGGCCCCCAGATGCTTTTTTAAATGGCAGCATTGTAGACATGGTGGGGATACTCAACACCTCTACTGTTCAACAACATAGATGATCAGGTCCTTGTGAGAGACAGAGGCAAAGGGATAAAACTCTAGAAAGAAGTGGTTGCATGTGTATGTGCTACAGATAATTTTTCCCTTGTAGTAAATCATTTTTCCCTCATAGTACCGAATACCTGAACACAATTCCTAACAATAAGGGTGAAGCAAATGAATGAAAGTCATGATTAATTCCACCTCATCCTACAGAATATAGAGGAAAAAAGTAAAATGATTTCTCCCCTCTGCTCCAAGAAAATCTGTTTGTGCTATCATGCTAGAGGCCTTATTTATAGTATTTGTTAAGCGTTTACTATGTATCAGGTACTGCACTAAGTGCTGGTATAGCTACAGTTTAATCAGGTTGGACACAGTCCCTGTCCTACATATGGATCACGATCTTAATCCCCATTTTGCAGATTAAGTATGAGGCCCAGAGAATGTAAGTGACTTCCCAAGGTCACACAGCAGATTAGTGGCAGAGCCAGGATTAGAATCCAGGTCCTTCTGACTCCCGTGCCCATTCTCTATCCTCTAGGCCATACTGCTTCTCATCCTTCCTACCTTGTAATGGCCTGGACACTCCTAAAGTTACTCACCTTTGTTACCTCCCTCAGCAAGATCGGGAATGAGAAGAGGAAAAAATGATTCAAGTCCTTCAGCCTTCTAAGGCATCCTCTCCTCAAGACCCAAATGCTGTGGGAACTAAAAACAGAGCAAAATCTGAGCATGTCCCAACCTGGACCTGGAATCAACTGAAGTAATGGAATATTCAATTAAATATCATGTGAACAAAAGTACTCAAGATCTGACTAAATAAGGCCAAAAGTGCTGGAGATGGCTGGAAGATTGGTAGTCTTGGAGTACAGGGAACTATCAGTCAGTCAGTGTTCAGCATTTATTGAGTATTTAACTTTGTGCAAAGTAGTGTACTATGTGCTCAGGAGGGTACAGTTCAATTGAATTGGGAGACATGATTCCTACCTACCAAGAGCTTTCGGTCTAAAGGGGGAAAGAGAACTTAAAATCAATTACAGAAAGAAGAAATAGCATAGTATGAGGGTACATAAGTGATGAGGAAATTAGGGGTGGGGTGGGTATCAGAGTGCTTAAGGAATTCAGACCCAAGTGCCTAGGTCAAGCACAGGGGAGGTGAAAATGTAACTCCAACCATCTGTAGTGAGCAAGAGGAGCTGGGCACTGAGGCCCAACAGGCTAGCTGCTTCCACCAGGTCAGCCTTAAATATGCCTATCTTCAAAAATTCTCCAGGATGCTTTACAGAAATCCAGTTCTGTTGACTGATCCAAGATAAGAGCACAGCCAAGTTTTTCGCTCTGCTTCATTTCCAGCCCAATTAAATTAAGGTGTAGATGGTGAGCATGTAAGAGTTCCAAGGCAAGCCATTTTCCAACTTTCAGAGTGGACAGTGAACACAAGGAGGAGATAAGACATCTGAGCATGTTACTGCTGACCTCTTCCTAGTAGGAAGGAAAAGGCAGAACCTGGATCTCCCCCAGGCCTCCCCTGCTGCTCCCAATTCCACCTTCCTCCGTGGCAAGAATGGCCTCCAGCTGGAGAACAGAACTGCTGACAGAATTCCCTTTGGGTGTAGGCAAAGAGGTCACGGCAGACCTAGTTGCTTTCCCCTGCAGCCCCTTTGATGGCTTTTCTGGCAGAGTTGTTTGACATTCAGGCTTGGATGTCGCTCAGGGTTTCCATGCTGTGAACTGACATAACTGACCAGTTGGGTTCCTGCCAGAGATGTTTCGACACTCACCTGCTGGAGTCCCTGTGGATGGGATTTTGCAACTTCCCAGCTTCTTCCACTTCTCCTTGGGCTGACATCCTGCAGCCTGTACTGTGCTTTGATGGCCACATCAGAAGCCATGAAAAACTGAACAAGCAACTCCCCAAGGTTCTCTGCCTCCATGCCTCAATCAATCAATCAATCAATCAAACAAAGGTATTTATTGAGCATTTACTGTGTGCAGAACACTGTACTAAGCATTTGAGGGAATGTTACAGAATGGGTAAACTCATTCCCTGCCCACAAGGAGCTTCTTGGAGACAAATGGGGGAGACTCAGGACAGGATTGGTGGATACTCTCATGGATCTGTGGAAAGAGCCCAGGCTTTGGAGTCAGAGATCATGGGTTCTAATCCTGGCTCTGCCACTTAGCTGTGTGACTTTGGGCAAGTCACTTAACTTCTCTGAGCCTCAGTTACCTCATCTGTAAAATGGGGATGAAGACTGTGAGCCCCATGTGGGACAACCCGATCACCTTGTATTCCCCCCAGCACCTAGAACAGTGCTTTGTACACAGTAAGAGCTTAACAAATGCCATTATCATTATTATTATTACTCTGATTGGACCACAAACCACCCCAGGATAGGCTGCAGCAAAGGGAGGAAAGTGAAAAACATCTGGAGGGGAAAAGGTTAGGTTAGATATGGGTTGGAGAAAGAAAAACCAGGATGCAACAAGATTGATTGCATCAATTAATGATGCTTACTGTGTGGGGAGCATTCATTCATTCAATCATATTTATTGTATGCTTACAGTGTGCAAGGCGCTGAACTAAGTACTTGGGAGAGTGCAATGCAATAGGGTAGGTAGACACATTCCCTGCCCACAAGGAGCATACAGTCTAGAGGAGGAGCTTATTCCAAAAAATAGAGGGATTTAATGCCAGGCTCTTTTGTCTCTATTCTGACGATTTTGACACCTGTCTACATGTTTTGTTTTGTTGTCTGTCTCCCGCTTCTAGACTGTGAGCCCATTGTTGGGTTTGGATCGTCCCTATATGTTGCCGACTTTTACTTCCCAAGTGCTTAGTACAGTGCTCTGCACACAGTAAGCGCTCAATAAATATGATTGAATGAATGAATGAATGAAAACACATCCAGGCCTGTATTCTGTCCCCCATTAGGGCATGAAGGTTAACCTCCTGGATATCCCAACTTGTACTTCCCAAGCGCTTAGTACAGTGCTCTGAACACAGTAAGCGCTCATTAAATACGATTGAATGAATGACTATCCCTAGGAATGGTCAGGCATGGACTATCCAAAATCCCTAACTTGCCCTCTACTACCCCACTGAGGCTTGATCATCAAAACCAATGAGTAACTGGTTATCCCTTTCCCATTACATGCAGGTACAGATTGTCCTTTGCTATCCAATCCCATTTGTTACTGCAAGGACCGACTGCTTTCATTTCTCCCTCTAGAGATTGCAATCTTTCTGAAGCCCCTGCTTCAGGTCAATCTCCAACTTTCTGATTACCACACCCAAGCTGCGCCTGAGGGTCTACGACTAGCCTGCTGTGTGACCATGTTCATGTCCTTTAGCTTCTCAGAGCCTCAGTTTCCTCATCTGTACAGTGGGATTGAATATCCATTCTCCCTCCCAAATTATATTGTGAGCCCCTTGGGAGACAGGGACTGTGTCCAACCTGAATATCTCATATCTACCCCAGTGTTTAATCCACTGCCTGGAACACAACAAGTGCTAAACATATATCTCAATATTTTATTATATTTAGAAAGATAATTCTTCTCAATTTATCAAAAATCACTTGGAACTTGGGCTAGCAGGAGAAGTGAAAGAATTCACTGAGCACACATTGAGTATGATGTGCTTGGGAAAACACCAAAGAAACAGGAGACTCATACTCTGCTCATAGGGGCTTACATTTTAATGGAAGAGACAGGCTTAATTACTCTACAATGATACCACCCAATCAATCAATCAATCAATCAATCGTATTTATTGAGCGCTTACTATGTGCAGAGCACTGTACTAAGCGCTTGGGAAGTACAAATTGGCAACACATAGAGACAGTCCCTACCCAACAGTGGGCTCACAGTCTAAAAGGGGGAGGCAGAGAACAAAGGCAAACATACCAAAAAAATAAAATAAATAGGATAGAAATGTACAAGTAAAATAAATAAATAAATAAATAAATAGAGTAATAAATATGTACCTTTATTACATATGTAAATATGTATCAATACCTGAGCATCTGCAGAATTAGTGAGCACACTTTCCATATAATCTCTTCCTCCTCAGGACTTTTTCTGGCCCCTTATCTAACTTGAAATCAAACTCTTGAACCATAGTAAACGTGCAGTGCACCAAGATGGCAGGATAGCAATCTGTGCCTGGTGATGACGTGGGAGGATGAATGCAGCAGGGGTCAGTGGGGTGACGGTTGAATTTTTTGTTGTTATTTTTGTGTGTTTTAAAACAAAATCCATGAAGTTCTTTCATTTTCACTAGCATGTCAGACAGATCGACACTCTGAGCTCTCAGTTTTGAACAAGATGGTGCAAGATTTAGAAAAGGCTTCTGATTTCTCCCTCTCTTTTTTTTCAAACAAATAACTGAAACGATTCCATGTGTGTGTGTTTTCTGGCTCCACAAGGGGATTTCTTGACATTTTCTCTGCCCACGAAGATGATTTTCAGCCAGCCAAGAAGTACACAGCTCTGAGCTTGTTTGTGCCAACCTCCACTTTTCTTCTTCCACTTCCTACTCTGTTACACCCCACTGCTTACACTGCTAGTTGCTATGACAGTTCAGAAAATTAGAGCCATGGAAACAGAGTTAGCCGCAGTCTAAAACACACAATGTGTAATCCCTTGAAGAATATCAGGCCCTACCCATGTAGCACTCCACGCTTCAGATGGCACATCTTTACTGCTGCTATCACTTTCAGCCCATAATTAATTTCCATCTGAATACCAGGTGACAGAACTAGGTCTGACTCTCCCAAATGACCACATAGAGGGACACTCAAATAGAAACAGAATAGACTATCAGGTACAGCATGGGTCTACGAGTCAGAAGACCTGGGTTCTAAATCCCAGCTCCACTTCTTGCCTGCTGTTTGATCTTGGAAGAGTCACTTAACTTCTCTGGCCCTCAGTTTACTTAACTGTATAATGGGGATTTGTTATCTGCTCTCCCTCATCACACTGCGAGCTCCCTTTGGGACAGGGTCTGTTTTTAACCAGATTGTCTTCTATTTGGAGCAGATAGAAAAAATTTAACAGATACCAAAATTATGATTACTGTTACATAAAGTATTTCAGATGGAAACAGGGTGGAAGTGTGCTATGTGTTACTTCCGTGATTCAGAGAAAACTTCCTGGATGAGTTGGGTTTTGAGCAGAGTTTAAGGGAGGGTGGTTTAAACATAGGAGTGACCTCAAGGAAGACATGGCATCAGAATGGGAGACAACAGCATTGACAGAAGAAATCAGAAGTGTGGGCAGAGAACAGGGAGGAGCCAAGTGGCTTACTGGCCTGGATAGCTTGTAATTAAGGGTAAGTGCTTTGAAAGATGGATGCTAAATCATCTCTTACAGATATCCTACTGTGCTCTTCTCCAATCAACTTTGCATCATGGTCCCCAATATTATTGTCATCATCAGTGGAAAGAGCACGGGCTTGGGAGTTAGAGGTCATGGGTTCTAATCCCGGCTCCACCACTTGTCAGCTGTGTGACGTTGGGCAAGACACTTCACTTCTCTGTGCCCCAGTTACCTCATCTGTAAAATGGGGGTTAAGACTGTGAGCCCTATGTGGGACAACCTGATAACCTGCGCCTCCCCCAGTGCTTAGAACAGTGCTTGGCACATAGAAAGCACTTAACAAATACAAACATTATTATTATTAGTGATAGCAAAATGTCCTCTTAGGTCTGTTTCTAGCTAGCTCCCTATGAATCCTTAAATAAGATATGTTGCCTGCTGCTTCAGTTTTTCATCTTGTAAAATGAGGTACCATTAGATTGAGCGCAGGTTTCATTCCTTCTAATTCTTTTGGACTCTCCCAAAACGTTTAGGACAATACTCTACAGACAGTAGGCCCTTAATCAATTCTATGGTTGATCCTACTGATGAAGAGAACATGCTGACTCCAATCCTTCCCATACTCTGATGACGAAGAGCATCATTCAAGGGAGAAGAGAATGGAAAAAAAACAGAATGACAAGAGGGATTGTGGTAATGGATAGATTAAAATCTGACAGAAGTACAAAAGTGTTAAATCATGGGTGAGGAACATCGATGAAAGATTCTTGCTACTACTTAGAGAGGCAGGATGACCCAATAGAAAGAACTAGGAACTGAGAATCAAGAGACCTTAGTTCTAAAACAGCTGTGTCTCCTGCCTCCTAGGTGATCTTGGGCAAATCATTTAACTTCTCTGTGCTGCAGGTTCCTCATTTTTAAATGGGGTTTAGAAATGTCTCTCCCGGCCTCTTACAATGTGAGTCCAGTGAGGAAAAGGGTCTGTGCCTGATCTAATTATCTTATCTGCCCTAGGGCTTAGAACAATGCTTGGCACTTATAAGGGTTGAATCAATGCTATAATGATCATTATTTAAAGAAGCAGTAAATTATCTTGCTCAGTAGAGTGGAAACGCTTGTCAGTAAGCGTTAGCTTGTGACTGGAAAACAGGGATAAAGTTAAGGAGACATTAAAGTTGAGGATATCATTCCTAAAAGAACCGATGAATGGGATAAACGTTTGAAAGATGAGGTGGAAATATAAATGCTCACCCCCACTTGTTAAACTGAATAGGGTAGCATGAAGGATGAACCTTAGCTGAAAATAATCTCTCAGGAATGGACGAATAGATTAGATGGACCCCATGTTGCTTTCCTTTTCCAATTCCTACAACTTTAAGATAATTTCAACTTCCTGGCCACACAGAATGGCATAAAATGAACTTGGTACCTTGATTGATTGATGTTTGTCATTTCCAATGAGCCAGGCTAAACTTGAACCTTCCCAGCTTTTCCTTCAAAGTGAAATTAATTGTTGGGAGAATGGTGGAGTCAAGAAAATGATTCAAGACATCCGGACACATGCAGGTTCTCTGACCTATGGTTATGAACTGGCATAAGATGACACATTAAATGTAGTTCTCTCTCTCCATATTAAAAACAGATTCAATGGACTGAATCATCAAATTACAGACTCGTGTGCAGCAGAACTATTCACATTGCAAGTAGGCAATTATAGATAAAGAATAATGCACTGGAGCAACACATTCACATCCACAATAATTGACTTAACCTGAAAAATCAGCAACATTTGTCACACTGACTAAACCCCCATTTAGATGCATTAGCATTTGAGCCCACAGCTTTAGGCAGGGGCAAATTCAGGCAACAAAGTCTTAGCACTCATCTGCTGGGTGAGCTTGGACAAGTCACTTAACTTATCTGTGCCTCAGTTACCACATCTGTAAAAAACTGGGGATTAAGATTGTGAGCCCAACGTGAGCCAGAGATTGTGTCCAACCTGATTAACTTGTATCTACCCCAGTGCTTGGAACAGTGCTTGGGACAAAGTAAGCACATAACAAGTATAATAATTATCGCTATTATTAACATGACCCTCCCACAGTGTAGTGGATTCAGGGAAAGTCAGATATTTCCAACCAGTCGGAAACTACTTCCATCCTATGCAGGCTTGGTCGGTGAGTTTCATAAGCCAGTTCTCATTTGTTTTGTTCCAGTAGTAGTTTTACTTCTGTTTCTATGGAAACCATCCTAGAGTAGCTCAGGAGTCTGTGGTTGAAATAGAATGCATGCTTTTTCAGGATGTCTTCCTGGACACCTCACTGCCTTGCCCTTGTACAATTAGTAAAACCAGAGCGTTCTTTGGGAAAGGTTCTTGCATGTGCTAAAATAATTCCTTCCAGGTGCTTGTTGAAAATGGCATCATAAATTAGGTGTAGGTGAATATACAATCCAATTTGCCTGTTATCTGTGTTTTAGAAGGATCCAGTACATTAGAGGAAAAGATTATCTGGCTGCCCGAAGACCCCACCATATGCTCTTAGACATTCCCAATTTGTCCAATCATGGCTTTGGGGAAAAAAACCAAAAAACCCCAAACAAACAGAGATCAAAAAAACCCTTCTTCTCTTCCAATCAACCTTTCTTCAGTCTTACAATTATTTCTACCAAGAAAAGAAAGAGAAGATTAGAGTGAAGTGAAAAACTCCAGGCTGATTTATCAATCCCTAACTGAGGCTACACTAAAATGGTTTATCGTAGAACCCTTCCCCAAGTGTTAAATTCCTTTATGAAATCACAAATGCCTTCCTTGGAATCCAGGATTTACACACACACACACACACACACACACACACACACACACACACACACACACACACACACATATATATAAATTACCTCCCCAAACCACCTTGGCTTTGTGTGGGGCAAAATTCAAATTCAGAACAGTGCTCATGAAGTGGGACACAAAAGCAAATTTACTAATGGGGGATTGACTTTGTCTACCGGTCATTTGAGTCACGATGCAGAGTGATAGGACTGATAGTCACCTCATGCGAGCCAGGAAGTTTTCCCTTCCATTTTATTACAATCTCATGTAAGCTCCTTGCTTGTCCTATGAGATGTCTACCTGAAAATGGCTATCTGAGAAGGCTTCCCTCCCATTCCTCAAGCCCACCCTTCCTGGACATTAGGGATGTCCAGGATGCCTTCCAGAGAAGTAGTTGGCACTGGGGGCATGTTGAGCCCTGGTGAAAGCCCTAAAGCCAATCATTCTGCTTGGATTGTGTGGTCCCTTGTGAAACAGGGGACAGGTCTGAATTTCAGTCAATCAACCAATCATTGGTATTTACTGAGCAATTCCTGTGGGCAGAGTACTGGGCTAAACACTTGGGTGAATACAATGTACTAGAGTTGAAAGACACAACCCCTGCTTTCAGGAAGTTTACAGTCTAGAGGGGGAGACAGATTAGAGTAAATTACAGATAGGGGAAGCTGCGGAGTATAAGGATATGTTAGTGCAGGAAGGCTTCATTGGAGAGACATAATTTTAGTAGGGTTTTGAAAGTGAGAAGAAAGATGGTCTTTGATTATAACTGGAGAGGGACTTCTAGGCCATAGCGAGGACTTGGGGAGGGGACCAGTAGTGAAACAGATTAAACTGAAGTAAAAAGAGAAGGTTGGCATTAGAGGAGCAAAGTAGTGGGAGATCTGTGAGGTAAGATAGGAGGGAGAGAGACAATTCAGTGCCTTTAAGTTGATGGAAAATAGCTTTCATTTGATCCAGAAATGGATGGGCAACCACTGGAGGTTATTTGATGAGTGGGAGATGTGAAATGATCTTTTTGAGAAAAAGTGTTCCAGGTAGTAGAGTGCCTGGAGAGGGGAGAGACTGAAGACAGAGAGTCCTGCAAGGGGGCTGTTGCCAGTAGACAAGGCTCGATATGATGAGTGCTTGCATTAGTACAGTAGCAATCTGAATGGGGCAGATTCTAGAGATGTTGTGGAGGTAGAACTGACAGATTTGGTGCCATACTGAATGTGTGGGTTGAATGAGAGAGATCAGTCAGGGATAATGCCAAGACTGTAAAACAGGGAAGATGGTGGTGTTTACAGTGGTGGGTAAGTCTTGGGAAGTTAATGTTTGGGTGGGAGGATGAGGAGTTCTGTTTAGTATGTATGTAGTTTGAGGTTTCAGAGGGATATCCAATGAGAGATGTCCTGAAGGCTAAAGGAAGTACAAGATGGCAGAGAAAGAAGAGAGAGCCAGACTGGAAATGTAGATTTGGGAATCATCCACACAGACATGGTAGTTGAAGCCATGAAATAATTCTACAAGGGGGTGTGTGTATCCTTATCTTCTATTCACTTCAGCATTTCTTATAGTGCTTAGTACAAAGCAGGTGATTTTGTATATTTTTAATGATATTTGTTAAGTACTTACTATGTGTCAAACACTGTTCTATGAGTTGGAGTAGATACAAGTTAATCAAGCCAGATATAGTCCCTGTCCCAAATGGGGCTCACAAACTAAGTAGAATGGAGGACAGATATTGAATCCTGATTTTGCAGTGAGGAAACTAACATGCCCAAGCACACATAGTACACAAGTGGCAGAACCGGCATTAGAACCCAAGTTAGTTAGGGTTAGTCAACCCCAGGTATCTCACTTCTCCTCAGCCCCCTCAGACTCCATCACCTACACAGCCACGATGGTGTCTCTGTACCAAGCACTCCACTAATAATAATGGCATTTATTAAGCACTTACTATGTGCAAAGCACTGTTCTAAGCGCTGGGGAGGTTACAAGGCAATCAAGTTGTCCCACTTCGGGCTCACAGTCTTAATCCCCATTTTACAGATGAGGGAACTGAGGCCCAGAGAAGTGAAGTGACTTTCCCAAAGTCACACAGCTGACAAGTGGCAGAGGTGGGATTTGAACCCATTACCTCTGACTCCAGAGCCCGGGCTCTTTCCATTGAGCCACGCTGCTTCTCACTACTTCGCCACTACTGACCAGAATCCCTCTGGCCCCTCTGGAGATATTCATCCTGACTCGAAACCTGTTGCCATATTGCTTCCACACTCTGACAAACTTTCAAGATAGACTGTATGCTTGTTGTGGGCAGTGAAAGTGTCTGTTATATTGTTGTGCTGTACTTTCCCAAGAGCTTAACGCTGTGCTCTGCACACAGTAAACACTCGATAATTAGGATTGATTGAGCGATATGCTGGCCTTCTTGATTCTATTTACCCAGAACATTTTCTCAGTACATATGAAAAATGAAGGAAAGGGCTCTAAGAGACTTTGATGGGCTACTGGTGGTGGGGGTGTAAGTAGAAGACAGCCTCCATGAGGCTGCTTCTAGGTCCACTCAAGCTGAAAGGTGCAGGTTGGGGATGGAGGAATGGGTCCAATTGTGAAGAACTCAGGGTTTGACATTTCCCCCATTAACCTGTGCTGTAGTCCTGTGGTGGAAAAGACTATTTCATCTCTAAGGAAACACATTTCCCCCTCGAGTGATAAAATTTGCTTAAACTATATTTAATGTTTTCCTGGGTATCACAGTTAAATTTGCATTCTTCCCTCCTGACATTTGCCCAGTGATGTCATTCAGATTTCTCATTTCCTACAAAAACTGACATAGGTGCTGATAACTGCATTGACAATAGGCCTGGGCTCCTACGCAGACAAAGTAAAGGGGAGAGAAGGATGGGTATATGTAGTGATAACCAGTTCAGAAACAAATGACAGGTTTCTGGCCTATATGATCTGGATCATATCTTCCATTCCACTATGCCTGGCCCAAATATTTTTCGAGAGGAAGTAATAATAATAATAGGGTATTTGTTAAGTGCTTACTATGTACCAAGCTCTATTCTATGCATCAGGTTAGATACAGCATAATCAGGTTGTCCCACGTGGGGCTCAGAGTCTTAATCCCCATTTTATAAACAATGGAACCGAGGCACAGAAAAATTAAGTGACTTGCCCAAAGTCACACAACTGACAAGTGGTGGAGCAGGGATTAGAACCCATGAGCTCTGACTCCCAAGCCCATGCTCTTTCTAAAAGGAAAGAGAAGGCATTCTGATTTTTATTGCTCCTTCTCATCTCCGCTTTAAGGCCAGAAAGGTAATGCTTATATTAGCTTTCCTCAGTGCAGCTGGGTGAATGGATAGCCTAATCTCACCATTCCCTTCACTGTTGGCAGTTGGGAGAAGCCCTGGGGCTTTAAATGGTTCCCTCCCTTGCTTCCCCAGGGTTTATGGGTACAGGCATCATTCTACAAACATGTGACATGACCCCACTCACCATGGGTGTCTTTTCCAGATTACAGTTTGTGGCTATAACAGGGAACTTCCAGCCACAAGCAGTGTTGAATAACATTGAGGAGAATAACAGGAGAAGCAGCGTGGCTCAGTGGAAAGAGCAAGGGCTTTGGAGTCAGAAGTCATGGGTTTGAATCTGGGCTCTGCCAATTGTCAGCTGTGTGACTTTGGGCAAGTCACTTAACTTCTCTGGGCCTCGGTTCTCTCATCTGTAAAATGGGGATGAAGACTGTGAGCCCTCCGTGGGACAACCTGATTACCTTGTAACCTCCCCAGCGCTTAGAACAGTGCTTTCCACATAGTAAGTGCTTAATAAATGCCATTAAAGAAAAATAACACTAATAACAATAGTGCTCATTGATCACATACTAAGTGCCAAACACTTAGAGAAGCAGCATGGCTCAGTGGAAAGAACACAGGCTTTGGAGTCAGAGGTCATGGGTTTGAATCTTGGCTCTGCCATATGTCTGCTGTGTGACCTTGGACAAGTCACTTAACTTCTCTGAGCCTCAGTTACCTCATCTGTAAAATGCGGATGAAGACTGTGAGCCCCACGTGGGACAACCTGATCATCTTGTACCCCCCAGTACTTAGAACAGTGCTTTGCACATTGTAAGTGCTTAACAAATGCAATTATTATTATTATTATTATTATTTCATATGCAAGACCCATCATCTGATTGATATCAATATTTTTGAGGAAATAATTTACTCATTTTAGTGGTGGTTTAATGACCAGTTGGACATTTCTTTTGTCAAAACGGGTTAACTAGAGACAGGAAAATAATGTTCTATTTCAACAAAGAGCCTATTCTTCTTCAGCTGAGTTGCATGAACAAAGACCCAGTGGAGTGGACGCCTAATCTGTATGCAGAGAATTGGATCCATTTACCCTGAAATCTGGATAGTTGCAGTGGGAGAGGGGCGAGGGAGATGTTTGGTATACTTTCTTATTCCTTCAGTAACTGATATTTTGTTTTTCCACATCTTTCCCCATGTGACAGGGGCAATGAATTAGATGGATTACTAATCAGGAGCTACCAATGAGGGAATAATTTTAAACCTCTGTTAGTCCTCTAGAATTTTTCCAAAGCTCAGATGTTATAATTTTGTTATGAGTACAGATATCAGCATGGGTGCTATTCAGTTTCTTGGTGCACATTGCTAGGGTTAAAAGTGGGATAGCCTAGGTACACATTTGCAAAGGAAGCTATTTGCAAAGATTTATAACCTTACAGGGATTTGGAAAGACCCTAAAGGACAAAGAGAAGTCATCTGAAGTGTCTTTGGAGGGTTATGTAACCCATCGTACAAATGGAGTAAAACACCTGTTTTACTGTGAAGATCAATTCTACTGGACCCCACACTTGGGAGAAGGGGGAGGACACAAGGAGGGTGCTTTTTTGTTCCCTTCTCTGAAGTATAAATTGAACCAGTCTGAGAAAAGGATCAGAGAGTAAGTAGAGGGGCAGGTTGTGAAGGAGGAAACTCTCAGTCATCTTGAGACAAGGAAAAGCAAGTTGGTGGTACTGGGAGATCAGATCACAGGTAGAGCTTATGCTGTGGGCCCTGGATAGACACATCAACCAGGGAGGGATTGGAGAGGGTGCCTGGAGATTTGGAATCCTGCAGCCATTATTCTGGAAGCATGAAGCTCTTGCTCTTGAAGGGTAGATAGAATGTGAATCCTGGGGAGAACAGTATTAGAATGAGGAAAGACAGTTTCACCTGTGGTTGTTGATTCCTTAATAAGAATGTATTGAATATTGTAAGATCCCAGATCTCAATGTTTTCAGGTGGTGGGGATTGGAGAAGACGTTCTAGATGACACATGACCTAAGGAACTGTGTGTCAGAAACATTTTGTCCTCGAGCCTCGGGCAGCCAACCCTGCAATGTGGGTGGTAAGCTAGTCCCCAGTAACCTCTATGCACTGGGGAGATGCTTCCAGCTGTGAAGCGGTGGCATTAAGAAAGGTGTAGAGATTTGAAAGGAAGTGAATAGGATGTCTCAAAACCCATGGTAGAAGAATGAGAAATTTAGAGGGGTTTTAGGATCTAGCAGAGGCTAATGGGGGACCATGCACTCCTACAGTTACTCCAGGGGCTTATGTGGCTGGGAGTTGAAGCTGAAAACCACCAGTAACATCACAGGTACTAATGCAGAGTTTATATGATTAAAGAAAAACACCCTGTCTCGGTGGCCTCAACTGATTGTGAGTTTTCCCATGGGGAACTTTGATATATTAGCAAATGTTCCTTTCTAAAATGGACGGACAAGTGATATTTCCATCAGGTGACTGGGCAAATGTGGATTCTGGAGGGAAAATCAGATAATCTGACATTTGTTTGATTTAGGGACGATTCAGCCAACATTTCAATTTTACTGTTGAAACTAATCCAATTGGCAGCTTGGAGGAGGTAGTATAAGTGGTATATGTTTTTTTTTTGGCTAGGCCTCATGACTGTTAAATTTGTGCCTTAACTGATTGAACCTACTCAGACTGGAAGTGGGTGGAGGAATGTTCTCTGGGGAAAATCCTTGAAAACCTTAGCCTTTCCCATTCATATATAGCCAATAATTTACATGGTTTTTAT
This sequence comes from Tachyglossus aculeatus, assembly GCF_015852505.1. Taxonomy (NCBI): domain Eukaryota; kingdom Metazoa; phylum Chordata; class Mammalia; order Monotremata; family Tachyglossidae; genus Tachyglossus; species Tachyglossus aculeatus. The sequence continues at coordinate 25,031,124 of NC_052075.1, read as the reverse complement.
CATTGTAATACTGAGTGACATTTGATCTTTTTATAATTTAAATACTAAATAATATCACAAATTCAAATGAAATATAGAATTTGGTCTCCACAATTATGAATACAATAGTGCATCTATGATATACCACTTATATCAAATTCAATCTTTTCAGTTCTCTTGTCATTTATCACTTCTTTTAGGCCTAAATATCAATATCTATATCCCTAATTTTCTATACTGTAATTCACCATCTTTGTCTTTTGTATTTTGGATATATCTTCCTACTATCTGTGTCTTCAACTCCATCCATCTCTTTACTTTTATATTGTGAGCCTCTTGGGGACTTGAGAGTGTGCCTATATCTCATCCACTTACTGTTTTTTCCAGTGCTTAGTAAAAGGCCCTTAATAAAATTCACTACTACTTGGATTACTACTGCTATAATTATATCTCCCTCTGTATCATTTTGGATATTTAGTGGTACAAACATTTTGTAAATCAGAAGAAAATGGTCCCGCTGAAAGCCGAAAAAGTATAATCATGTTAATTGTTAATTTTCTAACATTCTCCAGCAAATGGATGATATTTGTGTCATTTGCATACTGCATATATTTCCTTCATATACAAAGGTGGAATCAACTCAGGTATAAGTGTGTCTGGAAAGAACAGCTGGTGCCAAAAGACTCAATCATAAACACTCACACATAAAGAGTTGTTCTTTGCCACACTGTCATTTTCTGTAGACAGTGCTTGGTGCTATTTTCACCATAACCTCTTAGTCGCTTGATCCTCTTGAAGTTTCTGCTCAAAAACATCTTGTTCAATTAATCATGGTATTGTCAAGCACTGAATAAGGATCTGAGGTAGATACAAGATAATCCAGTCATACACAGTCCCTGTCCCACATGGGGCTCATAGTCTAAGTAGGAGAGAGAACATGTATTGAATCCCCAAACAATCAATGGTTTTAATCGTGTGCTTATTGTGTGGAGAGAACTGTACTAGCACTTGGGAAAGTACAGTGTGATAAAGTTGGTAGATATGATCCCTGCTCACAAGGAGCTTACAGTCTATGGGGGAGACAGATATTAAAATAATTACAGACTGGGGAAGTAGTAGAGTATAAAGACATCTGTGAAACACTTTGATATTCCCAGCCCCGAAGTATTTATATAAATGCTCTTCTATTATACCTTTTCCCTTATCCCCAATCCATTTTAATATCTGTCTCCCCCTCTACATTGTAAGCTCCTTGTGGGCGGAGGTTGCATCTACCTAGTCTGTTGTATTTTCCCAAGTTCTTGGTTCAGTGCTCTGCACAGGGTTAGCCCTCAATAAGTGCCATTGACTAACTAATATTTACATAAGTGTTGTGGGGCCCTGTTGAGTGTCAAAGTTTTCAAGGGCACACAACTAAGTGGGTAGTTAACATAGAGGGGAGGACAGATAAGGAAAGTGAGGGCTTAGGGAAGGCCTCATAGAGGAGATATGATTTTAGGAAGTGTTGCCTAATGGAAAGAGCATGGGCCTGGGATTCAGAGGACCTTGGTACTAATCCCTGCTCTGCCATTTTTCTGTGTTTCTTTGGGCAAGTCACCTAACTCTTCTGTGTCTATTACCTCGTTTGTAAAATGAGGGTTAGGACTGTGTGCCCCATGTGGGATATGGACTGCGTCCACCCTGCTTATTTTGTATCTACCCCAGCATTTAGTACTATGCCTGGAATATAGTAAGTACTTAAAAATACCATTAAAAAAAAGTTTTAGCAGTAGGTAGAGTGGTGGTCTTTCAGAGAAGGAAAGGTAGGATCTTCAGGCCTGAAGGAGCCTGTGGGTCAGTGATTGGCAGCTTGACAGACAAGACCTAGCTACAGAAAGTACATTGGCATTAGAGGAGCCAAGGGTGTAGATTGGGTTGTAGTAGATCGCTGAGGTAAGGAAGGGAGGAGCTAGTTGATTTGGGGCTTTAAAGCCAATGCTAAGGAGCTTCTGTTTGATGAGCAATTGGATGGCAGGTTTGCAGGTTTGTGAGGAGTGGGGAGACATGGTCTGAAAGTTTTATAAGAAAAATGATCCTGAAAGCTGCCTGGAAAGCTGAACCTGGAAGCTGACTGGTGAGGGGAGAGAGAGGAGGCAGGGAGGTCAGTGAGTAGGCTGAAACAGTAGTCAAGGAGGAATAGGATAAGTGCTTGCAACAATATAGTAGCAGTTTGGATGGAGAGGAAGGGGTGGATTCTAGAAATGTTATGTAGGAGCACCCAACAGGATTGCATAACAGGTTGGATGAGAGAGATGATTTGGGGATAATGCCAAAGCTATGGGCTTCTGAGGCAGGGAGCATGGTGGTGGTGTCTGTGGTGACTGGAAAATCCCCATTGCACAAATGAGGAAACAGAGGCACAGAGAAGTTAAGTGATTTGACTAAGGTCACACAGCAGGAAAATCGTTCTCAGTTTCCCAGGCTCATTTGTGTGCCTTGTTGGTCTCTACTGTAGTGAGACCAACTGTGACACAGTATCAGCGTGGCTCAGTGGAAAGAGCACGGGCTTTGGAGTCAGAGGTCATGGGTTCAAATCCCAGCTCTGCCAATTGTCAGCTGTGTGACTTTGGGCAAGTCACTTAACTTCTCTATGCCTCAGTTACCTCCTGTAAAATGGGGATCAAGACTGTGAGCCCCCTGTGGGACAATGTGATCACCTTGTAACCTCCCCAGCGCTTAGAACAGTGCTTTGCACATAGTAAGCACTTAATAAATGCCATTATTATTATTATTTATAATATTATCTAAGGTTTCACTTTTCCAAGACCCAAACCTATGTCTCCCAACCCCAACCTGTGTCTCTAGAGTATTTTTGTTTAAATCACCCCTATCCAGTTTGCTACATAGTACCTGTTTGGAAATAAACTTATGTTCATGATGTTGTAGAAGAAAACATTCTTAATCTAATCACTACGCTTGTGAGGCAAGAACTCTTGTTGACAATGTGATTGGAACTATTTTTGAAGTTTTCACCACAACAGTCACTGGACAAATTCATTGTCACCTCTGTATGATACGTATGGGATGGATTCTTAGATTCTTACCTGATTGAACCTGATTTTGAATCTTCCACCCACAAAGAAGCTAATTAACAACTTCACAGTACATTTTTCTCAATCTTTCTTTTATGGTAGCTCTTTTGTGTGATGAATTGTCAATATTTCCATTATCATCAATTGAATGGATGCATATTTTTAAAAATAGTATCTGAAAGGTTTGAGTCATTTTTTTAATGAAACTATCTTTTTTTTTCCTCTGGAGGATTTCTGGATAGAATCTGAAGTTTCCTATAGTCAGATTTACTTGGTTATTGGGAGAGTTTTGTAATCTTCCTGTTCCAGTATATGGCCCTCACCCCAACACCAATGTTGGGATCTTATTATGATTTTGGATTGAAAAGAGAATCAAAAAACCAGTTTGGGAAGCACCACGGCCTAGTGGAAAGAATACAGGCCCAGGAGTCAGAACCCCTGGTTTCTAATCCCGGGTCTGCCAACTGTCTGCTTGTGTGACCTTGTGCAAATCACTTAACTTCTCCGTGCTTCCATTTCCTCATCTGTAAAGTGGGTATTAAACACCTCCTCTCCCTCCCCCTTATACCATGAGCCCTGTGTGGGACTGGGACTGTGTCTGACCCAATTGTCTTGTATCTATGCAGTGCAATGATTTTCACTTAGAAGTGCTTAACAAGTACCATTAAAATAAGTTAAGGGGAGGGGCTGCAGGGTTAATTCCAGGCCCAGATACAATTCCCAGTTGGTTTTTTCTTGTCACTCAGTCCCCTGTAGACATGACTTTCTCTCTGCCCACTTTATTATTTTTTTGTGGAGTTCAAAACCATGGACGCTGCAAAGGTATCTGTTCACACTGGTCCCCTTCAGCAGTAAGACATCGTTGTGAATACTAAATCACCAGCTTGAATTTGGGAAAAAATTCCTCAAATTATATGAGGAACAAAAATAATTTCTAAATTTCACAATGCATTCTTAAAGATATTTGCACCAACAAAAAGTTCTAAAGTGAGCATCCCTCCAGAAACTAATTTTGGAAAAAGAGAATCTACTCATCTGTCCCAAGAAATGTCATCTTGGTTTGAAAAGCCTTCCCAGACTAAGCCCCCCTTTTCCTCTGCTCCCTTCCCCTCCTCATCGCCCCGACTTGCCCCCCCGCACACCACACTTACGTAAATATGTACATATTTACAATTCTATTTATTTATATTAATGGTGTGTATATATTCATTAGTTAATATTTATTGAGCACTTACTGTGTGCAGAGCACTGTACTAAGAGCTTATATATCTACAATTCTATTTATATTGACACTATTGATAACCTGCTTACTTGTTTTGATGCTTGTCTCCCCCCATCTGGACTGTGAGCCTATTGTGGGCAGGAATTGTCTCTGTTGCTGAATTGTACTTTCCAAAAGCTTAATACAGTGCTCTGCACACAGTAAGCACTCAATAAATGCAATTGAATGAATGAATGAATGAAAAAGTGCTATGCCTTTTTGTGTCATCAACCCAGGGAAAATCACCCAAACATTTTCTTAGACCTATGATTCATTTTAATCATTTAGGGTTTACATGCTCCTATTCAGGGAGAATGAATTAATCAATTTTCCAATTAATTTGATTTATTTAACAGTGACTCTCAATAAATTACACTAAATGGTGTAGTCTAGTAGAAGGATCACAGGCTCAAGAGTCAGAGGACCTGGGTTCTAATCTGGATCTGCATTTTCCTTCTGTATGACCTTGGGCAAATTAGTTCTCTGTGCCTCACTTTTCTTGTCTGTAAAATAGGGATTCAATACCTGTTCTGACTCCTAAGGTGTCTCTGGGATATGTTTTACAGGGACTGTGTCCAACCTGATTATCTTGTATCTATCCCAGTACTTAGTACAATGTTTGGCACATATTAAATGCTTTACAAGTAAAATTAATATTATTATTTTATTAAATAAATGCCAATTTCATTTCTAAGTAATTTTCAGGCTACATCAAATATAATTGACCTAAAACCTCCAAATAATTTCCCCAACTCTGCTGCTCAGCTTGCTTATGTAAGAAGACTGAATACTAATGGATGGACTGTCAGATAATAATAATAATAATCATGTTAGTATTTGTTAAGCACTTACTATGTGCCATGCACTGTTCTAAGCGCTGGGGTAAAGATACAAGGCAATTAGATTGTCCCATGTGGGGCTCACAGTCTTCATCCCCATTTTACAGATGAGGTAACTGAGGCTCAGAGAAGTTAAGTGACTTGCCTAAAGTCACACAGCAGACAAGTGGCGGAGCTGGGATTACAACTCATGACCTCTGACTCCCAAGCCCAGGTCCTTTCCACTGAGCCACGCTGCTTCTCTAAGCAGGAGATGAAATCATTGTGACAGAAAACTACAGGCCGTTCCCATTCTGTGCACTTTCTCCTCTATCTTCCACCCCAGATGGTTCCCGGTGGGGAATTATTTGTGAAGAACTCAGTGAGTTTATTTGTTGGAAGTAGGGGGATAACAGCTATCAGAGCTAATCCATTGAAAAATGTTACAAAAAGAATCTCCAATCTCTTCCACGTTCAGTGCCTATAATGTGAGCTCATTTTTTCAAGGAAAATGCTATCAACTGAATTGTCAATCCCTTCGATGAGGTCTATATTTCCACTAGTGTAAACTCATTCTCGTCTATGACATGCTATCAAAAATGAATCAGTTCCCTTCAATGGTGTTCCACTTCCCAAAGCATTACCCAATTCACTTCAGTGAAGTGCTACTGAAAGCAAATCCTCAGTGAAGAAAAAGATTCCTTTATGTTTTTAACTGTGCATGAGCAAAGCTCACATAGTAATGCAGGATCTCTTCAGGCAAAGGAAAATGGTAACAAAAAATAATGTTTACAAATCTGGTTTTCACCATAAATTATCTAGATAATTTTTTAAACTAAATTTTCTAAATTTTTTAAGAAAGAAAAATTTATGTGCAATTTTCTGGTGGAACATATCCAAGTGAAATATACTTTGGGGGCTGTGTTTGTTTGGGGGAAAAGTGGTATAAAGAGAATTATTCTAGCCTAAAAACATTTTTAAGTACTGTATCTGTAGAGAAACAGCATGGTTGAGTGGGAAAAGCACGAGTTTGGTTGTCAGAGGATCAGGGTTCTAATCTCAGCTTTTCCAGTTGCCTGATGTGTGACCTCAGGCAAATCATTTAACCTCTCTGTGCCTGTTTCCTCATCTGTAAAATGAGCACTCAATACCTGTTCTCCCTCCTACTTAGACTGCAAGCCCCTTGTGAGACAGGGGCCATGTTCAAGATGATTAACTTGCATCTATCCCAGCACTTAGAACAATACTTGACACATAGTGAGCACTTAACAAATATCATCATTGTTATTTTCAACCTGAGAAAAATCTTCAATGCTAGCCCCAATAAAAGGGGAGGGCAAAGAGCATTGAATAGAATGTTCAAGGAATCAGAAGTCACATATCACTAGGGTTTTTTTTGGTTTTTTGTGGGGGTTGGTATTTATTAAGTGCTTACTATGTGTAAAGCACTTTTCTAAGTGCAGGGGAGGTTGCAAGGTGCTCAGGTTGTCCCACGGGAGGCTCACAATCTTAATCCCCATTTTACAGATGAGGTAACTGAGGCACAGAGAAGTGAAGTGACTTGTCCAAAGTCACCCAGCTGATAATTGGCAGCGCTGGAATTTGAACACATAACCTCTGACTCCAAAGCCCGTGCTCTTTCCACTGAGCCACGCTGCTTCTCTAGTTCGAACCCAATATCCACCATGGGGAACAGTAAGTCAGTGTATCTACCTGATAGACTGCATTTATAGTAAAATAATAATAATAATGGCATTTATTAAATGCTTACTATGTGCAAAGCACTGTTCTAAGCACTGGGGAGGTTACAAGGTGATCAGGTTGTCCCACATGGGGCTCACAGTCTTAATACCCATTTTACAGATGAGGTAACTGAGGCACAGAGAAGTGAATTGACTTGCCCAAAATCACACAGCTGACAAGTGGCAGAGTCAAGAATTGAACCCATGACCTCTGACTCTAAAGCCCATGCTCTTTCCACTGAGCCACTCTGGTTCTTCCTTGTCCTACCTTTGATTATAGCTGTGCCCAGTGTTTCTGGTATGGACAGAGATTTTTTGTTTGTTTATTTTGGTGCGGGAGTATTGGATGCTTTCATTTTCCCTCTGTTATCAATCAATCAATCATATTGATTAATACATTTATTAATCATATTCATGTTCACTGATTATTTTGGTCCTCTCAAATGTCACAAATGATTTTTTTCTTGCCAAATCCAATGGCCTCTATTCCATCCAAATCCTCCTCAACCTCTCAGCTGCCTTCAACACTGTCATCCACACCCTTCTCCGTGAAACCATATCTAACCTCAGCTTCACTGACCTGTCTACTCTTGGTCTCTTCCTATCTCTCTGCCCCCTACTTCTCAGTCTCTTTTGCAGACTTCTCCTCTACCTCCCACCCCCTAACTGTATTTGTCCCTCAAGATGCAGTTCTAATCTTGGTCTACACCCACTCCCTTGGAGAACTCATTCCATCACATGGCCTCAACTACTACCTCTATTTGGATGATTCCCAAATCCACATCTCCAGCCCTGATCTCTCTTCCTCTGCAGTCTCACATTTCCTCCTGCCTTCAGTACATCTCTACTTTGATATCCCACTGTCCAAAACAGAACTCCTTATCTTCCCACCCAAACTCTGTCCTCCCTGCTATTTTTCCAGCAGTGTAAACAACACCACCATCCTTCCCAAGCCTGTAACCTTGGCATTATCCTTGACTCCTCTCTTTCATTCAACCCACATATTCAATATATCACTAAATCCCATCAGTTCAACTCCCAAAACATTTATAGAATCCATCCTTTCCTCTCCATCCAAATTGCTACCATGTTAATCCAAGCATTTATCCTATTCTGCATTGATTACTGTATCAGTCTCCTTGCTGACCTTCGTGCTTCCTGTCTTTCCCTACTCCAATTCATACTTCACTCAGCTTCCCTGATCAATTTTCTCCAGAAATGTTCAGTCCATGTTCCTCCACTGCCCAAGAATGTCTAGTGGTTGTCCATCCACCTCCTCATCAAGCTGAAACTCCTTACCATCAGCTTTAAAGCACTCAATCACGTTGCCCCACTCCCCTCACCCTGCTGCTTTCTTCCTGCAACCCAGTCCACATACTTTGCTTCTTTATTGTCAACCAACTCACTGTACCTTGATCTCATCTACCTTAACACTGTTCCTCACACACGACCTGCCGCTGACCTGGAACACTCTCTCTCCTCATATCTTACGAATTACTCTCCCCACCTTCAAAGCCTTATTGAAGGCACTTTTCCTTCAAGAGACCTTCCCTGTCTAAGCCCCTTTTCCTTTCCTTTGACTCCCTTCAGCATCATCCTGACTTGCTCCCTTTATTCATCCCCCCTCCCAGCCCCACAGCATTTGTGTACATATCTGTAATTTATTTATAATTGATGTCTCTCTCCCCCTCTGAACTGTAAGCTCATTGTGGGAAGGGAATGTGTCTATTATAGCATTATATTGTACTGTCCTAAGTGCTTAGTACATTGTTCTGCACACAGTAAACACTCAATACATGTAATTGATGGACTGAGAACTTACTATGTGCACAGCACTGTTCTAAGCATTTAGGAGAGTAGAATATAACAGAGTTGGTCGACATGTCCCCTTTCCATTCATTCATTCGCTCATTTGATTGTATTTATTGAGCACTTACCGTAATAATAATAATAATAATAATAATAATAATAATGGTATTTATTAAGCACTTACTATGTGCAAAGCACTGTTCTAAGTGCTGGGGAGGTTACAAGGAGATCAAGTTGTCCCACGGGGGGCTCACAGTCTCAATCTTACAGTCTCATTCTTACTGTGTACAAAGCACTGTACTGAGTACTTGGGAGAGTAAAATATAACAATAAACAGACACATTCCCTACCCACGAGTGTACAGCCTAGAGGAAGAGATAGAAATTAATATAAATGAATAAATACACAAATTACAGATCTGTACATACCATCTAGAGTGGGAGACAGACATTAATAGAAAAAAATAAACTATTGATATGTACTTAAGTGCTGTGGGGCTGAGGATAGGGTGAAAAAACAGACATGAGAGGGAATATGGGAAATGAGTTCTTGGTGTAGGAAGGCCTCTTGGAGGACCTGTGATTTTAATAAGGCCTTGAAAATGGGGAGAGTTACATGAAAGGAGAGGGAATTCCAGGCCAGAGGCAGGATGTGAGTGATGGGTCTGAAGCAAAATAGACAAGATCAAGGTACTGTGATTAGGTTGGTATTAGAGGAGAGAAATGAGATTACTGGGTTGTACTGAGAGATCTGGAGAAGTAGCGCGGCCCAGTGGAAAGAGCACGGGCTTTGGAGTCGGAGTTCAAGGGTTCAAATCCTGGCTCCACCAATTGTCAGCCGTGTCACTTTGGGCAAGTCACTTAACTTCTCTGGGCCTCAGTTACCTCACCTGTAAAATGGGTATTTAGACTGTGAGCCCCCCACCCCGTGGAACAACCTGATCACCTTGTAACCTACCCAGCACTTAGAACAGTGCTTTGCACATAGTAAGCACTTAATAAATGCCATCATCATTATTATTAGTAGTATTAGTAGGTGTGGTGAGCCCACAACAATCTGCCTTGTTAGTGACTGACTGATCCCCTGAACAATAACTAGAAAGAGACTTTGCAAAGCCACTGATGGCCTCTATCTGAGACAGGTGATTGTTGGCCTGTTGGAGCAGAGTATGGAGGGAGGCATGGCTTTCTCTCCTTGATCTACGCAGTAACGGGCCTGGACCAATCAGTGACTGCCACGTCGAGCCACAGCTGCAACTCCTAAGGCAGATAAAAGGCAGCCCTTCGAATCACGTGGGGCTTGCAGACAGAGGCACACCTGAGGCAGGAGGTGCAGAAGGATTCAGAGAAGTAAGAAGGAAGCATGCTGAGAGCAGCAGCAGAAGTTGGAAGCAGCAAGAAGAAGCTTTGGCAGAACAGGCTTCTTTGACCACAGACTGGTATTGGACCCTTGGTGGAGCCAAAAGAGTAAGAGTGAGTATAAGTCACTCTTTTGCATGCTAGTAAAGTAGGTAAAAAGCTTTTTACAATAACTGTGGTGATCAGAGGTGTGGTTTGAACTCTACTATGTGTCAAGGAGGCTGCCCTGGTTCAGGAAGGTCCTGTTTGGTATAAACTGGTGTTCGTCACAGTAGGAAATCAAGGAGATGAGGTAGGAGGGGGCAAGGTGATTGAATGCTTTTAAAGCCACTGGTAAGGAGTTTCTGGTTGAAGTGGAGGTGGATGGGCAACCCCTGGGCCTACCCCAGTGGTACTTGGAGGGTGAGTAATAATGTAATTAACTCTTAAAAAAACGATCAAGGCAACAGAATAAAGCATGGACTGAAGGGGGGAGATCCAAGAGGCACGGAGGTCAGCAAGGAGGGTGACGCAGTAGTCAAGGTGGGATAGGTTAAGTCCTTGGACAAATGGAGTACCAGTTTGGATAGAGAGGAAAGGGTGGATCTTAGCATTATTATGAAAGTAAAACTGACTGGATTTGGTGACAGATTGAATATGTGGGTTGAATGAGACAGATACATCTAGGATAATGCCAAGATTAGGGGCTTGTGAGACAGGGAGGGTGATGGGAAATTCAGGGGGAGGACAGGGTTTGGGAGGGAAGATGAGGATAATTATTGCCACTATCCTGCAAGGAAAAAGAGGGTAGATAAAAACTGGGGATTTTGAACCTCAAAAAGCAGGAAATTTTGAATGCAAAAAATAGAATCATAAATGATAGCACTGCTGTGGGCCCAATTAGTCTTTTAGATGTACAGTTTTTCTACCCAGTCCATGCCCTTCATGATTTTGTAAGCTTCCTTTGTACCCCTATTGGTCTTTGTCTTTTGAGCCACAAAGGACTTCATTTTTCAGGCTCTCCCCATGGGCAGGATCCTGCATCCCCATGATCACTGTGGTTGCCCTTTTCTGTACCATCTCCAACTTGGTTATGTCCAGATGTGTAGAGTATTCCACATCTGGATAGATTCTGCTATTGGTGTTGGCCATGAATCACTGCTCCTTGGACCTAAAGCAAAGGAAAATTATTTGAAGTTAACCTGGAAAGTGGGGACTGGAAAAGATGGAATTGATGTGTCAGGAAAGCAACCATCTGGTCAGTTGGAGAGCACAGTCTTGTGACTGAAACTCAAAGATGATAACAGTGGCAATGATAACAACTGTGGTATTTGGTAAGTGTTTTCTATGTTCCAGTCCCTGTACTAAGTACTGAGTTAGGAACATGGGCCTCACAGTCCAAGACAGAGGGAGAACAAATATTTAATCACCACTTTACAGATGAAAAAACTGAAGCACAGAGAAGTTGAGACCTTCCCAAGGTTATATAGCAGAATCAGGTTAAAGTCCAAGTTCTCTGACTCCCAGGCAGATGTTCTTGTTATTACGCCATGTCACTTCTTGAGACCACCAAATTGTACAAAGTTAATACGGAAATATCTCATAACACATGTTGCTCTCTGTCCTGACTCTCATTGGGTTGGAGCGATATTGGAGAAGGAAATGTAATAATTGTCTATTATTGTCATCATCATTGGTATTTCTTGAATGGCTACTGAATGTGAAACATGTCACTAAACAGAAGCAAGACACATAATCATGTCCCTCTAGGTTTCAGTAGTAACTCTGAGATAGGACTAATGAGGCCAAAACAAGTTGACCCCTAAAATTCAATTTGTCTGTTCCTTGCAAATTCAAGCTAAGAAATACATTTCCTATTAGAAAATAATCTCCCTGGCCCCTTTACAACCTGTGGTCTTCTATGACTTTGAAATGTTTTATGGTATAATTTGCCTGAACAGTCTTTCCCCATTCTGTATTAGTTTATTTTGACTTAGAAGTTCCACTGCGTGAAACAGTTGTATTTGACTCACTGATGGATTGTAATCATCATTGAGTCAGGAGATCCATCCCCATCATCCTCAACCAATCCAATTTGAGAAAGGGTTGGATGTAAACTCATTCATTCAATCGTATTTGCTTACCGTGTGCAGAGCACTGCACTAATCGCTTGGAAAGTACAATTTGGTAACAAATACAGACAATCCCTAGCCAGCAATGAGCTCACAGTCTAGAAGGGGGGAGACAGACAACAAAACAAGTAGACAGACATCAATGGCATCAGTATAAATAGAATTATAGATATACACATCAATGAAATAGAATAATAAATATGTACAAATATACAAGTGCTGTGGGACAGAGGGGGTAGAGCATAAGGAGGGAGTAGGGTCTATGGGGAGGAGGAGCAGAGGAAAAGGGGGGCTCAGTCTGGGAAGGCCTCCTGGAGGAGGTGAGATTATAGTAGGGCTTTGAAGGGCAAACAGTGCCAGGAACTCTATTGTACTCTTCCAAGCACCTAGTACAAGGCTGTACATACAGAGCCCTGTATTAAGCCTTCAATAGAGACCACTGATAAGGATGGAGGAAAAATACTGAAGTGGACTATGTGCTCTTTCTCCAAAAGAGCTTCCTATCGGCTCACATGCAGTGATGGCTTCTTTCTTCCCACTTCCCCTCGTCTATATTTCAACCACAGCTTCTCCCTAGGAGACCATCCAAACTATCTCTAGCCCCGCCCCCCGTACTGAAAGAACCTGTAGCTCATCTTCCGAGTCTTAACTGGGCAAGACCCACTGTGGGAGGATCAATTATTAAAATAATCAGTAGTATTTTATTGAGCACTTACTGTGTGCAGAGCACTGTAAGAAGTGCTTGGGAGAGTATAACAGAATAAGACATGATTTTCCCCCTCAAGGATCTAAAAATCTAGCAGAACAAGGGAGCAGACACACATTCTCTGTCTCCATGGAGTTTACAATCAGAAGTCCAAACAATTCTGAGGTTGGAGGTAAAGAGGAAGAGAAAGAGGGTTTGACACCTGAGGCATTTGGAGGACTGTGGAAGTTCAAACAATAATTGCTATGAAAAAAAGAATAGATGTAGACAATCCCTCTCATAACAACCCTACATACTACTGTCAGTCAATTGTATTTATTGAGAACTTACCGAGTGCAGAGCGCTGTTTTCGGTTCAACTACCAAATTTGCAATGATTGGTTATTCTCTGATCTAGGGTTTTGTAACTAACCTATTTCTGTAGTGTCATTTTTTAAACAAGGTCATGTTGAAATGTACATTGGCTTTCTGGAGACGAAGCAACAGTGCCCCACTTAGTGCCAGCCAAAAAGTTTTAGATTTACTTTTCAGTTATTTTTCAGCTGGATGAAAACTCAGCCTGGAAATTTTATAGGGAAAAGGAACCCATCTGCAATTCAACTCTAATGACCATTGGAGAGTTGGTATTTGAGAAGTAGCGTGTTGTTAATTCCCTTTTTTAATTATTGATGATTATATTCATTACCTAGAGTAGTTCTCTTTTTAGTCTACGATGTCACCTCTTCCCCATAATCTGTTACTTTCAAAGCAGTGCCTACTCATCAACAGGCCAGTATGGGGTCTCAGTTGCAAAATTCCCTGGGGCTCTATTTGTTACCAAAACAGCAATAAAACCATGAAGAGCAGGTCAAATTAAAAGCTTAGCCAGACTGAAGAGTATATTGATGTCATCCTGGATCAAAGTATCCCCTACTTACAGCTAGTAATTTCAAGTGTTTGGCTAACAGGAGCAGTGGACTGATACTGAAAGATTTAGCAAGCTCCTGAACTATCTCCTCATGAGATCTTTGTAGGTTTTTTTTTCCTATGCCTGATTCTAGGAATGGATTATCCCTCTGTCTTCCATTCAGTACTGGCGATATAGGTGTAGTTTGGTCAGTGGTATGCCAGAATCTCCCCAAGAGGGACTGCAACTACTTGTGACCTAAGACAAAAGGAAAGACTTCCAAAAAAGAATCCATTTGGCCTGATGCAAAACATATTTAGGAGTTGGAAAACAAAACTTTGATTTGAAATGAAACCATTTCATTCAAAATGCAAGTCACTCTGGTATCTCTTGAGGACAAGGATCATGGTTTCTATTTCTGGTATGTGCTTCCAGGTTCCTCATACACTCTGAACATTGTAGGCATTCAAATATTAATGACTGACTGGACATTAATAGATTCTTTCCTCTTCTTTTGACATCTTTTTTTGAGTAATTCCTGATAACGTAATTTCAGTTTGGTTTCCTGATTTTATTACAAAATTTAAAGGAAGAACCTGTCAGCTTAAACATCAAAATGACCAAGGAAAAAAAAAAAGGTCCCTAATCACATATCACACAATGGAAGTGAATATAACTGAACACAGAATACAAACAAAAGCATTAATTACAAAACCACTCCCAAAGCTTTTTTGAAAGCCCTCTTCAACATTTTAAAAACTATAGAAACTGAGTTACTGAATACGCAAAACAAATGAAAAATAAAATGGCAGTGGCTACCAAATTCATGCTTTTGGTTTTCATTATGAGAACCTAAAGCTGACCTAAAAGACTGCCACAATTTCTAGAAACAGAAAAGAAAATTAATGTGTTTTGCCTCTCCTCCTTCTAAAGATGGCAAAGAATTTTAGAAAGATTTTTTCCTGACCTTGACATGCGGGGAAGGAAGGGAAACAGGAAATATTGTTTTCCTTGGTCTGCCTTTCTAGTGAAGGGCACAGATATATTGACTAGATTTAACTGGTACAAAGCAAGAGATAGAATAGTCAAATTTTCAACACAATGTACCTGCCTTCTCTGGGTCATACTAAATTTTGCAGAAGAGGGATAAAGACTGGGTAACATAACATGTTACTGTTTATGCTCTCTGATGCTAAGGACAATTAGCTTATTTACTTAAAAATAAGTCAAGTAAATCTAAGTCAAATGGTCAGCCCCTCAGGTAGTGTGGGGTCAAGCCTTTGGCAATCATCCTTCAGACCAATTACAGATTTATGAGCTCAGTTTTCCTCAGGCAGGCTTCCTCAACCAGAAAGAGTGAGAAATCACTGCCTCCCCTACATTTTATCTTAGATGTGCTTCCCCAGAGGAAAGAGCAGAAATATAACATGTACCGGAACCAAACAATAAGTAGAACATGCGTTTTTTTTTTATCTTGATGACTTCTCTAGGGTGATAGGTAGATTACCTCTCTTCCAAGATATTCCGATGAGGTTAATAACAATTAAATTGTAATCAGGTGAGCTACTACAACAGGTGGTGAATATTCAAGGTAATTATATTGAGGCAACCACAGATGCCATTTCCCAGAACCTTTATGATTGATCAATGAGAAACCATAATAGCTTATTCCCCAGAAATTCATAAGTAAACAGTTTGAGATAACCTTCTGGCTGGCGAAATAAAAAGATTAAAATGCTACTTTGGTGTCCAGTCCCTTCCTGTTCCCTGATCCTAAATTAATCAGTAGATTAATATTTGCCATTTTATGATAAGAGCATTCACAGAAAGGTTCAGTTTTGGGTCCCCTTCTAAGTTCCATCTTCGTTCCTCCCTTAGAGAGCTCATTCATTCCCATAGCTTCAACAAGATTTCCAAATCTACCACTCCAGACCTGACCTCAATATCATTCTCTACAGTTTTCATTTCCTTCTGCCTTCAGGACTTTTCTATTTGGATTTCTCACCAATGCTTCAAACTTAAGTCCAAAACTTCTTGTCTTACCACCCAGATCCCTCTTCAACAACATTCTGATCACAATAGTACTAATAGTATTTAAGTGCTTACTACATGGAGAGAAACATACTAAGTACTGGGAAAGAGTATACAAGTGGAAATTAGACATGGGCCCTGTCCCTTAGGGGCTCACAAGCTACAAAATAAAGGTGAGGAAACAATGCCACTAATTGTTTGTGTCTCTCAGCCCATAAACATGACACATCTCTGATTTAATTTGCATATTCAATCTTTCATAAAATTCTCAGTTCTACCTTCGTAGCATCTCTAGAATCCACTCCATCCAACTGCTACCTCACTGATCCAAGAACTCATCATTTCCCAGCTTGACTACTCCAAAAGGCTTCTCACTGACCTTCCTGCATCCAGCCATTTTCAGCTCTAAAGCATACATCACTCAGCTGCCCAGATCATTAAAAGAAGTTTGACATACTCCTCCAAACCCCTTAAACATCTTCAATGGTTGCCCATCCACCTCCTCATCAAGCAGAAACTTCTTGCTGCCTACTATAAGGCATTCAATAAACTCTCCTGCTTCCTCATCTGTAAAATGAAGATTCAATACCTGTTCTCATTCCTATTTAGACTGTGATTCCCCACAGAGGGCAGGGACTGTGTCTGACATGGTTATCTTTTATCCACCACAGTGCCTAGTACAGTGCTTGGCACATAATTGCTTAAAAAATACTGGTATTACCTAATCTTGCTCATTTCTCAGTACAACCCAGCCCACACACTTTGCTCCTCTAACTCCAACCTGCTCACTGTACCTTATTTCTCTCATTTCCTCATTTCATTACCTCATTTTTTCTTTCCATCAACCCCTTACTCACATCCTCCCTGCTTCCTGGAACTCACCCTAAATTCATATCTGACAGATCACGACTCTGCATCCTCAAAGCCTGACTAAAATCATATTTCCTTCAAGAAACTTTCCCTGACAAACCTCTCATCTCCCCTCATGAACTTGAATCTCTACCACCCAAATGCTTTGTCACTCACTCCATCCTCAGATTCCCAGCACTGGGTACATATCCTTATACGCTATGCTTTTCCTATTGATAGTTTGTTGTAACATCTGTCTACCCTATCTTCTTGAGGGTTGAAATCATGTCTACCACCTTCTCCAAGCGTGTAGTATAGTGCTCTGCACACAGTTAATGCTCAGAAAATATTGATTAAAATTTCCCTGAGGAAAAGAGAAAACAAATATCTTGATCAAGAATATATCTAATATTTAAGAAACTGTGGATCTTGAGGCTGTTTCATTTGTATATAGTGATTAACATGCTATTTTATGCATTTTTCCAGACTCTGTTATCAGTTATATCATTTTTTTTTTTCACCAGCTCACAAGCTCAGATTTATATGTATCTGAGAAGCAGCATAGCACAGTGGATAGTGTGTGGTTCTCAGATTCAGAAGGTCATGGTTTTTAATCCGGTTCTGCCACTAGTCTGCTGTGTGACCTTGGGCAAGTCACGTTGCTTCTCTGTGCCTATTACCTCATCTGTAAAGTGGGGATTGAGACTGTGAGCCGCATGTGGAACAGAGACTGTGCCCATCCCAATTTACTTGTATTCACTCCAGAGCTTAGTCAGAGTGCCTGGCAACATAGTAAGTGTTTAACAAGTACCAATATTATTATTATTACTATTTTTATTATTGTTATTATCATTATTATTATTATCTGACAGTCTGTGGTGGTTTTGGCAGCCACCAAAACAAGCCCCAAACTAGTAGTTCTACTTGGGGGGGCTGGGGAGGCTCTTTCCTAAGTACCTCCTTGCTGTTGGAGGGTTAATTGACTTAGTCACTAAAGGCAACTAAGGTATCTACTTAGAAAACAGCCAATCACACGGAGGGATGGGAAAGGTGGAAGGGGAGGGTACTGAGTTGTGGAAGAAGCCCCTTAGCCTCTTGGGGAATAAATACTGTAGGAACAGAACACACAAGAAAGGGTCTCCATTCTGGAAACCAGATGTTAGGACGCCGGGAGAGTGAGCTCCTATAAGTCAATGGTATTTATGGAGCACTTACTATGTGCAGAGCACTGTACTAAGCAATTGTGAAAGTACGCTATAACAGAGTTGGTAGATGTGCCCCCTGTCCACAGTGAGAGGATCTTGGCAATGTTGTGAAGGTGAGACCGGCAGGTTTTGGTGATGGATTGGATGTGCAGGGCTGCCCAAGGCATGGTGTTATTATTATTTTCAAGTGCTGTCAAGTTGTTTCCAATTCATAGCAACTCTACAGATATATTTTCTCTAACTTCCTGTCTTCTGCCACAAGCTGCAATCTTTCTAACAGTTCTTCCGTTACTGTTGTAATGTTCTCTAACCACCTAGCTGCTAGTCTGCTCCTTCTACATTTTTTCTGGACTTTTCCTAGCACTAGCATCTTCACCAGAGAATTAGTCCTCCTGACTGTGTCCAAAATATTCATTCATTCAATCGTATCTGTTGAGTGCTTACTATGTGCAGAGCACTGTACTAAGCGCTTGGGAAGTACAAGTCAGCAACATATAGAGATGGTCTCTACTCAACAACAGGCTCACAGTCTAGAAGCAGCATGGCTCAGTGGAAAGAGCGCAGGCTTTGGAGTCAGAGGTCATGGGTTCAAATCCCGGCTCCGCCAACTGTTGGCTGTGTGACTTTGGGCAAGTCACTTCACTTCTCTGGGCCTCAGTTACCTCATCTGTAAAATGGGGATTAAAACTGTGAGCCCCCCGTGGGACAACCTGATCACCTTGTAACCTCCCCAGCGCTTAGAACAGTGCTTTGCACATAGTAAGCGCTTAACAAATACCATCATTATTATCATTATTATTATTAGAAGGGGGAGATGCTAATATAAATATGCTAATCTAAGTCATTTTGCTTTCCAAAGACCACTTTGGCTTAATTTGCTCCACCATCAAAAACTGCTCATCTTCTGGTAGACCCAATAAGCAATGATGAGGGGATCCTGCCCCTACTGCTTGATGTGGATGATATCAGCCCCCACAGCAACATCTCCAAGGACATGTTCCTAGAGAGAGCAATTAGAGTGTGGCACTGATGATGACGGTATCTCCCTTCCTTAACAATGGACAAGCTTTAGTCCAGTTACAAAACCTTTGGGCCTGAAACTAGAAACTTCTCACCTTTGCTTTAAAGCACTCAATCACCTTGCCCCCTCATATGACAGATAATCACTCTCCCCCATGCCAAAGACATGTTCTCTGTCTCTCCCTTTTAGACTGTGAGCCCACTGTGGTAGGGACTGTCTCTATATGTTGCCAACTTGTACTTCCCAAGCACTTAGTACAGTGTTCTGCACACAGTAAGCGCTCAATAAATACGATTGAATGAATGAATCTCCTCCAAGAAGTCTTCCCTGATTTTGTAGACAAATGATCAGGGTTTCTCTAATGCCATCTTACTCACTGTACCTTGATCTTGTCTATCTCACCACCGACAACTCATCCACGTCTCCATAATGATGGCATTTGTTAAACATTTCCTATGTGCCAAGTACTGTACTTAGTACTGGAGTAAGGACAACATAATCAGGTTGAACATTAAAACCCATGAGCTCTGACTCCCAAGCCCGTGTTCTTTCCATTGAGCCAAGCTGCTTGCCAATCAGGAAAAGACTCCTGGAAGGAGTAAATGTGATTTCAGAAGTCATTTGAAAATGGGGAAAGTAGTTGTTTGTCAGCCATAAAGAGGGAGGGACTCCCAGGATGGAGAACGTGAGGTTTTGAGCAACAGATCAGCAGAGAAAGAGAATAGTGAGAACATGGGTTTGAGAGGAATGAAGAATGAAAGTTAGATTTAAGGTTAGGGTATGGGTTGGACTAATGGTTAGGGTTATGATTAGAGCTAGGTTTTAGTTTACGTTGAAGGCTAGAGTTAGGGTTATGATGAAGAGTGAGTGTCGGGGTGTACTGGGAGAATACCCATGTAGGAGGGAACGAGCTGATTGAGTGCTTCAAAGCCAAAGATCAGGCATTTCTGCTTGATGCATGGGAAATCATGATATTTTTTAGAAGTGGGGAAAGATTTACAGAAAGCTATTTTCGAATGGCCTGAGCAGCAGTGTGAAATATGAACAGGTGAAAGGAGAGATTGGAGGCAGAGGATGAAATTTTCCAGCCAGGATATGACAAGTGGGAAGCTGCAGGACCCAGTGGATAGAGCATGAACCTGGGAGTCAGAAGAACCTGGGTTCTAGTCCCTGTTCTGCCACTTGTCTGCTGTATGACCTTGGGCAAATCTCTTAACTTCTCTGGGCCTCAGTTAGCTCATCTGTAAAATGGGGATTAAGAATGTGAGCCCCATGTGGGACAAGGATTGTGTCCAACCAGATTAGTTATACCTACCCCAGTGCTTTAAACAGAGTCTGGCACATAATAAGCACTTAACAAATACCAAAAAAAAAGTTCTTTTTCAGCGTGGATTGAAAGGTGGATTCCAGAAATTTTGCAGGCCAGGAACTCACAAGATTACCCCTCTGTCTTCCATTCCATACTGGTGATAGAGGTGTAGTTTGGTCAGTGGTGAGCCAGAATCGAGATTCGAACATAGTCTATTTCCCACATGGAGCTCACTGTCTGAATCCCTGTTTCACAGATGAGGTAATTGAGGCTGAGAGAAGTTGTGTTACAAGCCCAAGGACACACAGCAGACAAGTGGAGGAGTGGAATTAGAACCCAGATCCTTCTGACTCCCAGGCTCATGCTCTCCCCACTAGGCCAAACTGCTTCCCAGAACTTAAACATCCTCCCTCTTTATATCTGACAGACAGTTGCTCTCCCCCTCACCTTATTGAAGGCACATCTCCTCCATGATTGATTACCCTGAGAAAGAGACCAGGTCAGGGATTCCTAGTGCCGCAATTCCTATTTTGGGTAGGGGTCTCCATTATCCTAATGCGCTGCTTTTAGATTATTAAAAAAACCTTGAAAGTCCATATGGTTAGAAATATAGGTGTGATGGAATTGGGTAAACTCTGCAGTGAGGGTCTGCCTGTAATTACATAATGAGATTTGATCTGTGTTTTGCTGCTTCCAGAGACAGTTTGAGATCTGAAGATGCATCCTTCACCAATTCCCTTCATTTATATACCATACCAATACTGTGGACACATTGTTACATTAGCACTACATCAAACAAATGTAATCATGAAAATGTCCTGTTAGGCCTGCTTGCAGGATATCCATCCCTGGTCATCTGATATTGATATACTGGTCCAGAATGCACCTGGGCCAGAGATAATACTCCTTTTACATAACCACTATCTTCTGCCCAAAACCATCACATCCTTTTACATTCAAATCAAATCGAGTATATAGTATTCGGGAATCCACATGCTTCCAAACACTCCTAATGAGCCCTCTTGAATAGCCGCTTAATCTCATAAGGGGATTTGCTACTAGCATTTTTCAACGAAGTTAACACCAAAGAGTCAAAACACTAGGTCAAATCTGAACAATATTTTTTTATCCTGTAAGGCAGTGCTTCCTGGAAAGTCAAAACCCCACATTATTGACAGCTGCATATAGCAACTTTCTCTTACTCCATGCCTACCTGCCTGGATTTAGGTTTTGTCTTGAAGACCACCCCTCCACATTAGGGTAGCAGCACAGGAGGAGCGAAAGGAGGCAGAGTTTAATGTTGGAAAGATCCAAAACTCTCTCCAATAATCAGGCAACCATGGTGGAATAAGAGTTCCTGAGTCAGACTCTTAGGTGGTACTGCTTTACAAGGAACCAAGGCCATTACTCTGCTACCTTAACCAACCCTTCTAACATCAACTTGAGGGGCTAAATGAGATTTTCTAAAATGAGTCAAAAGTAACCTTCTGTTTGAAAACTCCATTTCCAGAATCCACTCAACACTGAATAGACAAAACTACGGGCATATTTCACACAATAAGTATTTGATGCCTCAGCAAAACATCTCTAGTTCCTAGGAAAGTCACCAAACTAATGGTCTTATGATGGAGCTGCACAATTAATGCTCAACAACACTGTATATAGAAAATAGGAACGCTGTCATTCAAACTCGACCTAGAATTTCTCCATCCACGATGACCTTTTATTTTGCTCAGACAAGTACCTTGATGGTTCTGGCATTTTGGAAGAAATTCTGAAACAAAGACTGTAGAAAGGTCAAATGTTATAAGAAATCATGTTTCATAAAGTGTTTTGATCTGCTTAAGTGACAGAAGAAATCTTGGTATTGTTCAGTATAAAACCATCTCTGTATTAATGTGGTGTGAAGGTTTTAAATTTAAAATACAAGTTGAGAAAGACAGGAGCTTTATTTTCCATCACCGCATTCTCTTGCCCACTTGGACTAAAATCGTACATGTGAATACATCCTCTTCTGATAAAAATGTAATATACTTGTCTATTGATTGAAGCTGGTGGTGTTCTCGAGCAGAGCACAGTAAGTTCTTCCATAACTTGGGTTTTCATTGCCCGTTTTGGATAGACTTGTCTTTGGGGAATTAGGGAACATCCTTATGACAACACAAAGATCCCAGACCTGGGAGTCAGAGGATGTGGATTCTAATCCCAGCTTTGCCAGTTGCCTGCAGTGTGACCTTGGGGAAGTCACCTAACTTCTCTGTGCCTCAGTTTCCTCATCTGTAAATTGGGAAATCAGTGCCTGTTCTCCCACTTAGACTGGAAGCTTTTTGTGGGACAGGGACTGGGTCCAACCTGATTATCTTGAAACTACCCCAATGCTTAGTACACTGCTTGACACATACTAAGCACTTAAATACCATAATTCTGCGTAGCACTTAGTACAATGCTCTGCACACAAGTGCTCAATAAATACAATTGAATGAATGAATCATTATCATTATTATTAGTAATATTCATTCGATCACATTTATTGAGTGCTTACTGTATACAAAGCACTTTACTAAGTGCTTGAAAGAGTACCATATAACAAATGGACATTCCCTGCCTACGACAAGCTTACAGTCTAGAAGGGGAGACAGGCATTAATATGAATAATTACATTACAAATATATATACATAAGTGCTGTGGGAGGGTGGATGAATAAAGAGAGCAAGACAGGGTGATGCAGAAGAGAGAAGAGGAAAGGAGGCCTTAGTGTGGGAAGGCCTCTTGGAGGTGATATGCCTTCAATAAGGCTTTTAAGTGAGGGAGAGCAGTGTCTGATACGAGGAGGGAGGGCATTCCAGGCCAGAGTCAGGACATGGGCGAGAGATATAGTAGGAGGAAGAGAAGGAGAAGGAGGAATGAGATGTTAGGAAAAAAAACCAGTTGTGTGTATGGTCTTGTCTTTCGTCAAGGTATGCGTACCATTGAATAAGATTTCCTTAAAGTAGGTTGTGTCAATAATGCAACTCCCATATAATCAAAGGACCACCTGAAGTTGAATTTTCTGACTTGTGGATCATGAGTTAACAATTAATATCCAATAAATAAGTCCAAATATCCAATTTTTGTCAATCAACTAGAGAGCAAGATTTTTCTTATTGAGTGCTCATAGGGCATCTATAACAGAACGACATGTAGTCCCTGCTCTTCCAGGTCTTATAATGTAATAAGGTCCCATGCAGATATCAAGGGAGTGTTCCCAGGGCCCTTGTCCACCTCACTGCCTCCTTGAATCCCACCCTGGCTCTTCATGTCACCAAGGTGCCCCCATCCCGCCTCACCCCACGCCGCCTGGTGAGATGGAAAGAAGCAGCCACAGCCCAGCACTACCTCCACAGACCCTTAGGAAGACAA
The DNA here is from genome assembly GCF_015852505.1 of Tachyglossus aculeatus. Lineage (NCBI taxonomy): Eukaryota > Metazoa > Chordata > Mammalia > Monotremata > Tachyglossidae > Tachyglossus > Tachyglossus aculeatus. The sequence continues at coordinate 25,007,569 of NC_052075.1, read as the reverse complement.
AGTGGCTGCTGCTGGAATCCTCACTGTGGCTGCAGCTGGGACTGTGGACTGTCAGCCACAAAGAGCCTGAAATTCTGATCCTACTGCCCCAGTCCACTACTGAGCTCTGCTTATGTCTTTACATTGTCTTAGTACCCTGTTTCGTCTCTCCTCGTGTGTCCTTCACCACTTGACTGTTCCCCCTTTTATTTTCAAATTTTGAGCCTCAAAAGGGACAGGGATCATACCAACTCTCATCTGTGCATTTTATCGCAGTTCATAATACAATATTTTATATACAGTAAGTGCTTAAATACAATTACTGCTACTACAATCAATATGTTTGAATAGGTGGCCTATGGCCACATGGGACATAAATGGCACATTATGACCTAAATTCTGATATATAGAACCATTTACGATTAGATTTGCCATCACCAATGACAGCTCCTAATGATGACATAACTGTTTATAGAAAGAGATTCAACCTCACCTAAAGGGAGACAGCCACTCTGAAGGCCTCTCCATAGGATGTTTCAATTCTTTGAGTTTAGACTAACTGGAGAAAGAGGCCAGGCTAGAGAATATCACCTCCTTCCATTACATCTGCTATCAACAAATGGAAGAATATATATATATATATATATATATATATATATATATATATATATATAAGTTCGATTTTGAGACATCTAACATTTTGAAAAGGGAGGGGGCAGTCTCTCCCATGAGTTGGACCAGTATAGGTTTGAGATGGTAAAGACCCTGAACAGAAATTTGAACGTTTTCCCCAGAAGTGGTCATAGCTCTGTTATTTAAGGGGAAAAAAAACCACATGCAGCCTGGTGGGCAAGCTAGTGTAATGCCTTGTAAGGCAAGTGTTGGGGAAAATCGATTAATTAATCAATTGTATTGAGTACTGTAATAAGCAGAGCTGGTAGACTCATTTGCTGCCCACAGTGAGCTTAGTCTTGAAGGGGATAAAGTGATTAATATAAATAAATGCATAACAGATATGGCAGAAGATAAAATGTTCTGGAGAAAATAAATCCATAGAGTCAATATGAGTCAGAAATGACTAGATGGCATTTAATAATACTTGTGTGCATTGATTGGGGGTGGGGGGGGGAGAGGGGTAAATGAAAGGTACAAACCCAAGTGGAAGGGTGACACAGAAGAGAAGAGGAAATAAAGGCTCAATCAGGGAAAGCCTCTTATAGATGTTGTGCTTAGAATAAGGCCCACTGCCACATGACATTATTTTATCACAAATATTGATTTCTAAAACCACTTACAACTAGATTTGCTTTCAATTTGGTTGTTCTGCTCTAAAGTTGGAAAGTACCAAAGTGGTTTCTGGAGAATGCACTCACAATGGCCATGTCAAGCAAAAGAATCACTGTTCAACACAGACAGTGGCTTAATAACCATGCTTTATGCACACCCCTTTTGGAGGGCACTTTGCAAGCATGGAGTTCATAACTGAACTCAGAACAACTGAGGCAGTCTTTAAGTGGATTTAGGACACCTGCTTATTCAGGGAAGTGATTAAGAACACCTGGAATATTAACAATGCTTTTATTTTTCCAGAGCACTTTCACCTCATAAAGTCAGGGGTCATGTGTTCTAATCCCGGCTCCGCCACTTTTTAGCTGTGACTTTGGGCAAGTCACTTCACTTCTCTGTGCATCAGTTACCTCATCTGTAAAATGGGGATTAAGACTGTGAGCCCCACATGGGACAACCTGATTACCTTGTATCCCCCCAGCACTTAGAACAGTGCTTTGCACATAGTAAGCACTTAACAAATGCCATTATTATTATTATTATCATATGAACTCTTCCTGCTGCAGGAAGTCTTCAGACCCATAGGATGCATCAGACTTTCATCCAGGGAGAGGAAAAGATAGTAAATGACTATGGACGATAGGAAAGTCTTTTTAAAGTTTCAAAGAATTCATTCATTTAATTGCACTTATTGAGCACTTATGGTGTGCAGAGCACTGTACTAAGTGCTTGAAAAGTACAATTCAGCAATCAAGAGAGAAAATTCCTGCCCACATAGAGTATGGGGTGATATTGGGAAGTTGATCTCTAAAATTTTTCCTCTAGCATTGGGTCCATGATATTGAAGACAGTAATTATACAAAAGTGTGGATGTCCCACGGTTTGATGGATAGCCCCAAAGGTATTTGGAGATATCCTCATAACTAGGAGATGTGCCTTGGCAGGTACATTTCAGAACTGAATATGAAAACACAAAACAAGTTTTAGCTCTTTGGAGAATTCTGAGAGCTGTGAAGGAATGGAGGAAAGAGATGATTTATTACACTGCTAAACAGTACACTAGTCTTGCCCCTGTGATCTGACTCCCTTGAAATACAGGGCTAATAAAGCCAGCTACATCCAAGGATTGCACTCCAGCTGTGTTTGCAAACAGAATATTTGATGTTTCCTTATTGCTTTTTATATCATGTGTCCACCCTTAATTGAATATCCTGCTGGGATATCAGTGAGCAGAATTGCCTGGCTTATAAAACAATAAACAGTACGGGAATCTCTAGTGATGTTTCCATTCCCAGTTTCACCTCAGCCCTGTTTCTGAGACTGGTCTGCTGCTTTGGGAAAACTGAAGGGAAACGTGCATCCATGAAGCAAAGTAATGAGCTCATTTCACCAAAGAGCTTTTGGACAAAATTGGCCTATTTTGTTCTCCTACTCTAGACTAATTGATGAATCACCAATGACTTTTTATATCTTCCCCATGGTGGGCTGCATTCATGCAAGGCTCAATCCTGAAGATTGTTTTCTACAGCAAAGGAGGCCATTGAGTAGTAGCCCGAACTTGAAAATTGTGTGTTTCCTTCCTCACTGGCTAAAAATGCACAATGGAAGGAGCAGGGATCACTGAGAAGAAGAGGTGGTACTATTGGAAGACTGGGGATAGAACTAGGCTGGGATTCCTCAGTGGTCTCTGTCCCATTTCTCCTTCACCTCAAGAACTTTCTAAAATTAATCTGTCATTCATTCATTCGTTGAGACATTCATTGTGCTCTTGCTCTATACAGAGTACTTTACTAAGGATTAGGGAGAGTGCTCTAGCATTGATAGATAAACTTTTTTATTAGTTTTTAAGCTTCTCCCATGTGCCAGGTACTGTTCTAAATGCTAGGCTGGATACAAGCTAATCAGGTTGTACATAGTCCCCATCCCATATGAGGCTCACAGTCTTAATCCCCATTTTACAGGTAAGGTAACTGAGGTACAGAGAAGTTGAATGATTTGCCCAAGGTCATGCATTAGACAAGTGGCGGAGCTGGGGTTAGAACCCAGGTCCTTCTGATTCCCCGGCCTATGCTCTATCCACTAGGCCATGCTGTTTCTTTAAGGAGTCTATCCTTAGCCTATCCTATCCAGGCCTATCCAGACAGTCCTCAAGGACTCTATAGTCTAGCAGGGAACGTGGATACTAAAAGAAATTCTGTTGGGGTGAGAAATAGGGTACAATATACAAATATGAAAAGCAGCATGGCTCAGTGGAAGGAGTGCAGGCTTTGGAGTCAGAGGTCATGGGTTCAAATCCTGGCTCCGCCAATTAGCTGTGTGACTTTGGGGAAGTCACTTCACTTCTCTGGGCCTCAGTTACCTCCTCTGTAAAATGGGGATGAAGGCTGTGAGCCCCCCGTGGGACAACCAGATCTCCTTGTAATCTCCCCATGGCTTAGAACAGTGCTTTACACATAGTGTTTAATAAATGCCATTATTATTATTACTATTATTAAACATATGTGTGTTTTTGCAGGTGGGGTAGGTGTGGGGGTAAGAACCTAAGTGCTTAAGTCACATAGAAGTGCTCAAGTGGCAATACAGAGAGAAATAGTTGGGAGGGTGACTATTAATCAGGGAAGGCTTCCTGGATATATAATTTAAGAAAGGCCCCGAAGATGGAGAAAAGGGAGAGTAGTGGTCTGCTTTATACGTATTGTGCTGTCCTTTGTTGAAACTGTGTGTTTAATCTGACTGATGAAAATTACTGATACATACCTGACAATGTCAAAGTAAGGTGGAGAAATGAATCAATTATTTAAATAATTAAGTGTTGGCGGAGTTGTAACAGACAAAATCAGAAACTTTAATTTTTAATGTTTCTGCTTCATGTACATTATGGAGAAATGGATGCTGGAGTAGTAGCTGGAGGTGGGCTTTATGTGTGCTTCATTGCAGACAGATTGACAGATTCAGGCTTGAGTACTGGTAGTCCATAAGAACGATGCATCTTAAAGTTCAGCAAATCATACATTCCAGACTCCTTTTACTAGTGTATCAGGAAAATTAATGTTGCCATTTCAAATTTAATCTTCTTTTCTTAATCCTTCAGATTAGGGATTTTCCATTCCACTGTTTTCTTTTCCATACCACAATGGTTTCCCCTACCTGCTCAATGAAGCCTTTTAGTTGCTGGAAAACTTTCTGGACTTATTTCAGTGTTTATTCTCTGAGCCAAGCTTGTTCATAAGTACAAGCTAACTGTGTTTAGCATTTTGCGGCAAAGTAGCATGATTAAATACTGCAGAGAGTGGGTCTCAATGATTTCTTTTTTGTCAATAAACAAACTTGTTTCAGGGATTTGGGAAGATAGGTCTCATCAACACAGTGCCTCAAACTGTCTGGGAGAAGCACCAGAGAAAAAAGGCCAAGTTAACCTTCAAATAATTGGCAAAATTCTTCTTAATCGCCAAAACTGTAATACATTCTCTCCCGGTAGTCCATAACTGGGGCTTGGTCAAAGTTAGAGAGCCAGCATGGACTAATAGAAAAAGCATGGGACTAGCAGTCAAGTGATATGGGTTTTAATCCTACCTCTGCCACGCTCTTTGCTCATGGACACCTCCCTATTTCTTATTTTCCCTATCTTTACAATGAGGATAAGATACCTCTACCTACCTCTTAGATGGTGAGCACTCTGTGGGCCAAGGACCATGTCTGCTCTGATTATCCTGTATTTGCTCCATTTACTTTTAGGGGCTTAATACATACCATAACTAGAGGGCTTTCCTAGACAAACTCAATTTAGAAGAAATAAGCTTCCTAGTTCCTTGGAAAACCAATGTGAAGACCATCAATAGATCTTCAGAAAATCATTAATCTTCTTTCTCCTGGGATCTTTAAAGCCCAAATCCTGTTAGTTGAATTTATTCAGAATGAAAGAAGACCAATCCTCTGAAATCATTGAAGCCCTATTGTTCCTCAGAATTTTAATGTTTCCCCAACTTGAAGTCATCCTATCTTCCCCCCCCGCCACCCTCAAGTCCATACTTCACTCTGCTGTCCAAATCATTTTTCTGAAGAATTGCTCAGCTCACATCTCCCCATTCATCAAGATCCTCCAATGGTAACACATCCACTTTTGCATCAAACAAAAACTTCTTACCATTGGCTTTAAGGCACTCAGTTAACTCTCTCCCTCCTACCTTACCTTATTGCTCTCCTGCTACAACCCAATCTCTATATACCCCACTTTCATTTTCCATCACTCTCCATACCTTCAAATCTTCCTAAAACCACATCTCCTCCTCCCTGACTAATTCCTCTGTCTCCGCTATGCACTTGACTGTTATTATTACTATTATATTTGTGGGCAGGGAATGTGTCTGCTTATTGTTATATTGTACTCTTCCAAGTGCTGAGTACAGGGCTCTGCACACAGTCTTGTCTTGTCTTATGCCGTCAAGTCATCTCCAGCCCATAACGATGCCAAGGATACATCTCCCAGAACAGCCTACCTCCATCAGCAATCACTCTGGTAGTGTATCCATAGAGTTTTTGCTCAACAAATAGGATTGATTGTCACCATTCATTCATTCAGTCAGTCAGAGAGAGTAATAGGTGTCAATCATTTGGATGGTCTATGACTGATGACAGTAAAATCAATTTGTGGAAATTTAACCTGATAGTATTCTATTTCCGGGTGCATATAGTTCAGCTAATAGCTGCTAGGCAGGTTGCAGGTTTCCAAGCAGGACTCCCTTTTTCCCTTCCTGTTCCTCTAGACTGTGAGCTCCTTGTGGGCAGGGAATGTATCTGCCAACCGCTTGGCACAGAGTAAGCACTGAATAAATGCCATTGATCTACTGATTGTTTTTCTCCCTCAATTCCCTCCTCCTCACCAAGTCTTCATTCAAGACTCCTTTACAGTAAGTGTGAATGTGAGTGCAAACTGGGGCAAATGGGACAACCGTGAGCCAACAAGCTTTTTTGCACCTTAATTGAAATGAACCTTCAATTCATACAGCTCTCATGTTTTTCCCATGTTTTAATGTTATTTTATAGTCCCAGAGATGTTAAGTGACATCCAAGGTTACACAGCAGGCTAAGCTGGGTCTAAAACCCTTGTGACTTAACTCTCAGAGAGTTGCTCTTTCCATTGGACCATCCTGCCTCCCTGGTAATGGAGCAATTATGCACTGGATATGATTATCTAGACTGTCAATCTGGGTCCTCCAGAGCCCTAAAGATCCATTTTCCCTTCAATAAACAACTTCATTTTCCCTTTGCCTGAGTTATCTCTCCTTTTTCAGTCTGCTTGGATCTATACGTCTGTTATGTCTGAATTCAGTCCAAGAGTCAGCCTATATTCCGTGACTGACCCCCGTGGTCCTGGCATGTTCCCAGCTGTGCAATAACAATCTGTATAACAGGCAGGAAGACAATGATGGGCTTGGAAGGGGCCTTGCGTAGAGCAGGGTCTCCCTTGAAAAGGAGCAGACCACAGTGGGCTGCAAACTTCCATGTAGAATTTTTAAGGTAATCTTGGGACACGCATGGAAGATGAATGACTTTCTGTCTAGGTGAGCACAGCTGGCAGTGGAAAACACACTCCCAAGCCTGTAGGTGCAGAGCAAGCTTGAATCCAAAATTGATGCTTTATCCATGTGAAGTCTGGCACTGAGCAGTTTGTATTTAAGACAAAGGGTACCTCAAACTGGAAAATGGCATTCCAGGGCTACACCTCAAATGATGTGGAATGAGGCTCCTTCTGCTGTCCAAATTGTCCATGTGGACCATTTGGATATGGGGGATTTGTCCATTTGAGCCAGGACATGAAACCTAAGGCAGTAGTTTGCTAGATAGTAATAGTAGTAACATTTATTGAGTGTTCACTTGGTGTAGTTCATTGTGCTTGGGAGGTACAGATTTAATAATGATGATGACAATAATAATAGTTAATGTCAGTGTATTCATGGATGCGGAAAGTGTGCTTTCAGTAAGGCTTTGACTAGATGAAGGGTGTTGATTACCAAAGTGGAGGGGGGAAGAGGGTATTCTAAGGAGGGAGAATGATTTGAGGAAGGAGCTTTTAAAGGTTGTGGTAGGAGTTCTCCCATCACCTAAAGATGTCTCAGATATTGGGATATCAAGAGGCAGATTCCAAATCAGCAGAGTCAGGTCTTGAATGGGGCAAGCCCAGGAGCAAGGCAGGACCCAGCCTAATGTGCCATCTATGCAATAGGGAACATCAAATCACGCAATGATCACTTGAGCCACACACCTGGAGAGGAGCCTAATGTCAGTAAAACCAACTTCAAAAGAGAGGGACTCTTTCTCAGTCCCTGCCATATGTATTTATATGCATCGAGGACTGTAAATCCAGCCTTGGCCATTTCAGCTGCGCATACACTCATTAGATGAACTTCACCATCAGTGGTATCTATTTAGAATAAAGACAACTTTATATAAAGCTGATTTATGTCCATCCTCGGCATTTGTTTGCTCTCTCTCCCAGAGAGGTGTAGCATAGAGAACCCAGAGACTAGAGCTCACTTCAAGTCAGGCGCTTTAATTCCTCTCCCACCCAGGAGGTCTCAGCACATGACCACTAGTCCAGGTACTAGACTGTGAGCCCGTTGTTGGGTAGGGACCATCTCTATATGTTGCCAACTTGTACTTCCCAAGCGCTTAGTACAGTGCTCTGAACACAGTAAGCAACCAATAAATACGTATGAATAAATGAGCATGGGACGCTTACACATGGAGGGTTTTAACATGTCCATTCATTTGCACGAGTCTGCCCTGAGCTGACAGTCGGCTCCCCCTTAGTCCTCCTGAAAATGCTCTAATGAGAATGAACCATTGTTACCCTCCGTGCTCTCAGTCGGTTCCTGTGACTTCTTGTTGGTGGTTGAGAAGGAAGTTGGCATCCTTCGGTCTCCAATGGTCCCAGTTCATCGCTCCTAGTCTCTTCCAATGATCCCTTGATCTCCACCTTGTGGCCTGATCTGCCATCTTGGATTCATGTGGCCTGGTTGGGGGTCTGGGCACATCCCCAAAATGCCAAGGTGTTGGAGGAATGTAGGGCACCAGGATCAATCTCTAGCTGCTATTGGGTGAAGGTTGGAGATGTCTTGCAGTGGCAGAGGCTTTAGGAGGCACAGGGGGCTGTGCTCTGGGACAGAAACTGAGGACACACCATGGCCTGTGGTGTTGGGTTGTGTGTGGGAAGAGGGCACCAGTCCTGGGCCACTGGACAGTGGAGCCGGACCCTGGAAACAGTAGGGGATGAGAGGCATCTGCATACAACAGAGGCATTCTGAAGCAGCAGTGGCTCAGTACTTCAGTGTGTGCCACAGGGAAGAGGGATGGGCAGAAGGGAGGGCTGGTGTCGGAAGCTCAGAACCTCCTCTTTGGGGTCACCCCAGCCCATGGGGACAACACTGCAGCTTGAACCCTCCTCCCCACAGTGCAGAGCTCAACCCTGATAGTGGTTTGGATCTGGGAAGGGGAAAAGGTAGGGGCTGGGAATGGTTGCAGCAGACCAGGAATGCCCTGTGGTAGCAGAGCCTCTGAGCATGGAGCTCCACAATAGAGACAGCTCAGGGCTCACCTCTCTGACATTGAGCCCGAGCCTTAGGAGGGCAAGGGAAACAGTTTGCATAGGTTTATTCAGTTATTTATTTCAACCACTCTGATTATAAATATTTTTATGGTTCACCTTCACATTGTCGCAGTGGCTAATTTGGTGTTGTCAAGGAAGACTCAGTTCTGGCCCTAAGCATGATAATCAGTGGCTCTCTATGCCAGGTTGCTGTGCCCACGCTGGCAACACTGCACTGACCAAATCAACAGAACCCAAGCAATGGAATCACCTGGGGCTGCCAACAAATTGATACCATTTTGTTCTGTGTTCTGTCTTTTATGCTACGTCTCTGCCATACTGGATGCCAAAAAAGTTGTCCCTTGTTTTGTCATAGTAAGGTGTTAAGTGCTAGAGTTGGCTGATTGGTTTGTACAATTAGGTGATGATAAATTAATCAGGGAATGCTTCTTGGAGGTAGGATATTAGGAGGGCATTGGATGTTAAATAATACTAATTTTAGGACTTTTAGGGAATCACATCCAGAGGAGTAGAGGCTCCTGCATTTCTCTGTTTCCCCCCCACCCCCCACCCCCCAGCACATGGTCTCCTGTGGATGGATGTGTGCCTGTGGAATGGTCCTTTTAGAATGATGATACACCAAAGCTGATCCTTTGCAGATCTTCAGGGGTCACTCAACCTGTCCTTCACAAGAGGACCTGCCTCAATAAGCATCTTAATTTGCTAGGAGCTTTGCAAAACATGCACACAACATGACCCCAGCATATTAGGCACTTCAGTTATACAGTAACACAACACACACAAAATATAGAGATGCATATGTGGGGCATAATGATATATACTACTAAGAGTAGAGTTGTAGTTGTAATAGTAATCAATCCATTAACCAATGGTATTTATTGAGTGCTTACTATATGCAGAGCACCAAAATGAGCACTTGGGAGACTACAATACAACAGAATTTGCAGGCACGTTCCCTGCCCTTAACGAGCTTACGTTCTAGTGGTAGTAAATTTATCGAGAGTCCACAAGGCAATTGGGAAGTACAGAATAAAAAAGTGGCATGGTCTCTGACCACAAGAAGTTCACCGTGAGTCTGATGGCTGTTTTCATTTCTGCTTTCAATTCCACAGTCTCCCGGAAGGTTGTGTTCCGGAAGTCTTCTCATTTCCCATAGCTACCTACGTGGCTAAGTCATCTTCCATTCTGGTCTCCAAATCTTTTATGTATATACAATACTGCTTGAGGTTTTGCTTTGTTGTGTCTTTCAAACATATCTTCTGCCCATCCTGTTTTTTGTTTCCCCAGTTGTACACACACCAGCTATTTGGGAATCTTGTTGCCATCCATTATCCTGCCATGCCCCTCCCAGGGAAGGTTTAGGGTGAAAAGCATGGTTCTGACTGTGTTCCAGGACCTCATTTTCTGAGTTTCTGTCTTGCTACTTGATTTTAAGTACTACTACTAATAATGGTATTTGTTAAGCACTTAATACGTGCCAGGAACTGGGGTAGATATAATACAGTCTCTCTCCCAAATGGGTTTCACAGCCTACACGGGAGAGAGACCTAGTATTTACAGATTGAAGAAACAGGCACAGAGAAGTTAGCTGATTTGCTCATGGTCACACGGCAGGCAAGTGGGAGAGTCAGTATTAGAACTCAGTACATAGTCCTGTGCTCATTCCACTTGACCACACTATTTCTCAGTAAATACTTGATCTAAAAGTTGAGTGGAATGTCTGCTGAAGGTTTGGATCTCACTGTACAATGGGAGTTAAGATGATACAATTACCCTCTGCACCCTCAGGTTGGCCATGCTTGGGTACCATCCAGTTGTAAACTTACGTCGCGGTCCCACTCGCTCTTCTGATTGAACTGTCAGTAAGGTTTGGAGGCCAGAACAAGGGAGATGAATTGGATGTTAGGCTAAAAAGGGAACCGTTGAAGACCACTAGCCAGGAGGAACAGGATGCACGGGTTGCATAGGCTAGAAAGAGGGAAGAAAGGGAAGATAAGAGTACAGTAATAGTCTGAGCTCTACGTGGGGAAAGAAGAGAACTGGGAGACTTTGAACCAATATTTTGATGAATTAAGGGAGTGTACATCAGCAGCATATGGATTTGTTTCTCTCAAATTGCCTACAGCTTTAAAAATTAAGGGGCAATTATTTAGCTAAATGTGTTTGATGTTTTCTTGAAATGACGGCTTCAGAAAATGCAGGCATCCCCAGTGCAACACATTCTTCATTCCTACACAGACTCCTCAAATCTACTAGAATCACAAGAAATTATAGCAGATGTTCAGAATTATTTCAGCTCAAGTAAATCCCATTTAGACGATAACTTGAACTAAAGGCGGAAGATGTGGGGAGAAATAAAACAGTCAATCTGAATATATATATTTTTTTTTTACTTAGGATTCCATCACGTTCTAACGCACTAATAATACCATGGATGCTTAGATCATTTTAGAATTATTTTGCTATTTGAGCTAAAGTTAAGAAGCAAACAAAAAGTTGAATTGAATTTCACAAGTATGTTATTGTGGACATGTTTAAGAATGAACAGGTCTCCCTGATGGCTGGTATTGCATACCCCATCTACAGGGAATGCCCCATGTAAGTCGGAAAGCCTGGCTCCTGGTCTTTGGATTCTTGGCAGACAGGACTTCCTTTCAGAGACACGCTAAGGGTCTGAGCAATCCTATAGCAGATGCTATTGTTCACCCCAAATGGGAAAGGGGTTGGAAAAGATGTCCTATACATTCCCAACCACGGGAATGAGGAGTGGGATTATTCTCCTTGCAGAGACTTTGCAAAGAAAAGGATAGCAAAAGTTAGGCTTGAAAACCAAGATGAGCCACCAATGAGGCAAACTCATCATTGCAATGAAAAAGTATTTTCAGTTGTTCGAACATGCCTGAAATCAAAAAGAGACAATCAGTTTCTAAACAGTCTTTTCAGACGTTCACACATGGACAGAATCTGCATCACATCTCTAAAATCCACCGTTTCCCCTCCATTCAAATGGCTGCTATGTTAATCCAGGCACTTCATCCTATTCCTCCTTAATAATGATGGCATTTATTAGGCACTTATGTGCAAGGCACTGGTCTAAGCTCGGGGGAGGTTACAAGGTGATCAGGTTGTCCCACGTGGGGCTCACAATCTTAATCCCCACTTTCCAGATGAGGTAACTGAGGCATAGAGAAGTGAAGTGACTTGCCCAAAGTCACACAGCTGACAAGTGGCAGAACTGGGATTTGAACCCATGGCCTTTGACTCCAAAGCCCGGGCTCTTTCCACTGAGCCACACTGCTTCTAAACTTGGCTTGCTCCTTGGCTACTGCATCTGCCTTCTCTCTGACTTCCCTGTCTCCTGTCTCTCCCCATTCCAGCCCATACGTCACTCTGCTGCCCAGATCATTTTTTCTAAAAATATATTCAGATCACATCTCCCCACTCCTTAAGAATCCCTTAATCAAATAAAAAACTCCTTACCATAGGCTTTAAAGCACTGGATCAGCTCGCTACCTCCTATCTGACCTCACTGATTTACTACTACAGGCCAGCCCATGGACTTGGCTCCTCTAGTACCAGCTTGTTTGTTGTGCCCTGATAATAATAATAATAATAATAAAAATAATAATGATGGCATGTATTAAGTGCTTACTATGTGCAAAGCACTGTTCTAAGTGCTGGGGAGGTTACAAGGTGATCAGGTTGTCCCACTTGGGGCTCACAGTCTTAATCCCCATTTTACAGATGAGGTAACTGAGGCCCAGAGAAGTCAAGTGACTTGCCCAAAGTCACACAGCTGACAATTGGCGGAGCTGGGATTTGAACCCATGATCTCTGACTCCAAAGCCTGTGCTCTTTCCACTGAGCCACGCTGCTTCTAATCTAACTCACTACCAACCCCTTTCCCACGCCCTCCCTATGGCCTGGAATGCCCTCCCCATCCATTTATGCCAGATCTCCCTTCTCCCCTTCTTCAAAGCCTTAATAACATACCAATCAATTAATCGGTTGTATTTATTGAGCACCTACTGAATGCGGAGCACTGTTCTAGAGGCTTGGGGACAGCATAATATAACAGACATATTCCCTGCCTGCAACAAGATTATAGTCTAGAGGGGGAGACATACATTAATATAAATGAATAAATTACAGATACATAGGTGCTGTGGGATTCGGAGGGTGGAGTGAATAAAGGGAGCAAATCAGGGAGACACAGAAGGGAATGGAAGAAAAATAAAAATGGCACATCTCTTGGAGGAGTTGTGCATTCAACATGGTTTTGAAGTTGGGGAGGGTAATTGTCAATCAGTGATGAAGAGGAAGGCTGTTACGGGCCAGAGGCAGGACTTAGGTGTGAGATTGGCATCGAGACTGACAAGATTGAGATACAGTGAGTAGGTTGGCATTAGAGGAGCGACGTAGGTGGGCTGGTCTGTAGTAGGAGAATACCAAGGTGAGGTACAAGGGGGCAAGGTGATTCAGGGCTTTAAAGCCAATGGTAAGGAGTTCTTTTTTGATGCTAAGGTGGATGGGCAACTACTGGAGGTTCTTGAGGACTGGGGAAACATACACTGAATGTTTTTGTTGAAAAATGATCCGGGCAGCAGAGTGAAGTATGGACTTGAGTGGGGAGAGATAGGAGGCAGGGAGGTCAGCAAGGAGCCTGTTATAATAATCGAGGCAGGAAATGATAAATGCTTGAATCAACATGCTAACACTGTGGATGGAGAGGAAAAGGAAGATTTTTGCAATTTTGTGAATGTAATAGATTGAATATTTTGTAATAGATTGAATATGTGTGTTAAGGACAATGCCAAAGGGATGGGCTTATGAGGCAAGAAAGATAATGGTGTTGTCTACATCTCCTCCAAGAAGCCTTCCTCAATTAAGTCCTCTTTTCCTCTCATTCATTTATTCATTCAATCAATCATATTTATTGAGTGCTTACTGTGTGCAGAGCCCTCTCCCTTCTGCATTGTCTATGAACATGGCTCTGAACCCTTTGGACATTTCATATTCACCTCACCCTCCTCCCCGCAACACTCATATACATATCCATAACTCTTTGTGGGTGTTCAGGGAATGTGTCTACCAACTTTGTTGTATTCGACTCTTCCAAGCATTTAATACAGTGCTCTGCACACAGTAAGTGCTCAATAAATGCCACTGATTGATCATACTCTCTATAACACCATCTATGGAAATTATAATAATAATAAATGATATTTATTGAGTGCTTATGTGCCAGGCACTGTACTAAGCACAGGGGTGGATACAAGCAAATTGGGTTGGGCACAGTCCCTGTTCCATGTGGGGCTCGCAGTTTCAATCCCCATTTTACAGATGAGGGAACTGAGGCCCAGAGAAGTGAAGTGACTTGCCCAAGGTAACACAGCAGACAAGTGGTGGAGTAGGAATAAGAACCATGACCTTCTGATTCCCAGACCTGTGCTCTATCCAATATGCCATACTGCTTCTTAATGAAGGAAATGAAGGACAGCATTGTATCTATAGACATGGGAACAGGGAGTTAGAGGGTGTCTTTTTCCCAGGCAGATTGGCCTTCTGTGTTTTGTCTCCCAACTGTTCCCTGTTATACCACACATTTGAGGTTTTGCATCATTGAATCTTAACCTGATTTAGGATATGTCTTGCAACTGGAACTATTCTGGCTGCAGTGAGTGACACCCAAATATCCTTGCTTCCTTTACATGCTTGGACTTCCCTGATTAACCAGACCATAGGTCACAAAGCATTCTGGCATTTGTAATTCCAGTGCATTGTGAAATTCAAATTTGACACTTCTCACCACAATTTCTGTTTTCCCCAGCTACTGAGAGAAGAGTGGGAGGAATGCAAGCTAAGGATGTTTCCTGTGACCCACTTATTCGTCAAAAAAATATGATCGACCTAAATAGAGATATTGGTATAGAGACAGATATATGAGAGAAATGTATAGAAATGTCTATCCACCAATCAGTGATATTTATTGAGCACTGGCAACATGTCTGACATCTATTTTATTGTACTTTCCCAAGTGTTTAGTACAGTGCTCTGTACATAATAAGCATCCCATGAATATCACTGAGGATGCTGAGGAGAAGGGACAACAGCTGGATTTCCAAACTAGTGTCCTATTGTCCCTTGAAATACTAGTAAGATGAAGTATAGCACCTTACAAAATAAGGTACAACCTTGTTGCAATCTGGATTCATTTTAAATCTGTGGCTTGTTAAGCTATTAACCCCAGTGACATATGAAAGCCTTTCAGTGAACTTTAGCTATTCTGATTCTTACAATTAAAACTTTTGTTTACAATCTGTGTTCTAATCCCAGCTCCATTATTCTCTGCTGTGTGACCCTGGACAAGTAACTTAAATTCTCTGTGCCTCAGTCACCTCATCTTTAAAATGGGGATTAAGACTGTGAGCCTATTTGGAACAGGAACTGTGTACTATCTGATTACCTTGCGTCTAACCCAGCAATTAGTATGGTGCCTGGCACATAGTGTTTGAAAAATATCATTTAAGAAAAAAAGTTCCTCCTGCTCTCTCCTCTGGTTCTACCAGGCAGGATCTGATTCATTCATTCATTCAATCATATTTATTGAGCGCTTACTGAGCGCAGAGCACTGTACTAAGCACTTAGAGATGGGAAGATCTGCCTGTTAGTGTTCACTGTGATCCAGTTGGTAGGAAAATCAGGCCATTGAGTCCCCCATCCCTACCAGTGATGAAATCTCTTCTGGTTTTGAATGTTGGAAGATGGATATGGTGGGCCATCAGCACCCAAGCATGAGAAGCAGTGCATGTGTGCATGAGAAACATGCATGACAAGCAATGTGGCCTAGTATGAAGACTATAGGCTTGGGAGTCAGAAGAACCTGGGCTCTAATCGTGGCTCTGCCCCTTGTCTTCTGTGTGACCTTGGGCAAGTCACCCTAACTTCTCTGTGCCTCAGTTACTGCACCTGTAAAATGGGGATTAAGACTGTGAGGCTTATGTGGGACATGGACTATGTCCAATCTGATTGTCTTGTACCTACCCCAGAACTTAGTACAGTGTGTGGTAAATACTCAGCATTTAACAAATATCATAACAAAAATCACAGTTTCACCATAGCTTGCTTCTCCTGGCAGTGTCATTCAGCTTTCCAGGTCTTCTGACTTTCAGTCCCATACCCTTTCCATAGTAAAAAGCAGAAACGGAGGGGTGGGTGGACAGGGAGCAGTGTGGATGTGATGGGGAGAGTTCCAGAGCTGCATTACTGCTTGGGCCAGTGTGTGTAGAGCTCTGTACTAAGCGCTTGGGAAGTACAAGTTGGCAACATATAGAGATGGTCCCTACCCAACAAGGGGCTCACAGTCTAGAAGGGGGAGACAGACAACATTATTGAGCACTTACTGTGTGTAGAGCACTGTACTAAGTGCTTGGAAATTACAATTCGATAACAGAGACAATCCCTACCCAACAATGGGCTCACAGTCTAGAAGAGGGAGATGGACAACAAAACCAAACAAGTAGACAGGCATCAATAGCATCAATCCCCATTTTACAGATGATGAAACTGAGGCACAGGGTAGTCGAGTGACTTGGCCAAGGTCACACAGCAGGCAGGAGGAACAGCAGGGATTAGAAGTCAGGTCTCCTGACACCCAGCCTGGGTTTTTTTTCCCACTACATCACCGTGCTCCTCCCAAGCAGCTTTCCAGCATGGAAGATAGTCACTGGTGTTGCAACAGTTTGGAAAATAAAGGGGCAGAAATGAAAGTGGTGGGAGCTAGGGCAAGCAGAAAATGCTTTAGCAAAAGAAGAGACAATCTCTGCCTCTTTACTGGTCACATGTCTGTCATTACAATCACTTCTATGCATGTTAGGCTCAATCTCTACCAACAAAGGCGACATCTTCAAACTCTGAGGCTCAGAGATTTGCATCTATTAAAAATCACACAGAAGAGGGAAAAGAGCACATTTTCTTTCGAGTCTTGCCATTCCTGTCAAAGAATCATATATTCTCCAAAATAAAGCATAACATTCTTCTGAAAAAGAAGGCAGATTTCAAACCATCAATTGAATATTCCATGTCGTTTAGTGACTCCAAAGCTAGGAGAGAGATTCCTTATCCCATGTCTGTGTTCTTCTATAGGACATTTTGCTGCCTGGAGCAATGCTCCTGTGGCCAGATTCTGGAGTGTGCATATCTTTATTTATGAAATGATGGAGCCAGAAAGAGTCTGTGAGAATTGTGTGCTGGTAATGGAATACGTGGACTGTCTCTCGGAGGAGATGCTCTCTATATGTGTTCTCATGCTGATTTGCTTGGCTTTCATACAAACCTGGGTCAGGGAACAATTTATCTGGTTGTCTCTTCTACTTGACAGTGACAATGCTATGCCCTGAGGGCGAGGAGATTCAGAGAGGGCAGGGTGAGGAAACTAGGGTGAAAGTAGCAAAAGGGATGCTTTGACTCTGGACTGTATGCTCATCTTGGTCAGGGAATGTGTCTACCAACTCTGTTGTATTGTACTCCCCCAAGCATTTAGTTCAGTGCTCTGCACACAGTGTTCAATAAATGCCTTTGATGCATGACACTAGTATTTGCCTGCTAAAACCAGAGCCTTGTAGGAGGTGCAAACAAGACAGTAGGACAAGACAAATGGATAACTCTGGAGTTAGAAACATTAACTAAAAAACACACTGTTTTGAGATAAAGGGGCAGAGAGGCTTCATTCATGTTAGCTTTTAAAGGAAGCATTGTGGTCTACTGGAAACAGTATAGACCTGTGAGTCAGACAACCAGAATTGTAATCCTGGCTTCGCTACTTGTCTGCTGTGTGACCTTAAACTAGTCAATTAACTTCTCTGTGCCTGTTTCCTCATCTGCAAAAAAGGGGTTTCAATACCTGTTCACCTTTCTATTTATATTGTGAGCCCCATATGGGACCTGATTTTCTTCTATCTACCCCAGTGATCAGTACAATGCTTGGAACATAGCACTCAACAAATAACAAATCACTAATAATGATAATAGTGTAATATTAATAGTGTTATCAATTGTACAATGCAACACAGAAGCATGACCTAGTGGAAAGAGCATGGGCCTGGGCATCAGAGGACCTGAGTTCTCATCCCAGCTCTTTCAGTTGCCTGCTGTGTGACTTTGGACTAGTCACTTAACTTATATGTGCCTCAATTTCCCCATCTGGAAAATGGGAATTCAGTGTCTCCTCTTCCTTCTGCTAAGGCTGTGAACCCCATGTGGAAAGGGGCTATATCTGACCTCTTTACCTGGAATCTACTCCAGGGCTTAAAATACTGCTTGACACATAGTAAGTACTAAACAGATAGCATAAAAAAATAACAAATCGGTAGCCACATTCCCTATCCACAAGGTGTGCTATCTGTTAAGCACTTACTTTCTGACCACTACTGGGATAGATGTTAGATAATCAGATAAGACACTGTGCCTATCCCACAGAGGGCTTGCATTTTTAGCTGAAGATACTGAGGTTCAGAGAAGTTAAGTGATTTGCCCAAGGTCACACAGCAGGCAGGTGGCAGAGTGGGGATTAGAACCCAGCTCCCCTAACTCCCAGGCCTGTGTTCTTTCCACAAGGTTACAGTGCTTCTCTAGCATGCTGATGCGAGAGCAATGCTATGTCCATAGACACAACTCCTAACTCCTTCTTTGCTGGTCAGGTTTAATAGATGCATAAGTGTTTTTTCTCCATCCAGCATTAGGATGAGTTATGTAAACCTGAATGGAAACAGTGTATAAAATCGTACATGGTTTCAGCAGGAACAAACATGTCAGACATCAGATCATTTTTGTTAATGAAGATATCCTATTCATCAAATGGGTTTTCCTTAAAAACGGTAATCAAGAATTTCATAAACAAAAATAGGTAACCTTCTAAGTCATGGACTTCTTTTTGCAATTCACATATTTATTGTTGAACACTTCTGGGGTTGAATCTCCAGAGACCAGCATCCACACAACACAAATAGCCCAAATTCTTAGTGAGATGTTTATCATCATCATCATAATCACCATCATCATAATGATAATATTAATAATATTAATAATTGTGGTGTTTGTTAAGTTCTTACTATATTCCAATTACTGAACTAAGCTCTGGAGGAAATGCTGCTACCCATCCCAGAAGGGTGCAACTCCAACTCGCCCTCCAAATTAGGCAACTTTTAATCCCCCTTCTTCCCAGGAAGTCTCTGCACATGGCTGCAGGAACAGGGGTTTTAATATAGCTTTTCATTTCTATAAGCCCACCCCTGGCTGATGCAGCTGGCTCCCTTTGGCCATCCCATGGGAGCAAAACATCATTAGTCCCTGTGCTGTCAATCGGGTTTGGTGGCTTCTCGTTGGTGGTTGAGCAGTTCCTCTTCCAATGGTCCGTTGGTCTCTACCTCATGTCCCGATCCACCATCTTGGAGCAATGTGGCCTGGGGGGGAGCAGAGGTAATTCCCAGAATACCAAGACATTGGGGTAACATGGCACTCTAGGGTTAATCCAAAGGTGTGATAGGGCTGGGGAATGCATCATGGCCTGTGACGTCCGGTGTACATGTGGGAAGGGGGCCACTGGAGTCAGTTGGGTAGCGGAGGTGGGTATCAGGACTGGGAGATGGTGGGGCCGCTGCATGCGAGCACTGAGGCTGAATGCCGTGGAGGCGGTCCAAAGCAGCAGCAATTCAAGACCTTGATGTGTGCCACAGGCAAGAGGGCACTGGGGATGGGGGGCGGACAGTAGCAGCTCAGAGCCCTTTTTCTGCACTCTGGAGCTCACCTTGGAACATGGCTTTAATTCAATCGTATTTATTGAGCGCTTACCGTGTGCAGAGCATTTAATCTCCCTCCCCACACCACAGTGCTCATCCCAGATGGCGGTTTGGAGCCGGGTAGGGGAAGGAGCCAGGGTGGGGAGCGGGGAACCGTCAAGGCAGCAGAGCCTTTATCTGTGGGACTCCGTGGTTGACCCAGCTCACCCCTCCACCATGGGGCCTGAGTCTGAGAAGGGCTAGTGCATCAGGTATAACCCATCAGACCAGACACAATCCCTGAACCACATGGGGTTCACAGTGTGAGGGAGGGAGAAGGGGCATTTAGCTTCCATTTCACAGATGTGGAAACTGAGGCATGGAGAAGTCAAGTACTTGACCAAGGTCATACATGAAAAATCACAGTTAGCTGGCTCCTCCCTCTTGCTCTTCATCTCCTCACCCACAAAAGGAGGGGTCAGGAGACAGAATATAGGACACCTTTATGAAGGAGAATGGGATTTCTCTCTCTTTTACAAAACTTTCCTCATACAATACAGAGATTCATGGCCAGAGCACATCATCTTTCCTAAGGTACCCAGCTTGACAAGGTGAGGTCAAGGTCATGGACTGCCTATGGCAGGGATAGGAAGTGTCAGACCGCAGGATCCGAGTATCTGCCCCTGGGGGTGGGGCCAGAAAGCATACTACAAGAGGTTCTGGGGTGGAGATAATCAGGGGCAGGGCAAGAAGGTCACTTTGTCCCAGAATTTTAGGGGGAACATCAGGGGTGGACCCACACAATGCAATATCCAGGTTCCTACCAAATGCAACTTAGAAATAGCATAGTCTAACAGGGTTGACACTCACCTGAAATAAGCAGATCAGTAAAACCAATATATATTGTGCATTGCAAATTGGAATAACAATACTGATTGAGCCATTATGCCTACCTTTGTGGCAAGCACTGTGTTAAGCACTGGGGTAGATACGAGATCAGCAGGTCAGACACATGAGGCTCACAACCTATGATATTGAATCAGCATTTTGCAGTTGAGGAAACTGAGGCACAGAGAAATGAAGCAATTTGCTGAAAGTCACAAAACCGGCAAATGTCGGACTCAGGATGTTTGTTGATTTAAGTCTGTGCACAAGGACAGGGGAAATGAAGTTATAGCTGTTTTCCAACATAGGAAGCAGAGAATGCTGAGCACCCATATTCCAGCTCCATAAAAGACCCCTGGAATTGGAAACAGATTTATGAAGGAAAGAGAAGTAGCATGGCCTAGCGAAGACAGCACTGGCCTGGGAGTCAGAAGGACTTGGGTTCTAAACCCACTCCAGCATTTTCCTGCTGTGTGACCTGGGGCAAGTCACTTCACTTCTCTGGGCCTCAGTTACTTCATCTACAAAATAGGGGTGAAGACTGTGAGCCCCACGTAGGACAGAGACTGTGTCCACCCAATTTGTATCCACCCCAAAGTGTAAAGTGCCTAGCACACAGTAACCGCTTAACAAATGCCATTAATAAAAATAAAATAAAAGAGAGAGGCAGTTAGAGGAAACTGTGAGCCCCATGTGGGACAGGGACTGTGTTCAGCCCAATTTACTTGTATCTACCCCAGCATTTAGTACAGTGCCTGGCACTTCGTAAGCGCTAACAAACACCACAATTATTATTATGAGGGTGATTGAGCCTAGGGTCAGGTTACCTAGGTACATGGTAGACTCTCAGCCCTGGGGATATTTGTAATGAGGAAAAGGGGGTGAGGTAGAGGCATCTGTAACTGCATTAAAAGTGTCTCCCTGGCTGGTGGCCGGGGAGCCTTGTGAGGTCTCTTCCAGATGGAAGAGGCTTTTTTTTTTTTTTTTTTTTCCGGAGACCTCAGGAGACCATGTGCTCACGAAAGTGAAACCCAGCCAGGTGAATTTTCTGAGGGCTCCAAGCCATGACCGAGCCTGTTTATCGGCCCACCTTCCACGGGGCGTGCCCAACCAGAGCCTCTGGCTGAGCAGGCAGCATAGAAACATGTGCAGAATACCTAAGCAAGAGTGATCTGAGCAGGAGATATCTGGAAGCTGCAGCAGCTCTGACCCAGCCAGCCACAGTAAACTAAAAAGCAGTACACAATTCCTGCCCACTGCTTCACAGAAGAAAGTAGCGAGGTAATGTAAGAAAGATGATTCTACTGTTCATGCATGGATCGGACAGTATGAGCATATTCCATTAATTTGGTTACTCTCCTTTCACATTTAAGCAAAAACATTTTCATGCCTCTGTAGAGAGTAAAGTGATTTCTCTCTCTTGTGAGTCATCCAGTGAAAAAGGAGTCTCTAACATATTAGCACTCATTAAAGGTGGTTTCAGGATATTCTGCGATCAGAGCACACTTCAATGCACACTTCAATCATTCATTTTTTCAATTCAATTTTCAATCAATTCATTTGGAGTGCTTACTATGTGCAGAGAGCACTGTAGTAAATAGGAGAGTACCACGGAATAAGCAGTCATGTTTCCTGCCTGTAATGAGCTTACAGTTTTGAGGAGGATCCAGATATTAATATAAATGAGTAATTCATAATACATAATTTGGGGGTGGGGAAAAAATTAAGTTTCCGAAGGCCACAGATTGAGGTGTATGAACAACACAGGAGGGAGAGCAAGCCAGGGCAAAGAGGGCTTAACTGGGGAAGGCCTCTTGAAGGAGAAATGACCTTTGTAATGTTTTGAAGGTGCAAAGAGAGGTGGTCTGGAGTGTATGGAGGGGGAGGGAGTTCCAGACTAGGGGGATGATGTAGGAAGGGGGACAGCAGCGAGAGTGACGAGATTGGGGCACAGTGAGCAAACTGGTGCTAGAAGAGCAGAGAGTGAGGGTTGGGGTGCAGTAGTAGGAGATGGATGACACGAGGTAGGATGGGGGGAGCTGATTGCTTTGAAGCCAATGGCAAGGAGTTTCTGTTTGATGTAGAGGAAGATGGGCAGCCATTGGGAGATACATTCAAGAGTTCTTTAAAAAGAAATGAAGTTGCAAGGTTAAGAGCTAATCTAGTGGCTGAGTCCACCCACAGCTTAAGCATTAGTCAGTTCAGGGATGCAGAATAATAATAATGATGGCATTTATTATTCATTCATTCATGCAATTGTATTAAGCACTTACTGTGTGCAGAACACTGTACTAAGTGCTTGGGAAGTACAAGTTGGCAACATATAGTGACGGTCCCTACCCAACAACGGGCTCACAGTCTAGAAGGGGGAGACAGACAACAAAACATGTGAACAGTTGTCAAGTCATCAGAACAAATAGAAGTAAAGCTAGATGCACATCATTAATAAAATAAATAGAATAGTAAATATGTATAAGTAAAATAGAGTAATAAATCTGTACAAACATATATACAGGTGCTGTGGGGAGGGGAAGGTGGCAGGGCAGGGGGATGGGGAAGGGGAGAGGAAGGAGGGGGCTCAGTCTGGGAAGGCCTCCTGGAGGAGGTGAGCTCTTAGTAGAGCTCTGAAGGGAGGAAGATATCTAGCTTGATGGATGTGCGGAGGGAGGGCATTCCAGGCCAGGGGGAGGATGTGGGCCGGGGGTCAATGGCAGGAAAGTTGCAATGTCCAGCCTTGGAAACCAGGTCTTCTGATTCCCAGAACTCTACTCTTTATATTAAGACATGCTTCCTCTGTGAAATAATCCAATATTTCTTACTCTGCAATAGCTCTCTAGGTTGCAACATCCTTGAGGTCAGAACTCATGTCTACAAACTCTACCGTATTGCACTTTCCTAAGTGTGTGATATAGGGCTCTGAAACCTAGAAAGCCCCAAATAAACATTATCGATTTATTTTAAGCTCTAATTTGATTTCTTGAAGTAGCAAGATAATTGGCTAATAGAGGCAGGGTGGAACTGGGTTGAGACCGCACCGGTGTTTGGGGGTAAGCCCAAGGTCTCTGTAGATGTATCAATGTCCCAAAAACTTTTTTTTGTTTTGTTTTTTTAGAAATCACAGATGACAATGAAAGCTCAATATCATGGTCTGTTGCATACTTCACAGTAAATGAGAGAGACAGATCATATTTTATTAATGGTAGAAGTTCTAAGAGATGTAACCATGCCACATCGGTCCCTTAAGATTCTTTCTTCACAGTTCAGGATACTTCAAAGAAAAAAATGAGCTGCCAGCAATAACAACAAGAAGCCCTATTGAACAGTGATAACCCAGGGAGTGAGACAGAGGAACAATTTGGAAACTCCTGGTTAACATAATTTGATGGCCCTTGGGCCTGTCTCATTTGAAATTACTTTGAAATCTCCGTGACTTCTACCTGGCTTTTACTCTTTCAGAGAACCTTAACATAATTTCTCAGGAAGAAAGCTGGAAACTAGAGACAAGATATATACCACCAAGGAGATAAATTTGGGGCCAGATTCTTATTTTCATGTTTCAAGTAAATGAGTTGGTATATTTCCTGAGTTTGGAGAGGAGTCATATCTTTTGTCACGCTCTCCATCTCTGTCTTCATGAGGTCAGGTTCAGGAAAGGGATTTCTCAGTAAAAACAATCCACTCTGTGCATAACGCTGCGTGGGACAATCTTAGCATCAAGCATCACCCAGCATAATATAATCAAACCTGATTATATTGTCTCTACCCCAGCGATTAGTATAGTTCTTGCCACTTAAGTGTTAAGTTAAATATTGCAATTATTATAAAAACAGATGTTTCCCCACTGTCATGTGTTCTCTTTTTATCTCTAACTCCTTCTCAATTGGCATATCCGAAGACATTTTTAAGCCCCATACTACCGCTGTTCCTCAGGATCTAGGCAGACTTGCAGCCGGGGAAGGCAGGGAGGGAAAGGTCATCAGCATCCCTGTGTGGCAGCTGTCACTCAAGCTAACCCTCAGCCAATCAGGAGACTTGCATTTGGCTACTGTCTCAGGACAACCTTACTCATTAGGGTGCTGAATGGTACAACATATTAAAAGAGGCTGGTTATTGTCAGTACTACTGCCCTCCACACAATCCCCTAGTTCCCAGTAACTCATTCTTGCAGTAATTGCATCCATTTATACAAAATGACCTTGTCTCATCTCCAAGGTTACTCTGATGCTCTCCGTCCCCTTCCCATCACCAAGCTCTACATCTTGGGGATCCCAATGCAGCAGTTTGGCCTAGTGGATAGAGCCTGGGCCCGGGAGGCAGAAGGACCTGGGTTCTAAGCCTAACACCACTGCTTCTCTGCTGTGTGACCTTGGGCAAGTCACTTAACTTCTCTGTGCCTCAGTTGCCTCACCTGTTAAACGAGGATTACAACTGTGAGCTTGATGAGGGACAAGGACTGTGTCACTTATCCTAGCACTTAGAACAGTGACTGGCACATAGTAAGCTCCTAACAAATACCACAATTATTAATTACTATCATTATTACCTGATTAGATAGTTTGATCCACAATGAAGAAATCTAGCTCCTCTTTCTCTCTGAGCTATTGGTTGATATCATCAAAATGCTGATTTTTCATGGCTCTACTCCACCCTAGGGACAGGGGCTTACCCATCCCAGAAGCACACAGGAGCTTCTTGGGTCTTGTAAGGGGAAGGAGTAGCTGCCCATTTCCTTCCGCCCCCTCTACTATACTTCATTCTCTCTATTTTGCATGGGGACAGAATCAGACTTTTCCACTAACTTTCACAACAAAATAGCATTCCTCACCAAAACATATTGTAAGCCCCTTGACTGCAGAAATTGTATCTATTTCCTCTTTTGTTCTTCCCCATCTGATTTATATAGTGCTCTACATACATTAGCACTTAAATTATATCAATTGAGAAACAGTGTTTCCTAGTGGAAAGAACAAGAACCTGAAAGCCAGAGGACCTGGGCTATAATCCTGGCTCCTCCATTTGCCTACTGTGTGACTTCAGGCAAGTCACCTGGCCTCAGTTTTGTCATCTGAAAATTAGGGACTCAGTCCCTGTTCTCCTACTTATACCGCGAGTCTCAAAGGGAACAGGAACTATGTTGGGCCTGATTAGATTGTATCTACCCTAACGACTAGTACAGTTCTTGCCACTTAAAAACTGCTTAGTTAAATATCACAACTATTATAATTACTGGGATGTGTCCCTATTGCTATCTGTTCTCTTTTTATCTCTATCTCCTTCTCAACTGGTGTAATAGAAGAGGGCCCCAACTCTCCTCTGAGAGCCACATTTCCCTGTAAAAAATGAAAGCCTTTGGCTAATCTAGTTGTTTCCCCTCTCCTCCCAAGTATTTACCATAATTTCTGTGCAAACACCCCCTAATGGGTAAGCAAGACAACTCGGCTGCTGTTTTTCCAGGATCCCCAATGTCTATGCTCTCCCTTCTCTGTGCTTTGCCTACCATCTCCTGCTTTCATGAGCTCAAGAGCATGTATTTTCTCAGTAAATAGATGTGATGGTTCAATCCATAGGACACATCATCCCACTCTGAAGCAATTTGCTTTTGTCTTTCGTGCGTCTGTTTGTATTTATTATTTAGGGACAGGCTCGCTCTGTGGTCCTGCAGGCTACAGCCCTCAATTCTGCTTTCCCTATCTCGTAGCTATTCCTCCACCACTAGGCTATTTTGCTGCCAGAGCATTTTAAAGTTACCAAATTGGTCTGGAGAGATTGAGCCAGCATGGCTGCATCTCTTCTTGTTCCAGCCTGGATTATGAGAATCTCCATTAGACATGTGATCACATTGGTTAAGCCTGGGTTTCTCCAATGACAGTAGTAAATATATTAGTATTTAATACGGAGCCGTGCACACAGTAAGAGCTCAGTAAATATCATTGATTGATTGATTGGCCACCCACTGGGTGCAGTAAACTGTCCTAAGTGCTTGTGAAAGTACAGCAGAAGCAGGAGACATGATCATTGCTCATAGGGAGTTTGCACTCTAATGGAAGAATGTGAAGATCTGAGGAGAGGTAGCCAGTGGATCCCTTCATGGACTCTTAGATTGTGTGCCCCCTGAGGGACAGGGACCGTGTCTAATCCCCACCTGCGTATTCTCTCCCAGACCTTAATACAATGTTCTACATACAGTAGGCACTTAATCCAGACAGGAGGATCTGGATGGAAACTGTGGTTTGCTTTTGCCAGAGAACCTGACCGATTCTGTTCCATGTTCCACTAACCAAACACTGTTATCTAAACAAGTCCCAGGACACCAGTTACTTCCAGAAACCATTCCTCTTTCCATGAATCCATTTCCTCCCAAATCCCCCAAAGCATCTGTTGACTGGAGTTGACTGGAATTGAGTTGTAGGTAGAATAAAGATGAAGTGAGAGGCCTATGTTTTCCACACAAGTGAGCTGGGAAGCCTTCCCTGTTGGTTTGAAGCAGAAGGGCTGATAGTCGAGCACACTCTCTTCTTTCTCCTGGAGAACATTGAGGAGGTTGTTAATGTCTAATGGCCTATACTTTGCCCACAAAGTAGGTACTGAGGCACAGTGTGTCTTAGTGGCTAAAGCAAAGGCCTGGGAGTGAGAAGGACCTGGGTTCTACTCTGGGCTCTGTCACTTGTCTGCTATGTGACCTTGGGGAAGTCACTTCACTTCTCTGTGCCTCTGTTCTCTCCTTTGAAAAATGGGGATGAAGTCTGTGACCCCTATATGGGACAAGGACTGTGTCCAACCCCATTATCTTGTATCTACCCCAGCACTTAGCATAGTGCATGGCACATAGAGCTTAACAAATACAATGATTATTATTATTTTTAGATCTTCAGGGGTTAGAGGGGGAGGAGGTGAGGGTAAAGGATGCTTCAGGTGCACAGTAAGCTCTCAATAAATACCACTGATTGATTAATTCAGCAGGGAAATCAGAGTCTGGAATTGTGCTAGGGTGGGGACATGTGAGAAGATAAGGGAGGTGCAGTAGCATTACTGAAGAGAACAATAGGTCACACTGTAGCACATGGGCCAGAGCTCATATTCATGGATATCTTTGGCTAAATTAGCAACAGCATTGGTTGAGCATCTTACTAGATGCAAATCACTGCAAGAGTAGGTTGGGAGCATTTAATAGGGGTAGAGGATGAAGCTCTTACCCTTGGGTAGTCTTTGTAATCCTTTGGCTCACAGGCTAGACAAGAAGATGGATATGGTGAGGAAGAGAAAGGTACCCAAGTTCCGTGTAGGTTGAACCTATATGAATTTAACCAACCAAGCCAGGTGATCATGGAAAATAATTGCCTAGGTGATGTGAATCCTCTAGATCTATTTCTGCAAGTTGTAATATGAGCTATTTCACAAACCGACACAGGAAATGTAAGACCAAGGCAACAATAAAGCAGCATATCTTCCAGTAACTCTATGCCTGTATTGGATGGGTTTTCAGGTGGCAGTCACTGGGGAATTGAGAACAGAGAATCCAAGGAAAACTCCCATTTTACTCCCGTTCCCTAGAAAGTTGTTATTTTCTCTGAGCCAATTACTTATTTTAGAATGAAAACTAGGTAGGAATCTGGATGGTCACATGAGAATTTTTAACCCGGAGGTAGGACCACCAAACTCAAAGTGAAGATGAGTTTGGAAATGGCAAGTCATTCAGACTGAACCAGTGACAAATTAGGGTTTTCCCTTGGGACCGCTTTACAATTTCCAACACGTGAATGGTGAGGGGATCTGAATGAATGAAGATATTTTTGGTAAGATTGTGATCTGGTCACTTTTTCTTGAGGTTCCTTGGTTCATTTTCTTTTCCAGTACCAGGAAAAAAAGTGATTTCTGTGCCTTTCAGAGGCCTTTGAGGAAGCTTTTACTATATCCTTGTCTGACCTGAGGTGACTGCAAACTCAGCGTCTAGGGCACTGCAGTCATGCAATAGCTTCTACCATTTTTCAGAGGATAACAAGTCATTATGAGATGCAGTATAAAATGAATCCAATAAATGAGGCAAAAGCTGATTCAGTCCTGACTACCTTTATTTATTTATTCTTGCCCCAAGTTCTGATGTATAAAAGAGGTATTACCTACCTCTCTCTTCATTAACCACCACTGTGAATCTAGCTAGACAACAACTTCGTAACTTATTCATCTAACAGCTTTATATCTTTGCTTTTATAGCTATGTATTTTCCAAACTGTTACAAAGGGACTGTATTCTTTGGATGGTTTAATGTTTTATTGCATATTTACATAGTTTCACACCAGAAATATCACCCAGGATAATATATTTCAAGGGAGTAAAACACCCTGTAACTTATTTGGATCTTGATTTTTTAATTTTTTTTCACAAAATGCATTTCTCTCCAAAGACTCAGCTGGTTCCCTTTTCTGATGACACAGTGATTTTTTTTCTTTGAATTCAATGACATTTTTTCTTCCACATTTTTCAACCGTTCCATTAAACATCACACTT
The DNA here is from genome assembly GCF_015852505.1 of Tachyglossus aculeatus. Taxonomy (NCBI): domain Eukaryota; kingdom Metazoa; phylum Chordata; class Mammalia; order Monotremata; family Tachyglossidae; genus Tachyglossus; species Tachyglossus aculeatus. The sequence goes on along the minus strand of NC_052075.1, from coordinate 24,978,532 downwards.
TATGTATAATTAGGCTCAGTGACAGACTGTGGAGGAAGCTGCAGATTTGAAGGGTAAATGTGAACGTCACCTGTCGACGTAGGGCTAGAAAGGAGGGGAAGACCCCTCTCCATTCTCTGCCATAGTCTCTTCACTACCGCAATCCTCTCTGCAGACCCTTGAGGGTATAGAGCTTCCCAGGGGTATCCCTCATCTGGCGAGGTACTTGAGATGGGTAGCGATAATTACATCCACTTCCATATGGAGGTGCACTGTAGAAATAGCACACACAGCACAGCTGTTCCAGGCCAGGGTATGCATTACCTTGTCATGACAGTGTACCCAAGCAGCCCCTGAATCCCTCTATTAATACCATTGATTGATCCACTGATTGGTGGAAGACAGGCAGAAAATGATCTGGCCATATATTAGTCCTTTGTGTCTAGGCTGAGCATATTGTTTTTTTAAAAAACTGAAACATAGAGTTAGCCACCTAAATCTGGCACCACTTTTCCTCTCTTAGAGACACTAAGAAATCTGGAGGGAATGTACATCATTCGCCACATTCCAGTAGAGGTGAACTACAGGGACCTGATCAGATCCAAGCTGACAGGGATCTGAGCATGATCCAAGCATTTAAAACATGCTAGAGTCCCAAGAAATTAAGGCAGAGTTGGAGGCGGCAGGGGTGGGGGGGGAGTGTTGCTGAGCTGATAAGATATTGGTAATTTTTTCTAAAATTATCCAGGAGAACGTTCAACATTTTGGACTTGTTTCAGTTGAGAGATGCATGGTTAGCCTGCAGGTATAAGGTTAGGTAATACGCTGATTCTCTCTGCATGTTGGAAGAGAAGGGCATTGTCTTCAACAACTTGTATTGGGTGGCTATTGAGTATTTATTTGGGTTTCCAATGGAAATATAGGCTGTAGAGAGAGGACAAGTGCCATGGAGCAAAATTCTGGGACACCCAGAATATCTAACTAGTCACATATGATCTACATCCATAGGCTCTGGACCCATTATGCCAGTTTGTGAAAAACCTGGCAAGGGAGGAGAACAGCATATTAGGTATCCCTCTATCTCAGCACAAATTAAATATCAGGGTACACTCTTTTGTGCATACAAGCAAGAGTAGAGAAGAGACCAGGCAAACTGTAAGATTTAAAGTACCCCAGGCAAAGAGAGCAGATCCAAGGTACCTAGGGAGAGGGGTATTAGAGAGCCAGAGGATGAAGGAGATCAGTTGATTATCCCTTCCCTCACTATACACTTCCAAAGCCTGCCAGCCTCATCCTCCAAGTCTCTTTGAAATTAGGCCAATTTCCAAAGAATTCAGTCCAGCCGTGGCAGATTTGAAAAACTTAGGAAAGCTTCATATGAAGACTAAAAATGACATGGCATGTCTGGAAAATAAGACATCAGAAGTTGCTAATGGAACTGAGATTATTTAGAATGGAGGAGGGAAGAGTGAATGACCACATAATGACTGTCTTCAAGACTATGAAAGGCTATCAATAAGAGGGGATAATGGGTATTTGTTTTCCACCTCCAGTCTGAGCAGAACTAGAGGAAAATGACTTTAACTGAAGCACGAGAGGCTTTATGGTCGACATAAATTGATTTCATCACCAAGCAGGTTTTAAGACACTTGCAGGGGTTATAGAAGCTATAGACACGCCTTTGCTCGATGTCTTAAAGAAAAGGATAGATCTGCACACGGGTCTACATGAAGGGTAGGGGACAAACTGCTAACTGATGATTAGACTTATAAGATCCTCAATCCATCAATCAATCATATTTATTGAGCACATACTGTGTACAGAGTACTGTACTAAGTGCTTGGGAGAGTGTCATATTACAAAGCTGGTAAACTCATCTGCTCATAGTAAATTCTTAGAGATCAGAGTTCTCATCTTCCCACCCACCCGGCCCCCCGCAGTCATATTGTCCCTAAACTTCTTGAATAATGCCTTGTGTGCACACAGTAGACCAGTAGACTATGAACTTCCCCTCAGCCCTTGCCCTGCATTCATCACAGCAGGGAAAAGCAGCAAGTTCCTGCTTGTCCCTTCTCTACCAGATCAAAGGCCGTTGCCTAGGAGCAAAGGCACCCTGCCCCTTCAACACTGGGATTTTGTCTCACTTTATTGCTGTATTGTACTTTCCCAAGCGCTTAGTACAGTGCTCTGCACACAGTAAGCGCTCAATAAATATGAGTGAATTGAATGGAATTGTAGGGTCATGGTGTGCTCGGGGAAATTAAAGTGTATGTGAGGTTATCAATAGCAATAACTGCTTAATATGGTGGTTCCTTGAGGCGATTATTGAATTGTATGCAGGTCCTTGAGAGTGAAGAGGCCATTACTTAGGAGTAAACCAGGGGCTGGCTTAGCGTGAAAGCAGGCAGGGAGTGATATGTAAGAATCTGGATCATTGTTGCATGCGTGTCAGGCAGCCATACGTGATCTGTGTTCTCCACTGTGGATTCAGGACCAACTGCAGGGGAAGGGGGAAGGTGAAGAAATGGCTGCCTCTCAGGCACACTAATTTGGGAACAAAATGTCACAGTAATGGTGGGCAGACGGTAGTTGCGATGACCTGGTCCGGCTGAGGCTGCTCAGCAGAGAGTTCTCGGTGTCTTCAGGCAGGTCTCTGTTCCAGTGATGTTTGATGGTTTGCACTGTCTGTGGTCTCTTAATTATATATTATAAATTACTTATGTATTTATATTACTGTCTCCCTCTTTAGACTGTACACTCGTTACGAGCGAGTGATGTGTCTGTTGTATTATATTCTCCCTAGTGCTTGGTACAGTGCTCTGCACATAGTAAGCACTCACTGAATACCATTGATAATACTCCATGGTTAGCCCAGAGGACAATTAGCATTTCCAAGGTCAAATTGTACCCACTCACTGCTCTCAGCTAGATAAGAGAGGTGACTGGTTTGGGCTGCTGGGATTGAGCTCTGTCCTTGGTAGGACACAGACCTGGAAGTCAGAGGACACATGTTCTAGTCCCAGCTCCACCATTTGTCTGCTGTGTGACCTTGGGAAAGTCACTTAAATTCTTTATGCCTCAGTTACCTCATCTGTACAATGGGGATTAAGACTGTGAGCACTATTTGGGACAGAGACTGTGTCCAACCTGAAGATTTGGGGAAGCAGCATGGAGTAGTGGAAAGAACAAAGGCCTGGGAATCAGAAGGCCCTGGGTTCTAATTCCAGCTCCGCCACTTGTCTGCTGTGTGACCTCGGGCAAGTCACTTCACTTCTCTGTGCCTGTTACCTCAATGGGGATTGAGGCTGTGAGCCCCACACGGGGCAGGGACTGTGTCTACCCTCATTCGCTTGTATCCACCCCAGCACTTAGTAAGTGCCTGGCACATAGTAAGCACTTAACAATTACCATTATTGTTCTATAAAATGTGAGCCCATTGTGGGCAGGGGTTATCTCTCTCTATTGCTATATTGTACTTTCCAAGTGCTCAGCACAGTGCTCTGCATACAGTAGGTGCTCAGTAAATATGATTGAATTGAATGAATGACTGATCCTGAGTTCGGTGCTTGGAACATAACAATGATAATAATAATAATAATGGCATTTATTAAGTGCTTACTATGTGCCAAGCACCGTTCTAAGAGCTGGGGAGGATACAAGGTAATCAGGTTGTCCCACGGGGGGGCTCACAGTCTTAATTCCCATTTTACAGATGAGGTAACTGAGGCACAGAGAAGTGACTTGCCCAAAGTCACGGAGCTGACAAGTGGAGGAGCTGGGATTTGAACCCATGACCTTCGATTCCAAACCCCAGGCTCTTTCCACTGAGCCACGCTGCTTCTCCTAAGCACTTAACAACTACCATTAAAACAACAACAACAAAAAAACAGCTTTTGGCATCTAAGGGAAGCAAATCCCTCAGACCAGTTAATTGGAATGCAACAGAGCTTGGACCAAGGGACTTCGGGGGTAAGGGATGGGCTGGCCAAGATGTACCCAGGGCCTAGAAGAGGAAAAAGGTTATCGCAGAGTCAGGAGAGTGGAAGCAGATGCCTCCTAATAGCCAGAGTGGATTTTTCCAGGCCGGCAACTGAAGGACCAGACTTGGAGATATCTCCCCGTGTGTATAGAGCCTGGTAAATTTTCCTCACAAGTCTTATGATCCAAAAGAAGAGGCCACCATACTGAAAGTGTTTTTGCTCTCAGACCACCAGCTCTTTGGGCAAGTCACCTCGTTCAGGGAAGCGGTGGCTCTAGCCTCATAGATTTTGGAGTGCACGTGTTTGTCCCAAACAAGAGTCACTTTTTTCACAATCACCCTAGCTGGAATGAGAGGGGGCCTGGGCAAGGTCACTGATGTGTACCCTTGTGAGGGTGTGGAAATTCAGGTATTCCACTTGCATCAGAAGGAGAAGCATTAGTTGACCACAACAGACATCATGACAGACCAGTAATGAACCAGATGGTACAGGAAGAAGATGGAAACAGAGACAGCTGACCTGGTGGAACCAGGACAGTCAGAACGCAGGATCATCTGGACAGTGATTATGAGGGAATAAGAGACTGTGGACCTTATTTGGGTTCAAATCCCGACTCCGCCACTTGTCAGCTGTGTGACTTTGGGCAAGTCACTTAAAGTCTCTGTGCCTCAGTTACCTCATCTGTAAAATGGGGATGAAGACTGTGAGCCCCCTATGGGACAACCTGATCAACTTGTAACCTCCCCAGCACTTAGAACAGTGGTTTGCACATACTAAGCGCTTAGTAAATGTCATTATTATTATTATTATTATGCCTAAGGGATTTGGGTGCAGCTGAGTCACAGAAACTGTCCCATTGTTTATATAATGCTCTGTCTTGGAAAATGTAGGGAACATGACACAATTGAGGTGATGTGTCAAGGTAAGGTTTTCACTAGTAATAGCAATTTTAGGTGTAGAAAAGTCACCTTTATGTATCCTCCTTGAGATGGATGCTGCCGACTCTGTGTCTGTTGAGGAAAAACTACCCACTGCTTGAGATAAGGAGGGGGAGGTGTGATCCTTTGAAGAGGGAGGGGGGAGCCAGGAGAATCACCTCTTGGTGGCCCTCCCTGAAAGGTAAGCTGAGCCAAAGAGGGAATAGGATGGGGGCAGGAGAAGGGTAGAAGGGCCGGGTTGTGGGGGGAAAGGAGACCCTCATCCACTTTGAGGTGAGGGGAAGTGAACAGTGGGTCTGAGAGAGCAGGACATGGGAGAGCTCTTGCTCTGGGCCCTGGGTGGACAGGCAAACAGAGAGGGCTGGATCAGAATGGAGTCCTGGAGATTCAGAGTCCATTGGCCACACTCGGGAAGAGCTCAGCTCCTGTTTGTGAAGGGGAGAAGAATGTGATCGCCAGAACACCAAGACGGAAGTACAGAGGGTCCTGGGGGGAGCAATATTAGATCCAGGGAAAGGCTGTTTGAAATGCAATTGTTTTGGTTGTTACCTTTGCAAGAATATTTTAAATAATGTAGTGATCCCAGATGTCTACCTGGTGTAAGGGCTCGGGGAGATGCTCTGGGTGTTGGGGAGACATGTGACCTGGGAGCAGCAGCGGGGATTGCTCTTTCTGCAAGTTTTGTACAGCCAGATCCAGGAAGGGGATGGTAGGCTCCTCCCTGATGACCTCTGTGCCTTTGGGGAGACACCTGGACTTTATCCATAGGGTGGTGGCAGCAAGAAGGGTTTAGAAAACAGTGGGGCAAGTGAATAGGCTATTCCAAAACCTGCAGTAAAAGAACAAGAAGCGTGGAAGGCCTTAGGATGCCACAGAAGCTGACTTGGGTTTGGTCTCCCTGTAGTGGCTCCTGGGGCTCTTTAGGCTGGGGCTTAAGGCTGAAACCACCCCCATTCACAGAGAACATGGAAGGGCATCTGTTTCAGCTGTTCTCTGTTTCAGAGAAGCAGCATGGCTCAGTAGAAAGAGTATGGGCTTTGGAGTCAGAGGTCACGGGTTCAAATCCCAGCTCTGCCAATTATCAGCTGTGTGACTTTGGGTAAGTCACCTAACTTCTCTGGGCCTCAGTTGCCTCATCTGTAAAATGGGGATGAAGACTGTGAGCCCCCCGTGGGACAACCTGATCACCTTGTAACCTCCCCAGCACTTAGAACAGTGCTTTGCTCATAGTAAGTGCTTAATAAATGCCATTATCATTATTATTATTATTTCATTAGGGTTGTCCACTCTGTGCTTTCTGTAGCTTGTTCCAATGCACGCACCACTGGAAATTTGCCAGAGAAAGTTCGACAAAATATGCAGGAGAGTTGGGGGTTCTTTTCACATAGTTCTTAGGGAAATAGATTTTTAATGCATCCAGCTATGTGCTGGAGCTCTATGAGCTGGATTAGTTGGAAAAAAATATAATGCTCACATTTCTATGTAAATATACAGCTGGAGGAAAGTACATAGCAATTATATGATGACTAAAATGCCCATAAGCATAATAGTGATGTTTTGAACAATTTACACCATTAAGAGCCCAGTTAAGGGAATAAAGACAGTATTTTTAATGTATGAATGTGGGAAAGGCTGGTCTGGAAAACATTTTAATCTAAAACTATACTTTAAAGTAATTTCATCAGTCAATGGTATTTATCAAGTGCTTACTGTGTGCAGAACTCTGTACTTAGTGCTTGGGAAAGTGCAATATGATAGACTTGATAGGTGCAATTCCTGCCCTTAATGAGTTTGCGGGGGAGACAGACATTAAAATAAATTATGCATACAACTGGAGGAGAATGATAATGATTGAAACAGAATGTATCATGGGGGATTGGGCCATCTTACTGACAACATTTTCCCTTTTTTCTAGCCCCTTCCATCCTTCCCAGAAATCTCTCTTTCAGCCAAGGTAGTCGTTTAGAACTGAGGGAAAGTTGTGTCTTTTGGACTCTAGACCAGCCATTCAAAATTCTTAGGAGCCTGAAGATGGCTCTCTAATCTCTAATTTACATTAGTTATTTTTGCTTTTATTTTTGTCCTTATTTCCTTCCGCTATTTGGCTCTTTTTATGATTTCAATTTTTCCTTTTGTATCTATTGCTTTTTTTCCTTCCTTATTCCCTTAATTCATAAACTGAGCCCCTTTGTGGGCCTGGGACAGTGACTAAGTCATCTTTGTCCCTCACTGCACCCTTCTTCAACACTCTGCCCATGGTAGACACCGGATGAATACTATTATGTAAGTGATTGAATGAATGGAATGGAAGCACCTGCTTGCGATCCATGGTCCCTTCTGGGGTATACAGTATGATGTCTTCTGAGTCACATACTGTCACCCTATTTTAGGTGTTGCTTTTCAGATAATTTAAGACCAGGGCTTTTTCTACCTGCTCTCAACCTGGAAGATAATCCCAGCTGGTGGGCCTTTTTACAGAGAATGCTCCCCATCCTGAGGAGGGATGGCCGAGTTGCAGTGTGGTCTAATGGATAGAGCTCAGGTCTGGGAGTCAGAGGACCTGAGTTCTAATCCTGACTCCCCCACTTGCCTGTTGTGTGACCTTGGACAAGTTACTTAACTTCTCTGTGCCTCAGTTACCTCAACTATAAAGTGGGGATTAAGATTGTGAGCTCCATGTGGGACACGGATTTTGTCCAACCCGATTTGCTTGAATCTACCTCAACGCTTAGTACAGTCCCTGGCACATAGTAAGCGCTTATCAAACACCAGAGTTATTATTATCCTTATTATTATTAAGTAGCATGGCTTAGTGGAAAGAGTACAGATGGAAAGAGTGCAGACTTGGGAGTCAGAGGTTGTGGGTTCTAATCCCAACTCACCACTTATAAATTGTGTGACTTTGGGCCAGTCACTTAACTTCTCTGTGCCTCAGTTACCTCATCTGTAAAATGGGGATTAAGACTTTTAGTCCCACATGGGACAACCTGATTACCTTGTATCTACCTAAGCGCTTAGAACAGTGATTGGCACATAGTAAGTGCTTAACAAATACCATCATTGTTACTATTATTAGTATTATTATTATTACCACCATTAATCCATTCAGTTGTATTTATTGAGTGCTAACTATATGCAAAGCACTGTATCAAGTGTTTAGGAGAATATAACAACAAACAGACACATTCCTGCCCACAGCAAGTTCACAGTCTAGAGGGGGAGATAGACATTAATATGAATAAACAAATAAACATAAAAATTACAGCTATTAACAGATATATATTACCCTCAGTCCCTGCCTCAGAACAAAACAGGACAACATCTCAGTGAACAGGAGAGATGTTTTTATCCCTGATCTCACCCCAAGAAAGCTATTCTCAGGACAATTTAGTTTGCACAACTTCAGCCTGTGATCCCTTAGAGTCCTGTTACTCTAGACTTTCCATCTCTGGACCTCATTTAGCATAGCCAGCGTCCCTGAAGATCCTTCCCCTTTACTTCATCTCCCCAGTCTTCCTCATTTCTTCCAGTCTCAAATTCTTCATCCCTCTACACTTGGACCTCAGCACTGAAGTTTACTGTGCTTGTGTGATTCATTCCGTGGATCCGGGCTTCTCTTTAAGCAGGGATTCCTTCACCTGTTCTTGCTGCGGGGTGATAAAAGCCAAGGGTGAGAGGGGTCCACGTGTTATCATGAACAATCATATCTCAGGTCATTTTCTTACTGACCCCCGGGACCTTGGAGGGGGAGAGACAAGAAAATGTGTGGACAGGATTAGTTTCTTCCCCCTTCCCCTGGTGGGGTAAGGGAAGTCATTCTTAAGCTCATTGTAGGCAGGGATTTTGTCTACCAAAACTGTTGTATGTACTCTCTCAAGTACTTAGTAATGCTCTGCACAAAGTAAGTGTTCAATAAATACCACTGATTGATTTAGAAGCTTCTTGGGAATCTTTTAGATCTCAAGGGGAATACCAGGCAATGACACCTGCAGAGAAAGAGTGGTAAGTTTCACTCCACACAACATAATAATAATAATAATAATGGCATTTGTTAAGTGCTTACTATGTGCAAAGCATTGTTCTAAGCATTAGAGGGGATACAAGGTGATCAGGTTGTCCCACGTGGGGCTTAGTCATCATCCCCATTTTACAGATGAGGTAACTGAGGCTCAGAGAAGTTAAGTGACTTGCCCAAGGTCACACAGCAGACATGTGGTGGAGCCGGGATTCGAACCCATGACCTCTGACTCCAAAGCCCGGGCTCTTTCCATTAAGTCACGCTGCTTCTCTAACATAGAGTGTTAGATGGAAATGACCAAGCCCCATAGTTAATTTAGGGAGGGGGAGGAGTAGAATACATCATTTCCTGATTTTAATACCTTCCAGGGTGACTAAAGTAGCAAATTAAGTGTTTTTAATGACAGTCTTATTTTCTTGTTATTTTTCAAGTAGTCTCAATAGCAATCTCAAAATAAATGGATTCAAGGGAATTGATGCTGGATTTATTATAAAATCCAACCAATTAATTTTAATGAGACCTATTCAAGGCTCAAAAATTTAAGATCCACAACCTTTGTGGTATATGTGAAGTTCCTCATTCTCGCTCACCCTCCCTGCACAAGGCCACAACATCTAATCATGTCCTGAGATTCCTGTGTTTGACAGAAAGTGGGGCAAAACATTTCCCTATGCCAAGGGACCACATTTCTTTCCTGGCTGCCGCTTCTTTGCAGCTGGAAATCACCAAGCAACAAATCCTCAGATCAGAAGAGGCTCCACTAAGACTAGAATGGACGGTTGGGCTAATTAGGTAAACTCCAGTAACTCTGCAGACAGTATGCCTGGGCAATCTGAGTGTGCTGAGGGAAATGGAGAAGAGATGTGGAGGCAGAATTTGACTGGCCCTTGTTCCATGCTCAACCTATGCTTAGTTGGAAACATGATTACAGGTGATCCTGAGGTCATTATCTGGCACCGTTCTAGGCAATTTGAGACATAACAGGGAATATGGAAGTGGAGTCACAGGAATTCTTCTTCACCATACCTAGGTACCTAGGGCAGGCTCTGTTTAGAGCTGTGATCAACCCAGCCAGGACCTAGTTCTTGGCAAAATGAAAGGAAAGCAGCTGTTTCCTGGATTCTTATCAATCGCTTCAATCCACCTCAGAAACATAAATCAAAGAATGGCAGAGTCATTTTTCAGTTCTGAAAGCTAGTCCCTTCGTCATGATCCAACTACATTACTATCAAGGTGCATGGTACCTGAAAAAAAATTGTTTCTTCCCTCTGAAAACATCACAGTGCAAATGACCTGTTGCCAGACCAAATTCTCTACCCATATTGGAAAAACTAAGGGAGTTAAGAACTTGGGATGCCTCTGAAATTGAAGTCAGAGGTCATGGGTTCTAATCCTGGCTCTGCCACTTGTCAGCTGGGTGACTTTGGGCAAGTCACTTAACTTCTGGTTGCCTGAGTTACCTCATCTGTAAACTCAGTTACCTCATCTGTAAAATGGGATGAAGACTGTGAGCCCCATGTGGGACAACCTGATGACCTTGTATCTACCCCAGTGCTTAGAACAGTGCTTGGCACATAGTAAGCACTTAACAAATATCAACATTATGTAAGATCCATCAATCTCCATATTCCATCTGCAGTGATCCTTAGAGGAATCGCATAATTGTATTGTACTCTCCCAAGTACTTAAAATAGAAGCAACGTGGAATAGTAGTTAGAACATGGGCCAGGGAGTTAGAAGGTCATGGATTCTAATCCTGGCTCTGCCCCTAGTGTGCTGTGTGACCTTGGGCAAGTCACTTCACTTCTCTGAGCCTCAGTTATCTCACCTGTAAAATGGGGATTGATTCAATCATATTTATTGAGCAACTTATTGTGTGCAGAGCAGGATACTAAATACTTAGGAGGGTACGATATAACAACATTGCCAAGATCCGCCCTTTCCTCTCTATCCCAACTGCTACCCTGCTCATTCAAGCTCTCATCCTATCCCGTCTGGACTACTACATCAGCCTTCTCTCTGATCTCCCATCCTCGTGTCTCTCTCCACTTCAATCCATACTTCATGCTGCTGCCCGGATTATCTTTGTCCAGAAACGCTCTGGGCATATTACTCCCCTCCTCAAAAATCTCCAGTGGCTACCAATCAATCTGCGCATCAGGCAGAAACTCCTCACCCTGGGCTTCAAGGCTGTCCATCACCTCGCCCCTCCTACCTCACCTCCCTTCTCTCCTTCTCTGCCCAGCCCGCACCCTCCACTTCTCCGCCACTAATCTCCTCACCATACCTCGCTCTCGCCTGTCCCGCCATTGACCCCCGGCCCACGTCATCCCCCAAGCCTAGAATGCCCTCCCTCTGCCCATCCGCTAAGCTAGCTCTCTTCCTACCTCCAAGGCCCTGCTGAGAGCTCACATCCTCCAGGAGGCCTTCCTAGACTGAGCCCCTTCCTTCCTCTCCTCCTCGTCCCCCTCTCCATCCCCCCCATCTTACCTCCTTCCCTTCCCCACAGCACCTGTATATATGTATATATGTTTGTACATATTTATTACTCTATTTGTACATATCTATTCTATTTATTTTATTTTTTTAGTATGTTTGGTTTTGTTCTCTGTCTTCCCCTTTTAGACTGTGAGCCCACTGTTGGGTAGGGACTGTCTCTATATGTTGCAAATTTGTACTTCCCAAGCGCTTAGTACAGTGCTCTGCACATAGTAAGCGCTCAATAAATATGATTGACGATGATGATAAATAGACACATTCTTTCCCTGACCACGAGTCTACAGTCTGGGAGCCCCATGTGGGACAGGGACTTTGTCCTACCAGATTTGCTTGTATCCACTGCAGCACTTAAATTGCCTGGCACACAATAAGGGCTTAACAAATACCACAGGTATTATAGTAAGCACTCAATCAATACCAATGATTGATTGATCAAAGTTTAGTAAAATTCCTTTCCATCCAAAAATAGAATCACTCCCATTTTAAACTTAATCATAGCTGAAGAATTTTCTAAGAAAACAAATTCCAAATGATTAGCATCTGCTGGGAGACAGTTTTTGGAGTAGTAGTGATGGCATTTAATAAGAATTTGTCTATGTGTGATGGGCAGTGCAAAGCACTGGGGTAATTACAGGGGACCAACTTGAACAATACCTTCCCAACATGAGACTCACAGTCTAAATGAGGGTAAATTGAGACCAGTTAATAGTGGGATGATGAATGCCGAGAACAATAATAGCTGCCATAAATTTGGAAATCCAAAAATCCAAGATAGCACAGAATCAAGTAGCTAAACACAGTTCTTGGAAGAAGGGGTCCACTCAGTTCCCATGGATGCTGGGCACAGACTTTGATGGAAAATTGCTGCAATCCTTTCCCTAATCCACGGCCCATGAAGACTTATACAGAGCAATGGGCCTCTTCTCCCTGGCCCTTTCGTGGGAGGGAGGAAGGTTGGATCAGCATCAGGAGGCTGCAGAGATTCCAGAAACTTGTTTTGAAGCCAAGACCATGGGCCTGGGAATCAGAAGTACCTGGTTTCTAGTCCAGGCTCCACCATTTATCTACTGTGTGACCTTGGGCAAGTCACTTAACTTCTCTGTGCCTGTTACCTCTTCTGTAAAATGGGGATTAAGGCTGTGAGCCCCAGGTGGAACAGGGACCATAGTCCAACCTGAATGCCTTATATCTATTCCAGCACTTAGAAGAGTGCCTGCCACATAGTAAGAACTTAACAAATGCCATTAAAAAAAAAGTGATTACTTTCAAGTGTCAGTGAAACCTATAGTCTTGGTTTTGAGGAACTTTTCACCCTCATCACACCCTTTCTAATTCAGCCTTCATCTTTCTGTATCAGAGTCCCCATCATTTCAGCTTCTTATGAAAGCTGTTCCATCCTCTGATCATCTTGATTGTTCTCTCTGTACTCCACCTAATTCTAAAGCCCTGCATTAAGTAGCACTCATGGTGCTGGAAATTGCTTTATGTCTGCCCCCACCAATAGAGTATAAGATCTTTGTGGACAGGGAACATGTCTTGGGCTGCTATAAGTGCATTGTATTCAGTGAGTATTCTGAAAACACCATTGCTACTCTGGCCTCTGACATCACTTGCCAGTAGGCAAGCTATTGTGCTGTATCCAACAGGCTCATGTTGTGTGACAAACATTCCCTTATTCTCTAACACAGTCCAGCCAAAACACATGGTGAAACCACACATTTTGGGAGAAATCAGGCAGATTTATTTCTCTATAACTTCCTCCCTAAAATCCTAAAGTACAGCAACCAGAATCTAATGCCAAACTTCAGGTGCAAGCATAACATGTTTTTAAATAATGGCAGTGTTACAATTCTGTTTGAGCTCAAAGACCTGGCTGGAAACTTTTTGAATATATAAAATAAAACATAAAGAAAGCTTCATTCGGAAAAGCAGCACCTATCCTGCTTCAGAGAAACCTTCATCATCAATATGGCAGTTTCAAATATCTAAGACTACTTCCATATGCATGATTCTTCTGTTGCCTTGCCCTTGGCCTGGAGTAACTTCTCGCTGCAACACCCATCAAATTAATAACTTTAGAAAAATTGTCCTGGAAACCAAGGCTCAGTTTTCTGTGAACCTAAGAGCTACAGAACAGGATAATTGTTCAGTTGTTGTAAAACTGAGCTGAAGGCTACGGTTGCTTAAATTGCTTAAATTGGACACCCTGCTGGCCCTACCTCCAGCGACAGAACCAAGACAAGCTAGGATCCTCCATTCTGACTGAAGTCTCTGAAATGTTTTTTTCCATTGTTCTGTTTCTTCTCTATGTGCATGAGTAAAGAGTTTCTTGTCTGTCCCTTCCCTGCCAGGCTCATATTCTTTACTCCTCCAAGGAGAAGGGACTTTGAGGCCCAATAGGCCATTTCCTTCCATGCTGAAACTCACAGTTGGAAATTCAGCATTCTTTAGTTGCAGGATTGGCAGCCCCAGTTCTCTGTAGAATAGTGACACTCTTATACTGGTTTTATGAAAACTGAGTGTCAAGCTAAAGAGTGTTAAACAAAATGCAGTTCCCCATAGGAAATCATGTGAAGTGCTGTAATGTGTTTCCAAGATTAAAAAAAAAAATCCAAACAAATATATTAAGAGCAATGATAAAAGACCCATTATAGTTGGATGCTCAAATAGCAATGGAAATACATACCAATAATAAAATAATCTTAAATTGATTTATATGCACATGTGTAAATTCTTAATTTTCCATGTCTCATATACTCTTCAGTAAAAAGGGAGATGAATTGCAGCTATGTTAATTTTGCTTATCTTGAAGGGAAAGAGTGTGTGTCAGAAATACTAATACTACTACTAATAATAATAATGGCATTTGTTAAGCACTTACTCTGTGCAAAGCACTGTTCTAAATGCTGGGGAGGATACAAGGTGATCAGGTTGTCCCACGTGGGGCTCACAGTCTTCATCCCCATTTTACAGGTGAGGTAACTGAGGGGCAGAGAAGTGAAGTGACTTGCCTAAAGTCACACAGTTAACAAGTGGCAGAGTCGGGATTAGAACCCATAACCTCTGACTCACAAGCCTGGGCTATTCCCACTGAGCCACACTGCTACTAGTCTGAAGCTCTGTAATTCCTCACTCTCTCCCCCTTTTAGACTGTGAGCCCACTGTTGGGTAGGGACTGTCTCTATATGTTGCCAATTTGTACTTCCCAAGCGCTTAGTACAGTGCTCTGCACATAGTAAGCGCTCAATAAATACGATTGATTGATTGTTCCCTATTCAGTGTTAAGCACACCATGGGTATTTCAATCAGTACTGAATAAAGAATAAATGAATGGTAAGGACCTTTTTTTTTCTTCAAAATATTTTGGCTCAGCATATGCTGAACTAGTTCACTAGAAAACAAAATGTCATTTGACAGGTGCTCAAGGTCTTTGCCTGTCTATGTTTTCCTGGGCTTACCTCCTTGTTAGAGCCTCTCTGACTCTCTCATATCTGCTGGTCAACCTAGTGAATGAGAAAATGAGTATATTTATTGAACCGTGACGATATTTTTGTCTCTAAACGAGTTGTTGCATGTGTCGACCATGCACATACAATGCTAAAATCCAAGGAGCACCTATATTTTTAGAAGAATAAAATTAGCTGATTGTAATTAGTCTATTTCTGAATAGATGGGCAATATCTAGAATGGGGAAAGAGAAGAAATGAGGGGCTAGGTAAAGGACATTTTTAGGGTATTAAAAACCATTAGGTGACAGGTTGCAACCTATTACATTAAATGGAAGCCAATAAATTGAGCACTACACAGATTCAAACATAATATTTCAAGATGTTTTAAAAAATGAATTCATCATGCTCCTTTGTTAGCCTAGAATTTCTTAATTTTGAGAAATACTGCAAGGACTTGCAGTTCTGCATCAATTTTGATGGATTTTTAAACCCTCTGATGGAAAATAGTAATTAATTTTTGCCTTCCTCTATGAGCAGAATTTACAAAAAAGTAATAATAATAATAATAACAATTGCATTTATTAAGCACTTACTATGTGCAAAGCACTGTTCTGAGAACTTCTGATCCAGATAGACTACTCTTAATGCATCGCTAAAATACTAGCGAAATTGCATTTGAAATCATCATAATCAATTTGCAATAAAAAACGAGTTGGTCCTAAATTTGGTTTATGCAATTCTCAAACATGCTACTGAATTAGACATAGCTGTGTGCATGGTATTAAATAAATAACTCAACTGACGATTCCAGTTCTGAGGATTGTTGGGGAATAAAAAGACTGACATTGAAGATTGGAAACGGAGAAAAGGAAGTGACAGATTTATGGTGGCAAAACAATTTAAGGGAGCTAGCCTAGGAAACAAATGGTGCATATGGAAGGGTAGAGACAAAGTTAGCCTGTGCATGCCAGAGGGGTGTTGAGAGTGGGAGCACAAATGCAGGGAAAGAATTAGGGAAAGGGTAGCCCTTAGCTCTATCCACAAGTCATGACCCCAACTAGACCCGGAATATGTATATATGTTTGTACATATTTATTACTCTATTTATTTATCTTGTACATATCTATTCTATTTTATTTTGTTAGTATGTTTGGTTTTGTTCTCTGTCTTCCCCTCCTAGACTGTGAGCCCGCTGTTGGGTAGGGACTGTCTCTATGTGTTGCCGACTTGTACTTCCCAAGCGCTTAGTACAGTGCTCTGCACACAGTAAGCACTCAATAAATACGATTGATTGATTGAATATGTGCCAACATCTGAACCATAAAAAGGATATCCGGAGGAGGGTTGGAAGGAGAGAAGCTGGGAGGACAGACAAGGATCTGAGGAGGACCAGATGGTGTCAAGAAGGTCAGAGGGAAGGATCTAAGGAAATAACATCAAAGCAGGGGCAAGACATGGATCATATCTATCAACTCTATTGTGTTATACTCTCCAGAGCACTAGGCACCATGCTCTGTGCACAGTAAGCACTCAATAAATTCCAAAGGTTGATTTATAAAGGAATAGAACACAGACCTGATCAGGATCAGCCTGCCAGTGGAAGCTGGCTCTCTTTTTGCTTGCACCGAGTAGTGGGAGGCTTCAATAGTACTGATGGTATTTGTTAAGCTCATAGTATGTGCAAAGCACTGTTCTAACCACTGGTCAGGGGGATACAAGATGCTCAGGTTGTCCCACATGAGGGTCACAGTTTTAATCCCCATTTTACAGATGAGGTAACTGAGGCCCAGAGAATGTAAGTGACTTGCCCAAAGTCACACAGCTGACAAGTGGCGGAGCCGGGATTAGAACCCGTGACCTCTGGCTCTCAAGCCCGTGCTCTTTCCACTGAGCCACACTGCTTCTCAAGAAGCAACTTGGCCTAGTGGAAAGAGCATGGGCATGTGAGTCAGAGGACCTGAGTTTGAATTCTGGCTCCCCAACCTGTCTGCTGCGTGACTTTAGGCAAATCACTTCACTTCTGTGGGCCTCAGTTTCCTGGGGAATGAAGTAATGAAGGCTTCTTAAAGCATGGAATATGCCTTTTACTTCTTCTATAAATTCAGCCGAGAATTAGTATAGTGCAGCATGAATTAGTGGAAAGAGCACGGGCTTGGGAGTCAGAGGATGTGGGTTCTAATTCCGGCTTCACACTTGTCTGCTGTGTGACCTTGGGCAAGTTACTTAACATCTCTATGCCTCAGTTACCTCATCTGTAAAATGGGGATTAAGACTGTGAGCCCTATTTGGGACAAGGACTGTGTCCAATCTGATTACATTGTATCTACTGCTGTGCTTAGTACAGTGCCTGGAACATAGTAAGCACTTAACAAATACCACACATATGTCCATAGAGGACTGTGCTAGGTCGCTGAGGGATGTACACAAGCAGAAAATGTGATCTAGGTCCTGCAGCTCCATCAATCTCTAATAAAAAAACAATCTCCTCGATGAAGCCTTCCCAAATTGATACCATCCTACTCCAGTCAGGCTAGTAGCTCAACCTGCTTCTAGCACTTACATGTATCCCTTTAGAGTATGTGTATTTGTGTGGTAGTCATGCATAATTTATGCTTTCTGTCCCCACTACTTGCATTTCAAATGGTTGTATTTGCATATTTGTATCAGTTTTGCCTTCTTTAGTAGAGGGTAAGTTTTTAAGGCTAGGCATCATGCCTTGTACTCTTATTATAATGCCAGTAGAACCTTGTAGAGTATTCCGAAAAAGAGCAGATACCCAATGAATACAATTGCTGATTGACAGGCTAGCTGCTTTTGAAGGGGAGAATTGAGCTGAATACCACCTTTGTTCAGCTTCTTTAATTTGTTCTCTCCTGCAGTTGTTGGTAGTTAAGTGGAAAGCAAATAATGGATAAGGGAGCAGAAGAGAGCAAAGCTATTGCTGCCACAGTGTATTGACTCTGGCCATGCTGAGGATATTTATCTTTCTTTATAGTATTTGTTAAGTGCTTATTATTTGCCAGGTACTTTAATAACACTAGGGTAGAATCAAGCTAATAAGATTGGACAAAGTCCAGTCCCACATGGGGCTCACAGTCTTAATCCCCATTTTACAGACGGAGTAACTGAGGCCTAGAGAAAGTGACTTGCCCAAGGTGATGCATCAAACTAGTATCTGAGCTGGGATTAGAACCCAGGTCCTTCTGATTCCCAGGCCTGTGCTCTACCCACTAGGCAATGTTGCTTGAGTGTTCATTCTGTTCAGAGCATTCACTGTACTAAGTGCTCTGAGAGAGAAAAATAGTATTTCCCACCCGCAAGGCACCTACAATTTAGAGGGGAAGATAGACATTTAAATAAACGAAAGTAGGAGGAAATGGGGTTCATTCACTCATTCATTCACACAGTCATAGTTACTGAACCCTTACTATGTGCAGAGCACTGTACTAAGCTCTTGGAAAGTACAATTCGGCAACAGAGACAATCCCTACCCAACAATGGGCTCATAGTCTAGAAGAGCGGAGACAGACAACAAAATGAAACAAGTAGACAGGCATGAATAGCATCAATATAAATGAATAGAATGATAGATATATGCACATCATTAATAAAATAAATAGAATAATAAATATGTACATATATACACATGTGCTGTGGGGTGGGGTGGTGGGTAGAGCAGAGGGAGGGAGTAGGGGCGATAGGAAGGGGAGGAGGAGCAGAGGAAAAGGGAGGGCTCAATCTGGGAAAGTCTCCTGGAGAAGGTGAGCTTTCAGTAGGGTTTTGAAGGGGGGAAATGAGCTAGTTTGGCTGATGTGAGGAGGGAGGGCATTCCAGGCCTGAGGTAGGAGATGGGCGAGGGGTTGATGGTGGGACAGGTGAGAACAAAGCACAGTGAGGAGGTTAGCGGCAGAGGAGCAGAGGGTGTGGGCTGGGCTGCAGAAGTAGAGAAGGGAGGTGAGGTAGGAGGGGGCAAGGTGATGGAGAGCCTTGAAGCTAAAAGTGAGGAGTGCTTCATACAAAGGTTGATAGGCAACCACTGGAGATTTTTGAGGAGGTGGGTGACATGCCCAGAGAGTTTCTGTAGAAAGATAATCCAGGCAGCAGAGTGAAGTATAGACTGAAGTGGGAAGAGACAGGAGGTTGGGAGATCAGAAAGGATGCTGATTCAGTAATCATTCAAGCATATTTATTGAACACTTACTGTGTGCAGAGCACTGTACTAAGCACTTGGGCTATAAATGAGTGTACGAAAAAGGTAGTGGTTTGGATGGAGCGGAAAGGGTGGGTCTTGGCGATGTTGGGATTGGAAGAGTACCCCAGTGTTTAGGTAAGGCAGAACTACTCAGGTGATAGTTGGAGGCAAAATATGGGGTGGAGATGAGAGATTAAACATGGACAGTCTCCAGAAGGAGATGGGTTTCCAGAATGGCCCTGAAGATGACTAGAGCAGGGATCTGCTGAATATGAAAGGAAAGGTAGTTTTATGTAGAAGTGGGCGTATGAGCAACTGATTGGCAGCCACAGATCTGAGATTGAGGCACAATCAGCAGTTTGACATGAGAGGAGAGAAGTGTGAGAACTGGTGTATAGTGGGAAAGGAATGAGGATAAGTAGGAATGTGAGAACTCATAAAGTGCCTTAAATCCAATGGTCAGGACTTTCCCCTTGGGGATGACAGCGTTTTATTTAAGGGTGGAAAGACATGCACAGAATGCTGATTTAGAAAAATCACCTGAGCACCTGAGTGAAATATGAACTGGAGAGATTGAAGGCAGAAAGACCTGGGTGGAGCCCAGGTCTGTGGTAATCCACATGCTTGCCATATCTTGACTCAGGTACTGCATCAGCCTGAGTCAAGATATGGCAAGCATGTGGATTACCACAGTATTACTTCATCCTCACCTATCTCACACTGAACTCTTTCCCAAACCCTCCTTTCCACCAGGAACTCTTCATTCTTCACATCCAATAGACATTGCTCTCCCCATCTTCCAAGCCCTCCTAAAATCACATTTCCAGGAGGCTTTCTCTGATTACCTCTCAACTACTCACCTGATTTCACCCTCTACTGCTACTTCATCACTTCTGTGTCATCTCTTCTAGACTGTGAGCCCGCTGTTGGGTAGGGACCATCTCTATATGTTGCCAACCTGTACTTGCCAAGCACTTAGTACAGTGCTCTGCACACAGTAAGCACTCAAGAAATACAATTGAATGAATGAATGATGGAGAGAAAGGGGCAGATTCTGGTGATGTGGAGGGAGAACTGATAGAATTTGATGATGACAGACTGCAGTTGGGCATTGAAAGAGAGGGAGGAGTCTAGGAAAAAGCTAAGGTTATATCCTTGAGAGATGGAGGGGTTGGTGTTGTCAACTGTGATGGTAAAGTTTAGATGAAGGGTAGGATTTGGGAAGGAACCTTAGGAGCTGGGGATTGGACATACTGGGTTTGAGATACCAGCAGGATATCTATATAGAGATGACCTGGAGGCAGGAGGAGAAACAAGATTGCAGAGAAAGAGAAACGTCAGGGCAATAGAGGAACAGCGTTTCTTCTTTCCATTTTTGTTTTATCACCCACGCATTTCCCTTTCTAAAATTTTCTTTTGTCCCCTTCAAAGTCTGAACTACATCATCACCTTGAAGTGAAATAGCCATTGCCTCCTGGAGCTGTGCTGTCAGTGTTGAAGATTTCTGACTGAAGAATCATTTAGAGGGTTTCTCATGGTAGACAGACTGAGCAGGAATTTGGAAAATAATAATATTAATGGTATAGGTTAAGCACTTACTGTGTGCCAGGCACTGTACTAAGCACTGGGGTGTATACAAGCAAATTGGGTTGGAAGAAGTCCCTGTCTCATGTAGGGCTCACATTCTCAATCTCCATTTTACAGTTGAGGAAACTGAGGCCCAGTGAAGTGACTTACCTAAGGTCATACAGCAGACAAGTGGTAGAGCCAGGAATAGAACTCATGACCTTCTGATTCCCAGGCCTGTGCTCTATCCACTATGTCATGCTGCTTCTCTAATAGCTTTTGAGGCAACTGTCGGTCTGTTGTTCTATGGCCTAACAGTACAGTATTAGGACTGTATTGCTGTCTCTTTGGCCATGAATAGTTTGCTTGGAAAATTATTGTGCTCCCTTTGCAGTGTACTTTGCCCTGAACAGTGAATAGTCACTGTTCCAGCAGGAACATGACTGGAAGGGAAAAGGGAGTATAAATGTTACTGTGCCAGCCATTGATATTATATTTAATTCCTTTGTAGTTCTCAGTCCTAAACTTTTTATGACTATACCCAGGCTCATCCGTCAATTTGGATGGAACATTCCATCATAATTTTCTTTTGGGAGACTTTGTTACTATGGAAAGGAGTTGGATCTACAGCAGAGGAGCACCAAATCCTGAATTTTAGAGTGGAAGGAGGAAAATGAACCGTCATCTATTCTGGCTCTTCCTCTGGCCACCTGGTGAACTTCTAGACTGTGACCCTGTTATTGGGTAGGGACCATCTCTATATGTTGCTGATTTGTACTTCCCAAGTGCTTAGTACAATGCTCTGCACACAGTAAGTGCTCAGTAAATATGATTGAATGAATGGTGAATGCTGGCAGATCTCTCAGATCTATTTAACCTGATTTTTCCTTCCAGAATATCCTCTCCTCTACTGCTTTGGTTCCAGAAAGTCTCCAGATTTACCAGAATATAATGGTGACTTTGTCATTTTATAACCCTTTCCATCTTCCAGCCTTACCCTGGTCATTGTCTTTTTTTTTTCTTTTGTAATGGTCTTTGTCAAGCAATTACTGTGTGTTAAACACTGGGGTAGGTATTCTAAGCACTAGAGTAGGTACAAGGTAATTAGGTTGGACACAGTCCCTGTCCCACATGGAGCTTGCAATCTAAGTAGGAGGGAGAACAAGTATTTAATCCCTATTTTACAGTTAAAGAAACAAGGCACAGAAGTTGTGACATGCCCAAGGTCACACAGCCCTCGGGCTTTTCATTAGGCCATGCTGCTTCTCACTGTGCTAAGATTGCATTCTCTATTGTTTCAGGTCAATAATTCAGGCCTATGGAGGTTTAACTTGATTTATGTCAAGGATTTCTCTCACTCCCCTCTCTCAGTAAGAATAATAAAGGTATTTTCTAGCACTTACTATGTGCCAATCAGTGTACTTAGCACTGGATAGGCACAAGATAGTGATGATGGCATTTGTTAAATGCTTACTGTGTGTGAAGCACTGTTCTAAGTGCTGGGGGGATACAAGGTGATCAGGTTGTCCCACGTGGGGCTCACAGTCTTAATCCCCAATTTACAGATGAGGTAACTGAGGCTCAGAGAAGTTAAGTGACTTGCCCAAAGTCACACAGCTGACAAGTGGAGGAGCCGGGATTAGAACCCATGACCTCTGACCCCCAAGCCCATGCTCTTTCCACTGAGCCACGCTGCTTCTCCACAAGATATTCTGTTTGGACCCATCCCTGTCCCACATGGGGCTCACAGTCTAGGTGGGAGATGGATTTAATCCCCATTTTACAGACGAGGAAACTGAGGTATAGAGAAGTTGTGATTTGTCCAAGATCCCACAGCAGACAAGTAGTGGAGCAGGATTAGAACCCAGGTCATCTGACTCCCCAACCTGTGCTCTTTTCACTAGGAAATTCTGCTCTATGGCTGGATTTGTGTCATACAAGGGCCCATGACTCCAGCACAATGGCGTTTTGATATTTCTCCCTACCAGGCAAATCTTTCAGCTCTTCTTCTTTCCTCCAGAGCAAATCATGAAAGGCAGCAGGTTTGAGATCCTGTGTGGTTCCACTCACTGTTCATTGCATGATCTCTTAGCCAAGCCAGAGAAGACCATGTGCTATGACATTTGTGGTGTGGTATTTAGACAATTAAAATGCAATAGGGATGGTGTTCCTGGGAAAAGGTGGTATTTTAAATAATAATAATGGCATTTATTAAGTGCTTACTATGTGCAAAGCGCTTTTCTAAGCACTGGGGAGGTTACAAGGTGATCAGGTTCTCCCACTTGGGGCTCCCAGTCTTAATCCCCATTTTACAGATGAGGTAACTGAGGCCCAGAGAAGTTAAGTGACTTGCCCAAAGTCACACAGCTGACAGTTGGTGGAGTCGGGATTTGAACCCAAGACCTCTGACTCCAAAGTCCGTGCTCTTTCCACTGAGTCACGCTGCTTCTCTGTAATTTTCTATTACAACCTGTGATTATTCCCCTCCCTACTTCAGGACCAGAAAGATTAACCATCTGGTTACTGGTGACATTGCAACTGGCTTTAAATAAATAGTTTCATGTGCCTGCATATTCCACCTCAAAAATGAACTCTCTAGCCAATGCACCCTAGTCATCCATCCCATAAAACCAAATGGCTCTGTTCACTCATCATTTTGATTCTGCCTTAATAACAGTGGCTTCCCTGAGGTGGTAGTTTGACCCACACTACTGTTGAGAAGAACCCTTGACCCTTTATGTTTTCCTCCTGGGCGATGGGATTAATCTGCTCAGACTTTCCTCCCCAGTGCCATATGCCAAGACATCACAGGGCCCCTCAAGAGATTTTCTAATCTAATTGGTGCAACTCCAATATGACTACTCAGTGAGTCTCTTCTATCCAGTGATGCAGCAGGGACAAAAGGTGTACATCCTATTAATCCATAGGACTCTGAAAGATTAACCTCCAGGACTAAAAGCTCCACAAGGGAAGCCAGTTGGGTGAAAGAGGGAAATGACGAGGCCGAGATGTCGGAAGGCTTCTGTGTTCGGTTGAGTCAATATATTTTCTAGATAGAGCGATCTGAAATTTTTTTTCCATAAAAATAAGGACTTATCCTGCTCTGCTTTAGCCCAGATGTATAATGCCAAATGTGAGGATAAAGGTGGGGAACGAAAGGGAGAGAAGGAAGGAAAAGGAGAGAAGGCTTTGACTTAAGTATCTTTGAGAAATGTAAAGTAAAACATGATTCCCCAACTATCGTCATCTTGTGAAACTACTCCCGGCAACTATGGGTTCCCAGAGTCCCTTGCAGGTTGGCAATTCAGAGAGGGTTAAAAGCCCTGCAAGGAATGTGTTTGTACGCTAAACTTCCAGGGTCATCCAGGGCATTTCAGGCTGACGATCACCTTATTTCTGAAGCAATAACCTTATTATCACTTTGCATGTTAGTTGATTTTCATTTATTTATAGAGAAGCAGCGTGGTTCAGTGGAAAGAGCATGGGCTTTGGAGTCATAGGTCATGGGCTCAAATCCCTGCTCCACCAATTGTCAGCTGTGTGAGTTTGGACAAGCTTAACTTCTCTGTGCCTCTGTTACCTCATCTGTAAAATGGGGATTAAGACTGTGAGCCCCCCATAGGACAACCTGATCTCCTTGTAACCTCCCCAGTGCTTAGAACAGTACTTTGCACAAAGTAAGCACTTAATAAATGTGATTATTATTACTTAAGTGCTTACTCTGTGCTAAGCACTGTTCTAAGCACTGAGGTAGATACAAGTTAATCAGGTTGGACACAGCCCCTGTCCCACATGTGGCTCACAGTCTACGTAGGAGGGAGTAGGATATCATCTCCATTTTACAAATGAGGAAACTGAGGTGCAGTGAAGTTAAGTAACTTAACCACAGTCACACATCAGACATGTGACAGAGCAGACAGAGCTCATGCTCTTTCCACTAAGCCATGTTGTATTGAGATAATGAACACTGAAACAGACTACCCAGGGAAGCTGTGGATTCTCTACCTCTGGAGTGCTCTTCAAAAAGGAATAGACATCCAGGTGTTCTGAATGATTTAACCCTACTAAAGACCTTCACTAGCAACATGGAACTAAATGTCATTATCTTGCCCATCTACCTATGTAAAAAGTAGAAGCTCTTCACCATTGACTAATGGTGAAGCACTCAATCAGCTTTCTCCCTCCCAAATTACCTCCCTGATTTCCTCCTGCAACCCAACAGTCTATTCCTCTAATACCAGCCTACTCTCTGTATCTTGATCTCACCTATCCCACCACTGACCCCTTGTCCACATTCTCCCACTCGCAGGGAACTCCCCTCCCTTTCCATAGATGACAGTTCACAACTCTCCCCAACTTCAAAACCCCTCTAAATTTATATCTCTTCCAAGTGGTCTTCCCAGACTGTCTGTTATTTCTCCTATCTGCCCTCCCCTCTGCAATGACTATGAACTTGGCTGTGTAACCCTTAAGCACCATGATAATCACCCCAGACTCACAACTATTATGTAAATATTCTCATACTTCTCTATTTTCCCTAATCTATATTAATGTCTCCCTGTATATTGGAAACTCCTTGTTGACAGGGATCGAGTCTACCAACTCTGTTATATTGTACATTACTAAGCACTTGATACAGTGCTCTCCACACAGTAAGTTCTCAACAAATACCATTGATTCCTTAATTCATTGATTACTGAATTGTATTACTTAGAATATGATAACAATGTAAAGTCAGACTCTTGATCAACTGAAGGATCTCAGAGATGTCACACTTCACTTCTCTGGGCCTCAGTTACCTCATCTGTAAAATGGGGATTGAGACTGTGAGCCCCACATGGGACAGCGACTGTATCCAACATGATTTGCTTGTATCCATCTAGCGCTTAGTACAGTGAAGTGCTTAACAAATATTGTTATTATGTTGTTGTTGCTGTTGCTTAACTTTACCGATGCAGACAACATATTTGACTCCTTGAGCTGTTCTATTTACAGAACACTAAACACACAATAGACTCACAAACAAAAACATCCTGTAACAAAAATAGTCCACTGAGTCAATGGTCACTTTCACAAATCTTTCTTCGATGGGACATTTATTCAGTTATTCATTTGTTCAATAGTATTTATTAAACTCTTATGGTATGCAAAGCACTATACTAAACACTGAAAAGAAAATATGAGAATTAGACACCGTCTCTGGCCTCCAAAGAATGCACAATCTAAGAATACTCTGTAGGCAGGGGGGAAGGGTGAAATGGTGATACATACAAGAGAATACGGAACAATGAAAACGGCCTGAAAGGCAAGGACAACTGAGGAGACTGGGTGGCATAAGGATACTCAAACTGCTGCTGTGTGGAGAGAAACTAAAAACAATGGGGAAAGATGAGAGTTTAAAAAGTTCAGTACATTGACTCCTCAGACATTAAGATATTTCAGCTGTGAGCTAGGAGATCCCTGAGGGAGATAGACACCATGGAAAACTGAAATCAATAAGGGGGTGGCTTTTTATGAGGAAATATGATATAGAAGCAAAATGAAAACAATACCAGGTGCAAGCAAGTCAGCATAAGAAGGGTAATATGTTTGTGGGCACAGATCTGACTCCTAGTCCCATGCTCTATTTCCTAGACCACACTGCTTCTCCACACTTTCTCCCTCTCACTCTCTCATTCATTCAATTGTATTTATCTAGTGCTTTCTGTGTGCAGAACATCCCCCTCTCTTTCCACACACACAAACACACTACTCACCTTAAATATGGATCTTAGTGTGAATGAACCTCATAATTAGGAAACTGCATTAGTCTGTCCTTGTGTTCCTTGACAAGCCTGTGTTCTCTTGATTGGTTCATAGTAGAAATGGTCACACTCTTTAGTAGTAGTAGTATTAATAGTATCTATTATTAAATGTTTACTGTATGCAAAACACTGAGAAGGAATACATTGGTGACAATTACTGAGACCTAAGTGCTCTTCAGGGGTTTACAATCTAAGAATCAAAGTAAAAGGGGTACTGACAAGAGACACACACAAAAAACCAATAAGGACACTAAAACAACAAAAAAGGTAAGGAAGAGATAAATACAAAAATAAAAGTCTTAGGGAACTGTGGCTAGAAGAGCAAAGCTAGGCGCTTCTTATCAGTCAATCACTCAATGTTATTTGTTGAACACTTGTGAGCGGAGCATTATCCTAAGTATTTGGGAGAATACAATATTAAAGAGGTGGTAGACGTGAAGCCTGCCTAGAGGAAGCTCATCACAGAGAAGGGAAGACAGACAAAATATATTGTGGATTAGGGGAAGCAGCAGAGTACAAAGATACATATATAAATTCTGTGGGTTTGTGGGGGGAGGTGAATAACGAAAGCTAAAGGAGTACAGGGTCAAGTGAAAAGGCAATGCACAAAGAAGAGGGAGTGAGGGGAAATGAATGCTTAGGGAAGGCCTCTGGACGAGTTGTGATTCTGGAGGGATTTGGAAAGTAACTCAGCCTAACAGCCACTGCCACACTAGAGCATTCTCAATGCTCTGCATTTGGTGGAGAAGAAATTCAACTGGAATGGATCAAGTCAGGCCAGAAATAAAGCCTGGAGATGACATGGAATAGGGGACAGCATGGCTTAGTGGATAGAGCATGGTCCTGGGAGTCAGAAGGACCTGGGTTCTAATCCTGCCTCCACCACATGTCTGTTATGTGATCTTGGACAAGTCACTTCACTTCTCTGGGACTCATTTACCTCATCTGTTTAATGGGGATTAAGAGTGTGAGCCCTATGTGGGGCAGGGACTAGACCAGGAGCATCTTTAGACACACAGCATGGTCTAGCCCCATCTGCCCACTTCCATTGTGTCCCCTTCTCCCTTTCCTCCTTTCTTGCCTCATTTCCCATGACAGATCAGTTCTCTCCCATGAGTGGACTATCTCTCTCTCTCTCTGCACCACATCCCCACTCAGACTGTCAGGTTCCCACCTAGTTCCCACCTCTTCTCTGAGGCACAGAGAAGTTAATTGACTGGCCCAAAGTCACACAGCTGACAAGATGGGATCAGAACCCATGACCTCTGACTCCTAACCTCATGCTCTTTCCACTAGGCCATGCTGTAGAAGCACTGTTCTAAGAGCTGGAGGAGATACCAAGTAATTTGGTCAGACACAGTTTGTCCTACGTGGGGCTTGCAGTGTAAGGAGGAAGGAAAACAGAAAATGAATATCCACTTTTCAGAGAAGGTCAGTCAGTCAATGGTATTTATTGAGCTCTTACTATGTGCAGAGCACTGTACTCAGTGCTTGGGAGAGTATAGTACAACAGCATTAGCAGACATTTTCCCTGCCCATAGTGAGTTTACAGTCTAGAGGAAGCGGTCCATCACAACCTTGGCAAGTGTGGTGGTAGGAGGTTACTTCCAGTAGAATGTGATTGATTTGACCAGGGTAAGCAAATGGTAGAGCTGGGATTAGAACCCAGGTCTTCAGATTCCCAGATCTGTGCTTGCTCCATTACACAAACTGCTTCTTCCCTCCTCGTCAGAGGCCCTGCCTAGAGGGAACCCTGATTCCTGTTAGGACTCCCCAACCCCTCCATCCACCCACCCCAGCAGAATCACCCCGACTCCTATATACTCTAGTGGAAACATTGGAAAGCTCAAGGCTGTGTCCCTCTTACCTGAAGCAGCCTGGCTTAGTAGAAAGAGCACAGGCTTGGGAGTCAGAGGTCATGGGCTGTAATCCCGGCTCCACCACTTCTCTTGCTGGTGACTTTGGGCAAGTCACTTAACTTCTCTGTGCCTCAGTTACCTCACCTGTAAAATATGGATTAAGGCTGTGAGCCCCATGTGGGACAACCTGATTACCTTATATCTACTCCAGCATTTAGAATAGTGCTTGACACATAATAAGTGCTTAACAAATACCATTATTATTATTATTATTATCAGTCCTGGGACTAATTCCCCTTCCCCTTGGCCAGGGGCCATGGTCTGACAGACTGACCCCAGTCTATTTGTTCTGGGCCTTGTCCACTCCTGTACCTTCCCCGGGGGCTACCCTCTGCTCCTGTCCACCTGTAACAACCAAACAACAAAACCAAACATCTAACCAAAGATTTCTACACCCACCCTTCCTGCCAGCCTGTCTCCTCTGGGGATGGGAGTCCTTCACCCTCAACTCCCCAGTCTCTCCAGGCCCAGCTGTACCCCTCTGTCTCTCTTTAGTAGGGGCACACGCATGAGGGAATGTGGAGGGGAGTGCACCTCAGACCCTAAACTTTTGAGTCCTGGCCAGGATGGTCTTGGAGCTCTCAGTTCTGCCGGGGTTCAGGGTGAAGCTGGAGTCCCTGGGCTGCTGCTACAGATTGAGTTTGAGATTGGGGCTCCCAGGACCATTCCTGGAAACAGTGGACGTGGGGCCAGGTTGGGCTTCGCAGAACAGGAAATGGAGCTCAGAGCTTTCCTGCCGGGTCCTCTGCTTCCCTCAATACCTCAAGGAAAGAAAGTCACAGAGACAGCCCTCTAAGAGAGGAGTGGCGTGAAGGAGGAGCCTCTCACTTTTTTTGGTCACTCAAATAAATTGGGGCTCTGCAGGTACCACATGACTTAACTTAAGGAAAGATTCCCCCTGTCACCTAAGACACAAAAATCGAAGCAGACACAAGATGGTGGTGCTGCAGGAATATCTGATGGCTTTCTGCCCACTGAGGCTTCTCTACAGCACATCCTGAGTCCGATTTTACAGGGAAAGTCTACCTACAGTCTGAGTTGCCCTGATTGGAAGGACTTGAAAGGTAAGCTGAAGATGGGAATCACTCCAAAGCTTAAGAAAAAGCATCAAAGTAAGAGTGGAGGAAACTGGGCATAAAAGAGCTGTTTTGGGATCAGTGTGCTGGGTGGAGGGAGGCCTTGATGTCTGTGCACAGTTTGTGCATGGCGATGTGAGGCAGGGCCTAAAAAATCAGCATTGCCTAGTGGGTAGAGAACAGGTCCAGCTCTGCCACAAGTCTGCTGTGTGACCTTGGGCAAGTCACTTCACTTCTCTCTGCTTCTGTTACATCATCTGTAAAATGGGGATTAATATTGGTGAGCCCTATGTAGGTCATGGAGTGTGTCTAACCTGATTAGCTTGTATATACCCCAGCACTTAGTATAGTGCCTGGTATGTGTAAGTACTTAACAAATACCATAAAAAAGGGCCTGATTGCTGCAAGCTCAGTGACCCACCCACATAAAGGTTCGATATCATTTTATCCTGAGAACCTGATTCCTTATTAGCTTCAACATTGGGCCCATCTATTGTAACAGGGGCCAATTAGCAGGGTAGGGACTTTACTCTCCCCACCTTCCAATCCACAATGAAAACACACCTCCTTTGGGAAGCTTTCCCTGACTAATTTCATCTCCCCACCCTATTTCCCTTCCTGCTGTGTGTCATGCACTTGAGTCCATATCCTCTAAGCACATAGGGATCTCACCCTACCCCCAATTTCATAGTCACTATGAACATATGTTTCTATTTTCTGTTACTCTCTCATACCTAAAGTGCATTTAAATGTCTGTTCCCCAACTAGCCCATAACCTCCTTGAGAGCAGAGATCATGTCTTCTTGCTTTATTGCATTTTCCCAAGTGCTTAGTACAGTCCTTCGCACACAGAAGGCACTCAGTGAATACCATAATCTCGCACACAGTTGACATTCAGTAAATACAATTGATTGATAGATTGACTATGTGAAAGAGGCAGATAGAAAACCAGGAGTTTCTTTTCTTTGTTTTCTTTTCTGTGTTGGAATCTAAATATCAAAATCTTTCCTCGGAAACCAAGCGTTATGGTACTTCCTGAAAGTTCAGTCTACTGTTTCTGAGCCCCACAGCTACAAGGACGCAGGGTAGAAAGCGGTCGAGTTCCATGGAATCTGAGCAACCATGCTCAATCTCTTCAGAAAGTTAGTTGGTATAATGAGTGCATTTAAAAGAAATAGCATTGCTGTTCTCTCTTACGGGAAATAAAGCTTGGAGACTTTATCTCATGTCTATTTTTGCCAGTTACATTGCAAACACTCAACATGCCTGTTTAAAGATTTTTTTTAACGTGTCAAGTAATGAGAGAATAATTAGGCCAAGAAAAATCTGGCAGAAAACAAATAACTTAGTACTGAGAAAAAGAGCTGTTTAAAGTCATGAAAGAATGTGGGTGTGATTTATTAGAGATGGAAACCGAAATACTTAGGCAGGAACTAAGTAGAGCTCTTGTACAAAAAAAAGATTGAAACTCTGACATTAGAACTAACCAGGTTATCCCCCAAATTTGTTATAAGGGATATATTTACTAAAGACATAATGAAATACAACCTCATACAATATGGCAGAGCTGCAGAAGACAGCCTGATGTGCAGACACATGTGTGTATCCTCTTTATCAAGCTGACAGAGCTTATATATACAAAAGAAAACAAATGGATAAATAACATTAGACCAAATTTCTCTTTCATTCCTGAAAATGTGTTTTATTGGGCATACAGACTGTAATGTCTTTGAGGGGAGGAACCATTCCTACAAACTCTATTGGCATTAGACCTTCACAAGGGCTTAGGACAGTGCTCTGCACATAGAAAGTGCTCCCAAAAAAGCCACTGATCAATTGATTGATGGACTGAGAGCTAAACAGCAAAGACTTTCTTATATTAGGCTCGTGACTCCAACTCCTCAGCCAGGCTAAAGCTCAGACCCAGGGAAGAATTTACCCAAAGGAGGGCAAACTTCCAGTTGCATGACTGGATCCCCTTACAAAGGCTATCCCTGCTTGTTGTCCTGGATGGGAAAGTTATCTTTGGCTGTACCTACTCTTCTTTCTCCCAGAATGAGGGTCATTAAATGACTTCCCAATAGCATCATCCCATAGCAAATTCCTCAGAGGTTGGAAGATTTCACATTACTCACATATGTGGTCAGTGCTTCATTCAGAGAGGGATGAACATGGTCCCAGAAATTCAGTTTTTTGGGTCTTCAATTCTGGGTGTGGTGGGTGGCCTGGAGTTCCTCCTCAGAAAATGTTTCTGGGAAATGTAGTCTCAGAATGGACCAAGAGTAAACCCAGCAAAATATGTTTGGCATCCATCCTGTTTTCCAGGTTTTCCAGAGAATTATCATCCCAAGAACCAAAATGGCTCTCAAACGGTATTCTAAGCACCCTCAAAGTACTTTCTGAAACTACATCTTCCACAACACTTACCAGGTTCAAGCCCCCCTTCTCCAGCTTCTGCCTTTACCCTAAACCTCTGCCAGTTTTATGCTCAGCCTGCAATTAGGCCAGTCAAGCACACTGTACTAGCTATTTGTAATTTATTTATTCCTTTTATGAGAAATTTCCTTAATGGAAGTAATTCAATAACACTACAGTGATTCAGTATTTCAGATTAGGGGCTGCTTTGGTTTCAGTATAAATATTGTCACAATCCTAATTCTCAGAAACTCATAGAGGTGATGGCGAAAAGCCATCTATCCTAAAAGCACATAAAGCTTTAGTCATTTTGTCTCCACTCTTCTGGCAGAAGAATTGTTCCATTGTATTTTGTAGACACTGGCCTGATAGTGGATAGACTTAATTGGACTATAGTTGGTGCTGATGTGGTGAACTGTTGCAAGATTATCGTTACCATTTCCATTATTGTTCTACCTTGTATTCTATTTCCTTCCTTCATGCAGTTTGGCTAATTTGGCTGGATGAATACCCACTGTTTAAAGGGCTCTATAAAGTGGTAAAGAGCCCTGAAGAGAATGGAGGTTTTTATGTTAGCATTTTTGCAAACACCTGTGAATTGTTGAGTTTAATTGAACCACAGCTGGTGCTATCTATGAGCAAGGAGAGGAGGGCTGGGATTTTGGGAGGGAATAGCCTCTGTTTTAGCCCTGTTCTTCATCGCACTTTGCATTTACCTCTGGCAGGCCAGAGTGGAGGGTGATGATTGGCATTCTGAAGTCAGAGGGAAAGCTTGGTCACTTTCCAGACCTTGAGATAATGATTGTGGCATTTGTTTAGGGATTACTATGTGCCAAGTACTATATCAAACTCTGGGGTGGATACAAGATAATCAGGTTTCACATGAGACTCACAGTCCAAGTAGGAGGAATTACAGGTATTGAATCCCCATTTTGCAGATGATGGAAAGAGGCTCAGAGAAGTTAAGTGATCTGTCCTAGATCACACAGCAGACAAGTGGAGGGGTGGGATTAGAACCCAGGTCTTCCGATTCCCAGGCCTGTGTATTTTCCACTAGGCTGTGCTGCTTCCCATAGTGAAAGATGGTCCCTGTGACATCGATTGGGTAATGTGCAAGCGGTAGAACATGGGGAGAGAGAGAGAGATTCAGATATATAGAGAGAGACAGAGTCTGAGAGACAAACTAGCTCCTAGTTCCACTCAGGTGATTGAGGTTCATTTAGAACCACCTGGACTGCCTAGAGGAGAGTTAACTGAGCCGTAGGGGCAAAGGGTGTCAGAAATGTCCAGAAATCACCATCTCTCCAGGCATATTGCATGAGATACTAATGAAAAGAGTGACATCTTGACTAAAGTGCTTCCATGGAGGGGGACCAGAGCCTACAAAGCCCCTTCTTCTGAGAGTCAACAGTATTTATTAAGTGCCGACTCTTTACAGGGAACTGTACTGGGTAGAGTTGGGAGGGATTGTGTCTTATATGTCTCTCACCCTGCCCCTTCTTCCTGGATCTGGAGATTGCCTGGGATTTGGGCTCTTTTGCTGCCCCATGTAATTGATAGCTGAGAACAAACGATGGATGAACTCTTATGTGGGTCGCCTCTCCTGCACCATCAAAAAGGAGTATTTTAACTGTAGGTGATTTACTATCCAGCATCATTCACTTAATCAGAGAAGGTTAATAGAAAACTTGCTTAGGGTTATTTCAGGAATCTGTGACCCTCATTGAGGAATTTGGAGGAAAAGAGCTAGTGAATAATGTCTACTGAATGTGAATTTGAGAAGACAAAGAAGACAGCAATCAAACTGTCCCTCCAAGAATACTGTTACTGTCAGTCAGACACTCAAGTTGTATAGACAGTGTGGCTTGGTGTAAAGATTATGGGTCTGAAAGTCTTGGGTTCTAATCCTACTCTGCCATTTGCCTGTTGCATGACCTTGCAGAAGTCATAAAATGGGGACTTAATATCTGCTCTTACTCACCATTAAACCGTGAGTCCTAGGTGGGAAAGGGACTGTGTTGACCTGTTGACCTGATTACCTTGTATCTTCTTCTATACTTAGTATAGTGCTTAGCACATAGCAAGCACGTAACAAATACCGCTATTATAATTGCTTATAGTCTGATTGAGCCAGCAATATATTATTTTCCTCCATTCCTCCCATGAGGTAGAGAATCAGAAGCTATAATACTGATTATTCATATAATCATTATTGTTATGCATGTGTCAATATCTGACTACAATATCTAAATTTTAATAGAGAATAGGCTTGCAAAGTGAAGTGAGCATAGTTATAATAATAACAATAATGATAACTGTATTGGTTAAGAATTTACTATGGGCTAGGCACTGTATTAAGCACTGGGGTGGATACAAACAAATTGAGTTGAACACAACCCTGTCCCATGTGGGGTTCATAGTCTCAATCCCCATTTTACAGATGAAGTAACTGAGGCACAGAGAAGTAAAGTGACCAAGGTCACACCGAAGACAAGTGGTGGAGCCAGGATTAGAATCCATGACCCAGGCCCGTGGTCTAGCCACTACTCCATGTTGCTTCTCATGTGGCTATTATCTCTACAACGGGGGACAAAAACACTTTCATTTGAATTATCTTGGTAATTGTGGCAAAGTGTATGTTTTTCACCATTATCCAGATATTTAGTAGTGTAAACCTTAGCTTATCCTCAGTGACCTTACAGTCTAAAGGCGATCAATCAACCAATCAATCAGTTAGTATTTTTAATGGCATTTATTAAGCACTTGCTATGTGCAAAGCACTATTCTAAGTGCCGGGGAGGTTACAAGGTGATCAGGTTGTCCCACGGGGGTGTTCACAGTCTCCATCCCCATTTTACAGATGAGGGAACTGAGGCACCGCGAGGTTAAGTGACTTGCCCAAAGTCACACAGCTGACACTTGGCAGAGCCAGGATTTGAACTCTGACTCCAAAGCCCGGGCTCTTTCCACTGAGCCATGCTGCTTATCCTATTTGTTGAGTGCCTATTGTGTACAGCGTATTATATTAAAGACTTGGGAGAGAGCAATAGAATTAGAAGACAATCTCTGCTTTCAAGAGGCTGAAACTCTAACTCTTCTGGCAGACACTAAAGTATAGGTAGAAGGAAGCAATAGAATGCAAACTTCTTGTGGACAGGGTTCTTTTCTACCACCTCTATTGTGTTGAACTTTCCCAATCATTTAATACAGTAAAATACTAATAATTATGGTACCTTTAAAGTGCTTACTATATGCCAAGCACAGTTCTAAGCACAAGTAGATACAAGTAAATCGGGTTGGACACAGTCTCTGTCCCACACGGGGCTCACACTTTTAATCCCCATTTTGCAGATGGGGTAATTGAAGCACAGAGAAGTGAAGTGACTTGCCCAAGGTCACACAGGTGGCATGTGATGGAGTAGGGATTAGAACCCAGGACTTTCTGACTCCCAGGCCCATCATCTATTCATTAAGCCATGCTACGTGCAGGAAACACTCACTAATTATCATTAATTGATTGATTAATTAGAGATAGGCATACTAGAACTATGGATGACAGAGTTGTAAGATGAAGCAGAATTGATGACATGGCTTTTAGGTGGATATCCAAGATAGGAAGGCCTCCTGGAGAAGATGTGATTTCAGAAGGACCGTGAAGAAAAAGTACCATAAAAAAAAAAATGATGGGCAGGGCAGTGGTCTAATGGATGTGAAGGGGAAGGAATGTTGAGGCAGAAAGGATGGGGTGAGCAAGAGGCCAGTGGAGGGATTGGCAAGAATGAGGCAATGAATAGGTTGGCTTATGAAGAATGAAGCATATGAGGTTGGGTGTAGTAGGAGAAGAGCAAGGACAGGCAGCATGGAGCATGCTGATGGAGCTGGAGAGTGTTATCATAAGACAGGATGCACAGGAACCAGGCCCAAGGGGCTTTAAGAAGTTGGGAAACTCCCCAGCAGAACAGGCCTCAAGGCGTGTGTACTGGACAGATGAATCAGGGAAGACCCTGGACCATTGCCTAACTGCCTGTGGGAACACTGAGAAATCAGCACTCTGAGTGGCTGAAGTTGAAGGGCGGCAATTCCTAGGCCTTCCCAGACTGAGCCCCTTCCTTCCTCTCCCCCTCATCCCCCTCTCCATCCCCCCCCGTCTTACCTCCTTCCCTTCCCCACAGCACCTGTATATATGTATATATGTTTGTACATATTTATTACTCTATTTATTTTACTTGTACATATCTATTCTATTTATTTTATTTTGTTAGTATGTTTGGTTTTGTCTCCCCCTTTTAGACTGTGAGCCCACTGTTGGGTAGGGACTGTCTCTATATGTTGCCAATTTGTACTTCCCAAGTGCTTAGTACAGTGCTCTGCACACAGTAAGCGCTCAATAAATATGATTGATGATGATGATCAACGCGGATCTGGCCCTGCTCCTATTCTGCCTGCGCCTAGGCCCGGACACAAAGCTCAGAGCTCAGACTCAGAGAGGCTGTCTGACCTTGGGATGTGACCCCCATCAGACTATTTACATACCAACTGCTGCCTGTTTACCTAGCATCACTCCTTTGTCTTCTGTCAAAGATCCCCTAGATTCAAGGGAAGATGGTCCTTTTTACTCACCTGGAAGGATCCACAATCAGTTCCACAATTAATTTCTGGAAACACCAGATTTAGCTGCTGTGGCTCTGGACAATTTCTTATCAAAACTCTTAAATCTCTCTGACCTCTCCATGTCCCCTCAAACCCCTCCCTCTATCACCTCATCCCTTCCCTTCTTTCCCACTGGCACTCCACACTCCCCCTCCAAATTTTCATTCATTCATTCAATTGTATTTATTGAGCGCTTACTGTGTGCAGAGCACTGTACTAAGCACTTGGGAAGTACAAGTTGGCAACATATAGCAACGGTCCTTACCCAACAGTGGGCTCACAGTCTATAAGGGGGAGACAGGCAACCAAACAAAGCATGCGGACAGGTGTCTGGTCTTCAGAAAAAATAGAATTAAAGCTAAATACACATCATTAACAAAATAAATAGAATAGTGAATACGTACAAGTAACATAAATGGAGTAATAAATCTGTACAAACATATATACAGGTGCTGTGGGGAGGGGAAGGAGGTAGGGCAGGGGGGATGGGGAGGAGGAGAGGAAAAAGGGGGCTCAGTCTATTATTATTACAATTACAGTGCCTGCATGTAGTAAGCAATTAACAAATTCTATTATTATGTGTCAATCCCAGCTCACTCCCAACCAGAGGACCTGAGTTCTAATCCCCGCTTTCCCACTTTCCAGCTGTGTGAAGTTGGGCAAGTCACTTAACTGCTTGCCACCCCATTTTCCTCATCTGTAACATGAGGATTAAACTCTGTTCTCCCTCCCCATTAGGCTGTGAGCCCTGCGTGGGAGAGAGACTTGTCTGATTGCATTGTAGCTACCCCAGAATTTAGTACAGGGCTTGGCACATAGCATTTGATGAATATCACAGTAATTATTATTATTACAATTAGCATGATTATCTTTTTCCCACCCCCAACTCCAGCCTCTCCCCCTCTGCCACCCCACAGTCTCAGCCCAGTGTTAACTGTGCAACCTTGACTCCTTCATGGGAAAGCTTTCCTTTATCATTCATCTTTTCTTGATACAGTAACTGCTCCTTCCTGCCATCACTGAAACCTAGTTCTTCCTAGACAACACTGTTTTCCCTGCCACTCTCTACAGAGGGGCCCTCATCTTCTCCTAGTCCCCAAGACTCACTAGGAAGGAGAAGGAATTGGCTTGTTCATGCCCCCCAATTCCACTTTCTCACCATCCTACTCCCTCCTTTTTCCCTTTTCCCTTCTTTGTAGCCCACATCATCCATTTCTGTTATACACTCTAACTACTGGTCACTGCTATCTGCCACCTGTCAGGCTACCTCCAACTTTCTGATCAGTTTTGAAGCCTTTCTCACACTCATTCTCTCCTTCTCCATTCCTACACATTCCTACAATATCCACGTGGATATTCCCAAAGACTTCCCCACTGCCTTCTTCTTTTTACTCCTCATCTCCACTGACCTCTTGCTCCACCCCAACTCACCCTCTCACCAACTTGGACACAAACTCGATCTCATCATCTCTAGTCACAGTACAATCTCTCCCTCCACCATGGTGATGATGATGAATTCAATGGAATCACAGGAATATGAAAAGCTAATGCAGATTAAACTTGGCTTTGAAAATAAATGGAGCATTGTACATTTTTAAACCAAGTTTGTAAAGCTCTATCAGTGGATGTTTGAGCCTCTCATGGACATCCAATTTCTAAACTTGATTTTGTTCTCTCAGTTGATTCAATGCTATTTCATTGACTGGAGAAAAAATTCTTCCTTGCTTGCAGTTAGTATGGGAAGATTGGCACTCCTTTCACGTCCTCCTCAGGGGAGAAATACAGTTAAAAACGGATGGAAAATAAGGCCATTTCAGGAAGGCTGTTTAGATATTTCAAAATTCCAGCCCTGGCAGCTCTCCAGGGCCAGATGGGATACATCACTCAATTCTGCAGGAAAGAGGAGAGGGGCAACAGCAAACTGATCTTCTTGTTGAAACCACTGCATTCAGAAAGAGATGGGGTGCCAGAGGAGAGAAAACTCCATTAATTAAGTACCCCTTTATCAAGAATGTTTTCCTAAGAAACTGCATAGATAGCAGAAAACTTCCTTTTCAGGCTACAGAGCAGTGAATTCTGGGTTTGTGCCATTCTGAGGCTGGTGATTTCCAGTATTAAAAGTGCATTTCACCCATGTTGCAAAATGAGAGCATGGGTAATGGCAGAACTGGCTTAACCATGCAGCTTGATCACAAAGCAATTCTCAAATAATCCAATTTAGTAACCATCTGATGGGAAGCTACAGAAATGCATAGCTTGGCATGCGGCAATCAGGTGGTTATTTGATCAGAGACATTGGGAAGGAAAGGATACTAGGAAATGGAATTGAACCAGTGTCACGTGCTTTTAGTAGTCGACATGAAAAGAATTTGAATATGGCAGTTGCCTTAGATTTGCTGAGGTGTCTGGACTTAAATGAGCGTCAAATTCAAATAGGCAAAGCTTTTGGTTTGGCAGGGTCAACAGTGAGGAAAATGATCGGATGGTTTTTGGTGCACATATTTTAAAATTCAATTGAATAACTTCATTATATTTCACTGATACATATCTACATTGCTTTTTAATCATTCTAGATAGCAAATAGTCTGAACTATGGTTACTGGATAATTTGTCACTTGAAAAATGTATTTATATGGTTTGATTTTTTTATCAATTTGCCAATGCATTAATGCATTTACATTATTTCCTGTGGAAAACTATATCATATTTAACACTCTTATCATTGGACACCTGAAGAAGTTTAAGTAACTGGATATCCACTGGTTAAAAAGCACCATACAAAGCACCAGAGAAAAAGTATTCTCCTGTCCACAAGGATTTATTTTGCTCTCTAATGGAAGAGACAGGGATAAAAATATTTACATCAAGAGTAATTAAACATACTAATGCTGTTGTAAGTGCTGAAAAATGGCCTTATGTTTCTGCTATTTTCCAAAACAGAAACGGGGATTTTTTAACAGTATTTATTGAGGACTTTCTATGAGAAGCAGCATGGCTCAGTGGAAAGAGCTCGGGTTTGGGAATCAGAGGTCATGGGTTCGAATCCTGACTCTGCCACTTGTCAACTGTGTGACCTTGGGCAGGCCACTTCTCTGTGCCTCAGTTACCTCATCTGTAAAATGGGGGTTAAGACTGTGAGCCCCATGTGGGACAACCTCATCACCTTGTATCCCCCAGCTCTTAGAACAGTGCTTCGCACTTAGTAAGCACTTAACAAATACCCTCATCATTATTATTATTATTATTATTCTTATGTGCTAGGCACTGTATTAAGAATTAATTTGTTCGTTCATTCAGTTGTATTTATTGAGCACTTACTGTGTGCCAAACACTGTACTAAGTTCTTGGGAGAGTACAATTATAACAGTAAACAGATACATTCTCTGCCCAAAACAGGCTCATAGTCTAGAGGGGGAAACAGACAGTAAAATAAATAAATAAATTACAGATATGTATATAAGTGCTGTGGGGCTGCGAAGAGAGTTGAATAAATGGAGCAAGATGGGGCAATGCAGAAGGGAGTGGGAGAAGAGGAAATGGGGGTTTAGGGAAAACCTCTTGGAGGAGTTGTACATTCAATAAGGTTTTTAAGTGGGGGAAAGTAATTGTCTGTATGATTTGACGAAGGAGGGTGTTCCAGGAAAGAGGAAGGACGTGAGTGAGGGGTCGGCAGTGAGATAGACGAGATTGAGGTACAGTGAGAACTAGGGTAGATGCAAGCTAATAAGTTGGACACAGTCTTTATCCTGCATGCGGCTCACAGTCTAAATCCCCATTTTACAGATAGGGTAACTGAGGCACAGAGAAGTTAAGTGACTCACCAAAGGTCACATGTAGGTAAATGGTGGAGCAGGGAATAGAACCTGTGGTGAGCAAGAGTGACTCCATCTTGGAATACAGAAGCCATTTTCTAAGAGACTACTCTTTGACCCCATGGTCAATAAAATCAGAGGAAGAATTGGAGGAGAAATCATATCACCCTGCTGAAAAGTGTTACAGGGGACTTGAATGGCTGGGAAGAAATGGAACTGTTCTGCAAAGGGGCTTGAGGAGGGGCAAAACTGCTCTGCTGGCAGGAAAAAAACTGTTGGATGGGGCTATGCCCATGGGGGATAAGCATGGGGGGAGAATTCTTCATTGCCCCGGTTTACCTGAGAAGGAGCTGAAGACAGCAGGTAATCCTTACAGCCCCCGCTGCAAATTCCCCCTTAACTGATAAAGGGGGTGAGAACTGGTCCCCCCCACCCTCTCTCCTGCTCCCCACATAGCGAAACCATCTAAGCCAAGACACCTATGGCATGGCTGTGGAAACACCACCTAAGCCATGCACTGACACCTACTGTGGCTGCAGCTGAACTACCTAAGACTTGAGCCAGGATGACAAGCTGTGGGCACTGGACTCCTTGAACTCCTCCAACATAGGATCATCTTAATAATAATAATGGCATTTATTAAGTGCTTACTATGTGCAAAGCACTGTTCTAAGTGCTGGAGAAATTACAAGGTGATCAGGTTGTCCCACAGGGGCCTCACAGCTTAATCCCCCTTTTACAGATGAAGTAATGGAGGCACAAAGAAGTTGTGACTTGCCCAAAGTAAAGGATTTGGGGAAAACTAGTTGCATGAGTAACTATTTTTTTTTTTTTTGTGTGTGTGTGTGTGTGTGTGTGTGCATCTACTCCCTGGTTTTGGTAGGTTAAGTAAGAAATAAAGCTTTCCACTGTACACAGTGGTGGTGTGTCTTCCCTTTTGAACATGTCATTTAGCACCTGAATTTAATCAGGGGACAATCCCCAGGGAAGGGCTCATAAACTGAACTTAGTATAGTGCTCTGCACACAGTAAGCACTCAATAAATACAATTGAATGAATAAACTGAACGCCTGAATTTAGAGGGAATCAAATCCCTGGTGAAGGGTGCTGACCTGGTTTCTAATACCGGATCTCCCAAGTATCGGCAGTCACTTGGCAGTGACCTTGGGCAAGTCACTTAATTTTTCTGTCCCTTGGTTCCCTCATCTGCAAAATGGGGATTCAATACTTGTTTTCCATGCTACTCAGACTGGGACCTCCTTGAGGGACCTTATTATCTTTATCTACCCCAGTGCTTAATACAGGGTTTACTACGTAGTAAATATTGAACAAGTATTATTATTATTATAATTACTGTTGATTCTTGCATTGATTTAGGACCCCTGATATAAAGAAATTTTATTTGCTCTTAATGGTTGAAGGCCCTTGAGAAGCAGTCTGGAGTTGGGGTGTTGCACTCCCCGGACTTAATACATGTGCTTTTGTACTGGAAATTTATAAAGGGGAGAACTGGTAATGATAGATAAACTTTGAAATGATGGACATGTAAGCTCATTGTGGGAAGGGAATGTGTCTTATATTGTTGTGTTGTACTCTCCCAAGAGCTTAGGAAAGTGCTTTGCAAACAGTAAGCACTTAATGAATATAATTGACTGATCTCTACCTGATCTACCAATCCACTGTGAGGGAACCACCGACACTATGGTCTGCGGATTCTCCAGACCAGACCTGTCTACATTTTGCATGGAAAAGCAGAAATCAGGTGTTTCCTTCCCAGAAGTTTCCCCACTGTACTAGAGGAAAACTCCAATTCCTTAGATGTTACAACCAAACACCAATCTCCCCATCGTTCAGAACAAAAGCAGAAAACACCTAGGCTGTATCTGGCCCATGGCTGAGGTTGGCCAGCCCCAGTGACCGCCTTTGGAATATAGGAGGTGGAATCTAAGCTTGCTGGAGTATTTTTGGAGTCCTGGAAAGGCTGAGGCAAGGATCATTTAGCCAGTAGCTAAAAAATCCTTGACTGGAAAAGAAAGGGGATTTAGAAAAAGAAAGATAAACAAACAGAAATTTGAAGGAAGACAGTATACCTATTGTTTAAGATTGAAAAGTATGAAAACTGGGGAAGTGGATAAACTATTATGGACATGTCATCTCAGTGGATAAAATTATGACCAAGAAAAGTTGTGTTGATTATAGAAGTTTACAAGGGAAGAAATGACAGAATACAGATAAGATGGTGTAGTCGGGTTAATGGTCATTTTTCTAGTGAAATATTTATCAAAATTCCTCAAAGAACCAGAGACATTTATTATGTACCCTGTCAAAGTATGGAATTGATTACCTTATTACTAAAAGAAAAGAAAATCGAGCATATATGAGGAATTTTAAAATGTGGGTTTGTGTATTTAGTTCAGTTGCAGTTTTGCATTTCCACAGCCATTGCAAAGTCTCTGGATCATCGTCAATCGTATTTATTGAGCGCTTACTGGATAAAAACAGTACAGACTTAGGCTTCCATTGCATTTATTTTTGATGAACACTTGTTATGTATCTGCTATATCAAAAGATTCACAATGGAGATATACAGAAGAACCCATATATGTAGTACTGAGAAATCAATATAGATCATCTTTTTGTCTTCAGGCCCCATCCTGCTAATCTCTCTGGCTAACTATCTAAAGTAGGTCCTTGATTTTTGTACCTTTATTCAGGCAAATTATGTCAGTACAAATCTTGCCCTACTGAAGCCAGCAGAATTGGACCCTGGGTAGAGTATATTAAACACCAATCTGAAGAGACATTTAACGCCCCAAAGTGACTGATGGAGTTGATTCAGCTGTCGCAGCTGCAGTGAGAGATTACCACTTGCGACCAGAGAGTAAAAACAGGGCAGGGGGGAGAGAGAAATAGCAGAGAAATGCACTCAATGAAAGACTCTGAAGGCAGATGAGAGAGTCACAAGTTAATGATAATAAATAAAGAGAGAGTGGCGATACTCTAATGAACTCTGCATAAAGCCAAGATTTATCTTGAAATGCAGAGTCTCTTGCCTTTAATATTACCCGTGCTGAGGAAAGTTAATGCATCAGTTGGGTCCTTCCTTTGATGAGCTAGATTTTCCCTCACACCTCCAAGCCCTATAGCATTTTAAGTGAACGAGAAGTTCAGTCAATCCCTGGTGTTTTTTAGGTGATTAATGATTGCAGAGCATTGTACTAAAAACTTGGGAAAATACAGTATAATAGACAATGGTAGGTACTGTCCCTGAGATTACAGTCTAAAGGGGGAAGCAGACGTTAAAGTAGATTAACTTTAACATTAAGCCTCAGCTTCAAGGCTCTCCATCACCACGCCCCCTCCAACCTCACCTCCCTTCTCTCCTTCTAGAGTCCAGCCTGTACCTTCCAATCGTCTGCTGCTGCTAACCTCCTCACTGTACCTCATTCTCGTCTGTCCCACCATTGACCCCTGGCCCATGTCCTCCCCCAGCCTAGAATGCCCTCCCTCCACACATCCGCCAAGGTAGCTCTCTTCCTCCCTTCAAAGCCCTATTGAAAGCTCACCTCCTCCAAGACGCCTTCCCAGACTGAGCCCCCTTTTTCCTGTCCTCCTCCCCATCCCCCGGCCCTACCTCCCTCCCCTCCCCATAGCACCTGTATATATGTTTGTACAGATTTATTACTCTATTTTACTTTACATATTTACTATTCTATTTTTGTTAATAATGTGCATTTAGCTTTAATTCTCTTTGTTCTGATGACCTGACACCTGTCCCCATGTTTTGTTTTGTTGTCTCTCTCCCCTTTCTAGACTGTGAGCCTATAGTTGTGTAGGGACCGTCTCTATATGTTGCCAGCTTGTATTTCCCAAGCTCTTAGTATAGTGCTCTGCACACAGTATGTGCTAAATAAAACGACTGAATGAATGAATTAGGGAATGAGAATAGGCCTGATGTGGATGGGGAGGGCTCTTAGGCCAAGGCGGAACCATGGTTCCTGGACGTTTGTCTCTATTTCTAAAATTGGCCAGGGCCGCCTACAAAGCTCTGGCTAAACTGGGGTATATGG
Source organism: Tachyglossus aculeatus (assembly GCF_015852505.1). Lineage (NCBI taxonomy): Eukaryota > Metazoa > Chordata > Mammalia > Monotremata > Tachyglossidae > Tachyglossus > Tachyglossus aculeatus. The sequence continues at coordinate 24,934,165 of NC_052075.1, read as the reverse complement.
TTAGGGTCACCAGGCCCAATTCCCTTTCAGCAAACTCAGCTAGAAGAGGATTTCAAATAGATAGTTTCAGTCATTTAAATGTGTCTTGCTTCTCAGTGTGAAAGACTCTAAAGTCTTGATGACAAGTTTAACCAAAATCCATGTATTTCCCACCGTCCCAGCAATGTCTACTACACAAAACTTCTTAGGTAGGTTAGTATGCATCTGTACAGGGATGCATTTATTTATTTTCTTATTTTTGTTTTTATCATCAGGGGTTATGTTCCTATGCTTTTACCCATTTTTGTTTGTCAATTTCTGTTGGCCAGTCTTACTTATTAGATTGCAGGGATCAAGTCTACCAATTTGATTGTTTTGTGCTATTTCAAGCACTTAGGGCAGTACTCCACACACAGAAATTGTTCAATTAGTGCCATTCATTGATTGATTGTGTCAGATGCTTTTGAAAGGTCAATGAAGATGGACTAGAGAGCTTCATATTGCTCTCTGTGTCTGTTATGCTGCAAAGTTATATCTGTGGCCCTACTAAGTATTCACTATGACCAGCTTCCTTCATTTTTCAGCATTCCATATTAAACTATGGAAATAAAAAATCATCTTCTGATCTATTGATGGAGAAGAAAGGCTGCCTTCCTCCTCGCCCTGAGAAGTTGAGAAGGTTTTAACAGTATAGCACAGAAAAGTACTGTACTACAGTACTGTCTGCTGTGTAGCCCTGGGCAAGTCACTTAATTTCTCCATGCCTCAGTTACCTCGTCTGTAAAATGAGGATTAATACTGTGAGTCCCATATGGGTTATGGACTGCGGCCAACCTATCTTGTATCTAAACCAGGGCTTGTATACTGCCTAGCACATAGTAAGTGCTTAACAAATATCAGGAAGAAAAAAATTTCAAGAGACCAGGACGTGGTTTACTTTGGTGGCTGTTTCTCTGGAAGTGCACATTAATTGTCAGGAGAGTTCTGATTTCTAGAAAGGTTGAAAAGGGTGACACCTGTCTGCATGGTGGAAAATGAAAGTGAAGTCCATGCTAGAACATGAGCCAATTACAGTTCTGTTTGGAGGGTAAAGATGCTATCTTTTAACATCTGCATGAGAAGGTGACAGATGCATAAGGGCCTCAGGTTTAAAGTTGAAAGGCCGCCATACATAATGGTAAAGTTAAGCCTCCCTTTCAGGAGAGAACAGTTAAAGAAAAAAAGCTTTTAAAGCTTGGCTTGTTGTGGAAATCCTTGAAAAGACCAAAGTAGTGCTTCAGGCAAATAGAAAAAAAAAAAAAAAAGTTGGACCCCACTGCTCTATTCCAGCATCAAAATCTCAACCAGTGGCCTCGTTCTCCTTTCCACTTTAATTATCAAAAAGAACTGAAACAGGGTGAAATTTTTGTATGCTCTTCAAACAGACAGAAGCCCTGAAGACAGAACTTTAAAACTAAGTGCTTTGTTCCTGCAGGATAATAGAGTTTCTACTCTAATTATTACCTATTTTTCCAAAGGCAAGTTAAATTATCTCAACCTAGCTCTCCCAGGGAAATTCAGATCTCCCAGCACTTCGTTGCCTAGGTCATCATTGAAGCTTTAGCTCTTCTCTCTCTCTGGAAGAATAAGGTCAGTTTCTACATAAGGTCAGTTTCTACTGTTTCTCAGACAACCAGTATTTCTGGTTAAAATTGCTCTTCCTGCCCTCACTAAGTTTTGCTAATAATTTTTCAAAACTTTATGTGTCTGATGTCTCAAATTAGCACTGACTCCTATCTCTATTTTTCTACTTTACCCCCTCTGCTCCCTGGAGAGTCTTACCTCTTAACTTCTCTGTCTCCCCAAAAGAGGTAAGTGAAGAAAAAGCAAAATGAACTTATTGAAATACAGACTGAACCCTCACTCATAAGCAGAATCCCAGAAAGTACTTTACAGAGTTATAAGTGCATTGTCTAATTTTTCTGTAAATGCACCCTAATGAATTATAGATTAAATAGCTTTATTTCCATGGATCATTGCAGGGATTTTCATCATTGTCATCATCAGCAACATTTGTTATGCAGGGAAAACTGTTCTAGACACCTGGAAGAATACCATAGAAGTAGAAGATAAGGTTCCTGTCCTTGATTGGTTTATAATCTAGCTGGGGAGATAGACAAAGTTAGCATCAATACAGTCATACTAAGTGAGGAATTATAGGTGTAACTAGGAAATCAATCAGTGGTATTTTTGAGCACTTGAAAATAATTGTAAACAGATTATTAGTATCAGTAAACAAAAAATTTAAGTAAGTGAATAGAATGCACATAAGAGCTTAGGGCGAATGCTGTTGTGATTTGTTGAGAAAGGGAGACTAGTCAGGGAATGCTGGAGGTGGCTTTTTTAGTCAGACTTGCAGGATAAGTGGAAGAGGCTCTCAGGCCAAGGACAATGGACAGTGGCTCCATATTTATCCTTTGCCTTCTTCTTCCTGACCAGTTGCCTATCAGTCTCCTTTCACTCCCAGTTTACCACAAATTGACCATACTTTTGGGTCTTTAATAGACTCTTAGTTTCTAATCCATCTTTTGTGCATATCTGATGATTCATGATTCAAATATCTGTCTCCTTCACCAAACTGTAAGCTCCTTGATGGCAGAGATGGCCGTTTTTAAGTCTTAAGTACCCTCCCAGTAGGTGTTCAATAAATGTCTTGATTGATTGATCGAAAGAGGCTCTCCAAAACTTTGTCCCACTCTTTATCAAGGTGGCATATTTGGGAAAGCTTAAAATATTCTCAAGGTGGGTCCTTATATGAAACTCGATAGCCACTACACTTTCATTCATCTTTTTCATCCCCCTCCTTCCTGAGACATTGGATTTTATACTTATCCACTCCATTCTATTTCTGTGGTCATGCCTCTCATGTGAGGAACTTCTTTTTCCCAAGTCCTTAACCCACCACTCAGCTCCACTTTGACTAACATTTCTACTGTGCCAAAATCAGCGAATATTTACTCTAATATTCAGTGATCTTTAGAAAATGTCTCTCTACATCATTAAAACTGCCATCCGATCTCTCTACTCCATGAAAAACAAAGAACCAGCATTCATGGAGTAGCATAATCTTGCTTTCTAGCCTTCATTTCTTGAAAGCAATGATAATAATAGTAACAATGATAATATTTGTAAAGTGATTGCTATATGCTAAGCTTTGGCATAGATACAACACAGTGCAACACAATACAATGAAACATAAATGAAATACAATACACAGGGCTCACAGTCTTAGGGGGGAAGAGAACAGGTCCTTAATTCCCATTTTACAGATGAGGATGATGATGCATAGATAAGTTAAGTGACTAGCCCAAGGACATAAAGCAGATGCAGAATTAGAACTCAGGTCCTCTGACTCCCAGCCCTGTGCTCTTTCTACTGAGACATTCAGATTCTCTTGCATCATTCTTCTTTTAAATGGAACACAACCCTTATTCGATGTGGGAAATAGAAAAGTCTTATAATAATGATAATAATGGCATCTGTTAAGCACTTACTGTGTGCCAAGCACTGTTCAAAGCACTGGGGGGGGGGTTACAAGGTGATCAGGTTGCCCCACATGGGCTCACAGTCTTAATCCCCATTTTACAGATGAGGTGATGGAGGCACAGAGAAGTTAAGTGACTTGCCCAAAGTCACACAGCTGACAAGGGGCAGAGCCGGGATTAGAACCCATGACCTCTGACTCCCAAGCCCGGGCTCTTTCCACTGAGTCATACTGCTTCTCTATCATTTTCATGGTTTCATATGTAAATATTTGCATACCAAATTGGTGGTAAGCCTATGGATTTAGTTGTGATGAAGCAGAATGGCCTAGTGGATAAAACATGAGCCTGTGAGTTAGAAGGACCTGGGTTCTATCCCCAGCTCTACAACTTGTGTTATGTGACCGTAAGCAAGTCACTTTGCTTCTCTGTGCCTCGTTACCCCACCTGTAATAAGAGTATTAAGAATGTGAGCCCCATGTAGGATAGCTTGTTGTGGGCAGGGAGTGTATCTGTTGGTTGCTATATTGTACTCTCCCCAGTGCTTAGTAGAGCGCTTTGCATACAGTAAGTGCTCAAGAAATATGATTGAATGAATGATTGAATGACTTGGATACATTCACAAAATGTACTGTATTGGATTAGTAGGGTAAAGTTAGGAAAGTTGGGGCTGTTCTGCGGTACTCCCCTAGTCATTTGGATGGCTATCAAAGAGGACAGTGATCGCAAGTTCATCCGAACACCCACTACTGCCTCTGTAAGTGACAAAATATGGAGCTGGATAGACCATTGGTCTGATTCAATAGTGGCTCTGCTTATTCACCAGTTGGCTTAGATGGCTACAAAGGGACACTCAGTGAAATTTTCTGCAGCTTTCCAATAATCATAATTATTGCATTTACTAACTAGTTTCCATTGAAAATAGTTCAAGATTATCATTCTAGACACAGTCCCTAGACCAGTGAGAGCTCATAATCAATCTTATCCCCACTTATCCTGCTGTGCTTTCACAGCAGTTCAGTGCAGAGCTGGAACTGGAACCTGGGGCTACTGACTTCCAGACTTCCTAGTCTTTCCACAAGGCCATGCTGCTTTTCTTGGCCAGCAACACCACCCTAGCACAGGAAAGAATCAAGTTGATGTTGACTTAAATTTGACTTATTATTTTAGATCTTCAGCAATTCCAAAGGGCCTCTATCAGAACTTCAGTAGCAAAGTCCTTTTGATTAAGGGATCGTTTCCTTTTTGGACAAGATGGGAGCAACTAAGGGGCTGTGATGATTATGACAACACATCTGGAGAACAAGTTACCCATTGCCGTGGCTCTCTGACATTCTTTTATGCTTTCTGATTTCTTAAGTGGGCTTAGCCCACTTGGTGAGGGAGTGGAATGAATAGCAAATTCGACTAATCTGCTTGCCTCTGGAGACCTTTGTCTATTATGTTTCTTGTTCTGATCCAGCTAGCACCATTTATGTTGGTTACATTTGTTTATACAGTCCTGCTTTTTCTTCTGCAATGTAACTTGGGGGACCAAATCATCATTATGATTGATCAGAGTGAATCTAATTGCCTTCAAGGGCAGAAAGGGTAAGTTTTCATCAGAGACCAGAACACAGCCAAGGAAGACACCAACCACACTGCTGCCTCCCCACTGAAACCTGCCTCTACCAGTGAATGCTTTTTCTTTTCAATGTGATTGAGTTTATTTATCTATTTATTTATTCATTTATTTAGCCACAGGGTAACAGGTTTCTTTTCTTCCTCCTGGTAATCAGGGACTCTAATGAGGCTATTGAGGATACACTGGTTATTTAAGATAACATAATGAAACAAGAAATCCCAATCTCGGCTATCCACCTGACACCTATTTAGAGTCTTCAGCTGGCTTTGAACTCTTTTGTTAGACTGTCCGAAGGATATCACGAATACACACCGTAATGAGGAAACTTTTCCATTTCAAAGGCTTCCTGTGAGCCTTTGAGGTAAATCGAATACCTTTTTAATGGTATTTGTTAAGTGCTCACCATGTGCCAAGCAGTATACTAAGGACTGGGGCAAGTACAATATAATCAGGCTGGACACAGTCCCTGTCCCACATGGGGCTCACTGCCTATGTGGAAGGGGGAGTAGATATTGAACCCCTATTTCACAGATGATAAAACTGAGGTGTAGAGAATTTATGACTTGCCCAAAGACACACAAAAGGCCAGTGGTAAAGTTGGGATTAGAACCCAGGTCTTCTGACTTTCAGGCCTATGCTTTTATTAGTTGAGTGCCTCGAGTGCTGAGCACTGTTCTAAGCACTTCGGGGAGTACAACAGAATTGAAAGACCAATTCGCAGCATGGATAGAGCTCGGGCCTGGGAGTCAAAAGGATGTGGATTCCCCCTACACCACTTTTCTGCTGAGTCACCTTGGGTAGGTCACTTGACCTCTCTGGGCCTCTGTTACCTCATCTGTAAAGATAGGGATGGAGACTGGGAGTCCCATATAGGACATGGATTGTGTCCAACCTGATTAGCTTTCATATTCCTCAGTGCTTAGCACATTGCCTGGCATATATATGTGTGTGTATGTATGTATGCATATATATATGCACATATATAAATATACACATATATATGTGTGTATATGTTTGTACAGATTTATTGCTCTATTCATTTTACTTGTACATATTAACTATTCTATTTATATTGTTAATGATGTGCATCTAGCCCAGACTGAGCCCCCTCCTCCCAGACTGAGCCCACTCCTTCCTCTCCCCCTCCTCCCCTCCCCATCCCCCCGCCTTTCCTCCTTCCCCTCCCCACAGCACTTGTATGTAAGTTGGTACATATTGATTACTCTATTTTACTTGTACATATTTACTATTCTATTTACTTTATTTTGTTAATATGTTTTGTTTTGTCTCCCCCTTCTAGACTGTGAGCCCACTGTTGGGTAGGGACCATCTCTATATGTTGCCGACCTGTAGTCTCCAAGCGCTTAGTACAATGCTCTGCACACAGTAAGTGCTCAATAAAGACGATTGAATCAATGAATCTAGCTTTATTTCTATTTATCTTGATGACTTGACACCTGTCCACATGTTTTGTTTTGTTGTTCATCTCCCCCTTCTAGACTGTGAGACTATTGTTGGGTAGGGACTGTCTCTATATGTTGCAAACTTGTACTTCCCAAGTGCTTAGTACAGTGCTCTGCACGCAGTAAGCACTCAAAAAATATGATTGAATGAATGAATGAATGACACTGCTTCCAGTTAGTGTGGCCAGAGAAGCCACTCAAAAAAATGGACCCTGAAACCTCTGGGATGCCACACGTGTGAAGCAGCATGTGTAGTGGAGAGAGAATGGATTTGGGAGTCAGAAGGACTTGGGTTCTAATCACAGCTATGCCGATTGTCTGCTGCGTGACCTTGGGGAAGTCACTTCACTTCTCTGTGCCTCAGCTACCTCACCTGTAAAATGGGGATTAAGACTGTGAGGCCCAGGTGGGATAGGGGCTGTTTGCAACCTGATTACCTTATATCTACCCAGTGCATACCCAGGAGGCCTTCCCAGACTGAGCCCCTTCTTTCCTCTCCCCCTCGTCCCCCTCTCCATCCCCCCGTCTTACCTCCTTCCCTTCCCCACAGCACCTGTATATATGTATATATGGTTGTACATATTTATTACTCTATTTATTTATTTATTTATTTATTTTACTTGTACATTTCTATCCTACTTATTTTATTTTGTTGGTATGTTTGGTTCTGTTCTCTGTCTCCCCCTTTTAGACTGTGAGCCCACTGTTGGGTAGGGACTGTCTCTATGTGATCCCAATTTGTACTTCCCAAGCGCTTAGTACAGTGCTCTGCACATAGTAAGCGCTCAATAAATACGATTGATTGATTGATTGATTGCATAGAATAGTGCTTGACACATAGCAAATACTTGGCAAATATCATCACCATCATCATCATGTGTTATGCTGGCACCCAGTGTAATGAAAAGATGTCACCCTGGTCACCATTTTTGCAGATGTTCACCCAGTTGTGAGCCAAATTTCCTGAACTAAATGCAGGTCTCCAGGACACCCTGCCACTTGCTCCAGAGATGCAGTAACCCCTTCCTGGGTCTGTGGCATCTCAGGGACCATGTCCAATCTGTGGAATCTGGTGCCAGGGGTTGAGGGCACTGGAGGCTCAGTGAGAATAACAAAAATAAGCTCCTCTCTAGATGGTAAGTTCATTGTGGGTAGGGAATGTGACTGTTTATTGTTACATTGTACTCTTCCAAGAGCTTAGTATGGTGCACTACATGGTATAGTGAGTGGATAGACACAGGCCTGAGAGTCAGAAGGTCATGGATTCTAATCCCGGCTCCACCACCTGTCTGTTGTGTGACCCTGGGCAAGTCACTTACCTTCTCTGGGCCCGAGTAACCTCATCTGTAAAATGAGGATTGAGATTGTGAGTCTCGAGGGGGACAAGGGACTGTGTCCAACCCGATTCGCTTATATCCATCCCAGTGCTTAGTACAGTGCCTGGCACATAGTAAGCACTTAACAAATACCATAATAATAATTATTATTATAATGATGATTGAATGAATGACAGAGTGAAAAAAGGCACTAAATTTCCTATCTGTATCAGACAAGGGGAAGTCCTGTTAAAAACCAAGCTGTCCAATGTACAACTTGTATAGGTGTTCCACAGACCATAGCAATGTTGAGTTGTGGTAGTGGGCCCCAGGAATGGGAGAGGATAATGGCGAAGTGTCAGGGAGTGCTGGGAAAGAAGGAGAGCTTTGAAGGACGATAGGCTAGTGGGACAGGGATGATGTGTAGGGAGTGGGAAGGAGGAAAGGACACACTGGGGAAGATCAGTCAGCACTATGGGATGCAGCTCAGCTCACTTCCTACCATTTGAACAGTTGTAGAGCAGCCTCTGGGTCTTCTGCTCCCATCAGAGTAGCAAACAGCCAGAGGCTGTGGGCTCTAGCCGGGGTCTGGGGATGTCTGAGTCACATGAGGGGCTTGACTTGGAATGTTGGAAGTCTCTTTGTTAATCCAAGTCAATAACATTTTAGTTTTCTTTTCTGCAGCCTTGTGTCTTCTAACTGCTATTTAAATTCCATTTGCCAATAATAATAATTTTTAGGTCATCAAACTGATAATTTTGTATCTTTCATTAGGTGACCCAAATTACAATTAGGCCAGAATGGTCCTAGCAAAGGGAAGTGGATAATTGAGGAATTGAACCAGATAATTTAAGCCAAATAAGCACTCTTACCCCAATCATTGGGATACTTAGAGTGAATCAGGTCTCTTTGGTGGAGGGAGTACGGGTGGCGTGTATGAGAAGACAGAACTGAATCCTCTTCATAAAGACCTCACTTCTAAACTGCATTTTGAGTTTCTATCTGCTTTTACTTTTCTATCATCATGTTTAGTTTATTACAACCCAGTGGGGTGCCTCCATGTTGGATTGCCATTCTAAATACACATCCACAGGGTTATTGTTGGCAGAAGTTTCAATAGAAGGTCTTCTGATCAAACCAAAGGAGACAATTGACTTTAGCTTGCCCCACTCCCAAAACGTAATGCTCTGCACACAGTAAAAGCTCAATAAACACCCTTGTTGATAGAAAAGTGGATCCTGCAGAAAGTGGAGCCTGGGTGTAGGAGGAGTCTCCTAGATTCTGAGTTTGGGGATTTGAGATGAGAATGAATCGAAAATTACTTGATGGGAACCCATTATTCAGAGCTAGATGTGGGTCATGGAATCAACAACCAGGTTTCATCATTCATTTCTCCTTCACTACGATGTAGAAATTGTCAACCAGTAGGTCTGAAAGAGCTATCTTGGAAGAGTCTATGATGGGGTCTTAATCCAGATAACTGGAGGAGTAGGGAAAGAGGAAGCCGAGCCAGACTATATGGGAATCTCCGCAGATATCCCTTTCTCCAAGACAATTCCCAATATTAAAGTGGCTTGAAAAGTAAAGTGGCCTAGTTAGAAAGAGCTTGGGAATAGGAGTCAGGAAATCTGGGCTCTAATCCCAGCTCTGCCACATGACAGTTGTGTGACTTTAGGCAGGTCACTTAATTTCTCTGGACCTCAGTTTTTTTCATTTGTAAAGTGGGGATTAAATGCCCATTCTCTCTCTACCTTAGACTGTGAGTCACATGTGAGACAGGAACTATGCCTAAGGTATTGCATCAATCTCATTTCTTAGCCCACAATATGAGCTGTATATGAGCTTAGAAAATACTACAATTAACATTACTCTAGGAAGAACTCAAATAATTTTGGCCTATGCTGGAAGTTGAAAAGTCGATAACTCCTCTATCATTTGTAAATTATGGCTTTGTCTCCCCTCTTGACTGAGTCCTTGCAAATGAGGATAATTGAGGATAATTTAATCACTACTGAGACTTTCCGGGCACAAAAGCAAAACACTGGTTGAGAACCAGACCAAATACAATATATGTCATTTTTACAAAATGACATATAACATGTCATTTTTAAATATCAAATGTTGGGGAGCAGGGGCAGTTATCTTATCATCTATTAAGCAGCTAGGTGTGGAGTCACTCTCCTGGGATCTAGTTATCTCCTAATGTAAGTGTCTTTCTGGGCCCCATTAACTCTTTCAAAACATATTTAGAGCACCAGAGCAATAATTTACTTGACTCCCCTAGTGAATGAAAAGAATTGGCAAAGTAATACCTGGCTATCAACCAATAATATCTGGTTTAACAAATATCAAATAACAATATTTCCAGCAATTCTGTGAGTGAACAAAAAAAGTACGATTATGAAGATAATTGTACAAGGAATCCATTATTCTCTGGGTTTTAACTTATTTTTTTGTTATATGTGATTTCCAATCAATCAGTGGTATTTATTGACCACTTACTTGGTTCAGAGAACTGTACTAGGCACTTAGGAGAGTACAGTACAGTATAACAGAGTGCTAAGACATGTCCCCTGTCCACAATAAGCTTGCAGTCTAAAGGGGGAGGCAGACATTGCTATAAATAAATTAAGGATTTGTACATAAGTGTTGTGGGACTAGAGGTGGGGTGAATACCAAGTGCCCAAAAGTTACATAATAATAATAATAATAACAATGATGGTATTTGTTAAGCGCTTACTATGTGCCAAGCACTGTTCTAAGCACTGGAATAGATAGAAGTTTATCAGACTGTCCAACATGGGGCTCACAGTCTAAATCCCCATTTTACAGATGAGGTAACTGAGGCACAGAGAAGGTAAGTGACTTGCCCAAAGTCACACAGCTGACAAGAGGGGGAGCCAGGATTAGAACCCATGACCTCTGACTCCAGCCTGTGCTCTTTCCACTGAGCCACGCTGCTTCGATTGAATAGACAATGCAGAAGGGAGAAGGATTTGGGAGGCCTCTGGGAGGAAATGTGACCTTAATAAGCTTTAAAGGTGGGGAATGTGGTGGTCTAGTATATACGGATGAGGAAGGAGTTTCAGGCCGGAAGGAGGCCCTGGGAAAAGGGTCAGAGGGAAGATGGATGTGATCAAACACTGAGAGCAAGCCAGCACTACAGGCATGAAATATGTGGGCTGGGCTGTTAGTAAGAGATCAGTAAGGTAAGCTAGGAGGGGGTAAGCTGATTGAGTACTTTAAAGCCGATGTAAGGCTTTGATGCCATCTCATTAACCCTTGAAATCAGATGAAGATATTTTTAGTCCCATTGACCGGAAACATATGAGCTTCAAAGGAAATGCCGTTCGAGTTAAAAAGATTCTTCTTAAATGGTTTCTCTTTAAAAGTCTGAAGGGAGTGAATAAATAGAAGCCAGATGAAGTGCCAAAGCTAGGTAAGAGTTTCAGAGCTATTAGGTACAATTTTCAAATTAGGAAGTGAAGTATGATGAGCACCTGAGATAATAGTAAATTTAAATGAAAAGTTGTTAATATAAGTGGACGTTACAGTTAATCAGGGATTCAGACTCACACTCATTCCAATGAGTAGTCTTTCTCTGTTTTTATTTCTAATTTTTTTTGTTTTATTTTGCCACTATTTGATTTAAATTTTTGAAGGTGTTTGAGGTTAGACTTCAGTATAGAGTTCCAACATGGCACAGATCCCTACTGAAAGTGTCTAGTGCAATTGTAAGGTCCTGCTTTCCAGGTGACAAACTTCCCATTAAGAGTCATCAACATCAATCGTATTTATTGAGCACTTACTGTGTGCAGAGCACTGTACTAAGCACTTGGGAAGTACAAGTTAGCAACATATAGAGACAGTCCCTACCCAATAGTGGGCTCACGGTCTAAAAGACAGCATCATAAGTCATAGAATACCAGTATTGAAGCCTTGCACCTCTACTGGGTGGGACATGTGAGGAAAGTGGACAAGAGCCACATTTCCAATCAGTTGCTTTGGGGTAATTTGAAATGGGGAGAAATGCAAATGCCAGGATCTGAGAAAGTGAAACTTCAGACAATGTGACCTAGCCACAAACAGGAATAGCAGCAGAAAGACATTTAAAACTGGGGTACGTCTTGGAATGGTTGTTTCAAAAATAGAAAGAAATGAAAAGAGCATCAGGTTCTAGTTGACTGCCTTTTAACAACTTGGAGAAGCAGCGTGGCTCAGTGGAAAGAGCATGGGTTTTGGAGTCAGAGGTCATGGGTTCAAATCCTGGCTCTGTCAACTCTCAGCTGTGTGACTTTGGGCAAGTCACTTAACTTCTCTGTGCCTCAGTTACCTCATCTGTAAAGCGGGGATTAAAGCTGTGAGCCCCCCGTGGGACAACCTGATCACCTTGTAACCTGCCCAATGCTTAGAACAGTGCTTTGCACATAGTAAGCACTTAACAAATGCCATTATTATTATTATTATGGCAAGGGCAATCTTAATACATGCACAGTGTAGACATATCAGGTACTTATTAGTATTAGTACTTATCATGTATTAGTACTTAGTATTAGTACTTATGGTACTAATCCATCATAAGTATTAGTACTTATCATCACTTAGACTTATTATCAGGTGTAGACGTATTATCAGGTAGAGAAGCAACATGGCTCAGTCGAAAGAGCACAGGCTTTGGAGTCAGAGTTCATAGGTTCAAATCCCGGCTTCGCCAATTGTCAGCTGTGTGACTTTGGGTAAGTCACTTAACTTCTTTGTGCCTCAGTTATCTCATCTGTAAAATGGGGATTAAGACTGTGAGCCCCTCGTGGGACAACGTGATCATCTTGTAACCTCCCCAGCACTTAGAACAGTGCTTTGCACATAGTAAGTGCTTAATAAATGACATTATTATTATTATTATTATTATTATTATTACTTGATAGGTTTGTGGTCTGCTACTCTACAACTCCTACAACAAATAAAAGTCTTCCAGGAAAGCTTTTTTTTTTTTCTAATTTAAACATTATTTCAGGATCAGCCCTTTTTGGCTCTTCCTTTGGTTGGTTTTCCTAGGCAGAATCTGATTGGCTGATAAATTGGCCTTTCATGAAAAATAACAATAATAATTGTGGTCTTTGTTAAGCACTTACTGTGTGATGGCACTGTACTAAGTGCTGGGGTGGATACAAGTAAATCAGGTTGGACACAGTCACTGTCCCACATGGGGCTCACAGTCTGAATTCCCCTTTTATAGATGAGATGACTGAGGTCTAGCAAGGTGAAGTGGCTTGACCAAGGCCACATAGCAGACAGGTGGAAGGATTAGAATTTATAAGCTTCTGACTCCCAAGCCCGTGCTTTATCCACTATTCCATGTAGAGTGTTCACCACCATCTGATTGGTGGGGAAATTTGCCTGTTGAATCTCCCTCACCAGTTTTGCAGTGGCCTCAGGTTCTAAATGCAAGACTGTGGGTCTGGTGGGCCCTGACCACTCATTCTATCTTGCTCCTCATGGCAGCAGACAATCTGCTACCCAATTCTCCCGACTACCACTCCTGTTCTCTTTCCATAGCAAAAGAAAAACTCTAGGAAAAGGAATACCAGAAACGGCAAGAGGTGGGGAGTGGAAGAAGCAGCAGCTGGGATGAAACCAGGAGTGTTCTGAGTTGTCACATTTGAGATGCCAGCCCAGTTTTTGAGGAGCCTAAGAGAGCCTAGTTTAGCTCAGTGTGAAGCTCCCTGCCCTCATTCCTTCCCTAGCCCAGACCAGTGGAGGGCAGGGGTGGGGAGAGGAGTAGTTCTTGAACCCAGGGAGGGTGGGTGCTTCCCTCTATGTAGTGACCCCCATGGAGGCTCCTTTAGAGAAAAGTGGACCGGCAGACCTGATAGCACTTTCCTTTTTCCTAGCCCCTGGGAAATGAAGGGTTCATTATTCTACACACCTGACCATCTTTCCCCTGACCTGGCCAACTCACACCTTCTCTTGTCTCCTTTCTGTAACAATTGCTGTGTGTGAGCTGCCACCCTCCATGGTGCTCTGCTCCAGCTGCTGTGCTTAGTAATAATAATAATGGCATTTATTAAGCACTTACTATGTGCAAAGCACTGTTCTAAGCACTGGGGAGGTTACAAGGTGATCAGGTTGTCCCATGGGGGGCTCACAGTCTTAATCCCCATTTTCCAGATGAGGTAACTGAGGCACAGAGAAGTTAAGTGACTTGCCCAAAGTCACACAGCTGACAATTGATGGTTGGGATTTGAACCCATGACCACTGACTCCAAAGCCCATGCTCTTTCCACTGAGCCATGGTGCTTCTGCTCCAGTTGCTGCTACAGTGTTGGAAAAGGTAAATTTGTCTGACTTCATGGGAACGTATCCCCCCAAAAGCCTCCACCTCCTCCCAGCCTGGGCATCTTCTCCCATCCTCTCCAGCAGTGTTTCCAACCACTGAGGCTTATCTTCACCAACAATGTTTTCCTTGAGTCCAGCCAATTACTACCTGGGAGCAGAGGGAGGCTGGTAAGGACACTCTAGGGACTATGTTAGGGACACCCTATGGAACTACCAGTCTCCCCACCTTCAATCCCAAACCATTCCCTGACCTCTCATTTCCTCACTCTATTTGCCCTCCCTTCTGCATCATCTATGTACTTGGCTGTGTACCTTCAAGCACCTTGACCCTCTCCCAGCCCCACAGCACTTAAGTACTTAGTCTCATATTCCACTACTTTCCCTATCTGTAATTTATTTTAACATCTGTCTCCCCAACTAGAGTGTAAGCTTCTTGAGGTCAAATAATAATAATAATAATAATAATGGCATTTATTAAGCACTTAACTATGTGCAAAGCACTGTTCTAAAGCACTGGGGAGGTTACAACGTGATGATGATGACGGCATTTGTTAAGCACTCACTATGTGCAATGCACTGTTCTAAGTGCTGGGGAGGTTACAAGGTGATCAGGTTGTCCCATGTGGGGCTCACAGTCTTAATCCCCATTTTGCAGATGAGGTAACTGAGGCACAGAGAAGTTAAGTGACTTGCCCAAAGTCACACAGCTGACAATTGGTGGAGCCGGGATTCGAACCCATGACCTCTGACTCCAAAATCCACGCTCTTTCCACTGAGCCACGCTGCTTCTCTAGATTGTGTCTACCAACTCTAATGGGCTGTACTCTCCCATGCACTTAAAATAGTGCTCTGCGCACATTAAGAGTTCAACTGATTGATTAATTTTACATCATTGTGGAGTGGTGGGGTTACATTCATTAAGTCAATCAATAATAATAGTTGTGATATTTGTTGAGTGCTTACTGTACTAAGTGCCAGGGTAGAAACAAGATCATCACTTCAGCCCCTGTCCCATATGGACTCAAAATCTAAGTAGATGAGAGCACAGGCATTGAATCTTCACTTTACAGATGAGGAAAGTAAGGCACAGAGAGGATAAATGACATGACCAAGATCACACAGTCAGCAGGTAGCTGAGCTGGGACTAGAATCCAGATCCTCCAACTCCCAGGCCGCTGCTCTTTCCATTAGGCCATGCTGCGTCTCAAAAGAGGCCAGTGGCTGACCTGACCTCTGTGAGAATCTGAGGGCTTCTCACTTCCCAAGAAGACAGGGAGATATGATCTAGTTCTTTCTCTGATAAGAAACCGTGGGCCATCATGGTCACTTAGACTCTTATAGTTTTTGAAACCTCAGAGGACCAATTAGCTTTCATAATACAAGAACCACAATACACCCATTAGGGCTCAAGGCTCCTGAAAGGGTAAATGTGCCTTCTTAAAAATCTTAATGCCCCAAGGAACTTAGGTACTTTAGATTTATATTTAAACCATCACAGTCCTTGCACCACAATGATCTAAAACAAAGGTTGTGGTGACCTCAGCTCTGGACTATAATTTGTCCCTGGAATGTTTGCCCTGTGTGGCATTGGCAATGTGATTTGACCCTCCCATGACCACAGTCAAAAGGCATAGAATCTGCCTAAAATAGTGACTTCTCCACATGCGCTGATACAACCTGGAATTGTGACAGGGGATCCAGGGCTCAGAAGAAGTTCGGGTGATGACCCTAGGCTCCTCCATGCTACTAGGCTGCAGGATGGGTGATGCAGCAACTAAGCTATTTTAAGTATGTATAAGATGGACTCTGCTATTTTTCAACTTTTCAAGAAGTGTTGATACGTTTTGATATTTCAAAAAGTTGGATTTTTATGTGTCTTTTTCCTCAGATTGTAATTTTCTTCTGGGCCATGATGTCTTTTTTTGCAATCCCCAAGTGTCTATTACAGTGGTAAGCACAATCAAAATGCTTAATTGGGGCATTTGCTACATGCTTGCATTGTGTCAAACAGCCTACTAAATTTTGAAAAAGATACCATACAATGGGATCAGACAATTCCTGACCCGCAGGTGACTCACAGTCTAAGGGAGAGGGAGACCAGGTATTTACGGATGGGGAAACTGAAGCACAGAGGACTTTAGTAACTTGCCCAAGATCACACCATAGGCCAGTAGCAAAGCCAAGATTAGAATGCAATGACTCCCAGTCCTTTACTCTTTCCCTTTGGCCACACTGCATCTCCAATTCTGCTTAACAAAAAAAATAATTCAAAACTTTCAGATTTCAGCTCTCTCCATCTTCAAAGCCTTCCTGAAATCCAACCTCCTACATGAAGCCATCCCCAGTCAGTTTCCAGGTACCAACGTGGTGCATCCCAACGGTCATCTGTAGCAGTCACGTATAGAAAAGGGTGCCAGAACCTCATTCCACCTCCAGAGACAGTAAGTCTTCCTTTTGGCTAATTCCCCATGATTGATTGGCTTAGAGGTGGCTTTTCAAAGTGATTATTCCCTTTCTCATGTTTCCTTTTTTTAACCAATGGGGCAGGGAGAGGAGGCAGAACGGGACAGGGCCCTGCCTCATTGGTCTCAGGGCCTGCTCCAGAGACCACCTATTTTCCTATTTACCCCCTATTTTCCTAGGGCTGGTTGTTTGGGTCCTGATTGCTCACCTTTGTCTGCCTCCTTCCTCTGCCACCCTGCCATCTCCAGAATTCCTTACCTCCATCTGCAATCCTTCTGGTAGTGTATTCATAGAGTTTTCTTGGTAAAAATACCAAAATCCTTTACTATTGCCTCCTTTGGTGCTGTGTGACCTTGGGTAAGTCATTTCACTTCTCTGGGCCAATTCCCTTATGTGTAGAATGAGGATTGAGACTGTGAGCCCCATGTGGGACAGGGACCCTCTAACCCGATTTGTTTGTATTCACCCCAGTGTTTAATACAGTGTCTGGCACATAGTGGTTAACAAATACCGTCTTCAATGCACTCAAACACCTTCGTTCCCCTTCCCCCACTGCCCTACTGTTGTACTATAACCCTGTCCACACATCTTGCTTGTTTTGATGTCTGTCTCACCAATTCTAGACTGTGAGCCATTTGTGGGCAGGGACTGTCTCTATTTGTTGCTGAACTGTACTTTCCAAGCACTTAGCACAGTGCTCTGCACACAGAAAATGCTCAATAAATATGATTGAATGAATGAAATGCCACAATTATTCCTCTAGACCGTGAGCTCTTTGTGGGCAGGGATTGTTTCTCTTTTTTACCGTATTGTACTTTCCCAAGCACTTAGTACAGTGCTCTGCACACAGTAAGCACTCAATGAATATGAATGAATTGAATGATTGAAGTCAATAAATATCATTCCCTGATTGATTGAAAAAATACCAGACATGCCATCAAGGGCCTAAGGGAGGAGTTAATGGGAGTTGTTGGGCTGAGGATGCTTGTGACCTAAGAAGGAGCAGTGCCTGGCGGGCAGGCCTGATTCCACCATGGAGGGAGGGTCCTCTCATGCTCTCTGCCCTGGTCAAACCTTGGCCCTCTTCTGTAGCGCTTTCCTTTCTGCTCTCTGACACTGCTCATCCATGCTACCCCTCACGTCATACTCCTCTCTGCTCCACCACTATGCTGTTGCCACTGCCCTCATAATCCCTGCCTCACTTAAGTCCCACCTCGAAACACCCATTCATTGACTTTTCTTATTCCGGAGTCACACTAGTTCTGGCTTACTTCTGCACTGCTCTCCTCTTACCTTCTGTCCTCCTATGATTTGGTAGCATTACCAATTATATATATGTATAACTCTATGGTTACACTACCAGCATGATTGCAGGCGGAGAGCGGGACATTCTGGGAGAGATGAGTCCGTGGCGTCACTATAGGTCGTAAATGACTCGACAGCATAAGACGATATAATTCTGTAATATGGTTCTGTAATATATACCTCTATAATATGTGTACTTCTGTAATTATATATATATATGCTTTATATAATTGTATACATGTATACCTATACCTATATATAATACAATTAAATATAAAGCATGACTGAAATTATCACAGCTTAATGATGAAGCTGCTGGAAATTATGAATCAGTCTTATTTACTGAGTGGTTACTGTACTAGACACTTGGAAGAGTATGGTATAGCAGAATTGATAGACATGATCCTTACACAAGGTATTTACAGTCAAGGGGGGGAGTAGACATTAATATAAACAAATAAACTATGGATATCTACATAAGTGCTGTGAGGTTGAGGGTGGGGTAAATAAGGGTGAAAATCCAAAGGGTTACGCAGAAGACAGTGGGAAAAGAGGAAATGAAGGCTCAGTTGGGGAAAACCTCTTGGATGTGATATATTTTAATAAGGCTTTGAAGATGGGGAGACTGATCATCTGTTGAGTATGAAGGAGGAGGGAGCTCGAGGCCAGAGGTAGGATGTGGGTGAGGGATCAGTGGTGAGATAGGGGTGATCAAGTTATAGTGAGTAGGTTGGCACTAGAGAAGCAAAATATGTGGGTTGGGTTGCAGTAAATCAGAGAAGTAAGGTAGGAAGGGGCAAGGTGATTGATAAGGAGTTTCTGTTTGATAAGTAGGTGGATAATAACTATGGTATTAGTTAAGCGCTTCCCAAGTGCCAGAATGGGCTACCATTGGAGGGTCTTGAGGACGGAAGAAATATGGACTGAACAGTTTTGTAGAAAAAATGATCCAAGCAGCAGAGTAAGATGTACTGAAGTCAGAGACGGGAGACAGGAAGGTCAGTAAGGATGATGATGCAGTAATCTAAGGAGGGATAGGATAAGTGTTTGGATTAATGTGATAGTAGTTTGCAAAATGTTTCTTTTGATCCCCACTATAAACTCTCCTTACAGTATTTGCTCGCCATGACTTTCACGCTTTCACACTCACATTCCACCGACATTTGCAACATTCCCTCTGTGATGTCTGCGCTTCATCTCCCATGAGTCCCACAGCATTTATATACAGATCCTCATATTCTGCCGTTTCCCTTATCTGTAATTCATTTTATTGTGTATGTCCCCCTTTAGTTTGTAAGCTCCTTGTGGGTAGGGATTGTGTCTACCAACTTTATTGTATTGTACTTTCCCAGGCACTTTGTAGAGTGCACTGAACACAGTAAGTTCCCAATAAATACCACTGATAGATTGAAGGATTGATTGGTAGAATCTTTTTTATCCTATCCCAGAAGTTGAACTAATACATGCTTAGTTAGCATATTCAATTCCTTTAATCTTTCCCCGTGACTCAACTCGATTCTTTTCATCAGGTTCATTTCTCTTCCACAGGCATACTTTCATTTGTCTGCCTCTTCCTGGTAATGTATCATCCCAGACTGAATGCTTATGTGAGGCCTGGCTTCATTGGAAAACAGTGCACTCCTATGCCTCAAGCTTGACAGATGGCTTTCCTTTTGAGTCATGATCCAGCTGCTTCTCCATAAAGAGCTCAAATATCCTCGCTCCCAAAGTCCCTTGGGGCCAGGTCTGCCCTGAAACTCAGAGCTAATACAGTGTCCTGTCTCCATAATGACACCTTCTATTTAAATATGCTGAGTCTGCTTGGGCAAGGTGAAGTGGAAGGTGGAACAGTTATTCAATGAATTTGATCGATGTCATGAGCCAATCTTGTTCAATCAAGTTTCCCCCCACCCGCCCCTCTCTAATTTTTCTTTCATTTCCATAATAGCTTGTTTCCTCCTCATCATCTCCATCTTTTCTGCGACCCAAGATGGCAAGGAATTCTAGGTGGTTAGGGCATATTCCTCAATAATCCTTTGCTTTCTGCAATTGAGGTAGGAGCCAACATCATCATCTCATTTCTACAGTGCCCTTGCCCTCCCTGCAGCCATCAGGGACTGTGGCACCTCACATGGGCCATTAACCAGTCTGAGTATCACCAAAATAGAGAAGCAGTGTGGCTCAGTGGAAAGAGCATGGGCTTGGGAGTCGGCGGTTCTGGGTTCTAATCCTAGCTCTGCCACATGTCTGCTGTGTGACCTTGGGCAAGTCACTTAACTTCTCTGAGCCTCAATTACCTCACCTGTAAAATGGGGATGAAGACTGAGAGCCCCACGTGGGACAACCTGATCACCTTGTATCCCCTCCATTGCTTAGAACAGTGCTTTACACATAGTAAGCGCTTACCAAAAAATACATCCTGTGCACAGTTGAACTTTTAGGGCCATTTATGTTTTCTTTTTAATTTCCAGCCCCTATAAGTTCCCATCCTTTTCTCCCATCTGCCTTGCTTCCTCTGACCATTCCTGTTATGATGTTGAAGTATTCTGGTGCACAGGCAAGTATACCCTCCTGGCCCTCTGCAAGTCATCTGTTGAAATATAGCCAGCCTGAATACACTTCTACTGAGAACGGTCATGGCACAGGAAAGGCAGAGGATGTGTAGAATGGAGCCAGGAGTGGAGCAGAACCCTTGTATCGATTCTCTCAGCCTGCATCCTACCTCCATTATGCTCCTCTGAGTAAATGTATGTAGACCAACTTAAACTCATAAAAGGGGCCCATTGTCCCCCTATCCCAATCAGTCGGAAGTGCCTGAAACATTCTCCCTTTGTCTTCTCTCTCCCCAGGATGCTTGCCCAAATCTTGACCAACTGACTAGATACTCAGAGCCCACAGATGCTACTTTCATGCCCAGATCTGAAATATCCTTGTGAAGAATGAGAAACTGCACAGTTTGGTGGATGGGACCTGGGTTCTAATTCCGACTCTGACACTTGCCTGTTGTGCGACCTCGGGCAAGTCACTTAGCTTCTCTTGGACTCAATTTCCTCATCTGTAAAATGTGCATCAAATGTCTGATTTTCCTCCCCTTCATACTATGCGCTCCATGTGGGATAGGGACAGTGTCTTAACTGATTGTACCTACCCCGGGGCTTGACACTTAGTAAGTGCCTAACAAATGCCACAGTTAATATTACCATCAGTGTTCAAAACTCCCTTCCACAATGAGTAAACCTGCCTCCGTGCAGAGGTGAGCATATGAGATTTGTCTGAAATAGGGTGGGGTGGGGCGATTGTAGTACAGTGCTCTGCACACAGTAAGCGCTCAATAAATACGATTGAATGAATGAATGATTGTACCACAGCAACTAGATCTTCAACTAAATCTATCAAAGGGACCATGTTATCATCAGTTCTGGGTATCGCCATTTGACCGATAGTACGGTCCAGTCCACATCTCTTGTTTCTACTATAAATGATGATGGTAATAATGATAATTGTTATTATGACATTTTTAAAGCACGTACTAAGTGCATAACACTTTGCTATGTTCTAGGATAGATAGAAGATAATCACACTGGAAATAGTCCCTGCCCCACACAGGGCTCACAGGGCTAAGAGAAAGGGAGAACAAGTGCTTTCCCCCCATTTTACAGATAAGGAAACCAAAGCACTTGTCCCAAATCACACAGCAGGCAAGTGGCAAAGGCAGGATTAGAATCTGGACTCTCTATCTCATGTTCTTTCCACTAGTTCAAGTAGTAATGATAATAGTGACATTTATCAAACACTTCATATGAGGTACTGGGGCAGATTTAAGATTGGAAGATCAGACATATCCCCTATTCTGCCTGGGACTATCAGTCTATTTTAGGCCCATTTTACATAATGGGGAACCTGAGTCCCTAAAAGGCTAAGTAACTTGTCCTAGATCACCCAGGAGGGCGAGTGACAGAGCTGGCACTCAAATCTCATTCTCCTGACTTGTAGTCCTCTGCTCTTTCCACTTGACCATGCTGCAGGGTTACAAACAGTAAGCAGGAAGGACCCAGTAAATAGAACTAATTGATTCCATCTCCTCTGACTCGAGGCACAGATGGAGACAGGGGGAGAAGAGCAGTGAGAGCCATTTCGGTATCCTCTGCCAGCAGCTGTCAATCAAGCAGACTCCTGGGCCAAGGAGAAAGAATCAGTGACTTCTATTCAACTTGCAGTCCTATTTGTCCTTCTCAGATCTGACTACGGTGTACCAGTCCAGAGCAAAGCCAACATTTTGCCAAGCATCTGTCTACATTTGCAGCAGAATGACTGCACAAGAATTCATTTCCTTTTCCAACTTTCAGAAGGAGACCCAGGGGAAGGACTTCAGAATGGATTGCTTAAAGCATTGCACACTGTGTTGGCCATTCTTCAATTTTATAGGAATGGGTACCAGAAGGAATTCCTCTTACAAGGGAGCCTGCAAAGCCCAGGCCAAGCATACAGGAAGATGAATCTGAAAATGCATTGGGAGGGCTCTCTCTCCGGACACAGCCATCTTCGACCACCTGATTTGCTACCAATCTAGGTTACAAAGGCTGAGTCTGAGTTTGAAATCCATTCAGTTCAGGAACAACCAGGATGCACTAGAGGATTTGGCAAAACTCCATGGACAATCCACTCCCTCAAATCCGGAAACGTTTTCCATATGCTCCCATTGGCAGCTTAGAGTCTCAATCATGAAACATTTCCAAAGAAAAATCTATAAGCTCAGCAATAGGGAAGATTCTTTTTGTTTATGAATTCCAGGGCCATGGCATGATAAAAAATAGACATTTGCAAAATCAAAATAAAAAATTCCTTCATATTCAAGGATGTCATAAAAACCCGTATGAAATGACAAGTTAAAGAACAGTCACTTTTAGGATCTTGCTCTCATGGTAGGAAAACATGCCCTCAAATATCTTAGCCTGGGCTAGTACTGCCCAGGAATGGCTTTCTAGAACTACTAAAGGAGGAGATGAAACATAATGGAGGTTCAATAAATATCAACCTGAGCTGCAGGAGGATTTTTCTTAGGCTAGGGAGAAGAAAAGCGGAGGAGGAAGCAGCTAATAATGCTGAAATAACCCATTTTAGCCTCATTAGCCCAATAGCTGCAGCCTCCAAAGCCAACACAAATGGGGAATTTTCCTGTGGTTCACGCTTCATTTTTCACCCCAGACTCTGCCACACATTTACCTCTCTACCCTTTTGGGTATCAAGGCTGAGGACTTTTCTTTGTTCATAAATAAAATGTTGATTATAACTTAGTTCTGGATGCCAGTGTCTCCCAGCCCTTTGCCTTACTGGATCTTTTAAGTCAACATTTCAGTATATTTCCAACCTAATTAACTAGTTTCCTGAAATGGTTTATTTCCTTCCCATTTCTTTTGAGTTTATATTGTTCAGTTTGAGTAATGTTGATTTCTACTAATCAGTGGTGAGGGAGAATTTCAATTCCTCTGTGTTCCCAGAAACCTCCATTTAAGGTTGAAGAGCTGGGGCTATTTTGAGGACACTCTTTGACACTTGTTTTGTTTAATTATAGTCTCTTTTCCTCCCTAGAAGAGGGGAGGTTGTCCCGGGGATTGAAAAAGCTGTTCCGAAATGTCCAGAATTCAGACATTGAACTGAGTGACACTGGAGTAGTGACGGAGGTCAGTGGACAAACTCTACGCTTTCGCTCTCAATAAATAAATAGAAGGTCCCATCTGGTGTCCAAAGGCTCCATATGCTCATGAAGAACAACAGCCAATGTTCCTGGGAACAGGGTTGATGTCTCTCGCTCTTCTCTACTCATCAGCTTTATTTATGGCCCCCTAACTCCCCAACCCCAGAAATGACCGAGCTTCATTCAGATGTGGGTGAGGGAGCTACCCGAAGGCTCAGCCTGGGGTGGGTGGCAGTGTGGGCAGAACATGACAGATTGTTAGAAATTGGGAATCAATTTCTTTTCAGAAGGGGCTCCTGTTTGGACGGGGTGTGGGAGGAATGCACAAAGATTCTGAATTGAGAGGAGTGGGAGTCAGTTAACCATTCAGTGGTGTTATTTAGCACTTACTGTGCATAGAGCATTGTACTCTGCATGTGGGAGAATACAACAGAGTGGGTAGACATGATTCCTGCCCACAAGGAGCTTACAATCTACAGATTGAGGTTCAAACGAGGGTCTATATGACTACATCAGGCTATATTCACATGTGTGTGGTGCAGCATAATGATATCATGCCAAATGGGAGAGAGGTGGTGAATTTCACCAGAGAAGCCCCCGCCGCCCCCCTGCCAAAAGCCAATCCTATTGAGAATCGGGATCCTTGAAGAGCTGGGCCAGATGAAGGATGTCAGTGGCCTGGGGCTCCCCACAAACCCCCAAAAAGAGCTAGAGGGGGAGGGGGCAAGAAAGGAAGCCTGAGAAGTGGAAGCTCTTTTTCATCCCTCTCACTGCTGTGGCCTATGGAACCTCTCTCCTACCTACCTCCCCACAGCTTGATAGTGTGGCATAGTTCCGTTAGAGCAGCAAAGCCAAAGGAAAGAAATTCCCATGAGCCACTCGGCTTGTGGTAGTAGATGCTGCTGCAATCAAACTATAATTTGGGGCTCCCAGAGCAATGTGGCCTAGAGTCAATGCTCCATTACACGAGGGACAATCAGGCCCTACGGAGGAGATGCCCCATCTCCTCCAAGCCATTAGAGGCAGAGCCAGTTTAATGCAGAGGCTAAGAGGGCTTCAGCCCCAGGGCCCCGGTTTTAGCAGGCCCTCCACTGACCAACAACACGGCCAGTGACTAGAAAGTTATGAAGATGGAACCCTAAATAAACCTTCCCCAGATGATCATCTCTAGGTAATCCATGCTGATGTTTTTCAACCCCCATGTTGAATTTGCTGCTACACCTCACGGTTCTTCCTATAATACATTCCATTCGACTTAAACTTTTACCACCTTGGCCCAAGCTGTTGTCATTTCCCTGCTTTAAAAGTCATCTTACTGGAGCAATGATCATCATAATTCTCAATCCTCCACTGACTTCCTTTTTTTCCAACAAAAACTCCTCACGATTAGCTTTAAGACTTTCTACTACTGCTTCCCACTCTACAGATTAGCACTCTTCACCTGTTACTCCCTGCTTGTCCTCTTCCCTTCTCCTAAGTCAAACTTCTAACTTTGTCTCATTTTTTCTCCTCCCTCACACTGTTTTCC
Organism: Tachyglossus aculeatus; assembly: GCF_015852505.1. NCBI lineage: Eukaryota > Metazoa > Chordata > Mammalia > Monotremata > Tachyglossidae > Tachyglossus > Tachyglossus aculeatus. Next base: position 24,908,935 of record NC_052075.1, on the reverse strand, counting down.
CAGTCTGAAACTCCCTTCCAACTAAAATCTGGTAGCACGTGGCTATGCCCATATTCAGACTCTTCATAAAGACCCACACCTGTTAAATCTTTCCTAATTAACTTCTAAAAGCTTCAGACATCTCAACCCATCAGCCACTTCTTTCTCTTATACGTTTATTTTTACCTTTCCACAACAGTTCTCTACAGCTGTCAAGTAAGTGTAGGGTCAATTATCCTATTTTAAAATATTTTTTATGTCTTCCTCCCTTGGTGTGTAAGCTCCTCGTGGACAGGCAACATGTCTACCAACTCTGTTATATATTGTATTCTCCCAGGCACTTAGTACAGTAAGCATTCAATAGGAAAACTGATTGATTCAACCAGTGGACATTCAAAAATGTGACTGGCTAACTGATTTTTATCTTCCATGGCATGAATTTTGTCCCTGGCAATATCTGGGACAATTCTATAGGGAACAGATGAAAATTCATTTCCAAGTCAGCAGAATGATGATGACCCAGACTGATTCATATAAATGCAAAGGCCAGATCACTAAACATAATTGGATCAGGCTGTTGCAGGGAGATGCAATTCCAATTTGATTTAGTTATCCATTTTTGGGTGGGGAGAGATATACTGTAGCCTTGTAGTCTTTAGATCAGAGTGGCCTTGGTAATTTCAATATCTGAGATTTTCCACTGTACGAGGAGATGGTTTAAGGAACTGATTGAACTTGAGACTGTCCTAAGTAATGTCAAGAGAAGAGAAACAGACTGGGCCACTCCCTGTAGTTCAGATGAACCTATGCTGATCGAAGAGGGCCCATCTCTGAGATTAACACGAGGGCCTTTGGGAAAGTGGATGACACTGAGAAGCCTATTCCTCAGAGTGGTCATCTTCGCAGAGAGCCAGAGCAACTTCCAGAATTAAGAGCCCCAAAGTCTAGTAATTCACAGAGTGATTAAACTCTTGTAATTTATCGGAGTCTTGCTAGAAGGTTTTTGTCCTGAGACCTTAATGCTTTACTGGCTGGCTCCAAGAGAATTCTTACATTCCTAAGGAGCAGTATTGATTTTACTATCTTCTCTTTTAAGAGTTCATTTTCTCGTTTTATGTTGGATTTAAATTTGAACCCAGGTTATTCAATGTGCTGTATTTTAGCAGTTTAAAGGCATTACATTAAGATAATTTTCTGCCCCTGGGGGCAAAATTGTTTTTCATTCATTTTCAAGGCCAGACTACTGTACTACAAAGCTTTGCCTATTGTATGATGTTAAGGACTCTCAGGCTTGATGGAGGATAAACTCCAAAAGCAGTGTGGCTCAGTGGAAAGGGCATGGGCTTGGGAGCCAGAGGACATGGGTTCTAATCCCGACTCCATCACTCATCTGCTTGTGACCTTGGGTAAGCCGCTTAACTTCTCTGTGCCTCAGTTACCTCACCTATGAAATGGGGATTTAATATGTGAGCCCCCCATAGGACAATCTATCTTGTAACTACCCTTGTGCTTAGAACAGCTCTCGGCACATAGTAAACACTTAAAAATACCATTATTATTATTATTATTAATGACTTCAAGGTGAAACAAATTTTCTTGCTAATGCTTTGGATAATGCCTTCAAAAATCATAAAATCAATTGTCCTCCAAGAAGATTGACCTCCAAGGAGCCTTCCCTAATGAATCTCTCAATTCCCCATCCTATGCACCCTCCTTTCTGTGTTGCTTATAAACTAGGGTCTGTACCACACAAGACTTTGTACTCACCCTATTCCCAGCCCCTTAGCATTTCTATATATATCATTACACTCTGGTACTTCACCTCTCTGTAAATTATTATGTGTTTCAACCCCACTAGATTGTAAATTCACTGAGAGCAAGGATTGCATCTACTAACCCTATTGTGTTGTAGTACACATTTATTACTCTATTTATTTATTTATTTATTTATTTATTTTACTTGTACATTTCTATCCTATTTATTTTATTTTGTTGGTATGTTTGGTTCTGTTCTCTGTCTCCCCCTTTTAGACTGTGAGCCCACTGTTGGGTAGGGACTGTCTCTATGTGTTGCCAATTTGTACTTCCCAAGCGCTTAGTACAGTGCTCTGCACATAGTAAGCGCTCAATAAATACGATTGATTGATTGATAGTCTACGAAACTGCCAGTTCAGTGCTCTCGGCACACAGTGAGCGCTCTATAAATACCATTGATTAATTGGATGTCCGCTTCCTGAAATACATCTGACATCTCAATTATCCATTCAGTTCAGTGCTCTCTTCTTTTAAATGTGAGGACTGCCATTCTGAAGGTCTTGTCACTCAAATTAGACTGCCAACTCCCTGTGGGTATGGGTCAGGAAAGTTTCTGACATGGATCTCTAGCCCCTAAAATTGTTCTATGAATCCTGTGAACGTTCAGTACAGAAACAGTGTGTCCCAGTGGAAAGAGCACGGGTTTGGAATCAGAGGACCTGGGTTCTAATCCTGGTCCACCACTTACCCGCTCTGTGATCTCAGTGAAGTCATTTAACATATCTGCCTCAGCTCCCTCATGTGCAAAATGGGGATTCAATCAATGTTCTCCCTCCTACTTTGCCCCATCTCATACATGCTTATAGATGATGATGATGATGATAATAATTATGATTGTTCTGTATAGTTCATAATGGAAGAACACAGATAGGTGATAGGAGTTAAAGGACAGTAGTTGTAATAGTAGTTATTGAGCACCCACTGGATGTGATGCCCAAGTGCTTAGTGCAATGCTTTGCACACAGTAAGCCCTCAACAGATACCTTGATTGATTGATTTACTAAGAGCTTGGGAAGTCTGGGAAATACAAAATAAATGTGACCCATTACCTACCCAGAAGGAGTTAAGTGACTTGCCCAAGATTACACAACAGACATATGTGTAACTGCCTCCCGCTTCCACCATTCCACTTCCTGCCTCCACCACTTGTCAGCTGTGTGACTTTGGGCAAGTCACTAAACTTCTCTGAGCCTCAGTTACTTCATCCGTAAAATGGGGATTAAGACTGTGAGCCCCACGTGAGACAACCTGATTAACTTGTTTACACCCCAGTGCTTAGAACGGTGCTTGACACATAGTAAGTGGTTAACAAAAACCATTATTATTATTATTATACGGGCAGAGCCAGGATTAGAAATCAGGTACTTCTGATTCCCAGGCCTGTGCTCTTTTCCACCAAATCACGCTGCTTCTCATATATAAATATACAACAGCATAGAAGACAACATAAAAGTGAAGAGTCTAGTAAATTTCTGGTAAAGGGGACCTGTAAAGATGTCCTATAATTTGCAGAAGGTGCATGATGCTGCTGCTTTATTCTCCCATATCCCAGAGTATCCAGGTCTAAAGGGAGAGAACAGGGTGTTCTCTGGATTTTTCTGGTGGAGGGAGAGACTCAGCAGTGCACTGCTGCAGCTTTAAATCCCCGCAGCAAGACAGCCACAGGGCATGTCATGACAATAATGATCTCTGCCCTCATGGATTTACAGCCTAGGGGGAGGGATGCATATTAAAATAATTTACTAGTAGCAGGCAGTAGGAACAGAGGATATGCATATGATATATATGATATGATATGCACATGGATATGTGTATATTTGACCATATTCATTACTCTATTAATGTTGTGTATATAGCTCTAATTCTATTTATTCAGTTGGTATTGACACCTGTCTACTTGTTTTTTGTTTTTGTTTTTCTTTTTTGTCTGTCTCCCCTTTCTAGACTGTGAGCCCGTTGTTGGGTAGGGACCGTCACTATCTGTTGCCGATTTGTACTTCCCAAGCACTTAGTACAGTGCTCTGTACACAGTAAGCGCTGAACAAATACGATTGAATGAATGCATGAATGAATGTGAGTTAGTGCTAAGTAACAGGGTCGGTGAGAGGTGGGGTTCTGTAATTTGCTTACATAAGAGCCACAGGTGGTTTCTTCCAGGCACAGAAGTGTTGAAGCTGCGTTTACAGATTAATGGCTTAAAGCCTCTAAACCCTCACCTAAATTGGCTTTGTCGGTTATGATGGAAATGTCCCAGAAAGAACACTCAGCCCAGGGGGCAAGTAGGGTAATGGCAGTATGACCTTTAGTGTTGTGAGCTGGGTAAATCAGTATCCCCTAGAAGTGACCTCCCCTGCTAACTCCTTGACTTCCTAAAGCACTTTGATGGAATGGATCCCAGAAAGGAACAAACAGGTATGACAGCCACTCCCCATTGCTTAGATCCTAACAACTGCCTAAATCTCAGTGGATGTAATTTCCTTGTTGCTTCAATCAATCAATCAAAGGTACTTGTTGAGTGCTTTCTGCGTTGAGCTCAGTACTTAGCGAGAAATTGCAGTTCAATAGAGTTGGTTGATGTTATCTGTAAACCAGCAGGGAGTCCCTTCAGGAATGAGAGCTTGAAGATCTCATCCAGGGGGCTCTTATAAGCATTTCCGTAACAAGAAGCTCCTTTGTGCCACTGATTGTGTTTTCTAACTCAATTTTATTCTCCCATGTTCTTAGTAGGGTGCTCTGCACACAATAGTTAATCAGTGAATGACTGATTGATTGACTGCAGAATAATTGTCAGTTTATCATGAACTAGTTGTTTTGGGAAGCATTTAGAGGAAGATCTTCCTTTTTAAGGTCTCCTGAGGTTTTCTAGGTTTACTCACTTTTCCCTCGTTTGTCTCCTCCAGCAGATTGCTTCGAGTCAGTCTTTTACCTAATTATTCCTAAAACACACAATAATTGAGTGTTCAGGCCTATGGCTCTGCCTTTTCCATTTCTCCTTCATAAGAAAACAGCTCTGAATACAAAGTTTACCTAATTATTCCTAAAACACACAATAATTGACTTTTTAGTGACTGTTCTGATTGATAGGGCACACACACTCAGACTAATAAGGCAGAGAAGGTACAGCTAACTCTTCACAGCCCAGCTGTAGCTTCATTTGTGTATAGAGATGTTGCTCCTATTGACAGCAGAATGTTATCTTATTCATTGATGTGTAAAAGTAGGGTTCAATAACTTCAGTGGTTGACCAGTTTCGGTTGATTAAGTGACACGACTTGGTAAATCTCCCTCATTCATACATTCATTCAGTCGTATTTATTGGGCGCTTACTGTGTGCAGAGAACTGTACTAAGCACTTGGGAAGTACAAGTCAGCAACATATAGAGACGGTCCCTACCCAACAATGGGCTCACAGTCTAGTAGGGGGACTCCCTTCCCACTAAATACTTGAATATTGTGTTTCTGACCTACTCTTGTCTAGGGAAGTCATATTATAACAGCTGAAAGAGGAGAAATACTAGATAAAATGTGTGGTCTTGGGATTCTTTAGTCTATTAATCAATCAATAGTATTTATTGAGTGCTTACTCCATGCAGAACACTTCAATAGGCGCTTGGGAAAGTTTAATACGATACAGTTGATAGGCTCTGCCCACAAGGAATTTACAACCTGGAGAGGGAAACATTAAATTGTAGATTGGGGAAATGGCACAGTGTAAGATTATCCACATAAATGCTGTGGGACAGTGAGTGAGATGAGTATTAAATGCTTAAATGCTTAAGGGGTACAGATCAGAGAAGCAGCGTGGCTCAGTGGAAAGAGCATGGGCTTTGGAGTCAGAGGTCATGGGTTCAAATCCCGCCTCCATCAATTGTCAGCTGTGTGACTTTGGGCAAGTCAGTTCACTTCTCTGGGCCTCAGATCCCTCATCTGTAAAACGGGGATTAAAACTGTGAGCCCCCATGGGACAACCTGATCACCTTGTAACCTCCCCAGTGCTTAGAACAGTGCTTTGCACATAGTAAGCGCTTCATAAATGCCATTATTATTATTATTATTATTATCTGAGTGCATCAGTAATGCACTTAGAGAAGGAGTGTGACTCAGTGGAAAGCCTGGGCTTGGGAGTCAGAGGCTGTGGGTTCTAATCCCGGCTCTGCCACTTGTCAGCTGTGTTACTTTGGGCAAGTCACTTAACTTCTTTGTGCCTCTGTTACCTCATCTGTAAAATGGGGATTAAGACTGTGAGCCCCACATGGGACAACCTGATCACCTTGTATTCCCCCAGCGCTTTGCTGGGGGAATAGTGCTTTGCACATAGTAAGTGTTTAACAAATAGCATTATTATTATAAATGCAGAGGAGAGGGCAAATAGGGGAAATAAGGGCTTAGTCAGGGAAGGGTGTGTGGCCTTAGTCAAGGAAGGAAGCAGCATTGGTCAGTAGAAGCAGTGTAGTCTAATAGAAAGAGAATGGAACTTGGAGTCAAAGAACCTGGGTACTTAGAACAGCCCCATTACTTGCCTGCTGCGTGACCTTGGGCAAATAACTTAATTTCTCCGAGCCTCAGTTACCTCATCTGTAAAATGGGAATTAATGCTGTGAGCCCAATGTGGGACAGGGACTGTGTCCAATCTGATTATCTTGGTCCCAGCACTTAGCACGGTGCCTGGAACATAGTAAGCACTTCAGAAATTTCTTACAAAAACAAAACAAAATAAAAAATTGTTTCTCCTTAGAGTCCTGAAGCCTTACCCTGCTGTTCTAAACCATGAGATGAAAGGACTGCCCTGGTACTAAAAGTACATAGAGGTACATAGTCTATGCTTGAAAGCTGAAAGGAGAAACACTTTCAATATCAGAGCGCATTTTGGATCTTTCTACATACGCTTTGAGAAAAGGATACTTTCCCTGCAAGCTGGAGGGGAAATGAATGTCCGGCAAATAATTGGTTTGGTGTGAGCTAAATAAGTGCCTTTACTGCTACAACTTGGGGTTGCTGTGAAAGGAGGTCAAGCTTTGTTGCAGTGATATAATAGCTTGCTTGTACCAGTTTCCTGGGCCCCCATCATCGGGGAACTAAGCTGATGGAGTCTGACTGGGTGAAGCTTATTGTGGGCAATTAAAGAGGAAAAAAAGATATCTGACCCTTGCCCTCAACTTAAACTGTTAGCCCTTTGTGGGACAGGGACTTTTCCAACCTGATTATCTTGTATCTACCCCAACACTTAGAACAGGGCTTGACACATAGTAAGCACTTAACACAAAGAATCTTGATTGCTCAATTAATCAATAATGGGATATACTGAACTCCTTCTACCGTTCATCTCCGAACTTCTTGAGAGATTTGTTTACAACGGCTATCTCCTCTTCTTCTCCTCCAATTCTCTCCTTGAAACCCTCCAACCTGGCTTCTGCCCTCTTCACTCAATGGAATCAGGCCTCCCTCTGGTAACCAATGGGCTCCTTCTCACCAAATCCTGACAGCCTCTACTCCACACTAATTCTCCTAGACTTATCAGCTGCCTTTGATACTGTGTCTAGTCTAGGCCCATCTACCACCACATAAAACAGAAACTCCTTACCATTGACTTTAAAATACTCACTTCAGCTAACCTGATGCTACCTCATCTCACTAATCTACAGACCAGAGCACAAACATTGCTTCTCTCTGCCCCAACCTCATCTATTTCACCACTGATCCCTTTTCCACATTTGCTCCCTACTCTGGATCTCCCTCCCCTTCCCTCTATGCCAGACCACCACTCTCTCCACCTTTGAAGTATTACTAAAATCAAATCTTCTTCAGGAGGCCTTTCCCTATTAAGCCCTTTTTTCCCCTGGCTCCATCACCCTTCTGCATCAAGCTATACACTTGGATCTGAGATCTTTGGACATTTGATATTCAATCCAGCCTCAATCCTGCAACACCAATGTACATATCTTTATATATTATAAATAATTTGTGTATATTAATGCCTGTCTCCCCATCTAGACTGTAAACCTGTGGGCAGAGAACATATCTACCAACTTTGTTGTGTTGTACTCTTCCAAGTGCCTAGAACAGTGCTCTGTATGTATTAAGTTCTCAATAAATATCACTGATTGATTGATTGAGTGTGCAGAGCATTGTACTAAGTATTAGCTGAGTATAATAGAATTTGTATACTTAGTCCCTGCCCTCAAAAAGCTTACATTCTGGTGGGCAAGACCGACACTAACATAATTTACAGAAAGGAGGAAGAAGGAAAAGGGGGAAGATGTACAAGTGTTTTGAGAGGTTGTGTTCTCATAAGGAATCAGGTGGCTCGAGGGGTCAGAAGCTTGTTACCCGACACAGTGGAGTAGTTTCTGAGCAAGCAGAAGAATATGAACCTGAGAGACAGACTAATTAAAAAGAGATGTGACGTCTCAAAGAGTTGTCTAGGGGCAATCCCATAAGTGAAGTGTGCATTATATAGGAAGTTGGAATCACTCTCCCCGGCTCTCCATAACTCAATCTAGCAATTATATTTATTGAGCGCTTACTGTGTTCTGAGTCTAATAATAATGATAATAATGGCATTTATTAAGCACTAATTATGTGCAAAGTACTGTTCCAAGCACTGGGGAGGTTACAAGGTGGTCAGGTTGTCCCATGGGAGGCTCACTGTCTTAATCCTCATTTTACAGATGAGGTAACTGAGGCCCAGAGAAGTTGTGACTTGCCCAAAGTCACACAGCTGACAATTGGTGGAGCTGAGATTTGAACCCATGACCTCTGATTCCAAAGTCTGTGCTCTTGCCACTGAGCCATGCTGCTTCTCTTAATACTAAATGCTTTGGAGAGTACATTGTGAATAGAGTTAGTAGATGCATTCCCTGCCCACTCTCTCCTCCCTTGAAGGTTGATACAAATAGTCTCTCAGTTAGGGTTTCTGCCGAAATGATCCATGCAATCACGAACACAGTGTTCTTTTGGGCCACATCTGCACTGATGCCCTTTCTTGGTTTGGTGTGAATAGTAATAGTGCTACTATTTAAAGTCAGATATTATTGTCACTGGACTGGACTTAACTATGTAGTGTGGTAACATGATTTGTGACTATCTCGAGTTGATCTAATTTTGTCCCATATAGTAAGTGGGTGCTTATATCAGTTTTCAACTTTGTGCTCACTGAAGTGTGCTGCTTTTCATTTATCATCTCCAGACAAAATTATGAGGTCCAGGTTCTTCAGGGGTGAGTCTTTCCCCCCTTTTCATCTCTTCCCCTGCCATCACCTCTTGTTTAAAACTGTGCCAGGATCCTGTGGGTGTTCATTACCCACTAATTGGAAGAATGAATGAAGGGTAGATGAGTTTTTTTATTATTATTATTCTGCTGTGCTCCAGCGTTTATTCAAAACCCTGATGTTCAAGGAAATCAATGGAAATCTAAATAAAAAAGTCAATAAGGTGCTTGCAGAAGTTAAGAAAAATGAAAAACACTTCTTCAGATAGCTATTGGCTCCATACCACAATTAAATCATGGCCAACTTTGATTTCCTTCACACTTTAGTTCTAGGGAAAGTTTGGTTTAAATTTCTGTTTTGAGTGGTATTCTCTGAAGACTAGAACTTCCAAAGAGATGTACATATGCCTCAGGAAATGAATCATGGAATTTATGAAGGAATGTTGTTATTGTGGTTTCTTGGTGATTGATGGCTATTTCAGCCAGATAAATAAACTAAACCTATTAATAGTGTTATTTTTTGAGCACCTGTTATGTGCTGAGACCTTGTGAAGAGACATTGAAAAGCTAAAAACATGGTCTTTGCCTTCAGATAATTTACAATATCCAGTTGGAGAGTCAGGAAGACAGAAATTTTGAATGAATAGTGGGAGCAGGAGGAAGTAGTAACAATAATAAAAGCAATAATTGTGGCATTTGTTAAGTGCTTACTCTGTGCCAGGCACTGTACTAAAATCAGGGGTGGAGACATGCAAACTGGGTTGGACACAGACTCTGTCCCACTTGGGGCTCCTAAACTCAATCCCCATTTTGCAGATGAGGTAACTAATATCCGTAAAGTCTCTGTGAATACGAAATGACTCAATAAGTATTTGATAATAATAATAACTGAGACCCAGAAAAGTGAAGTGACTTCCCCAACGTCACCCAGCGGACAACTGGCAGAGCCAGGATTAGAACCCATGACCTTCTGACTTCTAAGCCTGTGCTTTATCCACTATGCTATGTGAGCAGTACACACCCATTTCTCTCATGGAATGATTGAGGCGCTTGTGATGAGGAAACCTCATGCTGTAGCACTCACCCATTTGGATCCTGTGCACATGCTCACAAGCAGTTTCTTCAACAACATGGCACACCTAGCCCAATCAGACTTGTGGGCTTAGAATCATTTTCCCTGATCAATACCCTAATCATATTCTAGACAGAATATATGTTACAAACATATGTAAATGGCAGTACTGAGCATCTGTAGATTGATATATACAAGCTGCATAAAATACAGTATAGGTTTGTGGTTTATTAATCTACAACTCCCAGGATAAATGAAGGGCTTCCAGGAAACCTTTGTTGTTTGGATACCTCAAATTAAAACATTGGCTTACAATTCATCCCTTAAACTTGGCATTTTCCTGGACTTATCTCTCTCATTCCACCCACTTATTCAATTTGTCACCAAATCCTGTCAGTTCTACCTTCACAGCATAGCAAAAATCTGCCCTTTCCCCTCCATCAAAACTGCTACCATGTTGATCAATCAGTAAATCATTGGTATATACTGAGTGCTTACTATGAGCAGAGCACTGTACTGTTTTAGGGGAGTACAAGAAAACAGAATTAGTGGACATGTTCCATGCCCATAATGAGCTTAAAATCTAGATGGAGGGACAGACATTGATATAAATTATAATCTATAACTTAAAGATATATATATATATATATATATATATAAGTGTTGTTGGGTTGGGGGTGGAGTGAATATCAAATGTCTAAAGGTCACAGACCCAAGTGCACAGAAGATGCAGAAGGGAGAGCAAGCCAGGGGAAAAACAAACTTTGGGGAAGGCCTCTTGGAGGAAATGTAACCTTAACAATGATTTGAAGGTGGAGAGAGTAGTGGTCTGGTATATATTGGCTGGGGGGGCAGGAAGGGAGGGCCCACGTCCTACCTCTGGCCTGGAATGCCCTCCCTCCACACATCCACCAAACTAGCTCTCTTCCTCCCTTCAATGCCCTACTGAGAACTCTCCTCCTCCAGGAGGCCTTCCCAGGCTGAGCCCCCCCCTTTTTCCTCTCCTCCTCCTCCTCTCCTCATCGCCCCCTCCCTCCCTCCCTCTACCCTACTCCCTTCCCCTACCACAGCACTTGTGTATATTTGTACATATTTATTACTCTATTTTATTAATGATGTCTATAGAAGTATAATTCTATTTATTCTGATGGTACTGACACCGTTCTACTTGTTTTGCGTTGTTGTCTGTCTCCCCCTTGTAGACCATGAGCCCGTTGTTGGGTAGGGACCATCTCTATATGTGGCCAATTTGTACTTTCCAAGTGCTTAGTGCAGTGCTCTGCACACAGTAAGCCCTCAATAAATATGACTTAATGACAGAATGAATGAATACATGGATGGAATGAGTCTAGGGCAATGCCAGGTTATAGGCTTGTGAAATAGGGAGGACAGGGAGCATAGTGCTGATCTGAGTACTTATCTCATCACACCTTAACTACTGCATCTGCCTTCTCACTGACTTCCCAGCCTTCTGTCTCTCACCACTGCAGTACATACTTCACTCTGCTGCCAAGAGTACTTTTCTAAAGATACGTTCAGTCCATGTCTCCCCACTCCTGAAAAACCTCCAGTGGTTGCCATTGCACCTCCACATCAAACAAAACTCCTTACCGTGCACTTCAAAGGGAAGCAGAGTGGCTTAGTGGAAAGAGCATAGGCTTGGGAGTCAGAGATTGTGGGTTGAATCCTGACTCTGCCACTTGTCAGCTGTGTGACTCTGGGCAAGTCACTTCACTTCTCCGTGCTTCAGTTACCTCATCTGTAAAATGGGGACTAAGACTGTGAGCCTCATGTGGGACAACCTGATAACCTTGTATCTATCCCAGCACTTAGAACAGTGCTTGGCACATAGTAAGTGCTTAACAAATACCATCATTATCTTTATCATTATTATTATTCAAAGGACTAAATCAGCTAACCCCATCCTATCTCACCTCACTGATCTCCTACTATAACCAAGTCTGCAGACTTTGCTCCTCTAGCGCTAGTTTATTCACTGTGCCCTGATGTTGCCTATCTCACTGTTAAGCCCTTTCCCGCATCCTTCTCCTAGCCTGGAACTCTCACCCCTCAGCTCCAAATACCACAGAACACCATTTGCCCCACATTCAAATCATTATTAAGGTCACATCACCTCCAAGAGGCCTTCCTAGATTAAGCCCTCTTTTCCCAAGCTCACTGTCCCTTCTACAGCTCCCTTCTGGATCTGTGACCTGTGGACATTTGATATCTGCCCCACCCTCAATCCCACAGCACTTATGTACATATCTTTCAGGTTTATATTACAAATTACTCATTTATATTAATTTCTGTCTCCCCCTATAGACTGTAAGCTCATTGTGGGCAGAAAACATGTTTGCTAAATCTGTCATCTTATACTCTCCCAAGCACTCAATAAATACCATTGATTGATTGATTGATTAAATAAAGTGGAAATAAGGGCTTAGAGAAGGCCTTTTGGAGGAGGTGTGTTTTTAAAAAGGCTTTGAAGGTGGGGACAGTGATTGTCAGTCAGATATAAAAGGGAGGGCGTTACAGTGGTGAAGCAGCTTGGCTTAGTAGAAAGAGTTCGGGTTTGGGAATCAGAGGTCTTGGGTTCTAATCCTGGCTCTGCTACTATCAGCTGTGTTACTGTGTGCAAGTCTCAGTTACGTCATCTGTAAAATGGGGATTAAGACTGTGAGCCCCACATGACAACCTGATTACCTTGTATCTACCCTAGTGCTTAGAACAGTGCTTGACACATAGTAAGCGCTTAACAAATACCATCATTATTATTATTACTATGTGGAGAAGGGGTCAGCGGTGAGATAGACAAGATTCATTCATTCATTCAATCATATTTATTGAGCGATTACTGTGTGCAGAGCACTGTACTAAGCACTTGAGAAGTACAAGGTGGCAACATATAGAGACGGTCCCTACCCAACAATGGGCTCACAGTCTAGAAGGGGGAGACAGACAACAAAACAAGTGGACAGGTGTCAAAGTCGTCAGAACAAATAGAATTAAAGCTAAATGCACATTATTAACAAAATAAATAGAATAGTAAATATGTACAAGTAAAATAAATAGAGTAATAAATCTGTACAAACATACACAGGTTCTGTGGGGAGGGAAAGGAGGTAGGGCGGGGGGATGGGGAAGAGGAGGGGAAAAGGGGGCTCAGTCTTGGAAGGCCTCTTGGATGAGGTGAGCTCTCATTAGAGCTTTGAAGGGAGGAAGAGAGCTAGCTTGGCAGATGTATGGAGGGAGGGCATTCCAGGCCAGGGAGAGGAAGTGGGCTGGGGGTCGACGGCGGGACAGGCAAGAACAAGATACAGTGAGGAGGTTAGCGGCAGAGGAGTGGAGGGCATGGGCTGGGTTTTAGAAGGAAATCAGGGGGGTAATGTAGGAAAAGACAAAGTGAATGAGTGGTTTAAAGCCTATGGTAAATAGCTTATGATTGAGTGTTTTAAAGCCTGTGGTAAATCGCTTCTGTTTGATGTGGAAGTGATGGGCAACCACTGGAGGTTCTTGAGGAGTGGGGAAACATGCATTGAGCAGTTTTGTAGAAAAAAATGATCTGGGCAGCAGTTTGTAGTATGGACTGAAGTTGGGAGAGAGAGGAGGCAGGGAGGTCAGCAAGAAGGATGGTGGAGTAATCAAAGAGAGATAGGGTAAGTACTTGGATTAACATGGTAGCAATTTGGATAGATTGGAGAGGGCAAATTTTAGTTGTGAAGGTTGAACCGGCAAGATTTAGTGACAGATTGAATATGAGAGTTGAATGAAAGAGATGAGTTGAGGAAAACGACAGGGTTTGTGAGACATGAGGATGATGGTGCTGCCCACAGTGATGGGAAAGTCAAGGGAAGGACAGGGTTCGGGCAAGGAGTTTTCTGCCTGATCTTTCTCAGTCTCCTACAGCAGCTCTTCCCATACCTCCTGCTCCCAAACTCTGCATAAGGAAAGCAGCATTGTCTAGTGGAAAGAACATGGGACTGGGAATCAGAGGATGTGGGTTCTATACTCGGCTCTGCCACTTGTCTGCTGTGTGACCTTGGGCAAGTCACTTCACTTCTTGTGCCTCAGTTACTTCATCTGTCAAATGATGATGGTATTTGTTAAGCGCTTACTATGCACCAAGTACTCTTCTCTGTGCTGGGGTAGATATGAGGCAATCAGGTGGTCCCATGTGGGGCTCACAGTCGCAATCTCCATTTTACAGATGAGGTAACTGAGGCACAGAGAAGTTAAGTGACTTGCCCAAGGTCACACAGCAGACAAGTGATAGAGCCAGGATTAGAATCCATGACCTCTGACTCCCAAACCTGTGCTCTTGCTATTAGGCCGCGCTGTTTCTCAAATGGGGATGAAGACGGTGAGCCCCAAGTGGGACATGGTCAATGCCTAACCTGATTATCTTATATCTACCCGAGCACTTAGAACAGTACTTGGCACATAGCAAGCACTTAATATCATTATTATTGTTATCATTATTATTATAGTCCTCAAGCCTCAGTTCTAAGTCTCTTCTCAGTCCGCACTAACACCCGTGGGGAGCTGGAGCTACCATGGCTTCAGCTACCCTCATTTTGCAAAGGTCTCACTAGCCTAGATCTCTCTTCTCTGCAATCTCACATTAACCCCAGCCACCAACACATCCCTACACGCATGTCCAGCAGACACCAGAAACTCAGTACGCCCAAAGCTGAACTCTCCACCTTCCTTCCCAAATTTTCTCCTCCACTTAAATTTAGAATCACTGTCGAAAACATTCACCTTGTCCTAAGCTCAGAAACTTGGCATTATCTTTTACTCCTCCATCTCTTTAAATTCCCATATTCAGTTTGACCCCAAATCCTGTTGGTTCTCCCTCCTCAACACTTCCAGAACCCACCCCTTTCTCTGTAATCAATCAACCACCACACTGGTACAGACATGTGTCATGTCCCGATTTGACTACTGCTTCTGTCTCCTGTTTTATCTTCCTGCCTTCATCCTCTCCCCTCTCAATCAATCGTACTTATAAAACAGTTACTCTTTGCGAGGCACTGTACTAAGCACTTGGGAGAGTACAACACATCACTATAACAGACATATTCCCTGCCTTCTCCCATCCATCCTTCACTGCTGACTGAATTTTTTTTTCTAGAATATTTGGCAGACATCTCCCCTTTGCTCAAAATCCCCAATGCTTGTCTTTTCCTCTATGTATTAAAATAAAACTGCTGAGCTTTGGTTTTAGAGCACTCAATCAGCTCTCTTCCACCCACTTATCTGCTTTTTTCCTCCAGTACACCCTAGCTCATATTCTTCATTCCAGTCATTGTGCATCATTCACATATCTCCCACCACTAACCTCTTGAGAAGCAGCTTGCCTTAATTAAAAGAGCATGGACCTCTAAGTCAGAGAACTGGTGTGACTTGCTATAAGACCTTGGGCAAGTAACTAAACTTCTCTGTGCCTCGGTTACCTTATCTGTAAAATGGAGATTAAAATTGTGAGCCCCACGTGGGACAGGATGTGTCCAACCTGTTTTGCTTTTATTCATTGCAGGGCTTAGTACAGTGCCTGGCACATAGTAAGTGCTTAACAAATACCACAATTATTATTATTATTATTAATCTTATTATAGTTTTGTTTTTTCCTGGATTTCTCTCCTCTTTCATATCTGTCAGACCCCAACTTTCCTCACATTCAAAACCCTTCTGAAGCATCTAATCAATCGATCCATGGTACTTACTGATCACTTACTGTATTCAGAGAACTGAACTAAGCACTTGGGAGACTACAGTACAACAGAGTTTGTAAACATATTTTCTTCCCAAAACAAGCTTACAGTCTAGAGGTAGTCCCAATCCTCTGTTTCACTTGTGAGCATATCTTTATACTTCTTCTACTTATAATTTATTGTAGGTCTGTATCTGATGCTAGATTGTAAACTGTGTAGGGGCTATCATATTCTCCAAAGCTCTTAATCCAAAACTCTCCACACCTAAGGCACTAAATAAAAAACATTTGATTGACGGATTGATGGATTGTTCATTGTTGGGTTGTACCTTGTTGTTGCTCCCGTGTGTGACCTATTTGTACCTTCTGCTGCGGCATGGCAGAGATGGGCACCAAGAGGGCAATACTTACCTAAAGTCCGTTCAGTTAGTATAATGATTTGATTTTCCCTCCAGGCCCCATTAATGCACTGACTACTTCCCTCAGCTTTGGGGCTATGTAAGTTCTCCCCTCAGCTATGGGGTTTTCATCAACTAATACTGGAGAAGTGAAAACTGCTCCCCTTTGCCCAAGCGGAGGGGCTCTGTGAGGGTCAATCCTTGGCAGAAAGTCCCAAGAGGGAGTAACTCAAGGACACAGCCAGATGATACATGTGGTCGGTCCTGTCGTAAGGCATCCAGCAGCTGCTGCTCTATTTCCCTTGCACCATCTTCTCTGTTTTGCTATGGCCAACATCCTTGCTGGCTCAAGGAGAGAAGCTGGAGCAGGGTAGAGGAAGGGTTTTCTTCTTCTTTCTTTCCCTCCATCCTGAAAAAAACAACTTGGCATACTGGAATGAGTATGGGCCTGGGAATCAGAGGATCTGCATTATACTTTTGGCTTTACCACTTACCTGCTGTGTGACTTAGTCAAGTCACATCACTTCTCTGTGCCTCAGGTTTTCAGGTTTCTCATCTGTAGTATGAAGATTAATACCTGTTCGCTCTCCTACTTAGACTGTGAGCCTAGTTCAGGACAGGGATGGTATCCATCCTCATTATCTTGTATCTATCCCAGTGTTCAGTACCAATTGTCAGCTGTGTGACTTTGGGCAAGTCACTTAACTTCTCTGTGCCTCAGTTACCTCATCTATAAAATGGGGATTAAGACTGTGAGCCCCCCGTGGGACAACCTGATCACCTTGAAACCTCCCCAGCGCTTAAAACAGTGCTTCGCACATAGTAAGTGCTTAATAAATACCATTATTATTTTTATTACTACAGTATTTAGCACATAGTAACTGTGTAACCAGTACCACAACTTTTACTATCAGACCAGCCAGGCCAGGAGGTTCCCATTTTCATTCAGAGAAGCAGTGTGGCTTAGTGGAAAGAGCACAGGCTTGGGAGTCAGAGGACATGGGTTCTAATCCCACCTCCACCACTTGTCTGCTGTGAGACCTTGGGCAAGTTACTTAACTTTTCTGTGCCTCAGTTACCTCATCTGTAAAATGGGGATTAAAAGTGTGAGTCCCACGTGGGACAACCTGATTACCCTGTATCAACCCCAGCACTTAGAACAGTGCTTAGCACGTAGTAAACACTTAGCAAATACCATAATTATTATTATCATAATCAGGAAATTACAAAACAAAAAGCCTGGTTTACAGAACTGTCAATGCCCCCTTGGACAGTAACACCCAAGGGGAAGAAACTTCCCCTCTGCTTATTCTAGAATTGCATCCTGAGGCTCTCCAGGAAAATATTAAGCAGCAATCAGGAAAGGAGATTTGTTACGACTCCCTCTCAGATGAAGATCAACCTGATAGAAAGCCTGAAGAGAAAGCTTGTAGGCATTTTCATTGGCACAGGGGAATACTGCAGCTGTCAAAGCGATACAATGAACAGAAGCTCACACATTTCACTGCCTCTATACCCTGTGTTTTTCTGCCACAGCTAGGTGGAAATTCATGAACGGGTATCAAATTGAATCTGTAAATTCGAGATTTAAAGTGGTTTAGACTGGGGTCTACCATCACACACCTATATTTCAGTCTTCTGTTTATTCCAATCCCTGGAGTTATTTACTCTACACCAACTTCCTAAAATGTTTTACAGAGTCAAGGAAGGCAGTATCTAAATAAAGCCCATTGGCATTTCTAGCCAACCTGCTGCCGATGAGCTGGCCACAGTGTGAACAATGAGTGCAGATTATGACAAATATATTGGTTTTGTATCCTACCTCTTCCATACCCGTGAGAGACTTTCATATCTTATAAAATACGAAGCTGGGTGGTTGGTGATGCTTTTTCAGTAGGTAGGATTATTGCATTAGTAGATTTTTTTTTCCCAGCTTCCCTGTCATTTCTGGTTTTGAATCTCCTTTATGTTCAAATGCACCCTTTTTGTTACTAGTATACAGCTACTTGGCTGTTACTGTGCCATTCCATATTATTAAAATATTTTCAGAGTGTCTTCTTCACTTAGCTGTCGGGACAAAGACATCACTATAAACTCTAAGTGCTGGAATGATGGCTTCCTTTTTTGAGTTATGTTATTCCATGCGGCAAGGAATTTTTGCAAACACATCATGGCCCCCTGTGGGAAAAATAAAAATCCCTTCAGTTTTATAAAAAATGGGTTTGTTGATGCAGATGGTTAAGGTACTAGCATTGATTAGGGGTGCTAGGAATATGACCTAAAATAACAAGAAGACAGAATTTGTCTAGCTACCCATGATAATGATACAAGTAGGTCATGTGGAATCTGTTACTTCTCAAGGTGGCTAACAGAGCAAGTGGAGGTTCAAGTGAAAGAATCTTGGCTTACCTCAGCCCTGCCATCTTTCTCCTGCCTCCCTTACTTAGCTCTTCCCTTCTAAATTCATTCCTCTAAGATCCATAGAAGAGAATAAATGGGTAGCCTGGCTTAGTGGAAAGAGCATGGTCTTGAGAGTCAGAAGTCATGGGTTCTAATCCCAGCTCCACCACTTGTCAGCTGTGTGACTTTGGGCAAGTCGCTTAACTTCTCTGGGCCTGTTACCTCATTTGTAAAGTGGAGATTAGGATTGTGAGCCTAATGTGGGCCACCCTGATTACCTTCTATCTCCCCCAGTGCTTAGAAGAGTGCTTAGCACATAGTAAGTGCTTAACAAATGCTATCATTATTATTATTCCGATATTATTTCAATGGTATGGAGGAGACTTGATCCTAGATAATGTTTCCAAAGGAATGGCAGGGAAATATATAGATTGGGATTGAAGGATGAGATATGAAAGCAAGCATGAGCCTTTAATTTATCAGATGTGCTACCAAGCAGGACTTCATTATATTTGTTAACATTAATGGCATTGTTAAGCACTTACTGTGTGCCATGCACTGTGCTAAACACTAGAGTTTCATTCAAGATAATAGGGTCAAGCATAGCCCCTTGACCTACCTGAGATTTAGTCTAAGTATGAGGGAGAGCAGGTTTTGAATTCACACTTGACAGATGAGGAAACTGAGGCACAGAGAAGTGAGATAACTTGCCCAAGGTCATAATCAATCAATCAATTGTATTTATTGAGCGCTTACTGTGTGCTGAGCACTGTACTAAGCTGTTGGGAATAAAGCAGGGAAGTGGCAGAGCTGGAATTAGAAAGCAGGTCTTCTGGCTCCCAGGCTCTGCACAAAGTAAGTGCTCAGTAAGTGTAAGGAATTCTCCAAAGTCCCTGGGAAAGATGTCAATCAATCAATAGGATGTATTGAGTATGCTCTATGCTGAGCACTGTAGTAAGTACTGATGAGAGTATGATAGAGTGGTAGGCCTATTTCCTGACTTCAGGGAACTTACAATCTAGCATGAGAGGGAAACTAAAATAAATTACAGGTAGGGGAAGCAACACCATACAGAGATAAGAACATAAATGCTATTGGGGGAGTGTGCTGAGTACCTATACCTAAATATTCCCTCTGGGATGCAATTCCTGCACAGGCCTGGGAGTCAGAGGACTTGTTTTCTTTTCCTGGCTCTGCCATTTCTCTGCTGCATGACCTTGGGCAAGTCACTTAACTTCTCTGTGCCTCAGTTGCCTCATTTGTAAAACGGGGATTAAGACTGTGAACCCTGTGTGAGACAGGAACTATGTCCGACCTGACTGTCTTTCATCTACCCCAGTGCTTAATACAGTGACTGACACACAGTATGCACTTAATAAATAGCAGAAAAAGATAGGAGAGTACATCCCAGGCCGAGCCCCCTCCTTTTCCTCTGCTCCTCCTCCCCTCTTTATCGCCCCTACTCCCTCCCTCTGCTCTGCCCATCCCCCCCACAAAGCACTTGTGTATATTTGTGGCCTAGTGGATCGAACAAGGGCCTGGAAGTCAGAAGGTCATGAGTTCAAATCCCAGGCTCTGCCACTCGTCTGCTGTGTGACCCTGGGCAAGTCACTTTACATCCCTGGGCCTCCGTTACCTCATCTGTAAAATGGGGATTGAGACCGTGAGCCCCACATGGGACAGGAATTGTGTCCAACTGAATTTGATTGTATCCACCCCGGTGCTTAGTATCCACCAGTGCCTGGTGCATAGTAAGTGCTTAATAAATACCACACTTATTATTCCAGTGCTTAGTACAGTGCCTGGCACATAGTTAAGCACTAAAAAATACCAGAATTAATTATTTGTACATATTTATTACTCATTAATAATGTCTATGTATCTATAATTCTATTTATTTTGATTCATTCATTCAATCGTATTTATTGAGCACTTGCTGTGTGCAGAGCCCTGTACTAAGTGCTTGGGAAGTACAAGTTGGCATCATACAGAGACGGTCCCTACCCAACAACAGGCTCACAGTCTAGAAGGGGGAAACAGAAAAGAAAACATGTAGTCAGGTGTCAAAATCATCAGAACGAATAGAATTATAGCTATATGCACATCATTAACAAAATAAATAGAATAGTAAACATGTACAAGTAAAATAAATAGAGTAATAAATCTGTACAAATATATACAAGTGCTGTGGGGAGGGGAAGGAGGTACGACAGAGACGGGTGATGGGGAGGAGGAGAGGAAAAAGGAGTCTCAGTCTGGGAAGGCCTTCTGGAGGAGATGAGCTCTCAATAGGGCTTTAAAGAGAGGAAGAGAGCTAGCTTGGTGGATATGTGGAGGGAGGGCATTCCAAGCCAGGGGAAGGATGTGGGCCAGGAGTCGATGGCGGGACAGGCGGGAAAGTGGCACAGTGAGGAGGTTAGCGACAGAGGATGGGAGGGTGTGGGCTGGGCTGTAGAAGGAGAGAAGGGAAGTGAGGTAGGAGGGGGCGAGGTGATGGACAGCCTTGAAGTGAAGAGTGAGAAGTTTTGCTTGATTTGTAGGTTGACAGGCAACCACTGGAGATTTTTGAGGAGGGGAGTGACATGCCCAGAGTGTTTCTGTACAAAGGTAATCCGGGCAGCAGAGTGAAGTATAGACTGAAGCAGGGAGAGAAAGGAGAATGGATTGATGCCTGTCTACTTGTTTTGTTGTCTGTCTCCCCCTTCTAGACTGTGAGCCCATTGTTGGGAAGGGATTGTCTCTATCCGTTGCTGAATTGTACTTTCCAAGAGCTCAGTACAATGCTCTGCACACAGTAAGTGCTCAATAAACACGATTGAATGAATGACTTCATGTTCCCTTAGAGAGATGTTAGTATTCCCTCAAACTGTATACAGGGGGAGTGGAAGGAGCCAATGAAATGGATAGGAGAAAGCAGGGAATGACATCGCTAAATAGGTGCATGGTCAGAGGAAATTTTACAGACTAATGAAATTGTGCCATAGAATGACTGTTGAAAATCTGCTAAATTGCAAGCTCCTTAAAGTCAAGGATCAAGCATCCACCCAAGCATTTAATACAGTGACGTGCCCATAGTAGGTAATCGGTAAATGCTATTTCTCCGATTAGGTGCTTATTTCTTGGCCTGATTTCTGGGCTGGTTTCTTTGGCTCAGGAGGGGTGAGAGGATTCCTGGCCAGAGAAGGCGTTAAGTGATGGATGGAGCTGAGTGAGTTGTTATTCTAAGTGTTAACACCGGGCTCCATGCCCAGTTCTTGCAAAGGGGAAGGTGATGGGTGTCGAGGGGTGACTTACTGAAAAATCACTCTTTTCCCTTCAAACACTTTCAAAATGCAGGTTCTAGTACTACATGCTAGGCCTGGCGGTCTCCGGGATTTCATACAGGCCAGTCAGTAGGGTCTGCTACTGAGAGGATGATTTTCCAAGGAAGTACCCGCTGATTGAAAAGCGGATGTGAATGTGGCACTCAGTAATGGTGTATAAACTGGATCAGGGCAGAGCAAATCTTCTGCTCAGAGGACAGACAGGAAAACACTAATCTATGGCCATGAATTGTAACCAGGCCCTAAACAATAGTCTCGCAGCCTGTCATTCATGGCAGGCTGCTGGTTTTGTGGGGATGGGAAAAGGAAGTGTGGATGATTCAGCTAAAGCCACCACCACTAATGAACTAATGACTTTAAGTGCAAGTCTTACTAAATATAAGTGTGTACTCTATTTGCCTTCTAAAAAGCTAGGAAAGCAGTGTAGGCTAATAGAAAGAGCATGGGTCTGGGACTTAGAGGACTTGTGTTCTAATCTCAGCTTGGTAACTTGCCAACAGGTACACACACAAATGTATATTGGCAACACAGAGTTATATACTGCTTCAGTATTTAACATATTGACTGACAAGGAAAGAAGGCAAACTGTCTAACAGCAACCACCTCTAACTCCACAAGAAGTTCCATCAGAGCCATTTACAGGCAAGATAGGATCATGCACAGTGAAGGTTTGGAACATAGGCTTCAAGAATTGACACTACATTCACCCGAACACAGCTATGCTCTTTGGACACATGTGAGTAGAATGAGTGTCAGCTGCTATATAGACAGCTGAATTTGGACAACACACTGACTGACCAGGTAAGAAGGCCAAGTGTCTAAGAGCCACCACATCTAACTCCACAAGAAGTTCTAACAGAGCCATTTACAGGCAAGATAGGATCATGCACAGTGAAGGTTTGGAACATAGGCTTCAAGAATTGACACTATATCCACCCAAACACAGCTATGGTGTTTGGGGACTTGCGAGGAGAATGAGTGTCAGCTGCTATATAGACAGCTGAATTTGGAAAACAGAAAGTAAGAAGGGCAGCAGAAATGTTTTAAAGGCTCAATAAAAAATAGCTTTAGACAATGCTGCATGCCAGCTGAGAAATGGGAATCAACTGCTGAGGACTGGCAATCACTGTCTACTGCCATGAAGGAAGGAGTGTCTCCCTTTCAGCAAAGATTCCTGGGGAAACAGAAACATGTGACCAGGACTGTGGGTCCAGGATGTGTTTTCATCTACATACACATCCATAGGTGAATTTCACTCTCTATAGTGTCTTCTTCAAATATCAAGGGCTATTATATACTAATTGAATCCGCTTTACCAGTAGCAGTTGTTCATGGGGCATTCTGGAGCAAAATGGAGTGGCCACTGATTAATACCTGGGATTTGTGGGGTTTGATCGGTCATTGGGCATCTTCAGAACAAAAAGACCGTTCATTCATTCGTTCAAGAGCGCTTACTGTGTGCAGAGCGCTGAACTAAGCATTTGGAAAGTACAATTCAGCAAAAAAGGGAGACAATTCATGCCCACAATGGGCTCACAGTCTAGAAGGGGGAGACAGACATCAAAACAAGTAAACAGGCACCAATAGCATCAATATAAATAAATAGAATTAGAGAATAGAGAAGCAGTGTGGCTCAGTGGAAAGAGCACAGGCTTTGGAGTCAGAGTTCATGGGTTCAAATCCCAGCTCCACCAATTGTCAGCTGTGCGACTTTGGGCAAGTCACTTGACTTCTCTGTGCCTCAGTTACCTCATCTGTAAAATGGGGATTAAGACTGTGAGCCCCCTGTGGGACAACTTTCATTCAATCGTATTTATTGAGCACTTACTTGATCACCTTGTAACCTCCTCAGTGCTTAGAACAGTGCTTTGCACATAGTAAGTGCTTAATAAGTGCCATCATCAGTATTATTATTATATATGTATATACACATCAGAACAAGTTAAACAAACATTAATATGAATAAATAGAATTCCAGATATGTAAATATATATGCACAAGTGCGGTGGGGCAGGGAGGGGGGTAGATCAAAGGGAGCGAGTGGGGGCAAGGTGAAGGGGGAGCTGAGGAAACGGGGGACTTACTTTACTCCTCTAAT
Source organism: Tachyglossus aculeatus (assembly GCF_015852505.1). Classification (NCBI taxonomy): domain Eukaryota; kingdom Metazoa; phylum Chordata; class Mammalia; order Monotremata; family Tachyglossidae; genus Tachyglossus; species Tachyglossus aculeatus. The sequence continues at coordinate 24,884,927 of NC_052075.1, read as the reverse complement.
ACCAACCTACTCATTGGGCCTTGATTTCATCTATCTCATAGCCAACCTCTTGCCCACACCCTGTCTCTGGCCTGGAATGCCCTCCCTCTTTATATGCATTCATTCAATCGTATTTATTGAGCGCTTACTATTTAGAAAGAGTAATGGGCCTGGAGCAGCATGACCTAGTGGAAGGAGCTTGGTCCTGGGAATCAGAGGACCTAGGTTCTGGTCTTGACTCTGCCAACTGCTTGCCACATGACTTTGGATAAGTCACTTAACTCCTCCAAGTCTCAGTTTCCTCAACTGTAAAATAGGGATTAAATACCTATTCTTCCACCTACTTGGACTGTGAACCCCATATGCCATCATTATTATCCAGAGCTTAAAACATTGCTTTGCACATAGTAAGTGCTTAACAAATGCCATCATTATTATTATTATTGAGACAGGGACTTGGTTCAAGCTGATTAAATTCTATCTACTCCAATGCTTAGAACACTGTTAGACCATAGTAAACACCTCACAAATACAATAATGATAATAATAATAATAATATCTAAAGGACAAATGATCAAGACAAATGGCTCATTAATTCTCATCTAGGATGTCATACTGTTGGGTTAATGGTGAGTAGGGCCTTTTACCCTTGAATGTGTTAGTCCAATCCCAGTGTGTTGCCTATCTAAATCAGTTCTTCCTGGAATTATTCCCTGAGTCTTTCCAATGATGGCTAGCTGATTAGCATGGTGGCTAAACAACTGTTTATTTTGACTTTCCAAAATCAATATTTTTCATTTGAACAGTTCTTCTTGCATGGTACCCGTAGATCGGGAAATAATATTATCTGCTTCTTTTTAAGTAAAAATAATTGATTGTCCTGCATCCACATGAATGACAAGGAAGGTATCCAGATTTTCAAAGCCTTAGACCCTACAATCTCTCATTCTTTATTCATCAACATTAGTAATAGAATTGTTAGGAAATAGCTTAAAAAACTTCATCCATTTGACCTCATTTGTAGGCTTTGTGTAGAGAAAAATTGAATAAATGCAAATGAATTCTAAACTTCCATAAATCATTTACCCACATGATTTATAATCCAAGAATTAAATCTAGCCTAAACCATTTAAATGCAAAAAAAGATAAATCTATAATTTGGGGAATATAACCACTGAATTAATTATAATCATATTCATGAGTTGAAATAACTAAAAGAGATTAGATGACCCAAGTCACCCAGGAGTATTATCTGCTGTTTTAAATCCCTTTGTCACCTCATCACTCAGACAAAATTGAATATATTACCATGAAACACCCCTACCTATGATATATTAAATTGGCAAAATGCTTCTAATGAAAAACTATACTTAACCTCTCCCAGCATAAATGACGTAAGAAAACCAATGGTTTGAAAGGTTTCAGTCAATCCTTATAACCACAACTACTCCTCCTCCTCCACCCAGCCCACCTTCGTCAAGCCCCTCATAGTCTTACTGTGAAATTTCTATTATGTTCCCTAAAATTCATTTTTCCGTCCACAGCTCAGGCATCACCCACCAAAACAGCTCCTGTTTTCAACTCCTGGGTATTCTCCCAAATTCTCTGAGGTTCAGCCATCCCCCACCTTCTGAGAGATATTTAATTCAGGTAAACACGAGAGTGCATCAGCAGAGAAAGCAATTGCAAGCCATTATATTCTACAAAGAATTGGAAAGGATTATACTCTGAGAAGAAGTCGATATTCCATCTACAGACAGAGGTGAGAAAGGGGGGAAATTAATGGAGAAAAGGGTCACTGAGTAGGGCTTGAGTCTCATATCAGGAACTCTCCCACTTCTTGCCCAAGTTGTTTTCGATTTGAGGTACAGCTTCTGTCTTCTGGTCAAAGGAAAGAACAAGACACAGAAACGACTAACCAATAGCTGGGAATGTGTACCCCCATGGAGAGGACCTTCATTCATCTTCGTTAAAAAAGTCCTCATTGACCCTTCATCCCTGTTACTCTATGGAAAATGATAACTTGTACTTTCCAAGTGCTTAGTACAGTGCTCTGCACACAGTAAGCGCTCAATAAATATGATTGAATGAATGAATGAATAGGGATAAAGAAATCGGGAGAGAGATCTCACTTTGTTCATGTAGACTCCAATCTAGCCTGATTTAGCATTAAGCCTTTGTTGAGAACATTTCAGTGAAGTAGAACATTGATTCCTTTGCTCATTAAAATTTACTGAGCACCTACAACTACGTACTAGGTAAATCAAAAGAGACTGTTCCTGCCCTGAAGTGTCTCATAATCTGGTGGAGTAGGTGAGTTGTCTTTTATATTGTGCACATACCTTGGAAGCAGGAGGAAAAAAAAGTACTCCTGGTTAAAGCTATAGGAAGGAAAAATGAATGTGAATATATAAATGAATAATAAATGGAGTATGAAAATCAATATACATGTGCTGTGTGGATGCATCAAGTTGATATGATTCCAACAGCTGGTAGGGTAATTGGACAAGTTCCAGAAGTTTATTTTAAAAGTAACTGCAGTCTTGGAAAATCAACCTAACTCAACTGAAAGCTCACCTATGAGAGAGTTATTTTTATTTTTAATCAATCTTTTTCATTCGAGGTCTTTGATTTACTTTACATAATTGGGGAAGCAGTGGCTTTGCAATTCTTTTTTAACCACAAGTATTTTTTTTTTTGTGGCACAGTTTTATAGATGAATTGATCTCCTGAAGAAAATTACACCTGGTTGTTCTGCTTATAAAGTCAGAAGATGAAATTCCAATAAATAATTTAATTTGTTCTAATAAATGTAAACTAAATCTGCAGAACTGTGCCATCCAAGATAGGAAAAGAGAAAAAAATCTATGCACTCTCTCTAAAAACCAATTTATTTTGTTTGCCCAAAATTGTCCTTGGATATTTCTTGCATTTATTCAGACCAAATAGTATTCCCCAACCCAGACTTGACAGGTGGCCATGTTGCGGGTGGAATGAAAGTTATTTTCACAGATCACCACACAAACAAAGGCCTAGGACAGAAAGTATAGGTATCTACAGTGAGGTCCATTTCCTTGTCCATGCTCAGAGAAGTTTGAACATGGTGGGGAGTTGAGTTGATATATGATCCCACTTGAATTCCTCTCTCATTAATTAATTCATTCATTCACTGTATTTATTGAGCACTTACTGTGCGCAGAGCACTGTACTAAGCACTTGGGAGAGTACAGTACAACAATAAACGGACACATTCCCTGCCCACAACAAGTTTGTAGTCTAGCCGGGGAGACAGACTTTAATATAAATAAATAAATTACAGATATGTACATAAGTGCCGTGGGGCTCAGAGGCGGGGATGAACTAAGGGAGCAAGTCAGGGCAATGCAGAAGGTAGTGGAAGAAGAGGAAAAGGAGGGCTTAATCTGAGAAGGTCTCCTGGGGGAGATGTGCCTTCAATAAGGCTTTAAAGATGGGGAGAGTAATTTTGGGGGGGACTTAATAGGAGAGGGCATTCCAGTCCAGAGGCAGGATGTGGGCGAGTGGTCAGCGGCGAGATAGATGAGATCAAGGCACAGTGAACAGGTTAGCATTGGAGGAGCAAAGTTTGTGGGTTGGGTTGTACTAGGAGAGTAGCAGGCTGAGGTAAGAGGGGGCAAAGGGATTGAGTAATTTAAAACCAACAGTGAGGAGTTTTTGTTTGATGTAGAGGAAACCACTGGAGTTTCTTGAGGAGTGGGATGACATGTCCTGAGCATTTTTTGTAGAAAAAGGATCCGGGCAGCAGAGTGAAGTGTGGACCGGAGTGGACCGGTACACCTGGTAGGGAGGATATCCAGCAGTTTGTAAAAGCCTATGATCTTACTGTGCGACGACTGATGTATCGGAAGGATGTCTTTTATCCTAAGCTAGGAGGACAAACTAGAGGGAAGCAAGAGAGGATGTGTGTCACCAGTTTGCCCCTCTGGGGAATGTGTTGCCATGATATAGTGTTCCCTGTGAGGACAGTGGCACGGGGAGTTATTCCTGCCCAACTTCTCCACATTCAATCAACCATCAATGATGTGTCTACTGAATGCTAAACATTGTACTAAGCACTTGGAATAGTTCAACAGAAGAAGGCAAATAGGGCTTGTCCTCAAGGAGCTTACTTCCTGGTGAGAGATTAAGACAGATAACAATTATTTACAGATAGTGGAAACGGGGGAAAGATAGGGTCATAGCTGGAAATAGTACACATGTAATCAGGAAAGAATAGTTGAACAAATCATTGAATTCACAAATACAGATTATCGCTACAATACCCTCAGGGTGAATTCCTTGTTAATTTGGTTGGTACTGTGAATGACTGCCTCATGAGGTATGTTTTCCCACACACATGTATGTTATAAATTAGGATATGTTCTTGAATCTCTGGGAAAAAATACAAAATATTGCAACATTAAGTATCACTAAGCAATTGTTTAATCAAATCACAGAATCATAACCTCATAGTAGGGTTATTATTATAAATCTTGTCAGGAGGCTACAGAATAAGAAGCTTGTTCTGCTGACTTCAGAAGTTGTTTTTCTGTTTTAGTGAAGAATTTGTGAAAATAATTGACTGATCTTTTCATAAAGTACTTCATAGCTGACCACCTTCTGAACATCTCTGAGCATCTTTGACCTGCTATCTCTATCACAGTCTTCTTCAGTTACTCTGTAAATCCAGCTTCTTTCTTTAAAATTGAAGCAGACTTCTTAATCCTCAAAATGTTTAGCTGGTGGTGAAGAACTCATAACATCATCGTTTTTGGCTTCTTGCCATGATGTACTGGATTGCCAAGATGTTAAACCAAAATGACTGTGTCTTCAATCATTCGTATTTATTGAGCACTTACTGTGTGCAGAGCACTGTACTAAGTGCTTGGGGAGTACAAGTTGGCCACATATAGAGATGGTCGCTACCCAACAGTGGGCTCACAGTCTAGAAGGGGGAGACAGAGAACAAAACCAAACATATTAACAAAATAAAATAAATAGAATAGATATGTACAAATGTCTTTAGGATGTCCATATCCAAGCGCTTAGTACAGTGCTTTGCACACAGTAAGTGCTCAAAAAATGATTGAATGAATATCATTGTTTAAGGTGGTAGCTTCAGATTTTCCTATATAAAAATAAATAAAAACATGCACCTGTGCAAAGATGTTGAGGAGAATTACATGAGTGCAAAGGGAGGGTAGGGGGTTGATGCAACTACAGTGGTGATAAATTAATTGAGGCTTCCTGAATGAGATTGCCTTTGAAGATGGGGGAAATGGTCATGACAGGGGAACAGAAAGAGAGAGTATTCAGAGGAAGGGAAGTTTAGAGCGACGTGCAGTTGGAAGGTGAGTTTGGGAGGACCAGAGTGTGAGCTGGAAAATAGTGGGGAAAGAGAGCTGGTATGGAAGATAGAGAAAATGGGTGAAGAGCTTAGAATCCGATCATCAGAAGGAGATGTGTTGTCACTGATGCTTTGTGGGGAGTGGAGAGATGCATGTCACAAGATGATATTTGCAGCAGTATAGCTTCTCTATCAGCATATCCATTTAAATGTATGTGCCTTTATTGCAACATGCTTCCAATCACTAGCAGGGAACCACATGTTTCCAAACCCTAGCAGTATGGCTTCTCTATAGGCATATGCATTTTAATGTATGCACTTTTTTTGCAATGTTTCCAACCACTAGCAGGGAATCCATCATTCAGTCATTGGTATTTGTTTTGCACTTTCTGTGTGAGAAGCACTGTACTAAGTGCTCATGAAAGTATGATATGACAGAGTAGCTAGATGTGACCCCTGCCCAAAAGGAGTTTTCAGTCTTCAGGGGGAGACAGTCATTGCAATACATTTAATGCAGATATGTAACATTAAATGCAGATAGGGGAAATACTGGAGTATAAGGCTATGCATATTAGTGCTATGGGGCTGGGGTATCAAAGTACTTAAGGGTATATGGCCAAGTGTATAGTTGATGGATAAGGATAAGGGGGCCTGGATAGGGGAAATGAGGTCTTAGTCAAGAAAGAAGCCTATATAACCAGTGAATTAAATATTAGCTCTATTTCTCCCTTGACAGTGGAATTTTTCCTTCACCATTTTTCCTTTTCCCGGGTTTATGCAAAGGGTTCCTCGGAGCTCTGCCTATGGGGAGCTGACTGGTGGACAGCTGTGTGGTTAACAAGCAATGTGACTCAGTGAATAGCACGTAGGCCTGGAAATCAGAAGGGTATGAGTTCTAATCCTGGCTCCACCACTTGTCTGCTGTGACCTTGGGCAAGTAACTTCCCTTATCTGTGCCTCAATTACCTCATCTGTACAATGGGGTTATACATTGTGAGCCATACGTGGAACAGGGATTGTGTCCAACCTGATTAATTTGTATCTGTCCAAGCATTTAGTTCTGTATCTGGCACATAGCAAGCACTTAACAAATAGTATTAAAAAAAAAAAGGAAAAGACTCCTTTATGAATTTCCCTGGGTATACACAAACCCACCCAGCTGGATGATCCGGCACTGGGAAACCAGACCAGAAGAGGCACATTCTGCAGTTCACCTCCACTCGTTTCCATGTCTCCTTACAGGAAGGGATCGTGTCTACCAACTTTTTTGCATTGCATCCTCCCAAGCGCTTAGTATAGTGCTCTCCAAACAGTGAGCTCTCAATAAATATCGCTGATAGTTGGATTGATACCTTCTTTGGGCTCTGCATTCTGCAGCATCAGCTGAATGAGGAGCTGGCACTCACAGGCATGGAAAGATCTGTCAATTGCCTCCCTCTAAGGGCCACTGGTCCTCCAGACCATGTTGACAAGAACCTCGGAGGCTGTTACAAAAGCCATCAACATATGCTTCTGACAAAAAAACCCACAAAACTACCCTGTAAAACAGCCGGGGGGATGCCCAGAATTAGTCCAAAATGTTGTGGGGGGTAGCGAGTAAAACCTCAAAATAAAAAAATGGCTTATAAACTGTTTTTAATCTATTCAGTCTGGCAGAAAGACAAGTAAGCAGGGGAAATATTCTTGCCAGTAGCCATGGCTGGGCTATCTGGTGCTGCCTCAAATCCTTAGAAACTCTAAAATCAAATCATTTGCACGAAGACACAGGCATAGACCTGGACCAGGAAAAGTTGGATGGGATAAAAATGATGGCTTTGCAGACCTGGAAAGCTTTTCCCAATGTGAAATGAATAAAATATATCAGTGGTAGACAAGAATTTAATCAGGTTTTGGAAAAGAAGGTAGACGAGATGAGCAAAAGCACACAACCAAAGAATGGGTTCCCAGATGAGCTAGTTTCCTTTCCATCTCTCTTCTCTCCTACTTCCCACAGAGTCCTCTGTTCCATAAAGTTTAGTGTTTTTCTTTTGGAGCGAGCCAGGAAGATCTCCAGACAAATCATTTTTGTGGTCCCAAACTGTGAACTCTGCAATCTTTTGATCGGACACATTTCTAATCCATTAACAGCATCAGCTTGGCCACAGAATGAGAGTCATTCAATTTCGGTGGTATTATAAACTGAAAATCGGTACTGTTTTGCCTGCTTGTGTTTCAGCGGTTTCGGCTGTGTCCATGTTTCCAGAATCAAGTCTTAAATTGGGGGCTTTATAATCAGATGTGAAGGAGAGCTAGCTGGCTGTGCCTGCACTAGACTCTATAAGGAATTGGTGCCAGACTGACCCAAAAATGTTTTCCTGAAGGTTAATGACCTGTATTAGGTACTGGACTCAGGGGGGTTTGGAAGCATATCAGGAAAAGAGTTCTCTTCAGAGAAGTTCAGTTCTACATTCCTCATCTCAGAAGCCTTGAACAGTGACTTCATTAAGTGGCGTGATGTAATGGAAAGAGCACAAGGACTGGGAATCAAGAGACGTGTGCCTCAGTTTCTGACTCTGTAAGATGGGGATAAAATACCAGTTTCTCCCTCCCCCTTAGAAGGTGGACCCCACGTGGGACAGGGGCTGTGTCAGAGCTAATTGATTCAAATCTACCCCACTGCTTGACAAATAATAAGCACTTAACCAATGCCACAATTGTTATTATGAATGAAGACGAGTTGATGCCTCCACAAATGAGAAAAAAGTGAATTTAACACTCCCAGTTTGTGGAGGAGGAGTTGAGTGATCGATTTTGGCATTTCCTGGGGTTTTGTAGCAGATGCAATCAATTAATAAATAATAATAATAATAATGGCATTTATTAAGCACTTACTATGTGAAAGGCACTGTTCTAAGTGCTGGGGAGGTTACAAGGTGATCAGGTTTTCCCACGGAGGGCTCACAGTCTTAATCCCCATTTTGCAGATGAGGTAACTGAGGCCCAGAGAAGTTAAGTGACTAGCCCAAAGTCACACAGCTGATAATTGGTGGAGCTGGGATTTGAACCCATGACCTCTGACTCCAAAGCCCACGCTCTTTCCACTGAGCCACGCTGCTTCTCTCAATAAATGGCACTTATTGAGCATTTACTGTGTGCAGAGCACAATACTAAGCCCTTGAGAGAGTATGGGCCTAAGAGTCAGAGCACCTGGGACCTGGGAGCTGCTTATTATGTGCCAGGGACTGTACTAAGTGCTGGAGTAGATAGAAGCTAATCAGGTAGAACGCAGTCCATGTTCCACATGGGGCTCACTGTCTTAATCCCCATTTTACAGATGAGGTAACTGAGGCACAGGGAAGTGACTTGCTGAAGGTCACACAGCAGGGAAGTGGCAGAGCTGGGATTAGAATCCAGGCTCTTCTGATTTCCAAGCGCATGCTCTATCCACTAGGCCACGTTGACTGGTATCTACCCCACTGCTTAGAAGAGTGATGACCCATAGTAAGGACTTAACAAATAGAATACTCATATTAATACTAATAATGGTACATACAACCCCTGTCCTCAAGGAGTTTACACTCCAGAGGGAGAAATGTTCACCTCCATCATGGTAATATAATAGTCTACAATAGGGCCTTTCCCCCTTCTAGAACGTGAGCCCGCCGTTGGGTAGGGACTGTATATGTTGCCAACTTGTACTTCCCAAGCGCTTAGTAGAGTGCTCTGCACACAGTAACTGCTCAATAAATACGATTGAGTGAATGAATGAATGAATGAATGAATGAGGGCCCTCAGTGTAAGAGTGGCCCAAAGTTATCAGGGTGAGGGTGGCCAGGACCCAGACAGCTAGCTTTTGTTGTTCCACTCCCAATCCACCTGGTATTGCTGTTTTGGAGAAGGATGAGAATTTGGGGCATTGAAGATAGCTGCTGCTCCAGGAATGAGTCTCTCTGATATCAGAAGAGAGCAAAAGAGAAGCAGAATAATGATAATAATAATAATAATAATAATAATAAATAATGACATTTATTAAGCACTTACTACATGCAAAGCACTGTTCTAAGCACTGGGGAGGTTACAAGGTGATCAGGTTGTCCCATGGGGGGCTCAGTCTTAGTCCCCATTTTACAGATGAGGTAACTGAGGCACAGAGCAGTTGAGTGACTTGCCCAAAGTCACACAGCTGATAATTGGCAGAGCTGGGATTTGAACCCATGACCTCTGACTCTAAAGCCTGTGCTTTTTTCCACCGAACCATACTGCTTCTCATAATAATGTTGGTATTTGTTAAGTGCTTACTGCGTGCAAAGCACTATTCTAAGCACTGGGGAGTTACAAGGTGATCAGGTTGTCCCGTGGGGGGCTCAGTCTTCATCCCCATCTTACAGATGAGGTAACTGAGGCCCAGAGAAGTTAAGTGACTTGCCCAAGGTCACACAGCTGACAAATGGCAGAGGCGGGATTAGAACCCATGACCTCTGACTCCCAAACCCGTGCTCTTTCCACTAAGTCACACTCAAGCAGGTTGTTTCTCCACCACCACTTCAGGGATGGATGTTACATTCTGGAGAACCTGGGCAGAATAGGACCCAAAAAGAGAAATGGAAGGATATTTTTATGTTAGCAACACGATCATTCACGTGATTTGGTGTAGACAAGAATTGCATCTTCCTTAAAATGACCTACTCTGCCCTGAATACAATGCTCCATGGGCAGGATGTGGACCCTCAATAAATACTTGTTGACAGAGACATACATTCCACCTAAGCATGGGCTGAAAGCAAAGGAGCTGCTTGGCCTACTGGGTTCTAATCCTGGCATCATTACTTGGCTACTGTGTGACCTTGGGCAAGTCACTAGACTTGTCTGAGCTTCATTTTTCTCATCTGTAAAATGGGGATTAATTATCTCTTTTCTCACACTCTAACGCTGCAAACCCCATTTGGGATAGGGACTCTATTCAACCTGATTATTTTGTAACTACGTCCATACTTAATATAGTGCTTGACACACAGTAAGCACTTAATACCACAATACCACAAAAGCTGTCCCACCAGCTTCAGGAAACATTTCCCCAACTAGTTTATATTGCCCCAATTCATGTTTCCCCAATGTGTATCCTAGATGTGTATACATTCATTTGTGTACCTTACTCATTTAAGCGTTTACTTCATATTTCTATATGTCTATATGTGTTTGTCTTTTTCTTCCTGCTCTATGTGTGTGCATGAATACATTTTTAGATTATTTAGGTATTCTTGTCACCCCTGCTAGATCAGAAATCCTTGGAAGTAGGGGGGGTGTCTTTCAATTTTGTTGTACCCTCCCAAATATCCAGTGCAACGCTGTGCGTACAGTATGTGCTTGATAACTATTACTGAATGAATGAAGAGGATGATTGGGAGATTGGAGAAGAGTGGCAGTAACTGATTCAAATATATGTATGCTGGGATTCCTGTTCACTGATACTGCCAATCAACTAAGTGATTGAGAAGCAGTGTGGCCTAATGGATAGAGCGCAGGCCTGAGAGTCAGAAGGACCTGGGTTTGAATCCTGACTCTGTCACTTGTCTACTGTGTGACCTTGGACCAATCACTTCACTCCTCTGTGCCACAGTTACCTCATCTCCAAAATGGGCATTAAGGCTGTGAGCCCCATGGGGTACATGGATTGTGTCCATTTTTATTACCTTCTGTCAACCCCAGCTCTTAGTACAGTACCTGACTCATAGGAAGCACTTTACAAATACCACAATTATAATTATTATCAAACAAAACTCCTCACCATTGGTTTTAAAGTGCTTAATCACCTTGCCCCCTCCTACCTCACCTCACTACTCTCCTCCTGCAACCCAGCCTGCACATTTCATTCCTCTAATACTAATCTTCTTACTGTAGCTCAGTCTCACCTATCTCACAGCTGTCCTTTCTCCTACATCCTACCTCTGGTCTGGAATGCCTTCCCTCCTCATATCAGAAAGATCAGTGCTCTCCCTTATTGAAGCCTTATTCAAGGAAGACACATCTCCTCCAAGAAGCCTTCCCTGACTAAGCCCTCCTCTTCTCCCACTCTCTTCTGTGTTGCTCTGACTTGCTTCTTTCATTCATCCTCCCTCTCATTGCTCAAACACATATTATATGTATGTATATATATATATATATCTGTAATTTATTAATTTTTTTTATTTTAATGTCTGTATGTTGTGGGCAGGGAATATTTCTGTTGTTATACTCTCCCAAGCACCTAGTACAGTGCTTTGCACACAGTAAGCACTCAATAAATACAACTGAATGAATTATTATTCTTATTTAATGTTGAAGATGGAGGAGTCTCCCACTGTTATGTACAAAACCCATGTTATATTAAACATATCACAATTGTATTTATTTATTTATTTTATTTTGTTGGTATGTTTGGTTCTGTTGTCTGTCTCCCCCTTTTAGACTGTGAGCCCACTGTTGGGTAGGGACTGTCTCTATGTGTTGCCAATTTGTACTTCCCAAGCGCTTAGTACAGTGCTCTGCACATAGTAAGCGCTCAATAAATATGATTGATTGATTGATTGTCAGGATCATTCCCTAGGGACCAGCTACTGTCTTACTGGACCGTGTTAGCCAACTTTTTTCAGGATTGCTGCTGAGCCAGTCCAAAAGGCTATGAGGCATAGTAGGCATCACCTCTACTTTCTGCTGCTTCACCCATCCCCTGCAGTAATGGATTTGAGGTGATCCAGCCAATTACACGATGGCACCGAGAGCTTCCTTGCAAAACCAAGTCAGTATTGCTACTGCTCTGATACTAATTGCACGTATGAAACACAGATCAATCGTATTTAATGAGCACTTACAGTGTGCAGAGCTCTCGGGAGAGTATAATGTAACAGAGTTGGTAGACATGTCCTGCTCACAAGGAACTTCCCATCAAGAGAAATGCTTACTATGTGCCAAGCACTTTATTGAGCACTGGAGCAGATTCATTTCAATCAGATCAGACACAGTGTCTGTTCTACGTGAAACTCCCAAACTAAGGAGAAATTACTTAATCTCCACTTGGGAGATGAGGCAACAGAGGCACATAAAAGTTAAGTGACTTGCCCAAGGTCACACAGCAGGCAAGGGATGGGGCTGAAATTAGAACCTAGGATCCTGACTTCCAGTCCTGGGCTCTTTCCACTGACCACGCTGCGTCCCCCGGTTCTAGTTCATGGATGAATTGTCTAGCTCTCCGTGCCACATGATAGCATTGTAAAGCTCCACCATTTCTACACACAGAGGCCACGTTTCAGCAAACCAAGCCTTCATTTTTAGGCAAATTGATCAGAATTAGTATTAGTCTGATTAAGACTGAAGTTAATACATTTCAAACATTCTCATTTTGTTTTTTTCAAAATCCAATTAACTCATACAGCTGATTATCACTTGCTACTCTGTGATTATACAGCTGGCAAATTTCCCTCACTATTACCGTCACTTTAATTTTCTGTCTGTAATCCAAATATTATCCAGAGATTTGACAAATTATTTGAACATTATCCAGCTTATTCTCTGGAATTCCTTGTAGAGCTATCATTAGTTATGTTTCTGAGAGCTGAAAGACCGTCTTTAAAATAATCAGGAGAAACAAGGGATAAGAAAAGTAGCCAGTGGGATGTTCACTTGACTAAGTCAAAGGATCTGGGGAAAAGAAGAGATTTGTCTATTTCATAATGTCCCTATTTTATCCCCACAGTGACTAATGGAAAATGACAATTCGAATGATAAGTATGACCAACATAGGTCTCAATTGTCTCCTTTTTCTCTACCAGCATTTCTTCCTCCTGTGCACCTAGAAGGGAAACCTGTGGAGAGAAATTCTAGTAATTAAAAATTAAAAAGAACTTCACCTGATCCTGTACTCTCAAAGTGTCTACCTGGAAGGAACACTGGGGCCTACTGGATAAAACACTAGACTGGGTTCAGGAGATTTCAATCAATCAATCAGTTGGATTTATTGAGGGGTTACTGTGTGCAGAACACTGTACTAAGTGCTTGGGAGAGTACAGCACAGCAATATAACAGACACATTCCCTACCCACAGTGAGCTTACAGTCTAGAGATGTTCTAATCTTGGCTCTGCTGCTTGTCTGCTGTGTGACTTGGGTCAAATCACTGAACTTCTCTGAAGTTCAGTTTTCTCATCTGTAAAATGGGGATAAGATTCCCTACTCTCTCTCCCTTTAGATTGTGGAACTGTCTGATTTGTTTTTCTTGTTTCTACCCTCATTCGGCACACAGTAGATGCTTAACTAAAGCCACAGTTATTATTAGTGGGGGTTAAATACCTGTTCCTGGTCCTATTTTTTATGGTAGTAAGCATTTACTGTGTGCCCAGGAACTGCACTCTGATTATTATCATTGTCATCATTATTATTATTATTATTATCATCATGGTATTTGTTAAGTGCTTACTCTCTGCCAAGCACAGTTCTAAATGCTGGGGTAATCAGGTTGGACACAGTCCCTTTCCCTCATAGGGCTCAGTCTCTTAATCCCCATTTTACAGATGAGGTAACTGAGGCCCAGAGAATGTGAGACAGGGACCACCTGGTCAGGAAGAACTGACAGATTAGGCCAGGAAGCAAAGGTGGGCAGCAGAAACCACCACGTGCACCCCTCAGTCTCACCCCCACCCCTCCAGTCTCACCCCCACCTGCCCAGTGCAGGGTTGGGTTGGGGATTCCACAGCCCTGCCCTGGGGTCGGGGGTGATCAATCAGTCAATCAATCGATCGTATTTATTGAGCGCTTACTGTGTGCAGAGCACTGTACTAAGCGCTTGGGAAGTACAAGTTGGCAACATATAGAGACAGTCCCTACCCGACAATGGGCTCACAATCTAACAGGGGGAGACAGAGAACAAAACCAAACATACTAACAAAATAAAATAAATAGAATAGATATGTACAAGTAAAATAAATGAATAAATAAATAAATAAAGTAATAAATATGTACAAACATATGTACATATATACAGGTGCTGTGGGGAAGGGAAGAAGGTAAGATGGGGGGATGGAGAGGGGGACGAGGGGGAGAGGAAAGAAGGGGCTCAGTCTGGGAAGGCCTCCTGGAGGAGGTGAGCTCTCAGTAGGGCCTTGAAGGGAGGAAGAGAGCTAGCTAGGCGGATGGGCAGAGGGAGGGCATTCCAGGCCCGGGGGATGATGTGGGCCGGGGGTCGATGGCGGGACAGGCGAGAACGAGGCACGGTGAGGAGATTAGCGGCAGAGGAGCGGAAGGTGCGGGGTGGGCTGTAGAAGGAGAGAAGGGAGGTGAGGTAGAAGGGGGCGAGGTGATGGACAGCCTTGAAGCCCAGGGTGAGGAGTTTCTGCCTGATGCGCAGATTGATTGGTAGCCACATGCTTTGCATGCTTCAACTCTGCCCGGTAAACTATTTCTCCACTGTTATTGACACCCATCACCCTCGCCAGTTGTTCCATACATTTAACTGTCTCAGACCCAATGTCCCCCCTGCTTCCCTCATCCTTTGCCCCCAATGACCTGGCCATCCACGTAATTAAGAAAATTGATACCATCAGGTGTGAGCACCCTAAAATCTTCCCTGCCCTTCCTCAGTCCTTACCCCTTATTTCCCCCCCTTAACTCTCCCATTCTTCCCAGCAGTATCTCTAGACGAGATCCCCTGCCTCCTCTCAAATGCCACCCCCTCCACATACCCAACCCTACTCCTCAAAACTCTCAGCCCCTCCCTTCTTTCTTCTCTGACAGCCATTTTCAGCCATTTGCTCTCCAATGGCTTCTTCCCCACTGCTTTCAAAAATTTTCATGTCTTTCCTATCCTAAAAATGAGAAACAGTATGGTGTAGTGGTTAGAGCAAGGGCCTGGGAGTCGGAAGGTCATGGGTCCTAATCCTGGCTTTGCCACTCATCTGCTGTATGACCTTAGGGAAGTCACTTAATTTCTCTGGGCCTCAGATGCCTAATCTGTAAAATGGGAATTGAGGCTGTGAGTCCCACATGGGACAGGGACTATGTCCAACCCAATTTGCTGGTATCCACCCCAGATCTTAGTACAGTATCTGGCACATAGTAAGTGCTTAACAATATCACAATTATTATAATTATTATTAATAAACCCTGTTTTGACCCCACGGCTGCCTTCAGTTATTGCCCCATTTTCCTCCTACCTTTCCTCTCCTAACTCATTGCGTGAGTTGTCTAAATCTAATGTCTCACATTCTTCTCCTCCAATTCTCTCCTTGACCTCCTCCAATCTGGCTTCCATCCTCTTCACTCCACAGAAACCGCCCTCTCAAAGGTCACCAGTGATCTCCTTAATGTCAAATCCAACAGCCTCTACTCCATCGTAATCCTCCTCGACCTCTCAGCTGCCTTCCACACTGTGGACCACCCCCTTCTGGAAACGCTACCCAACCTTGGCTTCACTGACTCTGTCCTCTCCTGGTTCTCCTCTTATCTCTGTGACTGTTCATTCTCAGTCTCCTTCACAGGTTCCTCCTCTGCATCCCATCCTCTAGCTCTGGGCATCCATCAGGGTTCAGTTCTGGGTCCCGTTCTATTCTCCCTTGATACCCACTCCCTTGGAGAACACATTCATTCCCATGGCTTCAACTACCACCTCTACATGAATGATACCCAAATCTACATCTCCAGCTCTTGATCTCTCTCCCTCTCTCCAGTCTCGCAACGCCTCCTGCCTTCAAGACATCTCTACTTGGATGTCCTCCTATCACCTCAAACTTAATTCTGACAGTTTTGACACCTGTCTACATGTTTTGTTGTCTCTCTCCCCCTTCTAGACTGTGAGCCTGTTGTTCGGTAGGGACCTTGCTATATGTTGCCGACTTGTACTTCCCAAGTGCTTAGTACAGTGCTGTGCACACAATAAGAGCTCAATAAATATGATTGAATGAATGAATGAATGAAAGTCCAAAACAGAGCTCCTTATCTTCCCATCCAAACCCTGTCCTCCAACACTGTAGATAGGACCACCATCCTTCCTGTTTCACAAGCCCGTAACCTTGGCATTATCCTTGACTCCTCTCTCTCATTCATTCATTCATTCAATCGTATTTATAGAGCACTTACTGTGTGCAGAGCACTGTACTAAGTGCTTGGGAAGTACAAGTTGGCAACATAGAGAGATGGTCCCTAACCAACAGTGGGCTCACAGTCTAGAAGGGGGAGACAGAACAAAACAAAACATATTAACAAAATAAAATAAATAGAATAAATATGTACAAATAAAATAAATAAATAGAGTAATAGATTCCCTCCGTGGTGAATCTGTCCATCTCTGCCTTTACCTCATCTGCGAAATGGAGATGAAGACAGCGAGTCCCATGTGGGACCTGGACTGCGTCGAACCTGACTAGCTTGTATCTGCCCCAGTGCTTAGCACAGTGTTGAGCACATAGTAAGTGCTTAAATACCAAAAGACATAAGCTTGAGAGCCTACAGGGAAGTTCAGCACTGCCCTTGAAACAAAACTCTCAATCCCAGCCCCATAGATTTAAGGGGTACTTAAGTACTGAAGTGGTTGTTGGGGGGAATTGGAAAGACTTTGAAGATGGTGGTCAGGTGGGTATTGAGGTTTGGGTTGGAGTTGAGCCTGGTGTAGCTGGGGAACTTCATTCACTCAAGTCGTATTCATGAAGTGCTAACTGTGCAGAGCACTCAACCCACATATTCAATCTATCACTAAACACTGTCCATCCCACCTTCACAACATAGCTAAAATCGCTCTTTCCTCTCCATCCAAACTGCTACCATGTTAATACAATCACTCATGCTATCCCGCCTGGATTACTGCATCAGCCTCCTTGCTGACCTTCCAGCCTCTTGTCTCTCCCCACTCCAGTCCATAGTTCGCTCTGCTGTCCAGATCATTTTTCTACAGGAACATTCAGGGCCATTCACCCCATTCTTTGAAAAACTCCAGTGGTTGCCCATCCACCTCCGCATCAGACAAAAGCTCCTAACCATTGGCTTTAAAGCACTCCACCATTTTGTCCCCTCCTACCTCACCTTGCTTCTCTGCTTCTACAACCCAGCCCACGTACTTCACTCCTCTAGTGCTAACTTTCTCACTGAGTCTTGATCTCACTTGTCTTAATGCTGACCCCTAGCCCACATCCTTCCTCTGGCCTGGAACATCCTCCCTTCTCAAATCTGACAGACAATATCTCCCTGGCTTCAAAGTCTTACTGAAGGCACATCTCCTCCAAGAGGCCTTCTTGGACTAAACCCCACTTTTCCTTATCTCCCACTCCCTTCTGTGTCTCCAGGACTTGCTCCCTTTGCTCTTCTCTTCTCTGCTCTTAGAGAAGCAGCATGGCTAAGTGGAAAGAGCACGGGCTTTGGAGTCAGAGTTCATGGGTTCAAATCCCGCCTCCATCAATTGTTAGCTGTGTGACTTTGGGCAAGTCACTTAACTTCTCTGGGCCTCAGTTCCCTCATCTGCAAAATGGGGATTAAGACTGTGAGCCCCCTGTGGGGCAACCTGATCACCTTGTACCTCCCCAGCACTTAGAACAGTGCTTTGCACATAGTAAGCACTTACTAAATGCCATCGTGATTATTATTATTCTCCCCCACCCAGCTACACAGCACATATATGCATATCTGTAATTTTACTTATTTGTACTGATGTCTGTCTTCCCACCTCTAGACTGTAAGCTCATTGTGGGCAGGGAATGAGACAGTTTATTGTTGTACTGTACTCTCCCAAGCACTTAGTGCAGTGCTCTGCACACATTAAGCGCTCAATAAATATGACTGAATGAATGAGTGAAAGGAAAAGCTCAGGCAAACAAGCAGAGGAAGGAGGAGGAGAATTGGGGGGTGGAGGGGAGGGAGTCGGGGGGATGCAGACACATTTCATCTTGAAGGTGTTGAACTGAGATTGTTCTTCTTGCAAATAATAATAATAATGATAGCATTTGTTAAGCACTTACTATGTGCATAGTGCTGTTCTAAGCACTGGGAGGATACAAGATGATCAGGTTGTCCCACGTGGGGCTCACAGTCTTAATCCCCATTTTTACAGATGAGGTAACTGAGGCTCAGAGAAGTTAAGTGACTTGCCCAAGGTCACACAGCAGACATGTGGTGGAGTCAGGATTCAAACCCATGACCTCTGACTCCAAATAATAATAATAATGATGGCATTTACTAAGCACTCACTATGTGCAAAGCACTGTTCTAAGCGCTGGGGAGGTAACAAGGTGATCAGGTTGTCCCACAGGGGGCTCACAGTATTAATCCCCCTTTTACAGTTGAGGTAACTGAGGCACAGAGAAGTTAAGTGACTTGCCCAAAGTCACACAGCTGACAATTGGAAGACCCGGGACTTGAACCCATGACCTCTGACTCCAAAGCCCGGGCTCTTTCCACTGAGCCACGCTGCTTCTCTGCTGCTTCAGATCAACAACTCAGGCATTTTTCTTGCCTGCCCGGCACTGCGGAACAGGGAAAACTATCAGTCTCAGGGACCCTGCAAAGCCTCAGCCCCCTCCCCGATTGTGTCCAGTGGGGGAGGAAGGGAAGGGGAAGGGGGCAGAAAATGCCAGCAACCCAGCAGGGAACCAGCAGTAGCTCATTATGGGTAGGAAACAAGTCGTCTAATTCTGCTGTACTGTACTCTCCCAAGCAACTCTTGGACTTTAGCAACTGTACTAATCACTGTGGTAGATACAAGCTAACCAGGTTGGACACAGTCCATTTTCCACATGGGGTTCACAGTCTTAATCTCCATTTTACAGATGAGGTAACTGAGGCACAGTGAAATGAAATGGCTTGTCTCCCAGCAGACAGTTAGTGGAGTCAGGACAAGAACCTTCCAGACAGTAAGCCTGGTTTGGGCAGGGATTGTCTCTCTTTATTACTGAATTGTACTTTCCATACACTTAGTAGCTCTGCTCTGCCAATTGTCAGCTGTGTGACTTTGGGCAAGTCACTTAACTTCTTTGGGCCTCAGTTCCCTCATCTGTAAAATGGGGATTAAGACTGTGAGCCTCACGCGGGACAACATGATCACCTTCTAACCTCCCCAGAGCTTAGAACAGTGCTCTGCACATAGTAAGCACTTAATAAATGCCATCATTATTATTAGTAGTAGTAGTTGTACAGTGCTCTGCACACAGTAAGTACTCAAGAAATACGATCAAATTAATGAACGAATGAATGAATGTACCCCGGTCCTTCTGGTTTGTAGGCCAGTGCTTTATCCACTAAGCCATGTTACTTCTTCTCCGAAGTAGCGTGGCTTAGTGTCAAGAGCCTGGGCTTGGGAGTCAGCAGTCATGGGTTCTAATCCTGACTCCACCACTTGTCTGCTGTGTGACTTTGGGCAAGTCACTTCACTTCTCTGTGCCTCAGCTCCTTCATCTGTAAAATGGCGATTAAGACTGTGAACCCCGCGAGGGACATCCTATTTGCTTGTATCTCCCCCGGTGCTTGGAACAGTGCTTGGCACATAGTAAGAGCTTAACAAATGCCAACATTATTATTATTATTATTATTATTATTATTATTATTATTATTATTAGACTATGAGCTCCATGTGGGGCAGGGACCAGGTACTACCTGATTATCTTGTGTCTCCGCCAAGTGTTTGACACATAATAAATACTTAACAAATGCAATTATTTGCATTATTATTGTCATTTCTATCATTATCATTATATCATGCAATTATCATTATCATTATTGCCATTGTCATTATTATTATTACCCTCATAATTCTATCTGAGCTCCAGAGACAACATTCATAGAAAGCCATCCTACAGAGATAACGATTGAATTTGAACCACTGAACTAACTAGATAACTAAATATTCAGAATGCAGAGCATATTTTCCTGAAAATCTGAACAAAAAGTAAATTATTCACCCAAAGCATCTTGTTATCTCTGAGAAGAGGATGTTATTGATCTTTTTAATCTAAGCGGCAAGTCCTCTGTTGAACTTGCTACCATTTTAACATCTGCATCCGAATGCTATTAAGTTGAGTGACACCTCAGTGAAAAGAGTGATTGACAGAGATGACAATTTCTGGATTATACTAGATCGTGAAGGTAGTTGGAAATGGTCCCAGAGAACAGTTTGGAGTCTCTGAATACTCTACACCCAAAACCTGTTCCCTTTAACTGCTGAATTTAACCAAATCTAATGGAAGAATCTGACTGGAAAATCAAAGCAGTAAAATCTCTCATGGGAAGAGGCGTGATGCCATAAAAAAGGTGCCGGTAGAGACTCACAGAGCAATATCAGTCAGTCAGTCAAACAATCAATCATATTTACTGGGCACTCACTGTATGCAGATCTCTAATAACTCCCCTCCCCATCCCCCCCCGCCTTACCTCCTTCCCCTCCCCACAGCACCTGTATATATGTATATATGTTTGTACATATTTATTACTCTATTTATTTTGTACACATTTATTCTATTTATTTTATTTTGTTAATATATTTTGTTTTGTTGTCCGTCACCCCGTTCTAGACTGTGAACCCACTGTTGGGTAGGGACCGTTTCTATATGTTGCCAACTTGTACTTCCCAAGCACTTAGTACAGTGCTCTGCACACAGTAAGCGCTCAATATATACGATTGAATGAATGAATTAATAATAATCACTTGGAAGAGTACTATAGAACAGAGTTAGTAGATATAATCCCTGCCAACATGGAGCACACAGTCTTTGGCTCAGTGGAAAGAGCACGGGCTTGGGAGTCAGAGGTCATGGGTTCAAATCCCAGCTCTGCCAATTGTCAGCTGTGTGACCTTGGGCAAGTCACTTAACTTCTCTGTGCCTCAATTCCCTCCTCTGTAAAATGGGGATTAAGACTGTGAGCCCCGTGTGGGACAACCTGATCACCTTGCAACCTCCCCAGCGCTTAGAACAGTGCTTTGCACATAGTAAGCACTTAACAAATGCCATCACTATTATTATTATTACAAGGGGAGATGGGCATTATAATGAATTACGGATATAGTAATAGTAGAATATGGAAATAGTAGATGATAAGGACATGTATGAAATGTTATGTGACTGAGGTGAGTATCAAAGTGCTTAAAGGCAACAGAGCCAAGTGCACAGAGGACAAGGAGGGGAAATTGGATGGGAAACGAGGCCTTGTTCAGGGAAGACCTTTTGAAGAAACTAATTTTAGGAGGGTATTGAAGGTAGGGGGAGTGGCTAAATGTCAGATTTGAAGGAAGTAAGGGGGAGTTGCAGTCCTGAGGGAGGATATGGGAAAGGGGTCAGCAATGGGATAGACAAAAAGGTATGAAGCTTCTGTTTGGTGCTGAAATGGATGGGCAACCATTGGAGTCCCTTGAGGAGTGAGGGAACATGCACAGAACAATTATTTGGAAAAAATGACATGGGCAACAAAGTAAAGTCTGGGCTGGAGAGAAGAGAGGCTGGAGGCAGGGAGGTCAGTGAGGAGGCTAAATCAGTAGTCAAGGTGGGAAATAAGGAGTGCTTGGGCCAGCCAAGTAGCAGACTGGATGCAGAAAAAGAGGTGGATTTCGATTGTAACATTTTCAGAATTTGATTGTAGCATGTTTATTTGTTTTCATTGTGTTTGCACAGTATTTGTCCTATGTTTCTGTCCTCCTCTGCTTTGATGTGATTCTCTCTTCATTAGTCACAGTATTTCTAAGTACCTACATGAGTAAGGCACTGCCCTGGGAATGAATATAAGAAGAGAAAAAGTATCTTGGAAACCTTAGTCATGTGTCTTCGGTCATCCAAAAGGGTGAAACTGCACAAAATCTCTTTTTGGTCTTGTCCAGCTCCATTGGGGTGATTAGAGTTCAGCCACTTGGATTCATCTTCCAACTCCTTTCAGATTCAGTGTTCTCACATTCTTGTGGTTCTAGAGAGCTGAGGGTCCTGGAACAGTCATCTCCATCAAGAGATGATGGTGAAATTTTTGATGATGGTGAAATTTTTCAGGATGGATCATTATTTTTTCATCAGAATAGATGGCACTATCCCAGTGAATATCATTAATAAATAAATCGAACACGCTCTCCCACCCACAGCCCAGTGCAGTTAGGGAAGAGGGATAATTTCCAGGATGACTCTCTGGGCTAATTCTGGTGTTTGTGTGGTTTGCTTGTTTGTTTTATTGCATTTGTTATTGTACTTTTAGACTGTGAGCCCACTGTTGGGTAGGGACTGTCTCTATATGTTGCCAACTTGTACTTCCCAAGTGCTTAGTACAGTGCTCTGCGCACAGTAAGTGCTCAATAAATACGATTGATTGATTGATTGATTTGTTAAGCGCTTACCATGTGTCAAACACCTTTCTAATCCCTGACTTAGATTCAAGTTAGAGAAGAGAAACTTGTTCCTTCCCCAGTCTGCATGGATGGAAAGGCAAAAGCTAGACAAGCAGATGCTAAAACAATGTCTGGCACAGAAAGAAACCAACATAGTCCACCAAGCGGCAACTTTTGTGTGTGGGAATGCAACACATTCCCCATTCCCCATTTCCCGTAGTCTTGCCATCTTATCTATAAATAGATTTATTTATTCCATTTATTTATTCACATTTTTGCACTCATTTTTTTTGCTACTTTTTACAAATCCAGTAGACTGCAAGCTTCTCAAATTCAGAGACTTTTTCTATGATTCTCATGTGCTGAAGCATCAATTTCAGTGGTCTGCCACACAGTGGGCACCCAGATAGTGCTCTACAAACACTAAATCTCTGCCTATGGTAGAGGGATAGAGATGTGTCGCTTATACCCAAGAGGATGTGCCACTTATGTCTTCCTGGAAGCAAATTGAGCACGTGATTCACTTCTGCTCCAAAGACTTCTCTGATAAAGATTTTGTAGAAACGCCCAAGGAGCCTGAAGTCAGTACCAAGAAATACTCACACGTCTAAACTGATGGGACTACCTCACATTTTTAAGGAATCTATCAAATGCTCCAATTAACCAAATAATATAATCAATTTAGGAAAGCAGTAGCGAATAGTGGAAAGAGCATGAGACTGGGAGTGAGAGGTCCTGGGTTCTAATCCAGAATCTTCCCCTTGCTTGCTATGTGAACTTGGGCAAGTCATTTATGTGTCTGTGACTCTTTTCTCATTTGTAAAATAGAGATTCAATACCTGTTCTCCTTCCTTCAGATAGTTTGTCTCATATGAGACAGGAACTGTTTCCAACCTGTTTACCTTGCATCTATCCCAGCACTTAGTACATATTAGCACATAGTAAACACTTAAAAATACCAAAACTATTATGATTATTATTATTGTTAACTCTTCAGCCCACTGTTTATTCAAAGCATATAGGCACTTGTCTATGAGATGTCTTTTCCAAGCAAACAGATAATTAAGGCACAATAAACATAACCCTCCTGTCTGAACAACTAAATCCCAATCTGGGTCTTTGGCAATTGGCACATGATTTAAAAAAATTGAAAATAAAACTAAAGTTCCAAGGGCTCAATGCAGGTAGATGATAGCAGCATATGGACAATCCAAAGCATCCATTTGGGAATTGGTCTAAAACTCAGTAAGTTTGAATAATTTTTGAACCTATCTTTTATTAGGGAGGGGTTTCAACCAAAATCCTTCAAGAGGGCCTTAGATAGCCTGAGTGTCATTTACTTGATAGATGTTGTCAACAATTACAAAAAAGAAGAATAAAAAAGAATAAAACATCCTCAAGAATCTTAATATCTGAGTGGGAAGCCAGGCAAACACAAAAAAATAGAGGCAGTAAATTAGCATTAATTTTGACCCCAACAATCTGGAATTTATACTATTTAAGATGCTCTTCATATTCTCCCCTTCTTCCCTTTTTCCTTTCTAACAAGGATAAAGGAAGGAAGGTTTTGGTTTAAAGTGAGAAGCTTTGGATCAACCTTGTCAAGTTAATGAAATCACAATTACCAAAGCAGTAGATTATGCAGTGGGGGTGGGGACTAGAAGTGGGTGAGAGCACAAAACATTTCCTAGTGCACAAGTTGCCCCAGAGTCGAATTTAAAGAGAAAGCCAAAGAAAAAGATAGTACAATAGTAACAAAATGAAGGATTTCTAAGCTGTTGAGCACACAGAGAAACATATATAATAATAATAATGGCATTTGTTAAGTACTTACTATGTTCCAAGCACTGTTCTAAGTGCTGGGGGGATACAAGTTAATCAGGTTGTCCCACAAGGGGCTCACAGTCTTAATCCCCATTTTACAGATGAGATAACTGAGGGACAGAGAAGTTAAGTGACTTGCCCAAAGTCACACAGCTGACAAGTGGCAGAGCTGGGATTAGAACCCATGATCTCTGACTCCCAAGCCTGTGCTCTTTCCACTAGGCCACACTGCCTCTCTTATATGTGCACAATGCTACAAAAAACTCTTTCAAGAATCCTACAATTCAAACTTTTCATTAATTAAGACCAGAGCTCCCATTTGTCTGAATTATTGAAGCATAACTCTACAATTCAAAAAAGCAAGCATCTGGAAACATTCAAGTATTTGTATTTCTTTCTGCCAGATTCTCTAATAAATTATGAAAACAAAGCTAATGCTAGATAAGGAAGGAAACAAGAAGCTGAGAAAGGTCAAATTTAAATACAATCCAGTGTAGAATGGTACAGTTAAAACAGTCTGTCTCACATTTACCCTCACATGAAGAAGTGACACGTCAAGAACAAAAGGGAATAATTAGAATCTCAGAGCCATCACATAGCTGAGAACACGATTCACAGAAGCTTAGATGAATTTTGGGAACCTCAAATAACATTCTAATTTACAAAGGAAATGCTCTGTACTTTGTCTTCTTTGTGGTTTATATTTAAATGATATCATCTTTCTTTTTGTTGCCAACCCCCTCCCCATCTTATTCATAGATTATACACCCCAGTGCATAATAGGCACTTAAAAATACACTAATAATGATAATAACAACTGTATAATACAGGGCTTGGTTGCTTTTCTTACTCCTTATTTAACACCTTCAAAAACTTTTAAAATTTTCAATTTGCTTTAGAACCTTTGGACATTTTACCTTTCTACTCTAATTTTCATCCCTTCACATTTTTCTAAATGTTTGGAAAATGTTGGCTTTTAGTTTAAAGAGTAGCCAAGTACCTACAAAAAAGACAAGAGGTGAGTGAGTGAGTGTGTAGCAATTTGGGAGTAATTTTCCAGGGTAATGTTGAAATTTAGTTTGGGGAATGAGAGCAGAAATCTCTTCAGTTCTAGGTCAGTAGTTGAATTTTGAACCAAGGTCAGTAGGGACACAGTTTCTGTGCACTTTGATTGATGAATGGCTTGTGTAAATTCAGTTATTAGTTGATGCCAGCTGTACATCAGTCTTTTCAGCCACATCCGCAAATGTGGTTTGGATCTCATCAGTAGTATATTGTAAACAATGGTCAGCTATCTATGCATATATGAATGGACGTGGAGTTTTTTACACCAAGAAGTTTTACAGTGAGAACTTGGCACCATAGTGGAATTCTAAAATGCATAATTATGAGGTCTCAGCCTCTTCCACCACAACTTTGCATTGAAGAGGTGATGTTGGAGTCAAATATTTCTTATTTTGCTTCTAGTATCTTGTAGCATTAGTTAAGTTTCCCATTTATTCTGATATTCCTCCTTCCCTTCCCCCTTGCCCTACCTCCTTCCCCTCCCCACAGCACCTGCATATATGTTTGTACAGATTTATTACTCCATTTATGTTACTTGTACATATTTACTATTCTATTTATTTTGTTAATGATGTGCATCTAGCTTTATTTCTATATGTTCTGATGACTTGACACCTGTCCACATATTTTGTTGTCTGTCTCCCCCTTCTAGACTTTGAGCCCGTTGTTGGGTAGGGACCGTCTCTGTTGCCAACTTGTACTTCCCAAGCACTTAGTACAGTGCTCTGCACACAGTAAGCGCTCAATAAATATGAATGAATGAATGAACAAACTCCTGGAAGGCCAAGGACCAAGTCTAATTTTCATCATTTTTTCCCCAGCACTTAGTACACAATAGTCCCTTGTTAAATATTATCACTACCATTATGACTTCTATTACTGCTGCTACTACAATTACTACTACTTCTAATACTACTACAACAATGACGGCAATAATATAATCAAAGTCCAATTTAATAAGCGATTAGTCCCATGTAGTTTAAGAATAGTAGTAATTATGATATTTGTTAAGTGCTTACTATGTACAAAGCACAGTGCTAAGTGCTGAGGTAGAAATGTGATTATCAGTCCCTGGATTACAGTAGAAGCAAGGAGGAGAACAGTCTGCTGGGAAGATGAGAACCTATTCTTCTGTATTGGTCTTAATATTTGTGATTCTAACTATAGGCGTGACTCAAAAATGAACATGTCATTGTTAAATGCTTACTATGTGCTTACACTGTAGCACTAATAATAATGGCATTTATTAAGCACTTACTATGTGCAAAGCACTGTACTAAGCTCTAGGGGAGATGCAAGCTAATCAGATAGGACACACTCCATGTCCCTTATGAGGCACACAATATTAATCCCCATTTTACAGATGAGGCAACTGAGGCACAGAGAAGGTAAGTGACTTACCCAGGTTTACACAGCAGATAAGTGGCAAAACCGGGATTAGAACCAGGTCCTTCTAACTCCCAGGCCCATATTCTAACAACTAGGCCATGCTGCTCCTCCAATCTAATCCCAACTACATATTCTTTCCCAGAGCTAGTCCAGTGCTCTGCACACAGTAACACTTAATAAATGCTATTAACATTACTACCATTACCACTACCGGTACTACCACAACTGTCACTGCATAAATTGGAAACACTGAGGAAATTAAGGCACTCAATCAGCCTCCCTTCCCTCCTCCTACCTTACCTCAGGCTCTCCTCCTACAACTCAAGATGCACTAATGCTAATCTACTCCAACAAGGAATATTTGCTCTTCTAACGCTAACCTACCCTCTAAACCTTGACCCTAATCTGTCTCATTGTTGACCCCTGGCCCACAACCTCCCTCTGGCCTGGAACTTCCTCCCCCTTCATGTTCAACAGTCCACCACTCTCCCCATCTTCAAAATCCTGCTAAAATTACATCTTCTCCCAAAGACCTACCCTAACTAAACTGTAATTTCCCCCTACTTACTCTCCCTTATGTGTTACCTATGTATTTGGATCTTGTACACCTTAAACTCTTGATATCTACCTCTCCCTCATCCCCACAAGACTTACATACATATCATTTCCCTAACCTGTAATTCATTTTAATGTCTGTCTCTCCCTTTAGAGTTTAAGCTACTTGTGGGCAGCGAAACATGTCTACCAACTCTACTGTATTGTACTCTCCTAAATCTGCCTGAGTGACCCTGGGCAAGCCACTTAACTTCTCTGTGCCTCAGTTACCTTGTCTGTAAAGTGGGGATTAAGACTGTGAGCACCATGCGGGACAGGGACTGTGTCCAATCTGATTAGTTTATATTTATCCCAGTGCTTACAATAGTGCTTGACACAAAGTAAGCATTTAACAAATAATACTATTATCATCTAGTACAGTGTTCGGCACACTGTAACTGCTCAGTTAATACCACTGATTGATGATTGAAATGAGTCGTGGAGAAAAATGAGAAAATCTCCTTCCCCAGAAGTCTTTGAGATCGTGGCTCCATGCCAGAAAACACTTATCTGGGGAGGAAATAAATGAAGGAAATTCTGTGTAAACTGGAGTGTTGTATCCTGAGATCCACATATGGTATGGTTCCACCTTATATGGCTGCCACGACAGACATACTATGTGGCATTACAAAACAGAGAACAGAATTCGACCTGATCATACCTGGATCCACGGTCTTGATTTTAGTCAGATGAGAGAGAAACTGCTAACTGGTCTTTTCTGCCTTTTGAGACAGTCGGGTTGGGCTTGTGGAGAAAAACGGTGGGTTGTTGGAATGTGCCCCTGGTTCATCAGGTCGAGGTGCTGACATCCCAGTTCCTGTGGACTGGCTGCTCCAGTGTACCTCCGCTCCTATGATTTTTATCCAGCTGACATAACTTAAGCATGGCCCGCCAATGAGTTAGGGGCCATGCTTCCAGCTTCAAAATACTGTGAGGATCACATCCCCTCCAGGAAGCCTTCCCTGACTAAACTCTCATTTCCCCACTCTATTGCACCCCTTGCATTTGAGCCCTCATGTTCTAAGCATTTAGATGCTCCCTCCCTCCTCCCCGCAACCAGTATTTAGGGATATATCTTTAAACTCAGTTCCTTCCCATACCGCTAGTTTGTCTTAACGTTTAATCTGCCCAGCAAAACTCTAAACTCCTTGAGAACTGAGGTTGTCTACTGACTCTATTTCTTGCTCAAGTGCTATGTACAGAGCTCTACATAGAGTAAGGTCAATAAATGTGATAGATTGCTGACCATCAAGACTTCTCAGTGGGGCATTTTGCCTAAAACGGAGCCTTGTGAGGAAAACTTCAGGCATAAAATATACCTAGCTTGTATTAATTACACCATCTGTCTTTATCCTGCATGCTTGGAGCCAAGGAATTTGCCTAGATTCATTCAGTTGATAGTATTTATTGAGCGCTTACTGTGGGCAGAGCACTGTACTAAGCCCATGGGAGCATATTATACAACTATAAATAGACACATTCCCTGACCACAACAAGCTTACAGTCTAGAGAGAGGGAATATGGAGCACTTCACAAATTTGCGTCATTCTTGCACAGGGGCCATGCTAAATCTTCTCTTTATCATTCACAATTTTAGTATGTGTGCTGCCAAAGCTAGCACCCCTGGAGTTCCCTTCTAACTTTAGAATTCTATAAAAGTCATCCGCCACTAACACCTCCGTGCCCTTAATCTCAAGGAGTAAGTTTTTAGTCAAGAAAAACATAATTTTTTTAACTACCTTTTCAGAGTATGATTCTTTTTTTAATGGGTTGAAATACCTAATAATTTGACTGTACTTAGTGGAATCTGTACAATAAACAAATATAATTAAAGAAGTCCACCTCTCATATAGATTAAATGAAGAGAGTCCAGCAGTCAGTCATCGCAAGGATGCGTAGATGTAGTTTCCTCCTATGAGAACACTTCAAAATTAGAGAGAATGGAGGGAGAAAAACAACTTAGAAAAAGAAAACTCACAATGGATGCTGACAAAGGAAGTGCTCTAAGACTCAGCCTCTGAAAGGAACTCGAAAAGTAGATGAAAGGAACTTTCTGTTTCAGAGAACGGTACAAGAGAAGGAAGTCAAAGGGCAGTACAGGTCAATATACTTACAAAAGAACGGGATTTCAGTCTATATCAATGCAAATATATTTAAATTTTGAGATAAAATTAGAAAAAGAGTCTGGGGAGACTGAAAAAAATGACCTAAAAAGCTGGCAGGAGCTCTTTTTCAGAAGCGCTGAGGTTATTTCTGGCCTCAAGAGGGTACCATTTAACACCTTAACTCCCAGGATTCCTACCATCCCAGGGACCCATTTAACAACCCCCATTAGCACTCCACCTATTTCCCCAAATGGAACTCCTGGAACAAGGGGCCAATAAGATGGGAGGTGGTCCCAGAGAAAACTCTGGGAGAAGCCACGAGCTTCTTTTCGAGCCAGGAAACAATAAAATAACAGGAACCCAGTCAGAAGGTAAAGGTATTCTTGAAGTCTTCATGCTGAGAAAAAGGTATATGCCCAGATATATTCTTTGATTTTCTTTTGTTTTTCTTTCTTCCTTTCCATCTCTCAGGCCTGCTCAGAGCGTTTGTGTTCATTTTCTTTTTGACCGCCCAACCTCCTGCCTCTCCCCACTTCAGTCCATACTTCGCTCTTCTGCCTGAATTATTTTTCTACAGAAATGTTCATGGCATGTCACCCCCTCCTCAAAAATCTCCAGTGGTTGCCTATCTATCTCTTTATCAAATAAACTCCTCACAATTGGCTTCAAAGCTCTCCATCACCTTGTCCCTTCTTACCTCACCTCCCTTCTCTTCTTCTACATTCCAGCCTGCACACTCCTCTCCTCTGGTGCTAACCTTCTCAATGTGCCTTGATCTACCCTGTCCCACTGACGACCCCTGGCTCAAGTCCTACCTCTGATGTGGAATGCCTTCCCTCCTCAAATCCACCAAACAATCACTCTTCCCCACTTCAAAGCCCTACTTCAGGTGCACCTCCTCCAAGAAGTCTTCCAGACTAAGCCCCTCTTTTCCTCAGCTCCCCTAACTTCCGCTTCACCTCCACTCACTCCCTTTGCTCTCCCTCCCCTCAGAACTTACGCATATATGTATATATTTATAATTCTATTTATTTATATTGCTGCCTGTTTACTTGTTTTGATGTCTGTTCCCCGGCCCCCAACACCCACCACCCCCCCACCAGACTGTAAGTCAGGTGTGGGCAGGGATTGTCTCTTTATTGCTGAATTGTACTTTCCAAGCATTTAGTACAATGCTTTGCACACAGTAATCGCTCAATTAATACGATGGAAAAAATGAATGAATGAATAATTTGTGATTTATTCACTTGTGCTGATAGTGAATAACTATTCTTTTTCTCAAAATTGTATTCTTTTATTTAATTGATGTCTGTTGTTTCCCCTATCAGCCTGTAAATTCCTCAAGGGCAGAAATTGTGATTTTGAATTCTTTTGATTATACCTAAGTGATTAGTGCATTGCTCAGAGTAGGTGCTTAGTCAATTTTTTTTATAATGATACTTTCCCCCCACAACCCCCACCCCAACCTTCCCTTCTTTTGATGTTGCATCCCTTTTGGACCTCCAAGCCACTCTTTGGAGATTTGAAGTGCTTAGACCCTGAGTCCCATGTGGGACAGGAACTGTAACTGACCTGATTATCTTGTATTGACTCCAATATTTAGAACAGTGCTTGATGCTTAACAAAGACTATTGTACTAAGTACTGGGGTAGATTCAAGATAATCAAGTTGGACACAGTCCCTGTCCCACATGGAGCTCACAGTCTAAGTCGTCCAGGACCTAGGGACAGTTGAACCAGATCCCTGGGTTGCTGACCCAGCTTCCCTTCCCCATCACTGAGTCACTACTGATCTTATACAGAATTGAATCAGGATGTGGGAGGGGCTCTGAGCCCCTGCCCACTCTTTGCAGCAGACCAGAACCTGCACCCCCTTCCAGGGGTTGTACTGGTTATTTTTTTAAGTCATGTGAATGTGCTAGACACACATCCCGGGCACAGAGAGTATGGATGAAAAAAGGTCTGATGTCTTGCAGATGAGTAAACTGGAAAGAGGCCAAGCCGTGTCAGGGGCAGTCATCTCTGACTCAGTTATTCTGATATGCTGAAGCCAGCACTGCTGTTTGGAACATGGAGAGATCTGGGCTGTGCCCCAAGGACCACCAGGGGATTCAGGGGGCTCGGTTGTCAGTCCGTGCCTCTATGTGCACAGGGTCGGGGTGGGGGGCATTAAAGATAGCCTTGTGACCTCACAGGGGGTGAGGTGATGAGGGAGCAGATTGTAGAGAACCATCTCCAGGTGTAGAAGTTGACTAACGCTTTGGGAATTCAGAGGTACAAGAGGAGAGAGTTGAGACCTGAGACTTCGTAGAGAGGTTGAGAAGATGGATGTGAAGAGTGGCGGGGAGAGCAGGTGAAGTTGAGGATGTGGCAAGAGACCACTCCCAAAGCCTTACTGAAACCACATTTCTTCCAAGAGGCCTTCCCCAACTAAGCCCTTATTTCCTCTACTCCCTCTCCCTTCTGCGTCCCTTATGTACTTGGATAAGTACCCTTTAAGTGCTTGATAGTCACCCCACCCTCAGCCCCGCAGCCCTTAGATACATATGCATAATTTATTTTTAATGTCAGGCCCCCCCCCTGCCCCAGACTGTAAGATCCTCGTGGGCAGGAAACATGCCTACCAACTCTTTTGTATTAGACTCTCCCTAGGGCTTAGTACAGTGCTCTGCACTCACTAAGTTAAAAATAAATGCCAATCAATCAGTGGTATTTATCAAGCACTTACTAGAAAAGCAGCATGGCTAAGTGGAAAGAGCACGGGCTTTGGAGTCAGAGGTCATGGGTTCAAATCCTGGCTCCGCCAACTGTCAGCTGTGTGACTTTGGGCAAGTCACTTCACTTCTCTGGGTCTCAGTTACCTCATCCGTAAAATGGGAATTAAGACTGTGAGCCCCCAGTGGGACAACCTGATCACCTTGTAACCTCCCCAGAGCTTAGAACAGTGCTTTGCACATAGTAAGTGCTTAACAAATGCCATTATTATTATTATTATTATAACAATAATGATGATTAGTACAATGCTCAAGTGCACAGTCATTGCTCTGCAACCAGCAATTTTCAATTAATTTACTGATTGCTTGCCTCTATGCCTCCCCCAGCTAGATCAATCAATCAATCAATTAATTGTATTTATTGAGCGCTTACTGTGTCTAGAGCACTGTACTAAGCTCTTGGGAAGTACAAGTTGGCAACATATACAGTACCTACCCAACAGTGGGCTCACAGTCTAAAAGGGGGAGACAGAGAACAAAACCAAACATACTAGATGTTAGAAGGCTAATAATAATAATAATAATGATATCATTTATTAAGCGATTACTATGTGCAAAGCTCTGTTCTAAGCACTGGGGAGGTTACATGGTGATGAGGTTGCCCCTCGGGGGGTTCACAATCTTAATCTCCATTTTACAGATGAGGGAACTGAGGCCCAGAGAAGTTAAATGACTTGCCCAAAGTCACACAGCTGACAAATGGCAGAGCCGGGATTTGAACCCAGTACTTCTGACTCCAAAGCCTGTGCTCTTTCCACTGAGCCATGCTGCTTCTCTAGCAGTGGAGACAGTAGTAGTAGCAAAAGTAGTAGTTGATGCTATTGTAATGTTAGTAATAATAGTAATAATAATGGCATTTTTATTTAAGCACTTACTATGTGCAAAGCACTGTTCTAAGTGCTGGGGCGGTTACAAGGTGATCAGGTTGTCCCACGTGGGGCTCACAGTCTTAATCCCCATTTTACAGATGAGGTAACTGAGGCCCAGAGAAGTTAAATGACTTGCCCAGAGTCACACAGCTGACAAGTGGCAGAGCAGGGATTTGATCCCATGACCTCTGACTCCAAAGCCTGGGCTCTTTCCACTGAGCCATGCTGCTTCTCTGGCAGTGGAGAGAGTAGTAGTAGCAGAGGTAGTAGTTGATGTTATTGTAGTGTTAGTAGTTGTCGCAGTAGAAATAGTATTGAATTAGTGCTTACTATGGCCAAAGTCATCTACTAAATTTTGAGAAGACGTACATTCATGGGTATTAGACATGACCCCTGGCCCTCAAGTGGCTCACAGTGTCTAAGTGGGGAGACAGGACTTGTGACAAGTTCATAAGGAGAAATGAAACAATAAATCACTAAAACAACAAAACACTAAAAACAGAAGCAAACAAAAGCAGTAGGGTCTGTGTGGCTTATACGAGCAGAGGTACAGCCTTTACACAAAGTCCAACAGTCATAATCGCAGCTATGGTGACCACCAAAACAATAGCTGCTGCCACAGCCCACCCAATGTTCACAATCTTGTGGGGGTCATTCTACTGCTCACCCAATGTTCACAATCATGTAGGGGTCATGCTACTGCTCTCTGCCCTTCCCACCACAGAGGGGCAAGGCAAGAGGGGATTGCAGATCCAGCATAATAATAATAGAGGTACTTGTTAAGCCCTTATTTTGTGACAAGCACTGTGATACATACAAGATGGTCAGATCAGAGAGAGTCCTTGTAACACATGGGACTCTCAATTTAAGTAAGAGGGAAAACAAGCTTTGACTCCCCATTTTACAGATGAGGAAACTGAGGCAGAAAGAAATTAAGTGACTTGCCCAAAGTCCTACAGCATGCAAGTAACAGAGGCAGGATTAGAAGCCAGGTCCTCTGACTTCCAGCCCGGCACTCTTTCCACTAGGCCACATGGCTTCTCAGCTGCAGAGGGGCCTGGTGGAGAGACAACAATGTTGTAAGGTGGGCAATAAACTCTCATTTAATCATTCATATTTATTGATGGCTTACTGTGTGCAGGAAGTTGTACTAAGCACTTGGGAGAGTACAGTATAACAGAGTTGTTAGGCATGTGCCCTGACCACAACGAGCTTCCAGTCCAGAGGGAATGAGACTGAAACTGAGAATGAGACTCAAGGGACCCTGGTCTTGAGATGTGGAAATTTGTTAAACTGCACAGTTCATTATTTTGTTTTTTGTTCAAGTGAGAGTTAACAGTCGTGACGTCAAGCAAGTACCTTCTTCCCTCAAGGGCCCAAATCTCTCCTTGAAGTGACTCAAGAGATGCAGAGGAATCTTGAAGAGTTAAATCAAAATTCATGCACAGATTAATATTAAAAAGTCACCTAATGGAGGCTTAATCTCCCACTTTCAAGTGCCTTTGAGACATCTTCTTGATTGTTTCAATTCCAATCTACTAGACCTCCCATTACAGAAGCGATATTATTATTTGGCCAAGGAAATTTCATACTGTTTAACGAAAATGAATTGCATAATGTCTATAGAAAGTTTCCGGATGAGCTTTATTGGAGGCAAGAACTTGAAAGTAAAAATACTCAAGGTGATATTATATTGTAAATGTGAAATTCCAGAGCACTGAGGTGTGAATGAATGAGAGCTGACTGCTAAAAGGCAAGTGGCTTGGTGAGATCATTTGACAATTGCTATTTGATTTATAGGGAAAATTGTAAAGCCAAGTGAAATTATTTTTCTGGTAAAATAGAGCGCATGTCCTATCAGTTGCTAGCCAGGGGAAATTTGCATTTGCATTTTAATATTCAAATAAAAACAACTATGTCATCGGGAAAAGAGAAGATAAGGCAAGTGTCATTCAAAATTGTAAGTTAGTTGCGAAAGCTTGTCTTCAAAGGCTATAGAGGGGAGGGATATTAAGTCAAAAAATACTGCGCTCTTTACTACATGTGAATTCTCATTTATTATTTATTGCGAACATTTTTTTATTTATATTTTAATAATGAACACATGTCCCTTACTATGAGCATTGTCGCCAGGTGCTCTCCAGTCTCCCTGGCGAGGTATTATAAAGGTGAAGCGATCCTGACGTGGTTGGAGGTCCTCAGGTCTTCAATTCTGCTGGCTTCCCTCTTCAGGCAGAAATTATGCCTGCTCTCTCATGATGCTGAGCAGGAAGGGAAGTGACTGTGGCCGTCAGACTCCCCGGGATGGGGATTTGAGCTAGCAAGCTCAAGGAGGCTGCTGGAGTCTCTGCGGGTCTTCTGGCTGCGGCTGCAGCCCTTCCTTCCAGGGCCGAGGTCCTCAGATTTGGCTCCGTTCTGGATCGGTGTCTTCTGCGGCAATTGCACTTGCAACACTGCTGCGTCTTCCATAGCTGGACTTGGAGCTGTCGCTGCAGTAACCAGAGGATGACATACACGTCCCCCTTCACCTGCACATCATCCAAGTCCAGGTCGTCTTCGGGCCTGGGGGCCTTCGCACAGTCTTCTTCTATGCACTTCCATCTGGCTTTCAGTTGCCAACGGCAGAGCCTGGCCAGGACCACCGTAAGCAGTGACCAGATGACCAGGCTCCACGCTGCGTTCTCCTGAAGCTGGTTCAGAAACATGTCCCAGATCATTACTGGATCCAGTAGCTCGACCATCTCCAGAGTGGGGTCAGAAAGGGAAAAGATTTCCCAAATCATCGCTAATGCAAGTTCGGCTCTCTCTCTGAAATGAGGAGACGAGTTGCAACCACGACAATTCCTGCTGGGAATGAGGCGAGGCAAGGGATGCTGGTGTATAAAGGTTCAGATTACCTTGTGAGGTAACAGTTCCGTAACCAAGGCAACCGGCCCCACCCACCCCGTCCCCCCCACCCCGCTCTACCCCACCCTGAATCTCACACCCACACCCACCTCTTGAATCTCAATTTATTAACTGAGTTCAATCAAGGTTATTTAAGATTATTGTTTCCCCAGATTTATCCCAGAGAATTCATTTTTCAGCAGGTACATTCCCAGTCCATTACTATGGTAACTTTGACTCTTTTATATCCAGGGATTTTCTTTGGAAACACTCAGCATTCCTGAGGCACCTTAGTTTAGGATTGGGTACTATAGAGACTCCTGTCTTCAGGGAGCTAACACACCAAACCAGACTAACCAAAAATGATAGAGCCAATAATAACAATAATAATGATGGCATTTGTTAAGCACTTACTATGTGCAAAGCACTGTTCTAAGGGCAGGGGAAGATACAAGGTGATCAGGTTGTCCCACGTGAGGCTCACAGTCTTAATCCCCATTTTACAGATGAGGTAACTGAGGCACAGAGAAGCCAAATGACTTGCCCAAGGTCACACAGCTGACAATTGGTGGAGCTGGGATTTGAACCCATGACCTCTGACTCACAAGCCCATGCTCTTTCCACTGAGCCATGCTGCTTCGCCTACAGAAGGCAAACACAGATTAAATGCATTTTATAACACTAGCTCTTTGGTCAGAGGAGACATGGGGAGGCAGAGGAAGAGAGGTAAGGAGGTGCCAGAAGGAGAGAAATTCAGGGATGAGGAGAGAGGCTGAAGGGCAGATGGGGAGAATAAAGGAGACAGAAAAGAGTTGGGGTTGGAAATGGGATGTGAGGCTGAAGTCAAGAAAGTGAATGAAGAAACATGGAGCAGTTAGGAAGTAGGGGATAGGAGGAGAGAAAAGGGGAGGAGGCAGAGAAGGATCAGAGATCAATAATCTAACAATTTTTATCTACAATTGCTAAACTTGACCAGAACTCTGAATGGTCTGTGACAGATTCTCATTGTGTTTACGTAAGTCTCAGCTATCTGGGGATCACTCTGGCAGCATTTGTAACTATTTTTTATGTTACCTAATATGTTTCCTATCAATCACATTTATTGAGAGCTTATTGTATGCAGGGCACTCTACTAAGCACTTGGGAGAATATGATGTAACAATGCTGGTAAACAGGTTTCCTGCTCATAATGAGCTCTGAAGCCACCAGAGGTCCAGCTAACTGACATCTTTGAAAACCTTAGTCAAACATTATACTATGTAGACATTTCTCCTCTACCTTGTCTTTCTCTTCTCTCTTCAGAATCTGCAATCAAAACCCACCTTCTAATTTCTTGGAATAATTTTTAAAATGAATCTATTGTCTGCATCCTCGGGGTGATGCAATCTTCACGATGAATGGCACAAATAGTGAAGAATACACAGTGAATATAATTTGGCTTTAAATCAAGGTATATCATTGTGGTACAGTGTTCTGCACACAGTAGTCCTCAATAAATATGATTGATTGATTGTGGTATTTGTTAAGCACCTACTATGGGCCAACAACTGGGATACAGACGTAATAATCAGGTGAGACACAGTCTTTGCCCCACATCGGGATCACCGTCTAAGTATGAGGGAGAACAGATATATAATCCCCATTATACAGATGAGGACTACTCACACACTTCACAGCTCTAATGCCAACATAGCCACTATACCTTGATCTCATCTATCTCATCTCATCTAACTCGATTCATTTATTCATTCAGTTATATTTATTGAGCACTAACTAATAAGTATGGTGTATACATTACTGTGTACATAAATGCTAACAAAATGTTGGGCCTGGGAGTAAAGGGACCTGGGTTCCAGTCCCTGCTCTGCCAATTGCTTGCTATGTGACCTTGGGCAAGTCATTTAACTTCTCTGTACTTCAGGTTTCTCAACTTTAAAATGGGGATTAAATGTCTGTTATTCCTCCCTCTTACTTAGACTATGAGCCCCACTTGGGACAGGGACTGCATCCAAACCTGATTAACTTGCAACAGCACCTAGAACATTGCTTGACATTTATTAAGTGCTTAAATATACAATAATAATAATAATATAATAATTATAATAATGTTAAGTTGAAGCAGCCTGTGATAGAGGAGGGTAATTAAGAAATGGTTCTAAGGGAAGGTGTGATTTTGATAGGGGCTTTTAAAATGGGGAGAATTGTGGACTGTAGGATTTGAAGAGGGAGAGAGTTCCAGAGTCGGGAGAAGAAGGAAAAGGCACAATTCTGCCCTCAATAAGTTATTCTTAATGGGAAAGATGATCCAACATATATTCATAGAAAAAATGTGCAAATATCAATAAATAATAAACAAAAGTCAAAATCAATAAAGACACAGGGACTTACACTGATGTAATTCCACATGTTGGAGGAGGAAGCGTTAATTGGTGAAAGCCTTCTGGGGACTCAGTTCAATCTCTCTGTTCTTCAGGGTTGTGAGACTGAATGTACTGGTCAGGTTGGTATAGTGCTTTCTAATTCTAGGTGGAAAGAACAATGGACATATCAAATATTCACACTGCTTTTTTCTTTTATTTTCAACAGTTGCATCCTTTTTTCCCTACTCTGGAGAGCGTCCTCATGTCCCAGTGGGTGGTTGATTGACAGCACTTCATTCCTAGGTTCCCGCTGTTGGGGACAGGTACTTGTGTCATCAAGAAAAGAATCCTTATGCAAGTCTGAAGAAGGAAGCAGCAGGGTCCCCCGGAAAGTTAGCCCACAAAGAACAGGGAGATTTGAAAGTGAACTTAAAAATGCAATTGAACTGTGGGATCAAAATGTAGATAGCAGAAATGAGCTCTTCTATCCATTGTTGTCAAAAAGGTGATAGGGTAGAGGGTGAGGTGATAAGGTGAAGAGAAGACTGAGATTCCTGCAGGACTAAGGCAGTTTCCTGTAAGAATGAGGAATCAATGAGGAAAGCTGTGGATTGCTTGAAGGCTAAATGGTAAATAGATAGAAGGTGTGTAGTCTACTTGAAAGAGCGTGGGCCTGGGAATCAGAAGATCTGACTTCTAATTCTGGCTCTACCACTTGCCTACTTTGGTCCTGTCACTTCACTTCTCTGTGCCTCAGTTTCCTCATCTGTAAAATATGCATTCAGTACCCTCTCTCTCTTCTAATTACTCTGTGAAACCTCTGTGGGATAGGGACAGTCTGACCTGATTATTTTGTATCTACTCCAGTGCTTGGCATGCAGTAAGCACTGAACAAATACCACAGTGATGATGATTATGAGGCCAGGTGGCCACTAGAAGTAAGATGGATCTTTTGAGACAGAGATTTGTAGCAAATCAAGAATGCAGAGGAAAATCTGCACCAGATACTATATATGAATAGCAGCAATGGTGGCACAACAAAAGACAATATATAACTAACAAATTACATAACAAAATATATGAATTACCAAGTGGCTAAGGAATATCAATCCCGACTGCTCCACGCATATACACAGAATCACTTACAGAAACATCATCATCTAAGGCAAAGAAAAACTCTGCATGATATTTATTAGCAAAAATCTGGATAGTTTTGAGGTTTTGTTTGTGCTTGGTAAGCAGCTACTATGTGTCAGGCACTGTAGTAAGCACTGGAGCACACACAAGCTAATCAGGTTGGACTCAGTCCATGCCCACAATGAGCTCACAGTCTTAATCTCATTTTACAGATGAGACAATTCAGGCAGAAACAATCTAAGTGATTTCC
This sequence comes from Tachyglossus aculeatus, assembly GCF_015852505.1. NCBI lineage: Eukaryota > Metazoa > Chordata > Mammalia > Monotremata > Tachyglossidae > Tachyglossus > Tachyglossus aculeatus. The sequence continues at coordinate 24,845,048 of NC_052075.1, read as the reverse complement.
CCAGGGTCACAGAGCAAAGTGGCAGAACCAGGATTAAAATTCAGGTACTCTGACTTCCAAGCTCATGCTCTATCTATTAGACCACATTGCCTCTATATAACTACCTCTATTTGTAGTTATGTTCTGCATCCCAACCAAGGAAAGAAAAAGAGAAAAAGTATCCAATTGCTTTATCAACCTATGGAGAGAGACAGGAAGGTTCAATGTAATGAGCTCATTACATTAGACCTTAGACAATATGCTATTGTGATGTCACATTCATTCATTCATTCAATTGCATTTATTGAGCACTTACTGTGTGCAGAGCACTGTACTAAGCACTTGGGAAGTACAAGTTGGCAACATATAGAGATGGTCCCTAGCCAACAATGGGCTCACATATCACTGACAATGGACTCAGTGGAAAGAGCCCGGGCTGTGGAGTCAGAGGTCATGGGTTCAAGTTTCAGCTCCACCAATTGTCAGCTGTGTAACTTTGGGCAAGTCACTTCACTTCTCTGGGCCTCAGTTACCTCATCTGTAAAATGGGGATAAAGACTGAGAGCCCCATGTGGGACAATCTGATCACCTTGTATCCCCCCCAGTACTTAGAACAGTGCTTTGCACATAGTAAGCGCCTAACAAATGCCATTATTATTATTATTATTATTATTATATCATGAAGATATTTATCCAGCCCCAATCATAACCCGCGGATTTATAGTGGTGGAGAGAAGATTGAAATAGTTGAAATATTGATGTATAATAAAAAATAAAGGAACTAGTTGTCAATAATTATGTCAATGATTAATGTTAGAAAGATTTGCTATTAAGAGCCTGGAAAAAAAAAGTCATGAAACATGCTGATGTAACAATTGCCACAAAAATATAAATTGTCAATCCTATGGTGTTTTCTGTGAGAGTGTATAGACCCGAAAGCTGGACAGTGAAAAAACAGGATAGAAAGAGCATTGATTGTTTTGAAATGTAGTGTTGGAGAGGCTTTTGAGAATACCATGGAGTGCCCAAAAAACAAACAGTGGGTTTTGGAGAAAATTAAGTCAGTGTGTTCTTTGGAAAGCCAAATGACTCGACTTAGATTGCATATTTAGGACACATCATCAGGAGGACTAATTCTCTGGAGAAGACACTAATGCTAGGAAAATTCCAGGGAAAACATGGAACAAGGAAGCGGCAGACCAACAGTTCTATGGATAGAAACCATAACAACGATAATGGAAGAACCTTTGCTCTTCTGATTTATTTCAGGAAATACACAAATGTCCCATAATTGGCTCTGTCCTAGGTATTCAGGTCAGCCTATTTTGCTCCTCCCCTTGCCAAAATCCTTCTCTTCTCCTTAAATACTTGGATTTACACTTTGGGCTGGAGTATGCTCCGTCTGTGTTCAATTTAGACATCACAGAGTCCTGGGGGTTGTAGAAGGTTATTCATTCATTCATTCAATTGCATTTATTGAGCACTTACTTTGTGCAGAGCACTGTACTAAGCGCTTGGGAAGTACAAGTCGGCAACATATAGAGACGGTCCCTACCCAACAGCGGGCTCACAGTCTAGAAGGGGGAGACAGACAACAAAACAAAACATATTAACAAAATAAAATAAATAGAATAAATATGCATAAGTAAAATAAATAGAGTAATAAATATGTACAAACGTATATACATATATACAGGTGCTCTGGGGAGGGGAAGGAGGTAAGTCGGGAGGGGGACAAGGGGGAGAGGAAGGAGGGGGCTCAGTCTGTGAAGGCCTCCTGGAGGAGGCAAGCTCTCAGTAGGGCTTTGAAGGGAGGAAGAGAGCTAGCTTGGCAGATGTGCGGAGGGAGGGTATTCCAGGCCAGGGGGAGGACGTGGGCCGGGGGTCAACAGCGGGACAGGTGAGAACGAGGCACAGTGAGGAGGTTAGTGGCTGAGGAGCGGAGGGTGCGGGCTGGGCTGTAGAAGGAAAGAAGGGAGGTGAAGTAGGAGGGGGCAAGGTGATGGAAGGCCTTGAAGCCGAGAGTGAGGAATTTTTGCCTGATGCATAGGTTGATTGGTAGCTATTGGAGATTTTTAAGGAGGGGAGTCACATGTCCAGAGCGTTTCTGCACAAAGATGATCCGGGCAGTAGTGTGAAGTATAGATTGAAGTGGGAAGAGACAGGAGGATGAGAGATCAGAGAGGAGGCTGATGCAGTAATCCAGTCGGGATAGGATGAGATTATGGATGGGTTACGGCAGAAGGTAGGATGTTCTGGAAAAAATATATCCATAGAGTAGCTATGAATCAGAAATGACTTGACTGCATTTGATAATAATAATGATCGTGACTGTGAGAGGAAGGGGGAACTCAAGAGGTTAAATTCAGTCAACATTCTGGGAAATAAGTTCTACAACCCCCAGAATTCTGTGATGTTTAAATTGAACATAGATTGAGCATACTCCAATCCAAAGTGTAAATCCAAATATTTAAGAAGAGGAGGATTTTGGCAGGGGGAGGAGTAAAATAGGTTGCCCTGATTACCTAGGACAGAGCCAATTATGGGACATTTATGTATTTCCTGAAATAAATCAGGAGAGCTAGCAAAATTCAAGGGCTTTCCTAGCAAACGTAAGGATTGTGATCAATTTAGGGTAGGCTTAGCGGATGCTAAACTAGGTTAATGCTGAGGTTGGGGAAGAGAAGCAGTCATTAGCCAAAGGGCTTCAGCACATTTTTTTTTCTGAGGCAGAGTGTTAGACTAGATGACCTCCTGAGGTTATACCAAACTTTAAGAAGTTTGATTGGGAAATTAGCTTCTTGTAACTGGCTCTGTATCAGCTTTTTTCAAAAACTTTGCCTTCTCCATGAGAAGCAGCATGGCTTAGGAGTTAGAGCACGGGCCTGGGAGCCAGAAAGTCATGGGTTCTAATCCCAGCTCCGTCACTTGTCTGTTATGTGACCTTGGGCAACTCACTTAACTTCTCTGTGCCTCAGTTACCTCAGCTGTAAAATGGGTATTAAGACAGTGATCCAAGTATGGGACAGGGTCTATGTCCAACCTGATTAGCTTGAATCTACCCCAGCGCTTAGTACAGTGCCTGGCAAATAGTAAGTGCTTAACAAGTGCCACTGAAACAAAAAAAAAAAGGGAAAATGGATTCCCAAGACTCCTTTGGAATCTCTCTGGAATTTTTTTTCACTAAAGTCTGCCTAAGGGAAAATATTTGGCAACCATTAACACTAAAGCCCATCTTTGAGAAAATGGACACATACTTTTGTTATCTGACTTTAAATTTGAATTATTTTATAGACACGGTCACTTCATATCTAATTCTTATTTATCACACATTCTCAGAGGACGGGGCATTGGCCTAACTCTGCCGTGTAATTAAACATAATTAATTATTCATGTATTAAAAATGAAAGCATAGGTTAGCAAAACCTCTTTCCACATGTTTCTATGATTCTTTGGCATTACTTTATTCTCACATTGCAAACTGTACTGAGCCCCACCCTTCTGTCTTCTGTCTTTCTTAGTAACATCTAAGATATTTTCTGATTTATCTTTTACCCAAATAGTCCCCATGATCCCCTGACTTTAGCTACGAAAGTAGCACCTTCTCAGAGCACCCGTCTGCTGATTCATTCATTCATTCACTTGTATTTATTGAGCAGTTACTGTGTGCAGAGCACTGTACTAAGCGCTTGGGAAGTACAAGTTGGTAACATATAGAGACGGTCCCTACCCAACAGTGGGCTCACGGTCTATAAGGGGGAGACAGAGAACAAAACAAAACATATTAACAAAATAAAATAGAATAGATATGTACAAGTAAAATAGAGTAATAAATACGTACAAACATATATACATATATGCAGGTGTTGAACGAGTTGTCTACACGCGCTGCCTAGAATTCCTCAACAACAACTCTCTCCTCGACCCCCTCCAGTCTGGCTTCCGTCCCCTTCATTCCACGGAAACTGCGCTCTCAAAGGTCACCAATGACCTCCTGCTTGCCAAATCCAACGGCTCATACTCTGTCCTAATCCTCCTCGACCTCTCAGCTGCCTTTGACACTGTGGACCACCCCCTTCTCCTCAACACGTTATCTGACCTTGGCTTCACAGACTCCGTCCTCTCCTGGTTCTCCTCTTATCTCTCCGGTCGTTCTTTCTCAGTCTCTTTTGCAGGCTCCTCCTCCCCCTCCCATCCTCTTACTGTGGGGGTTCCCCAAGGTTCAGTGCTTGGTCCCCTTCTGTTCTCAATCTACACTCACTCCCTTGGTGACCTCATTCGCTCCCACGGCTTCAACTATCATCTCTACGCTGATGACACCCAGATCTACATCTCTGCCCCTGCTCTCTCCCCCTCCCTCCAGGCTCGCATCTCCTCCTGCCTTCAGGACATCTCCATCTGGATGTCCGCCCGCCACCTAAAGCTCAACATGTCGAAGACTGAGCTCCTTGTCTTCCCTCCCAAACCTTGTCCTCTCCCTGACTTTCCCATCTCTGTTGACGGCACTACCATCCTTCCCGTCTCACAAGCCCGCAACCTTGGTGTCATCCTCGACTCCGCTCTCTCATTCACCCCTCACATCCAAGCCGTCACCAAAACCTGCCGGTCTCAGCTCCGCAACATTGCCAAGATCCGCCCTTTCCTCTCCATCCAAACCGCTACCCTGCTAATTCAAGCTCTCATCCTATCCCGTCTGGACTACTGCACTAGCCTTCTCTCTGATCTCCCATCCTCGTGTCTCTCTCCACTTCAATCCATACTTCATGCTGCTGCCCGGATTATCTTTGTCCAGAAACGCTCTGGACATATCACTCCCCTCCTCAAAAACCTCCAATGGCTACCGATCAATCTGCGCATCAAGCAGAAACTCCTCACCCTGGGCTTCAAAGCTCTCCATCACCTCGCCCCCTCCTACCTCACCTCCCTTCTCTCCTTCTACTGCCCAGCCTGCACCCTCCGCTCCTCCACCACTAATCTCCTCACTGTACCTCGCTCTCACCTGTCCCGCCATCGACCCCCGGCCCACGTCATCCCCCGGGCCTGGAATGCCCTCCCTCTGCCCATCCGCCAAGCTAGCTCTCTTCCCCCCTTCAAGGCCCTGCTGAGAGCTCACCTCCTCCAGGAGGCCTTCCCAGACTGAGCCCCTTCTTTCCTCTCCCCCTCGTCCCCCTCTCCATCCTCCCGTCTTACCTCCTTCCCTTCCCCACAGCACCTGTATATATGTATATATGGTTGTACATATTTATTACTCTATTTATCTATTTATTTATTTATTTTACTTGTACATTTCTATCCTACTTATTTTATTTTGTTGGTATGTTTGGTTCTGTTCTCTGTCTCCCCCTTTTAGACTGTGAGCCCACTGTTGGGTAGGGACTGTCTCTATGTGATGCCAATTTGTACTTCCCAAGCGCTTAGTACAGTGCTCTGCACATAGTAAGCGCTCAATAAATACGATTGATTGATTGATTGATTGATTGTGGGGAGGGGAAAGAGGGAAGGGGGGATGGGGAGGAGGGGGAGAGATTCAAAACCTTTTAACTCAGTCCTTCACAACTGTTAATCATTGAGCAGCACCTCCACTCATTTCCGTTTTAGTCCTACTTACCTCCTAATCTTGCTGAACCTCATGATTCCTTCGTATTTCATTGATCAAACAATCAATCATTCATATTTATTGAGCGCTTATTATGTGCAGAGCACTGTACTAAGCCCTTAGGAGAGTACAATAGAACAGAATTTGCAGAAATGTTCCATGCTGTTAATGAGCTTACAGCTTAGAGCGGGAGACAGACATTAACATGAATAAATAAGTAATTTGTAACACATAATTTAAAGATAAGTGCCGTGATATTGGGGTTGAGGAGTAATCAAATGTCCGAAGGTCACAGATTCAAGTTCATAGGCACATAGAGAAGCAGCGTGGCTCAGTGGAAAGAGCACGGGCTTGAGAGTCAGAGGTCATGGGTTCTAATTCCCACTTTGCCACTTGTCAGCTGTATGACTTTGGGCAAGTCACTTAGCTTCTCTGTGCCTCAGTTACCTCATCTGTAAAATGGGGATTAAGACTGTGAGCCCCATGTGGAACAACCTCATTACCTTGTTTCCCCCCAGTGCTTAGAACAGGGCTTGGCACATATGAAGCGCTTAACAAATGCCATCATTATTAGACAATGCAGAAGGCAGAGCAAGCTGGGGAAAGGAGAGTTTAATAGGGGAAGGCCTTTTGGAGAAGCTGTGAACTTAATAATGCCTTGAAGGTGGGGAGAGTGGTGGTCTGGAATATATAGAGAAGGAAGGAGTTCCAAATGAGGGAGAGAACATGGGAAAGTGGCTTGCATTAAGAAAGATGAGGTGGGACACAGTGAACAAACTGGTGCTAGAGGAATGGAGTGTGCAGGCTGGGCTGTAGTAGGAGATGAGTGGGGTGATTTAGTATGGGGCAAATTGATTGACAGGTTTATGATCTGTTGTATACATATGAAATGCAAGAAGTCTTTCCTGAAGCTTCAATATAGATTGGAAATAAATGTGATGGATCAATGGAAAGAGCCCGGGCTTTGGAGTCAGAGGCCATGGGTTCAAATCCCAGCTCCACCAATTGTCAGCTGTGTGACTTTGGGCAAGTCACTTCACTTCTCTGAGCCTCAGTTACCTCATCTGTCAAATGAGGATTAAAACTGTGAGCCCCCCGTGGGACAACCTGATCACCTTGTAACCTCCCCAGCGCTTAGAACAGTGCTTTGCACATAGTAAGTGCTTAATAAATGCCATTATTATTATGTTTTTCTGAGGGATCTGAAGCACAATTGAAAAGCCAGGGAAGAAACTCCCTTTCTAGAATAATTCAGAGGATCACCTTTACTATGAATCTATTTGCATTCTACGAACTCCAAATGGAATCTAACAAAAGCCAAATTATAATTAAACAATAATTTAAAAATTAATTACAGTCAGGTACTTGCTCCACTACAACGTTTAATGCAGGTGTTTTCTCAGACACTGGCTGGTACATTTTCTAGTTTATCACTGTTGAGCCTTGTGAGAATTTGGATTGCTTCATAATTACAATTCACTCTTTCAGTTTTACAGATGAAGAAACAGGCATGCAGGCATGCACTGATTTGGCAAGGATTATTAATGACAGAAATAAGACTGTAAACCCATTATGGGCAGGGAATGTTCCTGCTAATTCTGCTGTACTGTGCTCTCCCAAGGGCCTAGTACAGTGCTCTGCACATAGTAGTGCTCAGTAAATACCAATGATTGATTCACTGATACGTAAAAAATTGTAGAAACCTCCTCTGGTGTCCTGTTTTGGGGCTTAATTAACTTTAAACTCCTTCTTCAAATTGGTCAGGTGCATAAACAGTGTTCATATGGCTGTAATGCAGCATGCTTACAGCTGTAATGATAATAATAATAATTATGTTATTTGTTAAGCATTTACTATGTGCCAAGCACTGTTCTAAGTGCTGGGCGGGGGTTGGGGGGGTGGGAGGAATACAAGGTCATCAGGTTGTCCCAAGTGGGGCTCACAGTCTTAATCCCCATTTTACAATGAGGTAACTGAGGCACAGAGAAGTTAAGTGACTTGCCCAAGTTCACACAGCAGAAAAGTAGCAGAGCCAGGATTAGAACCCACATCCTCTGACTCCCAAGCCCATGCTGTTTCTACCGAACCACACTGCTTCTCTGTCTATAATGTCTCAGATTCTATTGCCTGGAAATTCTTTTGTCTTACATGTGGCCATTCATTAAATCATACTGAGTGCTTACTGTGTGCAGAGCACTATACTAAGTGCTCGGGCAAGTAAAATACAGTAATAAAGAAAGGTAATCCCTGCCCACAATGAGCTCACAGTCTAGAAGCGGGGGAGACAGACATCAGTACAAGTAAACAGACAACAATAAAAATTAAAAAATTACAGCTATATACATAAGTGCTGTCGAATGAGGAGGTGGGGAAGAGCAAACGGAGCAAGTAAGGGTGACACAGAAAGGAGTGGGAGATGAGGAAATCAATCAATCAATCAATCGTATTTATTGAGCGCTTACTGTGTGCAGAGCACTGTACTAAGCGCTTGGGAAGTACAAGTCGGCAACACATAGAGACAGTCCCTACCCAACAGCGGGCTCACAGTCTAGAAGGGGGAGAATAATGGCATTTATTAAGCGCTTACTATGTGCAAAGCACTATTCTAAGCACTGGGGAGGTTACAAGGTGATCAGATTGTCCCACGTGGGGCTCACAAAAAGTGGGAGGAAAAGTGGGGCTTACTCAATAAGACATTGCTCTCATGGACAGTCAGTTCTATAATGCATGGTTTTGCTCTATGTTTTCGGTAGAGCAGTGTCGGAGAATTGGAGAAGATGTGCCTTCAGTAAGGCTTTGATGTGAGGGAGAGTAATTGTCTGGCAGATTTGAGGAAGGAGGCCATTCCAGGCCAGAGGTAGGAAGTGGGTCAGGGGTCGGCAGCAAAACAGGTGACTTCGAGGCACAGTGAGAAGGTTAGCACCAGAGGAGCGACATGTGTGGGCTGGGTTGTAGAGGGAGAGAAGGGAGGTGAAGTAGGAGGGGGCAAGGTCATGGAGAGCTTTTAAGTTGATGGTGAGAAGTTTTTGTTTGATACAGAGTGGGATAGGCAACAACTGGAGATTTTTGAGGAGGGGGATGACATACCCTGAACGTTTCTGTAGAAAGATAATTTGGACAGTGGCGTGAAGTATGGACTGGAGTGGGGAGAGGCAGAAGGTTGGAAGGTCAGAGAGGAGGCTGATGCAGTAATCCAGGTGGGTTAAGATTAGTGATTGTACTAATGTGGTAGAGGTTTGGATGGAGAGGAAAAGGCAGATTTTAACAATGGTGTGAAGGTGAGACCGACAGGATTTGGTGGTGGATTGGATATGTGGGTTGTATCAGAGGGAAATGAAGGAAAAACAGCAAAAAACCAAAGTAGAATTGGCTTTCTGTTTTAGCTTTCAAATTGCTTGAGAAAACACTGTTATTAATTTAAAAGCACAGACAAAAAGGGAGAAAATTGTAGTGATCCATTTTTACAGACTAGGATGCTGAGGTCCAGAGAGGTTAAGTATTTATCCGCATACGATCGAGTACTTCATTCATTCATTATTTATCATTCATATTTATTGAGTTCCTTCTCTGCCTAGAGTGCTGTTCTAGGAACTTGAGGAAATGCAGAGAAGTTGAAATTAAACATAGTAGTAAGACATTGATCTCATGGACAGTCAGTTCTATAATGCATGAGTTCGCTATGTGTTTTGGGTAGAAAAATGTCGGAGAATTAAAGAGTATTCCTTCAACAACACACGTCTGATTGAGTAGAATGCAATACTATGTGGAGGGAAATGACTGCATGTGGGCATAGAATTGATTAAGGTGTTCATATGATAGTTCTGGATAGCTTTAATTCAGTGGTCATCAAGAACGTAGCCCCTGCATGACAGGATTGTAAGAAATGATGTTACATGTTGGCATTTCACTGTATCTGTAAAGACCCATCCGCAAGTGGCCATGGACACCAAACGAATAAGAGTTGGTAAAAGTAGACCTCTATCGTGATTCTAATGCTCCTTTGCATGATTTCTCCATAGGCAACAGAGTTTTTTTCTTGACCAGGGGTGAATATCACTTGTCTTTTATGTTATTTTTGTATTTATGTTGTCTTCAACTGTCCTATCATATCCTTTACCAAATCACTCCTTGACCTCATTCTCAGATTGTAAGGCCTTAGAAGCTAGGAACCCCGACATTTTTTTTCCCAGTATTTAATGCAGCACTTTGTACAAAACAATTGCTTATTAAATCCTATTACTCTAATTACTTCTTCTGCTGAACCAACCTAGATTTAGAGGAGTGGCCTGGTGACTATAACTCACCCTCAGACATTTCAAAGGCTTTCCATCAGTCAGAATCCGGGTCAACCCTGGCCTCCATAACAATACTCATAATAACAGTGATGATATTTACTCAGTGCTTATAGTAATTATGATATTTGTTAAGTGCATACTATGTGCTGAGCACTGTTTTAAGCACTGGGGTAGATACACTATAATCAGGTTGTGCCATGTGGGGCTCACAGTCTTAATCCCTATTTTACAGATGAGGTCACTGAGGCACAGAGAAGTTAAGTGGCTTGCCCAAGGTCACACAGCAGACAAGTGGTGGAGCCAGGATTAGAACCCACATCCTCTGACTCCCAAGCCTGTGCTCTTTACACTAAGCCATGCTGCTTCTCCTAATGTGCTCCTTTAGAAACAAGATAGATCCAACGCAGTGCAAATGAGAATCTTATTCCCAATTTACAGATGAGGAAGCTGAGTCACAGAGCAGGCAAGGGATTTTGCCTAGGGTCACACAGCCAGCAAGTGGTAGAGCTGGAACTGGAACCTAGGTCCCTCCACTTTGAACTTCGTGCGTTTTCTAAGTGCTTAGTACAGTACTCTGCACACAGTAAGTTCTCAATAAATACAATTGAATGACTATTAGATGTTTTGGATTTTGAGCCCCACAAGACACAGGGATCGTGACTAATGCCCACCTCTGCATCCTTTCCCAGAGTTCAGTACAGTGTTCTGCACACATTAAGCACTTAACAAACACTATCACTATCACTACTAGGCTACTCTTGAATAACTAGGCTTGGTTGCCCAGGAAAGAGAGCAGACAGAAGATTCAGGCCACTGACTTATTTCCATTAGGCGTACTCTGATATTTTGCAGGTTCATGGGGTGGTATGTATTTGCACAGTTTGATTAACATGGATGTTATTTCAACTACTAAAACTCAATCTATCAACCTAGAGAGTTCTCTGAAGGCCTCCTGAGTTGGTGGACACTGTCCATTCATTCATTCATTCAATCGTATTCATTGAGTGCATACTGTGTACTAAGCCCTTGGGAAGTGCAATTCAGCAACAAATAGAAACAATAGAAACAATCCCTGCCCACAAAGAGCTCATAGTCTAGAAGGGGGGAGACAGACATCAAAACAACAAGCATCGGTAGCATCATTATAAATGAATAGAATCATAGACACAACATTAATAAAAATGAATAGAATTATAATTATAAATATGTACATATATACACAAATGCTTTGGGACAGGGTGGGGGTAGAGCAAAGGGGGAGAGTTGGGGCTATGGGGAGGGGAGAGGGAGCAGAGGAAGGGAGAGCTTAGTCTGGGAAGGCCTCCTGGAGAAGGTGAGTTTTTAGCAGGGCTTTGAAGGGGAGAAGTGTGCTAGTTTGACAGATTTGAGGGAGGGCATTTCAGGCCAGAGGTAGGAAGTGGGCCAGAAATCGACAGCAGGACAGGTGAGAATGAAGCACAATGAGGAGGTTAGTGGCAGAGAAGCAGAGTGTGTTGGCTGGGATGTAGAAGGAGAGAAGGCAGGTGAGGTAAGAAGGGGCAAAGTGAAGGAGAGGTTTGAAGCCAGTAGTGAGGAGTTGCTTGATATTGTCCCACTCCAGTGAATACTTGAAGCTGGAATTTGAGGGGTCCTTGAATTGTCTGTCCACCAGCTGAAGACCAAATGCTCTGTTCTGCTCACATCACTGGCCCTGAGTGGCTGATGTAAGGAACTATGGCTTAGATTCCTTCTGACTAAACCCTAGAACCTTAAACTTGGAGACATTGTTCATTTCTACACAGGATCCCAAGAGTGTATTATTTGAGAGGTTCCATTTAATACATCTCCTTTGGCACAGGGATGGTAATAATAATAATAATAATAATAATAATAGTATTTATTAGGTGCTTACTATGTGCAAAACACTTTTCTAAATGCTGGGGTAGATACAAGGTTATCAGGTTGTCTCACGTGGGGCTCACAGTCTTAGTCCCCATTTTTACAGATGAGGTAACTGAAGCACAGAGAAGTTAAGTGACTTGCCCAAAGTCACACAGCTGACAACTGGTGGAGTCAGGATTCGAACCCATGCCTTCTGACTCCAAAGCCCGTGCTCTTTCCACTAAGCCACACTGCTTCTCTAGAATTGGTAGAATTTTTGCCATCTGCAGTCTGACATAGAGCCTAGCACTGGTGCTGATTCTTTCCAGAGATGAAGCTGTGAGGGCATGCAGACCACCAACCATCCCTAATTTGGTATCCCAGGTAACAGATTAAGCAGGGCCTTCAAACACCTTGAAGAGAGTTCAGTAGGGCCATCTGCCACATTCCGCTTGATGTCAACACATTGTCCTTTTTGTGCATCCAATACACCTCACTGACATCCCATGCAATATTTTGCCGAGAGATAGAGTCTCCTTCATCCACTTCAAGACTGAAACTTACTCCCCGCTAATGATTCACTTCCTTCTCACTGTGATTTTGACTATCATCTTGGGAAAATTCCGCTCATCCCCAATCCCCCAATTTCTAGGCCATTCACTGAGGCTATGATGTATCCTGCTTGCGGTAGGAAAATGGTTCAGCTATATGGCAGAGTCCTGTTTCTTCATATGATCTGTCAAGTAATTTGCAAAGTCAGTTGTTTACCAAATAATGAGTCCAGCAGTCAGGTCAGAACAAGCATCTGGGCACTTAATTCCTCAAAATCAAATTACCATAAATAATACATTATTTATTCCAATAAATAAATGAATAGCTGAGTAATGCAAATATCTGAAACAATTTACACGATAATTCACCTCTCCTTCCAATATCTACAAAACTGATAAAAATCAAGTAAAGAGAGAAGCATAATTGCCCTAAATATTTTTCTCTCATTTTTCTATTTTAACGTAGAAAGGACCATACATGGTTTACATTTCAATTAATTGACAAAGAGCAGACTAGCTATCCTTTTTAATTTGTGTGATGTTAACTATTTCCTATAGTAAACGGATAGCATATTGATATAAAGTTTCATATATTTAGGATTCCAGTGGGAATAGCTAGTATTAAACCCATGCTGATCCATTCAAAATTCTTTCATGGGCTATATTTTCCCCCAGGATTCTATCATTAGTATTAGGCAACTTCAGTATATAATGATAATAATAATAATAGTAATAATAATTGTGGTATTTGTTAAGTGCTTACTGTATGCCAGTCACTGTACTAAGCACTGGGGCAGATATGAGCAAATTGGATTGGACCCAACCTCTGTCCTGCATGGGGCTCACAGTTTCAATCCCCATTTTAGAGTTGAGGTAACTGAGGTACAGAGAAGTCAAGTGACTTGCCCAAGGTCAGATAGTAGACAGGTGGCAGTGCTGGGATTTAGTTTGGTCCTGAACTTCAGCCCACACATTCCGTTCCTCTGCCGCTAACCTCCTCACTGTGCCTCGTTCTCGCCTGTCCCACCATTGACTCCTGGCCCATGTCATTCATTCATTCATTCAATAGTATTTATTGCGCGCTTACTGTGTGCAGAGCACTGTACTAAGCGATTGGGAAGTACAAGTTTGCAATATGTAGAGACAGTCCCTACCCAACAGTGGAATCACAGTCTAGAAGGGGGAGACAGACAACAAAACAAAACATATAAACCAAATAAAATAAACAGAATAAAATAAACAGAACAGAATGTCCTTCCTCTGGCCTGGAATGCCCTCCCTCCACACATCTGCCAAATTAGCTCTCTTCCTCCCTTCAAAGCCCTACTGAGAGCTCACCTCCTCCAGGAGACCTTCCCAGACTGACCCCCATTTTTCCTCTCCTCATCCCCTCCCCATCACCCCCCCACCCTCCCTCTGCCCTACCCCCTTTCCCTCTCCACAGCCCTTGCATGTATCTGTACATATTTATTACTCTGTTTTATTTGTACATATTTACTATATTTTATTAATGATGTGCATATTGCTATAATTCTATTTATTCTGATGGTATTAACACTGTCTACTTGTTTTGTTGTCTGTCTCCCCCTTATAGACTGTGAGCCCGTTGTTGGGTAGGGACTGTCTCTATATGTTGCTGATTTGTGCTTCCCAAGCGCTTAGTACAGTGCTCTGCACACAGTAAGTGCTCAATAAATACTATTGAATGAATGAATAAATAAGTGTCCATCCTAACCTCTTCTGATCTAAGCAGAGCCTTTCAAATTACCCAATCACAGTCAACATTTTAACAAGAGCAGCGATCAATCTAGTAATACGTTAAAACCACAGATCTGAGACCCTTTCTAATGAATGAGCTTCAGTGGGTCCCTCTACAATGAAAGGACTTTAGCTGGTGTTCAAAAAATGTAAATAAATGGCTGTAATGTAATCTCCAAGCTTAGCAAGGAACTGTCCAGGCACATAGTATTTTTAACTGTGTCTGTATCTCCAAAGTGAAATGGAGGATTGCATTGCTGAGAAATCTGGGACTGACTTCAAAATCAATCAGGATAGTCCCCGCTAAATTTGCATTACGTTGCCAGGATTGTAGCTGCCTTACTTTATGCTTATACAGCACCAGACATGGTTAACAAAGGAAGATCATTCCTTGTGCCCACAAAAGAAGGGATTGTAGAGGTAACAGCTGCACCCATGGTTTATACTTCATCATAAGTGGCACCATCTTCAGTGTGAAGCATAGCTTCACACAACGGAAACAAGACAAAAGAGAGCAGATTGTTCTTGATCTTAGATGACTGGTCTCTGTGACAACTTTGAAACATCACCCATGATTCTTAAATTGAAAATGGGCTAGCCCATCAACTGCTAGGTCTTTGATAGGCAAGCAATAGACTTTGTAGTGGTATTTGATTGTCAAACACCACTCCAGACCATGTTCCAATTCAATATTTGCAGGAAGCAGCCTCTGAAGACAAAGAGAATATTTCTGAACCTATATTCTATACCACCATCATCATTATCTGAACCTATTATGGACAGAATACTGTATAAAACACTAGGAAGAGTCAAAAAAAGAAGACAGAGTCTACTGTTTTAAGTCTTTAAACTTAAAAGAGCACTAGGCGTCAGAAGAACTGGGCTTGAATCCGGTTCTGCCACTTGCCTGTTGTGTGACTTTAGGTAATCACTTAGCTTCTCTGGGAGTTTTCTCGTTTGTAAAATGGGAATGCAAAACCTGTACTCCCTCATATTTAGACTGTGAGGACCATATGGGACAGGGACTTTGTCTGACCTGATTTTCTTGTTTCTACTCCAGTGCTTCGTTCAGTGCTTGTCAGTTAACAAATACCACTATTATTAGTACTATTAGTATTAGTGCCAACAGTTGGAGCAACATCGACCTTTTGGGATAGAAGACAACAATATGAGGAAAGGACAAAACAAATGCATCATAAATTACATCTCCCTTCCTTTTCTAAAGATGGAAAGCAGAATCAGACAGTTGCTTGGCCAATCAGAAGGTACTCAGGAGAATGCAAGCACTCAAGAAAATGCAATCACTGTTATGGACAGGGGTCTGTCCATAATAAGTACTGATGAAGATGATGATAATGTCGACTATGGGTTCAGAAATATTATCTTTGTCTTCAGGGGCTGCTTCCTGTAAATACTGAATCGGAGCAGGGCCTGGCATGGTGTTTGGCAATCCAGGCCATAAAGGAAAATGACATTATAAAAACCCACTTCAAAGTCTATTGCTTGCATGTTGAAGACCTAGCAGCTGATGATAATAATAATGATGTCATTTGTTAAATGCTTATTATGTGCCAAGCACTATTCTAAGCACTGGGGGAAATACACGGTAATCAAGTTGTCCCACATTGGGCTCACAGTCTTAATCCTCACTTTACAAATGTGGTAACTCAGGCTCAGAGAAGTGAAGTGATTTGCCCAAAGTCACACAGCTGACAAGTGGCGGAGCTGGGATTAGAACCCATGACTTCTGATTCCCAAGCCCGTGCTGGTTCCACTGAGCCACGCTGCTTCTCATGGTGAAGGCAAGGACAGACCAGCCCATCTTAAATTCAAGGATCATGGGTAGTGTTCAAAGCTGTCACAAAAACCAGTCATCAGAAATGAAGAATAACCTGCTTCCTTCTATCTGGTGTCCATTATGTGAAGCCACCCTTCATGATGAAGATGGTGCCTCTGATGGTGAGAGTTTATCCATGAGTGCAGCTGTTACCTCTACAATCCCTTCTTTCATGGGCATGAGAAATGATATTCCTTTGCTATTTGTGTCTAGTGGTTCATAGGGCAAACGCAATGGCTGTGGACTGACAATATACCATTGTAATAACATGCCCCATTGTCCAGCCAGATAAATCACCAAGTACCATAAAATAATTCTCTTTTTCAGGCTCCCCAGAGATGGCTATAGTTCCGAAGGATCCACAGAGGAACTGTCTAAATTACTGCAAGGATGGGAATGGATTGGAATGGCAGGAACTCTATTCTCCTTCCATTCTGATGTCAACAGTCGAGGACCTGGAAGTTAGTTCCTTTTGGCCTTCTTCTCTTTGTGCTTCATCAGGCTGGGCTTTTATGAAATATTGGCCAGAAATCAGTGCCTTCACCAAACCATCAGTCTTTATTTTCCCTTCTCCTGTTAGCACATGCTTGGAAAAGTATTTCTGTTTGCTAAAATCTATCCTAAAAAAAGAGTCCATTTTGTAGCTATCTCCTTTATAGTTCCTCACCATTTAACTTCTTCTGTTCCTCTATTTTCCAGAAGGGAGGCTTTGGATCTTAAATAAAAGATAGCTTTGGTGACCTCAATAGGTTTGTGTGGTGGAGTATCACATCTGATAAATAATGGATACTTACAGTATCCATTATTAATTCCTGCAATCAGCAGTAAACAATATGAGCTGTTTGTCGGCACCATCATAAGAACCCCAGGGGACTGTTAGTTTTATCTGTACGGTGGTTTTCTGAACTTCATCCATGTGTTTGTCTGTGGCTTCTGAGTGAATGTGATCGGGAACTTCATCACAAAATGTTTTGCATCAGGCCCTAATGGAAGTCTCAGCATGCTGTTTATTTCCCCAGAATAGAGTTTGTTAAGATACATTGTACTGCAACTCATTGGACAGTGTTCACAGAGCACCAGAATTAGCAATAAACCACAGAGTACAAAACTATGGACAAATTACATCGCTCTAAAATACCGGTATTCAACTGAACCTGTCAAATCCTTGAAACAGTTGCAGAAGAAATAACGCTTATGGACACTTTTTTGTTTTTTTTTTTTAAGAAGAGTCCTCAAATGACTTACCTTTTTTAAAAAATACTTGATTTAGTCCTCCTGCTTTCCAATTTTCCTTCCATATGACTGTGCTTAGCTATTTGTTTTGATGAAATGTAATAAGGAGATCAGATCCCATTCAGGGCATAGAAGTAATGCCACTATATCTCTCTTGGATACTGAAAATCTACTTCTTGACAGAGAAACTGAAAAGAGCATCACCCAAATGGTCATTCCTTAAGGACAAGATCGGTTTGTTCAATTATGGTCGCTATTACATAAGCAGCATCATTGGCTACCAGAATTTCTGGGTGTTATGTGGTGCTTCTATAATCAGTCAGTGGTGTTTACTGAGCATCTACTGTGTGCAGAGCATTCTACTAAGTGCGTGGAAGAGTACAATAGCAAAGCAGCATGGCCTAGTGGATAGAGAACAGGCCTGGGGTTCAGAAAGACGTGCGTTCAAATCCCATCTTTGCCGCTAATCCATTGTATGACTTCGGGTAAGTCACTTCACTTCTCTGTGCCTCAGTGACGTCATCTGTAAAATGGGGATTAAGATTATGAGCTCTATGTGAGACAGGGACTGTGTCCAACCCAATTAGCTTGTGTCCACCCCAATGTTTAGTACAGTGCCTGGCACATAGTAAGCACTTAATAAATGCCACAATTATTATTATTATTATTACTATTATTATTACAATAGATTGTGTGGACATGATCCCTGTCTTTGAAGAATTTCCAATCTAGTGGATCTTAGAATTGATCAATCCTGGCCTCATAGAGTTACAGCCCACACCAATCAATACAATTCAAGAATGAAACAGATCCAGGGATAAAGTCCAAGTTGCTGTGAATTGTCTCTTAATTTTTAATTTTAGAAACTTCAAGCAAAATCAATTCCCAAAAGGTCAAATAGGTCTATGAAAAGGCTGGGAAGAAAGAGTGAGCTTGCAGGATAAAATCCAGTGCTTTGGTGACAATGGGCTGTAGTAGTTTGAATGGGTTTGGATGGGAGAGGGCAGAGCTTCTGGCCTTTGTCGCTCAGTAGAACACTTTTCCACATACTGAAATGAACTTCACACTCTACCTATGGGCAGAGTTTCCCAATCAATCAATCAGTCAATGGTATTTATTGAGAACTTACTGCGTGCAGAGCACTGCACTAAGCACTTCGGAGGGTACAATACAAAAGAATTGGGGTATACACGATCCCCTCCCACAGTGAGCCAGCAGTCTAGAGGGTGAGACAGACACTGATATAAAGCTATAATTTGTAGTATTTAACTTATAGATATATACATAAGTGCTTTGGTGTTGAGGGTGGGGAAATACCAAATGTCACAGATCCAAGAGCAACCTCAGCAAACTGTGGGGAAGGGGCTGCTCACACAGCAGCAGGATTAACAGGACCACATGAAAGATTATCTTGGAACTGGGGCCATATGGGTGATGTTGCACAAATTATTGCAACCGTATGGGGAGGTCTCATGACACCCCACATAGAAAGCATTAAACTAGAGTAAAAGAAACCTTTCAAAAACTCTAAAATGTCTCGTTTGGCTTTGCTCTCTTTGTAAACTCCTTGAGGGAAGGGATCGCGGCTGTTAACTCTGTGCTACTCTCAAAAATGCTTAGTACAGTGACCCAGTGTAAGTGCCCAACAAATCCTAACACCTGATTCTACCTGACCAAAGGGAGTTATTCAATATCAAGGGGAATCATCATAAAAATTGAATTTTTATTTCCCAATGGGAGGATTAACTGTTGCCCACTAGATTACAAGATCCTTGAGAAGCAGCATGGCCTAATGGCTACAGCACAGTCCTGGGAGTCAGAAGGTCATGGATTCTAATACCGATTTCACCACTTGTCTGCTGTGAGTCCTCATTCATTCATTCATTCAATTGCATTTATTATTATTATTAATAATAATAATGGCATTTATTAAGCACTTATTATGTGCCAAGCACTGTTCTCAGCACTGGGGAGGTTACAAGGTGATCAGGTTGTCCCACGGGGGGCTCACAGTATTACTCCCCATTTTACAGATGAGGTAACTGAGGCCCAGAGAAGTGAAGTGACTTGCCCAAAGTCACGCAGCTGACAATTGGTGGACCCGGGATTTGAACTCATGACCTCTGACTCCAAAGCCCGGGCTCTTTCCACTGAGCCACGCTGCATTTATTGAGCACTTACTGTGTACAGAGCACTGTACTAAGTGCTTGGAAAGTACAAATCAGCAACATATAGAGACAGTCCCTACCCAACAATGGGCTCGCAGTCTAGAAGGGGATGACAGAAAACAAAACTAGTAGACAGGTGTCAATACTATCAGAATAAATAGAACTATAGCTATATACACAGAAGCAGCGTGGCTTAGGTCATGGGTTCTAATCTCAGCTTCACCACTTGTCAGCTGTGTGACCTTGGGCAAGTCACTTAATGTCTCTGGGCCTCAGTTACCTCATCCGTAAAGTGGGGATTAAGACTGTGATCCCCACGTGGGACAACCTGATTACCTTGTATCTACCCCAGTGCTTAGAACAGTGCATGGCACATAGTAAGTCTTTAACAAATACCATTATTATTATTATTAATAATAATAATAAAAAGAATATAGTAAATATGTACAAATAAAATAGAGTAATAAATATTTAGAAATATATACAAGTGCTGTGGGGAGGGGAAGGGGATAGGGCAGAGGGAGGGAGGGGGGTGATGGGGAGGGGAGAAAGAGGAGGGGAGGGAAAAGGGGTGGCAAGTCACTTAAATTTTCTGGGACACAGTTCCCTCAACTGTACAGTTGACTGTAGTCATACACAGTGACCTCCTCCATCAAGGGGGGTTAAATTCACTCATTCATTCAATCGTATTTATTGAGCACTTACTGTGTGCAGAGCACTGTACTAAGCACTTGGGAAATACAAATCGGCAGCGTGACTCAGTGGAAAGAGCACAGGCTTTGGAGTCAGAGGTCATGAGTTCAAATCCCGGCTCCACCAACTGTCAGCTGTGTGACTTTGGGTAAGTCACTTAACTTCTCTGTGCCTCAGTTACCTCATCTGTAAAATGGAGATTAAGACTGTGGGCCTCCCGTGGGACAACCTGATCACCTTGTAACCTCCCCAGCATTTAGAACAGTGCTTTGCACATAGTAAACACTTAACAAATACCATAATTAATTAATTAATTAACATTTGGAGATGGTCCCTACCCAACAACGGGCTCACAGTTTAAAAGGGGGAGACAGACAACAAAACAAAATAAGTAGACAGGTGTCAATACCACCAGAATAAATAGAATTATAGCTATATACACATCATAAATAAAATGAATAGAGTAATAAATATGTACAAATATACACAAGTGCTGTGGGGCGGAGAAGGGGTTAGGGCAAAGGAATAAATCAAATCAATCCAGACTATTAAATTATTTTCCTAAGTACATCCAAAACAAATGCATTATAATAATAATAATAATAATGTTGGTATTTGTTAAGCACTTACTATGTGCCAAGCACTGTTCTAAGCACTGGGGAGTTTAAAAGGTAATCAAGGTTGTCCCACGTGGGGCTCACAATCTTAATCCCCATTTTACAGATGAGGAAACAGAAGCACCGAGAAGTTAGGTGACTTGCCCAAAGTCACATAGCTGACAGGTGGTGGTGCCAGGACCCATGACCTCTGACTCCCAAGCCTGGGCTCTTTCCACTGAGCCACGCTGCTTCTCATATAGTCCCAACTTGTGGGAAGATCTCCCCCATTGTGGATAAAGGTCATGAATCAGCTTTGGTGAACCAACCTACTGAAAGCTCAACTTCTCCAGGAGGCCTTCCCATCACCCCTACTCCCTCCCTCTGCTCTACCCCCTCCCTGCCCCACAGCACTTGTGTATATATGTATGAATTTATAATTCTATTTATTTTATTAATGATGTGTGTATATCTATAATTCTATTTATTTTTATTGATGCTATTCATTCATTAATTCATTCAATCGTATTTATTGAGTGCTTACTGTGTGCAGAGCTATTCATGCCTGTCTACTTGTTTTGTTTTGTTGTCTGTCTCCCCACTTCTAGACTGTGAGCCCGTTGTTGGGTAGGGATTGTCTAAGTTGCCGAATTGTGCTTTCCAAGTGCTTAGTACAGTGCTCTGCACACAGTAAGCGCTCAATAAATGCCATTAAATGAATGAATAAATATGACTACTGAATGAATGCATGAACTTTTTAAAGGAACCAGAACCATAAATTAGAGGAAATGTGTGATTAGCATTAAGATACCAAAACAGTGGACTCTGGAAACCTGGAACAATACAAAATTGCAGACTACATCTAGGGGTATCCTCAGTAATTTCTCAGCTCCCTTGCTTCTACTGCCTCCGTAAAAGCCATCAATATAGTGATAGACAAAAGTTATAAATCTGTAGCTTAGCAACCAGGACAAAGCTAATGAACAAAGATTCAGGACTGCATCCTTTATAAATAAAATCCAAGCAACATCATAGCTGAATATATTTTTTCATTTTATTGCAGTTTTGACACAAATGAAACCAAGATTTATTTTCCACACTTTGTTTTTGTCTGTTTATGTCCTACATTATGGTGCAGTGGGAGAAAAGAGTGTGATTGTAAAGAAGTCCATAAATTGGAACAAACCTATTTTACTGTAAATACCTCCACTCATTTATACTGCCTCAGTTTAATATATCCAGCCACTAGGTAAAACAGAATTATGCTTAGCATTTGTATTCCTTTGTAGTTTTCAATATTCGGAAGGCCTAATTTCTTAGTCCAGGTAGAAGAAACCAGAAGAAAATGGGCTGGACATAGCAATACAGATTACTGCAAGAAAAAAAAAAGCCAAGTTAGCATAAATAGCAGTGCACATTTTGTATAATGAAATCCAACTATTTTCAAACTGAGATTAAACTATCAGAAATTTAAGCATTTTCTTTCCACTTATAATTTGAAAGACACTATCACATCTGTTGCACTGTTGTTGTTTTTTTCTTTTCTGGCCTAAGTAGTCTTTTAATGTCCTATGGAAATTTTTTGCCCTGCAGGGACTAGCCAGCATGTGAATCTCTAGTTTAAAAATCTGGGGTGGATTTGGTACCATTGAATTAGACCAACTATGAAACTAAGCACTGGCGTAAGTGTTCCCGGAACAATCAAGACCAGTCAGATAAAATCATTTAGTAAACTCTACCTCCTCTTTACTTTTGCTTTGGTTTGGGTTGTACAGGATTTCGTGTTGCTGGGGAAACTTTCAAGTGTGCTTACTGTCAGGACCAGCTTGGACTTTCTTTCTAGTGATATGGAAAGCAGTAGAAGATGGAGGGATAGTAAAGGGGATAAGGGAAGGTCAGGCTTTAGGAAATATGGGTGAGGCCTCTGTAGAATATTTCGTAGGTGAAACAAGATTGTGGTCCCGGTCCTTTTTGGAAATGAATTGCAAATTGAATTTGATCAAAATTTCAGCACGAAGCACTGGCAAAATCTTCTTTCAGCAGATGAATGCTGTGAAATCCTTGATATGAGCATGGACTTGTAAGAAGAGCCAAAGCATTAAACAAGTGGCATGGCCTAGTGGAAAGAGTATGGGTCTGGGGTCAGAGGACATAGGCTCTGATGTCCCACCACTTTGCCTGCTGTGTGACCTAAAGCAAGTCACTTAACTTCTCTGAGCCTCAATATCCTTACACTTCTACTTCGAAGTGAGCCCCTTGTGGGACAGGGACTGTATCTCATCTGATTAACTTCTATCTATCCCAATACTTACAAGTGTGCTTGACACACGGTAAATGTTTAACAAATATCCATTCATTCATTCAATCATATTTACTGAGTATTTACTGTGTGCAAAACACCTTACTTAGTTCTAGAGAGAGTACAATATAACAATAAGCAAGCACATTCTCTGCCCACAGTGAGCTTACAGTCTAAAGGGGGAGACAGACCTGAATAAAAATAAGGAAATAAATAAATTGCGGATATGTAGATGAGTGTTGAGGGTCTGGGATGTCATAATACCAAACACTGTAAAAAAAGTGAAAAAAATCAATCCTGTATTCTTTTGTGATCTCTTAGATCCAGTTACCCTTTTCAGATATTCTACTCCCCTATCCTAATCCAGCCACCAAAACTATGGTCTCCATTTATTTGTTGAATTTACAAATGACTCATAATGTTCAGCTATTGCTGGAATGGGGCAGATGTAAAGAGCACAGACAGCTGAAGTATATCAATAATCCCCAGTCACTTCAATCTTCTCCTCCCCTTGAGTGATACCATTCATTGACTGACCAGAACTGCTAACAAGGAGGAAAATTGGCAGGTTTGAATCTTGTATTCTTGTCTCAAAGGAGCTCATGATGTAATGCAAGCATGCTGAGAGAAGGAGGATTCCTCTCTGTTCCCAGCTACATCTGTTTGGGGACATGGGGGAGAAGAAAAAAGAGGTTATGAGGAGAAATTACCCCTTTTCTTCATTTCCTATAAGCAAATCACTGATCTCACACCAGGTGGGGTCATTAGGAGCTGCAAAAACAAACAATTTAGAGATGCTGTGAAGCACTGCTGCAAACACCCCTGCAGGGCTAACACTTCAGCACACTGACCAGCCTGGCAGGAAGCAATAGGGTGAGGTGTTACTTCTTGGACCAGAGATTTTTGTGAAAAATGGTTTACCAAGGGGCAGGTTTGAAAACAGAAACATGACAGGAATTCAGTCAGGATCCATTTTTCTTTTTTGGTGAATGAATTGAAGAAGGGAATGTTTGGTTACACATCATTCTTTTCAATACCATTTACTCTTGGTTGAAAACACAGGCAAGCTAAATATATGTCCAGTGGCTACCAATCTGCACATCAGGCAGAAACTCCTCACCCTGGGCTTCAAGGCTGTTCATCACCTCGCCCCCTCCTACCTCACCTCCCTTCTCTCCTTCTACAGCCCAGCCCGCACCCTCCACTCCTCTGCCTCTAATCTCCTCACCCTACCTCGTTCTCGCCTGTCCCGCCATCGACCCCCGGCCCACGTCATCCCCTGGGCCTGGAATGCCCTCCCTCTGCCCATCCGCCAAGCTAGCTCTCTTTCTCCCTTCAAGGCTCTACTGAGAGCTCACCTACTCCAGGAGGCCTTCCCAGACTGAGCCCCTTCTTTCCTCTCCCCCTCGTCCCCCTCTCCATCCCCCATCTTACCTCCTTCCCTTCCCCACAGCACCTGTATATATGTTTGTACATATTTATTACTCTATTTATTTATTTTACTTGTACATATCTATTCTATTTATTTTATTTTGTTAGTATGTTTGGTTTTGTCTCCCCCTTTTAGACTGTGAGCCCACTGTTGGGTAGGGACTGTCTCTATATGTTGCCAATTTGTACTTCCCAAGTGCTTAGTACAGTGCTCTGCACACAGTAAGCGCTCAATAAATACAATTGATGATGATGATGATATGTCCTGAATGGAGGTTGGCAGGTGGGTAGGGAGGGTGGGTTATCACTGCTTCTTGGGACCACTTGTCTCCTTTTGTCTCCCTTGTTCCACAAATACAAAAGAAGTCTACTCTATCCTCTGCCTCCCTTCTATCCCTCACAGATACTGTTGAACATGTGAAATTCACTGTCAAAGTGTTACAGCCCCAGCCCTAGCCTAGAACACTAAGGTTTGGTCTTTTAAGAACAGACAGGGGTTCCCAATCTGTGTGGAAATGCAGGCATTAGGCATTATGTCAAGCTACTTTCTGTCTCTTTCTGGTTACAGGATGTCCTCTGGAAATTTGGCCAACTGAACACTTCCTTTCCAAATGTCCTTCCTGACTCAGACAGTCGACACACTAAGAATATTATGCAGTCCGCAGACAAGCACCCAGCATATTGATTCCACCCCTTTAGCAAAGCAATTATATTTTCCACTAAAAAAAAAATCCCATCAACTCCTAAAAAAGCCAATATCATGCTGGTCATCTCAGCCAACCTCATATCATAGAGGAACTGGCAGACCAAGTAAATACCTCCTAAACATTCTGAACACAAATTGAGTGGACGTTTTATTGATTGTGGATAAAATTATCCCACTGTCAGTTACATCTTTCAGTCATGTGTCTGTTTAGTCCCTTTGTCTGTATAGTGATCCAAGCTAATGAACACTTCATTTTAGCAAGACTTGATTCATTACATGAAATAATAATTCAACTGCATTTGTCTATTCGTCTCTAAATCTAGGAGAATAACCATAAGAAACAAAAGACCTGGATTTTCTGATAAATTCTTCTTGCCTAGAAGAAGATGATTTTTGAAGGTTATCACGTATACACATACATTTGCTCAATTTAATAATTTTGATCCCACTAGCTGTAAATGTTTTTATGTTGTCTCCTGCTAGGTGCTGAACTCTTTGAATAATAATAATTGTGGTATATGCTAAGCACTTACTATGTGCCAGGCACTGTACTAAGCTCTGGGGTGACTACAAGCAGATCGACTGGCTACAGTCCCTGTTTCACATGGGGCTCCCAGTCTTAATCCCCATTTTACAGATGAGGGAACCAGGACACCAAGAAGTGAAGTGACTTGCTCAAGGTCACACAACTAACAAGTGACAGAGGTGGGATTAGAACACAGGTCTTTCTGACTCCCAAGCCTGTCCTCTTTCCACTAGCCCATGTTGCTTCTTTGGGAACTGTGGTGAGCCCACACCAAGCTGACTTTTTATTCATTCAGTCATATTTATTGAGTGCTTACTGGGTGCTGAGCACTGTACTGAGCGCTTAGTGACTGTTTGTGATCCTGTGAACCTATTTGAGGCAGGTGATTGTGGGCCTGTTGTCCGGGGGAGCATGGAGGGTGGAGTGGCTTTCTCTCCCTTTTCTCCCCCGGGCCTGGACCAATCAATGACTGCAACGTAGTGCCCCAGCTGTGATGCCTAAGGCAGATAAAAGGCGGTTGCTTTGAATCTCACTGGCAAATGCAGAGCAGAAGTGTGAGGAGAAGCAACACCCTGAAGCAGCAGTAAGAAGAAGCAGTGCACTTCTTTGGCTACCGACTGGTATTGGATCCTTAGTGGAGTAAGTGTGTGTATGTGTTATTCCCTTGCATGCTGGTAAAGCTAAGTAAAAAACTTTTCATACTAAATTTGGTGATCAGAGGTGTGGTTTGACTTCAAGTATGTGTCTCTGAGGCTCCCCCAGGTCCAGAAAGGTCCTGGTTGGTATGGACAAGGGGTTTGTGACAGGAACAGGTCATGTTGCTAGTCTATACTCTGCAAATGCCTAATCCAGTGCAGCACCCCAAGTAGCAATTCAGTAAATGCTGCTATTATTACTACTCCTATTTATCCCTTTCCTGAAAGCTTTCACAAATATAAAGACATCTTCTCCACCCTCCTTGCTTTCAAATCAACCAAGGTGAAGCTTTTGTTGAACTACTAGGAGAGATTTGTGTTTTCTTTTTAAACTGTTTGTTTTCTTATCTGTTCTTGACAAGAGCCTAACGTTTGAGATAGTGGACTGGGAGGGTTGGGCAAAGCCGAGGAGAGATGAACAGCCCCTAGAATGAGAAAGTAGCCAAAGCGGCAGAAGAGGAAAAATCTCAATGCCAAATGGAAGATACAGAGCAGGTGTGAGGGTTAGGAGCAGGTGTATGGTTGGAAGTGATGTTTCAAAAGACATGACCATGCGTCAAGATTAAAGCACCTGTATGGGATAAAAGCAAGATGGTACAGAGAGAATCCAGAAAGAGGGAGAACAAGATCTAAAACAAAAATAAGCAAAAGCCCACCTTCTCATTTGTAAAAGGAGTTAGGGTGGCTCTAACAAGAATCCGGAAGGATACTTAAAGGCAACAAATTTATCTTCTCCCCCTCCTCTTTTCAAATAGATGGGAGACAATCACTAACATTCTTGCATATTTTGCATGTGGAAATACAATAGTGTGCCTTTTCTGGCCTTCTTGACTTTGGGATAGCATTCTCCACCTACTAATGGTTGAGGGAATATAAATATCCTTCCATTAGCAGGAAATGCACTGGAGTTGACTTTGAGTAGTTTGCACTAAATTTGCACTAAGCCATTCACGCTCTCTCCTGAATTCCCTTTCTGTTCAGTGGTATGTATTGTTGGGTGGCTAATTATAAATGATAATCAAAATTGAAGTATTTAAGTGCTTCCTATGTTTCATTCGATTGCATTTATTAAGTGTTTGCTGTGTGCAGAGCACAGTACTAAGCACTAGGAAAGTACAATTCAGCAACAGATAGACAATCCCTACCCAATAAAGGGCTCATAGTCTAGAAGGAGCTGTATTGAGAGCTGGAATGGACACGATTGGATTGGACATAGTCCCTATCCCATGAGGGGCTCAGGCTTAATCCCCATTTTACAGGTAAATTAACTGAGGGTCACAAGCCACTAGCCCAAGGGCACTTAGAACAGTGCTTTGCACATAGTAAGCACTTAAATACCATTCTTCTTCTTCTTATTATTATTATTACAGCAGACAAGTGCCAAGATGGGATTAGCACTTGGGTCCTTCTGACTCCCAGACTGTGCTCTATTTACTAGACCCTGCTGCTTTTCTAACATAGAGGGGAAAAGATTCAGTTCATGATTATAGATAAGAATCTCTTTGTGACCTCGGAAGCAATCCCAGCTCCCCTAACTGTCAGCTGTGTGACTTTGGGCAAGTCACTTCACTTCTCTGTGCCTCAGTTACCTCATCTGTAAAATGGGGATGAAAACTGTGAGCCCCCCGTGGGATAACCTGATCACCTTGTAACCTCCCCAGCGCTTAGAACAGTGCTTTGCACATAGTAAGTGCTTAACAAATGCCAAAAAAAAAAAAGCAACAGGCTCCAATATACCCTCACCCTGTGAGGTAAAGCACGCCAAAGCGCAAGCTATTGATCAGTTACCTCTAAATTGGAATAAAGACCCTTTTCTATCACCCTATTCCTTAGAGAAGCAGCATGGCTCAGTGGAAAGCGCTCGGGCTTGGGAGTCAGAGGTCATGGATTCTAATCCTGCCTCTACCACTTGTCAGCTGTGTGACTTTGGGCATGTCACTTAACTTCTCTGTGCCTCATCTCCCTCATCTGTAAAATGGGGATTAAGACTGTGGGACAACCTTGATTACCTTGTATCCCCCCCCCCCCAGTGCTTAGAACAGTGTTTGGCACATAGTAAACACTTACCAAATACCATCATTATTATTAGAAAGATCCATTCACTTCCTCCATCACGGCAAATTCCACTTCCTGTCTTTCTCTGCCTCCAGTGCTTTGTGGCCATGATATTTCCTATCATCCTCTCAATTTCTCCCTTCCCTATCTCTCTACAAAAATGATTGCCCTGAAACAGCAGGCTCTGACCAAACTGTACAGTGGAAACAGTCCCATGCAGAAACAGAATTTGGGAATTTCATATTAAAGGAACTTCCCTATGCTCATGACTGTCCAAAGCAATAATAATAACTGTGGTATTCATAAAGTGCTTACTACGCAGCATTGTCTTGTGGATAGAGGATGACCTTGGGAGTCAGAAGGTTGTGAGTTCTAATCCCAGCTCTGCCATTTGTCCGCTGTGTGACCTTGGGAAAGTCACTTAACTTCTCTATGCCTCAGTTCCCCCATCTATAAAATGGGGATTAAGATGGTGAGCCCTATGTGGGACAGGGACTGCGTGCTACCCGATTATCTTGTCTGTATCCCAGCACTATGTGCAGTGTTTGGCACACAGTAAGCACTTAACAAATGCTAGTTGTTGTTAATGTGACAAGCACTGCCTTAAGAGCTGGGGTAGATACTAGATAAATTGGCCAGACACAGTCTCTGTTCCTCATGGGATTCACAGTCTGAGGAGGAAGAGCAGGTATTTAATTTACATTATACAGGTGAGGAAACTGAGGCCCAGAGAAATTTAGAAGACTTGATCTAGGTATCACAGCTGGAAAACGGCAAAGTTAGGATCCAAACCCAGATCTTTGCTCCCTTTTTTTTTTTTTTTTAAAAAGGTGTTAAGCACCTCAGGCACTGCACAAAGTGCTGGAATAGATACAAGCTAATTAAATGGGACATAGGCCATGTCTCACAGGTGGATCAGAGTCTTAATCTCCATTTTACAGATGAGGTAACTGAGGCACAGAGAAGTGAAATGACTTGCCCAAGGTTACACAGTAGACAAATGGCAGAGCCAGGATTAACACCCAGAACTGAGGCCCGCACTCTTTCCACCAGGCCACACTGTTTTCCAGTTGGTCCAGCTGTGAATGCTGACATACTCAGACACAAACATCAGAATAACAGGGTCTGTTTATGAGGCACTGTGGATGACCCCAACAGAAACTGCTTCTCTCTAAGCAAGGAAACATTTTCTAAGGCACCCCTGACCCTGGAAAGGAAGGGGAAGGTCTAATGTTAAGTTATGCAGCTGGCTCTCCATCTCTGGTCTCCGGTCATGCTGAGTTGCGGTCCTGCAGTTTTACTTAGCTGAAATTCTGCCAGTGGCCCCGAGGAAACTAAAATATTAGATGTGTTGTTGGAGTGTCATTATTCTGAAGGCAATTTGCTCATTAATGGTACACACCTGTGAAACTCAGATACACAAAGTGGGGAAATGGCTAGTGTTAAATGTGGATATTTAGATGCTCGTGCATTTTTTTTTATTAGAGTTTTTATTCCACCTCCTGATCTGTGCTGGGTGGGTGGCGGCCGGGGGTGCGGTGGGGTGGGGAGATGGCATGGAGTTCTGTGAATATAAATGAACAGATTTAGGAGGATGGGAACAGCAGCCAAGCCATTGGCAATGTCTGGTTCCTGTAGAGCGTTTGCTCATATTAATCACTTACCCAGCACCTCTGTGTGCTTCTGCCTCTGGCAGTTAATTAGGATATACTCAAAAATGAATCAAATCTGATCCCAAAATGTATATGTATTTTCCTAATGTTCCCACTGCATGTTTACTAGTTACATCTGCCTGTCTGTCTCATTAGATTGCAAATAGCTTGAGCATAGGGAGACCACCTTTCGCTTTAATTGCATATTCACAAACACCTACAACAGCGTTCTGCCCACAGTCAGAGCTCATTACAGTGTTCTGTTTGTAGTAGGCACTCAACAAACTGTGGTGAATGAATGAGAGGGAAGGTAAGATATAGAGAAGCAGCGTGGCTCAGTGGAAAGAGCACGGGCTTTGGAGTCAGAGGTCATGGGTTCAAATCCCAACTCTGCCAATTGTCAGCTGTGTGACTTTGGGCAAGTCCCTTAACTTCTCTGTGCCTCAGTTCCCTTATCTGTAAAATGGAGATTAAGACTGTGAGGCCCATGTAGGACAACCTGATCACCTTGTATCCCCCTCAGCACTTAGAACAGTGCTTTGCACATAGTAAGCACTTAAATACTATTATTATTATTATTATATACCCAGGCTAAGGAACTGCTTGCTCGTCTGAAGACACCAGGAAGTGGCCATCAGTTGATGGAAGCAGGGAGATGGCTGATAAGGGACCAAAGAAGTTACACGTCCCATGCCACGGCAGGTACTGTCTCCATCTTGCCCCGTTCTGGCAGTGCATTATGGGGCTTTGTTCTAATTGATGACAACAGCAACATATTATTACCAACAGAATAACAATAACTGCCCATCTCTGGTGTTGCCTCAAGTCTTCATTTATCAACCAGCACCTAAGAGAGGATAAGGGAATGGGAGGAGAGATTCAGCCTTTCCACTGATTTCTCTTTGATTATAATAATAACTGTAGTATTTGAGCACTTACCATATGCTAGGCACTGTACTAAATGGTGAGAGGGGCAATACAAGCAAATCAGGTTGGACACAGTCCCTGTCCCATGAAGGGACATGTCCCATGTTTAACTTCATTAATAAAATTAAATCCATCAGGTCTGACCTCCCAACATCACTCCCCCACCTTCTCCAACCCCCCGGCTCTCAATACTCTCTGCTACTCTCCCATCCTTCCCAGCAGTATTCTCAGAGGAGCTCTTCTCCCTCCTCAAGTGCTACTCCAGCCACCTGTGCTTCTGACCCCATTCCCTTTCATCTCATGAAATCTCTCGCTCCGTCCCTTCTCTCCTCCTTAACTTCCATCTTCGACCACTCACTCTCCACTGGTTCCTTCCCCTCTGCCTTCAAACATGCCCATGTCTCTCCCATCCTAAAAAAAAAACCCTCTTGACCCCACCTCACCTTCTAGTTATTGCCCCGTCTCCCTCCTACCATTCCTTTCCAAACTCCTTGAATGAGTCATCTACACACGCTGCCTCGAACTCCTCAACACCAACTCTCTCCTCGACCCCCTCCAGTCTGGCTTCTGTCCCCTACATTCCACAGAAACTGCCCTCTCAAAGATCACCAATGACCTCCTGCTTGCCCAATCCAACGGCTCATACCCTATCCTAATCCTCCTCAACCTCTCAGCTGCCTTGGACACTGTGAACCTTCTCAACACGCTATCCAACCTTGGCTACACAGACTCCGTCCTCTCCTGGTTCTTCTCTTATCTCTCCGGTCGTTCATTCTCAGTCTCTTTTGCAGGCTCCTCCTCCCCCTCCCATCCCCTTACTGTGGGGGTTTCTCAAGGTTCAGTTCTTGGTCCCCTTCTGTTCTCGATCTACACTCACTCCCTTGGTGACCTCATTCACTCCTATGGCTTCAACTATCATCTCTATGCTGATGACACCCAAATCTTCATCTCTTCCCCTGCTCTCTCCCCCTCCCTCCAGGCTTGCATCTCTGTCTGCCTTCAGGCCATCTCCATCTGGATGTCTGCCCACCACCTAAACATGTCCAAGACTGAACTCCTTGTCTTCCATCCCAAACCCTGCCCTCTCCCTGACTTTCCCATCACTGTTGACGGCACTACCATCCTTCCCTTCTCACAAGCCCGCAACCTCGACTCTGCTCTCTCGTTCACCCCTCACATCCAATCCGTCATCAAAACCTGCCGGTCTCACCTCCACAGCATCACCAAGATCCACCCTTTCCTCTACATTCAAACTGCTACCCTGTTCGTTCAATCTCTCATCCTATCCCGACTGTATTACTGCATCAGCCTCCTCTCTGATCTCCCATCCTCCTGTCTCTCCCCACTTCAATCTATACTTCACACTGCTGCCCGGATCGTCTTTGTCCAGAAACACTCTGGGCATGTTACTCCCCTTCTCAAAAGTCCCCAGTGGCTACCAATCAACTTACGCATCAGGCAGAAACTCCTCACCCTCGGCTTTAAGAATCTCCATCACCTCGCCCCCTCCTACCTACCTCCCTTCTCTCCTTCTCCAGCCCAGCCCGCACCCTCCGCTCCTTTGCCACTAATCTCCTCACCGTACCTCGTTCTCGCCTGTCCCGCCGTCGACCCCCGGCCCACGTCCTCCCCCTGGCCTGGAATGCCCTCCCTCTGCCCATCCACCAAGCTAATTCTGTTCCTCTCTTCAAGACCCTACTGAGAGCTCACCTCCTCCAGGAGGCCTTCCTGGACTGAGCCCCCTCCTCCCCCTCTCCACCCGCCCCCGCCTTACCTCCTTCCCTTCCCCACAGCACCTGCATATATGTTTGTACGCATTTATTACTCAATTTATTTTACTTGTACATATCTATTCTATTTTATTTTGTTAATATGTTTCGTTTTGTTCTCTGTCTCCCCCTTCTAGACTGTGAGCCCACTGTTGGGTAGGGACTGTCTCTATATGTTGTCAACTTGTACTTCCCAAGTGCTTAGTACAGTGCTCTGCACACATTAAGCGCTCAAATACGATTGTTTGATTGAAGGCCTCATTGTCTCAATCCCCCTTTTACAGATGAGGTCACTAAGGCAGAGAGAAGTAAAGTGACTTGCCCAAGGTCATAAAGCAGACAAGTGGCAGTGACGGGGTTAGAACCCATGACCAGAAGTTAATGATTCCCAGGCCCATGCGCTATCCACTATGTAATTCCCACCCGTATATGTTTTTCCCAGTCTTAGAGTGTTCTGCACAGAATAAACACTTAGCAGAGAATAATAATAACAATAATGGTACTTGTTAAGTGATCAGTCTGTGTCAAGCAGTGTTCTAAGCATTTGGGTAGATATAAGCAAACCAGGTTGAACACAGTCCCTGTCCCACATGAGGCTCACAGTCTTAATCTCCATTTTACAGATGAGGTAACTAAGGCACAGGGAAGTTAAGCAGCTTGCCCACGATCACACAGCAGGCAAGTGGCAGAGTAGAGATTAGAACCCAAGTCCTGCTAAAACCCAGGTCTGTGCACGATCCACTAGGCCACGCTGCTTCTCTACTACTACTACTATTGTCTTTTTGAGGAACCTGACTCTTTTAACAGTGACGGATGGAGCCCTGCTGAAATAGTTGCCTGTTTCACGAAGCAGTTCAGCTGAAATTTGCTGACTCGTGTAATAAACAAGCAAAGTAGGAAATAAGAAGTGTTCTACCTTAAATTGGCAATCACTTGAAATGCGCAAAACAGGGTTCATTTTGAAAATAAATGGCGATTTTCCTCTTCCATGAAGTGGGAAGAAATCGTGTTCAGAAGCATCAACACTGAGTAAGAATGGAAAATACCTGTAAGGACTGTGGATTATAGTGCAGAGAGTTACACCTATCTCGATCCCTTAGCACACATTGGCAGGGGTTGGCAACTTTGTCTTTTACCTGAAGAACCAAGAAAAATGTAACCTATGGGGGGGTGGGGGTGTGTGTGTGTGTGTGTGTGTGTGTGTGTGTGTGTGTGTGTGTGTGTGTGTGTGTGTGTGTGTGTGTGTGTGTGTGTGTGTGTGTGTGTGTCTTCAAAGAGAAGCAGCCTGGCTCAGGGGAAAGAGCAAGGGCTTTGGAGTCAGAGGCCATGGGTTCAAATCCTGGCTCCGCCACTTGTCAGCTGTGTGACTTTTTAGGCAAGTCACTTCTCTGTGCCTCAGTTCCCTCATTTGTAAAATGGAGATTAAGACTGTGAGCCCCTGGTGGGACAACCTGTTCACCTTGTAACCTCCCCAGTGCTTAGAATAGTGCTTTGCACATTAGTAAGTGTGTAATAAATGCCATTTTTTTTTAAAAAAAGGGCACAGGTTTAGGAGTCAGAGGTCATGGGTTCTAATCACGGCTCCCCCACATGTCTGCTGTGTGACCTTAGGCAAGTCGCTTCACTTCTCTGGGCCTCAGCTGCCTCATCTGTAAAATGGGGATTAAGACTGTGAGCCCTAGGTGGGACAACCTGATCACCTGGTAACCCCCCAGCACTTAGAATAGTGCTTTGCACATAGTAAGCGCTTAACAAATGCCATAAAAAAAGTTATAAAATTGATTCCTCTCTGAGATGTGATATTACATAATGCTGTGCCCATTGTAATGTGGTGGCATCATTGCTCCATGCCGTTGTTTCACAGCAACAGCTCTGTTTTGATGGTTCTTGTTACGTGCTGCTTGCTAGGTGCTGTACTAAGTTCAGGGATCATGCTTGAAATTCTACCGTACTCTCTCAAGTGCTTGGTACAGCACTTTTCACCCACTAGGTGTTCAAGAAATGACTGAATGATTCTCCCTTGGGAGAAGAACAAAGAGGGAGTTTGGGTGGAAAACCAGGATGGAGGAAGAAGCAGATGGGTGGAATAAATTCAAATTTTTTAGGCACATAGAACATTTGTGGATCTAGTCCTTTTGCTAAACCAGTGGAAGAGGTAGTGGTGACCCAAAACACAGATCATAGCAAACTCTAAGGTCATGAGCAAAGCAGAAAAGATTTAAAAACATAAAACCAGGAGGTCCAATCTACCCTCAAAACAGCAGCAATCCAGTCAAAATTATACTGTAACCTTTCTTCATAGGATGAGCCCATAGTTTATTTCTCGTATTGTTTCTCAGGAAAAAAGAGTGACTGAAATTCAGGAAGTGTAACAACAAAAGCAAGAACTTTATTCACAAAGGGGAACTGAGCTAATAAGTTACAGGCTAATAAGAAACAGCATGGTCTACTGGAAAGATGACAGTACTGGGAGTCAAAGGGCCTGGATTCTAATTTTAGCTCTGCCACATACCTGCTGTGTGACGTTGGTCAAGTCACTTTACTTCTCTGTGCTTCAGTTGCCTCATCAGCAAAATGGGGATTAATTATTTGTTATCCCTTCTACTTAAAGTGTGAGCCCCATGAGGGACAGAGATTGGGTCCCACCCTTCATTAACTTGTATCTGCCCCAGCCCTTAGAATGATCTCTGACATATAGTAAGCACTTAAATACCATATTAACAGTTACAATAATGATAATTATCATTATCCTCATCATCACGCAATTCTGTCTAAATAAAACCCGAAAAATCCAAAAATCTTCAGGAATACTAGAAGCTTTTTGCTCAAGTGGGCATTCAGAGGGAAAAGGCAGACAGTGAGAGAAAAATAAAAGCATTTTGAGAAACAGTGGGGTGGGAGGAAGCAGGGCTGGAAAGTGGAGTAGCCCAACATCTTGTCTTCAGGTGTAGGAGTAAAATTCATCATCAATGAAACAATCGAGATGTCTGCAAGTCACCGAGTTGCAACTTAAACCCCACTGGTATTTGATAAGTTGGGCAAGGTGGAGAGCAGCAAAGCACCAACTAATCAGAACTCTTATTATGTTCAAACACACATAGAAGCCTAGGGAAAATTAAAAAACAAAATCTATGAAGCCTGAGCAGCCTAATAATGCTTAATGTAGTTTATCATCTGCTTCTTTCTCCACCCTGGTGTGACTTCTAAATTATGAAGCTCAAGCACTGATGGAGATTAGTGGTGTTAGAAATCACAAACTAGGGACAGAGAATGAAAAGCAAAAACTGGAAATATGCATCTTAGCTCTTTTTAAAAGAGATACAGGACATATTTCACTCAGACATTTGGGTAGAGGGAGCCTACCTGTGGTGTGACTAGGTGTATGTATATACATAGAAAGACAGAGATAGATACAGAGAGGAGCACTTATGTATCTATAATTTATTTTAATGTTTATTCCTCCATCCAAACTATAAACTCCTTGCGGGCAGGGAACATGCCTACTAACTGTTGTGTTCTCCCAACCACTTAATACAGTGCTCTGACACAGTAAAAATTTGCAGCATGGCTCAGTGGAAAGAGCCCTGGCTTGGGATTCAGAGGTCATGGGTTCTAATCGTGGCTCTGCCACATGTCTGCTGTTTGACCTTGGGCAAGTCACTTCAGTTCTCCGAGCCTCATTTCCTTCATCTGTAAAGTGGGGATGAAGACTGTGAGCCCTACATGGGACAACCTGATCACCTTGTATCCCCCCCCCCCAGTGTTTAGAACAGTGCTTTGCACATTGTAAGTGCTTAACAAATGACATTATCATTATTATTATTATTTATGTACAGGGACCCTGGAGAAGGACAAAGCAGCTCTGGACACAGGGAATGGGGCAAGAAGTCTCCTGAAAACATTCTCTTGGTACTGCAGATTTCTACAAAGAACCTAGTCACATGTCCTTCTGAAACCATTTTTCATGCGTCATTTATGGTGCATATTACTCTTCTGTTGCTTTAGATCAGCAACGGGATAAATAATTGTTGGGGAATGTCAAGGGTTTATTTATGTTTGATAAACCCAAGCAGTAAGGGAAGTGACTTGTCCAAGGTCACACAGTAGGCAAGTGATGGAGCTGGGATTACAACCCAGATCTTCTGACTCCCAGGCCTGAGCTCCTTCATGCGAGTGGACAAGTCAGGCTAAAGGAAGGAAAAAAAAGAATGGTGGGAAAAATATGATTTTTTTTTTTTTACTTGAAACACTTCTCATCTTTCTACTTTGTGGAGTATCCATGGGAAAGAATTTTGGACTGTGTGTGTGCTATTTAAGTGTTCACCATGTGTCAGACACTGTACTAAATGCTGGGGTGGTTACAAAATAATCAGATTGGAGAGAGTCCATGGTTCTCACATCCTTGTTTTATGCTGTGGAGTCACCTCTGACCCACAGTAACTCCATGGACACATCTCTCCCAAAATGCCCCACCTCCATCTGCCATCATTCTAGTAGTGCATCCATAGAGTTTTCTTGGTAAAAATATGGAAATTGTTTACCATCGCCTTTTTCTGCACAGTAAATTTGAGTCTCCACCCTTGACTCTCTCCCATACCACTACTGCCCAGTACAGCTGAGTTTAGACTTGTAGCAGATTGCTTTCCACTCGCTAGCCACTGGCCAAGCTAGGAATGGAATGGGTAGGCCTCTGCTTGACTCTCCCACCTGTAGCTGAGACTGATAGAGTACTGGAAACTCTCCAGGTACAATCCTGAGAGGGGAGGTTCTCACCATATTAACCCTCATTTTACTGATGAGGTAACTGAGGCACAGAGAAATGATATGACTTCCCCAAGGTTACACAACAGACAAGTGGAGGAACCAGGATTAGAGCCCAGATCCTTTCGATTCCCAGTCCTGTGCTCTCTCCACTAGGCGAAACTGCTTTTGCAATTTTTTTTTAAATCTGTATGTAATCCCTCTAAGGTTGTATAGCTTTTGCCAATATTTTGCATTAAACCTTTACCATCAAAACCCTTAATTAATCCTCCCATCACATTATTTTGCAGACAAATGTGACCTAGAATTTTATTTTTCAGAGCAAGCTGAGTGATTTGAGCTTATGAAGCAGGCACAAAGCAGACTGAGAATTTCTCAGGGACTGAATTTCAGGTCCAAAAGGCCAGCAACCAACTTCCTTTCATCATCACTAAAAGCTAGTGTTCAAATGCCAGAATAACTAATCATTCCCTCCACACCCCTCCTAGTACAAGGTTCTTCTGGGCCCTGGACATTTGCAGTAAGGAAGCAGACTGCCTATCTTCCAATTTTGCAGACTGGCTTGGTAAATCTGTTTAATACTTTTATGATGTGTGCAGATGTATTGACTGTCCCACCTTAATCTGAACTAAAAACAGCAACAGTTAAACAGCAACTCTTTGTTGCTGAATTGTACTTTCCAAGTGCTTGGTACAATGCTGTGCACACAGTAAGCGCTCAATAAATATGATTGAATGAACTAAATATTGCATGAATCTGAAATCAGTTCATGGTGGTGGTCCTCCTATGACTTGGTGCATTAGGATCTGGAGGTGAATCTTGTGTCAAGTGACAGCCTCACATGGGGATTTTATTGCTTTTGCCAGTTTCATTTAGCCCTCGTAGGTCCATTTTCAACTCTGCTTATGGGAATCTAATTCCAGGTCTTCCTTCTCAAACTCAGAAATGCCCCTTGAGACAACATCCTTTATCCAACGTCTTGATTATATTCACTTTGCATCAGTTTATGTCTGCTTGCCTTGTCAATTCAACTGTAAGCATTTTGAAGACCTTAAGTTCTACTCCTAGGTCCAACCCTTGCCTGCTGTTTGACTTTGCACAAGTCACTTAACTTTTCAGTGTCTGTTTCCTCACTTGTAAAATGGAATTTAAACACCCATTCTCTCAGACTTTGAGCCCCATGTCGGATCCAGTGCATAGTACAGAGCTAGATGTATAGTAAAGCACATAAGGAAACTATATTTGAGGGTAAGGAGCTCATTTTGTATATTTGGAGGTATCCCAGCCACCAAATGCAATGCTGTCTATACCCTAACTTACAATTAAGGAGAAGAAAAAATCATCCCTTTTATAAGGTATGTACCAGATGCTGTGCTAAGCCCTGGGATAGATACAAGGTAATTATTTTGAACACAACCCATGTCCCAGGTGGGACTCATAGTATTAATCCCCATTTTACAGATGAGGTAACTGAGGCACATTGAAGTTGAATGACTTGCCCAAGGTCACACAACAGACAAGTGGTGGAGCTGGGATTAGAACCCAGGTCCTTCTGGCTCCCAGGCCTGTGCTCTATCCACTCGGCCACACTGCTTCTTGGGTTGCATGAATTTGTATGAAAAGAGCTTGAGCTTGGGAATCAGCAGGCCTGGATTGTAATCCTGGCTCCATTACTTGCCTACTGTGTGACTGTGGGCAAATCACTTCTCATCTCTGTGCCTCAGTTTCCTTGTCTATAAAATGGGGACTAAATCCTACTCTGTCCCACTTAGACTGTGAGCCCCTATGGAGGATATGGATTGCATCCAACCTAATTATCTTTTATGTAGTGTAATGCTTAGTACAGTGCTTGGTACAAAGTAAGCACTTAACAAGTACCTTAAAAATCAAACTACAAATTAGAGGAGGAGAAAGTCATAGTATGGTGAACAATTAAGCCATCTCTGCCCCTCTTCCAGGATCCTATGCATGTAATCAATATAGAGCTCTCAGGAGTTCCCTGCAGGATTCTCCCAATGGTTCCACTCTTAGCTTGGATTAAGCCAGAAAGGGAGATAGAAATGTCACCAGGTGGGAAAGGAGGTGCATTACACCTTCATCAATGAAGCAATCCACCATATTTATTGAGTGATTACTGTGTGCATAGCACTGTACTAAGTGCTTAGTAGTACCACGAATTTCATTGCTAGATGGAGATGGAATAGACTGTCATTACCAAAAATGCATACATTTCATCAAAATAGTCC
This sequence comes from Tachyglossus aculeatus, assembly GCF_015852505.1. Lineage (NCBI taxonomy): Eukaryota > Metazoa > Chordata > Mammalia > Monotremata > Tachyglossidae > Tachyglossus > Tachyglossus aculeatus. The sequence continues at coordinate 24,805,415 of NC_052075.1, read as the reverse complement.
AGATGAACCCATTCAGCAATAATAGTCCCAATTAGTGTTTTAACTTCTGACACCGGATGAGGGTCTTCACTCTTTAATGATTTCCTTCCTGAAATTAGAAAGTAGTCACGGAAGAACTATGAGGGATTTTTTTGTTTTGTTTTATTTTTCTACTCTTGCATCAGACCATAATATGCTTACCAATCTGATACTACCTGATAGCAAAACCTGATAAGGGAGTTTCCTATTTCAAACCCATTTTCAGCAAAGCTTGTAATTCTTTTCCTTGATGGAAAAGACTAGATACAAATCTGAGGGCACTGTTGGAATATTTGTCAATGCGAAGTCATGAATGTGATTAGTTTTGCTTGCATGATTTTTGTGCCGAACAGAAATATCTTAAAAAAATTATTCCCTAGTTCCGAGTAAATGGTGGAATTTCAGTTTTCCTCTCTCTGGCAGGAAAAAAAAATCTATATATGAACTACATACCCATTTGTCTCTCTGACATCCTTTTAAGAGAAAAAACAAGGCATTCAATGATCAAATTTTACTTGACTTGACTAAATTGACTTAGGGGATAAATAATGATTCTTCTATCCTTCCCATGTTTCATACCCAGGCCTTATCGCTTCCACACTGAACTACTCATCGTGGGCTCCTGTTCTCCAGTCACATGATAGGCTAGCTTTGATTTCTCTCCTTTGCAGCAGCTCTTGCTTTAAGCATTGGGAAAATAAGCAGCACTACAATTTTCAGGGCAGAGTATAGGATTTGACGCATAAAGTCCAAAACCTAGCTAGGCAATGGACCATGCAAATTCTAAGGGAGAGAACCCAGCAAATTTTAAGGATTGCATCAACCACGCCCTCCCCCCAAAAACAAATTAAGATTTTTCTGAGTGACTGCTTCCACAGAGAGGGGAGGAAATTATTTTCCTGGATGAAGCAGGGCATAGAGAGCTATGAACGGATCACTTCGTAGTAATGGGTTGCTGAGAATCACGTTCTCCATGCCACAGATAAGCATCTGTGTGATTTGAAGAGAGCCAGTCTTATGCTGACAAGCTGATCTCAAAGTGGGGATCAGAGGACAATATCACTTGAAGGCCTACGGAAATTATACTTCATATACCCCAGACCATTAAAGTTTGGTCTACAAACAATTTCAAACTTAAACAGCTTGTTTCCATCTTTACCCACCTAGTCAGACCTCATGGGTACCTACTCCTGTCGCCACCCTGAGGGGTCAGCTGAAGGAGTCTGTACCTAAGTAAGGTGTAGTAATAGGGATCAGATAATCCCTGCCTGGTAGTTAGGTCACCTGGTTTCCCCAGAATGCCCTTAGAGTTCCTGGAAAAAAAAAAACAGGTAGCTTATGAAAAGTTTGAAATTGTAGATTGAGGGTAAATAAGAGAAAATGTAAAAGTATTTTACAGCAACCAAGTGTCTTATTCTGGTAGGAGATTGAAGAAGTGGCCCAGATAAAGTGACCAGGAATATGGTCAATTTAGGAGGCATGGGAGTGAAATCAAGAGAGGTAAAGACAAGGGGAGAAGGAAGGAAGGGATGAAGTGAGCCTGAGCCACTAGGATAAAAAATAGGAATGAGGAAAAAGGGAAAAACAGAAAGTGGGGAGGGGAAAAAGGGACATGAGAGAGACTGGGGGGAATAGAGAAGTGGAAGAAAGGTGAAAGAAAATGAGGACAATGAAGAGTTGGGGGAAATATTAAGAATTTCCTGTCCAAATAGGGACATCTGGTTTCCTCAGATCAGGATCACAGATTCATAGAGTTCCCAGTCCCACACAATAGGAAATATTTCCATTTACTGGATCATATCAATCAAAAGTAGTTTTCGAGGGCTGACAGAGCACTATACTAAACATTTGTGAGAGTGTAATAGAGTTAGTAGATACGATTCCTGCCCTCAAGGAGCCCACAATCTAGGGAGAGAGGCAGATAGTATAATATACTATAGGTGGGAGGAAGTAATAGAATATAAAGGTATGTACATAAGTGTAATGGGGGTGTGTGAGAACTCAGGGGCTTAGTGACGCAAAGCGTTGAAGCAATGTTGGAGGGATTGTAGGGTGAGGAGATGAGGGATTTATCAGGAAAGGCCTTCTGGGCAGATATGACTTCAGAAAGTTCTTGAAGAAGGAAAAGTATTGGTTTGCCAGTTGTGAAGAAAGAAGCTGTTCCACGCAGAACAGAGAGTGAGAGTAAAAGATTGAGGGCATAAACAAAGGGAAGAGCCACAGTAACTAGTTTGGCATATAATAATAATAATAATAGTATTTGTGAAGTGTTGACTATGTGCCAAGCACTGCAGACACAAGTTTGTTAGGTCCCACTTGGGGCTCACAGACTAAATAGGAGGGAGAACAAGGATTCAATACAGATGAGGGAACTGAGGCACAGATAAGCCACATGCCCAAAGTCACACAGCAGGTAAGTGGTGGAGGCAAAATTAGAAACTGTGTCCTCTGACTCTGAAGCCTAGCCTCTTTCCACTAGGTCCGGCTGTTTCCCTGTTTTAGATGATTTAAGTGTGAGAGAGGGGGTGTAGTGGGAGGAGAAAGGGAACTGATTGCCTAGAAGCCAAGGGAAAAGAGCTTCTTTTTGATCTAGAGAGGAATGGACAACTATTCGGGGTTTCTGAAGTTTGGGAAGACATGGGCAGAGCCGTGGTTTAAAACAAATGATCCAGACAGCAGAGGGGAGCCTGAAAAGAGGAGAGCCTGGAGGTGGGTTGACCAATGAGGAGACTGATACTGTTATCCACATCAGGCTAGTACAAATGCCTGGAATTGCTTGGTGACTCTTTGGATGGAGAAAAAGAGATGGATTCTGGAGACTGTGGAGTTGGGTCTATCACCAAATGTGGAGTTTGAAAGAGAGGGAGAGGTGAAGGATAATTCCAGATTTATGGGCTTGAGATATGGAATGGTTTAGGGTGATATCAAACTATGATGGGAAAGCTGTAAGGAGGAGAACATTTAAGAGGGAAGATGAGGAGTTCAGTTTTGCAGAGGTTGATCTTGAGGTGCCATGGGACATTTGTGTAGAGTTGTCCTGGAGGTAGGAAGAGATGCAAGATTGCAGAAAAGGAGAAACGTTGGGGCTAGTGAGATAGATTTGGGAATAATCAGTACAGAGGTGAAGTGGAAATGTGGAAGTGGATGACCTCCACAAGGGAGTGAGTTGGAGACAGTAGAAGAGCTGGCCAAAGAGATCAAGAGGTAACAGGAAAACCAGGATAGGACCGTTTCAGAAAAAAACAAGGTTAGATAGTGTTTCCAGGAGAAGTGGGCATTGCAGAGTTCCAAAGGCTGCCAAGAGGTCGACGAGGATTAGAGCAGAGTAAGATCCCTCTAGACCATTTGTTCCTTGTGGGTAGGAAATGTGCCTACTAACTTTCTTGTATTGTACTCTCCTCTACCACCTCCAATCCCATCCCTTTTGGGTGTTCCACTGCATCTCACACCTAACATGTCCAAAATAAAAATGGTCATCTTCCCCACCCCCCCTCCCCGCCACCGAAACTCTGTCTTCCCAACAACTTCCACATTACAACATCACTATCCAACCTGTTCCAGAAGCCTACACTCTTGGTTTTATCCTTCACCCACTCATTTCTCTTTCAACCCACATAGTCAATCTGTCACCATAACTTCTCCATTCTATCTCTACATTATTACTAAAATGCATGCTTTCTTCTCCATTCAAACCACTGCTATGCTTACCCAAGAACTTATCATATTCCACCTTAACTACTGCATCAGCCTCCTAACTGATCTCTTTGCCTTCCTCCTGTCTCTCCCTACTCCAGCACTTATTTCAGTATGCTGCCCAGATCTTTTTTCTAAAAAGCATTCAGTTCCTATAATAATGATGATGATGATGGCATTTATTAAGTGCTCACTATGTGCAAAACACTGTTCTAAACGCTGGGAAGGTTACAAGGTGATCAGGTTGAACTATGGGGGACTCACGGTCTTAATCCCCATTTTACAGATGAGGTAACTGAGGCAAAGAGAAGTTAAGTGACTTGCCCAAAGTCACACAGCTGACAACTGGCGGAGTAGGGATTTGAACTCATGACCTCTGACTCCAAAGCCTGTGCTCTTTCCACTGAGCCATTATGCTTCTCTATCCTTCGACTCCTTAAAAAAACCCCACTAGTTATGCGTCTACTTTCACATCAAACAGAAAATCTTAACCATAAACTTTAGCACACTCCATCAGCTCACCCATTCCTACTTTGCCTTGCTGATTTCCTGCTACAACTCAGCCCACACACTTTGCTCCTCCAATGCTAACCTTCTCCTTGTGTCTTTATCTTGTCTATCTTACCACCAAGCACATGACCACCTCCTCCTTCTGACCTGGAACTCCCCCCCGCCCCCGCCTTCGTATATGATAGACCACTGCTTTGCTCAACTTCAAAGCCTTATTAAAATCATTTTTTCTTTAAGAGATCTTTCCCAATTAAACCCTCTCTTTCCCTACTCCCTCTACCTTCTGCAGTGCACTTGGATATGCACCGTTTAAAACATTTAATGTTCACCTCACATTCAGCCCCACAGCACTCAGATACATATCTATAACTTACTTTAATATCTGTCTCTCCAACAAGGCTATAAGTTCACTCCTGGCAGGGAATGTATCTACCAACTCTGTTGTACTCTCCCAAGTGCTTTATACAGTGCTCTGCACAAAGTAAGTACTCAATAAATACCATTGATTGATTCATTCATTAGATAATAATAATGGCATTTATTAAGTGCCTACTATGTGCAAAGCACTGTTCTATGTGCTGGAGAGGTTACAAGGTGATCAGGTTGTCCCACGTGGGGCTCACAGTTTTAATCCCCATTTTACAGATGAGGTAACTGAGGCACAGAGAAGTGAAGTGACTTGCCCAAAGTCACACAGCTGAAAACTGCTGCAGCCAGAATTTGAACCCACAACCTCTGACTCCAAAGCCCGTGCTCTTTCCACTGTGCCATGCCTAGTTGAAAGGGCATGGACCTGAGAATCAAGGAACCTGAGTTCTGTTTCCAGCTCTTCCCCTTGCATGTGGTGTGACCTTGAGTAACTCACTTAACTTCTCTACGTTACAATTTCCTCAACTTTACAATGGGGATTCGATCCTGTTCTCTTTCCTGCTTAGAATTTAAGTCCCATGTGGGTCAGGTTCTGCCTCAGACCTGATTAGTTTGTAACTTCCCCAGTTCTCATTTAAGATCTTGGCACATAGTAAGTGCTTAACAAATGCCACTATTATTATTATCATTGTTATTATTATAATTATTACTATTACAATCATAAGATTTGCAGAGGTAGAGGTCATTGATGACCTTGGAGAGAGTGGTCTCAGAGGAGTGAAGGAAGCCAGAGCTAGGTTGTAAAGGGTCGAGGAGGGAATTAGAGGAGAAAAAAATCAAGGCAGTGGGTGTAACAACTTATTTGAGGAGTTTGAAGAATGGAATAGGGAGATGGGGCAAAGGATGGAGGATTCAGTGAGATCAAGAGGTTTTTTAGCGTAGAGTAGACTCAGGCATGTTAGGAATGAGGCATCAGAGAATGAAAGGTTGAAGATGGCAGTCAGGGAGGGAAGAGGAGTTGGAGCTACAGTTTTTGGAAGTCATGAAGGGATGGTTTTAAGGTACAGGTGTAGGATGTAGATTCCAAAATCAGTCAAGAGGTCTAATCTTTTGGGATGACGGAGGAGGATGAGAAAGCAGGTGGGAGAGTAGAAGGAAGTTGTAGAGGTGAGGGGGGAAAAGATGGGGGAGCTCATGTCTAAAGTTTTCAATTTTATCAATAAAAGAATTGGCAAGGTCATCAAGGGTAATGTGAGGACCGCTGGAGGCTTCAGGAGGGAAATAAAAGTTGACTTGGGAGTCAACAAAGGAAGAGTAGTAGTGTTGCTAAGGGAAGGAGTGGGCAGAGTTATTGCAGGTGAAGAATCCACTGATAAAAAGGGATCAGAAGGAGGCCTTCAAAGCTCCAGAATGGAATATCTAGAAATGTTTCTAGAACCTTCAAGTAATTCTTAGGCAAGCAAGTTTAACTGTCTTCATTCATTCTACAAGTATTAATTACAACTGAGTAAACAAAGCTCATTATGAAGTTTTCCCGTTATTTTTTGGAAAGAAGAAGGGATCTTAGGGTCTTAGACTGGCTTTCCTTTCCTACGTTAAGCAGGTAGTGGTGATGAATAAGTAGAGGAGTTCACTTGGAAACAGTTGGGCTGATCAGATACTTAAACATTTTCATGCCATTCTGTACTCTAAACTAAACAGTGGCAATGGTTAGTAATTATGTGAGAACAGAGGTGTTTCCTGTTTTACCCTCGAGACTTGTGTGGGGTTACCTCAGGCCAGCACAGAATCCTGAGGGCAAAACCATGATGGTCCAGAGAGCATGTCAGGGTTGTGAAACTTAACTCACCAAGGGAGTATGAATGGAAAAGTAGTTGAAACGAGTCATGGAGAATGCCAGCTGGGCTGATGGAATCAGGGGGTCGACTAACCCCCAGTATCACCTAAAAGTTAAAGCTCCCATCACTCACAAGAACACTAGCTTTTGACAGGAAATGAACAATTCCATCCATCTCCTTGTTCATTCTGACAATCAAAATTATTTCCTCTTTCCATCTTGAGCGACTGTCTTTTCTTTTTCCTTTCCTAAAGCATGTCTTTTATTAATTTAGGAAACATTACCTATTTCTCTCCTTGGTGCTGAGGATGGGAGGGAGGAAATCCCACAATTGCCCTACTTCTATTTATCTTTCTCTCAATCCAGCAATTTCAGATTGCTATTAAAGCATGTGGAATTGCTGTTCTTCCACTGGCTCCACATTGCATGAAAAGTGACTCCAGGTTTGGCTGGGGGTTGTTGTTACTGAGCAGGAGACTGCTGACTTAAAAGCACTCAGAGGGATTAAGAAAAAACTCATTTGGGAAGTCTGAAATGCCCAAAGGAAAACCTTCCCAACCTAAGACAACTTAAAGAGTGGCATTTCCCTCTCTCCAAATTAATGTGCTCTGACTAATTGTGTGGATGTCTATTCCCATAGCAGCATTTAGAAGCAGGGTGGCCTAGTGGAAAGGGCATGGGTGTCAGAAGGACCTGAGTTCTAATCTTGGCTCTGCCACTTTTCTGCTCTATGACACTGGGCAAATCACATTACTTCTCTGTGTCTGTTACCCCATCTGTAAAATGGAGATTTAGCCTGTGAGCCCCACATCGAACAGGGGCTGTGTCCAGCCAGATTTGCTGGTATCCCCACCAGCACTTAGTACTGTGCCTCGCATAGAGTAAGCACTTAAGGAATGCCACTATTATTATTATTAAAGCAGCCTGGGAAGACTTTGGAAATGTAACTGAGAAACACCAGTGCCAGATCAGCTAGGTATTCCAATGGGAACAGCAAAGGAATGAAAGGAGTGGATCCAACTGAGGAGAAGTGAAAGTGGAGAGCAGGCCTATCCAATTAGAGTTAAGCAAGAAAGATTGCTTTGCAAGAAAAGTAGAACAAAGGGAGAATCATTCAAATTCTTCTGCTGATGCTCAGGGACCTAGAGGAATTATCTTATGAACCTAGTACTCCTTGGAGAGAGATTTCTTTATCAGCATCTCTATTGACCTCTGAGCTCTCTTCCTAGCTGAGATCCATGCAAGTTACACACCTCTGAATGCAATGAAGATTTTTTAAAAAAACTTCATCCCTGTTCCCATGATTCTGCTGGCTGACCATGATTCTTCTGGAGCCCAGCCTCCACTGGAAGAATGTTTCGGCTGAGGTCAGTCACACTGTCTTCTAATCCTGGGTGAACTCATTAAATTATGAATTAGAACATAAGTGATGCCATTACTGGGTCAGGTTAATGACCCATTAATTACCCATTAATATATACAAATGTTTCTTAAAATTCTTCTTGACATTTTCAGTTTGTACAAATAATTGCTTTTCCAGAATTCAAGGCGAAGTAGGACTAACTCCAAACACAAGGAACCTAGGAAACAAATGAGTTTTCTGGCTCTTTATGTTGTTGCGTAGGTGTCCTTCAGATCTAGAGGTGACAGCACAACAGTAGTAGCTGGTTGGGATCACCAATCCTTACGCACAAGTAAGGTTGATCTTGGCACTGCTGAAGTGTTCCCTATTTGCAGAACCTCGTGAACTGCACTCTGTTAGCCCAAAGTTCTGCATAAAAAAGGCAATCAGATTTTAGAGGTCTGCTCATCGTGTGGCTCTCAGTTGCTGCTGGTGAAGAAAACCAGATCGTAGTTAATCCGGAAGAGAGTTTGTGGAGAAGAAGTGAATACAGTGGGCAATTACAACCTGTTTGAGGAGTTTGGACAAGAATGGAAGCAGAAGTGGCATGGCCCAGTGGAAAAAGCATGGGCCTGGGTGTCGGAGGACCTGCATTCTAATCCCTGTTCTGCTTAGAACAGTGCTTTGCACATAGTAAGTACTTAATAAATGCCATTATTACTTGTCTTCTGTGTAACCCTGGGCAAGTCATTTAACTTCTCTGTGCCTTAGTTCCTGCTTCTGCAAAATGGGGAGTCAGTGTCTACGCTCCTACTTACTTAGTCTGAGTGTCCTATGTGGGACTTGATTATCTTGTACCTATCCTAGCTCTTAGTGCAGTGTTTAACACCTAGTAAGTGCTTAACAAATACCACAATAATAATTATCATTTTTATTGGGAGGTGAGGAGTGGGCAAGATCCGTGGGGACACTAGAAGAGAATTGATTGTATTTGGTGGCAGAAGGGAAGGAGACATCAGGGGAGGAAGAAGAGTCATGACAGTGGGGATTTCAAGAGGAAGATAAACGTTTGGAATAGTTGGTGTGGTCTCCATATATGGGAGCAGATGAAGGATAAATGGAAGTGGCCTGAGAAGAGGGAAGGGCTGAATCGTATCAAGTTAAAGTGAATTTGACATAATGGAAGTTGACTTTTTTCTTTGCATTATGCAGAGAATGGGGGCTGTGGCAGTGACAGGGCTTGGGTTTGATGTGGGAACGATGAAGAGAACAGGGGAAGGGAGTTGGGTTTGGCAGAGCATATATAGTCTAAAGGTTGTAGATTTTAGCCTAAAGGGAGGGAAGATTCGCTAAGGGTCCAGGAGAGGTGTGATAGTGTGAGAGAGGTTTTGATTTAGAAAACTGTGGTCAGAAAGTGGTAAATTGGATTTGGTGAGGTTAAAAATGGAGCAGTATCTGGAGATAATGAGATCTAACATACTAATGGATGCCTAAGTTGGGGTGAAGCAAGAAGTCCAAAGTTTTGTATAAGCAACACTTATTGAACACTCACTGTGAGCAGAGCACTCTACTAAGTACTTGGGAGAGTACAATATAATAGAGTTGGTAGGCACAATTTCTAACGTCAGGGAGCTTACAGTCTAGTGGGGGTTAGAACCTGGTCATTGTACCTAGATCTCACCTGCCTTCATTCATTCAGTCATATTTATTGAGCGCTTACTGTGCGCAGAGCACTGTCCTAAGCGCTTGGGAAGTACAAGTTGGCAACATATAGAGACGGTCCCTACCCAACAACAGGCTCCCATCACGCTCCTCAAGTCCTCCTTTTAGACTGAAGCTCCTTCTCCCTTCATATCCAAGACCCTGCCTCTTCAAAGCCTTACTAAAAGCCTTCCTTGTCATGCCCTTTATTTTCCCATCTCTCTTCTGCTTCAACTATGCACTTGGGCCCATACCCCTTAATCACTTTGATTCTCACCCCAGCCCCACCGTATAAACACTTATGATCTGTCATTTTCCCTATCTATAACTTATTTTAATATACCCCCCACCCCCCCCCAGACTGTAAGCTGCTTGTAGGCAGGAATAGTGTCTGTGCATTGAACTCTTCCTTGCACTTTTAGCTCAGTGTTCTGCATGCAGAAAGTGGCCAATAAATACTACTGATTGATTAATTTTACAGATGAGGTAACTGAGGCACAGAGGAAGTGAAACAACTTGCCCAGTGTCACACAGCAGACAAGTGGTGGAGACAAATTTAGAACCCTGTCTCCCCTTTCTAGACTGTGAGCCCATTGTTGGGTATGGACTGCCTCTATGTGTTGCCGATTTGTACTTCCCAAGCACTTATTACAGTGCTGTGCACACAGTAAGTGCGCAATAAATATGATTGACCATTTGAGTCCCAGGCCTATGATGTATTCACTACACCACACCGCTTCTAGGGTATGTACAAGGGTGTTGCGGGGCTGAGGTTGTGGTGAATACCAAGTCTTTAGAGGGTACAGATCCATGTACATGGACAGTGAAGGAGGGAGATGAAGTAGGGAAAACAAGGGCTTTGTCGGGGAAGGCCTCTTGGAGATGTGATTTTAATAAGGCTTTGAAGGTAGGGATTGTGGTGATCTGTCATATGTGAAGAGGGAGGGAGTTCTAGGCCAGAGAGAGGGTGTGGAGAAGGGGTCAGTGGTGAGAAAAACAAAATCAAGTTGCAGTGAGTAGGTGGGCAGAAGGGCGGTGAAGTAGGTAGGCTGGATTGTAGTAGAAAATAAGCAAAGTAAGGTCAGAAGGACTTGACTTATGAGGCAACCTTATGTTGCCGACTTGTACTTCCCAAGCACTTAGTACAGTGTTCTGTACACAGTAAGTGCTCAATAAATATGATTGAATGAAAAGGAAGAAGTGAAGCATTGTGGCCTAGTGGAAAGAACATGGGCCTGAGAATCAGAGGACTTGGGTTCTATTCGCAGATCCTCTAGTTGTCTGCTGTATGACCATGGGCAATAATAATAATAATAATAATGGTATTTATTAAGCGCTTACCATGTGCAAAGCACTGTTCTAAGCGCTGGGGGAGATACAAGGTGATTAGGTTGTCCCACGGGGGGCTCACAGTCTTAATCCCCATTTTACAGATGAGGGAACTGAGGCCCAGAGAAGTTGTGACTTGCCCAAAGTCACACAGCTGACAAGTGGCAGAGCTGGGATTTGAACCCATGACCTCTGCCTCCAAAGCCCAGGCTCTTTCCACTGAGCCACGCTGCTTCTCTAGTCACTTCACTTCTCTGTGCTTCAGGAACCTCAGCTGTAAAATGGGGATTAAAACTGTGACCCACCCCGTTGAACAACCTGATCACCTTGTAACCTCCCCAGCACTTAGAACAGTGCTTTACTCATAGTAAGCACTTAATAAATGTCATTATTAGAGAAGCAGCGTGGCTCAGTGGAAAAAGCCCAGGCTTTGCAGTTAGAGGTCACAGGTTCAAATCTCAGCTCTGCCACTTGTCAGCTGTGTGACTTTGGGCAAGTCACTTCACTTCTCTGGGCCTCAGTGACCTCATCTGTAAAATGGTGATTAAGACTGTGAGCCCCCCGTGGGACAACCTCATCACCTTGTAACCTCCCCAGCGCTTAGAACAGTGCTTTGCACATAGTAAGCACTTAATAAATACCATTATTATATTATTATTAATAAAATGGGGGATTATGACTGTGAAAGGGACTGCATCAAACCTGATTATCTTGTATCTACCCCAGCATTTAGTACAATGTCTGGCACATAGGAAGTGCTTAACAATTGCCATTTGAGGGTTTTAAAGAGGAAGGTAAGGGGTTTCTATTATATGCAAAGATGGATCGGCAAACTCTGGAGGTTTTTGAGGAATGGGGAGAAATGAACTGAACTTTTTTCAGAAAACGATCTGAGTCTGTGATGTAAAAAATGGAGAGGGGAGAGGAAAGAGGCAGAGATCAGTGAAGAAGTTGTTGCAGTACTCAAGGCAGGATATGGAAAGTGCTTGGATCAGCATAATACTGTGGACTGAGCCAAAGTTTTACCTTTTCCCCTCCTCAGGCTTGTGCCCCGGGGCAGAGAGAAGAGCCCCATCTGGTCTCTACAATGGAGCCCCACGTATAGTGCCCTTGTTGGCTCAAGGCATCCCCAGGAGGCCGTCCACACTCAGTATGTAGACCATTCTGTGCCTGGGCCGATGGTCCTGTGCTGAGCCCTCCTGGGAAGGAGTGGGATAAAAGGTGTCTGACTTTGAACAAGCTGCGGTGCTTGTCTTCTCTACGCTACACCTCACTGGGAGTGGTAGCATCATGGTCAGATTTTAGTAATGATCTGAACAAACATCGAAATGACAGAATCTGTTGACCAATTCCATATGTATGTGGAATGAAAGAGATGAGTCAAAGATAATGCCAGTGTTATGAGATTGCGAGACAGGGAGGGCAGTGGTATTGTCTACAGTGATGGGAAAGACAGCAAGAGGACAGTTTGGGTGGGAAAATGAGGAATTCTGTTTTAGACATGCTAGATGTGTGTTATTGGTGGGATATCCAAGTTGCTATATCCTGAAGGTAGGAGGCAATGTGAACCTGCAGAGAAAGAGAGAGATCAGGATCGGAGAGGTAGATTTGGGAATCATCATGTAGAGATGGTAGTTCAATTGATGGGAGCGAATGAGTTCTCCGAGGTTGGAGAATAAATAGAAGGGGAACCAGAACTGGCCTTATTAATAATAATCGTCGTATTTGTTAAGCACGTACTCTGTGCCAAGCACTGTACTAAACACTGGTGTAGATTATAAGATAATCAAGTCCCACATGGGGCTCATAGTCTAGCAGAGAGAACACATATTGAATCCCCATTTTATAGATGAGAGAACTGAGGCACAGACAAGTTATGTGGCTTGCCCAAGGTCACAGAGCAGGAAATGGTGGAACAAGGGATTAGAAGCCAGGTCCTCTGATTCCCAAGCCTGTGCTATTTCCACTAGGACCACGCTTCTTCTCTGAGGGACTCCCACAGTTAAAGGGTGAGAGTCAAATGGGGAGCCTGTGAAAGAGACTGAGAATGAGCAGTCAGAGAGATGGGAGGAGAAGCAGGAGAGGACATTGTCGCTGAAGTCAAGGTTAGATAGCATATAAATCAATCTATCAATCAGTTATATTGATTGAGTGCTTACTGTATGCAGAGAACTGTACTAAGCACTTGGGTGAATATAACAGAATTGGTATATATGTTCCCTGTCTAGAGGGGGAGATAGACATTAATATAAATAAACACATTACAGATATGTACGTAAGTTCTGTGGGGTTGGAGGTGCAATTGGCTGCAATTTTCTCACACCTCAGACAGAAAATAATAGTTTGAATTATTTGTGTCAATGTCCAGTAACATCTTGCATATGTCATGGGAGAAGTCCATTTCTAAGCTGCAGAGCTTTCTGTTTCAGAGCCCCATGGAAAAATTAAGAAGTGCGGAAACATTACGAGATATTCAATTCTCAATTCAAAGGAGAATACCTATTCTTACCCTGTTAGTTTATCTGGGGATGAGGACTGAAGCTAGCTGTAATCGAAAAGAGGAGTGGATGGGTTTGAATAAAATAAGTCTTCTCCTTTGCCCCACATTTGAACCAAATCTTCTTTTATGCTGTCATTTTTATTTGATGATGGATAAAGTTTCCTTACTCGATTATTTTTTATTCTCACCTGCTCCTACACTTCCTGACTCCTGCTGAGCACATACTGAGAAAAGCTGTTCTTGTGAAATGTCCCTATCCAGCTTCACAGGACCCAAAGTTCACATTCAAGACATTTCACCTGAATGTCTGAACTTCATATCTCTTATACAGTGCTTCTGGACTTCTATAGTTTTCAAAGATTGCCCAGTGGGAAAAGGAAAGTCCCTTGGACAATATTTGACAGATGTTATGTAATGTTTGGCTGTTGGACAGATACAAAAGCAGGCCCAGAGCCTGAGAGAAATCAGGCAACAGGCCTAATGAGAAATGTAATATGTAACAGCGTGGCTCAGTGGAAAGAGCACAGGCTTTGGAGTCAGAGGTCATGGGTTCAAATCATTATTATTATTATTATTAACAGATGAATGTCCAGGTGGGACACTATCACATGATTCTCTTTGAGCCCCGTGTACTTTGAAAATCCAGCTCAAGCCATGCAGCATTAAGCACCTAATAAATGTGATTGATTAAATAATTGATTGCAGACACCTTGCCTCCAGCCTGCAGCAGCATGTCAACAACTCTGACCCTTTGACACCCCCCACCCCCCATGCTATGAGCACTCCACCCTACAAACCCAACTCAGGAGTTGAAAGCCCAGGAAGTCAAAGGAGGCTGTGGTCAGAACACTGTTTCCTGCCCAGGTGCCCCAGATTGAAAGGAATAGTAATCATTATGGTATTTAAGCACTTACTATGTGCCAAGCACTGTTCTAAGCACTGGCGTAGATACAAGGTAAGCAGATTGTCCCACGAGGGGCTCACAGTCTTAATCCCCATTTTACAGATGAGGTAACTGAGGCACAGTTAAGTGACTTGCCCAAAGTCACCAGCAGACAAGTGGCAGAGCTGGGATCAGAACCCACGACCTCTGACTCTCAAGCCCGGGCTCTTTCATTCATTCATTCATTCATTCAATCATATTTTTTGAGTGCTTACTGTGTGCAGAGCACTGTACTAAGCGCTTGGGAAGTACAAGTCAGCAACATATACAGATGGTCCCTACCCAATAGTGGGCTCACAGTCTAGAAGGGGGAGACAGACAACAAAACAAAACATGTAGACAGATGTCAAAATCGTCCAAACAAATAGAATGGTCACGCTGCTTCATGCGAACGCAGTCCCCCACTACCACAGATTATGCAGTCGAGTTTCCCGCATTTGGGAAAATCGCAGCAGTCAGCACACCCGGAGTGCAATGGATGAGCCTCAATCTGGGAAAACCATCTACATGATCATGGTGTCTTCCCTGTCAGGTAAGCATGGCAGGGTGATAGCAGGGTGACTTTGCCTTTCTGGACATGTGTTTATACATAACTGCTCAGGACCTGCAGGGAGGGGCAGAGAAGAGATCGGAAAATGCAGTTCAGTCATGAGCCTGGCTTGGATTTTCACAATATGAGAGAGGTGGTCTTTGGCAAGATTGTCAGTTGGTTCTGATGGAGATTTCCTGCCTCCTGCCAGCATGGTCTTGTGGCAAGAACACGAGCTTGGGAGTCAGAAGCCGTGGGTTCTAATCCTACCTCTGCCACTTGTCTGCTATAATACCTTGGGCAGGTCACTTAATTTCTCTGTGCCAAAGTTACCTCATCTGTAAAATGGGGGTTGAGACTGTGAGCCCTGTGTGGGAGAACCTGATCACCTTGTATCTATCCCATCACATAGAACAGTGCACTTGGCACATAGTAAGCACTTAACAAATGCTATAATTATTATTATTAATATTTATTATCTCAAAATCTACCCCCTCCACCTGTGCATCCAATGCTTATACAGTGCTCTGCACACAGTAAGTGCTCAATAAATAAGATTGAGTGAATGAATGAACCCCATGCCTTTGCACCTCACCAGAACACTTGGCCCCTTTTTCTCTCCTCGACTCCAATCTTCAACAGTTTCACCTCCAATGGCTTCTTCCCCATTGCTTTAAAAAATGTTCATGTCTCCCCTAGCCTAAAAAAATCCCTCCCTTTTTTAGGCTCCCTCCAGTTATTGCCCCATCTCCCTCCTACCATTCCTCTCCAAACTCTTCAAGAGCATTGTCTACGCCCACTATTTCAGTTTTGTCTCCTCTAATTCTCTCCTTGACTCCTGCCAATCTGGTTTCCATTCCCTTCAATCTAAAGAAACCACCCTCTCAAAGGTCACAAATGATCTCCTTCTTGCCAAATTCAATGGTCTCAACTCCATCCTAATCCTCCTTGACCTCTCAGCTGCCTTCAGTACCGTCTACCACCCCCTTGTCCCGGAAACATTGTCCATCTCACCTTCACCGACACTCTGTCCTCTCTGTCCGTCACTGTCCTCTCCTGGTTCTCCTCATGTCTCTCAGGCCACTCATTCTCAATCTCTTTCATGGGCTCCTCCTCTGCCTCCCAACCCTTAACTGTGGGGGTGTCTCAAGGTTCAGGTCTGGGTTTCCTTCTATACTCCATCTACACCTACTCCCTTGGAGAACCCATTGCCTCCCATGGCTTTGACTACCACCTCTATACAGATGATACCCAAATTTGCATCTCCAGCCCTAATCTCTCCCCATCAGTGCAGTCTTGTATTTCCTCCTGCCTTGAAAACATCTCTACTTGGATGTACTGCTGTCACCTCAAATTAAACATGTCTAAAACAGAATGCCTTATTTTCCCACCAAAGCCCTGCCCTACGCCTGATTTTCCCACCACTATAGATAATACCACCATATTTCCTGTCTCACAAGCTCATAACCTTGGCATTATCCTTGACCTCTCTTTCATTCAACCCACATATTAAATCTATCACTAAATCCTGTCAGTCCCAACTTCTCAACATAGCTAAAATCTGCCCTTTCCTCTCCATCCATACTGCTACCACATTAATACAAGCACTGATCCTATCCCACCTTAATTACTGCATCTGCCTCCTCTTTATCTCCCAACCTCCTGTCTCTCCCCACTCCAATCCTTACTTCACTCTGCTTCCTGGATCATTTCTCTACAAAAATGTTCAGAGCATGTCACCCCACTCCTCAAAAAACTCCAGTGGTTGCCCGTACACCACCGCATCAAATGAAAACTCCTCACCATTTACTTTAAAGCATTCAACCACCTTGCCCCCTCTTACCTCACTGTGCTTCTCTCCTTCTACAACCCTGCCCTCACACTTTACTCCTCTAATGCTAGCCTTCTCACTGTACCTTGATTTCACCTATTTTACTGCTGACTTTTCACCCACATCCTGCCTCAGGCCTGGAATGCACTCCCTCCTCAAATCCAGCGGACAATTACTCTCCACCCATCAAAGCTTTATTAAAGGCACATCTCCTCCAAGAGGTCTCCCAGACTAAGTCCCACTTTTCTGCATCTCCCACTCCCTTCTGCATTGCCCTGACTTGCTCCATTTGCTCTCCCCCAATCCCAGCCCCACAACATTTGTGTACATATTTGTAATTCTATGTAATTGCATTCATGTGTGACTTCTGCCCTCTAGACAGTAAGCTCATGGTGGGCAGGGAATCTCACTGTTTATTGTATTGTACTCTCTCAAGCATTTAGTACACAGTAAGCGCTCAATGAATATAATTCAATGAATGAATTACTGTATTGGCCTCCTTGCTGACTTCCCTGTCTCCTGTGTCTCTCCACTCCAGTCCATATTTCACCCTGCTGCCCAGATCATTTTTCTACAAAACTGTTCAATCCCTATTTCCCCTTCCTCAAGAACCTCCGGTCATTGCCCATCTACTTCCCCATCTATTGGTTTTAAAACACTCTATCATTTTTCTCCCTCATACCTCACCTCACCACTCTCCTACTACAAACCAGTTCGCACACTTCGCTCCTCTAAGACTAACCGTCTCACTGTACCTCAATTTTGTCTATCTTGCCACCCACCCCTCACCCTTGATTTTTCCTCTGGCCTGGAACACCCTCCCTCCGCAAATCTGATAGACAATTACTCTCTCCTTCTTCAAAGCCTTAGTAAAGACACATCTCCCCCAAGGGGTCTTCCCCAATTAAGCCCTCATTTCTCTTTCTCCCACTCCCTTCTGTGTCACCCTAACTTGCTTCCTTTACTCATCACCACACCCCAGCCCCACAGCACTTACAGCACAGCACTTACCACCCTCGAACTCATTCTCTTGTGACCTTTAAGCTGCTCTTACTATAGAACTCACAGCCTGAAGGCCATCTTTTGAGAGGTGAAGAGGAGGAACAGGAAGAAGAGGGATGATATGGGGTGTAGAGAAACAAAAGCAGTTGGGGAGGAGAGTGGTCACATGACAGAAAAGCTGATAAAGGCCTTGACATCCTTAAACTGAGACAAAACAATCTCTCCTATTTAACTCCATGCCAAAAAGGAAGGGTCAGACTGAGTGGACTTTCCAAATAACCAACAACCTGAAACCATGGCAAATAGAAAGCTTTAAAAAGCAGCCACTTACACACTTGCTGAGTGCCAAAAGAACTAGGGAGATGAATTAAAGCATGAAAAGTCCTTGCTGCTATTTTTTTCTTATTTCATTTAGTTCAGGTTCAGTTGAACGGAATGTTACTAAACTACAGAAAAAGTCATCTCAAAAGCGTGACAAGGGAAATTTCAGGCCAAAGGCTAATTTTGCTTTTGATTTCTTGGAGAGTCATAAGCAGGAATAGAAGGTAATGAAAGCGCCTACAGCCAGGGTTATAACTATAGCTTCATCACCATATTTGAGCTGCGTTTCATTATTCTATCCTTTGAAACACTGTTCAGAGAAATCATCCTGTACCTTGGCACTATCTGTTTCCAAGCAAGGCACTAACTCTCCCTCCAGCAGAAGCAGGAGAGGCTGTGGAGCAGGAGGTGGCAGAGACAAAATGTGCTGCTTATCTTCTCTGTAAAGTACAATTTGGAAGTGTCGAGTGAATTATTTAGCAGCTGAAGGATTGAAGTGAGGTTGTTCACCCGAAGGTGCCTTACAGAAACACCATACTCGGTGAGTCTTCACGATGGAGACTATCCAGATTGTGGAATGCAAAGTTCTAGCCAAAGACATAAAGTGCTTCAATGATCATATCTCCCTCCTCTCATTTGAAAGTTTTTTGGCACGCTCATGTGAAAGAACAATCATGATGCCTTGGGTTGAAGAATATGACTGGCTTTTGTATCGGGAGAGATGAAAAAGATCAAGACTCTGTACTCTGTAAATTCCTTGCGGGCAGGGATCGTGTCTACCAGCTCTGCTGTACTGTCCTTTCCCAGACACTTAGACTTCAATCTTGTTCCCACTCAGCCTTCTTCTTGCCGGCCGAAGGGTGATTCAATCAGTCAATCATTCAGGAGTATTTATCGAGTGTACTGTGTGCAGAGCACTCTACTATCAAATTATCATTCAATCAATCAGTGCTATTCATTGAGCACTTACTATGTGCAGAGAACTGTACTGAAAGTTTGGGAAAATACGGTACAACAGAATCAGCACATACATTCCCTGCCCATGAGGAGCTTACAGTCTAGAGTGGGGGACAGGCATTATTATAATTACTTATTTAAAGTATTTATAATTTAAAGATATGTATATAAGTGCTGTGAGGTTGGGGTGCAAAGCAGAGAAGCAGCGTGGCTCAGTGGAAAGAGCACGGGCTTGGGAGTCAGAGATCATGGGTTCTAACCCTGGCTCTGCCACTTATCTGCTATGTGACTTTGGGCAAGTCACTTAACTTCTCTGAGCCTCAGTTACCTCATCTGTACAATAGGGATGAAGACTGTGAGCCCCACGTGGGACAACCTGATCACCTTGTATCTCCCTCAGCACTTAGAACAGTGCTTTGTACATATTAAGTGCTTAACAAATGCCATTATTATTATTATATCAACTGTCCAATCCAAGTGCATAGACGATGCAGATGGGAAGGCAAGATGGGTAAAGAGAGCTTAATCAGGGAAGGCCTCTTGGAGGAGGAGTGATCTCAATGATGCTTTGAAGGTGAAGAGAGTGGTGGTCTGGTGAATATGGAAGGAGAGGGATTTCCAGGCTAGGGGGAGGACATGGGAAATGCTTAATATAATGTTCTGCACAGTAAGTGCTCAATAAATACAATTGAATGAATGAAAGGGGTCAGTGGTGAGACTGTGAGCCCATTGTTGGGTAGGAACTGTATCTGTTGCCGCATTGTACTTTCCAAGCGCTTAGTACAGTACTCTTCACACAGTAAGCACTCAATAAATATGATTGAATGAATGAAATTGGGGCACAGAAAGTAAGCTGGCACTTGCAGAGCAGAATGTATAGTCTGGGCTTTAGTAGTTGATCAGTGAGGTAAATTAGGATGAGGCGATATGATTCAGTCTTTTAAAGCCAATGGTAAGGGGTTTCTGTTTTATGTAGTGGTGAACGGGCAGCCATTGGAGGTTCTCGAGTGGGAAGACAGAGACTGAATGTCCCTGAGGAGCAGCATGGTCTAGTGGAAAGAGCACAGGCCTGGCAGTCAGAGGACCTGGGTTCTACTCCCAGCTCTGCCATGTGCCTTCTGTATGACCTTGGGCAAGTCACTTCACTTCTCAGCGTGGCTTAGTGGCAAGAGCACGGGCCTGGGAATCAGAGGACATGGATTCTAATCCCGGATCCACCACTTGTCTGCTGTGTGGCCTTGGGCAAGTTGCTTAACTTCTCTGTGCCTGTTATCTCATCTGTAAAATGGGGATTAAGACTGTGACCCCAACGTGGGACAACCTGATCACCTTGTATCTACCCCAGCATTTAGAACAGTGCTTGGCACATAATAAGCACTTAATAGAAATTATTATTATTATTATTTGTTAAGCACTGATGTACATATCTGTAATTTATATTGTCTGCCTCCCTGTCTAGACTGTAAGCCCACTGTGGGCAGGGAATATGTCTGTTTATTGTTGTACTCTACCAAGAGCTTAGTACAGTGCTCTGCACACAGTAAGCACTCAATAAATATGAGTGAATGAAAGAATGAATCCTACTTATAATGTGAGCCCTGTGTGGGATAGAAACTGAGTCTGACCTGATTATCCTGTATCTTCCCCAGCACTTAGAACAGTGCTTGACATTCAGTAAGTGCTTAACAAATGTTACAATTATTTTTACTACTTGTTTTGATAAATGATCCATGCTGCAGGGTGAACTATGGACTAGAGTGAGGAGAGGCAGGCGACCAGGAGGTCAGCAAAGAGGCAAATGCAGTAGTCAAGTTGAGATAGGGTAAGTGCATGGATCAGCATGGTAGCAGTTTGGATGGAGAGGAAAGAGAGCATTTTAGCAATGTTGTGAAGGTAGAACTGACAGGATTTGGTGACAGATTGAATACATGGGAGGAATGAAACAGCTAAGTTGAGGACAGTCCTAATTTTACAGGCTTGTGAGATCAGGAGGATAGTAGTGTTGTCTACAGTTATGGGAAAAACCCACGGAGAGGGCAAGGTTTGGGTGGGAAGATAAGGAGTTCAGTTTTGGACATGTTTAATTTGAGGTGTTGGTGGGACATCCAGGAAGAGATTTATTGAAGGCAACAGGAAAGACAAGTCTACAGGTTCGCACGGTCACAAAACAATTGAGTGTTCGTTTGGAGCATGAAGAAAACGAACTAAACCAAACAAAACAGCTGGCATAAGGGAAGCATATGGAATTCATTCCTGCAAGGTGTTGGTGAGGTTGAAAATGTCCAAAAGGTTAAGAGGAGCTCAAGGTAAATTATAGGATGAGAAATTCATAATGTATGTAAAGTCCACCAGAGGGAAAGTAAGGGGTGTATTTCGATTTAGTTCAGTCATTCATTCATTCAATTGTATTTATTGAGCCCTTACTGTGTGCAGAGCACTCTACTATGCACCTGGAAAGTACAATTCTTCAAGAGACAATCCCTGCTCACACTGAGCTTACAGTATGGAGGCGGGGAGACAGACATCAAAACAAGAAAACAGTCATCAATATAAA
The DNA here is from genome assembly GCF_015852505.1 of Tachyglossus aculeatus. Taxonomy (NCBI): domain Eukaryota; kingdom Metazoa; phylum Chordata; class Mammalia; order Monotremata; family Tachyglossidae; genus Tachyglossus; species Tachyglossus aculeatus. The sequence continues at coordinate 24,783,979 of NC_052075.1, read as the reverse complement.
TAGAATTATAGACATATGCACATAAAAACAAGTAAACAGGCATCAAAATAAATAGAATTATAGATCTATACAAATATACATAAGTGCTGTGGGGAGGGGGGCGTGAAGAGCAAAGGGAGCCAGCTGAGGTGATACGGAAGGGAGGGGGAGCTGAGGAAAAGGTTCGGGGGGCTTAGTCTGGGAAGCAGCATAGCTTAGTGGAAAGAGCAAGGGCTTGGGACTCAGAGGACATGGGTTCTAATCCCACCTCTGCCACTTGTCTGCTATGTGACTTTGGGCAAGCCGCTTAACTTCTTTATGACTCAGTTACTTCATCTGTAAAATGAGGATTAAGACTGTAAATCCCATGTGGGACAACCTGATTACCTTGTATCTACCCCAGGGGTTAGAACAGTGCTTGGCACATAGTAAGTGCTTAGCAAATACCATCATTATTATTATTTAGTTGATTAGGTGTGGTTAGTGCATCCCAGAACTGTAGTGATGGATGGCAACTGGAGTGATTGCATGGCTTCTCCAAGTATTCTATTTCCAGTTTCAGAGACAGCACAGGGCCGGATGGTCCACAGCATTGCCGGCGACCTTCTGTCCTTATGTGACGTGACAATGAAAGTAATTGAAGCCAATTACTAGTCACTCCAGAAGCCAGTATAAGGTATCAGGTTAAATGAAAAACATTCGTGACACTCTGAAACTGTTCTGTCTCCTACAGTGGCAACAAGATACTTGCAGGAACTGTATGATGGCTGCTTTACTTGAATTTCATTCATTCATAATTACGGGTTACCTATTGTGCACAGGTCACTGTAGGAAGCACTGATGAAAGGTACAAACATGATTACGTAGGCGTGGTTCCCACCCCAGAGTGTTCTCTCAGGGTACAAACAGTGGTGGCTAAAGGATCGTAGCAAAAGCACACAAGGAAATGATGAACTGAAATGATAAACATAATGGTAAGATGAGGACCACAATAAAAGCTAAAAAGCTGCAGCCCAATATAGGTAAAGGAACAAGTTCCAGGATTCTTATTTTGGGTGGGGCAGTCCACAGTCAAGCATCTGCGTCCTTCCAAACATTCCATGTATTTGTATGGCATGCTGCCACTCCAGTTTTTTCTGATGCCAGTTTGGGAGAACCAATGGTTCCATTCCCTTCAGTCCACTTAGAGTAGCGACGAGGTGTCTCCCAGGGGCAGGCCTTGACGCTAAGGTGATTCAGAACCTGACAATGTCATGGGCTTCCCTTCCATCATCTTCCGGCTCAGCGCCAATGACCGTGCACCTCCTGGCATATAACCTTTCCCTCAGGTATCCCTCTAGCAAGCCACTGTCTGCATTATATAACACATCATGCCCTCAAGGAGAGGACCAGTGCATTTAGAAACCCTGTATAAACACCGTATATGAAAGTATGGAAACATACGATAGACGGGTAAGAACATGAGCAATACAATTATATCAACAAAATGTTCAGAGACACTGAATAGATCCTAACCGGAAGGTTCCAGGAATGATTGGAAAATCCAGAGCCAATCAGGAGGAGCTGAGCAGGCTTCTTGGAAGAGGTGATTAAGATAAAATTTTAAGGCTCCACAGGAGTTGTCATCCCTTTATTCCCTCTGAATGGTTTACACCACTTTAGTTGCTGACGTAGTGATAAGGGGATGAAGCTGGGGAAGAGGGAGATGGGACATTACATGGAAGCCAGCTCCTTCCCCTCCCACAGAGGTCTCTCTGTCCTACTCCACTGACCCCAAACCCCCAGAATCCTGCTGCACTCCTCTGGGCAGCAATAGCACCGGTAGCATAGGAGCCACCCCTCCCAGACCTAGCAGAAGGAGAACAGGGGATAGATATTGATTTTCAGAAACACTTTATCTTGGTCTCTGTGTCCCCCTCTGGTTTTTCTGTGTCTGAAGATTGATTCCAGTCAATCAGATCCTGTCTACAGGAACCAATCAGAGACCATGCAGCATGGCTCAGTGGAAAAAGCTTTGGAGTCAGAGGTCATGGGTCAAATCCCGACTCCACCAATTGTCAGCTGTGTGACTCTGGGCAAGTCACATAACTCTTCTGTGCCTCAGTTACCTCAACTGTAAAATGGGGATTGAGACTGTGAGCCCCCCGTGGGACAACCTGATCACCTTGTAACCTCCCCAACACTTAGAACAGTGCTTTGCACATAGTAAGTGCTACATAAATGCCACCATTATTATTATTCTTTACATACCATAAATAAATCTCTTCAATTGGGTGGCGTGTGAACAGATGTGATCACCCAGGGTCTTCCTTAGTCCATTCGGACACAATAAAGCTTAGGTGTACATGTCTCGGTACACTTCCTAATGAGATGGGCTTTAAATCGAATTTCAGAAGAGAAAGAAATTGGTCAGTCTGAAACCATCAAACCAAATCAGCTTCTAGAACTTGGTAGAGACCCCCAAAAGAGGCATCATTCAGCAAATGATGAGCTCCTCTTGACAAGAGAAAGTTACAGTGAGCCTTGAGCTAAAGGTAACAGGCTAGATGCTTAAAATAAAGAGGCAGAAGTGGATATTCTGATAAGGAGTCTGCAGTGAGATGCTGAAAATGAATAGCCCACTGGTCATTTTAATATGATTAATACAAAGGGAAATTATCTCTACTTAAAATTTTTGCTTCTCTGTGAATCGTGGGTATAATAAATCCTTGTGAAGTGCCTTAGCTGGGACCCAGAAGTGAGAATCTATTTTAATCTATTTCCCCTTAGAGAACCACATTATCACTATGAATAAAGAAAAACCTACATACCTTGACCTTTAATCCATTCCCAATTGTAGTAATGATTTGGTTCATCCAGTTAATAATTAATGCACTGCTAATGGACTAACTGTTATGAAAGAAAAGAATTCCAGGTGATTAGCACTGTCCATAATTTGGAGCTTTGTTTAGTATGCCTTCCTCAGTATAATGCCTTGGGCCAATTTTCTACTGAATCAGTCTGTGCATTTGCACAGAACTACAGGTGCCAATCATACATTGCCCATTATGTTGCAGAATTATTTTAATTCTATCACTATTTCTTCATCCAAAACTTGCATGTCAAAACTGATGTACAGTGCTTCAAATCCCAAGTCTGTCCAAAGCCCCATCATACTGGAAACCTTCCTCACACCACTCCATTCCACTCACGTAACCTTCCGTTCACTTTCTTTATTCTTCCCTGGAGTGTAGTCTGAATAGGGTCTTTCACCTACCCGTATGTGCCCCATGTCTTCAAACTTCTCTCTTTCCATTTGCCAAGCCAAATACCCTTTACTTTTTCAAATCCCTCCTTAGAACTGCTTTTTCCTTAATAATAATAATGGCATTTGTTAAGCACTTTGTGCGAAGCACTGTTCTAAGTGCTGGGGGGGGATACAAGGTGATCAGGTTGTCCCACGTTGGGCTCACAGTCTTAATCCCCATTTTCCAGATGAGGTAATGGAGGCACAGAGAAGTTAAGTGACTTGCCCAAAGTCACATAGCAGACATGTGGCGGAGTTGGGGTTAGAACTCATGACCTCTGACTCCCAAGCCCGTGCTCTTTCCACTGAACCATACTGCTTCTTATATATAGTCGTCAGCTCCTCCCAATTGGCAAAAAGCAGCCTTACTCAGAATAACTCACCTATCAGAGGAAAAAGAGAATAAATAAGTCCTTGAATAGTAGAATGACTAAGTGGACATGGATTAAAGGGCTAGAGTTGGTTCTCCATGCATAAGAGTTGAGGTGGTAATTGAGGAACTTGGGAAGGAAAGATTCTTCAGGGAAAGCTTCCTGGGAAAAGTATAATTTCAAGAGGACCTTAATCAAGCAATCATATTTATTGAGATCTTGCTTTGTGTCCAGCACTGTATTCAGCTCTTGGGAGAGTATACTATAATGGAGTTGATAGACACATTCCCTGCCCACAACAAGTTTACAGTATAGAGGGGAAGACAGTTGTTAATATAAATTATGGATATGTACATAAGTACCATGGGGCTGAGGGAGGGCTGAATACAGGCTGCAAATCCAAGTGCAATGCAGAAGGAAGTAAGGGAAGAGGAAAAGAGGGCCTAGTCAGTGAAGACTTCTTGGAGGAAATGTGCCTTCGTTCAGTAAGACTTAGAAGATGGGGATATAAAGAGGGAGGATGTTCCAGGACAGAGGCAGAACATGGGCAAGAGGTCAGCGGTGAGATAGATGAGAATGAGGTACAGTGTTTAGGTGGGCATTCGAGGAGTGAAGTATGTGGGCTGGTTTGTAGGAAAGCAACAAGGTAAGGTAGGAAAGGGCAAGGTGATGGAGTGTTTTAAAGTTGATGGTAAGGAGTTTCTGCTTGATGTGGAAATGATTAGGAAAGTGTGGTCTAGTGGATTGGAAGAGACACACAGGTCCAGGCAGGAAGAAGGGTGTGAGCAAGGGGATGGAGATGGGAGAGTTGAGGTCAGTGTAATAATGAGAGGGATAGCCTGGAAGGAACCAAAAAGGCAAGCTAGGGTATAGTCAGAGAAAAGCTAAGAGGAGGGAGAGAACTTATGGTGTGTCTTAAAGCCAATGGTCAGGAGTTTCTGCCAGAGCAGAGAGGAATGGGTTACCAATGGAGGCTTCTGAGGAAAGGAGTAAACATTTTAGAAAAGTGACCTTGACAGTAAAGCAAAGTATGTACTGAAGACGTGGAAACACCTGAACCAAAATAGTAGCATTTGCATAGAGGAGAGGGAGCAATCTGGAAAATGATGTGGAAGAAAAGCAGCAGGATAGGAAGACCAAGTGAATGGGAGAGACGAAAGAGTGAGAAGGCAAGGATGATACCAAGGTTGTGGGCTTTGGAGACATGGACGATGGTGTTGTTGTTGACTGTGATGTGAAAGTTATATGGTGGAAGAGCTTGGGGAGAGAAGAAGAGGAGATGAATTGCCAGAATTGCCAAGGAGACATCAGTGAGGATATGTCCTCTGGGTTAGAGGACATTTGAGATTGCAGTGGTGCGAGTCAGGTAGATCTGTGAAAAGCTGAGTAAGCAGATGAATTCCCTGAATGAGTGAGTGTAATTTGAGAAGGGTGTGGGGTCCATAATAGAATCTTGAAAGGTATCCAACTCCCCCAGAGCTTAGAAAGTGCTTGGCACATAGTAAGTGCTTAACAAATACCATCATTATAGAGAAGCAGCGTGGCTCAGTGGAAAAAGCACGGGCTTTGGAGTCAGAGGTCACGGGTTCAAACCCCAGCTCCACCACTTGTCAGCTGTGTGACCTTGGGAAAGTCACTTAACTTTTCTGAGCCTCAGTTACCTCATCTGTAAAATGGGGATGAAGACTGTGAGCCCCAAGTGGGACAACCTGATCACCTTGTATCTACCCCAGTGCTTAGAACAGTGCTTGTCACATAGTAAGGGCTTAACAAATACCAACATTATACAGAAGGAGTGTTGCTCAGTGGAAAGAGCACGGACTTTGGAGTCAGAGGTCATGGGTTCAAATCCTGGCTCTGCCAATTGTCAGCTGAGTGACTTTGGGCAAGCCACTTAACTTCTCTGTGCCTTAGTTACCTCATCTGTAAAATAGGGATGAAGACTGTGAGCCCCCCATGGGACAACCTGATCACCTTGTATCTACCCCAGCACTTAGAACAGTACTTGTCACATGGTAAGCATTAACAAATACCAACATTATGATTATGATTATGATTATCCAGTGCTAGGGGTGGTGTCTGGGGGTTGGTGGAAGAAGATCCAGGAAAAGGGGCTGATTAAGAGTTGGAAGTCAGAAAGATAGGAGGCAGAAAGTCACCCACAATCAGTGAAAATACTTTAAAATTGGTGGGATCCCTAGAGCCTATAAAAATAGTTCAGTGACTGTAAATCTGGGTGGCCACCACACTAAGCAAAGCTAAATAGAGAGAATGCCATTTGCTCTGCTTCACCCTCCATTGGGGGATCCACAGGGCACAAGCAAGCTTCACAACACTGCGATCTGTGCGCTGACATGGGTGTGGCAGCCAAACCTATGGCTGAAGACTGAAAACTCCATGACCTGGAAGGATCAGGGAGAGAGGTCTCTTGTCATCCAGGCTTGCCCTCCCAAGCCAATCAATAGCCGGGACAGCTCAAGTCCCAGAGTACGAGCCCACATGAAGGAAAAACACCTCACAATTCAATGCAAGGCACTCAGGCAGCTCTCACCCCTTTACTCATCCTCACTCCACTTCCACTACCATGCAGCCTGCACACTCACTCCTCTTACTCACCTCACCCCCTATCCATCTGTTGCAAGTGCCCATCCTTCTGCCTGGAGTCCCTCCCCCTAATATCCTCTTGATTGTAAACTTGTTGTGGGAAGGGAACAGGTCTACCAACTCTGTTTTATTCTACTCTCCCAAGTGCTTAGTATAACCTTAAACTTGGTCACTTCCTTTATTCATAATTTCTTCTAATGCCTGTTTCCTCCATTAGAATGTAAGCTCTTTGAAAGAAGAGGTCATGTTGACAAGCTGTATTACACATTCCCAAGTGCTTAATCCCCTGCTCTGCACAAAATTAGCACTCAATAAATATCACTGGTGAATTGACTCATTGATCCAAGGTGCCCCCTCTCACCTTAGCTACGGACGGTAGCTACATCTGGGGAAGTTGAGCTACTCACTGCCTCGCTTTATCCTCCTACTCCTTCTCCTCATCCTCCTCCCCATTCTCCTTCTCCTCTTCTCTCTCCACCCTGGACCCCAGCTCTCAGTTCCCACAGACTACTAGGTGCTCCTACTTGGGTCAAGTACCACCTCCTACCCACCTGACTCATCCCCACCCCATTTATCAAATGATGTTCCTGAGTTTCTCACCTTTCTGGCTGCAGGGCAGAGGAAAGATGGAAAGCATTGACACATTCCCTGACCACTGGGAGCATACACTCTAACAAGGGAGTCAGACATAAAAAATATTTGCAAATAGAGTAATTAAAATAAATATGCAAATATACAATTCAAAAAACACACATACTTAAGTACTAAGGATGGGCATAAATATGGTCATAAGTGCTAGAGATGGCTGATGTGTCCATCTGATTTGGGGAGCTGCAAATTCCTAAGGGAAGGCTTGTTGCTGGAGGTAGGATTTCAGGAGCTATTTGTAAATGGGGAGGACTACGGTACCTTGGATTTGGAAAGGAAGGGCTCTCCAGGGTAGAGAAACAGTGCATGTGAGGGAAGAAGGCAGGAGGGTTGAGAGTGAGCTATATTTAGAAGGTTGTTTGTGTGGAAACGAGGGAAAATTGTGGAGTAGTGGCTGATTAGAGTATATATATATATATATATATACATATATATATATATATACTCTATATATAAATATATAAATATATATATAACTATATATATATATAAATATATATATATACTCTCTCTCTATATATATATAATAGGGAGAACCTTAAAGCTATGTGGTTACGGGTGTTCCTTGTAATCTGAGCCTTGTGCAATCTGAAATTGTTCTTCTGTAGCCACAGCAACTTACTGATTTCTGTTTTTACTGTGCTATTTATCCTTGAATTTTGTGCTGTTCCTCACTCCTGATGTGACGGTCTCCAATCCCTTCTCACCCCAGTTATATTCTTAGATTGTGAACTCTTCAAGGGTCAGGAACCCTGTCTAATTTCCATCTGCCTGTCACCCAAGTATATCTCCCAACTTTCTGAAATCAGGCAGCCAAAAGAGAAATTATAAATGTACTATGTATTATGAATGTATAAATGCCTCTAGGTGTGTTGGAAACTAGTAGAAAATTGACTGCTCAGATTTAAAGGTTTATCAGTTTAATGTGGTAAGCAGCTAAGTGTGATGGATTAGCCCACTGTTGGGTAGGGACTGTCTCTATATGTTGCCAACTTGTACTTCCCAAGAGCTTAGTACAGTGCTTTGCACACAGTAAGTGCTCAATAAATACGATTGATTGATTGATTGATTGATTTAAAGACGGTGCCAAAGGAAAAGTTCAGTGAGGGTAGTGGAAAGAGCAAGAGATTCATATCAGGAGATCTGGATTCAAATCCCATCTCCAGCTACGTAACTGGGGGGAGCCACTTAACTTCCAGAACCTCTGTAAAATGGGGAGAAGTGGGATTATGAAGCCCCTGTGGGACAGGTACTTTGATCTTGTAATTTCACTTTTAAATTCTCCTTGTTAAGCCCTTACTGTGTTCACTCTACCAAGTTTTGGAGTAATCAGTTAATTAATTGACCAATCAAATGTCTTTAATGAGTGGTCATTGTATGATGAGCACAGTACTAAGTGCTTGAGAGAGTTCATTATAACAATATAGCCGAGTTGGTAGACACATTACCTACCCAGAATGAGCTTACAGTCTAGAGGGGGAGACAGACATACCACTAAATTGTATTATTTATACCACTAAATTTATACTACTAAATTACAGATGCGAACCTAAATTTTGTGGGGCTGAGGGAGGGGCGAATTAAGGGAGCAGTTCAGGGTGACACAGAAGGGAGTAGGAGAAGAGAAAATGAGGGCTTAGTGAGGAAAGGTTTTTTGGAGAAGGTGTGCTTTCAATAATGCTTTGAATGTGGGGAGAGTGATTGGTTGTCAGACATGAAGAGGGAGGGCAATCCAGGCCAGAGGCAGGATGTGGGCAAGAGTTCAGCAGAGAGATGGACAAGATCAAGGTCCATTGAGTAGGTTGGCATTAGAGGAGTCAAGTGTGCAGACTGGGTTGTAGTAGAAAATCAGGGAGGTAAGGTAGAAGAACATAAGACAAGTGGGTAAAGCCAACTTGCTTCAGGAGTTTGGAGAGGTATAGTAGGAAGGAGATGGGAAGATAAATGCAGGGAGCTGTGGGATCAAGGGATGGCTTTATTAGGATAGGGAAGACAGGAGCATGTTTGAAATCAATCAATCAATCGTATTTATTGAGCGCTTACTATGTGCAGAGCACTGTACTAAGCACTTGGGAAGTACAAATTGGCAACACATAGAGACAGTCCCTACCCAACAGTGGGCTCACAGTCTAAAAGGGGGAGACAGAGAACAGAACCAAACATACCAACAAAATAAAATAAATAGGATAGAAATGTACAAGTAAAATAAATAAATAAATAAATAAATAGAGTAATAAATATGTACAACCATATATACATATATACAGGTGGTTGATTGATTGAGAGGTATAGTAGGAAGGGGATGGGAAGATAAATGCAGGGAGCTGTGGGATCAAGGGATGGCTTTATTAGGATAGGGAAGACAGAAGCATGTTTGAAAGCACTCGGGAAGAAGCCAATGGAGAGTGAACAGTTAAAGATTGGAGTTAAGGAGGGAAGAAAGGAGGGGACAAGGTGAGAAGGGATTATGCTGGCTGCACAAGTGGAGGGGGTGGATTTTATGAGGTGGCAGGAGATTTCTTGAGACACTGTTTCAAAAGACAGAGTTAAAGAAGGGGCAGGAGGAGGGAGGGACTGGGGAGAAGCAGGGGAAATTTTATGGAGATTACACCTGTTAGTTTCAATTTTCTCAAAGTAGATAGCCAGTTTATTGGGGCCAAGGGATGGGGGAGGCAAGGGGACAGTGTATTCGAGGATGGAGTTAAACATCTGGAATAACTGGAGGGGGAAATGGGCATAAGTGTCAATAAGGATGGAGAAATAATTTTGCCAAGCAGAGAAGAGGCTGGAATTAAAGTATGCAAGGAAGAGCTTGAGGTGGACAAGGTCAGCCTGATATCTAGATTTCTGTTTATAGTTCTCTGCTGTTCATGGAAAGGTGTGAAGGAAGTGGACTGTGGAGGTGATCCAGGGCTGAACAGGATTTGAATCCCCACTTTGCAGTTGAAGAAACTGATATACAGAGAAGTTAAGTAACTTGCCTAAGGCCACAAAGAAAACAAGTGGCAGTTCCAGCTTTAGAAACTAGGTGCTCTGATTCCCAGGTTCATACTCTTTCCACTAGGCCATGGTGATCTACCATAGCATTTTCATGGTATTTGAGAATTGCCATGGTTTTAAAGCAGGTGTGTTTTTTCACTCCATTTAAAGGTCTAAAGCTCAGTTGAACGTGGAGCACGAAAGGAAAGATCTGGTGATTCCTGACTTGTAATCACACCTCAGAAATTCCAGTACAATACCTGGGATTAAAGCAAAATCATCAAATGCTAAATGTTTGAAAATTAACCATCAACGAACTAGTCATCTAATTTTAGCATCCAACAAAATTCATCATCAACTTTTTACCTAACCTTACCATTAAACTCCAACTAAATCCCTTCTCCAGCCCTCACCTTAGCTCTACTTTTTTAGCAATGAAATGCATTAATATAACTTGCCAAAGCTGTGGTCACAATGGCAGGGAAGAGGATGAGCTGTTTGAACAGAAATGATTTATAATAATAATGATGGCATTTGTTAAGCGCTTACTATGTGCAAAGCACTGTTCTAAGCTCTGAGGAGGATACAAGGTGATCAGGTTGTCCCACATGGGTCTCACAGTCTTAATCCCCATTTTATAGATGAGGTAATTGAGGCACAGAGAAGTTAAGTGACTTGTCCAAGGTCACATAGCTGAAAACTGGTGGAGATGGGATTTGAGCCCATGACCTCTGACTCCCAAGCCTGTGCTCTTTCCATTGAGCCACACTGCTTCTCTGGAAATCTGAGAATTATTCTGTAAATATTGTTTCCCATTCTGAACACTTGAACAAATGTCCTGGATTAGAAGTTAGTTCTCTCATTTCTCCATCACTCTTTGTCCAAATGCATTCTGACCCAATTCCTTCCTCAACCTACACTTCCTAAACCTTTTTGCACCTTCACTTAACTTCCCACCCATGCTCTGTCCTTTCCCAGTACACAGCACCAATATCTTCCATCCCTATCTCACAAGTCCATAACCTGGATATCATCCTTGCCTCAACTCTGTCATATAACCCACATAACTAATCTGTTTACCAAATCGTCTTGGTTCTACCATCACAAAATTTCTAAACTCTGCTCTTTCCTTTCCAATTCAAACTGCTACTATGCTAATCCAAGTACTTATATCCCAACTTCACTACTGCATTTGCCTCCTCTTTGACCTCCCTGTCTCCTGTCTTTCCCCAACCAGTGCATGCTTCACTTTGCTACCCAGATCATTTTTCTAAAAAACCTTCAGTCCACATCTCCCCACTACTTCAGAACCTCAAGTGTTTGTCTATCCAATTTCACATCAAACAAAAATTCCTTACCATCAGCTTTAAAGCATTCGTCCCATGTTAGAGAAAAACAGCGTGGCTTAGTGGAAAGAGCCCGGGCTTGGGAGTCAGAGGTTGTGGGTTCTAATCCCAGCTCTGCCACTTTTCAGCTGTGTGACCTTGGGCAAGTCACTTCACTTCTCTGGGCCTCAGTGACTCATCTGTAAAATGAGGATTAAGACTGTGAGCCCCACATGGGACAACCTGATTACCTTGTATCTATCCTAGCGCTTAGAACAGTGTTTGGCACATAGTAAGCACTTAACAAATACCATCATCATCATCTTACCTCACTGATCTACTACAGTTTAGGTAGCACACTTATCTCCTCTAGCACCAGTTTGCTCACTGTGTCTCAATCTTGTCTATCAAACCGCTGACCCCTTTCCTAGGTCCTCCCTCTGGCTTGGATTTCCCTCTACCTCTGCCAGACCCCCACTTTCCCCATCTTCAAATGTGATAGGGTCACTTTCCTCGAAGAGGCCTTCCCCAGTTTAGCTTTCTTTTCCTCTACTTCCTCTCCCTTCTGTATCATCTATGCAGTTAGATCTGTACCCTTTGAGCACATGATATTCACCCCACTCTCATCCACACTACATTCATGTACATATTTGTAATTTCTTTAGTTACATTAATGCCTGTCATTCCTTCTAGACCATAAACTCTCTGTGGGCAGGGATCATACCTACCAACTTTGTTGTATTCTACCAAGCATTCTTTGCAGTGTTTTGCTCATGGTAACCACTCAATAAATACTATTGAAATGACTGATTGATCAGCTGATTCACTTGCTCTGAGAAATTTACCAATAAATCAGCCATTTGGAAAACTTGACTGATAATGTCAATTCATAAAGAACGATTTTTTCCAATCCTCTGAATCCATGGAATGGTGGTGTTGGTTCCTTAGAAAAGTGACACAAATTTTTTCCTGCCATTGGAAAAGAAAAATGCAGTTGCAAAAATGACTTGCAGTAAATGTCAGTTTCTGCATTATTACCTTACTTATAAAATATTTCTAGAGTAATTTGGCAGTCAGGCAAAATATACAGTTCTGTTCCCTGTGTTCCATAAATGCTCTTCCAAAAGGGGTAATTCTAGGAGACAGTGGATTACATCTCGTGCAAATTAGGTGCCCCATTATAGTAAAGAATAAACCTCTCCAATTGAGATTCAAAAGACAGCTAGTTGTACTACTGGGATTGAATAATTACCTCACACTCAGTTAAAAGCAGTGGGCCAATAACTGTCCTCAATTATATGTATTTTTCTCCAGAGTCCAAAGAGAGAAGCATGTGCTGTTTTCTGAGGGGAGAATTTAGTTTGTAAATGTCCATTTAATCACCAGTTCAATGACCCATTAGGAGTGTTTCCTGACCCCAAAATTGGATTTCAGCCAGGATTCCCAAACTTGAGTCAGAAGACAAACATTTATCAGGCACTTTCAGGGTGCAAAGTTCTGCATTATGTGCTTCATATACATGTGAAGAAATAAATCACATCCCTGCCTTCAAAGAGCCTACAGTCTTTTAGAGACAAATGTCCAATTAACATAAATATGCACACCTGCTACTCTAATTACAAGCACAGGTTTAATAATAATAATATCTGTGGTGTTTGTTACATGCTTACTATGTGTCAGGCACTGCATTAAGCTCTGGGAAGGATAAAAGCAAATTGAGTAGAAAACAGTCCCTGTCCTGCATGGGACTCATAGTCTTAATCCCCACTTTTCAGATGAGGGAACTGAGGTACAGAGAAGCTAAGTGACTTACCCAAGGTCACACAGCAGACAAGTCGGGTAGCCGGAATTGGAACCCTTGATCTTCTGACTCTCAGTCCCATGCTTTATCAACTACCCATGCTGCTTCCCCATGGAGTGAGAATAAATCCTGGTAGAATCCTGCAGAGTTTAGGCCCAGTTTGAGTGACCTTTGTATACACCAGTGGACAAGGTGAACACCAAATTCCCCAGGACAAGGGGGCAACCATCCATTAAAGTTTGAGGGTAGAAGCTTTAAAAGGAAATATGCCTTCACACAATGGGTAATAAAAACTGTGATTATTTGCTAAGCACTTACTTTGTGCCAAGCACAGTGTTAAGTGCTGTGGTAGATACAAGATAATCAAGTGTCCCTGTTCCACATGGGGTTCAAAATCTAAGTTGGAGGAAGAACAGACATAATGATGGTATTTGTTAGGTGCTTACTATGTGCAAAACATTGTTCTAAGCACTGGGGAGGTTTCAAGGTGAACAGGTTGTCCCATGGGGGGCTCACAGTTTTAATCCCCATTTTACAGATGAGGTAACTGAGGCACAGAGAAGCTAAGTGACTTGCCCAAAGTCACACAGCTGACAGTTGGTGGAGCCTGGATTTGAACGCATGACCTCTGACTCCAAAGCCCGTGCTCTTTCCACTGAGCCATGCTATTGAATTCCCATTTTACAGATGAGGAAACTAAGGCACAGACAAGTTCAGTAACTTGCCTAAGATCATACAGTAGACAAGAGGCAAAAGTTAGGATTACAAGCCTGGGCCTCTGATTCCCAGTACTGTGCTCTTCCCATTAGCCTTCAAGGGCTTTCTCTTGGGGAGATAAGCAGAGGTGGCAAACAGGTAATTTGTTCTCTTAAGAAACTGTAGGGAGAGGGGAAACTCAGGGTGTTAGATTGTCCCTCCAAAGCCATGAGGATGTCTGTCTGAGAGGGAAAGAGTCATGTGATTCCTCCAAGGATCCTGGCACCATTGTTGAAGATAGTGTCTTCATCTGGGTAGACCATTGGTCTGTCCAAAGAATACCTGGGCTGATGGATGTTTGTTAATATAGGGTATTTCAGGCCAGATTACTTCACTGCCATTGCAGGCTGCCTTCCCAGTAACCTGCAGGGTGATTAGTCATGAGGTAGTTCTGGGCTCACACTTGGACTGACCTGCATCCTGAACACAAGGTTCACCCTCTGGTGTATGCAGAGCTCCATAGAAAGTGCTTGGGAGAGTACAATACAATAGAGTAGATAGACATTATCTCTGCCCACAGGGAGCTTTCAGACTAGAGGTCGAAATAGGCATTAAAATATATTACAGATGGATTGGTATATAAATACTGTTTGTTGGAGTCAGGTAAGATTCAAAATGTTTAAGGATTACAGACCCAAATTCCTAGGTCATGCAGAAGGGAGGGTCGATTGTAAACTCATTATGGGCAGGAACCATGTCTGCTAATTCTTCTGTATTGTATCCTCCCAAGCGCTTAGTATAGTGGTCTGCACATAGAAAGTGCTCAGTAAATAGCGCTGATTGATTGATAGGGAAAGTGTGGGAGACCTCTTGAAAGAGCTGTATTTTTAGTAGGGATTTGAAAATGGGGAAAGCGGTGATTTGTCAAATATGACAAATAGTTCCAGGCTAGAGGAAGAATGTGGGCAAGGGGTCAGTGGTGAAAAAGATGAAATCAGAGTACAATGAGTAGGTTGGTTCTGATGGAGCAAAGTGTGCAGGCTGGGTTGTAGCAGGAGGTCAGTGGGGTAAGATAGGAGGAGAGAGAGTTAAGTGCCTTAAAGTCAATGGCGAGGAGTTTCTGCTTGATACTAAGGTGGATGGGCAACCACTGGAGGATTTTGAGGACTGGAGAGACAGGAAATGAGTATTTTTCTTAGAAAGATAATCTGGGCAATAAATTGAAATATGGACTGGAGACAGAAAGGACATGAGGTAGGGAGGTCAGAGAAGCAGCTGATGTTGTAGTTAAAGGTGGGATATGATAAGTAGTTGAATAAGCTTTGCAGCAGTTTGGTTGGAAAATAAAGGGTGGATTTTAGAGATGCTGTGAGGGTAGAACCAACAGGATTTGGTGATAGACTTAATATGAGGGTTGAACGAGACAGACGAGTGGAGGATAATGCCAAGGTTACAGGCTTGTGATTGAGATAGTTGCACTGTCTTCAGTCATGGGAAAGACAAGGGGAAGGCAGGGTTTGGGTGGGAAGATGAAACATTCTGATTTGGACATACTAAGTTTGAGGTATTGGCAGGACATCTAAGAAGAGATGTCATTAAGGCAGGAGAAAATTTGAGGCAGCAAAGAAGGTGAGAGGTTGTAAATGGAGGTGTAGATTTGGACATCATCCACATAGAGATAGTAGTTGAGGCCACGGGGGAAATGAGTCCAAGTGAGTGGGTGTAGATGGACTGAACTGAGAATCAGTCTTCCATCCTGGAAAATGCCCCAGGTCATGGACTGTCATGGAATGGGTGGAGGTTAACCAGAAGAAAGTGCCTTTTATTTGGTTTGTTTCATTCATGTTTGTTCAAATGCCAGGATCCCTTCCTGTTTGTTGCTAATGCTATCTACAACTTCAATTACCTAAACCTTCCATTTAATAGGACAGAAATATTTCTCAATTAAGGCTTAAATGCTACATGACGGATGAGAAAATGTTCTTGCCTAATGTTCCTGGATCAAATAAAACTAGTTTCAAAAAAATTAAGGAATGGGGTCTACTTCCAAAACTAAATTATTTCATCAGTTATAGCATTACAGGGCCTT
Organism: Tachyglossus aculeatus; assembly: GCF_015852505.1. Taxonomy (NCBI): domain Eukaryota; kingdom Metazoa; phylum Chordata; class Mammalia; order Monotremata; family Tachyglossidae; genus Tachyglossus; species Tachyglossus aculeatus. The sequence goes on along the minus strand of NC_052075.1, from coordinate 24,768,201 downwards.
TCCAGGGGTTCCCATTGGTTTTAATTACAAATCCTTTATGTTATCATGATGTTATGGGAGAATCACAAAGGGAATAAGGCTAAAGCTGAAAACAAACTTTTCCTGCCTTGAGTCAGGCGTTTTAATTTTTCTTGGTACATTTGGGAGTCTTTTCCTTTCTGACATTAATACCTAACGTCTTTCTTAAAACTTCCTCCCCTCTCCTTCTCTTACACTATTTTATTTCCTGGCTCTGCATCTCTCCTTTCCCCATAACACTCCCTACTTCTGATCTCTGGAATCCAGTAACATGGGTCCATGGGTCAGATGCTGCCCCTCTCCTGGGACACCAGGCTGCCCATTATCCCTTGTTCCACCCTAGGGAAAGACTCGGCCATCTGTAACCAAACTTCTGAACCTTTAGAATTTCAAGAAGGTCACGGGTATAGCCGCAGCTGGGACTTCTGTTATCATAAAGGTTGATCCTTTCATGTTTTATATGGCTCTGGGTGCAGTTTTGTGCTTTCTGGGAGGATTTTTTTTTAAGTCAATCAATCAATCATATTTATTGAGGGCTTACTGTGTGCAGAGCACCGAACTAAGCACTTAGGAAAGGACAGCACTACAATATAACAGGCACATTTAGTACCTACAAGCTTACAGCCTAGAGCAGGAGACAGACTTCAATATAAATAAATACCATACAGATATGTTCATTAGTGAGGTGGGGCTGGGAGGTGGGAGGAAGCAAAGGGAGCAAGTCAGCTTGACACAAAAGGGAGTGGGGGAAGAGGAAATGAGGGCTTAGGAAAGGTCTGTTGGAGGAGATGTGCCTCAAATTAAGCTTTGAACGTGGGGAGAATTAGTCTCAGGAAATGCACCCAAATACGGACTTTTTAATAATTGTAGTATTTGTTGCCAACACCCATCCTCTTACCCACCCCTGCCCAACCCAATTCTTAGATTGTGAGCTACTTAGTTCCAAGGACACGTTTAATCTCATCTGTATTTCTTAAACAGAGCTTAGTACGGTGTTTTACATATAATGAGCACTAAATAAACTATTAGTACTGCTGCTACTACAGCTACTACTGAATGGTCTGGCGGAAAGAGAACATGACTGGGACTCAGATCTGGGTTCTACTCCCTGCTCTGCCACTTGCTTGCTATGAGGTCTTAGCTAAATCACTTACCTTCTCTGGACTTCAGTTTTCCCATCTGTAAAATTGGGATACTATAAATACAAGCTTCATGCAAGGCACAAACTGTTTTTGACCTCTTTATCTGGTCTCTACCCCAAAGTTTGCCACATGGTAAGCATTTAACATAAACCACAGTCATCCTTATTATTACTGTTACTACTACTACAAGAAGCAGCATGGCCTAGTGGAAAGATCGTGGACCTGGGAGCCAAATGATCTAGCTTCTAATTCCAGCTTGTCCACTTGTGCTTAGTACTGTGCCTAACACATAGTAAATGCTTAACAAATACCATAATTATCATTATTATCATTATCTGTTCTCCCTCCTACTTAGACTGGGAGCGTGAGCCCATGTGGGACAGGGAATGTGTCAACCTGATTTATATTGTATCTACCCCAGTGCTTGGCACATAGTGAGCACTCAGTGGAAAGAGTATGGACTTGGGAGTCAGAGGTTGTGGGTTTTAATCTCGGCTCCACCACTTGTCAGCTGTGTGACTTTGGTCAAGTCACTTAACTTCTCTGTGTCTCAGTTATCTCATTTGTAAAATGGGGATTATGACTGTGAGCCCCACATGGAACAACCTGATTACCTTGTATCTCCCCCAGGACTTAGAACAGTGCTTGGCACATAGTAAGTGCTTAACTAATACCATTATTATTATTATTATCACTTAACAAATATTATTATTACTGCTATTGCTGCTTCCTCTGTCCCTGAAGGTTTTTTGCCCAACTTCTACCATATTTTCAGGTTTGTCCCAGTACACAGACAAATAAACTCTAGTTTCAAGCTCATCAAAATGATGCCAGACATTACTACCCAGATGGGTTACCTGGAGGTGCAAGTGAGGATATTTATACCTGAAACTCGTCTAGAGTCCCCTCAGTGACAACATACTGCCCCCAAATCTCCATCTGCCACCAATTTGCAGACTGTCAGTCCACAGGGTGACAGGTAAGAGTGGGTGGATGGTTGTGTTGTCTTTTCTTTATGTACAACTTGAAGCTCAGAGTAAGGCCTTTTGGACTTGGACAAGTCAAGAAGAGAAGTAAATTATCTGAGCAACTCCACTTTCCCTCTTCTAAACACAGATGTAGGCACACAACAAACTTTCCTTTTCTCAGTTTCTGTGTTTTCCGGGAGGAGTTGTTTTAAGTCCAGGAATACATCCAAATATAAACTTTTTAAATATGTGTGGTATTCATTAAGTGCTTACTATATGCCAAGGACTGTGTTACGTGCTGGGGTAGATACAGATAATTAGATTGGACCCAGTGCCTTGTCCCACATGGGTCTCACAGTCTAAGTTAGAGGGAGAAAGTGTTTTGAATCCCGATTTTACAGAGGAAACTGAGGTACAGAGAAGTTGAGTGGATTGCTCAGGGTCACACAGCAGGCAAATGGCAGAGCCAGGATTAGAACCCTGGCCAGGATTAGAACTCAGGCCTGAACTCTTTTCACTGTGCTTCACAATTTCTCACTTTTGCCATGTCTTCTCTTCTTCCCTCAGGAGACATAGTCTTATTCTATCAATGGGGAAAAGGAAGAGAACTTTAGTGAAGAAAGGAAACTGGAAAAAAACTGTATCCTTTATCCGTTCGAGTCTTTCACCCATGTGTGTTCTTTGAAATCTGTGCACTTGAGTCTCAAACAGAACATTCCTCCCTTCCCCTGAGTCACAACATAAAATACAACAAATGCTATGAGGACAGCAGATCCCCAGAAGCCCTGAATCAAAATTCTAACCAACTCAATTTACCCAAAATGATTCACAACCAGGATCACCAGATTGAAACAGGTGGCTACTTTTAAGTACAGATGCTAAATGTCATACCTGCAGATGGCTCATCAGCAGACCATGTAAAAAGCATCTTAATTATATATTATGAATCTTTTTCATAAAAAATTAAAGGATAGGCATTCATTATGCTTGTTTGAGTTATATCACTGAGTGCAGATGCTATTACGAGTTAAGCTGCAGCTTTAATCACAACAAGCATCGGTGGATCAATTTAATGATATGAAAGTTCTCACTCTAGGTTGGAAAGTTTCTGGCAATGCAAATTTCCCTACTGTTCTTGCTTAATCCATCACATTAAAGCACTTTGCTACCCTAGAATCCAAAGGTGCACATCTCTGCTTGTAGAAGAGTGAAGAAAAAAGGCAGAACCCAGTCATCAAACCTAAATTAAAAGAGACATTAAGAGGTGACACCTTGCACCTCTACAGACACATGTAATAAAAATACCAGAACATTCCTTTTGAAGCACTCCATCAGCTGTCTTCATCCTACATTATTCCTTCTCCCTAGAAGCTCCAGTCACACTCTTCGTTGCTCTCAAGCTAACCTATTCATATACCTTATTTTGTCTTTCTTACTGGCCCATCTCTTTCTTAAATCCTCCACCTCTGCCTTAAAACTCCCTCTATGTTTCATATCCTCCAGACCAGACTCTCCACATCTTCAAAGGCCTTCTGATATCTCCTTTCTTCCAGGAGGCCTTCCCAATTAATCCCTAGTTTTCTCTCTTTAGATCCCCTAACTGGTTCTACAGTCCTCAAGCACTTAGTGCAGGGCTTTGCACATAGTAAGTGCTCAATAAGTATTCATTCAGTCGTTTTCATTGAGTGCTTACTGTGTTCAGAGCACTGTACTAAGTGCTTGGAAAGTACAATACAGCAAATAAAGGGAGACAATCCCTACCCACAGTGGGCTCACAGTCTTGCTTGATTGCCACCTTGTGCTTACATACTTATAACGCCAACGTATTTATGTAGAAATTTTATATACTCTGTAACTCCCTCATCTGTAATTTTTAAGTGTCTGCCTCCCTAGCAAGGTTGTAAATTATTTGAGGGCAAGGATCATGCATGTTAATTTTATTGTACTCTCCATACACTTAGTAGGGTGGTGAAAAGCTTCTGTTGATTGATTGATTGATTGGTATCCCTCCACTATCAATAGTCCTAGGCATCTGAGTGAGTGAGTTTAAGGAGTGGATTCAGGGATGGCTCAGCATTGGTCTTTATTGGAGGTTAAACTACCACCCCCTTCAGAGTGGGCAAACCCCACTATGTGGCATTACCAAAGGTGACACTTTGGGGATTCATTAATTCAGTCGTATTTATTGAAAGCTTTCTCTGTGCAGAGCACCATACTAAGCACTCGGAAAGTACAATTCAGCAATAAGTTCCTGAACATCCTGCATGACATCACTAGGGAATGAGATTAAGGGGGCCAGAGATACTGTTACCTTCCCCGTATTTCAGAACAACTAGAGCAACAATACCAAGAGATGCCTTTATGCTTGCACAGTGTGGAAAAGACAGATGGTTCCTTGAGGTCTATTTGGCTGCACCTGATCCCGTGGTTAGCGATTTACCCATGGAGATGCCAGCCTTGGAAAAAGGAGAGGCTCAGCACAGCTTCCACAGGAACTCATCAATCCATCAATGGTATTTACTGAGTGCTTTACTATGTGTGTGAAGAGCCCTGTACTAAGAGCTGAGGAAAGTACAACACTTATGGCAAAAAGTGAACAAGGAAAGAAGCCAGATAACTTTAGCAGCAGCTAGCTAATTCTCCACCTGCAGGCAGGCTGTTGTACCAGACCATCAGAGGGGAACTGCGGGAAGAGGTGACCAAAGAAATAATTTTGTTTCTTTCCACAGTCACTGCTGTCATCTCCTCCTTTAATTATTCCTCAGTCACCTCCCACAGGAAGGTTTTCCTCATTAACCCCACCCATTCTCCAACCTGCCAATCCAATCCATGATTTCTCCCTCCTCTTTCATCTCATTTTTACACTTGTCCATATTAACACAGGCCCATGGGGTGAGTGACCAACCCTTCCTGGGCCTCACTGATGGAGCAGTGGTAAGATAAGCAGATGCTTGTTTCTGCTTTCTCTGTCAGCAGCACTTTCCAATTAGACTAGGAGCTCCTTGAAGGCAGAGTTTGCCCCATTGACATATCTCCAACTGACTAGTAGACTACACTGCACACAATAGACACCCAGTAAATACTGTTTAATCAAACAGTGGTAGGATTTATTCATCATCTACTGTATAGCTGCCTCAGTACTTAGAACAGGGATAGGAACATAGGGAATCACCCAACAAATATACAGTTAATTAGCAATTGCGGTACTCACCAGTACTCACCAGAAGCAAAATACGAGATCCATGATGAGCCACTGACATAATAATAATAATGATGGCATTTGTTAAGTGTTTACTATGTGCAAAGCACTGTTCTAAGTGCTGGGGAGGTTACAAGGTGATTAGATTTTCCCACGGTGGGGCTCACAGTTTTAATCCCCATTTTACAGATGAGGTAACTGAAGCACAGAGAAGTTAAGTGACTTGCCCAAAGTCACACAGATGACAGTTGGTGGAGCCAAGATTTGAACTAATGACCTCTGACTCCAAAGCCCATGCTCTTTACACTGAGTCAGGCTGCTTAACTAGCAATGCAGTTCTTGGTGTTATTTTGATTGAAGCAGTGTCCCAGATGAAAATCAGTCAATCAGTGGAATTTATTGAGTGCTTACTATGTGCACAGCACGGTGGTGTGCTTGGGAAAGTACAATGCAACAAATGTGATTGACATGTACCCTGCCCACCTCACCCAAGTGCTTAGTATAGTGCTCTGTGCATAGTAAGTGCTCAATAAATGCAATTGATTGATAGAGGGGGATATGGACATTAATATAAAGAAATAAATTACCATTATGTGCATAGGTGCTCTGGGGTTGAGGGTGGTAAGGAGTATATCAGGTACTTCCAGAATACCAATCCAAGTGCCAGGGTGACACAGAAAGTAGAGGGAGTAGAGTTGGGGAAGACCTTTTGGAGGACATGTGATTTTAATAAGTCTTTGAAAGTAGGGAGAGTGGTGGTCTGTGGGTTACGATGGGGGAGAATGTTCCAGGCCGGAAGGAGACTGTGGAAATAGTCAAAAGCAAGATAGATAAGATGGAGGTACAGTGAATAGGTTGGGGTTGGAGGAGCGAAAGGTGAAGGCTGGGTTGTATTAGGAAATCAGTGAGGGTAAGATAGGAGGGGACAGTAGAGCTGATGGTAAGGAGCTCTCTGCCCGATGGGAGCCCACAGGGGTGGAGAGGGGGAATCTTGTCCCAGCCTCCCCCACCCAGCTGCCTCGATAGTAATTCCACCCCAGTGATCCTTATCTTCTTGGCTGCTCTATTTCTGGTGGTACCATCTCAGGTCACCGCTCAGCAGCTGTCAAGATAAATGCTAAACATCAAATTGCAGGATTTGAGTCAGAACATAAGAAGACAGCTACCAGAGGTGGCCTTCAGGGCTGTACCTTCCTTAATGTCACAATGCTCCACACCCAGGTTCACTTCAGCAGAGCATATGACCTGGCAGAAACATTGCATGGCAATGAATGTGACATTAGCCACCGTAAATCAAACGTTACATGGGAGTTTACATATCCCTAGTGCAGGAAGATTAAAGTTGGAAAGAGCATTTTATTTTTAAAACACCAGTAGGTTTTTTCTTACAGCTTTTCACACTCACAACCTCCCCAGTGTGCATCACTGAGGTGGCCAGGGAAGTGAAGACAGCCCTTGGTACTTCCCAACTCCAACCCCCCAGGTGATGTGGAGGCAGACGGAGAAGCTAGCCTAACCCTACCAGGCACCCACTGCACCAGCTGACCAAATCACCATGTTGGCATCGCCCACCAAACCAGAACACTGGGAGGACACTATCCTTCTTGATTGTCTGGCTGTTGAAAGAGAGCGGGAACAACGGCTTCAGCAGTGAGGACATTTGTGTCATGGAAGCCAACCATGATGGGAGTGCGAGTTGCATCAATCAATTATTCTACCAATCCCGAGGCTAAGGGGTGGAACTGGAACATAGTCCAAGATGGTGCCTCCTCCCTTCTGACAGTCATAGGATTCAATCCGATGCTGGTCTGGGGCCTGCCCTATGTCTGGGGTGGCAGAAGTGGAGGAAAAACCAAACCGGAGTTTTCTCGGCTCAGAGGGGGCAGACCTCTGCCGCTGTCACTACCACTGCAGGGGTCAGCTCTAGAGGAAAGTCTCACAGCAGGGCTCATGCTCTCTAGTCCACTGCCTGTGCCCAAAGTCCACATGTAACTCCGGGCCGACTTTTTTCCGGTGCCCCTGCCACAGATATTGGTTCCAGAGGAAAGTGCTTCCTCGCTCTTCCCCGACAACATCTCTGCTAGGAAGGTCAAGCAACTTAGTAATTTAAAGCAGCCAGGAGGCACTATAAAATTCTCCTTTGTGGGATCATCTTGAAGGATTTCACCTAATTATGTTTCGCAGTGCAAAATGCTCCAATCTGTCATGGAACCGAGGCATTATTTTTCAATGTAAGTCAAACTGGAGAAAGAAACATGTTGAGAGAATAGCCAGACTTACAGAACGGGAAAGGGAGGCAGGATCTGGTACCTCAGAAGCGAAAGATCAACCTGAAAAATAAACATAAAATTGATCAAGGCCATGGTCCTCCTCTCAGATAGAAAAAGACCTGAGCCAGCACAGGCCCAGCACTTAGAACAGTGCTTCACACATAGTAAGTGCTTAACAAATACCATCATTATTATTAGGGTATCTCATTTCAGTAAAGAATAGTCTTCACTCTAACCGAAATCCCTCTTGCTACAACTGGGTGCAGAACACTCTACTGAGTTCCTACTGGGTGTAGAACACTATACTAAGTGCCATTTGTTTGAAAAGTGCTGAACTGTTAACTTGGGAACACCCAGTGAGAGATACGTGAAGCAGAGTGGCTTAGTGGAAAGAGCACAGGCTTGGGAGTCAGAGGATGTGGGTTTTAATCCCAGCTCTGCTACTTGTCTGCTGTGTGACCTTGGGCAAGCCACTTTACTTCTCTGTGCCTCAGTTACCTCATCCGCAAAATGATGATTAAGACTGTGAGCCCCATGTGGGACAATCTGATTACCCTGTATCTACCCCAGTGCTAAAAACAGTGCTTGGCACATAGTAAGTGCTTAACAAATACCATCATAATTATTAGTATTATACAAGTGAAACTGGAGAGAGAAGCAGCATGGCCTAATGGAAAGAGTACAGAGCCAGGAGCTAAGAGAACTGGGTTCTGATCCCAGCTCCACAATTTGTACGCTATGTGCTATTAGAAAAGACACAACTTCTCTGTGCCTCATTTTTCTCATTTGTAAAATGGGGATTAAATGCCTGTTCTCCCTCCTGTTTAGACCCATGTGGAACAGAAACTGTCTGATTTGACTTTATTCTATCTACCCCAGCTCTTGGCACATAGAGTATATCACAAACCACAGTGTTTATTACCAAACTTGGAGTGGAATTCAGTACATCCAGAATTGGAACTTTGGCTGTTATTTTAATTAGAACTGGGAAAGGACTAAAAAGAAATCAGTCTTAAGAAAGTAGACTGTGGAAGAGAAAATCTTACTGAAAATCGCAAAGGGGACCACAGTTTGAGCAGCTACTTTGGACTCCTGATGTTCACATGTTTTTTAGGTGCAGGGTCATTAGGGGGCCAGAAGGTTTGTTGTACTGTATGACCCTGCATCTAAAAAACATGTGAACATCAGGAGTCCAAAGTAGCTGGAGTTAGGGGGCCAGAAGTTTTGTTGTACTGTACTCTCCCAAGAACTTACTCATATTAAGCACTCAATAAATACAATTGATTGACTGATGAGTTGGTGATTATGTAAAAGGCCAGTAAAGTGCTAATAGACTTGTAGAATTCTTGTCATTCTGCAAGCCATAACATTTTCCCCAACACTGCTGTAGGGAATTCTTGCTGTTAGCTCACTAATGTCATGGCCAAGAGGTTACGTTCCTAGAAAGTGCCTAACATTGCTAGGAAAAGAGAGTTATGCAATGGGGAGAATTAAGCTTGAGGATTTCAAAGTTGGAAACTGCAGTGCACCCTGGGCTTGTACCCTGAACCATAAAATTCACAAGTGGAAGTATGGATTAGTAATAGTAGGAGCAGTTTAGTAATAGTAGGTATTGGACACCCACCCAAGTGCAGTAGAGTACAGAATACAGAAGTAACATATTTCCTGTCAGAAGGAGCTTCCACTATAACAGGGGAGGTCTCTAACCTCCTTAAGGAGTAGGGGGTTTCACTCCAGGGAAACAAGAGGAGTGGATATGAACCATCCTTATTTTCTTGCTGAGAATTTTAGTTTGCACACCGCTGTAAACCCCAAGGTGACACAGAGAAACGGATAGTAGTGATTTGTGCTCTGAAGTTCAGCATCAGCATAGGAAGGATATAATGTAATGACAACTACCTCTCTGAGTGGCTCCATTTGGTTGATTTTTACCCGAGATGCATGAGGTGCTAAACCTGACTTTCTCACAGTCCCTCCAGACCTAATTTTAATCAGCATTAATTCCTCTGACCCAACCCCATTCAGAAGGTAACATCTTTTAATCTGCTGCCAAGTGCCTCTCTGGCATCTGTGAAATTATATCTGTGAAAACATAATAATAATAATGGCATTTATTAAGCACTTACTATGTGCAAAGCACTGTTCTAAGTGCTGGGGAGGTTACAAGGTGATCAGGTTGTCCCAAGTGGTGCTCACAGTCTTAATCCCCATTTTACAGATGAGGTAACTGATGCACAGAGAAGTTAAGTGACTTGCCCAAAGTCACACAGCTAACAGTTGGCAGAGCAGGGATTTGTACCCATGATCTCTGACTCCAAAGCCCGTGCTCTTTCCACTGACCCACGCTACATCAAATGCTTATCCACCCTGGGCTAAGGCAGGGTCCTTCTCCCCACTGAGCTCCTAGCGAGGAAAGGGATACAGTGATCTACCTCAGAGGAACTTCAGAATGAGGGAGAATCAAACTGAGCTTCTAGATCCTCCTCTTAGGGGAAAAGGGGAAGAGGTCCCCATTCAAGGAATTTGGGACATCTGTGTTAATCAATCCATCAGTCAATGGTATTCATTGAGCTCTTGCTATGTGCAGAGCACTGTACTCTTGGGAGAGTACAATACAACAAAGTTGGTAGAGTTGGAATCAATCAATAAATTTTATTTATTGAATGCTAACTGTGTGCAGAATACTGTACTAAGTGCTTGGGAGAGTACAATGTAACGAAGTTGGTAGACATGTTCCCTTCCCACAAGGAGCTTACAATCTAGAGAGGGAGACACACATTAATATAAATACATTACTAATATGTACCTAAGTGCTGTAGGGCCGAGGGAAGGGTGAATAAAAGGCACAAAACAGGGTGACACAGAAGGAAATGGGAGAAGATGACATGAAGGTTTAGTCGGGGAAAGCCTCTTGGAGGAGATGTCCTTCAATAAGACTTTGAAGGTAGGGAGAGTGATTGTCTGTCAGATATGAAGAGCGAGGGCATTCCAGGCCAGTGGCAGGACATGGGTGAGAGGTCGGAAGCGAGGTAGATGACATGGAGGCGTAAGGAGAAGGTGAGCGTTAGAGGACCGAGGTTTATGGGCTAGGTTGTAGTAGGAGATTAGTGAGGTGAAGTAGGAGGGGGCAAGCTGATGAAGTGCTCTAAAGCCAATGCTGTGGAGTCTCTGTTTGACGTGGAGGTGGAGGGGCAACCATTGGAGTTCCTTGAGGAGTGGGGAAACACGGGCTGAACATTTTTGTGGAAAAATTATCTGGGCAGCTGAGTGAAGTAAGGACTACAGTGGGGAGAGACAGGAGGCAGGGAGGTCAACAAGAAGGCTGATACAGTAAACGCTCAATAAATATGATTGAATTGAATACAGTAATCAAGGCAGGAATGGATAAGAGCTTGGATTAACATGGAAAGAATCACCCATAGTCCCTGGTCCTCAGGGGGATCACAATCTAAAAAGCCAGAAGGGGAAGAGAGAACTAGAGAAACACATATGGAGAGGTTAAACTAAGACAACATAAAGGTATGGACAGATAGACAAAATGGAAGCAAATCTCATTCATTCATTCATTCATTGTCATATTTATTAAGCACTTAATGTGTGCAGATCACTGTACTAAGCACTTGGGAAAACACAGTACAGCAATAGAGAGTGACAGTGCTTTGCACATAGTGCTTAATAAATGCCATCATTATTATTATTATTATTATTGAGCTCAGAGTCTGAGAGGAGGAGATGGACATCAATACAAATAAACAGACATCAATATAAATAAGTAAAATTATAGAGATAAACATAAGTGCTGTGGGGCAGGGAGAGAGGGGATGGGAAGGTGGCAGATTCCTGGAGGATTCCATCCCTAGGTGGAGAGAACAGGGAAATTGGGATTAATTGATCTACACTCCCAGGTCACCTGAAGCCCAACTCTTTGCTTTGGGGCTAGAGAGACTCAGGCCAGAAATTACCATCATTCAAGGGTCTGCTTTGCCTTCCAGCCTGACCATTGCTTCAGGCCAAAGTAAGTCCTCATTTTTGGTTGTCTTCTAGTCTACTGGATGGTCTTCATTTCCTAGCTGTCTTAGTGCTTAGCATTTAGTACAGTGCATGGCACATAGTAAGCATCTAGAGAAGCAGCATGGCTCAGTGGAAAGAGCACGGGCTTTGGAGTCAGAGGCCATGGGTTCAAATTCTGCCTCTGCCAATTGTCAGCTGTGTGACTTTGGGCAAGTCACTTAACTTCTCTGAGCCTCGGTTACCTCATCTACAAATGGGGATTAAGACTGTGAGCCCCCAGTGGGACAACCTGATCACCTTGTAACTTCCCCAGTGCTTAGAACAATGATTTGCACATAGTAAACGCTTAATAAAAGCCATTATTGTTATTATTATTTAACAAACACCACAAGTATTATAATTCTTAATAATAACAATAATACTAATGGTATTTATTAAGTGCTTGCTATGTGCCAGGCACTGTACCAAGCACTGGGGTGCATTCAAGCAAAGTGGGTAGGACACAGTTCCTGTCCTATGTGGGGCTCACAGCCTCAATCCCCATTTTACAGATGAGGGAACTGAGGCCCAGAGAAGTGAAGTGATTGACCCAAGGTCACACAGCAGACAAGTGGGGGAGCTGGAATTAGAACCCATGACCTTCTGATTCCCAGGCCTGTGCTCTATCCACTATACCATTATTGTTATTATTATCAATTGTTGAAGCCTTTGAAGAGTTCCTTTCATATTAAAGCCTTTTTCATGTTTTAGTGTTTAAATTACTTCAGTTCCTGGATGTAACAACAATTGAGGAACTGAGAAATTAATGATCCTGGAGCCAAATGTCATCCCCCTTCTAGACTGTGAGCTCACTGTGGGCAGGGATTGTCTCTCTTTACTGCTGTATTGTATTTTCTCAAGCGCTTAGTATAGTGCTCTTCACACAGTAAAAGCTCAATAAGTACGATTGAATGAATGAATGATTGAACAAAGAGGGCACTCATCTAGATGCTCCTCGATTTCATGCCTTTGACCAGTCTGTGCCTGCTGCAATAATAGTCAGTCAGGTTCTACTGATTTCAAGATGGCACGATTTCTGTTCTCATCTTGATACCATGTCAATGAAGAGTTTCCTAACGGATTTCCTTAGAACAAGTCTTGAGGAGACGGAAGAAATTCAGAATTTAATAGTAATGCATATATATATATATATATATATAATAAATTATATAACATAATATATGATAAATACATATATATATAACAGGATTCCTCAGGAATTGTAATTCAATGAATTGGTAGACTTCATTTTGTCTTTCTCTTGTTCAATGGAGATTGTTTAATTCAGGGGTGGAGCACAAGATTCTGTACCATTCGGAGAGGCTCTCATCATCTTTGTGCCAATTTCCCTATATCAACCAATCAGTGGTATTTATTGAGTGCTTACTGTGTGCAGAGTACTGTATTAAGCATTTAAGCTTGAACTAGACTGACAGACAGGACAACGGTTCAGCCAGTTACCAGATTCCATTTATAGAAAATGGGGAAATATTCCTGTAGGTTAATGTTGCTCTTTATAATTCTGTCCAGTTATTCCACATAAACACAAACACACACCCATACACACACACACACACAAACATTCACAGAGCCTTAACATCAAATGTTAAACAAAGTAATTTAAAACTGCAGAATGAAAATGTTTCCTTCTAATTTCCTTTGGGATCAGATATTCCCTTTGTTAGAGTTGCATTCCCAGTGTGTTGTATGGAAAGTATACAAAGGAATTCTCCCTGTTCCGAGCAATGTGCCCTACGAATACCATTGCCTAATTCCCCCTTGAGGAGAAAGATGCACTCAGAAAGTTATTCCTATTACTTAAACAAATTCCTAGGAGACTAAAGAACCCTTTTCCAGTTTATCAGCTCTGATAAGTGTGACTAACTGTTCATTGATTTGCTGACAGGCTATAATAAAATAAAATAAAAAAAGCCATTGCATGCCTCGAAAGGGAAAAATGCTCTTTAGAACGTTACATCATTGAAGGTTAAAATTTTTATCATTTTACATTAGATGAACACAGTGGTGTGAGGATAATGGAAATCAGAAAGAGATATGGCTTCTTTGTTCCTAAAGTCAAAAAAGAAAAAAAGCATTCCTTTTAACAATTAGTTGGCCAGTGGTCAAGTGGAGACACCACTAGTTTGGTATCAAAAAACTTGGGTTCCAATCTGACCTCAGTTGCTGCTAAACTGTGTGGCCAGAGGCAAGTAACATCACCACTCTGGGTTTCAGCCTCCACATCTTTACAGGAGGAGTGATAATGTCTGCCTCTCTAGATCAGGGATACTGTGAAGATCAATCAATCAATCATATTTATTGAGCGCTTACTGTGTGCAGAGCACTGTACTAAGCACTTAAGATACAATGAGGACTAAATATAATGTGCCTTTTAGGGCAAACAACAGGGAAGGGTATCCTTTATCCCAATTTACAAGAGGGAAAAGGAGCGCTAGTAATGTTTATAAAGTGTTTACACTGTGCACACACTTGGCTTAGCGGCAAGAGCACGTGCTTGGGAGTCAAAGGATTCGTTCAATTGTATTTATTGAGTGCTTACTGTGTGCAGAGCACTGTACTAAGCGCTTGGAAAGTACAATTTGGCAACAGATAGAGACGGTCCCTTCCCAACAACGGGCTCGCAGTCTAGGAGAAGGAGACAGACAACAAAAGAAGTAGACAGGTGTCAATATCATCTAAATAGAATTATAGGTATATACACATCATTAATAAAATAGAGTAATAAACATAATATTACATACATACATACATAGAATACAAACAAGTGCTGTGAGGAGGGGATGGGGAAGGGTAGAGGGATGGAGTGGGGGCAATGGGGAGGGGAGGAGGAGCAGAGGAAAAGGGGGGGCTCAGTCTGGGAAGGCCTCCGGGAGGAGGTGAGCTCTCAGTAGGGCTTTGAAGGGAGGAAGAGAGCTAGCTTGGCATATGTGAGGAGGGAGGGCATTCCAGGCCAGAAGTTGGACGTGGGCCCGGGGTCGATGGTGGGACAGGAGAGAACGAGGCAGAGGAGCAGAGGGTGCGGGCTGGGCTGAAGAAGGAGAGAAGGGAGATGACATAGGAGGGGCTGAGGTGATGGAGAGCTTTAAAGCCAATAGTGAGGAGTTTTTGCTTCATGCAAAGGTTGATAGACAACCACTGGAGATTCTTGAGGAGGGGAGCGTTTCTTTAGAAAGATAATCTGGGCAGCAGAGTGAAGTATAGACTGAAGCGGGAAGAGACAAGAGGATGGGAGATCAGAAAGGAGGCTGATGCAGTAATCCAGTCAGGAGAGGATGAGAGATTGTACCAACAAGGTAGCATTTTGGATGGATGTGGGTTCTAATCCCGGCTCCATCATTTGTCTGTGTGTGACCTTGGGCAAGCCACTTAACTTCTCTGTGCCTCAGTTACCTCATCTGTAAAATGGGGATAAAGACTGTGAACCCCACGAAGGACAACTCAATTGCCTTAAATCTACCCCAGCGCTTAGAACAGTATTTGGTACATAGTAAGCACATAACAAATACCATAATTATCATTATTATTATCATTACATCCCTAATCACGTCATATCAGGAAGTAGTTCCTTATATTTAAGAGAAGCAGTGTGGCTCAGTGGAAAGAGCACGGGCTTCGGAGTCAGAGGTTATGGGTTCAAATCCCGGCTCCGCCAACTGTCAGCTGTGTGACTTCAGGCAAGTCACTTAACTGCTCTGTGCAGTTACCTCATCTGTAAAATGGGGATTAAAACTGTGAGCCCCCTGTGTGACAACCTGATCACCCTGTAACCTCCCCAGCACTTAGAACAGTGCTTTGCACATAGTAAGTGATTAACAAATACCACCATTATTATTATTATTATTATCTAGAGTAGATTTGTTTCCTGGAAATGAAAGTTGTTTTCCCTAACTATTCCAATTTATTCTGGTAGTTCTAATCTTCATTGTTATGCAGAGGCAACTGTAAAGGTGAATGTACACAACAACAGATTAACAAAGGAGACTACAAAATGTCTATCCAGGTGTGTAGATGTGGCTGAAGTCAATTACCTGGCCCTCTAGGGCCCTGGGAGATGAATGCACCTTCCCAAAAGTCTGAAATCTCCTATATTTCTGTGGAAGTTGGCCCTGGCCAGCAGTCTTGGGTTTTGGGTGTTGGTTTTGGGTCTGGTTTGACTGAGGTACTCTTTGGCTCCCCAGCTTCCTGGAGCCTCCCACCTTTAAGTCAACAATTCAGAGGTTTCTGTCCAGTAATGACTGGTATGGAGCTGCCAAATGAAAACCTGACCCACAGGCCTCTCTGCCCCTGGGCTTCTGGAACTGCACTTCTCGGAAGACTCAGGGTTAACATACAGGAGCAGTAATGCTACCCAAAAGTCAGTTCAGGTTAAGGTAACCAGGTGTCCCAGTTTAGGTAGAACCATCACAAAATTTGCATTTGGGGCCCATATCCTGTTTCAAGTTTTTTTTGAGGGGACAGACGCATGCCCCAACAAACCTAAAAGGAAAAAAAATGGTCATTTGAGTGACTGTGCTTAACCACTGATAGAAGAACCACAAGAGGAAGAAGAAGTGGGATAAAAGACAAGAGAAGGAGGGAAGAGGATAAAGGGGAAAAGAGCAGAGGGAGGCTTCCGCTACCAGAGTACAGGGTCTGACTCTCTGAGCAGCAGGGGATGATGAGATAATTTTGGTATTTGTTCAGCTGATCCAATCCCTGTACTACGAGCTGGGGTAGATAAGAGAAAATCAAGTCAGACAAAGTCCCTGTCCCATATGAGGCTACCAGTCTGAGTACGTGGGAGAACAGATTTTGTATCCCCATTATGCAGACAAGGAATCTGAGGCACAGATAATTTAAGTGATTTGCCCAAGGTCACACAGCAGATAGGTGATGAGGCTAGGATTAGAACCCAGGTCCTCTGACTTCCAGCCCATGTCCTTTCCTCTAGGTCACAATACTTTTCCTCCTTTTTCCTTCCTCCTCCCTCCCTTTTTGTCCCCGCTCCCATTCCACTTTAGAGGACCAGATTCTCACCTCTTTGGATCAAGTGCCATTTCCAGTTGGACTCAAGCTCACTTCTGCCTGTTACATACCCAGTCATGAGCCAATCAGACTCACTCTAAGGTGGGCTCCTGAGGAAGAACCCTCACACCATGAAAGACCTCAGTCCTGGAGGGCAGAGGGAAATGAATGCAGAGCAGCAGTGATAATACCAGGGGACTTAATGACACTGCTTCCAGGGTGATGTTGATCTTCATGTGAAACCCCAACACTGTTCAGTCAAGCCAGAATCCAGAACTAAAACTCAGTCAATCGAGTCAATCGTATTTATTGATTGCTTACTGTGTGCAGAGCACCATACTAAGCACTTGGGAGGATACAACACAGCAATACAACAGACACATTCACTATCCACAACAAGCTTACAGTCCAGTCAAATGTCTCCAAATGGCACCTCCCACTTATATACAAGAGTCCAAAGCCCAAATTCATTCATTCAAACATATGTATTGAGTGCTTACTATGTGCAAATGCTCAAAGTCCCTAGGCAAACAGACAATCTCATTCAGCAAGTAGGCTATGGGGTAGGATTTCATCCCAATTCTATCCTTGAGGAACTGGAGGAAAATCATTATTCTGTTCCGTACATTAGTTTTTGATCTACTCACTGACTAGCCAGATAGTTCTAAATCTACCTTTCCCAATTTTCCCCTATACTCTCCCTCCCATGATCGAACTCTCAACTCTTGATTATACACATTCAGCATTTAACTTCTCTCTGCCTCAGTTACTTCATCTGTGAAATGGGGATTAAGACTGTGAGCCCCACGTGGGACACGGACTGTGTCCGGCCTGATTATCTTGTATCTACCCCAGCATTTACTTCAGTGCCTGGCATGTAGAAAATGCTTAACAAATGCCGTTAAAAAAAATCAGATATTTCATGCCCTCTTCCTTATCGTTTCCCTCTCTTCTCACTTCAGAACTCCAGCTCCCGTTTTTTTCATTAATATGAACAATGATTAGATGGGAGACTAGTTATGCCTGATGACCTATGTGTGTAGGATGCCAATTAAAGCTAGTCTTTTAAAAAATAATCCTATCTGTAGGGAATCTGCTCCCATATGCCTGTGTCACAGACTTAAAAGTAATTGCTACCTTTTTATTTGTTCCCAGGGTGCTTTGCACACAATAAACTCTTTATAAATAGTTTTACTATTAGTACTACTGCTGAAAGAAAGTCTGAAAGGTCTACTTTGATGAGATACCAGGAATTCTTGACCGAAAAAATACCTTTACACAGCTCCCGCTTTAAACCACATACTTCATATAGCTAATTAGGCTCAAATGTTTTTACCATTTCTCCTTTAACCTTTCTAACCACTGAGGTCAATGAGACATATTCAGGTCCTAAATTTATGATACCTGCTTATTTTTTTAAGGGGAAGGTTGCAAAGGTTTCTGAATCTTATAGCCTCCTTTTAAAAATTACAGTTAAATAGGAGCAAGAAGCATTCCATGTTCTCATTACTGCTAGTACATGGGTCAACAGTCAGATGCCCACAACAAGAATAGAAGTCTTCCTATCACCTAATTCAACTCTCTACTTTCAGCAAAATTCATTTGATTCTCTTACTCCAAACATTTCTCTATAGCCCGCTCTTAAAGGCCCCTGCTAATGGAGTCTCAATTACCTTCTAGGACAAGCCATTCACTTATCTAATTGGCCTTCTTCTTCAAGCCCTTTCCCCCTCATTTCGCTCAGAGGAGTGTCAAACTGGAGCATGTTGACTATTTGTTCCCTCTTCCTGTTTGCTTCTTTGCTCGGTCTCCGGCTCAAACACCACCACCATTTGGATTGAAAGGGCTGTTCTTTGCCTTCTTCCCTGCAATTTAAAATTGACCTGCTGGTTTCAGGAGTCATCAGTCACTGTCAGTGATGATGATGTGGGTGAAGTTAACGAACGTATTCAGAAAGCACCACTCTCATTCCCTTGGAGAAATCATTCTCACAGCTTCAACAACCATCTATTGCTAATTAATAATAATTGTGGTATTTGTTAAGTGCTTATTATGTGCCAGGCACTGAACTAAGCACTATGCAGACAATTCCCAAATCACATCTCCAGACCTGATCTCTCTCCTTCTCTGCAGTCTAGCATTTCCTCCTGACTCTGACATTTCCACTTAGATGTCCCACTAACACATCAATAATAATAATAATAATAATGGCATTTATTAAGCGCTTACTATGTGCAAAGCACTGTTCTAAGAGCTGGGGAGGTTACAAGGTGATCAGGTTGTACCACGTGGGGCTCACAGTCTCAATCCCCATTTTACAGATGAGGTAACTGAGGCACAGAGAAGTGAAGTGACTTGCCCAAAGTCACACAGCTGACAATTGGTGGAGCTGGGATTCGAACCCATGACCATGTAATATGTACAAACAGAACTCATATTTCCACCCAAACCCTGACCTCTCCCTGACTTTCCCATCACTGTAGACAGTACTACCACCCTCCCTGTCTCACAAACCCATAACCTTAGTGGTATCCTCTACTGATCTCTGTCATTCCACCCACATATTCAATCTGTCACCAAATCCTATCAGTTTTACCTTCATGGTATTGCTAAAATCCTCCCTTTCCTCTCCTGCTACCACGCTAACCCAAGCAGTTATCGTATTTGTCCTTGACTATTGCATCAGGCTTTCTGTTGACCTTCCTGCCTTCTATATAGCCCCACTCCAGGCTACACATCACTCTGCACATAGTAAGTGCTTAATAAATGCCATCATTATTATCATTATTGTTATTATTGTTACTTGGATCCTTTTTCTAGAAAACCTTTCAGTCTGTTTCCCCACTTCTCAATAACCTCCTGTAATTACCCATCACCGCACAAAATTTTTAATGATAATTGTTGAGTGCTTACTATGTATTTTTGTTATGACAATTGTTATGTTATTTCTTAAGTGCTTATTATGTGTAAAGCACGGTTCTAAGCATTGGAGTAGATACAAGTTAATCAAGTTGGACACAGTCCCTGTCCCATATGGAGCTCACCGTCTAAGTAATAATACTAATGATGGCATTTATTAAGTGCTTACTATTTGCAAAGCACTGTTCTAAGCGCTGCGGAGGTTACAAGGTGATCAGGTTGTCCCACGGGGGGCTCACAGTCTTAATCCCCATTTTACAGATGAGGTATATGAAGCACAGGGAAGTTAAGTGACTTGCCCAAAGTCATACAGCTGACAATTGGCAGAGCTGGGATTTGAACCCCTGACCTCTGATTCCAAAGCCCTTGCTCTTTCCATTGAGCCATGCTGCTTCTGTAGTGAGGCGAACAGGTATTTAATCTTCATTTCACAGCATGGCTCAGTGGAAAGAGCCCAGGCTTGGGAATCAGAGATCGTGGGTTCAAATTCCGGCACCGCCACTTTTCAGCTGTGTGACTTTGGGCAAGTCACTTAACTTCTCTGGGCCTCAGTTACCTCATTTGTAAAGTGGGGATTAAGACTGTGAGCCCCCAAAGGCTAAAAGTGAGCAATGCACACAGGTTAACAGTGGAGATAGATGTGAAAGTATTTACAAATTAGTCACTGCTAGCAGCTCTCTATGCATTGGCCTAATGAGCACCATCTTGATAAAGAACCCAGCTTATTCCAGTGCTCTCCATAGAGCAAATCCTCAATAAATATAATAATAATAATAATGATGGAATTTGTAAAGTGATTACTATGTGCCAAGCACTGTTCTGAGCACTGGGATGGTTACAAGGTGATCAGGTTGTCCCACCAGGGGTTCACAGCTTCAATTCCCATTTTCCAGATGAGGTAACTAAGGCCCAGAGCAATGAAGCGACTTGCCCACAATCACACAGCTGATAAGTGGCAGAGCCAGGATTAGAACCCATGACCTCTGAGTCCCAAGCCCGGGCTCTTGCCACTATGCCACGCTGCTTCTCGGGATAGATTACCAGGGACTGTACTATGTGCTGGGGTAAATACAACCTAATCAGGTTGGGCACAGTCCATGTCCCACATGGGGCTCACAGTCGCAATCCCCATTTTACGGATTAGGTAACTGAGGCACAGGTGACTTGCCCAAGCTCACAGAGCAAACAAGTGGCAAAACTGGGGTTAGAATGCGCTTAACAGAAACTCCTTATCATTGGCTTTAAAAACTCAATCACCTTGCCCACTCCTACCTTGCCTCCCTGATTTCCTATTACAGTCCAGCCCCACACGTTGCTCCTCTAATGCAAACCTACTCACTGTACCTCAATCTCACCTATCTTGGCACTGGCCACTTGCCCACATCCTACCTTTGGCCTGGAATGCCCTCCCTCTTCATACCCAACAGATGATCACTCCCCCAACTTTCAAGTCCTTACTGAAGGACTTATATATCTATTCTATTTATTTTATTTTGTTGGTATGTTTGGTTTTGTTCTCTGTCTCCCCCTTTTAGACTGTGAGCCCACTGTTGGGTAGGGACTGTCTCCATATGTTGCCAACTTGTACTTCCCAAGCACTTAGTACAGTGCTCTGCACACAGTAAGCACTCAATAAATACGATTGATTGATTGATTGATTGAAGGCACATGTCTTCCAAAAAGCTTTCCCCAACTAAGCCCTCATTTCGGCTTTTCCCACTCCCTTCTGCATCACCCTTACACTTGTGTTTTCACCCTTTAATTCAACCCTCCCTCTACCCCACAGCACATATGAACACATTAATTTATTTATATCAATATTTGTTTCCCCCTCTAGATTGCAAGTTCATTACAGACAGGGAACGTGTCTACCAACTCTGTTGTACTGTATTATCCCAAGTGGTTAGTACAGTACTCTGCACACAGTAAGTGCTCAATAAGTACAATTGATTAGTTGACTGACTGACTGATCACTACATGCCAAAGCACTATAGTAAGAGTTGGGTAGTACAGGATAGTCTGTCTGTCATTCAGTCAATCATATTTACTGTGCACTCACTGTGTGGAGAACACTATGCTAAGCACTTGGGAGAGTACATTATAACAATAAAAGATGCATTCCCTGCCCACAACGAGCTTATGGTCTAGAGGGGGAGTCAGATCAGATTAACCTTCCCAGTCTAAGCCCCCCTTTTCCTCAGCTCCCCCTCACCTCACCCCAACTTGCTCCCTTTGTTCTATCCCACCTCCCCATTCCAGAACACTTGTGAATATATGTACATATCTATAATTCTATATATTTATATTAATCCCTGTTCTGCTTGTTCTGATGTATATATGTATCTCTAATTCTATTTATTATATTGATGCTACTGATGCCTGTTTACTTGTTTTCATTCATTCAATCGTAATTATTGAGCGCTTACTGTGTGCAGAGCACTGTAGTAAGCACTTGGGAATTACAAGTCGGCAACACATAGAGACGGTTCCTACCCAACAACGGGCTCACAGTCTAGAAAGGGGGAGACAGACAACAAAACAAAACATGTAGGCAGGTGTCAAAATCGTCAGAACAAATAGAATTAAAGCTATATGCACATCATTAACAAAATAAATAGAATAGTAAATATGTACAAGTAAAATAGAGTGATAAATCTGTACAAATATATACAAGTGCTGTGGGGAGGGGAAGGAGGTAGGGCGGGGGGATGGGAAGGAGGAGAGGAAAAAGGGGGCTCAGTTTGGGAAGGCCTCCTGGGGAAGGTGTTTTGATGTCTGCCCGCCCCCACCCAGACTGTGAGCACATTCTAGGCAGGGATTGTCTCTCTTTGTTGCTGAATTGTACTTTCCAAGCGCTTAGTACAGTGCTCTGCACACAGTAAGTGATCAATAAATACGACTGAATGAATGAATGAGATGATGATAAATCACCACATGCCAAACTGTCCACTGCAAGCCTATACCTGGCAAACCTGGGCCAAGAGGAATCAGTGCCATAGTGTACTTGGAAGATTCTGTTTGAAAACAAATTCCCTGAAGCCAGGTCCTGGAAACAAATGCACTGTAAACCCCCAAGGCAATGTTTTACTTTACCTCCTGATTGTGGTCAATTTACTTCCTTAAAGAGTGATGGATGTAATCAGGAGATCATCTTCATTAACACTGGTGTCATCATCAGAATTTATTGAGGATCAGTTGAGTCCAGAGCCCTGTTCTAGGCACTTGGGAACATGCAATGGAACTAAAAAGTACAGCCCCTGTCCTCAAAGCTTATAAACTAATGGGGGTGACAAACAGATAAAGATTGCAAATGTGCAGTAGGAAAAAAAAAATTGAAGGGCTTAGATGCAAAGGACTCCTGAATCTCCCTTGGCTGTGGGTCTCATTACCTTTACAGACAGGAAGTTCTTTCTAATATCTGAATTAAGTCCCTCCTGCTGCAGTGAAACTTGTTCCATTAAGGAAAATGGGATTATTCCACACTTCAGATTTCCTACATGTTCTGAAAATGACATCACCCTCTGTGCCTAAGAACACTCTGGTGGGTTTATCATTTTGTTTCCCATAGATGCATAGATTATTGCTGCCCCTGTAATCCATTCACTAAGCAATTTTTGAAATCACATAACTGTAATAGATTACAGAAACATTTCTCATATTATGTACCTCATGTTTATTACATTATGAATTTACTCTGAAATTTATGCAGCCCAATATCTTCCCTTCCTTTCGGGGAGGAATTGACAATGTCCATGAAGATTGATCACTATAATTCTGTCATCACACACCTTCTTTCTCTAGTGCATGTTTCTTTATTGTGTTTCTTAAACGGAGCTGCACTCAACCTTTTTCTTTCATTGCTCATTAAAAAAAACCCAAATGAAACAAAACAAAACATCAAAGTCAGTTTGGCTTGGCGGATAGACCCCAGGCCTAGAAGTCAGAAGGACTTGGTTCAAATCCCAGCTCCACCACTTGTCTGCTGTGTGATCTTGCACAAGTTACGTAACTCCTCTGAGCCTCAGTTAGCTCAACTGTAAAATGGGGATGAAGACGTGAGCCCCATGTTGGACAGGGACTGTGTCCAACCTGATTAACTTGTATCTACTCCAGTGCTTAGAACAGTCCTTAGCACATTGTAAGCACTTAACAAGTACCATAATTATTATTATTATCTTTATTATTCTGTCTCAGCCCTAGGCTGGGTGACACCTCAGGGATGTTTACTTCTGAGCCATTAGGGTGACCATAAGTAATAGTGCTATATTGGTTACTTTGTTTCAGTGCACTCATTTAGTTTACAGGATGGGGTGGGGAGAAACAATAGTTATAGATACTTTGTATTATCAATATAAATGTTTTTATTTTCTCATTTTTATTGGTTTGCCTATTTGCTATACAACCCAAGCCAATGGGTCATCAACATTAAGTCCAGTAAGAATGTCCCTTCTATCCTGCAGCATGTTGGTTACAACTGCAGTATATGTTGGCAGTAACAACAATAATAATAATAATGACAATAATAATAATAATAATACTCAAGTGCATACTATATAACAAGCACAGTTCTAAGCTCTGGGAACTTGTCTAGCCTTATGCTGTTGAACTGTCGTGGACCCATAGTGATGCCATGGACTCATCTCTCCCAAAATGCCCCGCCTCCATCTGCAATCAATCAATCAATCGTATTTATTGAGCGCTTACTGTGTGCAGAGCACTGTACTAAGCACTTGGGAAGTACAAGTTGGCAACATATAGAGACAGTCCCTACCCAACAGTGGGCTCACAGTCTAAAAATCTGCAATCGTTCTTGGTAGTGTAGCCATAGAGTTTTCTTAGTAAAAGGGGTGGATAAAAGTTAATCCTATTGAACACAGTTCCAGACCTACATGGGGATCACAGACCAAGTATGAGGCAGTAGGATTTAGGAGAAGCAGCGTGGCTCAGTGGAAAGAGCCCGGGCTTTGGAGACAGAGGTCATGGGTTCAAATCCCAGCTCTGCCACTTGTCAGCTGTGTGACTTTGGGCAAGTCACTTCACTTCTCTGTGCCTCTGTCAAATGGGGGTGAAGACTGTGAGCCCCCCGTGGGACAACCTGATCCCCTTGTAACCTTCCCAGCGCTTAGAACAGTGCTCTGCACACAGTAAGCGCTTAATGAATGCTATTATTATTATTATTATTATTATTTACAGGTGAGGTGAGGCACAAAGTAAGTGACTTGCCCAAGGTCACACAGCAGACACATGGCACATAGTCATTGAATGGGCAGTCTCATTTTAATGGGGGTTTTTGCATGCACTACTACAGAATCTGTCTGAGCTATTGAAAGAAACAATGGACAGGACCAAAAACAGCAGACAGAACCTCTCCACTAGCATCCTCCTAGTTCTTCTATGGCTTTTGAGGCTCTGCTCCCAACATGCCCTGGCACTGCAGGCTGCCCATGTAGACTAAAGCCACTACTAATCGCACCCTGGGCCTCCCCACCATCATCAATCGTATTTATTGAGCCCTTACTGTGTGCAGAGCACTGTACTAAGTGCTCCAGGTGGATCCAAGGCTCATCCAGATATCTGCCACCCCCCATTATGGCTCCCGGGACCCCAGCCTCCTTTTCCACTGGATTGCCATGCTGCTTCCCCGGGATTCCCACACCAGCCCTTTTCTGTGTCACTGAGCCACCTTCCACCACCCCCATAGGAGGGATAGAAGCAATCACATCCTAGCGCTGCTTCCACAAAATCTCAGGAAGCCTGGGGGGCTGCATTTGTAGAGGTCACTGTGGTTGTGGCTGTGACTGCTGACTGAGTTGTGAGGAGCCTGAAATTCTGCTCCTGTAGCCACAGTGTCCGATTGAGCTTCGTTTTGTCTTAATGTGGTTTTAGCGTTATGTTTCACTTCTTATGAATCTACTACCAGTCCCATCTCTCTCTTTATTTTTTATTTTTAAATGGCAAACCCCCATAAAGCACAAAGACCACTCTAATTCCCAACTGTTCATTCTTTTCCAGAACTCAGTCTGATGTTCTGCACACCATAAGCACCTAATAAATGCTTATTTGTACTTTGCTAATGCTCAGTTTTACAAAGGGCAAGCATTCTGCATGTACCTGCAAGATTCTAATACCTGCACTTTCTTCGTTTAAATGACTGAAAAATGAAATACAATTTCATCTGAAGAGCAACACGGTCTGCCAGGTGATGAATTTCTTAGGAAAGGAAAACTTATAAAACATATTAAGGAATTTTAACAGATGAATTTTGGGGTGTGGATAATTTTCTGCAAGATGAATTATTTTCATTGTACAATTTGAGTCCCCAAATTTGTTTTAATTGTATTTTCCCAACTTTCAAGGCCTGGCTGGTCCTCCACATTTGGTAATTTGTATGTGGTCTCATAATCATTAGCACAAATTACCAAGACTCTACTGTATGTAATTAGACATCACTGTGGGCACACTCTTATGCATTTTGTTGTGTTCTTTTGGAAGGTAAATATGTCAAGATTAAATGAGCAAAAAAAGAAAACCAAATTATAAAAGTCAAATCACGTAAATCCAACAGCTGTTTCTTTGTTTTTAATTAGAATAAGGAAATAAAATCCCTATCACACTTCTTTGAATTTATTTTCCTGATTTAATTTCAGTGCAGCTGAGTGTTTTGCCCATACACTCAAATATCATTGCTTTTTATCTGTTGCCCAAGGTTTAGAAACATTGATTTTTTCACCTGGCTTTTAAATAAACTGGCTAGGGGTAAATGGATTCTGCCTGACTGAAGATTTTATTTTGTCCATTGTTGGGCATTAAAAAGATTTACTAGTTGCCCCAACCCCACAGCACTTATGCACGTATTGTTAAACTATATATTATCAATTACTAATTTATATGTATCAATGTCTGTCTCCCCCCAGATGGTAAGCTCATTATGGGTGTAGTAATAATAATAATAATGATGGTATTTCTTAAGTGTTTACTATGTGCCAAACACTGTTCTAAGCTCTGGGGTAGATATAAGGTAATCAGGTTGTCCCACGTGGGGCTCACAGTCTTAATCCCCATTTTACAGATGAGGTAACTGAGGCACAGAGATGTTAAGTGACTTGCCCAAGGTCACAGCTAACATGTGGTGGGGCCAGGATTAGAACCCACGATCCCTGGCTCCCCAGCCCATGCTCTTTCCACTGAGCCATGCTGAGAAGTTAAGTGACTTGCCCAAAGTCACACAGCTGACAAGTGGTGAGCTGGAATTCGAACCCACAGCCTCTGACTCCCAAGCCCATGCTTTTTCCACTAAGCCATGCATGGAAAGTGTCTGCTAGCTCTGTTGTATTGTACTTTCCCAAGCACTTAGTACAGTGCTCCCAAGCACTTAGTACAGTGCTCTGCGCATAGTAAGCACTCAATAAATATGATAAATTGATTGATTAAAATATTAAAAACAAAATTACCCTGAGAACAAGGCAGGATCTGAAATGTGAGATCACAGAACCAAGTCCTGGAGGGTGTGCTGAGAGCTCTTTTTTCCTGCATCACCCGTCCTGCTGCCCAAGGACAGGTCAGCTACTCATCCCTGCCTATGATGGAGGATTTACAAGTGGGATGAAAGTCATGAGGTCAAGCAGATAAAACTAGGAATCTGTGGACCTGAGTTCCCCTAAAGTTCTGACACTGTCCTTTCGGTGTGACCACGGAAAGTCACTCAACCTCTCTGGGCCTCAGTTTATTTTCTGTCAAATGGGAATAATAATATTTCTCCTCACCTCATGGGAATGCTATGAAAAATAAACATACTGAACAGATTAAAATCATCATTTTTCAATTTCCTTGTACTTTCTAAAGAGATTCTAAACTCATGTTTTTGGAGGGGTTTAAGAAAAGCATTTCTGGAAGCAGGAGATTAAATGAAATGATCTGAGGAGAAGGGCCACAAAAGAGAAGTGAGAGGGGAAGGGGGAGGAAAGAGGGAAGAGAAGTGGGTGGATCCCTGCTAATCTCACATTTGGAGAATTAAACAACTTTCATAGGGATGAGAAGTTGAAGGGCAGAAATACACTGAGTCCTGGATGTTACTCTTTCTAGTCATGAGGAATGAAATTTTGCAAGTTGCATTCATTCTTCCAGAGACAGGTATTTCCCAAATGGGAACCTACCCTGAGACCTGCGAGAGAATTCAAATATGGAAGATATTTACCTAATCAGTTAAAAAAAAATGGTTCTCATGTAATTCAGAACCCCATTCAGAAATAGGAAGGATAGTATGTATTATTGTACTATTTGTTGAGTGCTTTCTATGTGCCAAGCACATAGAAGTAAGGTAAGCACTGGAGTTAATCAGGTGAATCAGATCAGATACAATTCTTGTCCACACTCTCTCACAGTCTAAAGGGGAGAGAGAATGGGTATTTAATCCCCATTTTACAGTTGAGAAAACTGAGGCACTTGTATTCTCTTTGTCTCCTTTGGAGCTTGTTCAGGTTGAGAAACAGCATGGCTCAGTGGAAAGAGCCCGGGCTTTGGAGTCAGAGGTCATGGGTTCAAATCCCAGCTCTGCCGATTGTCAGCTGTGTGACTTTGGGCAAGTCACTTCACTTCTCTGTGCCTCAGTTACCTCATCTGCAAAATGGGGATGAAGACTGTGAGCCCCCCATGGGACAACCTGATCACCTTGTAACCTCCCCAGTGCTTAGAACAGTGCTTTGCACATAGTAAGTGCTTAATAAATGCCATCATTATTATTATTATTATTATCATCACATCATGAGCTGACGAAGTATCCCAAGGTCACACATTGCCTGAGCAGAACCGGAGAAAGCTGTGATGACTGTGGAGAGATCTTCCATCAGTACCAGATGGTGATAATAATTAATAATCATGGTACTTGTTAAGTGCTTACTATGTGCCAAACACTGTTCTAAGCATTGTGATAGAAGTTCGTCAGGTTGTACACAGTCCCTGTCCCACATAGGGTTCACAGTCTTAATCCCTGTTTTACAGATGAAATCCCCATTTTGCAGATGGTACCTTGATCCCACCTAGAAGCACACCACTTCATGCTCTGTCTGATTAGCTCTGAGACCTTTTAAGTGCTGCAGGTCCAGGCTGTTGTTTCAATAAGAAGGATTTGTTTAATCCATTGACTCATCTGTACAAATGATGGGTGATGTGTGCCTGGCCATGACATCTTTTCTTAATTTGATGTATTAAGCAATGTTACATTGGGCCTTGTTAAACGATAGCCGTAATTATGACAATGGATAACTACAGTCATTAAACTAATGACATTTGTCACCATCAGCAGCCAGGGTAATGAATGTGGAACAAGACAGAATTTACGTCAACTTTTTAAACCCCCGGCAAGGAAGCAGAAATCACGAGTGACTCGCAAGGGAACTGATCAAACACATTGCATGTCAGTACCTGGGCGGTTCCCTCTCAGGGTCGCAGCTGGAGAGTTTCCAGTTCTCTACTAGCCTTGACTACAGGAGGGAGAGTGAAAGAGAGGCATATCCATTCCATTCCTAGCTTGAGCAGTGGCTAGTGAGTGGAAGGCAATCTGCTACAAATCAAAGCTCCCTTGTGCTGGGCAGCAGCAGCGTGGGAGAGAGGAGAGAGTGGAGACTCAAGTTTATTGTGTGGAAGGAGGCAATGGTAAACTACTTGCATATTTTTACCAAGAAAACCCTATGAATACATTACCAGAATGATTACAGATGGAGGTGGGGTGTTATGGGAGAGATATGAAGCAGCGTGGCTCTGTGGAAAGAGCCCAGGCTTTGGAGTCAGAGGTTATAGGTTCAAATCCCGGCTCCACCAATTGTCAGCTGTGTGACTTTGGGCAAGTCACTTAACGTCTCTGTGCCTCAGTTCCCTCATCTGTAAAATGGGAATGAAGATTGTGAGCACCCCCCCCCCCCGCCCCCGTGGGACAACCTGATCACCTTCTAACCTCCCCAGTGCTTAGAACAGTGCTTTGCACATACTAAGAGCTTAATAAAGTCCATCATTACTATTATTATTATTATTATGTGGCCATGGTGTTGCTATGGGTTGGATAGAGCAGAGGACTCGACAGGATAGGGAAGTGGCCGGCCACAATCCTGTGTAAACTGATGTGTGTTTCACTAGAAATGGGAGGGGTGGGAGAGGGCATGGGAAGACTGAGATTTACTTCAGTATCAGGAACCCTGCTGCTCAGTGTAAATAAGAGAACAGACAGATTGGAAGCTCCATGAGGGCAGGATCACATCTACCCATTCTAGGTGTATAATACAGTGCCTTGCTCCCAGTAAGTGCTCAATGCATGCCACTGATTGAGTGACTGAGCAATGTTGAGCCCCTGACCTCTGCAACTCTCTCTGTGGCCAGGCAGAATTGTCCAGCTATATTAGGATCTATTTTCAACCTGGGTTCAATATTGAAATAGAGTAAAGGACACTGATTGTTATTATTATTATTAATATTATTATTATGGTACCTAAGTGCTTACTATGTGCCAAGCACTGTTCTAAGCATTGGGGTACACAGAAGTTAATCTGTTTGGACACAGGCCCTGTACCACATGGGTTTTACACTCTTAATCCTCATTTTACAGATGAGGGAATTGAAGGACAGAAAAATGAAGTGACTTGCCCAAGGTCATACAGCAGATATGAGGCAGAGCTGGGATTAGAACCCAGGTCCTTTTGACTCCCAGCCCCATGTTCTATCCACTAAGCCATGCTGCTATTTAACCCCATTGGATATAGCTCCTCACTATCCCTTGATATGCACTCTTCCAAGCACATAGTATAGTGCTCAGTACATGGAAGAAGCTCAATAAACATCTCTAATTGATCTTTTGACAATCTGACAGTTCTCTGCCCTATTAATGCACCGGCATGGAAAATTCCTATGACCTATTTTTATGGCATTTCTTAAGTGCTTACTGCATGCCAGGTGCTATACTGAGTGCTGGGGGAGATGCAATTTATTAGTTCCCTTTCTGGGATATTGCTGACCACTGCTAACTTTAAGTCTATTTAATCTAATCTCTCACATATTGCTTTCCCTTTGGTTAGGTAGCCCACAACTCTATCATGGAAGGAGAGTAAATTGATATGGCATGTTTTGCTCTTTATATAATCATGTTGGTTGCTTCTTAGTGTCTGATGCTCTTCTAAGTGGTTGTAATTGGATTGTAAGAGGATTTGTATTTGTATCTTCCCACATAGTGATTTTAAGAGGATCAATCCTCAGGGAATTCTGTCCTCCATGAGTTCTCCACAGTAATTACTTGTGGTTCTGCAATACTTTCCACCAATTCCTCAAGTATACTAGGATGCATGACTTCTAGTCCTACTGATTTAAATATGCTTAGGTGTATTTGGTATTCCTTATTTCTTTCCCAATTCTAGTTCCATTTTCTACACTTCCACTTCCCTTCATCTGCCATAAAACTGTTCATTTCTGTGCCCCCATAACTGTTTCTGTGGCAAGCAGCCAGCTTTCCTGAACCCTTTGCTTCTCTGCCTTTCATCTCACTGGATCCTACTACTGGTCTTAGACTGAATATAGGTCTAAAAAAATGGAAGTTATGTACCAACCTACACCCAGGAAATCATACTCACAACCAAGCATTTGTATTGTCAACACAGAACTTAAAGAGACTATTGAATTCTGCCACTAAGGAAGTAAGCTGCCAAATAATGCACAGGTAGACTGAAATAGAAAACAAAATATAAAAGGGTAGTATGACCTCTGGAAGATTATAAGACAGAGTATGACAAAAGTGTCAGACCAAGCTGAAGGTCCACAAGGCTGCTCTGGTGTCCCAGCTTTTATATGGCTAGGAGATTCAGACCTACCTCGGAAGAAAGAATCACTTCAATCAATGGCATTTAATTAGCTCTTCCTGTGTGCAGATCACTGTACTAAACTCCTTTGAGAGTACAACAGAGCAGGAACACACATTCCTGTCCTCAAGGAACCCCCACCTGTTGTTGCATTATCATCATCTATGAGCCATACTTCACATCAAATAGTGGGACAAGATTTTCAACAATGTGGTTAAGAAACCCTGTCAGCTCACCAACTCAATGCTTCCGTTTCACAGCTCAGTCAGGTGGGACATGGAGAGAGAATAGATCACGGCATGATACCTAAGCAGTCACTGCATAGAGAATCATAAAGGGGTACATACAAATCCTGAGAGCAGACAAACAAATTGGTGACGTGATAAG
This sequence comes from Tachyglossus aculeatus, assembly GCF_015852505.1. Lineage (NCBI taxonomy): Eukaryota > Metazoa > Chordata > Mammalia > Monotremata > Tachyglossidae > Tachyglossus > Tachyglossus aculeatus. The sequence goes on along the minus strand of NC_052075.1, from coordinate 24,736,389 downwards.
CCCAGTGCCAAATAATGTGATAGAACAGAGGATGGTTAGGGGACCACAGCAGCAGTCTCCTAAAGCACACACACACTCAAAGGGGCAGAGAAGGTGGAATAGGGAAGCACTGACTCCTGACAACCCCTACACTGCTGCTCTCGTTATTTGCCTGGTGCTGCTCATTCATGTATTCTGGTCTCTAGAGATGAGGACTGGATGCAGACCCATATCAGGGCTAGTGTCCACACACCCTGTTGGCACAGCCTCTACAATCTCCCATTTGGTAGTTGCTGTGTATGTGCTTTCATTCATTTGTATTTATTGAGTGCTTACTGTGTGCAGAGCACTGTACTAAGCACTTAGGAGAGTACCTAGTAACACTAAACAGGCACATCCCCGAGCTTACTGCCTACAGGGGAGACAGACAATATAAATAAATTATAGATTATGTACATAAGTGCTGTGGGGCTGGGAGGGGAGATGAATAAAGGTAGCTAGTCAGGGTGATGCAGAAGGGAGTGGAAAAAGAGGAAATTAGGGCTTAGTCAGGAAAGGCCTCTTGGAGAAGATGTGCCTTCAATAAGGCTTTGAGTTGGGGGGTGATAGTCATCTGTCAGATTTGAGAGGGAGGACATTTGAGGCCCAAGGCAGGATATGGGTGAAGGATCCGTGGCAAGATAGGAGGCCTTCCCAGACTGAGCCCCCTCCTTCCTCTCCCCCTCTTTGCCCTCCCCATCCCCCACGCCTTGCCTCCCTCCCCTTCCCACAGCACCTGTATATATGTTTGTATGTATTACTCTATTTTATTTGTACATATTTATTCTATTTATTTTATTTTGTTAATATGTTTTGTTGTCTGTCTCCCCCTTCTAGACTGTGAGACCGCTGTTGGGTAGGGACTGTCCCTATATGTTGCCAGCTTGTACTTCCCAAGTGCTTAGTACAGTGCTCTGTACACAGTAAGCGCTCAATAAATACGATTGAATGAATGATAGACAAAATCAAGGTAGAGGAGTGAAGTGTGCAGTCTGGGTTGTAGGAGAAGAGTAGTGAGGTGAGGTAGGAGGGACCAAGGTGACTGAGTGCCTTGAAGCCAAAGGTGAGGAGTTTTTGTTTGATGCTGAGGTGGCTGGGCAACCACTGGAGTAGATAGTAAATAACTCCTCCATTATTCCCTGCTTACTCTTCCTGAAAAATCCATAACCTTCTAGGCCAATCCTCAGTGAGAGCCCTCCCAAGTTATTCCATTCACCATACAATTCTCTGCGTACTGCAAGCACTCAATAAATATCATTTGATAATAATAATAATGGCATTTATTAAGCACTTACTATATGCAAAGCACTGGGGAGGTTACAAGGTGATCAGGTTGTCTCACGTGGGGCTCACAGTCTTAATCCCCATTTTACAGATGAGGTAACTGAGGCCCAGAAAAGTGAAGTGACTTGCCCAAAGTCACACAGCTGACAAGTGGTGGAGTTGGGAATTGAACTCATGACCTCTGACTCCAAAGCCCATGCTCATTCCACTGAGCCATGCTGTTGCTGATCGTCCCGGGTTCTTCTACAGATTCTTCTATCAATCAGTTAGTGGTATTTATTGAGCACTTACTGTATGCAGAGCACTGTTAACAACTTGGAAGAGTGCAATTAGAGTTGTTGGATACTTTCCCTGCCCACAACTAGCTTAACATTTAGAGGACAATACTTCTTTCTTGCCCTCCATGCATCTGCCCACCGTTGGGTAGGGACTGTCTCTATATGTTGCCAATTTGTACTTCCCAAGCGCTTAGTACAGTGCTCTGCACATAGTAAGCGCTCAATAAATACGATTGATGATGATGATCTGGGTTTGAACAACACCGACAGGGTGATCTTTCCTCCTTGCTACATTGCTATCCCCACTAGACTCTTCCATCTACTCTAGAGTTCAGGTCTTCCACCAGATTAATGAAAATCCAAGTTATCGTGGTTTTATTGGACTCACTTTTGCCAAAGCTATAACTAAAGTTTTCCTTAGTCAGATCAGTGGCACTGCTAATGCCCAGACCGTGGCAGTGTCCCATCACATGATCTGATTTCATTGTATCTACCCCAGTACTTAGCACAGTGCTTGGCACTTAGTAACACCATCATTATTATTATTATTATTAGTAGTAGTAGTAATAGTAGTAGTAGTAAGTAGAAGTAGTAGTATTATAGAGCCCATTTTGGGTAGAGCTTGTTGCTGAATTGTACTTTCCCAGCACTTGGTACAGTGCTTTGCACAGAGTAAGCACTCAATAAATATGATTTAATGAATGAATCTTTCAATTCCACCCACTCTCTGGGAAATCATTTCCACCTGCTCTTCTCCACTTAGTTGCATGGAGCCTCAAGTTATCAGAACATAATCTTCCTGATACAAAGACACCTAGAATATGCCCAGAATAGTTGTCACCAGAGACATCTACATAGTAATACTATTGATGGAGTGCCTATGAAATGCGGTGAACTGAACTAATGCACTTGAGAAGTACAATGAAAGCATAAGGAGCATATACTCGAATAGAAAGTTACGGCAGAGAATATCCTATTTATTTGGGCCTGCTGCCTTGATTTCATCAGTTTCACAGTGGCCGGTCCCAGCACGTCTCACTGGTTTCCGTCAATCCCGTCCTGATTTGGGCTGACCTCCATGGCCAGGCTGTTCGCTACAATGATCTATCCAAGCCAGTCACAATAGCCTAATTACTTCTATCAATGAAAATTGGATCAGGCACTCTAAAACATTTTAGGAAAAAATGTAGCACTGAACACTGGAGGAAGGAAAAAAATAGACTTGATGACTTTGTCAGATTCAATTTCTGTTATCATTTAGCAATATCCCATGTACGGCTTAAAACATTTCTGGGGAATATACAAAATTGGAAGATATTTTGTAATAAAAAGATGTAAAACCGCCAATGCTCAGTTTTTGCAGAACATTAATAAGGACAGAATTAGGGCCACAGAAGGAATATTCTCTGAGGGTTTCAAGTACGGCAATAATGGAGGGATATTGAGTGTTGGTGAGAGGAACTGACTCTTAAAGATACTTTATTTTCTGGGTAGAAATTGAAAAATACACAGTAAAAGACTCCAGAGACTCCAATATACTGGTTGAAAGTGCAACCATAGTGATTAAAAAACTTTCCTGTGAACTACCAATTCAGTATGTGCCAAATGCTACAATGCAGATCCTGGCTCACAGAAACCCTCTTTTTGATGGAGTACAGAAGAAAAAAAACATAGCATATTTCCTTTCACATAAAACTGCTATCCTCTGAGTTTTCAATAAAACAATGACACTAAACAACACATTTCTCAAGAATCTCTTGCTCTTTATCATTCCAAATTAAAATTTTTTCTACAGATATGAGTTCTCATTACTCTGCTGCCTTCCAAATAAAATTCAGGTCTAAGGGGGCAAGGAGAGAATCAGTCAAACTTTGGGAAGTTTAGATTAATGTTTACTGAAATTTTCTGTAATTGTAGTCATTCTCATCTGCTACATCATGGAAATATACAAACTCCCCCCCCCCCCAAAAAAAAACCCACTTAAATTCAACCTTTATTTGTTCTTGTCCTTTTGTCTTAGTCATCCTAAAGTTATCCATAAAATCATTTCATGAAGCAATTGAAATGGGCTTTCTTCTCCTCTCTGTGAAGAATATAAATTGTTCTTATAGCACCGTGACCAAAGCTGTAAAACATCAGAATGGGTTCCCAAGGGAGGGTAAATGGTCTCCTCTGGAGATCTTTAGCTAAAGCGGCTAGAAAAGGTGCCTAAATATTGCCGGCCTCAACTAACTTAAACTGGATTCATCAGAAGGCTAAGCCTGGAGAACTTTCATCCTTTGTTTTTTGGTATTTAATAAGTGCTTATTATATGCCAGGCACTGTACTAAGTGCTGGGATAGATACAAGGTTGTCAGGTTGGAAACAGTGCCTGTCCTGCATGGGGCTCACAGTCTTAGTCCCCATTCTCCAGAAGAGTTACCTCAGGCACAGAGAAGTGAAGTTACTTGCCTAAATTCACACAGGAGACAAGTAGCAGAGCTGCGATTAGACATACCTCACCCCGACTCTCGCTCCCTTTGCTCTACCCCCCTACCCCAGCCCCCCACAGCACTTGTATATGTTCATATCTCTAATTCTATTTATTTATATTAATGCCTGTTTTACTTGTTCTGATGTGTGTGCATATATATATATATATATATATATATAATTCTATTTATTTATACTGATGCTATTGATACCTGTTTATTTGTTTTGATATCTGTCTTCCCCCTTCTAGACTGTGGGCAAGGATTATCTCTCTCTTGCTGAATTGTACTTTCCAAGCACTTAGTACAGTGCTGTGCACACAGTAAGCCCTAAATAAATACAACTGAATGAACGATTGACTTCATTCAATCGTTTTTATTGAGCGCTTACTGTGTGCAATGTCCTTCGGACTCCTAGGCCTGCTCTCTACCCGCCAAGCTTTGCAGCTCATTTAGAGAAGCAACCTGTGTTTTACAGAAGCAGTGTAGCCTAGGGGAAAGACCATGTACTTAAGATATGGATTCTAATCCCACAGCTGCCATGTGCCTGCTGTATGACCTTGGGCAAGTCACTAAACTTCTCTATGCCTCAGTTTCCTTATTCTTCATTTCCTCTTCTCTCTCACCTTTGGGCTCTGAGCCCCAGGTGGGACAGGGACTGTGTCTAACCTAATTGTTATGTATTTACCCATGTGCTTAGTACAGTGCTTAGCATATAGTAAGTGCCATTGTTATTGTTAATATGATATACTATATATTATTTATATGATATAACAATAATAAGGCCAGAACAAAAGTTACTATCCTGAAGGATGGAAAATATGGCAGGAAGTGTTGGTCACAGGCAGCCTGGCTCAGTAGAAAGAGCATGGGCTTTGGAGTCAGAGGTCGTGGGTTTGAATCCCGGGACCCTGCTGCTCCCGGAAGGGTCCCCTCCTCAGAGCACCCCCATAGACTCCCCCTGCTTCCACCACCCCCCCTCACTTAAGCGACCTTCCTTAAAGTGCCCCGCATCCCCCCACCCCGTTCCTGGTCTGGTCCTGAGTGACTCTCCCCACCCCACCCCCCACCCCGGGAAAAAGGCCCTTGTTGGCACCAAGTTACATTAACGACAACCTCATTGGCACCTCCTCAGCCCTCCCATGCTAGTTGGCTGTTGGCTCCTCTCCCCAGGTATCTCTGCTCCCTGACCCCCCTTAACGGGCCCACCCTATGCCAGCACATAATAGTTTAACTACACCCTGTGATGCCATCGCCTACTTATATCATTGCTACTGTTTTATTGCTTCTGCATCTCAATTGTTAACCTCCCGCTGTACTGTCACTCGCCCTGCTGACCTCACCATGAACTTTCAATTCCCTTGCGCCCAACTGCCATTCCCATTCCTCACCTTCCCCTTCCCCTCTCCCACCCAGCTTTTTCCCTCCCACTCCCCCACCAAGACCACTCCCCCTCACCCCCTAGCAAGGATCCCTCTGTACCAGCTCCAGTCCTCCACTCCTCCCTTCTGGCCCACTCCCTCCCCTTCTCATCATCATCAATCGTATTTATTGAGCGCTTGCTGTGTGCAGAACACTGTACTAAGCGCTTGGGAAGTACAAGTTGGCAACATATAGAGACAGTCCCTACCCAACAGTGGGCTCACAGTCTAAAAGGGGGAGACAGAGAACAAAACCAAACATACTAACAAAATAAAATAAATAGAATAGATATGTACAAGTAAAATAGAGTAACAAATATGTACAAACATATATACATATATACAGGTGCTGAGGGGAAGGGAAAGAGGTAAGATGGGGGGGGTGGAGAGGGGGACAGGAAGGAAGGGGTTCAGTCTGGGAAGGCCTCCTGGAGGAGGTGAGCTCTCAGTAGGGCCTTGAAGGGAGGAAGAGACCTAGCTTGGCAGATGGGCAGAGGGAGGGCATTCCAGGCCCGGGGGATGACGTGGGCCGGGGGTCGATGGCGGGACAGGCGAGAACGAGGTACGGTGAGGAGATTAGCCTCACCGCCCCCACCCCATCCCAGTTCTCCTTTCCCATCGCCACCCCCAAGCTAGCTCTCTTCCTCCCTTCAAGGCCCTACTGAGAGCTCACCTCCTCCAGGAGGCCTTCCCAGACTGAGCCCCTTCCTTCCTCTCCCCCTCGTCCCCTCTCCATCCCCACCATCTTACCTCCTTCCCTTCCCCACAGCACCTGTATATATGTTTGTACATATTTATTACTCTATTTATTTTATTTGTACATATCTATTCTATTTATTTAATTTTGTTAGTATGTTTGGTTTTGTTCTCTGTCTCCCCCTTTCAGACTGTAGGGACTGTCTCTATATGTTGCCAACTTGTACTTCCCAAGTGCTTAATACAGTGCTCTGCACACAGTAAGCGCTCAACAAATACGATTGATTGACCCGCCACATGTCTGCTGTGTGACCTTGGGCAAGTCACAACTTCTCTGAGCCTCAGTTATCTCATCCGTAAAATGGGGATTAAGACTGTGAGCCCCACGTGGAACAACCTGATCACCTTGTACCCCCCCCCAGTGCTTAGAATAGTGCTTTGCACATAGTAAGTGCTTAAATGCCATTATTATTATTATTTAGGCTTCTTTGCCATGTTCTTCACATGGGTTGAGATCTTTAAGCATCATCTTCAAAAACAAAATATTTGGGATCAATATGTACCTATCGAAGCGTTGAAGACTGCCAAACAAATTCATTCATTCAATCGTATTTATTGAGCACTTACTGTGTTCAGAGCACTGTACTAAGCGCTTGGGAAATACAAGTCGGCAACATATAGAGACGGGTCCCTACCCAATAACGGGCTCACAGTCTAGAATGGGGAGACATAACAAAACAACACATGTAGACAGGTGTCAAAATCATCAGAACAAATAGAATTAAAGCACATCATTAACAAAATAAATAGAATAGTAAATAATATAATCAGTCTCAGCCCTGTGGTCCAGGATCAGGAAAAAAAGCTGGTCCAAAGCTTAAAAGAAGCTTAAGAGAAGCAGCTTGGCTCAGTGGAAAGAGCACGGGCTTGGAAGCCAGAGGTCATGGGTTCTAATCATGACTCTGCCACTTGTCAGCTGTGTGACTTTGGGCAAATAAATCACTTAACTTCTCTGTGCCTCAGTTACCTCATCTGTAAAATGAGGATTAAGACTGTGAGCCCCACATGGGACAACCTGATTGCCTTGTATCCTTCCCCCCAGGGCTTAGAACAGTGCTTCACACATAGTAAGTGCTTAACAAATGCCATTATTATTATTATGAAAAGGAAGCCAACTGTGGGTAATTATTGAAGCAGTGTGATCTAATGGAAAGATCATGATCCGGGGAGTCAGAGGACTTGGGTTCTAATTCTGGCTCTGCCACTAGTCTGCTGCATGATTTTGGGGCAGTCAATGCAAGTCTATTGTATTGTACTCTCCCAAGTGATTAGTACAGTGTTGTGTGCACAGTAAGCTTTCAATAAGTACCATTTATTGACTGACTGATTCAGGCCGGTTCCAGCTTACTTCCAGCACAGGTCTCTGTGGGAGTGAGAATTAGCCTCCATGGAGATGTGGGAGAATCACAGATAGAAGTTTTCAATCAAAGCATCATCCCAGTGATAGAAACCAATGGGGCTATTTCTTCCCAGGCATTATAGTAGTCTGGAGGAACTGCTCCCTTGTGTCTTTCCACTACTATTTTTGGAGGTAGGATTGTGAAAGCAATATTACATCCCTGATCATGTGGGCTCAATTTCCTAAAGTGGCAATCTAAGCATTAACCATGAATATATGTGTAATGAGCATTTAGGTACCTGTTTATTAAAGGGAATGCAACACTTGCCTAGAAGCTAATTTCTAAGAATGAGGTTCCTTTGCTGGCTCCAGCAATTACAAAAGGAATTGTAAAGGATCCCTGCACTTCTTACATGTTTGAGAACAAGGAACCCTAGCAGCAAACATGTTCCACCTGGTTTCAGTAATAAACAATAAAAAAAAAAAAAATCAACTGAGTGTGCCCTGAATTCTACTGAGAACTTGTAAATTCGAAAGGCATCACTCAATTATTAAAAAATTATAGCACAAATGTCAGAGCCCAGAACCCAGATCTTCTTCACCTCTCTGTGCCTTTTACACAGCATATAGCATTTTACTAAGTTCTTTGGAGAGTACAATTTAACAGAATGCTTAAGAAATGCTATAAAAAAACAAAGAAAAAAACCAAGAGACAGTGTGGTCTGGGCCTGGGCAGCAGAGTGTCTGAAGTCTAATCTCAGTTCACCACTTGCCAACTGTGTGATTTTGTACAAGTCACTTGACTCCTCAGAACCTAATCTGTAAAATGGGGATTAAATCCTACTCCCTCCTACCTAACTGTGAGCCCATGAGGGACAGGGACTGTGTCCACCCTGATTATCTTGTACCTATATCAGTGCTTATTACTGGGCTTGGCCCATAGTAAATGCGTAACAGTATTATCATTATCATCATTATTATTACAATTAATTAATTATGGTATTTGTTAAGCACTTACTATGTGCCAAACACTGTTCTAAGCACAGGGGTAGATACAAGGTAATCAGGTTGTCCCACTTGCGGCTCACAGTTTTCACCCCCATTTTACAGATGAGAGAACTGAGGCACAGAGAAGTGAAATGACTTGCCCAAGGTCACACAGCAGACAAGTGGTGGGGCCGGGATTAGAAGCCACATCCTCTGACTCCCAAGCCTGTGCTCTTGCCACTAAGCCACACAGCTTCTCTTATATGCACATCAATAAGCATACGCACAAAACTGTGGCCAAATAAATTTAAGGACTAAGAGAGTCATGGAGTGGTGGTCTGCTATGTTACCTGGGGCAAGTCAGGTAACTTCTGTGGGCATCAGCTTCTTCATCTCTAAAATGGGGATAGTAATACTGGCCTCTCCCTACCTCACAGCGACAAAATAAGGTAAGAAATATAAAAATCAATTGAAGGAATTGTAGGAGTCACTGGAGTCAAGCAGGGGTTAATCTGGAAAGATTTCTGGGAGGAAATGAGGTTTTCACCTCATGTCTCCCCATCCTAAAACAGCCTTCTCTGAATCACAGGCTACCATCCAGCTATTCATTCAGTCGCATTTATTGAGCACTTACTGTGTGCAGAGCACTGTATTAAGTGCTTGGGAAGTACAAGTTGGCAACATATAAAGACTATCATCCCATCTTCCTCCTCCCACTCCTGTCAAAACTCCTCAAACTGGTTTTGTATATCTGCTATCTCCACTTCCTTTTCTCACTCAACCTTATTTTTTGAGCACTTACTGTATGCTGAACACTCTACTTAGTGTTTGAGTACAATATAAAAATAAACAGGCACATTCCCTGCCCAGAGCAAGTTCACAGTCTAGGGGACAAGCTTATAGTAATTCTCCCCTAGACCCTTTACAATCTGGGTTCCACCTGCTTCACTCCATTAAGGCCACTCTCTCCAAAATCCCTAATGTCTCCTTTTTACCAATCCTAAAGGACTCTGTTTTTTTATGGTATTTGTTAACCGCTGACTATATGCCAGTCACTATAATGAGTGCTGGGGTAGATATAAGATACTCAGGTTGGACCCAGTTCCTGTAACACATAGGGCTCACAGACTCAGTAGAAGCAGTGTGGCTCAGTGGAAAAGAGCATGGGCTCTGGAGTCAGAGGTCATGGGTTCAAATCCCAGCTCTGCCACTTGTCAGCTGTGTGACTTTGGGTAGGTCACTTCACTTCTCTGTGCCTCAGTTCCCTCATCTGTAAAATGGGGATTAAGACTGTGAGGCTCCCCCCGCCCCGTCGGACAATCTGATCACCTTGTAACCTCCCCAGTGCTTAGAACAGTGCTTTGCACATAGTAAGCACTAAATAAATGCTATTATTATTATTATTATTATTATTAGAAGGGGTGAACTCGGAGAGACTAATTTTTTTCTGTCTGAATTCTCCTTACTGTCTCAACTGTCTTAGATATTGTGGACCATTCCTGTTTCTTGGAAAAACCATCAGATTCTGTTTTCTCTGACATAGTTCTCTCAGTCTCCTCTTACTTTGATGATCTTGCTCTACTTCTCACCCTCAGTCTGAAGTTATGCTTCAAGCCTCAATTCTGGGTCCCCAACTCTTCTCAGTTTACACCTCCTCCACTTCCACAGTTTCCCCTGACGACTCAATTCAGATGACATTCAAATCTACCTTGCTAGTTGTGGTTTCTCTCCTTTTATGCAAACTTACAGTTCTTTCTGCTTCCAGGACATCTCTTTGTGAACGTCCTGCCAATGCACCCAGATGAACATGTCTAGCTGCATGTTATTTTCTGAAAATTCTCTTCTCCATTTCATTTTCATAACCTTTGACAGTACCACTTCCCTCCCCCTCTCTAAAGACCTCAATAACCTTAACTCCTCCTCTTTTAAGTCAGCCAGCACCTGTCTGAAGCGGCATGGCATAATAGATATAGCATGGGCCAGGGGGGTCATGAGGTCATGAGTTCTAATCCTGGCTCTGCCACGTTTCTGCTGTGTCACCTTGGGCAAGTCACTTCACTTGGGCAAATCACTTCATTGATCTTTTCCTCAGCTCCCACTCCCTTCTGCGTCACCCTGACTTGTTCCTTTTGCTTTTCTACCTTCTTCCTGGCCCACAGCACTTATATCTATAATTATAATTGTATTTATTCATATTGATGCCTATTAACTTCAATTGATATCTGTCTCCCCCACTCTAGACTGTGAGCCCATTGTGAGCAGGGATTGCCTCCTGTTATTGCTGCCTTGTACTTTCCAACTGCTTAGTATAGTGCTCTGCAAATATAGGGTATTATAGCACTCGGTAAATATGATTGAATGAATGAATTCTCTATGCCTCCGTTACCTTATCTGTAAAATGGGGATTGAGTCTCTGAGCCCCATGTGGGGCAGAGACACTGTCCAACAGGATTTGTGTGTAACCACACTGGCGCTTAGTACAGTACTTGGCACATAGTAAGTGCTTAACAAATACCAAAATTATTATTATTATTTTAGCTACATTCAGCTACATAGGGACAGGAGCAGAGGAAGCAGACTGGTGGTAATCCCGGGTTAGGAGTTGGTGGGGTGGGAACAAAGAAGGAAAAGAGAAACCAAAGAGTTGAGTTTGGTGCAGAGAGCAGAGTTTCTATGTGGCTTTTACATTTAGGAAAGTGAGGACTGGCAGGGAATATTGGAGGGATGGGATAGGTGGATGGGGTCCTGAGTTTGGAGGGTGCAGTAAGGTTGAGGACCAAATGTGTAGAAAAGAGAGTGTTGGGGAGGAGGCAGGTGAAAAGGATGCAGTCAAGATGTGGTCAATCAGAGATAACAGATGTTGCTCATGATGTTTCCGAGGGGGAGTCACAAGATGTCAGAAGAGTTGAGTGGTAAAAGGAAATGGGTGGCTAGAGAGTCTGAGGGATCAGTAAAATGAATATTAGATTCCCCAAGATTTGAAGAGAGAGAAATGAGTGAGAATAAGCAAGGAATGCATCAAAATCACTAAGAAATGAGGAAGTGAGACAAGAAAGTGATAAATAACACCAGCTGGTAATTGTAGAGGATGGTAGAGGCAGATGAAGAAAAGGAGAGAGAAGGAGGGAGGGTGATTAAGTGAAAGTGGCACTGTAGGGAAAGGAGAAGACCACTGGGGGAAGAGTAGAAGATGATGAGACGCCCCTTGAGTGGCAGGGGAAACAGTCTTGGTGATGGTGAGAAGGAGTGAGTAAACCAGGAATGGGTCAACTGTGAAGCGAGGCTTGCCCATGATGTAGCAGGGGTGGAACTGACTATTGGGAGGGGGATAGAGGGTGAGGTACACAGAGCGGTTGGGGATGCAATGTGTAGGGGCAAGATTCTAGTGAATGTTGGGAGAGGAGGGGGTGCTTGGGGAGGCAAGGGAAGAGAATAACAAGGATGGGGAGACAGAGGATTGGTTTCTGGCCCTCCTCTTTTCCATCTACTCAATGGGGTTATGGCTCCCTCACTCCTTCTCACACTCCCCATGCCTGATTCTCTCATCAGAACTTCCAGTGAATCTAGGGGATGGAGCAAACACGAGTAAGCAACCTTGTCGGATGAAGGAGTCAGAAGAGGGAAAGGAAGGCTGGGGTGGGAGATGCAGGGATTTAACCCCAGTGTGGGTACAAGAGCCACTGGGGAGGAAGGTGGTTTTTCGGGGGAACACCCTGATAGGGCTAAGAAGCAGCCTCAGTTCTCTTGGGAGAACCAGTCAGCAGTAGCGCAACCAGTGCGTAAGTTGTACTGAAAAGAAAGAAAAAAGCCAAGTTGTGTTGATCCCCAAGTTGGGACAGGATAGGTTCCCCAACTGGGTCTCACCTTTCCCGAGGCCTTTCCAATATTTGTCCAAATAAAAGGCTGATGATTGGAATTCCAGAAGATGCTCCTTCCTCCAAGTTCCCTCCTGAAGCAGCCAGTAATAAGAGAGAGGAAAGGGCATGTCAGTGGGGAAGGGAGGAGTAACATAGGGTGGGTAAGACCCTGGAAACTTTTGCAGGGTATTTAATAGTTACTAACAGGCAATTATATCACAATGAAAGGTGCTCAGCTGAGGAGAATTATAGCCCTGAAAGTTAACCTGTCCACTCTCATTCGAGAAGGAGGCCAATGAGGGAAATGTGTGCGGTGGAAAGAGGCAAATTCTCTCTAAGAGCCAGTATGGGGTATTCATTCCTTTGAGGAAAAACCTGTTGCCCTAGAAAAGGTCTAGGTGTCAGGGAAAAATAGTTTTAAGATCTGCAGAGCAATCTGTGCTAACTTCTGTGTGCACAATTTAGAGTCAGGTGTGTGTCTCCTGCATTGGCTTCTATGCACATCTCACAACATGCTTGAAAAGACAGCACCAGTGGGGGACCCCATTATCATTAGTAACAGCAGCATCATGATCATCATGCAGTTGAGAGTTTAGTAGAACACTCTGCCAATGGAAAGCACTCAGTAAATGTCACTGACTGATCATCCATCCCATTATCACCATATCAGGATCCCAAGTGTTTATTGAGCCCCTATTGAGTGCATTATTAGAAGATTAATTTACATTTGAGTGAAACTCTATTAAGCCAAAACCTGCTATTACTACTTATCCTCCCCAGTGCTTAGAACAGTGCTTTGCACATAGTAAGCGCTTAACAAATGCCATCATTATTATTATTATTTTCCCTTGTTAGAGTACTTCCTGTGTCCACTAGAAAGGTCCTCTCTTAACAGTACTCTTTCTCCAGATTCTAATACCAGCTCTGCCACTTGTCTGTTGTGTGACTTTGGGCAAGCCACTTAACTCCTCTGTGCCTCAGTTACCTCATCTGTAAAATGGGGATTAAGATTGTGAGCCCCATGTAGGGCAAACTGATTACCTCAGCCGTTAGAATAATAATGATGGTATTTGTTAAGTGCTTACTATGTGTGAAGCACTGTTTTAAGTGCTGTGCTTGGCACATAGTAAGTGCTTAACAAATGTCATCATTATTATTATTGTATCTACCCCAGCACTTAGTGCTTGGCACATAGTAAGCACTTAAATTCCATAACTTTTTTTCCACCTATTCTAAGGAAGGACACTTTCAAATTCTAATATTACTATCAAAAGGCTTTAAACAGTTTCATTAAGGCTTTTTTGACAAGAGATGATCTTGTCCTTTGTTTTCCTCAATACCCGTAATGCCAAATCAAATGCCTTCACCTCTAATGCCTTCACTTGTGCTCCAGCAAATGAAATGATAGCCATCACCTGCCCTGCCCTCTTCCAGATCTCCTGGTGAAATTAATACTGGTTGGCTGGTGGCTATGGGGGTAGCTTTCACCGTGACCCCAGAAATGTGTCCTCAGCAATGTAGGACAGGTGGTTTCATCTTGGCTTCCTCCAGTTTTTGATGATAGCAAGATGAATTTGTTAAATTAACCTAGAAGCATCACAAAAAATAATTAATTTTATAAAGCACTTAACTATGATTAAAGGGTTTGATCGTCCCTAATTCACAAGGGAATTGGGAGACTTTCACAATTAATGTCTGTAAATTGCTTGGAGAACCTTCAAGGAAAAGACAAAGTACTAGTATAATAAAGGGAAGGGATCATTTTATTAGCTGGGAGCATTTGTTTCTGACCTCAAGAATACTAGCTGAGGTCATTCTATAGAATAGAGGTTTTCAGCTAGGGACACCTCTCAAGAGGTCAAACGTTACTGTTCTAACCTCCACAGATGAGTGGGAAAGAGAATGTGAGGGAGAAAGGAAGGAACAAGATAGAGCAGTGCTTGGCACATAGTAAACATTTAACATGTACCATATTATAACAAAAAAAGTAGGGATAAGGCAAAACAGTATTTAGAACAGTGCATGACACAGTGAACACTTAAGGAACTCCATAATAGGGAAGCAGCGTGGCTCAGTGGAAAGAACACGGGCTTGGGAGTCAGTGGTCATGGGTTCAAATCCCGACTTTGCCACACATCAGCTGTGTGACTTTGGGCAAGTCACTTAACTTCTCTGAGTCTCAGTTCCCTCATCTGTAAAATGGGGATTATGACTGTGAGCCCGCTGTGGGACAATGTGATCACCTTGTAACCTACCCAGCGCTTAGAACAGTGCTTTGAACATAGTAAGTGCTTAATAAATGCCATCATTATTATTATTATCATTATAATCACAACAAAAAAGAAGGGATGGAGTAGTGGAGAGGAAGAAAGCAGATCTTAGTGATGGTGGGATGATAAAGTACCAGGCCATCAGTCACAGAGACATGGATTTGTATTTCTTCAATCAATCAGTAGAATTTATTGAGGACTTACAGTAAGCAGAGCACTGTACAGTGAGCTTGGGAGAGTCCAGTACAGTTGATAGACACAATCCCTAGTCTCAAGACACTTACAGTCAAGTGTTTGCTTAGAGTTCTTTAGACGAGTTTTGAGCCTTTAGGAAGCAAGGCTGTGACAGCGAAAGAATGTTACAGCACAGGGCCCCTATTCCCTCTCCTTCCCTCTGCCCTCACTCCCTTAATCATCATCATCATCAAGAGCAGTTTTCAGTGCCTCCCAAGCACTGAACACCAGGAACAAACAGAAGCAGTGAAAGGCACAGTCCCCTGTCCTTGAGGAATTTACAATCCAAGCGGGGAAACAAGCCATAAATGGACACACGTACAATAAACAAAGGCGTCAGAATATAACCACAAATGTAATTAAACAAATACCCCTATTTATTCTGTAATGCAAAGGATGCCTTCCTGATGAACCTTGTGTTAAGGAAAACTCACTTTAGTACACATCTGTTCAAAGCCATTTCCTCCACAATCGTTTTGCAGTCTATCTGGACAGATGTGCATCTTTGGATAAATATTCCCTAATTCCCCAATGGTGTTTTATCCAAAGCATACTATGAGTACATCAGTTATAGGAGAACTGAGAGGTGGGACTAGATAATGAGGAACAAAACAGATTAACACATGGGAGCTGGGACTGATGGGATATCCTGACCTGGATAGCAGGGATTAATCAAGGAAGGCTTCCTGAATGAGGTGATATTTTTGAAGGTTTTAGAAGGGTAGAGAGGAAGGTAGTCTAGTAGACTGGAGTGGGGAGGGAGTATCAAGCAGAAGGAAGGGGGTGAGCATTGGGTCAAAGGTGGAAGAGTTGTGTCTGAGGCATGGTGAAAAGACTGGTTTGGGAAGGGGAAAGATTTGCTTACTGAAATCATCTTCAGTAAACTCAGAGCATTCCAAGATGGTGGCTCAATTAATGACATTTTCATTGCAGAGGGAATGAGGGAGAAAGGGAGAGAGATAGAGGAATAGGCGAGGTGGGGCTAGAGAGAGAGAGAAAGGGAGAAGACTGTCTATAAAGACTAAATATGGTTTTACTTTGAGGGCAGAGATATTAACTTAATGATCCTTTGGGTTGTTCCCATCCTCAGTGTTCTATCAACTTAGAGCTACATATAGCTAGAGCAATAGCAACAAAGATAGATATGAGAGGGAAAGAGAGAGAGAGATTGCATCTAGCATTCTGTAGATTTACAAGGAAACTGTATTCATTCATTCATTCAGTTGTATTTATTGAGCACTTACTGTATGTACAAGTTGGCAACATATAGAGACGGTCTCTACCCAACAGCGGGCTCACAGTCTAGAAGGGGGAGACAGACAACAAAACAAACCATATTAACAAAATAAAATAAATAGAATAAATATGTACAAGTAAAATAGAGTAATAAATATGTACAAACATATATACATATATACAGGTGCTGTGGGAAGGGGAAGGAGGTAAGGCGGGAGGGGGAGGAGGGGGAGAGGAAGGAGGAGGCTCAGTCTGGGAAGGCCTCCTGGAGGAGGTGAGCTCTCAGTAGGGCTTTGAAGGGAGGAAGAGAGCTAGCTTGGCGGATGTGCGGAGGGAGGGCATTCCAGGCCGGGGAGAGGATGTGGGCCAGGGGTCAACGGTGGGTGAGGAGGTTAGCGGCAGAGGAGCGGAGAATGCGGGCTGGGCTGTAGAAGGAAAGAAGGGAGGTGAGGTAGGAGGAGGCAAGGGGATGGAGAGCCTTGAAGCAGAGTATATAGAGTATACTGTATAAAGAGTGAGGTCTTACCCATGAACTTGAATATGCCTGAAAAGACAGATGTGAGATTGATATGAATCAGGAAGTTGGCTTCAAGCAGCCTAGAGGTGCCTTATTCATTCAATCGTATTTATTGAGCGCTTACTGTGTGCAGAGCACTGTACTAAGTGTTTGGGAAGTACAAGTCTGCAACGTAGAGAGACGGTCCCTACCCAGCAACGGGCTCACAGTCTAGAAAGGGGAGACAGATGACAAAATACCACCTATTCCCTTGGGATACCCTGTGTGAAGTTCTCCTTCCCCATATTGTCACTGGAAAGGGCAACAAATAGTGGCTCAATGCTTGGGACTCTGACATGCCTGTGGCACCTGAAGGACAGTGCGGGGCTGGATGGGGGATCAGCTCCCTGGTGAAAGTGATTTGGGGCTCCTTTCTGTGCCACAGACTCGAGCAATTGTAATTATTTTGTGCTTCTTGTAGTCAGAGCACTGTACTAAGCACTTGGGAGAGTAAAATATAACAATGAACAGACACATTCCCTGCCCATGGAAAATGATCCCAGGGTGGAGGAAATCAAAAAAGATGGGGGCAACAATTGGAGTCACCTCCCAGTAGTCCCACAGAGCCTGGCTGCAGTTGTAATGCTACCCGGGGCAGCTGTGGTGCTATGAATGTTGCATTTCAGGGCCTCATTATCAGGAATCTTGTGCTGCTACTTGATGTTGAGTGGTTCATCAATAAAGATGTTAAAACTGGAAGTATTTTCCGTAACAGTTCTGGCTCTCACGGCCATAGAGATGTTTTAACACTATAATAGCCTCTCAGGCCTTCAACTTAGAATGAAGATTGAAATTATATTGTTGGCCCACTACATCTTGTGAAGACCCTGCTAGCCTTTTTATTTTGTTATCTAGCTTTTTATCTACCCGTGCATCAGTGGACAGAATACTGCCTAGATAACAGAATTCAGTGACTGCTTTATGGTTTGAATAACCAGTAAAAACCTTTGGCTTTTTACAGGATTTTGGGGGTGTATGTTGGTAAATGGCTTGCATTTTCTTCATATTTATTATCTCCACAGACGAATTCATGTTGAGTGTGTATTAACATTCATAAAATGTCCTGTTGGATTCATGGATGAAAGATCCCATAATAGGTAACTACAGGGAAAGGTTCAGGATGTAAGATGACTGGAGAAACCAAGAATCTGATAGACTATGGTGGGTTATCAGAGAAAGAAAGATAAGTATTCAGAATTATATGTAGCCCACTTTCCAAAGGTAATATATAGAAAGGTTTATTTTTTCACCCATATTTTAGAGGATCAAATAATAACAGACAGGCTTTATTTCCAAAGCATCCCCAAGTGTAGGCCATGAGGGTTAGGAGTGACATTTCTTTTCACCAAACATCATCAGCTGGAAGTATCTTAAGTGTAGGAACCACACCTATGCACAAGCATAGCATTTATAGCACCTCTTGGAGGCTCACTAAAAATTTATGGACCAACTTACCAACTACTTTTTTCATGTAATGAGAATCCAAGAGACTAGTAACCATATAGGTAATTTGCAATGAATGGAGGTGTGCACCTTGAATAATAAAAAAAAGGGTTAAATGTCCTCCTATTTGTTACAGTGAAAGACTGTATGCCCTCCATTATATTTATGTACTTGCAAGAGAACAGAGATTTATTTGAAATTCAAGACAAATGTGCATTATTTTGGCATTCCACCAAAGGGGATGGATATTACAGTTGAAGAAATGATCTATCATAAATGCTTATTATTGCACTTAGCATTACCAGGTGCACTTTAATAAATGATGGTAAAGTGTGTTGCCAATGTAGTTAACATGCATAATGAATGCAGGAACACTGCCCCCATTTTATTCGAACTTAAAGTATGAAAGCTCATGAGGCAAGAAACACTTGTTAATATGAATAAACCATGTAATACACTGAAAGTTTTTAATGACCAGTGGATCCTTGATGCCTAAATGCCAGAGGTGGTCAGCTCCTGAAAAGTCACATCAGTCATGACATACAGTGAGTTTCCAGTTGGAGTTGTAAATTTCTCACTTGTCTGTGATGTGACCTTGGGAAAGTCACTTAACTTCACTGGGCCTCAGTTACCTCATCTGTAAAATGGGGATTAAGACTGAGAGCCCCACGTGGGACAGGGAGCATGGCTCAGTGTAAAGAGCTCGGGCTTGGGAGTCAGAGGTCATGGGTTCTAATCCCAGCTCTGCCACTTGTCAGCTGTGTGACTTTGGGCAAGTCACTTAACTTCTCTGTGCCTCAGTTACCGCTTCTGTAAAATGGGGATTAAGACTGTGAGCCCCACATGGGACTACCTGATTACCTTGTATCCCCTAGCACTTAGAACAGTGCCTGGCACATAGTAAGTGCTTAATAATACCATCATTATCATCATTATTATTATTACCCCAGCACTTACAGCAGTGCCTGGCACATAGTAAGTGCCTAACAAATACCATTAAAAAAAAAAGTTTGAGCAAGACTTTTAGCATCTATACATCTAAGATACCTTCCCACCTTTGTAGATTTAGCTCTTGTTCCTCAACCTATTCACCCTCCCTTCTGCAACAGTGATGAACTTGGATCTGTAACCCTTAAATGCTTTGAAACTCATCCCACTTCCAGTCCCAGAGCACTTATGTACCTAACCTTGTACTCTGTGGCTTCCCATATGTTTATTATGTTTTTTGTCTTCCATACTAGATTGTAAGCTCCTTGTGGGCAGTAATCATATTTACCATCTGTATTGCACTCTCCCAAGCACTTAGTACAGTTCTCTGTATCCAGGAAGCACTCAAGAAGTCCCACTGATTGATTAAGCGTGCATCAGATACAAGTCATTGGAATGAATGCACTGAGTGTTCTTGGACTCCCTCAAGGGAGAACTGTGGTTTCTGTGGAAGAAAAACTTCACAGATTCTGTATTGTGTTTGAGAAGGTATGTTAGAGACAAGTTCATTACTATAAACGCTTCTACTAACACTAGTAGGAAGTCATGGTTGAAGGACAGAGATTCTTCTGTTAGTCCAGGTCAGCTCAACTCTGAACAATCCTTATATACAATACAGCATTTAATTTAATCAAAGATTATAATACAGGATAAATACATCAGGATAGGCAGCAAAAGTCCCTGGAACAGGATTTTCTACCTGTTCTCAAGGTAATTACACCCCACACAACCTCTCTAAAGGAGTAGCTTCATCTTGTTTTCAGCTACTCCGTACATTAGGCATAGAGAACAAAGTGAAGATATTTGGCAAACTTGATTCCCTTGGTAACCAGTGGTGATCAAGCAGGCCTACAGTGGAAACGGTCTGGAGAAAAGGGAGCAAATGCTGGACCATGAACATTACGCTTTCACATCACCTTTGTAAAATTGTCCTTGAAGAGCTCTGAAATAAACTGTCTCAAATGTTTCTCAGATTTTGCAAATATTACGTGAGCACACTAGCAATTCCACTAGAGACTGTACCATTCAAATGTCACGGGAGGGAATGCAATTAATTCAGAAAATCCCATTAGAATTCCAGTGGCCTAGTTAAAAGAGTTAATCCCTTCACAGTCAATCCACACATGGCAGAATCCCATCTGAAGCTAAAGAACAGTAAAGTTCCATCCTAGAATCCCTAGAAGACAGCATTCATGCCACGCACTTTCACCAGAATCATCGAGAGCACCTGGGTACAGCCTTGGGACACCATGTGTTTAATCCCTCTAGTAGTCCAAACAAAATAGGTACAGGTTGTCTGTAATCTACTCTCTTTGATCTTTGTAATTACATTTATCCATTTCATCACGAAACCAAGGACAACTCTAGAATCATTTAGTCCATCCCTCTGCTTCAGGTTATAATACTAATAATAATGATGGCATTTATTAAGTGCTTACTTAGACGCACTGTTCGAAGCACTGGGGAGGTTACAAGGTGATCAGGTTGTCCCACGGGGGGTTTACAGTCTTAATCCCCATTTTGCAGATGAGGTAACTGAGGCACAGAGAAGTTAAGTGACTTGTCCAAAGTCACACATCTGCACCTAACCTGGATCCAGATCTCTTTTTGGCAAAATTTCATCCTATGGACTGAGGGGTTTCAGCAGGCTAGGTCCTCCCATAGTTAAGGGAGAAAGTCCCAGAGGTTTCTAGAATAGAGACAATGTTCAGAGTTCAGGACCCCTCCCTGAGGGAATGCTCTTTGTCTCTAGGCTACAAGCTCATTATAGGCAGGGAACCTGTCTGCTAATTCTGTTGTAGTATACTCTCCCAAATGCTTAGTACAGTGCCCTGCACATAGTAAGTGCTCAATAAAAACTACTGATTGATTTATGAGATGGCAATCACTCACTGGGTGACATTACCTGGCTCACAGACAATCTCTAGAGAGGATTTGGGCATGGATATGTGGGCTGGGAAAATGGGGGAAAAGCTTGCTTAATAGGGAGGAGGCGATTCTTTGAGGTGTCTAAAGGAACAGATGATAGAAAGCGAGTTTTCACCAGATAGACTGTAGCTGTGGGATGCGGGGAATAATAATAATAAGAAGAACAGTATTTGTTAAGCACTTACTACGTGCCAGACACTGTACTAAATGCTGGGGTGGATACAAGTAAATCAGTTTGGATACAGTACCTGTCCCACATGGGGCTCCCAGTCTCAATCCCCATGTAACAGTTGAGATAACTGAGGCCCAAATAAGTGAAGTGACTCACACAGCAGGTAGGTGGAGGAGGCGGAATCAGAACCCATGACCTTCTAACTCCTTGACCTGTGCTCTATTCACTATACCATGCTGCTTCATAACTGGAGGGAGGATTGGGGTCGAGAGAGGATTTTTTTTTGATAGGCGAGACATGAGCATGTTTGGAAGAACTGGGGGAGAAAGCCATTGGAGAGTGAACAGTTGAAGATGGCATTCAGGGAGGGAAGAAAGGAGGGAGCGAGCACTTTGATAAATTGTGATGGGATGGGGTCAGAGGTGGAGGATGTAGATTTTGAGAGGAGGCAGGAGATGTCCCCTAGAGATACTGCTGGGAAAGATGAGGGAGTTGAAGAAGCAGCAGAAGGAAGGAAGGATTGGAGAGAAGCAGGGGAAAATTTAGAGCCATCACACCAGATTGTTTCAATTTTCTCAGTAAGCCAGGTGGTCTGGTCATTAGCGACAAGGTACTGAGGAGGTGGTGGGGCAGGGGGTTTGAGGAATAGGGCAAATGAGGGCACAATCAGGGAAGTCCTCTTGGAGATGTGATTTTAGTAAGGCTTTAGGAAAGAAACTGGAACCAGCTCTCCTCTGTGTCTTTGAGGAGACTCCATACCTCCCTGCCTTCCACTACCCTGTCAGGAAAGAAAAAAGCACCTGCATCATCAGAAGCAGCATGGCTCAGTGGAAAAGAGCACGGGCTTTGGAGTCAAAGGTCATGGGTTCAAATCCCAGCTCCACCAATTGCCAGCTGTGTGACTTTGGGCTAGTCACTTCACTTCTCTGTGCCTCAGTTACCTCATCTGTAAAATGGGGATTAAGACTGTGAGCCCCCCGTGGGACAACCTGATCACCTTGTAACCTCCCCAGCACTTAGAACAGTGCTTTACACATAGTAAGTGATTAATAAATGCCATTATTATTATTATTATGAGGCCACCACATAATTCCAGGAAGACCGTTGGTTCCTGTAGTGATCATTATGACTGAGGATATGCCCTGAACTCTGAGTCCCGAGGAATCTGAAATTCTGCTCCTTTTGCCATAACACCCTATTATTTTTTCTTTGTTTGGCACATATGGTGTTTTAATGTTTCATTATTCTTGATATGTCTATCTCCAGTAACTTCTTTCCACTTATACTCACAGATTGTGAGTTCCCTGAGTAATAGGGATTGGGTCTAATGCCACCTTTGTACTCTTTCCCAGTCCTTAGTTCAGGTGCCATGCAGACAGTAAATATTTAAAAAATACTTTTTCCTACTACTATTACTTTTAAGATTCTATTTGGGCTAGTATACTCTACTGTCTTTGGTAGTGCATATATAGAATGGTATGTGTTGTTTAGGTATAAAATTGATAATTTGCAGAATTTTGGATTTCTACAGGTGCTGCTGCTACTGAAACTTTTAGCAAAGTAACTATTGGTTATCTGGCTAGAACCAAAGAGTTCCTGGAGGATCTGTGCTCATGGAAACTGAAAATTCCAAGGCAAGGAGGAAGTGGGGAATGTGACATTCCTCCAAATCTCAGCAGCCTACCCTTAGAGTGCAGGACTGGATGGCTGAACCCCATCATATGATTTTCAGGTGTTCCAAATCTTGTAATCGTGGGGCAATAAATCAGCTGTATTTATTGGGTGCTTACTGTGTGCAAGGCACTGTGCTAAATTAGTTGGGAGCAAACCATACAATGGAGTTGGTATACATGTTCCCTGCCCACCTCTTGTGCTATACTAAGCCCCCCAGAAGTCCCTACCCTGGCTGTAAATATCTGGGAGTTCTGGGGCCCTGATGCCAAAAATTCAAATGGTATTGGAAATATCATGCCAATCTGAAGAGAGAGGGGAAAGATAGGAAGTGAAAAGAGCAAAATAAGCTGAAAAACACCTCTTTAACAACCCCACACCTCCTTAACAAAAACAACAACAATTGTGGTATTTGTTAAGCACCTCGTGCCAAGTTCTGCCAACTTGGACTTCCCAAGCGCTTAGTACAGTGCTCTGCATGCAGTAAGCACTCAATAAATACGATTGAATGAATGAATGAAATACCACATAATCAGGTCAGACACAGCCCCACCCCAAATGGGGCTCACAATCTCAGGGGGAAGAAGAGCAGGCATTTAATCCCCATTTTAAAGTAAGGAAATTAAGGCACAGAAATATTAAATAATCAAGATCCAAGGTCACAGAGCAGGTAAATGGCAGAGACTGGATTAGAACTCACATCCCTTGGCTCCTAGACATATGCTCTTTCCATTAAGCAATGCAGTTTCACTTTCAGACTCTGCTCTTTCAAAAGCTACCTCATCTTGAGTTAAAGAGGAGGACATCACATCTCTCTGGTGTATGACTCTTCTCTCTCCCTTCCTGGCTGCCCATTCCCCTCTTCTAGGGGTTCAGAGCATTCAATATTTAATACATCCCTATTTAAGTCCAGTAGTAATTGATTTGATTTTCCTTTTAAAAATGAACTGTTTATATGTTTAGTATGCTAATATCAAATAAAATAATTTCACAGTTAGCAAGGAATGATTTCAGGAGTGACTAATTTGAGAATCTATTAAGTCTGCTTCAGGCGCTTTGCTCTGTCTATTGGAACAAAAGATATGTCCAAAAAAAGGGAAAATCTTTGCTAAACAAGATCAGCAAATGTTCACTAAGTAAAAGCCAGCTAATAGGCTGAATGTAAAATACATTCAGGTTTCTGCATTTCAGGGTCTAGGAAAGTGGGGGATTTATGTGTTAGACCAGGAAGACAACCATCATGGGAAGAACTAGAACAAACATCCGCCCTTCCTAACCACTGGTCTGCAGCCTCTTCAAATAACTGATGCCTATTTAGATCCCTTTGAAGGGACAAGGAATGCAGGAGCTTGGGGTTATCATGCCTGAAATGACACACCCCAAGGAGCCACAGTTTAGTGTTGCGGGGCTCACAGGGAAATTGCCTGGATTCATTCCTCTCCTTGCCCCCATATTTGCATCATATTAGGTCATGATTGGCAGATGTTCCAAATAAATCAGATCCCTTCTGAAGGAGCCAGTCAGAGGATGTGGCTCATCAACAAATTGTAATCAACCCCTTCCATTAGGTGGAGGGTTCTCAGATAGGTATGCCTAAGCATTCCTGTTAAACACACTTTGGAAAATTAGTATCCAGTCATATATGCAATCCATTGCTACTTTTTGATTGATAGCTTATTCAACACATCATCTAGATAATTTGAACTAAACCCAACTCTTTGGCTCTCTATGGGAACATATTTCTTTATAGCTTTCCAGGATTTGTTTGGCTTTAGCAGACAGAAGAAGAGATTCCGGTCAACTTTTCCCTATGAAATCTTAGGGACTTACATCTCTCCAACGGTGAGAAGTTTAAAAAAGGACTCATTTATAAATCCAGTTATGCTGATATTCTAAGAGTTCTAGAGGTCATTTTAAGGGACAATAAACCTAAGCAGGTTTTTTGTTTTGTTTTCTTAACACAAGTGTAAAATAGTGAGGTGTAACCAGCAGGACATATGATTAAATAACTTTCTCCTCCTAAAAAGAATTTTCTATTGTCTCCAAAATATCTGCCCATTGTGGATTTTTTTGCACTCAATTTACTTCTCAGACCCTCAGTTCTATCCCAGTATAAATAAACATACTCACAATGAGTTTTTATAAGAGGGAGAAATGTCTTCATAGGCTCTCTTCTTCTCCTGAATGAAAAGGTTGGTCAAATTGGAAAAGACTAGTGAAACTGATACAGCGACCCATCTAAATAATTCCTTCTGCCTGAGCATCAGCATCAATCCACATACATTAAGGGTGATGAATAGTTACTCTGGAAGCACATTTAGAATGATTTGAAAATGGCATATCTCAGCCCCACTTGAATGATTCTTAAAGAGAGAAGTGAAATTCACCACACTATCACAATATAATGTCTTAATGTTGTGATGCTTGGTCCTGATACAGTAATATAAAGTATGGCCCTGCCTGTCAGCAAGTTTGAGATTGAGGTACAAAGGCATGGGATTCTGGGAATGGTAGGTTTTGGGATAATGAGCGTGTTCAGAGAATTGGGTGCTCTGTGACTACGTTTCCCCAAAACACTTGTTTGGCGTAGAAATCAAAAGCATTATTCAAACTTCAAATGTACTTTGAAACTGAGATTTCAAAACTTCTTGATGCAGTGACCTTAAAGAAAGTCACGTGATCAGAAAGAAACCCCTTCCCATATATCCTGAGGGATTGAGTGAGATGACAGAGTAACTGTCCCAAGAAACTTAGCAGACACGGGGATTTGGAGCAATTATTCATTAATTCATCCCATTGTATTTATTGAGCACTGCACTAAGCTCTTGGGAGAGTACAATACAATAATAAACAGACACATTCCCTGCCCACAGCAAGCTTATAATCTAGAGAGGGGGAGACAGATATGAATACAAATACATAAATAAAATTACAGATACGTACACAAGAGCTGTGGGACGGGAATTGGGGACAAGCAAAGGGAAACAGTCAGGATGACGCAGAAGGGAGTGGGAGATGAGGAAAGGTGGGGCTTAGTCTGGGAAGGCCTCTTGGAGCAGATGTGCCTTCAATTAGGCTTTGAAGGAGGGGAAAGTAATTGCCTGTTGGATTTGAATTATATTAATTCAAGCCCCCGAAGGGACAAAGTACGCAGGTGAAAAGTAGACGGTCTCTAACTCTCAAGAGGTTCACCATCCAAGAATAAATGGGCTATAGGGAGTTGGGTTTGAGGAGTAGGTTGGTGACAGACACACCAGTAAGACTGAACAGAACACAAAATAAATAGAAAAAAGCAAGAAAAAGCATCATAGGAATTACATTTTCAGGCTCCTTGCTACTCAGACATGACTGCTCAGAGTGGATAGTCACAACAACCATTGCCACAAGAAGCCCAGCCCCAATATTCTAAATATACACTCACACACGTGCATGTTTACAAACATGTGTGCACATTTACACACAGGCACCTTTACATATATGCATAGACACATGCATACAATTTACATATATACCCACACACATATGCACAATTACACCCATGGTCATGGAATGTGTCCAACCTGATAAGCTTGTATCTACCCCGGTGCCTAGTACAGTGCTTGGCACAAAGTGAGTGTTTAACTAATACCACTTAAAATATATATATATATATATATATATATATATATATATATATACACAAATGCATATTTACTCACAGGCATGCACATATGCACGTTTTTGCAAACACATACTCACACACACACACATTCAAAGATGACTCCTCTGACAGGGAAACTGACATCCCCAAGTAAAAGCAGAGAATGATAGAGTTAGGTGTTTTCCCAACCAGGCAATAGCAAACACTTCTCTGCTATGTATATGAAGCCTGTTACCAAGGAGGAAGCAGCCCCCTTAAAGTGGTGATTTATGATGATAGGCAAGGGAATCGCCTGTCAGTGATTTATAAGACTGTTCCTAGCATCGGAAAAGAAACAGACAGGCTGTCGGTTTATCTGCATTCTCTAAGTATTTAGCATTTAGAAGGAAAAAAACAACATTTATCACAAGTAAATCAGTCAACAAGCATCTACAGGGCAAAGCCCTGCCCTAGATCTGTGTAGATTGATGGGAAATCAACAACTTCCCATGCCTTTCCGGATGTCCAGGCCCCGAGCACCGAGTGAGGCCACATACAAGCACTCAGGAAGAATATGAGGGAGGTGATGATTTGAGCAACACTTTCATATGCTGATACTGAATATTCTTCAAGTGACAACTTGTACTTCCCAAGCGCTTAGTACAGTGCTCTGCACACAGTAAGTGCTCAATAAATACGATTGAATGAATGTATGAATGAATGACAAGGGCATAAAACAGGCAAAATATAAATGGAAAACCTAAAATGAATCAAGAGCTAGGTCAAAAAGGAACAGGATATCTGCTTCCTCTTCTTTCTATTCTCATCTTCTTAGTTTCTTCAAGGGTATCAGTGGGAGTTCAGAATCCAATTAGACCCTGTCAATTTGAAAAGGAAAATCAAGATGATGATTCTGGTCATTAAAGACAGAACAAAAATAGTTGGTTTGAAATATCAATATGGGTGGAGATAGAAGGGGGTGGGGAGGTGGACATTTCCTTGAACATTTCCACTCCCCCTTCCTCCTCTGTCTTCCTCTTCCTTCTCCTCTTCATTTTACTCAGCCGCTCCCTTCTTCATAATAATAATAATAATAATAATAATAATAATAATAATAGTATAATCAGGTTGGACATAGTCATAATAATGATAGTATTATCAGGTTGGACATAGTCATAGTCTTAATCCCCATTTTACAGAAGAGGTAACTGATGCCCAGAGAAGTTAAGTGACTTGCCCAAGACCACACAGCAGACAGGTGGCAGGGCCAGAATTAGAACCTAGGACCTTCTGACTCTCAGGCCTGTGCTCAATACACTAGGCCATGCTTCTTCTCTATCTTCCCTCGAGTCAATCTAGCTCCTCCCTCTAGTCAATGAGACTATCTGCCAGGGGACCCTGGCAATAAATGTAGATCTCTCCTGGTTCTCCTCTTATCTCTCCTGGTTCTCCTCTTATCTCTCCGGTCGTTCTTTCTCAGTCTCTTTTGCAGGCTCCTCCTCCCCCTCCCATCCTCTTACTGTGGGAGTTCCCCAAGGTTCAGTGCTTGGTCCCCTTCTGTTCTCAATCTACACTCACTCCCTTGGTGACCTCATTCGCTCCCACGGCTTCAACTATCACCTCTACGCTGATGACACCCAGATCTACATCTCTGCCCCTGCTCTCTCCCCCTCCCTCCAGGCTCGCATCTCCTCCTGCCTTCAGGACATCTCCATCTGGATGTCCGCCCGCCACCTAAAGCTCAGCATGTCGAAGACTGAGCTCCTTGTCTTCCCTCCCAAACCTTGTCCTCTCCCTGACTTTCCCATCTCTGTTGACGGCACTACCATCCTTCCCGTCTCACAAGCCCGCAACCTTGGTGTCATCCTCGACTCCGCTCTCTCATTCACCCCTCACATCCAAGCCGTCACCAAAACCTGCCGGTCTCAGCTCCGCAACATTGCCAAGATCCGCCCTTTCCTCTCCATCCAAACCGCTACCCTGCTAATTCAAGCTCTCATCCTATCCCGTCTGGACTACTGCACTAGCCTTCTCTCTGATCTCCCATCCTCGTGTCTCTCTCCACTTCAATCCATACTTCATGCTGCTGCCCGGATTATCTTTGTCCAGAAACGCTCTGGACATATCACTCCCCTCCTCAAAAACCTCCAATGGCTACCGATCAATCTGCGCATCAGGCAGAAACTCCTCACCCTGGGCTTCAAGGCTCTCCATCACCTCGCCCCCTCCTACCTCACCTCCCTTCTCTCCTTCTACTGCCCAGCCCGCACCCTCCGCTCCTCCACCACTAATCTCCTCACTGTACCTCGCTCTCGCCTGTCCCGCCATCGACCCCCGGCCCACGTCATCCCCCGGGCCTGGAATGCCCTCCCTCTGCCCATCCGCCAAGCTAGCTCTCTTCCTCCCTTCAAGGCCCTCCTGAGAGCTCACCTCCTCCAGGAGGCCTTCCCAGATTGAGCCCCTTCTTTCCTCTCCCCCTCGTCCCCCTCTCCATCCCCCCGCCTTACCGCCTTCCCCTCCCCACAGCACCTGTATATATGTATATATGGTTGTACATATTTATTACTCTGTTTATTTATTTATTTATTTATTTTACTTGTACATTTCTATCCTACTTATTTTATTTTGTTGGTATGTTTGGTTCTGTTCTCTGTCTCCCCCTTTTAGACTGTGAACCCACTATCGGGTAGGGACTGTCTCTATGTGATGCCAATTTGTACTTCCCAAGCGCTTAGTACAGTGCTCTGCACATAGTAAGCGCTCAATAAATACGATTGATTGATTGATTGATTGATTGATCTGTTCACATACTAGATATCTGTAACCAGGGGAGGATTCTTTGGAGAGAAGAACTAACTAGATGAGCTCCATGTTCAGATTAAAACCATGCAAGTAGCTTGCTGAGGTGGGTCAATGGGAAAAGCCACTTGGGTGCTGGCTAAGAATGCTCTCTAAAGTTTTCAGGAAAGTGCTCTACAGAAGGTTGATGTGCATTAACCATGAATGAATGAATGAATGAATGATTTCCTGGGGTCACCTGCTAGCTGCTACAGATGTTGCTGGGCCAGACCTGACCCACATGTTTCTGTGGCAGACAGATTAGCCTCAAACTATGAAGAGCCTGAAGGGACAGAGGCAAATTGTGTAGCTCAGGGAACAAATTGTGTAACTCAGGGAGTCAGCAGGGCAGACTCGATCACCCCACATTTAATTTCCCATTTACCGTCCCCTTTCACGTTGAATGTAGCTTATCATAAAAGGGTTTTTTCCCATCAAAATCTTTCACTGAACTATTGCCTTTAAAACTGTACCCCTACACCACACAGCTCTTAAGAGAATGTGAATTGTGTCATTAATTATAATTAATATAATTGATATTGATAATTGATATTGAGATAATTGAGAGGCTTAAATTTAATCATAGAAGGGGCCTAGTTTCTATCCCAGGGGATGGGACCCCAAAAGTGAATGACATTTGAAAACAAATTTCTGGGCAGGTTCAGGGGAAAAGTCTGTGTCAGAGGTGCAGGACCTATGCAGCTGTGTCCCCTCGAGCCCCAGAGAACTGCTAAGTTCCATTTAGTCTTCATTTCAAGTTGTCAGAGGAGCGCTGGGTTTAATAAACCCAGTTTGCTCAAGAGTCGTTTAATTAGACTACACTTTCTGTCGTCTCGGAGCTGCCTCTTTGGAGATAATTTTTTAGCCAGTATTAATTAGAAAGACCTTTCTGGAAGACAGGGGAGTAGTTGTGTCTGCAAGGCCTGTGGTGGCCAGCCCTAGGAGTTCACAGCAGCGTTTATAGATCCTTGTCAACACCACTCATGGTCCTCCCTCCCTCTGCTGCTTTGCAGTAAGAGGGAATTAAAGAGCTCATGGAACAAAAGAAAAAATGGATGGGCGACCTTTGTGTCCATAGGAGTCCTTCCATTTTGAAGAAAAATTGCCTTCTTTACCTCCTCTGGAGTCACAGTGCATTTCAAATCCCAAGCGAGTTTTGCGGGGAAAAATATAATCTTTCCCAGCTGTTTCCATCTGTTGGTCTCTCCGATCACTTGCGGACTATTGACAATTTTATCGGCGTTGGAATGATGGGTGGCCTGTCGGCAAAATTGACAGAGGGGCTCCCAGGGTTGAATTCAAAAGCTTCAGCCTTATTCAAGGGTCAGAGTTTCTGTTGAAGATGCACACTCCTGGGAACTAGGGACAAATTTCATGTGAAGGAAAGTAATTCAATTTCTGTCTTTACTCAAAGATTCCCGTGACAAAATCATAATGAGCAGTACTGGTTATATGCTTACTCTGGCCAAACAATATATTGAGCACTGGGGTAGATACAAAATAATCAGTGCAGATAGAATTCCTGTCCCTCAGGGGGTTCACATTCCAAGGAGGAGGGAGAACCGGTATTGAATCCTCATTTTACAGATGAGGAAACCAAGGTTCATCCCCTCATCACACAAGGGGAAAATGTCCTGAAACATGTTAGGTTGTAATCTGCAAGAGGGCAGAGAGTGTGCCTTTCTGACATTCTATACAATATTGTTCTAAGGACCAGGCATCGTCATAATTTTGGTATTTTTTAAGTGCTTACATTGTGTCAAGCACTGTTCTAAACACTGGAGAAGATACAAGTTAATTAGGTCAGATACAGTCTCTGTCCTATAAGGGGCCCACAAGCTAAGTAGAAGGGAGAACAGACACTGAATCCTCATTTTACAGATGAGGAAAATGAGATCTAAAGAAGGCCCAGTGCTGTCTCAAGGGATGTTCCACCTCCTCTCAAAATCTACCCCCTCACCTGCAACTCCAACCAGCTGCACCTTATCACAACATTTATCCCGCCTTCTACCCTCCCTGACTGTCATGTTCAACCACTCACTTTACAATGGCTTCTTTCCCATTGCTTGCAAACATGCTTATGTATCCCTTATCCTAAAACCACCCCTTCCTTGACTTCATGGATCCCTCCAATTATCACCTCTCCCTCTTACCACTCCTCTCCAAACTCCTTGAGCGACTTGTCTATAACCTCTGCCTCCATTTCCTCTCCTCCAATTCTCTCCGTGACCTCCCCCCATTTGGCTTCTGCACCCTTCATTCCACTGAAATTTCCATCTTTAAGATCACTAATGACCTCCTTCTTGACACAGCAAATTGCCTCTACTCCATCCTAATCCTCCTTGATCTCTCAGTTGCCTCTGACACTGTGGAGCACAACCTTCTCCTTGAAAGTTTATCCCAGCTTGGCATCCCAGATGCTACCCTCTCCTGGTTCTCTACCTATTGATCTGGTTGCTCTTTTTCTGTCTCTTTTACACCCTCTTCCTCTGCCTCCCACCCCCTAACTGTGCAGGGATCAGTTCTGGGTTCTCTTCCATTCCTCCTCACCTACTCCCTTGAAGAACTCATTCACTACCATGACAACCACTACCATCTCTCTATGCAGACGATTCCCAAATCTACTTCTTCAGCCCTGATCTCTCTCCTCTGCAGTCTTGCATTTCCTCCAGCCTTCAGGACATCTCTACTTGGAGGTTCAGCTGACACCTCGTAATTTAACAGGTCCAAAATGGAAATCCTCATCTTCCCACTGTCCTCCCTGTGACTTTTACATCACTGTAGAAAACACCACTAACTTCCCTGTCATACAAACCCAAAACCTTGGCATCATTCTTGACTCATCCTTCTCATTCAGCCCACATAGTCAATCTGTCACCAAATCCTTTTAGTTTAACCTTCACAGCATCATTAATATATGCCCAAACCCCAACATCCAAATAGCTACTATGTTGATCCAAGTATTTATATTCCACCTGATTACTGCATCAGCCTTATTAGTGACCTCCCTGCCTCCTGTCTCTTCCCCACTGCAGTCCATACTTCTGCTGATTGAATCATTTTTCTAAATACTCCAATCCTTATCTCCCACTCCTCAAGGACCTCCAGTGGTTGCCCATCCACCTCCATATCAAATAACAACTCCTTACCATCAGCTTCAAAACACTCCATCAGCTTGCCCCCGCCTACATTACCTCTCTGATTTCATTCATTTATTCATTCAATCATATTTATTGAGCACTTACTGTGTGCAGAGCACTGTACTAAGCGCTTGGAAAGTACAAGTCATCCACATTTAGTGACAGTGATTTCTTACTATACCTCACTCCTCTGATACCAATTTAGTCGCTGTATCTCAGTCTCATCAGCCTTGACACCAAACCCTCTCCTACATCCTTTCTCAGACCTGGAACTCCCTCCTTCTTCATCTATTTCAGTCTGCCACTTTCCCCACCTTTAAAGCCTTATTAAAATCACATCTCCTTCAAGAAGCCCCCCACAACTAAGCCCCCATTTCTCCTTCTCCCTCTCCCTTATGCAGCACCTGTGCATTTGGATCTATACTCTTTAAGTACTTGATAATCCCCTTACTCTCAGCCCCACAGCATGTATGCACATATTTATTTTTTTTTTACTTTAATTTTGGTCTCCCCCTCTAAACGGTAAGCTCCTCGTGGGTGGTGATTGTGTCTGCCAACTCTGTTGAATAGTACTCTCTGAAGCACCTAGTTCAGTGCTCAGAGCAGGGCAGGTTGCTCAATGAATGCCATTGATTGATTGATTGTACAATCACATATGTAGAGCAATGGGTGTTGGAGGGCACAAATACATGAATATTGCATATAATCATAAATTGCCCCAGTTTGCTCTGTAACACTGAAATAGGGGAGGGGCTATTATTCAGAGTCATATAGGAATTAAATTTATCAAGAATGGAAGGAGAAGGGAGAAAGAATGGAAGAAGAATAGGATGATGAGAAGAAAGAGGAAAGTAAGCGGGTACTTGAGACTGCATTAACCAATCAATGGAATTCACTTAGCACTTACTGTGTACACAGCACTGTACTAAGAACTTGGGAAAATAAAATATAGTTAGTAGATGTTATCCCTGCCCACATAGAGCTTACAGTCTCATGGCCAGTCTCATGGGAGTCCGAAGGACCTGGGTACTAATCTTGGCTCATCCATTTGTCTGCTGTGTGACCTTGGGCAAATCACTTCACTTCTCTGTGCCTCAGTTACCTCAGGTCTAAAATGGGGATTAAGACTATGAGCCCAAAGTGGGACAGAGACTGTGTCCAACCTGATTTGCTTGTATCTATCCCAGTGCTTAGAACAGTGCCTGGCACATGGTAAATGCTTAACAAATGCCATGATTATTATTATTATTACAGCAACTCTTACATCTATTGCCTCACCTAAGGGCTGAATGAATATTATAGGTACTCAATGAATTAATCCTCCCCCCCCACCACCACACACTCCTGCTGGGTTGTTCCAATTCTTATCTTTCTGCTCCTCCACCCTTAGCCTTTGGCAATCTTAATGTACACTGCACTTATGTACATCTCTAAAATTGTGTTATAAATTATTCATTTGTATTAATGTCCTTCTTCACCCCTAGAATGTAAGCTCATTGAGGATAGAGAATGTGTCTAATAATAATAATAATGATGGTATTTGTTAAACACTTACTTCGTGCCAAGCACTGTTCTAAGTGCTGGGGAAGATAACAGGTAATCAGGTTGTCCCACGTGGGGCTCACAGTCTTAATCTCCATTTTACAGATGAGGTAACTGAGGTCCAGAGAAGTGAAGTGATTTGCCCAAGGTCACACAGCTGACAAGTGGCAGAGCCGAGATTAGAGTCAATCAACTCTGTTGCATTGTACTTTCCCAAGTGCTTAGTTCAGTGCTCTACGCACAGTAAGCACTTAATAAATACCACTGATTGATTAATGGATTAACTATGCCCATCTGCTTTGTCAATTCTCACCTCTCCTTCGCTATATTAATTTACAATCATGTAGTGCCAAAGAGAACTTTCATATCAGTAATGTAAACCACACCTGTTTTCTGGAAAAACACTAGTTCTCTAGTTCTTTTCTCACTTCTCCTCTAAACCATCCTTTCTCAATCCTTTTTACTCACTGTTCCTCTACTTCCTGTCCCCTAAATGTGGTTGTGTGTGTGTGTGTGTGTGTGTGTGTGTGTGTGTGTGTCTGTCCATCCCTTAAGGCTCAGCTCTGGATCTCCTCTTCCCAATCTACAATCATTCTTTTAGGAAGTTCATCTGCTCTCACGACTTCAACTACCAACTTTACTCGGATGATTCCCAGGTATACCTCACTAGCCATAACTTCTCTCTTTCTCAGGAGTCTCACATCTTCCTCTACTTCCAGAACATTGTGCTTAGTTGTCCTCCTCCCATCCCAAACTCAAAATGTTCAAACCTCATCTTCCTTTCCAAATTCTCTCCCTCAAGAGATTCCCCACCCCTGTTGACAATGCTCCCATTCTCCCCATAATCAAGCCTGCAATCTTGTCTTTATCATTGGTTTTCTTTCAACACCTGTATTCAATCTTCACAAGTTCCTGTCAGTTCTTTCTTCAGACCATCTCCAGAATTCACCCCTTCTTCTCCATCCAAATTGCTACATAGCTAGTCCAAGAATTTGTCATATCTCTACTAGATTAGTAAAACAACCTTCTCACAGACCTCCTCATCTTCTCTCCAGCCCAAACTTCAATCTTCTGCCTAGGACATTTATCTAAATCATTCTTCTGTGCATATCTTCCCACTCCTGTGAATCCTCCAATGTTTGCCCATTCCTCTCTGCATTAAATAGAAACTCCTGGCCATCTGGACTGTAAGCTCATTATGGGAGGGGAACGTGTCTGTTATTATATTGTAGTCTTCCAAGTATTTAGTTCAGTGCTCTGCACACAGGAAGCACTAAATAAATACAATTAATTGATTGTTCATCTATAAGGCCTTTCTGAAATTCCTTCTCCTCCAAGTGGTCTGTCCACTCCCTGCCCCACCTCACTTTATTTCCCTCCCTGCTGCCAGTTCAGCACTTACATGTCACCTCAGCACTTGGGGACTTGCATACTCACACTGAACATATCTTTAGACACTATCTCTTTTAGTTTTATTTTAACATTTCTTTAGCTAGATTGCAAACTTCTTAAGGGCAAAGATGTCTACTACCTCAAATATGCTCCAAACATTTAGTACAATGTGCTCTATAGAATAAGTGCTTAATGAATACTATTGATTGACTGATTGATTGATATCATAAAACTCTTCTAGTTAGGATGATATGGGAAAGGAGAACACCCAACATGCTATTTGAAATCAACTGACTTCAAAATCATAGCTATCTTAATAGACTTCAAAGGACATATTGTCTTTTTGGTCCTTTCCCTCACACATTTACACACAGAATATAATAATCAATAAAATAAAATCATTCTTAGTGTTGTGTTAGCGGCTAGAGCAATGCAAAAATAAATTTTGTATGCCCACATGAAGTTATTCCCTGAATTTCCCTTGAACTATATTGAAAAGTTGGGCATTTTTAGATCCCCATATTTAATGCAGAGGGACATTACTGATGCAAGATGAAAGTGTTCATTATCTAATAACTATTTTTTGGCCTTCTGAAATGAGTTCATAACCTGTGCCTATAGCACTGGCAACTTTCCGGTTTTAATATAGTATGGATCTGGATCTGTATTATAGAGCTCAAAATAAAGCATATTTCTGCTGGGTTATTTATGAATGAATTACTTGTTGGTTTGATTCATATCCATGGAGCAGTGAGGATCGTTTCCTTAAGGGGAAAACACTACACTCCTAAATATGAAGCTCTCATTTGTCACCAAACAACATCTTGGACTATAATTCAAACTTTTAGACACATCACAAAAGAGAGTTCTAAGGGCTCCATCTTGCAAATCTGATTGGGAGAAAGGTTGTGGCTTTTTGTCCTTGCTCCATCCATCATAAGGGATAGGGAATCAATAAACTCTGTGGAGCATCAGGGTCTATGGACTTATCCACAAGTGAAACTAAAGCAGTTAGGCATAATGTCACCGGGGATGAAGATCTGGGTCCTGAAGTCTGTCTCTGAAGTCACAAGGTTAATGACAAGAGTTAAACTTGGGAAGCCTCATTATGGGTTCTGTTGTTAAGGAGGGGTGTGGGACAGATCTCACAGAGAGTCAAAAGTCCTAGGAAATGGAATGAGTCTGTGCCCTGGAGCACAGGCTAAGAGACAGCAAGACAGCAGAGGGGAGCCTGTTTAAAGGTGGGATGAAAAATATCCCTTTAAGCAAAGAAAAGAAGGACTTCCTAGAGGGTAGGGACTACATCATTTAGAACCCAGGCCTCATTGGGTTTCTGTGACAAAGTCAATCAATTGAGTAATCATTTGACATTCCTCTAATTGTCCTGGGCAGCAACTTTCAGGGCCAGACTATTTCGACTGCAAGCCAGGGAAATTCCCAGGATACCAGATGACTAGGTGGTGCTTCTAGAGTTGTGGCTCCAAGGAATTGGTGACTTCCTCTGTAACATCATCAGATGGGTGGGGTTAAGAACAGGTCAGAAGTAAGAATAAGAATATTACTACTGTTTCCTCGCCCCCTCATCGGACAAATTGGAAAACACACTGATGTCTGTTGGGATCATCTGCCCAATTTATGTCAAAGCACGCACGCGCACACACACACACACACACACACACACACACACACACACACACACACACCCCCTCCCCCCTTCATTTTCAAAGATAAAACTATTGACAGTGAGGTAACAGCCATAGCAACCATGTGTGTGGGTTTGAAAGACCAATGGGGACCGACCCTTCCATCCATGCAATTTGTACATAGAGATAGATCTTTCAGAATAATGAATTTTCCCTTAGCAGGCTCCCTCTTGGCATCTCCATCTTCTTTTCCACATTAGATTGTGGAATGCAACCCCAAAAGCAACCCCATCACCACTCCAGTTGCTCTCCATCAGACTGTTTTAATAATAATAATGATAATGGCATTTATTAAGTGCTTACTATGTGCAAAGCACTGTCCTAAGTGCTGGGGAGGTTACAAGGTGATCAGGTTGTCCCATGGGGGACTCACAGTCTTGATCCCCATTTTACAGATGAGGTAACTGAGGCCCAGAGAAGTTAAGTGATCTGCCCAAAGTCACACAGCTGACAATTGGCAGAGCTGGGATTTGAACCCACAACCTCTGACAAAGACCGTGCTCTTTCCACTGTTCCATGCTGCTTCTCTGCTATGATTGGTTTGACCTACATTTACCCATCTTCAAAGCCTTCCTAAAATTGTATTTCCTCCAGGAAGCCTTCCCTGATTAGTTTCTAAACTCCCTACCCTACTGATTCTTCCAGCTGCATCTCCTACACATACCCCATAAACACTTGACAATCACCCTGCTCCCAGCCCCACAACACTTATGTCCATATCCTTATCCTCTGCCATTTCCTCTATCTTTAATTTACGTTCATGTCTGTCTACCCCACTAAACTATAAGCTCCTAGAGGAAGCATCTACCAACTCTATTGTATTGTACAATCCCAAACAATGTCCTGTGCTCTGAGTTCAGAGCAATATATTAGGATACGGTGCTCTGGACACAGTAAATGCTCAATAAATATCATAATTTAAATAATTGATTGATAGACCCTCAGTAAATATCTTCATCATCAATGATATTTATTGAGTGCTTATTATGTGCAGAGAACTGTTCTAATTCCTTGGGAGAGTACAATACAATAGAGTTGGCCAGGCAGGCTCACTGCCCACAACAAGCTTACAGTTTAGAGGGGGAGATGGACATTCACATAAATAAATAATTTAAAAATATGTTCATGCAGATACAAGACAATCAATTGGCCACCATCCCTGTCCCACATAGGGCTCACACTTTTAATCCCCATTTTACATGAGGTAAATGAGGCACAGGGAAGTTAAGTGACTGCCCACAGTTAAACAGGAGACAAGCGGCAGAGGCAGGATTAGAACCCAGGTCCTCTGACTCCCAGGCCTGTGCTCTTTTCACTAGGCCATGCTGCTTTCCAATATCTTGGTGACAGTGTATATGTGTTCTTGTATTTTCCTATTGTCTATGACTCTGACTTCTGCATCTTGTTTCATCTCTCACTGTCTATATGTCTTCTAATCATAATAATATCATAAATAATGAGCGTTTTTGTAAAGCTACATTATATGCCAAGCAGTTGGAGAGATTCAAGATAATTAGGTTGGACACGGTTCATTTCCCAAAACTTGAATAGGAGGGAAACAGGTAGTGAATCCCAATTATACAGATGAGAAAATTGCAGCACAGAAAAGTTAAGTGACTTGACCAAGGTCACACTGCAGGCAACTGATAGAAGAAGGATTATAACCCAGATCCTGTGACTGAAAGGCTGATGTTCTTTCCATTGGTCCAGGGTGTTTCTCATTTTGCCGCTCTCTTTTTCTCTCTTGCCTTTCTGCGTCTTTTTCTCTACCACCTTGCCTAAATCTATTCTCTTGACTGTCATTCTGAATTTGCTTCTGTTTTACTCTCCCTTTCCTGCTTTTTATTCCCTTTTGGTTGTAACTTCTGTCCCTGCCACTGTATCTGAAAGAAAATAGTAGAAAGGGTTCTAGTTAACAATTCTATTTCGTTCTCCATTCAATAATAATGAATTAGGCTACTAATTAATGAATGAAAAATACATCAGTTGTTTGCAGCTTCTTTAAAGAGTGGCCCACACTAAAATCACACACCCAGTCCATTCAAAGAAGTGCGTCTGATATCACTGATATTAGGATATTCCTTTCCCAGATTTTTTTCTGAAGAAAGTTTCACCAACCTCTGGTATATCTGTGGGCAGGGAACGTGTCTAATAACCTAACAGATGGTGCATTAGCCTGGGAGTCAGAAGGACTTGGGTTCTAATCCCAGCTCTGCCACTTGTCTGAGCACGTCATTTAGCTTCTCTGTGCCTCAGTTATCTCATCTGTAAGATGGGGGTTAAGACTGTGAGCCTCTTTTGGGACATGGACCGTGTCCAAATTTATTAGAGTTGATCCACTCTACTGCTCAGTATACTGGCACACAATAATAACAAGAATTCTGGTATTTATTAAGTGCTTACTATGCACCAGGCCCTATACTAAGTGCTGGGGTGAGTAGAAGGAAATCAGGTTGGACACAGTCCCTGACCTGCCTAAGGCTCACAGTCTTAACCCCCATTTTACACATGAGGTCACTGAGGCCCAGAGAAGTGAAGTAACTTGCCCAAGGCCACAAAGCAGACAAGTGACAGAGCCAGGATAAAGGCCCATAACCTTCTGAGCCCGTGTTCAGTCCACTAAGCCATGAAGTGCTTAACAAATACCATAAAAAATAAAATAAATACCACTGATTGCATTTTAGTACCATATCCCCTGGTAGTCTGATGCTCAACTTGACACAGAGAAGCAGAAAATAAAACTGTCTCTTCCTATAATGAACACAACCTGAAGGGACTGAAATTCATCCAAATTCCTCTCCCTTATTGTCATGACAACCTATGGAACCTTGTTCCATTCTAAATAATACACTCCCAACCTTGCTGCTTAAAATCTTCCAGTCCTTGGGGGTGATGATGCTTCTCTTTAGCTTTTTCTTTAACTGAGGTATAGAAGATGTACTACTGAACATTTCCCAAGAGACTGTTCCCTCTTTTTCTCTAATCAGTAGTGTCCTAGTCCTCTCTGCATTCTCATCCATTGCTGATGGTGAGCCTCAGGTCAGCATCACTAGGGAGACTTAGTCCTTAGTTTTCTCTTTTATTCTTTAATAAATACGCTTACTATTACTTCTGCCCAGACTTCCCACTGGGTGCAGCTTTGCAACTGATCTAATATCTCGTTTAACTCCACCACCAATGTCGTAAAAGAGCAAAAAAAAAAAAGGCAAAGAGCTTTTACCCTTTTTTATGATGCCCGTCTGCTCTGTCCAATTTGAGCAGGACACTGGGCACAGAGTGGAGCTAATTTTTCCCCTGGAACCAAAGCTTGAGCGGGTCTCTCTTGCCTGGTTGACTTCCTTCTGCTCCCAATATTAAAGGCAGGCCAGCACCATGGGCTTCCCTTTCCCTGAACAGTGGCTTAGTGGAAAGAGCACTGGCTTGGGAGTCAGAGGCTATGGGTTCTAATCCCAGCTCTGCCGCTTGTCAGCTGTGTGACTTTGGGCAAGTCATTTAACTTCACTGTGCCTCAGTTAACTCATCTGTAAAATGGGGATTAAGACTGTGAGCCCTCCGTGAGACAACCTGATCACATTTGTAACCTCCCCAGCACTTAGAACAGTGCTTTGCACATAGTAAGTTCTTAATAAGTGCCATTATTATCATTATTATTATTCCCACCAGCCAAAGCCTGCAGTGCTGAGTATGTCTAAGGAGCATGATGGTTTAGTGGAACACACAGGCTGGAGAGTCAGAGGATCTGAGTTCTAATCCCTGCTCTGAGACTTAGCAGCTCTTTAACCTCGGGCAAGTTGCTTCATTTTTCTGTGCCTCAGTTTCATCATCTGAAAATGGGGACTCAATACTTGTTCTCCCTCCTATTTAGACTGTGGGCCGGGGACTATGTCCAACCTGATTGTCTTGTGTATGCCCCAGCCCTTAGTTCAGTGCTTCGTGTTGTCCCCCATCACTGCTACTTGGAGACAATGAACATCGATGAGACCTCACTTGGTGTTTCCTGTTCTCAGTCAGCAATAGTTCTTTACTGAATCCTGATGATGCCTGCTCCACAAGGGAAAACCTCCCCATCCCCACTCCACATCAGGATAATACTACTACCAATAATAATTACAATATTTGTTAAGCGCTTACTATGTGCCAAGCACTGTTCTCAGCACTGGGATAAATACAAGGTATCAGGTTGTCCCATGTGGGGCTAACAGTCTTCATCCCCATTTTCCAGATGAGGGAACTGAGGCTCAGAGAAGTTAAGTGGCTTGCCCAAGGTAACACAGCAGACGTGGCGGAGCAGGGATTCGAACCTATCACCTCTGACTCCCAAGCCCGTGCTCTTGCCACTAAGCCACGCTGCTTCCCAGGTTACCACCTGATGGATGCACTTCAGCATGGCTCAGTGGAAAGAGCACAGGCTTGGGAGTCAGAAGTCATGGGTTCAAATCCCTGCTCCACCATGTGTCTGCTGTGTGACCTTGGGCAAGTCACTTAACTTCCTTGAGCCTCAGTTACATCATCTGTAAAATGGGGATTAAGACTGTGAGCCCCATGTGGGACAACCTGATCACTTTGTATCCCCCCCAGCACTTAGAACAGTGCTTTGCACGCACATAGTAAGCGCTTAGCAAATGCCATTATTATTATTATTATTATTATTATTAATAGCCCCTGATAAGTACCATCCACCCACCTACAAAAACCTTCCTTCATGAGAAGCAGCATAGTTTAGTGGATAGAGTGGATAGAGTCCCAGAACAGTGCTTAGCACATAGTAAACACTTAAAAATAACCATCATTATTAGAGTATGGGCCTGGAAGTCAGAAGGTCATGGATCCTAGGATCTAATCCTAGATCCACCACTTGTCTGCTATGTGACCTGGGGCAAGTTATTTAACTTATCTGAACCTCAGTTCCCTCATCAGCAAAATGGGATTAAAACTGTGAGCCCTATGTGGGACAGGAACTGTGTCCAACATGATTATCTTGTATCTACTCCAGCACTTAGAACAGTGCCTGGCAAATATTAAGCACTTAATAATTGCCACTGTTTCCACTGGGTGTCTATTGGTCCTCTGCAACATCTGTATCCCCCTGTGGTTGGTTGGTCAGGTCTATCAGTCTTGGGACCCATTTTGCTCCTCCAATCTGGCTGGTGGTGTTTCCTCCTACAGGCCTCTGCCGCTTGACATGGGCACTTCTTTGTTGCCGCTGGAAGTTTCCAGCTTGTTTCATTAGACTGCAGCACCTCCCTTATGCTATAAATCTCACTAAAGCACAGCATAGTTACCAACTATTCACATACCACAATCAGTTACAATTAG
This sequence comes from Tachyglossus aculeatus, assembly GCF_015852505.1. Classification (NCBI taxonomy): domain Eukaryota; kingdom Metazoa; phylum Chordata; class Mammalia; order Monotremata; family Tachyglossidae; genus Tachyglossus; species Tachyglossus aculeatus. Next base: position 24,693,930 of record NC_052075.1, on the reverse strand, counting down.
TAACAAAGAAAACAGCATACCATGACATCCAACTGCAAAGCTTGTTTGTATATTCCGTCACATTTTATTGTGTATTTTATTGATGTTGTTGTTTCTCTAGGCCCCCTTTAAAACGGTGTCTCTCTTATCTTGTTTTGCCTCCTTTAGTCTGTCACTCCTTCCTCTGCTATTTCCCAAGCTCAATATTAATCCTTCTGTTTCTTTTAATACTCTTTACTCCCTCCCCAACACTTGGCACCTAGTAAGCCCTTAACAAATACCACAATGACTATTATTATGCTTATAATGTTTTCTCTTGTGGCGAGAGCAAAAATCAAGCTTTGAGAGGAGCTCTTGGTGCTCAGGAATCAAATTCTATTCCATCTTGCTGCGCATTGACAGAAGGATCCACTCTGGTCCTCACTTTAGGAGGAGCCATGGAAAGGGGAAATACGAGAAATGAACAAAATCATTTCTTCTTGACTCTCCCGCCTTCAACCCCATACCCATGCCCTTCCTTCTACATGGAATTTCTTCTTCCTTGAAGGCTGCCAGATCACAGCTCCCTGCAATTTCAAAGCCCTCCTGAAATCCCACCCTCACCAGAGACTTTCTCCTGTTAATTTTCTTCTCCTCAGGGCATAATGACCAAAATACCACCCAGCCAGAATTTATGCATTCAGAGACTCGTGCCCATTTTTGAATTCTAGATTGTAAGATGAGACCAGTGATTGTCAGCTGTGTGACTTTGGGAAAGTCACTTCACTTCTCTGTGCCTCAGTTCCCTCATCTGTAAAATGGGGATTAAGACTGTGAGCCCCCCGGGGGGACAACCTGATCACCTTGTAACCTCCCCAGCACTTAGAACAGTGCTTTGCACATAGTAAGCACATAACAAATACCATTGTTATTATTATTATTATCATATCTACTACCTCTATTTTAATCCCCCAAGTGCTTACTACTACTATACATGTTATTCAACCTTGGCTTCACTTAGCTTCTCTGACTCTATCCTCTCCTGGTTCTCCTCATCTCTCTGGTGGTTCATTCTCAGTCTCCTTCACAAGCTCCTCCTCTTCCTCCCATCAATTAATTGTAGGGGTTCCTCTAGGGTCAGTTCAGTCTCCTTCTCTTCTCCATCTATAGTCACTCCCTTGGCTTACTTATTCGCTCCCACAGCTTCAACTATCATCTCTCCGTGGATGATACCGAAATCTACATCTCCTCCCCTGTTCTCTTTCCTTCCCCCAGGCTCACATCCCCTCCTTCCTTCAGGACATCTCCACCTGAATGTCCTCCCACCACGTAAAACTCAACATGTCCAAGACTGAGTTTCTTATCTTCCTTCCCAAACTTTATCTGCTCCAGATATGTTCTGGGAATGTCACCCCCCTCCTCAAAAATCTCCAGTGGTTGCCTATCAGCCTCCTTATCAAGCAAAAACTCCTCAATATTGGCTTCAAAGCACTCCATCACTTTCCCCGTCTTACCTCCCCTTCCTTCTCTCCTTTTACATCCCAGCCTGCACACTTCACTTCTCTAGTACTAACATTCTCACTATGCCTCATTCTCACCTGTCAGGCTGTCAACCCCTGGCCCACGTCCTACCTCTGGCCTGGAATGTCCTCCCTCCTCAAATCTGCCAGACCAGCACACTTCCCCCTTCAAAGCTCACCTCCTCTAGGAGGACTTCCCAGACTAACCCCCCCCTTTTCCTCTGCACCCCCCACATCCCCACTGCCCTGACTCACTCCCTTTGCTCTACCCCCCACCCCACAGCATTTGTATATGTATATATATATATATATACAAATTTTTTATTAATGATGTGCATATATCTATAATTCTATTTATTTATAATGATGCTACTGATGCCTGTTGACTCATTTTGATGTCTATCTCCCCCTTTTAGATTCATAAGCCTGTTATGAGCAGGAATTGTCTTTATTTGTTGCTGAATTTTAATTCCCAAGCACTTAGTACAGTGCTCTGCACACAGTAAGTGCTCAATAAATATGACTGGATGAATGAATGAATACCATGATCTGCACATGGTTAGCAGTCAGTAATATATTATTGATTGTTTTTTCGATGTACAATGCACCTATTTATTTAAATATCTTCCATAGAGGTAGTACCAGCTTCAAATTTGGGCCTCTTGGGATCCCAAAGATGGGTATACCATTAGAAAGACAGATGGGGGATAATGAGCAGTGGGCGGTGACCAGTTGACATCCATGGTAATCTAGCCACTCAACCATGCTCAAAGTGACCCTTCCTTTTGCATGTGATAGATCCAGATGTGACATTTCTAGCCTAATCAAAAATGCACACTCTGGCCTGGAAAGAGGAGTTCAGCTGCTAATGACAGAGGTAACAGTAGCAGCACATGTGACAGGTGAAGTGGAAGAGGAAGAAACAGGTGTGGGATTCTGTCCCACCATCCCAACTTTAATGGTTCCTACCTTAGGCTTGTTGGGTGGGTGGGTTAGGGGCCCAAAAACAGTGAGGTGGTCCTGCCAAGTGTGGGATATCTGGTCACCTTACTCCCCTAGGGTCACCATCAAGTACCTCTATGCATCAGAAGTTCTCGGGAAATTTTCATTTATGATGATGACAGAATATAGATTTTTAAAGAACTATTTCCTTGGGAAGCCAGTAAGTTCTTTGTGCTCAAGACTAGCTTGTTTTTGGAATTTAAGCAGTAATTGTGACCAGCACTGAAATACACTTGACAGTACTGTTGTGACAGTATTGTTATTGGGGTATGATTAGTGATTGTTTACATCTTTCCAGTAGGGTGAGGGGTTCTTCCTAACTGAAATTCAAACATACGATTCCCACCATATATGCAAATCCCATCTGCTCCTGTAGGAGGAAAGTTTTATTCTGAGAATTGACCCTGTGAGATTTGAAATGAATATTACCGCAATAATTTCAACACCACTTTTTTCAGTCTTCATATTAGGGGATGTTCAGAAATAGCAATCACAAGGTGTTCTATCTAACTGTGAATGCCGGACTTGTTGCCAACTTGTTCTTATGTACTTATGTTGCCAACTTGTTCTTCCCAAGCATTTAGTACTGTGCTCTGCACACAGTAAGCACTCAATAAATAAGATGGAATGAATGAATGAATTAATTAATTAATCAATTAATTAATTAATGAAAGTTCCTTGGGTCACAGCCTGGAAATCAGGGCAAGAACCCTCATTCCAGAACTCAGTGTCTCATACCCAAAATCTGTATGAACACAGTTTGCAGAACTATGAAAATAGTGTGGACATCTCCCAAGTAGACCATCGGGGGCTTAATGGCCTTCTGAAATCTGCTAGTAACAATAATAATAATAATAATGATAATAATAATTAGGGTAATTTTAAGCCCTTACTGTGTGCTTTCAGGTATATATTAAATAATCAAGCCAGACACAGTCTAAATGGGAGACTGAACTGGTGTTTATTCTCCAATTAAATGAGGAGGAAACAGAAGCATGGAGAAGTGACATGACTTACCCAAGGTTACACAGCTGGCAGCCACTGAACTGAGATTAGAATCCAGGCTTTTGGGTCCCCGTCCTGTGTTCTTTTCACTTGGCCATGCTATTTCTCTGTTTTAATTCATTATTCCAATGTTTTGCACACCCTGTCTTCAGTGATTCACCAGTTAGTTCTATGAACATGTTCATCACAGAAGGAATGGGCTATTCGGTAATATCAGCCTCAGTAAGAAGTTGACAGTAGAGAGCCAGGTAGGTTAGCTTCATTACTATTCATAGAGGTTAACAAGTCTTTGCACCTCATTCTCCAGAAAATCTTTCTCAATGAATTTCCAACATCTTAAACCATTCCACCCCTCTCAGAGATGCACTGGGAGAGTTTCCAGTACTCTACTAGTCTTGACTACAGGAGAGAGAGTCAAGCAGAGGCCTACCCATTCCATTCCTAGCTTGGGCAGTGGCTAGCGAGTGGAAGGCAATCTGCTACAAGTCAAAATTCACCTGTGCTGGGCAGCAGAGGTATGAGAGAGTAGAGGGTGGAGACTCAAGTTTATTGTGCAGAAGAAGACAATGGCAAACCACATTTTACCAAGAAAACTCTATGGCTATACTACCAGAACAATTGCAGATGGTGGTGGGGCATTCTGGGAGAGATGTGGCCATGGCATTGCTATGGGTCGGAGATGACTCGACAGCATAAGACAAGCCATTCCAAACCAACAGCCAACCTTAGCACTTATTCAATCTATGCCTATCTTCAGCACTTTGGTATATATGTATATTCAATCCTTTATCTGCCTATTTCATCCCCAAAGTTAATCCTGCTATGACATTTTGCATTTTAGTTCTCCTTATTGTTCTACATGTAAATCATTTTCATTAGACTGTCTCCTCTATTAGGTCGTAGGCCCTTTGAGGGAAGGAAACATGTGTTTTCCTTCTGTTGTACTTTCCTAAATTTGTAATGCAGTGCTTCACACTTTTTAGGTGCTCAGTGATTGACTGATTGTTCTTAAGCTTTACTGGAGACTCAGAGGAAAGGAGACTTTAACCCTGAAAGGAGAAAGAGAAGAAACACAGAAAAAAGAGAAGCAGAGAAGTAGCATTGCCCAGTGGTTGAAGCATGAGCCTGGAAGTCAGAAGTACCTGGATTCTAAACACAATTCGACCACTTGTCTGCTGTAAGACCTTGTACAAGTCACTGAACTTCTCTGTGTCTCAGTTCCCTCATCTGTAAAATGGGTATCAAGACTATGAGCCCCATGTGGGATATGGACTGTGTCCACCCTGATGAGCTTGTATCTCCTCCAGTGCTTAATACAGTGCCTGGCACATAGTAAGTGCTTAATAAATACCATAGGAAGAAGAAGAAGAAAGGAAAGGAGAGTTGATAGAATAAAAATAAAGTAATTATTACAATAAAAAACTAGCTTTGGAGGGCTATCCACTCTTCACATATCTAAAAGAATGGGATTTTTTTTTTTCATTATCTCAAGAAGAAGCAGGTTGAATGCCTACCTTTCATAGTTTTACATTTGATCTTGGAAATACAGCACCTACAAAAATATTTTCTGTTTTTTAAAGCCACTTTGTTTAGATCAAGAGTTTTAGGGTTAAGAGTCTTAGTCTGTTTCCCCTCTGATTTTTTTCCTTGTTTTGTTGCCCTGCTCATTTTTGAGTTCCTCTACTCTGCTTCAAGCCACTGTTCAGAAGCTGGTCTTGGCTCTTCTTTTGTCTTTCCCTCAGTAACTAGGCCCTCATCAGAGAGAGCAGATCCCAGAGGCCCAAATTCACGTTGTCCATCTTAGACACCAAGCTCTGGGTCTATTGTAGCTATTCCCCATGCAGTGAATTGGAAAGATGGCACTTCAGTGTGGGTGGGAAGCTAAGAAAAAGCTCCCCACTTCAGAAATGACTTTATCGAAAAGCCCATATATGACCAGAACTACTCCCTCCTTCTCACTGATAAGGGAGACCAAACTACATTCCTAGGCACACTTTATCAATCAAACAATCAATTATTACTATTTATTTGTGCTGTTTGTTAAGTGCTTGCTGTATTCCAGGCACTGTGCTAAGTGCTGGGATACATACAAGCTAATCACAAGGGATTCACAGTCTTAATCCTCATTTTGCAGTTGAGGTTGACTTGCCCAAGGTCACACAGCAGACAACTGGCAGAGCCAGGATTTGAACCCAGGGCCTCTGCCTCGCAGGACTGTGCTCTTTCCCCCGAGCCATGCCACTCCTCTTGTCTTTCTTTCTTCCAGGAATTCCCTCTCTAGTCAAATTTGCCAGACCACAGATCTCCCAATCTTCAAAACCTTTCTGAAATCACATTACTTCCAGGAGGCCTTCCTCGATCACTTTTTTTTCTCTCCAGCTCTTACTCTCACCCCCACCCCCAAATGCCACCTTAGCATTTCTGTGCCAACTTCACACATCTTCTCAGATGCCCTTAGAACTTCTGTACCTATCTATCTAGCCTACTATTTAAGCACTTATTCATCTATCTGCAAATAAGTGTTTCCATTCTCTTCTAACTGTAAATAATTTTCTTTCAACCTCCGCTGGTAGAATGTAAGCTCCCCGAGTGCAGAGATCCTGTCTTCTAACTGTAAAGTCTTTGTGAGCAGGGAATCTGTCTACCAACTCCATTATATTGCTATAGTGTACTCTCCCAAGCACTTAGTACAGTACTCTGCACATAGCGCTCACTAAATACAACTTATTGATTCTAATTCTACAGTAGTCTCTCAAATATTATTTATTGACTGATGGGCTACAATTAAGTTCCACAATATGTTCTTAATTCTCAATTGTTTCCACCACATATTCTAAAGGCAAACCAATTTAATATTAGCCTAGTGATGAAAAATTATTATAATTGAATCATAATTCTTTATTAAGGACATTTCAATATGCCCAGCACTAACGATGGCTGAGGAAAACAAAATGAAAGTTGATTGTTACCATTCAGACACACCCAAGAATCTCACCTTTAAAATGACCATGACATCACACACAAAGAAAAAAACAATCCTACTCTTTAAAGCTTTCGATAATGTTCATAATAACCACTGCATAACTAGAGAAATGGTTCAGTTAGCAGTTCAGTTCCTCCAGGACCTACTTTTGGCATTTATTACGTGCTGACCCTGTGCAGAGCACTCTGCTAAGTGCTTGGGAAAGTACAATACAGTAGAGTTGAGAAACAGAATCCCTATCCTCTAGGACCTTACAATGGAGTAGGGAAGAAAAATATTAAAATCAATTACAGATATGGGAAGTAACAGGTAGTTACATAAGCTTCATTAACATGTGTTCTACTTTATCAGATCCAAATTATCTGATAACCTGGCAGGCCTGTTCTTGAGGAGTCGCTCATTAAGGAAAACAGGCTGCAGCAGTCGGGACCTGATTCAGGCACACAGCCAACTCTTCTGACACTGTGCTGCTTCCTAGTCAGCAGAAATGCACTGTGGAAATACTGTCCTCTGACCCCCACCAAGTTACTGTATCCCAAAACAGCTAGTGAAAATTCTTGCTGTGGGAGAATCCTATGTAATAAATACAGAACAAAAACATGCAGAATTGGAGCATATGCATCTGGATGACACATGAATACAAATGTCACAGGGGAGAAATATTTCAACATTTTGTAGAGACACATGGCAAAGGGCTGAGAGATTCTAGTGAAATCAAGTCCTTTCCATTTTGACAGTTATCCCTGGAGGAGATGTAATTAAGCAGAACTGAGAATGATGATTGTTTTAATTTCTCAAACTCCTTCTAGACTGTAAGATCTTTGTGGGCAGGAAACATGTCTCCCAACTCTGCTTTATTGTAATCTGCCAAATGCATAGTCCCTTCTCAAATCTGCCAAACTACCACACTTTCCCCCTTCAAAGCCCTACTGAAAGCTCACCTTCTCCAGGAGGCCAACCCAGACTAAGCCCCCTTTTCCTCTGCTTCTCCTCCCCTCTCCATTGCCCCGACTCACTCCCTTTGAATGAATGAATACAGTTGACTGACTTTATTTCTCTAAAGTCCTATCCCATCAATGACCTCGTTTTATTTTCAGAAGATCCCTGACCTCGAAGGAGGGAGAGACAGGAATGATTTCCCAGAGTGACTACAACATTAAAGCAGACTCACCAAAGGCCAATGGCAGATTCCGTGACAAGTGCCGCGGCCTTCTGAAGCCCAGACCAGTGCTCTGTCTGCTGGATCTTGCTGCCTCTTTAAGAAGGAAAAAGGGAAGGGGGAACAAGGCCCCATCTGGTGAACGCAAGCAGAGAGCATCTTTTTGACAGAGGAAGGAGGTGGGCTTCTTGTGGAGAACTAACAGGATAAAACTGGGCTTCTCTCTTTGCCCTCAGGGAATTGAACCAGATTGAAATAGGGTCATTAATGAGTTTGGTGTTCGATCTCCAGTATTTCTCTCCTTAACTCAGTCCCGGTTCACCCTCCCATCGTTACCATTTCTGGAAGTGGGCTTTTCCTTCTCTGTCAACCTCATCTGTCCTGCTTTTGACATGAGACAGCCAATAAGGAGCTCTGCCTTGCATTCCATCTCCCCTGGAGATTCACCCAGAAACCCAGAGTGGTCCAGCTTCAGCCCATGATCAATGGGATGGCAGACTGATCGGATTCAGCAGTGCAATGTTAATCAAGGGCAATGGCTTTCTCTTTTCCATGATGAAGGGTCATGTCAGGGAAGATGTATGTGGTGGATTGTTTATGGGTGTCCTATATTGGCAGTGATTAACGTCATGGCTGATCAGGGAAATTACCTGGAACAAGAGTTTCTAAAGAGATGCTGTATGGCATTCCCTCTGGGCCAATATTAATCAAAAAGGCCTTCTGCCGATTCCTGCTTATGCAGAAATCGTACTGCTACTGGGTTCCAGTTGAGGAAGTAGCACCGCCTAATCGAAAAAGCACAGGCCTGGATGTCAGGGAACCTGGTTTCAAATCCCAGCTCTTTCACCTTGGACAATCACTTAACTTCTCTGTGCTTCAGTTCCTCATCTTACTTAGACTGTGAAGCCCCATGAGGGCAAGGACTGTTTCAAACCAGATTATCTTGTATCTACCCCAGTGCTAATCACAGTGTTTGGCACCCAGTAAGTGTGTAACAAGTATCATAACACTAAAGTATGTCTCTGGTTAGGTAACTGTCACGGGCTTCTTGTGGGCAGGGAATGTGTCTGTTTGTTGTTATATTGTACCCTCCCAAGTGCTTAGTACAGTGCTTTGCACATGGTAAGCACTCAATAAGTACAATTGAATGAATGACAACAAGGCTGATTTCCTGGTTACAGATCTCACTCGAGAGAGGTACACCTTTCTATTAGGTAGAGAATATTAATGTTTTCACCTCTGTTGAATAATACACCTTTAGAAGTGGTTACAATTGTTTTTAGTAAGTAGATAAGCAGTGTGACCTACAAGACAAAGCCCAGGGATGGAAGTCAGGGGAACTGGGTTTTTCTAGACTGTGAGCCCGTTGTTAGGAGGTGATTGTCTCTTATCTGTTGCCAAATTGTACTTTCCAAGCTCTTAGTACTGTGCTCTGCACACAGTAAGCGCTCAATAAATACAATTGAATGAATGAATAATACTGGCTTTGCCACTTATCTGCTGAGTGATCTTGCATGAGTCACCTAACTTCTCTGCAACTCAGCTTCCTTATCTGCAAACTGGGGATTAAACACTTGACCTGTTATACTGAGAGCCCCATGATTGTATTTTAATTACCCCAGGGCACAGCACAGAGTAAATGCTTAATGAATAACACATTTTAAAAAATAGTCACGATAGATGAATCAACTCCTAATTGATTGTATCTCCTGATTTATTCACATAACCATCATTTACTATTGTGGTAGCACAGATAAATGAAAAAACACTTTGAATCCAAAACAACGTATTTGGTCACCACTTGGCATAGAGGGAAATATTACAAAATGTTTAGCTTAGATGATCAAAAAGTTTAAAAACATGAGTTATGGTTACCATACCAAGTCCTGTGATGCACTGTGGTCCAAAACAACCATCAGTGAGGGAAATAGTCAGAATTGATGATCAGACAGTAGAGAAAACTCATACATTTGTAATAATGATAATAATAATGATGACATTAGTTAAGCACTTACTATGTGCCGAGCACTGTTCTAAGCATTGGGGATGATACAAGGTCATCAGGTTGTCCCACATGGGGCTCACAGTCTTCATCCCCGTTTTACAAATGAGGTAACTCAGGCACAGAGAAGTCAAGTGACTTGCCCAAAGTCACACAGCTGATCAGTGGTGGAGCCAGGATTCGAACCCATGACCTCTGACTCCCGAGCCTGGGCTCTTTCTACTGAGCCATGCTGTTTCTTCAAATTAAATAATGATGGCATTAGTTAAGTGCTCACTATGTGCGAAGCACTGTTCTAAGCACTGGGGAGGGAACAAGGTGATCACATTGTCCCACATAGGGCTCACAGTCTTAATCCCCATTTTACAGATGAGGTAACTGAGGCTCAGAGAAGTTAAGTGACTTGCCCAAGGTCACACAGCAGACGTGTGGGGAAGCAGCATGGCTTAGTGGAAAGAGCACGGGCTTTAGAGTCAGAGTTCATGGGTTCGAATCCTGGCTCCACCAATTGTCAGCTGTGTGACTTTGGGCACACTTAACTTCTCTGTGCCTCAGCTACCTCATCTGTAAAATGGGGAATAAGACTGTGAGCCCCCCCATGGACAACCTGATCACCTTGTAACCTCCCCAGTGCTTAGAACAGTGCTTTGCACATAGTAAGCACTCAATAAATGCCATTATTATTATTATTATTATTATCATGTGGGGGAGTCAGAATCAGAACCCATGACCTCTGACTCTCAAGCTCATGCTCTTTCCACTGTCACACTGTTTAGAATAATAATAATGGCATTTATTAAGGGCTTACTATGTGCAAAGCACTGTTCTAAGTGCTGGGGAGGTTACAAGGTGATCAGGTTGTCCCACAGTGGGCTCACAGTCTTAATCCCCATTTTATAGATGAGGGAACTGAGGCACAGAGAAGTCAAGTGACTTGCCCAAAGTCACACAGCTGACAAGTGGCGGAGCCGTGATTTGAACCCATGACCTCTGACTCCAAAGCCCGTGCTCTTTCCCCTGAGCCATGCTGCTTCTGTTTATAATAGCAATAATAACAATAATGGTATTTGTAAAGCACTTACTATGTGTCAGGCACTGTACTAAGCACTGGGGTGGATACAAGCAAATCATGTTGGACCCAGTCACTGTCCCACATGGAGCTCACGGTGTAAATCCCCATTTAACAGATGAGGTGATTGAGGTACAGGGAAGTGAAGTGACTTGTTCAAGGTCATGCAGCAGAGAAGTGACAGAGACAAGATTAACACCCAGGCCCTTCTTCCTCGTTGGTCCAGTTTAAATAAACCTCTCATGAGTGCAAATAATAATAATAATAATAATAAAGTAAGCACTTACCATGTGTCATGCATGATTCTAAATGCTAGGGGAGGCAAAAATTAATGAGGTCGGGCAAAGTCCTGTCCTACATGGGTCCTACTGTCTATCTCAGCCTGGAGAAGTAGCCTGGTATAGTGAAGAGAGCACGGGCCTGAGAGGCAGAAGGTCATGGGTTCCAATTCCATTTCCATCACCTTTCTGTTATGTGACCTTGGACAAGTCACTTGACTTCTCCATGCCTCTGTTACCTTATCTGTAAAATGGGGATTGAGACTATGAGCCTCACGTGGTATCCAACCTGATTTAATTGTATCTACCGCAGAACCTAGTACAGTGCCTGGCACATAGTAAGCACTTAACTAATATCATAATTATAATTATTATTATTATTATGTGAATCATTCCATCAATCATTCTATCATAGTTACTGAGCACTTACTGTATGCAGAGCAAAATTCTAAATGATTGGGAGAGTACAATACAACAATATAGCTGACACTCTCCCTGCCTACCATAAGCTTACAGACTATGTAGGAGGGAAAGAGGAAAGATCCTGATTTGATAATACAGCCCATGCACTGGTTATCTTGAGGCTTGTTAGATGGATGCCATCTCATCTTCTGTTAAAATCGGTATAGACTACTTTTTTGATATGCTCTGATGGTTTCAACTAACATCTCTACATGAATGATTCTCAAGTTTATCTCCCCAGCCCTGTCCTCTCTTCTTCATTACAGTCTTCCATTTCCTCCTGCCTTCAGGACATCTCTTCTTATATGTGCCACTGATACCTCAAACTTAGCAAATCCAAAACAGAACACCTCATCTTCCCAGCCAAACCCTGTCCGTCCCTTGACTTTCCTATCCTTGTAGACATCACCACCATCCTCTGTGTCTCACAAGCCTGTAACTTTAGCATTACCCTCATCTCATTTCTCTCATTCAACACAAATATTCAGTCTATCATGAAATTCTGTAGCTTCTATCTTCACAACTTGTCTAGAATCCACCCTTTTCTCTCCATCCAAACTGATACCCTGCTGAGCCAGGCACGTATTATTCCTGACTTGACTACTGCATCAGTCTCGTCACTGACCTCCCTAGCCTCTCGTCTCTTCTCTTCCTAGCCCATACTTCACTTTGCTCCCTAGATCAATTTTTTTCTGAAAAACTCATCATTTTATGTCTCCCCATTCCTCAGAAATCTGCAATGATTGCCCATCCACTTCCACATCAAAGAGAAACTCCTTACAAATAGCTTTAAGACACTCAATCAAGCTTTCACTCCCACCTACCTTACCGCACTGACTTTCTACTTCAACCCAATCATCCCATTTTGCTCCTCAATGCCGAATGACTCTCTGTATCTTGATCACATTTACCAACCCCTCGCCCATGTTCTTCCTCAGGCCTGGAACTCCCTTCCCCTTCATAGCCAACATTTCACCACTCTCCCCACCTTCAACTTCAACCTTCAATTGTGGGGCTCACAGTTTTTTAGGGAAGCAGCATGGCTCAGTGGAAAGAGCACAGGTTTGGGAGTTGGAGGTCATGGGTTCTAATCCCGGCTCCACCGCTTGTCAGCTGTGTGATCTTGGGTAAGTCACTTAACTTCTCTGGGCCTCAGTTACCTCATCTGTAAAATGGGGATTAAGACTGCGAGCCCACGTGGGACAACCTGATCACCTTGTATCCCCGCAGTGCTTAGAACAGTACTTCGCACATAGTAAGCACTTAACAAATACCATTATTATTATTATTATTTGGGGGGATAGGGTACAGCAGCAGCAGCAGGGGAATGAAGTTTCTGGTGCATCTGGGGAGAGAGCCTCACTGGGGAATCATGTGAAGAGAGGGTGCCAGGTTGGCATCAGCTGGGGTATACGACTAGCGGAGATCAATCACAGGGGAGGCAGTGCCATGTTGGGTCGTGATTTAGCCTCCTCTCTTAGGGATAGGTGGATCTGATAGGTTCCCCAGACACATTCATAATCCAAACAAATTCCCCCGTTGAGAAGTAGCGTCGCCTAGTGTGAAGTCGGCATGGACAATTGAAACATTGGTAACAGGCCTGGGAGAAAGAGGACCTGGGTTCTAATCCCAGCTCTACCATATGTCTGCTGTGTGATCTCAGGAAGGTCATTTAACATCTCTGGGCCTCAATGACCTCATCTGTAAAATGGGATTTTATTGATCAAAGACACAGCAGAGACTTAAGTTTTCACAGCGTGGAATAAGGCAATGGTAAACCATGTCCATATATATTTTTGTTTTTACCAAGAAAACTCTATGGATATAAGTCCATAAAGCCGTAACGAATCATAAACCACTTGACGGCATTTGACAAAATGGGATTTAAGATGGTGAGGTCCATGTGGGAAATGGACTGTGTCCAACCTGATTAGCTTCTATCTACCCCAGTGCTAATACAGTTCCTGGCACATAGTAAGTGCTTAACATGTACGACAAAAAAAAACTGCACCTCCATCATGTACCTCATAAGTGTCTTGCTATCTCTACCTGGAAGAAAGGAAAAGTCATTTAACCCCTGCCTTCAGGACTGCTAAATAACACCAATGCCAAAATGCCTGAGACCAAATGTGTTCTGCCAAGATTCTGCCCTTGGGTCCACTGAGGCCGGCCAAGATTCTGAAGAGGAATTTAACTTTCAGTGCTGCCAGGCTGGCCATGCAGCTGGCACTCTGCCACTCTCTGGGGTGAGTGGCTTCAGGTGATGATTGCAAAACTAGGAGTCAGGTCGAGGGGCACTCTTCTTCCCAGCTATTAGGTATCGCAGTCCCAGGTCTTGCCCCCCTCACCAATTTCCAAGCCCTTCTCTTTTTATTCCAGTGGAAACACACTTACTCACTCTTGTAAAGTGCCACCAAGTGCAGTCTTACTGGATGGAAAGATACATGGCACCTCCCTCGCCACTGAGTGGCCATAAGTGTCAGACAGACCAGCCAACAGGAATATGAGACTTTGATTAAGGGTGGCAGCCTGTGAATCTAAGCAGGAGAAACAGCACAGTAATCAGCTCCAGTAATAAGCATTTACTATGTGCCAGGCACTGTACTAAGCATAGGGGTAGATATAAGGTAATCAGGTTGGACACAGCTGCTACCCCACCCACGACTCGCCCACTTTCTAGACTGTGAGCCCACTGTTGGGTAGGGACCATCTCTATATGTTGCCAACTTGTACTTCCCAAGAGTTTAGTACAGTGCTCTGCATACAGTAAGCACTCAATAAATACGATTGATTGATTGATTGACTCACAGTCTTAATCCCCATTTTACAGATGAGGTAACTGAGGCCTAGAGAAGTGAAGTGATTTGCCCAAGGTCACACAGCCGACAGGTGTGGAGAAGCAGTGTGGCTCAGTGGAAAGAGCCCGGGCTTTGGAGTCAGAGGTCATGGGTTCAAATCCAGGGTCTGCCAACTGTCAGCTGTGTGACTTTGGGCAAGTCACTTCACTTCTCTGTGCCTCAGTTACCTCAACTGTTAAATGGGGATTAATAATGTGAGCCCCCTGTGGGACAACCTGATCACCTTGTAACCTCCCCAGCACTTAGAACAGTGCTTTGCACATAGTAAGTGCTTAATAAATGTCATTGTTGTTATTATTATTATTAAGTGGTGGATCCGGAATTAGAACCCAAGTCTTTCTGACTCCCAGGCCATGCTCTATCCATTAGGGTCTACTGCTTCGCTAACAATACTTGTACTTTCCAAGCGCTTAGTACAGTGATCTGCACACAGCGCTCAATAAATTTGATTGAATGAATTGAATGAATGGATGAACTAAAGCACCAGGCTACACACTGGGCTCAGCCTGGACCTTTGAGAACTTGGTAATAGAGCCCAAGGAAAAATGGAAATCTCTCTGCCTGCAGGAGGTGTTTCTGTTGAACCATTCCAGTCAGAAAGGAGCTACCCGATTTAACAAGCTGGATGGCTGGGTCTTGGAGATCCAGGTCATACTCTTTACCCCTGAAATACACCAGCCAGCTTGGCAAACAAGGAAGTCCTGAGCCTGAACCTGGAGAAGTCTGGGCTTCAGCAAGGGGTTCATCATTCAACTGGGGTCCATTCATTCATTCATTCAATCATATTTATTCAGCGCTTACTGTGTGCAGAGCACTGTACTAAGCGCTTGGGAAGTACAAGTTGGCAACATATAGAGACGGTCCCTTCCCAACAGTGGGCTCACAGTCTAGAAGGGGGAGACAGACAACAAAACCAAACATATTAACAAAATGAAATAAATGGAATAAATATGTACAAATAAAATTAATAGAGTAATAAATATGCACAAACATATATACGTACAGGGGCTGTGGGGAGGGGAAGGAGGTAAGGCTGGGGGGATGGGGAGGGGGAGAATGGTAAATGGGTATTAATAAAGAAATGCTTCAAAAGCCATTTTCCCCCCAAAAAAACACAAAAAAAAACACGGAAGCAGAGCAACAACACTGGAGCAACAGTCCAGTGATCCCAGTACTGCAGAGTCCTGTCTGTGCAACCTACATCTACTCCACCAATAATAATAATAATAATTGTGGTATTTATTAAGCACTTACTAGGTGCCAGGCACTGTTCTAAGAGCTAGGGTGGATACAAGCAAATAGGGCTGGACACAGTCCCTGTCCCACATGGGGCTCACAGTCTAAATCCCCATTTTACAGATGAAGTACCTGAGGCACAGAGAAGAGAAGTCACTTGCCCAAGGTCACACAACAGAGTGGTGTTGGAGCTGGATTAGAACCCAGGTCCTTCTGATTCCCAGGCCCATGCTTTATTTATTCATTCATTCAATCGTATTTATTGAGTGCTTACTATGTGCAGAGCACTGTACTAATCGTTTATCCACTAGGCCATGCTGCTTCTGTGCTGAACAGCTACAGCTACTACATAAACTACTTTCAGCTGGCTGTATTTAGCTATTACTCCCTTGCACATTGGTAAAACTAAGTAACAAACTTTCCACAGTAACTTTGGTGGTTGGCTGTGTGGTTTGACTCTATGTCCCTGTGGCCACGCCAGTTCAGGAAAGTCCTGGTTGGCACGAGCCAGGGGCTCGTGAGAATTTCCCACCCAAACTAATGGCGATTGACAAGATATATGTAGATTTTGATAGACTCATCACTTGTGTGTGGAGTCAAATGTGCCTTCCATGTAAAATTGAGATATTGACATGGAAACACCAGAATCGCCAAGAATATAAAGTGGAAAGGAATTAATTCCGCTTATTCAGTATAGTCCATCCATAGCCCCTACTATGCAAAAAATCTACATGTTTACTTAATCAGTACAATACCTGTCTTACAGTGTTTTAGAGCCACATGAATAATGACGTTAGGTAATGGTTAACACTACAGGATAATTTTGGGCTGAATGCCCTTACAAATTATCCTCAGTGGTGGCTCTATTGCAAGGAAAGTAGGTTTTGTCTGTTTAAAATACCCAGAAAAGCAAGGCCACTGTTAGAATACTATTTGGATTATTTGCCAGTGACGAATGAGCCTGAGTGTCTGGAAGTGGTAGAGATATCCCCTCAGCAGAACATAAATGTGCATGAAGCACTCTACTAAATGCTGGGAGAGAATACACAGGTGGGAATTGAACATAGTCCCTGCCCCCTCATGGGTTTCATGGCATTTCTCTGTGGCTTGATGTGGAAAGGTGGAGAACTAATGACAGTCAACCTTTTGCCCTGCAAAAGGGTGCACCTGGGTGTGGGACTGCAGAAGGGTGAGCACAAGCCCGTGGCGAGCACAGAATCAGCCATTTGCTTCCTCTTGTATCTTTATTCTGCTGCTTCTGACATGGCATAGTGCCCTGTTGGGAATTGTGCAGATGCAACCCCAAGAGCATATAAAGGAAGGGGATGGAGGGAAAAGCAGAATGGCCTCGTGGAGTGAGCACAGGACTGGGAGTCTTCTAGACTGTGAGCCTGTTGTTGGGTAGGGACCATCTCTATATGTTGCCGATTTGTACTTCCCAAGCTTTTAGTACAGTGCTCTGCACACAGTAAGTGCTCAATAAATACGACTGAATGAATGAATGAATCAGAGCACCTGGACTCTAATCCTGGTTCCCATCACTTGCCTACTGTGTGATCTTGGGCAAATCACTTAATTTTTCGGAGCCTAAGTTTCCCCATCTCTCAATTGGGGATTCAATATCTGTTCTCCCTCCTACTTAGACTGTGAGCACCACGTGAGATGGGGATTGTGTCAGACCTAATTATATTATACCTAGTACAATTCTTGGCACGTAGAAAATGCTTCACAAATATACACAAACATAAAATCAATCTATCAGTGATATTTATTGAGTTTACTAAGCAGCATGGATCAGTGGAAAGAGCACAGGCTTTGGAGTCAGAGGTCATGGGTTCACATCCCGGCTCCGCCAACTGTCAGCTGTGTGACCTTGGGCAAGTCACTTAACTTCTCTGTGCCTCAGTTACCTCATCTGTAAAATGGGGATTAAGACTGTGAGCCCCACGTGGGACAACCTGATAACCTGTAACCTTCCCAGCACTTAGAACAGTGCTTTTCACATAGTAAGCACTTAATAAATGTCATTATTATTATTATTATTATTCTTACTATGTGTAAGCACCATACTTCCCCTCTCAGGATCATACCTGGAGAGTTTCCAGTACTCTAGCAGTCTTGACTATGGGAGGGAGAGTCAAAGGAGAAGTATATCCATTTCATTCCTAGCTTGGGCAATGGCTAGCAAGTGGAAGGCAATCTGGTATGTCAAAACTCCCCTGTGCTGGGCAGCAGTGGCATGGGAGAGAGACTAGGGAAGAGACTTGAGTTTACTGTGAAGGAAGAGGTAGTGGTAAAACACTTCTGTATTTTTACCAAAATAACTGTATGGATACACTACCGGAATGATTGCAGATGGAGGTGGGGCATTCTGGGAGAGATTCATTCATTCATTCATTCAATCGTATTTATTGAGCGCTTACTGTGTGCAGAGCACTGTACTAAGCGCTTGGGAAGTACAAGTTGGCAACATATAGAGACGGTCCCTACCCAACAATGGGCTCACAGTCTAGAAGGGGGAGACAGACAACAAAACAAAACATGTGGTCTGGTGTCAAGTCATCAGAATAAATAGTAGTAAAGCTAGATGGACATCACTGACAAAATAAAAAGAATAGTAAATATGTACAAGTAAAATAGATAGAGTAATAAATCTGTACAAACATATATAAAGGTGCTGTGTGGGGAAGGAGGTAGGGCCGGGGGATGGGGTGGGGGAGAGATGTGTCCATGGCATTGCTATGGAGAAGCAGCGTGGCTCAGTGGAAAGAGCATGGGCTTTGGAGTCAGAGGTCATGGATTCAAATCCCAGCTCCGCCAACTGTCAGCTGTGTGACTTTGGGCAAGTCACTTAACTTCTCTGTGCCTCAGTTACCTCATCTGTAAAATGGGGATTAAAACTGTGAGCCCCCCCGTGGGACAACCTGACCACCTTGTAACCTCCCCAGTGCTTAGAACAGTGCTTTGCACATAGTAAGCACTTAAATACCATCATTATTATTATTATGGGTCGGAGATGACTAGACAACATAAGACAGACAGGCCCCAAGGTACTAAACACTTGAGAGAGTAAAGTACCACAGAGTTGGTAGAAACATTCTCTACCCACAAGGAGCTTACAAGTCTAGCAGGGACAGACAGACATTAAATTAAATTAGGAATGTGTACATAAGTGCTATGGAGAGGAGCAGGATGAGACTGTCAAATGCTTAAATAATAATAATAATAATGGTATTTGTTAAGCGCTTACTATGTGCCAAGCACTGTTCTAAGCGCTGGGGGTGATACAAGGTAATTAGGTTGTCCCCCGTGGAGCACACAGTCTCAATCCCCCTTTTACAGATGAGGTAACTGAGGCCCAGAGAAGTTAAGTGACTTGCCCAAGGTCACACAGCTGACAAGTGGTGGAGCTGGGATTAGAACCCATGACCTCTGACGCCCAAGCCCAGGCTCTTTCCACTGAACCATGCTTTTTCCTCAAAAGATACAGATCAAACTACATGGGTAATGCAGAATGGAGAGGGAGGTAATGAGGGCTTAGTCAGGAATGCCTCTTGGAGGAGATGAGATTTAATAAGGTGTTGAATGTGGGGAGAGTGATGGTCTGTTGTATAAGAGGCAGGAGGGAATTCCGGGCCTGGGGAAGGATATGGGAAAAAGAGTCATCAGTGACATAGATTTAATCAAGGCACCATGAATAAGTTGTCATTAGAGATGCGAAGTGTGGGGGCTGGTTTTTAGCAGGAAATTAGTTAAGTAAGGTAGGAGGGGGTGAGTTGATGGAGTTTACTAAAGCTGAAGGTAGGGAGTTTTTTGGGTTTTTTTGATGCTCCGGTGGATAGGCATCCACTGGAGATTTTTGCAGAGAGGGGAGTCAAGAGCTGAATGTATTTTGTGAAAAATGACCTGGGCATGTCTAAAGAATGCACTGGAGAGAGGAGTGATAGGAAGCAGGGAGATCAGCAAAGGAGGCTGATAAGGTAGTAGAGTGTGCGATAAGTGCTTGGATCAGCTTAGTAGCAGCGTGGGTGGAGAGGACAGAGTGGATTTTAGTGCTGTTGTGAAGGAAGTGACAAAAAGGAAAAATTCTTCCCTGTCAACGTCCTGGAAGAAATGTTCCCTGAATCCACCTTAGAATGAAAGTAGCTACCAAGGGCATAATATTTATATTCAAGTTGCTCTTTTTCTAGCTTTCAGAAAGTGAGAGAAAGATGTCAAAATCCCTTCTCCCGTGACAATCAGCCAATTGTCTGAAATGTAACACCTCCTAGAATGCTGTGTTGAGTGCTCTCATTGTTCTCCACCATATTCACATCAGGTATCCCAGGTATTCCATTTAACTGGTAGGTAAAGTATACATTCTACAGATTAGGAAACTGAAGGGCAGACATGTTAAGTCATTCAACTGATTTTACTTATTGATTGATTCATTCATTCATTTTATCATATTTACGGAGCGCTTACCGTGTGCAAAGCACTACAGAGCACTTGGGAAAGTATATTACAGCAATAAAAGGAGACAACCCCTGTCCACAATAAGCTCACAATCTAGAGGGCAGAGACAGATAGCAATACAAATAAACAGACATCAATATAAATTAATAAAATTACAGCTATATACGTAAGTGTTGTGGGGCAGGGAGAAGGGGGAAGAGCAAAGGCAGCAAGTCAGGGTAATGCAGAAGGGAGTGGGAGTTGAGAAAAAGTGAGGCTTAGTCTAAGAAGGCCTCTTGAAAGAGACATGCCCTCAATAAGGCTTCAAAGGCATTTGAGAATGGAAGGCATTCCAAGTCAGAGGTAGCACACGGGCCAGGGGTCAGAGGACAGGCAGGTGAGATGGAGGCCCAGTGAGAAGGTTAGCACCAGAGGAACAAAGTGTGTGGGCTGGGCTGTAGAAGGAGTGTGGTGAGGTGAAATAGGAGGGGACAAGGTGATGGAGTGCTTTAAAGCCACTGGTGAGGAGTTTTTGGTTGATAAGGAAGTGGATAGGCAACCACTGAGAATTTTTGAGGAGGGGGGGTTGACATGATCAGAGCATTTCTGTAGAAAGACAATCCGGGCAGTGGAGTGAAGTGTGGACTGGAGTAGGGAGAGACAGGAGGTGGAAAGGTCAGCAAAGAGGCTGATGCAGTAATATATGTGGGATAGGATGAGGGATTGTATTAACATGGCAGCAGTTTGGATACAGGGGAAAGGGTGGATTTTAGTGATGTTGTGAAGGCGAGACCGACAGGATTTTGTGACAGATTGGATATGTGGGTGAATGAGAAAGCAGAATCAGGGAATAATGCCAAGGTTATTGGCTTGTGAGACAGGAAGGATGGTGGTGCTGTCTACAGTGATGGGAAAGTCAGGAGGACAAAGTTTGGGTGGAAAGATAAGGAGCTCTGTTTTGGACATGTTCAGCTTCAGGTGATGGGAGGACTGCTATCATCCAACTAGGGATGGTAGTTGAAGCCATGTGAGTGAGAGTTCTCTAAGGAAGTGAGTGTAGCTGGAAAGCTGAGCCTTGAAAGACACCCCACAGTTAGGGGCTGGGTAAGAGAGGGGGAGCCCATGAAAGAGATTGAGAATGAGCAGCTAGAGAGAGAGGAGTAGAACTAGGATTTCTCTTCCCCTGTTTACACCCATGCCCATCACCCTCATCAGCTGTTCCAGATATTTAACTCCCTCCTTAGGCCCCCTGTTCCTCCCCTTCCTCCACCCCTCACCCACCACGATCTGGCCACTACTTCATTAGAAAAATTAACACCATCTGGTCTGAGCTCCCCAAAGTCACCCCTCCTCCACCTTTACCCCCCCTCCTCTGGATCCCCTTTTCTACCTTCCCACCCTTCCCAGCAGTTTCTTCTTAGGAGATCTCCTCCCTCCTCTAACATGCCACCCCCTCCACATATGCTTCAGACCCCATTCCCTCTTACCTTATGAAAATTCTCACCCCTTCCCTCCTCCCTCCTTAACTTCCATCTTCAACCATTCACTCTCCAGCGGCTTTTTCCTCTCTGCCTTCAGCATGTCCACATCTCCTCCTTCCTAAAAAAAACCCTCCCATGACTCCACAGCCCCCTCCAATTATCACCCCATCTCCCTCCTACCCTTCCTTTCCAAAATCCTGGAGTGAGTTGAATTCCTCTCCTCCAACTCTCTCCTGGTCCCCCTCCAATATGGCTTCTATCCCCTCCACTCCATTGAAACTGTCCTCTCAAAAGTCAGCAATGACCTCCTTCTTGCCAAATCTAATGGCTCCTACTCTATCCTAATCTTCCTTGACCTCTCAGCTACCTTTGATACTGTCGACCACCCCCTTCTCCTCAACACACTATCCAATCTTGGCTTCACTGACTCTGTCCTCTCCTGGTTTTCCTCTTATCTCTCTGGCCACTCATTCTCAATATCCTTCGTGGGCTCCTCCTCCCCATCCCATCCCCTAAATGTAGGGGTTTCTCAAGGGTCTGTTCTTGGTCCCCTTCTGTTCTCCATCTATACTCACTCCCTTGGTGAACTCATTTGCTCATTCACTCCCACGGCTTCAACTATCACCTCTAGGTGGATGACACCCAAATCTATATCTCCTCCCCTATTCTCTCGCCCTCCCTCGAGGCTCGCTTCTCCTCCAGCATTCAGGACATCTCCACCTGGATGTTCTCCCGCCACCTAAAACTCAATATGTCCAAGACTGAGCTCCTTATCTTCCCTCCCAAAACCTGTCCTCTCCCTGACTTTCCCGTCATTGTGGATGGCATTACCATCCTTCCTGTCTCACAGGCTCGCAACCTTGGCCTCATCCCTGACTATGCTCTCTCATTTACCCCACATATCCAATCTGTCACTGTAACCTGCCAGTCTCACCTTCACAACATCGCCAAGATCCGCCCTTCGCTCTTCATCCAAACCGCTATTTTGTTGGTACAATCACTCATCCAATCCACCTGGATTATCGCAACAGCATCCTTTCTGATCTCCCAGCCTCCTGTCTCCCCTCTTCAATCTATACTTCACTCTGCTGCTTGGATTATCTTTCTACAGAAACGTTCTGGGTATGTCACCTCCCTCCTCGAAAATCTCCAGTTGTTCCCTATTAACCTCCATATCAAGCAAAAACTCATCACTATTGGCTTCAAAGCTTTCCATCACCTTGCCCCTTCTTACCTCACCTCTCTTCTCTCCTTCTACATCCTGGCCCGCACACTCCACTCCTCTGGTGCTAATCTTCTCACTGTGCCTTGTTCTCACCTGTCCTGCCATCGAACCCTGGCCCACATCCTACTCTAGCCTGGAATGCCCTCCCTCCTCAAATCTGCCAAAGAATCACACTTCTCCCCTTCAAACCCCTACTGAAAGCTCACCTTCTCCAGGAGGCCTTCCCAGACTAAGCCCCCCTTTTCCTCTACTCCCCCTCTGCTCCCCATCACTCCAGCTCACTACCTTTGCTCTACCCCCTCCCTGCCCCACTTGTGTATATATATATATGTATACATATTTATAATTATATTTATTTATATTTATTATGTATATATCTATAATTCTATTTTTTATATTGATGCTATTGACACCTGTTTTCTTGTTTTGATATCTGTCTATCTGATGCCCTTCTAGCCTGTGGGCAGGGATTATGTCTATTTGTGACTGAATTGTACTTCCCAAGTGCTTAGTACAGTGCTCTGCACACAGTAAGCACTCAATAAATGCGATTGAATGACTGAATGAATGAGAAGCAGCATGGCTCAGTGGAGAGAGCCTGGATTTGGGAGTCAGAGATCATGGGTTTGAATCCCAGCTCCACCACAGGCCTGCTATGTGACCTTGGGCAAGTCACTTTACTTCTCTGAGCTTCAGTTACCTCATCTGTAAAATGGGGATTAAGACTGTGAGTCCCCTGTGGGACAACCTGATCACCTTGTTTTCCCCCAGCGCTTAGAACAGTGCTTTGCACATACTAAATGCTTAACAAATGCCATTTCATCATCATCATCATTCAATAAATATGATTGAATGAACTAGGAGAGGACAGTGTCACTGAAGCAAAAGTAGAGGGACAAGTGAAGGGGCTAAGTGAAGAAACATATCCTATTCTATTTCCCTGAAACACAAAGACAGATCCAATTGCCTCATGTCCCTGTACCCAGAAATTAGCACAGCCAGCAAGCACAGCCAGTCAGCACAGGCTGAAAGTGCTCTTTGCCCAGACAATGGAATCATCAGTGAAACTACACATCATTTTCCCCATTCAGCGTGTTTACAATTTCCCAGAGATTGGGACCTTTGTCCGAGAACATCTAATCCTAATTGTCCACAATCGAATGGATCACTGGAAAGATTTAATCAATTCATCAATCAATCAATCATATTTATTGAGCACTTACTGTGTGCAGAGCACTGTACTGAGCACTTGGGAGAGTACAATATAAAGAGTTCCCTGCCCACAACAACCTTACAGTCCAGAGGGGAAGGAAGACAAATATAGAAATAATTAAATGAAGGATACATATTTATGTGCCTTGGGGCCGAGGGAGGGGTGAATAAAGGGCAAATTCAAGTACAAGAGTAATGCACAGGGGAGTGGGAGAAGAGAAAAGGAGGGCTTAGACAGGGAAGGCTTCTTGGAGGAGATGTGCCTTCAATAAGGCTTTGAAGGTGGGGAGAGTGATAGTCAAAGAGATATGAAGAGGGAGGACATTCCAGGCCAGAGGCAGGATGTGGGCGAGAGGTTAGCGGTCAGATAGATGAGATCAAGCTACAGAGAGTTGGTTGGCATTAGACAAGCAAGTGTGCAGCCTGGGTTATATTAGGAGAGCAGAGCACAGTAGAATGCGGCAAAGTAATTAAGTGCTCTAAGGTCAATGGAAAGGAGTTTCTGTTTGATGTGGAGGTGGATGGGCAACCACTGGAGATTCTTGTGCAGTGGGGAAACATGGACTGAAAGTTCTTGTAGAAAAATGATCCAAACATCAGGGTGAAGTATGGACTGGACTAGGGAGAGATGGGAGGCGGGGAGGTCAGCAAGGAGACTGATGCAGTAATCAAGGTAGGGAGGATAAATGCTTGGATTAATATAGTAGCAGTTTGGATGGAGAAGAGATTGATCCATGCAGTTAGGAAACCTATGAAGAAAGTGTCGGATGGTAGGGGAGGTTTGGGGTAAAGCTCTACTGACTTCTTTAAATTGTCTCCTCCTCTGGATAGTGGGTGGGCCACAATGGGTAACTGAGAAGGAGGATGTTCTCCAACTGTACTGATCATTGATGGGATGCTAAGTTTGGTCTGTTGTATAGGAGACAGGAGGGAGTTCCTGGCCTTGGGGAGGATATGAGAAGCAGCGTGGCTCAATGGAAATAGCACTGGCTTTGGAGTCAGAGATCATGGGTTCAAATCCCAGCTCTGCCAATTGTCAGCTGTGTGACTTTGGGCAAGTCACTTAACTTCTCTGTGCCTCAGTTACCTCATCTGTAAAATGGGGATTAAGACTGTGAGCCCCCCGTGGGACAACCTGATCACCTTGTAACTTCCCCAGCACTTAGAACAGTGCTTTGTACATAGCAAGTGCTTAATAAATGCCATTATTATTATTATTATATGGGAAAAGATGGATGAGCCCATCATCATCCAGAATGATGGGATGGGATGGGATGGGATGCTAATGCTGAACTGATCATTGATGGTATTTATTAAGTGCTTACTATGTGCAGAGCACTGTACTAAGCACTTGGGAGAGTACACAACAGTATAATGGGGGAACACTATCCCTTCCTACAAGGAGCAGTAGAGAGATCAATGCCAGTAAGATTTAATACGTGTTTTCCATTCCACTTAGACTACTGCCCCTCTCATCATCATCATCATCATCATCATCAATCGTATTTATTGAGCGCTTACTGTGTGCAGAGCACTGTACTAAGCGCTTGGGAAGTACAAGTTTGCAACATATAGAGACAGTCCCTACCCATGGGCATTTGACCTGATTAACTTTACTCCAGAGCTTAGTACAGTACTTGCAACAATGCAATACAATAATAATTTTTTAAAAAGGTCAGAACACCTTTACTGCTCCCTAATATCTACTTACTAACTTACTTCCTAATTACTAACTAACATCATCATTCAACCCACATATTCAATCTGTCACCAAATCCTGTTGGTTCAACCTCCACAACATCACTAAAACCCTCCCTTTCCTCTCCATCCAAACTGCTACCACATTAATCCAAGCACTTATACTATCCTACTTTGTTTACTGCATCAGTCTCCTTGCTGACTTCCCTGCCTCCTGTCTCTCCCCATTCCAGTCTATACTTGACTTTACTGCCCAGATGGTTTTGCTACAGAATGGTTAAGTCCATATTTCCCAACTCCTCAAGAACCTCCAGTGATTGTCCATCCACCTCCACATAAAACAGAAATTCCTTACCATCAGCTTTAAAACAATCAATCACCTTGGCCCTTTCTACCTTACATCCCTGATTTCCTATTCCAAACCAGCAGTCACACTACATACCTCTAATGCCAACTTATTCATTGTACCTTGATCTTGTCTATCTCAATGCAGACCTCTTGCCTACATCCTACCTCTGGTCTGGGACACCCTGCCTCTTCATTTCCAACAGGCGATCACTCTCCTCACCTTCAAAGACTTACTGAAGACACATCTTAATAATAATAATGGCATTTATTAAGCACTTACTATGTGCGAAGCACTGTTCAGCCCTTCCCCAACTAGGATCTCATTTCCGCTTCTCCCACTCCCATCTGCATCTCCCCTGCATTTGTCTTTGTATCCTTTATTCACCCCTCCCTCAGTCCCACAGCACTTACGCACATAAATGTTATTTATTTATTTGCATTAACATCTGTCTCCTCCTCTAGCCAGTAAGTTAGTTGTGGGCAGGGAACATGTCTACCAATTCTGTTATACTGAACTCTCCCAAGTGTATAGTATAGTGCTCTGCACACAATAAGCATTCAATTAATATGATTGATTACACTCACTCTGCATATGTGTGTGTGTACATATACAAATATACGCATTTATTCAATTTATTAATTCAATTATTTATTTTGATTTTTGGTAACTCTGTAAAATACAGAGAAACACATAGAAATGGCTATGTTCCCCATTAGAATATAAGATCTTTGTGGGCAGGGAATATGTCAGTGGTTGTTTTGAACTTCCCAAACCCTGAATAACGTGCATTGCAATCTGTAAATACTCCATAAACACTACTATCACTACTCCTACTACTGCTGCTGCTACAACATTCCCACAAGACTATTTTCTGATCAGACTAGGAAATAGCCTCCTAGTGAAACCATGTTATGATGATGATGATGATGGTATTTGTTAAGCTCTTACTATGTGCCAAGCATGGTTCTAAGTGTTGGGGTAGATACAAGGTAATCAGGTTGTCCCACATGGGACTCACAGTCTTCATCCCCATTTTACAGGTGAGGGAACTGAGGCCCAGAGAAGTGAAGTGATTTTCCCAAGGTCGTACAGCAATCAATCAATCGTATTTATTGAGCACTTACTGTGTGCAGAGCACTGTACTAAGCGCTTGGGAAGTACAAGTTGGCAACATAAAGAGATGGTCCCTAACCAACAGTGGGCTCACAGTCTAGAAGGGGGAGACAGAGAACAAAACAAAACATATTAACAAAATAAAATTAATAGAATAGATATGTACAAGTAAAATAAATAAATAGACAAGTGGTGGAGCCAGGATTAGAACCCACGACCTCTGACTCCCAAGCCCGGGCTCTTTCCACTGAGCCATGCTGCTTCACGCTGTTATGTTCTGTTATGTTAGAGAAGCAGCATGACCTCATGGAAAGAACACAGGCCTGAGAATCAGAGGACCTGAGTTCTAATCCCGGCTCTGCCATTTGTCTGCTGGGTGACCTAGGGCGAGTCACATCTTCTCTATGTCTCAGTTTCCTCATCTGTAAAATTGTGATTAAATCTTACTTCCTCCTATTTAGACTTTGGTCCCATGTGGGACAGGGACAGTGTCCAACCTGATTAATTTATATCTTCTCCAGCACTTAGTAATAATAATAATAATAATGGCATTTATTAAGCGCTTACTATGTGCACAGCACTGTTCTAAGCACTGAGGAGGTTACAAGGTGATCAGGTTGTCCCACGGGGGGCTCACAGTTTTAGTACAGTGCTTGGCACTCGTTAGGACCTTAACAAGTACCATAATTATTATCAGGAATTATTATTAGCGGAAAAGGAGTATTCTAACACATGAAGTTTGAATTCAGCTGGAAAGGAGAAGCTCACTTTTTCCTGGGAATATTAAGCTCCTTAAGGACAGGGATCATTTATTCTACCAAGTGCTTAGTACAGTGCTCAGCACACAGTAAGAAATTGATAAATATCAATTTTATCAATTTGATTGACTGAACCTAAGTTGCTGAATAAACAGATCAGTAAGGAGTTTATATTAAAAATGTCAGGGGAGTGACATATGCTAAAGGAAAGGCTCAAGCATTGTAAACTTCAAAGTGAATCAATTTGTCAGATTACCCCTTTGTCAAAAGTGTAGGACTCTCGATAATGGTTAAGCATCTGCTGAATCTGTATTTAGATGATTTGATTTTTCAACCCCAGAACTTGACTGCCATAGATCCATAGACCTCCCATTGACTGAAGGAAAATGCCCTAATTGCTCAGCTTGTAGATTTAGAAAAGAACCAAATAAACAGATGGTTTCTAGAAAAGTCAACCCCCAGTTCTCTCCTTATCAGCCACTTTTATTCTCTCTTCACCTGCCTCTGTGCAAATATGCAGCACTCAGTGAATACCACTGATTGATTGACTAGGAGGAAAATGCAACTGCAGTTTGGGGCCTGAAGGTATTACTGCATGGAGGTATTCCAAATTAGATTTGGTTTCAGAGAACTTACTCAAAATCCCCCCAAAATATTATATTTTACCCCTTTTGTGTGTACAGGTTGGGGCAAAGGTTAAGATTTCTGGTTATGCTGACAAAAATAATAATAATAATAATAATAATGATGGCATTTGTTAAGTGCTTACTATGTGATAAGCACTGTTCTAAGCACTGGGGTAGATACAAGGTAATCAGCATGCCCCACGTGGGGCTCACAGTCTTCATCCTTATTTTACAGATGAGGGAACTGAGGCACAGAGAAGTTAAATGACTTGCACAAAGTCACACAGCTGACAGGTGGCAGAGGCAGAATTAGAACCCATGACCTCTGACTCCCAAGCCCATGCTCTTTCCACTAAGCCATGCTGCTTCTCATAATGGTAGCTCTCAGGGGTCCAGGCTGTGGGAGACAGATCATCATCATCATCAATCGTATTTATTGAGCGCTTACTATGTGCAGAGCACTGTACTAAGCGCTTGGGAAGTCAGATGGTCAGTCTCTGGGAAGAAAACTGACCGTATATTTGCAATGAGAAATGATTGATTATTGAGTGTTCAGCACTTAGGGTAGAATACCTTTTTGATTGCCCAGAGGCACCCCAAGAAGGTGTTAAAATCTCATCCACGGGAACATCCGGAAATGTGTAAGGAGCATCCTGCATTAATTCTACTTGGTACGAATTCAATCAATTTCCTTGTGATGTTCTCCAAAAGAAATATTATGAATCCCAAGTACAGAGTCCACCATACACACCAGTAATAATACTAATGATGACATTTATTAAGCGCTTACTATGTGCCAAGCACTGTTCTAATCACTGTGGGGGATACAAGGTAATCAAGTTGTCTCACATGGGGCTCACAGTCTAAATCTCCATTTTGCAGATGAGGTAACTGAGGCACAGAAAAGTTAAGTGACTTGCCCAAAGTCACACAGCTGACAAGTGGCGGAGCCAGGATTAGAACCCATGACCTCTGATTCCCAAGCCTGTGCTCTTTCCACTGAGCCACGCTGCTTAAGGAAATCTAGTGAAGGGGTCACGGAAAGAATGCCTCTGCCATCAGAAATATCTCTGATCCCTAAAGGTTGAAGTCTCTGCCATAATCCCAGAATGATCTTGAATGATTTGATCATCTGGAATTCCCTGCTGACCAAAGTAAAGGATGGCCCATTTATCTTAAAAGTTCACAAGCCCACAACACTTCACTCATTACTCATTTAAAAATAACTCCCCAGGCAGAAAAAAAACAAACAAAAATAACCTTGATCAAAGTATGCGCTCTCTAACAGGTTGCTAGAGGTAGAGGGAAATGTTAATCCCTTGGTATTGATAGTAGAGTCGGGAGCTCCAGAAATGGTGGTGGCTGGCCTTGAAGCTTATTTGGAGATTTGTAGTCCAAGAGATAAGAGCAGCAGTAGCCCCAGTAGATTAACTAGTCTTCTGGGATATGAATCTCTGTTGATTTTGCAGCAAGCAACCTTATATCATTTCTGAAGCATAACTGATTCGAGTCCTCTTACTTCTGTCAGTTCTCCGAGTAGTTCATCTTCCTCCATATCATTAAGGGAAAGAAATCTTGTAGACTGGCAGAAACAATTTACACATTGTAACATCAAAGAGAAGAAAAACAAATTTACTCCATGGCTTCAAGACTGCAGTTCTGAGACATGGATGAATTAAAAACTGAAATCCCCAGTCTTCATTTGCCTTAGAAATTCAAAGAATTGGCAATGGAATTGGAATGGTACAATCAAAGTGACCTTGGCCCTAGCCCCCAAATCATTTTCTATTTCACGTCAACTTAAAACATGATTTAAAGGAATCGGTCAATTCAACAGCCAATCCACTGTAGAAGGAAAACAACAAATTCATTTCTGCCACATGTATGCATATATACAAATGTATACACACACCACACACACACACGCATAAATATATATAGCTATCCGTCCTTTTTTAAGATGACACTGCAAGCATTGCCCCCTTATCAAAGTAGGTTGTGCTTCTAAAGAGACCAATTTGGGACCAACTCACTGTGACCCATTATATGAATTTAGGAATAGACTCCTCCTTCTAGACTGTAAGCATCTGGTGGATAGGGATTATGTTGCCCAACCCTATTGTATTGAACTCTTCCGAGTGCTTAGTACACAGTAAGCGCTCAAAAAATCCCATTGATTGATCTAATGATTGATGAGTTCATGGATCTGTTTCACTCAGGGTCTGTCTGCAAATTTGGCTTGCACATCTTAATGAAACCTTACCTCAATGAAAGCAACCTCACTCCGATTTGCTGCTCCCACCACCCCTTTCACCAAGCTACTCTGTCTGCCTCAGGGGTCTCCCAACTATTCATGGCCATGCTTAAGGCATAGAAGAACATGTAGTTCTTTCAACTTTGAGTCTGAATTCCACCCACATGTTTTTGGTACACACCTGGGAATACTTTCAAAAAGAAATCCCTGATTGTCTACTTTTGTGGGCTGACAGAATGCTGAGACTAGAAAAAAAACTGACAAAAATTGTTTTAAGTTATGAAATGATATGTATTACTTTAGAATAGGAAGTGTGGGCTTTGTTTGACCTTTCAAAGAAATGCATTTGTTTCAGAGTCATAATAGGTGAATTGAATTGAAATGATATACTGAAAATATGTAAAAGAACACTATTGGTCTGCTTCAGCTTGGACTCCTGATGTTCTATTAGAGTGACCTACATCATTTTCTTGGATTTATATTCCCTAGGCACCCAAGGAGTTTGTGTCTTTATATATATCATTTTTTCTACATATCTACCAACCAATCTGTAAATCAATCATATTTATTGAGCATTTTCTGTGTGCAGAATACTGCACTAAACACTTGAGAGAATTCAAGGTAACAGAGTTGGAAGATATGTTTCCTTCCCACAACAAGCTTACAGTCTAGAGGAGGAGCCAGGCAATATCTCCCCTTCCCCTCTGAGATTTTGAGCCTTTTGTGAGAGAAGGACCATGCCTTATTTTGGCATATTATTTTGTCTCTTATTATGTACTCACTCTAACAGAGTACAGTGTTCACACCAAGCAAGCACTCAGTAAATTCCATTACTACTATTACTACTACCAGGGCTCTGAAACAGATGGTGTTTTAAGAAAGGGTAGTTCCAGGGCTCTGATACAGATTTTGTATAAGAAAGTGTAGTTCCAAGCATGGGTTTAGTCAGTTCGCTGGCCTACAAGGGAAAAAGGAGTAGTATTATTCATTCAGTCAGTAATATTTATTAAGTGCTTACTTTTCGCAGAGCACGGTACTAAGTGCTTGGGAAGTATAGCAGTGGTATTAATATGTACTGGGTGTCCACTGAGTTCAAAGGCCTATAGTATGCTCCTGGGAGATACAAAGTAAAGAATGTCACATTCCCTGCCCAGGGAGCTTACAGTCTAATGAGACACCAGACATGAAAATATTTACAAAACAGTAATCAAAGGAAACAGTTGAATGTACAATTGAATATCATACATACAAAAGTGCTCAGAATGAGTTTAAAATGTAGAGGTCCTGGAGATTACAGTAGGTATGAAAGAACTAACTGGGGAATGCTTGTTGGAAGAGGTGAGATTTGAGGAGGGTATTGAATGTGGGGACAATTGTGATCTGTCAGATTAGCTGAGGGAGAGAATTCCAGACTAGGGGATCTGGATGGGCATAGGGAAGTAGGAGGGAAAGGTAAGAGGTACAACCCAGCAACACTAGCATTCCATAAGCTTCAGCCCCTCTGTATCTTGGAAGATGACTTTTGTGCATTTTCCTATCTTTCCCAATGGAAGGGTTCCCCAGCTTTTAGTGACTGATTTACCCCTTTGGAAAACATCAAACCTTAGAACCTATCCTCCATTTCTATGAGGTAACATGAGTCTCAACTTTCTGGCTGAGTTCAGTTTTCTTGCTCTGTTATTTTGGAACATCCTGTGCCACTATTCCTCTATCCTGCTTTTTTGGACCATTTAATACAGCCCTATTGGTGAGGCTCCATAGCACGATTCTTCCTCAGTCATGGTCACTGCCTCAGAGCTCAGAGACTCAAAAGTATCTTCCCCTGCCCTTTGTGTTATATATTTGTAATGTTATTTGTTAAACACTTTCTATGTGTTGAGCACTGTTCTAAATGGTTGGGTAGATACAAGATAATCAGGCTGAACATGGTCCCTGCCCCATGTTGGGCTCACAGCCTAAATTGGAGAGAGAAAGATTTAATCTCCACTTTACAAGTTAGGTAACTGAGGCACAATGAAGGCTCCTCATTATTTGCTATCCCAGAGCTTGAAGTTATGGTAATTAATAATAATGATAATACCTATCATTATTATTATTGTACATGTTCATTCATTCATTCAATTCATTCAATCTTATTTATTGAGCACTTACTGTGTGCAGAGCACTGCACTAAGCACTTGGAAAATACAATTTAGCAACAGAGACAATCCCTGCCCACAATGGGCTCACAGTCTAGAAGGGAGGAGACAGGCATCAAAACAAGTAAACAGGCATGAATAGCATCAATATAAATAAATAGAATTATACATGTATACACATTAATAAAAATATATGGAATTATCATTATAAATAGGTACATATGTACACAAGTGCTGTGGGGAGGGGAGGGGGAGCAGAGGAAAAAGCGGGGCTTAGTCTGGGAAGGCCTCCTGGAGGAGGAGAACCTTCAATAGGGCTTTGAAGGGGGGAAGTGTGATTGTTTGGAGGATTTGCGAGTGTAGGACATTCCAGACAAGAGGTCGGCCGTGGGTCAGGGTCGATGGCGGGACAGAGACCGTCTCTGTATGTTGCCGACTTGTACTTCCCAAGTACAAAGTACAGTGCTCTGCACACAGTTAGCGCTCAATAAATGTGACTGAATGAATGACAGGTGAGAACGAGGCACAGTGAGAAGGTCGGCACCAGAGGAGCACTTAGCTATGTGCCTAACACTGTTCTAAGTCCTGGAGTAGATACAAGATAGTCAGGTTGGACACAGCCCCTGTCCCACAGAGGGCTTACGGTCTTAACACCCATTTTCCAAATTAGGCAACTGAGGCCCAGAGAAGTGAATTGACTTGTCCAAGGTCACACAGCAGACTTGTTGCAGAGGTGGGACTAGAACCCAGGGCCTTCTGAGTCCCAGGCCCGTGGTCCATCCACTAAGCCACTCACCCACTAGCACACAGTAAGTGCTCAATAAATGAGCACTTAAATAAATGAGATAAATAAATAAGAGCTCAATAAATGAGCACTTAAATAAATAATATTTATTATTTATTAAGCGCTTACTAAGTGCAAAGCACTGTTCTAGCATAGCTCAATGGAAAGAGCACAGGCTTTGGAGTCAGAGGTCATGGGTTCAAATCCCAGCTCCACCAACTGTCAGCTGTGTGACTTTGGGCAAGTCACTTAACTTCCCTGTGCCTCAGTTACCTCATCTGTAAAATGGGGGTTGACTGTGAGCCTCTCGTGGGACAACCTGATCACCTTGTAACCTCCCCAGTGCTTAGAACAGTGCTTTGCACATAGTAAGTGCTTAATAAATGCCATCATTATTATTATAAATATGATTAAATGAATGAATGAATGAAAGCCACACCGCTTCTCCAGGAAAGTGGGTAGAGTGTGAGCAGCTGAAGAATCCCCGTTCACTCATTCAGTAGTGCGTACCAGATGACTGCTGAGTGCAGAGCCCTGGAATATGCATGGGGAAAAACATAAAGGATAAATTAGGCATGATCCCTGGCTCACAGGAGGATCAGGAGCAGCAGCAGAAAGGTTGGCTATGGACACAGGATAAAAGATTGGAATGATAAAAACGAAGTAAAAGAACAAAAGAACCTATCACTCCCCCATTACCTATCCTCACTCCTCTCTCACTACAACCCAGCTCATGCACTTCACTCTGCTAATACCAACCTATTTAATGTGCCTCAATCTTCTCTCTCTTACTATCTCTTATTAAGAGAAGCAGTGCCTTAGTGGAAAGAGCACGGGCTTGGAAGTCAGAAGATCAGAGGATGTGGGTTCTAATTCCGGCTCTGCCACTTGTCTGCTGTGTGACCTTGGGCAAGCCATTTAACTTTTCTGTGCCTCAGTTCCCTCATCTGTAAAATGGGGAAGAAGAGTGGGAGCCCCATGTGGAACAGGGACTGTGTCCAACCTGATTACCTTGTATCTACCCCAGTGCTTAGAACAGTGCTTGGTACATAGTAAGCACTTAACAAATGCCATTATTATTATTATCCTTCCCTTCCTCACAGACTCTGTTCCCTTTCATATCTGACAGAACACCACTCTCCCCATCTTAAAAGCCCTCTTAAAATCATATCTTCAGCATGGCTAAGTGGAAACAGAACGGGCTTTGGAGTCAGATGTCATGGGTTCAAATTTGACTCTGCCAATTGTCAGCTGTGTGACTTTGGACAAGTCACTTAACTTCGCTGTGCCTCAGTTCCCTCATCTGTAAAATGGGCATGAAGACTGTGAGCCCCCCGTGAGACAACCTGATCACCTTGTAACCTCCCCAGTGCCTAGAACAGTGCTTTACACATAGTAAGTGTTTAATAAATGCCATTATTATTATTATCTCCAGAAGTCTTCCTAGTAATAGCCCATCTTTCTGCCTTATTACCCCTCCCAACTGCATCATCTATGTGCCTGAATCTGAAGCCCTAAGCACTTAGGAACTAGCCCCTCCTCACACCCACAGCACTTACGTATATGTTTCCTTATACTTACTTGCTTCCCCTGTTAATCAACTAGTCAATCAGTAATATTTACTGAGCATTTTCTGTGGGCAGAACATTGTACTGAGCTCTTGGGAATATACAATGCAATAGAGTTGGTAATAATAATAATAATTATGGTATTTGTTAAGGACTTACTACATACCAGGCACTAAGTGCTGGTAGAAACATTTTCTGTACACAAAGAGTTTACAGATGATAATAATAATAAAAATGGTACTTTTTAAGCGCTATGAGCCAAGCACTGTTTTAAGCACTGAGGTAGATATAAGTTAATCAGGTTGGACACAGTCCCTGTCCCATATGGGGCTCCCACTCTTCATCCCCATTTTACAGATGAGGGAACAGAGGCCCAGAGAAATGAGTTGGCCAAGAACACACAGTCAATAAGTGGCAGAGCTGGAATTAGAACCCAGGTCCTTCTGATGCCCAGACCTGGCTCTAGCCACTAAGCCACACCACTGGGGAGAGGGACATTGAAATAAATAAATGAATTATGGATAGGTACATAAGTGCTTTGGGGCTGGGGGTAGGGTGGATATCAGCAGTGCAGCTCAGTGGAAAGAGGCCGGGTTTGGAAGTCAGAGGTCTTGGGTTCTAATCCCTGCTCCACCACCTGTCAGCTGTGTGACTTTGGGCAAATCACTTAACTTCTCTGTGCCTCAGTTACCTCATCTATAAAATGGGAATTAAGACTGTGAGTCCCACGTGGGACAACCCGATCACCTTGTATCCCCCGCAGCACTTAGAACAGTGCTTTGAAAATAGCAAGTGCTTAACAAATGTTATTATTATTATTATTATTATTATTATTATCAAAGTGCTCAAGAGGTACAGACCCAAGCAGCCTATTCGAAAGAACATGGAACATCTTCCATGGAAGTCATGGAAGTCGGAGGACCTGAGTTCTAATCCTGGCTCTGCCACTCATCTGTTCTGTGACCTTGGGCCAGTCACTTAACTTCTTTGTGCTTCAGGTACCTCATCTAGAAAATGAAGATTAATTCTGTGATTCCTATGTTGGACAGGGACTTTGTCCATCTCAATTATCTTGAATCTACCCTAGCAGCAAGATGAGGTAGGAGGGAGCAAGGTAATTGAGGGTTTTAAAGCCAATGGTAAGGGGTTTCTGTTTGATGTGGAGGTGGGTGGGCAACCCTGGAGGTTCTTGAAGAGTGGGGAGACATGGACTTAACATTTCTATAGAAAAATGACCTGGGCAGCAGAATGAAGTATGGACTGAAGCGGGAAAGACGGAAGGCAAGGAAATCAGCAAGGAGACTGATAAAACCATCAAGGTAGGAGAGACCGAGTGCTTGGCTTAATGTAGTAGCAGTTTGGATGGAGAGAAAAAGGCAGATTTTAGTGATGTTGTGAAGATTGAACCAAAAAGATTTAGTGATAGGTTGAATTTGTGGCTTGAATGGCAGAGAGGAGTCCAGGATAGTGCCAAAGTTATGGGCTTGTGAGACAAGAGAAGTGGTGATGGGAAAGTCACAGGGAGGACAGGATTTAGGTGAGAAGATAATGAGTCCAGTTTCGGACATGTTAAACTAGAAGTGATGGGAGGACTTCCAAGTAGAGGTTTCTTGAAGGCAGGGGGAAATGTGAAACTGCAGAGAGGGAGAGAGATAAGGGCTCGAGATTTAGTTTGGGGAATCATCCACATAGAGGTGGAAGTTGAAGCCATGGGAGCGAATGAATTCTCCAAGGGAGTGGGTGTAGATGGAGAATAGAAAGGGACCCAGAAATGAACCTTTAGGGACAATCACAGTTAGGGGTGGGAGGCAGGGGAGAAGCCCCTAAAAGAGACTGATAATGAGTGGCCAGAGAGATATAAGGTGAATCAGGAGAGGGCAGTGTCAGTGAAACTGAGGTTGGATAATATTTCCAGGAGAAGGTAGTGATCATCAGTGTTGAAGGCAGCTGAGAGGTCAAGGAGGATTAGCATGGAGTAGAGGCTCTTGGATTTGGTAAGAAGGAGATTACTTGTGATCTTTGAGAAGCAGCGTGGCTCAGTGGAAAAGAGCACGGGCTTTGGAGTCAGAGGTCATGGGTTTGAATCATGGCTCCGCCAATTGTCAGCTGTGTGACTTTGGGCTAGTCACTTAACTTCTCTGTGCCTCAGTTCCCTCATCTGGAAAATGGGGATGAAGACTATGAGCCCCCCGTGGGTCAACCTGATCACCTTGTAACCTCCCCAGTGCTTAGAACTGTGCTTTGCACATAGTAAGCACTTAATAAATGCCACCATTATTATTATTATTATTATTGAGAGGGCAGTTTCTTGGGACTAAAATGGCAGAAACCAGATTGAGGGGTGACAAGGAAAGAGCTGGGGGAGAGGATCTGGAGACAGCAGGTGTAGACAACTCGCTCAAGGAGTTTGGAGAGAAATGGTAGGAGGGGGATGGGACAATAACTGGAGGGAGCTGTGAGGTCGAGTTTTTTTTATTTTTTAGGATAGGGGAGACGTGGGTTTGTTTGAAAAAAGTGGGAAAGAAGCCACTGGAAAACAAACAGTTGAAGACGACAGTCAGTGAGGGAAGACAGGAGCGGCAACTGCTTTAATAAAAGTGCAATGGGATGAGGTAGATGTGCAGGTGGAGTGGGTAGAATTTGAAATAAGGCAGGTGATCTCCTCTTGGGATACTGCTGAGAAGGACAGGAGAGTCGAAGAAGGGGCATTGTGTTCAATGTGCTTAGTATAGTACTCTGCACATATTAAGCAGTCAATAAATACCATGGATTGATTGATAACTTTCTATCTTCCTCACAAGTAAATGCTTAATAGATACCATTATCATTAATATCAATCATTATTTTCATCATTAGAACCACACAGATAAAGGGTTTGTTTTATGTTAGAGTGAGTTCAAGTCTCCCCAGGCCATACCCCCTTCATTTGGAGGGGGTGGATT
This sequence comes from Tachyglossus aculeatus, assembly GCF_015852505.1. NCBI lineage: Eukaryota > Metazoa > Chordata > Mammalia > Monotremata > Tachyglossidae > Tachyglossus > Tachyglossus aculeatus. Next base: position 24,655,816 of record NC_052075.1, on the reverse strand, counting down.
GGGTATAGGGATGGAGGAAGGAAGAGCAAGTTAAGAGCAAGCAATGTATTTCCAGATCTCATTCTTCCCACCAGATTACAGACCCAAACCAATTAGGGATTGTTGACTCCATTCCTCTCATAAGCATTTTATCTCAAGATTCAGAGCACGGGAAAAATAATAAAGAGTGTAAGTGTTCAGAACGCTTTTCAACTGAATGTCATGGAAACAATTACATTAATTAGTTGACCAATTCCAGAGGAAGAATGGGACACAGCCTTCTTTTCCAGTAGAATGAACAGACGGCCCTGCTATTAATTACAAACAGTTTAGAAAAGTAGATTAATTACCAGGGATGACAAAGGTTTTAAGTTCAGGGTCAGATAAATCCCCTTGTGCCATCAAAAGAGGTTGGTATGTGCAGTCATACAAACTTAACCTGCAATAAGAAAAGAAAATGGTTGTTTTCCAAATAATTTTCCCTTGCTTTTCATGAAAAATAATAAAAAATAAAGCAAATTTGGTTCAGTTATTATACAAAATGATATAGCTTTAAGGAAAATGTTTCCCATGCCTCCTGGCATCAGCCCTGCTTCCTTCCTTAGGCCCCTGGTTGGCTAACATCATGCCTACACAGGCACTAAGCTATTTTCATTCAATATGACCTGAGTTGCATTTCTCTAGGAGTCATTCACATATTCTCTACACCCAGATTTCACTGAAAGAAAGATATTTTGTTATTTGAAGTGTTCCAACAAAAGAATACCCCAGGAAACCAAGGGAAAGTCAGTGAAATGTCTAGTTTCTCTAACCTGTCCCATTTATTCTAGCTACATATAAGTGCAATTAAATCTCTTTGATGTTCTGAAATCTTTGAAGATACTTCCCAGTCTGAATCAGAGAGTGGCTCCCTCTAGATCACAAGTTCCTTAAGGGCTGGGATCATGTCTACCACCTCGCTTCTACGCACCCAAGGGCTTGGTACAGTACTCTTCGCCAGTAGTTCAATAAATACCATGAATTAATTGATTCTGAGCTTTGGCTTTCACAGGACACAAGCAAGGGAATTACGGAAGCACCAACCAAAGAACATAATCACCATAAACACCAACGTAAACACCAAAGAACATAATCATATTACTTCACTTCCCTCATTGGACAGCATGGACTACAACAAAGGTTTTCCACCTTCTCTGTAGCACCCATTAATAGGAAAGAAAAATGATACACCAGAAGCAACAGCCCTTGTCTTTGCTGGTCTTCTCATCATGGTTGCTGTAACTATTGATGTTTTCATTCATGCCAAATCCAACAGCTCATACTCTGTCCTAATCCTCCTCGACCTCTCAGCTGCCTTTGACACTGTGGACCACCCCCTTCTCCTCAACACGTTATCTGACCTTGGCTTCACAGACTCCGTCCTCTCCTGGTTCTCTTCTTATCTCTCCGGTCGTTCTTTCTCAGTCTCTTTTGCAGGCTCCTCCTCCCCCTCCCATCCTCTTACTGTGGGGGTTCCCCAAGGTTCAGTGCTTGGTCCCCTTCTGTTCTCAATCTACACTCACTCCCTTGGTGACCTCATTCGCTCCCACGGCTTCAACTATCATCTCTACGCTGATGACACCCAGATCTACATCTCTGCCCCTGCTCTCTCCCCCTCCCTCCAGGCTCGCATCTCCTCCTGCCTTCAGGACATCTCCATCTGGATGTCCGCCCGCCACCTAAAGCTCAACATGTCGAAGACTGAGCTCCTTGTCTTCCCTCCCAAACCTTGTCCTCTCCCTGACTTTCCCATCTCTGTTGACGGCACTACCATCCTTCCCGTCTCACAAGCCCGCAACCTTGGTGTCATCCTCGACTCCGCTCTCTCATTCACCCCTCACATCCAAGCCGTCACCAAAACCTGCCGGTCTCAGCTCCGCAACATTGCCAAGATCCGCCCTTTCCTCTCCATCCAAACTGCTACCCCCCTCATTCAAGCTCTCATCCTATCCCGTCTGGACTACTGCACCAGCCTTCTCTCTGATCTCCCATCCTCGTGTCTCTCTCCACTTCAATCCATACTTCATGCTGCTGCCCGGATTATCTTTGTCCAGAAACGCTCTGGACATATTACTCCCCTCCTCAAAAACCTCCAATGGCTACCAATCAATCTGCGCATCAGGCAGAAACTCCTCACCCTGGGCTTCAAGGCTCTCCATCACCTCGCCCCCTCCTACCTCACCTCCCTTCTCTCCTTCTACTGCCCAGCCCGCAGCCTCCGCTCCTCCACCACTAATCTCCTCACCGTACCTCGCTCTCGCCTGTCCCGCCATCGACCCCCGGCCCATGTCATCCCCCGGGCCTGGAATGCCCTCCCTCTGCCCCTCCGCCAAACTAGCTCTCTTCCTCCCTTCAAGGCCCTGCTGAGAGCTCACCTCCTCCAGGAGGCCTTCCCAGACTGAGCCCCTTCTTTCCTCTCCCCCTCGTCCCCCTCTCCATCCCCCCGTCTTACCTCCTTCCCTTCCCCACAGCACCTGTATATATGTATATATGGTTGTACATATTTATTACTCTATTTATTTATTTATTTATTTATTTTACTTGTACATTTCTATCCTACTTATTTTATTTTGTTGGTATGTTTGGTTCTGTTCTCTGTCTCCCCCTTTTAGACTGTGAGCCCACTGTTGGGTAGGGACTGTCTCTATGTGATGCCAATTTGTACTTCCCAAGCGCTTAGTACAGTGCTCTGCACATAGTAAGCGCTCAATAAATATGATTGATTGATTGATTGATTCAATCGTATTTGAGTGCTTACTGTATGCAGAGCACTGTACTAAGCGCTTGGGAAGTACAAGTTGGCAACATATAGAGACGGTCCCTACCCAACCGTGGGCTCACATTCCCTGCCCACACACCTCAATTACCCCATAACAGACACAGTATTGCCAGGAAATTGCAAAGAAGGAAAGAGGTTGGGAATACCGAGGTAGATTTAGGAATCATCAGCATAGAGATGAGAGTCCGAAGTAAAGAGGGTGAATGTAGATTGAGAATAAAAGGGTTCAGAGAACTCAGGCATGAGGGACACTCAACCATAAGGAAATGAGAAGCAGGAGAAGATGGGACAAAGGAGACAGAGAAGGAGTGCCAAAAAGTAAGAGGAAAACAGGAAAATACTTTGTCAGAAAATATAGTTAGATCATGTTTCTAAAGTGTGAAAAAAAGCCTAGAGATTCAGGAAGATTAGGATTGAGTAAGGTACAGTAGGTTTGGCAAGGAGAGGGTTATTGTTTAACATTGGAGACAGCAGCAGTGTAAGTGGAGCAAAGAGGGAAGAAATTGGACTGCAGAGGGTCAAAAGGGAGTTGGAGGAGTGGTAGTTTAGGTGGTGGGTATACATCATCAGTTTGATTTTCTCACCCAAGCCCTGTCCTCCCCCTGACAATGCCTTCACTATAGGCATCACCATCATCCTCTGGTCTCACAAGCCCATAACCTCAAAGTTATCTTTGACTCTTAGTTCTCATTCATCCCATATATTCAATGCATAACTAAATCCTCTCAGTTCCACCTTCGTAACATCACTAAAATCTGCCTTTTCTTCTCCATGCAAACTGCTACCACGTTAATCCAAAAACTCAGCCTATCTCGCCTTGATTACTGTAACATTCTCCTTGCTGACCTCCCTGCTTCCTATCTCTCCACACTCCAGTCCATACTTTGCACTGGCACCTGGATCATTTTTCTACAATATATATTCAGACCATATTTCCCCACTTCTCAAGAAACTCCAGTGGTTGCCTATCCATCTCCACATCATACAGAAACTGCTCACCATTGTCTTTAAAACACTCAATCACTTTGCCTCCTACTACCTAACCTCCCTTCTCTCCTACTACTAGCATACACACCTCACTCCTCTACTGCTAATCTTCTCACAATACCTTGATCTCATCAGTCTCACCATCGATCTCTCACCCACATCCTGCCTCTGGCCTGGAACGCCCTCCCTCTTCCTATGGAACAGACAATTACTCTCCAGCCTCTTCAAAGCCTTATTGAAGGCCCATCTCCTCCAATATGCCTTCCCTCACTAAGCTCTCCTTTCTTCATCTCACACTCCCCTCTGAATCACCCTACCTTGTTCCCTTAACTCATACCCCTCTCCCAGCCCCACAACACTTATGTACATACTCATTCAATTGTATTTATTGAGCACAATTGTATTTACTGAGCGTTTACTATGTGCAGAACACTATACTAAGTGCTTGGGAAGTACAAATCGGCAACATATAGAGATGGTCCCTACCCAACAATGGGCTCACAGTCTAGAAATCTGTAATTCATTTATTTATATTAATGTCTTTCTCCCCCTCTAGACTGTTTGCTGTGAGCAGGAAATGTGTCCTTTTATTGCTATATTGTTCTCTTCCAAGTGCTTAGTACAGTGCTCTACACACACTGAGCACTCAGTAAACATGTTTGACTGACTGAGGAATATATATAGGATGAGCAGAGGGAGATAATAATAATAATAATGGCATTTTTAAGCACTTGCTATGTGAAAAGCACTGTTCTAAGTGCTGGGGAGGTTACAAGGTGATCAGAGATGAGGTAATTGCTGGAGGATGCATTGGGGTCAATTAATCAATGCTATTTATTGACTGTTTACTATGTGCCAAGTAATATACTGAGAGGTTTGTTTTTTTTTAAGAATTCATGAGCCGCAAGAGCAAATTTGAAGACAGGGGAAAGAGTCATTAGAGAGTGAGCAGTTGATGATAGTCAAGGAGAGTAGAAGGGATTTCAGAAAGTTAGAAGAGTTGAAATCAGAGGCACAAATAGAGGAGGAGCATTTTGAAAATAGATGGGAAATCTCTGCTGGAGATTTTGCCATGTTATTTTAGAGGCTTGGAGAAAAATGGAATGAAAAAAGGAAATGAACATTTTGAATGTTGATTTCCTTTCTCTTTTGGGTTTTGAGCCTCGTGGTGAAAAATGTGATAGCCATTTTCCCTCAAAGCTGCTTTCCTTTCCCCTTCTAGTCAGCCCATCACCAGCTCGAAATTAATAAGATTTCAATTTCTAGACTGATTTCTCAAATATCCTTATTTGGATAACCACAATCATTTTCTAACAAACAGAGGTGCTGCTTGCCAGAGGAAAAGTCAACTACGGGCTATTTCAAAGAAAATTAAAACCACAATTTCTCTTTTCTGTTTGAGAAAACCTGGGGTATCTTTGTGAGTGTCCTTCCCCATTTATGTTTCAAAATACAGGTATGATTCCTATCTCTGTCCCTCATGTGTCCTCCACCACTCTTTGTAATTTACTGTTATTCAATAGCAATTAAAACAACAGTGCTATGGTCAGCAGCAACCACTGCTGGCTGACAGCTCAGGCTGACTTGTGGGATAGGAGAGGTGATGTTGGTTTCTGGCCCTCATCCCAAAGCCTCTTGTTACACTGAGCAGCTTTGTCCTCTTGGCAGGGGACTGAAAGGGTGCCCACTCTGATATTAGGATATTAGGATATTTTTAGACTGTGAGCCCACTGTTGGGTAGGGACTGTCTCTATATGTTGCGAATTTGTACTTCCCAAGCGCTTAGTACAGTGCTCTGCACATAGTAAGTGCTCAATAAATACGATTGATGATGATGATTAGGATCAGAAGAAGGAACATACTGCTGAGAGCTGGCTGTGAGGATGCCTAACCTGTTGACACTTTCTTTGCCTCTTCTATTCAGTGGAACCAAAAGAGGAATCAATTTCTAGCCCAGATTTTTTCAGACTCATCGAAAATTCAGGAGGGGTTCTTTGGGGTCCATTTACAATTATCTGTTTTCCTGGCATCCCTCAGAAAGGGGACAAAAAGGAAAAAGTGACTCAGTGAGTTAAGCAATAGACTCTCAAGAGATTGCATGTTAAATTTTCCACCGGGCCCTTAATTCACTATCTGAAACATAGGGACATGCTGACCTTCTGAACTCACTGTGTATGGCCCAGTGGAATGGACTCGAGCCTGGGAGTCAGAAGATCTGCGTTCTAATTCTGATTCTGTCACTTGTCTGCTGTGTGACCTTGAGCAATTCACTTCATTTATCTATGCTTCTGCTTCCTCATCTGTACAATGGGGAATCAATGTCTGTTAATAATTGTGGCATTTGTTAAATGCTTACTATTTGCCAAGCACTGTACTAAGCACTGGGGTAGATAAAAGATCAGTAAGTCCCACGTGGGCTTCACACTTTTGCAGTTGAAGAAACTGAGGCATGGAGAAGTAAAGTAGATTGCCCAAGGTCTCAAAGCAGGTAAGTGGCAGGACCAGGATTAAAACCCGGGTCCTCTGACTCCCAGACTGGTCTCTTTCCACTAGTCCACTCTGCTTCTCTCTCCTGTTCTCCCTCCTACTTATCTTATTTATACTGCTTAAAATTCACTGACCCCACCATGTTCCCTCGACGCCTGCCCTCCAGTCAGTCCATCCCAATCCTCTCCTCCCACCACACCTTCCCCTCCCCCTCCTCCACCCAACCTCACCCCACCTTCCCTCCCCACCCCATCCCTGTCAACCTGTAGACAACTTTCTTAAGTAGTTGGGAGAGGAATGGTAGGAGAGAGATGGGGTAATAACTGGAGAGAGCTGTGGGGTCAGGGAAGTTTTCTGGTTTTTTTTTAGGATAGGGGAGACATGGGAATGTCTGAAAGCAGTGGGGAAGAAGCCATTGAAAAGTGAACAGTTGAAGATGGCAGGTAGGAAGGGAAGAAGGCAGGAAGGGAAAGCGTTTTGGTGAAATGCAAAGGAAAGGGGCTGGATGCGCAGGTGGAGAGGGTGGATTTTAAGAGAAGATGGGAGATCTCCTCTAGAGATACTGCTGGGAAAGATGGGAGAGTCAAAGCAGAGGCAAGATGGGGGGAGGACTGGAGAAGGACAGGGGACATTTAAGATAGATCTTCTGTGCCAGATAGTGTCATTTTCCTCAATAAAGGAGGTAACCAGGTCATTAGGGTCAAGGGATGGGTGAGGCAGGGGGTAAGCATTTGAGGAGGTAGTTAAACTTCTGGAATAACTGGCAAGGACAATGGTTCAGTATAAGATAGTATAGCATAAGATAGTATAAGAGTGCTTCCTCTGACGAGCCTATGAGCTGTAGTGGGTAGTTTTATTGTGTGTGTCTTGGTTCCTGAAATATTTTTTTTTAAACCATTTCCTTTCATTTACTTCCCAAGGCAATATCAAGTACTGGTAGTGGTCTCTAACTAATACCACATTCCCTTCTGTAACTTTCTTCTTCCCTGAATCCTCCTTTCCTCCAGCACTCTCTCCATAGGATGCTACCTCCAGAACTTCTGTTCCTAGTCAAAGCTCATTTCCCTCTCTGAACTCTCCTTGGTGCCTATAACCAGGCTTCAGGCTCTGCTTTCTGCAGTTCTGTTTACTCTTTGGGAATCTGGAAGGCTTTGTAGTGAAAGGAGCATGAGCCTGGGAATCAGAAGGACATGGATTCTAATCCCAGCTCTGCCACCTGTCTGCGGGGTGACCTTGGGCAAGTCACTTCACTTCTCTATGCCTCGGTTACCTCATCTATAAAATGGGGATTGAAACTGTGAGCCCTAAGTGGGACAGGGACTGTGACCAAACTGATTTGCTTGTATCCACCCCAGCACTTAGTACAGTGCCTGCTACATAGTAAACACTTAACAAATATTATTGTTATTATTATTAGAATGGCATCTTCTCTTCCTAAGGTGATGTGAGCTCTCTCCCTTTTAACACCAGGAAATGGATAACCTCCAGCCCAAGGTTCACCTACTAGCCTCAGTGTAAAGGAGGGAGGCAGATTAAGGGAATAGAGGAGAATAATGAATTTTATCCAGGAGAAGGAAAATTTCTGACTGTTCCTCCTGTTCCTTCTCTTTCTCCCTCTTGTTCTAGGACTCAGGTGGAAGAAGGCTTCAACTCATTGGGTAGGAACTATAGCTCAGTGAATCCAAGAAGGCTTCCAGGAGGTGTCCTTCCTGGAGGGACACTGCAAAGAAAATGAAAAAGAAGCTGGTCCATAGGGAATAATGGGAGATTACAAATTTAACTCTCTCATGCGCTTAGTACAGTGATCTGTACACAGTAGTCTCTCAATGAATACAATTGATTGAGGTGTTGAAGGAGACAAAACTTGTTGAATGGGGTGAAGGAAGCAGCAAGAGATAAATGGAAAAATCTCAGAAAATAAAGTCCCTGCCTAAATCAAGTAGTTGATTAATTACATGAGATGCTTTGCTCCTTGATTTCATCTCCCCTACATAGATTGGTTTTCATTTCCCTAAGTTATGGCTCATTATAATGTTTCTCCTATATTCCTCTTTGGAGGAAATACAGCAAACCAGCTGCCCTGTGGCCACTTTTCAAATTGAAAGTTAAGTTCAGTCAAAATTTCCCTGTTCATTCTCCTACTTTCTGGCACTTGATTAGTTCCCAGCTGTCAGCCAATGTTGGTTTCTTTTAATTAGACTTTACAGTCAGTTCAATTCCACTCTGATAGTCTGTGCTTTTGTTGGTGAGCACTCTCGTTGCAGATTTTCCAGCCTTTTTCCCCTTGGACAATGGAGATTTCTCAACCTTTTCCCTATCAGTTCTCCTTTTACAAGTGCATTCCTTTCTTTGGGGAATCACTTATCTTTTCCACTGCTGAGGGGAGGAAAGAATGCATTTAAGATTTTAAGGTAGATAGCAAAACTTTGGCAGAAAATGATAATGTGTCTGATCCCTTTTAAACTCGAAATTAGAATGATGGCACAATTTTTATAAAAATCTTCCTCTGAAAATCATATGCATATACCTCAGACAGTTTCTGTAGCATTGAAGACATTGGTCACATTCCTTTCTTGAAGAAGCACTATTTTTATAGATGTCCATGTATACACATAAATACACATGTGTATTTAAAGACACCAGTAGCACATAATTCACCCTTGATTAACTAAAAAGTCCAAGATAGGACCCACAATACCGGACATATTGTGCAAAATAAAAAGGCTGCCCCTTTTTGTGTTGTCACATATATGTATAATTGTATGCCCTTTGTTTTCAAAGATGCACTGAGTGAAATAGTAAACATGGAAAGACTAAAAATCCTCCACATTGCTGGCATGTAATCAATCAGTCAATTGATCAATGTTAGGTACTGAGTTCTTACTATGTGCAGAACACTGTATTAAGCACGGGGGAGACTAAATACAAAATAATTAATGGACAGGTTCCCTGCCCATAACAAGCTTGCAGTCTGTAGGAAAGATCTTTCCTGTTATCTGTTATAGGCACATATTCAATCATTCGTTCATTCAATCATATTCACTAAGAGCTTACTGTGTGCAACACACTATACTAAGCACTTGGGAAAGTACAAAGAATGACAATCCCTGCCCACATTGAGCTCACAGTCTGGGGGTGGCGGGGGGAGACAGACATCAATACAAATAAAACAGACATCTACATCAACACACACACTCTCTCTCTCTCTCTCTCTCTCTCTCTCTCTCTCTCTCTCTATCTCATACACATCCCTCCTTAAGTATTGGCAGACCTGGCTTCTGACAATAATTAAGTTATGATTGTACCTCCAAGATCACGAGTCTGCTATGTGACCTTGGTCATGTCGTGTCACTTTTCTGGGCCTCAATTACCTCATCTGTAAAATGGGGATTGGGACTGTGAGCCCCATGTAAGACAGGGACTGTGTCCAGTGGAATATGCTTTCATCCACCCCAGCACTTAGTATAGTGCCTGGCCCATAGAAAGAGCTTAACAAATGACACAATCATTATTATAATTATTATTATCATTATTATTATGGAAAGCCATGAGCCCGCTGTTGGGTAGGGACCGTCTCTATATGTTTCCAACTTGTACTTCCCAAGCGCTTAGTACAGTGCTCTGCACACAGTAAGCACTCAATAAATATGAATGAATGAATGAAAAATGGTACCCAAGCCGACATTTTCAAAACGGCAGCTGCACATTAATTCATTCAATCACATTTATTGAGTGCTTGCTGTGTGCAAAGCATTATACTAAGTGCTTGGAAGAGTACAGTATTTCAGCAAACAGAAAAATTCCTGCCCACAACAAGCTCACAGTCTAGAGGGAGAGACAGACATTAATATAAATTTAAGAATAGATAAATCTGCACAACTACAGAGTCCCTCCCCAAACCCTCTCCCCACCTTGGCCTCTTCCCCACTCCTGTTCCCCAAGAAGTGACCTCTAGACTGTAAGCACACTGTGAGCAGAGAATGTGTCTTCCAACTCAGTTGCATTGTACTCTCCCAGGACTTAGTACAGTTCTTTGCACACAGTGAGCACTTAGTAAATACTATTGATGATGATGATGAAGTTCTGCATGGGCAGTAGCCATCTTTGATTTCATTTTCAGTCATCCTCCTTTCCCCCATCCTCCTCTATCTGCACCTCCATCCGCTACCCCAAAGTGTAAGCTGAAGAATTAATAATGATATTGAGTGAGTAGACACTCACTCACTGAGTGTAGAGTGCTCATCTAAGCAACTACCATGTGCAAAATGTTGTGTTGTGCTCTTGGGTGAACATAATGAAAATAAAAGACATGATTCCTGTGCAAGAGGTGCTCACAGTTTACTTGAGGAGAGGGATGTCCAGATAGACTTGATGAATGACTGTCAGGCAGAGATGCTTAAAGTTCAGTGATCTGCTTCTACACACCCTGATGTCTTTGTATAAAAACATGACAGACTCACACTACCAATATTGTAGAGCTGTGGAAGCAGCTCTTGGTTTTTTGGGAGTGTTTCTAGCATTCTTCTAAACCATCTTACATGCCCTTCCTCCCTCACTCATCAATAACCTATCACTCACGCTGAACTGGGTGGCACAGGGTAGCAGCTTCTCTCAGAGAAAGACATTAATATTTAATTGCATTAGTGGACACTGCAAACCAAGGGCTAAGGAACTCAACTGTGAATAAGTATTTCTGAAAGTTCAGTGAGCAGATTGTTATTGGTGTATTCCCCAGATAAAATTCAAGAACCATCTCCAACAGATTACAGGTGCCGCAGTAATTAAGGAAGACAGAATCAGAGAGTTCAAGGTTCAGATATTACATGGGGGACTTCAACATTCATATTCTTCATGCAATAGGTAGCTGACATATTTGTCTATCAATTCAGTTGATCGGCACTTGCAGCATCTGCAGAGCAAACATTATTCATTCAGTCGTAATTATTGAGCACTTATTATGTGCAAAGCACTGTACTAAGTGCTTGGGAGAGTACAATATCAATTCTGCTTTAGCATGTATTTTCAATGTGTACTTTGTCAAGGACGTGATTAAGGAATGAGAGAACCTTCTCCCAACATTTTCAATCAAGCAGTGGTTTTTACTGAGCACTGTATTAAAAACTTGAAAGAGTACAACAGAGTTGTCCCTGACCTCAAAGAGTTTGCAATATTGTCTTTGTTCTTCTGAATTTCTAAATTCCCTCAATTTTTAGTGTAATGTAATGTAATTTTTAGTGCAGTGTAATTTAGTGTGGTGTAAACTTAGAATAGTGCTTGACACATGGTAAGCACTTAAATAACATCATTATTACAGTTCCCCTTGCACAGAGGACAAACAGCACAGCACTCTGCAAAGGTAAGCATCCACTGCAGTACTCTGCACCAAGGAGGTGCCCAGCCTGTCCTAATGATTAATCAGTTCAATGCATTCAAATTCAGAAGCTTTTTTATGGCATTTATTAAGCGCTTACTATGTGAAAGCACTATTCTAAGTGCTGGGGAGGTTAGAAGGTGATCAGGTTGTCCCACGGAGGGCTCACAGTCTTAATCCCCATTTTACAGATGAGGTAACTGAGACACAGAGAAGTTAAGTGACTTGCCCAAAGTCACACAGCTGACAATTGGCAGAGCCAAGATTTGAACCCATGACCTCTGACTCCAAAGCCCATGCTCTTTCCATTGAGCCACGCTGCTTCTCTAAGGTGGTGGCAACTGTATAAAATTTCAGCATTGTGTAAATTTAAAAACAGAGAACTGTAAACAATAAAAAAAGAATTTGCCTCAATACATTGGACAAACAAAAAATTCCAGGGACATAAACTCAGGCAGACATTTCACAACTGCTTTTTTTTTCCCCCCATCACTCTAGTCAGGTCATCCAAACAGCTACTTCTAAGGCGTAGGTATAACCTCCATTCATTTATTCATTTATTTCATTTATCCATTCTCAAGCAATTCTCAATTGTCTCCATATTTTTCTACCTGTTCTAATGACATATAAGCACTTTAATTCTATCTACCCCACCCATTCAATTGTAAGCTCCTTAGGACCTAGTGGATAGCACACAACCCTAGGAATCAGGAGACCTGGGTTCTAATCCTACCTCTGTCACTTGTCAGCTGAGTGACCTTGAGCAAGTCACTTAGCTTCTCTATGCCTTAGTTTCCTCATTTGCAAAATGGGTATTAGATACCAGTTTGTCATCTCTCTCAGATTATGAGACCTAGGTAGCATTAATTCCATCCTATTCAATCATATTTATTGAGTGCTTATTGTGTGCAGAGCACTGTACTAAATGCTTGGGAGAGTACAATACAACAATAAACAGACACACACCTTGCCCACCACGAGCTTACACTCTAGAGGGGAGCTAGTAACTGGATCTGATCTGGTTATCCTTTATCTATCTCAGTGATTGGCAACTAGAAAGTACTCAACGGATATCACCAAAAAACATGTCTTTCACTTTTACTGTATTCGTCCTAGGACAAAGTCTAGGGCTCAGCATGCAGGAAACATTCAGTACATTCATTCAGTAGAATGAGCTACTTGTGTACAGGGATCACCTCTACCACTGTATTGTATTACTCAAGTGTTTATTTCAGTGATTGATAAATATCATTGATTGATGAATGGATGAACATTGAAAGTACATTCCAATTGTCATCCAGCATGGGTTAGTGGAAAGAGCATGGGCTTGGGAGTCAGAGGTTGTGGGTTCTAATCCCAGCTCTGCCACTTGTCAGCTGTGTGACTTTGAGCAAGTCACTTAACTTCTCTGTGCCTCAGTTACCTCATCTGTAAAATGGGGATTAAGGCTGTGAGCCCCACATGGGACAACCTGATAACCTTGTATCCACCCCAGTGCTTAGAACAGTGCTCAGCACATAGTAAGCACTTAACAAATACTATTATTATAATTACCCCTGCAGTAACCAAATCACCAAATCCTGGTGAAAATGCAAACTCAGCTCATTCAATGTCATCAAGCTTAGGTCCAGCTGGGATCTTCTAGGGATGTCTTGAGACTGATTCAGGTGTAGAACCTGCACACTGAGTGATTCTCATTGGCAATTAAGAGAGTTGTAGAAAGCAGCATGGCCTAGTGGATAAAGCACAGGCCTGGGACTCAGAAGCAACTGGGTTCTAATCCTGGTTCCTCCACTTCAATAAATCAGTCATATTTATTGAGCACTCACTGCATGCCAAGCATTATACTAAGCACTTGGGAGAGTACAATCTAACAGACTCATTCCCTGCCCACAACAAGCTTACAGAATTTATCTGCTGTGTGACCTTGGACAAGTCACTTTACTTCTCTGTGCCTCAGTTCCCTCATTTGTAGAATGGGGATTATGAATGTGAGCCCCATGTGGGATGTGGACTGTGTCCAACCTGATTAGCTCGTCTCTAGCCACACTATTTAGTTCAGTGCCTAGTACACAGTGAGTGCTTAACAAATACCATACAAAAAAGAACATGGAATCTTGAAATTTTAATGTTTCATTTATAGATTGCCCTCCTTAATCAATTAATTAATGCATTTATGGAGCACTTAGTGTGTACAGAACCCTGTACTTAGCAGTTGGAAAAATACACTATGTAGGAAGCAGTGTGACTTAGTCAAAAAGTATGGGTCTGAGAATCAGAGGACCTGAAGTCTAATCCCTGCCTTATCACTTACCAGCTGTGTGGCCTAGGACAATTCACATCAATTCCCTGTGTCTGTTACCTCATCTACAAAATGGGAGTTCAGTGTCTGTTCTCCCTCCTACTTGGCCTGTGAACCCCATGTGGGACAGGGACTATGTCCTACCTGCATATATTCTACCTTCCCCAGTGCTTAGTACAGTGTCTGGCACATAGTAAGTGCTTTACAGGTACCATTATAAACAAGAAAAGCAAAAACAGATGCAATAGACACAATCTCTGACCATGAGGCACTTACATCCAACCCAGCGGGACAGACATCCTTTAAGGACAGAAACGTCCCACCTGCATAGGACAGTGCTCTTCATTTAGTAGGTTATCAATAAATACCATTAGTAGTCACAGTAGCCATAGTGATGGTCTTTATTAAGTGCTTATTTTGTGCTGTGTACTATATTAACTGCTGGGGAAAAACTGGCATGATCCCTGGTCCTCCAGGGCCTCACAAACTAAAAATAAGGGAGGGCAGAGGACACAGGCAACAGACTTCTAAGGAAGGGTGAAACAAGAAAAAATGAAAGCAATACAAAAGGCAAGGGCACCAATATATGCCAAAACAGGGGATTGTACGAGGAGCAGAGTTTTAGGCACCTCAAAGTTCAGTGTCCAACAGTCCCAGCTGTGGTCACAGATCCAATCATAGCAGAAAATTCCAGGCTTCCCAACATTCTGAAAGTTGAGCTATCCTTACCTTGCCTGCTGCCATTCCCCATCCTGGCATGAGAAGAAGGGATTGATAGGAGTTCCAATACCATCAAGGAAATCAGCTGGCCCCTTTGGGGAAAAAGATGTTCGATTTGGCCACATCTCCTCCAAAAAGGTCGCATCTCCTCCAAGAGGACTTTCCCAATTAAGCCCTCTTTTCCCCAGCTCACTCACCCTTCTGTGTCATACATGCAGGTGGATCTAAAACTTTTAGGGATTTGATATTCTTCCCACTCTCAGCCCCCTAGCACTTACGTGCATATCTGTTAATTATATTTTATAAGTCACTTACTTATATTAACATCTGTCTCCCCCTCTAGCTCCCTGTGGACAGGGAACATGTCTACCAACTCTGTTGAATTGTACTCTCCCAAGTATTTGCTACAGTGCTCTGCACCTATTAAGTGCCCAGTAAACACCACTGATGATGATGATGATCGATGATGATAATTTGGTGGGGTGCTCCCAGCAATCCAAGAACACATGTCACTGCCAGAGGAATGAAAACCTGTAATCACCCAGATAATTCCTAATGGGATTGGGGAGAAATATAATCAGAAAAGAGAGATAAGAATGGGAACACAGAGTCATGAAAGAATGCTGCAGAAGTATATTTCTATCCTTAATCATTAAAGACTGGAATGTGAATCGGTGGATTCTTTTTTTTTTAATTCCTGAGTGTACAGCTTTATTCAACTTTGCAAGCTCATAGGTATTTTATGTACTGGGATGAAGTGATTTCTGAAATGGATATGATTTAAGGAGTGGTCAAACAGGAGGTTATCCAGGGCTATAAATCTGTAAAACCAGATATAAAACTTTCTAACCATATTAACTGCCTTCCCGATAAAGTGGAAAACAATAGAAGGCCAGACTGTAATCATGCTTAGCCTTCTCTTTTGATATGAGTTGAAATTAATTAAACCTTCACTAAACTGAACTGGTTTAATGTGGACATCTCTCCCAGGATGTACAATAGACAGAATAGGGGTTTTCCAAACTTCCTTTCACCTGACTCCTTCAGGTGAGGTTGTGTGAGTTTTCCAAACCCTGCCCGCTCCTTCTGTAGAAGAGCTAGTTAAAAGGATGTAAATGGCATGAAACTTGTAGGAGATGGGGAGCAGGAGAGTGGGATGTGGTGGTAGTGGTGAAGATGGCACTTGTGAGGATTGGGGGAAGTGACAGACCAGAAATGCAGTCTTGGGAGGAGAGACAGGAGAGTCAAGAGAAGCATCATGGCTGCAGAGGCCCTGATTCTGAGGCCCAGCCTCTAACTCTCTGATATTGACTGTTTCCTCACCACCCGCTACTCTCTCCTTTAGCCCTCTGTCTTCAGGCCTTCAGTTGGATGCTGAGTTGCTCCTTGTTCCTGTGGGGACCCAGGAAAGAGCACGGGCTTTGGAGTCAGAGGTCATGGGTTCGAATCCTAGATCCACCACATGTCTGCTGTGTGACATTGGTTAACTTCTCTGAGCCTCAGTCACCTCAACTGTAAAATGAGGATTAAAATTCTTTGCCCCATGTGGGACAACCTGATCACCTTGTATCCCCCCAGCACTTAGAATAGTGCTTTGCATATAGTAAGCACTTAACAAATGTCATTATTATTATTATTATTAATATCTGGAAATGGTTTAAGAAGGTTATTGTTACTTTAGTTGCTGGAAAAAGAACAAATTAAATCTTCCCCTAAGAAATCATTACTCCATTAAGCACTTTCAAGGAGCCATTTGTGATTAGAATTATTATAATTGTGACTAAACTGATGAATTAATTATTAATTATTCAAAAAATAATTGTCATTCTTCTGAACTATAATGCCAACCAAAATGTGTTTTGTTGCTCTGCACGTTACTTAATACAAATGTGACTTGCGTATTCACTCAAGTGAATCTTAAGCAACAGAGGCGTTCCTAATCCATTTTCTCATGGTGTTCCCTTACTAATTTAAACTTGCAACTTAGAGAGATGTTGTGGAACGTGTCCTATGGGAAACGAAAAAATCCTTACAAAAGATGTTCAGATCAGATCTCCATGTTGATCTGAAGGGTTGTTAACCAGTAAATAGCTACTGGTGTTAGTCTGGTTCCTCAAGAAACAGATCTCTAGGTTTGCATTTATATTCTACTCCTCTGCTGGGCTAGGAACAATGAAGTCTACAAGGCTACTAAAAGAACCAGGAGTTTGTCATCAGCATTTAATTCATGTTCTAATTAGCCACTGCATTAGGTGCAATTTCATTGCCCCAGGAAGGAAAGCTATCAATCTGATTCCCACCTTATTTCCCCAGTTCCCGGAACACCAGGAGGGAGGAAGAGAGGGAAGCAGTTTGGCCAAGAGGGCAGAGGAGTCAGAGGACCTGGATTCTATTCTTGAATCTGTCACTTGCCTACTGTATGACTCTGGGCATCCTATTTTCATTTTAGGATTTCGTGTGATTGGCTCAGTACCATAAATACTGAATAACTTGTCTTTCCCAATCTTGAGAAGGGAGATTCATTAATTCATTCAATCTTATTTATCAAGTGTTTACTGTGTTTAGAGCACTGCACTAAGTGCTTGGGAAAGAACAATTCAATAAACAGTGACTATCCCTGCCCAAAACCAACTCGCAGTCTAGAATATTCCATTATTCATTTGTAATAGATTCACTGACTCATGATATTTCTTGGTCCCATCCCTTTCTCGCCACTCAGATAGCCCCTGCCTCAGTTCAGTCTCCTCATCTCTTGTTGTTATTGATCTCCCAGTCTCCTGTTCACTTGACACTACACCCAGCAGCTTGTGTCATCATCCCAAAGCATCGCTCATCTTAGGCCTTGCCACTTCTCAAGAATCTTCAGTAGTCTCCCAATTTCCTCTGCCTCAGTTGAAAGGTGACCATTAGCTTTAGGGATCTTCATCAGTTCCTCCACCTTCTGTATGAAATCTTCACCCACTGCTTCCTACTGACATTCTTGGTTCCTCCCAAGATTCTCTTTACCTCACAGTAGAATCTCCCACCACTGACCCTTTCCACAGGGGATTACCCCTAGTCTGGAACTTCCTCCCTTTCCAAAATTGTCCAGACCAAAGCTGACACCATCTTTAAACTCTGAGGAGTTTTTAGGATAGGAACTGAATTGTTTTGCTGAGGGCTTAAGGAAGGGCTAAATTGTGCTTCTGGGTAGGAAAAGAACTGCTGGATAGGGCTATGCCTGCCGGGGGATAAGACCTGGGGGGAGGGGGTGCCTTCCTCTCTGGTTTACCTGGTAATGAGCTAATGAGCAAGTGGAAGACAGCAGGCAATCTTGAACAGCCCCCCTGCTGCAATCCCCCTGCCCCCCTCCCCTTGAGAACAATGGAATAAAGGGGGAAAGAAGTGGCCCTCTTTGCCCATGGAACCACCTAAGCCATGTGCTAAGATAAGTATGGCTGCCGTGGCCCAGCACCTAAGATTTCTAGACTGTGAGCCCATTGTTGGGTAGGGACCATCTCTATATGGTGCCGATTTGTACTTCCCAAGCTCTTAGTATAGTGCTCTGCACACAGTAATGTTCAATAAATATGATTGAATGAATGAATATGAACCAGGGCAACGATGAGTCACGGGCAGTCTGACTCCTTGAAACCATCAACTTCACCAAGACTTGGGGCAAACCAAACAAGTTGGATTGATAACTATAGGTGCTGTGAATTATAATAATAATAATGACATTTATTAAGCACTTACTATGTGCAAAGCACTGTTCTAAGCACTGGGGAGGTTACAAGGTGATCAGGTTGTCCCACGGGGGGCTCACAGTCTTAATCCCCATTTTACAGATGAGGGAGCTGAGGCACAGAGAAGTTGTGATGCCCAAAGTCACACAGCTGACAATTGGCAGAGCTGGGATTTGAACCCATGACCTCTGACTCCAAAGCCCGTGCTCTTTCCACTGAGCCACACTGCTTCTGTGTGTGTGTGTGTGTGTGTGTGTGTGTGTGTGTGTGTGTGTGGGCGTGCACGTACATGTATGTGTCTAACCCCTGCTTTAGTAAAATAAAGCTTTCTGCTGAAACAGTGGTGCTTGGTTTTACTTTTTGGAACATGTCATTTGAGCACCCAAATTAATAAGGGAGTCAAATCCCTGGTTAAGGGCTCATAGGTCAAGCGCCTGATATTGTGGGGGAATGATCCACTGGGCAGGGCTCATGACAGTATTAAGCACTTGGAAGAGCACAGTACATAGAGTTGGTAGACACAATTGCTGCCCACAAGGAGTTTACATTCTAGAGAGAGAGAGGGACATTAGAATAAATTACATATACCGTCACTTTGTCAGTCAATCAATTAATCATATTTATTGAGTGCTTACTTGTGCAGAGCATTGTACTAGGCACTTGGGAGAGTACAATACAACAATGTAACAGAAACATTCCTGTGCCTGCTTTGTGATCTTGGGCAAGTCACCTAACTTCTCTGTTCCTCAGTTTCCTTATCTGTAAAATGGGGATTTAAAGTCTGTTCTACTCTCTTTAGATACTGAGCTCCATTTGCTAAAGGGACTGTCTGACCTGATTATCTTGTCTGTTTCCCCAGCACTTAGTACAGCACGTGGCACATTGTAAGCTCTTAAATACTACAGTCATTGTTACGATTATTGTGAAGGAGGCTCTGAGTAGTAGCCTCAACTAACATGCCAATTCGATACAGTTTTCATGAATAGTAATTGTGGTACTTGCTGAGCATAAACATACCCATATCATTCATTCACTCTTTCAATCGTATTTATTGAGCGCTTACTGTACTTTATCCCCATCTGGCCCTCTGCCACACTCACTAACCCAGCCTGGGTTCTTTTGATTCAATCAGTTAATCAGTGGCATGCACTGAGCACTTACCATGTACAGAGCATTCATTCATTCATTCAAGCATATTTATTGAGTGCTTATTGTGTGCAGAGCACCGTACTAAGCGCTTGGGAAATACAAGTTGGCAATATAAGAGCACTGTAATAAGTGTTTGAGAGAGCACAATACATAGAGTTTTAGACACGATCCCTGCTCTCAAGGAGTTTGCAATCCAATGAGATTTAGAGAGGCGTGAATCCCATTACTTAAACTGAGAACCCCAGCTTAACCTTGTGGGACAGGAACTGTGTTCAATCTGATTCACTTCTATCTACCACAGCACATAGAACAGTGCTTGAAATACATAGAAAGTGCTCCACAAATCTAATGATAATAATAATGATAACAATAATGTTAATAAAGAGAACTCATTCACTCCCGTGTCTTCGACTATCACCTCTATGTGGATGATACCCAAATCTACATCTTCAGCCCTGATCTCTCTCCCTCTCTTGAGTCTCGCTTTACCTCCTGCCTTCAGGACATCTCTACTTGGATGTCCTCTTGTCACCTCAAGGTTTAACATGTACAAAACAGAACTGCTTATCTTCCCAAACAAATCCTTTCCTCCCCCTGACTTTCCCATCACTGTAGTTGGCACCATCATCCTTCCAGCCTTACAAGACCATAACCTTGGCCTTATCTTTGACTCCTGTCTCTCACTTAACCCATATATTCAAACCATAGCTAAATCCTGTCAGTCCCACCTTTACAACATCACTAAAATCTGCCCTTTCCTCTCCATCCAAACTGCTACCATGTTAATACAATCTCTCATTCTATCCTGCCTGGATTACTGCATCAGCCTCCTTGCTGACCTCCCAGCCTCCTGTCTCTCCCAACTCCAGTTCATACTCAACTCTGCTGACAAGATTATTTTTCTACAAAAACACTCAGAACATGATTCCCCATTCCTCGAGAAACTCCAGTGGTTGCCCATCCATTTCCACATCAAACAAAAACTCCTCACCATTGGCTTCAAAGCACTCAATCACCTTGCCCCATCCTACCTCACCTCTCTACTTTCCTACTACAATCCAGTCTGCACACTTCACTCCTCTAATGCTAACCTTCTCTCTGCACCTGTCTTGTCTATCTTGCTGCTAATCCCTTGCCCACATCTTGCCACTTCCTTCCCCAAATATGACAATTACTCTCCGTCCCTTTGAAGCCTTATTGAGGACACATCTTCTCCAAGAGGCATTCCCAGACTAAGCCCCCCTTTCCTTTTCTCCCACTCCCTTCTGCATTGCCCTAACTTGCTCCCTTTTTTCATTTCCTCCTCCCAGCCTCACAACACTTAAGTACACATCTGTAATTTATATATTTACATTGATGTCTGTCTCTCTGCTAGACTATAAGCACATTGTGGGCAGGGAATATGTGCGTTTATTGTTGTCTTTAAC
This sequence comes from Tachyglossus aculeatus, assembly GCF_015852505.1. NCBI lineage: Eukaryota > Metazoa > Chordata > Mammalia > Monotremata > Tachyglossidae > Tachyglossus > Tachyglossus aculeatus. Next base: position 24,634,851 of record NC_052075.1, on the reverse strand, counting down.
TCTCCCAAGTGCTTAGTACAATGCTCTGCACACAATAAGCACTCAAGAGGAGCAGCATAGCTTAGTGGAAAGAGCATGGCTTTGGGAGTCAGAGGTCGTGGGTTTTAATCCCAGATCTGCCACTTGTCAGCTGTATGACTTTGGGCAAGTCACTTAACTTCTCTGTGCCTCAGTTACCTCACCTGTGAAATGGGGATGAAACCTGTGAGCCCCACATGGGACAACCTGATTACCTCGTATCTATCCCAGTGGTTACAGCAGTGCTTGGCACATAGTAAGCACTTAACAAATACTATCAGTATCATTACTACTAATAATAATAAATTTGATTGAATGAATGAATGAATAAAGGCCTAATACTGGCTGAAGAGTCTCTGAGCATCAGATCACCTGCACTTTTCTCTTGGGGGTCTTGGACTCTATCTTCTGGAAGCAATTCTTCAGGATTGCTAGACCACCAGTGGCCCAGTTTTCTGGTTCATCAGTGATAGTATTTATTGATTGACTTCTGGGTGTCATGCACTGTACCTAGCAGTTGGGACATACCTACCCTAGAAGGAACTTATTCCTTGCCCACCAAGACCTTACACTCTAGTGAAACTTGATATCTGGGGAATATACAGCTTCGACCAAGTAACCAATGGTATTTATTGAGTCCTAAATGTGTGCACAACACTGCACTAAGTGTTAAAGAAAGTATAATACAATAGCATCGATAGGTGCAATATTTGCCTTCAAGGAGCTCACAGGCTAGAGTAGCGTGGCTCAGAGGAAAGAGCATGGGCTTGGGAGTCAGAGGTCATGTTTTCTAATCCTGGCACCGCTGCTTGTCAGCTGTGTGACTTTGGGCTAGTCACTTCACTTCTCTGTGCCTCAGTTACCTCATCTGTAAAATGGGGATCAAGACTGTGAGCCCCAAGTGGGACAGCCTGATCACTTTGTATCCACCCCAGTGCTTAGAACAGTGCTTCACACATAGTAAGTGCTTAACAAATGCCATTATTATTGTTATTATTAGAGGGAAAGGAGAACAATGAAATGAATTACAGGCAGAGGCTAAATGTAAGGCTATATATACACAAGTGTTGTGGGACTGAGGGAGGTTTTTTTTAAAATGGCATTTGTTAAACATTTACTATATGCCAGACACTGTAGTAAGAGCTGAGGTAGAGACAAACTATCCATCAGGTTGGACACAGTTCCTGTCCCACATGTGGTTCGAGGCCTTAATCCCTATTTTACAAATGATGTAACTGAAGCACAGAGAAGTCAAATGACTTGACCAAAGTCACACAGCAGACAAGGGGCAGAACAAAGTGGCAATTCTTTAGAACCCAGGTCCCCGTGACTCCCAGCCCCACACTCTATCCACTAGGCCCTGCTGAGGGTGGGGTGAATGTAAAGTGCTTACGAGGTAGAGATTCCACTGCATATTTGATGTAGAAGGGAAGGCGGGTATGGGAAATTCGGGTTTAGTCAGGGAAGGTTTCTTGGGGGAGTTGTGATTTTAGGAGAGCTTTATAGGTGGGGAGAGTCATGGTATGCTGGTTTTAAAGGGGGAGGGAGTTCCAGGCCAGAGGAAGGACGTGGGCAAGGGCTTAGCAACAGCATAGATGAGATCAAGATACGGAGAGTATATTGGTGTTACACAAAAAAAGCAAAAGATTTCCACCTTGCCTTCTAGAGAAACAATAGACAGTAATTGATGTCTGCTCCCGCCTCTTCTACTCAAGCACCAGATGAATTCAGGACTGGCTCAATTAATTGACTCACATCTTTAGCTGATGAAAGACTCCCTTGGACACTTCCTCAGCTGTATGCAGTTCCAAAAGAGAATCCCCTATTCCTTAATCACTGTTATCATCATCACCTCTGCTTTCACCTTCATTACTGACATGACCAGCATAGATGTTTGAGGATACAGAACACTGGTGTTGGTAGGTTTACAGGATACAGGTGTGGACAGCCTTAACTATATCTGATTGGATTACGGATGTCCCTGGGTGCCCTTACCTGATCTTCAGTTTAAGGGATTAATTTGTTGCAAGGTAAGGAACAGCATCCTCTTATTAGCTCCCCCTGACAGGATACACTTACTTGTAAATTGGTAGGGGTTCTCCGTTCCTAGCTAATAGTGCGCTCATAGTGGGCACACAAATGGAGAGATGGAGATAATGTTTCCAAAAATTAAAATCAGTGTCCTTTTCTGTTCCCTGTTCCATGGTCCCTGATGCAGGAGTGTTGGGAGCCAGCCTTCCTGGCTCCCTGGAACACAGAACAGCAGACCAGGCTAGAGAGGAGGAGGATGGGGGTTGTCTCGGAGGGGTGAGTTGGGTTCACCATCAATGGGGGGATTTATTTTTCATTTATTTTTAAATTAAGAGAATGCTCTCAGCTGCTTCCCCCAGTCAGTCATAACCACAGGCTGGAGAGCCTCCCTGTCAGAGGATTTATTTTTTACTTGTTTTGAAATAAAAAAAGAAGACAAACACAAAATGGCAGCTCTCTATCTCCCTTCCCTCCCACAGACCCAAGAATGGCAATGGCAGCAGCAGGAGCAGCAGCTTTTCAAGACTGGGTGAGAGACCCACTCTGTGATGGCCCAGACTGGGATCCCCTCTGTTTGGGGGATCAGCTCCAGGTTTACCCACACACACTTCAATCTTGGAGGAAACCAGCCTAATTCCTGTGATCAGCCTGGGTTCTTTCCTCATCAGCTTCACAGGAAATCCCACCTCCACCTTCCCTGGTGTCGCACCCTGTTCAGAAGATCAGGCAACCTGGTGAGTCTAACCTTAAGACTATCAAAATTCAGCCATAAAAAATATATCAGATTGTAATAACATCTTGAAGGATTTCACCTGAATAATGCTGTAGTGCAGAGTGTGCTGGCCTGTCACGGAAATGATGCTACCAGATCTAGTCCAAGGAGCATTCTGAGGGAGACATTCCATTAGTCAAAGTTTTTCAAGCCTTTGGGGAACATTGGCCAACTGGGGCTAGGGCAAGAGTGAGGCCTATTATAGATTCTGAACACACACAGCTCTCCTTAGCCATTCTTTTAACAGGGCATGATTTGCTTGAGGAAGCTGAGTGCTTGCAGCCTTGCTATCAATCCAAGCCACTTTTCACCTGGCTATCATCAGACGACTGGGGAAAGGTATCTCAATGAGGTATTTTTCTTACATAAATAAAAATACCTCCCGGATCAAAATAGAACATTAAATTAGTTTCACCTGGTTTTCTTGGTGCTGCGGGAGTCATTCAGAGAGAGAGCGAGTGAGTCCTAGAATGAAAAGATGGCTCTATTTCTGCTGGATTTTTTCATGGAAGAAATCCAGAGAATAGCTGGGTTAAGAGAAGCAGCATGGCTCAGTGGAAAGAGCATGAGCTTGGGAGTCAGAGGTCATGGGTTCTAATCCCAGCTCAGCCACTTATCAGTTGTGTGACTTTGGGCAAGTCACTTAACTTCTCTGTGCCTGTTACCACATCTGGAAAATGGGGATTAAGACTGTGAGCCCCATGTGGGACAACCTGATTACCTTGTATCTCCCCCAGCACTTAGAACAGTGCTTGGCACATAGTTAGCACTTAACAAATACCAAAATTATTATTTTTATTAACCCTCTGCTTCACAGCATGGCATAGTGGATTGAGCATGGGCCTGAGAGTCAGAAGATCATGGGTTCTAATCCTGACTGTTTCACTTGTGTGCTGTGTGGCCATGGGTAAGTCATTTCACTTCCCTGTGCCTGTTATCCCATCTGTAAAATGGGATTGAGCCTGAGCCCCATGTGGGACAGGGACTTGTGTCCAACCCAATTTGCTTGTGTCCACCCCAATCAATCAATCGCATTTATTGAGCGCTTACTGTGTGCAGAGCACTGTACTAAGCGCTTGGGAAGTACAAGTTGGCAACATGTAGAGACAGTCCCTACCCAACAGTGGGCTCACCCCAGCACTTAGTGCCTGGCACATAGTAAGCACTTAACAAATGCCACAATTTATTATTATTATTAGTATTATTTCAAACAAGCATTGTCCAACTTTAAGACAAAGCAGATGAGGAAAAAAATTGCACTGGCCTCTTCCACTTTATCCAATCTTGTCAAGAGGTAATGATAACAGCAATGATAAAATGATAATGGTAATAATATTGATTAATTAATCAATCAATGTATTTATTTAGCACTTCCTCTATGCAGAGTACAATACTATGCCCTGGGAAAGTTTAACAGACTTGGTAGAACTTATCTCTCACCATAAGGAGTTTACAGTCTATAGGGCAAGACAGACATTAAAATAGAATATGGTTAAGGGAAACAGTAGAGTAAATGAATATTTACATAATTACTGTGATTGAATGATATATCAATTGATGGTATTTATCTAGCACTTACTGTGTGTGGAGCTCTGTACTAAGTGCTTGGGGGAATACAATACAACAGAGTTGGTAGATTCTTGCCGACAAAGAGTTTACAGTCTAGAGGGAGAAACAGACATTGAGATAAATAAATGAATTATGAATATTCAGATAGTTGCTGAGGGTGAAGTAAATACCAAGTGCTTGAAGGGTTTAGATATGTGAGCATATGATTCAGAAGGGAGAGGGAATAGGGGAAATGAGGGCATGTGAGTGTGTGATGATACTGGCATTGCCATTATCAAATAAATTGTTAACCAAAATCTCTACCAATTGGGGCCTTGGAAATTCATCCCGGATATTATGGTAAACTGCTTGAGGATAGGGACTATCTACCAAGTCTTCTGGAAAACTCATAGAGTGTTGTGCTCTCATTAGCACTTAATGAGTATTATTGATATTGATGTAAATAAGAAGAATAACAACGGTGCTTGCTAAGCATTTACTATGTGCCAAGCACTGTTCTAAGCACTGGGGTAGACACAAGTTTATCGGTTAGACATAGTCCCTGTCCCACATGAGGCTCACAGTCTAAGAGGGAGTAGGATTGAATCCCCATTTTACAGAGTTGGTAACTGAGGCACAGAGAAGTGAAGTGGTTTGCCCAAGGTCACACAGCAGACAAGTGGCAGAGCCGGGATTAGAACTCAGATCCTCTGACTCCCAGGCCCGTGCTCTTTCCACTAGGTCACGCTGCTCCGCACCGTGATATCATTCTAGGACAAATATTTTTTATGTCTTGATGTCACTTGTTTTAGCCACCTGTCTCCCAATCACATCTGAGTTGTCAGCGCATTCTTAAAAACCTCTGATTTTATTTGATTTACCATTTAAAGACAAACAAGTTAGAACTGCAAGAGATGTAGAGTGCTGTATCCAGTGATATCAAAGAGCGTATTTGAGCCCTTCTGTTTGCCCTGTGTAAGTGCTACAATATCCCCAAATGGTCTGCTCTTCACCACTTCCTTTTCTAAGCTGCTATTAGACATCGGCTGTCCTCTCCCCACCATCGCAGTGGTTTTTCAGTAGTCGGGTTTGTTTACTCTGAAGTCTAGGATAGTTTGTCTTCATCATCATCATCATCAATCGTATTTATTGAGCACCTACTATGTGCAGAGCACTGTACTAAGCACTTGGGAAGTACAAATTGGCAACATATAGGGACAGTTCCTACCCAACAGTGGGCTCACAGTCTAAAAGGGGGAGACAGAGAACAAAACCAAACATACTAACAAAATGAAATAAATAGAATAGATATGTACAAGTAAAATAAATAGAGTAATAAATATGTACAAACATATATACATATATATAGGTGCTGTGGGGAAGGGAAGGAGGTAAGATGGCGGGGGATGGAGAGGGGGAGCTGCCTTCATTTACAAGAATAATATCTGTGTAGTTGGCCTCGGACCTTTATTCTGAGGATCTCAAAGCATTTCTTGTGAGAAGCACGTGGCCTAGGGGAAAAAGGACTGGCCTGAGTGTCAGGGGACCTGGGTTCTAATCCCACCTCTTTCACTTGCCTGCTGTGGGACCTTGGGCTAGTCATTTGATATTTCTATGCCTTCATTTCCTCACCTGTAAAAAGGAGAGGAAATACCTGCTATCCCTCTCCCTTAAACTGGGAGTCCAGTGTAATCACTGTGGTTAAGCACTTACTATGTGCCAAGCACTGTTTTAAGCACTGAGGTAGATACAAGGTAATCAGGTTGTCCTACTTGGAGCTCACAGTCTTAATCCCCATTTTACAGATGAGGTAACTGAGGCCCAGAGAAGTTAAGTGGCTTGCACAAAGTCACACAGCTGAAAAGTAGAGGAGCTGGGATTAGAACTCACATCCTCTGACTCCCAAACTGGTGCTCTTTCCACTAAACCACACTGTTTCTCTCTATAATTATGGTATTTGTTAACTGCTTACTATGTGCCAGGCACTGTACTAATCACTGGGGTGAATACAACCAAATTAGGTAGGACACAGTCCTTGTCCTATGTGGGGCTCACAGATTTAATCACCATTTTTCAGATGAGGAAACTGAGGCATAGAGAAGTTAAGTGACTTGCTCAGGGCCACACAACAGACAAGTGGCAGAGCCAGGATTAGAACCCATGAACCTGTATATATGTATATATGTTTGTACATATTTATTTCTCTATTTATTTATTTTACTTGTACATATCTATTCTATTTATTTTATTTTCTTGGTATGTTTGGTTTTGCTCTCTGTCTCCCCCTTTTAGACTGTGAGCCCACTATTGGGTAGGGACTGTCTCTTTAAGTTGCCAACTTGTACTTCCCAAGCGCTTAGTACAGTGCTCTGCACACAGTAAGCGCTCAATAAATACAATTGATGATTGATGATGAACTTCTGAGTCCCAGGCCCATTTTCTATCCTCTACCCCATGCTGATCACTGTCTGATCTGATTGTGTTCTATAACCTCCAATGCTTATTATAATTCTTGGCACATAGTAAGAACTCAACAAATACCTCAATTATTGTTATCTCTTCTCACTACGTTCTCAAGAGGAAAAACAGAGGTGAAGATTATAATTAATATTATTGTCATTGTTACTTTTATGATATTTGTTAAATGCTTACTCTGTATCAAGCACTGGGGTAGGTAGATATAAGTTAATCGGGTCAGACACAGTGCCTGTCCTGCATGGGGCTTAATGTCTAAGTAGTCTAAGTAGTCCAAGTCTAAGATGAGGAAACTGAGGCACAGAGATCTAAGATGAGGAAACTGAGGCACAGAGAAGTTAATAGGCTTACCCAACGTTACCCAGCAGGCAACTGGCTAAGCCTGGGTTAGAACCCAAGTCCTCTGGTTCTCAGGCCTGTCATTTTTCCACTAGGCCATGCTTCTCATTATTCCAAATAGGACAACTGAGGACCAAAGAGATTCAGTGACAAACCCAAGTTCTCCCAGTCACTGGCAGACCCAGGTCTTCTTAACTATTCATTCATTCACTCACTGACTCACTCACTCACTCATTTACTCATTCATTCTTTTTTTTTGGTATTTGTTAAGGGCTTACTATTTGGCAAGCACTGTTCTAAGTGTTGGGGTGGATAAAAGTTAATCAAATCAGACACACCCCCTGTCCCGCATGAGGTTCACAGTCTAAATAGGAGGAAGAACAGATACTGAAGCCCTATTTTGCAGCTATGGAAACTGAGGCACAGATAAGTGAAGCAGCGTGGCTCAGTGGAAAGAGCACGGACTTTGGAGTCAGATGTCATGGGTTCAAATCCCGGCTCTGCCACTTGTCAGCTGTGTGACTCTGGGCAAGTCACTTAACTTCTCTGTGCCTTAGTTAACTGATCTGTAAAATGGGGAGTAAGCCTGTGAGCCCCCTGTGGAACAACCTGATTACCTTGTAACTTCCCCAGCGCTTAGAACAGTGCTTTGCACATAGTAAGCACTTAATAAATGCCATTATATTTATTATTATAAGTGAAGTGACTTGCCCAAGATCACACAGCAGGCAAGTGCTGGAGCCAGGATTAGAACCTAGGTCCTCTGGCTCCCAGGCCTGTGCTTTATCCATTAGGCCACGTTGCTTCATTCTGCCTCATTCATTCATTCAGTCAGTCATTCATTCACAAAGTCCCACTATTGTTTCCCTGGGAGTATCACTGCTCTGGGAACCAGGAGACCTGGGTTCTAGTCCCAGTTTTTCTTATAGCTGGCTAACGTGGGCAAAGACCACACATACATTTTGCAATTTACTACTCCCCTGCTCTTATACAGTCTTGCTGCCCTCTGTGACCCAGTTGGTACAAAACTGGCTGGGATGAGAAGGTGCCAGTGGTACTGAGCAAACCCCTAGTAAGTGAAGTGCTGTGCCCAAGGTCACACAGCAGACAAGTGACGGAGCTGGGATTAGAACCCAGGTCCTCAGACTTCCAAGCTTAATTCTAGATGTATGTAAATGAGGGTGAGCCAAGGATCTTCCCTATCATGTAGGAAGTGTGTTTGTCTGATTCCCCCTTCTAGACTGTGAGCCCTTTGTTGCGTAGGGACCGTCTCTATATGTTGCCGACTTGTATTTCCCAAGCGCTTAGTACAGTGCACACAGTAAGCGCTCAATAAAAACGATTGAATGAATGAATCAATCAATCAATTCTGCTGCACCAGTTCTCATTCCTGAAGTCCTGAAGATAACAGACAGTCCCTTTCTGTTTTCCATCTATATTCACTCCCTTGGTGAATGCATTCAATCAATCAATCAATCAATCGTATTTATTGAGCGCTTACTATGTGCAGAGCACTGTACTAAGCGCTTGGGAAGTACAAATTGGCATCACATAGAGACAGTCCCTACCCAACAGTGGGCTCACAGTCTAAAAGGGGGAGACAGAGAACAGAACCAAACATACCAACAAAATAAAGTAAGTAGGATAGAAATGTACAAGTAAAATAAATAAATAAATAAATAGAGTAATAAATATGTACAACCATATATACATATATACAGGTGCTGTGGGGAAGGGAAGGAGGTAAGACGGGGGGATGGAGAGGGGGAGAGGAAAGAAGGGGCTCAGTCTGGGAAGGCCTCCTGGAGGAGGTGAGCTCTCAGCAGGGCCTTGAAGGGAGGAAGAGAGCTAGCTTGGCGGATGGGCAGAGGGAGGGCATTCCAGGCCCGGGGGATGACGTGGGCCAGGGGTCGATGGCGGGACAGGCGAGAGCGAAGTACGGTGAGGCCCACAGCTTCAACTGTCATTTCTATGCAGATGATGTCCAAATCTACGTCTTCACCCCGCTCTCTCTCCCTCCCTCCAGACTCCTATCTCCTCCTGCCTTCAGGACATCTCCACCTCGATATCCGCCCACCACCTAAAACTCAGCATGTCTAAGACTGAGTTCCTTATCTTCCCTCCCAAACCGGGTCCTCTACCTGACTTTCCTGTCACTGTGGATGGCACTACCATCCTTCCCATCTCACAAGCCCACAACCTTGGTGTCATCCTCAATTCTGCTCTCTCATTCACCCCGCACTTCCAATCCGTCACCAAAACCTGCCAGTTTCACCTTCTCAACATCACCAAGGTCCGCCCTCTCCTCTCCATCCAAACCACTACCTTGTTAGTACAATCTCTCATCATATCCTAAGTGGATTACTGCATCAGAGTCCTTGCTGATCTCCCAACCTCCTGTTTCTTTCCACTTCAGTCCATACTTCACTCTGCTGCCCAGATTATCTTTCTCCAGATACGCTTTGGGTATGTCACTCCACTCCTCAAAAATCTCCAGTGGCTGCCTATCAACCTTCATATGAAGCAAAAACTCCTCACTATTGTCTTCAAAGCTCCCTATCACCTGGCCTGCTCCTACCTCAGCTCCCTTCTCTCCTTCTACAGCCCAGCCCGCACCCTCCGCTCCTCGGCCGCTAATCTCCTCACTGTGCCTCGTTCTTGCCTGTCCCCCTGTCGACCCCTAGCCCACATCCTACCTCTGACCTGGAATGCCCTCTCTCCTAACATCCACCAAACTATCTCTCTTCCCCCCTTCAAAGCCCTGCTGAGAACTCACCTCCTCCAGGAGGCCTTCCCAGACTGAGCCCCCTTTTCCCCTCCTCCTCCTCTCCCCTACTCCCTCCCTCTGCTCTATCATCCTCACTGCCCCACAGCACTTGTATATATATTTATATGTACATATTCATTATTCTATTTATTTTATTAATGATGAGTATATATATATATATATATAATTCCATTTATTTATTTTGATACTATTGTTGCCTGTCTACTTTTGTTGTCTGACTCCCACTTCTAGACTGTGAGCCTATTGTTGGGTACAGATTGTCTCTATCTGTTGCCGAATTGTTCTTTCCAAGTGCTTAGTACAGTGCTCTGCACACAGTAAGTGCTCAATAAATACGATTGAATGAATGAATGAATAAAGTAGAGGTTTGTTTGTCACTCCATTCATTCTATCATATTTATTGAAATGCTTACTGTGTGTAGAGCACTGTACTAAACACTTGGAAGGGTGCAATACAACAATAAATAGTCACATCCTCTGCCCACAACGAGCTCACAGTCTACAGGCGGGAGAGACAGATAGCAATACAAATAAATGAAATAATAATAATGATAGCATTTATTAAGTACTTACTATGTGCAAAGCACTATTCTAAGCACTGGGGAGGTTACAAGGTGATCAGGTTTTCCCACGAGGGGCTCACAGTCTTAATTCCCATTTTACAGATGAGGTCACTGACGTACAGAGAAGTTAAGTGACTTGCCCAAAGTCACACAGCTGGCAATTGGTGGACCCGGGATTGGAACCCATGACTTCTGACTCCAAAGCCCGTGCTCTTTCCACTGAGCCATGCTGTTTCTCTGTGCCATATGTACATATGTGCCATGAGGGCTGGGAGGGGGGAAGAGAAAAGGAAACAAGTTAGGGCAATGCAGAAGGGAGTAGGAGATGGGGAAAAGTGGGGCTTAGTCTGGGAAGCCCTCTTGAAGGAGTTGTGGCTTTGATAAGGTTTTGAAGCGGGAGAGAGTAATCATCTGTCAGAGTGAGGGTTTTTCAGGTGTCCTATCATGGTTCATGAGCATATTGTAGGAATGCATATATATGAATACATACCTACCATATGCAAAGTGAATCCTGGTTGCTTGAGAGCAAACAATTAAAGGAATTTACACCTTCTCTTCCTTGAGGGAGTTTACAGATCGCAGTTTAATCTTGTACAATTGACAAGAAAAGGCAACCACTAGGAGTCTGAAATTCTGCTCCGTTATCCACAGCTCCCTCCTGGATTGTTTTGATTTTTGAATATTGATCCGTGTCTCTTATGCTGTTTTGGTGTTTTAGGCTTTCATTGTTCTGGATGTGTCTGTCTCCAGTCCTCTCCTCCACTTTATAGATTAAGCCTCCTCTATCAGTTAAACAATCAGTGGTATTTATTGAGCGCTTACTGTGAGCAGAGCATTGGACTAAGCACTTGGGAGAGTACAATGCAACAGTATTGGTAGACATGTTCCATACCTACCACAAGCTTACAGTCTAGAGAGGAAGAAAAACATTAATATAAATAAATAGTGAATTTATAGACATAGATATTTATAGATGGTAAATTTATCCATCACTCTATTGGTACTGGGCTCACCAAAGTCTCCAATTCCCTTCCTTTAGTGAAAATAACAATATCATTATTATTATCACACATGGTAATCTGGTTACCTTGTATCTACCTCAGTGCTTATGACTGTGCTTGGCACATAGTAAGCACTTCTGAGAGTACCATAGAATTAGTACACATAATCCCAGCCTGCAAGTATGAGAGAGACAGACAATCAAGAGGAGGAGATAGACAATGAAGTAAATTACAGATTGAGGAAGTAATACACTTTATAAGGTTTGTACAAAAACGCTACAGGGTTATAGTGAGTACTTAAGTGCTTAGAGGATGTAAAAGTGCTGATGAGGGAGATGGGGAATATAAGGTGGAGAGATTATAGACATTAATTGGGAGAGGCTTTTGATGGAGATGTGATCTCAGAAGGTGGTTGAAGAGGGGGAAAGTGGTGGTTTGTCAGATATGTAGTGAGAAGGAGTTCCAAGCAAGAGGAGGATGTGAGAAGGAGATAGGAAGTTGGACAGGTGAGAATAAGGCCCTATGAATAGGTTAGCGTGAGTCTCTTCATTAACATTTGACCCTTCCTTCACCATTTAAAATCAAGGGTCCTCAAAATCAGAAATTGTTTCTTTTGTGTCTGTTTTATGTTCCCAAGCTCTTGTGACTGCACTCTGAACACAATAAGCAATATACACTGTAGGTGCATAATTGATCTATCATTATTATAAGTTGAATACTTTAGAGTGGAACATTGCACTAAGAGCACTAAGGGGTACCGTATTTATTTGCATAATTGTTCCTTGTTTGTGAAATTTCTGCAATTCAAAAAAGAGGAGGGGGTATTATGTCTAGAATTAAGTCTAGCAATAAGGGGAGCTGGAGAAATAAGAGAAGAAGAGAAAGGGAGGGAGAAGGACCAAGGCTCTTGAAACTGTGTCTCTTACTTCTGCTGCTACTTCTACTTCCCTTTCTCTTCTCTTATTTCTCCTCCTCCCTCTCAAGTGCCACATACAATATGCACTCAATAAATTAACTCCCCCCTCTCTCTGTGTTATCAATTTTCTCACCAACTATGCGGTAAAAAAAAATTACTAATCTTTTAATTCCACCTCAAAAATCAGAGGAGGCAATTACATAAAGCAATTCCCTCCTCCTGATTTTTAGAGAAATCATTATATATATATATGTGTGTGTGTATATATATACACATATATATAACGTATATAGTATATATGTTATATATAATATACATATATATTGAGTGTGAGAGAGAGAGAGAGAGAGAGAGATAACCCCGTGTATTTGAAGAAGTCTTCAGTAATGGTGCAATTCACCTATAAATGTGTGTGGTAAAAAGCCAATGTGGGTCCCACAGACTCAGTCACAATTTGCACTCAAAAAACTGCCCAATAATGGTTTGGTTCTTATGTTTAATGTTTTCAGGGATTGGCACCATTTCTCTTTTGTCTCTTTGTCTCTGTGTGCGAGCCCCTTGCTAGAAAAGAACCACTCCTTTCCTGGTAGTGGCAAGTGCATCCTCAGCAGTTGACTCCCAATTTCAGCCGGGACACAACATCGTCCAGGGATTTCTTTTACAGAGACTTAAAATATTTCCCTCTGGCCTTCTGGGTTTTGGTTTCCCAATTTCATCTCTCCATACCACAGCTGCTGGATTTTCTGTTATTTTTCACTCTCCTCAAGTGTCTCACACAGTGTAGCTGGGTTGAGGTAGACATGGCTCTGATGCTAGGAGACTGATTTTATCCCAGAACTTCATTGTTAATAATAGTAATAATAATAATAACAATTATGGTATTTGTTAAACACTGTGAGTCAGGCACTGTTCTAAGCACTAGGGTAGATACAAGGTAATCAGGTTGGACACAGTCCCTGTCCTACATGAGGCTCACACTCTTAATTCCTATTTTACAGATGAGGGAACTGAGGCCCAGAAAAGTAAAGTGACTTACCCAAGGTCACACAGCAGACAAGTGGCAGAGCCGGGATTAGAACCCATGAGTTCTGACTCCCAAGCCCGTGCTCTTTCCACCATACTATGCTGCTTGTTCTAGATCTTGTCTTGACATTTGATATTGCAATGCTTAATACATTGCTCTGCACACAGCAAGTGCTCAATAAATGTGACTAAATGAAAGGAAGGTAAACTGGTGTTAAAAGACACACTCTCTGAGAACAGGGAGATTGCAATCTCAGTGGTGTTAATGATGATGTCACCAAAGTCAGGAATCCAATCAAGACCCCGTGCTCAGCTTGCCAATGGAGTGAGAGATTAGCCTATGAAAACATGCATACATATCAGTGGGACTCAGAATGATAGCTCAAACAGGTTTTCACTGATTCAGTCATCAAATCGAGATTCTTATTTCACTTAATAACTGCACCTAGAGCAAACATAAGGGACAATATTTACTCATGCCCCTCATCAGCACGAAATCAAAGGGGCGTTATCCAGACTATAGAAGCATGGAAGTAGTGTGGTCTCAAGGAAAGAGTGCAGGCCTGGTGTCAGAGGTCCTGGATTCTAATCCTGGCTCTGACCCTTGCTACCTGGGGGGGCATTAACTCCTCTGAGCCTCTGTTTCCTCATCTGTAAAATTGGGAGATTCAATACCTGTTCTCCATCTTCCTTAGATTGTGAGCCTCATATGGAATGGGGCCTGTGTCCAGTTTGTTTTTTCTGGTATTTGTTAAGTGCTTACTATGTACTAGGCACTGTTCTAAGCACTGGGGTCGATACAAGGTGACTAGGTCAGAAATAGCCGATACCCACTGTTGGGTAGGGACTGTCTCTATATGTTGCCAACTTGTACTTCCCAAGCGCTTAGTACAGTGCTCTGCACACTGTAAACACTCAATAAATACAATTGATGATGATGATGATGATATACCATGTGATGCTCAAAATCTTAATCCCCATTTAACAAAGAGATAATTGAGGCTGAGAAGTTAAATGACTTGCCCATGGTCACTCAGCAGACAAGTGGAGGAGAAAGGATTAGAACCTAGGTCCTTCAGGGTCCTGGACCTGTGCTCTAACTACTAGATTATGCTGCTTCTCAGCTTGAAACCCTGATGTCTACTATAGTGCTTGGCACATAGAACTGAATAAATACAGCATTTATTAGTAGTAGAAATACCACTATCAGCAGGATATACCGATGATATCATTGAAGGTTTGTTGAATTCCTTGGCTAACTATGGTGAGTATTTGTCTCTGAAGTTCAGTTTCCTCCATAGGTCATTAGGATGTAAACTTCCTGAGGGCAGACACTGCAATCTTTAATTCTATTTACATTCCTGAGTGCCCAGGGCACTGTTATGGTCACCAACCTTTACTGGTCAGTGAACTGATAGATTCTGCACACAGTAAGCACTAAATATTAAATATAATTATTTAATCATTAAATATATGATATTTAATCATTAAATATAATTGAATGAGTGGAAGAATGAATTCTTAAAAACTTCAAATGAGGTTATTCTCAGATTCCCTTAGTTAGCCACTTCAGGGGCTTGCAAACATCACGAAAAGTCAGAATACAAATGTCATTAATGACTGGGTGTTTGTGTGTGTCTATACCTATTGATCTGACTGTGTGGCTGTGGGCCAGCGTGTGCATGTGTATGTGTGTGTCTGCTATTGTTGGTCTCTGTGTGTATATGCATGTGATAACATGTTGGGCCTAAGGCTACTTTGCGACAGCATGGCTAGCTAGGTCAAAGCCGAGGGTACCCTGTCTGATTCTTTCCTCATTGTCAACGGAGTGAAGCAGGGATGCTTAGGGGACCTGGTCCTGTTCAGTTTATTCGACGCAGTCATGTGGTAGGATTTAACAAGAGACCTGGGTGCAAATACGGGAATTCAGTTCTGCGCATTTGGGAAACTCTTCCAATGGTCATTCAAGAATGGCTGAATAGAAATGACTGTCCCCAACACACCCTGGCCCCCCCAAAAAGTGCCAATGACTGCAGACCAAGGGTTGACATTTTTTTAAAGAAAATTCTGATTTCTTATGATTATTTTCAACTCATCCAGATCACTGACCGTACATTCTGACAAGCTCTGAATATCTCCCACCATTCCCCTCTGTGACCAGAAAGTCAGAGCCAGAATACTAGACTGGCAAATGTCTCTTTAAAGACAGAATTTAAAGACAGAAAAATTTTAAGACAGAATCTTAGCAGGGTGATTGTTAAAGGACAAGTTAAAGGTTTGTGATCTGCATGGGTATTTTTCAGTATCTATTTCTAGAAAGTCAACAGATTAGAGTACTGTGATTTCCTGAGGACCCATAGGATTGTTTGAGAGGAGATTCTATTTACCACCTATTATGTCAATTCTTTCTTCAAAAGAGTTGTTCCTGGTTTCTTCAAAGCAAACTGGCTTTGTGCTCCAATCCTTCTATTTCCTTCTGAAATCTTTACTGTGGCTTCTTTATTCACAGTGGGATTATTAAAAGTCAAAGGGATCCCTTCTCCTTCCCCTTCTCTCCGTCCCTTTGATATTGAACCACTTTCTTACTCAGTGTCTGGGCTGAAAGAAAAAAGCAGTATGGCCTAGTCAAAAGAACACGAGCCTGGGTATCAGAGGACCTGGGTACTGTTTCTGGCCCTGCCACCAGCGCTTAGAACAGTGCTTTGCACATAGTAAGCGCTTAACAAATACCATTATTATTATTATTATTATTATTATTTGCCTGCTGTGCGACCTTGGGCAAGTGATTTAACTTGTCTGTGCCTCAATTTTCTCATTTGCAGAATGGCAATTAAATACCTGCTCTCACTTCTACATAGACTGTGAACCCCATGTGGGACAGGGACTGTGTCTGAGTTGATTATCTTGCATCTATCACAGAGCTAGTATAGCGCTAGGCTCTTGGTAAGCACTTAATAAATACCACAGTTATTAAAATTGTCATAAAATTGCTCCTGGGTTCTCCAGGTAAGGGTCCCCATGACTGTTCAACCATTCAACATCAGTTTACTGAGCCACTGAAGTCCCGACGCTGCAGTGCACTGCATTGAGAGAATTGTAACTAGGGTCCTTGTTAATGGACATACCCAGTCCCTGCCCCCCCAAGATCTCTCAAAATGATGATTTCCTGGATAGTAATACTAATGATGATATTTGTTAAGTGCTTACTATGTGCCAAGCACTGTTCTAAGCACTGGGGTAGATACAAGATTATCAGGTGGCCCCATGTGGGGCTCACAATCTTAATCCCCATTTTACAGATGAGGTAACTAAGTCACAGAGAAGTTGTTACTTGCCCAAAGTCACACAGCTGACAAGTAGCAGAGCAGGATTAGAACCCACAACCCCTGGCTTCTAAGCCCATGCTCTTTCCACTAAGCCACGCTCCTTCTCAATGGACTGGATGATCAGCCTTGAGAAATATACAGTCTCAGGGGAGGCTTGACAAAAGTACCTCAAAGAATTACCTTTTTTGTTGTTGTTGTTTTCTGCCAGCTGCAGAGTAGATCAGGCTCTCCAAGATTAGGGTTAATAATAATAATATAATAATGGCATTTGTTAAGCGCTTACTATGTGTGAAGTACTGTTCTAAGCTCTGGGGGAATATAAGGCAATCAGGTTGTCCCACGAGGGGCTCACAGTCTTAATCCCCATTTTACAGATGAGGTAACTGAGGCCCAGAGAAGTTGTGACTTGCCCAAAGTCACACAGCTGACAATTTGCGGGGCTGGGATTTGAACCCATGACCTCTGACTCCAAAGCCTGTGCTCTTTCCACTGAGCCATGTTGCTTCTCTAGCCATGCTGCTTCTCTAAAGATGACCTCAAAGTATCCTCCCAACCTGGTGGTGATTCCAGAGTTCCTCAGGTCATCCTGGGAATTGGTTCCAACTGGCTTCTGCCCACCTTCAGAGCAGGAAACAAAATTTTATTTCACCGTTATCATGAAGAACATGGATTGCATGCCCAAAGTGTGCAGAGCACTGTTCTTCATGCCCTTTGTGAGCAGAACAGTGAATTAGTCTCTTGGGAACATACCAGCCTAGAAGTCAGGAGTTGAGGATTCTACTCCCAACTCCTCCACTTACCTGTTGTGTGACTTAGGTCAAGTCATTTAGCATCTCTAGGCCTCAGTTTCCCCACCTGTAAAATGGGGATTCAATACCTGTTCTCTTCCACTTTAGCATGTGAACCCCATGTGGGACAAGGACTGTAGCTGATTTCATTGTCTCTACCCCAGGGCTTACCATATAGTAAACTTGACAGACATCACAATTGATGACTGTGGGTTGTATCGAGTTTATTACCTCAATTATCAATTATCCAGCTGAATTGATAAAGCATGACCTCCACTCTTAAGGAGGTTTCACAGTCAAACAATTAATTGGTGGCCAAGTTAGAACCCAAGAGTTCAGATTTTTCTGTTGCTCTATTAGATCTTGATGCCTTATTATTAGGAAAACATTTAAAGGGGGGAAATAGAAAGACAATGGACAGAAATAATTTAATTTCCCCTTACATTTCAGGAGGATTATTTGAGGCAAAGTTGGAATAATCATTACCAATCTACATTTGGTCTGAGTCTACCACACTTATCCCTCCACTGTCTAGGCTAGCAAACCTTCAGCATAAAGGAAAAAAAAATGGAGCTGTCCGAGGGTGTAATATTGTAAATTAATCTTCTAAGAAAACTCAGTGAAGGGTAGGGTAGGGGGTTTCGGCTGTGATTTCCTCTAAGGTGACAGTGTTTTTGTTCATGCATCATTATTTTAAAGAGATCTTAATGATGGGAAAGAGGACAGCCAGAGCTTGTAGAAGGCCCCTCGGCAGACAAGGCAGAGAAATGGCCCTTGTTTGCACTCTGACTGCTTAAGGAAATGCTGCAGTTTCTAAAGATGCGTAAAGCAGAGATATGGAAACGTGATTAATACAGACTCAATCTTTCCTCAATATACCACTCTCACTGGCCTGTACCTTTACTGTCACACTCTGAGGTATTGTGCCTATAAAAGTCAACTCAGCACCTGGGATGTCTTGACAGATCCTACACTGGATTTCACTCCCAGCAGGAGAATTACAGCTGCTGGACATTTCTCCCTTCTCTCCCTCCTGGAAGCCACATCTTCCCTGAATTCTGATTTACTTTGCTCTCAAGCATCAGACTTTTCTGCCAAGCACTGCCTGAAGGGGAATTTAAATGGCCTGGCAATGGTGTCAGCTCTGGAAAGCACTTTAATAGATATACATGTCCAGTTCCCAATCATTTGCCAATTCATCTACTGGAGAATGAAACAGATTATGTAATTGGCAAGGCAGGGCTAAGGAGACTGTTGTGAAAAAAGACTTAACTCATACAGAAAGATGGTCTTCAACCACTGTGCAGCATGTTTACAAGGTAATCATTTATTGTAGGGTGCATTAAAAAACAAAACAAAAACTGTCAAACAGAATCCATCTCTATTTGATGGCTCGTAATCATTCCTCTCTGGTATGTCAAAAGTGACTAGCTAATTTGGGGAAAATAGCCCTGCATTTGAATGGTATTTTATTTCTCATCCACACCAGGAAAGTGAGGAAAATGAGTCACAAACCATCAGGTAATATCCCCTCTGACCCATTGGAGGAAGAGAGATTAGAAGTTTGAGGGTCGTTCTAAGCAGATGACATCACAGCTGTGAATACACCAGGATGTCATCCCTGCCTGAGGGAGACTCACCTCCTGTCACACAGATGGAATTTAGGACCAAAAATAATTTTAAAAAATCCCAGCCCCACAGCCTACTCTTTGGTAGGCTTACCTACTGTTATCATGTTGAAGGTCCACAGCTGTAATTTCATTCCAGAATGAATGGAGAAGCAGCATGGCTCAGTAGAAAGAGCCCAGGCTTTGGAGTCAGAGGTCATGGGTTCGAATCCCGACTCCACCCCATGTCTGCTGTGTGACCTTGGACAAGTCACTTCAATTCTCTGAGCCTCAGTTCCCTCATCTGTAAAATGGGGATGATGACTATGAGCCCCACGTGGGACAACTTGATCACCTTGTATCCCCCCCAGTGCTTAGAACAGTGCTCTGCACATAGTAAGCGCTTAACAAATGCCATTATTATTATTCCATGACAACTCCTGGTGTCCAGTGTCTCATTTTCTCACTTGCTCTGGGGAGGTATGATGTATAAATGGGAAGGAAAGCATTCCTTTTAGCCACAGAACTCCTCTTGAGGATTCAGGCATGGAGAACCATGGAGATAGTGCTGCCTTTGGATTTCTCAACCTTTCCTCCTTTACTACCGACCTGAATTCAAAGCTGCCTATAATTACCAGTGTTGGCTGCTGAAAGCTTTCTCACAGATGTAGTCTATCATGGTGCCCAACAGAGGGGCCTTCACTATAACTCACATAAGGGATAGGGTCCCAATGACAGCCGCTTCTTTGAAAAAATGTCAGTGCTCTCATTCTTTGTTTTGTTCTCTTTTTCCCTTGCTCTCTCTTTTCTTCTATCTCCCTCCCTCATTCTCTCTCTCTCTCTCCATACACACATATATGCACATTTTCCCCTTTAATTGACTTATTTTAGCATTATTGTATTCATTCATTCAATCGTATTAATTGAACACTTACTGTGTGCAGAGCACTGTACTAAGTGCTTGGGAAGTACAAGTTGGCAACATATAGACATGGTCCCTACCCAAAAATGGGCTCATAGTCTAGAAGGGGGAGACAGACAACAAAACCAAACATTTCTTAAGTGCTTGCTATATGTCAAGCACTATACTAAGCACTGGGGTGAATACAAGAGAATCAGATTGTTTCCTGTGTCCCATGGAGTGTTAGATCCCCCAAAAAGGAGTTTTTCCTGTGGACAATTCCCTGCTGAAGGACGTCTGGCTGCAGGCATGGTGACTGTGAAACATTGTACCCAATCCCGGTGGTTCTGGTGGTGAATGATCCATTAGCCCTACCACCTCGAGACAGTAACTTGAACTATATTGAACAGCTCAGTTAAATTCACAATGGAATGCTGAAGTGATATGAAACTGCCAGACCTCTGAAATTAGCATCATAAAGAAATGGAAGGTATCACTGTACTGCTCTAGGTGTGCAGAAAATAAATGCACATGAAAATGCACGGTTAATTTTGGGTCACATTACTCTCTGGTGGCTGGAATAAATGTGTAAGAACAAGATGTTAAGTTGGTGTCAGTGTGTTATAGCCTAATTTAATTTATAACTGAAAGGCCATAGTGACAATATAATTATAGACCATTTATGCCCAAGAGCATGTATTTTAAATTATATCCAATTAAATATGTACATGTAAGTGGAATTTAAGTTACTGTTGTGCCACCTCATAGGACAAAGGCCTGCATTTGTAAAGATTTTATAATATAAAATGATACATGAGTCCCTCCGACAATCAAATATAATTAAGAATGAAGAATCCTTATGACAATTTAAAATGGGATGCGTTTAGCCAGAGCTCTGTCCTGCTAAAATTCTGCAGCTGGAACCATAATGAGGGCTGAATTGTCTCAGCGAAGCAGCACTTCTGGGTTGGAGGGGTGCCACCCGTTTCCGATTCATCACCATGCAGGACTTCTCTGGTTTCCCTGTGCCAAATGGCTACTTTCTCAGCACTCATGTGTAGTATGTCTTCAGGGTCGATAGGGCCAAAACTGAGTTTCTCATCTACCCCCTCCTCCCCCTCTGCACTTTAAAGTGTTCCCAACACTTTTGACCAGTCTCACCTCCCCTACAATCATGGTGTCACCCTCAACTCGTCTCTTTCATTTATGTCCCACATTCATTTGATTTCTAAATCCTGTTAGTTCTTCCTCTAAAATAGTTTTCACCCCCTCCCCTCCATGTTTGTTACCACGTGGTCCTCAGCTCCTGGGGTTTTCACCAGTCTCTTCATTCGTAGGAGTTTTTTTAGGACATTTCTTAACTGCTTACTATGTGCCAAGCACTGGTCTAAGCTCTGGGGTAGATATCAGTGAGACAGATCGGATACAGTTCCTGTCCCACACAGGCATCATAGTCTAAGAAGGCAGGAGAACAAGTATTGAATCCCCATTTTGCAGCTGTGGAAACTGAGGCACAGAGAAGTTAAGTGACTTACTCAAAGTCACATGGCAGGCAAGTGGCAAAGCTGGGATTAGAACCCAGATCTCCTGTGTCCCAAGCCCATGTTCTTTCCACTGGGCCATACCATTACTTGCTTTCCATGCTGTTCATGAATTCACTTGTGCTTGAAGCTACCAGCCATTCTCACGTCCTCTGACTATTGAATGATTAATTGATATTCTATATTTGTAATTACATAGGTTCATGACTTTTTCTCCTATTGCTCTAGTTGTTCCTTCTCAATGTCTTTTGCAGACTTCTCCTCTGCCTCCCACTCTCTAACTGGGTGAGTCCAAGGTTCAGTTCTGGGCCCCATCTATTGTCGATATTCACCCCCTTCATTTGAGAACTCATTCACTCCCACAGCTTCACTTACCATCTCTATGTAGAAGACACCCAAATCTATATCTCCAGCCCTGATTTCTCTCTTTCTCTGCAATCTAGCATTTCTTCCTACCTTCAGTACACCTCTACTTGGATGTCACACTGAAATCTTAAACATAACATATACAAAACAAAACTCCTCATCTTCCCACCCAAACCTTGTCCTCCCACTGCCTTTCTTATCACTGTAAACAACACCATTCTCCTTCCTGTCTCACAAGCCTATAACTTTGGCTTATGCTCAAGCAATCAATCAATCATATTTATTGAGCATTTGATGTGTGCGGACTACTGTACTAAACTCTTGGGAGAGTAAAATTTAACAGTAGATATGTTCCATTTCTACAAGGAGCCTGCACTCTAGAGAGGGAGACAGGCATTAAAATAAATTATAAATATATTCATAAGTGCTCTGGGGCTGAGGGTGGATTGAATAAAGGGTACAAATCCAAGTGCAAGGACAATGTAGAAGGGAAAGGGAGTAGAGGAAATGAGGACTAAGTCAATGAAAGGCCTATTTGAGGAGATACAATTTTAAAAAGGTTTTGAGGATAGGGAAAGGGCTATCTTATCAGCTTTGAAGCAGAAGGGAGTTCCAGGCCAGAGGCAGGATATGTTTGAGGGATTAGTGGGCAGATCGATTAGATTAAGGTCACTGAAGGAGTTGTAAGAGGTTTCTGCTTGATAATGATAATAATGATGGTATTTGTTAAGTGCTTACTATGTGCAAAGCACTGTTCTAAGCACTGGGGGGATGCAAGGTGATCAGGTTGTCCCATGTGGGGCTCACAGTCTTAATCTATATTTTACAGATGAGCGAACTGAGGCACAGAGAAGTTAAGTGACTTGCCCAAAGTCACACAGCTGACAATCGGCAGAGTCAGGATTTGAACCCATGACCTCTGACTCCAAAGCCCATGCCCTTTCCACTGAGCCACACTGTTTCTCTAATGCAATTTTGATGCAATTATAGGGAGATTCTTAAGGAGTGGAAAAACAGGGACTGGATGTTGCATCTTTTTTAATGATCTGGGCAGCAGAGAGAAGTAAGGACTGGAATTCTAACCTTCTCATTGTGCCACTATCACTGCTGACCCCTTGCCCACATCCTATCTCTGCCCTAGAATGCCCTCACTCCACAAATCTGACAATTACTCTCCCCTCCTTCAAAGCCTTATCTCCTCCGACACCTTCCCTGACTAAGCCCCCATTCCTCTTCCCCCCCTCCCCTCTGCATTGCCCTGACTTGTTCCCTTTGTTCTTTCCTCCTCCCATCCCACAACTCTGAAGTATATGTTTGTAATTTATTGATTTCTATTAATGTCTGTCTCCTCCCCTCTAGATTGTAAAATCACTGTGGGCAGGGAATGTGTCTGTTTATTGCTGTATTGTACTCTCCCAAGTGCTTAGTACAGTTCTCAATAAATACAGTTGTGAAGAATGAATGGGGAGAGAGTTGGCAGGGAGTTCAGCAAGGAGTCTGATGGAATAGTCAAGAGGGGATAGGATAAATGCTTGGATTAGCATAGTAGCAATTGAAATAGGGAGGAAAGGGCAGATTTTAGTGATGTGAAGGTTGAAATGACAGGATTTAGGGACAGATTGAATATGTAGGTCGAATGAGAGAGATGAGTAAAACATAATGCATGGTCATGAGCTTGTGAGACAGGGGGATTGGAGGTGATGTCTACATTGATGGGAATGTCAGGGAAGGACAGACTTTGGGTAGGACATCCAAGTAGAGATGTCCTGAAGGCAGGAGGAAATAAGAGACTGCAGAGGAGAAAGATCAGATGAAGATGAAGATTTGGGAATCATCTGCAGAGATGGCACTAGAAACCATGGGAGTGAATGAGTTCTCCAAGGGAGTGGGTGCATATGGAGAATAGAAGAGAACCCATATCTGAGCCTTGAGGGACCCCACACAGTTAGGGGGTGGGAGGCAGAGGAGGAGCTTGTGAAAGAGTCTGAGAATCAGCAGCTGGAGAGATAGAAAGAGGACCAGGAATGAATGGTGTCAATAAAGCCAAGGTTAGGTAATGTTTTCAAGAGAAGGGCTGATTCACAGGGTCGAAGGCAGCTGAGAGGCTGAGGAGTATTAGGAAGGAGTAGATGGGGCAACAAGGAAATCATTGGTGACCTTAGGGCATTTTCCATGGAGAAAAACAGACAGAAGCCAGAATGGAGGAGGTCAAAGAGATAATTGGAAGAGCAGAAGTAGAGGCAACAGATGTCGCAACTTACTCAAGGAGTTTGGAGAGGAATGGTAGGAAGAAGATGGGGAATAATACTAAAATGTAAACTTATTGTGGGCAGGGAACTTGTCTGCTAATTCCATTGTATTTTGCTCTTTCAAGTGCTTAGTACAGTGCTCTCCACATAGTAAATGCTCAGTAAATACCATTGATTGATTGATGAGAATGTTTGAAAGCAGTGGGGAAGAAGTCATAGGAGAGGGAACAGATGAAGATGGCAGTCAGAGAGGGCAGAAGGGAGGTGAAAATATTTTGATAAGGTGTGAAGGGTTGGGGTCAGAAGTGCAGGTGGAGGGGGTGGATTTTGAGAGGAAATGGGAGATCTCCTCTTCAGATACTACTGGGAAAGATGGGAGAGTAGGAGGAGGTCCAGGAGGTAGAAGGAACTGAAGAAGATCAGGGGCCCTTTCCACTGAACCACGATGCTTCTCTATGGTTCTCTATGCTTCTAATGGTTTCAGTTCTCTCAGTGAAGTTTGTGGCCAGGTCTTCAGGGCAAGAGATGGGGTGGGGAGGTCAGTGTGTTTGAGAAGGGAGTCAAATGTCTGAAGCCACTGTTGAGGGCTATGGGTACAGGGATCAATAAGGATGGGGAAATATTGTTTCTGGGTGGAGGAGAGAAGTTAAAGCAGGTGAGGATGGGTATGAAGAGGTCAAGGTTGGCCTAATATCTGGATTTCTTCTCACGGTACTCTGCAGTTCGTACACAGGAGTGAAGGAAGTGATCCAGGCCTGTCCCCAGTCATCAATGTAGGGATAGAGAGAATGAGAGAAGGAATGTGAGAAAGGGAACAAAATGTTTCAAAAGGTTGGGGGTTGGGTGTGGTGGGTGGGGAGAAGATGACTTTCACTGTACCTGGAGTGGGTGATAGCCTCACTTCATCTCTCTCATTCAACCGACATATACAATCTGTCACCAAAACGTAGTAGTTCTGTCTTCACAACCCTGTCAAAATCTACCCTTTCCTCTGCATCCACACTGCTACTACACTGATATAAGCATTTATCATATCCCAGCTTGACTGCTGCAGCAGCCTCCTCACTGTCCTCCCTGCCTCCTGTCTTTCCCCTCTCCAGTCCGTACTTCACTCTGCTGCCTGGATCATTTTGCTAAAAAAAAGTTCCGTCTATACTTCCCCTCTCTTCAGGAACCTGATGTCCTACTATAACCCCATCTACAAATTTCATTCCTCCAACACCCATCTACTCACTGTATCTCAATCTCCTCTACCTTGCTGCCAACTCCTTGCCCTTCTCCTCCCTCTGGCCTGTAACTCCCTCCCCCTTCACAGGTGATAAACCACCACTCTCCCCACCTTCAAAGCCTTATTAAAATCACAACTCCTCTAAGAGGCCTTCCATGACTAAACCTTTATCTCCCCTACTCCCCTACTTCTGTGTTGCTTGTATGTTTGGATCTGCACCCTTTAAACACCTGATATTCACCCCACTCTTATTCCCCCAGCACTTATATACATAGCCATTATTTTTTTAATGTCTATCTCTCCCTCTATACCATTAGTTTCTTGTGGGTAGGAAAAGTGTTAACCAACTCAGTAGTATTATAATCCCCCAAGTGCTTATTATAGTGCTTTGTTCAAAGTAAGTGCTCACTCAATAAATGCCATTTATTGATTGATTTATTGCCAGCTACTTGAGGTCAGAATGTCAATTTGTTTCCAAAATGTTTAGCACAACAGTTTACTCAGCTGACCCTCATAAGATAATAATAATAATAATAACAATTTGCATTTGTTAAGCACTTACTATGTGCAAAGCACTATTTAAAGCGCTGGGGAGGTCACGAGGTGATCGGGTGATCAGGGGCTCACAGTCTTCATCCTCATTTTACAGATGAGGTCACTAAGGCACAGAGAAGTGAAGTGACTTGCCCAAAGTCATACAGCTGTTCGATGGCGGAGCCGGGATTAGAACCCATGACCTCAGACTCCCAAGCCCGGGCTCTTTCCCCTGGATAAGCAACGTTTATGATGTCGATGAGGCTTCGAATTGATAATAATAATAATGATCACATTCATTAAGCGCTTACTATGTGCAAAGGACTGTTCTAAGTGCTGGATCACTGTTCTATGTGCTGGCAATGGGCTTTATCCTCTGCCTACTGGTGTTCTCATCTGAGACACTCCCACAATTCTTTATTAAGCCAACAGGTTCAGTTTTTTGTTTGTGTTTCAGTTTTTTATAGTATTAATAATAATAATAATAATTGTGTTTTTTGTCAAACACTTACCATGTTCTAGGCACCATTCTAAGCGCTGGGGTGGCTACAAGTAAATTGTGTTGGACACAAGTAAATTGTATTGGACACATACCCTGTCCCTCATGGGGCTCACAATCTTAATCCCCATTTTGCAGATAACTGAGGCACAGAGAAGTGAAGTGGCTTGCCCAAGGCCACACAGCAGACAAGTGGCAGAGCTGGGAATAGAACCCATGACCCCTGACTCCCGGGCTCCATGCTCTATCCACTATGCTTTCTATAAACACTCATACTATGTGCCAGGCACTGTGCTAAGCACTTGGGTAGATACAAGATCGGTTGGACACAGTGAGAAAGTCAAATAAAAAGTACCCACCCTTCTTACCTGTCAAAGCACCTTTACTTTTTTAAAAGGTTTGATGCTTTTTATTGTTCCCGAAGAGTGTATTCAGCCCACTTGTTATATAAAATCGTTGATGAGATTCCATTACATTCAGAAATGGCTGAAAAAAGGCTCTTATGATGTCAACAAGAGTGGTATCAGGAAAATGAATATCTGCGGGTCTAACCATTTTTCACTTAACAGATCTTTCAAGGAACAACGTCTCAGGCTCTAGTTCTAAAGGAGTTGTGGCACTTAGAGCTCTACCCCCATTAGGCTGCTAAAGAAACTTTGGTGTAGAATTCCAGGCCACTTACCAGCCTGTAAGTAGTCATTCTTTAATTTAAGAAATTGCCAGCTGTCAGAGTCAAAAAAACCATGAACCTCTAAGATCAAACAAGTCTTCCAACTATGCTAAGCAAAGACTGGGAGGAAGGGAACTGGATTGGATGTGCTCCTGGAGTAACTTCTAGTTGAAGGATTTTTTAAATAGTAATGGTTGAGCACTTACTGTCAAGCACTGTTTTAACCACGGGGGAGGTGTCTGTCAATCAGGTGGGATACAGTCCCTGTCCCACCTGAGGCTAACAGTCTAAGTAGGAGGAAGACCAAACATTAAATCCCCAATTAATGGATGAAGAAACTGAGACACTAAGAAGTTAAGTGACTTGCCCAAGATCACACAGCAGGTAGAGCCAGGATTAGAACCCAGGTCCTCTGACTCCCAGGTCCATTCTCTTTCCACTAGGCATGCTAATTTGAAGTCAATCTCAGTCATAGAATGACAAAATGTCATCTCTCCTCCCAGCAGGCATGGCTGTTGTAAGACGAAGCAGGAAGCCCAAGCCAGAATTGTCAGGGTGGAAATTTAGCCTTCAAGAAGGATCAGGATGAAGCACTGGGGTCTTCCAGTCTGGTTTCCATCCCCTTCACTCCACAGAAACCGCCCTCTCAAAGGTCACCAATGATCTCCTTCTTGCCAAATCCAACGGCCGCTACCCCTTCCTAATCTTTCTTGACCCCTCAGTTGACTCTGACACTGTAGGCCTCCTCTTTCTCCTGGAAACATTATCCAACATTGGCCTCACTGACTCTGTCATCTCCTGGTTCTTCTCTTTTCTCTTTGGCTGTTTATTCTCAGTCTCCTTCACGGCCTCCTCTTCTTCCTCCCACCCCCTAATTGTGGGGTGGTCCCTCAAGTTTCAGTTCTAGGTCCCCTTCTATTCTCTATCTACACTCACTCCCTTGGAGAACTCATTTGCTCCCATTGCTTCAACTACGATCTCTATGCAGACGATACCCAAATCTACATCTCCATCCCTAATCTCTCTCCCTCTCTCCAGGCTCACATCATCTCCTGCCTTCAAGACATCTTTACTTGGATGTTCTCTTGTCACTTCAAATTTAACATGACCAAAACAAAGCTGATCTTCCCATCCAAACTCTGTCCCCTCCCTGACTTTCCCATCACTATAGATGGCACCACCATCCTTCCCATCTCACAAGCCCGTATCTTGGTGTTATCCTTGACTCCCCTCTCTCATTAAACCCACATATTATATCCATCATCAAATCCTGTCAGTCCCACCTTCACAACATCGCTAAAATCCACCCTTTCCTCTCCATCCAAACTGTTACTATGTTAATAGAATCACTCAATTTATCCCTCCTAGATTACTGCATCAGCCACCTTGCTGACCTTCCCACCCCCTGTCTCTCCCCACTCCATTCCACACTTCACTCCACTGCCCAAATCATATTTCTACAAAAATGACCAGGACATGTCACCCCCCTCCTAAAAAATCTCTGGTGGTTGCTTATCCACCTCCATATTGAACAAAACCTCCTCATGATTGGTTTTGAAGCACTCCATCACTTTTTCCCCTCCTACCTCACCTTGCTTCTCTCCATCTACAACACAGCCTGTACACTTCACTCCTCTAGTGCTGACCTTCTTATTCTGCTTCCGTACCACCTGTTTTGCTGCCGACCCCTGGCTCATGTCCTGCCTCTGGCCTGGGATGCTGCACTCCTTCCTCAAATCCGACAGACAATTACTTTCCCCCATTTATAGCCTTATTGAAGTCACATCTCCTCCAAGAGGCCTTCCCAGACTAAGCCCTGCTTTTCCTCATCTGCTACTCCCTTCTGCATTGCCCTGACTTGCTCATTTTGCTAGAGCCCATTGTAGGGACCGTCTCTATATGTTGCTGACTTGTACTTCCCAGGCACATAATAATAATAATAATAATAATAATAATAATAATGGCATTTGTTAAGCGCTTACTATGTGCAAAGCACTGTTCTAAGTGCTGGGAAGGTTACAAGGTGATCAGGCTGTCCCACGCGGGGCTCACAGTCTTAATCCCCATTTTACAGATGAGGTAACTGAGGCCCAGAGAAGTGAAGTGACTTGCCCAAAGTCACACAGCAGACAAGTGGCGGAGCCAGGATTAGAACCCATGACCTCTGACTCCCAAGCCCGTGCTCTTTCCACTGAGCCATGCTGCTTCTCTGAAGCCACACTGCTTCATCTTCTTAGATGAAAAACCGAAGCACAGAACAGTTAGGTTATTTGCCCCAAGTCACACAAAAGGTAAGTAGCAGTGGTGGGATTTGAACCCAGATCCTTTGACATCCAGGCCTGAACTGGAGCAGGGGATGATGAGTGCTCCAGTGTCATGGAGGTGGGGCAGTGTCTCTCCTCCTTGGAGGACCTCAGAGGCTGGATGGCAGCGGACATTTCGTGGAGGTCTGGTGTTACTGCCACTATCTCATGGCTAGTGAAAATTAGATTTAGGCATGAGCCAATGAAACTGGATCATTCCAAGCTCTGGTTTTACATATAGGACTCATCCTACAACGGTGGAAGTGTGGTGGATAATTTTTTTATGGTATTTGTTTAATGTTTCTGTGCCCGGGCACCATTAGAGAAGCTGCGCAGCTCAGTGTACGGAACATACAGAGTCAGAGGTCATGGGTTCAAATCCCATTACGTACGGAGTCAGAGGTCATGGGTTCAAATCCCGGCTCTGCCAACTGTCAGCTGTGTAACTTTGGGCAAGTCACTTAACTTCTCTGGGCCTCAGTTCCCTCATCTGTAAAATGGGGATTAAGACTGTGAGCCCCCCGTGGGACAACCTGATCACCTTGTAACCTCCCCAGCACTTAGAACAGTGCTCTGCACATAGTAAGTACTTAATAAATGCCATCATTATTATTATTATTATTATTCTAAGAGCTGGGGTAGATACAAGGTAATCAAGTTGGACACAATCCCTGTCCCATATAGGGCTAACAGTCATAATCCCCCTTTTACAGATGAGGTAACTAAGGCACAGAGAATTTAAGTGACTTGCCCAAGATCACAAAGTGGCCGAGCCAGGACTAGAACCCAGATCCTTCTGACACCCAGGCCTGTGATTCTGTCATGTCATTATGATCCAAAGTTAGCTTTCCCAAGCCTTCACTTAGTTTCAATGAAGACGATGACCCTACACCAATAAAGAGGTTCAGAGTTAACTCTCCGCAGTGCTGGTGTACTGAATGAAAGTGTGGGATCATATCCACAACCCAGAGTATTTGGAAATATGTGGCCAGAAATGATAATAGTAAGTCATCCCATTTGAGGAACTGAATCACTCACATGTTAAGGCCATCAGAATTATCCAGAGGTCATTCTTTACCAGAAATTAAAGACCAAATGTCTTTGCTTCTGGTCTTTAATTCTTGGGCAGACCAATAGCCCACCCAGCTCAGGATTCTGTCTCTAGCAGGACTTCGAAAGGGAGCTTGAGAAGGAAACCGACTTCTCCCCCTTTCCCAATGAGCCAGGGAGAGTGGTTGAAGATGAGAACCCCTCTAGGGAGAGTAGCAGGGGAGACAGTGTCATCTGAGGAGAGCCAGGTTTCTGTGATAATAATAATAATAATTGGCATTTGTTAAGCGCTTACTATGTGCACAGCACTGTTCTAAGTGCTGGGGAGGATACAAGGTGATCAGGTTGTCCCACATGGGGTTCACAGTCTTAATCCCCATTTTACAGATGAGGTAACTGAGGCCCAGAGAAGTTAAGTGACTTGCCCAAGATCACACAGCTGACATGTGGTGGAGTCAGGATTCGAACCCATTGACTGGCTCAGGAACAGCCAAGGATGAAGGAAAACTTTCTCCTAATGGAGTGGGGGTTCCACAGGTCGCATTTGGCTGAGACTGTGTAGGGGGGATTGTGAAGGGAAGGTATGACTCGAGGTGAGGGGGGTAGTTGGATGGAAGTGAATTGATGGGTCCCAACATGGGGAAAAGAGGATCAGCAATGGTGATGGGATAGGATTACAGGGATGATGGGATAGGGGAAGAGGGTCTGGGGGGCCAAAGGAGTTTGGAGGAATTGGATGGAGGGGGAAGAAAAGGGTGCTAGGAAGGGGAAGACAGCGATGAACTGATTGGAGGAAGAGGATTGAAGGGACATGGTGAGGTCAGAGAAGTTTATAGGTTGTAGGTGAAGTTTTCAACATTATTGCTTAAGCTGACCCCGTCTGGAACAACTTTTCTGGGAGAACTCAGTCAGACACTCTGGATTGCAACAGTGACCTCTGCACCAGGGTTCCTCAGGATCTCATTTGTTTCTCAGTCAATCAATCAGTAGGTATTTATTGAGCTCTTACTATTATGCAGAACATTGCACTAAGTGCTTGGGAGAGTACAATAAAACGGAGTTAGTAGACATGTTTGCCCCAAGGACCTTAAACTGCACAAGGGCAATTTTTCTCTCTGAGAGTTACCTGAAATAACTCAATCAGTGGTCCCAGTAGCTAAGAGGTCTCAACTGTATCAACTTTAGTGGACCGAATTTAGTGGGGGGCAACCAATCAATGTCCTACTTAACTCCTCTTTGACCCAGCACTGCTGCAGGACGCTCATTCCAGGTTTCCCATAGTGCACTGTAATAATGTAAGCACCCTTATGATGTTAATTCCTATAGCACCTCACCCAGGCCAAGCTCCCGGTAGGAGACTATGGAAGTTTTTTTAGTACTTAAGGCAAAATCAAAAAGGAATCAAGTGTTTTGAAGGTTTCCAAAGCAATTGGCCTGGCAAAGCCGAACCCACCAAGAGAAGGGAAATACGATCTGCAGGATGCAGGGATAGCTGCAGGATGCAGTCATCGGCAGGGTCTGGCAGGAGATGGTTGGCTTCCAGGTATCTTTCGCAAGGTGAAAGCCCATTCAGTATCAACCAGTATCAATCAGTGGTGATTATTGTTCACTTACTGTGTGCAGAATACTGTACTAAGAGTTTGTAAAGACTTATTGGAAGAGAAGGTGCCACCACAGCCCTGCTTAGATAATGGGAAATTTATTAGCAATTCTGGAAGGAGCCACTCATAAAGATCATGGTTCATTTATTCATTCATTCAGTCATATTTATTGAGTGCTTACTGTGTGCAGAGCACTGTACTAAGTGCTCAGGAGAGTACAATACAACAATAAACGGACAAATTCCCTATGTATGAAATGTCTTCATTAAAGCATCCAACTGGCCCCACTCACCAGGGGTTCACCATCTTGGCATAATCTGTTAGATGGAAATCATTTTGGCAAAGGCACCATCACTTTAGAGTGTATACAGTATTCAAAGCCCATAGTCACCATAATTAGCCCATCTCTACCTGAAATTATCTTGTCTTAATTTCTATTAGCAGTCCTTCCTTCTGGCTTTTAACAGTAAGTAATCTCCCTGTCCTTTTCTCAGGATCTTAATTTCTGAAGACAGTGTGCCTTCTCTATTTTTAGCAATGTCACTGGTTGACAGGTGGGAACCCATGCCTTTTGGTAGACACAGAAAAAAATCATTGTACTGTTGAATTTGTTGGTCTCATGCAGCAGCTATGGAGAGTGGCGTGTTCCTTGGGGCTATCTGCTTTCATCTCAATAGGCATCCAAGTTTCTCAGGTCCTTCCAGTTACTGCCATTTTGAGATAGAGGGGTGAGAAAGCAAAAGCTGCACCCAGCTGGTTTTCCCACCACCCTGATCCTCCCTAATGTCCCTTCTCATGAATCAGAGACTGAACAGGTTTATCCATCTCCACTCCGATGACTCGTTTTGCTGCTGATGTCTCTCCAGTGCCTGCCAGAAGCATTGAAGCACTGAAGCATTGTCAGCAGCTGCAATGTCCTGGCCCTTCTTCTGCAGACTGCAGACCAGATACCTGCCAAGTGGACAAGTGGATGTTTCCAGTCTGGGATGGAAATGAAAACACTCCTTGGGGACCATCAGCCTCAGGAATGACAAAGAACAGTAGTCTCCTTCTAGACTGAGCCTGTTGCTGGGTAGGTATTGTCTCTATATAATAATGATGGCATTTATTAAGCGCTTACTATGTGCAAAGCACTGTTCTAAGCACTGGGGAGGTTACAAGGTGATCAGGTTGGCCCACAAGGGGGCTCACAGCTTTAATCCCCATTTTGCAGATGAGGGAACGGAGGCACAGAGAAGTGAAGTGACTTGCCCAAAATCACACAGCTGACAAGTGGCAGAGACGGGATTTGAACCCATGACCTCTGACTCCAAAGCCCGCACTCTTTCCACTGAGCCACGCTGCTTGCTGAATTGAACTTTCCAAGTGGTTACAATGCTCTACACACAGTAAGTGCTCAATAAATGTGATTGAATGAATGAATGAACAGTAGCAGCAACAAACCCATCCACTTCACAATAATAATAATAATAATAATAACAATAATAATGGTATTTGTTAAACACTTACTATGTGCCAAGCACTCTTCTAGGCCCTGGGGTAGTAACAAGTTAATCAGGTTAAATGCAATCCTTGTCCCTCATAGGGCCCATGCTCTTCATCCCCATTTTACAGTTGAGGTAACGGAGACCCAGATAAGTGAAATGATTTGCCCAAGGTCACACAGCAGACATGTGATGGAGCTGGGATTAGAACCCAGGTCCTTCTGATTCCTTGGCTCAAGCTCTATCCACTAAGCCATGCTACTTCCTGCTAATCAATCTCTCTCTCTCTCTCTCTCTCTCTCTCTCTCTCTCTCTCTCTCTCTCTCTCTCTCTCTCTCTCTCTCTCTCTCTCTCTCTCTCTCTCTCTCTCTCTCTCTCTCTCTCTCCTTGATGGCTTAATGTTTGTTCTTTCATCCTGCCAATGACAGGATCAGAATCAGTCCCAGTCATTCTGGAACTCTGTGCTGTCCAGTGGTGTCTACATTACCCATCTGGAACTAGGAACATCAGTCAAGTTGGTTGTCCTATATGATGGAGACTTTTGTGGCCATTTCCCCCGAATGGGTCTCTTTGCCTCTACCTACCTTTGCTTTCTACTCTCTAAGTCTATCCTCTAATCAGAAGCCTGGAATCTCTACAAGTCACTCTGCTTTTTTAAATAATTCTTGCTCCCTTGGGCCATGAAAAAATGGAATAGTCTATCTCCCCAAAGAGTTAATTGCATTAATCATGTTCCCTCTGGGCACTTGTTGAATAGCTGTTCATTCTCTGATTTCTCTGAGCGATCGGTTCCATTGATGGAGTTCTTGTTTACAGCCTATGAAATCCCTTGAAAGGGGGCCAGTAGGGTGGTGAAAAGAATAGGCAGCATTGCCCCGGGGTAAGGGTTTCGTTCTGTACCAAAGACGATGTTGCAGCTTGGGAAACTCACTTCTCAAACGGGCATTGTGTCCGGGTGGATAGGGGAGAGTCCACTTTTCATCAAGAGCTGAAAAAAGCCCCGCGAGGCAGAAACTCCCCTTTGTTCTCCGTGGCCCTGAGCCCAAATAGGCGGCATGGTGCCCAGCAGTGTGCCTTCATTGACTTGGGCCTCAGAGGCAAGGGCTGTCCAAAGTTGAGCACGATGCAGGTGAATAATTATGTACATATCCCTAATTTATTTTAATGTCTGTCTAATCACCCTCTAGACTTTGAGCTCCTTATGAGCAGGAAACATGTCAACCAACTCTGTTGTACTAGCAGCATGGCATAGTGGATAGAGCACAGGGTTAGGTGTCAGACAATCATGGGTTCTCATCCCATCTCTGCCACTTGTTTGCTGTGAGACCTTGGGCAAGTCACTTAACTTCTTTGGGCCTCAGTTACCTCCTCTATAAAATGGGGATTGAGACTGTGAGTCTCTCATGGGACAGGGACTGTGTCCAACCCCATTTTCTTGTATCCACCCCAGTGCTTAGTACAGTGCCTGGCACAGTCTTAATAAACACCATAATTGTTACAATTAAACATTTAGTACAGTGCTTTGCACACAGTCAGTGCTCATTAAATATCACTGATGAACTGATTGATTGGCTGAATGTAACTGGCTAGACAACCTTCCTGAGCAGTCCAGATCACTAATGGCAAAATTTAGTTGTACTCTCATTTTTTTACCAGGATAAATGTGTCAGTTCTCAGTTTCACTTAGGCCTTGGAAGGGGGCTTCATTTTTCTATGAAAGGACTGACATGAACTGGTCTAGAGGGAGTTCCAACTTTTTGAGTCCTCCAGTGGCTTCTTATCAACCTTCAAATCAAATACTGGCTTATACTGGTGTTGTCAGAGCTCTTCAGCACAGGTCCCACCTCAGCTGCTGATTCTCATTCAGTCAATCAATCTTATTTATTAATTTGATCAAATTTATGAATGCTTACCGTGTGCATAGCACTGTATTAAGTGCTTGGGGGAGAATACAGTAAAATAATGTAACAAAGCTGGTAAGCTCGTTCCTGCCCAAAACACATCCCGACCATACTGTCCTTTTCAGTTCAACAGGCCTTGTTGCTGCCTCCTGTATCACCTCAGAGTCTGGTTCCAGCCATGGCTTATGTCTGACTTTCCCTACATGCCACGTTCCCTTCCCTGCCTCTTTACACCACTGTTCAAGTCTTCCTCTTCAGGTTTCCATGATTAACTTTACCCAATCTCTTACTACCCATGGCTAACTGTGACCCAATCCACCCCTCAGTTTATTGTTGGCCAGACACAACCTTGATGAAATGTATTTTTGGTCCTTTTGATATTGATTTGTATATAACAGGATGATGTGCCTGAAGAGAAAAAAGGATCAAATCCAGAATCCTTGCGGAAATTCCAGAAACATGATCTGCTGTCCTGTTCTCAAGGGTGAGTCCAAAATCATCAGGCTATTAATGCAGGGCAGTACCTAAATCACTTCAGAGGCTGTTGAGCTCTTAATGAAAGCTTTTCCCTCAGAGGCTATTTTCCACCTCCAGCAGAGGGTCTCTAATACCTATCAAACTCCAGTGTCAGCAAGCTCTTAATTATTTGGGATAGGTTTTCTCTTGAGATCTCTCAGAAAAGCCTAGAGAACCATATGCCTAACATGGGATAGCAATAGCCTCCACAAGAGGCAGTGGGTGGACTGCAAGATTCTCCTTCAAGTTAAGGGATTCAAGGAGTTCACAAAGGTCAGTTCCTTCCCCCAAACCTAGAACTAATTTCACAACTCTTCGGCTCACATTCACCTTCTAAGGCTCTAAAGCTGAGGTCCCTTGTGCTCCCTCCCAATTAAAATGTGAGAAGGCAATTTCAAACCATCCTTTGGGAACTCATTTCAGTCTTGAATAACCACCCCTGTAAGGAGATCATTCCTGATATTTAAACAATCTCTCATGCCGCAGATGCTTCTGTTTCCTGATATACATAAGATCCTATTGTTTCTTCAGAGTCTGAAAGACATTGATGTCAGCTGTAACACCATCCCAAATTGATGTGACCCCAAGAGAGCCCTGATTCACAACCTCTGGGAGAATATAATGTTCTGGATCATGGATTTGGGAGCACAGGAGTGAAAGGAGAAACATGGTAGAGTAAGAGCTTGTTTAATCAGTGCAAACAATACTGTCATTTCACCATCTTGGACCTCTTACCTTGTTTCTGATTTGTATTCGGCTGCCAAAGCCAAAACTGCCAGGTAGCATGGATTGCCACTACCAGATTGGTGAGGTAACCCAGTTGCCTACAATACACTTTGATTTCTAGTTTTAGTATTTGGGGAGAAGCCAAAATACACTTCTGTTTCAAGTGCCTGGATTTGGGGAGCTGTCTAAGCTAGAAATCTTCAGAACATTGAGGCCAAATTGCATTAAGGGAGTTTGAATTTTCCAGCTAATTGGTGGTCCAGACCCATTTCAATTGACTAGATGTGAAGCATGATTTGGGGGGAAGGGACCTAGATCACTTCCTTAATCATGGGGTTCCCTTTTTACATAATGTCATATTATTGCATAAAATAGACAGTCTATGCCATTGGAATGATTCCTAGACAACTTTGGGCAAGTCACTTCACTTCTCTGTGCCTCATCTATAAAATGGAGATTATTGTGAGCCCAATGTGGGTCAGGGACTTTGCCAACCAGTTTACTTTTTTTCACCCTAGTGCTTAGTACACGGCCTGGCACATAGTAAGTGCTTAACAAACACCATAATTATAATAATAATAATTATTATTATTATTATATTTGGCTGCTCAC
The DNA here is from genome assembly GCF_015852505.1 of Tachyglossus aculeatus. Taxonomy (NCBI): domain Eukaryota; kingdom Metazoa; phylum Chordata; class Mammalia; order Monotremata; family Tachyglossidae; genus Tachyglossus; species Tachyglossus aculeatus. The sequence continues at coordinate 24,597,475 of NC_052075.1, read as the reverse complement.
GGTAGGGTTTGAATGAACTGGAAATCTCTATTTTCAAGTGGTTCCTCTTTTTGGTGCTCTGATGGATCACCAGCCATTTGACATTAAAATAATGGAGTTTCTCCATTTTTCTCAGCACGATGTGTCTCTTGTGGGAACCAAGACATCAGAGTCACTTGCCAGACTCTCCACAAATAAATTTCTTCAACTGTCGCATGACTGCTGATTTAAAGACAGAAAGCACATTTAGGGTTCTAAGTTAAATGAGTTTATTTAGAGTTAGTGGCTACAATGGTATATCAGATACCAGTACTCCAAGCTACAGCTATATAATTGCCTCTAAGCTCTCACATCAATGTCCATGACTCTAAACATCCCACCGACAGGCCTCCTATTTCTAGCAAAACAATAAGAGAAAAGGCAATATCAGTCACCATCTTGTGGGTCATACTCCACCATTCTGATTTCAATCGGCAAAATTCATTTCCCGTCCCTTAGTGAATGGACTTAATTGATACCATGAGCACAGTCATAACACTACCAGAATATAAAGAACCAAATATGGATTAAAAGAAGCATTTTAAGCTGGATTAGTTCATTTTTCCTCAGGTAAAAATGCACATACTATCATGAATATGACTTTGAAGTTAAATTTTCAATTTGTGGGCCACACATTGAAGCAGACTGGCTAGGACATTTTTGCACTGTAACAGAAGCAATACAAGCTTTATGTTCTACCATTACACTTCCAGTTTTTCACTTAATATACCTGCCAACCTAATGTTTCTTGCATGCATAATGGTTCGCTTTTAAAGATTTAAGTGTAACACCCCCCTCCCCCCCATTCGTTCTGTATTGCCAATTCTTTAGCCCATTTCAGCACAGAGTATCCAGCAAAAGCCAGAGTCAGCTCTGGGTCACCCCAGAAAAGGACCGCTCGCCTTTTCAGCTTAAAGGTTGGGAATTGAGTTGGATTTAAATCTCTCATCGCATGCACACTGACCCGGCTTCGTTATTCTCCCCATGCCAGACACATACAAGTCGGCAGGTATGCATACAAAACCGAATAAAAAACCCCTCTTGGGAAAGCCTAGTGTTCTAGAAGGAATCCATAGCTTTAAATTCACTTAAAGCCTGTACTGGGGAAATGTGTTTCTTCTGAGAGCCTCTTCTAACTCTTGTTTGATACTCCTCCGGCTTCTCTCTCTTGACTAGAGGTTTCTTCTCCGGAGCCTTCATTTTCCAAGACACGACGGGTGAGTTCACGGCTGCCGTCCCGTAGACCTTCTGATACTTAGTGGAGGCCACGTAGGATGCTTTTACCGTGAGGACGACGGCATTCATCAGGTTTTTAGCAGCCTGGATGAGCGATGTGGCACTGTCCAGCTGTGGAGAAACAACGGGATGAAAGATGGCCGGGTTATTCAGAATCTAATGTCCCAGAGGACTTGATATATTTCTGCGGCAATCATGATATTTGCTCTTGGAAGGCAAACAGCATAACAGGAATTGGACAAGTTTGCGAAGAATGCAGAGTGGGATCGAAAATGTTGCACTCCCTACAAATCTGTGACATTATGCTGTCAGTCCCAAAAGGAAGCTCTAGGATATATGTCCTTATAAAGTGCCTAATGTCAAGCAGTTCAAACAGAAGGTCTATTTTCCAGCTTGGGAGGAGGCAATCATTAAGCTAGTTTCCCCACCAGGAACTTTTTGGGGCCATTTTTAACTTTGTGATGACAGCCCAATTGCCTCAAGAGTTTTAAAGAGTTTTTTTCCTTTGGTCCACAGGACCCAGGAAAATCAAGAGGTACATATTGAGTTGCCCATTTATCTAGGCAGATATGGGGGCATAACACACTTTTATAGAGATCTACCTTCAGCTCGAGTCCCCTAGGGCCCTACTATCTAATCTGAACTTCTTTACGGATTCACTGGGTCATCTTGGGGGAGTCACATGACCTTCCCATCATCTTTAAATTAGCAGTTAGAATGCTCTCTGTGCTGCCCATCAAACACAATTTATTTTAGGTGGTCCCATGATCATAGTACTTCAGGGATAGATGGCACATGAAAGATGCAGACCTCTACATAAATGCTTAATAATACCTTTCTCTCAGGGTTTATAGAATGGAGTGGAAAGAAGTGAGAGCAGAGCAACCTGAAAAGAAAGGCTGGCATTCTCTATCATGACACCTAATTAAAGGTAACCTAACCCTCCCTTCAGGTGTCTGTGGAGCTCCACATTCAATCTAGGTAACAGCGACCATTTCTTGTGAACCCATTTTAGATCATTCCTCCCAATCTCTACCACAGGAGTTAGGAACGGAGCAGTAAGCAGATGGCAGGCAGCAGAAAATTAGAACTACAGTGAGGAGGGAAATAAGCACATTATTAGATGTCTTGGAAGAGTAGAGTGGATCTGAAGGGAAGAATTAGAAGTTGTGTGCTGGCTGCTGCTATTTCACTACAGGTACCATTTTTTTAATGGTGTTTAAGTGCTTACTTTTGTGTCAAGCACTGTTCTAAGCCTGAATTTTTAGACAGATGGGATCTAACTGGGCAGCCAAAATGTGAGGGCTCTCCTCTTCAGATCCTCTCCACTCCCCCATCCCGTTGGAGGAATTCTGTGAATAAATCTGATATACAGTGGAGAATGAGCTCTTGCTAGGGCAGAAGTTGATTTCACTGGGCTCACAGAGTAAAACTGGCAAGGTTAGGCATCGTCAGCACACTCTCAAACCACTACTGTCTGATCGTAAAGGAGGTCCCGTGCTCCCCATGGAAGGGAGTGTTAAGAAGCAGCCATGTCACATAAATTTGCAGCAATTTTTTGGACAGCCTTGTAAAATTAACAGATAAACAGAACACAGTTTAGGTCAAACACATGTAAAGCGATTCATCACATTTTCCTTTCATCTGATTCACAAAATATTGACTTGGAATTCTCACACAGAGACCTTAAGGCTCGCAGGCTCTGAGGAAATGGTAACGATTAATAGAAACCCCCTGAATCGACAGGAGATAGTTACTGAGATGCCAAAGGGGTCAGTTAGGCCTGGTGATATTGATATGGCCATAAATCAAGATGATAGAAGTAAATGGTCCAAACAAGGAATCAAGGTGATGCTGCAAAGTTCAAGGAACACAGAGTTTAGAAAAGGGATTCTAACAGTCTTGGCTTGGCCATTTTATCAAGAATCTGTTCCACTAAAAACACATAAAAATTTTATATTGGAATTAATATATAAAAACATTGCTTAATATTAAATCACCAGTAGAAGTTATCAAATCAACTAGCTTCAGTATAAAACCTGGACTGGAAATAAGAGTCTGGGCATTTGAATTCCAATTTGCATATGCTATTTTACTTCTACATAACTTGTTTACATGGTACATGCTGCTTTTTAAAGACGAACTTCCCCAATTTTTATTCCCCAAACCCAATTTGATAATGTATTTTTCCAGCTCTTTATAAAAGAAAATCCCCAGGTACATATTTATTTTGGTTCTCTCTCCCATTTGCAGCACAAGTTTCAAGATTTCTTGCAAAAGGAGGTATGTGCCCTTTAAAAAGAGGGGAAAAAAGTAGATTTTCCAGTTCACTTCCAGCTGGTTCCCAAGGACAATGGTCCAATCAGGATGGGAATAGGATGAGAAGCAGTGTGGCCTAGTGGAAAGAACATGGGACTGGGAGTCAGAGGACCTGGGTCTAATTCCATCTCCGCTACTTGTCTGTTGTGCGACTTTGGGAAGGTCACAACTTCTCTGTTTCTCAGATACCTCATCAGTAAAATGGGGATTAAAATTGAGTCCCAATGGAGGACAGGCACTGTGTCCATCCTTATTATCTTGTATTTACTTCAGGACTCAGTACAGTGCCTGTTACATAGTAAGTGCTTAAAAAATCCCATTAAAAGAAAAACAAAACAAAAAAGATTAATGGTTAATTTCCAGATATGCAACTCTACATTCTTTTTCTTCAATTTCAAAGTGGTAAAAAAGTAAAACAAAACTATGTTTCATACGTAGCTCCACAGGTGAAGAGGAGCAATGAGCACTAGTGAGGGAAATCACATCCAAGCTGTGACCAAAACCTGCCGGTCTCAGCTCCACAACATTGCCAAGATCCGCCCTTTCCTCTCCATCCCAACCGCTACCCTGCTCATTCAAGCTCTCATCCTATCCCGTCTGGACTACTGCATCAGCCTTCTCTCTGATCTCCCATCCTCTTGTCTCTCTCCATTTCAATCCATACTTCATGCTGCTGCCCGGATTATCTTTGTCCAGAAATGCTCTGGGCATATCACTCCCCTCCTCAAAAATCTCCAGTGGCTACCAATCAATCTGCGCATCAGGCAGAAACTCCTCACCCTGGGCTTCAAGGCTGTCCATCACCTCGCCCCCTCCTACCTCACCTCCCTTCTTTCCTTCTACAGCCCAGTCCACACCCTCCGCTCCTCCACCGCTGATCTCCTCACCGTACCTCGCTTTCGCCTGTCCCTCCATCGACCCCCGGCCCACGTCATCCCCCGGGCCTGGAATGCCCTCCCTCTGCCCATCCGCCAAGCTAGCTCTCTTCCTCCCTTCAAGGCCCTGCTGAGAGCTCACCTCCTCCAGGAGGCCTTCCCAGACTGAGCCCCTACCTTCCTCTCCCCCTCGTCCCCCTCTCCATCCCACCCATCTTACCTCCTTCCCTTCCCCACAGCACCTGTATATATGTATATATGTTTGTACATATTTTTTTATTCTATTTATTTATTTTATTTGTACATATCTATTCTATTTATTTTATTTTGTTAGTATGTTTGGTTTTGTTCTCTGTCTCCCCCTTTTAGACTGTGAGCCCACTGTTGGGTAGGGACTGTCTCTATATGTTGCCAACTTGTACTTCCCAAGTGCTTAGTACAGTGCTCTGCACACAGTAAGTGCTCAAGAAATACGATTGATGATGATGATGATGATGAAATGAGGAGCGGAGGGTGGCAGTTAACTGCTTCACCCAAACCAAACCCCCTAATGATATTCTGGAAACCCCAACTACCACAGGCCCCACCCACAGAAATCTGGCCTCTTTTATCCACTCCCCTCTTCAATCCTGTTTTCTTTTCTTTCCTTACTCTCCCTTCCCTCCACCTCTTTCAGTTTCTCAGGAAATGGGTGAAAGAGATGACCAGAGCCTGGGAGTTCACTGGTTGCTTAAATTCTTGCTTAAAATGCCATGCTTACCCACTTTTACACTTTCCAGTGCTGAAAGCTGAAAAACAACCCTGTCACTTCATTAGGAGTGTCAGCGTTGTCTAGCACCAATGCTAACCACTCCATGCATCCAATTTGAGTTCCTAAACATGTGAAATTATTTTTTTCCACTATCTGAGATTTTTACCTCAAGGCTTCCTCTTGCCAAACTCCACTTCTGGGAAAATAATCTAGGCTGAGGGATAGACTGCAAGTTCCTTGTGGGCAAGGAATGTGTCTGTTTACTGTTATATTGTATTCTCCCAAACACTTGGTACAGAGCTTGCATACAGTAAGCTCTCAATAAATAAGACTGACTGAATGAATGAAAAGAAAGGTTCATTGGAAATAGAGGCAGGATTTTACAACAAAGACCTAAATTTTCTCTCTCAAATGTCTAGAACTACAATACCAGATGCCTCAATGATGAGGAGAGAAGTTAACTTAAATTCTTTTTTAACGCTTAAAAATGGAGTTCAGAAGAAAGAAAAATACTAACCCTGAAAGCTTCCTACTGTCAAATGGTTTTGCTAGGTATTTTCGCAAAGTAAGAACTACAAGGTCAAAATCAGCATCCTTGTAACAATAAAATTGAATATTATCAAGTAGTGACATTCCAGATTTTGAAACAGGTTAGACTGCCCAGCAAATGTTTAAGGTTAGTTATCCATTCCTCAGCTTTAATCATTCTAGTAGTTTAAATTTGGGGAGCAGGAAAAATCATGGCAGGTAAAGATAGGCTAGCTATGCTCCAGGACTTCAAAATAATCAATCAATCAATGGTACTTATTGGGCACTTCTTATATGCAGAGCACTGTACTAAATAAATGCTTGGGAGAATACAACAGAGTTGGTAGACACATTCCCTGCTTACAATGAGTTTACAGTCTAGAGATAAGCTTATGATCTAGAGATGAGCTTACGGTCATTGCGTGATCTTTAAGAAGTCCTGAAATCTTAACAAATTGCATGATCCTTAAGAAGTCCTGAAATCTTTCCACTGGCAGTTTGTGCATGAAACAACTGTCTCTGCAGAAGTAGGTGCAAGTCATTTGGAAAAATATATTTTGCTACAAGTTAGCTTTGCCCTTAATGAATGCAAGTTTAGAAACCCAGAACCTCAGAGCTTATTATATGCCCCATAGATCATTTCATTGAAAAAAAAATATCCATAAAGCTTTGGGGAAGCGCTTGACCTTATTTCTCCAAAATACACCAATTGTTCCAGGATTCCATGGAAATATAAAGGGGCTAGAAAGAAGTTCACAAACAAGTGATAAAGCTGGAAGAAGCTAGCTCAATTCTTCCCTGGGTGCTTCCGTGAAGGCAATAAGATGAGAAGGGAAGAAGGATATTCCTTTTCTGCAGGCTTTGAAGCTGGACCTGAGAAGATTTGGTCTGGTGAGTTAATTAAGGCTTCACCCCTTTTCATGCTTCTATTTGCACCCCAACCCTCTTCCACTTCAAACATAGAAACACAGGCTACTCTTCTTACATGTGTTTATATTCTCCTTCCTTTCTCTGGGGAGAGGAGAGAACCTGTATTAATTGTTAAGGAAATCTAATGATATAAACCCACTGTTAAGGCTATTTATTACCACTGTAAGCTCTTTGAGGGCAGAAATTGTGCCTACTTAGTTGTACTCTCCAAATGCTTACTACAATGCTCTGCCAAAGTAAGAGCTCAATAAATACCAATCCCATACCATTGCGTCTGTTCCATCACAAGAAAATATTTGCTAAGTGCCCATTTGTTCCAGCCACCAAGCTAGAGGGTAGACACAAAGTTAGTGCCTTTACTACAATCCAGCCTGTACACTTCACTCCTCTAACCCCAACCAACACATTGTGCTTTGCTCTCCTCGCTCTTGCTTCTGACCACTTTCTCCCACCCTCCATCCTTCCAGGGGCTCTCTCCTACCTCAAATGTGACAGACCACAATTCACTGTCAAACCTCTACTAAAATTACATCTCCTCCTCCAGAAAGTCTTCCCTGACTAATCTCTCCACCCTATTTCCCCCTACTGCATCACCAATGCATCTGAGTTCTTAGCCCTTACTTAATTATGGTACTGACCCCCAGCCCCAAAACCCTGCAGCATCTATATACCTATCTTTACACGTGACTGCTTTCCATACCTGCAGTTTATTTTAATGTCTGTTTCCCCTGCTAGAATATAAGCACTTTGTGGGAATGGATCTTGTGCACTGCCTTCCTTGTACTCTCCCAAGTGTTCTGCACAGAGTAAATGTTCAAAGTGCTCAGGAAGCACCCTGACCTACTGGAAAGAGGAATCAGAGGACCTGAGAAGTCTGAAGACTTTCCCAAGGTCACACAGCAGACAAGTGGAAGATCTGGGATTAGAACCCAGATCCTCTGGCTCCCAGAACTGCTCTCTTTCCACCAGGCCATGCCGCTTATGCTGCTCTCTCTCTCTATCTATATACACATAGATATATATGTATAAATATATATATATAATATATATTTATAGGCTTGCACTTTATGCTTTTAACACTTTATGCTAATTTCCTGATTGTATCTCTGTTCAACCAACTCTCTTTAATTGTAATCTCCTTGAGGACTGACCCAATTCCATTTTCCTTTGCAAAGAGGAGGTCCCCAAAAAATGTTGTTGATAATAATGAGGACAGTAAGCGAACCTGAAAACAACGGACAAACCTCAGTCCCATGCAAAGAGATTTTTTTTTTTTATCGGAGTAATGGTTTGCACAATGTCAACCCTACTCTTGTCTTTCCAGTAGTATATAATCATGGCTCGATGATTCCACATTGATGACAAATTAAATATAAAAATTAAAATATGTGGAATACGGACAAGAGTTGTCAAAAAATATCTTGTGGGTTGTAAGATCACTCCTCTAGATGATTTCTGTATTTGTCTGTATCTTCATGTTGCCATATATTGTGTTTTATTTCACCTCATTTGTCTTTCTCTTCAATCTCCTCTCCCCACTTTCATTTTTAGACTGTGAGTTCTCTGAGGGCCAAGGACTGTTTCTAATTGTCACCTGGGTATACTCTGAACAAAGACCACTACTAACTACTGTAACAGAGTGCAATGGTGTTCTGAACCTCACAAACACATTTCTTCAGATTCTTAAGTCACCCTCCCACTAATATTCCTTGATCAGAAGAGTTTTTGTTCTATTTTGTTTTGGGTTTTTTTTTTTTTTGGTAGTTGTTAAGCCCTTACTATGTGCAGAGAACTGTACTAAGCACTGGGGTAGAATACAAGATACTCAGTTTGGCCACAGTCTGTGTCCCACTTGGGGCTCACAGTCTGTATAGGATGGTGTTGGATTTAATACCCATTTTACAGGTGAGGAAACTGAGGTACAGCAAAGTCAAGTGACCTGCCCAAGATCACACAACAGAAAAGTGGCAGAGCTGGGATTAGAACCTCTGACTCCCAGGCTTTTTCTATTAGGCCACACTCCTCTCTAATTGTGTTCCTCCACCTTTGTGTCATCACCGTACTGGGTAGTAGCCATGGCCTCAGGCATTGATATCTATTGAGCACTGTGTACAGAACACCGTACCAAGTGCTTGGGAGAGTACAGTTCAGTAGAGGTTAGGAACATAACCACTGCCCTCAAGGAGCTTAAACTGGCAGCTATGTCGGAGGGAGGAAAATGTATGCTATGCTGATTAGGCGATCACTGCATCTTCTGGGGACTTCCTTCACACTCAAAAGTGACATGAAAAACCAAGGAGACGATTTAGCCTGAATTATGCAGCTTAAGAGAGGACAATAAACAAGTCAACCAAAAAATTTGTTCAGTACTACACTTCAAATGGTACGTGTAGCTGTGGAGAAGACACACTAAACCTAGAGTCACCTGCCAATTCAATCTGCCCTAATTTTGTTAGTGCTTGACAAACAGAAGCTGAGTGGATACATTCTGTTCTATTTGACAAGAGATGAAGAAAATGGCACTCAACTGGAAGCTGTGGGAAAACGTTTGGTAAACACCCTGTAATTACCCAAGATTCAATTTGGCTCCGACCTTCAGCTCAAATGCTAGCATGATTCCATAGAAATGAAAAAAAACACCCAGTCTTGTGCTTTCTCAATGGCTCACTGGTAACTTACTCATCTGGGCAGGTTTATTTATTTATATTTTTGATTCATTCATGTAGGGAGTAGTGCTTCATAGTTGGCCAGTCCGCTGATTAACTGTCTTCATTTGCATTTTTTCAATTATGGGTAAATAAACCTTAGGGACTTTCAGGCAGACTTAATTATAGTTAACAAATGTTGCATGTTAAATATAGCTGTGTGGCATTTCTCTCACCATAAAAGGCAGTTGGCAATCTCTAGTACTATACCTGCTCAACCTAAGAGGTGTCCTTGGTAACTTGAGAATATAAAGGGTGGTAACATAATGGAGAGAATGAATAGTTCTATATCAGAAAAGTGAAATACACTGGTGAAAAATATAGAGGACTACTGTTGGTGGCTTAGCTTTCTTCAAAGATAGCAATGGGCAGGCCACTGTGGTTGCTCTGTGACTCATAATTCCTAGTTCTGTTTTAGTTTCTTCTCTTGGGATCACAGTCTCCTAATTTCTGATTATTGCAAGGTAGCTGACCTGTCTGTTACTGCTGCTGCTACTTCTTCCCAACTATCCACTTTAATACTATACCTTTGGGATTTTTGCCTCTTTGAGCCTCTGAAATGTTTCTTCTGACCACCCTTCCAATAGTTTCTTCCATTTCAGCTCACCTCAGAGCAGCTGTGTTCCACTGTCCATTCCCTCCACATGTCCAGATGCAGGTAATGTGTGGGGCAAAGAGCATACTAGGATGCTAGGGGTTTGACAACTCTAAGACCCCATCATATGTGATCTATTTATCTATGGTTAGTGTAGTTTATTGAGTACCTACTGATTATGAAGGGCTATACTAAGCCCTTGTAGAGTAAAACAGAGCAAGACATTCAGCTCCTGTCCCCAAGGGGCTAACAATGTAATGACGGAGGTAAACAAAAAATAATTACATAGTGGGAGCAAGAGGTCAAACTAAATTATAATGGTAGCATAACAAGTATAAATATAGTAGGACATAAAGTAGTGTGCATATTTTATATACTCACACTACTACCTCTTATACATATTCTCTTTTCCTTCTTCCTTTTGCCTGTGAATGACTTTAGCATCTCTCTCCTCTGCTAATTCGTAAGCCCCTTGAGAGCAGGAATCATGCTTATTGATTATACTTCATTCTCCCAAGCACATAGTGAGTGCTCAATAAAGGAGATGGATCAACTGATTAATTGATTGTTAGGTTGATACAACAAGGTGTTTTTGGAAACAGTGTGGCCTAGTGGAAAGAGCAAGGGCCTAGGAGTCAGTAGACCTGGGGTCTAATTACGGCTGCAACACTTGTCGCTTAAGTGGGCAAGTCACTTAAATTTGGTGTGCCTCAGTTTCCTCATCTGTAAAATAGAGATTACATTCTACTTCCTCTTACTTAGACTATGAGTTCCATGTGCGACAGGGATTATGTCCAACCTGGTTATCTTGTATCTAGCCTAGTACTTAGTACAGTGGCATGGCACATACATAGTCAGCCCTTAAAAGGTACCATAACCATTACTAATGGAGGAAGACTTCCTGCTGATACTAAGAATTGCCAATTCATAGTGCTTTATTGATTCTGAGAAGCAAGTCAGAATAACTTTCATGTCTTATTGTGTGTGTGCTTTTGGAACATGGTCACCTGCATATACCTTGTTCTCGCCGTCGACCCCCAGCCCATGTCCTCCCCCTGGCCTGGAATGCCCTCCCTCTACACATCCACCAAGCTAGCTCTCTTCCTCCCTTCAAAGCCCTACTGAGAGCTCACCTCTTCCAGGAGGCCTTCCCAGCCTGAGCCCCCTTTGTCCTCTCCTTCTCCCCATCCTCCCCGCCCTACCTCCTTCCCCTCCCCACAGCACTTCTATAAATTTGTACAGATTTATCACTCTATTTTACTTGTACATATTTACTGTTCTATTTATTTTGTCAATGATGTCCATATAGCTTTAATTCTATTTGTTCTGACAATTTTGACACCTGCCTACATGCTTTGTTTTGTTGCCTGTCTCCCCCTTCTACACTGTGAGCCCATTGTTGGGTAGGGACTGTCTCTATATGTTGCCTCCTTGCACTTCCCAAGTGCTTAGTACAGTGCTCTGCACACAGTAAGTGTTCAATAAATATGATTGTGAATGAATGAATGATTCAAGGACATGTGAGATGTCTTCAGCTTTTTGCATTTCACAAAGGATCAAAATCCCATTCTGATACATTTTCAGATTAATTGGATACATAGGGTTGATTGACGTAGACTGAACATGGCCCACTTCTTCAACTGGTGGTGATAGGGACCAGAATCTTCTGATTCTGGAAGTAGTACAATTATGGGGAAGCTGCCACATAATCATGAAATAGTGTGAAGATTTCAACGAACTTTTCAGGGCACCAAATTTTTTTTAGAAAATCCCACAGTCTGGTCGACTGATGCTGTCAGTCAATCAATTAATTGTATTTATTGAGTGTTTGCTATGAGCAGAACACTGATCTAAGACTTTGGGAGAGTGCAGTTGAGTTGGCAGACACGAACCCTGCCTTCAGGGAGTTTCTACTCTAGTTGGGGAGACATACAAGAAAATGCATTTTGGGTAGGGAAGAAATAGGGATTTCAGATCTGTACAAAAGTGCTGTGGGGTGGGATGGAGTGAGCATCAAATGACTATCTAAGGCCTTCCATCACCATATAGATGTTCAGCTCCCTTCTCAAACCCCCTGTCCTCCCACCTCCCCCATCTCTTGTCCCTAAGAACTTGGCCACCTCATTCATTGAGAAAATTGAAATTCTCAGGTATGATCTCCCTAAAATCACCCCTACTCCTTTCCTGTCCCTCCCACCTCCTGTCCCTTTGTCAACCCTCCCATTTTTCCCAGCAGTATCTCAAGAGGCCATCTCCTGCCTTCTTTCAAAATCCACGCCCTCCACTTGCATATCTGACCCTATCCCTTCACAATTTATCCAAGCACTTGACCCCAACCTTCTTATCTCACTGTCACCTTCAACTCTTGGCTCTTTAATGGTTTCTTCCTCACTTCAAACATGTTCATGTCTCCTTTATCCTTAAAAAACCCTCCCTTGACCCCAGGGCTCCCACCAGTTATTGCCCCATCTCATTCTTACTATTCCTCTCCAAACTCTTTAAGCGTGTTGTCTACATCTGCTATCTTAGTTTCTCTCAATTATCTCCTTGATCCCCTCCAATCTGGCTTCCATCTCCTTCACGCCACAGAAACTGCCCTCTTAAATATCACCAATGACTTCGTTCTTGACAAATCCAAAGGCCTCTACTGCATCTTAATCCTCCTCGACCTCTCAGATGCCTTCGACACTGCTAATCACCCCCTTCTCCTGGAAATATTATCACACCTTGGCTTCACTGACACTGTTCTCTCCTGGTTCTCCTCCTATCTCTTTGGCCACTCATTCTCCGTCTCTTTTGTGGGCTCCTCCTCCTCCTCTCACCTCATAGCTTTTGGAGTCCCTCAAGGTTCCGTTCTGGGTCCCCTTCTAGTCTCCATCTACACTCATTCCCTTGGAGAACTCATTGGCTCCCTTACATTCAACTAGCACCTCTATGCAGACAAGTCCCCAGTCTACATCTCCAACCCAGATCTCTCTCCCTCTCTGCAGTTTTGCATCTCCTCCTGCTTCAAGACAGTGCTACTTGGATGTCCCACCAAAACCTCAAGCTTAACATGTCCAAAACAGAACTCCTCTTCCCATCCAAACCCTGTCCTTCCCCTGACTTTCCCATCACTGTAGACAGCTCCACCATCCTTCTTGTCTCACAAGCCCACAACCTTTGTGTTATCCTTGACTCCTCTCTCTCATTCAATGCACAAATTGAATCTATCACTAAATCTTGTTGGTTCAACTTTCAGAGCATCACTAAAAGCCACTCTTTGCTTGCCATCTAAACTGCTATCACATTAATCCAAGCACTAATCCAATCCCATCTTGATTGCTGTATCAGCTTCCTTGTTGACCTCCATGCCTCCTGTCTGTCCCCATTTCAGAGCATTCTCCAGTCCACTGCCTGGATCATTTTTCTACAAAAATGTTCAATCTATGTTTCCCCACTCCTCAAGAACTTCCAGTGGTTGCCATATCAAAAAAAAACCTCTTTACCATTGACTTTAAAACATTCAATCACCTTGCTCCCTCCTACCTCACTTTGCTGCTCTCCTACTACTATCCAGCCTGATCACCTCACTCCTCTGGTGACAACCTACTCTCTGTACCTTGATCTTCCATTTTTCACTCCACTGACCCCTCTCTCACATCCTGCCTCTGGCTTGGAATGCCCTCCCTCTTCATATATGACACGCAATTCCTCTCCCCAGCTGCCAAACTTTATTGAAGGCATATCTCCTCCAAGAGGCCTTACCTAAGGTCTCATTTCTTCTTCTCCCACCTGCTTTTGCAGAAATCTGATTGCTTCCTTCATTCAACACCCTCCTCCCACCCTGCCCTAGCCCCACAACACTTATGTACTTATCCATAATTTTTTCACTTCTATTAATCTGTTTTCCTCTCTAGACTGTAAGCTTTGTTTGGGCAGGGAATGTGACTACCAACTCTATTATATTATAGTCTCCCAAATTCATAATTCAGTGCTTTTCAAACATGAAACACTCAATAAATGCAATTGATTGATTAATTGATTGACCGTATAATAGTAGTAATAGTATTTACTGAGCACTTTGTGTGGCAGAGCACTGTACCATGCACTAGGAGGGAAAACATAAGGGGGAATTAAAAATGGTTCCTGTCCCTAAGGAGGCTTCCAATCTAGGAAAGGTTTCGATGTTTCCCACATGTGTCCTGAATCTGAGCAGCAGCTAACATGTTCATATGTGATCTGAAGAGGCGTTGTCACCCTGGGACTACCTAGATAAATTTTCTTCAGGAGTCAGTCCCCAAAAAGTCTAACTGTAATCGTCTCAGCTTTGGGGAGCAGTGAAACTCCATGATCAGTTCCTCAGTCAACTCTAACCCCTTTCTCTCATAGTTGGCGCTGCTGGTGACACCTTTGAATATCTAGTGGCACTATTCCACCTCTTTAACAGAAATAATTTAAAACAAAACAAAGGCAAACAAAACAAAAGAAGCCTGATTTTTTTGTTCTCTATATCTTGTGCCTACAAAATGATGTCCTCAATAAAACTTGGATAAATGGAACAAAACACCAGACACAAATGTAATTGTGAAAGATAATTCACTGGACTAACCTAAAATTTTAGGTCATTTTTCATTATAAAAATGTAGAGAGCAAATTGAAGAAATAGATATCATTATTCAAGGGCTCATAAGAGGTCTTCACAATAATGCATAGCTCAGAGCTGGCAATTTTAATTAAATTAATTTCAAATTTGAGCAATTGATCCAAAGCTTCTTATAATTACACGCACTTTTCTGCCGGCTCTAAAACAATTTTGCCTTGCCACCCGATATTTTCCCTTTTTTTTCCTTCTTTTCCCCTTTTTATCTTTCAGTCAAGGTCACAGCCTTGAAATTCTGTTCTGTTGAGAACTCAGATGCTGAGCTGCCTCAGGGCTGCCTAGAACCTGGAAGGAAGGACAATCTGGAAACCCCCAGAGCTGTCACCTGCTTCTCAGGCCAGAAACTTAAATGTAAAAACATTTGCAATTACTTCTACTTCCACGACCCTGAACTAACTTACAAACCAAGTATGCATTTGGCCAAAAAGTCTTCCCTGGTGAGTACCACAATTCAATGTGTAGAATATATGCAAACACACACACACACACACACACACACACACACATATTTATCTACTTATCTGTCCCTCAAGTTTGAAGATGAAACAACTCATGTGGGAACCTTATTAATGTGACTGATAAGTCCAACGCATGACCAACAACCTTGTGTCCGTGCTGTGCGCGGTCTGAGGATGGGTGTTTTGACAGGGCCATCTGTATCTTCCTGGAATAGTCCTATGGTCTTGATAAACCTCTCAGCATGACCAAAAAATTTCAGCAGTTAACAGAGCCCAGGTCTGCCTTAATTTCACTTTCATCCAGCAACCGACTCTCTGCCCTGGCTGGCAAGAAGCAGGGAGTCCTGCTCTGAGGAGCTGGAGAAGCACTATTTGCTGGCACTGCTCCCCCAGAAACACACAGGCCCAATAACAATTTCCCTTGGAAATAGATGAAAATGCCAGTGTGGACAAAGTGAACCATCCATCAGTGCATGTTTGTCTAAAAAAGCCAGTGGGGGACTCACAATCCAAACCACATAAGAGGTACACCAAGACTGTCTTTGCTGTCCTGTTGTGTTGTTTATTTACAGTACCTGATGTTGTTTTTACTTTTGTCTATTTGTCTCAGGAGCCCATCTAGGTTTCTGCTCAAAATAAGGTGCTCCTTCCTGAACTTCAATCAGTGGTATTCAATCATTGAGAACTTACTGTGTACAGAGCCCTATTCAACACAACCAAATTTGTAGACACAAACCCTACCCACAAGCAGCTCACAGTCTAGTGTGCATGGCTCGTGATGCCATCGTCTCTGAGACTATGCTTAACTAAGTCCTAAAAACATTTGTCTGTGTGCCCCACACTTCCTACCCTTGTTTTCAGTTGCCTCTTTTGGGTTCAATTATAATACGGTGACAGCTATAAGACTTTATGAAAGAGGAGAACCTGCTCTGTTGAGGTTCTTAAGTGATGCTCTGCAAAAGCTGGATGGGATAAACAGAAGTTGTCGTACATTAGAAAACACATTTCCCCCTGAGCTGAGTTTGCAGTGGAGTTGTGATACAGGCCAAGTAACAGTCAGTAACGGCTAAAGATTTATAAGGGTGTATTAGCAGGCTCCTGAGGAGGGATATCATCTTTTCAAACCTTTCATGCATAAATAGGCAAAAACGGAACTTTGGAAACAATGATTTTAGTTAAACAGTCCAATAGGAAAGGCAGAAACTCCTAAAGGTTACCTGGTGGCTTTGTATTTTATAATATTTTCCTTCACAAATGCAGGTTTTTTTCTTCCTGTCCCTACCAAACTAATCCTGATCCATCCATTGGGATTTCTATGGTTCCCTTTGTGGGGCCATTAACCTAAAGTGCAAAATGAGACACAATGCACATTCCATGACTTTGATTGAACATAAATAACCCTACTGGAGTCTGCATAATGTCCCTTTACAAAAAGATGCAGAGAAGGTCGCTAGACACTTTCAAAAGCCTAAATTAAAGGACCGAGTCCACTCAAAAGGCTTGACATAAATTTCTGCCAAATCACACAGAGATGACATCAATGGCAGCTATGAAAGAGAACCTAGAATTTATGAAATAGAAAAAAAGAGCCCTGTTCCATCTTCTGAAAAATATTTCGAGACACACCAAGAAAATGACAATGTTTAACAAGTGCACAAAGATAAACGTTAAAGGGATGCATAGAGCCTGAAAAGGGGAACATGTTATCAGGCGAAGTGGTGCTAGAAGATGAAAGGTGATTCATACCATCAATCTCTCTTTTGGAGCTATGGCATATGACACCTCTGACAATAGTGTATTGCCACTTTGTATACTATGGGATCTGAAGGATGTCTCATTATTTCTTTAAAATGATGGCTACCAAGTGTTAAAATGCATTCTTCAATTGCCCTATAATTGTGCCTGAGTAAAGGAAACTATCTAATATCTGGGACTGCATTTAATAATAATGATGGCATTTATTAAGCAGTTACTATGTGCAAAGCACTGTTCTAAGCACTGGGGAGCTTACAAGGTGATCAGGTTGTCCCACGTGGGGCTCCCAGTCTTAATCCTCATTTTACAGATGAGGTAACTGAGGCATAGAGAAGTTAAGTGACTTGCCCAAAATCACACAGCTGACAAGTGGTGGAGTTGGGATTTGAACCCATGACCGCTGACTCCAAAGCCCGTGCTCTTTCCACTGAGCCATGCTGCTCTCTTTTTCAGAAAATGGATCAAGAAAAGTTTCTGCTGAAAAATATATCTTCACTCACTGAACAGACAGCCTTCATCACAAGTTTCTAACATCTCAGCTTCAATAATTCTAGATCCTGACATGTTTGTGGGCTGATGTAGGGAATTATAAAACTGGTTTATTGGGCGTGGTTATAGTGCGGACTTTGAATCGTACAAACCACTGGATGCCAGCAAAATCATTAAAAAAAATACCAATCTTTGTTTTCCTCTTAAATATCCCTTGGAAATATTTAAAGGGAATAGGTGAAGAGTTGTTTAATGCTTCATGAAAAGAGCTTATAAAACAAAATCATATTACATGGCAAGGGATCAGAAAAGTGAAACTGGTGTACGTTTCAAGAGCTTTCTTTTAGAAATACTATCATAGATACTTACTTACCAAAGATACAAAATACTACCCCTATAGCTACCAAAATGGAGAAAGGATAGAGGTGGGTGACTGGAAAACTATGGGGGAGAATAAAATTTAGCTCTCATTACCTATATTAAGATGAAACTATTGACTTAAGGGATAGGAATTAAGATTATTTCAAGCAAAAAAAAATCATCTAGATAACCTCTTAAGGATTTAAAGTCTTTCTATCCTTGTTGTATTTCCTCTGAAAGAGATACTGGATTAATAATAATAATAATAATAATGGTATTTGTTAAGCGCTTACTATGTGCAAAGCACTGTTCTAACCACTGGGAGGATACAAGATGATCAAGTTGTCCCATGTGGGGCTCACAGTCCTAATTCCCATTTTACAGATGAGGGAACTGAGGCACAGAGAAGTTAAGTGACATGCCCAAAGTCACACAGCTGACAATTGGTGGAGCCGGGATTTGAACCCATGATCTCTGACTCCAAAGCCCATGCTCTTTCCAATTTAATAATTGTGTCCATCCTGATTACCTTTTATCTACCCCAGTACTTAGAACAGTACTAGGCACACAGTAAATGCTTATCAAGTATAATAATAAGGATAATAATAATAATTAAATTAAACTTTTTTTCTTGAGTGTCTTGCCCACCCCACCAAAGACAGTATCTGGGATTGATTTAGTTGGTGTCTGTTCCTGAATTTTGCCCAGTGTTCTCAGTTTCTAAGGAAAAGATCATCAGCAACAGAAGCAGCAATATCATCAACATCAGTCTCACTCCTAATTCACTGAGTAAAGACTTAATTTTGCTGGATTTTATGTGGGGCCATGTATCTGGGGTCATGTATATGATGTCATCCTACAGTCTTCTAGACTGTGAGCCCACTGTTGGGTAGGGACCGTCTCTATATGTTGCCAACCTGTACTACCCAAGCATTTAGTACAGTGCTCTGCACACAGTAAGTGCTCAATAAATACAATTGAATGAATAAATGAATCCTATGACAGACCAGTGATCCATCAAATCCTATTCTGTCTCAACATCATTCAGATAAACAGACTCTAGGGCAAGTAATCTAACAGTGGTATTTATTGAGTGCTTATTGTGAGCAGAGCCCTCTACTAAGAAATGAGGAGCCAGGAGAGTTCAGCCTCCTGTCTTTTCACAGCACACACTTCCATACATCTCAGGGTGAAGGAACATCAAGAGGACGCTAAGGAGAGTCATTCCAATGACATATCTCCCTTTTCACAAAATTCCTCCTTCTATTGAATGCCCATCCCATTGGCTGCAGTTTAATTATGTACCTAACACAGTGTGTTCAGTGACTAAGGATAGGAGCTAGTCACCATCTTCCAACAATGGTGCTGTGCCTGCCCTCGAGGAGGAGGAGATAAAGATAACAAAAATGAAGTCAATCAATGGTATTTATTGAGGGCTCACTGCATGCAGAGCACTGTACTAAGAACTTGGGAAAGTACCATAAAATAAACTAGATAAACAGGATCCCTGTTTACAAGGAGCTTACACACCAGAGGGGTAGACAGTTATTTTAAATTATTAATTATTAAAATAAATTATCGCTGAGTTTATACACAAAGTATTGTGGCGGGGGGGAGAGAAAATCAAAGTGCTTAAGAAGTACAGTCCCAAGTGCAAAAGGGTAGAGGAGGTGCACAGATTTTTTAACAAAAACATGGACATGCTCAGTCTTCTATCACTACTATTTGCAGCTCTTTAGAGTCCTATAGAAAAATGTAGTTATTTGCTCTGATGTATAAGAGCACATTAATATGAGAATGATGTGGGGTTAAGTGAAGTGTAAGGAAGGAGTATGTGGAGATAAACTTCATGGAGTAAATGGAATGTGTGGTGAATTTTAAAGGAAGGGATGAAGACAATTTGTTGGACTGGAAAGGAAAGCATTTGGGTGGCTGGGAGTCAAAAATAGAAGGAGGATGGATGGATGGAGGAAGAGGATGAAGAGAAGAGAATAAAAACCTACAGAGATAAAAGCTAGCCCAGGGGCATTCCCTTCCTAATGGAAAAAAAATACTAGAATCTTGTTTGTTTTATTTGAATCCTTAGGTACTATTTGTTAGAACAAATCACTATTTTAAATTGTTTCCTACATGTGGAAACAATATAACCTGACTCACAGTAGGTAGCAATAATAGCATTTAGTAGTAATAGTATTTTTTCAGCACTTAGCTCAGATTTTTAATTGGCGAACTTCTGACTCCCTCATTGACCTTGATGCTAGGTAGTTACAGGGTGTGAAAAATGTGAAATACTATATGAATGTTATCATTATCTTGCTGTCACTTATAATAATAATTATGGTATTTGTTAAGTTGTCCCACCTGGGGCTCGCAGTCTTAATCTCCATTTTACAGATGAGATAACTGAGGCACAAAGAAGTGAAGTGACTTGCTCAAGGTCACACAGCAGACAAGTGGCGGAGCCGGGATTAGAACCCACGTCTTTTGACTCCCAAACCCTTGCTCTTCCCAATAAGCTACACTGCTTCTCCATCTATCTATCTATCTATCTATCTATCTATCTATCTATCTATCTATATCTATCTATCTATCTATCTATCTATCTATCTATCTATCCATCTATCTTTCCATCCATCCATCCATCTACCCATCTATCTATCTATCTGTCTATCTATTTATCTATCTATCTATCTATCTATCTATCATCCATCTATCCATCTATCTATCATCACTGTGAGGCCTGCTTAGACTCTGAGCCCCATGTGGGACTGGGACTGTGTCCATCCTGATCACCTTGCATCTATGACAGGGCTTAGTACAGAGCTTGGCACATAATAAGTGCTTTATGAATACCATTATTGTTGTCATTAGAATGATCAATTAAGAAGTAACGCAAGCAGCATGGCTCAATGGAAAGAGACCGGGCTGGGGAGCCAGAATTCATGGGTTCTAATCCCAGCTCTGCCACTTGTCAGCTGTGTGACCTTGGGCAAGTCACTTAACTTCTCTGGGCCTCAGTTCCCTCATCTGTAAAATGGGGATGAAGACTGTGAGCCCCATGTGGGATAACCTGATTATCCTGTATCTACCCCAGTGCTTAGAACAGTGCATGGCACATAGTAAGCGTTTAACAAATACCAACTTTTTTTTTTTTTGCTTTGACATGAAGATTAAGACACTTCAAAACACACTGAGAAGCTCAGGTGATGTCTTTATCTTTAGGTAAATAAGCATGAGCTGACATTTTTTTCCAATAAACCCTTGGTTTCACACCTCATATCAAAATAGATGATGAGGGTGTTAACTGGAAGCATGCTTAATAACAAGGTAATTAATCTGATTCTATTTGTTCAGAACTATTTTAGCTAATTATCCACAAAACATTCTAAAAATATAAGCTGGGGCACATTCCAAAAGTTTTGCCCCTAAAGTGGAAAAACAATGAGTCAGGTGGCAGACAAGGGTGATTGGTGATTCTGTAATCAGTCTAAATACTAAGAAACACCAAATTTCCAAGCATCATGGATTTGAGAATGAAGGGTTATGCTGCATTTATATTCCTCTATAAGAGTATTATCGAGAGATATTTCAGTGGGAGTTTTCAATGAGGTGCCAAAAAAATGCAGAATTTCAGCTTGTACTTTAGAAATATATGCAGCTCTCCAACTTGCTTTTCATTCCCTAAGAATGTCAAAACAATTTTGATGTACGTGCTATCTGCCTTTCTATGGCAGGCAGAAATTGTCAAGCATTGATTCAAATAGTCTTCCCCAGCTCTGTACCGAGCTACCTAAGACTGCCTTTGCTCAGGTCAATATAGGAAGAGCACTGGGGTTAGCTGTACAGCATGGATAATAGTTTTTTATAAGATTTCAAAAAACTATAATTCAGAGAGATGCAATCTTGAGGTGAATGTGCCAAAACACATTTGCTAAATGGCTGACACAGACAATGCACCAGCTGACTGTTTCTAAACTGGTACTGCATCTCAGTCTTTGCCAAAAGAAGATGATTTTGTGATTTGCATTGAACAAAACCAGTCAATAAGGAAAAAAAAAAAAACCTAACAAAAGCTTGGTTTAGAATATTGGAGGATTAGCACACATTTGTTCTCCTAGCACAAACTTCTTTCAGCTTTAGGTAGGACAGTCAGAGTTTGATGATGTCAGGTCCCTGGGAGGAGTTTCTGAAGAAAGAGGTGGCATCTCTCATAGTGCAGGGAGGATTAAGGGAAGAGGTTAAGCCCAGTTTGGCCATAGTCTGCCTTGCTCCTCCCCTACCTGTAAGGAAAATGTCGCTGCCCCACTGATCACCGGGCCTAACCTATGATGGCCCTGAGTGAGTAGATGATACAGAAGGAAAGCCAAAACCTCACTGACTGAAACTGTGGTATTTGGGATGCATTAATCATCTTGAAGGAAACTTCAAAGCAAGAAATTTTAAAAAGAAGCCGGTCAAGAATTATTCTGAGATGGTGGGCTGAAATGCATATGGATTGTAAGACATTTAAGGACAAGGGCCTTGTCTTTTATACTTACTAGAGGATTCCAAGTGCTTACTCCAACACTTGGCATATAGTAGGCACCTAGTAGAGTGTTCTGCTCACAGTAGGCACTCAGTAAATACTGATAAATACCTGAATGAATTAATTACATTTGGTTGAATAAATGCAAACACTCATGGATGAATGAAGTTCTATACCTCTCACCTGCCTTCTGAGAAAAGTCAGACCACAGTGGCCACATCTCCATGAGATTAGACCTATTAACATCTCTATATGTTGCCACCTTGTACTTCCCAAGCGCTTAGTACAGTGCTCTGCACACAGTAAGCACTCAATAAATATGATTGAATGAATAAATGGATGAATAATGGCATTTATTAAGTGCTTACTGAATGCAGAGGACTGTACTAAGCATTTGGGGGAGTACAGTAACACAGAGTTGGTAGACACATTCCCTACCAACAAGGAACTTATGCTCCCCATTTTATGGAAATAATTTGTTACTGGAAAATTCCTGTTTAGGCCAGAAGCTACCCAAGACAAACCAAGTATCAATTCTGTTGAACGGTACTTTCCCAAGTCCTTAGTACAGTGACCTACACCCAGTAAGCACTCAATAAATACCACTGATTGACTGATGGATTAGGTAATCTTTTGTTTGTCAAAACCCACCAGTTCTGTCTCAGAGTTCACAGCAGAAATCCTGCTGTCAGCACGTGAAGTGGATGAAGAATAGGATTGCAGATTTACCAGTCTGCATGGTTGAACTTTCCCACCCCACCTTCCCCTGGAGAACAGCCCCCTGAGTCCTATTTGGAGACAGAGTGAGGGAGGTGCTCAGAGTCCCTAGTGCCTTGGGGACAACTACCAATCAGGTTGGACAGCTGAGGCAAACAAGAGGCACACCCCCAGGAGGATCTCATCTTCCAGAGAAACCCCTTCTGCCCAACCTCAGCCTTTTTTGGCTTTTTCAGGCCTGAATTATGATAAGAAAGCCCTCCGTGGCAGATCCTGACTTCCAAGTCTTTCGTCACGAGAGTTTAGAAACAGGGGGTTGAGTAAGAAGCGGTGTGGCCTAATGGAAAGAGCAGGGATCTGGGAATCAGAGGTCCTGGATTCTAATTCTGGCTCTGCCATTTCCCTGCTGTTTTACCTTGAGCAGGTCCCTTAACTCCTCAGTTTTCTCACCTGTAAAATGGGAATTAAATAAATACCTGTTCTCCCTCCTACTTAGACTGTGTGCCCCACTTGGAAAAGGAACTGTGTCCCACCTGATTATCTTGTATCTACCCCAGAGTTCAGTACAGTACTTGGCTCATAGTATGTGCTAAACAAATACAACTTTTCAGTGAATTAGATAATTGTAACTAATTAAATAACTAAAGAAGCTCCCTAGACTGTGGATATTGGTTCTGATTCAAAGGGACCACACCTAAAGATGAGAGGAGAAGGTAAATCAGTAAACTGACCTCCTCCTCCTCCTCCTTCCTCCCTTCCACCCCTCTCTCTCTCCTTAAAATGACGAAAGGTTTTGCCAGTAGGAGTGGGATAAAACCCATTCACTTCATTCAAGAAGGTAGATGTCAGAATTCCCAGCACTGCCAGAGGTCTGCATGTTTGACTGACAACTTCCCACTAGAAGTGGTGACTGAGAAGTGTTAGGTTTTCTTCCCATTACTGGTTTCACCAAGCTTTCCTTCTCTGGGAACTGCCAAGAGTCTTTTTTTTTAATCAGAGTGAAGAGCACTTGAGTGAACAGATTTTTATAATCCTCTCTTTTCAGCACATAATTCACCCAGTCTGCATTTTACCCTGCCTTTTCCCATAACATGACAAGGCCCCTCACTGTGATGGTAAAGAGTCCTTAGAAAATAGCAGTTTTGCATCTCTAGAGGTTCTAACCCTCATATGAAGCACCTCTGCCCTTTTGTATGAGAGTTGACATCTTGACAGCTTTAATAGGTATCCAAGAGGCATCACAAGAAGAGAGGGGAAAAAAAAAGAGAGATCACTGCAGTTCATCTTGTCTTTCTATAAGCTGAGTAATCCTGCCCAGGTAGAAGAGAATAGAACATTTTAGCCAACTTTCCCAAAGAGAACAATATTTACACAGTGTTTTGCTACCCACAGACAAAAGGGTGGACATGCAGGCTATCATGCTGGAAATCATTTCCCTTTTTAACCTATCACGAAATACAGCAACAGCCTTGGTTTTGGAGGCCAAAGTTTCCAGGTGTTTGGGTCAAACACCTGGGCTCTCATGGGCTCTTTTGATTTTCTGAATTCTTTCCCCGGTGTTCTGAGGCAGCAGTTCCAGTAAATATCAAAATGAGATTAAAAACATCCCACAGGAGACACAAAGAAGATCACCATCCCTCCGGCCAGCCAATTTCCAAAGGTGTAGACAGCATCCATACCTGAAAGCAGCACTCTTTCTTACACAGGAGCTCTGAAAACTGTAAACCCTCCTCCCTAGCCCTTTCCCCAGGGCTGTTTCTGAATCCTGTTTGCCTCCAAGGAAAGACATTGCCTCCAAGGAAAGACAATTAGCTAAGACCACCCAGTCTAAGAAGATCCAGTCACGGCATCAAACGTCCCAGGGATGTGTTCGCCCAGAATTAGTCAAAAATGAGATGACCTTGATTACCTTCAAACCCCGCTCTGATTTCAAACCTGAAGTTCATATATCAAAACAGAGAGAGAGAAAAAATAAGATTAGAAAACTTGTCTACTCACCATGGAAGAGTCACTGCTTCCACTCCCGAGCGGATTTCCCTCAGCACAGGTGGGTAGATGGGTAGAAAGCTGATTAGCCCTGCCCCCATCTATGACATCACACTCTACCTCATAAAAGGTAGTGAAAGTGCTCTGAACTCCAGTCTGATTTCCGAGGGATATAGAAAAGAGAGAGTGAGAGAGAGTGCAAGAGATAAACGGTACCCTACGGTGGAGATGGGTAAGGAGGAGGGAGGATTATAGGTATTGAAGGAGCCAGGTTTGGACTAGGGGATAAATAGGGATTGATCTGCAGCATAACCCTGCTTTATGGATTCTGTTCACATCCTTCTTTAACACAGATAGGTCAACTCTTCAGGAGAGTGGAGAAGTCTGGACTGGAACTGTTAGAGCATAAGAAAGGTCAACTAGGATTTCTAGATGCTACTTATAACTCTTCCTCTACACTTCTGGGTGGCTTTCATTAAAGCCTTTAAATTTAAAGCTTCTGATTTCCCATCTGTAAAATGGGATTAGAATAGTTCTTACCTATCTCACAGGGATGTTGGGAGGGAGTCCTTAAATAATGTGGCAATTATTTGTTGGAACTGGGACTCACGATTGCATGTTTGTTCTCATGCCCTGAAGTTGGTCATTGTGGAGGGTGCGGTGTTCACGTCAGCGGCTAACGCTTGTCACACAAGTGCATAAAATGAGATATTGAGGGCAAAATAATCCAGACCCAATGAGTGAGGATTTGTTTTTTAAGACAAGAAAGATCAGGTCAGGGGAGGTCCCCAGAAAGTGGAAGAGGAATGGCAGTCTACCTACTACTCAAATCTCATGAGAAACAGGGCATAGGCAACACCCTATGATCTGGGGAAAGCCACCCGAGAGAGTCCAAGAGTCTGTGCTGAGGGGGCAAATGGGGGTCATGTTTTACATGAACCCTTTTTTGTAGGCCAGGAAGTGTCCATTTCAGGGGACAACAAATCTGGAGGCTGACAGGGGAACCTTTCAATGTGTAGGTAATTTTGCTACCACAGGAAAGTATTTCCTTCTCAATGACAGCTCATCAAACCCCGACTTCAATTCACAAGTTACGATGCAATCGACCTTAAGGTGGGGCGAACTCGAGCTCATGAACCTATGGAATACAAAGAGTCATCAATATGTTGACATTTCCATATTCTGCTTTACCTAAAAGTCCTCACATGTGTAGGGATATGTGCTTTTTGGAGTTTTGCTTTAGAAATTGACTATGTCTTTTTTTCTTGGAACACAAAAGCCAAATTTGCCAAGGAGCTTAAATATCAAAATATAGGAGTTGGGTTGCATACCACGAAATTCACACTTGTTTTTCTAATTTGGCAATGTAGCTCTCCCACCCTGAACAGAAATAATTGTTGACTTTTACCTCATTTCATTTTCTAGCATTGCATATATCCAGAGAACAATAAAGACTAGGGATTTGATTTCTTTCTCTCCTGTGAGCATCCTGGAGAGAAAGCATGCTGGAAAGAAATGTGGTACCCTCAAGAATTTATTTTTCCTCTTTGCAAGGCTGTTGGTAACCTTGTTTTCCATTTCCTTGTTCATTACGAACAGGCCCCACTGTTTTCCCAGAAGAGGATCTGCCTCTCTGCAGGGAATTATTGAGAATCACCCCAAAACTTCAAAGACTCAACTTCAACCAATTTTCTAAATTCCCTTTATGCATGTAAGAGGGAGAGTTCATTTGCTATTGGTCAATCTTCTGGTCTTTCTCATTAGAACTTTAAAATTTAGAAAATCTCTTTTTGAGTTGTCCTTTTTGTAGCGAGGAAAAAGTTATGCATGTGCATAAAGTTTCTTAGTTTCAGGTATTATTCTTGTGAAGCTTGAGATAGTTCTTGTTTTGCTTTGTATTCAAATGGAAAAGTTCTCATTCAGTTAATGGGATAATCAGTCACTTCCTCTAATAAATGAATTCAGACTTTGCACTCTCCACCCAAGGATGGACATTTAGTCTCAAAGGAAGGCACATACAGTCAATCCCAGGACTAGGATGAATGTAAAATTTTATTTTCCCTTTAGGGACGAGTAAAAATAATGAATGAGGCCCATTGCTGAAAGCAGATTTACAATCGGTTTTAATCATTCTGAATGAAACTAACTCCAGGAACCCAATGCAAAACTAGGCGGCATTTAAAGGGTGCAGAGCAGAGAACTGTGCTGAAATCGTAGGAGAGCAGAAGAACCATAGGCCATGGGAGAGTTAGATATCATGCTTTTAGTTGGAAGGTAACAAAAGTAAAACAAAAACAAAAAGACTTATTCTGGAATACTCTGGCAGAATGAACTCAACTGTCTTCCATATTACTTGATTTCCTCTAGCTCTGTGCAGTTTGAGGAGACCTGGCTTTGTGCCAACTCTTGTGTGCCTTCCCAATTTAAAGGACTTTTCATTTCTTTTCTTTGATGGAGGTGTGGACCTCAAATCCGTCTAATTGCGATGGAGGACATGAGATGCTACTTGTTAAGAAGACGAACCCTGTGCCTCACAGTTGCTTCCAACATTGGCTGCTTTTGGCTAGCGAGGTAGAAAGCAGGATAGGTAAGCTTTTGTTCCCAGAATGGCCCATTCCAGCATAAGGCCCCTTGTGAGACTGGAGTCCCTTCATATTTGTGTTCCAAGTGAATCATCCTTCAGGAAGCTGCATTTAGAACCAGGATAATTAATTGAAGGAGAGTTATGAGCTTGTGGAAGGGGCTGGCTTTTCAAGTTCAATCAACACGCCATTTGACAAAATGTTAGTATTGAACAGGAATAGCCCAGCAAAGAAGAAGGATTGATTCAGATGAGAGTCAAAGTTTTCCATGATAAATTATTCACCCCATTCTTTCCTTAGTCTTCCACCAATCGCAATCGAGAGAAAAAAACAGGATGCAAAGTACAGCCCTGATAAGACTGTACCTGGAGGCATGTCTGCAATTCTGAACAAGTCAGCACTAGCAAGGTGATTTGGAAGATCTTGTTCTGAAAAATGGAATAAAATCAGGTATGGGAAAGACGTGTGTAAGAGTGAAGATTCAAAGAGCCAAACCGGACTGATGTGCCTTCAAGAAAGCAAGATGAGGATGAAAAAATATCTGAATAGTTTGAACACTGGCAAGAAAGTGGTTCCTAGAAAAAATGCAGGACATTGTAGATTTAAGTAATGGAGCAAAATTGAACCAAAGACACTCTAGATGGTATATTTCAAATAATTGCCTATTTGTGAGATCTGTGGGAAATGGAAAAGAACACACTTCCTCTTCTAAGTGGTGAGAAGGGAAATCATTTAAAACTAGACTGGAGAAAAGCTCATGAGAATGTTTTTGGGGGCAGAGAAAAAGCCATAAATATTTAAAATTTGTATTTCAAGAATGTGGGAAACTGAAGAAAAGTATTGAATACACAAAGATAACTGTCAACAAACACTTCTATTCCAGGAAAGAATACTAAAACCTTCAATATACTGTGAAAATAAAACAACATAGAGCCCAAACTTTGATCAAAGCCTGTTAGAACACATTTTTTTCTATGCAGCTGGTTTAGTTACTGCTGCAAAATGATTTAAAATTCTTTTTTCATATGTCAATAAATACCCACAATATGGTGAAACAGAATATTTTCCTATATCAGCAAAATAGTGCCTGCAACTCCTTGAAACTGTTTTAAGATTCATGTTGGAATCAAAAGGATGGGGCAGTTAGGGTCCTAGAGGTTGTTTTGGGTAAGTAGCAAATTTAACAGAAAATCAAAAACAGGCAACAATTTTAATCATTGGGAAGCAGTTTGACCTAGTGGAAAGTGCAAGGATCTGGGAGACAGAGGACCTGGGTTCTAATCTTAGCTTTGTCACTTGTCAGAGGTGTGTCCTTGGGCAAGTCAATTAACTTCTCTGTGCCTCAGTTTCATCATCTATAAAACAGGAATTGCATCCTCTTCCCTCCTACTTAGACTGTGAGCCCCAGCTAGCTCAGGGTCTGGTTTCAACCAGATTATCCTGTATCTACCCCAGTGTAGAGTACATAATTTAGCACAAAGTGCTTAACATGAAGAATCATGATAATAATAATAATGATAATTATAATGATGGCATTTGTTAAGCATATACTTTTTGTCAAACACTGTTTTAAGTGCTCGGGTAGACGCAAGATAATCGGGTCTCACATGGAGATCACAGACTAACTAGGAGGGCAGCAGGCATTGCAGCTACATTTTGCAGGTGAGGGAACTGAGGTTCAGAGAATTTAAATGACTTGCCTGAGGTCAGAGAGCAGAAAAGTTGTGGAACTGGGATTAGAGCCCAGGTTCTCTGATTTCCTGGCCCATGCTCTTTCCACAGAGGTCACACTGCTTATAATAATAACAATAATAATAACAATAACAACATTTCCAAGGAACTAAGGTTAAGGATGATTTGGTCAAGGACTAGGGCTAAGTCTTAGGTGAGGGTAGGGATATGGATAGGTTGTTAGAGTTTGTTTTTAAAATAAGGGTTAGTTGCTTCGATTTGTGATGGTTTTCCTAGACTGTATTTGGTGTCGAGAGATTACTGAGAAGAACAAATGATTTATCAGTTCCTAATTAACCCTGAGTTGTTTGTTTGTTACATGATTTCCTATATAGACTATTATAAAATAAAATGAGATATAGAAGCTACATCTACACGATAATTACAGATACAGAATTGTCCTACTGATCTGACTGCAGCAGTCTGGAGTAAGAAATTGCAATCTCTACACACTCCTGCCTACATTGCAGATAGTTTCCTGAGTAGATGATATATTTTTTTGGGGGGTGCCTAATTGTTGAGAGAAGGTAAGTGACTTTCCCAAGGTCACACAAAAGGTAAGGTGCAGAGCCAGTTTAAAAACCCAAGGCCTCTGACTCACAAGCTTCTGCTCTTTCCACTAGATGAAGTTGTTCCTCTGTTCAGTATATTTCCTTCTGATCTGTGCATTCTCAGGGCCAAGGCTATATGCTGGAACAACGAGGCTCAAACAATACAACCCTGATTCTGAATTTGGGATTCTCCAAAGCGTTGACATCTGAAATTTTTCTGATCGTTAGGAAAGCATATGGTTGGCTTGGTTTTAATGAGTTCCTGCAGACAATGTGCCCACAGGGAATGTGTGCATGCTATGTTTCAGAAGGGTATCTGTTTAACAGAAATGGAACAAAAGAGCAGAAACACTGTGGGTGTCAGGCAATGACTCTTACCCCAACAATGCCTAACACCAACTGGTCAAGGTCTTTTATTGATCTACTCTGACAAGACAGAATTACTGTTAGAAATTTTAAAATGAATTCCTCCCCAAATACAGAATTTCTCCAATGCCACAAAACATGCTTCAAACTTAATTGCTGGAATTGCTTAATGCAAAGAACTAGTCACTTTCCAAAAAGGTAACCAAAATGCATATTGTTTGAAACAGCATTATTTAAAATGTTTTCTTTAATGGTACCGGTTCTCTGGAGCAGGTATAGCATTGCAGTGTACCCTTTTTAAGCTATTAAGTTCTTTTACTGTAAGTTCATTCAGGCAAGCCTCTTGGAAAGACCTTTCCCTACTACGCAAATTGTATTTTTTCTAAACTAATTTATATTATTCCCCTTTCTTAACTGACTAAACAAAAAAAACCTCAGTCATAAGATCACAGAAAAAGAAAAAATGATGTGTGCTTAATTATTAAGCCCTGGGGTAAGTACCAGATGATCAGATTGAATACAATCTTCCATAATCGGGTTTTATATAGGGTTCCCAAAGGAGAAGGCCTACTCTGTCTTGATGTTAGTGCAATGAATCAATAGTATTTATTGAGCACTTTCTGAATGTAGACCATTGTACTAAATGCTTGGGAAAGTACAATGCAATAGAGTTGGTAGATTCTATCCCTGCCCACAGTGAGCTTACAATCTACGGAGGAATGTTCTTGGGGTGGCTCATCGAGGCTCAGTGCTTCTTGGAATGTATGAAGAAGACCCAGTATGACCTGTTTATTCCCAATTCTCTTTTTCTTCATGCAACAAAAGAAAATGGAAACAGATATTCTGTAGTTTATTTATGTATATTAGTATCTGTCTACCCGTTCTAGATTTTAAGCTCACTGTGGGCAGGGAATGTGTCTGTTTGCCGTTGTATTGTACTCTCCCAAGCACTTAATACAGTGCTCTGCATACATTAAGTGCTCAATAAATACAATTGAATGAATGATTTGTTGGAGTTAAGATATTAAGATCTTAACATCTAGATCTTCTAGACTGTAAACCTAGTGTGGGCAGGGATTTTCTCTATTGCTGAATTGTACTTTCCAAGCACTTACTACAGTGCTCTGCACACAGTAAGCTTTCAGTAAATATGATTGAATGAATGAATCTTAAGACCGCAGACCTTAGAGAGAAAGTATGATGGATAGAACTTCTATTTTCTCAGCCCATTTTTTCCCTTGCCACATGATCCTTCCCCCCTTTTCTCTTCCTGATCACTTCTGTTCCTTCCTCCTGGAGCTCCTACAGATGACTGACATGTCTCCAGTGACTACTTGTCATGGCTGGGCAACCCCACTCTTTTCACCATCATCAAGACCGCATATTGAACATTAAGTGCATGTAGAGCACTGGTTTATGCTTGCAAACCTACTCAGCTAGAACTGACCTGACAGGTTTCTTCAGTACATTATTCAGTCAGTTAGAGGTAGTTCTGAGCATTAACGAGTCAAGGAGAGGCATACCCATTCCATTCCTAGCTTGGGCAGTGGCTAGCAAGTGGAAGGTAATCTGCTATAAGTCAAAACTCTCCTGTACTGGGCAGCACCATGGGAGAGAGTTGAGGGTGGAGACTCAATTTTACTGCATGGAAGGAGGGCAATGGTAAACTACTTCCATATTTTTACCAAGAAAACTTTGTGGATACACTACCAGAACGATTGCAGATGGAGGCGGGGCGTTCTGCGAGAGATGTGTCCATGGCATCGCTAGGGGTCAGAGACAACTCAACGGCATCAGACAAGGCAAGAACCATGTAAGCATTTGGGAGAGTATAAGAGAAAAAATACATATGGTCCCTGCCCTCAAGGAGTTTGTAGTCTAATGCAATAAACAACTTCCCCTTGGCCAAACTAGCTTGGGCATGAAGATATTTTCTGAATCAAAGGCATTCTGGATATCAACCAGAGTGCCCCTGGGGCTAACAATGTACACAGACTGAGTGAAGTGCAGAGTTGAAGCAATTAGAGGCGGTTGTTGAATTAATCTATCAATGAACCTATCTAAACAACTCAGGGGAAGGGAAGTAGCAGTCACATGGTACAGAATAATTTATTCATTCACAGTGGCCTGTTGCTTCTAATCAGCTCTCTATAATTCCCAAATAAGTGCTGGGGAGCCCCACCAGGGAAAGATGCACTAAATACCCAAATCAGCAAGATAGCCTAAAACATCCGGCTGCTCCCCTTACATTAAGATGCATAGCTAGGGATTCTTTACCACCACTTCTTAGTTGTCCAAGTCACTGCCTTTTGTAGTTATTCCCTCCAAGAGGGAGCAGCACAGAGAGTTCACTTAGTGGGGGAAGCATATTTCTGCTAATATTTTGGGGGAATCCTGGAGCAGCATCACGATCTCATACAGCAATTCTACCCAACAAATGCAAACTCTGCATTTAGCTGTGGGTGTAGAATATTGTATATCTATCTAGTTAGAAATGTTAAAGTTAAAGCTCCTATCCCAATTCAACCAGCCCATTTTTTATAGCCTCTTGACAATGATCCATAATTTTAAGTATGGCATTTTAGGGCCTGGTTCCCAACTATTGTGGATGATGCTAGCCTATGATATTGTCCTAAGAAATGAAGAAAGTCTTCTCTCTTTGCAATCAATTAATAAGTGGCATTTACCAAGTGCTTCCTTGTTCAGAGCACTGAACTAAATGCCTACGAAAGAACAATAAAGTTGGTAGACTAGAATAGAATACAACAATCTAGAGGAGGAACTTAGAGTGTAAAGGAAGGACAGTTTTCACATCTTGGCCATAGTGGTCCCTAGCCTTTCCTTTAGCATGCATGGTCCTGGGGTGGGTTGAGGTGGGGCTAAGGTACCATATACTGGAACAGAACAGCATCTTTTCACCTCACACCCATTACCATTGAACTTTATGTTGAAATTCCCCACCTTTTGGTCTATTAGAGAAGTGAGCTCCTTGCTGGTGATATTTAATATTGTAAGACTGATTCTGGCTGGGATCTAGAATGGTTTGAATCCCAGAACACCGCCCCCTTCTAGACTGTGAGCCCATTGTTGGGTAGGGACCGTCTCTATATATTGCCAACACTGTGCTTAGTACAGTGCTCTCACACAGTAAGCACTCAATAAATACGACTGAATGAATGAATGAATGAATCTTCTTGGGAGCAAGAGTTTGTCCAAAATTACTGAATGTTCCCAATTTAATTTGGATCTTTGGATTCCACTTTCCAGGAAATAGTTATTAAAAACTTGAACATGCATTTAAACATTAAGTTATTTGTAATAGCATGAAGTCTATGGTGAGGTTGTTTAATCATTAGAACTGTGCGCTCTTATAGACTTGATTCTTAGCTTTCATTAGAACTAGAATCTTGCCATAATTCAGGGTGTGACTTTAAGAAAACCGAGTTTTGTGAGAATCAAGGAAGCATTTTTTGCTAAATGAAAAGCATATTTGAGGCATCCTTACTTCTGATAGGTCTAATCAGGTTTCCACAGGCTCCATACAATGCTTCTCTTTCAATTTCTACTAGGTATGTAACATTCAGCCTTAAGGAACTTTGAGGAAGTCATTAGTATCCAATTATATTGCCGTCTATAATGCTGTTGTTACATTGGTTACTACTCTGAAAGCCACAGAGTGGTCCAAGATAAAGAGGCCCAGTTTTTCCCTCCGGAAATGTCATTTATCATTACAGTGAAGCAGTGCGTGCAAGTGCAAATTGGTGTAAGATAATAAGAACAAGTCTGGACAGATGGAGATCTTATAGCTAGCATTCTAGACAAAAGTGGAATGTAATGTGGAATTCAGTGATACACAAAAAGAATTAGTGTTTCATTATGCAGTTGGAATGTGAGCAAGGGAAAATTTAGACAATCCCCTTTATCTTGGGCCACCCTTGATGTGCTCGGGTATTTCTTTACACAAATACGGGTCACTTGTGACATCATCCTGTCCATTTTGTGGTGTTTAAGAAGCAACTGAGCAGGAAGGCTCATGGAGAGTATTCTAGCTGACTGCTGGATCCCTTATATCCTGCCATCTTCAACCCTCTACTCAAAGACATCCATAGCAGAAGAGGATGAGAGAGCATATACACTGTCTGTTCATCTCCTCACACTAAAATACACAAATGTGTACAGTACAGACATTTCCTTTACCCATCTGTATACATATCTGGATTGTCAGGAAAGAGGTCTAGAAAGCATACACAAACATCATTTCTAAAAACACAGATTAACAGCTAGGCTTACAGAAAATGATCAAATATCTCTTTTTTTCTTGACAAAAAATACCATAAAATGGGTGTGTCCAATATTTCATAGTGTTTTCTATTGCAACAAAGCCTAATAGGCAATCTAGAAGAATTTTCACACTCAATTATTTCACGGCCTAGAGGCGAAGCTTTAAACCCTACGAAAACGACACCTAGGGATGAGGATAAAGATCACAGTTACTCCAAAAAAAAAAGGAGAATTAAACTACAGTGCCATCTCCTTAAAAATATGGCAAGATTGTTATTCCTGGATATCCATTGAACCCCACAGACAGTTAAGCATATAAAGTGTTTCTATTGGAATCCATTGATTCTTCCGTGGTCCGTGGCAATGTTTTGCTCAATTCCTGCCCTTTGATGGGATTCATGGGTCCCCATAGTTCCATCCAATTCAACTTTTACATTTTTCTGGAAGCCAAGAGCTACCTTTGGCTTTCCAAGAGAGAATGAAGAGTAAGATGAAAGCAGGAGTGACAAGAGAACAAGCAGACTACTGCTACAGAGGTGGCACTAAAGAGCAGACACTCTAGCTTGGGAAAAAACATGAGGAGGCCAAAGAGCATGCCCAGGAACTGAAGATCAGTAATTTATTACATACAATTGAAATGCAGTGGATTCCATTGCATTACCTGGGGTTCTGAGCCATTCCTCAAGGAGCAGCACTCTCCTGAACACCCAGTTCCCACCACACCAAAAAGGTCTTATAGATTGTACCTTGATGAAGAAGCTCCTGTAAGCTTGGTGTTTCTGCTGACGTTCAAGTCCCAGAAACCACCGCAAAAGCCAATGGTGCAAGTGGGAAGAGCCCGCGATGGATTGAACTACATTGAGATGCAGAGAAGACAATGAGGATGAAGCTTTAGAAGCTGTGTACACTAACAACGGCACACTGGAAATGAGGAGTGCTAAGCAGTTCTGCCCATTAGATAAGCAGAGAATGAGAATGTGGAGCTTTGGAAATTCACAATGGCGCATCGAGCATCCATGTAAATAAAGAGATTCGAAAGAAGCAAATGAAAGCACAAAAGGCAAGCTGATAATTAAAGCGCTTATTTCTACAACTGTGATGTACAGATGGGGTGACAACTGTATGAGATGGAAACTGTACCACTAAGGCAGAAGATAAGAAACAAAGCAAGGCAATTGAAATGGGACACTAATTGCTTAATAGCGAGATTCTAGGCAAGACTATTTAATAAAGAGTAGGACATTGTGTGAGAGTTTTCTTGGCTGGGGAAGAAAT
Source organism: Tachyglossus aculeatus (assembly GCF_015852505.1). NCBI lineage: Eukaryota > Metazoa > Chordata > Mammalia > Monotremata > Tachyglossidae > Tachyglossus > Tachyglossus aculeatus. Next base: position 24,561,800 of record NC_052075.1, on the reverse strand, counting down.
TAAAGTTAGATTCTTTTGGATACGTAGAGAGATGGAGAGCTTTTATTGAAGAAATGAGGAACTGCCAATTGGATGGTTCCCATCAATTCTACATGGAGTGTGCTTTCAAGATGGTACCTTCAGGTGAGCCAGATCGAGTTTGTCAGCTGCCTACTTTGTAAGCAAAACGATATTTGAACTAAAGCATCAATGTCCAAATATGATTTTTTTTGATGATTTACAAAATAGTCTTAAGACTGGATCGGACCCACATGCTGAATCTTTAAAATGGCACTCTGATGGATCACGCCGATTGGCCAGCCCGATCCTAACAAGCCATCACCATCTTGAAAATCCTGCTTTGTAGGATTTGCCACACGTTTAAAATGAAGGCACTGTAGTTGGCTGGGAAAGAGAACACAGGTAAGAACTTGCAGTCGCACAGCAAACGAATGGTCCCAGTGATCAAATCCCTGCCTCGTCTTGGAAGACACCTCCTCTTCTTGAAGGCTGTGGGTGGAGTTGAGCGGAGAGACCAAAACCACTATGAAGAAGCATAGATCGTTCCTTCCGCTTTCTAGGAAAACACTTGGATGAATATGTACCAGAGGGTTATACTTCCACTGAAGTGAAAAAGAAACAGAGGAATTGGAACAACTGAACAAAAGGAAATGTAATTGTTAGTTTGGGACAAAGAAGTTGGTTTTTGGCAACAGCACATTATCCGTATGAAAGTAATACAACTGCCAGCCCCCGAGGGTTACTGATAAGCCTAGTATGCATTGGAATCTGAGTGGGCACACTACGGTTATTTTCATTGTCTTAAGCATGTGAACACAACCAGTACACATGATGAAAACTACTCTACTAACAAAGAAAAGTTGACTTACAATGAGTAAATATACAAAAGCCCCCCAGGATTGTCCTAGTCAGCTTGGCAATGACTTTCCATTCTAGGAAATTTGTTTTCTTGTGGAGAATGGAGATTTTACAAGTGTAATATAAATACAGGGTAATTGGAAAGCCAAATTGTTCTATCCAAATTGCTGTAAGGTCTGGAATAATGGTCTTAAATTTTTTAAAAGCTTCCTTATGGATCACTTTTGTTTTATCGTACTGTTGCCAAGAATGCTCCTCCAGAAGCGTGCCAGCAGAAACATTGAAAATAAAAATACTAGCTTACCCCAGATACAATTAGTTCTCCTCCCAAGTTCTGCACTTCCGCCTTCACCTTGCTACAGATATTGAGCTGGTGGCAATATAGGGCAATCCGTTGGAGATAGGCTAATAGATCTTGCTTACAAGCTGAATCTGGACACTAGAGGGAAAAAATAAAGTCGGTCATTTTGATGAGAGCATGCTCGGTGTATATACTTTTAGAAGAAAGAACTGGAGAATAGAAACCAGATTAGATTAATCCATTCCAATTAACAATTCCTTTAGGGCTTTTTGGAAGGGTGAAGCAATCCTTGAGAATTTTTACCTTGGCTTTGGGATAAACTAATGAAATTAAAACATGAAGATAGCCCAGAAATACTCTGTCGGCACTTTTGCATGTCTAATAGGTATGTCTTGTTGTGAGTTGGCTTAGGCACTGTAAAGAAAGCAGACTGACCTCTGGGGCTGTTTTCTAAGGACACTATTCAGCTTTCACTAGGCATGAGTCCATCGATGCATAATACCCAACCCTTATACGCTGGAAGGAAATCATTTACGGTAATATAAAGGCCACATTATCAGGTATAATTTCAAGGTTGAAGGTGCAATAAGTGGAAAGAAAGGCAAACTGGTCCCTTTTCTTGTTTAAACAATGCATCATTGAATTATATCATTGTCCTGAATTGCATCAATGCAATACATCATGTCCTTCTACTCTAGTATTTCTATTTCTACTAAAAAAACTCATTTCTACAATTTTACTCTATTAAATATACTATTTCTATTACTATGAGGGCAGAATGGCCTAATGGAAAGATCACAGGCCTGGGAATCAAAGGACCTGGGTTCCAATCCCAATTCTGCACTTGTCTGCTTTGTGATCTTGGGCAAGTCAATTAAATTCTCTGTGCCTCAGTTCCTTCATCTGTAAACTGTAGACTAGGATAGTGAGTCCTATGTGGGATGGGGATTGTATCCAACCTCATTATTTTGCATCTATCCCAGAACTTAGTACAGTGCCTGGCACATTGTAAGAACTTAAAAAATACCATTGAAAAATTCCCCTTTTCCGTATTTATTTTAATGTCTGTCTCTCCCTGTAGAATGTAAATTCCTTGTGGACAAGGATCATGTCTTCCAACTCTGTTGTATTGTAGCTTCCCAAGCACTTAGGAGAGTATTCTGCACATAAAAAAGCACTCAATACCATTGATTGACTGATCGATTCTTTGAATACCAGCAAACTATCTCATCTTTTGATCCTTTACATATACCCAAACCACTTAAACATATTAAACTCTCTTGAAATGAGAAACCTGGAGATGGGATCATGATCCAGATAAGAGGAAAAGGCCTCCCCAGAGCTGTCTACTAGACTATATAAATGCATTCTTAAAAGAATAAGTACAATCACCCACTAGTGCTTCACACATAGTAAGCACTTAACAAATGTCATCATTATTATTATTAACATAATAAGGCAAGGCCAAGCCAAGTTCTTGTTCTGACCTGGAACTTAACACTATAGGCGTCCATTGCTCAGCACTGAACAGAGCTAAAAAGCCTCATTCCTAATCACATGATTTCCTCAAACACCTAGAAAGGCCATAAAGCGGATATCTGCAGCACTTCCCAAGTCACTGATGGTTCAGTGGCATTCGAACAAGATGCTGAATGGCATTTACTGTTCTATACTCAATGTCACTTACGAAAGTAATACAATAACAAAACTAAATATGAGTCTTAAAAAAGTTACATCGGAGGGAATCAACCCCAAAATCTATCATTTAAGATTAGGCCATGAAAACACCAAGATCCAGGTGTCAGGTGATTTTAAAGACTGAGACCCTCTTCACACTTTCCAACGTAGAGATCTGAAGCCACCACTTTCTATGCTTCAGCTACTGGAAGTTTGACAGTAAATAGGATGGGTTTGCTAGACTTAATCCACTCTGCTCTTAGGTTATTACCATCAGTGTCTTTTTCTCAGTCACTGCATCTACCAATTGAGAATCCCTGTGAGACTATTTTTCCTTCCTGTGACTATTTAATACTGTAATATTTATCCTACTCTTGGGACCCATGTACTGAAAAGAATTAACTTTAAAATTATTTCTCTCCAGGGAGCTGACAAGGCTTTAAATACAAATACCTTACAGCAGATTAAACTGCAAGTGCTATCTCATCGGAGCAGTAATTAAAAATGCCACAGTCCATAAAAAGTTTATATTGCATGGACCGCTCCAAAACTTCTGGAAATTATTTCCATGGTTGGGCCATTTACAGAATCTGTTCCCTTCTTGATTTTGTTTTGCATTATTAAGTTTAATCACCTTATAAGGTAATTTTCCAAAAGAAAAAAAAAAGAATACCCACTATCGTTCTAGCCTACCATCTCCAAAACATGTCAATGGACTTGGTTAGGAATAATGGAGCCCCAAAACACAACTCTATTCAGAAGACCCCATAAAACTGAAAAGTCTTTGACAGTCATTTCCACTGTGAAACACCCTATTACCACAGGATGGATATTGGGTTTGGGATACTGTCCAATGCCAAATCAATAGATCTCAGGAAATTGGGCTTTTTTCAGTCCTAAATCATTTATTCTCACCATAATGGCATCTTTACCCTGTTCTTAGGAATTCATAGTCACAAAAAAACTCAAAATGCTCTTGTTTTGACATACCTACTCTTCCAGAGACTGTGTGGTCTTGGGGATGAGATTAGTATGCAATATTGCAATACCTTAGCAGTTTCATTCAGTGCTGCCAAAAATTCCAGCCAGATTGTTCAGGGCCTGGGCTGAAGCATCTGAAACGGAAGGGAGCTACCAACTACCACTCCTGATTGTGGGGATGTCAGCCGCAGGGCTGGGTAAAGTGCTGCTTGTTTCCTTGGGATGAAGGACCATAGCAACAAGTAACAAACCACAGCCAAACCGCTCAGAGGTCTCTCTGAGTCCAGGAGGGATTCCTGGGCATTGGCTCCCTCTAGGTCAACTGAAATCATATTGGTTTGGAAGGTTGAGGCAGCAGGGGCGAAACACTTCCTTTTCTTCTTACCCTGCCTCCTCAGGATTACCTGGCCGAAGATCACCCAAACATCTCCTTGGCTAGCTTTCAGGGTTCCCTTGCCTTTAAGAAAAATGATTAACAGAAGCACCCTCTATCAGACAGATGCTCACCCCTTCCTCAAAGACCTCCAGGAATCAAGACTCCCAACCTCCTTCAGAACCTACTCCAGGTTCTTCCCACCCACACAGACATGAAGGTCTTCTTTATGCCCAACTCTCTCCTGGTGTTATTTAAAAGGAGTTTCTTCTTGCTTGTAAACATGGGCGGCAACGTGTCCTTATATCCTACTATTTCCCCTGTTTATAGTTTATTTTCATGTCTGTCTTACCCTGTAGAAAAGTTCCTCATGAACAGGATTCACATCTACCTACTCTATGATACTGTACTTTCCCAAGTACTTAGTACACACTCTGCACACAGGAAGCAGTCAATACCATTGATTGATTGATTGATTGACAACATGGCAACAGCAATTACAAGCTCCCCTTTTTTTTAATGGTTTTGGTTTAGCATTTACTATGTGCCAGGTACTAATCACTGAGGTAAAACCAAGATAATCAGTTTGGACACAGCCCCTGTTCAATGTGGGACTTGAAGTCTAAATCAGAAAGAGGAGGATTCAGTCCTCAATTTACAGATGAGATAACCATGGCACAGATAGGTGACTTGACCGAGGTCACACAGCAGACAAGTGACAGAGTCAGGATTAGAACTCAGATCCTCTGACTCCGTGGATCACACTCTTTCCACAAGTCCGCACTGCCCCTCTTCATAAGCTTGGGTGTATGGATGATGATGGGTCTTAGTCCTGTGACTTCAGGACTATGACCCAATGCAGCAAGCAACCAAGAGGGCAGGGATGCAACAAACCATAACATAATCAGAAAGGGGTTTCTTCTTTAAAGTTCAGGTCCTTTTCATGGTGGAAGTGGCCACAGCATAGTGTCAATGCTGTGCCATTGTTCCATGAACTGCAAGACAGTTGCCTCGGAAACCACTGTGAGCTTTGCTGTCCACATTGGTCACCTATTTTTCAAGATTGCTTTTGAATTCATAGACAGCCAGGAACTTCCCAGAAATTTCCAGCACTTTGGCAAAGCCTCAATAGGCAGAAACAGGACTAAAACCCAGGTCTCCTAATTTCCAGAGCACAACTCTTTCTGTGCACCAACAACAAGCTAAGTGGATGGTAATAGATTTAATTTGCATTTTGAATCATTTATTCAGCTATTTTCATCCTGATACACTTGCACTACTTCCTGTTATAGCCTTGCTTTTCTTCCTCTTCCCGACATTTGTAAATATTTTTTATGTGTCTGCTCTTTTAGATCAGCTTTGGAGAAAAGCCACCCTCAGCATGATTGCAAGTGCCAGACCTAGTTACCTCTGGACATTGAGGACTTAGTGCCACTGGGGAAATGAACAAATATTCGACATTTGATCACCATATCCCGAACCTTTCTACATGGCTAGGGGATGGCAAACTTCTAGGACCCAGAAACACTAAGGTGACGGGGCTTCTCCACAATCCCTTCATTTCACAGGACTCCCATGAAGTGACCTGCCAATTCAGCCTGTAGTGCCAACTGAAAAGTAACAAGAGTTCGAACAAACAGCAGCATCACATGAGGTGTCAACCTGGAGCCTTGGCTTTGCCAGCAGCCAAGCTACCCAGAATTCATGAGATAAACTCTTGGCTCCTATCTGCCTTTCCTTCTCCCTCCCCTCTTATTATTCACAAATCAAGACCAACTTCTCTAGGAAGCTTTCTCTACTTAACCTACCCATTCTCAAGCAATAGCAATAGCATGATACATTCTGACCCTTTGAAACTGAACATTTACTGAGGGTGTCTTTTTGCCAGTGATAGTAATCCTAGCTTGAGTTTGCAGAGCCCTATATTCTTTTAAAAAGGACCACTTTTTCCATCAATCAACTTACTTCTCTCCCACACATACCTATGAGATGAAGACTGGACTTATTATGCGCATTTTCTAGATGTAAAAAATGAGGCCTAGCCAGGCTAAGTAACTTACTCAAGTTACTTAGAAGTTAGTTGCTGGTCCAGTGGAAAGAGAACTGCTCTTGGAATCAGGAGATCTGGGTTCTAGCACCATCTCTGTTTGCAGCTAACAAAGGTGGATGAGGACCAAACATGGATTTTGCAATGTGCTGCTTGCCCACCTACCTTCCCATTCACTGAACTCTGTGCCCCTATGGGAACATAACTGGCAGGGAAGAGTTCTTGTGGGTCTGAGCAAATCACTAGTGCTATAACGAATTCCTCTGTGCAGGTCTCAGGACCCCCTTCCCCTTCTAGACTGTGAGCCCATTGTTGGGTAGGGACCATCTCTATATGTTGCCAACTTGTACTCCCCATGCGCTTAGTACAGTGCTCTGCACACAGTAAGTGCTCAATAAATATGATTGAATGACCCAGACTCTCCTTCCATAATGTATTTATTTATACTACTGTCTGTTTTCCCCTCTAGACTGTAAATCCCCCTGTGGGCGGAGAATGTGTCAACCAACACTGTTGTATTGTACTCTCCCAAGTGCTTAGTACAGTACTCTGCACACAGTAAACACTCAATAAATACACTTGATTGACTCATTGATTCACTGTTCCTGGGAGAGCGCTTGACTCCTAAGCCTATGCTCTTTCCATTTCACTATGTTGCCTTACCCAACTGATATTTATATGTATGTTTGCTAGGATTTTTCCAGCTGGGCAAAGATCATGTCTACTCTCTAACTTGTATTCCAAAGGCTTGGTGTGTTCTAGGCACAGGTAATCTGTGTGGTCTTGCTGTCTGACTGACTAGAGCTCCCCAAAATGTCTAATTCCCTCCCAGGGTTAATTACTCAATGAGTCTCACTAAATACAATTCTGATGGCATTTATTAAGTGCTTACTATGTGCAAAGCACTGTTCTAAGTGCTGGGGAGTTTACAAGGTGATGAGGTTGTCACCCGGGGGGCTCACAGTCTTAATCCCCATTTTACAGATGAGGTAACTGAGGCACGGAGAAGTTAAGTGACTTGCCCAAAGTCACACAGCTGACAATTGGTGGAGCCAGGATTTGAACCCATGACTTCTGACTTTATTCCTTAGTATATCAGTGTACTCAGTATTTATACTGAAAACAACTTCAAACAAAAGCTCTAGAAAATCTGCAGTTCCTTGCATGATCAAGCATTGCTAAAATAAGATGAATCTTTTTAAAAAAATCAATGGTTTCCCCTCTGATTTTGTACACTGTATGGCTTAACGAGGTCAACTGTGAGATGCTTGACTATTTCTGACTGGGAAGACATTCACCGATGCTGATTACTGTAGCTGATGATGCTGACTTGATTGGTTCCATTCTGAATGCCTTTATGGCCATAATTTTAAAGAGTCTTCTTTGAGTTGAATTCACCTAACTTATCCTCACTTGATCCAGGGAAGGTTAGACTAAATTTGCACTCTCTAGGTAAAAGGCTAGCAATTTCCCATAATTCAGTTTTATGGCCTTTTAATAGGATGCATAAAAACACCAGAGTCCAAATGGTAATTAATAGGTCCCCTCCAGACAGGGCTAGGTCTTTCTCCGTATATTACCTGATCAGCCACAGCTCGGGCTAATTTGTCCATCCTGGAACCAGCTTCTGCAATCTTCTTGGCTGCATTAATGACATCGGATGTATTTTTCAATGGTCCTTTGCCTCTGAAAGTATACACACACACATAGTATAGTTACATTCTGGTGTGAAAATGCAAAAGCAAAATTCTAACTCTTTGCTCCACAGTTGATTCAGTTTGAACTTTTTTCACTGTTCTTTGCTGTCTTTACGCACTTCTACTTCACCATTGACACTCCGATTTAGTGGTTTGCATTTGCTATCTTGGCTTGTTTCAAATGATGTCAAAGTCTGGATTTTAATCTTTGTATATTATTCTGAATAGCGTCCCTCTCAATGGATGATGGCAGCAATGTCAGCTGAGGGGAGCACACAAACCTCCCAGGACAAGAACGGAGTAGAAAACATTGTTCTCGGATGGTGTACCTAAAGCCTAGTTTGGAAACAGGTGGATGACCAGATAGGATTTAAGGTTTCTTGTTGGGGTTTTTTTAATTTTTGGACTCTTTTGACCAGCTCTTCAAACTGCCACACCAAGTATCCATCTCCTGAGCTATTTAAGACCATCCTACAGCAATACAAATCTTTCTGGAAAAATAAGTTCAGTTATTCCCAAACCTCTGGTCAAATCCTCTTGCTTCCAGCTCTAGCCAAAGTGTTTTGAAAGAGGAAATCTTTCCCCTTTCAACTTCTGTAAAAGGGAGTTAAGGAAATACAGAAATCATCTGGTTAAAAATATTGGAGTTCTGCATGTTTGTCATTTTCACTTTCTCTTCAAATAGTTCCAGACGGATGCATGGCAGATTCCCACATCTGAGGTAAAACCATGAAGAAAATTGTACCTCTCTGTATTCTACCTAAAGTGTGGTACAAAGAGTTCCAGTTGACTTCGAAGCTTCAACTGAACATTCAGTTTATTAAACACAAACTGATGAAGATTAGCTGTTGGAGAGTTACAAAGGGATACCCTTGGCATAGGTAAGGGTGTCTCCTCTCTATTCCCACTCCACTTAGGCATTAGTACTAAGGAGACAGGTGGCCCCGCTTTCTCATTCATTCATTCAATCATATTTATTGAGCACTTATGGTGTGCAGAGCACTGTACTAAGTGCTTGGTAAACAGCTCCCACCATGACTCGCCTAAAGAGAGCACGGCTGAGTGACAGCGAAAGCAGAAACAACAACCACACCCTAAGGGCTTCGAGTTTGTTTCCCCTTGGGTCATGGTTCCATTACTTCCAAACTGGCATGTGAGATGTTGTCTACCTTCAGGCTCAGAGTCTGGTGGCAGCTAGGGAGTAATTTTGAGAGTAAACGGATCTTCAAAATCCATATCAAAAAGCCACCTCCTCTAGGATGTCTTCTTTGATTGAACTTCACAGGTTCTGATCACTTGATTCATGCCAGTAACCCTGTGACTCATATTTACATGAGAAGCAATGTAGCCCAGTGGAAAGAAAAAGGGCCTAGGAGTAAGAGGACCTAGGTTCTAATCCTGGCTCCACCACTTGTCTGTTGTGTGACCTTGGAAATGTCAGTTCTCTGTTTTTCAGTTACCTCACCTGTAAAATGGAGATTATGACTGTGAGCCCATTGTGGGACATGGATTGTCTCCAATCTGATCAACCCCAACAATCAGTGCAGTGCCTGGCACACACTAAGCACTTAACAAATACCATTAAAAATAAATAAAACTCTGTTTTATTTTATTGTCCGAGGACTTAGTATAGTGCTCTGCACACAGTGAGTACTCAATAAACACCACTGATTGATCAATTGATATGTAAAACGGGGATTAAATAACTGTTCCCCCATATCTGCTTTGGTCTTCCCTTATTTTTTGTTCTGAAATTTTATGCATCTGTCCTTGGGCATAATGCATTTAATAATAATAATAATAATGATGATGGCATTTGTTAAGCACTTACTATGTGCAGAGCACTGTTCTAAGCACTGGGTGGGTGGAATACAAGGTGATCAAGTTGTCCCACGTGGGGCTCAGAGTCTTAATCCCCATTATCCAGATGAGGTAACAGAGGCTCAGAGAAGTGAAGTGACTTGCCCAAGTTCACTCAGAAGACATGTAGCGGAGCTGGGATTCGAACCCATGACCTCTGACTCCAAAGCCCAGGCTCTTTCCACTGAGCCATGCTGCTTCTCAGTTTCAGTATTATGTTATATGCCTCAGTATTGATGGTTGCCCAGCCTCCATCAGTGAAGGCAGGTCCTGCACTCTGTCTTGTAAAATCTACCCCATCCTCAGCCCCCAGTGTAAAACTTTGTTCACAGTGTGTGGTCAGTACAACCTGAATTACTGACTGTATTCTGAAAACTAGGGAAAACATTCTCTATTTTCTCAACTGGAACAGAATATAGGCAGCCCCTTCTGGGAATCAAAGAAGGAAATAGAGCTCACATCATTTCTTTAAAGTGGGAGAAAAATCGAGGAGTCGGTCTTTCATTAACTTGGAAGTACAGAAGGTGGTGCATCTAAGGACAAACTTGAACCATTTTTCATTTTACTCCTAACTTTCGCTTGAATTTTAGATTGCCGAAGATGTTTATTTTGCTTGATTTATAAGGAGTGTGGTAGGAAACATAGGATAATGAAGCATTACTGTTCCTCATCTAAGCCTGCAGGCCAGGAAGCACCAAAGCTAAAGTTCTCCTGTTGGGCATTACATTTCCAATTGCTGTTTAGTTGGCAAAAGGTATATGGTCATAGCTTATATTTTTTGGTGTAGTATGGATAAGATAAAAGATTTGACGACAATTTAGCTCTCATTTGCAGACATTTGTGCACTTCAGACATAAACAAATCTTCTTGTTTTTCCAGACTTTATTTCCCTTGGTTTGATTTTTGCTGTTGTTAAAAAGAGGCAAAGGGATTGAAATTGTCACTGTGTAATAACATTCCCCCATAAATGTGTATTTTGCTGGAGCTCCTGGGCCTAACAAAACCTTCCATCTGGAATATCTCTTGATTAGAATACTTCTCACCATTCCACCTTCCACTGTAGCCCAGTCTCATCATTCAGTATTAAACAGACCCCTTCTCATCCCAGTGTTTAACAGTAGTTTTAATTTTTCTTGATAGAATTTCAAAAAACCTGGAAAAGGGTTCCCTAGGCATTTCTATCCTAAACCAGCACCATCAAAAATAATTTATCTCTTGTTCTTTCCAATAGAGGGTAAGAATGAGTCTCTTTTACATCTATGGAGAGATCTATTGCCACTTCACTTGGAGTTATACAGGACAGAGAGAAGGTCTCTCATTGTTTGCTCTCTACATGGATAAAGTCCAGAGCAAGTGAGCTTCAAAGAACTGACAGGTCATCCTTCCGAGCAGTTCTATTTGGGGTTGTGATCTGGGACAGCTTGGGGGCGGAGTGAGGACAACTCTGATTTCAGGGGCCAGGTCATCTAAGCATAATCTTAAGAAGCCAAGAGGAACTAGGTCATTAAAGCCTGTTGATCCCTAGGAAGCAGATTTCCAGTTAAACAAGCATATAAAGAATGTAAGGAGGAGGGAGGGTCTTTGTGGCCGAGTGGAAAACGCACAGGCCAGGGAGTTAAAGGATCTGGGTTCTAATCCCAGCTCTGCCCTGTGTCTGCAATTCACATAACTTCTCTGTGCCTCAGTTTCCTCATCAGTAAATGGAGATTAAATAACTGAACTTCCTCTTACTTGGACTGTGAACCCCATGTGGAACAGGGATGTGTCCAACCTGATTATTTTATATCTACCCCAGCACTTAGTAAAGTGCTTGACACACACTAAGCACTAAATAAAAACCACAATTAATGGTATTTGACTGAACACATACTATATACAGAGCACTTTACTAAGTACTTGGGAGAGTGTAATGCAATAGAGTTGGCAGACCTGTTACCTGACCATAATGAGCTTATAGTCTAGAGGGGGAGACAAACATTAATATAAATCAGTAATTTATAAAATATAATTTAATGAGATGGATTTGAGGGTGAGGTGAATATTAAATGTCCATAGGTCACAGATTATTCCTTAGGAGAACTTGAAAGGTCGTAATATTGTGCTTTCTTCTGCTCAAAGGGAAATTCAGGTTCACCATTTTTAGGCACTAATGGTGCATTTGGCCTGCAGGAAACAGCTCAGGATGCTTAGACCAGGGTACCACACCTTCTGAGTTTTTCTGAAAGCTCCAACACTTTGTCCTTAGCTGAGGTGTCATTAACACAGACTAATGTAGCTTCATTGGGATAATACCTTGAATTTCTAGAATCCCAGTTATGGACTCCAGACTTGTAAATTTGTTCATCCACTCAGTCGTATTTATGGAGCGCTTACTGTGCACAAAGTACCGTATTAAAGTTGTTGTGGGCAGGGAACATGTCTGCCAACTTTGTTGCATTATACTCTCCTTAGCACTTAGTACAGGGCTCTGCACTTAATAAGCTCTCAATAAATACCATTGATTGCTTGATTGTGGAGATAAGAAATGAAATGTTCACTCCAGAACAGCGAGGGTTAAAAAGACAATAGTAGCTCAATATTCCTGAAACTGCTCAATGTTTCTGACCTCCTGGCATTGGGAAGAAATCCCCTGTCCAAACAGGAGACTGCTGAAATTGCACAGGGGTAAGAACTCTTCCCCCATACCAAAGGTAAAATGAAACACCTGAGGGTTAAAAAGAATATTATGGATCAATATCACTGAAGCTGCTAAAAATTTTCCAGTTTCCCAGTACCAGGGAACAACACCATGGCCAAACAGGATGTAAGGGTGAAAACCATTTCCCCTGTACCAAGAGTAGCCACTGACTGAAATTATGACCCACCTCACCCTAACAGCCCTAATGCCCCAGTACAGCAATCACCACTAGAATTGGATATAAGCCCCAAGCATGAGGTACTTGGGGCAATCTTCCACCATTACTTTTCTCGGGCTGTCGTGGATTCTTCCATCCCTGCCAGCTCTATCAGGAATGAACTCGCCACTAAAGGCCCCGAGATCCACTGTCATTAAGGATTTGCAACCCAAGATGCACCACAGCCTGTCCAGACACCTGAGATGACTGTCTTTGTCCTTGTCGCATGACTGCTCAGCATGTCTGTAGTCAGTATTCTGTGTAATCACTTCTGTCTTTAAGGAATGATCTTTGGCTCCTCTGCATGTATGCTGTTGCTGTTTTGCATTTCTACAGGTCATATCCTTTTTGCTAAGTGCTACCATTCTCTTGAACAGAAATAATAATGATAATGGTATTAAGCACGTACTATGTGCCAAGCACTGTTCTAAGTGCTGGGGAGATACAAGGTAATCAGGTTGTCCCACATGGGGCTCACAGTCTTCATCCCCATTTTCCAAATGAGGGAACTGAGGCACTGAGAAGTTAAGTGACTTGCCCAAAGTCACACAGCTGACAAGTGGCAGATCTGGGATTAGAGCCCATGACCTCTGACTCCCAAGCCGGTGCTCTTTCCTCTGAGCCACGGTGCTTCTCCAGCGCTGCTTCTCCAGAAATAAAGAACTTGTTTCTGACTTGAAACCTGGAGTTTATCTCGTGGTCCTTGTGCATGTTCACTAGACAGGTGCACCCCAAAACCCAGTTAGGAAAGCAGCATTCATTCATTCATTCATTCAATCGTATTTATTGAATGCACTGTACTAAGTGCTTGGGAAGTACAAGTTGGCAACATATAGAGACGGCCCCTACCCAACAGCAGGCTCACAGTCTAGCAGCATGGCCTAGTGGATACAGCATAAGCCTGGGAATCAGAAGGACCTGGGTTCTAATCCTTGCTCCACCACTTGTCTGCCATGCGGTCTTGGACAAGTCATTTAACTTTTCTATGCCTCAATTACCTCATTTGTAAAATGGGGATTAAGACCGTGAGCCTCACATGGGACATGCATTGTGTCCAACCGGTTAGCTTGTATCTGCCCCAGCACTTAGTACAGTGCTTGACAGATAGTAAGTGCTTAACAAATACTTATATGCCCTCTCCAGGTAAGACGAACTCTCGATTAGACCAAGTGATCATCTGACTTGGACCACAGGGGCCCCTGCCTGGAGATCTCTCCTGAGCCAGAATGCTGTTTTACTTAGTTCAGGGAATTTCAAGAGAATTAAGATTCACAAAGTTCTTACAAATGTAATGTATCTTCTCTGGATTCTACGGGGGAGCTCAGGCACAGAAATTGAAAGTCACTTTTTCATCCTGAACTGTTGAGTTAGCCTAAAGAAAAACTGGGGAACAATGAACAGTATTCAGATCTCACAACTAATAATAGTAGTAATAATAATAGCAACAATTGAGGTATTTATTAAGCACTTACTATGTGCCAGGAACTGTCCTAAGCACTTGGTTGGATACAAGCAAATGGGGTTGGACACAGTCCCTGTCCCACGTGGGGCTCACAGTCTCAATCCCCGTTTTTCCGATGAGGTAACTATGGACATGTTAAGTGACTTGCCCAAAGTCACAAAGCAGAGAAATGGCAGAGCCAGCATTAGAATCCAAGACCTTCTGAATCCCAGGTCCATGCTCTATCCACTATTCCATAATGCTTAGTGGACAGGCTCACTCAGCTAACCACAATAATCACCTTGGTTTCCTTCAAGATAGCATGCAAAGGGATCAAAGGAAGCTTCTTTTGGCTTGGATTTGTTTTATTTTAAGGAACCAAAATGCCAATCATGAATTCAGCTGGGATCCCACACTTGCTCACTCAGTTGCTCTGAAACTGAAATACAGCTTTGATTCCAAGAAGGATGCTAGCAGTAACAAGTTTCGTCCTGCGTACAAAATTTATTACACAATAACGTAGCAGAACCTCTCTAATTTTCAATAATAATGGTGTGGATATCATTCAGATTACTGAACCAAATTAATGAATTAGCTAGTGAAAGAAAAGATAATAAAAGCAAGGGTATCATAGCACTAAAATGACATTTTTCCATTTGTTTTGGCAAAAAGGAATTGAGTTTTAATTATTCATGGCCAGTTGTATTCTCCCTTGAATAGAGTTGCAGATTCCCTTGTATATACACTTCTACAGCACAGTTCTCAGCATATGAAGAAGCAACCTGGCCTACTGGATGGGCACAGGCCTGAGGCAGAAGGACCCAGGTTCTAATAGCTTCACCACTTGTCTGCTGTGAGTCCTTTAGCAATTCATTGACAGGTTGACTGATTGACAGGTCAGGGATAACTGACCTGTGCCTCAGTTATCTCAACAGTAAAATGGGGATTTAGACTGTGATTCTCATATGGGACTTGGACATGATTAGTTTGTATCTCTCTCAGTGCTTAGTACAGTGCCTGGAGCATAGTAAGCACGCAACAAATACCATTAATTACAATACATTACAATACAAAGAAGCAGTGTGGCTCAGTGGAAAGAGCACGGGCTTTGGAGTCAGAGGTCGTGGGTTCAAATCCCACCCTGCCAACTGTCAGCTGTGTGACTTTGGGCAAGTCACTTAACTCCTCTGGCCCTCAGTAAACTCATCTGTAATAATAATAATAATGATGGCATTTATTAAGCACTTACTATGTGCAAAGCACTGTTCTAAGTGCTGGGGAGGTTACAAGGTGATCAGGCTGTCCCACGGTGGGGCTCACAGTCTTCATCCCCATTTTACAGATGAGGGAACTGAGGCACCGAGAAGTTAAGTGGCTTGCCCAAAGTCACACAGCTGACAATTGGCGGAGCGGGGATTTGAACCCATGACCTCTGACTCCAAAGCCCATGCTCTTTTCCACTGAGCCATGCTGCTTCTCTAAAATGGGGATTAAAAACTGTGAGTCCCCCGTGGGACAACCTGATCACCTTGTAACCTCCCCAGCGCTTAGAACAGTGCCTCACACATAGTAAGCGCTTAACAAATGCCCCATTATTATTATTATTATTTAAAATGATAGAGAAATATAGAAACACATTTACAAATGCACACACACACACACACAAACACACGCACTGACACATACAGACACTCACATACACACCTCATCACAGGGTGGGTTTTTTCACCAGTCAGTCCAAAATACCACACTAGAAATGTTCTGCCTCTGCTTCTGTGAATCTGGTTGTGTGCTTTGTCTTAAATTTATCTGGTTTTTGGGTTCCTTTTCTTCTTGCCAATAATTTTTTTCTTTCTACAATAAGGACCAATGCCACCAACAGTTCCTTCAATAGGGTATATATATAAAACCTGACTCTATGGGTTGTTTGCCTTTTGCAGTCTCTACCCCTGGATAATTAATTCAAGAACTTTTGTTGATTCTTGAAGCCTGTTGAGTGGAAAATATTTTTCAAAGATCCAGAAACAGCAGCATCTGGGGCCCTTGACATTTCCTCAAGGTTAGTTGCACTGAAGAGATTAAGACTTGACCAAATCACAACTCTGTTTTACTCTGCTGCTGTTGATGGAGAATGGACTGATGACACCTTCAACTCTTAATCCTTCAACTTTTTAGGGAAGCTTGCAAAATGCTTTTCAGTTCCAGATTCCCTGGTTAGGGTCAAAAACTTGATCAGTGTCTGAAAGTATGGTTTAACTGTCCCAAAGTAATTCCAGGCTGTTCTCTTCTATCTGATAGGCATTAGAAATTGTGTCAAGAAATGAGGTCTTTTTGTCTAAAGACACATTGCTATTCCAGGGGCACATGGTTAACTTGTCAATAAAGGAGAGCAAGAAAATGTCCACATTAACATTTCTCACTCTTTAAAAAAAATAAAAATATTATGGAACTTCCAGCTAGATGTTTTAAAGTAGTGGAAAAAATGGCACCTAAATTCCTAAAATAGTATTTTGATGAATGGAATTCTACTTGGTTAATTATCAATAGGCATAAATGAGTCTATCTGTCTTAAAAGATTACAGCAAATGCAATCCAAAGACTCTGGAAAATGTTTTCAATTTAACTGTGGCATGTCTAGCTCAATTATTTTCTTAAAGATAATGAAGCTATTCGTTTATATGATGTCATTAATGATTGCCTCTTTTGCATAAATAGGCTTTTGAAAAGGCACCCTTAAAACACACTGAAAGCAAGGAAATGCATTCATTAGAACTTCTGGAATGAGATGACTGTGGCTAAAATGATAATACTGACATGATTGGTATAAATTTTAAATGATAAAAATGGAAGTTTTTCTATTATAATTTTTGATGGACAAGGATGATGAACTGAGCAGAAAGCTGCCAATTTGCCAAGTGAATTTGTTCATTAATACCATAACCTTGGAGGGCCTCAAAGGTCACCCCTGCTCTCAAAAATCTCCAGTGGTTGCCTATCAACCTTCACATGAAGCAAAAACTCCTCACAATTAGCTTCAAAGCTGTCCATCACCTCACCCCCTCCTACCTCACCTCCCTTCTCTCCTTCTACAGCCCAGTCTGCACCCTCTGCTCCTCTGCCGCCAACCTCCTCACGGGGCCTCATTCTCGCCTGTCCCGCCGTCGACCCTTGGCCCACGTCCTATCTCTGGCCTATCTCATGTCCTCCCCTCCCCATCGCCCCCACTCCCTCCCTCTGCCTTACCCCCTTCCCTGCCCCACAGCTCTTGTGTATATTTGTACATATTTATTACTGTATTTTATTAATAATGTGTATAGATCTATAATTCTATTTATCTATTTCAATTGTATTGACACAGTCTACTTGGTTTGTTGTTTGTCTCCCCCTTCTAGACTGTGAGCCCGTTGTTGCTTAGGGATTGTCTCTATAATAATAATAATAATAATAATATTGGTGGTATCTGTTAAGCGCTTAATATGTGCCAAGCACTGTTCTAAGCGCTGGGGTAGATACAAGGCAATCAGGTTGTCCCATGTGGGGCTCACAGGCTACAGAGTGCAAGGCACTACACTAGGCATGAGGCCTTCCTTATGACCTAGAAAAACCACGGAGACATCTCTCAGTAGTCACATGCAGCCTGTTTGAAAATCCAGCCACTCCAGAGTCACTTTGAAACCCCACCATCAGGACTTACCGAGTGAAGTCTGTCATTTCCATCATTATCATACACATCTGCTTGGCCAACACAATGATATCGTTGCCACTGTCATCCCATTTGGCCACCTCGGCATCCAGTTTACTCTTTTCTTGGTGAAATATCTCCACCTGCTCAGCGATTTTTGCCTTCTCCTCCTGGGGTAGTTGAGCCATGATTGCCTGTGTGAGATTGAGAAATGTTGGTGGAGACTAAAAGGGACAAGAGAGCAGAAATTTGAGGGCCAACTCAACCTTCTGTACTTAGTGGACTAGAGATGGAGGCCTGGTTTTCCCTATTCGATCCACTGGGTTTGCACTCATGAAGGTAACATCACTTGCCATCCACCATTAGTTTCCAAGTTCCAGATTCCACAGTGCTATCTTCAATATCTTAGGCACAACTAATCAAACTCTAGCCAACACAAAAGCATTAGTCATACATAGAGTTTCACAGGTATAGACCACAGTGTCAGATATTGGATATTGGTTTTTGCTGATTATGAGCAAAATATAGGAAACCCCCTATATTATTGACAGGAACATCTAGTTATATTTCAGTTTGACAAATATTTTCCAAATGAGGGGACTCAACTCTTTCAATATTGAAAGTAGATCATATGAAGGGAAGGACCTTCTGCCACAATGTGGCATCTCAGTGGCTAAATAAAACTTTCCACAAAAGAAATCCACAGAGACATGGTGAACAATTGCCAAATAGAAATGAACACTACCAAAATTCAAGACGGCTAATCTGGGTGTTTCAAATGTTCAACACAACTTCCCATGAGTGGGCTAAGAGTGCATGCTGTAATGACTTTCCTGAGTATCAGTGGCCCTGAAGGATTGGAGGAAGGGCATGCATGTTTTAGACCAACAAAAAGATCAACCAACAGAGAGTGTCTAATGCTCCTGTCTCCTCTCCTTCTTCCTTTCACTCCATAGCAAAGTGAAAGAGCATGCCACCATTCCAGGGCCATCTGGCTGTGACATCTGAACCAGAGCTGATTAGGTGATCTGGCTGGCTAGATGGATGCCCCTTTCTTCCTCACCGCTTCATATGCGTCCCTTCAGAAGCTGCATGCTCAGACAAAGAGGACGACCCGATAGAGGAGTACCGTTCTTTGGTCAAGGGCATATGAGTGGCTGTACTCCCCTGCTAGAATCTCCAGACAACCTCAAGTACCAAAATTATCTCTATTCTTCAGAGAAGGGAGTTGGTGAAACTGCCCAAGGCCACTTATGAAACCCTATTCTGATGCTAGGGTACTGCAACCCACATAATGCAGCGTGAATTAGTGTGGCTCAGTGGAAAGAGCCCAGGCTTTGGAGTCAGAGGTCATGGGTTCAAATCCCGGCTCTGCCAATCGTCAGCTGTGTGACTTTGGGCAAGTCACTTCACTTCTCTGTGCCTCAGTTCCCTCATCTTTAAAATGGGGATTAAGACTGTGAGCCCCACGTGGGACAACCTGATCACCTTGTAACTTCCCCAGCACTTAGAACAGTGCTTTGCACACAGGAAGCGCTTAATAAATGCCATCATGTTGATAATGCACTTAATGGTGTGTGTCAAATAGAAGCACCATTACATTTTCTCCTGTTTCTGTCACTTTCAGTCAGCCCCAAGTCCTTTTTTGAATATTCTTAAAATGCTTTTGGCTTTTAAAAATTCATAATTGACCTTTCCTGGAAACTGGAATTAAAAAAGGTTATCTATAAACAGTAGATCACAAAATGAGAAATTTGCAAGTTAATCAAATTAAAATTCAACACATGAGTTTTAATTAGGTCTTATCAATGTAACTCAGCAGTTTGAAATGTTAACACATTAAAGCCTTTCCATACAAGAAAATGCAGTCAACGTTCATCCAAATAAGCAGCAAAATGCATAATTTGCAACTGCTGAATTCCTTGTATCAGACAAGATATGGCGGTAAGGTTTAAAAAGCCAGAAGCAGAAGGTGGCAAATCAGTATTACTTTAGCATAGTTTACAGCACATTCCGTCCTCCCTGAGGGGCTTTGTGGCCAAAAGAAACGTGGGAACTACCTCTTTCAACTGGGGATTCAAAAATGTTCAAGAGCCCAGTCTTGTGGCAACAGTAGCTCACAGCTGCAGTGCATGCAGCTATTTTTTTTTTCTGTTAAGCTCAGAACTTCGGCCAGGCCCTTACAAAAATGAGACAACTCTCCAAACCCAAGGCAGGCCACGGATTTTTCAACCCATCAAATGGTATCTGCAGCCACTGGTGCTTGAAGGACTACAAAAAAAACATTTTGGCAAGTTAGAAATCAGCACTTATTAGCCTGTGTGGCTGTGTGGTCCTGGCCAACCTGAATCCATTTTAACAAAATGTTTCTCCCAATTTGTGTTATGTTCTACTGAGGGGAGGTTTGCAGCCAAAGACTTGTAGCTAACAGCTAATCAAGAAGCCTTATCCTTGTGTGGATTAACTGACCAAAAGGGATGAACAGCTCAGAGACAACAATAGGTCTCCTCTCTTGGACAGTCTTTTCTTTATGACAGAATAAGCAGGATAAGACAGGTTGTTAGTCTCCATCCACACTAGATGTTCCTCCAACTTCAATTGTGAGCCCTACATGGAACTGAAACTGTATCTGACCAATGACCTTGTATCTACCCCAGCACTGAGTACAGTGGTTGGCACATAGTAAGCACTTAAAATAGCACAATTGTTATTAATAACAACTTCAACCTGTTTATGGATGGCACCCTTGTGGGTTAACAATATGGAGTGGGGAAATTGCTTTAGGGTAAGTACTATAGTCTGGGTGGAGTCCACATCTTTCTCTGCGTAACTCAGGAATAAAAGGAAGATGAACCGGAGGGTATGTGGCTCAAGGTCCCACTCACTGGGGATGGGCTACTTGGGGGCTCACAGCACCCTGACTCTTACTCATAGTTGGACAGGAGAGCTGGGAAAACAGGTACAGGATCTTTGAACATTCATAGAAGTTTAGGAACTTTGTTATTTCTAGGTAGATAGGGAGAGGATGGGGAGGAAATAAAATAGGGAGGGGCAGATAGGATTAGAGTTCATTTTGATGTTGTAAAGTCATTTTCCTAAGTATATCTTCCTTCCCCATCAGATCAGAAGTTTTTTGTGGATGTGCTCTACTTTCAATTCGAAAATATTCTGCATATTTTCAAGAGTCTGGTACAGTGCTCTGTACAAAGTAAGCACTCAGCAAATATTATCATTATGAATAATAATTATTATTAAATGAGCATGCTGAACTAGTTCCTCCTCATTTCCCCCTACTAAATCCTATCCTTTTAACATTTTTATTTTAGATTCTGAAAAATGACTGTTTGATTCCAGAATTGGTGAGAAGCTGAGACAATCATTTCTCAAATGCCTCTTCACCATGATCCTCAAAAAATCTCCAGTGTTTGCCTGTCAACCTACAAATCAAGCAAAAACTCCTCACTCTCGGCTTCAAGGCTCTCCATCACCTCGCCCCCTCCTACCTCACCTCCCTTCTCTCCTTCTACAGCCCAGTCCGCACCCTCCACTCCTCTGCCGCTAACCTCCTCACTGTGCCTCATTCTCACCTGACATGCCGTCGACTCCCAGCCCATGTCCTTCCCCTGGCCTGGAATGCCCTCCCTCCACACATCTGCCAAACTAGCTCTCTTCCTCCCTTCAAAGCCCTACTGAGAGCTCACCTCCTCCAGGAGGCCTTCCCAGGCTGAGTCCCCTTTTTCCTTTCCTCCTCCCCATCCCCCTCCTCTGCCCTACCTCCTTCCCCTCCCCACAGCACTTGTATATGTTTGTACAGATTTATTACTCTATTTATTGTACTTGTACATATTTATTACTCATTATTTTATTAATGATGTGCCTATAGCTATAATTCTACTTATTCTAATGGTTTTGACACCTGTCTGCATGTTTTGTTTTGTTGTCTGTCTCCCCCTTCTAGACTGTGAGCCTGTTGTTGGGTAGGGACCATCTCTATATGTTGCCGACTTGTACTTCCCAAGCGCTTAGTACAGTGCTCTGCACACAGTACGCACTCAATAAATATGATTGAAGGAATGAGTGAATGATCCTGTGTTTAAGACAGAATACTCAGCATGGGGGAGGGTTTAGGAAGGAAGACAAAGAGGACTAAAATCTATCACTTCTTTTCCCTTAAAAACAAGAAAACTTAAAAAAATTCCAACATTCATTTTCAAATGCACAGTGAAATGGTGACATCTAAGATGGCTTCCATTGAGAAGAGTCTGGACCATTGGTGGATGACATTTATCCCAGGATCATCATCATCATCATCAATCGTATTTATTGAGCGCTTACTATGTGCAGAGCACTGTACTAAGCGCTTGGGAAGTACAAATTGGCAACATATAGAGACAGTCCCTACCCAACAGTGGGCTCACAGTCTAAAAGGGGGAGACAGAGAACAAAACCAAACATACTAACAAAATAAAATAAATAGAATAGATATGTACAAATAAAATAAATAAATAAATAAATAGAGTAAAAAATATGTACAAGCATATGTTAAAATATTGCTTGATGATTTATTTCTGTCCTAGGGATGGCCTGACTTAAAAAAGGAAAACGGTCAATGGTGATGTGAGGTAAAGAGTTCCACCCCTTTGGGTTGGGGGGGTGTCCAAAAAGCCATCCCTCCCTAGACCACTTGAAACACCCTAAAACTAGGAAAGTCAATTGCAGTAGGTTTGAGATAATGGGACAGTTTGGTTCACTGTATCATTAAATCACAGTCACCATTTACAGAAAAACCCATTAAGAGAGGCAATAAGGGCAGAGTGCCACTGAACCAATCACATCTAGTTTCTGATTCCAGGCTTGGACACTGACTTGTTGAGTAATGGCAGACAGTTTACTCTGTCATAAGAAGCGGCATGGCGTAGTGGAAAGACCACAGGCCTGGGAGTCGGAGGAACTAGATTCTAATCCCATCTCTGCCTCTTGCCTTCTATGACCAAGTCACTTAACTTCTCTGTGACTCAGTTTGCTGTTCTGTTAAATGTAGATTCAATAACTGTACTCCCTCCTACTTAAGCTCTGAGCCCCAGGAGGGAGAGGACACTATGTCTGACCTGATTATCTTGTATCTGACCCAGCACTTAGTACAGTGCTTGGCACAAAGGGCTTAACAATTACGACATTTATTATTAATATTCACCCTCTCTGAGCCATCATTTTTATGTAGGCAGTACAACCATTACCACCTTGAACTGATGGCATAAAACCAAACCTGGTAAAGTCTTCTAAAACAATCCAGAATTATTTATAAATTGAAACCTAAAAATGCCCACCATGTAAGAGTTTAGCATTCTGTAAATTAATAAAGCACAAGTTTCCACAGGAAGCTTCGTGCTCAGACGTAAACCTTTTCCAGAGTCACCAGGGTAGATGGCCCTGAGAGAATAAAATTCCCTCCATCTTCTTTAGATGCAGATTCCCATCACAGCAGGACAATCAGCCAAGCTTCCTCTGAAGATGGATACTTACCCTTGCACTCTGTCCAGCTATGAGCTGGTCATCCTCTGTTTGTACACTTGTCCGGCTGCGAACATCATAATCTTCCTGTTCAAAGTCTGAATCATCCTCCAATTCTTCTGGGGTCTGGAGAAGCAGAATAAGGAGAATGAGAGGGAGGAAGAAAGGAATAGAGTGAGGGGGAGAGGGGCAGGAATTTTATTTTTTCAGAGAGTGATCTTCTTTAGGGTCTAATGATTAGGTTCAGGTCAATATCCATCAGACTAATCGAATGATGGGTGGCTGTGGGGTCCTGCAGAGAGCTTCGGAAGATAAATAACCAAGGCATTCCAAAAATCAGTTTTATTGCTCACTCACCCACTGCCTATTCTCTAGTACTCCCTCTTCCCTGGGAGAGGGGAAATTTTCAAAATATATCTTTCTAGTGAAGACTACAATTGACTGTTGCCCAGTGGGGGAGTCAGTCAGTGGCAACCTTCTCATGATACCTCGATCTCATCTATCTCGCTACCAACCTCTTTCCCTTGACCTAGCTCTGGCTTGGAACACCCTCTGTCCACAAATCTGACAGGCAATTACTCTCCCTTGCTTCAAAGCCTTATTGAAGGTACATCTCCTCCAAGAGGCCTTCCCTGACTAAGCTCTCCTTTCCTCTTCTCCCCCTCCCTTCCGCGTCACCCTGACTTGTTTCCTTTATTCATCCCCCTCTCCCAGCCCCACAGTTCTTATGTCCATATCTGTAATTTATTCATTTATATATCTGTCTTCCCTTTTAACTGTAAACTCATTGTGGGCAGGAAATGTGTCTGGTATATTGTTGCATTGTATTCTCCCAAGTGCTTAGTACAGTGCTCTGCACACCGTAAGTGCTCAGTAAATATGACTGACTGACTGATATTTATTGAGAATCTATAATGCTTGAGAGAGGACAGTAGGGACAAAAGACACAGACTACGTCCTAAAAGAGTTTAAAGCTGCAATCAATCAATCAGTCAATCAGTGATGTTTATTGAGCACTTACTGTATTCAGAGCATTGTACTAAGTGCTTGGGACAGTACAATACAATATAGTTGGCACCTGTAATATTTCTCACAAGGAGCTTACAGTCTACAGGGAGATTATAGTCTTGTTTACTGCAAGCTAAGCAGCTGCTGCTTCGCTGCTACCTTTGATACCATCTTGAAGCTGGTCTGGGATCCTGATCTGGACATCCCTCAGGACCTCTGCCCATTGGCAAACCTGGTCCAGTCTCCTCCCAAATCTAAGAGGAACCAGAATCCTTGAGGAAGAACAGAGGGAAATGGACTAAACATTGCCCTGCCCAGCTGCCAGTGGTTGAATGACGCCTCATAATTAGGGGTCCATGATTTTTTGCATGGACAAGGCTCTGAATGAAGCATTTAGTGAGAGAGAAAAATTAAAACATTTTTTATGTTCTGGTGATAACACTAGACAGTAAGCAGTGTGTTAGAAATTGCTGAAAACTCCATTATAATTGTACCCACAGTAAGTCCTCAATAATCATTAATTAAATGATAGACTGGCATTTATTAATCTTCTTGCTCATGACAGTGAAAAACGAGCAATTTAAGACCAGCTAAAAGTAATTGGCATGAACAGTTTGGAGTAATGATGCCTCCTACAAACTCTGTTGTATTGTACACCCTCAAGTGCTTAGCACAGAGCTAAGATTGATTGGTTGATTTGGATGACTCAAGGGCTGCAGTGTGAATATCATCTTGAGAGCTCGGGCAAGCATTCTAAATGATAATAACGCCTCAAGTAATTTCACCCCCAATGGGGAAGACAGTTCAAGAATGCTTCCTGGAGCTTGAACTTTCCAGGGAGAATCAAATTTATAAAGATTCAAATGTACTTTTATGTTCCCAAGGTCTAACCCAGTGTTCTGCATACACCAGTCAATAAATACTGATGATGGTGAAGATGATGAGTAGTGAGGACCTGCAATCTTTAGAGAAGCTGCTAGGGATACAGCGATCACGGGCATTTAGGCGTCTAATTCCCACTTGCCCCTTTCCTTAATCTCACTTTTAGGGATTGCACAATGGGTATCCTCACTAAACACTAGCTACCAACCCCAGAATCCAATTCCCAGAAACTTCAGCAAATGACATAACATCATGGAGATTTGCAATCTCCTCGGAACAGAAGTGGCCCAACCCTGATTTCTTATTCTTTTTGTCTGAAAAAAAAAATCATAGTTCAGCTGTTACCAAAATGCCACACACAGTGTTCCTAGGCAAGCTTTATGAGAGTTTACCCCCGGGCCGGAATGAACTGGGACATATCACAGCAAACTGAGTTCCCAGTATTCTTACATCTGAAAACACGACAAAATATTGCCATGTTGCAGTGGATTCTCCTGACCCAGGCCTGGAACCCCACCTCCTGACAAGTGATCACATTTTATGAAGCCCCTTGGGCTGAGAAGCTGAAGACCTTGGAAGAAGTTATCTCCACTGCATACAAATCTAATCTGCTATGGTCTTGAAAAATGAAAAACAGTGGGGATCTTGAATTTCCCACTGGCAGAAACAGTGGAAGTTTCCTTTCATGGGAGGCATTCATGAAGCATTCACGGGAGGCAGCAGAACTGAAACCTGTCTTCTTCCAATTCCAACTCCACCAAGTCCATTTGCATTCAACTGGACTGGATTCATTGACTACCTCCAACCCTACTGATCAAATCTTGTTCCTGATTTGATCTGGCAGGCAGGCATGAATCAGGCCTTCCATGCCAATATTATGTTCCACTCAACAGTTTTCCAAGCTAGTCTCATCTTGTCTCTCTGTCAACTATATTAACATTCTCTCAACAGTGTGACCGTACTCAATTTTCTTTCTCGAGGACATTAAAGGCAAAAATAAATAAATAAAAAAGTTTTGTTCCCTCACTTTATCAAACTAAGGTGCAGAGAAAACAGTTCAGTTCAAATAACAGGTAGGATTTGCAATGTGAACACAGATAATCTGCTCTGACAATTCCATTGCTTTTGATATGCTGGG
This sequence comes from Tachyglossus aculeatus, assembly GCF_015852505.1. NCBI lineage: Eukaryota > Metazoa > Chordata > Mammalia > Monotremata > Tachyglossidae > Tachyglossus > Tachyglossus aculeatus. The sequence continues at coordinate 24,535,450 of NC_052075.1, read as the reverse complement.
GGAAAATTATAGCAAGTTGGTAAATTTTGCTGACATGCAATGGTAAGATTAAAAGTGACTTCATCTTTAGCTCTTAGGAGAAAACTCACTCGACAGAAAAGGGGGATGACAGACATGAGAATATCTTTTCTAGACATTTCAATGATCATTGTTTTCCCAAAGTAAAACCCCATATCTTTACATTAAAGAGAGGAGTAAGCTTAACTTCATGCGCTAATTCGCAGGGTTACAATAATTTACTTCAGTCATTTTCTCTTATCTCTTTTGTAGCTTATAAATACATGAACTGGCACCAGTTTTTAACAATATGCTGATTGTTCCACATGTTTTGGTACTGAGAGCAGCTGGGTGAGGTAAAAAGATGCTGACTACATTTGAAAGTGCCTTCAACTACTTTGCTCCTCAGAAATTCTCAGAATTAAATTCATATATTCACCAGAATGAGAGGATTGATCTTCTTTACCTCATGTTTTCAACATAATTTCCTATGTTACTCCCATTAGAAAATCCAGCAGTATAATACCCAGGAAGAGCTAGCTGTGACTTCAGTTATTTAACTGCATATCTATATCTTCCTAATGCTATTCTATTTAGGAGTCATGTTTATATTGTTTTCAAATGATGTCATTAAGAGTCACTTGGTTGATGAATGTAGATAGACATTAACAACTATATACTGAAAAACAGTATGGCACAGTGGAAAGAGTCCAGGCTTAGAAGTCAGAAGACTTGGGTTACAATTCTGGCTCCATCACATGACTGCTGGGTTACTTTGGATAATTTTCTGTGCCTCAGTTTTCTCATCTGTAAAATGCTGAAATACCTGTTTTCCTCCCCTCTTAGACTTTGAGGTCCATGTGAGACAGGGAACATGTCTTACATAATTATCTTGCCTTTACCCCAATCAATCAATCAATCAATCAGTGGTGTATTGAGCACTTACTGGGTGTAGAGCCCTGTACTAAGCACCTGGGAGAGTGCAGTAAATTAGAGTTGGTAGACATGATCCCTGTTCACAAGATGTTTACAGTATTGAGTGAGAGACAAACATTAAAATAAATTACAGATAGGGGAAATGACAGAGAATAAAAATATGTACAAAGGTGTTGTGTGTGGCACTGTGTGAGTTTCACAGGGTTAAGAAATACAGGACTAAGGGCATAAGTGATGCAATGGCTTAGCATATAAAAAGCCCCTAGCAAATGCCATAGTAATTATTAGTTGGAGATAATCCACCAACAAGATTAAGGGGGTGGACAATAGGTCCTATTGTTCAGCACCTATGATTAACTGATTAAGAGGAAAGGGTAAAAGACTTGACATTTTTTGGCCTGCAGGAGAGAAGATTTGGGGATGATCTAATAAGATTATTTAAGGGTTGTTAAATAGTTGATAGGCACTGATGGGGATCAGCTGATAGTCATTTTCAAAGAAAATTAACCCATTCAGTCCATGTTTACTGACTCCTGAAGAACCTCCAGGCATTGCCCATCCACCTCTGCATCAAATGGAACACCTTGCCATTGGGTTTAAAGCACACAATCACTTTGTCCCCTCCTACCTTACCTCACTGATTTCCTACTACAACTCAGCACGTTCAATTCATTCCTCTAACACCAACCTATTCACTGTAACTGATCTTGTCTATCTCCTCAATGACACCTTGCCCATGTTCTGCCTCTGGCCTGGCACTCCCTCACCCTTCTATATTTGATAGATGATGGCTTCCTCCACCTTCAAAACCTTATTAAAATCATATTTACTCCAAGAGGTCTTCTCAAACTAGCCCTCAATTCCCCTACTCCCCCCAGCTTCTGTGTCACCTTTGAACTTGGATTTGTACCCTTTATTCACCCCACCTTTAGCCTCACAGCACTTATATACATAATCATAACTTTTTTAAGTGTTTGCCTCCTTTCAATAGTCTCCTTTTCTAGACTATAAGCTCCTTGTGGTCAGGGAACATGTCTACCAACTCTGTTATATGGCACTCCCCCAAGGGCTGAATACAGAGCCCTGCATACAGCAAGTGCTTAATAAATGATTGATTAATTGAATAGGAAAGAGACTTACCTGCAGGATTAGAGACTTTCATTCATTCGATCATATTTATTGAGCACTTACTGTGTGCAGAGCACTGTACTAAGCACCTGGGAAGTACAAATCGGCAACATATAGAGACGGTCCCTACATATTAAGAAATGCATTAAACAGGAGGAGTTACAGAAGGATGCACTGACATTACCCTGAGCGTCTCTGGATCTGTGGTGTAACGGCATTTTGATATCTCTGGTATATCAGTAGGAAAACATTCTATGACCCCTTCTGTTCACCTGACAAAATTTTGCTTCCTACCTGTTATCTTAAGTGTAGCCATGTCTGAAGGCAGAGGAATGGACTAGTTAGCCATTCAAAGTCCCTTCTACTCTTATGGTTCTTGGAAATATAATTCTCTTTCTTCTTGCAAAATAATGTATCATTTGTTGATAAATGAATTTAATTAGTTAGAAAAGAGAACATTGATTCATTAAAATCTGAAAGCAATTTCCAGCAGTTTGTGAAGGGACAGTCTTTTAAAAATTACAGGCAGGATCGTTAAGCTTGGTCAGATTGTAGATGCTGAAAAGAAAACCACTTTTTATCTTCCTACATTTTAACTGTAAAGTTAGAGTAAGAGTTGTCCTTGGATTTTGAAGATGATACTACTGATGGTATAGCCCTTTTCAGGACAACAAGTGATTAAAAAGCTCAATAATGCATCCTGCTGCATTATCATTAAGAACAGCATTCACCTGATCAAATTGAATAAAATGTCATGAAGGAAGAATGACACAATCTAACAAGACTATGCCATTTCATCCCAACTTATGATACTGTCTTACAGCTCGTAAATCCTATAAAACTTTTTGCTTCCAGATTAAAAAGGACAGGCTAACCAACTACAAACTGTTAGAAAGGGACTATCTCACAGAAATTATGGGAGGGAGGGAGGAAAGGGCTGGTGTTGAGTTTTGCCATTCAAGAGTAACCTTAAAGGTTCCATGTTTGTGCGGAAAGCAGATTAGAGCAGTCTTCAAATCTTTTAATAATGATCGGCTGGGAAGTTCCTTGGTTATCAAAAACACATTTGATCCTTGGCCCCACTCCCTCATCATTATTGACCTAAAATCCTCTTGGGTAAGGAATGTGTCTCCCTACTCTTTTGTATTGTACTGTCTAAAACCTTAGTTCAGTGCTCTGCACACTGTAATGACTGAGAGCAGAAGAGAAGGAAGAAGAGTTGATAACTAGATGAGTCAATTTTCAGGATTGTTTTGCTTCTCTGATGGGTCAGTTGGAGAGGGGAAATCTTTGGCTCCACCACTTCACATGCCTTTTGGGATTGCTTGGGGTTTCCTTCAAAATTGGCTGTCTGTTTAGAAAACTGAGAACTGGTCATTGGCAGGACGTCACCTGACTCAGAATCTGCCAGTTGGAGAGGGGAAATCTTTGGCCCCACCACTTCACATGCCTTTTGGGATTGCTTGGGGTTTCCTTTAAAATTTGCTATCTTTTTAGAAAACTGTGAACTGGTCATTGGCAGGAAGTCACCTGACTCAGGATCTGACCATTCATTTAAGTCAAGGTTGTTTTTCCCTACATGCGTCTACATTTTCAGTGTGTTTTTCCTTCAAAATTTGCTGTCTGTTTAAAAAACTGGGAACTGGTCATTGGCAGGAAGTCACCTGACTCAGGATCTGACCATTCATTTAAGTCAAGATTGTTTTTCCCTCCATGCATCTACATTTTCAGTGTGTTTTGCTTTCTTGTAAGACTTTAGAGTAATAGCTGATAGACAGGAGGATAAAGCATTTAAATTATATGTGGGCCAGATTCTCCCCAGAGGTTTTCTTTCTGCTAGTAAATCAGGTATTTGTTGAGGTTAATTCACTCTTCCAGGCCATTAGGAGGCCATTCTGTACCCTGCAGCACACCCCAGTGGTTTGAAAGAGTGAATGCACCTCCTCAAGAACTCAATTTACTGTCTGGAAAGGGAATCAGACTCAGGAGAATCGAAATGTACGAGGATTATCAATCAATCAATATCTATTGAGGGCTTTCTTTGTACAGAGCCCTGTATTAAACGCATGGAAGAGTACATACAACAGAATTAGCAGACATGTTCCCTGACCCTTAGGATTTATGGAATTCCCTGATTAGCTGGAATCTGAGTGGTCATTATTAGCAAAGATCTTCACAATGGTTTGCCTGAAAACTAACATTTGGGGACTTAACATGTCCAAAACAGAATGTTTCATCTTCCCACCCAAATCCTGCTCTTCCCCTGGCCTTCCCTTCATTGTACACAGCACCACAATCCTCCTTGCCTCACAAGCCCATAACCTTGGTGTTATACTCCACTCATCTTTCATTCAACCCACATATTCCATCCTTCACAAAATACTATCAGTTTGACCTTCACAACATCACAAAAATCTGCCTTTTCCTCTAAATTTGAATTGCTGCTATGCTGATGCAGTCACTTATCCTATCCTGCCTTAGCTACTGTGTCGGCCTCCTCACTGACCTACCTACCTCCTGAATCTCCCCACTCCAGGCCATTCTCCACCCTGCTGACTGGATCATTTTTCTGAAAACACCACTCAGTCCATGGTGACCCACTCCTCAAGAACCTCCAGTCATTCCAGTGGTTCCACTTCCCCAACAAAACGAAGCTCCTCACCATTGGCTTCAAAGCACTCAATTACCTTGTCCCCTCCTATATTTCCTACTGCAGCACAGCATGTTCACTTGGCTCTTCTAACACCCACCTTCTCAATCAAGCTTATCTTGCTGATGAGACCTCCAACCTGGAATTCCCTCCCCCTTCATATCCAGCAGACAACCACGCTCCCCATCTTCAAAGCCTAATTAACATCTCATCTTCTCCAAGAGGCCTTCCCTTACTAAGACTTTCTCTCCCCTTCACCCTCTCCCTTCTGCATCACCATTGTGCTTTGATCTCTATCATTTAAGCTTTTGATATTCACATCACCCTGGGCCCCACAGTGCTTATTTACCTATTCAGTAATTTATTTTAATGTCTGTCTCCTCTAGAATGTAGGCTCCTTGTGGGCAGGGAACATGTCTACCAACTCTGTTGTAGTGTCCTCTCCCAAGCCCTTTGTACAGTTCTCTGCACATAGTAAGCACTCATTAAATATAACCGATTGATTTAGGTGACTTCTGTGTTAAACCACCCAATGGTTGGGTGAGTTGGAGAAGACCCTGGATGAGGACATGAATGAAAATGAATCACTGGCCTCTTTCAAGAAGAAAACTAATTTACATTAGAATGAGAAGCAGAGTGGCTTAATGGAAAGAGCCTGGGCTTGGGAGTCATAGGTCATGGGTTTCGAATTCCACCTCTGCCAATTACCAGCTGTGTGACCTTGGGCAAGTCACTTAACTTCTCTGTGCCTCATGAATGAAGACTGTGAGCTCCACGTGGGACAACTTGATGACCTCGTACCTACCCCAGCACTTAGAACAGTGCTTGGCACATAGGAAGTGCTGAACAAATACCAATATTATTAGGGAAGCAGTGTGGTTCAGTGGAAAGAGCACAGGCTTGGGAGTCAGAGGTTATGGGTTCTAATCCCAGCTCCGCCACTTGTCGGGTGTGTGACTTTGGGCAAGTCACTTAACTTCTCTGTGCCTCAGTTACCTCATCTGGAAAATAGAGATTAAGATTGTGAGCCCCATGTGGGACAACCTGATCACCTTGTATCCCCCCAGTGCTTAGAACAGTGCTTTGCACATAGTAAGCACTTAGCAAATACCAAAAAAGAAATGAAACAAAGCTCTATTGTTCCTGATTGGCTGCCTGATCAGAAGGAGCATGGGGTTGTCCTGGTCAGGGGACCAGGGGAGCCACTCATGCAACACTCATGCAAAAACTGATTGATTTGTATCTAGCTTAGAACAGTGCTTAACACATAGTGAACACTGAACAAATACCATAAAAAAAACAACTGGGAGCCTTTGAGTAGAAAACGTGTATTTTCACGCTAAGCACAGATTGAACCTGAGCTGGATATCTCCCCTTTCATTTTAGAACCCAGAGACCCTCTTCGTTGACCAAACCTGTTGAGAAAAAAACATCTCTCCAACATTTTTTTTTCTGTGAAACACATTCAAATGTACAAGGGGATTTTGAAAAGCAAAAGAAAAGAAGGAACGCTGATTAAGTCTTTCTGCTTCTGGCTATGATACTTATCTCCTCCCTCTCCTCCAACTTCACCTTCCGAGGTTCCTTACATACCCTGATCATCAGCACTGCTTTCCTGATGTCACGAACTCCATCGTATACCAAGCGGGAAGCATCTATGAATTCATTCTCTTCAAATGGCTGGGGAACATTTGCGCTGAGGGCTTCAATGGCAACTTCCACTTGTTCAGCAAAACGTGGCATAACTAGATTAAACAAAATGAAAGGAAATAAGACCCTCTTTTAGGAATGCTTTCCCTCTCCCTTGGGGACACTCCCTCCCCCCAGGGAATAAAACCAGGCAGGGGACACACCCCGTTACAGTTCCAGTACGCACCAAGGTGATTGTGTACTATTTGTGTTTGTCAGACTATAATGGTCTTAATTCCATTCCACATCTCAGCAGAGGAAGGAAACAGCTTTTCTTGGAGGAAGGTGAACTTCAAAGCTGTGCACAAAGGTTTATCTGATTGTGTTCAAAGGGAGGGTTATATTGGACAACCAGAATGTGTAGTTCAAACATTCTAAGGGATGACTCGAAACTCTGTTTGCTCATACACTTCTTATAAAATGCTTTGATACATAAATTGTATCTCTCCAGCATTGAGTCAAAGAGTTATATTGGGCAGCAACTAGATTGTGTAGTTCAAACATTCAAAGGGATGTCTTGAAACTCTGTTCTTACACTTCTTAAATAATGCTTTGATACATGTCGTATCTACCCAATATTAAGTAGAAGAGAGAAATAATGTGTCCAAAGGGAGAGAGCACGAGCCTGAGAGTCAGAGGACCTGGGTTCTAATCCCTGCTCCACCACTTGTCTGCTGTGTGACCTTGGGCTTGTCGCTTAACTTCTCTGTGCCTAAATTTCTTCATCTGTAAAATGGGGATTCAATTCCTGTTGTCCTTCCTACGTAGACTGTGGATAAGGAAAAGGACTGTGTTCTACTTGATTATCTTGTATCCACCCCTACACTTAGTACAGTGTTTGGCCCACAGTCAGCACTTAGCAAATGCCACCATTATTATTATTATTAAAGATTGGGCCTTTAACTGGATCATTTGGATTGTGTGCAGAGATCATGATTATAACCTGTACCCAACTCTCCCAAGCATTTAGTACAGTGTTCTACACATAATCAGCTCTCAATAAATACATTTGATTGATTGATTGAGGGAAGGGAGTGGGAACGTGGAATGACTCTGGGGAAGTTAATATTGATTTGGTATAAAAATGAATGGAGTTTTCACTAGCAAATTATTTGGAAACATGGGCCCCAAAGCATTTCTGTGTTATTCCCGGGTCTGTTTGAGTCTTTTACTTTGTAGATGGGTGGCTGGATTCTGTGACACCTTTGATCTTGACATCACCAATGAAACTCTTTGACTGTGTGTAAGGTTTCCTGGTTCAAACTGACATCTAACTGTGGCTTTCATTAATTATTACTCAAACTGTGGCATCTATTAATACAGAGGTTTGAGTTTGGACATAGTCCCTGTCCCACACAGGGATCACAATCTATTTTATCCCCATTTTACATTTGACAGGCTCAGAGAGGTTAAGTGACCTGCCCAAGGTCATGGAGTAGACCAGTGGCAGGACTGAGACTTGAACCCAGATCTTTTGACTACCAGTCTACACTGTTTCCAATTAAGCTGATCACCACTCTAAAGGACTACACTGAGCCTCAGATTTGACAGTGGAGATCTATCGTTAAATGATGGCAGGCCACAAAGCCAAAGCGAAGTGATGAATTCCATGATGGCTCTGAATTTTGTAGCTTGATTGACTACCCACACTCTACACTGTCTTAATAAACAGGGTAATAAACATTGTCTTTCCATAAACAGACCTGCTGGATCATGGTTCGTTTCACTGTTGTTGATATGAATCAGGAAAAGATATTTTTATAAACAATTATGGCATATTGTACCAACGAGAACTTGGATAATCCAAAGCACACATTCTACCCAGAAAAGGAAAACATGTTCACTCTTTGTAATTTTATATCCATTATGGTCTTTCTCTAGACTTATGAGCTCCATTCCTTTAAATATCACATTCAATACTATGTAATAGAGCCAACTCTTTCCAAAGCCTTACCTACCATTTTAACACTCTAGGTGTGAAAACACTGTGTTTTACAATTGCTTTGACGCCTACATCTTTCTGCTGTATTCTAATCATATTGCAAAACACAAATTGAATCTCTTTCTCATTTGCCTAAACTTTTTACTGTCTGCTTTTAAAAACAGTTGACTGAATATGATAGTCACAAGTATTATAGTTTAACTTTTTAATGCATATTTTTACAAGTAAAGGTGCACCCAATATCACTACTTCAAAGTTTAACTTTGTGCCATTATTCTGCTACTCGCTGAAAAAAAAGTTTGGTGTTTTGTTCTTTTATTACAGGGTTTAGAAAGTATATATTCTTTACTCTAAATGTTGCAGTAGTGTGAGCTCTTTGTAACGCCTTGTATAATGTGGATGCAGAATGTGTTTTGAAAAATATCCTATAAATATTGTGAACAACAGCCAGTTTTAAATGTTAAATAGCACATTTTCATCACTCCTTCCAAAACCCCCAACAATAGTAGCTATTTAATGCATACGATATAAAAATACAAAGACTGATTTCACTGTATAATCAGCACTTTCTAAAGTGCATGAGGAGAGATGAGATAAATACCTTTTATGCCCATTTGGCTTAGTTTACAAGATTGGAGTAAAAGAACATAAAATCATTTGGGAATCTGGAGTGTTCAAAGAAACCTCATTTTGCAGCCAGAACCTTGGGCAAAGTTGCCTTTGGGTACCTGAATTTCTCCACCTCTGTCCCAAAATATGAAGCAAAAAACTGAAAACATTTCTCTTATCCAGAAGTTGTGAGGGAAAACATCTCAATGCTGAAAACAGCAGAAGGAAAGCTAGCTCCTTCTGCCCTCTAGACTGTAGACTCCTCTAGACTATAAGCTCCTTATGGGCAGGGAACATGTCTACCATGTCTCTTGCATTGTACTTTCCTGCTTAGTGCAGTGTTGTGCATAAAGGAACTCACTCAATAAATAACGTTGTTGATTGCCCAGTTCTGTTCCTTATTTTGGCTGAAGCAGACATTTGGTTGTCTACTGCAAAGAGATAGCCCCTGTTTATGAGGATTTGGGATTAAATCCTGCCTGTTCTCCCCAACCCTGTGGGAAAAATCATGCTTGTTAAAAAATAAGGTATTCTCTTGAAAGAAACCTCAACCTATCTAAACTATAGTGGCTCAGTGGAAAGAGCATGGGCTTTGAAGTCAGAGGTCATGGGTTCAAATCCTGACTCTGTCAATTGTCAGCTGTGTGACTTTGGGCAAGTCACTTAACTTCTCTGTGCCTCAGTTACCTCATCTGTAAAATGGGGATTAAGTCTGTGAGCCCCCTGTGGCACAACCTGACCACCTTGTTACCTTCCCAGTGCTTAGAACAGTGCTTTGCACATAGTAAGTGCTTAATAAATGCCATTATTATTATTATAGGTTTGCTGGAGTTCCTTTTAATCGGGCCAGAAACACAACACTGAGTTTGTGATTCTCACATTATATATTACCAGAGTTTCTGATGTATGACTATTTAAATAATAGCTTCTTTCTGCCTTTCTGAATTGCATCCAATAAAACTAGCATCTTCCCAGGCACTACGTATAGGCTGGGCTTTGATACATCTTGATGGCTTCATTCCTAAAGATGAGAACAACTTCAGAAAGGGAAAAAAAGTAATACAATATTTTATATAGAAAGCACGCCAGACTAGACCAAGGGAAGATGATATTCCCTGAGTTATAAAATCAGACATAAATATGCAAGCAAAAAAAAAAATCCAAATCAGACTCTAAAGGCAGTGATGAGAATGCTGGGAGCTGTTCTTTCTCAGGGAGTTGTGGGTGTGGGGCGGGATAGTTCCTTGGGGGTCCCAGAGCACAAAGGGAGCCAACCCCTGATACATTACACCATATGAGCGAGAAGAAAGGAAGGAAATATGAAGGCTGAAAATGCAGTGGCAAAGTCAAAGAAGCACTGGCTGAATTGGAGAGCAGGAGGCTCTCATTTGGCCTTAGCTTTTTTTTTCTTAAATTGGGTTTGAAATTATTAGAAGCCAGTGTTTTTGATGAGTGATTGATGAGTGTGGGTAGCTAGGGCTGAGATTTGTGACTTCTGTCATGGTGAAGAGAGAGGCATCTATTTGCGAGGAGCACTGCTTCCCTAATTCCCTAACGGAATTATAATTCTATTTATTTATACTGATGCCTGTTTACTTGTATTGATGTCTGTCTCCCCCTAAACCCCCTTCTAGACTGTGAGCCTGTTGTGGGCAGGGATTGTCTTTCTCTATTGCTGTACTATACTTTCCAAGCACTTAGTACAGTGCTCTACACACAGTAAGCACTCAGTAAATATGATTGAATGAATAAAAGAACGAACAATTTGACAGACCACAGCTCTCCGCTAATTTACTGCCCTCCTCCCACAAGCCCTCCTTCCCCAATTAAATCCATTTACTTGTTTTGATCTGTTTACTTGTTTTGATGTCTGTCTCCCCACTTCTGGACTCTGAGCCCACTGTGGGCAGGGTCTGTCTCTCTTTGTTGCTGAATTGTACTTTCCAAGCGCTTAGTACAGTGCTCTGCATGCAGCAAGCACTCAATAAATACTATTGAATGAATTAATGAATTGCCCAGCATTCCAAGCCATACAAATCCATCAGCCAAACCCGGTATTTGTGGATCTATTTAAACCCATCCTCAGCACTTGTGTATATCAGCTATTAAATTACGCATTTTGACTACCAGAAACAGCATGGCCTAGGGGAAAGAGTATGGACTTGAGAGTCAGAAGACCCGAGTTCTAATTCTACCTCTGTCCCTTGCCTGCTGCATGACTCTGGGCAAGCCACTTAGCATCTCTGGGCTTCTGTTTTCTCGTCTCTAAAATGGGGATTCAATACCTGCTCTTTCTCTTATTTAGACTATGAGTTTCTTGTGGTTCAGGGACCGTATCAGAACCGACTAACTTGTATCTACTCCTGGGCTTAGTATAGTATTGGGCAAGTAGTAAGCACTTAACAAATACCACGATTACTACTGCTATCACTCCATTGGCTTGGGTTGGTCTTTCCCTTTAGAGTGTAGGATCCTTTTTGGCAAAGAACTTCACTTCTTTATAATGGACTCCTCAGGCACCTAATAAAATGCACTGCACCAAATAGATAGGTGCATAAGGTCATCCACAGCATTCCAGAAAGTTCAGAGGCAGATGGTTTGGGCTAGAGGCGATACTACCATCAGGCTGCCAGCCTCAACTAGGCTCCTCTCCAACAGCTCCTCATTTTGCAGCCACTCTGAGAGGGTGGAAAGTGGAAAGGGGGTCCTGAGCTCTTCCACTCAGGTCGAGATTCCCCACTTGAAGGAGATCTGAGATGACACCCAATTAAGGCTAGAAGAGGAACTTCCCTTAGGAACTTAGGAACTTCCCTAAGGAGTTCCAGCCACCATAAAAGCCAGGCTCATTTATAATATTACAGAACACAACACTGAAACATTACCTAGCACTTTCATCTTCGAGCTCTCATTCTTTTCTCTCCAGCATTCCTCTGCATTAGGATGGGACAGCTCTTAATACCTCTATTTGACAGGTGGGGAACCGAGCCAGGTTCCCCAGAAAAGTTGAACGATCTTGCCCTAGTTCACCCAGAAAGGGAGTGGCAGTGTTAGAAACGTATCTCTCAGGTGGAAGTTCTGGGTGTTTACTCTACTCTGGGCTTCTGCCATTTCTTGGGCTGAAGTAAGCCTGTTCTTGGGAAAGATGTTGCAGTGGAAGATGGTGGTCCTTGGTCCCATGTCCATGGGTTAACTAGAAGGCCAGGGAGGAGGGATGGGAGTAGGCCTCAGTGTGACAGAGGGTATCTACCTGGCTTCTTTAGAGGCCTCTAGACTGTGAGCCCATTGTTGGGTAGGGACCGTCTCTATATGTTGCAAACTTGTACTTCCCAAGCGCTTAGTACAGTGCTCTGCACACAGCAAGCGCTCAATAAATACAATTGAATGAATGAATGATAAATGCCTGGAACCTGACAGCAACTACTAGTAGGGGCGGGGAGTCCTAGCCAATACAAAGCTGATGCCAGGAAGAGAAAGCCAGTATAGTTGTTTTGGGCAGGTAATGTGTCTGGTATATTATTCTACTGTACTCTCCCAATCAATCAATCGATCAATCAATCAATCGCATTTCTTGAGCGCTTACTGTGTGCAGAGCACTGTACTAAGCGCTTGGGAAGTACAAGTTGGCAACATATAGAGACAGTCCCTACCCAACAGTGGGCTCACAGTCTAAAAGGGGGAGACAGAGAACAAAACCAAACATACTAACAAAATAAAATAAATAGAATAGATATGTACAAGTAGTGCTCTATGCATAGTAAGCATTCAATAAATATGATTGATTGAGTTGTTTAAAGTCAAGGAATGTTTATCATTGGGATACAGAAGAGCTGCTAAAATTCTCCAACCTTTTGATGAGTCTGTGTCAGGTTGAAGCTCCTGGTTGATAGGCCTGTAACAGGCCTGGAACTCGCAGCTGTGATTTCTTCACAGTTTGGGGTTAGCACAAATTGAAGCAATAACAAAATTCTGAACAGTGAAGATGACAACTCAAATGAACTAGCTGCCTTGTAATCATTTTTTTTAAGCAGCATGGTCTAGTGGATAGAGCACAGTCCAGGGAGTCATAAGGACCTGGATTCTAATTCTGGCTCTGCGACTTGTCTGCTGTGTGACTTTGAGCAAGTCACTTTATGTCTCTGTGCTTCAGTCACCTCATCTGTAAAATCAGAATTAAGACTGTGAGCCCATTGTGGGATGGGGACTACATCCAACCCAATTACCTTGCATCTACCACAGCACTTAGTACAGTGAAGAAGCAGCAGTAGAGGAGCAGTGTGGCTCCGTGGAAATCAATCAATCAATCAATCAATCGTATTTATTGAGCGCTTACTATGTGCAGAGCACTGTACTAAGCACTTGGGAAGTACAAATTGGCATCACATAGAGACAGTCCCTACCCAACAGTGGGCTCACAGTCTAAAAGGGGGAGACAGAGAACAGAACCAAACATACCAACAAAATAAAATAAGTAGGATAGAAATGTACAAGTAAAATAAATAAATAAATAAATAAATAGAGTAATAAATATGTACAACCATATATACAGGTGCTGTGGGGAAGGGAAGGAGGTAAGACGGGGGGATGGAGAGGGGGACGAGGGGGAGAGGAAAGAAGGGGCTCAGTCTGGGAAGGCCTCCTGGAGGAGGTGAGCTCTCAGCAGGGCCTTGAAGGGAGGAAGAGAGCTAGCTTGGCGGATGGGCAGAGGGAGGGCATTCCAGGCCCGGGGGATGACGTGGGCCGGGGGTCGATGGCGGGACAGGCGAGAGCGAGGTACAGTGAGGAGATTAGTGGTGGAGGAGTGGAGGGTGCGGGCTGGGCTGTAGAAGGAGAGAAGGGAGGTGAGGTAGGAGGGGGCGAGGTGATGGACAGCCTTGAAGCCCAGGGTGAGGAGTTTCTTCCTGATGCGCAGATTGATCGGTAGCCATTGGAGGTTTTTGAGGAGGGGAGTAATATGTCCAGAGCGTTTCTGGACAAAGATAATCCGGGCAGCAGCATGAAGTATGGATTGAAGTGGAGAGAGACACGAGGATGGGAGATCAGAGAGAAGGCTAGTGCAGTAGTCCAGACGGGATAGGATGAGAGCTTGAATTAGCAGGGTAGCGGTTTGGATGGAGAGGAAAGGGCGGATCTTGGCAATGTTGCGGAGCTGAGACCGGCAGGTTTTGGTGAGGGCTTGGATGTGAGGGGTGAATGAGAGAGCGGAGTCGAGGATGACACCAAGGTTGCGGGCTTGTGAGACGGGAAGGATGGTAGTGCCGTCAACAGAGATGGGAAAGTCAGGGAGAGGACAAGGTTTGGGAGGGAAGACAAGGAGCTCAGTCTTCGACATGTTGAGCTTTAGGTGGCGGGCGGACATCCAGATGGAGATGTCCTGAAGGCAGGAGGAGATGCGAGCCTGGAGGGAGGGGGAGAGAGCAGGGGCAGAGATGTAGATCTGGGTGTCATCAGCGTAGAGATGATAGTTGAAGCCGTGGGAGCGAACGAGGTCACCAAGGGAGTGAGTGTATATTGAGAACAGAAGGGGACCAAGCACTGAACCTTGGGGAACCCCCACAGTAAGAGGATGGGAGGGGGAGGAGGAGCCTGCAAAAGAGACTGAGAAAGAACGACCGGAGAGATAAGAGGAGAACCAGGAGAGGACGGAGTCTGTGAAGCCAAGGTCAGATAACGTGTGGAGGAGAAGGGGGTGGTCCACAGTGTCAAAGGCAGCTGAGAGGTCGAGGAGGATTAGGACAGAGTATGAGCCGTTGGATTTGGCAAGCAGGAGGTCATTGGTGACCTTTGAGAGCACAAAGTGGAAAGAGCCCGGGCTTAGGAGTCAGAGGTTGTGGGTTCTAATTCCGGCTCTGCCACTGATCAGAGGCTGTGGGTTCTAATCCCGGCTCTGCCGCTGATCAGCTGTGTGACTTTGGGCAAGTCACTTAACTTCTCTGTGCCTCAGTTACCTCCTCTGTAAAATGGGATGAAGACTGTGAGCCCCACATGGACGACCTGATGACTTGTATCTACCCCAGCGCTTAGAACAGTACTTGGCACATAGTAAGCGCTTAACCAAACCACTGTTATTATTATTATTATTACAGTGCTTGGCATTTAGTAAGCATTTAACAAATACCGCAATTATTATTATCACTACTAACTAATAATAATCCTTCCTCTTCTTTATAGCATTAACTAAAACAAAGCACAGAAGTTTGATTGATTCGTATCTCTGTCCACTGTGTGCCAGATTCTAGACTCCTGCCCTTAGGGCAGATTCATTCATTCATTCAATCGTATTTATTGAGTGCTTACTGTGTGCAGAGCACTGTACTAAGCACTTGGGAAGTACAAGTTTGCAACATATAGAGATGGTCCCTACCCAACAGCGGGCTCACAGTCTAGAAGAGGGAGACAGACAACAAAACAAAACATATAAACCAAATAAAATAAATAGAATAAATATGTATAAGTAAAATAAATAAATAAATAGAGTAATAAATATGTACAGACAGATTAACCCAGAGGCAGGAGGGCTTCCACTCCACGTGTCTAGGGTCCTCTAGGGGCAGATGCTCATCAGTATGGATGAGGGTCATGATGGATATGTTGGACTCAGAGAATGATAAACGCTCTTTTATTTCCACTGCATCCTTCTAATGATCTGTGAGCCAACAAGATGCTGGGGATCAGGTAGGAGAGAAGAAATAAATGAACTTCCCCTCCTCAAACATCTCCTACTTGCCCAATACAGCCCTGAGAAACCTATCTTTTTCAGCTTCAAAGACTTTCCCTTCTCAACTGCTATTGATGTCCGTGCTAGAAAGCCCTGGGGTCACTGAATCCCCAAAATGGAATCATCGATTTTGTAATTAAAAATCCTTTCCAAATTTTTAGACAGAGGAAACCCTCTTAGATAGTTTGAAAGTTGCACTTGGGCTATGAAGAAACCTCCAGAGGAGGAGATCTTCCGCAGAGCTGATCCTACAAGAGAACAGAGGAATCTCCTGGAAACACCAAACACCAAGTAAGGTATATTTGACCGGACCATAGGGTCAAACTGTTTTTAGGTTAGGCCTGTGGAGAAGGAAGGTATTATGAATATCTCAACTAATGAGATAATGAGGTTTGTCTTGAATAGTTTCATGTTATGGGAAGTTCCTAGCTTGAAATTTTTAACAGGTGTCCTTGCTGCCAGGGATATTCCCCTGACCTGGAATTCCCTCTAACCCCACACCAGACAGAATCAAACAATCAATGATATTTATTGAGCACTTCCTTTGTGCAGAGAACCGTACTAAGCACTTGGGAGAGTACAATACAATAGAATTAGTTGACATGTTCCCTGCCCATAACACAGAACACGGCTTTCCCTATATTCAGAGTCCTGCAAAAATCTCACCACTTCCATGATTAATTTCCCAGTACCCAGCACCCAAAGTCATAACATCCCTTCAGCCAACTCCAGCACATATGAACATGCATGAACATATTTACACCCTCTTAAGCATTCATGCATAGATTATTTCTCTCAACCATTCTAGTTGTACATATTTTTATGTTTGTCTCTTCCATTGGAATGTAAGCTTCATAGGAGCAGTGAATGTGTCAATCTCCAGCCAACCTCTCAAGGGAGATGAGTCTAGATCTGAATTAGTCTATTCATGTTGTTGATTGTTCTTTACTGATGATTTGTTTCAGACTGTTTCATTTTTGAAGTTGTCAGCTGAAGTTGTTCATATTAGCAAGTCAAAATCTCTCTTTTACTGCTGCTACTTGGAGGTGAGTTACGGAAATATGATTATTTATGAATAAAGAAAAAATATTTTCATAAGTAAGGGGTAAACTGTCAGTGTTCAAATCCCATTTCAGTTTCAGATATCCTAAAATAGTCCCTGATTTAATGGACGGAGTTGTTCAATGAAAAACAGGAAACCAATGCCCTGAAGCAAACTCAAGAGAGTCTTATGGAAGCAATATCATTAAAACAGATAAATGAGGGGATTTTCACTCAGAATGCAACCTATGTCAGTTCCCAACTACTATTTTCTAGATGCTAATTGATTTACTTAGGCTAAAAAAGACACTCAATTGGAAAGTTTAGTATTTCAAGCAATGTGAAAACAATCCCAAGTGGTTTATAAGGTAAATGGCACACAATCTTAGAAGATGGCATAGTTTCTCATTTTAACTTGAGAAATGAATAAAGAATTGAACATGACACCTTATTTAGATTGAAGCGTTTGTCAAAGTCTGGTTCGATAAATACAGTTGAATTTGTCGTCAGTGAAGTTTAAGTACTTAGGTAACGGTTTACTACATCTTAATTCAATATAAGACTTTATTACACACCATTTACAAGTTTCCGATCCTGATCATTAAGCATATAATTAAAAGAAAATTGTAATTCTCCAGAATACTGGAAGTGAGTAAAGTACTTTGAGGCACAGGTTTGGAGTTCTGGCTGTTGACTGTACAAAGCTGCAATTTTATTGCAATCCATAACAGATTCTTTTAGAAATCAAATAGATGTTGCTTAATAATTGCCTTGTGATTCTCAGTGTTCCCTTTTACCAGGAGATTTCTTCCCCAGCCCCTTCCTATCTACACTTACAGTTAGAATCTCTTTACCCAGATCCTTCTAGGGCAAGTCGCTTAACTTCTCTTTGCCTCAGTTTCCTCATCTGTAAAATGGGGATTAAGAGTGTGAGCCCCATGTGGGACAGGGACTGTATTCGACCTGAGTAACTTGTATATACTGCAGCACTTAGAACAGTGCTTAGCACATAGTAAACACTTAACAAATACTATTATTATTATTACTATAGGGAAAATGGAGGTTTAAAATTGGTAGTCTAGAAACCCTAACCAGATCACTAGAGTAAGGAGATTGATCGGGGAATATCTACTGGATGTGCTGCCTTTTTTTTTATAAAGGCTTTGGGAAAAAAAATGGATATGGTTGGCAAAAGTACTATACTCAGTTCTTCAATAATGTTGAGTTTACATTCTTGATGGGCCCTATGATAAGGAAAGCCTTTTATGGTATTTGTTAAGTGCTTGCTATGTGACACACTCTGTACTAAGCTCTGAGGTAAATATAAGTTATAATAATAATAATAACGGTATTCATTAAACACTTACTAGGTATCAAACACTGTTCGAAGCACTGAGGTAGATACAAGGTAATCAGTTCGCCCCACGTGGGGCTCACAGTCTTCATCCCCATTTTACAGATGAGGTAACTGAGGCACAGAGAAGTTAAGTGGCTTGCCCAAGGTCACACAGCAGACAAGTGACGGAGCTGGGATTAGAACTCACGCCCTCTAACTCCCAAACCCATGCTCTTTCCACTATGCCCCTCTGCTTCTCTAAATTATCAGAGACACTGTCCATGTTCCACATAGGACTCAAAGTCTTAATCCCCACTTTTCCAATGAGGAAATTGAGACTCAGAGAAGTGAAGTGATTTACCCAAGGTCAAACAGCAGACAAGGGGCAGAGCCACGATTAGAAACCAGGTCCTTTTGACTTCAAGGCCCATGCTTTATCTACCAGGCCATGCAACTTCCCTTAAACATGCATAATCCCTGCCCTCAAGGAATGTAGATGATGATGGTGATATTTGTGAATATAAAATCTGGATTAGCTGTCTTTACTGACCATTAAATGGGTTAATTCCCTATGCTTCAGTTTGCTTTGGCAGAGAAGAGCTGGCTCATTCATTCATTCAATAATATTTATTGAGCACTTACTGTGTGCAGAGCACTGTACTAAGCGCTTGGGAAGTCCAAGTTGGCAACATATAGAGAGGGTCCCTACCCAACAGTGGGCTCACAGTCTAGAAGGGGGAGACAGACAACAAAACAAAACAGATTAACAAAATAAAATGAATAGAATATGTACAAGTAAAATAAATAAATAGAGTAATAAATACGTACAAACATATATACATATATACAGGTGCTGTGGGGAGGAAAAGGAGGTAAGGCCGGGGAAAGGCGGGGGAGAGGAAGGAGGGGGAGTCTCCCCCCCAGGGGAGACAGACAACAAAACATATTAACAAAATAAAATAAATAGAATAAATATGTACAAGTAAAATAAATAAATAAATAGAGTAATAAATGCATACAAACATATATACAGGTGCTGTGGGGAGGGGAAGGAGGTACGGCAGGTGGGATGGAGGGGGGAGGAGGGGAGAGGAAAGAGGGGGAGATAGACAACAGAACAAAACATATTAACAAAATAAAATAAATAGAATAAATATGTACAAGTAAATAAATAGGGTAATAAATATGTACAAGCATATATACACGGATGGATGGATGGATGGATGAGGGTGAGGGTCAGCGGCATGGAGGAGGGCTTGGTCCAGCCTAGAGCAGCCGCCTGCATCCGGTCGGGGCTGGCTCACTTAGTCCAAAGACCCAAGTCAAAGTTATCATTATTTCCCACGGCTGTGACTACAGTAGGCTCCTAGCATCATAAGAGATGAAGCAGAAAAGCAGTGTGGTCCAGTGGAAAGAGCACAAGACTGGGAGTCAGAGGATCTGGGTTCTAATCCTGGCTCTACCACATATCTGCTCTGTAACCTGGGACAAAGTCGCTTAACTTCTCTGGGTCTCAATTTCCTCATTTTAAAATAGGGATTTAATACTTGTTCTCCCTTCTTCTTTGTCTGCAAGCCCCAAGTGGGTCTGACCAGATTATCTTGTTTCTAACAAGTGCTTGGTAGAGTGCTTGGCATAGAGTAAGTGCTTAACAAATACTACACTTATTGTTAATAGTAGTAGTAACAGTATTATCAGTCCTCTCAATAACATGATGCCTCTCAAGCTAACCTGAACAGTGTTTTACCAATGTCATTAGTTAAAATAAATGATACATGTGGAGAAACCTGATTGTTTCTATTGAAAAAGATAATCAAAAATCATTAAAGCATCTCTTCCCGCTCCTGGCTATTATGGAACTCAATCTATGAAAATAGTTTCAACATTGTAAGCACCATGTTGCAGTGAGTTCAAGAAAATAAGTTACCCTTTCTAAAAATGAAGTTTTCATCCACATGAGACAAGGTATCTAGTGTGTGGAACATAGTAAGTGCTCAACAAATACCATTATTATTATTATTATTAATTCCAGGTAGGCAATCGGACATGAACATGTCATTTACTGGCAAACATACCTACAGTGGAACCTGCAGCTACAAAGTGCTAAGCTTTCCTATCCTCAAAATTCTGGGGTCTAGAGGGAGTGGGCGTGGGGGCTCCAGAGTGGGATTTGGGACCTTCCCCTCCTCCCCCTCCCTTTTCCCTCCCCTTTACTCAGTATCCACTGCGAAAAACCCTCCTCTCCCCAGCCTAACAGCCAGGCAGGATGATGATAGATAATAATAATTAGTAGTAGTAGTGTTGTTAGTACTATTGTACTTGTTAAGCCCTTATTGTGTGTCAGGCACTGTTCTAAACACTGGTTAGAATCAGGTTGGCCACAGTCTCTGTCCCACATAGGACTCATAGTCTAAGCAGGAGTGAGCAAGGTTTAATCCCCATTTTAGAGATGAGGTAACTGAAGCACAGAGAAGTTAAATAGTAGAAATTGTATTTATTAAGCACTCACTTTGTGCAGAGCACTGTTCTGAGTAGTGGGAGAGAATACACAGTCCCTTCCTTTGGGGGAGCTCATAATCTAAGAGACTAAAGTGACTCGCCCAAGGACTCACAGCAGAAATTTGATGAAGTCAGGATTAGAACCCAGTTACTCTGACTCTTAAGCCCCTGCTTTTTTTGCTTGGCCCTGCTAGAAGTTCAAGGTTCCTACCCACTGGGGGTTTATAATGTATTCTATGTGCTTCATGTCTCTAACTGGTTAAGATAGAGGCATAAAAGACCTGGAAAATATTAGTTTAACTTGAATCTAAACTCGACATGGAAGAATATGGAATCCAGCCCATTCCACCAACAGGGGAGCATTTAGTCAGAGTGGAGCTAAATAGCTCTTTAGAACCTTTTTAAAAGGTCATCTCCTCCTCTCTCACTTCCTTGTCAGATAACTGCTTTTCTTCCTGGTGTTCACATCAAATCTACCCAGCCAGGACTGGATGTATCAGGATACCTCAAAAATGTAAGCGCCCAGAAGGGAGAGCTCCTGTCCAAAACTAGGGATAATAATAATAATAAAATAATAATAATACTAATAATACAGATTGTACTAAAATGCTTATTACATGTCACACACTGTACTAAGGCTCTGGGGTAGATGCAAGATAATCAGTAGGACAAAGTCACTGTCCCACTTAGGCTCACAATCTAAGTAATAAGTGGTATTTGTGAGCACTGACCAACATGTACTGCAGTCTAAAACTTTTGGATGGGTGATTTCAATTAAGACGGAGGTAGAAAATCCCAGAATCTCAACATAACTACACAGCACACCTACGTGATACTCAATTAAATGCAACTTGAACAGTCATATGGAATGACAAGGGAAATTATATTTTTTAAGCCATGAAACCAGTCACTGAACCAGTTCTAGCTGAAATTCATCTCATGGATATAAACAAATGCTGGAAGGACAACACAAAGTCAAATTCACCTTAGACACCCACTCAGTTTTTTTTTTTCCAATTATTTTTGATAACTATTTCCGTGCTGGATGATACAATATTTACAGTGAAAATTGACAAATCTGGCTGTGTGTAGCAAGTGTGCTGAACAAAGTCAGCCTTAATTGTTGACAGTTTCAGGCCGCTATGCAGGAAACTGAAATATTGCTTGACAAAATCCTGGTTGATTTAGGTTTGAACTATCTGTTACTTTACATTCTAAATAATTTAAGACAATATCACAGTCATGTCGCAGAGAATATTTCGCTCCTCCATCCCTAAAGGTTTTGCACATTAGTTGGAGACAAAGGAAGGCCCTGTTAGCCAAAGTCTAAAGCCTTACTGAAGGCACATCTCCTCCAAGAAGCCCTCCCTAAGCCCTCATTTCTTCTTCATCCACTCCCTTCTGTGTTACCCTGACTCACTCCCTTTATTCATCCCCCTCCCAGCCCCACAGCACTTATAATACTAATAATAATGATAATGGCATTTATTAAGCACTTACTCTGTGCAAAGCACTGTTCTAAGCACTGGGGAGGTTACAAGATGATCAGGTTGTCCCACAGGAGGTTCACAGTCTTCACCCCCATTTTACAGATGAGGGACCTGAGGCCCAGAGAAGTGAAGTGACTTGACCAAAGCCACACATCTGACAAGTGGCAGAGGTGGGATTTGAACCCATGACCTCTGAATCCAAAGCCCATGCTCTTTCCACTGAGCCATGCTGCTTCTCTGAACTTATGTTCGAATCTGTAATTTACTTATTTATTTATTTATACTAATGTCTCTCTCCCCCTCTAGACTGTAAGCTCATTGTGGACAGGGAATGTGTCTGTTTAGTGCTATATTGTACTCTCCCAAATGCTTAATACAGTGCATTGCACACAGTAGGTGCTCAATAAATATGACTGACTGACTGACTGAATGAATGAATGAATGAATGAAAGGCCCTGACTTTGTTTGGGAACAGGAGTCTGGAAACGGATCACTACTAAACTCAGGAGCTGTAGGATATGGATCAGTTATCACAGCCAGAACCAACAGTATTGACTAGGCAGCTATTGACTTGCATCACATGGTACTGGACACCTAGTGCAAGCGCTTAGTACAGTGCTCTGCATACAGTAAGCACTCAGTAAATACGATTGAGTGAATGAATGAATGCTTACTAAGGAAAATGCAAAATCTTGATCTCAGGTCTAGAGAAGCAGCATGGCTCAGTTGAAACAGCACGGGCTGCGGAGTCAGAGGTCATGGGTTCAAATCCCGGCTCCACCAATTGTCAGCTGTGTGAATTTGGGCAAGTCATTTAACTTCTCTGTGCTTCAGTTACCTCATCTGTAAAATGGGGATTAAGACTGTGAGCCCCCTGTGGCACAACCTGATCACCCTGTAACCTCCCCAGCGCTTAGAACAGTGCTTTGCACATAGTAAGTGCTTAATAAATGCCATGATCATTATCATTATTATTATTATTATTAAAGGAGTTTACAGTCTAATGGAAGTAGCAGCCAGGAAGTGAGTAGCAAATCACGGACAGTTGGGGGGCAATGAGTTGAGGCAGGAAGGGTGAGGGTGAATTATGAGGCTTGCTTGGATGAGTGAAGAGCACGGGCAGGGGTGAAGAGGAAGAAGATAGTTATAATAATTATGGCATTGGTTAAGTGCTTACTATGTGCCAGGCACTGTACTGCATGCTGGGGTGGGTACAAACAAATCAGGTTGAACACAGTCCCTGTCTGTCATGGAGCTCACAGTCTCAACCCCATTTGGCAGATGAGGTAACTGAGGCACAGAAAAGTAAAGTGACTTGCCCAAGGTCACAGAGCAGACAAGTGGTGGAGCCAGGATTGGAACCCATGACCTTCTGATTTCTGGGCCCGTGTTTTATCCACTAAACCATGCTACTTCTCCAAGAAGATGCAAGACAGTGAAGAAGGAAATAACAGAGAAGCAGCATGGCCTAGTGGTAAAAGCACAGGCCTGGGAATCAGAGGACCAGGATTCTAATCCCAGCTCTGCTACTTGCTTGCTGGGTAATCTTGGGCAAGTCACTTAACTTTTCTCTGCCTCAATTATCTCAACTACGAAAACGAGGATTGACCTGTTCTTCCTACTGTTCAGACTGTGAGCCCCATGTGGGACAGGAACTGTGCCACCCTGATTAGTTCGTATCTACCCCAGCACTTAGACAAGAGCTCGACACACAGTGCTTAAGAAATGCCATAAAATACAACAGCGACCCTTGAAATCAAAGGTCAGGAGATTAAGTAGTCATAAGAGATACTCAACCCAGCCCTGTAGTATTTATGTAAAATCCTTATACTCTGCTATTTCCCTAATCTATAATTTATTCTAATATCTGTCTTCTTCTGTAGACTGCAAACTTCTTGCGGGCAAGGATCATGTCTACCAACTTTACTATTTATTAGTGCTGAGAAGCAGCATGATGGCCTAGTGGAAAGGTTATGGGTCTGAGAATCAGAGGTCCTGGGTTCTAATCCCAGCACTGCCACTTAATACTAATAATGGCATTTGTTAAGTGCTTACTATGTGCAAAGCACTGTTCTAAGCGCTGGGGCAGATACAAGGTGATCAGGTTGTCCCACGCGGAGCTCACAGTCTTAATCCCCATTTTCCAGATGAGGTAACTGAGGCACAGAGAAGTGAAGTGCCTTGCCCAAAGTCACACAGCTGACAAGCGGCAGAGCCGGTATTAGAACCCATGACCTCTGACTCCCAAGCACGTGCTCTTTCCACTGAGCCACTCTGCTTCTCTGCTTCTCACACTTGTCTACTGTGTGACCTTGGGCCAGTCACTTCACTTTTCTCTGTATCAGTTATCCCAACTGTTAAATGAGGATTAAACCTTACTCCCACCTACTTAGACTGGGAGCCTCATGTGGGACGGGGACTGTGTCCAACCTGATCAACTTGTATCTACTCCAGCCCTCAGAACAGGGCTTGGCACATACAAAGTGCTTAACAAGTACCATGATTATTATAGTGTTCTGTGCTTGGCACATACAAAGTGCTTACTAAGTACCATGATTATTATAGTGTTCTGCATACAGTGAGCACTCAATAAATAAAACTGGTTGATTAATTGAAGAGAGGTGCAATGGAAAACAACGGGAGGTTTTTGAGGAAGAGTGAGTTTGACAATGCAGGAATGAAACCTCTTTTGGATTTGTACACCTTTCACATGAGATTATAAATATTTTGAGAGTAGGGGCCATGACTCGTTCTTCCATTGCTTTTGTCTTGTTACTGTTGCTCTTGCTTTTTAAAGATTTTTTTAAGTACTTACTATATTCAATCATATTTATTGAGTGCTTACTGTGTGCAGAGCACTGTACTAATCATTTGGGAGAGTACAATACAACAATAAACAGATACATTTGCTTCCATCAGTGTGCTTACAGTCTAGAAGAGGGGGAGACAGAAATTAATATAAATAAATGAATTAAAGATATGTACATTAAGAGTTGTAGGGCTGGTGGGGGGAAGAACAAAGGGAGCAAGTCAGGGTGACTCAGAAGAGAGTGGGGGAAGAGGAAAAGGGGGTTTAGTCCGGGAAGACCTCTTGGAGGAGATGTGCCTTCATTAATGCTTTGAAAGAGGGGAGAGTAATTCCCCATCAGATTTGAGGAGACAGGGCATTCCAGGCTGGAGGGACAAAATGGGTGAGGGGTTGGTGGTGAGATAGATGAGATGAGATAGATGAGATGAGATAGATAGATGATGGATAGATAGATAGATAGATGATAGATAGATAGATAGATAGATAGATAGATAGATAGATGGTTAGATGAGATAGGTGGTGAGATCAAGGCACAGTGAGAAGGTTAGCATTAGAGGAGTGAAGTGTTTGGCCTGGATTGTAGTAGGGCAGTAGTTAGGTGAGGTAGAAGGGAGCAGTGTGACAGTGCTTTGAAGCTAATGGTGAGGAGTTTTTGTTTGATGTGGAGGAAGACAGGCAACCACTGGGGTTTCTTGAGAAGTGGGGAAACATGTCCTGAACATTTTTGTAGAAACATAATCCAGGCAGTAGAGCGAAGTATGGACTGGAGTGGGGAGAGACAGGAGACTGGGAGGTCAGCAAGTAAGCTGATGCAGTAATCTAGGCAGGACATAGGACTAGTGATTGGATAAATGTGGCAGCAGTTTGGGTGGAGATGAAAGGGCAGATTTTAGTGATGTTGTGAAGGTGGGACCGACAGGATTTAGTGATGGATTGAATATGTTGGATTGAAGGAGAGAGAGGAGTCAAGGATAAATCCAAGGTTACAGGCCTGTGAGATGGGAAGGATGGTGGTGCCACCTACAGTGATGGGAAAGTCATGGGGAGGACAGAGTTTTGGTGGAGGAGGAGCTCTGTTTTAGAGCTCTGTTTTAGACATGTTAAGCTTGAGGTGACAGGAGGACTCCAAGTAGAGATGTCTTGAAGGCAGGAGGAAATGTGAGCCTGCAGAGAGGAAGAGAGGTGAGGTAATTGAGGCACGGAGAAGTTAAGTGACTCGCCTAACTTCACATGGCAGACAAATGGAGGATTGGAACTCAGGTCCTCTGGCTCCTAAGCCCGTGCTCTTTCCACTAGGTTACACTGCTTCCCAGGTTTGTTCCTCATCAAGACTTTAATTCAGTGTGCTGCATAAAATAGGGGACCAATGAATACTGAATATGATGTTGATGTTGGTGCTGATGATATCTGAGCTCCAGTAAACGGGTATCTTACATGATTTAAATACACGTGCACAACCTCTACTCTTGGCAACCATGTGCAAGAGTTTATGTGAGAGCAGGTAGAAGAATGCTCACAGTCCCCAACAAAGATAGGATTGAGATTAAGGTGATGCTATGTAATCTGGTTTGGCAAAGCTTGGCAAGGTTTCATTCTAAATATGATTACAGGATTGTTTGGCATGGTTTGCCATTTGCCCCTGTTCCTTGACTCTCCAATTTTGGGAGTTTAATTCACATTTATGGCTATACTTCAGGACCTAGAAGTGATTTTCTGAATTTCAAATCATGTTTTCATTCAGAGACTTTATTCTTCACTGTTAAGTCCCATCTTTGTGACCATTAAAATATGAATCGGTAACAGGACCAGAGGATAAAGTATAATACTGGTGAGTAATAATGTGACAAAAAAGAAGCAGCATTGCCAAATGAAAAGATCTTGGGCCTGGGAGTCAGAAGGTCCTGGGTTCTGATCCTGACTCTGCCACTTTTCTGCTGTTTGACCTCAGGCAAGTCACTTAACTGGTCTGTGCCTCAGTTGCCACATCTGTAAAATGGAGATTTAGACTGTCAGCCCCATTAGGGGCATGGTCTGTGGCCACACTGATTAGTTTGTATCTATCCCAGTGCTTAGTACAGTGCCTGGCACATGCTAAGCAGTTAACAAATACCATAAAAAACAAAAGATTTCTGAGTAAGAGCATAAGAATCTCAGTAGTGTCTTAACTATGGCAAAACAAAAACCAGGAAGCCCAGTGTTTCACCTCCCTAAGAGGAAGTAAGGTGCCTTGGGGTAAGGTCCTTGTGGACAGGGGACACATCTACCAACTTGGTTATACTGTACTCTCCCAAATGATTACTACAGTACTCTGCATACAGTAAACATTCTATAAATATGATTGATCGATTGATTGATTGGACATTAGTCCTTATGGCACGGGATAGGCCAACAAATACTGTACTCTCACAACCACTTAGTACAGTAATCCGCATACAGTGAGCACTCCATAAATACATTGTTTGAGTGATGTCAAACATTTCTCCTCTCATTCCTAATTTTCCCGTTAGCTACCCATTGTGGATAGCTTGACCATAAATTTATCCAAACACCTCCTGAGATTGTAAGATCAAGACTATGTTTACCAATTCTATTGTATTATACTCTCCCAAGTACTTAGTACAGTACTCTGCACATGGTAAATGCTCAATAAATACCACTGATTGATTGACCCTGGTAATATTTCAACCTAACACCTTCAAAAGCTTACATTGGTGTCCCTCGCGATTTTGTGGGATTTGGTGAACTTCAATTCCCAATTGGCTTTGCCCATGACTAAGTAAATGTCTCTACTGGATTTTCCTATATTTTTGCCCCAGACAAACATATCGTGGGTACAGTAGTTGGTCCTAATAAAAGAAATAGAGAATAGTATGTGCCAATCATTGTCTGGAATTTCTTCCTTATTCATAAAGCATACGCTGAGCAGCTGCCCCCACTCAAACACAATTTGTCATCTGATCCTCTAATTTCTGAATTATAAATCCATCGAATGACCAGCACCATTTCAGAAGACGAACATCAATCTCGTAAAACTGGTCCTGAAAATTCATTTCAGAATGACTTTGCCAATTCCCTTGGTGGAAGCCTCTCCTCATTTTTCTATTTAGAAGAAAGAAATTGTATTTGTCCCAAAATCCCTATATGTTCTTACAAGACTTGGTGTTACAGATGAATATAAGAAATAGATACACCATCTGTTTGGTCTACATATAATTCAATGAAAACGTGAATTTCATTCTCCATCTATGAAGTTTTCATTAATGCAGAAAACTTCTTTAAAAACACTTTTATTCTATAGTTCTTTCCCAAGGGGCAAAAATCTCTCTGAGTTATGGAGGAGAATAAAAATGGAAACCTTTTGCAGATCTCACATGCTGCAAGGCTCTCTTTAATCTGATTTTCACATCTCCATGAACTTTCATCAGCAACAAATTTACAAAAATGACATTTCAATATAATCCATTCGGTGAAGAATGAGCTACTCTATATGTTTAAACACAGTATCACCAAAAGGACTTTTTGGCCCTCTGCTTAAGGCTGCAACCTGACTTTTTAAATCAGATCTTTAAAGATGGGTTTGGTCAAGCATACACTTACTTACAAAGCTGCTAGCAATTTGTTATCATTCAGACTTTATTGAAGAGTGCATTACATATGCAGTGTAACTATTTAATGGGTCTGCTGTAGATCCAGCTTATTGTGTTTTCATCACTGTAAATTAGTTTTAGGACAAACCAATAGGTAAAATTTCACATAATGCTGCCCTGGAATTTTAGCACAATAATAGTCCTGGAAATTATTTTTTGCATTTAATATAGCATTCATAATGACACAAAGGGACCTTTTAGCACAAATTCCCTCTGTTAAGGAAACATTTCATGGAAAATAAATTGCAGGTTTTGTCACATTGTGAAATATCTCTCAGTCTAACAGCGAAATCTAGCTGGGTGGTCCCACAGTACTGTTTGCTCCTACCCCTGCAGTTGGGGAAATTGACATGGCCAATGGTGGGGCGGCCTTACTTCCCTTTCTCCTCCTCAGCCTTCCAGGGATAACTTTCTATCTGCCCAGCATCTTTCCTCTAGCCTTTCATTTTGCTCTTCTTTCTACTCACTTCTTTTGTGAGTTTCTCTCTGTTTCCCACTGGTTCCTTTTCCATGCCCTGTTGACATTTGTACCCATCCCCTTGGTATTTTGGGAATTACACATCCGACAGTCTTTTCCCTTGGCTTTCGACTTCTCAGTTTGTTCCAGGAGTTCTGCCTCCTGGAACAAAGGAAGAGGTGTTTGGTGGAAAGAGAGAAGAGAGATGGGAATTGCAGCAACAATAAATCCCAAGCAGATGGATGGGAACTTCCTCATGCCACTTATGCTCAAATTCCATACATTTGTTGATTTGAACTTATGTATCCTCTTTAGGTCTCATGTTTTGATGCTTCTTGCCATGACTTCTGTAGACAATCTATGGTATTTATCAAGCACTTACTGAGCACTGCATTAAATGTTTAAGAGAGTACAACATAGTTGGTAGACATGATCTCTCCCACATGGAGCTAACAATTTAGTTAAAGAGAAAGTAAAATAAATTCCGGGTAGGGGAAACAACAGAGTATAAGGATAAACAAAACTGTTCTGGGGGTGGAGGGGGTATCCAAGTGCTTAGGGGATATAGACACTGATGGGACAGAGACTAGGTTTGAGAGATGAGAGGTTCGTCAGAGTCCCCTAGAGAAGATAAGATACTTGGGTTTTAGGTACACATGTTTGAATGCATGCAATAGGGACATAAAATGAAGGGATGATTTTATAGAGGCAACTGATTGGTGTCAGGTGGAGGGGGAATGGGGAAAGGGAAATTAAGAAAGTAGTGTGGCCTAGTGGAAAGAGCACAGGTCCAAGAGTCGGAGGACCTTAGAGAGAGAGAGAGAGAGAGAGAGAGAGCAGCCAGGTAGTTGATGCAGTAGTCAAACTTGAATATGACAAGTTCCTGGAACAGCATGGTGACTGCCTAAATGGAGAGGAAGGGGAAGATCCTGGAAATGCTCTGGAGAAAGAACTGATAGGACTTGGGCTAAAAGAGAGGGAGGAGTCAAGTATGAAGTCAAGATTGCCGGTAACAAGGTTGGAGTAGAAGGATGGTAATGGACGGCAGATACAAGATAACTAGGTTGGATACAGTCCCAGTCCCACATGAAGCTCACAACCTAAATCGGAGGAAGGAAAATTTAATTCCCAGTTTTTTTTACAGATGTGGTAACTGAATCACAGAGAGGCTAAGTGACTTGCCCAAGGCCACACAGAAAACAAGTGGCAGAGTTGAAATTAGAACCCAGATCCTCTAATTCTTGGGCGTGTACCCTTTCCATTAGGCCATGCTGCTTTATGGCCTTTAGCCAATTTACAGAGCGATTGCTGGAGATCCCTTGAAGTAAGCAAGATCCAACCTGTTTAGGCCCTTCTCCCCTCTTTGTCGTACATCCAAACACAAAAGAGGAAAAAAATGCCATATGGAGTGACCTAAAGTCTTGGACCATTTCTGCTTGGAGATGGTAACAAAGCTGAATGCCCTGCTCTTCCCAGGTTTAAGGAATGCAAGCAATCTTTTTCACAGGAAGCCGTGGTAAATATCTGCTAATTGAAATGTGAGATTCTTCAATTATCCTTTTTTAAAATTCCAAGACTAGGAGGCCACTTGGGAAAGGAAATGATCTTTTGAGATGCTCCTCATTATGTTCACATTGCTTCCATTCTTTTTTCCAGCTGCTATCCAGTCTTTTCGTCTTTCACTGTTCTTACCATGAATTTTCTTGACACAGGTCACTGGGTAGTCTCAAATACTTTTTTATTGTGTAGAGATACATTTTGCGACTAATATGGTCCTTGTAACACCAAATTCTGCTCATTTCTGCATCCTTCCTCCTAGACAGGGGTTATAAAGGACATTTGGAGGTCTCGGCATCGAGGTATATAACAGAAGTCTAAAGGACTTTAGGTCAGATTGAATTTTGAAAGCCCAACTTCCAAGATCAGCCTTGCCCATAGCTTGTCATTTTCTTTAGAATGCATAACTCCAAGGCTCCCAAGGCTCAGGGTCTGAAATCCATCTACCTCATTCTCCCTCCTTTGTAACAATGAAGGGTACACACACACACACACACACACACACACGTGCGCGCACGCTCTTTCACCCAACCACACACTCACACTCATAGAGATGACTGGAGCAGGACAGAATGAAGAGGGAGCCTAGAATTGGTGACCCATGACAAGAAGGAGAGTGGACACAACTATTTCACTAGTCAGTAGGCTCCTTGAGGATCCTACCAACTAGGGCAGGTGATCATTTCTACCAACTATATTATCCTTTCCCAAGTGCTTACTACAGCACTCCACACAAAGTAAGCACTCAATAAACACACTGACTGAACTACACACACTTCCACCACTTGCCCAAGAGGAGAGTTTTGTTTTGAAGAGTTTTCTAAGTGTCGAGCGTTGTGTAAAGTCCTGAGGTAGATACAAGACTAGAGCATCACAGGATTCACAGCCTAGGCCGGGGAAACAGGCGAAAACAGCTACTAACAATAGATTGTGTTAACCCACCAAGAAGATAATGTCAAGACCTCCAAAAGAGTGGATCTTGGAGGTGAGTGTCCACAAACTCCCAAGTGCTCTAGGTAAACAGCCCTTAGTTACAAACCATCTTCAGCCACCCAAAAGTTCTAAAGGATATCCTCCGGCATGCTGGCTCCTGCAGCCTCCACGTTGAGGCTGATTGAGACGTGCTTGGCAGATACTTGGAGGGGCTCCAGGCCACTTACAATAGTCCACCACAGAAACAGACACCCCAAAAGGAGAGGTTCTCATTCATTCATTCGTATTTATTGAGAGCTTACTATGTTCAGATCTCTGTATCTCTGTATCTCTGTATCACTTGGGAGAGTACAATATAACAACAAACAGACACATTTGCTGTCCACATTGAGCTTACGGTCTAGAAGGAAAGTTCTCCCACTGACTCTCTTCATCTGGGGAGGCAGACCAAATCTCGGCCTTATCCTCCTCATTCCTTGTCCCTCCCCAAGGGACAGGTTCTTCCAGCTCTGCTTTTTTATATCCAGTCCCTGAGGGAGGTCTTAGCCATGGCAGAAACCCAGGCAGAGGCAGTTATTCCAGCTGAGTCTGGACTGGAGGGAAACAAGTCTAATTCTGCACTACTCCAAGTAGTGATACATACTTGCCAGGATGCTCTGACCCCACCATCACTGACATGAAAGACTAAGTCTCATTCATTCAATATGTCCACATAAGCCACCTTCCATGGAAATTCATACATTCCTACACCTGCAGATCCAGATTCATTTCAGACTTTAAGGCCTGTTACAATCTGTTCCAACTGAGCAAAATAAATACGATTTTCTCCAGCAAGACCGGCTCACAGTGAGTTGAACCTGAGTGTTAAGAAAAAAAATTATTAAGCTGAGAAATCTTGACCCTCGAATCTCCAGCAAGAATACGCAGTACTTGGAAGCCCAGTGGCTCTCCTAAGTGAGGTTCCTAAATGGGTTGAGATAGATCATTATTTCTCTGACACTTGAGCTAGTTTGTCGAGTCCTGCTTACCTGTCTCCGAGAGCAACTTGGTAGCTTCCAGCACTTTCTCGGTGTAAACTCCAGCCTCGTAGTTTTCCATCTCAGCATTAATAATGTGGATAACCCTGGCGGCACGGCCACGGATGGCACCTGCGGTTCGGTCCAATGTGTCAACATCTCCCTCCTGGAGAGCGATCACACATTTATTCACATCCTCCAGGATATGGTTTTCTGTGGGAAAGGGACACACACATATGCACAGTATTTTTCTGGACATGCCACTAGCCCAACGTTTCCCCTTCTAGCTTCCCATTTCCCCTAACTAATCCCAGCATGATGTAAACTCACCTGCTTACCTGAGCAACATCCTGCTTCTATGGGGACTACTGAGCCTCAGTTACCTCATCTGTAAAATGGGGATTAAGACTGTGAGTCCCCCATGGGACAACCTGATCACCTTGTAACCTCCCCAGCACTTAGAACAGTGCTTTGCACATAGTAAGCACTTAATAAATACCATCATTATTATTATTATTACTGGGTTGAAAAAATCCCAGGTAATAAATTGCTAGCAATGGCACTTAGCCAACAGTAAAACTGACCATCTTTTAAATCACTTAACTGTATCAGAGCACAACAGCAGTAGCGTTTATTTTGTCACTGTTTTTTTTTTAAAAAGAAAATAGATGAGGAGATGAGGCTTTTCCCCTTGCCTTGCCCCTTGCCTGGCAGAAAGGTAAGCCCAGGGCTGCTTTCACCATGGAGCCTACACTGGTCCACTGCCCCCCAACCTTCCCATCCACTGTCACATCCCCTCTCTGCCAATTCCACGGAGCCCTAAGCACAGAGTCTCTGCCTCCCATGGGGCAGCCCCAGGCTGCCATTGCAGTTTTTTCCCCAATCCCTCATCTCTCCTGCTCCAAACCTCAGTCTGAGCTGAGCTCTGCTTTGTAGAGAGGGAGATTCACAATGTACTGTCATCCGTGTGAACCAGGCTGAGCCCCAGTTGTGGAGAGAGGGCTCCAAGCTGCCACTGCCCTTTCATTCATTCATTAATTCACTCAATTGTGTTTATCGAGCACTTACTTTGTGCAGTGCTCTGGAACCACCATGCCCACATCCTCTTGCTGTGTTCTTTCACCTGCCCGAGAGCCACCACAACTCTGGACCACCTCCATGGAGCACTGGGGCCTCTGGGACTTCCAAGACCTCCCCCCAGCCCCCGACTCCTTACTAGTCCCAGGACCTGAACCAATGGCCAAATGTTGAGAAGTTCTGGGATGAAGTGGGATAAAAATTGCCTAACTTGGGGTGAGCTGCTATCTCTGTGTTCTCTACCCACACCTGTCTGGGAGAAGGAGCATAAAGCATTAAGTAAGTGCTGCTGAAGGCCTGCATCAGAGCTGAGGTTCATACTTCTGCACTGATGGCTCTGTGAAAACTCTGACATCTACTCTTGGCCCCCAGCACTCCATCAATAATAATAATGATAGCATTTATTAAGTGCTTACTGCATGCAAAGCACTGTTCTAAGTGCTGGTCAAGACTGAAGGAGTCAGCCCAGACTAATTCCTTCTGCTGACACCATCAAGAGAAGAACCCAGACTGAGCGGACCAATTGGCTCACCCATCTCAGCTCACTGGTGGAGACATACTGTGAGCCCAGTAGAATGCTCTATATGATAGCTCTTCAAGGATTATGACTATTGAGGGAGTGGACAAGGGATTTTCTTGATGGTTTCAGCTTTCATGGTGAGACCTGGATTGAATGTCATATTGGGTTCATTTCTTCTCATTCAAGATGGCCCCCATGGGCTGCTAGCCAAACAGCCATCCATCATTCCAAAAATGAACTCCAAACTTGTTCATCTGAAACACGCCATTACCTCATTCATAGATGGTAAAAAAAAAACAAAAACAAACCATGCAGCATTGGAACATTGTGGAGGTTTGGTGGTTGGACCAAAGGTGGGATTGTCTGAAAGAGTAAACAACACAACAGCCATAGTTGATGCTGCTGAATGGTTGTTTTTGCTGTATTTACCCTGTTCTTTCTGTCCTCCCACTTTGAGACTGTGCTATCCCTATGGGTCAGGAACTGGGACTGAATCAGTGTTCCTGGATTCTCTCTGCAGTTTTGTACACTGCTTTGCTCACTATAAACCCTTACAGATGTCATTAGTACTAATGCTATTACTTTCCTGCAAAACAAGTGGATTTTAACTATCTCATTTAATTTTCATTGCCTTTTTTGGTATCATCACCCGCTGTCTTTTGAGCACCCCTAGAATTCCAGAAAGGTGTTAATGATCGCTATGATAATCTAGAGACAGAATAACCTTATGGGCGGTTAGGGATTAATTAGGGTTTTAAGTAAATGATGTGCTTATTTAAATCCTATTTCATCTGAGATAAAATGTCTTCTATTACTTTCAAATAGGAACAATCCTCAACCTTTTAGGGATAATCCGATGGGATGGGCATAGGGCAGATGATCTAATACAGTTTCCTCATTTCTAAACCTCTGAAATCCTGCGGGCCCAGCAAAATATGGATTCCTTCACAAGACTGATAGAGAAATGCACGTTTTGAAACATTATTAATGTTATAATTTACATGCAATGGAAAATGTTAGAATGTTTGCAACACTGCTAGTTAATTTTGTATGAGCTGGGCCTCCTTCTGAAAATCAGTTTTCCTTTTGTAATATTCATAGCTAGAATTATCTAGCCCAAATCAATTAATGTTTTATACAGAGGGATTTTACAAATCAGGTTCAGCTTTCTGAGAACCAAAGTAACTGGGATTCTTTTAAAAACAGAAAACTAGTGATTTTTAAATGAGATTTCTGGTCGGGTAGAAATTCCCCTCAGAACACATAGATATTTTAAAAAGTCAATAATGGCATTCTGAGATGTCTCTTGGGCCAAGCTAGTAATTTACAGATGTAAATGTTTTGGGAAGACTGGGGAGTGGCGAGAAGGGGAGGTCCTAAATAACTGGACTACGCCTAGCATATCAGCAGGTCTTAAGGGGACTAGAAATTGGAAAGGAATTTGTTGATTCTGACTATCTAGTTGGAAGTGCCTCTGATTTTTAGAGGCCCAATTTTCCAATGGTCCACGTTCATTTTTCTGTCTTGGTTTGAAA
Organism: Tachyglossus aculeatus; assembly: GCF_015852505.1. Taxonomy (NCBI): domain Eukaryota; kingdom Metazoa; phylum Chordata; class Mammalia; order Monotremata; family Tachyglossidae; genus Tachyglossus; species Tachyglossus aculeatus. The sequence goes on along the minus strand of NC_052075.1, from coordinate 24,499,867 downwards.
GAGCCAGGTTACCACTGGAGATGAACCATAGCAGGTTATCAGATTGAGCTGGGCTAGTTCTTTATCTCTAGTAATTACATGAGGCAGCTGGGAACTGAGAGACAGTGAATGGGAGTCAGGGAAGGAAAGGAGCAGCATGGCATAGTGGCTAGAGCCCAGGCCTGGAAATCAGAAGGTCATGGTTCTAATCCCGGCTCCACCACATATCTGTTGTGTGACCTCGGGCAAGTTACTTCACTTCTCTGGGCCTCAGTTACCTCATCTGTAAAATGAGGGTTAAGAGTGTGAGCCCTATGTGGGACAGGGACTATGTCCAACCCAACTTGTATCTACCCCAGCACTTAGAATAGCACATAGTAAGTGCTTAACAAGTATCATAATAATAATAAGTATTATTATTATCATATTAAGAAAAACACTAGGTGGCCTGAGAAGGCCTGTTAGAATTTTGAAAATGCTTTCAAATGGCTATTTTATAAGTACATGGCTCACTTTCTAATATCAAGTGGTGACATTATCCTATTTTGAAAGTCCAAATCCGTATGTCTCCAAATCGTGACATATGTACCTCAAAGATACCCTATTAGGGGTTTTTGGTGGGTACTTTCATCCATGAGACTTAACTGGGGAAAAGACATAGACACTAGAGCATCAACCAAGGACACATTCCCGTGTTTCATCAGAATTATTTAGTAACCAACAGTAGGTTTAGAAGTGCTGTGTACAGGTTTTGTTGTCAGGCAACAGTCCCAATCTCAGCTCTCTCATTCATTCATTCAATCATATTTATTGAGCACTTACTGCATGCAGTGCACTGCACTAAGTGCTTGGGAGAGTACAATGCAACCGAATGGCCCAAAGTTTGCCATCACATGTTGGACTGTTACCTTCAGGTTTACACCTCAGACCACACATAATCTCCTTCCTATAGATAAACACTCTTTCAAATTTAACCAGGTCATGATTGATGTTTGTGAAGTTCTTTGAAGATGAACAACTATAGTTGTTAGGGGCAAATCAGTTTTCAGATACTGCCTTCCTATGAAGTGGTTGAATCTCTAAAACTCTTTTGCAGAGAAGTTCCAAAATCCGGTGGGTCCATAGCTTGTTTTGCTGGATGGTGTAATCGCTAGACTGTAGACTCTAGACTGGAAGCTCACTGTGGGAAGGGAATGTGTCTCATATTGTTATAGTGCACTCTCCCAAGCGTTTAGTATAGGCGCTGCATACAGTAAGCACTCAATAAATACGATTGACTGACTAACTTGGAGAGATTTTCATCAGCTCTTCTCTCACTGAACAGTATGTCTTTGGGATGCTGCACCTGAATCTGTCCAGTTCTGGTGCTAGAGTTGTATTTTCAATTTGCCTTAAAATGTTTACCCTCCTCTCAGCCCGGTGTCTCCTTAGCTTGTTAATGTATTCTGTTAAGTCCAGGATCTTTCTGGCCTATTCACCATGGATGGTTTCACATATACTGTAGCTTCCTTTCCGGGAGCTCTAGAATCATTATGCAAGGAGTTGATGCATTTAAAAAACCATCCAATGTCTCTACCATCAATGCAAATGAGCAAATGAATGCAGCAATAAAACCATACTCATACTCATAAGCTTTATACAACCCCATGGCTGTATATAGCTAAAGCTAAAGAATGAACACCTTCATGGGAGCAGAAAATAAAAAAGCAATGAAATACAATCATCGCCAGGAAAAGGGACAAAATGCTATCATCACTAGGACACACAGCTTCTGCTCACGCTAGTTTTAAAGGGAAAAAAACCAAACCTTAATTGAATCAAGCTGACCAAGGAAAAGGCCCTTTCCACATAGCTACTCTCACGTGTAGCCATGGGGAGCTGCATTAGCTCAGTAGAAATTAACTCTTTCTAGGCCCTGAAAAGCCATTTAGAAAAATACCTCTTGCTATGATTTAAGGAACAGAATTTGGACTCCCTAGTGGGTAGTTTACTTCCAGGCTGGGCATGGCAACTGCAGCCAAGGCTTTCTGGGATATGCCCTCAGGGGAATTTTTCTGGGCTCAACCTCGGTCACATGGCAAACTCCAACTCAAATGATTTTTTCACACTTGCCTGCCCAGGGGACTAGGGATCAGAGACATTTGGGGAAGGGACTGGCCCCACTTGACTTTTTCACAGCACTTCCCAACCCCATCAAAGGTGCTTAAACACCTGCTCTACTTACCCTGGGCACCTGTCCCAGTTTCCCACTATCTTCAGCATCAGTAGGTTCTGAGGCATGTCTAACATATGAGTCTATTGCTGCAATACAAAAACTTCAAACTTTAGGAGTTTGGGGAGAGTTTCTGTTTTTGGGGGGGCAGAGAACAGTTTCTGATTTCCAACCCAGTGACATCTGGAAAGCAACTTGCTTTAGATCCAACATACAACATATCTAACTCTTTTCTCACTTGGGAGACTCTCTGGGTCCAAATACCTGAGACGGAGAGGAAGTCGTCCACTGAAGTGATGTCATCTACAGCCTCAGTCAGAACTCGGACTTGCTTTTCCCACTGATCTTTGAAGACATCCATGTTATCCTGGGCAACTTTACTCTGAGGCCTCGCAGCCAGTGTGAGCGCGGCGTTTATTACCTATTAATCAGAATCAGTGGTTGTGAAGTGTCAAGTATGCCAACATGCACCTCAGGGGAAAGAACAGGTTGATGAAAGACTTCGTAAACGCAGAGGTTTGCTTTGAGATCATTCTGTTCATCAGTCTAGCCTCAAAGGATCAGTTTGATACTTGCTGCTTGGAAAACGATGGGGATAACAGAATGGAAGGGATCTATGGGTTTTCCCAAAATATTTTGTGGGTAAATTTGGCTCACCTGGGGACAGAGACTGTCAATCTGGGTTGCTGCCATACGCACCAGCTTCACACCTTCTTCATTATTGGAGATGGAACAAGCCAGATTGGCAACCTGTGATAAAGAGAAGTGAAAAGGTTACTGTAATTATGCAAAGAGTGCTTTTCCACTGAAGCTTCTCCAGAGTGGGAATCGTAGATAGAAGTAATATTTATTGAGCATCCACTTAGTGTTTGGGAAGTTTAAAATAATGAAGTGATCTGATGCCTGCCCTCAAGGAGTTTATGCTCTAATAAGGGAGACAAACTTAAACATACTTACAATAAAAATGATTAAAATGAATACACTGAGCAGCCAAAATGTGTGAATGCTAAGTTGTAAAAAATTCTCAAGTGCTAGATAATTGGATACAGATAAGTAGATATGCTTTCCAGCCTGGTGGAAACCCATATGGATTTAATTTATCTTGAAAGTCAACAGGACTCAGTCATCCAGCCAATATTTGGTTTCCAGAGCCCTCTCCAAAAGAGCATGACACCAGCGGTTACAGAGGATGATCAAGACACAAAACTTTCCTTCAGTCAGTTTAAATCTAGGGAGCTCATGACTCTTCTAGTGCCTAGAAACCACTTTGGAAGTAACCTGGGTCTCTTAAAAGGACATTTAATGGTGTTGGGATTTAAGTTGCCCCATGGCCTCTCCTCTCTCCATTAAAAGTAGGATGTTATTATTGTTAGGTAAACACCAGATACATCTGCCACCTTCCTACTGTGATACCAAGAGCCCCAGTTCCCTACATACTTTGGGCAGGCCAGGCTGTTGGAGAATTAAACAGTAGCAGTGTGCAGCCTCAGAAAATTTTAGAACTCTGGAAAGCTTTGGAATCTGAAAGCTCCTTTTGGGCAGGGATCATATCTACCAACTCTATTGAATTCTATGTTACAAAGCACTTAGTGCAGCGCTCTGAGATTGGCAAGGTACAGCAACTGGATCTAATTCCCACTGGGAATCATATAGTACTAAATATAGCACTTAATAAATACTATGATGACTGGTATAGTAACCACTCAAAAAATAGGACTGATTGATATAGCTGGGCTCTCGATATTCTTCTGAAAGCCTTCAGGTCCCTTTTAGCACCAGACTTGTTTTTCTCTGTTTCTCTTGTTTTTCTCTGTTTACATTGTCTTTTATGTTGTTTTGTTTTGAGATTATTTTTCTTTCCTAATATGTCTGTCAACAAACCATTCCTCACCTTAGTTTTAGCATGGGAGTCCCTGGAGGGCCAGGGATCATATCTACTCTTATCTGGGCAGTTTTTCACCACAGTTCAGTTCAGTTCTCTGCAGAGAATAAGCATTCAATAAATGCCATTAATACTACTACTGCTGCTAGAACTATTACTCCTACTGAAGCACTCTTTAGCAGGATGAATAAGGAATTTAGTAATAGTGTTCTGATAGCTGGAAAATGTTTATGCAGCTTGTAAAGCTAAGTGACAACCAAATGCTTCCTTGACTCTAACGGGTTCATTTCCTCTACATAGAGGATACTGACTGTTGGTCTTGTCTTATGCCATGGATTCATTTTCGACCCATAGCAACACAATGGACACAGCTCTCCCAGAAGGCCCCGTTCTCTGTCTGTAATCGTTCTGCTAGTGTAGCCATAGAGTTTCCTTGGTGAAAATGCAGAAGTGTTTTACCATTGCCTCCTTCTACACAGTCAACTTGAGTCTCCACCCTCGACTCTGTCCCATGCCACCGCTGCCCAGCATGGGTGAGTTTTGACTTGTAGCATATTGCCTTCCACTCGCTAGCCATTGCCAAAGCTAGGAATGGAATGGGTATGCCTCTGCTTGACTCTCCCTCCCATAGCAGAGACTGGTAGAGTACTGGAAACTCTCTGGATGCAACCTGAGTGGGGACTGACTGTTTATCTGTCCATATAGTCACAGGAATTTGTTTTGAATCCTGCCAGTTATGAATAAATCTATTAAACCAACTATCCTCTAATCGGTCCTGGACCTCTCAGAGAAAGTATCTTACTGTTTTCAAAGTACAAACTTCAACCCACTCTTGTGAAAACATATTGTGACTTTAGCTTTTGTTTTGTAGGTGGTCTACTGTTTCTCATTCCTTGTTCTTAACAGACTTTTGGAACCCACAATGTATGCAAGATTTTATTAAAGAAGCTGCATTAGTCTTTTAATTTGGCTTGTCCCACTGCAGCAAAGCTCTTATTTACATGAAGATTATTTGATCAATCAATCAATTAGACTTATTGAGCACTTACTGTGTGCAGAGCACTGCACTACGATTTTGGAAGCATACAACACGATATAACAGACACAATGAGTTTACAGTCTAGACGGATATTTGATACTAGTTTCACATCAATGTTTTATTTTAATGAAATGCAAAGGTTCTTTTCCAGTGTGTTTTTAAATTCTGTGCCATTGGTATTCATGGTCCCCAAAGGCATACAACCCAGTTGGAAATGATTCATCAATTAGTTAGAAAAAAAAATCCTTTCAATTTTCCTCTGGCCTTCCGTCATAGAATTAATCTGTTCCTGCTTTCAGCACACTCACTCCACTGTATAATCCTTGATCCATCTGTTCTCACCCAAACCCATTGGCCTCCATGGTTATTTCAAATTGGTCTGCATGTGACACAAAGACAAAATCTCCCAGAGCAAAACCTCCCTTGGGCTTTGATGAGTCTTCAAGACATAACCAAGTAAACATTATAGTCTGATTTGATGATTCTCATTTTAATTTCATAGTGAGACATATGATATTGTCTGTGTATTAACTGTCTTTTAGGACTGATGTCAGAAACATTGTCCTAAAACGACATCCTCCAAGTAAATTGCAATTTTATACATGCTTTTTTCCTTTCCTATGCATCAACAGTATTCTCTACCCTTTCCAAAGGAGAAAGACTAGAGTGACTAGAAATTAGGATGGAATGTCACAAATGCACCTTGAATTGATGCCCCTTTCAAATGCATTAGAGGATTTCAAGTATTTGCAACATTTAGGTTAGGGCACATGATTGTGCTTTTGAAGAAGTACGATTCTCTGAATTATTAAGAGATCTATTTTATAGATTTTTCTCTTTGGGTGGTTATCAGGATGAGCTCTCTTAAGACTCAGGAATAACATAGGCCTTTGGCTTTCTAAAGGAATGATGGGCACAGCGTTAAAGGAAACAACAATAGCATTATAATCACCATCTTAAAGCTTACTTGATCTCTTTGATTCTTCCAGCTTAGAAAACTTCTCATTGCACTGACACTCACCCACAATTTGCTTCCATTCTTTATCTCTGTAATAATTATCCAGGCTGCCTAGTAAAAACTGTGTGCATGTGTGTGAACATAAATATTATTACAGTACATGTATGTGTAAGCAAATAATGTACGTATACATGCCCTCTTCATTTTTCTATCATTAACATGATTACTGGAGTTGACTAACTCAATAACAGTTCAACTCTAATCGGCAAAAAATGTCCTAGACAATTTACAAAGCAGGGTGTTCTTTCTGACCAGCAAAACCTCCACCTCAATTAAGCCTTGCAATTCTTGATTTCAAGAAGTTGGTGAAAAGAACATTTTTAATTCAGGATTGATGCCAAGAGAAGATTCATTGTGGGCAGGGAACATGTCTACCAACACTATTATGCTGTACTCCAAATCACTTGGTATAGGGCTCTGCAAACAGTAAGTGCACAATAAATATGATTGATTGACTGACTGGTTTTTCAAAAGGAAAAACAACATAAGATTCACTGAAAACAAGAATCTTTTCCTCAACTGACTGCCCAGTTTACTGGCTCAATTTCCCAATCCCCCCCTCAAACCCATCCATGTAAACCCAGCCTTTCTTCTTTCTCCCTTATTCACCCTCTTTAGCTAAATAATAATAATAATAATGATAGCATTTGTTAAGCGCTATGTGCCAAGCACTGTTCTAAACACTCAGGTAGATACAAGGTAATCAGGTTGTCCCACGTGGGGCTCACAATCTTAATCCCCATTTTACAGATGAGGTGAGGTACAGAGAAGTTAAGTGACTTGCTCAAAGTCACACAGCTAAGTGGCAGAGTTGGGATTAGAACTCACAACCTCTGACTCCCAAGTCCATGCTCTTGCCACTAAGCCAGCTAAAGCATTAGCCATATCCAATTTGTCTAGGATTTGACAACCCCAGATCTGCCCTGCCACCATGGCAACAATAATCCACCTGTTTACTGGGAGTTTCATCTACAGAAAGAAGTATGGCCTTTCCCCTCTTGCAGAATGCCCTATGAGTGGCTTAAAGCCTAAATGGGAGGTTGCTGATTTCACAAAAGAAGGAGCCAAATGTTGGGAATCCGAGACTCCTAGTCAAGGTACTTTGAAGTCTTAGGTCAGTCAGGAAGATTGTGATGGGAGCCGTGTCCTGGGACATTGGGGACAACAAGCAATTAGAGTGACTCTTTTAGTGACTCTTTTGAGTCTATCTGGGAGTGAGACTCTCCCCAGTTATCTGAACTTCATGCACAAAGTCTATGAAAATGGAGCGCCATCGCATGAGTTGGGTCTGCATTGCTTGCTGCTACCATTTCTGGATCAGCTTTCCCTGCTGCTGTAGAAAACTGTATGCAAGAGGCAGGGGGTGGGTAGGGTCTGAGGTACACAGAGCTCCAAACTCAGGTTTTTCAGCCTCTTTAAGGCCAGGGTTTGAAGATAAGCCACCATGGTTTCCTGCCCAGACCAGCCCAGCCTCCCCTAATGTCACAAAATAATAATAGTAATAATAATAATAATGGAATTTGTTAAGTGCTTACTATGTGTAAAACACTGTTCTAAGCGCTGGGGAGGTGATCAGGTTGTCCCATGAGGGGCTCACAGTCTTCATCCCCATTTTACAGATGAGGTACCCGAGGCACAGAGAAGTTAAGTGACTTGCCCAAAGTCACACAGCTGACAGTTGGCATAGATGGGATTTGAACCCATGACCTCTGACTCCAAAGCCCGTGCTCTTTCCACTGAGCCACGCTGCCTCTCCTGGAATTCCCCTTCTGACCTTTTCAACCTTTAGATCGCTGGGGTGGCTATGGTAGTTTGTAACTTAAGGACTAGTTTCCTAGACTGACAATGCCTCACTCCCCATTCCAAAAACGGCTCAATTACTTGTCTTATCACTGCTGTCTCAGCCTGTTGATTCTATTGCTTCTTCTTTGTCATTCTTCTCATCTGTTTATCCCCCACCCCCAGCTAAATTGAAAGTCCCATTTGGGAGTTAGAATGTGCCTGTTTTACTTGTTACATTTATATATGCCTCAGCATTTAATGCAGTACTTGGCATTAAAAAAGCAGCATGACCTAGTGGAATGAGCACAGGCCTAGGAGTCAGAAGACATAGGTTCTAATCCCAGCTCCGCCACATGTCTGCTGGATGACCTTAGGCAAGTCACTTAACTTCTCTGTCTCAGTTACCTTACCTGTAAAATGGGGATTAAGATTGAGCCCCTTGTGGGGCAGGGACTGTGCCCAACCCAGTTGTCTTGTATCCACTCCAGCTCTTAGACCAGTGCTTGGCAAATTGATAGCGCTTAACAAATACCACAATTATTGTTATTGGCTCATAGTGAATGCTTAGCAAATCCTATAGTAGCCTAACAGGTGGACAAAGACTTTGAGCAAAGATATTACTGACTTGGACTAATGGTTCACTCAACCCAGGATTCAGGGTCACTAGGACAGACAGTGAAATCATGCGAAGCCAACCCTACTGGACACCCATCTATATGGTTCATTCAATCATATTTATGGACCCTACCCTAAATTTTCCCCTTGAAGGCCTGACTTCCACTCTATAACCCATTTTGACCTTTTTTTAAATACATTTATCCAGACCTCTATTGAACTTGTCAATATTTTCTTCCAGCAGGACTTCCTATAGTAATAAATTCCATACCGTTCTCATTGTGAAAAGTGTAGTTCTATTCGAACATCAAGAGAAAATAAATTATGCTTCGGTAGTTGACCTTTCCAGTTAATTGGGTATTAGCTGTTCCTAATAATAAAGCTGTTTGGTAATTTAGCTAAAACCTGATATGAAACACAAAGGGGAAAGATTCGCCAAGTGTATGTGATCAAATTACATTTTTAATTTAATTAAATTTTAGTTTCAAACACCATCACATATTTTAGTGCATATAACTTTAAAAAACTGAACCACTTAATAAGTTTTTATTACTTAGCATGCCATTTCAGTTTTGTTAAAACATACACCATCAAAATAAACTAGAATTATGCTTCAGAGGTATTTTAAATATGTGTTTTTAGAGTTCACACTTGGTCATAAATGCACATTTGAAGATCAATTTTACCTTCTTTTTCTTTACTACATCCCGATACCACACCATTGAAAGTTATGTATGTATTTGAGATAAATTATCTACTGCCTAGGCATAAGCATGAAAGGAGCAGTTAATACAGCATGGCTCAGTGGAAAGAGCATGGGCTTGGGAGTCAGAGGTCATGGGTTCAAATTCTGAATCCGCCAATTCTCAGCTGTGTGACTTTGGGCAAGTCACTTAACTTCTCTGTGCTTCAGTTACCTCATCTGTAAAATGGGGATTAAGACTGTGAGCCCCACATGGGACAACCTGATCACCTTGTATCCTCCCCAGTGCTTAGAACAGTGCTTTGCACATAGTAAGTGCTGAACAAATGCCATTATTATTATTATTATTAATGTGGAAATCAATTGTTCAAACATGCATATTCAGAGATGATTCCATCAGAAAGTATAAAAGTGCCTTTCAAACTTCTTATAGTGGATCACCTGATACAAATCTTCCAAGTGCTTTGCACAGAGTGAGCACTCCATAAATATCACTGATATTTATATTGATTTTAAAAAATCCCACATATACCTAATCGATAGAGAAGCAGCGTGGCTTAGTGGAAAGAGCCCAGGCTTGGAAGTCAGAGGACATGGGTTCTAATCCAGGCTCCACCCTATCTGCTGTGTGACCTGGGGCAAACTACTTCACTTCTCTGCACCTCAGTTACCTCAACTGTAAAATGGGGATTGAGTTTGTGAGCCCCACAGGGGAAAACCTGATTACCTTGTATCTACTCCAGTGCTTAGAACAGCACTTGGCTCAGAGTATGCACTTAACAAATACCATCACCATCATAATTATTATTACTAATATTATTTGATCCAAACAATAACAAGATCAGCATTTTTCAAATATTTTTTTTTTTTACTAAGAGTACCACTTACATGATGATTATGCTATTTGTTAAGCACTTGCTATGTGTCAAACACTATTCTAAGTGCCAGCGTAGATACAAGGTAATCGGACATAGTCCCTATCCCACATGGGGCCCACAGTCTAAGGTAAGAGGGAGAATCAATCAATCAATCAATCAATCGTATTTATTGAGCGCTTACTATGTGCAGAGCACTGTACTAAGCGCTTGGGAAGTACAAATTGGCATCACATAGAGAGAGTCCCTACCCAACAGTGGGCTCACAGTCTAAAAGAGAGAACAAGCATTGAATCCCCATTTTATGGTTGAGGACATCGAGGTACAGAGAAGTCAAATGATTTGCCCAAGGTCACACACAGGTAAGTGGTGGAGCCGAGATTAGAAACCACGTCCTCTGACACCCAGCCCCATGTTCTTCCCATTAGGCCATGCTGCTTCCTTGCTGCTTCCCCCATTTCACACAACAGTTGAAAAGCACTACAGTTCCTTATTCCTTAACTGTTCAGAGGTTCAGTTGTTTCTCCTTACTGGAGAACTAAAACAACACACAAGGATTTAGGAAACTTCATGGTTAAATAAAAAAAAAAATTCTACACTTAAGGAATCCAGATGTTAACTAATGCAAATGAGTAAACAAAAATACCTTCATTATCCTCATTTAACACTAATATTTCAGAGCTATACAGAAGAACTGCCATTTCATATGCCGTGAAATGGTTCAAGCACAGCAGTTAGAAAACACTAATTTAGATGATCAAGGATTAAAATGGCAGGCTGAAATCAGCCTACATTTTGTTAAAAATGAGTGCAGGGTGTGAAACATACTAATGGAGTCTGCACAAGTTAAAGCACACGTTTGAAGAAAAGTCATGGAATCCACCTTTATCTCAAAACAAAGAGGAGTTTGCAGCTACTTTTTCATCACAAGGTACCAAGGAATGATGGAAATGCATTCGATTGATATCATTAAAGCCAGTTTTTTTTCTCCTCTCCAGCAAACTGCATCTTCTGGTGTGACTTCTGATTGGCCATTGCTGCCTGAGTGGCAACAGCAGCCCAAGAGAACTGATTGTCTATTACATTTGCCATCTCCACAACATCTCTTCATGTTGGAGCAGGAAAAAGCCTCGGGGAAGCCTTGTTTTTCAATAAAATCACCTATTTTGCACCCTGCTGCTTGGAACTAGGATAAAGAGCAGCTGTTTTCAGTGGGGCCACGGAGGGGGTGAAATTTGCATAAGAGACACTGTTTGGATTACAAATGCATCTGAGCATCCTATTAAGTCTACTAAAACCCTAGTCAAAGGGGTCAAATATGGGGCTTCATGCCCTCCAATTAACAAGTGCCACTCATAGAAGCATAGAAACAACATGGCTCAGTGGATAGAGTATGGGCCTGAGAGTCAGAAAGTCATGGGTTCTAATCCTGCCTCCATCATTTATCTGCTGTGTGACCTTGGGCAAGTCACTTAACTTCTCTGGGCCTCAGTTACCTCATCTGGAAAATGGGGATTGAGACTGCAAGCCCCACGGGGAACAGGGATTGTGTCCAGCCCAATTTGCTTCTATCCACGCCGGGGCTTGGTAGAGTGACTGGCATATAGTAAGTGTTTAACAAATACCATAATTATAGGAGGCAATCTGAGGCTGGGCTGGTGTCTGCCTCCCATACGTGTCCCCAGAGGATGATCCACTCCCCAGCTGGGCCAGACACTCCATCTCCCTGCCTCTGTCAGAGCAACCTCTCAGTCTCCTCCACACACCCAGCCACACACCAAGAGACTCTGTTAGCCTTGCCATTGTCAGAACAGCCTCTCTGTCCCCTGAAGGGGTGGCAGTCTTGAGGGCTGGAGAGGTAGCTCCTGAGGAGACTGGTCAGAACAGTTTCAGTTTGTGTCCGCCTCTTGGTTCAGTCAAGGAAGCTGTGCCCATCCCCTTCCACCCATCCAATCCCTCCCAAAACTCTGATCCACCTCTTCTCTGTCCCCTGGAGGGGCAGCAGCCCCAGGGCCAGGGGAGTATGAAGAAGAATGGCTCGGGTGGGCATGATCACTCCAGAGGAACTGTGACACAGCTGCTTCAGTTTGCACTCACCCCCCATTCTGCTCCCCACCCATGAAAATCACACGTGTCCCCAGACAGACGAAGTCCCCCTGCCCCAACCGCAGAGGTCAGCTCCGGGATGAGGTCTTATAGCACGGCACAAATGCATCCCTTAAAAGACTCTGTCTCCCCTGCCCCTGCCACGGGGATCAGCTCAAGAGGAAAGTCCTGTCATCCTCTTCCCCTGATGCCATCCCCTGGTCGCAAGATTGCGATACGTTGTAATTTAAACTAAGAGGACAATCTATCAGGGGCTGATATAAACCGCTCATTTGTCACATCATCTAGAGGGATTTCACCTGATTAACTTGCTGTATCATAAAATGTAACCATTTCAGTAGCAGTGATGGCAGCCTGCTCCAGACTCTAATCTGAGCTGACCCTTCACAGTCTGAGTGTCCAGGAGCAAGGCTTCCTCCTAGTTAATAAAAATAATAATTTTGTTATTTGTCCAGCACTTACTATGTGCCAAGCACTGTACTAAGCACTGGGGTAGATACAAGATAATCAAGTTGGACACAGTCCCTGTCTCACATAGGCCTCATACTCTTAATCCCCATTTTACAGATGAGGTAACTGAGGCATAGAGAAGTGCAATGACTTGCCCAAGATCGCACAGCAGACAAGTGGCAGAGCTGGGATTAGAACTCACATTCTTCTTATTCCCAGGTCTGTATTCTTTTCACTAGGGCATACTGCTTCCTGACCCCACCACTGGCCTTGTGGCCCTCTAGGGACTATCCCAAGGTCACTAGAGGGGCATTTTGATAAGGGGACAAGGCTAAAACAGGCTAGATGGATGCCAATTTTGCATTTCGATTGGGAGAGGTGACCAAGGATTGTAGGGGAATGAGACTTGGAAGGGGATAGATTTCAAAAAGCATAAGGTCAAAAAGCAATCATTTTGCATCTCTTTAGCACCAATTGGAAACCTTCGGCCTTTTTCAGTCCTCTTTATTGAGCAAGTCTGGATGAAAAAGCTATACAGGAGATGGTCTTCATAGACCCTGGGGAGAGAGCATTTCTGGGGATAAGCAGAAAGCAATAATAATAACTATGGTATTTAAGTGCTTATTCTATACCAATCACTGTAGTCAGCACTTGGATAGATAAAGGAAGGACACAGTCTCTGCCACACTTTGGTCTAACAATCTAACTAGGAAGGAGAAGGGGTATTGAATCCCCATTTTATAGATGGGGAAACTGAGGCACAGAGAATCTTAAGTGACTCACCCAAGATCACACCCCAGGCAAGTGGCAGAGCCAAGATTAGAACCCAGGTCCTCTGACTCTCAGGCTCATGTTCTTTCCACTAGGTAAAGATGCTTTTCCGAGGGCCTGACAATAGAAAGGACTGAAATACAGCCTGTCCAATAAATTGATTTGCTGGTGTCAGAGTTCCTGAGTGAAGCCTGAAAAGGAGCCTAACAACAGTAGAAGTAATGTTACTTATTGAATGCCACTGAATGTGGTGCACTCCACTAAGCACCTAGGAAGTACAACAGAAGCACAAAGCACAGTCCCCTCCCATAAAGAGCTTACACTCTAATGGGAGAGACAGATCTAGAAATATTACCAAGCAATTGAATCAAAATTAATAAAATGACATGTTCAATACACTTTGCACATACGCACAAATGATATGAATGGATATACATCCACTAGATTAAAAAAACCCTTGAGGACAGGATTCATGTTGCTCAGCGGAAAGAGCACGGGCTTGGGAGTCAGAGGTCATGGGGTCTAATCCCGGCTCCACCACATGTCTGCTGTGTGACCTTGGGCAAGTCACTTAACTTCTCTGAGCCTCAGTTACCTCGTCTGCAAAATGGGCATTAAGACTGTAAGCCCCATGTGGGACAACTTGAACACCTTATATTCCCCCAGCACTTAGAACAGTGCTTTGCATAAAGTAAGAACTTAACAAATGTCATTATTATTATTATTATTAATTCCAAGCAGTTAGTACAGTTCCCTGCACAAAGTAAGCATTCAATAAGTAGCATTGATTGATACATTGACACAAACACAGATACATACATAATAGCAGGAGGCGGCTGACATGATTTTAAGTTTCAGAGTGCTGCTATAACTCGGAGTGCAAATCTTCATGGTGGAGATAGGATTTCAGGATAGTTTGGAAGGTGGGGTAGGTTGAAGTCTGGTAGAGTTGTTGGAAAGAATGCCTACATTTCTCCTATCTTAAAAACGAAACTGGTCCCAAATATACCATCCACCTTTTTCCCATCTCCTGCTGATTCCTGGTCAAACTATTCGAATCGTTGCCTATACCCATTGCCGTCCCTTTTTCTCCTCTAACTCCTCTTTCTTGATCTGCTATGATCCAGTTTTCTGATCCCTCTACTCCACTGAGACTGCTCTCTCTGAAGTCATCAATGACCTCCTCATACCAACGGTCTCTCTTTTTTTATGGTACTTCTTACGCACTTATTATACTAAGCACTGAGGGAAATACAAGCCAATCAGGTTGGACACGGTCCATGTCCCACATGGGGCTCACAGTTTTAATCCCTATTTTACCTGTGAGGCAACCGAGGCACAGAGAAGACTTGGCCAACGGCACAAAGCAGACAAATGGCAGAGCTGGGATTAGAACCCAGGTCCTTCTGAATCCCAGGCCCATGCTCTATCCACTAGCCAACACCGCTTCTCCTCCTGCTTCTTCTCATCTTAATCCTCCTAGACCTCTCAGCAGCCTGTGACACTGTGGATCACACCCTTCTCCTGGAACCGTTATCTAGCCTGGGGTTTTCTGACACCGTTGTCTCTTGCTTCTCCTCTTATGTCTCTGACTTACTCATCACAATATCTTTTGCCAGTTCTTCCTCTGCCTCCCACCTCAAAACTGTGTTCAAAGCTATGTTCTGAGGTTCTCAATTAATATTCACCCCCTTGGTTTTTCACTATTCACTCTCATAGTTTTAACTACCACCTCATTGCAGATGATTTCTAAATCTACCTCACTAAATCTGATGTCTTTCTCTCTCTGCTATCTCACATAATAATAATGATGATGATGGCATTTGTTAAGCACTTACTATGTGCCAAGCACTGTTCTAAGTGCTGGGGAGGTTACAAGGTGATCAGATTGTCCCACTTGGGGCTCACAGTCTTCATCCCCATTTTACAGATGAGGTAACTGAGGCACAGAGAAGTGAAGTGACTTGCCCAAGGTCACACAGCAGACAAGTGGCAGTATTTATTGAATGTTTACTTTGTGCAGACCACTGTGCTAAGCACTGGGCAACTAAAATAACAGAGTTGGTAGATGTTATCCCTGCCCACAAGGAATTTACAGTTCACAGGCCAAGCTTACACCTGTTCCCTCTTGCTCCACTAAGTTAGATGAAAAAAAAAGTAATTGTATTTGTTAAGCACTTTCTATATGCCAAGCACTGTTCTAAGCGCTGGATGAAGATGAAGGACAAATTATTCCAAAAGGCATTACTTGACACAACTAAAGTTCACTCCTCAGTCCTTTCCAACCTATACAATTCAAATTCCCTAAATTTGTCCTGTCCTATTTCCTAACCTGTAAGGAAAAGGCATTGCTCTCCTCTGGGAGCACTTGAGAGCTTGCACCAATATCTCCAGTGTGCTCTTAGAAATCTGGCCACTGTGCATATGGAAATAAGGTGGCTAACAATTTCATATTTACTCAGTCAATAGATGGTATTTATTGTGCTTACTATGTGCAGTATTCCTGGGAAGTAGGATTGTTGCCTCCCCTCAGGTTACATAAACCCTGGGGGAATTCAATGCCTCAGAAAATTGTGAATTTACGTCTTTGTCATCTTAGGGAGCAGGCAGAATTGTAATAATGCTTATGATTTTTGGCGCACACAAACCAGCAAACTGTTGTTTGTTTGCTTCGACCCAAATTAAAGGGCTCTGTCTACCCCAGTGACATTAATGGGAGACAATCACTAGTTCCCATTCATGAACAAATTGATGTTCTCGCTTCATTGCTGAATCACTCAGCATAAATCTATACTGTTCATATATAAAACCTTCAGTGGCCTCAAATAATGTGATAAAGCATGAACTAATGCCACTGTGATTCAGGCTCATTAGTGATATGCTGTTTCAAGATAAAGGCAGGAAAGCCCTGTCATGAACTATGAGAAAAAAATAGAGCCTGTTTAACATGCTTTTATCTTGGTGGGTTCTTCTTCTTCTTCTTACCTCCTTCTTCTTCTTACCACCTTCTAACTTAAATGGATTAAGCTGCTATTATCCACTATCGAGTACAGGGTCAGCCTGTTGGATAAATCCATCAGTGGCATTTACTGAAGGCTTCCTGTGTGCAGAGCACTGTAATAAACCTTTAGGAAAGTATGATACAAGAGAGTTGGTGGACACATTCCTGTTCATAGGGATTAGAGTTTGGGTGAAAAAACCCCACAATCCATTGAGTCATTCCTTAATTGCATTCAACATGTACACCTTCAGTCAGCTCCAAGTTATGTAGGCCGTAATCAGTCTGTCAGTCAATCGTACTTATTGAGCACTTACTGTGTGCAAAATGCTGTACTAAACATATGGGAGGAGAGTAAATAGATGCAGATAGTATGCGACAGAGACATATTTACTATTCTATTTATTTTGTTAATGATGTGCATCTAGCTTTATTTCTATTTATTGTGATGACTTAACACCTGTCCACATGTTTTGTTTTGTTGTCTGTCTCCCCCTTCTAGACTGTGAGCCCGTTGTTGGGTAGGGACCAGCTCTATAGGGACCATCTCTATAGGGACCATCTTCCCAAGTGCTTAGTACAGTGCTCTGCACACAGTAAATGCTCAATAAATACGACTGAATGAATGGCTCAGTTCCATCTGGGGGAGTCAGAAGTGACTCCTCTTTGACATTATGGAGGATGAAAACTGGGCCTTTAAGGTCACAATTGTGGGCTGAGGGTGTTGTAGAAAGGCAGGATATTGAAAAGCCGGTAGGCTTGTAGCGGGCGGGAGCTTACATGCTTGCCACAGATTACACCCAAAATGGATGATTCACTCAAATGTAATCAAGAGCACTGTCCCGTAGGTCTAAGACCAAAAATAAAGCTTCTTGAGGATCAATAATTATTTTAATAATTACAATTGAGAAGCAGCATGGCCTAAGTAAATAGGATATGGGTCTGGGAGTTAGAAGGATCTGTATTCTAGTTCTGATTCTGTTGCTTGTCTGCTATGTGACCCTGGGCAAGTCTTTTCACTTCTCTGTGCCTTGGTTACCTCATTCATTCAATATCACATTTATTGAGCACTTACTGTGTGCAGAGCACTGTTCTGTGAAATGAAGTAGCAGTGAGGCTTAGTCGAAAGAGCATGAGCTTAGAGGCAGAGGTCATGGGTTCTAATCCCACCTCCGCCACATGTCTGCTGTGTGACTTTGGGCAAGCCACTTGCTTCTCCGTGCCTCAGTTACCTCATCTGTAAAATGGAGATTAAAAGTGTGAGCTCCATGTGGGACAACCTGATTACCTTGTATCTACCCCAGCTCTTAGAACAGTGCTTGGCACATAGTAAGTGCTTAACAAATATCATTATTATTATTATTATTATTATTATTATTATATGGGGATTAAAACTGTGAGCTCCATGGGGTCATGGACTATGTCCAATCTGATTACCTTGTATTTACTCCAGACTTTAGAACCATGCTTGGCACAAAGTAAGCACTTAACAAATACCAATAAAAAAAATAAAAAGAAAATGAAATCTGTAATAGGGCATTCAATAATCATGGCATTTATTTAGTGCTCATTCTAAGTCCAGCACTGTCCTAAATACTGGAGTAAGTGTAAAATAATCAGACACAGTCCCTGTCCCACATGGGACTCACAGTCTACAGGGGAAGGAGAATTGATATTTCATCCCACTTTACAGATGAAGAAATGGAGACCACAGAAAAATTATGTGACTCACTCGAGGCCACACAGCAGGAAAGTGGTGGAGTTAGGATTAGAATTAGGGCCTCCTGCTCTTTTCACTAGGCCACAGTACAGTATAGTTTAGGGGGAAGATCACAGTACTGGGAATCAGGAGACTCATGGTCTCATCCCAGCTCTGTCACTGATCTGCTGTGTTCTCCTGAACAACTAAATGAAGTTCTCTGGGTCTTAGTTTCCTCATCTGTAAAATGGGGATTAAAGACCTGTTCTCCCTGCCCCTTAGGCTATTAGCCCCATGTGATATAGAGAATGTGTCTGATCTGATTGTATTGTACTTATCCTAGCAATTAATTATAGTGTTTAGACATAGGAAGTACTTGACAAATACCACTATTATTATTATTACTAGCAGTAGTAGGTAGTACTGCCTCTGTAATACTAAGATTGTCTTTCTTTGAACCAAATAATCAATCTAGTGAGTTTTTGCTATACGTCAAGTATTTAATAATAATAACAATGTTGGTATTTGTTAAATGCTTACTATATGCCAAGCACTGTTCTATTTATTAAGTGGCTCAGAGGTTACACCAGAATGAAAAGACATGATGACTGCCTTCAAGGAATTTGCAGTCTACTAGAGGAAAAGGCAGACACAAATGATGAACAAACAGCAGGAGCAGGGGAAAGACTAAAGACAGAACAGGGAACTACCAAGAATTTGTGAAAATGAAATAAGTGAATAAATAATTGAATTTACACATAAACTCTGAATCTGGATATACACACATGAGTGCTAATGCACTCAAATAGATAAAAGAGTCTGCAAAATGCTCCAGGGCCAGGCTAAGTATTTGCAGGACTGAAGATATTTCACCACTAATTCAGAAGCGGGTTACACACCTGAAATCAGATTTGGGCTTGGAGTTTCCACACTATGTCTAGGAAATTTGAAATGCTACCAGTGTGACTCAGTGGAAAGAGCACGGGCTTTGGAGTCAGAGGTCATCGGTTCAAATTCCGGCTCTGCCACTTGTCAGCTGGGTGACTTTGGGCAAGTCACTTAACTTCTCTGTGCTTCAGATTCCTCATCTGTAAAATGGGGATTAAGACTGTGAGCCCCACGAGAGACAACCTGATCACTTTGTAAACTCCCCAGCGCTTAGAACAGTGCTTTGCACATAGTAAATGCTAAATAAATGCCATCATTATTATTACCTTCCCGGGTATTCTTCCTCAATTAGCATATGCTTTGGTTTGCCCTGTGTCTTTCTGAATACTGAAGCTCTTGGGGGAGAGAACTGTAAATTCTCATCCTGAAGCCTCTGAATGGCTAGAACAATCCCTATTCACAGCAAGAGCTCCACAAATGTTACTTGATGCAGATGACGACAATCAAAATCCTTCCCCTTTTCTCTTGTTGCTCAGTGTGTTTAAGCAACATTAAAACTAATTCTTAGTAGCAGGTTGGCCTTGCCACTTGACAGGCTATGATTTTAATCTTGCAAGAGAGACTCTTAGAGGGAGAAATGGAAAATAATTATTCCCAAGCTGTGAAGTACCTTAAGAAGCATTTCAATTGGAACCATTATTCCCACAGGACTTCGAAGTCATGGTTGCTTTATGCGGAAATTCAAAGTATTTTCTCTCTCCAGAGAGGTTCCAGGAAGGCCGGGTCCTTAAGCTATGTTTAGTCAGCAGTTCAGCTTCGGGTGGGGGATGAAGGGCGATGGATTCGTGTAGCTAAGTGAGCCCTGTATGTGACCAGCTATTTATTTGGGGGTGTGAGTAGGGAGAGGAGGAGGGGTGGTGATGCTTGCTCATTTCTAAGAGGAGATTACCCTACATTGAATCCTCTCAGAATTCACCCTTTCTGGGACATGAATTTACCGAAAGTGATTGGTGGGAGGTGTCAAACGAGAAGCACCTTGATCTAGCGGAAAGAACATAGGCCTGAGAGTCAGAGGGTCTGGGATTAAAACCTCCACTTGACTGCTGTGTGACCTTGGGGAAATCATTTAACTTCTCTGTGCCTCAGGTGAAGCAGAAGAGAGGGTTGATAGGGGAAAGACTCTTGGAAGAGATCTGATTTTAATGGACTTTGAAGGTGGGGAGAGGGGTGGAATGTCAGCTATGAAGCAGGTGGGAGTTTCAGGCCAGGGGGAGGATTAGGAAGAGGGGTCAGCGGTGGGCTTAGATTTGGGCAACTTTGCCTGCAACAGGAAGGATTAATTCCTCCAGCAGTGATGAACCACTGGTATTTTCTGGCCACAACCAGTTCACATGTAACCTGGTAGGTGTGTAAAGTTACATTGCACATGGCAGGAAGGAGTAATATTTTGAGCACCAGAAATGATTTTCTATACACAAAGACCAATGAATAAAGAATATACAGGATGATATGATGCCCTTATTAAGACTCTACAGAGCACATCAAACCTTTGGTTCTATACCAGGCCTGAAAAACAAAACCAGGTGTCAGAAAACATATGCTAATCCAGGTTCTGTGATTCATTTTGGAGTAGGGGACTGTGAACATTATGGAGGATCTTGGTTCTTTGAATATTTTCTCTTCTCTTCTGTTACTTGGCTTTTAAACAGGTGTTTTCTTATTTGGGCCTCTACCTTAGAGTGGGAAACAGGGGAGAGGAAAAGCTGACATTCAAAACAGTTTACCTATCCAAGAACTCATCACTCATCAATCAGTGGTATTTACTGAGCACTTACTGTGTGCAGAACATTGTAATAATAATAATAATGATGATGATGATGGCATTTATTAAGCACTTACTATGTGCAGAGCACTGTTCTAAGCGCTGGGGAGGTCACAAGGTAATCAGGTTGTCCCACGGGGGCTCACAGTCTTCATCCCTATTTTACAGATGAGGTCACTGAGGCCCAGAGAAGTGAAGTGACTTGCCCAAAGTCACACAGCTGACAAGTGGCGGAGCCGGGATTTGAACCCCTGACCTTAACTTCTCTGGGCCTCAGTTACCTCATCTGTATAATGGGGATTAAGACTGTGAGTCCCCTGTGGGACAACCTGATCACCCTGTAACCTCCCCAGCGCTTAGAACAGTGCTTTGCACATAGTAAGTGCTTAATAAATGCCATTATTATTATTATTATTATATGGTAAGCACTTAACAAATACCATAAAAATGTAGCACTAGATGTATCTAAAGGCTACTGTCTTGCTGGACTGATGATACGGTGTCCACGATTTAACTCGAATCACTTTATAAATCATGAACCCCCCAAAAGAGGACATTACATCATGTGTTCTCTTCATCTCACCTAAAGCAAACATTTCCACTGTTTTTCTCATAATTGAATAACAGCATGCTATCCTTAGACTAATTATATACTGGATTGGCAGATCTGCATACAAGCAACACAGCAATATTCAACTTAGAAGTAAGCATATCAGAATTAATTGTAGTGCATCTCTGTTGTTCAGGAACAAAAAGAAATTTGACCACAATGGCATTATTGTTCTCCCACTGGTTTTATCTAGTTTCATTGTATCTTCATTTTCTCACTACCCAACAGCTGAATATACTTGGGTTGAGGATTCTGACAAAGATTTTTTGATTAGAGACTTGAACCTCAATCTTCCTAATGACAGTTTTCATAATAATGCAAGGGAGTTTTGCTTGTGATAGAGCTCTACCCTGTGGGTTTTACCATGAATGTGCAGAAAAACTCTGTGTTGGAATTGGGTAGGATGTGGAATTTGTTATTTTTCCCTCCTTATGAGGTATTCCTGAGCAAGCAGGACCATCATGGAAAACGGTGTGGCCTAGATGAAAGAACATGGGCCTGGGAGCCGGAGGAGCTGGGTTCTAATCCCAACTCTGCCACTCATCTGCTACGTGACCTTGTCCAGGTTACTTCACTTGCTGTGCCTGTTTCCTCTTCTCTGTATGGAGGCTTGATACCCGTTCTCCCTCTTAGACTGTGAGCCCTTTATGGGACAGGGATTATGTCCAAATTTATTATATAATATCTGCCCCGCCAGAGTTTGGCACACAGTATGTCTTAAGAAAATACCTCAGTTTTCATTTTTATCATTACTAAATTTCATAGCATGTAAAAGCTAAAATTAAGTCAATGGGTGTTTAGCACTGGCAGTGGTAAAATGAATCCAGCATCTTTGCTTCAGCTGCTAAATGACATAACATATAGAGCAGCATGGTGTAGTGGATTGAGAATGGGCTTGAGAGTCAGAAGGTCATGGGTTCTAATCCCAGCTCTCTCACTTGTTGGCTCTGTGACCTTGGGTAAGTCTCTTAACTTTTTTGTGCCTCAGTTTACCTTATCAATGGTGATCAAAACTCTGAGCCCCATGTGGGACAGGAACTGTGTCTAACCTGATTTTGCATTTCCCCCAGCACTTAGTACAGTGCCTGGTGCCCACACGGTAAGCACTTAACAAATACCACAATTATTATTATTATTATTTTGTTGGGAGCAGTTCTACCTTTCATTCATTCAATTGTATTTATTGAGCATTTACTGTGTGCAGAACACTGTACTAAGCACTTAAGAGGACTCAATCAATCGTGTATGGGGTTAGGTGTGGGGGGTCAGGCTAACTTTATGTGGCTGACAGGAAAGTCGTTCAGTGCATACTTTCTGAGGGTTCAAGAGGTGTTAAATTCCCTCCCCTAAAGGGCTAATCTTCATTATCTTGGTTTGACTCACTCTCCTGTCTCTTCCACACTGCCCTCTCTTTTCTTTATTAAGGCCTGTTTCTTTTCTGTTTTCTCAGGAGACCCAATATTGAGTTGCACATTGTCATTCTTAAATTTTACCTCTTTCCTCCTTCTTCTGGGTGCCATTTTCACCTTTCTGATTTCAGGAAACTCTCAAGATTGCTCTAAAGTGGTATCTATGTTATCAAGCTTTTTTTATAATATGTTCTATAAGTGATGCTATATAGAAACAAATTGTGTTGCATTGACAGCATGTTGACATGTAATAATACCCTTGCACAGACATTGTACTCAAAACATTTTAAAAACTTATGCTGAAATCCCAAAGTGGGTTCTTTGAGCAACCACACAATGCTATCATTTGAAGAGATTAGAAATAGTTGTATCTGAGCAAAGGACTGCAGGAAGGTGAGAAATAGAAGGGGAAAAATGCAGAAATATAACCTCCTGTTTTACATCAGAGGACTAAGCTGTGAGACCTTAAAAAGGTGTGGAGGAAGAGGTGAGTCACAGCTATGAACACTTTAAGAACTGCACCTTTTTCAAGTAGGGTCACCTAGGGAGATTGATAAAACACTTTAAAAAGTAATGCCCAGCCCCTGTGAGCCCCTGGCCTTCACCTCTCCCCCTGGGTCTCCCCAAGTCTTTGCTGTTATGATGCATATATGCCAGACTCATTGTCATGCTAATACTTCATGCCCCAAGCTAAGGACTCTATAAATGTCATTCCTCCCAGGAGGGGAGAAGACATTTCCTCAATCAATCAATCAGTCCTATTCATTGAGCTCTTATTATGTGTAGAGAACTGTACTAAACGCTTAGGAGACTAAACTACAACAGAATTAGCAAGTCATGTCCCCGCCCATAATGAACTTACCTCAATCAATCAACGGTATTTATTGACTACTTACGGTATACAGAGCACTGCACTAAATGCTTGGGAAAGTACATTACAACAGAGTGGGTAGACACTTTTTTGGTGGTATTTGTTAAGCACTTACTAAGTGCCAGTCACTGTACTAAGCTCTTGGGTAGATACCAGCTAATCAGGTTGGGCATAGTCTTATCAATCAATCAATCGTATTTATTGAGTGCTTACTGTGTGCAGAGCACTGTACTAAGCGCTTGGGAAGTACAAGTTGGCAACATATTGAGACAGTCCCTACCCAACAGTGGGCTCACAGTCTGAAAGGGGGAGACAGAGAACAAAACCAAACATAGTAACAAAATAAAATAAATAGAATAGATATGTACAAGCAAAATAAATAGAGTAATAAATATGTACAAACATATATACATATATACAGGTGCTGTGGGGAAGGGAAGGAGGTAAGATGGGGGGATGGAGAGGGGGACGTCTTAAGCTCTATTTTACAAATGAGGTAACTGAGGCACAGAGAAATTAAGTGACTTGCCCAAGGCCACACAGCAGACAAGTGGCAGAGCTGGAATTCTTAGGTCTTTCTGACTCCCAGGCCTATGGTCTATCCACTAGGCCATGCTGTTTCTTTATTATCAATTCTTCTGGGCTGATTCTCAGTCCTGAATCTCAGGACTGAGGATCATTCCTCGATGAACTAAGGGAACATTGTTCAAAGTGGGTCATGGTGGTAGGATGCAGAGGTTTTGGCGAACACCTTGTCATCCACAGATGGCTCTTTCCCTACTTCCTGAGCTGGAAGCCACAGAATCCTCTTCAAGAAGTAAATTCTTTTCAAACCAGCAGCTGATCTATAGATCTGCCTAGGCAAATCTTAAATCTACCCACAAACTGTTGAGTTTTAAGGTGTTTTCCTTTCAAATGGCCAGGCTCTAAATTACATTTTCTCAAGGGTACATTTTTGAAGTTACGCCCAGCCCAAACTTATAATAATAATAATAATGGTATTTGTTAAGCACTTACTATGTGCAAAGCACTGTTCTAAGTGCTGGGGAGGTTACAAGGTGATCAGTTGTCCCACGTGAGCTCATAGTTTTAATGCCCACTTTACAGATGAGGTAACTGAGGCACAGAGAAGTTAAGTACCTTGCCCAAAGTCACATAGCTGACAGTTGGCGGAGCTGGGATTTGAACCCATGACCTCGGACTCCAAAGCCCATGCTCATTCCATGGAGCCACGCTGCTTCTCCGATATCACTTCTCCGGTGTCCCTAGGAGTACACCACAGAGCTTGTCCATCTTTTCTACTTTCACCAGGACAATAGGGCTGGACAGTCCCCAAGTCTACAAAAACTTCCTTATTTAGTTTGGCTCTGTGCTATCTGGGGATTCAGTTGTGTGGCAGTGGCCACTTAGCGTCTGTGATTCATCTCCAAGTCTATTGGCAGCAGCTGTTCTTTCTTAAAACTGCACCCGTAAGTGCCTCCCTATGGAACTTTGCAAATGGGCAAAGATCTGCCATTTTTTTTGCCATATTTTTAAATGTATTTTTTAAGTGCCTATTATGTGTCAGGCACTGCGTTAAGCTCTGGGGTAGATACAAGCTAATCAGGTTGGCTACAGTCCCTTTACCACATCGGGCTAACAGTCTTAATTCTCATTTTACAGATGAGGTAACTGAGGCACAGAGAAATTAAGTGACTTGCCCAAGGAGACATAGCAGGCAAGTGACAGAGCCAAAATTAGAATCCAGGTCCTTCTAACTCCCAGGCCCATGTTCTGTTCTGCTTGTTTGAGGAGTAGTCATAATAACAATACTGAATAATAATTATGGTATTTGTTAAATGATTAATTTGTGCCAAGTACCATACTAAGCGCTGGGGTAGAATTAGAAGCAGCATGGCTTTGTGGAAGAGCAAGAGCCCGGGAGTCAAAGGACTTGGGCTCTAATTTCGGCTCTGTCACTTGCTTGCTATGTGACCTTAGGCAAGTCACTTAAATTTTCTGTGCTTCAGTTTCCTCGTCTGTAAAATGAAGATGAAATACCTAATTTCCCTTCTTTGATTTTCCAGGCAGGACAGGAACTGTGTCAGATCTGATTACCCTGCATCTACCTCAGTGCTTAGCACACAGCGCTTGGCACGGTGCTTAGGAAGCACCATGGCGTAATGGAGAGAGCATGGGTCTCGGAGTCAGAAGGTCATGGGTTCGAATTTTGGCTCTGTCACTTGCCTGCTTTTTGACCTAGGGCAAGTCACTTCACTTCTCTGTGCCTCAGTTGCCTCATCTGTAAAATGGGGATTGAATTGGGTCAGGAATTGTGGGTCAGGAATTGTGTCCAACCCAGTTTGCTTGTATCCACTCCAGTGCTTAGTACAGTGCCTGGCACATAGAAAGCGCTTAACAAAAATCATATTTCTGAGAAGCAGCATGGCAGAGTGGATAGAGCACAGGCCTGGGAGTCATGAGGTCATGGGTTCTAATCCCAGCTTCGCCAGTTGTCTGCTTTTAGACCTTGGGCAAGTCACTTCTCTTCTCTGGGCTTCAGTTATCTTGTCTGTAAAATGGGGATAAGAGTATAGTCCCATGTGAGATAGGGACTGTGTCCAACCTGATTAACTTATATCTACCCACTTCCATACCTTATTCTTATTCTTATTATTATTATTATGTTCCCTGCTGACCAGGGGCTTACAATCTAGAAGGGGAGACAAACAAAATAAATCAATAAATTCCAGATATGCACCTAAGTATGGTGGGGCTGTGGTTGGGGTGAATATCTAGTGCTCTTCACTCCTCTTCCACTACAGTTGAATTGGAACACATTGCTCCTCTAGTTCCATCCTGCCTTCTCTGCTTTGATTTAGTCATTTACCCCCTTACCTATGACATCCTTTTCTTCCGGAACTCCCTCCCACTTCATACCCAACAGACCAAATTTAAATTTATCTTCAAAGTCCTACTAAAATCATGTGTGTTCCAGGAAGGCTTTCCTGACTAAACTCTCATCTCTCCACCTTATTCTAAATTATTATTCTCCTTTCCTTTTTGCCTCGGTGGACTTGGGTCTATACCGCCAAGCACATGATAATGATTACAATAATGGTATTTATTAAGCATTTACTAGGTGCCAATCATTGTACTAAACATTGGGATAGTTACAGTCAACCAGACAATCATATTTTTTGAGTGCTTACTGTGTACAGTGCACTGTACTAAGCACTTGGGAGAGTACAATAGAAGAATAAACAGACCCTTTTCTTGCCTACAACAAGTTTACGGTCTAGAGCGGAGGAGACAGACATTAATAAAAATAATTGAATTACAGATGTGTACGTAAGTATTGCAGGGCTGGGAGAGGGGATGGATAAAGGGAGCAAGTCAGGGTGACACAGAAGAGAGTGGGAGAAGAGGAAAGGAGGGTTTAGTAAGGGACGGCCACTTGGAGGAGATGTGCCTTCAATGAGGCTTTGAAGCTGGGGAGAGTAATTGTCTGTCAGATATGAGGAGGGAAGGTGATACTGGCCAGAGGCAGGATGTGGGCTGTGAAAAGGATGAGATCAAAGTACAGTGAGAAGGTTAGCATTAGAGGAGCAAATTGTGTGGGCTGGGTTATAGTAGGAGAGTAGCAAGGTGAGGTAGGAGGGGGCAAGGTCATTCAGTGCTTTAAAGTTGATGGTGAGGAGTTTCTGTATGATTAGGAGGTGGATGGCCAGCCACTAGAGGTTCTTGAGGAGTGGGGAAACATGGCCTGAACGTTTTTGTAGGAAAATGATCCAAGCAGCAGAGTGAAGTGTGGACTGGAGTCAGGAGAGACAGGAGGAGGTCAGTAAGAAGACTGATGCAGTAATCAAGATGGAATAGAATAAGTGTAGCAGTTTGGATGGAGAGGAGGGGGCAAATTTTAGTGATGTTGTGAAGGTGAAAGTGACAGGATTTAGTGATGGATTGAACATGTGGGTCGAATGAGAAGAGAGGAGCCAAGGACAACACCAAGGCTGTGGGCCTGTGAGACAGGAAGGATGGAGGTGCCAAATGAAGTGATGTGAAAGTCAAGGGGAGGACAAGGTAGGGTGGGAAGATAAAATGTTCTGTTTTTGACATGTTACGTTTGAGGTGATGGCAAAACATCCAGGTAGAGATGTCTTGAAGGCAGGAGGAAATGCGAGATTGCTTAGATTTGGGTATCATCCTCGCAGAGGTAGTAGCAGAAGCCAGGGGAGCAAATTAACTCTCTATGGGAGTGGAGAATAGAAGGGGACCCAGAACTGAACCTCGAGGCAGAGGTACAAGAGTTGAAAGAGAATCAGGTCCCAAATGGGGCACACAATTTTAGTAGGAGGGAGAACAGGCACTGAACCCCCATTCTGCAGATGTGGGTACTGAGGCACAAAATAATTAAGTTACTTGCCCAAGGACACACAGTGGACACATGGTGGAGCAAGTACTACTACTACTAATAATGGAATTTACTAAGCGCTTACTATGTGCCTGTTGGGTAGGGACTGTCTCTATATGTTGCCAATTTGTACTTCCCAAGCGCTTAGTACAGTGCTCTGCTAGTAAGAGCTCAATAAATACGATTGATGATGATGATGTGCCATGCACTGTTCTAAGTGCTGGGGAGGTTACAAGGAGATCAGGTTGTCCCACGGGGGGCTCACAGTCTTAATCCCCATTTTACAGATGAGGGAACTGAGGCACAGAGAAGTGAAGTGACTTTCCCAAAGTCACACAGCTGACAGCCGGCATTCGAACCCATGACCCCTGACTCCAAAGCCCGGGCTCTTTCCACTGAGCCACGCTGCTTCTCGATACTAGAACACGGGTCCTTCGGACTCCCAGGCCAATCCCCTTTCCATTAGGCCACGCTGCTTCTCTTTGATACCCCACCCCAACATCTATGACATTTATGTCCATATCCTTCTACTCTGTTACTTCCCCTATCTGTAATTTGTTTAATGTCTGCTTTCCCCCACTGGATTGTACAAGCCTCTACAGAAGG
Source organism: Tachyglossus aculeatus (assembly GCF_015852505.1). Lineage (NCBI taxonomy): Eukaryota > Metazoa > Chordata > Mammalia > Monotremata > Tachyglossidae > Tachyglossus > Tachyglossus aculeatus. The sequence goes on along the minus strand of NC_052075.1, from coordinate 24,471,139 downwards.
GATTTTATCTACTGATTAAATGCACTCCACAAGCGCTTAGTTCAGAGCTCTGCACATTGCAAATGCTCAGTAAATACAACTGATTGATAGGTTGCTTCACCGAATTCCTTTGGTGAAGGTCAAAGCAGCGTGGCTCAGTGGAAAGAGCCCGGGCTTGGGAGTCAGAGGTCATGAGTTCTAATCCCAGCTCTGCCATTTGTCAGCTGGGTGACTTTGGGCAAGTCACTTAACTTCTCTGTGCCTCAGTTACCTCATCTGTAAAATGGGAATTAAGACTGTGAACCCCTGATTAATGGGAATTAAGACCGTGAGACCCTGATGGCCTTGTACTCCCCCCAGTACTCAGAACGGTGCTTGGCACATAGTAAGCGCATAACAAATATTATCATTACCCAATCATTAGTGGATATTCAGTGAAAACTGGTGGGAATAGTGTTCCGAGGTGACCCTTGGGTACCGGCCATCTCAAGGTCAAAAGCTATCTTGTGACCACCTGAGCCAGCAGGCGGAACTCGGAAGTGAGGGTGGGATACCACCCCCACGACCAAATCTGCTAGATTGACAGCTCAAGCTGAGAATACAGACGGTGTCCCTCGCCCCCGTGCCAATCAAATTAGGTATGGAGGAGGGGGGAGGGCAGAGATTGGATAGACTGAGGCCGGAAGCTGAAGTGGCCTAGGGGCACAGGCAATAAATACCTGTCGCCTCTGACCTTCGGGGTCAGAACACCAGGACACACAGCAGCAGGAGCAGCCGCTGCAGCAACAGCAGCCCACGTGTCTCTCGCTGCCCAGAAGGCCAGATGCCCGCTCTACAACCAGAACCAACACACTGAGGCAAGGGCCGCGGGACGGGTGAGTGTCTCGTGGGTGGGACCCAGGTACCCCGCTGCTGATGGGAATCATGAGTGGATTCCTCCCATGTAGGGAGAACTCATTGTGAGAGCTAGCCGCCCACCACGTGCGCGGGTAATGTAATGAATTCTTCCCATGTGGGAAAGTAAGTGGATTCTTCCCGAGTGGGAAGTGCACATGGGTGAGAGCTAGCCGCCTCACCCACGTGCAATTAACGTATGATTGTGTTCCTCCTGTGTAGGGAAGCTCTAATATTGCTAATTGATTATATTCCTTCCGAAAGGGAAGTTCAATCCATTGCGCCTAAACAATTACATAAATTCAATTTGCCTCGCGGAATAAATTTTATATAAAACTCAGGCTTTCCATCCCCGGCCTCTCTCTCTTTCTCTCGCCTCGCCGATCACTGAACGAACCCGTCCCCGGACGACGGGTGACAAATAGGAAACCCCCCATAGAACCCTCTGGATACCTAGGAGGGTGTCTGGCTTAATTTGTAATGACCCTTTTGGATGGCACACCCAACTCCCACAATCCTGCTGGTTTGGGTGATTGGGGAAAAGGGGGAATTTGGGGGGAGGTGGCTCTGACAAAAAAACAGTCTCTCCAGAGACTGGAAAGGTAATCCATCACCAGGCCCACACCTTTACTGATCATTACCCGTTAACTGCCACTTCGCTTCCCCGTGTGGCTGACGGGAAATGGGGCTCTGTGGTGACACCTAGAAATTAATTTGATCGATTTATTTTCTGTGTTCTGCGCTACGGGTATAAATGCTTTCTACATCCTGATGGTGAACACTTATGTTCCCTCCATTGGCAGAAAGCAAATTTATAGTGCCTAACTAACAGAATTCCTTCAGTGAAGGTCAAAGACAAATGTGAACATCCATCTCGCTCTACCTTTCCGTGCAGCGTTGAGTTGTTTTTCTCTTTAATTTGTGAGCAAGGGTGGGATTTCTTGGGTGGTGGGGTGGAGAGGAGGGGGAGTGTCTTCAGTTTAGAAAAAAATCAACTTTTCCTACTGAAAATCCCTCGGAGTGCACACCTAACCCACACGGGAGAAATGAAGCACGCAAATAAAAATCACCTCTGCTTTCTCATGGAAGAGGAAATCACATTTATGCCTTAACTCAGGGAAAGAAAAGAACCCTATTAGGCAAGGACTATTAATTTGCCATTCCTAGACAAGAGAAATCTGGTTTATAATTTGTCTGTATTTCTTCCTCGTCGAAGGTGGAATTCCACCCTCCCTTGGGTAGAGAGGGGTGTTGGCATAAAAGCAGAAGAGGAAGTGCTCAGGGAGATGACCCTTATTAGCGTCCTAAGAGCAATTCTTCCACATATCAAGTCTGAGTCTTTCTTGTGGCAATGTAGTCCAGTTTCCCGGCTCTGTTCTCAGGAGAAATGGAACCCAACCATTCACCTTCTCCAGGATGCCTTCCCTGATCAATTTCCATTTTCCTCAATATGCTTCAAGTCAATCAGCAAATCAACCAATGGCATTTATTGAGTGATTACTGTGTGTAGAGCATCGCAGTAAGCACTTGGGAAAGCACAATATGACTGAGTTGGTAGACATGATCCCTGCCCACAAGGAGCTTACAGTCAAGTCTACACAAGCGTGGAGTAGTGGTTACAGCTACTGGGAGTCAGAAGGCCATGGGTTCTAATCCCTGCTCCACCTTTTGTCAGCTCTGTGACCTTGGCAAGCCACTTCACTTCTCTGGGCCTCAGTTACCTCATCTGTAAAATGGGGATTAAGACTGTGAGCCCCAAGTGGGACAACCTGACCACCTTGTATCTACCCGAGTGCTTAGAACAGTGCTTGGCACATCGTAAGTGCTTAACAAATACCATAATTACTCTTTTAGACTGTGAGCCCGGCTTCTAGACTGTGAGCCCGTTGTTGGGTGGGGATTGTCTCTATTTGTTGCCAAATTGTACTTTCCAAGAACTTGGTACAATGCTCTGCACAAAATAAGTGCTCAATAAATATGACTGAATGAATGAATGATTACACATCAGACATTTTGCACTCAACTGTTTGTTAATCAGTTATGTTTATACTTTCATTCATATCATGTGTGGCTATGAGTTGACCTCAGCTACATGTTTGTGAATGGGTTTGTTCATCTTCCCCAGGATCTCCATGAGGGCAGAGGCAGTGGAGGTTACTTTATTGTGTGTTCTCAAATGCCTAATAATAATGATGGTATTTGTTAAGCGCTTACTATGTGTAAAGCACTGTTCTAAGCGCTGGGGGATACAAGGTGATCAGGTTGTCCCACGTGGGGCTCACAGTCTTAATTCCTATTTTACAGATGAGATAACTGAGGCCCAGAGACGTTAAGTGACTTGCTCAAAGTCACAGAGCCGATAAGTGGCGGAGCCAGGATTAGAACCCATGACCGCTGACTCCCGAGCCCATGCTCTTTCCACTGAGCCCTGCTGCTTCTCTAGCCACGTCCAGTGTCTGTCTGCAGAAGATGCTTCACACAGGCTGCTATTGCTTCATCACAATCAATCAGTGCTATTTATTGAGGGCTGACTGTGGGCGGGTCACCGAACTAACCCCTCGGGAGAATGAAAGAGCAATATAATTGGTAGATGTGATCCCGCGCATTAAAAGAAATTACAGGGAGAGGAAGTGACAGAGTATAAGAAAATGTATGTAAGGGCTGTGGGGCTGGTTGTAAATAAGGGATGCAAACCCAAGTTCCTAGGCAATGCAGAGGTGGGGAAGAATAGGGTAGGCGAATGAGAGATTAGTCAGGGAAATAGCCTTTAATATTCTGAGGGCAGGGATCATAAGAAACAGCGTGGCTTAGTGGGAAGAACACAGGCTTGGGAGTCAAAGTTCATGGGTTCTAATCCCGGCTCTGCCACTTGGCAGCTGTGCAACTTTGGGCAAGTCACTTAATTTCTCTGTGTCTCTGTAAAATGGGGATTAAGACTGTGAGTCCCCACGTGGGAAAGTCTGATTACCTTGTATCTACCCCAGTGCTTAGACTAGTGCTTGGCACATAGTAACTGCTTGACAAATAAAATCATTATTCTTATATTATTATTATTTCTAACTGTTCTGCAAACAGTATAGACTCATTCATTTGATCGTAATTATTGAGCAGAGCACTGTCCTAAGTGCTTAGGGGAGTACAACAATGAATAGACGCATTCACTGCCCACAAAGAGTTTACAGTCTACTATTGACTGATTGTCTCATGTACCCTGCCATTTTCTCTTCTACAAGCCCAACCACTCTCAATAGTTTTTAATCTTTTCTTCTATGATTATTTCTTCCAAGCTTTTCAACATTTTCAGAATTCTCTGAACCTTCCCCAAGTGGATTACCTTACCTTAAAATACCTTGAAGTATCACGATGGGTATTTTAAGACTGAATTAGATATCTCTAAAAAGTGATTTAATTAGTTATGGTGTCTAATGGACTCATCCTTTCAAATAAAATGCTAAATAAATCAAGATATTCGACTTGCAAATAGTCAGTCTCCCTTTCCCTCCAAACAAGCACTAAATTAGAGTGATTTTGTTCATTTGATCCCCTGAATAACTTCTAAAGTGCAGCTGGGCTAGCAAATATTTTGCAGGCTAGTAATTTATTGGGGTTTTTCGGAAGACCGAGTTTCAGTTATTACTCTATTTGCTAGACTTCCATGCCTATTTGATACTAAAATAGTGGGTATTTTGCTTCCTCGAGGAACTTATTTTCCAGAAGTGAAGCTTGTAGTCCAGAGCTCTGAAGCTCTTTGTTCCAAAGAGAGAGGCTAACCAACACCACAGCATCCAGAAGCAGCATGGCCTAGAGGAGAGAGCCTTGGCCTGGGAATCCGACCGGCCGGCATTCTAATACCGGCTCTGCCACTTGTCTGATGTGACCTTGGGCAAGTCACTTTACTTCTCTGGGCCTCAGTTACCACATCTGTACAATGGGGGTTAAGACTGTGAGCCCCGTGTGGGACAGGGACTGTGTCCAACCTGATTAGCTTGTCTCTAGCCCAGTGCTTAGTATGGTGCTTGACACATAGTAAGTGCTAAACAAGGAGCAAGCATGGTTTAGTGGAAAAAGCACAGGCTTGGGAGTCAGAGGTTGTGGGTTCTAATCCCGGCTTCCCCACTTGTCAGCTGTGTGACCTTGGGCAAGTCACTTGCCTTCTCTGTGCCTCAGTTACCTCATCTGTAAAATGGGGATGAAGACTGTGAGCCCCACTTGGGACAACCTGATTACCTTGTATCTACACCAGCACTCAGAATGGTGGTTGGCTCATAGCCCCCTTTTCCTCAGCTCCCCCTCCTGTCTGCATCACCTCAACTCACTCCCTTTGCTCTTCCCCCGCCTCTCCCCACCCCACAGAACTTTTATGTATATATGTATAATTCTTTTTATAATAATGATGGTATTTGTTAAGCACTTACTATGTGCAAAGCACTGTTCTAAGTGCTGGAGCACTGTTCTAATTTATATTGATGCCTGTATACTTGTTCTGATGTCTGTCTTCCCCCTTCTAGACTGTAAGCCCTGTGTGGGCAGGGATTGTCTCTACTGCTGAATTGTACTTTCCAAGCGCTTAGTATAGTGCTCTGCACACAGTAAGTGCTCAATAAATATGACTGAATGAATGAATAGTAAGCGCTTAAAAAAATCAACATTATTAAACCAATTCAATCATTGTTATTATTATCCAGGCTCCCAGCAGCCCCTTCTCCAATATGGCAGGGGAGAGCAGAGAGGCAGAGCAAGGCCTTTAAAACTTTTAGAATGTGGTAAAACTCATGGATACTACTAAGACCACCCCCAGTTCTGGTGGATATAGTGCACCGGAAACCCCATTCCCCACATGGCAGGGGGTGGGTAAACTGAGTCACACATGGCTGTTGGGTGTCCTTAAGGCAGGGCTCCAGCATGGCTGCTGCAGCCTGGACCAGCCACACCCAAAACCACAGGGCTTCACAGGCTGGAAGATTGTCTTTACAACCTCTAGAACCCTGGGGAGGCCACAGATGGTTTCTAATTAAGGACTGATTACTTGAAGCAGCAGGGAGTCTGTGGATTCTCACCTCCAAGATCCCTTCTTTCACTAATCTTGACCTTGTCTTCTGGGCTTCTTGTCTGTTCCTTCTTGTTATCATTCACTGTTACCACTCTTTTTATCTATCTACCTCCATATAGACTGGGAGCCCCACCTGGGACAGGGGCTGTTTCGGAAGTGATTATGTTTTGTCAACCCCAGAACACCCTACAGAGCTTGGCACATAGTAAGTACTTAACAAATACAACAGTTATTATTCATAATTTATGGGAGTTGTAAGTCTTTTTGGAATTTATCCTAAATAAAAAATTACATAAGCCATTAAAATTGAAGATAATGGGCAGGTGGGTCTGGATGAGAGACCTGATCAATCAATCATGCAATCAATGGTATTCATTCATTCAATCATATTTATTGAGTGCTTACTGTGTGCAGAGCACTGTACTAAGCGCTTGGGGAGTACAAGTCAGCAACAGTATTGACTGAGCATTTACTGCGTATAGAGCACTGTATTAAGCAGTAAGAAGAGTACAAACAACAGAGGTAGTAGCATGGAGAAGCAGCATGGCTCAGTGGAAAGAGCACGGGCTTTGGAATCAGAGGTCATGGGTTCAAATCCCAGCACCACCAACTGTCAGCTGTGTGATTCTGGGCAAGTCACTTAACTTCTCTGTGCCTCAGTTACCTCATCTGTAAAATGGGGATTAAAACTGTGAGCCCCCATTGGGACAACCTGATCACCTTGTAACCTCCCCAGTGCTTAGAACAGTGCTTTGCACATAGTAAGTGCTTAACAAATACCATCATTATTAGTAGTAGTAGTAGTGGTCACATTCTCCTGCATACAATGAGCTTACAGTCTAGAGGGAGACAACATTAATGTAAACAAATAAATTACAAATTGTATATAAGTGTTGTGGGGCTGGGAGTGAGGTGAATATCAAATGATCGGAGGGTACAGATTCCAGTGCATAGATAAGGCAGAAGGGAGAGGGAGTCAGAGAAAAGAAGGCTTAATCCTGGAAGGCCTCTTGGAGGAGATGCAACCTTAATAAAGCTTTGAAGGTGGGGAGAGATATGGTGGATTTAGAAGGGAAGGGGTTGCTGGGAGAGAGGGAGGTGCTAGAGGAACAAAATGTGCAGGCTGGATTTGGGAAGTGAGGTAGGAGGGGGTGATCTGATTGAAGGCTTTAAAGCAGATCATCAGGAGTTTCTGTTTGATGCAGTGGTGGATGGGCAACCATTGGCTATTCTTGAAAAGTAGGGAGACGTGGAATGGAATGTTTTTGTTTTTGTTAAAAAATAATCCAGGCAGCAATGTGAAGTATGGGCTGGAGAGGGGAGAGATTGATACCCTGATACCTGTTCTTCAGCAGAAAATTTTATAAGTTAAATAACTTAATTTTATCCCAGAATAGAAATTAACATTTGGAGGTCATTTTGTTCATCCCTCTGGCTCGTGGCAGGTCTATACAAAATCCCATAAAATGAATATAGAACAATCATTCATAAGTAATGGGTCTTTCTACATTGAGGTTCTGGGAGACTAATAAGTATAATACATTGTTGTCCTTCGTATTGACAGATGCCATTGATGGTGAAGTCCACTTAATGAGTACATATGTGGCTGAAAAGGCTAATGTGCGATCCAATCTCCCAGCCTCATTGTGCACACCATAAAGCTGGGAATCGTATAATAATTAACAGAGCCCCACATTTTATGAGGGCTAGATTTATCATCCTGTTAAATCATCACAACATTCTGTAGGACAGAGAGTACTGGGAATTATTATTGCCTTTTTACAGATGTGGAAATTGAAGTCCAAAGAAGTTAAGTCTTGACCAAGTTAGTGGTTAATTATGCTATTAGTTCAGCTATTTCTGTAGGCTAAGCATTGTACTAAAGGCTGAGACAGATATAAATGAAACAGACCAGACACAGTTCCCTTCCCGCATGGGGCTCACCATTTAGATGGGGGTAGCTAGATAAAACGATGGTTACAATACATTGCAACAATAAGCAGTAGTCAATAGGCTGAGCAACAATGTCAAGGCAAGTCAAAGCATTATGGTTGGACCGGAGAGTCTTCAGCTTCCCCATTGCTTTAGGTAAAACAGGCCTTGGGTCTAAACTATTCCAGCATCATAAAGTCAGTGGAGAAGCTCATTTAAACCCCTAAAAGTAAAATCCATTCGCCCAGTGTTTGCCCCAGTAAAGCCTCCATTCCCATGCTGGCCCTTGGTTGCTGCCTGAGTTAATTCAATTCAATTCCAGACTGACTTGAGTGTCAGGCCTTCAAAGCTGACGATTCCATCCTTTAGCATTCGTTCATTCATTCAATCAATCATATTTATTGAGTGCTTACTGTGTGCAGAACACTGTACTAAGCGCTTGGGAAGTACAAGTCGGCAACATATAGAGACAGTCCCTACCCAACAATGGGCTCACAGTCTAGAAGGGGGAGACAAAAAAACCCAAAACAAAATAAGTAGATAGATGTCAATAGCAACAGAATAAATAGAATTATAGCTATATACACAACATTAATAAAATAGAGTAATAGATATGTACAAATATATACAAGTGCTGTGGGGAGGGGAAGGGGAAAGGGCAGGGGGAGGGGAGGAGGAGGAGAGAAAAAAAGGGGGGCTCAGTCTGGGAAGGCCTCCTGAAGGAGGTGAGCTCTCAGTAGGGCTTTGAAAGGAGGAAGAGAGCTTGGCATGTGCGGAGCAGAGCCATATGGACATAGATAGGAGGGGCTCTGTTCTGTGGCCAGTTTCCCCAAGCCCATTGTTGGGTAGAGACTATGTCCTTATGTTGCCGACTTGTACTTCCCAAGTGCTTAGTACAGTGCTCTGCACACAGTAAGCGCTCAATAAATATGATTGAATGAACTTCAAGGTTCTATTCATGGCCTCTACCATGGGGTAGTCACTGTGGATCTGGTAATTAAGGCTTATAACCATCATTCAGCAGCATCATTATTATTATTAGTTATATAATATTATATTATCAATCATTAATAATGGCATTTGTTAAGTGCTTACGATATATGCCAAGCACTGTAGTAAGTGCTGGGGTAGATACAAGTTAATCAGGGTCCACCTGAGGTTCACAGTCTATGCAGGAGTGAGAGTAGGCATTGAATCCCCTTTTTGCATATGAGGGAACCTAGGCCCAGAGAAGTTTAGCGACTTGTCCAAGGTCACACAGCAGACTAGTGGTGGAACTGGGATTAGAACCCAGGGTCTCTGACTCCCAGATCCATGTTCTTTCCACTAGGCCACTCTAAATCCTAAAGGAGGAAGCTCCAGGAAGATCTTCTGGAGTAATGGTCAATATAGGAAGAACCTTAGGAACAGCCGCTATCATCTAGTAATCGATCAATCAGTGGAATTTACTGAGCTCTTAATATGTGTAAAGTACTGTAGGAAACACATGGGAAAGTGCAATATAATAGAATTCAGGGACATGATCCCTACCCACAAGAAGCTTAAAGTCTACATGGAGGCCACGAAGAAGACCTCTCTGTAACTTCAGGTATGGCTGGAAAAAAGAAAACACCTCCAGACACAAGTCCCACTGTCTTTCAAAGGCATCTGGGGCCAGCGCAACTACCAGATTATAGAAATCCCTGATGATCAATTACCGGACAGACCATTGGATGTCAGCACCTTGAAAGGGAAAAACTTCATTTCACTCATTTCGTTTCATTTCACCCAGCGGGTGACTGACAATGGGTGAGCCAATTGAGGCCGATGATATACATTATATCGAGATTGGTAGAAATATCTTTACATACCCTTCATCTTCAGAACTTTCCCTGCTGCTGATGAACTCCAGCCCATGTATGTCAGCATGGCTGTAAAATCACCATGGGATCTACACTTCCTCCACATTTTTTGCACACCAAGAAAATCCCAGCCCATGTCCCTGTCTACCTCTGTTTTCCACCCTGAATCTTGATAGTCCAGTCTCGGTAATCTTTTGCTCAAGGACAGCCATCCTCCTCTCAATTTCCATCTGAGAAGCAGTGTGGCTCAGTGGACAGAGCACAGGCTTTGGAGTCAGATGTCATGGGTTCAAATCCCAGCTCCGCCAATTCTCAGCTTTGTGACTTTGGGCAAGTCACTTAACTTCTCTGGGCCTCAGTTACCTCATCTGTAAAATGGGGATGAAGACTGTCAGCCCCTCATGGGACAACCTGATCACTTTGTAATCTCCCCAGTGCTTAGAGCAGTGCTTTACACATAGTAAGCACTTCATAAATGCCCTCATTATTATTATTATCTGCATAACTGATCTACTATTGCAGTGCTCTCCCTCCAGTCTGTCACATTCTCTTTGGAAAGAAGTTTCATAGTGTCTGCAAACAATTTATTCTCCCTTTCCAGCTTGTTCATGCTCCCCATGAGATGGCAATCCAAGATGGGCTCATTGATGTGGATAAAATATGAATAGCAGAAAATGATTTAGCCTTAAAACAGCCACCTATCCAGCTTGGGTTTTTTTATTGCCAAAAACATTTACAGATCAGTGCCCTAGAGTTCTGCATGACTTTCTTCTGGCTCTTGGTCTGTCCCAGGAAAAGCAGGCTGGACTGACCTTTTTCTATTAATCTGCTTCCACTATCCATCCCTGTGCTGGGCTTCCTCAGGCTGGAAATAGGGATCAGACAGGAAAACTCGGCAAAAGTGATGTCTGAGGTGAAGACAGATGGAAATTATGGATCGTACCTGTGTGGAGGCTCTGTGCCCTTGTTGGGATTACCAGTTCCAGCAATTCACAGGGACAACTACATATGTGCACGGCAGAGCACGTTTGTGGCCTTCCTCCAGCTCCATATCATCTGAATCAATCAAATTCTTGGAGTTGGGATAGGCCCAACCTGGCAAACTGGGGAAGACTCTACAGGGCCCCAGTTTCTTTGTATCTAATTGCAAAACATTTTGCAATTGGGTAGTGGAAAATGAACAATGAGGTGAACTGATGCTACAATTTTTTTTTTGATGGCATTTGTTAACTGCTTACTATGTGCCAGACACTGTACTAAGCCTTAGGGGGTAGATGTAAGCTAATTAAGATGGGAACAGTCGCTGTCCCAAACAGGGCTCACAGTCTTAATCCCCATTTTACAGATGAGGTAACTGAGGCACAGTTACCCTAAGTCACACAGAAGACATGTGGGAGAGCCAGGAATGGAACCCATGTCCCTCTGGCTCCCAGACCCATACTCTAGCCATTAGACCACACTATTTCACTTGGGTCAGTAACCACCACCAGTTAAGAATAACTCTACTGCTTCCCAGGTTCTCTGGATCTGATCTGGAGAGTCACAGAAACCAGGCCCTGGTCTCTGTTTTCACTAGAGGGAGGTAATCAGGCTTGTCCAACCCTCTACATACACTAAACTCTTGATCTGCTTAAGTCAAAGCTTTGAAAGCCAAATGTATTATGCTGCCAGCTTTCCAATGGCACAAAAAGCAGTTTTCTGAGCACTGATGACTTACTCAGCCTAGACATTTCATTAATTAATGGAATTTGGGTGAGAAGAGAATCCCAAATGATCTCAGAAACATCCCTGCTCATTCTAAGAAACACAATCCAAAGAATGCTGACTATTTTTCATGGCAGCAAATTGGCCGCAAAAATGGAAATTGCTGAATTAATAGCTACTTGCTTGGTGATCATTCTGACCAGGAGTAAATATTGCCAAGTACACTCAGGAGGAGAGGATGGTTGTCTTTGGCAAAACACATTAGAGGATTCTACTTAGGATAGAAAAAAGCAAAATAAAGTAAGTCCAGGGCTAACAACAGAAAGCTTGCCTGCCCTCAGAAGAAATAATTCTTTTCTGAAAACCATTAAAACTGATCAGAGGTGACACTGAGAAAACTAAAAATACCCAGAAAAGAGGTGGAAAGAATTTTCCTAGCCCAGTGAGGTTTGCAGCACAGGTAAGATTTTGGTTTCTAGACTGTGAGCTCCTTGTGGACAGAGAACGTGTCTGTCAACTGTGTTATATTGTACTCTCCCAAATACTTAGTACAGTCTTTGTACAAAATAAGCTCTCAATAAATATGATTGGTTGATTGAAAACAGACACCAGTGGAGAAGGTTCACCCATGAGAACAAGGCTGGCAGAAGGGGGCTGCAAATACACCCCGGATGCCCCACCTATCTAGGCTGAGCTTCACGATAGGCAACTCAACTTCCTTCACCCTCCCCCTACTTTCCTCTAGGAAGGTCTGCCCTTGTGGGGCCAGACAAGCAGAAGTCCCTTTACCACCTGTTAGAACACTGGGAAGGATTACAGATGGTCCTGTTGGGTTCAATCAATCAATCAATGATATTTATTGAGCACTTGCTGTGTTCAGATCACTGTACTAAGTGCTTAAGGGGAGAACAGTACAATAGAGTTGGTAGGTTCCATCCCTCCCTGCAAGGAGCTAACAATCTAGTGACAGGAATTTAAGACTATGCATTTTTCAAAACTTGTTGAGCTGTTGTTTTTCTGAATTTGCCAAATTAAGTTTTAACCTCCATCAGCCCTACTCCTCACTATTCCCTTTTAAGACTGTGAACCCCTTTTGGTCCCAAAATAGTGTCTGAATATCCTTGCATTTTTTTTTTATTTTTTTTTGCAGAGTAAGGTGGAGTGCCTTGCACAAAATTAGCAGGTAACAAATGTCAAAAATAGTGATAACAGCAATAAATGCATCATGAACTATCTCACCCTCATTTCTAAACAGGAAAGGAGTCACAGTTATGGGGGGGCAGGGGGCAAAGGAGAAGAAGGCTGCTGAGGAGAGCTATTCCTCTATTTTCGCCAAGCTCACGAAAATTAAGAAAATTCCAAAGTTGGCCCTGAGAACCAGGGTAATAAAATCCAAAAAGGCAGAGTTTTCTGAGGAAAAAATGAGAAAGGAGAACATGGACCAATAATACCACCCTGGGGTCCTGAGTCTTGAAAACCTGGGAAGGCTGAAACTGCCAAGACAACCTATTATATAAGTAATTTGGTGAATTCTGACAGTTGCTCAAAATAACAGCCAGTCCTTTTTGAGCTCCGATTCTGAGCACATTTTCCCTTTCAATATTAAAAGACCAAAGCTGTCCTTTTTTTCTTTCCTGCTGTGTCCTCCCTACCAAATCGGTCATACATTAGCAGATTGTTCTGGTGGGTTTGGATAGCCATCTGCCTAGAGACAGAGTAGACCATCTCCCCCTGTCCTTCATTTGCTCTTTTTTTCCTTTTTTTTATAAAGTATTTGTTAGGCACTTACTAAGTGCCAGGCACCATACTAAGTGCTGGGGTAGATACAAGCTAATCAGTTTGGACGCAATCCACATCACCTTGTGGCTCACTGTCAATCCCTATTTTAAAGATGAGGTAACTGAGGCCCAGGGAAGTGAAGTGACTTGCCCAAGGGCACACAGGAGACAAGCGGCAGAGCTGGGATTAGAACCCAAGTCCTTCTGACTCCAAGGCCTGGGCTCTGAGTACAACACTGTAGTGAGGAGAACCCATTCAGGATCCACAGGGCTCTGACCAAGTATCAGCAATACTCACTGGTGATATTTGAGGGTATCTTTCACCACCTACCACTTTCAGAGAGGAAACAGACGGGTGAAACCCATTGCTTGATGAGCACTTAGTACAGTGCTCTGCACATAGTAAGTGCTCAGCAAATACCACTGATTGATTGATTGAATGGCAAGAGGCAAACAGACTTCCTCCTTGTAGCTTTAGAAGTGCCTGGGCTGTGGAAGAGGGGAGGTTGGAGAGAGAGGCCCACTAGAGATTCAGAATTTTAGAGAGCCAAGTTTCTGCAGGGCAAAATGAAAGATGATACTAGGCAGACAAAAAGCTCTGTTCAAAACAGAACTCTTCAGCCATTTGGGCTAAGGTAGGGGCTTGGAGGTACATCAGTCCAGCAATATTACTTCAAGCAGCCAACTGGGGATGCAGAGGATTACTCTGGCCAGACATCTAGATCAGCCAATATGATAATAATAATAATAATAACTGTAATGTTTGTTTAGGGCTTACTCTGTGCCAAGCATTGTACTAAGCATTGGGGGTAGAAGCAATATCAATCATATTTATTGAGCAGTTACTGTGAGAAGAGCCTATAATAGGCACTTGAGAGAGTACAGTATAACAACATTCCCTGCACACAGGGAGCTTACAATCTAGAGAGGGAGATAGACAGTACCATAAATAAATAAATTATGGATTTGTACTAAGTGCTGTGGGGCTGGGAGGGGGAATGAATAAAGGCAGCAAGTCAGGATGACACAGAAGGGAGTGGGAAAAGAGTAAATGAGTGCTTATTCAGGGACAGCTTCTTGGAGGATATGTGCCTTCAATAAAGCTTTGAAGGCAGGGAAAGTGATTGTCTGTTGGATATGAGAAGGGAGAGCATTCCAGACCTGAGGCAAGACATGAGCGATAGATCAGCGATGAGATAGACAAGATCAAGGTACAGTGAGTAGATTGACAATACAATACAATACAATCAGAACCAACCCAGTCTCTTTACCACACAGGGCTCACAGACTAAATGGAAGGAAGATGAGGAAACTGAGACATAGAGACGTTAAGTGACTTGTCCACAGTCACACGGCCAGCAAGTGTCAGTGCTGGGATTAGAAATCGGGTCAATACCTTAGATCAGGACAATCGATCGATCAATCAATTACATGTATTGAATGTCTACTATGTGCAGAGCACTGCACTAAGCATTTGGGAGTATGCAATAGAGTTGCACAATCCCTGTCCTCATTGAGCTCACAACCACAATGGAGGCATATAGAGAGGGAAAGGAGAAAGAGGGTTAAAAAAAAAGACTGAATTTTTAAAAATCCTAAATCCACTCCAGGTGACCAGAGATTTGTCTTTTTCAGGTAAAGTAAGGCACCCCTAGTGAGTTCACAGAAGTGTCGTGTTACAGGAGTCTGTCATTCAGTTGTTCACTGCGGTCTATAGCTCTATAAATAGTCGGGGGCAGAGATGTGATTAAAAATCAAACTTCTGGATTCCCAAGCTGATGTTCACTCCCCTGAGCCAACCTGCCTCTCCAAAGAGAGGAAGGCAATCGCTTTAATAACTGTTGACATACAGTGCCAAGTAAGCCCTCAATAAAACTCCATCCAGACATATGAAAATATTAGCCCTTCTCCTGGGATGATAGAAGGAATGCTAAAAAATAATATGACTAGCCATTCCATTATCAAACTTAAGAAATTTGAAATCTAATATAGCATGGGAACCCAACATCCATCAAACAGAACTTCCACCATGAAAACCATTAATGTGGAAAGAAAACATGTCAGTTTGTTATTAGAAAAACCTTCCAGTGAAGAATATCAAATGTGTCAGTTAAAGGACTGTTGAGTTGACCTTGAAAGAGATGATGGCAGGGGAAACAATTATTGAACTGCTGTGAATTTGAATGCACAATTCTTCCATATGGGGCAACTGGAGACACATAAAGATAGCCAGGTAGTTGGAAGAGTCTGCAAGCCCAGCCTGTTTTCTGCAGTTGTGGAATACACTCTAGGCTGTATGGAGAAGAAAATCCAAATGAACTCAATTTTCCATCCAGCCTTCATGAGGCAAGAGTTTTCCAATAAATTTGGACTGTTGGCCTTGATCTTGTCTGCCTCATGGAATTAGAGTGGTTTATGCTAATGAGATTCTGACCAGGTGGGCTTTCAGAGACTCATTTAGGAAGTTCTCTGTTGTCCAGGCAGACACACCTAAGAGAATAGAGCCCATTGAGTCGCATGAGATAGTTCTTCTTGAAACACAGCTAACAAAAAGGCCACTAGACAATTTGACCATAAAATTCTGACAAACTCTACAAAATACCTCTTTCCTAATTATGAAATGAAAACTGCCACTTTTTCTGGAAGGCATGACATCCTGATATAAGCCAAACAAAACTATAAATTGCAAAGGCAGTGAAAATTCCCTGTGTCCTTTGGGATGGTTTTGCAGATAATTTATAACTAACTTGGGAAGCTGTTACACGCACAAAAAGGCACAGGGTTTACGGCTCACTTTATAACTATCCCACATAGCACAAAAATCTGAAGAAAGAAAACTTGAGATCCTGACACCCGGTTATATTTAAGTAGCTCTGCATGAACTGAAAAGG
This sequence comes from Tachyglossus aculeatus, assembly GCF_015852505.1. NCBI lineage: Eukaryota > Metazoa > Chordata > Mammalia > Monotremata > Tachyglossidae > Tachyglossus > Tachyglossus aculeatus. Next base: position 24,455,070 of record NC_052075.1, on the reverse strand, counting down.
AATTTCCCAGTTGAATATTGTGGCTAATAATGAAAATCTGCAAAGAAGACTGCCTTTTGGAGGAGGCTTCCATGTTCAGGGAATGGTGCTTCAGACAAGTAACAGCAGTCCATACAGGACCAATTGGGCTTGAGGAAACAACGCAGGGATATTTTTCCTTTCTTATGCATCCATCACTTTGAAGAGCACCATATTATTATTATCCTGCGGACAGACAAATAACTAAGAGGCAAAACATGCACTGAGGGTGAGAATCAAATCGCTGGATTTCTACCAGGTCTCCTGAATCCAAGACACTTTTTCTTTTCACTGTCACTCAATCAGTGGTACTTACTGAGCCATTACTGTGTGCTGAACACTGTACTAAGCCCTTGAGGGAGTAGAATTGGTAGACACAGTCCCTGCCCTCTCTAGACTATACTGTCCCACTAAAAAGCAGAAAGAGTTGAGGTGCACTGGGTCAGAATAAGAATGAAGTAGTAGTAATAATAATAATAGTAATGATGATAACAATAATAATGTGCTATTTGTTAAGTGCTTACTGTGTGCCAAGTACTAGTGCTGGGGAAGTTACAGAACAGTCAGATGAGACACAGGTAGGCTTGCCATTTTCCTCCCACTTCAGGCTGGCAGCAGAAATGCCCACCTCTGAGACACTGGGTTGTCTCTAGTGAATATGGACTGAAATCTGAAGTCCCATGAGCATCTGTGTTTTTTAAAAAATAAGCCCACGTCCTTACTCAAGTTTCTTTAGTCTTATGAAGCAGCATGTATATGGTGTATATGTATATAGCCTGTATATGCATATGGCCTTAAAGAAGCAGCATGGCTCAGTGGAAAGAGCACGGTCTTTGGAGTCAGAGGTCATGGGTTCGAATCCCAGCTCTGCCAATTGTCAGCTGTGTGACTTTGGGCAAATCACTTAACTTCTCTGTGCCTCAGTTCCCTCATCTGTACAATGGGGATGAAGACTGTGAGCCCCCTGTGGGACAACCTGATCGCCTTGTAACCTCCCCAGCACTTAGAACAATGCTTTGCACATAGTAAGTGCTTAATAAATGCCATTATTATTATTATGAGAGGTGGGGCTAATAGAATGATTCAGTACCCAAATCCTTCCTCTGCAGTGGAAGGAGCTACAGGAAACTTTCTGCCAGCAGCAGAGAACACTGGGGAGGCCATTCATCTGACTTCTAATCTATATATAGGTTTTATATATACATATATAAAACATGCCATTGGCTTTAAAGCACTCAATCAGCTTCTCCCATCCTAACACACTCCTACTACAGTCCAGCCCACACACCCCATCCTCTAATGCCACCTTACTCACAGAGCCCCGATCTCATCTATCTCTCTGCCAGCCCCTTTCCCATGACCCCCCGCCCCTAGCCTGAAACTCCCTTCCCCTCCATATATATCAGACCACCACGCTCTCCACCTTCAAAGCACTATTAAGGTCACATCTCCTTCAAGAGGCCTTTCCCAATTGCTCTTTTCCTCTGGCTTGGGCTTCCTTGCATTGCCTATGCACTTGGATCTGTGACCTTTGGATGTTTGATATTCACCCCACCCACAGACCCACAGCACTTGTATACATCTCTTTAAATTATGTGTTATAAATTTCTTATTTATTCACATTTATGTCTGTCTTCCACTCTATATTCTAACCTCAATATGGACAGGAAAACATGTCTGCTAATTCTGTTGTACTGTACTCTCCCAGGTGCTTAGTACAGTGTTCTGCTGCATAGTAAACACTCCATAAATGCTATAGATTGATTGATTGACAGTGATTTTAATCCCAGCGCCAACCATGTGACTGCGTTACCTGTTGTGTGACCTTGGGCAAGATATTTAACTTCACCGTGTCTCAGTCTTTTTATTTGTAAAATGGGGATTCGTGACTCATTCTCTTTCCTACTTAAATGTATGCCCCATTTAAGACAGTGTTTGGGACCAGATGATCTTGTATCTATCTCAGACCTTCTGTACAGAGCTTGGCAACAGTAAGTGCAAAAACAAATACCACAATTATTATAATTATTACTTTACTATTCATCTCCTCCACAGAGCCCAGCAAAATGGCCCAGAGGCAGGGGACTGGGGAAGCACCCCTAGATTGACAGGCTGGCTCTCCAACTATTTTTGAGGGAGGGACAAGGCACAGCTAATCCTTCTCTGGCTCCTAGAATCCCTGCCACCACAGTGGAGGAAAGCAAAATCTCTCTTGTGGTAAAAGATAGCCTATAAGGGGAAAGGAGAAAAAAACAAAATAATTGAGGGCAAAAGGCTGGCCAGAGGCTCCCCACTGGATGACAAGCCAGAAACTTGTTTTGGAGAGAAAAAAAATGTTGTAAATGGAGTTTCTACTCTGTCTGCTGAACTCAGCCTTTCTAAAGATGAATTTTCTGTGAATACAGGAGCATTTGCCCTGCAACTTTTTAGGACAGAGTCATTAAATACCTTATTGAATTACTGTTGCTACCCTCCTAGAAACCTCCTCATTGCTTCATTCTACTACATTTACCTAATTCTGAATCCTTCCCCTTTTCATAAGGCAATTTGTGTTTTGAAACTAGCAAAGAACTTAGACAGCCCCAAATTAGTGCCTTTGATGCACCTCTCCAGAGTCTATCGTAATTCTCAGGGAATTTTTAATAATACAATGTCATCTTTTCTCATTTCTGCTCTCGGGCTGGGGGAATGCAGTGTGGACTTTTAGAAAGGAAACATTATAATGGCAGAATTCTGCACTGGCAAGTCTGAGATCTTGTCTCTGAGCTACTACGGGCAATCAATCAATTATTGAGCACTTACTGTGCACAAAACACTGTATTAAGCTCTCAGGAGAGTATAACAGAGTTGGTAGACACTTTCACTGCCCACAAGAAGCTTAGAGTCTAGAGGGGGAACAGACATTAATTGAGAAGCAGCACGGTGTAATGGATGGTCAGAAGGTCATAGGTTCTAATCCCGATTCTCCACTCGTCTGCTGTGTGGCCTTGGGCAAGACACTTCACTTCTCTTTGCCTCAGCTACTTCATCTGTAAAATGGGGATTAAGACTATGAGCCCTATGTGGGACAGGGACTGGTGTCCAACCTGATTTCCTTGTATCCACCCCATGATTAGTACAGTGCCTGGCACACAGTAAGCATTTAACAGATACCATTATTATTATAAATGAATAAACTATTCATTCTCTTTCTCCCAGTCCAATGTGATTACTCCAAACAAGCATTTAAGTGATTTTATCATTAAAGTGCGATTGATAATTGTCCATCTGCACATCCAACCCCATCCCTTTTTACCTGACCAAGGCATTATCCTCTCCCTTCCTTGCTCCCTGACTGCCATCTTCAAATGTTTGCTCTCTGATAGCTTCTTTCCCATTTCTCTGAAGCATGCTCAATTCTGTTACCCTAAAAAAAACCCTCCCTTGCCGCCATGGCTCCTGCCAGTTATCGCTCCATCTCCCTCCTACTACTCCTCTCCAAACTCCTTGAGCAAGTAGTCTACACCTGCTGTCTCAAATTTCTATCCTCCAATTCTCTCCTTGAACCCCTCCAATCTGATTTCTGTCCCCTTCACATCACAGAAACTGCCCTCTCAAAGGCCACGAATGATCTCCTTCTTGCCAAATCCAATGGCCTCTATTCCAATGTAATCCTCCTTGACCTTTCAGCTGCCTTTGACACTGTTGACCACCCCCTTCTCCTGGAAACATTATCCAACCTCAGCTTCACTGCCACTGTCCTCTCCTGGTTCTCCTCTTAACTCTCTGGCCTCTCCTTCTCAGTCTCATTCACAGGATCTTCCTGTGCCCTCAACCCTCTAATGGTGGAGGTCCCTCAAGGTTAGCATTTTGGGTCCCTACTATGCTCCATCTATATCCATTCCCTTGGAGAACTCATTTGCTCCCATGGCTTCAACACCCACCTCTGTGCAGTTGATTCCCAAATCTACATCCCTGATCTCTCTCCCTCTCTGCAGTCTCATATTTCCTCCTGCCTTCAAGACATCTCTACTTGGATGTCCTGGCATCATTTCAACTTTAGCATGTCAAAACAGAACTCCTTATCTTCCCACCCAAACCCTGTCCTAGCTCTGACTTTCCCATCACTATAGACAGCATCACCATCCTTCCTGTCTCACAAGCCCATAAACTTGACATTATCCTTGATTCCTCTCTCTCATTCAACCCAAATATTCACTCTGTCACTAAATCCTGTCCATCCCACCTTCACAACATTGCTAAAATCCAACCTTTCCTCTCCATCGAAACTGCTACCACATTAACCCAAACACTTATCCTAACCCATCTTGATTATTGTATCAGCCTCCTTGCTGATCTCCCTGCTTCCTGTCTCTCCCAACTCCAGTTCATACTTCACCCAGATACCCAGATCATTTTTCTAGAAAAACATCCAGTCCATGTTTCCCTATTCCTCAAGAACTTCCAGTGGTTGCCCCTCCATTTCCACAACAAACAGAAACTTCTTACCAATGGATTCAAAACACTCACTTACCTTGCCCCCTCCTACCTCACCTTGCTACCCTTCAACTACAACCCAGCCCTCACAATTCACTCCTCTAATTCATCTTCCATTCATTCTGCATCACCCTGACTTGCTCCCTTTGCAATTACCCCCCTGCCCCCACAGCACTTATGTACTTATCTATAATTTTGTTTATTTGTATTGATGTCTGTCTCCCCATCTTTAGACTGTAAGCTCATTGTGGCCAGGGAATGTGTCTGTTCATTGTTGTAGTGTACTCTTCCAAATGCTTAGTACTGTGCTCTGAACACAGTAAGTGCTCAATAAATATGATTGAATGCATGAATGAATGCCATATTAAGATACTTGCCTACCTGGCTGCTATCTTCCACTGCTGACTCTCTAATAACTCCTTCCCCTCTGCTTTAAAACGTGCCCACATATATCCAATCCTAAACAAACCCTCCCATGACTACACTAAACCGGGGCTTAGTCTGGGAAGGCCTCTCAGAGGAGATGTGCTTTCAACAAGGTTTTGAAGGGAGGGGAGAGTAATTGTCTATAAGATTTAAGGAGGGAGGACATTCCAGACCAGAAGCAAGATATGGCTAGGGGTCAGCGGCAAGATAGGCAAGATTGAGGCACATGGAGAAGGTTAGCACTAGTGAAGCTGAGTGTGCAGACTGGATTGTTAGGAGAGAAGTGAGGTGAGATAGGAGGGGGCAAGGTGGTGGAATGTTTCAGAGCCAATGGTTTGATGCAGAAGTGGATTGACAACCACTGGAGTTTTCTGAGGAGTGGGGTGACAAGTCCTGAACGTTTCTGTAGAAAAATGATCTGGGCACCAGAGTGAAGTATGGACTGGAGTGGTGAGAGACAAGATGTTGGGAGGTCAGCAAGAAGGCTGATGCAGTAATTCTGGTGGGATAAGAGGAGTGATTGTATTAACGTGGTAGCAATTTGGATGGAGAGCAAAGGGCAGATTTTAGTGATGTTGAGAAGGTGGGCCTGACAGGAGTTAGTGATGGCAAGAAGAGATGTAATCAAAGGAGCAGGTGGAGTGGGTAGATTTTGAAAGGAGGTGGAATTCTCTTTTTGAGAGAGGGCCAGAAAGAGTGAAAGGGGCTAGGGAGGGTGGAACTAGAGAAGTACAGGGTCATTTTAGGAGGTTAATGCATGATAGTTTCAATTTTGTCAATGGAATAGCAGGCATGGATGACAAGAAAAGGGGGAATAGATAGGTAAGAGGTTTAAGAAAAGAGGTAAATGTTGGAAACTGTGTGGGCCAAGGGAATGGGGGTCAATAAGAGAGGAAAATCAGTGCTGGGCAGTGAAGTGGGCTGGGTTATAAGAGGTACAGATGAATTTGAAATGGATTACATAGGCCTGATGTCTGGATTTTGATCAGCAATTCCAGTTGGGAGAAAGCATACAATGGAGGTGATCCAGAGCTGCAGGTTTGTGGTATGAGATACATGGAGGGCAGGGGTATGCGAGTTGAGTTCAATAAAGAGGTCAGAATTGAGGGAGTGGATTTGTATATCAAGAGAGGGTAGTTTTGGTAGGGATGTTAAACGGGGACAATTGGAGCAAGTAAAGTGATCAAAGAATTTTGGTGGGTACAGGATAGTTTGGCATGGAGGTTGTGAGTGGGAGAGAAGGCAGGTGAATAGGTTATGGTTGGAGAGTGGGATTTCATAATTGGTGAGGTTACAGTGTGGCTTAGTGGAAAGAGCACAGGCTTGGGAGTCCCACTGTTAGACTGTGAGCCCACTCTTTCAGACTGTGAGCCCACTGTTGGATAGGGACTGTCTCTATATGTTGCCAACTTGTACTTCCCAAGTGCTTAGTACAGTGCTCTGCACACAGTAAGTGCTCAATAAATACGATTGATTGATTGATTGGGAGTCATAGGTCATGGGTTCTAATCCCAGGTCTTCCACTAGTCAGCTGTGTGACTTTGGGCAAGCCACTTCTCTGTGCCTCAGTTACCTCATCTGTTAAAAGAACGGGGATTAAGACTGTGAGCCCCACGTGGGACAACCTTCTAGACTGTGAGCCCGCTGTTGGGTAGGGACCGTCTCTATATGTTGCCAACTTGTACTTCCCAAGCGCTTAGTACAGTGCTCTGCACACAGTAAGCACTCAATAAATACGATTGAATGAACAACTTGATTGCCTTGTATCTACCCCAGCGCTTAGTAAAGTGCTTAGCACATAGTAAGCGCTTAACAAATACCATCATTATATGACCTCTGCCCATGATGAATAAACATTATGGGAGTTGTGAGTTCTTAAGTGCATAGGAGGCACAGAAGTGCTGAGTTGGCAGTTGAGAAGGTTAGAAATTAATCAGGGATGCATGTTTGGTGGAGATGGGATTTCAGAAGAGCTTTAGAAATAGGAGGAAAAAAGTCTGTGGGATGTAAAGCAGAGAGAATGCTTTCAAAACAAAATTACACAAGAAACACAATCTTAAAACAGTAAGGCTCCATAAGTGATATTCAGTTTTAAGGATCCCAAATATTCAATTTCAGGGTCAACATAGCTCCCCTGAGAGAATATGCAATCCTCTAATTCAAATACATTTTAAAAATCACATCGGCTGAATCAAATGGACTCTCTACATTATCACATTGTCCATGGAGACATTGGTTTGCCAATGAGGATTCTGCTGGTTAGAAAATCAATAGAAAATTCTAACTAGGTGCCTCCTGCTTCTTCCCTGGGGTATATGTAAAGATATCTTCCTACATTAATTAGCTCAATCAGAGTGATAGCCAGCAGGCATTCTGGGAAGCAGGTGGTCAGCCTGAGGAAGAGGAAATCAAGGAGAGCCAAGGTTGGGGTCTGAAAAGGGGCAAAACTCAATATTTTTCTAGAATATTATCAAATTTTGAAAGGTTCTGAGTAAGACGAATGTTTTTACAAGTCCAAAAAATGCAAGTTGCGGTGTTGGACTGAGATTTTTGACTGGAATAGTGGGAATTCTTCGTATTTTCCCTGTTGGCTGAACCCCAACTCATTAAACGCCATGATTACGACTTGTACTGAAATTTCTACAGATGACTTTCCAGACTAAGAAAATACTCAGAATTGATTGCTTCAAATGTCAGTCACATTCCAGAGAGATGAAACAAATTGTAAATAGTCAATCAGTGGTATATATTGAGCACTTAATGTGTGCAGAGCACTGTACTGAGCACTTGGGAGAGTAAAAATCGTGGCCTAGTGGATAAAGTACGGGCCTGGGACTCAAAAGGACCTGGGTTCTAATCCCGGCTCTGCCACTTGTCTGCTGTGTGACCTTGGGCAAAGTCACTTAACTTCTCTGTGTCTCAGTTCACTCATCTGAGGGGATTAATGGTGGATTAGACTGTGAGCCTTTTGTGGGTCAGGGATTGTGTACAAGCTGATTACGTTGTATCTAGCCCAGTGTTTACAACAATGCTTAGCAAATACTATTATTATTATTATTACTACAAGAAAGTAGATACGATTCCTGCCTTCAGAGAGTTTGCAAAATTGCACATGAGGAGTCATGGCCTCCATTCACTCTTGCGAATGGAAAAGAAGTAGGGATTAATGCATGAAGTTTTCACAGTCCAATTTTTTGCACCTGTTGGTATAAGATTCCAGAAGTTAAAGTCACAAATGTGGACTATTTTCCTGTAGCCCCTTGACTCCTATACAGCTTTCCCTGTGCTACCTTCTCTCCACAGTATTAATCCCCCCAAAACCAGTCACTGCTATCACATCTGTTCTTCTCTCACCTAACCACACCTACCTCTCTTTCAGAGCTCCAATTCCCGAATGATAATACTAATAATATTTGTTAAGCACTGTACTACCCGCTGGAGTAAATATGAGATAATCAGGTCAGACACAGTCCTTACTCCCTCCTACTTAGAGTGTAAGTCCCATATAGAGTACCTACTGAAAGCTCACCTCCTCCAGGAGACCTTCCCAGACTGAGCCCCCCTTTTCCTCTGCTCCTCCTCCCCTCCCCATCGCCCTGACTCACTCCCTCTGTTCTACCCCCTTCCCCACCCCACGGTACTTGTGTATATATGTACATATTTATTATTCTATTCATTTTATTAATGATGTGCATGTATCTATAACGCTATTTATTTACATTAATGCTATTGATGCCTATCTACTTGTTTTGTTTTGTTTTGTTGTCAGCCTCCCCCACTTCTAGACTATGAGCCCATTGTTGGGTAGGGATTGTCTCTATTTGTTGCCAAATTGTACTTTCCAAGAACTTAGTACAGTCTCCACACAGTAAGTGCTCAGTAAAAGAGTGAATATAGAGAATTTCCCTAGAGAAGCAGCCTGGCCTAGTGATAAAAACTTGGACCTGGGAGTCAGAGACGTGGGTTCTAATCCTGGCTCTGCCACTTGTCTGCTGTATGACCTTGGGTGAGTCACTTAACTTTTTTGGGCCTCAATCCCCTCATCTGCAAACTGGGGATTCAGTGTACTTTTTTCCCCTCTTCCTTAGACTGGGAGCCCCATGTGGGACCTGATGATCTTGTATCTACCCCCGTGCTTAGTACAGTGCTTGGTACTGTACTAAGCACATAACAATATCTATTATTATTCTATGGGACAGGGACTGTGTCCAACCTGATTATCTTGTATCCACCCCAGTGCTGGCACATAGCAAGCACTTAAAATGCCACAGTCATTATGGGACTCACAATCTAATTGAACAGAGAATAACAAGAATAATAAGAATGGTATTTGTTAAGCACTTACTCTCTGCCAGGCATCGAATCCCCACACTATAGATGGGTGAACTGAGGCCCCAAGAAGTTAAGGAATTTGGCCAAGATTAGATAGCAAATGATGATTACTCATCATTCTCTGTCCTGATTCCTGCACCTGGGACGGGAGGATGTTAGTGGGCTGAGAGAGAGTTCCAGGCAATGCTTTCTGGTGTGGGGAAGAATTAAATCAGAGGTGTGATGAGGCAAAGAGGAAAATGTGAGCTTTTTGTTTCAGTTATCAATGGAATCCTGGGCAGTTGATATGTCAACTTTTTCAGATCTATCTCACTTTGAATTCTTTCTCTCTGGACTATTCAGTTCCAAGAGGAATGTCAAGATTTGGTTGTCATCACATGTTCAACTGAAAGCTGCTGTAACTACACTGTTATTGATTTGACCCCCACTAATAGAGGAACATATTATCCTGCCTCTTGTGATGTCTCTCAGTGACTTCAGGCATTGAAGAATAAGGCCCTTAGTTTGCACTACTGAGTTAGAGGAAAAAGTCGTTGCATCTTTTTCTTTGAATGGGAATATCTTTCATATTGATTCCTCTATTAAAGAGGTTGGTGAACAAGCGTGGAATTGTGATGTGTGAAAATGAAATATTTTTGATTTAATCTTATAAGACATAAGATTATATTAACTATTCAAAAACTTTCAAAACAACTTACCAACATTAACTTTTAAAAACTGAGTAGGAGCATACTTATATTAGATCATCTTTCTATAATGCTATCCGATAGCAATCATTTTGCCGTTATTTTGATTTCTGTCAATCTGGGGCTAATTCTGTAGGGATGTTAGAAGCATCTAAAAAACTGGGACATGGTAATAAACCATGGAGCCATAGAATTCTTTGCATATTTCTGTCTTCAGATCCAATACATCAGAACGTCTTTGAATTTAATGCAGGTTTATTCCATTGGCTTGCCAATCACTAAAATGAACTGATTTTCACTTTCTCTCAAAAGATTTCCATCAAATGCATTTTTTATGAGCCAACAGATTTTTATCCCTCTTACTCTGTAAACCAATATTTTAAGCCTCTCTTTCTAAAAGCAAGCTTAAAATGATTTATGTATCAAATACATGGCAATGGATGAAAAAAATGCTTATCACACAATTTTTCTCCTCAGTAAAATGCATGGCAATTGTTAAGAAATGAAGGAATCTCCCTCTTCCTAACTTCTGCAGCAACTTCAGCACTAGGAAAAAGCAGGGTGGGCAAAGGAGAAAGAAAAAGAGGGAGAAGAATTAAAGATAGAGAAATAGGGGGAAGAGAGAAAGAAAATTAGAGGGCGGGAACAAAGAGAGAAAGAGAGAGGGAGAGAGAGAGAAAGAAGGGGAGGTAGAGGGGAGAGAGAGGTAGAGAGAAAGGGGGAGAGAGAAGGAAAGGTGAGAGAGAAAAAGAGAGGGAGCTAGAGGACAGAGAGAGAGGAAAAGAGGGCAGAGAGAGAAAAGAGAGGGAGAAGGAAAGAGGGGAAAAGAGGGACAGAGAGAGAAAGAGAAAGGGGATTGGGATAGAAGAGAGAAAGAAAGTGGGAGGGAGAGGAAGGGTGGGGAAGAGAGAAGGATAGATACAGAAAGAGGGAGGGAGAGACAAAGAGACAGAGGCAGAGACATACAGAGAGATTTGTTCTCTGCAATCTGAAGCCTTAAATCCCATAAACAGAATGGCCTTGAATTTCTCCAATAGAGAAATGAAACAAAAACAAGTATAACCAGAATGGATGATGAATAATGAATTATTGAAAAAAGAAACAGAAGAAGAAGATCGATGCTCCTCACTTTCATTCTACTATGATTCATGGATTTCATGGTTGATTTATTTTGAATTCCTTGTACCCATCCTCAACATTTATTTGTACTGATACAAACTGGGACTTATTTATTTAACAACAAGTTGGGATTTATTTAGTTATCCGAGGTCACTGAACATGTAACATAGTTTTATAAACTGATGTAGAACGGAAGAGAAACTGCATTAGAATGGTTCTGGAATAACAATAAACCAAATACATTTGGAGGTATGATCTCAAGCCTACTTAACTCTCCCTGTTCTGCTAAAGGAAACTTTTTTTAACCACTTTATATCGTGTCACACCCAAGACTGTGTACCTGAAAAATTTAGTTGTTCTTCGTATTCAAAGATGTCCTTGAGGGTTAAATTTCCCTATTAGCAGACATGTGGCTGATAAGGTCAACGTGGGACATTCTGTCCCGGGCACATTGTGCACAAAGAAAAGACAAAAACCAGTTGTCCCTTGCCGTACTATCATGCTTAATGTTTGCAGCATCAGATGTTGTTTTCTCATTGGCTCCTTGTCTCTCATTCCCTTACAAAGCTTCTGCTTGTACAAAGCCACTCCTTTCTTGCTAGTAATCACTCAATCACTGGCATTTATTGAGCACTTGATATGTGTAAAGCATTGTACTAAGACTTATAAGAAGTACGGTAGAATAAGTAGACAAGGATTTTATAATAATAATAATAATAATAATAATTATGGTATTTGTTAAGCACTATGTGCCAGGCACTGTACTAAGTGCTGGGGTGGATACAAGCAAATCGGGTTGGACACAGTCCCTGTCTCACTTAGGGCTCACAATCAATCAATCAATCAGTCATATTTATTGAGTGCTTACTGTGTGCAGAGCACTGTACTAAGCACTTGGGAAGTACAAGTTGGCAACATATAGATACAGTCCCTACCCAACAGTGGGCTCACAGTCTAAAAGGGGGAGACAGAGAACAAATCCAAACATACTAACAAAATAAAATAAATAGAATAGATATGTACAAGTAAGATAAATAAATAGAGTAATAAATATGTACAAACATATATACATATACACAGGTGCTGTGGGGAAGGGAAGGAGGTAAGATGGGGGGATAGAGAGGGGGATTAGGGGGAGAGGAAGGAAGGGGCTCAGTCTGGGAAGGCCTCCTGGAGGAGGTGAGCTCTCAGTAGGGCCTTGAAGGGAGGAAGAGAGCTAGCTTGGCGGATGGGCAGAGGGAGGGCATTCCAGGCCCGGGGGATGACGTGGGCCGGGGGTCGATGGTGGGACAGGTGAGAACGAGGTACGGTGAGGAGATTAGCGGCAGAGGAGTGGAGTGTGCGGGGTGGGATGTAGAAGGAGAGAAGGGAGGTGAGGTAGGAGGGGGTGAGGTGATGGAGAGCCTTGAAGCCCAGGGTGAGGAGTTTCTGCCTGATGCGCAGATTGATTGGTAGCCACTGGAGATTTTTGAGGAGGGTAGTAACATGCCCAGAGCGTTTCTGGACAAAGACAATCTGGGCAGCAGCATGAAGTATGGATTGAAGTGGGGAGAGACATGAGGATGGGAGATCAGAGAGAAGGCTGATGCAGTAGTCCAGACAGGATAGGATGAGAGCTTGAATGAGCAGGGTAGCGGTTTGGATGGAGAGGAAAGGGCGGATCTTGGCAATGTTGCGGAGCTGAGACCGGCAGGTTTTGGTGATGGCTTGGATGTGAGGGGTGAATGAGAGAGCGGAGTTGAGGATGACACCAAGGTTGCAGGCTTGTGAGACGGGAAGGATGGTAGTGCCGTCAACAGAGATGGGAAAGTCAGGGAGAGGGCAAGGTTTGGGAGGGAAGACAAGGAGTTCAGTCTCACAGATGAGGTAACTGAAGCACAGAGAAGTGCAATGATTTGCCCAAGATCACATAGCAGACAAGTGGTGGAGCTGGGATTAGAACCCATGACCTCCTGATTCCTAGGCCCGTGCTCTATCCACTAGGCCATGCTGCTCCTCTATCATTCTAGTCTACTCTCAGCACAGTATGGTCTAGTGGATAGAGCATGATCCTGGGAGTCAGAAGAATCTGTGTTCTAATCCCAGCTCCTCCACCTGTCTGCTAGGTGACCTTGGTCAAGTCATTTAGCTTTTCTGTGCCTCAATTAACTTGTCTGTAAAGTGGGGATTAAGACTGTGAACCCTATGTGGGGCACAGACTGTGTCCAACCTGAATATCATGTATCTACCTCATTGATTAGTACAGTGGCTGGAACATACTAATCTCTTAACAAATACCATAAAAAAAAAATGACTCCCAGTTTTCACTGGATCCAACATTGTCTGAGGTTTCCTTTCACTGTGTCTTTTAAATGTTTTCTCTGCCCTCTTCGCTTTTGGTATCCCAACCTCAGGTCTCTGTACAGGAGTTGTTTTGGGGAAGCAGCACGGCATAGTGGATAATAATAATAATGGCATTTGTTAAGCACTTACTATGTGCCAAGCACTGTTCTAAACTCTGGTGGGGGGATAAAAGGTCATCAGGTTGTCCCATATGGAGCTCAAAGTCTTAATCCCGATTTTACAGATGAGGTAACTGAGGCCCAGAGAAGTTAAGTGATTTGCCCAAAGTCACACAGCTGACTAGTGGCAGAGCCAGGATTAGAACCCATGATCTCTGACTCCCAAGCCCGTGCTCTTTCCACTGAGCCACGCTGCTTCACTAAGCACGGGCCTGGGAGTCAGAAGGTCATGGGTTCTGATCCTGGCTCTGCCACTTGCCTGCTGTGTGGCCTTGGGCAAGTCACACAGCTGACAAGTGGCAGAGCCAGGATTTGAACCCATGACCTCTGACCCAAAGCCCGTGCTCTTTCCACTGAGCCACACTGCTTCTCTCATATGAAGTATGACTCACAATGATGTTAGTGGATCTGCTAAAGGAGCTTGAGATTGTGCCTTTGTGGCTCCCAGGTGATTCAGGCAGAGAAGCAGCGTGGCTCAGTGGAAAGAGCACGGGCTTGGGAATCAGCGGTCATGGGTTCTAATACCGGCTCCACCGCTTGTCAGCTGTGTGACTTTTGGCAAGTAACTTAACTTCTCTGTGCCTCATCTGTAAAATGGACATTAAAACTGTGAGTCCCATTTGGGACAACCTGATCACCTTGTATCCCCCCGGTGCTTAGAACAGTGCTTCGCACATAGTAAGTGCTTAACAAATTCCATCATTATTATTAGAGTGTACAATAGAGTTGGGAGACACAATCTCTGCTCTCAGTGAGTTTATAGTCTTTGTGGGGTGGATAGACATTAAAATAAATTACAGATATAGAATAAAAGAATAAAACAGAGATGAGCGTACAGTGGGCAGAACGCTGTACAGAGTGCTTGGGAGAATACAATTAAAGTTAAAACATAGTCCCTATCCTTGAGGATCTTAAGATCAAAGGATGTACCATGTTTGATTATTGGTCTAGTGAATATCTGTTCATCAATACTGATTGAAAATCTGTGGCCTAATGGAAAGAACACTAGCCTGGGAGTCAGAGGATTTGGGTTCAAATAATGATAATAATAATAATAATTATGGTATTCGTTAAATGTTTAACTGTGTGCCAGGCACTGCACGAAGGGCTGGGGTGGATACAAGCAGATTGGGTTCATTCATTCAATCATATTTATTGAGCACTTACTGTGTGCACAGCACTGTACTAAGCGCTTGGGAAGTACAAGTCGGCAACATTTAGAGACGGTTCCTACCCAATAATGGGCTCACAGTCTATAAGGGGGAGACAGACAGAGTCCCCGTCCCATGTGGGGCTCACAGTCTCAATCCCCATTTAACAGATGAGGTAACTGAGGCCCAGAGAAGTGAAATGACTTGCCCAAGGTCACACAGCAGACAAGTGGTAGAGTCAGGATTAGAACCTATGACCTTCTGACTCCCAGTCCCATTGCTCTATCCACTACACCATGCTGCTTCTCAAGTTCCACCACTTGGCCTGTTTTGTGACTTTGGGCAAGTTACTTAATTTTTCTGTGCCTCAGTTATCTCACCTGCAAAATGGAAATTGAATATCTGTTCTCCTTCCCTCTTGTACTGTGTGCCCCATCCCACCCCCACTCCTTGGGACAGGGGCTGTGTCTGACCAGATTATCTTGTATATACTCTGGTGTTTAGTACAGTACTTAGCATGTAGTAAGTGTTTAACAGATACTACAGTCGTTATTGTTTAGGATTAGACATTTGATTGTTTGAAAGAGTTTGGGAAATTTGTATTTTAATTCCCAAATATGCAGGGAAATACTGCAGCAACTTGGCATGGTAAAATCCAGAACGGACTCCAGAGGCACTGGCAGACTGCTGATAGCAAGTAGCTCAGTTGAAAATGGCACGTGTAAAGAGAAAATATAAGAGAGCCAAAGACTAATTTCTCCTGTCCAGTTTATGTAAGGGGCTGTTCAGTCACATCCCCACCTTAAAAAAAAAAAGCTCAAACCAGTGCCTTCCAGTCTACAGTATTTCTATAGAGAAGCAGTGTGGCTCAGTGGAAAGAGCACGGGCTTTGGAGTCAGAGATCATGGGTTCAAATCCCGGCTCCGTCAATTGTCAGGTGTGTGACTTTGAGCAAGTCACTTAACTTCTCTGTGCCTCAGTTCCCTCATCTGTAAAATGGGGATTAAGACTGTGAGCTCCCCGTGGGACCACCTGATCACCTTGCATCCCCCCAGCACTTAGAGCAGTGCTTTGCACATAGTAAGCACTTAACAAATACCATTATTATTATTATTTCTTTGGTAAAAAGGGTATGAGGCTAAATTTTATTATCACTTTACACTTAGGGAGGTTTTGAGTCAAATTTTCTTTGGTGTCATCATTACTGGGAATTTAAAAAGTATTCCTTTATCTGGATAATTTATTTGAAATATAACTAACCTCCTAGTAAATTTTAAGTTGAAACTGTGGAAATGAGAGGCAGAGTGACCTAGTTGAAATATTCCAGGAGTTATGGAATCAAGTCCGAGCTCTGCCACTGGCCTGCTGTGTGACCTTGGACATGTCACCTAACCTCTACAGAACTTGTCTCAACTGCAAAAGGGGATAAGATCAATTCTGAGCCCTGTGTGGGACAGAGACTGTCTGATCTGATATTCTTGTATCTACCTCAGTACTTAGCATGAAGTGCTTAATGACTGCCCTAATGATTATATGTAAATTGGCTGGCAATATACACTGCAGGATATTTTTATGGAAATAAAACTTTTTGAAAGGGAAATGTTTATTTGAAGACCTCCTAATGTGGGCTAAATTTTTTTTTTGCAAATTAGTGACCTAAAGCTAATTGTAAATTGCCTACATTTGGAAGCTCCTAAGTAGAGTCAGGCTTTCGTTATGGAATTAGCTATGATTCCCTCACTCAACACCCACTTTCCGACCTCACCTCACTGTGTTCCAGTCTATGGCACAATGGCACAGGCTTGGAACTCTGTTATTATGTTGTGGTCCCTTTGGCCATTTATAGATTTTATACATAAAATTTCTTTGTTCACTTCACAATATGCTGCACCCCATGTCTCACCCGCTACCATGGCAATAACAAGCCTGGCAGGGATGAGAACACCTCAATAAATTCCTTGAGTAGGGTCTCCATCTCAAACTTTTCACACCTGGACTAAGACTCTTCCATCTTTCATAAAGAGAGATTCCATCTAACCAGGCACTGTGTTCAGAGTAACACCAGAATAAGGAAGTGGAGAGTTGATATGACTATCCAAAGACTTCGGGAGAAAAAAAAACCATATGTGCCACTGTGGACAAAGTAGGGCTTTGGGGGTTGATTTTCTACATTGATTACCTACCATCCCAAATGGATAAGATAATGCCAGCACTCCATGTTTGAGTTTGTTAGTATAAACATGTCGATGAAAATTAAACTTGTGAAATGTAAGACTTTGGGAAAATGGTCTCCTTCCTACTTAGACTGTGATCTCCATGTGGGACAAAGGAACTGGATTCAGACTGATTAACTTGAATTCATCCAGTGCTTAGAACAGGGCTCAACACACGGCAAGCTCTAATTAAAAAAATGGTCACTTGTCGCTCTGCTACTGAAACTGTGAAACTGTTTTTATTCACACCCATGAAATTAGAAAATGAACTCTTTGGGAAAGGAGATCGCTGATTTTTTTTTTTTTTTAGTTCCGAAGACTCAAGAACCAAACATTTAAATTTATTTATAGGAACTTATTTCTAAAAACGAAATGTTAAAATTTTGGCTCTCTCCTCCTCCTCCAAAATACATTTGAATTCCCTCACAATAGAGTGAAAATGGCAAATATTAAATGTCATTACCCGAATGTCCTTTGATTCATTAATCTCATTTACAAGATGCTTAGCAGGCTGTCAAGATAAGGATCCTGCTTTTGAGAAACATTGAGGAACCAGCAGGAATGCAAATGGAAGGCGATTTCAGAGGATAACTTGAGAGGTAATTTACACACTGGGGACAACACCAAATCCAGAGCCCCATTTGATTTTCTGTTGTTCACTTGAAAGTTGAACAATGAAACACCAATTCCTACTATATTCAAAAGACAAAACCAAGTAAATGGGAGACCCAAGACTTACCAGTCTGCTTGGACTTGTTCAAATTTAACACTAATTTCAACTTGTCTTTCTAGAAATCAACAATCAATGGTATTGACTGAGAAACCTATGAATGTAGAACATTGTACTACATTGTACCTTTAAAGTACTTGATATTCAATCCACCCTCGGCCCCACAGTAATTATGTGAATAACTATAATTTATTATGATGTGTCTCCCCCGATGCAACAGAACTCATCAGCAAAATGGCAAGTGGGACAGGGAGAAGAGGCTGAGTCAAAACAATCTACTGAAGGAGAAGAAAAAAAAGGGGACGTAATAATGATTGTAGTATTAGTAAAGCAACTTACCCTGTGCCAAATGCTATAACTGCTAGGGTGGATACAAGAAACAAGGTTGGACACAGTCCCAGTTCAACAGTCTAAGTAGGAGTTACTAAATTCCCATATTACATTTGAAGAAACTGAGACACAGAGAAGGTAAGCATCTTCTTGCTTGAGGTCACTAAGCAGGCAAGTGGCAGAGACAGAATTAGAATCATGGTCCTCTGACTCTCAAGACTTTTCCAGTAGGACACACTGCTCTTCAACTAACCACATGATAGAGTCTCAAGACAAAACTTGAAGGGAAGGTTTCAATCAATCAATCATTTAATCAATCTATCATATCTGTTGAGCACTTACCATGCGCAGAGCACTGTACTAAGCCCTAGGAATAATAATATGTTGTATTTGTTAAGTGCTTACTATGTGCAAAGCACTGTTCTAAGCGCTGGGGGGATACAAGGTGATCAAGTTGTCCCACAGGGGGCTCACAGTCTTAATCCCCATTTTTTACAGATGAGGTAACTAAGGCCCAGAGAAGTTAAGTGACTTGCCCAAAGTCACACAGCTGACAAGTGGCGGAGGTGGGATTTGAACCCATGACCTCTGACTCCAAAGCCCGTGCTCTTTCCACTGAGCCACGCTGCTTCTCTAGGAAGAGAATAATGTAACAGAGTTGGTAAACACATTCCCTGCCCTCATGATGTTTGAAGTATAGAGCGGGAAAAAGACATTAGCAGTGTGGCTTAGTGGTAAGAGCATGGCCTTGGGAGTCAGAGGGTTTGGGTTCTAATCCCAGCTCTGCACTTGTCTGACCTTGGGCAAACCACTTAACTTCTTTGTGCCTCAGTTATCTCATCTGTAAAATGGGAATAAAGACTGTTAACCCCATAATAATAATAATAATAATAATAATGGCATTTATTAAGCACTTACTATGGCAAAGCACTGTTGTAAGTGCTGGGGAGGTTACAAGGTGATCAGGTTGCCCCACGGGGGGCTCACAGTCTTAATCCCCATTTTACAGATGAGGTAACTGAGGCCCAGAGAAATGAAGTGACTTGCCCAAAGTCACACAGCTGACAAGTGGTGGAGCCGGGATTTGAACCCCATATGGGACAACTTGATTACCTTGTATCTACCCCAGTGTTTAGAACAGTGCTTGGCACATAATAAGTGTTTAACAAATACCATAATAATAATAATTATTATTAAATTGTAGTTGTGTATAGAATTGCTTTAGGGCTAAGGGGTGAATAAAGGCGGCAAATCCTAGTATGATGCAGAAGGGAGTAGCTGGTAAAAGGCAGGGAGGGTGTCTACTAATTCCGTTGTATTGGACTCTCCCAAAAACTTAGTACAGTGCTCTGCACATAGTAAGTGCTTAATGAATAACATTGATTGATTGAGAAGAGGAAATAAGGGCTTAGTTGAGGAAGGCACCTTGAATGAGATATGTTTTCAATAAAGATTTGAAGGTGGGGAGATCAGTGATAATTATTATTAATAATTATGGTACTTGTTAAGCACTTACTACGTGTCAAGCACTGTTTTAAAGCCCTGGGGTAGATAAAAGTGAATCAGGTTGGACACAGGCCCCATCCCACA
Organism: Tachyglossus aculeatus; assembly: GCF_015852505.1. NCBI lineage: Eukaryota > Metazoa > Chordata > Mammalia > Monotremata > Tachyglossidae > Tachyglossus > Tachyglossus aculeatus. The sequence continues at coordinate 24,435,498 of NC_052075.1, read as the reverse complement.
TGGGGCTCCCAGTCTTAATACCCATTTTTACAGATGAGGTAACTGAGGCCCGGAGAAGTGAAGGGACTTACTCAAGGTCACACAGCAGATGTGGTGGAGCCAGGATTAGAACCCAGATCTTTCTGATTCCCAGGCCCATGCTCTATCCACTAAGCCTTCGTCAGGTATGAAGAAGGAAGAGGAAGGACTCAGACAAGGGGTTTGTGGTGAGATAGGTGAGCCCAAGGCACATTGAGTAAATTGGTGTTAGAGGAGCAAAGTGTATGGACTGGATTGTAGTAGGAAATCAGGGAGATAAAGTTGGAGGGCACAAGGTGATAGAGTGCTTTAAAGCATATGGTAAGAAGTTTCTGTTGGATTTGAGGGTGGATGGGCATCCACTAGAGGCTCTTGAATGGAGAAACGTGAACTGAATGTTTCTTGTAGGAAAATTATTTGGGAAGCAGAGTGAAGTATGGACTGGAGTGGGGAGGAACTGGAGGCAGGGAGGTTAGGGAGAAGGCTAATACAGTAATCAAGGCAAACTAGGAAAATAATATTATTAATGGCATTTATTAAGCACTTACTATGTGCAAAGCACTGTTCTAAGTGCTGGGGAGGTTACAAGGTGATCAGGTTGTCCCATGAGGGGCTCACAGTATTAATTCCCATTTTACAGATGAGGTAACTGAGGCACAGAGAAGTTAAGTGACTTGCCCAAAGTCACACAGCTGACAATTGGCGGAGCCAGGATTTGAACCCATGACCTCTGACTCCAAAGCCCGTGCTATTTCCACTGAGCCACGCTGCTTCTCTACGTGTGTGGTAGCAGTTTGTATGTAAAGGAAATGGCAGATTTTAGCACTGCTGTGAAGATTGAACCAATAGGTTTTAATGACAGATTGAAAATATAGGTTTCCCATCAAATATTTCCCAAAGCAACTCAGTCATGATGTGATAGGCAACCTTTTTGCAATATGGAATTGTTTCTATCAGTACGCTAAAAAGGGGGGCAGTTATACGATCCCCCTTACAATTATGATTTGTGAGCTTGCACCTGTGGGTATACCTGATGTTTTATGATCTCTCTAATGTTCATCATACAGAAGCCAAGCAGAATCCCAGAAAGACTGTGAACTGGAGGTGGGTTAGAAGAAGAGTCTATCAGTTCTGGTTCCCTTTCTCTTTTTCAACTACAACCTCTCCCTCAGAGACCTCATTTGTCCTCACGGCTTCAACTTCCATCCTATGTAGATGATTCCAAAATCTACTTCTCCTACCTTGACCTCTCTCTTTCTCTGCAGGCTTTCATTTCCCCTTGCCTTCAGTACATCTCTACTCATATATTCGGCTGACACCTCAAACTTGACACATACAAAACAGAACTCATCATATTCCCACTAAAACCTTGTCCTCTTCTGGCTTTCTCATCAATGCAGACAGCACCACCGCCCGCCCTGACTCACATGTCCATAACCTCGTCATTATCCTCGACTTGCCTCTTTCACTTAACTCACAGCATGGCTCAGTGGAAAGAACATGGGCTTTGGAGTCGGAGGTCATGGGTTCAAATCCCAGATCCGCCAATTGTCAGCTGTGTGACTTTGGGCAAGTCACTTAACTTCTCTGTGCCTCAGTTATCTCATCTGTAAAACAGGGATTAAGACTGTGAGCCCCCCGTGGGACAACCTGATCACCTTGTAACCTCCCCAACACTTAGAACAGTGCATAGTGAGCGCTTAATAAAGGCCATTATTATTATGATGATGATGATGTCAGCTTTACCTTTACAACATCACTAAAACCTGCCCTTCCCTCTCCACCTAAATTGCAATTATGGTGAGTGAAGCACTTATCCTATCCCACTTTGACTACTGTGTCAACCTCCTCACTGACCTTCCTGCCTCCTGTCACCCTCCACTCCAAACCATACTTCCCTCTGCTGCCTGGATCATTTTTCCAAAAAAAGTTCAGTCCCCATCCACCCACTCCAAGAACTGTGAGTAGTTGCTCATCCACCCTTGCATCGAACAGAAACTCCTTACCATTAGCCATAAAAAAACTTTCGACCCTCCTACCTTACCTGATTTCTTATTACAACCCACTTTGCACACTTTGCTCCTCTAATGCCCCCCTACTTGCTGTACCTCAGTCACATCTATCTTGCTCTAACCCCTTGCCCAAGTCCCCCATCTGGTCTAGAACTCCATTCCCCTTCATATACGGTGGTCTCCCCACCTTCAAAGCCTTCTTAAAAATCACATCTCTGCACACAGTAAGCGCTCAATAAATACGACTGAATGAATTAATCTCCTCCAAGAGGCCTTCCACGACTAAGCCCTCTTTTCCCCTACTCCCTCTCCCTTCTACATCACCCTTACATTTGGATTTGTACCCTTTAAGCACATGGTATTCACCCCATCCTCAGTCCCGCAGCACATATGTCCAGATCCATAATTTATTATGACATCTTTTTTCCCATCTGTACTGTAAGTTCCTTGTGGGCAGAGAGCATGTATAGAACTCTGTTGTATTGTACTCTCTCAAGTGCTTACTAAAGTGCTCTACTCACAGTAAGCACTCAATCAATACCATCATTAATTTGCAAATCCTGGGTTCTCATGGCACTTAGAATTCTGCAGGTGAAGCATCATTATCAGTGGTATTTACTCGGTGCTTATTATGTGTACAGCACTGTACTAAGCACTTAAGAGCATGAGCAGCATGAGAAGCAGCGTGGCTCAGTGGAACGAGCATGGGCTTGGGAGCCAGAGGTCATGGGTTCTAGTCCTGACTTCACTACTTGTCAGTTGTGTGACTTTGGGCAAGTCACTTAACTTCTCTGGGCCTCAGTTACCTCATCTGTAAAATGAGGATAAAGACTGTGAGCCCCACGTGGGACAACCTGATCACCTTGTATCCCTCCCAGCACTTAGAACAGTGCTTTGCACATAGTAAGCGCTTAATAAATGCCATCATTATTCTTGTTATTATGTACCCTTGCCGTGCACTAGAAAAAAAGTGCTCCTAGATAAGCGACAGGGACTGTAACTCAATTCAGTAATATATAGCCAGACAAATTAGAAACTGCTGAAAAAATGTACAACTAGGAATAAAAGAAATCAGCCTGTTGCCTAATTGAGGCTTAAAAACCAAGTTTTAGTCATGGTAGGATTCATGTTAACAACAACCACTCACAGATTAAAGCTGTTTAGCCCATTAAAGAGGAAATAAGAGAAAGCATTTGATTCTGACCTTTAAAAGAAAGGAAAAAAAACTTCTGGTAGCTATTCATTAGTGTTTGATGTGTTAAAAATAATTAAGGAGTAGGATGCATTTGAGGCCTGAAATTCTGTGTAAAGTCAACTATATGATGAATGTAAACACTAAAATGAAAGAAGAGTTAGTTTTAATGAAGGGTACATTTTGTCAGAGGGCAAACATGACCATATTTATTGAACTCCTTCTGTGTGAAGGCACTGTACTAAGTGATTGGGAGAGTAAAATGGAATTAGCAGACTTGATCACTGCCCTCAAGTGTTTACAATTTAGAAAGGTGAGCTGGACATTAATATAAATAGGATAAGAGGAAGATATGATCATGATTTTGTGTGTAATTGATAGGGTATGGAGGATATGATACAAAATTGCAAAGGAAGGTTGTGACTACTTATTCTTAGGAGGTACAGAAGTGATAGGGAGACAGTAGAGGGGCTTAAACATGGGAGATTAGGAAATGAATGAGGAAGGAAGTTCTCCTGGAGGAGATGGGATTTCAAAAAGACTTTGAAAAGCTGTTGAATTTGGAAGGAGAGGGAGTTTCATGCAGGGGGAGGACATGAGCAAGAGGTTGGTGGTGGGAGAGATGAGTACCAGGCTCAGTGAGTAGGGTATCTTGAGAGGATTGAAAGTTGTGAGCTGGGGTTTAGTGGGTGAAGAGAGTGAATAATTGGAAGGAAAAATGCTCACCAAGGGCCTCAGGGCTAATGGTGAATTGTTTCTATTTAAATTAATGGAATAGGTGTATAATTTAGATCTCAAATCATAGCCTTGCCCAGTGGATTACCAGCTTTACTGCTTTTCAACTCAGGATATCAATCAATCAATCAATCAATTATATTTATTGAGCACTTACCGTGTGCAGAGCACTGTACTAAGCGCTTGGGAAGTACAAGTTGGCAACACATAGAGACGGTCCCTACCCAACAGTGGGCTCACAGTCTAGAAGAGGAAGACAGAGAACAAAACAAAACATATTAACAAAATAAAATAAATTGAATAGATATGTACAAGTAAAATAAATAAATAGAATAATAAATACGTACAAACATATATACATATATACAGAGCTGTGGGGAAGGGAAGGACGTAAGGCAGGGGGAATGGAGGGGGGAAAAGGGGGAGAGGAAGGAGGGGGCTCAGTTTGGGAAGGCCTCCTGGAGGAGGTGAGCTCTCAGTAGGGCCTTGAAGGGAGGATGAGAGCTAGCTTGGCGGATGTGGGAAGGGAGGGCATTCCAGGCCGGGGGAATGGTGTGGGCTGGGGGTCGACTGCGGGACAGGTGAGAATGAGGCACGGTGAGGAGATTAGCGGCAGAGGAGCGGAGGGTGCGGGCTGGGCTGTAGAAGGAGAGAAGGGAGGTGAGGTAGAAGGGGGAGAGGTGATGGAGAGCCTTGAAGCCGAGGAGTTTCTGCCTGATGCGTAGGTTGATTGGTAGCCACTGGAGATTTTTGAGGAAAGAACCTGCCAGGTGGCAGGTGAAGCCAAGGTCAGTGTAAAGAGCAAGGGCCTGGGATAATAATAATAATAATGATAGCATTTATTAAGCGCTTACTATGTGCAAAGCACTGTTCTAAGTACTGGGGAGGTTACAAGGTTGTCCCACCGGGGGCTCACAGTCTTAATCCCCATTTTACAGATGATGCCCTGAGGCAGGGCATCTGGGTTTTTAGTCCCTGTCCTGACACTGGCCTTGGGCAAGTGTATATAAATATACACAGTCCCTGTCCCACATGGGGCTCATAGTCTAGGTAGCAGGAAGTAGGATTTAACCTCCATTTTACAGAGTAGGAAACTGAGGCCCAGGGAAGTGAAGTGACTTGCCCAAGGTCCCAAAGCAGAGAAGCAGTGGAGCTGGAATTCGAACCCAGCTCCTCTGACTCCCAGGTCCATGCTCTTTCCACTAATCCATGCTTCTCCTCTGAAGACGACTGCATATTTTTGGCAATCAAGCAACAGAATTTATTGAGTGCCTATTGTGTATAGAGCACTGATCTAAGCACTTGGTAGGTACGATAATGATAATAATGGTATTTGTTAAGCGCTTACTAAGTGCAAATCCGGTTGCACAAATTCCCAGTCCCATCCGGGGAAGGAGGCCACAATGCTTCTCAAACGTTCTGCACTGGGCTGAAGCTGCTCACCCTGATCTGCATGGATTCCTCCACAACTGGCTTCCTATTCTGGAATCACTGGGGACCTGACTACCAAGCAAACCCCACACTTTCCCTAGGCGGCTGCTGAGGTGGGGAGAGGGAAAGAAAGGTAAGCGAATTTTGTTTTTCTAATTTCACGTGTATAATGATGGCATTCCTATCTGAAGATGGTACAATATTACCAGCTGGTAGATTAGATTGCTATAGGAGATTCACTGGTCAAGTAATCATTCCCCACCTATCTTTGCAATAACAAACTGTATGATAGCCCAGGGTAAAGTAATGTTTACTCACACATAAATACAACTATCATTATCTCCAGCTCAAGGTAAGAGCGGGATAATTGTTCAGTCATTTGGAATTGAAGATTACTGAACTGAAGTTTACTGAAAATTCTTTATATGCCAGAGAAATGACAAGTGGTAAGAACTCTCCACCTTTGTGTCTAATAAGTCCTTAACCATCACCCTGAATCCAGTTAGCTATTCTAGTTATCACTACCCTCAATTTGTCTTGCCTCTGATGGGAGTGATTTGGGCTTTGGGTCTGTTCTAATATAATCTGAAATCACACTCTCCTTAAGTATCACAAAATTAGCCCAATTAATTTCAACCTAGTAAACACATACTAGCCCAGAGCATATTTTGAAGCTATCTTTGGGTCTATTCTAATATTATCTGAAATCACACTCTCCTTAAGTATCACAAACTTAGCCTAATTAAGTTCAACCTGTTAACACATACTAGCCCAGAGCATATTTTGAAGCTATCATGCTTTTAGCAAGTTAAAAAAAAAAGCAGTTCTGATTTTGCAAATTTTTTTAAAATCAAGGGAATAGCCTTATGGAAGACATCTTGAAGTGAAAATTGTATGATCATACAGGTGGATTTAAAAAATTATAATGTCCCCAGGAGTCTCAATTTTGTAATTCTTTTGAAAATCAATTATTTTTCAAATCAGAAAATTTCAGATAAGTTTAACTTCAGAATGATCAAGACAGTTTATATATCAACTACCAAGTTAAACCAGTTGCTCAATCTCCTCAGCCTTCCTTGAGTTTAAAGAACAACTGAATTCAAAGACTCCCTGTTATCTTAATGACCCCCAGTATCTTCAGCTAAGAGGTCAACACTCCTCACAAATACTAGTTCCCAGAAGAGACAGTTATCAGCACGACTAGAATCATATTGCTATTGCAAAATATTGCCCAAATTCCTCCCCAAAGATTTAGAACAGTCTCAAGAGAAACAACCTGAAACAGAAGGTTGAAAAGAGCAGCTGACACCTGTGTGCTTGAGAATGCTCAAATATTCCATCCCTTACAGAAACTGGTTGGTAAAGCTTTATTAGTATTGATTGAAAATAATAATGGTATTTGTTAAGCACTTACTGTGTGCTCAGCATTGTACCAAGGGTTGGGATAGAGATAAGATAATCAGGTCAGACACAGTCCTTGGCCTTCCCAGACTGAGCCCCTTCCTTCCTCTCCCCCTCGTCCCCCTCTCCATCCCCCCCATTTTACCTCCTTCCCTTCCCCACAGCACCTGTATATATGTATATATGTTTGTACATATTTTTTACTCTATTTTATTTGTACATATCTATTCTATTTTATTTTGTTAGTATGTTTGGTTTTGTTCTCTGTCTCCCCCTTTTAGACTGTGAGCCCACTGTCGGGTAGGGACTGTCTCTATTTGTTACCAATTTGTACTTCCCAAGCGCTTAGTACAGTGCTCTGCACATAGTAAGCGCTAAATAAATACGATTGATGATGATGATGTGGGGCTCACAGTCTCAATCCCCCTTTTACAGATGAGGTAATTGAGGCCCCAAGAATGTAAAGAACAGATTTATGCCTCATTCACTAATCTGGGCTAATAAACTAATTCAGTGAATTGAATGTGGGGCTCAATTCTTGCCTTATGCTGTCAAGTCATCTCCAACCCATAGTGATGCCGTGGACATATCTCTCCCAGAATGTCCCACATCCATTCGCAATTGTTCCGGTAGTATATTCATAGAGTTTTCTTTGTAAAGATAAGGAAGCAGTTTACCATTGCTTCTTTCCACACAGTAAACTTGCGTCTCTGCCCTCAACTCTCTCCTCTGCCACTGCTGCCAGCACAGGTGAGTTTTGACTTACAGCAGATTGCCTTCCACTCGCTAGCCACTGCCCAAGATAGGAATGGAATGGCTATGCCACTGCTTGACTCTCCTTCTCATAGTTGAGAAGACTGGAAACTCTCCAGGTGTGACTCTGAGAGGGGGAGGCTCAATTAGAAAGTGTTAATTAGGAAGACAAGCAGGGGAGAAGTCACTCTGTCCACTCAGTCACTCTCACGGCTCCACCTTTAGTCTCTTACACCTAATGCACTCATTCAGGAGAAGCAGCGTGGATCATTGGAGAGAGCACAGGCTTTGGAGTCAGAGGTCAAGGGTTCAAATCCCGGCTCTGCCAATTGTCAGCTGTGTGACTTTGGGCAAGTCACTTAACTTCTCTGTGCCTCAGTTACCTCATCTGTAAAATGGGGATTAAGACTGTGAGCCCCCCATGGGACAACCTGATCACCTTGTAACCTCCCCAGCGCTTAGAACAGTGCTTTGTACATAGTGCTTAATAAATGCCATTATCATTATTATTATTATTATTCAGAGTGCTAGATCTTGGATTGGGTCTCGGGGAATCCCTGTACCATTTAGTCTCTTCAGTGGCATTCCAGTTGCTTACTTCTATCAGCCTGGACTCAATGAAAACTCCTTCTTCCACCCAAGGTACATCTGGATTACAGAAATCCCATTCTGACAGACCAGGAAGGAGGCAGCTGAGCTCTCCTCCCTAGCTGGAATCCCTCTGAAAGACATCACTGTTCCTCACATGGCAACCATTCAGCTAAAGTGAGTAACTGTGACACATTTTCTTCCTTTCTTGCCAAATGGTACAACCATGGGATCCTGGATTCCAAATACGCTCTGCGACACATTTTCTTCCTTTCTTGCCAAATGGTACAATCATAGGATCCTGGATTCCAAATGCGCTCATGGCTCATATCAGCTGAGGTGACCCAAGGGTTAAAAGCATCTTTCATTCTGCATATGATAATAATAATAATGATGGCATTTGTTAAGCGCTTATTATGTGCCAAGCACTGTTCTAAGCGCTGGGGGGATACAAGGTGATCACGTTGTCCCACATGGGGCTCACTGTCTTAATCCCCATTTTACAGATGAGGTAACTGAGGCTCAGAGGAAGTTAAGTGACTTGCCCAAGGTCACACAGCAGACATGTGGAGGAGCCGGAATTAGAACCCATGACTTCTAACTCCCAAGCCCATGCTCTTTCCACTGAACCACACTGCTTCTCTATGCATATGTGCATGAACATTCACAGTGTTAAGCATCTACAAGTTATTACAGTGTTAATGACTGTAAACTTACTTTGGGCAGGGAACATATCTAATTCTGTTGTACTGTACTTTCCCAAGTGCTTAGTACAGTGCTCTGCACATAGTATGTGCTCAATAAATACCATTGATTAATTGATTGTTTAATGAGTACATTCTGAGTTCTAAGCACTAGAATAAGCACTAGAATACCAGAGAGGCACCATAATCATTACTTGCCCTCAGTGAGAAAATTATCTACTGGGGGAGATTGAGAGGCAAAAAATATTAACAATTAGTGGGAGCAGGTACAAAGAAACAAAGAAACAAAGAAATGGCAAGAAATAAAGCATGGAGTGGCTGCCCATCAGTTTTCTCCAACTTATAACTTATATCAGCTATCTCTATCCACTATGCCCAGGCTCTTTACTCCTCCCTTATTAATCTGATTACTGAACCTCACCCTTGACTCACCCCCACCCCACACATTCATTCATTCAATCATATTTATTGAACACTTACTGTGTGCAGAGCACTGTACTAAGCATTTGGGAAAGTACAAAAGAGTGACAATCCACACACAGACTCCTTGCCCCCGTTACCAAGGGGTTCTTTGGAATTGGGGATGTTAGATCTTAAATCATGAAGAATGTACTCTAAGGAAATTCTTATAATTCAGGGCCACAGGGACCTTCCAAAGACTTGGGTTAATGATTGCTTTTACTACATCCTAATGAGTTATTTTCCATCGGGGATGGGTAGTCGGAGTCATCTCAGTTCCATTTCTTTTTTATAGGAGTTATAGTGCTGCTCAAATCTCCTGGATTGGGGGACAATCCAAAAAGCTACACTTCTTCCTGACAATGTAAAGATTCTGATATAATCTCATATGATTATCTTTTCCTATCTTTTCCTATAAAAAGCCCCATTTCAAAATTCATGCATAAATAAATACAAGGGAGAAGGGGAAATAGGGATTTTGGATAGAAAACTAAGTACATTACTTCACCCGGTTGTCCTGCTCCAAACAGCAGGGACTGAAGTTTAATTATAGATGGAAAGTGCAGGCTCTCTTTCAATAAAATATCAGAAACTCTGGCCTATTTTCTATTCAAAGTGATGCACCATCCGGTCTGTTCACGCATTTCTTAAAAATGCCACCTATTTATTTCAGAGAAACAACTTTGAAATACTATCCTTGGGATTGTGGTTGCAGAAAATTCAGTGCAGGTTTATGAGAGTGGCAGGCCTAGAACAAACAGGAATATTCTGGAGTCATTTCGAAGAAAAGAGATGCATTAGACAGAAAGTAAAATTTGGGGAACACAGCCGTTACGGTGATTCCCAGGATGAAGTAACAAGGCTGACTGTCAAACTGCTCGGGTGGGGAGGAACCTTTAAGATAAGAAAATCACTCTCAAATTAAAATTAATTTTTGCTTTCTGGGGATAGCCTAGACATGAACAGAAACTAAGAAGAGAAAACAATTCCATCACTGCTGGAGCCACACTTTCAAGAACAAACATTCTTTTCCAAAGCTGGTGCCCCAGGAAGTATTTTTGTTTGTTTGTTTCACCTGACACCAAACCTGGGTGTTTCTTCTGTTTTTTTGAATCTCCTGACATTTACATGTGTAAACTGTGGATGAGTCAATTAAAAAACTCAGTCTGACATGGCCTAAATAATTATATTATCAAAACCAAGAACAGTTTGTGAGGAATAAGAGCTTTTTGCTTTATATTTGCCCACTGGCAATAAAAGCCTTTTTTTTTTTCAAATTAACCAGGATAATCATCTTCCTGTAATAAGCACCAGTAGCCCAGCTTCTGTTTTCAGGCAATTTTCTTCTTTAACAAGCACAAATCACAAGTCCACCATAACAGGATGAATAACATATAATTAGCTGGTCACAATTTAAAGAGTCTGTTCATTCAACAATATCCCTTCTCATTGCTAAAGAGGATACATCTTTTTTTTAATGTCTGAAGAGGTAAAACTGAGGTAAAAATGGGTCAGCCATCCACAAACACTTCATGGCATTTTTCTAGTACAGTTTTCATTTTCAGAAAGTAAACCTGAAAAATTCAGGTTCTTTTCTTAGCAATAAAATGAATCCAGAGATATCAAAACAATTGTTAAACTTGAATAATTACATCTTCCATCCCTTGTGTGGGTTACTATTCCACCAGCTGGGAGTGAAGGGTAACTGAAGAATAGATGAATGATAATTACAATAACAATAATGAGAATAATAATAATGAGAAGAAGAGGGCTAAGGAGAAGAAGATACAAAGTAATTAAGTTGGACACACTCCAGGTTGCACATGGGGCTCACAATCTTAATATTCATTTTACAGATGAGGTAACTGAGTCACAGATAAATTAAGTGACATGTCCAGGTCACATAACAGACTAGTGGAAGAGCTGGGATTAGAACTCAGGTCCTTTTGACTTCTGGGACTCTCCTCTATCTACAGGCCACTCTGCTTTCCTTAAACGTAACGTGTCCAAAACCGAACTCCTTAGCTTTCCACTCAAACCCTGTCCTCCCTCTGTATTTTCCCATTACTGTAGACAGCCATCATCCTTCCTGTCTCACGAGCTTGTAACCTTGGTGTTACCCTTGACTCATTTCTCTCATTCAACCCACTTATTCAATCTATCACTACGTTCTGTCAGTTAGACCTTCGCTACATCACTACAATCTGCCCTTTCTTCTCCAAACTGTTACCATGTTAATCCAAGCACTTATCCTATCCTGTTTTGATTACTGTATCAGTCTCCTTGCTGACCTCTCCATCTCTTGTCTCTCCCCATTCCAGTCCATACTTCAATCTGCTTCCTGGATCATAGCCTATATGGTACTTGCCTGTTTCTACCTCCCCTCACTACTCTCCTTTATAACCCAGCCTACACACTTTGCTCCTCTAACGCCAACCTACTCACTGTACCTCAATCTCATCTCTCTTGCTGCCAACCTCTTACCCAAATCCTGCCCCTGACCTGGAATGCCCTCTCTTTACATGTCTGACAGATAATTACTCTCTCCACCTTCAAAACCTTATTAAAGGCATGTCTCCACCAAGGCTCATTTCCTTTTTTCCCCACTTCCTTCTGCATCACCCTGATTTATTTATTTATTCAGTTGTCCCTCAGCCCTACAGCACCTATGTACATATCTGTAGTTTATTTAGTCACATTATTGTCTGTCTCCCCCTGTAGATGGTGAGCTCACCTTGAGCTGGGAATTCATTCATTCATTCAATTGTATTTATTGAGCTCTTACTGTGTGCAGAGCACTGTACTAAGTGCTTGGGAAGTACAAGTCGGCAACATATAGAGATGGTCCCTACCCAACAATGGGCTCACAGTCTAGAAGGGGGAGGCAGATAACAAAACAAAACATATTAACAAAATAAAATAAAATAAAATAAATGATTACCAACTCTGTTACATTCACTCTCCCAACACAGAACTTACTGTATACTGGAAAGAGTTAAAAAGAGGCCCCCAAAATGCCTAGATCCCAGGAAGGAAAAGAGTGCCTCCCAGATGAAGAAGCTTTGGGAAAAATCCAAATAAAATTCATTAGCTTCTTGTTTTCAGGGCCCTGTTGAGAGTCCCAAATTTTAAAATAGTTGCTCATTTCTGTTTCCTCTCCCCTGTGATGAGGGCTGAAGTTATTGCCCCTTTCATTAATACAACAGTCAGTGAAAAGGTTGAATGAAGGGCAGAGCACAACACATAACATAGGATATTTTGACTTTTGGAACAATATTCCCTAGCCCTTGCATGCCACTGACACAATTTTGTACATTTAATTTCCAGCTACACCATGTAAAAGCTATGTAGTCATTATTATTTTCTTTGTTTTCCACCATGATGATGCCAAGTCATTCTTTCTGCAGGTGGCTTTAACAAATGCCATCTAGGGGATTCCCCCATCCTCTGGCATCAGTCACTGCCCCCATGACACAAATGCTTTGCAATTTCCTTGGACTCAAAATGGAATTTGGGGGCAAGCAAGTTAATTGAGGATGGAAAAATCAGGTAAATTGACTCCTTCAACTTGCAGGTCAGTTTCTGCACTCTTTCAGTATAAAACGTTTCAAAATTCCTTGAGGATTGATTTAGACTCAACAATATCAGGTCCAGCTATAACACTTAAGTAGATGTAAGATAATTTGTTCAGCTTTAGAGAAGCAGCGTGGCTCAGTGGAAAGAGCATGGGTTTGGGAGTCAGAGGTCATGGGTTCTAATCCCGGCACCACCACTTATCAGCTGTGTGACTTTGGGCAAGTCACTTCTCTGTGCCTCAGTTACCTCATCTGGAAAATGGGGATTAAGACTGTAAGCCCCATGTGGGACAACCTGATTACCTTGTATCTCTCCCAGCACTTAGAACAGTCCTTGGAACATAGTAAGAACTTAAAAAATACCAAAATTATTATTACTATTATTGTACCACATGGAGCCCATGTTCTAAGAGGGAGAACAAGTATTTAACTCCCATTTTACAAAAGAGGAAACTGAGGTGCAGAAAGTGACTTCCAAAATGACATAGCTGGCAAGTGACAGAGTGGATAATAGAACCCAAGTCCTCTGAGTGCCAGGTTTAGATTTTTGTACTAGGCTAAACAGCTTCCCCAGAAATCCTGTTCACTTATGTAGGGGCATCTAGCAAATCAACATCCTTGCCAAATCGACATGGCAGAAATCCACCAGAAAGACAAGCCTAAAATCATTTCCAGAGTTTGTTCCAAAAGGCAAATTCTCTTCTTCCAGAAAGGTAGAACTCAGACAAAAAATTAAATCTGCAATTTTCACTATCAATCAATCAACAGTACTTACTGAGCGTGTACTGTACTATACATACTGCAGAGTACTGTACCAAGTACTTGGGAGAGTTTGGTAGAGTCATTTAACTAGACCCCTACCCTCAAGGAGCTTGCAGTCTAGTGAAGAAGACAGACGCTAAATTACAGAAAGGTCTTAGAAAAGCAGCATGGCTTAATGGAAAGAGCAAGGGCCTGGTTGAGGGTTCTAACCCCAGTTCTACCACATGACTGTTGTGTGACCTTGGGCAAGTCACTTAACTTCTCAGTGCCTCAGTTACCTCACCTGTAAAATAGGGACCAAGGTTGTGAGACCCATGAGGTACATGGACTGTGTTCAACCTGATTACCTTGTATCTACCCCAGTGCTCAGAACAGTGCTTGGCACACAGTAAGCGTTTAACAAATACCACAATTATTACCATTACTAAGTGGAAAGAGTGTGGACCTGGGGGTCAGAGAACCTGCTCTGCCACTTGCCTGCTGTGTGACCTTGGGCAAGTCGCTTCACTTCTCTGTGCTTCAGTTTCCTCATTTGTAAAATGAGGAATTTTATTCAATACCTGTTCTCCCTCCTACTTTGACTGCAAGCCCCATGTGAGGCAGAGACTGTCTGGTCTGATTAACATCCAGTCAGTCCAGTCTACCCCAGTACTTTATACAGCGCAAGGCAAATAGTGAGCACTTAATAAATACTACTATCAATAATAATAACATAGTTTAAAGATACTTGCAAGGGCAGGGGAAGGTATGATTATCTAAGTATTTAAGGAGTGAGGACTCCAAAGCATAGATAACTCAGTAAAGCAGGAGATAGGGTGGAGAGATGAGATTAGTCAGAAAAGGACACCTGTAGGATATATGTTTTTGGAAGTGCTTTGAAGATGAGGAGAGTAGTGGTCTGTCAGATATGAAGGGGGAGAGAGTTCTAGATAGGAGGAGGGCAGGAGCAAGAGTTTGACAATGGAAGATGAGAAAAGGTTGGAATTGCAGGAGCAAAATATGCAGGCTGTGTTATAGTGGCAGAAGAGCAATGATACTCCCCCTCCTCTCCCCATGGCCCCACTTGCTCCCTCTGTTCTAACCCCCTCCACACCCTACAGCACTTGTGTGTATATATGTACATATTTATAATTCCATTTATTTTATTAACGATGTATATATATAATTCTATTTATTTATATTGATATTATTGATGCCTGTTTACTTGTTTTGATATCTGCCTCCCCCCTTTTAGACTGTGAACCCATTGAGGGCATGGATTGCCTGTATTTGTTGCTGAATTGTACTTTCTAAACACTTAGCACAGTGTTCTGCACACAGTAAGTTCTCAGTAAATACGACAACTGAATGAACATACTGGATAAATCGATATTGGTCAGGAGCTTCTGTTTGATAAAGAGAGTAATGGGCAATTAAGGCAGGTGGCTACTCGCAAGGCTGTCAGAACATATGAACCCAATTTAAATACATACTCTCATTTATTCAAGAAAATTTTTCTCATTCGGTGAAAAGCAACTGGTGAGGTTTACCTCATCTTCTCTCCAGACACTCTTTATTACTGACGATATTTTCTCAACATTTGGATTAGTGTCAGAT
Source organism: Tachyglossus aculeatus (assembly GCF_015852505.1). NCBI lineage: Eukaryota > Metazoa > Chordata > Mammalia > Monotremata > Tachyglossidae > Tachyglossus > Tachyglossus aculeatus. The sequence continues at coordinate 24,420,272 of NC_052075.1, read as the reverse complement.
GTTGCCAACCAAATGCAATGAACTGTCTAATATCTGAATGGAGAATTTTTTTTATTGAACATTTCCACCTATTTTTCAAGATGCTGACATTCAGTTGCACTGGCCTGCCAGTTTTGCTGTTTTATACCAGTCAAACAGTGCTAGACACAAGTATATTTATCAAACAATTATCAATTACCTGGCAGTTCAAGCTGTTCAAGCATTTAATGAACTCCTCACGTTTTTAGGATGCTGCTAAGACAGACTACATGTCAGCCCAGCCTGGCAACGTTTAGCAAAATGATCAAAACTCTACCTTCAAAGACCACCCCCATGGATTGACTTAGCTGCAGAAGCACCTACTGTGATGCACAAGCAGGAGATTAATATCAGGAGAGGAGAATCTCAGTGGGTAAATAGCAAGGGAAGACAGTGCCTGAGACAACTATTCCACTTTTTTCCTGAGTAGCCCAAGAGACATTTCCTCTAAGAAAGGGTGGGGTACCAGAGAGCTTGTTATCAGATGGATTGGACTGTGGCAGGGCACTAGAGTGATGCATTGTGTGCATGAAAAATTTATTCTTTCAAGTGTGACTTTCACTGTCCTTTACTAACCACATCTTGGGTCAAGCTGAACTATCCCTTCCATTTTGAAGAGGGCATCCTAAGTGAACCGTCCTCCAAAAAGACTGCCTCTGTGTAGATAAATACAAATGGTGGATAATACACAAACCCACACACATCCCATCAAACTCAGAAAATAAGCTGTATGGATTTTCTAAACAACACAGCTATGGTGATATGCCCAGCCCTTTGAAGAACCCATGATGGTGGGTTGGCAAGTGGGGAAATCTATACTGCCTTTTTACAGGTCCAAAGGACCAAATGGTGAATTTCGAAGCTAAAAAGAAAGCTAAGAGCAGAGAGCTGAGAGGGTAGGAGAGGGTTTGGCAGCTATTTGTTTCCTTAGGAAGGGAGTACAGGAAGAGGGAAGGCGCGGCTCAGTCAGGGGAGGCATCCGGAAGGAGAAATGCCCTCAAAAAGGCTCTCAAGCAATTGTCTATAGGATTTGAGGAGGGAAGGCATTCTAGGCCAAAAGCAAAATGTGGGCAAGGGATCGGTGGTGACATAGATGGGATTGAGGCACAGTGAGAAAGTTAACATTAGAAGAACAAAGTGTGCGGGTTGGGTTGTAGTAGGAGAGTAGCGAGGTGAGGTAGGAGGGGGCAAGGTGATTGGGTGTTTTGAAGCACATGGTGAGGAGTTTCTGTTTGATAGGGAGGTAGATGGGCAACCATTGGAGTGTTCTGAGGAGCAGGGTGACATGTTCTGAGGAGTAGGGAAACATGTCCTGAACATTTCTGTAGAAAAATTATCTGGGCAGCAGAGTGAAGTATGGACTGGAGTGTGGAGACACTGTGGGGGTCAGTTAAGAGGGTGATGCAGTAATCCCGGTGGGATAGGATAAGTGATTGTTATAATGTGGAAGCAGTTTGGATGGCAAGGAAAGGGTAGATTTTAGCGATGTCGGGAAGATAGAACTGACAGGATTTAGTGATGGATTGAATGTGCAGGTTGAATGAGAGAAAGATACCCAAGGACCCACTTTTCACTAAGTTCCCTAAGCAGAATCCCCTGTCATACATCATTTTACAGTGCAGAGTCCAACTTCTAACTAACAGGGGTAATTTTGTCTCCTTTGGCATATCTTGAGGTGAGGGAGCTAGAGAATAAAATGTAGATTCTGATGTCTACAGGCATGAAATAGATCATTAACTCCAGTTGTCTGAGGTCTCTTAACCCAGAGTCAAGAACTGGTTCTGGCAACTTCAAATGATAGCACTGAAGCTTCACTGGGTAGGACATGTGAGGATGACAGTGGGATACCTAAACAGTCTCAAAGATTAGCTGGAAAAAGGCACCAGAAAACTGGGAGATAGAGAACACATTTTCAGGTCCTAGTAAATAACAGTGCTTTCAGCTCTACCCACGAACTGATTTTGTCATCAACTGCATCTTCTTCGAGCACAGAGGAGAACTACATAGACCATACAAATGAATGAGCCAGAACCAGCAAACAGTCTTTGGAGTTACACAAGATTAAACAGGAACACGCACTTGTTCTAAGAGCTGCTTACCTAAGGCATCACTGATCTACACCAGCGGGCCGTGGCCCAGACCGACTGGGGGCGAGCTCAAGGGAGAGGATGTGGAAAGTGCGGCTTTCCACCTTTCTGATTTCTTAATTAAAAATCAATTTGGGTGGGGGGGGATTGTTCATCAGAGGAAATGAAGTGAAAATTTAGCATTTGAAGTACCTTCCCCTGTTCTTCCCATTGAGTATGGTGGGAGTGCAGGTGAAGCCCCAGGGGGTGATTTCTTAGTGTCCCCCCCACACACCTCTTTTCCGAAGTGAGAAATCAATGACCTTCTCAACACTGACCCCCACGGAAGGGAGAGCCTTATGTGGGGCAATAAACTTGCGTTTATGCAGGAGAGGGAACCTGCTTCCTCGCCCTCCTGCCCTACTATATAAGAGACTGTGAGCCCACTGTTGGGTAGGGACTGTCTCTATATGTTGCCAACTTGTACTTCCCAAGCGCTTAGTACAGTGCTCTGCACACAGTAACTGGTCAATAAATATGATTGATGACGATGAAGAGACCCCACTCCCCTCATACACTGCTTCAGCCTGTGCCTATCAAAAGAAATATGGTCAGACTCAAGATCCACAGACTCCCACAGCCAGGGATGAGCCAGTGAGGTTATTTGGTCTAGCCCCACTCCCACCTTCATGACGGTGCATTCATTCATTCATTCTCTCACTCAATCAAAGAAATGTACTGAGAGTCACTGCTAAGAGCAAGGAGGTAGGGTGGCTGACATATTATAGGCAATATTAAAATAACAAAAGCAGTAAAATAGCATAAAAAGACAAGGGCATCAGAAAATGAGCACCGCAGAACATTGCCATGAAAGAGCAGATTTTCAGGCTTCTTACTGCTCAGGCAGTCACAGAAACCACAGTTCAGACGGCTGATGGGCCTTCTGCCTGCCCCTCTCTAGCAGGCCAGAGGGCCCACCCAGATGGAGAGGAGGATGGGTGGCATCTCTTCTGGGCACTCAGGTGGCAGAGGGGAACTCTGAGGCCACAAACTGCCACTGAGTTATTTTCCGACTCAGTCCTTGATTCCCTTCCACCCTTTTCTTCTCCAGTCCAGATGGAGAGGAAATGGGTGGGCCTGTCCTAGTACAATGGACCAGTTGGGATGAGAGGAACTCCCACCTGGGTGAGAGGCCTCCTTATCCACAACACTGAAACTCCCATCAGCGCCTCCTTCTCCAGCAGGGATGGTGAAGAGCAGCTGGGTGAGGCTGCCAGAACATCTAGCACATTGAGAAGACTGTGGCCATAGCTGTGACAGTTGGACTCGGAGCCGCAAAGAGTCCAAAACTCTGCTCCTCTAGCTACACTGACCTATACCTTTGGTTATGTAGATCATTGTCTTGCCATTTATCTTTATGTTGTCTTTGTGTTTTTATTGTATCATCCTTCCTTTGTGCCTATTGTCCATCCCCTCTCCAATCAATCAATGATAAGCTTTCTGTATTAAGTGCTTCAGAGAGTTCAATATGACAGCATTTGTAGACATGTTCCCTGCCCACAAGGAGCTTAGTGTCTAGTCAATTATCAATCAATCAATCAATCGTACTTATTGAGCACTTACTGTGTGCAGAGCACTGTACTAAGCACTTGGGAAGTACAAGTTGGCAACATATAGAGATGGTCCCTGCCCAAAAGTGGGCTCACAGTCTAGAAGGGGATAGAAAGGGGAAAGAGTTCCCTCGGACAAAGGCAAGGGATCAGAGGTGGGATAAATAAGATCCAGATTCAGAGAACAGGTCGGGATCAGAGGAACAAGAATGTGAGGGATTGATTGTATTATTAGGCTGTGAGCTTCTTCATGTCTAATTTTTCCCTGTGTATTTGTTATGGTATTTGTTAAGTAAACTCTTACTATATGCGAGGAACTGTTCTAAGTGCTGAAGTAGATACAAAGCAATAATGTTGGATACAGTCCATGTCCCACATGGGACTCACCATCTTAATTCCCATTTTACAGATGAGGTAACTAAGGCACAAATAAGTTAAATGACTTGCCCACAGAACACAGCTGACAAGTAGCAGAGCCGGGATTAGAACTCAGTACAGTGTGCCACATACAGCATATGTTTAATAAATATCATTACTATTACTACTACTACTACTATAATAATAATGGCATTTGTTAAGCACTTACTATGTGCAAAGCACTGTTCTAAGCACTGAGGGGATACAAGGTGATCAGATTGTCCCATGTGGGGCTCACAGTCTTAATCCCCATTTTCACAGATGAGGGAACTGAGGCACAGAGAAGTTAAGTGACTTGCCCAAAGTCACACAGCTGACAATTGGCAGAGCTGGGATTTGAACCCATGACCCCTGACTCCAAAGCCCATGCTCTTTCCACTGAGTCATGCTGCTTCTCTTCATCTCTAAACCACTCAGTCCAATGATGTTTTTAAGAGTCTTCCCCTCTATTCCATAAGCTTGTTGTGGTCAGAGAATGTGTTTCCTAACTTTGTTATATTGTAGTCTCCCAAGTGCTTAGTACAGTGCTCTGCACACAGCAAGCTCTAAATAAATACAATGGATAGAATGATTGATTGGTTGCAAACTTTAGAGTTTTTGTTTATAGCCTCTTTCAGAGAAGTTCTTCCTCACTTTTAACCAAATTTTCTCTTGCTGCAATTTTGTCTCACCCTTAAGCACCAAGGAAATGTTGCCTTGATCAGGACAAATAATCATTTAGGTTCCATAAGTTTGAATTCCATTGTAAAATCATCCTTAGCCTTTTCTCTTCCTATGGATAATAATAATAATAATGGCATTTATTAAGCTCTTACTATGTGCAAAGCACTGTTCTAAGCCCTGGGGAGGTTATGAGGTGATCAGGTTGTCCCACGTGGGGCTCACACTCTTCATCCCCATTTTACAGAAGAGGTAACTGAGGCCCAGAGAAGTTAAGTGACTTGTCCAAAGTCACACAGCTAAGTGGCAGAGTCAGGATTTGAACCCATGACCTCTGACTCCAAAGCCCATGCTTTTTCCATGAGCCACCCTTATTCAGCCCACACATAGCAAGCTCCTCAAAGTATCTAACTTGCCCCAGAGGTAAATCTTAGGGGACAGAAGAATGTGGCATAGTTTTTGAAATGCCCCACTTACGAAGGCCAACCAAACTCAGGAACATGAGTTGCTAGGGGACTCAATCAATCAATCAATCAATAGCATTTAGCAAAGACTACTGAGTGCTATAAACTGAACTAAGCACTTAGGAGCGTACAACCAAAGCAAGACACTCAATCCCCACCCTCAAAGTCCTTGCAGTCTTATGGAGACAGACAAAAACAACTTGCAAATTGTGGGAGCTGGATGAAAGACAGGAACAGATCAGTTACATAGCAGGGAAAAACTCTTGTTTTGACTTCCCCATCTTCTCAGCTATCTTCACCCACAACTCCCCAACTTGTCCTCCTCACACTTTCTAAGCAAATGTTCTTGATGTGCATCACCTTGTTCATTCTCTTCCCCTTTCCTGGAACTCCCTTCTTACAATCTGCTATTCCACAAGTCTCCCCACTTCCAAATCTCTCACAAAATCCCATTTGTTCCAAGAAACCATCCCTAATTAATCCCCAGCAAGTACTCTAAATTACATCAACCCCACACCACCTATACACTTATGCATAAATGCTAATTATCTTTATATGTGGATTCAGTTATACATTCAGTTGCTACCTTTGATCTTTGTTTTTCCTCTTGTACAATTTGTAAATTACTTATGTTTGCCTGTCTCTCAAATTAAACTGTCTGCTCCTTGAGGACAGAGTGTGTTTTGACTCTAGCAAACCCAAGAGCTTAGTATGGTGTGCTCTACTCAGTAGGTATTCAATTAATACCACTGAATAAAGTGCCCGACACCAGACTAATTTGAATTTGAATATGCTAATTTGAATATGCATTTGCCTTTTTTCCTCCAAACAACATTCTGAGAATGGCTTTCAAAACAACTGTATCTTAAAGGATTAACAAAGTCTTAAAGTTAGGTTTGCAAGCTTTTCACAAGAAAATGTACTGGAAGGTATAATTTCAAGAAAGGAGAACAGATTCAGTTATGAAATTACGAATACCAAAAATTGCTAACCAGTATATAGTTATTGTTCATAATAAAGGTTTCTTGCTATTGGGGGAGTTTTGTGCAAAGAAAAACTAAAGCTTTGTGATTTCTAAAGATGTCCAGACCTTTGTTGTAGACAGAAACATAATATCTCTGTCCAGAACATTCACTTTTTCTTTGGGTATTTTATTTCTGTAGAAAGCTCTCTGTAAATCACCTCAATAAAGACCAAATAACTCCCCCTTGCAAGATTCAGATTTCCATTACTTTATACGCAGGAACACAGATGAGTTTTTCAAATCAATATTACAACAAAAATGTGGCAATTACAATATAAGGTACAGTGGAAGAACACATAAGAGGCTGCTTTATTTATTATATTTTTCCAGGAAAAGAGCAGGAAGGATCAGAAAAAGGAATAACAAAAAAAGAAGAAAAAAAAACCAAAACATCACCAAACTGCTTCAGAGGGTAGGTACGCTTAAAGATGTGGGACAAAATCATGTTCTCAAAACATATTCTGTAAAATACCATATCATTTTTCATGATAGAAAGTAGGAACTTGCTTTGTTTCAGATAAAACAGTAAACATTTGTTAAGAAGAGGAGAGGAAACCAGGCAAACAGTATCAGTGTCAAAATTCAAGGACTGAAGAGCCAAAGCCAAATGATATCTGCTAAAGCAGGACATGGAAGTAGCATGGCCTAGTGGCAAGATCCCGGGCTTGGGTGTCAGAGGTCGTGGGTTCTAATCCCAGCTCCCCCACTTGTTAGCTGTGTGACCTTGGGCAAGTCACTTAACTTCTCTGGGCCTCAACTAACCCATCTGTAAAATAGAGATTAAGACTGTGAGCCCCATGTGGGGCAATCTGATTACCTTGTATCTACCCCAGCGCTTAGAACAGTGGTAGGCACATAGTAAGCTCTTAATAAATGCCCTCATTATTATATGTTCTCCAGTGTAACTGCACAGTGATTTGCATATTTTTCAGTACAGCAATGCAGTAAAAACACATAGAATTTTACAGCACCTTGGTTCTGTTACTCATGGTATATGGATTACAGACTCTCCCTACATTTCCACTCTAATGAACACAGTCACTGAAGCAAAGGAAATCCGTTTGAAAGGAAAAATCTTGAGAAACAAAGTTGTGATTTCTTGCCAAAATTTACTTTCTAACCCAATCAGTCAATCAATCATAATTATTGAACACTTACCACTTGCAGAGCACGGCACTAATCACTTGGAAAATTCAATAGAGTTGGTGGACACAGGGAGCTTTCAGTCTATACTTTCACCCTTCTAACACTAATCAACCTTAATTCCCTGAACAGGAATTTTACTGATGAGGATATTCCAAGAATCCATTTGTCCATTTTTTTAAAATAGCATTTGTTGAGTACTTACTATGTGCCACAAACTGTACTAAACACTGGGATGGATACAAGCTAATCAGGATAGGCACAGTCCACATCCCCCACAGGGCTCATAATCTTGATCCCCATTTTAATCCCCAGTAATTGAGGCCCAAAGAATTTAAATGACTTGCCCAACAGACACGTGGAGGAGCTGGGATTAGAACCCAGGTTCTCTGTCTCCCAGGTCCATGCTCTAGCCATTAGGCCAAGCTGCTTCTCATAATGCAACTGCCATTTACCATCATCTCCTGAAACCATTTATTGAACAATTATTCTCTACTGGGCAATATACACACTTTTGATCAAAAGTCAGTCCTTCTTTACAAGGAGATTCCACCTTACTTATTAGTTATACACTTATGATAGTCATTCAATCAATCAGTCAGTGGTATTTATTGAGTGCTTACTATGTGCAGAGAACTCTTCTAAATGCTTGGGAAAGTACAATCCAAGAGAAAAAGCAGTCACGTTCATTAAGTGCTTACTATGTACTACACACTGTGCTAGACACTGGAATTAAAGTAAACATAACAGAAAGCAGCATAAACAAGTTGAGAAAAAAGTGGGCACCCAACATACAAAGGCCAGTTTTAGAATCAATCAATCAATCAGTCATATTCATTCATTCATTCACTCAATCCTATTTATTGAGCACTTACTGTGTGCGGAGCACTGTACTAAGAGCTTGGGAGAGTACAATATAATGATAAATAGGCACATGTCCTGTCCACAAAGTTTACAGTCTATTTATTGATAGAAGTTTAGAATGCCTCCAAAATATATTTTAAAAGTTACTTCTCTCAAGGATTCTGGTTAGCAGTGAGTGAGAAGTGCAACCAACAACTCTGGTTTACATAATAATGGCATTTATGAAGTGCTTACTATGTGCAAAGCACTGTTCTAAGCGCTAGAGGGGGATACAAGGTGATGAGGCTGCCCACATGGGGCTCATAGTCTTAATCCCCATTTTACAGATGAGGTAACTGAGGCACAGCGAAGTTAAGTGACTTGCCCAAGGTCACACAGCTGACAACTGGTGGAGCTGGGATTTGAACCCATGATCTCTGACTCCCAAGCCTGTGCTCTTTCCATTGAGCCACACTGCTTCTCTATTACAGCATTCATCTACCAAACCATGCTGTAAAGGGAAATGCAATTCTTATATTATTTTTCTCTACATCCTCACTGTCATTAGGTTGAAACAAGTGAGCTTTTTTCAGCTTTCCAACATGGTGTGTTTGTTTGTGATTGGCTTTAGTGTTTTGAGATGACCTTCCTTGAAGTGAAGACTTTCCAGGTGAGAGTTGCAGCAATTTGGTGTCTAGTAGAAGCAGTGGGGTTTAGGGGAAAGAGCATGGGTCTCGGGAATCAGAGGTCGTGGGTTTTAATCCTGGCTCCACCATTTGTCAGCAATGTGACTTTGGGCAAGTCACTTAACTTCTCTGTGCCTCAGTTACCTCATCTGTAAAATGGGGATTAAGACTACGAGCCCTACGTGGGGACAACCTGATAACCTTGTATCTGCCCCAGTGCTTAGAACAGTGCTTCGCACATAGTAAGCACTTAACAAATACATTATTATTATTCAATCCACATATTCAATTCATCACTAAATCCTGCTCCTTCCCTTCCCCACAGCACCTGTATATATGTATATATGTTTGTACATATTTATTACTCTATTTATTTATTTATTTATTTTACTTGTACATATCTATTCTATTTATTTTATTTTGTTAATATATTTGGCTTTGTTCTCTGTCTCCCCCTTCTAGACAGTGAGCCCACTGTTGGGTAGGGACTGTCTCTATATGTTGCCAACTTGTACTTCCCAAGCGCTTAGTACAATGCTCTGCACACTGTAAGCACTCAATAAATACAATTGATTGATTGATTCAGAAGCTGAGAGGATCACAGATAGTTTATCTAAAGAGCAGAAAGCAAACTCATTTTCTTTAATCACATAAACACCGAGAAGGAAGAAGGGAAGGAGACTCCCAAAGGGCAGGGCTGAAAAAACGTTTGGAATCAAACAAAAAAGCAACAGTATAAGAGAATCTGATGATGGAGTTGCCTATCAGGAATAACAGTTAAGCCTTGATCCTGTGAGTTCAGGACTGGGAACCTGCACAAAGGAACCTGCACAAGTGCTAGTGGCCAGAAGAGAACCAAGGATCAGGCAGTTAGTCAGTCAATTGTATTTACTGAGATCTTACTGTGAGCAGAGCACTGTACTAAGCTCTTGGGAGAGTATGATACAACAATATAACAGACATATTCCCTGCTCACAACGAGCTTACGGTCTAGAATACTCCCAGCCAGTCATGTTCCCTACAGCAAGAAGGCAGGAGTGTAACACAATGGGAAGTGCATGTGCGGTCTTTGCTTACAATAGCCTTCTACTGGCAGAACTGAAACTACAATACACATCCTCTGCTGCACAAAACAGTGTCCTTATCCACTAGACCAACAAACAGCAGGGCTAAGAGAGGATCTGGAGATGCATGCCAAGTTCTTCCTCGTGGCAGGGTTTATTAGATTATAGAAAAGTCTCTCTAAGTAGGAAAAAGCATTAGACCAGATCTGACAGAAATAATAGTGACCTGGATGGAGGAAGTCTGAGACAACCATTAGATGTTGCAGTTGTTTTTGGCTTTTGCATCAGTAATGTGAAGGCAAATGATCAAGAATATAAATTGGAAAGTTGCAACAAGCAAGGAATCCACTGAGTATGTCATTAGAAAAGTAAAAAGAAAATGGTCCAAAACTTTGACCCGTGGTCAAAGAAAACAAATGTATGAAAGATGCAGGGGAAGAGTTGGAGGCTGAGACAAACAGCAGTGAAATCAGCACTGCTTTATATAGCAAACACATGATTAACTAAATAAAAGATGTGAATGTTGGAAAAAGGAATGATTACATGATGGATTTGGGTAATTAGTGTGACAGCTGAATAGAAGGAGAAAAAAAAGAAAGCACAAAAATTTCAGAATGGGGGTCAACTGACCCTGAAGAAAAATTAGAGATCAAAATGAGATGACTAGGGAACTTGGAGAAATGTTCACTTTAAGATGAGAAAGGGAGAGAGACACAGAAAGGCACCTGAGATAAGAAAGAGGTTGCATTCTGGACTCAGTGATAGATTTCCAGATATGCACCACCAGAATCTGGGACTCATTTATTCTGGGAAACCCATCTGAATTGATAGTGACTTTTCAGTCTGAACTGCAATGAAATTGTGGCTCCCATTAGTTCAAAAGGAAAAAGTGGAATTGGAGGGAGAGAAAGAGAGACAATCATTTTAAGATGGGAAATTTATCAATCTAGAAAAAAGTGACTGCTTGGGTAACCTTTTTTCATCTCAAAAATGGAACATAGCCCTGCACCTGTAGATCTCATGAAAAGCACATTTTAATGGAATATATTAGGATCTTTACCATGCTGTGCTTTGGAGCCACTAGAAGTGACATGAAATAGAAACATTTTGAATTTCTTATGAGACCAGCAAATGTCCAAACACCTTCTGGGCCTGTACAAGCTAGGGCTGTACAATCCCACTGTGCTCTCTGGCTGAGTTACAGAAATATGGCCAACATTATTGAATCCTTTTTATATTTGCCTTGAAATCACTCTCCCCCCACCCCATGCAACTAGTAATGACATCAACAAATACAGATGCTCCTTGTTTGGGGGAAAACAAGAGTGGAAAAACAACGGTTGGAAAATAATTTTAGCCTTGAATTAAGTGTTTATAAATAGAGTTAATCACAATTTATCAGACCTCATAGAGGTGCCTGGCTGGGATCTAGCCTAGGCTTCCCTGTTATGGTGGAGAAAAAAAAAAGGAGCAGCATGGTTTAGTGGATAGAGCCCGGGCCTGGGAACCAGAAGGACTTGTGTTCTAATTGCAGCTCCGCCATTTGTCTGCTGTATGACCTTGGGCAAGTCATTTCACTTCTCTGTGCCTCAGTTACTTCATCTGTAAAATGGGGATTAAGTCTGTGAGCCCCATGTGGGACAGGAACTGCATCCAACCTGAGAATCTTGTATTTACTCCAGTGCTTAGAACAGTGCATAGCACATAGTAAGCACTTAACAAATACCATCATTATTATTCATTATTATTTTTAGAAAAGCAGCTTGGCTTAGTGGAAGGACTACGGCCTTGGGAGTCAGAGATCATGGGTTCTAATCCCGGCTCCACCACTTATCAACTGTGTGACTTTAGGAAAGTCACTTCATTTCTCTGGGCCTCAGTTACTTCATCTGTAAAATGGGAATTAAGTCTGTGAGCCCCACGTGGGACAACCTGATGACCTTGTCTGTACCCCAGCACTTAGAAAAGTGCTTTGCACATAGTAAGTGCTTAACAAATACCATTATTATTATTATTATTACTATTATTGTGGAAAAGATGCCATAGAGACTGAATGATCGGATTCTAGTTTTATAGAAAGTCCTTTGGAGACTTCATCCATTTCAGTCAATTAGAAATGAGGTCCTTCTGACTCCCAGGACCATTTTCTATCCAGTAGGGCCATCCTGCTCCATCCCTTAGCAGTGATGAAGCTCAGCCCAAGCTCTCCTATGTATTCACCTGGGTCAATTCTGGGGGCAGTGGCAGATTTCTCAGGAGACCCAAAGGCTTTGGCCTAGAGTAATCAATAATCAAGTTCAGTCAGTAGTATTGACTGAGCATCTACTGTGTAAGCAGTACTTTATTAAAGCACTGTACACTAGAGTTGATAACCCTGATTCCTGACCTTGAGGAACTGAAAGTCTAGTTAAGGAGCCAAGGCACTGAAATGAATTACAGATAGGAGAATAGAGAAAAAGGGCACATGTAAATGAGTTCATGTTTAAGTAGTAAGGCATGCAAAGGCACGTACGTAAGTCCTCTGTTAGTAGTGAGAGTGTAAGAGGTGGGGAGATAAAAGATGAGTCAGGGAAGGTCTCCTGGAGGAGGTGTGATTCCAGAAGATCTTTGAAGATGAGAAGAACAGTGGTCTCTTGGATATGAAGTGGGTGGGAGTTCCAGGCAGGCAGAGGTCTTGGTATGAGGATCAAACACTTCGTTTTGTAAAAGAATCTAATCAATAAATCAATCACATTTATTGAGTGCTTACGGCTCAATGCAGAGTAGTGTACTAAGTGTGTGGGTCAGAGTTGGGAGTAACGGTCCCTCCCCACAACAAGCTTACAATCTGGAGAGGGAGACAAACATTAATATGAATAAATAAATTAAGGGGCTTAAGGAGGGGTGAATAAAGGATGCAAACTCAAGTGCAAGGATAATGCAGAAGGGAGTGGGAAAAGAGGAAATGAGGGCTTAGTGAGGGAAAGCATCTTCGAGGAGATGTGGTTTTAATTGAATTCCTCTGCCTTGAAATAAGGCCACAACTATACTGTCCCAGACTGTATCCATGTATTTACACCCCTCTGTCCTGGGCATTCAAAGATGATGCTACCAATGGCGTAGCTCTGTATGTATGGACAACATCAGCTTTGTCATTGTGTGCAGGCAATGAATGTCTGCTTATTGTTATATTATACTCTACCCAGTGCTTAGTACAGTGCTCTGCACACAGTAAGCTCTCAATAACTTTAAATGCTATTTAAATGAATGAATCAATAGGGGTGGCTGGCCATAGGGAGCCACCAATCTCTTCAGTGTCGTATGTATGTAAAACTTGCCCTTTCCTGCACTGTTGCATTGCCACCCATGGTTAGTGGAACTTTTCTGTCCTTGGGTGTCATGATCTTCCTGAAGCTACTGCTCAGCCACACAGAGGTTTTTCTTTACTGTATCTGCAAGCCTTTTCTGCAGAGGAGTCCATAACTTCCTTCCCAGTGTAAGCTTACTTTCTCCCAGGAAATTCTTCCATATATTTGTATCTTAAGGAGGTGATTGATCTGGGGAAATTTAGGTAAAGGGTGCTTCCACATAAAGTTTCCTCTTACAGCCCATGAACAGATGAAGGCTTATGGTCACAAGAAAGGCTATTTTATATGGTATTTGTTAAACACTTACTATGTGCCAGGCACTGTATTTAACTTTGGGGTAGATGCAAGATCATCAGGTTGGAAACTGTCCATCTCCCACATGTAGCTCACAGTCTTAATCTCGATTTTACAGATGAGGTAACTGAGGCACTGAGTTGCCCAAGTGAGTTGCACAAGGTCATTCAGCAGATAAGTGGTGGAGCCAGTATCAGAACCCAGATCCTCTGACTCCCAAGCCCGTGGTCTTTCTATTAGGTCACACTGCTTCTCGTGGGCAGAGATTATTCTGTTAAACCAATAAAATGACATCAACATTTTTGACTGGAACAAATCACATCCTGAGCCATTTTTTTTCAGTTTATGGATCTCCAAGCAATTTCCAAGAACAGTTAAGGCCCATCACAACACTCTGAGATACGGAAAGAGTCAAGGAAGGACCTTTCCAAAAGTGCTTAGTAGAGGCCTCTGCGCACAGAAAGTGCTCAATAAACACCACTAATGATTATTTATGAGCCATTCACCCATAGAGGAAATGGCAGAACCATAACATTTTTAACCCCAGAAAATCCCATTCACAATGTGTCCTTCATGAAGTAAATAGTTCTGGCCCAGGTTTACAATAGGAAACAGACAACATACGTTCTCTAGACTCTAAGCTCATTGTGGGCAGGGAACATGTCTACCAACTCTGTTGTATTATATGCTCCCAAGCTTTTAGTACAGTGTTCTGCAAACAGTGAGTGCTCAATAAATACAACATTTATTGATTGGATTGATTGATGCATTTGGGGTTGCAAAGGAAAACCCAAATTTGCCATTTGTCTATTGTGTGACTGTAGGGGAATCAATTAGCTTCTCTGTGTGCCTCAGTATCTTTAACCAAAATATAGGGACTAAATATGTGTTCTCCTTTCTACTTAGACTGTGAGCTCCGTGAGGGATAGGAACTGTTTCCGACCTGGTAGTCTTGTCTCTACCCCACTGCTTATTACAGTGTTTGGCAAATAGTAAATGCTTTAAAGCACTCAACTTTGCACACAGTAAGCGCTTAATAAATGCCATTATTATTATTACCTCATCTCGCTACTCTCCTACTACAACCCAGCCTGTACACTTCACTCCTTTAATGCTAAACTACTCACTGTACCTCAGTGTCAACTATCTCACTGCCGGCCTCTAGCCCACATTCTCCCTCTGGCCTAGAATGCTCTCCCTCTTCATGTCCGAAGGACAATGACTCTCCCCACCTTCAAAGCCTTATGGAAGGCACTTCTCCTCCAAGAAGCCTTCCCCTACTAAGCCCTCATTTCCTCCTCTTCCACTCCCTTCTACATCTCCCTTGCATTTGGGTTTGCTCTGTTTTTCATCCCTCCCTCAGCCCCACAGTGATTATGTACACATACATAATTGATTTATTCCTATTAATAATAAAAATGATGGCATTTATTAAGTGCTTACTATGTGCAAAGCACTGTTCTAAGTGCTGGGGAGGTTGCAAGGTGATCAGGTTGTCCCACCAGGGGCTCACAGTCTTAATCCCCATTTTACAGATGAGGTAACAGGCACAGAGAAGTTAAGTGACTTGCCCAAAGTCACACACCTGACAATTGGTGGAGCCGGGATTTGAACCCCTGACCTCTGACTCCAAAGCCCGTGCTCTTTCCACTGAGCCACGCTGCTTCTCCAATGTCTGCCTCCTCCTCTAGACTGTAAGCTCATTGTGGACAAGGAACATGTCTACCAACTCTTTTATGCTTTTCTCTCCCAAATGTTCAGTACACTGCTCTGCACAAAGTGAGTACTCAATAAATAAGAGTGATTGACTGATGCTTGACAAATAAGATTATTATCATATTATCATTATTATTGTTATTATCACCAAGAAGATAACAAAGTGGTGAAGGCACTAAATCTGGGGACTAATTTGAGTGGTGAAGAGATAAGAAGAGGGAGAGGACATGAAGGACTATGGAATTAATCTATCATTGGTGTTTCCTAAGAATTTCTGGGTGAAAAGCACTGTACTCAGCACCTGGGAGAATGCAAGAGGAAGGAATGATTTTCATAATTACCTGTCTCAAGATGGTAATTTCAGTGACAGGCTTGGGAAGTAGAACAAGGCTGGTAATCTCGAGGTTCACTGTCCTCCAATTGGTTTTGGCCCAACACAAGCTTTGTACTGCATTCTGCTTTGAATTTCTCACTTCTCTCTGAATGACACTCATTATTTAGTCCTGATGCAACCTCATGTTACATCGTACTGTTTGTACAAGAATGGCATGTGATATTTAGATCTTTAATGTGAAGAGGGACTCCCTGAAGACTATGCAAAATGTCTGCTGACTAAAAAAGCCGCCACTCACGATTAGTAGCAATAGGTGCTTCTTTCTACCAGCTCCAGGCACAACAGAGGCTCTGTTTTCAGGTAGAATTATTTTACAATGGAGGGTAGATTTATAAATAACTGGGCTTTTCTCATGAACAAAATAAAGAGTGCTTAATTAGGCAGGTTACCTCAAGCCTGTCTTCATCAATAGGATCTCACCTGATTTCTAGGAAGATACTTAAATGGGATTATTTTTGCTCAGCAATAATGTTGAGACTTTCATTTAAAGTCCTCCATCTCTGGGTTCTGATGATTTAGTAGGTTTTCAGAATTTCCTTTACAAGTTTTGCATTTTCCTTCCAACTTGTACTTCCCAAGCACTTAGTACAGTGCTCTGCACACAGTAAGCGCTCAATAAATATGATTGAATGAATTTTCCTACATTTCTGGATTCCATTAAAGCTTCATAATGCTCTCCCAGCTGAACATCAATTGGTCATTAAAGGGTTTCTATTAAAGCATGCGTGAAGGTAATGTAAGAGGTTAAACCATATCATTCTCAAATGCTGCCCTCTTAACTGATCAACATCAGTTCTCTCTTCAGTCACAGATTAGTCTAAACACGTACGTTCAGTAGATTTATGAATCACTGATACAGCTAAGCTTTTCAGGCAGCCCCTCATTTCAAGCTATACCAACTTATAAAGTTGCCTAAGTTGCATTACCTGAATGATTTCTCTAAGAGATCGAAGAGGTAATTAATAAGGCAGGCAAACGAAAGAAAGAGCAGCAGATTTGGCAGCCTTTGGGGAGTATTCCTTCCCTCTGCCGTTTTTCCGGCCCACTGCAGGGAGAAGAAGCTGATGTAGGGAGGTGACTCTCCAGGGGCTTCTACCTCTATCTCTAGCAAACTGAAGTTGCAGGGCAGTGATTTACCCTGTCTTCAAACACAGACATCTGCCTTAGATCTCCACAGCAGGAGATGAGGGAGTTTGGAGGGTGTCGGTTTTAAACAAAGGTTGTCGAACAAAAATCATTGAGAACAAAGAGGCGAACCAGGAGAGATGTGGAGGAGAGTGAGCTCTTCAGTACTGGAAAAATTACCAGTGTCGGCCTCCTTCTCAGTCTCTTTCTAGGGCTCCTTCTCTGCCTACCACCCCGTTACTGTGGGAGTCCCTCAAGGCTCAGTTCTGGGCCCACTTCCATTCTCCATCTACACCCATGCCCTTGGAGAACTCATTTGCTCCCAAGATGTTAACTATTATCTGTATATAGATGAGTCCCAACCTTACCTCTCCAGCCCTGACCTCTCCCCTTCTCTGCAATTTCCTCCTGCCTTCAGGACATCTCTCCCTGGATGTCCTGCCAACACCTCAAACTAAACATGTCCTAAACAGAACTCCTCATCTTCCTACTTCCTACTCAGAGAAGCAGCGTGGCTCAGTGGAAAGAGCACGGGCTTTGGAGTCAGAGGTCATGGGTTCAAATCCCACTTCTGCCACTTGTCAGCTGTGTGACTTTGGGCAAGTCACTTCACTTCTCTGGGCCTCAGTTCCCTCATCTGTAAAATGGGGGTGAAGACTGTGAGTCCCCGGAGGGACAACCTGATCACCTTGTAACCTGCCCCAGCACTTAGAACAGTGCTTTGCACACAGTAAGTGCTTAATAAATGCCATTATTATTATTATTATTACTCAAACACTGCCTTTTCCATCATTGTAAACACCACTAACTTCCCCGTCTCACAAACCTATAACCTTGGTATTGTCCATGAATCAACACTCTCATTCGACCCACGTGTTCCATCTGTCACCAAATCCTAATGTTCCTTCCTTCACAACAATCCTAAAACCCCCTTTTCCTTTCTATACAAACTGCTCCCATGCTGATCCAAGCACTTATTATATACTGCCTTGACTACTGCATCAGCCTCTTTGCTGACCTCCCTGTCTCCTGTCTCCACTGTAGCCCATACATCACTCTGATGCCTGGACCATTTATTCTTAAAAGAAGTTCAATCCCCACTCCTCAAGAACCTCCAGTGTTGCCCATCCACTTCCACATCAAACAGAGACTCCTTACCAATGGCTTTTAAGCACTAAATCAGCACTGTACTGAAGAGAAGCAGTGTGGCTTAGCGGAAAGAGCGTGGGCTCGGGAGTCAGAGGATTTGGGTCCTAATCCCGGCTCTGCCACTTGTCTGCTATGTGACCTTGGACAAGTCACTTCACTTCTCTGTGCCTCAGTTACCTCATCTGTAAAATGGGGATTAAAAGTGTGAGCCCCATGTGGGACAACCTGATTACTCTGTACCTACCCCAGAGCTTAGAACAGTGCTCGGCACATAGTAAGCTTAACAAATACAATCATTTTATTATTATTAAATCAACTTGCTCCCTTCTACTTACCTCACTGATTTGCTACTACAACCCAGTCTGCTGACTTACCTCACTTTTCTAATGACAGTTTACTCTCTGTACCTCAGTATCATCTATCTCACCACCTGTTCCTTGCCCACATCCTCCCTCTAAACTGGAACTCCCTCCCTCTCAATATACAACAGATGAACACGCTTCCTCCTTTCAAAACCTTATTAAAATCACATCTCCTTCGAAAGACCTTTGCTGATTAGGCTCTCTTTTCCCCTACTCCCTCTCCCTTTTCCATCTATTCACTTGGATCTGTGAACTTTAAGCACTTGATATTCACTTCCAGCCTCAGTGGCACAGCACTTATGTACATATCTGTAATTTATTTACTGATGTGAATATCGGTCTCCCCCTCCATACTGTAAACTCCCTGTGGGCAGGGAATGTATCTAACCAACTCTATTTTATTGTTCTCTTCCAAAGGATAAGTGCAGGGGCCTGGACAATGTAAGCACATGATAAATACCATTGATTAATTCTTCAGAGAAAGGAGCACCTCCAGAGAAAGATGTGAGTGGGGAGAAAAAGCCAAAAACACAATTAGGTGAATGAGGTGGTTTAGCCAGAGGCCCAGGATCTAAAATAAATTTGGTCAGGCCTAACTTAGACTTTGGGAAAGGATTTTTTTTTAATGACAATGGAAATGGGGACTCACTGTCAGCAGAGACATCATGGCTGCCACATGAGTGATGTTGGAAGGCCTGAAGAAGGCTTCTCAACATCTCTTAGGCTCAAAGAACTTTGGCTTGACAGGTTACCAGGCTGAGTAATTGATGAGTACAATTTGCATAAGAGACATCTATGACTGACATTATAAATGTCTTAGAGTGCCCTATCAGATCTACCAAACCCTAGTAGAAGGAGTTGAATTACCACCCAACGAGCAGCCACATACTAGTGAATAATATCTGTCAGTCATATGATGCTATCAGGCATTGGCCTGGCCACCGCCCACAGTCATCTCCCTGCCTCCACAATCCACACACCTCCATGAAGGAGGAAACTGCACACCAGGGACTCTGTCCCCCCAAACCAGTACCATGGTGTCTCACCTGCCTGCCCTGGCCACAGGGGTCACCTACTCACCCTGGACACAGGATCAGCTCCAGAAGAAAGGACCAGGGATCTTACAGTCTGACATTGGAGAGCTGGGTTCCCAACCCTCCTTGAGTGGTATAGTAATTGTGGCATTTTTTATGTGTTGTCTATGCCAATTTTGAAGATGAGGAAACTAAGGTACAAAGAGGTTGTGAGTCTAATCTTATCATATGCCGTCGAGTCGTTTCCAACCCATAGTGACACCACAGACACATCTCTCCCAGAACGCCCCGCTTTCCACCTGCAATCATTCTGGTAGTGTATCCATAGAGTTCTCTTGGTAAAAATATGGAAATGGTTTACCATTGCCACCTTCTGTGCATTAATCTCGAGTCTCTGCCCTCGACTCTCTCCCAAAAAGCTGCTTCCCAACATGGGTGAGTTTTGACTGGTAGCAGATTCCCTTCCACTCACTAGCCACTGCCCAAGCTAGGAATGGAGTGGGTATACCACTGCTTGACTCTCCCTCCTGTAGCTGAGACTGATAGAGTACTGGAAACACTCCAGGTGTGACCCTGAGAGGGTGGTTAAGTGAGTAGGAAATAATAATTGCACTTATTATGTGCGAAGCACTGAAGTAAACTCTGAGGTAGTTACAAGATAATTAGGTCAGATATAGTCCCTGTTCTACACAAGACTTGCAGTCTAAGAGGGTGGAAGAACAGGCATTTTATCCCCACTTTACAGATAGGGAAACTGAGGCAAAGAGAAGTAAAGAAACTTCCTTGATGTCACACAGCAGGTAAGTGCCAAATCCAGGATTAGAACCCAGGTCCTCTGAATCCTAGTTCTGTGCTCTTTTCACAAGGCTTCACTGCATCATAGGTGAGTGGTTCCCAGGATGGGGATCCTTGGATGCTTAGCTGCACACTGTGCTAGTAGAAGCAAAGTAGCATCCTCTGGCCCTCCACCCCATCCTCATCTCCATCCCCATCCAGTTGCGGACGAAGTCTAATTCCATCATACAGATTTCAATCTCCATTTCAACAATGGAATCAACCCTATACACTCTGCAGCACAAAATAACCCATCACAATACCTCTCTCTTAAGCCTGGAAGTTGTTTCTCCACCATCAACTCATCGGTAACCTTGATAATAATAATAATAATGATGGTATTTGTTAAGCACTTCCTATGTGCAAAGCACTGTTCCAAGTGCTGGGGGGATACAAGGTGATCAAGTTGTCCCACGTGAGGCTCACAATCTTAATCCCCACTTTACAGATGAGGTAACTGAGGCACAGAGAAGTTAAGTGGCTTGCCCAAAGTCACACAGTCGATAAGTGGGGAGCCAGGATTAGAACGCACGACCTCTGACTCCCAAGCCCGTGCTCTTTCCACTGAGCCTCGCTGCTTCTCTAGCCATGCTGCTTCTCTGTGAAGGTCCCCCAGTTCCTCCTTAAGATACCAACCACCTCATGAGGTGCTTCCTAGATCAGTCAGATTTTTCCCTCTTCACCTTTCATCTTTGACCCACCAGGTCCCAGGATTTGCAGATCACCACATGAAGCAAAGCTTTACAGCTTCCTAAAAAAAAAACCCTCCAGGGGGGAAGTTTATCAGCACAGGCAATCACAATCCCAAAACCACCTCTTTGTCATGTCTTTCTCAGACTGTTGGTCTGGGGAAGGCAGAACCAATCAAGGAATGGTCAGGGGTATTCCATGTTCTGCGAAGCTTGATCCAGGGAGTGGATGGCAATACCGAGCTGCTGTCAGCCATTTCAGATTCACATTCATCTACCTTCCTGACTCTGTGTGGTCAGGGAACTGTACAGTGTCAGGTTGGACTCCTTCGTGAGGTTCATCCGTTTTAAAGGGCAGGAGGAGGGCCAAAGATTAGTGGCTATCCATTTGCAGGAGATTTATTTCCACAGTACGAAGCCCTGAAACCTTGGGTCTTTTGTGGTAATCTGTCTCATTATGGTTCAATCAATCAATCAATAGTATTTACTGGAGACTCACTATGTGCATAGCACTATTCTCAGAGCTTCTGAGAGTACAATACAACAATCACTAAGATTCATTTCTTCATGCAGCCCCAGGCTCGAAAGATCAGGCTCTATTTCTGCTTATCACAAGGTTAAAAATGACTGGCACCTACATATTGGACTTAAGCGCTAATGAGAGCATAGTGTGAATCTTCAAGCCCACGCTCGGTGATCCTGATTTGGAATTTAGTTCAAAATGTCCTCCATGGTTTACTTTGGTCACATATCTGAAAAGGTGTGCTGAAATAAAAACCTGTTCACAGTCTGCCGTAGCAAAATGCGTAAGATATGGGACATTTGGTGTCGAAATGATGGATATTCACCCTCATTCCTTTTGTTATAGGGTGCATGACAGGGGTGAGGCTTGTTAATTTATGACCCTCAGGACAAATCAAAGGCTTCTGGGAAACTTTTGTTGTTGGTTTCCCCCTTCAAAGCCTTACTGAAGGCAAATTTCATCTAAGCTGCCTTCTCTGACCAAGCCCCCCCTTTCTTCTTCTCCCACTCCCTTCTGTGTCACCCTGACTTGCTCACTTTGTTCATCTCCCTCCCAGACCCACAGCACTTAGTACGTACTTGTAATTTATTTATTTATATTAATGCCTGCCTCCCCCTCTCTAAACTAAGCTCGTTGTGGGCAGGGAATGTGTCTTTTTGTTATTGTTCATTACTGTCTCTCCCAAATGCTTAATACAATTCTCTGAACACAGTAAACACTCAATAAATATGACTTGAATGATTGAATGAATGGAGTCTTCCAATCTGCCCCTCCCTCCTCCACTGATTTATCCCCTCAGGCAGGATCTGATCTGTGGACAAATCTGTCTGAGTGCTCACTATAATGTGATTAGTGAGAAAATCTTCCTGTTGAGTTAACAACTCCAGTGACACAATCTGGTCCCATGGTAGAGAGGAGTTTTGATAGACAGACCCTGCCTACTTGAAAGTACCGGCTGAAAAAAAATGCAATCTTTCGACAGACTACCACTTAGAAACAAAATTTTTTATAACTCTAGGGCATAATTAGGAATGTATGTGCATCTGCTGGGTAAGTGGGACAGATAAGATTGGCTTCTGTGACCTCGAAGTGAAGGGTTGGTTAATTATTTTAGTAGACCAAATGCTCTGCCATCAAAAGATATATGTCCAAATGTTACAGACACTACGAAGAAACGCAGTACTTTCATTTTCCTAAAGCAAAATCACAACCTTGAGAGTTAGGGGGAGGCAGGGATTATACCTGCAGTCTACAGATAAGGAAACAGAGGCCTAGAGTGATTAAGTGACTTCACTGAGGTCACCCAGCAGATACATAGTGGATCAGGACTAGAACTAGGCTCTTTTGATTCCCAGACTCAAGCATCATCCAATACATCATGCCATCTCTGATCAGTGTTCAGCTGAGTTCAGCTTCTCATTCTCCCTTGCACTGTTCAGAGAGCCTTCTTTCTCCTTCCCTCCTATAGGCTTTCCTTCTTTCTTTGTTCTTTTTCCTTTTCCTTCATGGGTATGTCAGCCCAGAACAGAACTTTTAAATTAAGTTGCTCAAATTAAAAAGATATGATGATTTTAAAATTTCAGTCAAGGATCATTCCCCTAGAAGCTCAGACAGCCAGTAATGTCACACAGGAAGAAAATATTATTTGATTGCCCAAAAGCTTGACATTTGACTATACTCAATCAGGGAAAACAAAAAAAAAATCCACACATTTTTAAGGAAACCTTTGGTCACCCATAGACACCTAGCTGTATGTATTAAAATACCCTTGGTTAAACTAACACGTCCATCCTTTTCTCTATTTATCATGCTTTGCACACAGATGCATGTTTTTCCTTTTATAGCCCAAATTGTTTTCTTTGTCATCCTTTCTTATTTTCTATTTTTAAAAAAGCACACATAAACTCTCAGCATGGCCCCACGAATGATTAACAGAACCAGGTCTTCCATTTCATCAATAACTTTTTAACTTGCTAATTACCCCTCACACAGCAGCTTTGTCCACAGAGAGTAGCTGCTGAGATGGCCTGATTGGTAAATTGCATTTATTCGCTGTCGGGGAAGACCTTTTCATCCTGGGCTACTGAAAAGCCAAAAGGAGACTAGGGACTTTTTGCTCTCCTCCCTGACCTAGAAGCCTGCCACTTTCTCTCAACCTCAATTTCTCAAGGTCCTTCTGCTTACATATTCTGGAAGTTACTAAATCCTAAAGATTTCCCATCCACATTTCCCAGGTCAATCAATCATTGACCAGTGGCATTGATTCAGTGCTTACAGTATGCAGTGCAGTCAACTGTATTTATTGAGTGCTTACTGTGTGCAGAGCACTGTACTAAGCGCTTGTGAAAGTTCACTATAACAGTAAACAGACACATTCCCTGCCCACACAATGAGCTTAGAGCACTGCACTAAGCGCTTGTGAAAGTACAATATAACAATGAACAGACACATTCCCTGCCCACAATGAGCTTAGAGCCCTGTACTAAATGCTTGGGAAAGTATAAAACAACAGTGATCCTTGCCCAAAAGAAGCTTACAACCTACAGGTCTGCCCATCTGCTGTATCCAAACAGTCACTTGCCTGTTTTTGCTCTTGTCATAGAGTATTTGATAAGCACTTCCCATCGGTCAATCACTGTTCTAAACGCTGGGGTAGCTACAAGTTAATCACGTAGGACACAGTCCCTGTCCCACATGGGGGTCTAGGTAGAAGGAAAGACTGGTATTTAATTCCAGTGAGGAAACTGAGGCCCAGAGAAGTTAAGTGACTTGCCCAAAGTCACAAAGCAGGCAAGTGGCAGAGGCAGGATTAGAATACAAATCCTCTGTCTCCTAGGCCTATGCTCTTTCCACTAGGCCATGCTACTTCCCTTGTAATATAATAATAATAATAATAATGCTGGTATTTGTTAAGCGCTTACTATGTGCCAAGCACTGTTCCAAGCTCTGGGGTAGATACAAGGTTATTAGGTTGTCCCACATGGGGTTCACAGTCTTAATCCCCATTTTACAGATGAAGTAACTGAGGCACAGAGAAGTTAAGTGACTCACCCAAAGTCACACAGCTGACAAGTGGCAGAGCTGGGATTAGAACCCACGACCTTTGACTCCCAAGCCCGTGCTCTTTCCACTGAGCCACACTGCTTCTCATGTGATATATTCATTCATTCATTCAATCGTATTTATTGAGTGCTTACTGGGTGCAGAGCAATGTACTAAGCAATATATCACATCATAACAGAAGACTCATCAGTTCCTCAGTATTCAGCCTCCCCACTCTTCAGCCTGTACCATATGTAATACCCTGGATCATTTTCCTTAAACATCCTTCAACATATGTCACGATACTCCTCAAAAAACTCCACTGGTTACCTGTCTCCCTCCTCATCAAGCCAAACCTCTCTCAAACCCTTAGGGATCTTCATTAGCTCACTCCATCTCATATACTCACTTTTTTTTACATATTACTCATACTCTTGGCTTCTCCAAATCTCACATACTAACTGGACCCCCTCTCAACTCCCCCTCCTCTGTCACCTTGATCACACTGCTCTTACCCCTTCAAATAGACCAGGTCACAGTTCTCCCCAATTTTAAAGCCCTCCTAAAATTCCCACTTCCTGAAAGAAGTTTTCCCTGATTAATTCCCAACATCCCACATTGTGCCTACCCAGCAAGGGTCATGTTTCGATTCCCAACCTCACCACTTATGTGCCTATCTAGTTTCAGTTTTGATTTTTGCTATTCATTAAGCACCTACCGAGTGTGAATCATAGTTTTAAATGCTTGGAGTGTACAACAACAGAGGTAGGGCGCTCACCATCTAGTGGGGAAGGCAGACAAAAATTATTTACATAAAGGAGAGTAGACCAGGAAGTAATTCAACCATTTCAGGATTAAATATACGAACAAAAATCAAGATAAAAATATGCACATAAGGGATTGTATAGGTCTTCCCCAAGCACTTAGTTCAGTACTCTGCACACAGTAAGCACTTCATAAATACAGTTGAATGAATGAATTAGAGAAGCAGCGTGGCTTAGTGGAAAGAGCATTGGCTTGGGAGTTCTAATCCCGGCTCCACCACTTGTCAGGTGTGTGATTTTGGGCAAGTCACTTAACTTCTCTGTGCCTCAGTTACCTCATCTGTAAAATGGGGATTAAGACTGTGAGCCCCACCTGACAATCTTGTATCTGACTGTGATACACTAGACTCACTAGACTGTGAGCCCACTGTTGGGTAGGGACTGTCTCTATATGTTGCCAACTTGTACTTCCCAAGTGCTTAGTACAGTGCTCTGCACACAGTAAGCGCTCAATAAATACGACTGATTGATTGATTGATTGTATCTACCCCGGTGCTTAGAACAATGCTTGGCACATAGTAAGTGCTTAACAAATACCATCATTATTATTAGTATGAATGAATGAAAAAGCTGACACAATAGGATGTTGTTAATTATTTAAGGAAGACTTCTTGGAAGAGATGGGATTTTAGGACAGCTATAAAAGTGAGAAGAGCGGTGGTCTGGCAGATCTGGTGAAGAGGAAAGTGGTGGAGCCAGGGTTAGAACTCATGCCCTCTGACTCCCAAGCCCATGCAATTTCCACTAAGCCATGCTGCTTCTCCATCGTGGTGAATGTGGCTCACAAGGCCTGACACGTGACATGTTTCCCTCGGAAATATTGTTCCAGGGACCAAAAGTGTTCTAGATCATATTCTCTAACATCTGAAATGAAGGATCAGATGGAACCAGGAAGAGAGTGGATTGGTGAAATCTCAGTAAATTCAAATAAAGTCTGAAGTAGGAATTAGGCTGGATGGCAAGTTCTACTGAATCCTCTTAGAGAATCTGGATTCCAATCCTGGCTCTTCCACTTGCCTGGTGGGTCACTTTGGGCAAGTCACTTCACTTCTCTGTGCCTCATTGTCTTCAACTATAAAATGGGGATTCAATACCTGTTCTCCTTCTCTCTTAAACTGGGAGCCCAATGTAGAACAGAAACTGTGTCCGACCTGATCAACTTGTATGTACCCCAGAATTTAAGACAGTGCTTGATACACAGTAAGCACTTAACAAACACATTTATTCTTATTCTTATCCTTATTCTTATTATCTGTCAGATGTGAAATGATAGGAAGTTCTGGGCAGGGGAGTAGCTTGAGGTAGGGGGTCAAAGGTGAGAAAGATGAGAGTGAGACACTGAATAGGTTAGTATTAAAGGAGTAAAGTGTGTGGACTGGGATGTAATGGAAAAGGAAAAGGGATAGGTAGAGGGAGAGGGCTGACAGAGTGCTTACTACAGTGCTCTGGACACAGTAAGTGCTTATTAAATACCACTGATTACATTGAAATCTGAGTGAATTACAGCCAATGGTTCAGAGTTTCCCTTCTCTTCTTTCTCCTTCCTGTGAATCATTTCATTTCTGCCTCACTCCATCAATTGAGAGATCATGTCTTCTAACCCTATTGAAATCTCTGAAGCATTTAGAAAAGTGCTTTGCACACAGCAGGAGCTCAATAAATCCTATTGATTCATGGATTGACTGGGAAGAATCCCATACATTGCATAGGATATTCAAGCTCAATTTGAGTCTCCAATCATTCTGGTAAACAAAGCTGATTGACCCATAACTGAGCAAGTAGCCAGTGTGGTGCTTTGTAACTTTCTGGAGGGCAGGGATCATGTTTATTGTATTGTGCTGTACCAAGTGCTTAGTAGAATGCTCTGTACACAGCAATCAATCATATTTTTGAGCACTTACTATGTGCAGAGCATTGCATTAAACACTTCGAAGAGTACAACAGAATTAGCAGTCACGTTCCCTACCCATAATAAGCTTGCAGTCTAGAGAAGGAAAGCGCTCAAAAAACAGCACTGATGGATTTTTTGATTGATTGATTGACAGTGGTCTGAATTCAATGAAGAATTCTATTCTTCAATAGAGCAGTTTCACATGACAGAGGAACACTGCCATGGCGTGACAATGCAGGAGATAAAGTACATCAATAGAGGGATGGAGCTCGATATGTTTTCCCAAGGAGAAAGAGACAAAGTGAGATGCTTACATTTCCCTGACTTTGCAAAAAGAAAAAAAAAATCTTTTCATCACTGACACCTTGATGGTCAGGAGGATATTAATAAAGGCTCCTGTAAGACTAATAGACAAAAAGACTATAAACCAGAAATAGAAAGGCTGTTCTCTGGTTCCATCTGCTGCAAATTACCATCCAACCCTGCGATTCTATTGATTTGCCTGCACTATATCAAATTTTAATCACCATAAACCATAGACTAATACAGATATGCCACCAACAAGTGCTTTTAGCAGAAGACTTTGATTATTTTGGACATCCCTGAAATTCTTTTAAGATCGTCTGAAGAGAAAACTGAGTAGCTCAGAAAATCCTTCTTCCATTCAATTTGTGTAAAGTGGGGAGAGGATAGAATGTCTTTTGAAAGGACTGAGTTTCACCAAAGAGCAATTCCTCACCAAACTCCAGAAGAGAAGTGGAGGAGTCTCTCTCAAGGGAGAAGAAAAATAATTTCAGGAAGAAAAGGAAAAATAAATCTTCTTTTTAATCCCAAAACTAAAGACAGTCAGAACTGGCTCCAATGCACTAGGCCATTGCCTCAGAGTGTAATAATAATAATAATAATAATAATAGTATTTGTCAAGCACTTACTATGTGCCAAGAACTGTTCTAAGCACTGTAGTGAGGCAGGGTTAGTTGCACCAAACCTCTTAAATGATGGTCACCACATGGATAGTCTCAAAGATAACTACGCCACTGCCCTTTTCACACAGCCACTGGGTTGCTTCTCTCTAGGATGACTCCTGTTACCAGAGCACAGATCAAGGTCTTGGAGCTGAGCTGCTCAATATGCTTTGTAATCACAGGACTGTCAATGGGAAAACATTCCTCTACAAAATGTTGCGCATGATGTCATCACACTGAGCTACTCATACATGAAACCTGATATAATAATGTCATGCAGAATATGGGACAACCATTTTGTCCCTACATCCAGGTAGCCAAATGTCTGAAGACGGCCCCGGATGAAGATTGGACATTCTTTCTCAGGTATTTCTAGTCTGGGAACAAGGTATTCCTTCCTCTGTTTTCTCCTGAAGCGAGTGGATTACTGCATCAGCCTCCTCTCTGATCTCCCATCCTACTGTCTCTCCCCACTTCAGTCTATACCTCACTGTGCTGCCCAGATTATCTTTGTGCAGAAATACGCTGGGCATGTTACTACCCTCCTCAAAAATCTCCAGTGGCTACCTGTCAACCTATGAATCAAGCGAAAATTCCTCACTCTCAGCTTCAAGGCTCTCCATCACCTCACCCCCTCCTACCTCACCTCTCTTATCTCCTTCTACAGCCCAGCCCACACCCTCCACTCCTCTGCTGCTAACCTCCTCACTGTACCTCGTTCTCACCTGTCCCACCATCGACCCCCGGCCCACGTCATCCCCCTGGCCTGGAATGCCCTCCCTCTGCCCATCCGCCAAGCTAGCTCTCTTCCTCCCTGCAAAGCCCTACTGAGAGCTCACCTCCTCCAGGAGGCCTTCCCAGACTGAGCCTCCTTTTTCTTCTCCCCATCCCCTCTGCCCTACCTCCTTCCCCTCCCCAAAGCACTTGTATATATATTTGCACAGATTTATTACTCTATTTATTTCACTTGTACATATTTACTATTCTATTTATTTTGTTAATGATGTGCATGTAGCTTTAATTCTACTTGTTCTGACGATTTTGACACCTGTCTACATGTTTTGTTTTGTTGTCTGTCTCCCCCCTTCTAGACTGTGAGCACGTTGTTGGGTAGGGACCATCTCTATATGTTGCCGACTTGTACTTCCCAAGTGCTTAGTACAGTGCTCTGCATACAGTAAGCACTCAATAAAAACAACTGAATGAATGAGTGAACCCAAGACAGCAACATATTCATCTTGTTCACACCAGATAGTTGTTTTACTCCCCAGAGAATGTTCTTATCAAAATGTCCATTTCAGCCACTATTCCATATTGAGCAAGTCCATTGGTTTTTACCTTCCTAGCCAAAATTCCCTATTAGGAAGACACCATAACTCATCCCACCTCTACGTCTAGCCCAGTATGCACTGTGTTATTCTCCAATACCCAACTCTATCCCCTAACTCCACCATGGCCTTGGGGCAGAGCACTATACTAAGCAGTTGGGAGTGTGCAGTATAACAGAGTTGGTAGAGATGTTCCCTGCCCACAACAAGCTCAGTCTCCTAAATCCTGGCAGGCTGGTGACCGGGATAATAATAATAATAATGATGGCATTTATTAAGCGCTTACTATGTGCAAAGCACTGTTCTAAGCACTGAACGGGATGGGTGAGAGGGGAAGGAGATCGAAGGGCTAAGACACCATCCTCCTGAACATCAGGTAGCAGCTGTTCAAATTCCCGACCAGATCTGCCCCGGGGAGCATATTGCTTGCCCGCCCCCGCCCCAACCCCATCTTAATCTTCTGTGTTCAAGGCGAATTGTGCTGAATTACAAGAAAAAAACGTACCAGGTCCCATTTCGCTGTTGAAAATAATGCTCTCACTGCAATGCTCATTAAGAACTGGAGGGTTCGTGTCCTCTTTGCCACCTGCCACATTACCCATAGGTTTGCTCACTGCCCAAATATACAGTATGTAGTTTCTGACCCTTTAATTCTGTGTTCCCTTTTTACTGACAGGCCTGCAATAAATGTAGCTGCTTTTAGAACATGCATGTCTCCAGACTGGTGCAGATCCTACACAATCTGGATGATCAAATTTTTCCAATAGAAAACACTCTAGCCATCTGAAAGCATCAATGCAGTATCCTAAGTGGCGAGCCAAAGAAGTTCTTGGATTCTGGGAGAAGCAGGCAGGCCCACTTAGCATAAATGAAATGATATTAGCAAATTATTCCAGTGGGTTGGTTTGTTACTCTGGAAAAACATATTTGTGTTACCCATGGTTCAGCTTAGAATTTCAAGGGATTTAGTACAGTGCCCTGCACATAGTAACCACTCAATAAATAGCATTGATGGATTAATTGATTGAGTCCCATTGGGCTCAAAATACTACTGGATCCATTAATCAACAGTGCTCTATTTCCAGCAAAGTTCTTAATGATGTGTGCCTTCAAATTGTAGTGAACTCATGCGTGGATTCAGCTTTTCTGCTCTAAACTGTTTGGAATACAAACAGGCTGAAAAGTGGGTATGTAGGTTTAAAGACTAGGTGGAACAGCCATAAATGACAGAGTTGTGTTCTTAAGCCTTAAACTATTCATCTTAATCATTCAACAATCGTTCAGTGAATCTAAATTAAACCAAATTAGTTCCAAGTCAATGCTAGTTTCCTTGCCCACAGAAGGAATTCAGTAAACAGAGATGATAATGGTGATGAGGATGATTCATATTTTAAAACATCATCATCAAGACCACTGAATGAGCAATTACTCTAGCAGAGCACTGCATTAGGCATTCAGGATCATACAACTGAAATAAAGGATGGAGCCCTTGCCTTTGTGGAGTTTACACTTCAGCCCACTTTCATGTTAGAATGAAAGACACAGGTCCTCAGTTTCAGGAGTAGTCTATTTAAGATCAAGAAAAAATGAGCAAGATTCTACCAATGTATCCTCAGGGGTATCTGAGCTACTCTGGGAAATTTCACTCTCCCAGACCTGGAAGAGATATTTGAATAAATCACTACTTTGGAGCACCAAACAACCTATGTGAAATAAGATAAATATCTCTAGCTTAATTCCTAATATCCGCTAAGCCCAATTCCAACATTTCCTAGGTGCAGTGATTTCACTACCACCATTTAGTCCATCTATAATAATGACGGCATTTATTAAGCGCTCACTATGTGCAAAGCACTGTTCTAAGCGCTGGGGAGGTTACAAGGTGATCAGGTTGTTCCATGGGGGGCTCACAGTCTTAATCTCCATTTTTCAGATGAGGTAACTGAGGCCCAGAGAAGTTAAGTGACTTGCCCAAAGTCACACAGCTGACAATTGCCGGAGCTGGGAGTTGAACACATGACCTCTGACTCCAAAGCCCGTGCTCTTTCCACTGAGCCATGCTGCTTAATATATGGGTCCATGAATGATGAACTGATTTATTCTATAGATGTGGAGAGGGTTATTATTATTATTATCATTCTCATCATTTATATTTAATATATTATAATCATAATAATGACATTGGTACTTGGTAAAGTGCTTATGATGTGCACAGCTCTGTATCTTGTGCTGAGGTAGATACAAGTAGGTAAAGATAATCAGATAATCAGGTCTGTTAGACTGTTTTATTGTACTCTCCCAAGTAGTTAATACAGAGTCCTGCCTACAGTAAGCATTCAATAAATATGATTGACAGACTGACTGACTGAGAAGCAGCAAGGCCTAGTGGATAGAGCACAGGCCTGGAAGTCTGAAGGAACTGGGCTCTACTCCTGGCTCTGCCATTTGTTCACTGTGTGACCTTGGGCAAGTCATTTACCTCCTCCGTGCCTCAGTTACCTATCTGTAAAATGGAGATTAATGATGATGATGGCATTTGTTAAGCGCATACTATGCACAAAGCACTGTTCTAAGCGCTGTGGAGGATACAAGGTGATCAGGTTGTCCCACGGGGGGCTCACAGTCTTAATCCCCATTTTCCAGATGAGGTAACTGCCGCACAGAGAAGTGAAGTGACTTGCCCAAAGTCACATAGCTGACAAGCGGCAGGGCTGGGATTTGAACCCATGACCTCTGACTCCCAAGCCCGTGCTCTTTCCCCTGAGCTATGTGAGGCCCATGTGGGACACAGACTGTGTCTAACCTGACTACTTCGTTTCTACCCCAGCGCTTAGAACAGTGCCTGGCACACAGTATGCACCTAACGACTTACGTTAAAAAAAAATCACAGTCCCTGTCCCTCATGGGTCTCACAGCTTAAGTAGGAGAGAGAACAGATATTTACTTCCCATTTTGCAGATGAGGAAACTGAGGTACGGAGAAGCTAAGTGACTTGCCCAGGGTTCCCCAGAAGGTAGGTGGCAAAAATGGGATTAAAACCCAGTTTCTCTGACTCAAAGTTTATGGTCATTCTACTAGGGCATGCTGCTTCTCAGCAAAGGGAGGAAAGCCGGGAGAAGCTAACTCCAGCAGAGGAATCAAGGAAATAGCTCAGTGGCAACCAGATCAATAGAATTCTTTTCTGTGTCAGTTTGAATTAGCTGTCTTTCGGGTTTAGGATTCCACCTTCACCTCAGTGTCAGATCCTGAACGTAAACGAGGGACAAGAATGTGAAGTGTGCTCAGTCTCTGACATCTCCTTGCAGTCTTTCATTTTATAACTGCAGCTCTCCTGGGTAAACATTGAAAAGCATCAATTGTATGCATGGTCCTGAAGCGTATTCAATACAATTTACCTCTACCGAAGGCCTAAGACTTTATTTAATTATGGCATTTATTAAGCCCATACTATGTGCCAAGCACTGTTCTAAGCACTGGAGTAGATATGTGATTATCAGGTCGGACAGAATCTCTGTTCTACATGGAGCTCACCATCTTAAGTCGAATGGAGAACAGGTATTGAAT
This sequence comes from Tachyglossus aculeatus, assembly GCF_015852505.1. Classification (NCBI taxonomy): domain Eukaryota; kingdom Metazoa; phylum Chordata; class Mammalia; order Monotremata; family Tachyglossidae; genus Tachyglossus; species Tachyglossus aculeatus. The sequence goes on along the minus strand of NC_052075.1, from coordinate 24,387,196 downwards.
CCCCATTTTACAGTTGAGGAAACCGAAGCACAGAGAAGTTAACTGACTTCCCCAAGGTCACACAGCAGGCAAGTGGCATTGTCTGGAGTAGAACTCATGTCCTCTGTCTCCCAGGCCCATGTTCTTTTCACTAGAATAATAGACTGCGATCCTATTGTTAGGTAGGGACTGTCTCTACATGTTGCTGAATTGTACTTTCCAAGCACTTAGTACAGTGCTCTGCACATAGTAAGCGCTCAATAAATATGATTGAATGAATGAATGAATTCAAACCTAAGTTGTATGAACATAATTTTTCCCTGCATGATGGTTGGCCAGGTACTCTTCCACACAGAGTCAGATAGCATATAGGGAAGCAAGTTAGTTTTTGAGCAATGATACTGAGAAGTTTCAGTTGGAAGCCATTTGTCTGTTAGAACGATAAGCTTAGTTACTCCTTAAATCAATACAATAAATTCAGGGAGAAACAAGGGACTGGGGTTAGGTATTAGAAGAATCCCCTTAGACCAGCTAGTTTGGAATATAAGGAAGCAGGAATGGGCTTATAATAATAATAATAATAGCATTTACTAAGCACTTACTATGTACTTAGCACTGTTCTAAGCGCTGGGGAAGATACAAGGTAATCAGGTTGTCATCTCAGATGAGGTGACTGAGGCACAGAGAAGTTGTGATTTGTCCAGTCACACAGCTATGAAGTGACAGAAGTGGCATTAGAACCCATGACCGCTGACTCCCAAGCCCGTGCTCTTTCCACTGAGCCACTTGTCTATGTACCTGGGAGGAAGAGAAATTCCAGGCTCAAATTCCAGCTCCACCATTTACTGATAGGTAAGTCCCTTAATTTCTCTGTGCCTTGGTTTTTTCATCTATGAATGGGGAATACATAACTGTTCTTCCTCCTTCTTAGACTGTGAGACTGAGGGACAGGATTATGTCTGACCTAATTATCTTGTATCTACCCCAGTGCTTAGAATAGAGCTTGGTGTTACTTGTGGTCCAGGGTGGACACTGGCTACAGACACTACCAGTTGCAGAAAAATTGCAGAAAGATAACCAGTATCTCCCTGGACTTTGATCTCATCTATCTCACTGCAGACCTCTCATCCACATGCTGCCTCTGGCCTGGGTTGTCCTTCCTCTTCATATCTGACAGACGATCAACTCTCCTCACTTGCAAAACCTTATTAAAAACACATTACCTCCAACAGATCTTCCCTGACTATGACTTCATTTCTTTTTGTCCCCTTCGGTGTCTCCCTTGTTTTTGGATTTGCTCCCTTCATTCACCCCTCTCTCAGACTCACAGTACTTACATACATACATACATACAGAGAAGCAGCGTGGCTCAATGGAAAGAGCCTAGGCTTGGGAGCCAGAGGTCATGGGTTCTAATCCCCGTTCCGCCACTTGTCAGCTGTGTGACTCTGGACAAGTCACTTAACTTCTCTGGGCCTCAGTTCCCTCATCTGTAAAATGGGGATTAAGACTGTGAGCCCCACGAGGGACAACCTGATCACCTTGTATTCCCCCCAGTGCTTAGAACAGTGCTTTTCACATTGTAAGTGCTTAACAAATGCCATCATTATTATCATTTATTTATACACATCCATTTTTTATAATAACATCTGTCTCCTCTTCAAGATTGTAAGGCTACTGTGGGCAGGGAATGTGTATCAATTCTGTTATAATGTACTCTCTCAAGTGCTTAATACAGTGCTCTGCACACAGGAAGTGCTCAGTAAGTGCAATTGGTTGACTGATTGAAATGTTACAGATACATCCATTTTGAGCCAGTTATCACGTGCAGTTGAATGAAAGATTTGTACTCAGAAAAAAATGACCTATTCTAAGAATCATTTATTTTTAAATGTATTCTTTTAAAAATTACAGGGTAAAACTTCCCTTTAATTAATTCTCCAGACTCTTGGCTCTTCAGATACATTCTCTCTCATTGACTTAAGTTCTTTCCTAATTAAAGAACACTCCCTGCCCCACCTCTCATTCCACTGAAGTTTAAATGTTGCAGTCAGTGGTATGCAATTTCTAGGAAAATCCTTTGCCTCAACATTTAAATGGACCAGGACAGGTTTAGGAATAATACTGCTTTTTCATCCTAAAATATGGGAAAGTTGTCAGATGAAAGAAGGGTGGGAAGACATAAAGCAGTCAGTATATGCTCACTAGAGTTCAGGGTTATTTATAGGCCAAAGAAGCACTGTCTGGCCATTAGGGAGGACCCTAATAAGGGTCCATTAGAGCTTTTGCATTCATTAGAACAGATAATTAAGTTTCTCAGTATTTGATCAGATGAGGGGAGATACAGTGAGTAGCTGGAGCAGAGAGAAATATGGCTCCACATCAAAAGACATTCAGTCCCAGATCAATGGGGAAGGAGAAGAAAGTGGTCTGTGAATCACCCTTAGGAATTTTTTTTTATCTCTGTTAAACACTTACTATGTGTCAGGCACTGTACTAAACTCTAGGTAGATACAAGCTAATCAGGTTGGACAAAGTCCGCGTTCCACATGGGGCTCACAATCTTAATACCAATTTTACAAATGAGATAACTGAGGTACAGAGAAGTTAAGTGACTTTCCTAAGGGCACACAGCAGACAAGGGAAGCAGCATGGCATAGTGGATAGAGCATGGGCCTCGAAGTCAGAAAGTCATGGGTTCTAATCCCGGCCTCACCAATTGTCTGCTGTGTGGCCTTGGACAAGTTGATTCACTTCTCTGTGGCTCAGTTACTAATATTATTAAAGTTCCTTTAAGTCATTTCCAATTCATAGTGACTCTATGGTTATACTTTCTCCAGAACATCCTGTCCTCTGCCATAATCTGCAACCTTTCTAATGGTTCTTCCATTATCATTATGGTCTCTATCCATCTAGCTGCCGTACTGCCTCTTCCCTGGACTTTTCCTAGCATCAGTGTCTTCTCCAGAGAATTAGTCCTCCTGATTATGTGTCCAAAATATGCTAAGTCAAGTATTACTACCTCATCTGTAAAATGGGGATTGACACTGTGAGCCCCACATGGGACAGGGACTGTGTCCAACCCAATTTGTTTGTATCCACTCCAGAGCCTCGTACAGTGTCTGACAAATAATAAGTGCTTAACAAATACCCAATTCTTCTTATTCTTACTATTATTAAGTGGCAGAGGTGGGATTAGAAACCAGGTCCTTCTGACACCCAGGTCGATGCTCTAACCACTAAGTCATGCTACTTCCACCTTTGTATTCATTCATTCATTCAATCATATTTATTGAGCACTTACTGTATGCAGAGCACTGTGCTAAGCGCTTGGGAAGTACAAGTTGGCAACACATAGTATTCCTCACTCTGATGTACTATATCTATCAACCACGTACTATTATATAAACTAAGTGATCAATAAATACAATTGATTAGGCTACTGCATTATTATGATATCTGTTCAGCAGTTACTAAGTGTCAAGCATTGTTCTAAGCAGTGGGATAGATGCATGCAGATCGGGCTCAGCGGCTGTCCTACACAGGCTAATAGGTAGGTATTGAATCCCCATTTTACAGGGAGGAAACTGAGCCACAGGGAATTTGGGAGTTGCCCAAGGTCACAAGCCTGCAAGTGGAAGAGCTGTGATTACAACCCAGGTTCTATGACTCCCAGGCCATTAGGTCACACTGTTTGGTATTAAAGCATTAACAGGTCTCAAACTAAGTCGGCACTGGTCATCCAGGCAGTAAGGTTAGCTGGCCCTAAGCAGGGTAAAGTGTTTGAGAAAGGCTATGTTCTCTGCCTCTGCTCTCCCACTAACCCACGGTCCTGGATCACCTCCATAGTTCACCTCCTTCAGTAATGTGAATGAATGTCAAAGCACTGCTGGTGGAAATCTAGATATCAAGCTGACCTTGTCCACTTCAAGTTTATCCTTATGTGCTTTAACTCTGCCCTCACCTCTGCCCAGCGAAATTATTTCTCCATCCTTATTGACACCCATGGCCATTGCCCTTGCTGGTTGTTCCAGATGTTTAGCTCCCTCCTCAAATGCCCTGTCCCCCCACCTCCCCCATTTCTTACCCCTAATGACCTGTCCATCTACTTTATTGGGAAAATTCAAACTATCAGGCATGATCTCCTTAAATTCTTCCCTGGCTCTCCCCAGTCCCTCCCTCCTCCTGCCCCTCCTTCAACTTGCCCATCTTTCCAGCAGAACCTCAAGAGGAACTCTCTTGCTGCCTGTCAAAATCTGCCCCCTCCACCTGCACAACTGACCCCATTCCTTCACACCTTATGAAAACTCTTGCCCCTTCCCTTCTTTCCTCCCTAACTGCCATCTTCAACTATTCACTCTCCAAAGGATTTTTCCCCACTGCTTTCAAATATGCCCATGTCTCCCCATCCTAAAAAAAAACCTCCCTTGACCCCACAGCTCCCTCCAGTTATTGTCCTATGTCTCTCCTACCATTCCTCTTCAAACTCCTTGAGCGAATTGTCTACACACACTGTCTCAAGTTCCTCTCCTCCAATTCTGTCCCTGACCCATTCCAATCTGGTTTCTGTCTCCTTCACTCCACAAATACCTCCCTCTCAAAGGTTATAAATGATTTCATTCTTGACAAATCCAACCATCCTAATCCTCTTCCATCTCTTATCTGCCTTTGACGCTGGACCACCCCCTTCTGTAAACATTATCCAACCTTGGCTTCACTGACACTATCCTCTCCTGGTTCTCCTCAAATATCTCTGGCCACTCATTCTCAGTCTCCTTTATGGGAATCCTCCTCTGCCACCACTCCTTAACTATGGGTGTCCCCCAAGGTTCAGTTCTGGGTCCCCTTCTATTCTCCATCTACACCCACTCCCTTGGAGAACTCATTCACCACTGTGGCTTCGACTCCCACCTCTATGCGGATGACAACAAAATCTACATCTCCAGCCCTTATCTCTCTCCCTCTCTGCAGTCTCGCATTTCATCCTGCCTTCAAGACATCTCTAGCTGGATTTCCTGCTGTCTCCTCAAACCTAACATGTCCAAAACAGAACTCCTTACCTTCCCACCCAAACCCCATCCTTCCTCTGACTTTCCCATCACTGTAGACAGCACAATTATTCTTTCTATGTCACAAACCCATAATTTTGGCATTATCCCTGATTCCTCTCTCTCATTTAACCCACATATTCCAACTACCACTAAATCCTGTTGGCTCAACCTCCACAACATCACTATAATCCATCCTTTCTTCCCCATCTAAACTCTTACCATGTTAATCCAGGCCCACGTTATCCCCCGGGCCTGGAATGCCCTCCCTCTGCCCATCCGCCAAGCTAGCTCTCTTCCTCCCTTCAAGGCCCTACTGAGAGCTCACCTCCTCCAGGAGGCCTTCCCAGACTGAGCCCCTTCCTTCCTCTCCCCCTTGTCCCCCTCTCCATCCCCATCTTACCTCCTTCCCTTCCCCACAGCACCTGTATATATGTATATATGCTTGTACATATTTATTACTCTATTTATTTATTTATTTATTTTGCCTGTACATATCTATTCTATTTTATTTTGTTAGTATGTTTGGTTTTGTTCTCTGTCTCCCCCTTTTAGACTGTGAGCCCACTGTTGGGTAGGGACTGTCTCTATATGTTGCCAACTTGTACTTCCCAAGCGCTTAGTACAGTGCTCTGCACACAGTAAGCACTCAATAAATACGATTGATTGATTGATTAATCCAAGCACTGATTCTATCCCACCTTGATTATCAGCTTCCTTGCTGACCTCCCAGCCTTCTGTCTCTCCCCACTCTGGTCCATCCTTCACTCTGCTGCCCAGATCATTTTTTCTGTACTTTTTTTATTCAAGCCATTTTCCCCGATTCCTTAAGAACCTCCAATGGTTGCCCATTCACCGCCACATCAAACAGAAACTCCTTACTATAGACTTTAAAACATTCAATCTCCTTGCCCCCTCCTACCTCACCTCACTCCTCTCCTACTACAACTCAGCCTCACACTTTGCTCCTCTAAAGCCAACCTCCTCGCTGTACCTTGATCTCACCTAGCTTGTCGCTGACATCTCACCCCTGTCCTGCCTCTGGCCTGGAACCCCCTCCCTCTTTGTATCTGACAGATGATTACTCTACTCGGCTTCAAAGTTTTATTGAAGGCACATCTCCTCCAAGAGGCCTTCCCTGACTAAATCCTATTTTCCTTTTCTTCCACATCCTTCTGTGTCACCCTGACTTACTACCTTTATCCATCCCCTGGCTCAGCCCACAGCACTTATGTGGAAAGAGCATGGGATTTGGAGTCAGAGGTCATGGGTTCAAACCCCAGCTCCGCCAACTGTCAGCTGTGTGACTTTGGGCAAGTCACTTAACTTCTCTGTGCCTCAGTTACCTCATCTGTAAACTGGGGATTAAGACTGTGAGCCCGCTGTGGGACAACCTGATCACCTTGTAACCTCCCCAGCGCTTAGACAGTGATTTGCACATAGTAAATGCTTAATAAATGTCATTATTATTACTACATCTGTAATTTCTTTATTTATATTCAAGTATGTCTCCTCGCCTAGATTGCATGCTTGCTGTGTGCAGGGAATGTGTCTGTAATATTGTTATAGTGTACTCTTCCAAGCTCTTGGTAAAGTGCTCTGCTTATAGTAAGCCCTCAATAAATGCAATTGACTAATTGGTTGATTTATTGCCATCTCTTCTCAGCTCTCTGGCTAGCAAGACTCTAGCTGTGTCCAAGGGATTGGGTTTTTCCTCCAGCGTCCTGGTCGTGATTTCTAAATGCTGCAGTAAGTCACCCAAACCCCCTCCATCCTAGAGAAAAATGTCCCGTACAGTAAGACGGGTGATCTATAGCAGTTTTGTGATATGGTTCCTTGCTTCCAACACTCACTGCCTCAACGGGACACAGCTGGTAGGGATGAGGGTGTAAAGAATGCTGGACAAATCTCTTGGAGGAATACAGTCCATCCCTCTGCACAGCGCTTGGTCCCAACATTTCCTAACTGGACCTTGACAAGGGACAGAGCTTGTCCCTTGTCAATGACAGGGAGACTCCACACACACAAAACCATATTTTTCTTACTGATCATTACCATATCCCCAAGCCCATAATACTTAGGTAAATATTTTCATACTCCATTATTTCCCCTATCATTCATTCAATCATATTTGTTGAGCACTTACTGTGTGCAGAGCACTGTATTAAGTGCTTCGGAAGTACAAATCGGCAACCCTCATCCATTTTGATGTTTGCCCCTCCCTCTAACGCCAAAGTCCTTTTGGATCTGGGTCACGTTGGCCAACCCTATTGCACTTTCTCAAGTGCTTAGTGCAGTGTTTTGTATGCAGTAAACATTCAGTATATTCCATTTTTGGTTGATTGATTGATTCTCTGGGTTAACAACATGGAGTCATCTAGCAGAAGCCTGGTTCAGAATAGTCAGAATCTCATCTAGGAGAGAGTTGGTAAAACTGAGGTGAAGGGAAATTGTCCCAGATAAGTCTGAAAAGGATGAAGCCAAGACCCCATAGGTATCACTTGGAGCAGGGAGTAAAACGGCTATCCAGAGAATAGCTTGTAACCATATTAGGAGCCAGGGGAAGGCAAGCTGGGAACCGACACATTTTCAATTCCTAGTTAGCTTCAGTTTTAACAAAACGGTATGACTCACTGGGTTTCAGAAATCTTTGAAAGTTCCAGGAAGCTGCAGACCAGACATGATGAGTAGAATAATTTTTCTTTTCCTCTGATCTTTTGCTGACATCAGTACAGAGATTAGGTACTCTGGGCATAAATAAGATGAGCACCTTCATGATGCTTATGACAGCCTTATTTAATTACTTGAATTCAACCTTACTTAAATACACATAAAGGGAGTAAATTCAGAGTTTAGGTTTCGGGTTGAAATTCTGAAATTTGACTCACATGCAACAGAGGAAGGAAAAAAAAACCCAGAAAAGAGTTCCTGAATAGGTTTTCTATGGCATGAAAGGAATAGAAGTCCAAAGCATTGTTCATATAAGATTTGTCTGTAAAAAATGGGACATTTTTATCTATCCTTATGAGGGAAAGAATTGTATTTAATTTTTGATTAGTTAATCTTGTGTGAGGAGAAATCCAGTAAAAACTTTCAATTCCTTATGAAGCAATCCTCCCCTTATACCGAATTCTAATGTCACTGTTAAATCTATTCTGGTCATTGTCACTAGCCCTTGAAGACAGCAACCAGTTTTTTTTTTCCTTTTATGTTCATCCTTGAAAATTTGCTTTTTTCCCAAACTGTACATGCTGTAAATGTGACATTTAAAGGGGCACCTGCCCAAATATATATTTCACAACGGACTGTACTTGTTGCATAGGATCTCTCATTTGTTCTGTAGTTTGTGTGAATGATGGGCTATGATTAATTCTCTGAATATCATCCCAAATGGAACTCACACTTCTCAAAATATGCTGTTCTGTTCTTTTAGCCCCTGATGGATTTAACTGTCCAAAATCAATAATAAAAATAGTTAAGTTCTTACTCTGTGTCCACCACTGTACTAAATGCTGGGGTAGATAAATTAATCTGGTCAGACACAGTCCCTATCCCACATGGGCCTCACGGTCTAAGAAGGAGGGAGAACAGCTATAGAAACCCCAATTTACAGATAGAGAAACTAAGATGCAGAGAAATGAAGTAACTTTCCCAAGATCCCATAGGAGGCAGGTAGCAGAACTGGGTTCAGAACCCAGTTCCTCTGACTCCCAGGTTCATTCTCCTTCCACTAGACCACAGTGCTTCTTCCCACAGAGTTTGAGCAAATGTCACTGCCTTGCCTACCTAATAAATAACTGTGCTGCAATATAAAGTACCATATAAATGCTAATTAATAGTAATTATAGCATTCAATCCTGACTTTTGAGAGAGCAAATTTGATACTCTTTCTATTTAACAAGTGATCCAGCATGACATTTGACTATTTCTGCACATCCACTCCTTCCTCCCACCCCATGAAAATAAAATTTTGAGGGAAGATTGTTCTGGACCATGTTGGGGGAGTTTTCATCACTTTCTTCGGTGTGGGATCAGGGATGATGCCAACCGAGAGAGGCTGCCTCCCAGCCCATTTCACACAGAGAGTGTTTTAACACAATAGGACTAAGGGACTCATGAAAAGATGTGTGATGCTGACGATCTAGTTACCAGAGAAAAAATGTCAAATCCATTTGTCTTGAGAAATGTGCTTAACAATGCTTCACGTGTTGATGAGAGTCACAACTCTACCTGCAGCTCTGACAACCTGCAGGGCTTCCCGAGGTCAGTGGCAGACAGATTCAGATGAAACTGGACTACCCCAGACTTGAACATAACCAGATGATATTGATAAGAGATAATCTTGAGAGGATGTTGTACTCTTTTTCTTGGACTACATATTAAGCACCACATTTCCAGAGGAAATTGATTGTGCTGGATTGAACCCCAAATTCAGCAATACCTAGGCAACCTGGCTTGAAAGATGGTGTCACATTGCTCAGTGAAACATGCTGTGCACGTCTGCCTGTGACCAAACTAAAAGTAGACTCAAACAATTTCACAAGGTGTGCCTGCACCTTCCTGGGGTTAACTGAATCATTATCCACTTAGCAGGATGGGAGTATGCCCTTTGTACAATTTCTCACAATTCAGCACAGGTAGGCTAAATAGCATTAAGTTGAGGTTGTGAAGGCATATCACGTTTTTCATGAAAGCCCATCCTTTTGCGGGGGCTCCCTGATTGTACCAAAGCCCACCCAAGGAACAGCTAGCTTCTACCTGGGGGAAATGGTGGTTCTACCTCCTAACCTTAAGGTCGTTAGGAAGACAGGTTGGTATGGGGATGGGTAGATAAGGGATAGTACTCAGTACTTCTGAGGTGAGCACTGGAGGAAGCCTGGTGGAAACAGGCTTCATCACCCCTGACCCTTCTTTCTGCACGGCATCTCGAGAAGCAGTGTAGCTTAGTGGAAAGAGCCTGGGCTTGGGATTCAGAGGTTGTGTGTTCTAATCCCGGCTCCACCACCTGTCAGCTGTGTGACTTTGGGCAAGTCACTTAGCTTCTGTGTGCCTCAGTTACCTCATCTGTCAAATGGGGATGAAGACTGTGAGCCCCTCGTGGGACAACCTGATTACCTTGCATCCCCCCCAGCGCTTAGAACAGTGCTTGACACATAGTAAGCAGTTAACAAATACTATTATTATTATTATCTCCATGGAAGTCAGGTTGACTCTTCACACCAGGCTTCCTTCATGTATGTTTGGAGCTAATAGATAATTTCTTGCAAGTATAATTGTTCTTCAGAAAACATCCTAGGACAGTGTAGATAGTCTTAACTTTAATCCCCTCTCCTCCATTTTTTCTGGTTCTTAAACCATGATGTGTAGAAACAGCCCCATTTCCCTGAGAACTATTTACAGAAAAACGTTTAGCAATAAAGCTAAGGTACACATTGTAATTAGTTCTTAAGCGTGGATCAATTTGAATACACATGCTGTTCTGCATTTTCCTAGTTGCTCTGCTTCTCAGGAATAATGGAGTCTTCCCCCGACCCTTTGGAGGTCACTAAGGAAGTAAGAGAGAGGAGGGCAATAGTTGAGACAAAGGTATTCAGAATATCTTCATTTAGAAGTCTTAGTTTCCATTATATTTAATGTCTTCCTCTTGCCAATTAGGCTACTCATCAAAGACAGTTAGTAATCAAGAGTAGCTCTTAAACACAATGATTGGGCTGCTTTGGCTGATACCAAGTTAAAATACATGAGGTCACACAGCATGAAGTTTCCCCAGAGAGCAGCATTCTGCGTGCTGAGAAGCAGCATGGCTTAGTGGAAAGAGCATGGGGTTGCGAGTCAGAGGTTACGGGTTCAAATCCTGGTTCTGCTGCCTGTCAGCTGAGTGACCTTGGGTGAGTCACTTAACTTCTCTGGGCCTCAGTTCCCTCATCTGTAAAATGGGAATGAAGACTGTGAGCCCCACGTGGGACAACCTGATTACCTTGTACCCACCCCAGCACTTAGAAAAGTGCTTGGCACGTAGGAAGCACTTAACAACTACCAACGTTATTATTATTATGCTGTCCTCCTCACTCCATGGCAACCTTGTATGGAAGTGGTGGTGGCAGGAAGAGGCATGAGAGAGGGACTAAAAAAAAGGAGGAAAATGATGGGAGGAGGTGAAGGAGGAAGAAAGGAAGGCAGGGAATGTGTCTTCCCAGGTTTGTCTTTTGGCTTCCCAAATTTAAGGTTCATTCTCCAGAGCTTTCTCCTTTCCCTGCAGAGTTGGGTTTTTCCCTCGGATTTCCCTGCCAGACTATAGTTATACAAAAGAAAACAAATTTAGAGATGAATGTTGAAGTCCTCACTGACCAGCATCAACAGAGACCATGGTATGACTCACTGGGATGCAAATCTATTCCTTTGACCTATTCCCTTTCATTCAACATAATAATAATAATATAATTAATAATAATAGCATCCATTAAGTGCTTACTATGTGCCGAACACTGCTGTAAGCACTGGGGTAGATACAAGCTTATCAAGGTTGGACACAGTCCCTGCCCCAGATGGGGCTTACAGTCTTAATTCCCATTTTACAGATGAGGTAACTGAGGCAGAGAGAAGTGAAGTGACTTGCCCAAGGTCACATGGCAGAACACTGGCAGAGCCAGGATTAGAACCAGGTTCTTTTGAATCCCTGGCCTGTGCTCAACCTATTAGGCCATGCTGCTTCTCACTAAGGCCAAGCTGCTTCTCATTAAGCTCTTAATAGGTGCCAAGCCCTGGGGACTCTACAAAATAATGAGGTCAGACACAAGCACCTGTCCCACGTGAGGTTCACAGCCTAACAGTGAGGGGAACAGGTTTTGAACCCCCATTTCACAAATGAGGCAACTGAGGCACAGAAGTTAAGTGACTTTCCCAAGTCACACAGTAGATAAGGTAGATAAGTGGTGGAGCAAGGATTAGAATAGAGATCTTCTGGCTCCAAAGCCCCTGCTATTTCCACTAGGACAATCTATCAGTCAATCAGTACTATTAAGTGCTGTGCACAGAAATCCAAGAATTGAACACAACAGTGCAATTTTATGAATAAAAAAACCACCCTGCTGATGTAGAGAATATGGACATATACAAAGGATCTAGGGCTACTGCTTGTCAGTCCCCCAACCCCACTCAGTTTTTACTTTCCTATCAAGTATTTCCTCCATCCATCATAGCACATTTTTTTTGCTGTTTTCTTGTCATCCCATCTCTACTAAACAGTATCTTCATTATATTCAACCCAGTCACAGCCTGCTTTATGAAACAAAAATGACCTATTTATTTATAAGTTTTAGCTACTCACAATGAGCCTTTCAGTATCCCTTCTTCTGCCAGATAACCAAGCTCTCCCAGACTTCCTGGGTCCTCCTGGAACATTCCCTCTCTTAAAGGAACACTGACACAACAGAGCTCATCAGGTCAAGGACTGCTCACACAGAATGTAACAATTTCATCGACTTATTTACCATACACATACGAATGAAAATTGTGGTATTTGCTAAGCACTTACTACACGCCAATCCCTATACCAAGCAGTATGAAATAACCAGGTCAGAAACAGTCCCTTTTCCAAAGTCTGAATACGAGGGGGAATAAGTATTTAATCCCCCTATCAATCAGTCAATCAGTGGTATTTACAAAGCCCTTACTCTGTGCAGAGCACTGTACTAGCACTTGGGAGAGTGCTAACTATATTGGAAGTGTTAATTCTTGATTGGCCAGGGCTAGATCTATTTAAAATCCATTGCTTAGGACAAGATATAGTCTCTGAAGGTGGCTGTGACTGCTAGCCACTCACATGTCACTTGAAATACAAGTTCCTACTGCCAGTTCTACATTGATATTTTCTGTCACATCAAGACCCAGAGGTCAACTGCCCCATCAGAACATCACCTCGAATAGGAGGGAAAATACTGCAAGTATATAGTCTTAAGGCTCCCTCATTATTGCCACATCTCCCTCCTACCATTCCTCTACAGACATCTTGAGAGAGTTGTTTAGTCACTGTCCCCACTTCCTCTTCTCTAATTCTCTCCTTGATCCCCACCATTCTGGCTTCCACTCCCTTCACTCATTCATTCAATCAATCAATCATATTTATTGAGCACTTACTGTGTGCAGAGCACTGTACTAAGAGCTTGGGAAATTGTACTAAGAGCTTGGGAAAGTACAAGCAGCGTGAAAGAGCATGGGCTTTGGGGTCAGAGGTCATGGGTTCAAATCGCGACTCCACCAATTGCCAGCTGTGTGACTTTGGGCAAGTCACTTCTCTGGGCCTCAGTTACCTCATCTGTAAAATGGGGATTAAGACTCAGAGCCCCCCATGGGACAACCTGATCACCTTGTAACCTCCCCAGCACTTAGAACAGTGCTTTGCACACAAGTAAGTGCTTAATAAATGCCATTATTATTACTATTATTACAATACAACAATAAACAGTGACATTCCCTGCCCAAAACAAGCGCACAGTCTAGAGTGGTGGGGGAGACAGACATCAACAGAAATAAATAAAATTACAGAGATGTACATAACTACTTTGGGGCTGGGAGGGGGGAAGAGCACAGGGAGCAAATCAGGGCGACACGGAAGAGAGCGGGAGATGGAGAAAAGTGAGGCTTAGTCTGGGAAGACCTCTTGGAGGAGAAATTCCACAGAAACAGCTCTCTCTAAGGTCACCACTGACCTTCTTCTCACCAAATCTGATCCTAATCCTACTAGATCTCTCAGATGCCTTCAACACTATGGAACACCTCTTTTTCCTTGAAGCTTTATCCAACACTGGTTCCACTGACACTGTCAGTGGGAAGTAGCATGGCCAAATGGATAGCGCATAGGACATGGAGTCAGAAGACATGTGTTATAATCCTGGCTCTGCCGCTTGTCTGTTGTGTGACCTTGGACAAGTCACTTAACTTCTCTGTGCCTCAGTTACCTCATTTGTAAAATGGGAAAAGACAGTGAGCCCCATATGGGACATGGACTGTGTCCAACCTGATTAACTTACATCTTGCCCAGCACTTAATGCAATACCTGGCACATATAAGTGCTTAACAAGTACCATAAAAATACTGTCCTCTCCCGGTTCTCCTCCTATCTCTCTTGCCTTGCCACTCCTTCTCAGTCTCTGTCACGGGCTTCTCCTCTGTCTTCCACTCTCTGAATGTGGGGCTCCTTCAAGGCTCAGTTCTAGGTCCCTTTTTATTCTCCATATACCCACTCCCTGGGAGAACTCATTTATTTCCCCTGGCTTCAGTTACCATCTCTGTGCAGATGATTCCCAAATTTACATCTCCAGCCCTGCCCTCTCTTCTTCTCTGCAGAATTGCTTTTCCTCCTGCCTTCAGGATATCTCCACTTGGATATTCCACCAATTCCTCCAACTAAACATGTCCAAAACAAAAATCCTTATCTTCCCACCCAAACGCTATCCTATCTTTGTCTTTCCCATCACTGTGGGCAATACCACTACCCTCCTTATCTCACAAGCCCATAATCATGGCGTTGTCCTCGACTTACCTCTCTCATTCAACCCACCTATTCAATGATACCAAATCCTATGGATTCAACCTTCACAACATCATTCAAATCTGCCCTTTCCTCTCCGTCCAAACTGCTACTGTGCTGATCCAAGCACTTATCTTAGCCTGCCATGACTACTCCATATGCCTCCTTTCTGACCTCTCTGCCTCCTGTCTCTCCCCATTCTTGTCCCTACTTCACTCTTGCTGCACAGATCATTTTTCTAAAAAAAAAGTTCAGTCCACATCTCCCCATTCCTCAAGAAAACTTCCAAGGCTTGCCCAACCACCTCCACATCAAACAGAAACTCCTTACCATTGGCCTTAAAGCACTCAATCACTTCTACCCCTCCTAACTCACCTCACTGATCTACTACTATAGCCCAGCCCACATACTTCAGTTCTCTAGTGCCACATTACTCACTGTATCCTGATATTATCTATCTTACTGCTGACCACTTTCTCATATCCTCCCTCTGGCCTGGAACTCCCCACTCCTTCATATGCACCAGACCACCACTCTCTCCACCCTCAAAATTGTATTAAGTTTATATTTTCCCAGGAGGCCTTCCCCAGTAATGCCCTCTTTTCCCTTTCCTCTCCATTTTGTGTAGTCTATGTACTTGGATCTGTGACCTCTGGGCATCTGACACTTGTCCTACCACTTATTACTTATGTACATATCTATAAATTATATATTATAAATTGATTATTTATATTACCGTCTGTCTCCTCCTCTAGACTGTAAATTCAATATGGCCAGGGAATGTACTCTCCCAAGCACTTAGTAGAGTGCTCTGCACACAGTAAGGGGTCATTAAATACCACTGCTGATGACGAAGTCTCCAATTTATTCATTTAGCGGTGTATCCAGTGAAAGAGAATACATGTTCAAGCCCGTCTTTAGCAACCTACAGACATTGGAAAAATGGGTTCTTTTAACTATGGGTTATTCAATTTTGAGGCACGTTTTCTTTTCAGAGATCTTCACATAGTGGGCAGAGGCCATTTTTACAATGAATATTTCTAACTGCTAACTTAAAAAGTTAGAAGGTAATGAGGATTCAGTAGGGAAGGGAACAGGAGGGAAAGATCAGGAGACAAATAGGGAAGGGATTTTTCAGAGGAAGCCAGCAATTATGCTAATTCATTCTAATTCAAATTGTTGTGCATAATTCATAGAACAATGTACTGTGAAAAAAGACCCATTCAAAAAAAGTTGCTCATGGATTGAAACAGAAAACACCATTAAAATCATATCTAATACCCTCTGTTAATGTAAATTGATCAATCAGTCATATTTATTGAGTGCTTACTGTGTTCAGAGCACTGTACTCAGCACTTAGAAGAGCACAGTATGCCAGGGTTGTTAGACATGCTTCCTGCCCACAAGAAGCTTACAGTCTAGAGGGGGAAACAGACATTAAAATAAAAAATGGATATGTACAGAAGTTCTGTGGGGCCGAGGGTGGGGTGAATAAAGAGTACAAATCCAAGTGCAAAGGTGACACAGAAGGGAAAGGGAATAGGTAAACAGCAAATACCTGGGCATTTTAGATAAGCCCCGAGGGCGAGTCCTTCCAGAGAGCACAATCAGAGCCCAGGGGATCTAGTTCACTATGGGCAGGGAACATGTCCACTAAATCTGTTGTACTGTACTCTTCCAAATGCCTAGTATAGTGCTCTGCACATAGTAAATGCTCAGTAAATACTACTAATTGATTGATTGGAAAGGAGCAGGAGAGATCATCTTATCCATTCCCTCCAGTTTCCTGCCTCCACACAGGGGGATGATGAAACCACCTGAGGGTCAGCTCCTGGGAAAAGTTAAGCACTTTTGAAAGCTATGGTCAGGCCTCTGGGGCTGAGGAGGACATCATTTAGTAGCCTGAACTGTAACAGCTTTGGGAAAAGAGGACACATAACTTCCATTGCGTTCTAATTTTCTATATTATTCTACTGAGCACGGGTCTGAGAGTCAGAGGACCTGGATTCTAATTCTGGTTCTGCCACTTGTCTGCTGTGTGTCCTTGGGCAAGTAATTTAGCTTCTCTGAGCCTCAGTTATCTCATCTGTAAAATGGAGATTAAGACTGTGAGTCTTCTGTGGAAGACAGCCAGTAACCAAACTGATTATCTTGTATCTACCCTAGCACTTGGTAATAATAATAATAATGATGGCATTTGTTAAGTGCTTACTATGTGCCAGGCAATGTTCTAAACGCTGGAGGGCATACAAGGTAATCAGGTTGTCCCACATGGGGCTCACAGTCTTAATCCCCATTTTACGGATGAGGCAACTGAGGCACAGAGAAGTTCAGTGATTTGCCCAAAGTCACACAGCTGACAAGTGGCCGAGCTGGGATTAGAACCTCTGACTCCCAAGCCTGGGCTCTTTCCAATGAGCCATGCTGCTTCACATAGTAAGTGCTTAACAAATACCATTTTAAAAACAGAAAACAAAAAAAGCGACAAGCAAAAAAAAGGCTGACTTGGAGTCAGCTACTTTTTCCACTGGCTTTTTCCAGTCAAGCACCTTTTCAGCTCTACCTTCCTAAATATCCCAGAAAACCCAAGGGCTCTCCAGGAATGCTGTTGAGAGTATCCACATATTTTCCACTCAAGCACTCGTGAAAATGAGTTGCACCACATGTTGTTCCAGGAACGCAGCCTGGTTTTCGAACCATAGCCAATAAGCAACACGGATAATCTTCGTTTAATATTCCCCATAAAATTTCCTCAAATAAACTTATGGCTACAAATGAAGGTGACACAACCTAATCACAGCATTATTTTATGTTTTCAAATGAAAGTTCATATGCCAAGGAGCACAGATAAATGCTCTGAGCCAGGGACCATGAAAATCCATTGGCCATTATTTATTTGCTGCACTGAATGGTGATTTGCCCATGTCTTAATGGCACTAATGGCCAGCTGGCAATAGAGAAGTTTGCTACTAGTACGTTCATTAGCATTCAACACCACAAGTCTGCAACTGGCCCATGAGGTAATTTCAGTGTTGGATTGTCCTGTCCACATTGCCTAATTGGGTAAGGAATCTGTTGGATTGACAGCTACTGCCTGGGGGCCTAGGAACTCCATATTTCCAGTCGCACCTATCTGCCAGCCTTTCTGGACAGAGGGCTGCTCAGGCCGGTGGTAGGGTCAGGCCTGCGGATGAATGGAAAGATTATTCTGTTGATCCGGATGATATGATATTCAGAAGGCAGGTCTCCTGGTGATAAAAGTCTATGTTTCCCTGAGTAGATTCAGACCCAAAGCTACATGTCACTGGGCCAGTACAACTCTCCTGTCCTTCCATTGCCAACTCCCTCCCAACCCTGTTTTTCCTGAAGAAGAGAGAACAGGAGAGTAGTGAGGATAAACACTGCTATTTCAACCCAGAGGTAGAAAATTGTTTTGATGGAGTGAGAGGTTGAATGGGGCTTATGCGATGCCGTGTTATACCAGAAGTCCATGGGTGAAAGGAGCCCTAGATGGAGTGGACTGGCACTTGGGCATAGTGAAAATGATGCCTCCCGACGCAGATGCTGAAACTCCGGTCCTCCCCGATGTTCTTCGGCTACTGATGAAGAAACACAGGAAAGCTTTTTTGGGTGGTGATCAATGTGGGTATCGAAGGGAGTTCTTCCTTCCTAGCCACAAAGATAGAACATGTAGGCCCTGCTGATCATCCCCACACAGGAGGCCTGTCTGTTCATAGGGATACTTTGACTCATGCCGGAGGGAAACATCCTTCTCCCTTCAGCAAAAATGTACAGGTCTCCTATGGACTCAAGCTGTGCCTTGGACAGAATCTTGAGAAGTAGCATGGCCTAGTGGGAAGGGCATGGCTTTGGAGTCCAGGGTCCTGGGAGAAATTACGACTCTGCCATTTGCCTGCTGGTTGAACTATTTTTTTTAATCATATCCGTTAAGTGTTTATTGTGTGCCAAGCACTGTACTAAGAGCTGTGATGGATACAAACTAATTAGGTTGGACATAGTCCACATCTCTTGTGGAGCTCACAATCTTAAACCCCACTTTACAGATGAGGTAATTGAGGCACAGAGCAGTTAAGAGACTTGCCCAAGGTCCCTCAACAGACTAGTGGCGGAGCTGGAAGTCATCACTTTACAACTCTGTGCCTCAGTTTCCTCTTCTGAAAAATGGGAATCAAATGCCTGTTCTCCTCCACCCTTTGTCTGTGAGTCTCTTGAGAGACAGAGACCTTGTCTGTCCTGATTATCTTTGATCTACCACATTGCTTGGCACATAGTAAGTGCTTAACAAATACCATAGTTATTATTATCGCAAGGGGTTGGAATGAATAAGGGGTAGCTCCTGGAACCAGCTCTGCTACTGGAATTATTATGCTCATTTTGAGATGAAGTGAGGGGACTGCTGTCATTTTCCACATTTGCTTTGGGGGAAAAAGGAGATTGGGAGTGGAAAGGTCACCACATTTCATTGCTCTTCGGTGCTTTAGAAAGCTTTCTCCCCCAAGGCAGAAGGGAAAAACTCTTCTTTCCATCTTCAAGTTAAGCAGTGGATCCTGGGAAAGGAAAGATAACTCATCCCCCCTTAGACCGGGAACCCATATGGGGCAGGGATTGTGTCCAACCTGATCAACTTGTATCTATTACAGCACTTAGAACAGTGCTGGACATACAGTAAGCACTTAATGAAAGCCATAATCAAAAATTAAAAATAACGATAAAAATAACCAGATCTCATCTTTCCACTGTGCTTAAGACTCAATGACTCAATCAGTGGCATATGCTGAGCACTTACTATGTACAGAGCACTGTACTAGGCACTAAGAAGGCTCCTATTTAGTGCTCTCCTGGGAGGAATGGAAAGAAAGGAAACAACAGATCACCTCTCATCCAGTGTAACAGTCCTTGTTGTTATTTTTGAAAAGCTAGATACATTGAACGTTTTTCTTTTTCTTTTTCATGTTTTTTGTTAACTGCTTTCTATGTGCCAGGGACAGTAGTTAGCACTGGGGTAGATACAAGATAATCAGGTTAGACACAATCCCTATCCCACATGGGGCTCACAATCTTAATTCCATTGCTCAGTGGCTAGAGCCCAGGCTTGGGAGTCAGAGGTCATGGGTTCAAATTCCGGCTCCGCCGCTTGTCAGCTGTGTGACTCTCGGCAAATCACTTAACTTCTCTGTGCCTTAGTTACCTCATCTATAAAATGGGGATTAAGATTGTGAGCCCCACATGGGACAACCTGATCACCTTGTATCCTCCCCAGTGCTTAGAACAGTGCTTTGAACATAGTAAGTGCTTAGCAAATACCAAAATTATTATTATTATTTTACAGATGAGGTTACTGAGGCACAGAGAAGTGAAGTGACTCACCCAAGATCACACAGCAGATAAGTGGTGGAGCCGGGATTAGAACCCAGGTCCTTCTGACTCCCAAGCCCAGGCTCACTCCACTAGGCCATGCTGCTTCTCAACTATGTGGGCCAAAAGTCTTCTTACACTAGTCCCTAATAGTAATTTCCACATATTTCTAACACCTTCACCCACACTCCCATAAAGTTGAGATCATAATATTGTGGAGCACCACTTCTAGAATGGAGAGGATGGGCAGAAACCATTTCAGCACTGTCTTGGAAGCCACTTAACAGCTGGCCGATATTGAGTTAGGCTGCGGGGATAAAAATTGGGACTCAGATCTCATGGGTTTAAATTGAAAATGTGTACAGTTCTAGAGCTTGTAGTGCACTTAGTGAGTTCTGTCTTTTATTCTGAAATATAAAGAAAAAAAAGAAGTTCTGGCCCATTAGCTAGGCAACAACCTATCCTGACCTCGGATCCTTCAGAATCCTAGAAGCTGCTTCTGGTGCCACTGATATACATCTGACCACTCTCACTGATTGGTGAGCTGGTGGCCCTCAGGGAAAACAGCTCAGCAGGTGGCCTCTGAATAATGGTTTGCTCTCTGGAAAGGAGTGGAGCCTGGATCCCCTTGTCTTAATAATGCTAAAATAACTGTGGTATTTCTAAAGTTCTTACTATGTGGTAAACACTGTACTAAATGCTAGGGTAGAGATGAGATAATCAGGTCAGACACTGTCCCTGTCTCGCCTTGCGCTTACAGTCTGGGGGTAGGGAGGATGGGTATTAATCCCCATTTTACAGATAAGGAAAGTGAGGCATAGAGAAGTTAAGTGCTTGCCCAAACACCAGAGGAGAAGCAGCATGGCTTAGTGGATAGAGCCTGGGCGTCGGAAGGACATTGGTTCTAATCCCGGCTCCACCACTTGTCTGTTGTGTGATCTTCAGCTAGTCACTTTACTTCTCTGTGCCTCAATTACCTCAACTGTAAAATGGGGATTAAGACCGTAAGCCCCATGTTGGACAGGGACTGGGTCCAATCTGATTAGCTTGCATCTCCCCCAGCACTTAGAACAGTGCTAGGCACACAGAAAACACTTAACAAATACCATTATTATTATTGTTATTACTATTATTAAGTGACGGAGCAAGGATTAGAACCTAGGCCTGTGCTCTCTCAACCAGACTGAGAGGAAAACACCGAAGGCTGCCCAGCCTCAGCACTTCCAATGACACTGTGACCAAGATAACACTGTATACAAATATTTCAGCATCCCCCATGTTGTCCCCTTAAACTTTCTCAAACCCTGACTTACCTCCACTAACTTGTTGGCGTGTTCACGGAAGACTTGAGCATATTCCTTCACTTCTTTTTCATTCCCACTCTTCGCCGCTTCGATGAGAACTAACAGGGGGACGTTGGTCTCCAGAAATGAATCAGATATGTGATCCATCACCGCCTTCCGAAGCTGGAAAATAACAAAAGCAGATCAATAAACCACTGAAGATCAATCAATAGCTGCTTTTGCTGTATTGAACAATGGGTTAAAGTTGGGAATAACTGCATTGTATTCAAATGTTTTATTTAGCCTTTGTTGTTCTAGGGTTTTAAAAGGCATGCCTTAGGAAGTATAGAATCAATAAATTAGTGGTATTTATTGAGTGCTTACTGTGTGCAGAGCACTGTACTACCTGCTTGGGAGAGTATAATACAACAGAGTAGGTAGACACATTCCCTGCCCACAACGAGCTTAGAGTCTAGAGGGGAAGATGGATAATTTGTATGAATAAATACTATATGATATATAATTTATGCATAGGTACATCATTGCTAGGAGATTAAGGATGGGGTGAATACCAAATGTCCAAAGTTCACAGCTCAAAAGGCATAGACAATGCAAAAAGGAGAGGGACACAGGGAAAAGAGGGCTTAATTGGGGAAGACCTCTGGAGGAGATGTGATTTTAATAAGACTTTGAAGGTGGGATGAGTGGGTCTGGCATATATGGAAGGGGAGGGAGTTCCAGACCAGAGGGAGGACATAGGAAAGGGGTTAGCAGTGAGATAGGAGAGTATAGGATACGGTGAGCCGGCACCAGAGGAATGAAGTCTGCTGACTGGTTTGTAAGAGATCAGTGAGGTGAGGCAGGAGGGGGCAAGCTGAATGAGAAATTTAAAGCCAATGGTAAGGCATTGCTGTTGGATGCGGAGGTGGATGGGAAGTCACTGGAGGTTTTGGAGGAGTGTGGGGGAGACATGGACTAAGCTTTTTTTAGAAAAAATGCTCCATACAGCTGAGTGAAGTATGGAATCGAATGGGGAGAGACAGAAGGAAGGGAGTTCAGCGAGGAGGCAGACGCAGTAATCAAGGCGGGAGAGGATGAATGCTTGGATCAGCATAGTAACAGTTTGGATGGAGAGGACAGGGCGGATTTTAGAAATGTTGTGAAGGTTGAAACGACAGGATCTGGGGACAGATTGAATATGTGGGTGGCATGAGAGAGATGAGTTGAGGACAATGCCAAGGTTACAGGCTCAGGAGATAGGGAGGATAGTGGTATTGTCTACAGCAATGGGAAAAACAGGAGGGCAGGGCTTGGATGAGAAGGTGAGTTTTGCTTGAAAAAGAAATAACATGTTATCGTAATTTTATACATACTTATACGTATTTACTGCACATTGTGAAAACAGGTTTTATGATTTCTCGGCTGCTTTGTAATCTAATAATATACAACTTAGATTTGTTTTGGCTGCAAAATATTTGCTTGTAATTGCAACAACAAATTTTAAGGACCGCGGCTGACGTCTGAGTCTCCTCCTGTGTATATCCATAATTGTGGTATTTGTGAAGTGCTTACTGTGTGCCAAGTACTGTACTAAGTGCTAGCGAAGATCCAAGATAATTAGGTCAGACACAGTCCTGTCTCTCATGGGGCTCACAATCTAAGTGAGGGGAAGAAATGATATTCAGTCCCCATTTTACAGATAAGGAAACTCAGGGACAGAGTGTTGCAGCCTAATTCCCTCCAGCCCAGAAATGTCTCAGTGTGAAATAATTTGGTGAGAGTATGGTAGACAATTATCAATCAATCAATCAATGGTATTTTTTGAGTGTTTACGGAGTACAGAATGCTGTACTTAGTGCTTGGGAGAGCACACTATAATTGAGTTAGTAGGTATGATCCCTACCCACAAGGAGCTAGCATTCTAGGTACAGTCAGACTTCCAGAGCATCAGAGGAGTCTTTGGTGTCCAGGACAATCTGGAGCGCAGTTGGACTCTGCATCTTTCTGAAAGTGATGCATATTTTATAACAGCACCAATTTCTGAACACGGTAACACAACAGTGGATCAAAAGAGTCTCCTTTCATGCCATGCCATGGAGTGGACTGCTCTCGGGGTCGCACTTGGAGAGTTTCCAGTACTCTACCAATTGCGACTACAGGAGGGAGAGTCAAGCAGAGGCCTACCCATTCCATTCTTAGTTTGGGCAGTGGCTAGCGAGTGGAAGGTAATCAGCTGCAAGTCAAAACTCCCCTGAGCTGGGCAGCAGCAGCATGGGAGAACGTCGAGGGCAGAGCCTCATTTACTACGCGGAAGGAGGCAATGGTAAACCACTTCTGTATTTTTATCAAGAAAACTCTATGGATACACTACCAGAACAATTGCAGATGGAAGTGGGGCGTTCTAGGAGAGATGTGTCTTTGGCATAGCTATGGGTTGGACACAACTTGACAGCATAAGACAATAACAGAAATGGAGTAGACTGTTAATTTCATAGTTCCCCCCCCCCCCCCCCCGCCCAAATACTGCTTAGGTACCTCTGTCAGTAGTGTCATCTTCAAATCTAATCAACAAACACACACATCCACATGCACACATAAGCACAAGGACCAGAATGGTTTCATGGAGCAGAAGCAGCTTGCCCTAGTAGAAAGAGCACAAGCCTGGGACTCAGAGGACCGGGGTTATGCCACTTGTCTGCTGTGTGATCTTGGGCAAATCACTTCACTTTTCTGTGCTTCAGATCTCATATTCTCCCTCCTCCTTAGACTGGGAGCCCCATGTGGGGCAAGGAGAAGCAACATGGCTCAGTGGCAAGAGCATGGGCTTTGGAGTCAGAGGTCATGGGTTCAAATCCCAGCTCCACCAATGGTCAGCTATCTGACTTTGGGCAAGTCACTTAATTTCTCTGTGCCTCAGTTACCTCATCTGCAAAATGGGGATTAAAACTGTGAGCCCCACACGGGACAACATGATCACCTTGTAACCTCCCCAGCGCTTAGAATGGTGCTTTGCACATAGTAAGCGCTTAATAAATGCCATCATTAAGGACTGTGTCCAACCTAATTAACTTGTATTTACCCCAGCACTTAGAACAGTAATTGATACATAGTAAGCACTTAACAAATACCTTAAAAAACCAAAAATCACTGAGAGCAATTGAAGATACCAGGCATTAAGGCAATTGTGATGCTGCGATACATGTGCTATCACCTGTACTTTGCAAAGTATGAGGCATAATATGATGACATCATATGGGACAATTTGTGGTAGCACGCAGAGTTGAATGAAAACTAGTGTATTTTTCTTCAGGGAGGGATCCTTGACCACAAACACCTGAACTCTACAGCTGTTGTGCTTCCTTTTCAGTCAGTGGGAGTGTGGATACTGCTTCTGAGCCTTAGGTCTCATTGGCAGGATCCAGGTGGAAAGAGTTTGGACATTTAAAATAAAAATAGCAGACCTATAGGAAACCAGACCTGGATCTCTAGCTGATGGGGGACCAGCTAGCTGGAATAATTGTGCTATGAAAGTGGATAATAATAACAATAACAATAATAATGACAACAATAATATTTGTTAAGTATTTACTATGTGCCAAGTACCACAATAAGGGCTGGGGGGAGATATAAGGTAATCAGGCTGGCCACAATCCCTGTCCTTCATGGGGCTCACAGTCTTAAGTACAAGGGAGAACAGCTATCGAATCTTCACTTTGAAGATGAGAAAACTGAGGCCCAGAGAAGTGAGTTACCCAAGTTCACATAGCAGGCAAGTGGCCAAAATTAGAACCCAGGTCTTCCGACTCCCAGGCCTGGGCTCTTTCCATTAGGCTACACAACCTATTCCAGCGATATCTCATGGCTAGTTAGCTCAGCCCCATGTATCTTTCTAGAATTGCACATAAAGCCCAGGGTAGAGAAGCAGCGTGGCTCAGTGGAAACAGCCCGGGCTTTGGAGTCAGACGTCATGGGTTCGAATCCCAGATCTGCCAATTGTCAGCTGTGTGACTTTGGGCAAGTCACTTAACTTCTCTGGGCCTGTTTCCTCATCTGTAAAATGGGGATTAAGACTGTAAGCCCCCTGTGGGACAACTTTATCACCTTGTAACCTCCCCAGCGCTTAGAACAGTGCTTTGCACATAGTAAGCACTTAATAAATGCCATAAGTAATAATAATAATGATAATAGAAAGATCCTAGAGGAGAACCACTGAAAGGAAGTTGGTCTAATCCAAGTCATTCCTAAAAGGAGTGTCTGTGTTGTTTCATTGCTGCTTAGCTGGGGGCTTGAGGTGTTGGAAAAACCTTGTCATTGCAGAGAGAGAGAGAGAGAGAGAGAGAGAGAGAGAGAGAGAGAGAGAAAGTGTGTGTGTGTTTGTGTGTGCGTGCACAAGAAAGAGACCTTGTGCTCATTAAAGAGAAAAGTGAATATGATGTTCATACTTACGCTGCAACTGAACCTCCTTCTCAGTGGCATACTCATCTATAGGCATGTCTCAACATGCCTAATTAATCAGGCCAGAGAAAAATGTCAACCCATTGTAGTTACACATCTTTCAGAACTACTTGACTCTAGCTGAGTTTGAACAGATGCCTGAAATGTCTCCACACAGACAACTCCAGTCTGTGTTTATTTATCAACCAATAAATCAACTAATCAGTGGTATGTACTGAGTGTTAACTGTATATGGAGCACTGGACTATACACACTTGGGAAGTAGAAGAGAATTGGTAGTCACAATCCTGCCCTCTAGGAGCTGAAAGCAGACAGGATACTACTTCTCTTTCTTCACTCTGCCAGTTCCTCTATATTCATTCATTCATTCAAATGTATTTATTGAGCGCTTACTGTGTGCAGAGCACTGTACTAAGCGCTTGGGAAGTACAAGTTGGCAACATATAGAGGCGGGCCCTACCAAACAACAGGCTCACAGTCTATCCCTCCACCCCTTCAGGGAAGTCTTCCCGAACCCAAAGTCTCCTAACTTCATATTTCCTCCAGCCACTTGAGAGACCAGGATATCCAAGCGGATGGACATCATTTTCCGTGTCTCCTGGCCTATTACCTGAAAGTTCAGGTAATAGGAGTTCAAGGCAGAGTTCCCCAGTGAGCCAGCTGCCCAGGTTTCACTGCCCACTTGACAACAGTCTTCTGGCCATGGAGGACTGGGGTGGCACAGCAAAAAAGTGGAGAGATTTGAAAGGTTGCTAGGATGACATAGCAACACGTGTAACTAAATACATAGTCTGTTCACAAATATCTGAGGGAAGTGAACAGTCAAGGAGAAGCCATTTCTTCTCCAAATCCAAAAAGATGCCAAACTAATGTCTTGGGTGTCAAGGAGAGAAAGGAGCAGATTGAAGATAGGAATGATCTTAAATTCTACTGCCCCTTTCAGCGACAGAAGTAACTCTCATAAGCAAAATTGATTTTTCTCAAGACTCTGAAAATCTTGTAAATCGTAAACCCCCTTCAGAGATTCAAAAGAAAGGTTAATGATGGCACCATCTCCCTCTATTCTGATGGACAGGACTCAGCAGGATCAATCTTTGCTAGAGTTTGGAGGGATCAAGAAGGAGGATTCAAGAGGCAGAAATGTTCCGTCATCTGGATCCAAGATGTGCCTTAACATGCTTCCCTAAGCTTTTGGGTGTAAAAGTTATTAAAATGGAAATCTCACAGACAAAATACCAACAGGATCAGTGCCAACCAGCTGGGTAGGGAGGGGGACGGAGGCTGGAAACGTGGCTCATTAAGCCATACATCTTTCCGCTAGAATGAAGGTCAATTAAGGTAATCATTCACTGTGGTGATCTCCACCAGACAGTTGTAGCAAACTGAGGTACCATCAGTGTGCAATAGCATGCTGATAATAGTGGCATCATTCATTCATCGTAGAGCTGAAGAAACAGGGCTTGTCGTAACCCAAAAGTGTTTAAGGGACTTGAGCGTCACATTTTTTTAAGGAAAGGAATAGGCAAAAACTTGATCACTCAATTATTTATCTTGATTCTACCAAAATCCTTCAGTGAAATAAAGTCAGTTCAATTAGCCTCACAGTATATATAATTATATATGTATATATCATTACATATATATGTCAGTGGTTTTAGCAAAGTGCTTATTTTCTGACAGGCACTCTACTAACTCTGGGGTAGATACAAACTAATCATGTTGGACACAGTTCCTGTCCCACATGGGACTCACAATCTACTCTCCATTTTACAGATGAGGTAACTGAGGCACAGAGACATTAAGTGAGTGACTTGCCCAAGGTCGCACAGCAGACAAGTGGCAGAGCTGGGTATAGAACACAGGTTTTTCTGACACCCAGGCTTCCTGTCCTGTGCACTACCCATTAAGCCATACTGTTACTCTATTGCTTCTCTATATTTCTTTTTTTGAACCAAATACTTTTTATAAACAGCTTTGCCTCTTTCCCATGATCTAAGCCCTACCTGAGCAATTAAAATAAACCACATCAATCAGTCATTTATTGGGCATTATTGTGTGCCCAGCACTGTACTAAGCACTTGAGAGAGTACAATACAACAGAGTTCATAGACATATTCCCTGCCCACAAGGAGCTTACAGACTGGAGGAGGAGGTTCCCTAAGGAATTCTAGTGAACACACCCTTCAATGAAAACCAGAGTTCCTGATGACACTGCAATCAAAGGGCAGATTTCAGAACATCACAGTCTTCTATGAACTATTTAAAATTATACATCTCTCAGTTCAAAGTTACCATGACCTTAAGAATTCAATGAAGTTTCTGATTTTCATTTTCAAGAGAATGGGGTTATCTTTCTGTACCTAGACTATTTAAAGGCACAAAGGAACTCCATTGTGCTTTATATGAGAGGTAGCAGAATGTTCTTTTTGGTTTCTTGTAATTCCACATCAGAACTAGACTAATATAGAGAGAAACATCCATTGATCGGATGTTGCCTATGCCTTTTAACTTATGTTAGCTCCACATCTAATTCTCTTAGCTATCAGAATATCTTGTACCTTGTGCGCTGGCACTTGGAACAGTGTTTGTGATATTGTATGCACTTAAATTCATCAATAAAGCAATCATCAATGGTATTTATTGAGTGCTGACTGTATGCAGAGCTCTGTTCCGTGTACTTGGGAGTGTAGCATAGATTAGAATCAAGGTCTCTTCCCTTGAAAAGTTTACAATTTAGTGGAGGAGACAGATATTAAAGCACATTCAGATAAGGGAAGCAACAGAGAAGCAGCTTTGTGCCAGGCACTGCATTAAACTCGGTTAGAAACAAGCTCATCAGATTGGACACAGTTTTGTCTCTCATGAAGCTGATGATATTAATCCCCATTTTACAGATGAGGTAACTGAGGCACAGAGAAGTGAAGTGACTTGCCCAGGGTCACACAGCAGTCAAGTGGCAGAGCCGGGATTAGAAACCTGGTTCTTCTGACTCCCAAGCCCACTAGCACACAATGCTACTCAATTCTGGGATTTGTCATGTTCAATCAATCAATCAATCAATCGTATTTATTGAGCGCTTACTGTGTGCAGAGCACTGTACTAAGCGCTTGGAAAGTACAAGTTGGCAACATATAGAGAAAGTCCCTACCCAACAGTGGGCTCACAGTCTAAAAGGTGGGCTCACAGTTCGATTGTAACTTTCCAAGATCCTCTCCAGACATCTCATGGAGCAACATCCTGCAATGCTCCCAAACACAGTAAATCAGGGACCATTCATAAAAGTTGGATCAGTTGTTGGAATTTCCTGGTACTGGATATCCAGGGACATTGTCCATGGGGTGTCAGCCCTGTTCTAGGAAGTAGAGTATACTTTCAAAAGTAGAAACTTAAAATGCTGCTGATCTAATGAAGAGACTAGATGGCTGAATCCACAATCAACATAAATAAGTACGAACATATGGAAATTCATTCATTCATTCAATCGTATTTATTGAGTGCTTACTGTGTGCAGAGCACTGTACTAAGTGCTTGGTAAGTACAAGTTGGCAACATAAAGAGACAGTCCCTACCCAACAAAGGGCTCACAGTCTAGAAGGGGGAGACAAACAACAAAACAAAACATGGAGACAGGTGTCAAAACCATGCATTATTGCTACTGTGAGATGCACGTGAGATGGACAGTAAGAGAATGGATGAACTTTATCAAGGAAAGTTTCCTGGAATAGGTTCCCTTGAGCTGTGAAGAGGGGAGCTTGACTTCAATGTCTACTGCACTCCCCAATTTCTCCAATCATTTAATGCCCTCTCCTCAAACCCCTGTTTCCCTGGCTCTCCCACCACTTGCCCCTAATGACCTGGCGACGTACTTTATCAAAAAAATTAAAACAATCAGGTGTGA
This sequence comes from Tachyglossus aculeatus, assembly GCF_015852505.1. Classification (NCBI taxonomy): domain Eukaryota; kingdom Metazoa; phylum Chordata; class Mammalia; order Monotremata; family Tachyglossidae; genus Tachyglossus; species Tachyglossus aculeatus. The sequence continues at coordinate 24,357,628 of NC_052075.1, read as the reverse complement.
ATCCCTAAAATCTCCCCTGCTCCTCTTGAATCCCTCCCTTCTCCTGCCCCCTTTCAACTCTTCCATCTTTCCTAGCAGTATCTTTATGGGGAGCATCATGGTGTAGTGGATAGAACACGGGCTTCGGAGTCAGAAGATCATGCATTCTAATCCTGGCTCCACCACCTGTCTGCTCTGTGGCCTTGGACAAGTCACTTAACTTCTCTGTGCCTCAGTTACCTCATCTGTAAAATGGGGATTAAGACTGTGAGCCCCATGCGGGACAGCCCAATTGGCTTGTAACCACTGCAGCGCTTAGTACAGTGCTTGGTACATTGTAAGCACTTGACAAATACCACACCTAATATTATCATTATTATATTATTATTAGAGGGCATCTCCTGCCTTCTCTCAAAATCAACCCCTTCCACCCGCACATCCAACCCCAACTCTTGGCACCTTATCAAAGCACTTGCCCCCTCTCTTTTTCCCTCTCTGGTAGCTATCTTCAACTATTCTATCTACAATGGCTTCTTTCCCACTGCTTTCAAACATACTCACATCTCCCTTATTCTAGAAAAATCCCTCCCTTGACCCCCACGGCTCCCTCCAGTTATCGCTCCATTTCTTCTGCCATTCCTCTTCAAACTCCTTGAATGATTTGTCTACACCTACTGTTTCCAGTTCCAATCCTCCAATTCTCTCCTTGACCCACTTGAATCCGGCCTCTTCCTCCTTCACTCCACACAAACCACTCTCTCAAAGGTCACAAATGATCTCCTTCTTGCCAAACCTAACAACCTCTAATCCATCCTAATCCTCCTTGACCTCTCAACATTCTCAACCTCTCATCTCGCCTTTGACACTGTCGACCACCCCCTTTTCCCGTATAAATTATTTCAACTTGACTTCACTGACACTGTCCTCTCCTGGTTCTCCTCCTATCTCTCAGTCTCTTTAGCAGCCTCCTCCACTGCCTCCCACCCCCTACCTATTCAATTATAGGTCCCCTTCTATTCTCCATTTACAGCCACACCCTTGGAGAACTCATTTGCTCCCATGGCTTCAATTATCATCTCTAGGAGGATGATTCCCAAATCTACATCTCCAGCCCTGTTCTCTCTCATTCACCACAGATTTGTATTTTCTCTTGCCTTCAGGACGTGTCTACTAAGACATCCTGCTGACACCTCAAACAACGTGTCCAAAACAGAACTCTTTATCTTCCCAAACACTGTCCTCTCTGTGACTTTCCCACAACCGTAGGAAGAATTACCATTCTTCCTGTCTCAAAAGCTCATAACCTTGGCTTTATCCTCAACTGATCTCTTTTATTCAACCCACATATTCAGTCTGTCACTAAATTCTGTCAGTTCAACCTTCACAACATCACTAAAATCCACACTTTCCTTTACATCCAAACTGCTACCATGTTAATTAATTCATTCAATCGTATTTATTGAGCGCTTACTGTGTGCAGAGCACCGTACTAAGTGCTTGGGAAGTACAGGTTGGCAACATATAGAGATGGTCCCTACCCAACAGCGGGCTCACAGTCTAGAAGGGGGAAACAGACAACAAAACATATTAACAAAATAAAATAAATATGTACAAGTAAAATAAATAGAGTAATAAATATGTACAAACATAAATACATATATACAGGTGCTGTGGGGAGGGGAAGGAGGTAAGGCGGGGGGATGGGGAGGGGGAGGATCCAAGCATTTATCCTGTCCTGCCTTGGTTACTATATCAGCCTCCTTCCTGATCTCCCTGCCTCCTCACTCTCCCTCTCCAGTCCATATTTTACCCTTCTGCCCAGATCGTATTTCTACAAAAACATTTAGCCAATGTTTTCCCACTACTCACGAAGCTCCAGTGGTTGCCCATCCACCTCCATATCAAACAGAAACTTCTTACCAACAGATTTTAAGCAGGCACTCACCTTGCTCCCTCCTACTCTATCTTGCTGTTCTCCTATTACAACCCACAGTTCAAACTTCATTCCTCTACTACCAACCCACTCACTGTACCTCTATCTCAACTTTGTCACTGCTGACTTTATGCCCACATCCTGCCTCTGACCTAGAACGCCCTCCCTCTTCATATCTGACTGACAATTACTCTCCCCACCTTCAAATTCTTATTGAAGGCACATCTCCTTTAAGAGGTTTCCCTGAATAATCCCTCATTTCCTCTTTCCCCACTCCCTTCCGTGTTTCCCTGATTTGCTCCCTTTATTCACCCCTTCCTTAGCTCCACAGCACTTATGTACATATATGTAATTTATTTATTTTTGTTAATGTCTGTCTCCCTCTCTAGACTGTGAGCTTGTTATAGGCGGAAAGTTAGTCTGCCAACTCTGTTGTATAGTACTTTTCCAAGAGCTTATTATGGTATTCTGAGCACAATAAACTTTCAATGAATACGATTAATTGAGAAAATGAATAGCGGCAGGGTGGTTGACCCTTGTACAATGGACAAGTGGACTCAAGATTTAGAGGCGGGAGAAATAAGAGGAGATGGGAGGAACTTCAATAAGGAAAGTGAAAATAATGGCTTTAAGATGAAGATGCAGTTGTCTCTTATGAAAACAATGTTTCATAACATAAAGAAATGGACCCTAGATTAAAATAAGTGTAAATCAAATAAGGATCTAGTGTGGCGGTTCAAGACGGAAGCACTGCAGCTTGCTGTAGAAAAGATAAAAAAAGTTTTGGATTGGGAGGATCCTGAACTTTCAATTGCTGAGTGTGAAAATAGATAAAGACAGCTGTCATTACTTCATGGGCACTGGTATTTATGTAGTTAGTGAAGAGTAGCTTAGTACAATGCTCTGTACATAGTAAGTGCTCAATAAATATGATTGATTGATTGAGTAGCATACAGTGACCCCACCTGTAAATAAGAAATATAATTCCTTTATAAAATGATGGAGATTCTTTTTAATGGCCTTCCCTACAAGTTGAAAGCTATAGTTAACAGTTTTTACATTAGCATCGAGACTACACGTTTAGCTATCAATCAACACAAGCAGGAAGGGATGACTTGACAAAATCGTTTGTTATGTCTGACAGGAGTCAAGAATGCAAGGCTCTCTTCCACTGATTTAAATGGATGCGTGACAAGGGAATATTAATTGCCCAAGACAAGACATTTAAAGGTATTAGCTCAGCACTACCAGGCTATTTTATCCAATTAGAGCAATTCATCAATGTAAATCACTGCTGGAGAGTTGTTGCTGTATTTTTTCTCCAGGTTCCAAATGAAGGGCAATAGAAGGAAGGGAGACCACGTATTCTTTTCAGTTTCATATAAATGCCCCCATTATACCAGGAGACAAGAGGCATCCATGGAGTCAAAAAATCAAAAAATGAAGACGATCTTCAAAATACAAAATACTTGTATGTGTATGTGTGCGTGAATGCAGGCAGTGTGCGTGTGTGTGTGTGTGTTGTGTATGTGTTGATATGTGTACCACATGTGTGCTTTCTGCCATCTTAGAGTGCAAGCTTCTGGAAGGCAGGGATACATTTGTGACCATACTGTACTTAGTTGCATAATTGCTCCACTTTGTACATAATTTTTGAAACTTTAAACACAGTGCCATATAAAAATTGAGTCTAGCAATAATGGAGGCAGGCGAATCAAGAGGAGCAGAAAGTAAAGGAAGAAAGGAGGGGAAAAGGGAGAGGCAGGAGGGCACTTTTAATGTAACTCTTTTTTCTACTGCCTTCTCTCAAGTGCTGCATAAAGTAGGCATTCAGCAAATTAACAACCCCTTTCCTTCTCCTCTTCCACTTCCAGAGGTGGGCACCTATTTCGAAGAAGAGTCTGTTGTTTCTGCTTTAGTGTGTTCCTCTTCATCCCCTGGTATGGTTTGTTTCAAAGAAGAAGGTCCTAATCCCCTAGCTACAAGCCCACCTCAAATGCTGTGTTGCATTCTGCCCCTTCTGTTGCTCCCCGATAGAATAATAATGTGACGCTATCACTGCTTATGATTCTGAGGTACAAAAGAGAATCTTGTATTTCCTCCTCACAAATAAAGGCGGGGCAGTTCTATGTTGGAGGCAATTATGCAAACAGATATGGAATTTGGTGAAAAGCTTGGCATTGAGTGCTCCACAGCACTCATTCATTCATTAAATAATATTGACTGAACACTTATTCATTCATTCATTCAATCACATTTATTGAGCGCTTACTGTGTGCAAAGCACTGTACTAAACGCTTGGGAAGTACAAGTCGGCAACATACAGAGATGGTCCCTACCAAACAATGGGCTCACAGTCTAGAAGGGGGAGACAGACAACAAAAACACCATGTGGACAGGTGTCAAAACCATCAGAACAAATAGAATTATAGCTATATGCACATTATTAACAAAATAAATAGAATAGTAAATATGTACAAGTAAAATGAATAGAGTAATAAATCCGTACAAATATATACAAGTGCTGTGTGGAGGGGAATGAGTTGGGGGGGGGATTGGGGAGGAGGAGAGGAAAAAGAGGGCTCAGTCTGGTAAGGCCTCCTGGAGGAGGTGAGCTCTCAGTAGGGCTTTGAAGGGAGGAAGAGAGCTAGCTTGGTGGATGTGTGGAGGGAGGGCATTCCGGGCCAGGGGAAGGACGTGGGCCGGGCTTACTGTGTGTACAACACTGTACTGAGCACTTAGGAGAGTACTATACAACAATAAATGGACACATTTCCTGTCCACAACAAGTTTACAGTCTAGAGGGAACTTAAGCCACCAACAGTTTGAAGAAACGTCGCTCTTCGTTAACCAATACTTCCTCTAGCAGCTCTTACACAAAAATGGACCCTAGAATTTCACTCTAATTGTCACCAGCATCATCATTATGGACACTGTTAATGAGGTGGTACTGGTTGGCAAAAAACTGAACTTGGTGTCAAAAACACACACAACAGAAAGAGACACAGTTTTAGCCTTCAAGTCAGTTATGGCTACTGTGTGATCCAGGTCTTGAGAGCTGCTAACAATACTACCGCTCTGTAGACATTTAATTTGGAGTGGCGCCTGATACCATATTGTCTGGCAATGCCAACCTTCTCATTGTACATCAGTTCCGTCTGTCTCCCCTCCGACCACTTTCCCGCGTCCTGTCTATTGCCTGGACTTCCCTCCCTCTTTGTATCCACCAGACAATCACTCTCCCCACCTTCAAAGCCTTATTGGAGGCACATCTCCAAGAGGCCTTTACAGAATAAGCCCTCACCTCTTCTTCTCCCACTCCTTTCTGCATCTCGGACATGCTGGCTATCTCAATTCGGTTTTCTATTTCTTTGTTCCATTCCATCAAGTAATATGAAGCGGGATTTCTCTCAATAATATCTGAAATTGCAGCGTGGCTCAGTGGAAAGAGCACGGGCTCTGGAGTTAGAGGTCATGGGTTCAAATCCCGGCTCTGCCAACTGTCAGCTGTGTGACTTTGGGCAAGTCACTTGACTTCTCTGTGCCTCAGTTCCCTCATCTGGAAAATGGGGATTAAAACTGTGAGACCCCCGTGGGAAAACCTGATCACCTTGCAACCTCTTTTAGACTGTGAGCCCACTGTTGGGTAGGGACTGTCTCTATATATTGCCAACTTGTACTTCCCAAGTGCTCAGTGCAGTGCTTTGCACACAGTAAGTGCTCAGTAAATATGATTGATTGATTGATTGATCTGAAATTGGTACCCTAATACATACAGATACAGGTTTACCCTATAAACACCCTACTGTGATACATTTAAAAATGGTAGCCTGTGTATAAGTTTGACTCCAGCCAATGTTTTCAGAGAGAAGCAGCATGGCTCAATGAGAAGAGCATGGACTTTGGAGTCAGAGATCATGGGTTCAAATTCCAGCTCCGCCACTTGTCATCTCTGTGACTTTGGATAAGTCACTTAACTTCTCTGTGCTTCAGTTCCCTCATCTGTAAAATGGGGATTAAGACTGTGAGCCCCATGTAGGACAACCTGATCACCTTGTAACCTCCCCAGCACTTAGAACAGTGCTTTGCACATAGTAAGTGCTTAAAAAAAAGAAATAGTAAGTACTTTCTTACTAAAGAATACCCAAGTTTCTGCAATGAAACACATGGGTGCAGTTCACTTTTAAATTATCGGCACTCCTCATTTGAGAATACCACATGCTTATTGAGAAGCAGCGTGGCTCAGTGGAAAGAGCCTGGGCTTTGGAGTCAGAGGTCATGGGTTCAAATCCCGCCTCCACCACATGTCAGCTGTGTGACTTTGGGCAAGTCACTTCACTTTTTTGGGCCTCAGTTACCTCATCTGTAAAATGGGGATGAAGACTGTGGATCCCTTGTGGGACAACCTGATGGCCTTGTAACCTCCCCAGCGCTTAGAACAATGCTTGGCACATAGTAAGTGCTTAATAAATGCCATTATTATTATTATTATCTCTTGTATGAATAGATATTATATTATTTTAGACTGTGAGCCCACTGTTGGGTAGGGACTGTCTCTATATGTTGCCAATTTGTACTTCCCAAGCGCTTAGTACATTGCTCTGCACATAGTAAGCGCTCAATAAATACGATTGATGATGATATTATTGCTCTTTTGCTGACCCTATCTCAGTCTCAGGTCGAGGAGAGTATATAGTAATAGGAACAACGAAAAGTTAATGGCTACTTCAGATACTCCTTTTCAGAGAAAGAAGGATTTTGAAGAAAGGACATCATGATAGAGCAAGATTTGGCTGCAGTATCTTTTCATAGTATCGTATAATTCCTTCTATGATTTTAATTGGCAATTTTTAAAGGCCAATCAAAGGACAGGAGAATAAATGAGCTTCTAAACTTCGTCAGACAAATGGATGCAGATTACAGAGGTGGAAATACAATTAGCCTCCAATCAGATAGAAACTCTGTATAAGTCATCAGCAGTAAACCACATATTTGCTTCCACACTCTCTCTTTGCTTATGATACTCACGGTCATCTGGCAGCTTGCAGTAGCTGGTAGCTAAGGACTCAACTGTCTTAAACACTAGTTAGGTCTGTTTCATCACTGTGACTACATGGCTTTAATTGCACTCAGAGAGGTTTAACTGTCTCTCTCAATGGTGTTTTTCATTGTTATAGGGCTCTTTCCCCAACACAATGTCCTTAGCTGCCAACACTCATGTCAAGGATTAAATGGCTAATCTCAACACAGGCTCCAGATTAATGACCCTAAACAATTGTTAAACTTTGCAAAGTCAGAATCTACTGGTGACCAAAATTTACTCAAGCTTTCTTCTCCACAGCATCCAATGACACTGTCCTCACTGCCATCTGCTACACACACATGGTGGATTCTGAACCCACAGATAGCCTCATACTAGTCTGTTGTTTCTTGAGTTCTTGTAATTGGGCATCAATGGAAACAAACCATGTATCAACATTGCCAGTGGATGCAGAGTTTTCATCACTAAAGAGATGAGGCATGCCAAGTTGAAATCAGAAAATATCCCCTCACAGAAGCTTTTGAAATGCCTTTCCAAGATTATTTTGCACCTCGACCTTAACTGCGGCTTTTGAAACCATGGAAGGCAGTTTTCTAAGGAAGATGTCACCAGGAGCTGGTCTAGGTGAAGAGTTAAGGATCTGCAGAGCCAAAACCCTTCTGATAAATTTGCCTCTGGAGGTCCTGACCATTTGTGGTCATTAAAGACCCGATCAAACGTTTAAAATGAAGTGTTCTGAGCCAAGGTCCCTGGTTCCTCTCCTGCTAGGATAATTGCATTGCTCCTAACTGAATTCTCTCCCTGGAGACTCAACTTGATATATTCTTCTTTCCCTCCCATCTTTAACTATTGCACAGGGTTGCAACGTGAGCAGCTGAAGATGTTTCCTGCAGCCAGGAGGTTTCAGGATTGCTCAGACCCAAGTTTGCCTTTCTCTTTTATGATGGATAAGAGAGAAATTATGTTGCGGGGGGTTGCAGGGGCGGGGGAAATGGCAAGACAAGCTCATTTCAATCGGAAGTTCTTACCAGTATTCAGTTATCTCTTTTTCTCACTAATGGATTCAATTTTCCTCCAAAACTCTATGAGCACATTCCGGATGAATTTAGTGTTTCTCTCACCATTCCCCTCCTTTCCTTTGAGCCAATGACTGCAATTTAATTCAATCTATTCAACTGGATTATCAGGACAAGTAACCAAGAATTGTCATGCTCTACAATCTACACTCCAGGTATTCAAATTTGGAGTAATTTCTGTGACTGAGGGATTAAAAGGTGTTTCCCACACCCTCCCATTGAAGAGCATATTAAAGGGGTTTTTTGTAGTTGTTTTTCCACTGAAACTGCCCTATATCTTGTATTGCATCATTAGGAAGAAGTATTTTTTTTTAAAGCGTTTGCTAAGAGCTTACTTTTTTAAGGCCTTTCAAGGAAGGAGTCAGTGACTTTATTTGCTAACTAATGTCTGCTTTGAACTGCCAGAAGATCAAGGGGGAGATCTCTGCCATTTCCCAGTTTTTCCCGTGTCACGCAGCTCTTACAATACATCCAGAATTTCCACTGGGCTACCAAATCCCATGCCAGGGTGCAATGAATAGCTGTCGCTAGGTCTTTCCAGGAGACATGGACATGGGACTTAAATGATCCATCTAGTCACGCAATATGTATAATTCAACTCAAACCCCATTCCTCTATTTTCTCTACACAATAAGATTTGCTTCCTCATAACTACCCCACTCTTAGACTTCATTCATCCATTCATTCAATTGTATTTATTGAGTACTTACTGTGTGCAGAGCATTGTATTAAGCACTTGGAAAGTACAATTCAGTGTTAAAGAGAGACAATTCCTGCCCACACTAGGCTTACAGTCTAGAAGGGGGAAGAAAGATGTCAAAAAAGTAAACAGGCATCAATATAATTAGAAATATAGGTGCATACACATCAAAACAAGTAAACAGACATCAATATAAATAAATGGAGTTATAGATATATACATGTATACATTAGTGCTATGGGCTTGGGAGGGGGAGAGTGAAAGAGGGCAAGTCGAGGTGATGCGGAATTGGGGGGAGCTGAGGAAAGTGGGGGCTTAGTCTGGAAAGGCCTCTTGGAGAAAGGTAGCCTTCAGTAATGCTTTGAAAGGGGGAAAAGGGATTATTTGGCGGATGTGAGGAGGGAGGGAGTTCGAGGACAGAGGTAGGACATGGCCCAGGGGTTGACGGCAGTCAGGTGAGATCGAGGCACAGTGATGAGCAGGTTAGCACCAAAGGAGTTGAGTGCTGGGATGTAGAAGTAGAGAAAGGAGGTGAGGTAAGAAGGGGCAAGGTGATGGAGCGATTTGAAACCAACAGTGAGAAGTTTTTGTTTCATATGGAGGTCGATAGACAACCACTGGAAATTTTTGAGGAAGGGGGTGATGTGCTCTGAACGTTTCTTTAAAAAGGTAATAAAAATAATTATAGACTCCAATCTGTCTGAGAAAACCCAGCTTCTTCGGGCACTGAGTGTTTCTGGGGATAAACCTGACAATGAAAAATTCATTAATTCATTCAATCATATTTATTGAAACCTTATGGTGTGCAGAGCACTGTACTAAGCGATTAGGAGAGTACAATACAATAATAAACAGACACATTCCCTGTCCACAACGATCTTACAATCTAGAGGCGGGGAGACAGACATCAATGCAAATAAATAAATAACAGATATGTACGTAAGTGTTGTGGGGCTGGGAGGGGTGGAAGAACCAAGACAGCAAGTCAGGGCAATGCAGAAGGGAGTGGGAGAAGAGGAAAGGAGGGGCTTTGTCTGGAAAGGCCTCATGGAGGAGACGTGCCTTCAATAAGGCTTTGAAGGGGGAAGAGTAATTGTCTGTCAGATTTGAGGAGAGAGGGTATTCCACGCCAGAGGCAGGATGTAGGTTAGGGGCTGGCAGCAAGATAGGGGAGATCCAAGTACGGTGAGAAGGTTAGAATTAAAGGAGTAAATTGTGCAGGCTGGGTAGTAGAAGGAGACTAGTGAAGTGAGGTAGGAGTGGGGAAGGTGGTGGAGTGTTTTAAAGCCGGTGCTGAGGAGTTTTTGTTTGATGCACAGGTGGATGGTTTTTGAGGAGTAGGGTGACATGCCCTGAACGTTTTTGTAGAAAAATGATTCAGACAGCAGAGCGAAGTATGGACTGAAGTGGGGAGAGGCAGGAGGCTGGGAGGTCAGCAAGGAGGTTGATGCAGTAATCCAGGCGGGATAGGATGAATGACTGTATTACCGTGGTAGCAGGTCATCTGCAGTGGTGTAGCAGACTACCACGTATAGGGTGATTTTTGAAAAGATGTTTGGAAAGACATTTTGAAAATGTCCCGAAAGACTGAATGGTGCCTACCAAGTGAGAACAGACAAACGCAGTCAAATGCTATTTTGCAACCCACTGTCATGGGGAAGCAGTATGGTCTAGTGGATAGAGCAGAGGCCTGGGATTCAGAAGGATGTGGGTTCAGAAGGACCTGGGTTCTAATTCTAGCTCTGCCACTTGTCTGCTGTATGACCTTGGGCAAGTTACTTCACTTCTCTGTGCCTCAGTTACCTCATCTGTAAAATCAGAATTAAAAAAGCAAGCCCCATACGGGACAGGGACTGTATCCGACCCAATTTGCTTGTATCCACCCAGCACTTAGTACAGTGCCTGGCACATAGTAATTGCTTAACAATTACCACAATTATTATTTAGTTCATTGCCACCCACAGCTTATTTATAACAACTTTATAATTATTCTAACATTTTATTTATTAAAAAATAAGCATTAAAATGCATTTATGTATCACACTTTATTACCGATATCAACGTGCTTTGAAATTAGCTCAACCCAGTGCCTCAGTTTTGAATGAAGAGGTGACCGTGCTGTAGGAGATCAATGACAATAATTTTGCACTAACGCATCTCTTTCTCTAGCAGCTTTCTCTTTACTTACTATTTTTTTGTGTGCACTCCACTCCTCTCCTGTAACCCATTATTTTCAAAGAAGGGGAAGGCCTTCTATATTGTGTGTTTGACCTCACTTCCAGACCACTTCAATTATTGATGCACTGTTGAAATAGGTTCATCCAGTAGAGCTACCTTGCATTAGCAATTTACTTTATTCATTGTTCAATATTTAGTACTATTTTCCTGAAAAGTAGTTGCATTTTCTCTCACCTTCCCTACTCTCCCTCACCTCTCAATTGACAGTGTTAGACTGAGACTACTGGGTAAAGCCCCCACGGAATACACTTCATGTCAACCTTCTCATCGGTCGCCTATCCCGGAAAGAAAATTAAAAATCCTCAGTCTCTTTGGCCAGAACTGATATTGGCCCACCCTAAGTGGATTTGAATCAATTTTAAATTAGCCAGGCTGATTGTTTAATACACCCGCCCAAGGGAGAAATTCTCCCAAAGCAATACTTGGCTAAAGCACTTATTCTTACTTTAAATGGATTAATGTGGATCTGAAAGGGGCCTCAGTAACTCTGAGGGTGCAACTTAGATCTGGAGGAATATACATCCTGAGATAAAAGATCTTTCACCAGACAATGCAGAGATCAGTGTAATAAGAAGTAATCAGTACAGAGCCCTCCATTTTCAACAGAACACAGCTCACCCCATGCACGGGAGGGGGGCTTGATATGAACCAAAGATAGAAGCCCCCAAAATAAAGCCTGTGTCACTCAGGAAGGAATGGATGTTGGAAGTGTTCTGATCACATATTTTAGCTAGATAGTTCTTTACTAGGATCAGGGAAGTTTCTGTTGGGTAGGGACTGTTTCTATATGTTGCCAAATTGTACTTCCCAAGCGCTTAGTACAGTGCTCTGCACACAGTAAGTGCTCAATAAATACGATTGATGATGATGATGATGAAGTTTCTGAGCTGAGTTATTTTTTGTGGGAGACTTCAGTTACCATCAAGGCTGCATTGTTCTTTTTGGATGATCACTTTGGTGGATGTGCACATTATTTATGTTTACATCGTAAACCTAATATTGAGACTGATAAGTGAATGAAAGGAAAAAATGCAAAAGATGTGACAGATCAAATGCTTATTATATCAACCACAGCATATCACCATCAACAGTGACAATAGCGATAATAATAATAAAATAACAATAAAGAAAACAGTACAGTGCTCTGCATATAATAAGCACTCAATAAATACCAGTGATTGATAATAATAAATCTTTCCAAGGCTGAAATCACACTCCCTGGCATCAGGAAGGAAAACAACTTCAACCTCTCTCTCACCACCTGTCTTCTCCTTTCGAAGCTGGTGTTTGCCTGATCAAGTGAGAGACGACCCAATGGGCAAGTGGTCCTCGGCGGACAGGCTCTCTGTGCTGCCCAACACATTGGCGATGGCACCGAACAGCCAACACGCAGCAGCCCTGCGGACGCAGCATTGTTGGAAGAGAAGACCAGCTGTCCTGGCTCCATGAAATGCTCTGAGACCCTGGTACCTACCTCCATCCTACCTCTCCAGAGTGCATTTCCATGAGGACCTTTTGTCAGGAGGGAGAAAAAATTCTGCTCTCCTCCATCCCACCACCAGATTGCAAGGAATCTGGTAGAGAATCTGCCTTCAAGGAGCTTAAAATCTATCTCTACCCTTTCCACTCCCCATCCCCTCTACTAAATCTCCTAACCAAAATGAACCTTCTCAAGAAGAGAACATTGAATCTCTATAAGCTTTTAAGCCTTTCCTGTCTCTCTTTGCAGACTTTAATGATGGAACGAGCTCTGTAAGTTATGTTGCAAAACTGTCTTCATTGCCAAGAATTTTTCCAACATCCCGCCTCAAAAAATACCTGTTCTGGCACAGTTTACTGAAATATGGGACCATATGTGCATCAGTAAACATTATGTGTAGAGTAAATTAAACCAAGGCTTATAATTAGGCAGTAAGGAAATTGCCGCAGACCTGTAAGAGTAAATCAGCAATATTAAAACACTCTCCATTTTCTCTGAAGCACTTTAGAGTGCCATAAAAAGCCAGTGTCACAGTGATAAGCATCTAGAAGAAATACATTTTGTGAGAGACGAAAAAAAGAAAAAAACAACACGGATTCAAAGAAGCCTTTCAGTCTGGAGTCCAAACTGACATAAGAATGAAATTTAGAAGCCAGCCTGTGGCCTTTACTTCACAATCTTATATTCAGGCTTTCACAAGGTCTTGACATAAGATAAGCGGATGATGCACTCTATTAAATGGATGCAGGTGAAATAGTTTTGGAAAACTTGCCGGGTACCTCAAACTGATTCCCACAGTTATTTGTCATTGACTCCCCATTTCCATTACTGATCCCTATGTTTATACCAGCTTTCAGCTAGGTCTGGTAAAGGAAAGAATGTAGCACATCTCCCAACTCCTCACTCTTGCAGCAATTCACGACTTAGCTGCAGGACATTGCTAAGCAAAAACAGAGTTTCTAATTCCAGCAGGCAGCAGCTGCAACAACTGCAAGATGTCCTGAGAGGAGGAGAAAGCAGGAGATTGCAGAGAAGCGAGGACAGGGTAGAGAGAAACAGCTGGGCCTAGTGGACAAAGCCGCAATTTCCAGTCCCTGTTCCAATGCAGCTACAGTTTCTAGGCTCTAGCATCCTCCCTGCTGTTCTCCACAGCACCAAGTCCTGTACAAAAGAAATTCTGCTCACTCATTCGCTACCATGCCTTTCATCATGATGCATGTCCCCTTCGGCGAAACTGAAGTTAGAGGCCATTCCAGGTAATAAAATGTACTAAGCCATAATCGCCCACAACAAGACTCTAGATCAACCTGGGCTCAGCAAGAGTAGTAGCTACCCGTTCTTTTAGTAACTTTTCAGTTCAGCCTATGGGCACAGACCTCTCCAGTTAATCTAGAATTTATCCTTTAATGATCAATTGATCAATCATATTTATTGAGTGCTCACAGTGGGCAGAGTACTATAATAAGGGCTTGGGAGAATAAAATGTAACACAGCTGGATGACAAGTTCCCACCCCACTGAAAGCTTATAGTTTAAAGGGGGAGACAGACATTAAGATAAATAAATAAGTTACGGATAAGGACATAATTGCTGTGGGGATGAGAGAGGGGTGAATAAAGGGTGCAAATCCAGTGCAAGAGAGAAATGGAAATGAGGGATTAGTCAGAGAAGGTTGCTTGGAGGAAATGTGCCTTTAATATGGCTTTGAAGGTGGGGAGGGTGATCGTCTGTCAGATATTAAGAGAGAGGACATTCCTGGCCAGAGGCAGGATTTGGGCAAGAGGTCAGTGACCAGAAAGACGGGATCGAGTTATAGTGAGTAAGTTGGCAACAGAGGATCAAAGTTTGCAGGCTGGGTTGTCGAAGGAAATCAGAGAAATAAGGTAGGTGGGGGAAAGTTGATGGATTGCTGTAAAACCTCTGGTAAGGAGTTTCTGTTTTATGCAGATGTGGATAGGTGGCCACTGGAGGTTCTTGAGGAGTGGGGAAACATGGACTGAAATGTTTTGTAGAACAATGTTTTGGGACAGCATAGCCAGCTAGAGCATCATCACCAAGTAACAATACACACGATAGAATACCCCTGTGAGGAAGGGAAGCCCCGGAAATCACTGATATAATCAGTGAGGCACTGAGACATTCAGGGACTTGTCCAAGGACTTCAGAGGAAAAGCTAGGACTAAAACACAGGCCTCTGGACTCCAGTGTTCTCCGCATTACTCATGTTGTCACTACATTTTGGTTTCTATACACATATTTCAACCAATGATAAGACTGTGTTTTTGCTCACCACCTTGATCAGGATTTAATCTGGGTATTGGGGGTGGGGTCCCAACAGAACCTTTAATTTTGGTGGTTCTAGAGAGTAGGAGACGGCAAATGTTGCTCAGTCCCTGAATGTCATTATTATTACAGACGATTGCCATTCTTATTTAAAAATATTGACCATTGAGTGTGCCTCCTATTAAAATAATGCCGATTAATTGACCCTGGTCAAGCTTCACTGAGGACATAAAGTGAGGCCAGGTTTATGGCAGAGGAATATGGAGAAGCAGCATGGCTCAGTGGAATGAGCACAGGCTTTGGAGTTAGAGGTCATGGGTTCAAATCCCAGCTCTGCCAACTGGTAGCAGTGTGACTTTGGGTAAGTCACTTAACTGTGCCTCAGTTACCTCATCTGTAAACTGGGGATTAAAACTGTGAACCCCCCGTGGGACAACCTGATCACCTTGTAACCTCCTCAGTGCTTAGAACGGTGCTTTGCACATAGAAAATGCTTACCAAATACCATTATTATTATTATTATCATTATTATTATAGGCAGACCAGCAGTGGGAGATGGCAGAGGAATTGGCAGAGGATAAACCTTGTCTGCAGTGACCCCCAAATGGCATGGCCACACATGGCACCCACATTCATTCATTCATTTATTCAATCGTATTTATTGAGCGCTTACTGTGTGCAGAGCACTGTACTAAGCGCTTGGGAAGTACAAGTTGGCAACATATAGAGACGGTCCCTACCCAACAGTGGGCTCACAGTCTAGAAGGGGGAGACAGACAACAAAACAAAACATATTAACAAAATAAAATAAGTAGAATATTATTACCACATGCATTACTTAGTTTGCAATGTAATGCAAAGTTAGTAAAGCTACTTCCATGTCCCCATCATAACAATTATGGTACTTCTTAAGTATTTACTACATGCCTAACACTGTTCAAAGCACTGGGTTAGAGAAGCAGCATGGCAAAATAGATAGAGCATAGGCCTGAGAGTCAGAAGGTCGTGAATTCTATTCCCGGCTCTGCCACTTGTCTGCTGTGTGACCTTGGGCAAGTCACCCCCTCCTTCCTCTCCCCCTACTCTCTCTCCCCATCCCCCGGCCTTACCTCCTTCCCCTCCCCACAGCACCTGTATATATGTATATATGTTTGTACATATTTATTACTCTATTTAACTTGTACATATTTATTCTATTTATTTTATTTGGTTTATATGTTTTATTTTGTTGTCTGTCTCCCCCTTCTAGACTCTGAGCCCGCTGTTGGGTAGGGACCGTCTCTATATGTTGCCAACCTGCACTTCCCAAGCACTTAGTACAGTGCTCTGCACATAGTAAGCACTCAATAAATACAATTGAATGATTGAATGAATGAACTCTACTTCTCTGGCCCTCAGTTACCTCATCTGTAAAATGGGGATTGAGACTGGGAGTCTCATGTGGGACAGGGACTGGGTTCAACCTGATTTACTGGTATCTACCCCAGCATTTAACTGCCTGGTACACAGTGAGAGAAGCAGCGTGGCTCAGTGGAAAGAGCAGGGGCTTGGAAGTCAGAGGTCATGGGTTCTAATCCCAGCTCCACCACTTGCCAGTTGTGTGACTTTGGGCAAGTCACTTAACTTCTCTGGGCCTCAATTACCACATCTGTAAAATGGGGATTAAGACTTTGAGTCCCATGTGGGACAACCTGATTACCTTGTATCCCCCCAGCGCTTAGAACAGTGCTTGGCACATAGTAAGAACTTAACAAATGCCATCATCATCATTATTATTAATATTATTAACAAATACCGCTATTATTATCCAAGTTAATTAGGTTGGAAACTGTTCCTCTCCCACATGGGGATCACAGTCTAAGCAGGAGAGTAGGATTTAATCCCCAATTTACAGTAAAGGTAACTGAGGCACAGAGAAGTTAAGTGACTTTCCCAAGGTCACACAGCCTATGTATGGCAGGACTGGGATTAGACTCCTCAGACTCCCAGACGTGGGCTTTTTCCACTAGGACATGTTGCATATCATGGATTTGTTCTAGAAATGCAGATTTTGCAATCATGCAGATGCTGGATGAACCATATATTCAGCTCTCTCATTAGAAACTAGTTAATCTCAACAATTAATGTCCACCCTAAACCTTCTGAGTACCCCAAAAATAATCGTGGTATGGGTTAAGCCCTTATTATGTGTCAAGCACTGGACTAAACTCTGAGGGAGGTATGAGATAATCGGGTCAGAAACAGTCGTGTCCTCATTGGGGACCCCAGTCTAAATTGGAGGGAGAATTTAATCGTTTATACTGTGAGCCCCATGTGGGATAGGAACCACATTTAATCCCCACCTGTGTATCTTCTCCCAGTGCTTAATAAAGTGATCTGCTTTAATAAATACTATTACTATTGATCTCCATTGTGCAGATGAGGAAACTGAGGTAAAGAGAAGGTAAGGGACAAGCCTTAGGTCAGCAAGAAGGCAGGTAGCGGGCTGGGATTAGAACCCAGGTCTTCTGATTCACAGATCCATGTTCTTTCCACTAGGCGACATTCCATCTCAATGGCCGACCACTGCCCAGTCACTCATCCTATCCTTCCTGGATTACTGCATCAGCCTCCTTGCTGAATTCCCAGCCGCCTGTCTCTCCCCACTCCAGTCCATACTTCCCTCTAATGTCCGGATCATTTTTCTGCAAAAACATTAAGGACAAGTGTCCCCGCTCCTCAGAAAACCAGTGGTTGCCCATCCACTGCACTGAACAAAAACTCACTGTTGGCTTTAAAGAACTCAATTACCTTGTCCCCTCCTACCTCACCTCGCTACTCTCCTACTACAGCCCAGCCTGCACAATTTGCTCCTCTAATGCTAACCTTCTCACTGTGCCTCTCTCTCACATATCTCACCACTGACCCCTTGCACACATCCTGGCTCTGGCCTGGAACGCCCTCCCTCCTCAAATCCCACCAACAATTACTCACCTACATCTACAAAGCCTTATTGAAGGCACATCTCCTCCAAAAGGCCTTCCCTGACTAAGCCCCCCTTTCCTCATCTCCCACACCCTTCTGCACCTCCCTGATATCCTCCCTTTTTTCATCCCCCATCTCCCAGCCCCACAGAACTTATGCATATATCTGTAATTTATTTATATGAATATCTGTCTCCTCTTCTCTAGACCATAGACTTGTTGTGGGCGTGGAAGGTGTCTGTTTATTGTATCGTACTCTCCCAAGCACTTAGTACAGTGCTATGCAAGCAGTAAGCATTCAATAAATATGATTGAATCAATGAATGAATGAATGAATGAAGGGAGTTTAAGGTTTCCAATCTACATGCCTGTAAGAAAGATAGAGAAATATCATCCATGTATGCTGTTTCTTCTACTTTGTTTAGAATGCAGACCACAACAGGAGCCATAGAAGGATCAAATAATTTTGCCTCATTTCCTAAGGCAGAGTTGATCTCTAGAGACCTAAAGCCATTATATTCAGAGAATACGCTCAGTGAATCCAAGCGGGAATTGGGACAATGATGGAGTTTCCGATCCAAAACAGTAGATGAGCCTGAGTCGAGTTACACAGATCTGGGGTCCAAGAACCTGACCGACAGACATGATCGTAACAGGACTTGGCATCCTTTTTCTGCTGATGCAAGAGAACAAGATGAAACATTTGAGCAGTTGGTAGGCAGAATCAATCATACAAATTAAACACAGTGTAGTTTGGTTCACAGAGGAGTGTTGATTACGAAATAATATGAAGAAAAATTTAAATTTAAAGAGCAAGGAGAGAGAAAAGAAGAAGCAGTGTTGCCTAGTGAGTAGAGCCTGGGCCTGGGAGCCAGAAGGACCTATATTCTAATCCTGGGTCTGCCCTTTGTCTGTCAGTCAGTCAATAATATTTATTGAGTGCTTACAGTGTGCAGAGCACTGTCCTAAGTACTTGGGACAGATCAATAAAGCAATAAACAGACACATTCCCTGACCACAAGATGACTTTGGGCAAGCCATTTCACTTCTCTAGGCCTCAGTTACCTCATCTTTAAAATGGAGATTTAAACTGTGACCCCTATTTGGGACAGAGACTGTGTCCAACCTGATTAACTTATATCTACCCAGTGATTCGTGCAGTGCCTGGCACATTGTAAACGCTTAACAAATGCCATAAAAAAAAAGTGAAGAAGGAAAAGTGGAATAGGAACTGTGTCCAAACTGAATATCTTGTATCTATTCCAGCGCTTACTATGGTCCTTGGCAAATAGTAAAGGCTTATCAAATACCATCATTATTAGTATTATAAGAAGGAAGAGGAGAGTTGAGGTCATCATGGCTCTGCTGATGCTGCCAGTTGATAGTAGGAGTGAACTTGCAGAGAGGGCAGTCTGAGGTGGGGTTGGAGAAGCGGAGAAGCTCTCAGGGAATTGAGGGGAGTGGAGAAAGAGAAGCTCCATCACACCCCTCCCTCCTGGGAGAAGGATGGGAACCCTACTGGTTCCTGGGCTAGGTGTGACAGCATCCTGGTAGCAGAGATCAAGAAGTGGAGCTGCTATCTTGGCTGCCCTCAAACCTTGTCCAAATCAAAGGGGGAGGGGTGGTCCAGCACTTTCCTGTCCCCAAATCATTGGGGAAAAAGCATATGGCATCACCCTTGTTGTGTCAAGCCTTCGAGGGCAACATCTCTAACAGAGTGGATGCCTAGGCTTGGGAACCACATTGGTATCGAGAAGGGCTTGCTCCCTTTATTCATCCAGTGCTTATAACAGTGCCTTGCACATAGTAAGCACTTAACAAATGCCATCATTATTATTATCCCCTCATCCCAGCCCCACAGAACTTATGTACATAGCTGTAATTTATTTGTTTATATTAATGTTTGTCTCCTCCTCTAGACTGTAAGCTCACTGTGGGCAGGGAATGTGTCTGTTACAGTGTTATATGGTACTCTCCCAAATGCTTAGTACATGCTCTGCACACAATGAATGCTCAATAAATATGGCTAGATTTACCTGGCAAATCAGGCTAGATTTACCTGGCAAATCACAGGTTTCCAACTCCTGATTTATAGTGCTGGTGGTTTGCACAGTTCTACTCCCAATTTCTCATCCTCAGAGTCATGTTCCGATTGGGTCAGTGGGTAAAACAAACACAGCACAGGCCTGGGATTCAGAGAAGCTAATCCCCACTCAGCCACTTGTCTGCTGTGTGTCCTTGGGCAAGTCACTTATATTTTGGGTACCTCAGTTTCCTCATCTGCAAAATGGAGATGCAATATCTGTTCTCCCTCCTATTTAGACTGTGAACCCCCTGAGGGGCAGGGACTGTTTCTGACCAGTGCATCTTGTGTCTACCCCAGTGCTTAGTTCAATCCTTGCCACAGAGAAAGCATTTAACAAGTCTCCAGCTATCATTATTGGAGACTGTTCACTCTCCCTTAAGGGTTCACTTCAATCGGAGAAGGTTGGGATCACCAATATAATTCCATGACAGTGCCAGGGAAGCAGTGTGGCCTGGGAGTAAGAAAAACCTGGATTCTAGATCCCAGCTCCATTTACTTGTCTGCTGTGTGATCTTGGGCAAATCACTTAACTTCTCTGTGCTTAAGTTACCTTGCCTGTAAAATAGAGACTAAGACTGTGAGCCCCATGTGCGACACGGACTGTTTCCAACTTGATTACCTTGTAACTACCCCAGTGCTTAGAACAGTGCCTGGCACATACTACGCACTTAATAAATACTTTGAAAAAATAAAAAAAATAAGGATAATCATATATTCCTTTAAGTCACTGAAATGGTGGGAGAAAAGTGATGTAAAACCACTTTGGGAAATCATCAGTGGTCTGTAAAATCAGGGTGTTACTAGCTAATTCTGGCCCAGAAAATGAAATCCCTGAAGAAAAGGACATTACCAATTTGGCAGCCAGACCCACTTTCTCCGAACAGGCCTTGCCTGAGCCTTAAAGAAAGGCCAAGTCACTCTGATCTGAAGTGGAAATTCAATGGCATTTTCCAGTAGGAGGGGGACATAGCGCAACTAGAAATGTATTCAGATTTCTGCTCTCAGACAAATGATGACCTAAGTTGCTTGCTGTGGAATTCAGTTGAGAAAAATAGTGGGGGATAGTGCTGTATTCATTCTGGGGTGAGGGGGCAGTCTTGGGGGAGGGGAGGAGGAGTGTGTGCAGTGAATGTTTCTACCAACTCCGTTAGTACTCTCCCAAAAGCCTAATACAGTACTCTGCACAGAGTAAATCATCATGGGTTCTAAACCAAACTCTGCCACTTGTCTGCTGTGTGACCTTGGGCAAGTTACTTCACTTCTTTGGGTCTCAGTCACCTGATCTGTAAAATGGGGATTGAGACTATAAGCCCCACATGGAACAGGGACTGTGTCCAACCCAATCTTCTTGTATTCATCCCAGTGCTTAGTACAGAGTCTGGCATATAGCAAGCCCTTGCCTGTTGTTGAGTAGGGATTCTCTCTCTTAACTGCAGAATTGTACTTTCCAAGCACTTAGTGCAGTGTTCTGCACACAGTAAGCTCAATAAATACAACTGAATGAATGAATGAAATACAATTATTATTATTATTCTTATTAGAGAAAGCACTGAATAAATACAACTGATTAATCAAAATGGGTATCCAGACCTCAATCACAGGGTGCAGCTAAATGCCAACTCTGAAACAGTCTCTGGAAGGATGCTGGTTTCCTTATCAAAGGGTCTCTCCTAAAAGCATGATCTCCCACCCAAATTTAGCCAGACAAGGGAAATTCAGGCTTGGGCAATCTGCCTTGCGATGGAAATGATAATAATACTAATAATGATGGCATTTGTTAAGCACTTACTATGTGTGAAACACTGTTCTAAGCACTGAGGGGATACAAGGTGATCAGGTTGTCCCACATGGGGCTTACAGTCTTAATCCCCATTTTACAGATGAGGTAACTGAGGCCCAGAGAAGTTAAGTGACTTGCCCAAAGTCACATAGCTGACAAGTGGCAGAGCCAGGATTAGAACCCACAACCTCTGACTCACAAGCCCGGGCTCTTTCCACTGAGCCACACTGGAAATGGCAGGGTCCCGTAAATGAACTCACACCTGTTCTGATGTAAATTGAGAGGGAAGGCTTTTTCTGGCAGGGAACATACCACATCCAAAGCATCTAGGGAGGGCTTACTAATTAATTATTACTACTACTATATTTTTAGATTGTGAGTTCCCTGACCCCTGGGGGAACACATGACTTGTACTTCCCAAGCACTTAGTACAGTGCTGTGCACACAGTAAGCGCTCAATAAATACGACTGAATGAATACCCAGTTCTCACCTGTGTAATCATTTACAGTGCTCTCCACAGAGTAAGCCTTTAATAAATATTACTACTACCACTTCTATGCTTGGATTAAAGTGATAGTTTGGATGTGGAGGAAAGGGTGGAGTTTAGAGACCTTATAAAGTTTGAACTGACAGGATTTGGTGACAGACTGGATATGTGGGTTGAATGAGAGAGATGTGTCAAGAATAGTGCCAAAGTTACAGACCAGGAGGATGGTTGGGCAGCTGCAGTCTAGAGGGTCAACAACAACAACAACAACAACAAAAACAACAACAACAACAACTACTACTACTACTACTACTATTACTACTACTACTACTACTACTACTGTCCATGATGGAGGCATAATTCACATAAGAGGTGTTTGGTTGGCTTAGACATTATTTGAAGATAATGGTGAGGAGGAGAGAATGGGGAAAATCTGCAGCAGATATTGGATGTGCTGTGTTTGGAGTTGCGGAGATGATATTGAATGCATTTACAACTGGAGGTGGAGGCAGTCTTGGGATTCTGGGAAGGTGGGGGCAGAACAAGGAGGATGAGATGGGGTGAGTGTGGGGTGCAGAAAGAAGAACCAACACAAGAGCCACCTAATATTTTTCCATTTCTTCTCACATGGACTGCAAGGAAAGGTAACAATTACGAGTTCATTCACTTTTAGGGAAGCAGTGTGGCTCAGTGGAAAGAGCACAGGCTTTGGAGTCAGAGGTCATGGGTTCAAATCCCAGCTCTGCCAACTGTCAGCTGTGTGACTTTGGGCAAGACACTTAACTTCTCTGTGCCTCAGTTCCCTCATCTGTAAAATGGGGATTAAAACTATGAGCCTCCTGTGGGACAACCTGATCACCTTGTAACCTCCCCAGTGCTTAGAACAGTGCTTTGCACATAGTAAGCACTTAACAAATACCATTATTATTATTATTTTAGACCTGTGCCTATTGTAGTAGGAAAAGGGACAGTGGAAGGAGTCCATTGAGAAGCAGCATGGCTTAGATCAATCTGCGCATCAGGCAGAAACTCCTCACCCTGGGCTTCAAGGCTCTCCATCACCTCGCCCCCTCCTACCTCACCTCCCTTCTGTCCTTCTACTGCCCAGCCCGCACCCTCCGCTCCTCCACCACTAATCTCCTCACTGTACCTCGCTCTCGCCTGTCCCGCCATCGACCCCCGGCCCACGTCATCCCCCGGGCCTGGAATGCCCTCCCTCTGCCCATCCGCCAAGCTAGCTCTCTTCCTCCCTTCAAGGCCCTCCTGAGAGCTCACCTCCTCCAGGAGGCCTTCCCAGATTGAGCCCCTTCTTTCCTCTCCCCCTCGTCCCCCTCTCCATCCCCCCGCCTTACCGCCTTCCCCTCCCCACAGCACCTGTATATATGTATATATGGTTGTACATATTTATTACTCTGTTTATTTATTTATTTATTTATTTTACTTGTACATTTCTATCCTACTTATTTTATTTTGTTGGTATGTTTGGTTCTGTTCTCTGTCTCCCGCTTTTAGACTGTGAGCCCACTATCGGGTAGGGA
The DNA here is from genome assembly GCF_015852505.1 of Tachyglossus aculeatus. Classification (NCBI taxonomy): domain Eukaryota; kingdom Metazoa; phylum Chordata; class Mammalia; order Monotremata; family Tachyglossidae; genus Tachyglossus; species Tachyglossus aculeatus. Next base: position 24,334,044 of record NC_052075.1, on the reverse strand, counting down.
CTGTCTCTATGTGATGCCAATTTGTACTTCCCAAGCGCTTAGTACAGTGCTCTGCACATAGTAAGCGCTCAATAAATACGATTGATTGATTGATTGATTGATTGATTAGTGGAAAGAGCACAGGCTTGGGAGTCAGAGGATGTGGGTTCTAATCCTGTCTCCACCACTCATCTGCTTTGTGACCTTGGGCAAGTCACAACTCCTCTGGGTCTCAGTTCCCTCATCTTTATAATGGGGATTAAGACTATGAGCCCCACGTGTGATAACCTGTTTATCTTGTATCTACCCCAGTGCTTAGAACAGTGCTTGGCACAAAGTAAGTGCTTAACAAATACCATAATGATAATAATAATAATAAAAGGAGGGCATTACACTGTTTTTACACCATCCATAACTGAATCAGAGTCAAGCCTGGCCACCTTAAGACAGTCTCTTCTGCTTGTCCTCCTCAGACCTGAGCTCCAGGGCAAAGAAGCGAGCCCCAAGCCACTTCCATCATGGAACCAAGGCCAAACTCTTGCCACCTTTGACATCCCCTCTTTTCATTCCTCTGGGGACACATGGTGTCTGCCACTCCAGAACGTCTCCGCAGTGCTGGTGCCCCCATGCCTAGAACCACCACCAACTTCACACACACACACACACACATACTCTCTCTCTCTCTCTCTCTCTCTCTGACACCAAGGTGCCTCTTTCCCAGAACGCAGGCCTTCCACAATGCCTGGAACTGGTTCTGCCATGGAACACCTACAGGTTTCCCGCATTCTCCAATTCCATGGTCACGGCCCATACACTCCCTTTCTCAACTACCAGAGTGCCATGGTGCATTCAAGCACTGCTCCTGCTACAGATTACCTCTAGCCCCCTCCCAACTGCAGTTTGAGATTGACCCTAGTTCCCCATGTTCCCCCACGACCTTGGAACAGACTTCCTATTCAATCACTAAAAGAAACCACAGAATACAACTGATTCATTCATTCAATCGTATTTATTGAGCACTTACTGTGTGCAGAGCACTGTACTAAGTGCTTAGCATGGGGACTCATGATTTTTTATTCCAGCGGGATCATCGACAGAAGGGCCAGGGGGAGCTGACTGTCAGCTAGGGGTGAGATTATGTAAATGAACAGATGTGCTAAAATCCTCAGGGTCTGGACCTGTGGCCACGTGCTGAGACCAACTGGGAAGGATTTGTGTTAAAGATGCCTGACTTGGAGCGAGCTGTTGTCCCTGTTTTCTCTAAATCGTTCCTCTCAGGCAGTGGGGTCATTAAGACCCCAAAGAAAAATGTAGAATCTGCAAATTATTTTCCAACTACGCTGGCTTTGCTCAGTACAGTTTTGACCAAACTGATGTGCGTACACTTCCCGGTTACCATTGTGATCAACACAAATAAAAAATTAAACAAAAGCAATCATCCAAAGAGGAAGCAGAGTAGGAGGAACAGAAGAAGAGTACGAGGAGCAGAAGAAGGAGGAGGAGATGGGGAAGGAGGGAGAAAGAAAGAGGGGAGAGGCAGTGACCATGCTCTCTTACTCTCTCTCCTGCTCCCACCAACTGCTTTCATCAACTACACATGTCCCAGATTTCTGAATCCAAGGCAATCTGTACCAGCATAGCCTGAACAATCATGTCCCCAGTCATCTCTCCCACTAAGAGGCAATGAAGCAGTATCACCTAGTGGACAGAGCACAAGACTGGGAGTCAGCAGGACCTAGGTTCGAATCCTGCCTCTGCCAATTGCTCACTGCATGACCTTGGGAACTCAATTTCTCTGTGCCTCAGTTTTTCAACTGTAAAGTAGGGATTAATAGTAATAATAATACAATGGAATTTGTTAAGTGCTTACTATGTGCAAAGCACTGTTCTAAGCGCTGGGGGGACACAAGGTGATCAGGTTGTCCCATGTGGGCTCACAGTCTTCATCCCTATTTTCCAGACGAGGTAACTGAGGCACAGAGAAGTTAACTGACTTGCCCAAGGGCACACAGCAGACATGTGGCGAAGCCAGGATTCAAACCCATGACCTCTGACTCCAAAGCCCGGGCTCTTTCCACTGAGCCATGATGCTTCATTAATACCCGTGATTAAATATCTGTTCTTCTACTACTTAGATTGTGAGCCCCATGCAAGACTGGGACCGTGTCCAACCTCTTTAACTTGTACCAACCCCAGAGTTTAGAACAATGTTTGACATATAGGAAGAACTTAACAAATAATATAACCCCCTGCCAAAACCCCAAGAATTTTCCCCATCGTCCCTGGGTAGTTTCAGGTCACAGAAATTCATGTTCCGCCCCCAAGAAAAGACAGGTCTGGGCTGCTAATTGAACTGGCTGCAATAGCAGAAGCCACCAGGTCAGAGGCCCAGGCTGGAAGATTGAACTGCAGCTTCCTGGTAGTTCCTCCCACTGCACCTCCTATGACTTGAGGTGATATATCTCTTTCCTCCAGCCCTGACAAGGTAGGATGGATACAGACAGCCTCCTACCCTGACTACAAAAAGGGAATAGGACCAATTTATATTAATATGCCTCAAAACACCTTCCCTGACTAAAGCCTTCATTTCTCTTAGTTTGACTTCCCTTCTGCATCACCTATGAACTTGGATCTCTGCCCCTTAAGCATTTGCTATTCACTCCACTCAATCAATAGTATTTATTGAGTGCTTAATGTGTGCAGAGCACTGTACTGAGTGCTTGGGAGAATACAGTATATAACAATATAACAGAGACATTCTCTGCCACAACGAGCTTACAGTCTAGAGGGGGAGACAGTAATATAAATAAAAAAATTGGGGATAGGCCCCACAGCACTCCACCATTTCCCGTATCCGTATTTTATTTTAATGTCTGCCTCCCCTTATAGATCGCAAGTTCTCTGTGGGCAGGGATCATGTCTACTAATATTGAACTCTTCCATGCATTTAATGCAGTGCTCTACACACAATAAGCACTCAATAAATGCCATTGAATAAATGAAGGAAAGTGAATCTCCCTCAAAGCCAACCATCTGAATAATCGTTAAGCTAGGTTGCCGGACTGAGGCTATGTGCCATAATGTGGGCACTGAAGAGCCCCACTTTAAGGAAAACTTGTAATTCTCCACCAGGTTTGTCTGGCCTCCAGGCCCGTGCTCTATCTACCATGCCATGCTGCTTTTCAAAGCACTCAGTGAAAACACACATTAGAAGATGACCAACTGTACTGCTGATAATTGAAAAAAGAATCTCAAAGACAATTGTACTGACCAAAATAGCTCCAAACCTAATTTGGTTTGGTTATCTGAACTTTTGATTACCTGAACCACCCAAAGTCTAGATTAGTTAGGCTAACTGGCTTTCTTCCGCATTTCAGTTAAGGCACTTGAAGGGATCACAACAATTTACAAATGCTCTGTCCCTTTCTTGCCCTTTATAGAGCAAACAGTACCTGTCTTCGGAGGTCTCTGGTCTTCTTAGTCATCTTGTCGATAGCAATGTTCAGCGGATCACCTTTTTCCTTCCTTCCAGTCTGTGAAGAAAAGAGAAATCATTTCAGGTTAGGAAATCAAGTGGTCACAACGTTCAAGGTTTATCATTATAGAAAAAGGACCAGGGACAGTGTCTGACCAACACAATTCCAACCCCTCTCCTCCAGAAATCACTGCAGCTGAGTTACTCATGGCTGGCTCAGCTAAAATTGTGATGTTTTTCCCCTCAAAAGTTTTTTCAGAGGCCATCATTATGGGGACCCAGCTGGGCTCAGAAAAAGCAAATTTTCCAGCAAATCAAAATTGGATCTAAAAGGAATTTCAGGTAAATCACAATACGCTTCAGAATTGGGGCTCTGACACATCATACTCCCATCCTTCCACTCTCATTCCAAAATCTAGTGAGACCTCTTACTCTAAAATGAATATTAGGAGTTTCTAATCTTCATCTTGCCAGGCAATGGCTTATGTTAATCGTAATAATAAGCAGAAAACAGCTTGGGGACAGAAGGAAAATGTTCCCTATGACTCTAATAAGGATCATATTGGCAGGCATTGGGTACAGTAGAAAAAAGTTTTCCACTTACAACATTTTCTCCAGGAGCAAGTCTCAGAGCAGAGACCCTCTTTGGAGATTAACATACCCAGCTCACATACACACAGGCCAATAAGCAACAAGACACAAGGCTGGAGGGGAGTATGGGACTTTTCCCAGTTCTCAGTAAGCAAGGGAACGACAACACAGATACCCACCCAAAGCAAACATTTTCCATTTCCCTAGCAAAATGCACGTTAAGCTACTTTAAGGTTTACATTATCTTCCCGTTAAGAGAAAGCTGTTTCCCAAAGCTTTTTTCAAATCTATTAGCACATCTAAACTTCATCCAGATGATTTATCTTCCCATACTTGTGGTTCTAATCAGCTTCCTTTCCCTCACTCTCTCTCTCTCTCTCTCTCCGATGACTCTGCTTATAATTTATGGCTCTGGCATGTGAATAACTAAGATTACAAATTATCAATTGAGCTTAATGGATTCAGGGCCTTGTGATGAGAACCACATGGCTGGATTTGAATAAGCTACTCTTCTCAAGGCCTGTGTTTGCCATTTTGAGCAGAATGAATACCCCATTTGTTCCGAGGGTCATTACAGCGACCATCCAGGCCAAGAATCTTTTTGTCAGCAGTCTAAAATCTGCAGAATCTGCCCATCATCCTTCCACCAATGGCCTGACTTGCCCTCATGGCCAGCACTGGAGCTGTTGGGCAGAGGCTTGGACAGAAGGCAATCTGGCTTCAAGGCTTAGTTATTTAATCTTTTTACAAGTGGTAGTAACCAAGGATGAGTGCTTAGTACAGTGCTCTGCACACAGTAAGCACTCAATAAATATGATTGAATGAATGAATGAATGAAGGAGCAATCTGTCCACCTGTCTTTAGGACAGGCGGGTGTGCATTGAGACCTGCTGATGGAGAATGAGCAACAGCAGAAACGAGAATATGTCATTACCGATGCACTCCTTGAAAATATTTATGAGGAATAGAAACAGAGCAAGCAGGGTCAGGGGCAGATTACTCCCCAGTCTTCGGTAACAGAGCCAGGATGCTATTTTTAAAGAACAATTTTGAAACCTGAGCAGGGGAAAAATTGGCTACTTCATAACATATATTTTGATCTTTACTGGGAAGGGAGACTTGGGAATATTAACACCCTATGTCATTTCGGGCTCAAGCATTCTATATGTGTAACACTTAAAAATTTTGTCTTTCTCCATTGCTCAAGCTCACTGTGAAGTTTGGATAATCAATTGTGACCGCCCTTTCTCTAGCCTCTCCCCAATCCAGATAAGCAACATGGACTACTGGAAAAAGCATGAGCCTAGGAATCAGAGGATGTTTGTTCTAAACCCAGCTCTGCCTCTTGTTTGCTGTGTAACCTTGGGCAAGTTACTTAACTTCTCTGGGCTTCAGTTCCCTATCTGCAAAGTGAGGATTTGATATCCATTCTCCCTCCTATGTGAACTGCGAGCCCCATGTAGGACCTGATTATCTTGTACTATCCCAGTGCCTATTACAGTCCTTGGCACCTAGTAAGTGCTTAATAATTTCACCATTATCCAGTCCATATCATTTTTCAAAAACAGATTCTGGGCATGTCTCTCCATTCCTCAAAAACTTCTAATGGTTGTCCATCCACCTCCACATCAAGTAGAAACTCCTCACCACTGGCTTCAAGGCACTCAATCATCTCTTCCCCTCCTACCTTACCTCATTCATCTCCAACTACAGCCCAAGCCTCACATTCAATCCTCTAAAACCTCCTACTCACTGTGCCTCAATCAATGGCTCTCACATCATCAACCACTTGCTCACATACTCCTTCTTGCAAGGAACTCCCTCCCCCTGAATATTCCATATACAACCTCTCTCCATATTCAAACCCCTACTAAAATTGCATCTTATAGAGAAGGCCTTCCCTGCCTAATCTTTCATTACTCCACCCTATTCACCCTCTCTTTTGAGTCAACTATACATTTAGCATACACTAAGCACTCTGATATTCATCCCTAAAGCCCATCCAAGTATAGGTCCATATCCCTATACTCGGTTGCTTCTCCTGTACTCATTTTATTGTCAGTCCTCCCAACTCGATTACAATCTCCTTTCATTCATTCATTTAATCATATTTATTGAGTACTTACTGTGTGCAGAGCACTGTACTAAGCACTTGGGAAAGTAAAATACAACAATAAGCAGAGACATTCCCTGCCCACAAGAAACTTACCATCTAGTCAAGGGGAGACAGACATCAATAAAAATAAGTAAAATTACAGATATGTACATAAGTGCTATGGGGCTGGGAGGGGGATGAATAAAGGGAGCAAGTCAGGGTGATGAAGAAGGGAGTGGGAGATGAACAAAAGTGGAGCTTGGTCTGGGAAAGCCCCTTGGAGGAGATGAGTCTTCAAAGAGACTTCAAAGGAGGGGAAAGTAATTGCCTGCAGGATTTGAGGAGGGAGGACATTCCAGGTCAGAGGCAAGACGTGGGCTAGGAGTCATTGGCGAGACAGGTGCGATCGAGGCACAGTAAGAAGGTTAGCATTAGAGGAGCAAAGTATGTGGGCTGGGTAGGAGAAGGAGAGAAGACAGGTGAGGTAGGGGACAAGGTGATTGAGTGCTTTAAAACTGATGGTGAGAATTTTTTGTTTGATGTGGAGGTGGATGGGCAACCATTGAAGTTTTTTGAGGAGCAGGGTAATATGTTCTGGAAGCTTTTGCAGAAAAATGATCCTGGCAGTAGAGTGAAGTATGGACTGGTGTGGGAAGAGACAGGAGGCTGGGAGGTCTGCAAGGAGGCTGATGCAGTAATCCAAGAGAGATAGGATGAATGACTGCATTAACATGGTATCAGTTTGGATGGAGAGGAAAGGGCAGATTTTAGCGATGTTGTGAAGGTGGGACTGACAGGATTTAGTGATGGATTGAATATATGGGTTGAATGACAGAGAAGAGTCAAGGATAATGCCAAGGTTATGGGCTTGTGAGACAGGAAGGATGGTGGTGCCATCTACAGTGATGGGTAATTTGGGGAGGACAGGGTTTACGTGGGAAGATAAGGAGCTCTGCTTTGGAAATGTTAAGTTTGAGGTGACAGGAGGACATCCAAGTAGAGCTGTCTTGAAGGCAGGATGAGATGCGAGACTGGAGAGAGGGAAAGACATCAGGGCTGGAGATCTAGATTTAGATTTGGGTATCAGTTGAGTATCCTTCCTTGGGTATTTGCGTATCCCTCCTTGAATTCAGGAAAGTGTCTACTCACCCTATCATACTATTCCAAAAGCTTAGTATAGCACTCTGAACATAGTAAGGGCTCTATAAAACTATTGATTCATTGATTTTGGTATTAATATATTAATCAATAGTATTTGTCATGCACTTACTGTGTGCAGAGCACTGTACTAAGCACTTGGCAGAGTTCAAACAACAGTGTTGGTAGACATGTTCCTTGCCCATAAAGAGTTTACAGTCTAGCAATTCTGTGCCAAGCTGCAAACCACTGCTCCCGAGCAGGCTTACATGAGAAGAATTGGAGGCAAAATTCCCTTGGGAATTTTTCTTGTCAAGCTCATTAGGAGACCAGTGGTCTCTGAGGACAGAAACCTAATGGAACAGTCATCCTCTTCTAGGCCTTGTAAATCCACTTCACAGAGGACAGAAATATCTGCTTTCAAATGCTGAACAGCAAGGGAACAGCTGACGTGTAATCTCACATATCAGTGTATGTAAACACGTCCTGCTTTCCATCCTCTTGTCTCTCCCCACTTCAATCTATACTTCACGCCGCTGCCTGGATTGTCTTTGTCCAGAAATGCTCTGGGCATGTTACTCCCCTCCTCAAAAATCTCCAGTGGCTACCAATCACCCTACGCATCAGGCAGAAATTCCTCACCCTCGGCTTCAAGGCTGTCCATCACCTCGCCCCCTCCTACCTCACCTCCCTCCTCTCCTTCTACAGCCCAGCCCGCACCTTCCGCTCCTCTGCCGCTAATCTCCTCACTGTGCCTCGTTCTCACCTGTCCCGCCGTCGACCCCCGGCCCACGTCATCCCCCTGGCCTGGAATGCCCTCCCTCTGCCCATCCACCAAGCTAGCTCTCTTCCTCCCTTCAAGGCCCTATTGAGAGCTCACCTCCTCCAGGAGGCCTTCCCACACTGAGCCCCCTCCTTCCTCTCCCCTTCCTCCCCCTCTCCATGCCCCCCACCTTACCTCCTTCCCTTCACCACAGCACCTGTATATATGTATATATGTTTGTACATATTTATTACTCTATTTTACTTGTACATATCTATTCTATTTATTTTATTTTGTTAATATGTTTGGTTTTGTTCATTGTCTCCCCCTTCTAGACTGAGAGTCCACTGTTGGGTAGGGACTGTCTCTATATGTTGCCAACTTGTACTTCCCAAGCGCTTAGTACAGTGCTCTGCACACAGTAAGCGCTCAATAAATACGATCGAATGATTGATTGATATTCTGATGCCACATGGGCTTGCAACAGCACACGTGGGAGAGTCAGAAAGCCAGCCATTCACCTTGAGTCCTCCCCGAGTGGGTTGTTGAAAAACAGTGTGGCTTGATAGAGCATGGACGTGGGAGTCAGAAGGACCTGGGTTCCAATCCTGCCTCTGCCACATGTTTTGCTGTGTGACCTTGGGCAAGACACTTGCTTCTCTTGGTCTCAGTTACCTCATCTGTAAAGTGGGGATTAAGATTCTGAGCCCCACGTGGAACAGGAACTGTCTCCAACCTGCTTAACTTGTATCTACCCCAGGGCTTAGAACAGTGCTTGACACATAGTAAGTGCTTAACAAGTTCCATTAATAATAATAATAATGATGACATTTACTAAGTCCTTACTATGTGCAAAGCACTGTTCTAAGCACTGGGGAGGTTACAAGGAGATCAGGTTGTCCCACAGGGGGCTCACAGTCTTCATCCTCATTTTACAGATGAGGCAACTGAGGCACAGAGAAGTGAAGTGACTTGCCCAAAGTCACACAGCTGACAATTGGCAGATCTGGGATTTGAATCCATGACCTCTGACTCCAAAGCCCATGCTCTTTCCACTGAGCCATGCTGCTTCTCCTATTATTGTTATTATTATTATTATTATTATTATTATTATTATTATTATATACAAGTTAATCAGGTTGGAAACTTGGTCTTAGCTGGGTTGTCAATTCACCTGGCTTAAATGTAAAAAGCTTGGGTGAAGTATGGTTAATATGGTTATGAAGAGGTTAGTACTTTGTCTTTGAGACACTGAGCTTCATTAGCTTGTCCTAGGGGAAAGAACGTGGAAATGAGATTCAGGAGCCCAAGGTTCTAGTCCAGCTCCAATTCTTGCCTGCTTTGTGAGTTTGGATAAGTCGCTAACTCCTTTGTGCCTCATTGTCTTCATCAGTAAAATATTTTTAATATACCTGGGGTAATATACTTGTTCTGTCTCTTTCTTAGACCATGGGCTCCAAGTAGGACAGGGACTGTGATGCTCTAATTAGCTTATGTCTACCCCAGCCCTTAGCACAGTGCTTGACTCAAAGCAAATGTCTATTAAATACCCACCTTAACATTACATATATTTCAGACATTTGTCAAGGGGTTGCTCTGTACAGAGCATTACTACTAAGCGCTTGAAAAGGTATGCCCCAAATATGTCATCAAACTTGCAAAGGGGTCAACATCTTTTAAAGGAGAGGCAATGGTCGATAGCTATCCTAGGCTACCGAGGGTTACCCAAAGCCCATAATCATTAAGATAATAATAATAATAATGGCTTTTGTTAAGCACTTATTATGTGCCAAGCACTGATCTAAGCACTGAGTCACTTTCTAAAATATCTGAAACCAAGCTGAACAGTGTGATTCACCCCACACCTAAAACATGCCCAGAACTGAGAGAAGCGGCATTGTCTAGTGGATGGATCATGGGCCTGGGCATCGGAGGAACTGGATTCTAATCCTGACTCCATCACTTGTTTGCTGTGTGACCTTCGGCATATCAACTTCATTTCTCTGGGCCTCAATTGCCTCATCTGTAAAATGGGGATTAAGATTATGAGCCCCACGTGGGACAGGGACTATGTCCAACCTGTTTACCTTGTATCTACCCCAGCAATAAAGAACAGTGCCTGGCACATAATAAATGCTTAACAAATACCAAAAAAAAATTGAGCCACACCCAGCAGAGTTAAACTGTATACTCCTCGAGGGCAAGGTGTGCTTAGAAGGAATAGTAAAGATGAGCTGGAATGTGAGAAGAGAGGAAGTAGGCAAAACGGTAACCAATTGAGCCAAAAACAACAACAACAAAAAAAAACGCTTGATGATTAGGACTGAGAGGACTCTTTGCCCAGCTCTTAATCCCAGTTTCTAGCCTACTCCTTGGTCTGGTGTAATGAAACTCTTGGCTAATGAAAGGTCACCAGGTCTCTAGGAAAGTTAAGGGAAAAACCTCAAGCTCAGGTCATGTTTCCTTTTTCCCTTCCATTCTTCCACACTAAAGACACCAATCAAACAATCAATGGTATTTACTGAGCCTTTACAGTGTGCAGAGCACTACACTAAGTGTTTGGGAGGACACAATGCAACAAAGCTGGTAGAAATGTTCTCTGCCTACAAAGAGTTTACAATCATTCATTCATTCAATTATATTTATTGAGCACTTACTGTGTGAAGACAATAATAATAATAGTAATAATGGCATTTATCAAGTGCTTAATATGTGCAAAGCACATATTTCTTGTTTGATATTGGAAGTGGATAGGCAACCGCTGGAGATATTTGAGGAGGGGGGTGATATGTCCTGAACGTTTCTGCGGAAATATGATCCGGGCAGTGGAGGGAAATATGGACTGTAGTGGACAGACGCATGAGGTTGGGAGGTCAGAAAGGAGGCTGATGAAGTAATCTGGTCAGGGAGGGATCTTATGCTACCTTGAACCTTGAACCTCACCACCTATCTTGAAGTGCAAAACTCAAAAGATGGCTAGCATTTCCCTAGTAATCAGAGTTCCCAAAAAGAGATGTAACTGTTTAATATATGCTCTTATTCAAAACACAAGGATGGTCAACACTGCTTCTTCTAGAATTTATTTGTAGTACTTGGAGAGTAGATATTATTAAATTTTGTTTTAGTTTTTAAGTACCGTTGGAGAAAGTACTAACTGTCACAGCCCCATGGTTGAAACTGATGAAAAGGCAGTAGAGCAGGACTTCTTCCCTTCTTCTGGGGCCGTCAGGCCCTTCATCATCACTTAAAGCTAATTGCCATGTTTGTTGGGGGGTCATCACAGACCCCCCCCCCCCAAATGAACCTCGAGTCTAATGGGAAATGAACAGTTTGATTCTAACAATTACCGTTTCAACCTCTAATCCAGGATAGTGCTTTTACATTTTGGGGATCTCCCCTGACTTTCCTCTGGCAGGAAATGATTAATTATGCTAAATTTAATTTAAACATATCTCAACTTCTTGAGCTGGCCTTGGCCAGAAACCTATTTAGGGAAAATAAAACCAAGTGATAGAGACCCGTCCATGATAGGGATAAAACACGATTGATGCCAGATCCTGAAATTTAAAAAATGACTCAAGGTTAAATCCACAAACCAAATGTTTCAGCCTGAAATACAAGCTATTCCATTTAGAGAGAGGAAATACCACTAAAAATGATCAATTTGACACCCAAAATCCTCATTCAGTTAACAACATCATATAACAGTTCCATGTAACAAATGTGAATGGGGAAATAACTCCTCAAAAAAAAAAAAGTTTTTTCAAAGAGTGAACTCCCAGAAGTTGGATTGGATTTCTTTTCAAGTCCTCAAAATATTGAGGACCTGGATCTAATGCATGAGATCTATAATACTGTGCTACTGATTCTAATGTATTAAATCTATGAGAGGGTGGAAACAAATAAGAAAACTTTCTGCATTTTTTTCTTTGATAAAAGTGAAAGGTCCAAACGGCAAGGCAGTCCAATGCAATCATGAATTTCACATTGTCCATCCGATATGTTCCACTGTCACTTAAACCTGTGATTTAGACCATGGGGAAAGATTATATATTGATCCAACATCCACCTTGACCTACTTGAAGCTTTCCCCCGTACCAAATAATCATCTTCTTATTATGGATGGCTCCATTATTTACAGCATATTGAAAACTTCAAGATCACCCAGTTTTATTACGGTGTAAATCACCGTTTCCAAATATTTGCCACTCTAAATATTTTCTCTCAGAGTGTCAATGGCATCGCTCTTTGAAAACAGTGTTATGTTCCCTGTCTCCATGCCACTGATGAGCTGGAAGTCCTCTCTGTGAGGGAGAGAGGCAGCCAGAACTACGTGTCATATCTTTCCTTTAAACATGAGTGCTGGTTTACCGACCTCCTAAGCATGTCAGTGATCTGAGATTTTTACAGATCTGTGGGGTGTTATTTAGTCCCTAGACCCGACCTGTCCCCAAGGACTTCCATGCCAAGCCCTCTTTTTCTTTTCCTTTTCTTCCACTCCCTTCTGCATCACCCTGACTTGCTCCCTTTCTTCATTTCCCCTCCCAGCCCCACAGCGCTTACATCTGTAATTTTATATATTTATATTAATTTCTGTGTCCCCCTCTAGACTGCAAATTTATTGTGTGCAGGGAATGTCTGGTATACTGTCATATTGTACTCTCCCAAGAGTACAATACACCTGATCACCTTGTATGCCCCCCCAGCGTTTAGAACAGTGCTTTGCACATAGTAAGCGCATAACAAATGCCATCATCATCATCATCCACATGGGACTGTTGGCCTAGAGCTATCATTTGAACTGGATCTGGGTGGTAATGTATTGTTGCATTTGCTTGCTATAATGGTTCAGTTGTTCTGAAGCAGCATGACCAGCAAAGCGCTGGCCGGGGGGGGTAGAAGGTGATCAGGTTGTCCCACGTGGGGCTCACAGTCTTAATCCCCATCTTACAGATGAGGTAACTGAGGCTCAGAGAAGTTAAGTGACTTGCTCAAGGTCACACAGCAGACACATGGCAGAGCCGGAATTCGAACTCATGACCTCTGACTCCAAAGCCCCTGCTCTTTCCACTGAACCACACTGCTTCTCTAAGGCAGGAGGCAGACCCTAGCCTTCCCAGTGTCCTAAATGTTGAACAGGGGCTGGTTTGTTCCATGAGCTCCTTCCACTGGGAGGGGCGATGCTTGCGCCGGTGATGGTAGAGATTAAGGAGAAGGCAGCCAGTGCTGGGGTGGGAGTCTTCCCACCCCAGAAAGAACGAGCTGGCACCTTACTGGCACATTCACACCTCCTAAAGTGACCTTATACCGGATAGTACAGTTTTCAGCTGGTCTGTTCCCTATCTGGTATGGAAAATAGCACTAGATGCCTTTATAGCTTATATTTTTGTTTTCAGTACCCAGGCTACTGACGCAAAGTTCCTCAGCTCAGAAGTGGAACTCATTCTTAGAGGGACGTGGGTGGGGAAGACAATTGTTCCTGAAGCAAGCTGGTACAGGGAGCAGTGACACCCTCCAGAGAAATGGCCTAAATTCAGGTGGAAATAGTCCGTAAGGTATCTTCACATTATGCCAAGTGTCCAGTGAAAGCCAAGCCATATATAGTCACATTTATCTGGGTGTCTAACTCAAAAAAGTCCCTTCATTGCCCATCAGAATCATTCCTTGATTTTCTGTATCAACAGGAGCAGTCTTCCAAAGTCACATCACCAACAAGCTATGTGCAGAAGACATTATTGTTAGAGGGGGCATCCTTCCTTGATGAGAGCAGAAAACCCACAATTCATTATCAGCATGTCCTGGCCCCTTTGCCTATGAATGTCTACTTATATGGGCAGGAGAGTCAATGACGCTTGCTAACTTTCTTGACAAATACAGAGGAGCTGAACCTGGCCTACATATGGAAGTATATTCACCTATCCGTCAAGAAGTTCTGCATTCAGCAAACACTAAGTATCACTGATTGATTGATTGGTTGGTTGGTTGGTTGGTTGAGTCCACTGTGGATATGGCAAGAAATCGGCTATCATTCTAAAAAAAATAGCAAACAAACCCCACAGCTCTTCAAGGCTAGAGAATTAACCCCATCTCCACATGAAACGACCCCACTTCACATAACCTATTCTCCCAGAACCTATTTTCCACCCTTGATGATATTTATAATAATGATAATAGTATTTGTTAAGTGCTTACTAGGTGCCGAGCACAGTTCAAAGCACTGGGGTAGATACAAGGTAATCAGGTTGTCCTAAGTGCAGCTCAAAGCCTTAAGCTCCATTTTACAGATGAGGTAACTGAGGAACAGAGAAGTTAAGTCACTTGTCCAAGGTCACACAGCAGACAAGTGGCGGAGCCGGGATTAGAACCCATGTCCTTTGTCTCCCGAACCTGTGCTCTTTCCCCTAAACCACGCTGCTACATGCCATTCCTCATTCTATCACCTAGAATCTCTCATTATTATTTTTAAAGTGAGGTGACTAAACTGCATCACAATGACTAATTAGGGCCTCTGATCCTCAGATTGTCACAGAGACGTTACCTCTGGACTCCTGCCTGTTATCCAGTCACTGATCTGAGCATGCAAAAATCACTCAGTTACTTTCCCCCAGTGAGAAACAGAGTGGGGGGCCTGCTGGGTGACAATGGGCAAGTTACTTACTTAATTTCTCCATGCCTCAGTTTCCTCAACTGCAAAGTGGAGATTCGATACCTCTCCCTTGGACTGTGTGCCCTACATGGAACAGAGATTTTTATCTGACCTGATTGCCTCCTATCTATGCACCACTTAGTAGAGGTAGATCTAAATGCCACAATTTTTATTACACCACACACTCCTTGAGGTCAAGGAACAGATCTTATACTTTATATTCCCAAACAACTATTTGATGCTCGGCACATAGCAGAGGTCTTTAATGTTATTGATAATGATGAAGAAGATGACTGCGCTGTTGACAGTCTATAATGATTTGTTCATTTGCTGGTTAAAACTCCTTTAAAATGATAGGAAATCAATAAGCAACTTGCAGTATTGATCAGCATTACTGTGAAAATAAGCTAAAATTTCCCCAAAGTTCTCCCAGTAATAGGAAAAATTATAGTAATCTAAAATGTAGCAATGATCCCTGCTTTCTATGCAATTCAGATCAAATTTAATGAAATTTTTTTTGTATTTAAACAAATACAATGGCTTTAAAGCAAACAACGAGGAATGGAAAGACAGTGCCCATTTTCTGCAAATCTCTTGATAAACCATAATGGTATAAATCCTGCCCTTCAAAGTTGTTCTACGTTATCAAAGTGAAGTGTACAGATTGCAAAAATAGTCAAAAAAAAGACAGACACAGAGACTGCTAGTCATATGAACCACTGTCCCCTGCCATTTTTGAAATGATATTACAATAAAAATTAATTGGCTCTATATTTATATGCAAACTATACATAAATATGTAGATATATTCATTTAGCCAAAACTCACAGGACTGAAGTCAGTAATGTTACAGTGCTTGATACAAGAACTTTACCTAAGTGCATTTTTGTCCAAATGTCTCCTGCATGTCCACTTCCTGGTTAGAGTGACCAGTCTTCAGGGCAAGGGAGGGGAATGTTCGCACTTTGTACAGTTTGGCATTTTAATAGCAGGAGACAGAAGTGCCTAGTTACCATGGTGACCAGGTCTTTTCAGATATAGATCCATTACTTAGCACAATTCCATACTGAAGGGAGGAGAGGGCACCTGCTGAGATCTCTATAGACCTGCCCTCTTTGGCTGGAAATGTGAAGGGTGGATGGGAAAGGTGACAAGAAGAGAGGTCTCTCGTAGTGAGAGCCCTCACAATCCCATAGGAGGGGAAAGGCTCCCTTTATCTTCTCCTAACTTTTCTAACTCTAACATCACTGCACCACCATTGTGGAGAGATGTGTGTTATAAAGCTAATGGAAGAGGGAAAAGGGGTGGAATGAGAAGAACAATGTTCACTAAATGGTGTGTGTTCATGGCAGTATACCAGCAAAGTGGCTTTCAGCCTTTAGAATCTTTTATGCTATGAAAGGAGATAGAGGGAAAGGACACAACACACTCTACAAATTCATAAAGAGCATGCTATGCATGATGTAAACTGTCAAGATGCTAAAAATGTCATTATCACTATGGCATTCACCTAAGGATTCATGTGGACTATTGGCTTAGATCAGTGGTCTATTCATTCATTCAATCATATTTAATGAGTGCTTACTGTGTGCAGAGCACTGTACTAAGTGTTTGGAAAGTATAATTCAGCAACAAATAGAGGCAATCCCTACCCAACAATGGGCTCACAGTCTAGAAGATGGGCTCATAATGCAGATTTCTTTGACTGACTGTGTCTCCAAAGTAAGCTTAAGGCAAGAGCATAATTATTGTTCCCCTTGACATCCATCCAAATCTAACATACATTAGATTTCTTTTACATAGATATCCTTAGTTGATATTATGTGAAAAGCCTTCTTATTTCCAATTGAGCCTGTATGGGTTTCTCTTTTGTGTGCTTTTTCAACTAGGTTTCATGAACTTCTAGCCTGTAAGCTCCCTTCTGGACAGTAAGCTCCTGATGGGCAGGGGACATGTCTACCATGTGTCTACCGTATCTGCTATTCTGTGAAATGCCAACTCTGTTGCATTGTACTCTGTTGTATTGTACAGAGGGAAAAAAAAAAAACGCTTCACACTAATCAGCTCACTCACACATTTATTCATCTTCATCATCATCAGTGTTACATATTGAACACTTACTATGTGCAGACCACTGAACTAAATGCTTGGGAGAGTACAATGCAACAGAGTTAGCATTTCACAGAATGGCAATAAGGAAAATTAGACTCTCGTTCTCTTCCAATTGAATATGCATATCAAAATGAGACTCCTGGCCTTTAAGGGAAAACCTAAGGACACTTTAATTTAAAAGGCTCAAAACACTTGTTCTAAGTATCTCGATGATACTGATTTTCTCATTGCCAAGCTGTAACATAATGTCCACAACATACTCCTAATTTAAGAAGTAACCTCTGTCCAGCTGTGAGTTGCAATCTGCTGCAGTCATCCTTATGGAGAGAGTCCCATCTCACAGTCACAGAGGATTCAGGCAAAAGGGAGGGGCTTGAGATGTAATATTTCTCACTATTTGACCTTTATGTGAGCATGAATTTTGGAATGATGAGTGAGCAGAAAATGTAAAAAAACCCAAACCCCTAGCTCAAATGAAACTCACCTCTTTGCTAACCAAGCCCCAGAGGAGACCCCAGCAGATATTGCATTTTTCATACCTGTCCCACTCTGCCCTAAAGTAAGCTTTCCTTAAGTCTTTTTGACATATTTTTATTTTGAGAGTGATTCACAGATAACATTTCAAAGGGGGCAAAGACAGGCATTAGCTGAGCAAGGGTTTAGACAATGTCTACACTGGAAACAATTCAGATGATTCAACTCTCCAAAGACCTGTAGTAGTTTTGGACAAACACACAGCCTGGTATCTGAGCACAGAATGTTATTTTGAGACATGGCTCTTCTGGATAATTTGCTAATATAAAGCTGACCTGAAAACACATTTAACCACACTACCATCATATCTAGTGCTGGAAGGTAAGAAACATAACCATCATCAGCAGTATTTACTAACTATTGCCAGGATATCTTATTAGATGTTTAAAAAGACAGGAATTCAGAAGAAATCTAAGGTATTATTCCTTGTCCGGGAGGAATTTATTAATCTAGTGGTGAAGACCAACAGACATACATTCTCAAATATCCACTAATAAAAAATTCATAAAACAGATGTAAATGATAAATGTAAGAGAATAAAATGTGAATAAAAAATCAATGCCAATAAGTAAATAAGTGCATCTTTTAAAAGTTGAAGATGAAAGACCTAAGAAGTCACAACCAATCTCTCCTAAACAATTTAGATCACTCTGCCCATGGTGTGCTTAATTCTGGGAATCATGAATTTAAAGCTTGGCTTGTATAGCATATAGCATACTGTGGATCTGTGTACCCAATCTGGCAACTTTCTTTGAAGAGGTGGGCACATATGCAACCAACATTCTCCTAAATGTTTGCAGCTTCTCACCAAATCCTGGCCATCCAGATACCAAGAAAGACAACAACTTAAAATCTTGAATAACATTCTAGCAGAGTTCTCAGAAAACATTATGCAAGATAAAATCACATCAAACAAGGTGGGTTTTGGAAATTAGGTGGTTAAGTTCTCAAGATCTCTTATTTTTCTCTGAAATAATGTTTTTCACAAGAAGTTGAGGACAAGCGCTGAGTTAAAGTTCTCAATAAGTAATTGATTGAGCATGTATTTCTGTGCCTCTGGATCGGATTCTAGATGAGTGTGGCTCTCAAAGCCTTCTGAGTCTTTTTCCTAAGGTCTTCCAATTTTAAGTGTTATCATACTTCTGAATGAGTTTAGGGAAAAAATGTTCTGTATTTATTAATTTGAGTGCTTTCCTCCATATGACCACAGGTGCATATGGGTGGATATTTCCCCGCATTTTTGGATGTGCTGTTATATATGCTCCCCATTATGTGGTCCAAGTACTCAGATTTCTATATTTCTTTCTCTGATTTCCCTTTTAAACCTGAGCAGGAAAGGGAACATACCATTCATCAGATTATACTTTCTTTGTGGCCAGGAACTGTGCCTTTTTCTTTTACTGTACTCTCCCAAACACTTCACAGAGTGCTCTAAACCCAATATGTGTTTAACAAATAAACTAAATACTGGACCTCTCCTGCTTCTCCTACATCTCTGGCCTCTCCTATGTCTCCTTCCATATTCTTCATTTGCTGTCCAATCCCTCACTGTGGGTGTCCCTCAGGGCTTAGAACTGGAACTCCCCATATCCCATCACTTCTCCATGGGGAACTCATGTGCTTTCATGGCTTAGCTACCACCTCTTCACCGTGATGCCTAAATCTACTTCTAGGCCTGACCTCTTCCCTTCTTTTCAGTCTCATAACTCTTCCTGCCTCCAAGACATCTCTATATTAATGTTTCACTGGCCCCTCAAGCCCAACATGTCCAGAGCCAAACACCTCATCTTCCTTCCCAAATCCCCTTCCCCACTTTCATCACTACTGCCAAAACCACATACTCCCCATTTCCCAAGCCAGGAACCTTGGCATTATCCTGACTCCTCTCTTTTTCAAAAACTATATTAAATTCCCTCACAAAACGCTGTAGGCTCTTCTCTTACAATATCTTGAGAAACAGCACCTTGCTCAGCATCCAAACAACTTCCACACTAATCCAAACATTTGTGATATTCTGACTTCAATACTGCATCGGCTTCGGACTGGAAGTCAGAGGACTTGTATTCTAATCCTGCCTCTGCCACTTACCTGCGGTGTGATCTTGGGCTTTACTTCTCTGTGCCTCAGTTCCCGCATCTACAAAATGGGGATTTAAACCAGTTCCCCCTCCTATTTACTATGTGAGCCTCATTTGGGACTTGGTTATGCTGTATCTAAGTGCTTAGTACAGTGCTTTGGCATATAAAACACATTTATCAAATACTATTATTACTATTATTATCAGATTACTTGCATACATCTATGCCTTAAGTGTCTTCCCCTCTAGCCATACTTAATTCTGCTGCCTGGATCATTTTTCTAGAACACTGATCTGGGCACATATCACCACTCCTCAAAAAAGTCCAATGATGACAATGGTTATTTGATGCCAGTGGAATTTTTTAAGTGCTTCTTATGGGGCAAGCACTTAACTAAGTCTTGGGGTAAATACAAGATAACCAGGTTTGACACAGTCCCTGTCCCTCATGGGGCTCACAGTCTTAAAATGGAATGGTTGCCCAATTCTTCTCTACATCAAACAGAAACCCTTTACCATTGGCTTTAAGGCACATAAGAAAGAGGACAATTACTCTCCCCTGCATTAAGGACTTACTGAAGGCACATCTCCTCCAAGAGGAATTCCCAGACTAAGTCCTCTTTTCCTTTTCTTTATGTCCCTTCTGTGTCACCCTAACTTGCTCCCTTTATTCATCCCCCCTTCCAGCCCCACAGACTTATGTACATATCTGTAATTTTACTTGTTTATATTAATGTCCTACTCCCCCTCCAGATTATAAGCTTATGTGGACAGGGAATGTGTCTGCTATATTATGTTGAACTTTCCCAAGCACTTATTAGGGTGTTTAGCCCACAGCAAGTGCTCAATAACTGACTGATTCAATCAGCGATCTCCCCTCTATATATCCTTCCATCTCTTCCCATGACACCCCAGCTTTCCACACTTTACTCCTCTCAAGCCAATATGCTCATTGTGCTTTTATTTCCATTTCTCTCACTGAAGGCTTCTTGCTCACCCCCTCTCTTTTGGCTGGAACTCCCTCCCATTTCACATCCAGCAGATCACTGCTGTCTTCATAATAATGATAATAATAATAATAATAATAATAATAATAATAATAATAATAATAATAATGGTATTTGTTAAGCGCTTACACTGTTCTAAGTACTGGGGTTGTTACAAGGTAATCAGGTTGTCCCATGTGGGGCTGAAAGTTTTAATCCCCCTTTTACAGATGAGGGAGCTGAGGCACAGAGAAGTGAAGTGAAGGAAAAGTTCTTGTCTACTAACCCTTTTACTTTTCTGTAAAGAAGTTACAGTTTTCAGTTCAGTGCTCTGCACAGAGTAAGAGTTAAATGACTGCAATTGATTAATTGATCCTTCTAGACTGTAAGCTGGTTGTGGGCAGGGAATGTGACTATTATATTGCACTATTCCAAGCGCTTAGTACAGTGCTCTGCACATAGTAAGTGCTCAATAAATACAATTGACTGAATGACTGCTAATGACTGCCCTTTTTGAGCTAAGGCTTTCATTAACTATGGGGAACAGCAAAAATTTACTTCTTTGGAAGATTATAGACAAATAGCACTCTGGAATGTTCAAGATAATTTCCATACTCCACTTGTCCTCACATCTCTCTCTTTTTAGAATAGTGTCTAGAACAATAATTGAACCAAATTTCAAATGCTGAAAAGCTCCACAAGAAAATAAGAAGTGACAAGACTATCCCTGTGGAAAACACTTCATGTTGTTAGTTTTCAGGTTAACATGATATTTTCCTGGGATATTAAGCCTGTTCTCCAGAAATGCTTTGCCAAATACTGCCACCTTTACAGATCAGAAGGAAAACTGCTTTCAGAAGGAATGAGAACAGTTCTGGGAGTCAGAGGACAAGGGTTCTAATCCCTGATCTGCACTTGCAGGCTGTGTGACCTTGGACATATAATTTAACTTCTCTGGCGCTCGGTTTCCACATCTGGCAAATGGGGATTCAAACCTGTTCTCTGTCTTTTTATGAGTCTGATGAGGGTCAGGAACCAAGTCCAACCTGATTATCCTGTATCTACCACAGTGCTTAGTATAGTTCTTGTCACATAGCAAGCACTTAACTGCTTCCATGAGAAGCAGTGTGGCTCAGTGGAAAGATCACAGGCTTTGGAGTCAGAGGTCATGGGTTCTAATCCCGGCTCTGCCACTTGTCAGCTGTGTGACTTCGGGCAAGTCGCTTAACTTCTCTGTGCCTCAGTTACCTCATCTGTAAAATGGTGATTAAGACTCTGAGCCCCATGTGGAACAACTGATCACCTTGTATCCCCCCAAGCACTTAGAACAGTGCTTTGCACACAGTAAGCACTTAATAAATGCCATCACCAATTAATTAACACCTTTATTATTAGATTAATATGCTAAGCAATAGGAATTCAGGTTGCTTGTTTATTTCTGTAGAGGTGGTGAAACATTATTGCAGGGTGACTTAGGCACAAAATACTCTCAGGTCCAAGCAGCACATGGAAAGCAAACAGCAGGCAAAAGTAAACAGACTATAAGACAGTCTCATGGAAAATCTTAATTAAAATGTTAAGGAGAAAAATTCATTTTATAAATTCCATTATAAACATATTCTGCAGTAAAAACCTTTTCATCTAAAAACTAATTAAACCATTATTTCCTCAGAAACCAAAATTGTAATAGCAGGTTTTTCATTTGTGGAATTAGACAATATGACACCACTGGAGGTTAGAGAGCAACTTCTTTTAACCAGTTGCAACCCGGAAGGCTCAGATTTCAGTCAGAGTCAAGAAAAGAAGCAAAGGAAACCAGAGATGTAAGGAAGAATGAGGTGATGGAGTCCATGGTACAATTCATTCATTCCTTAAAGAGACTTGAATAAAGTCAGTATCCCTGAGGGGTCAATAGCCTAAAATGGAAATTTCCAGTGCAAAAGCCAGAAAGGTAAAGGATCAAACCTTTGACCTGGTGAAATGGTGAGACGGGGAAGGAAAGGAATGAAATCCGCATCACTAATATACAGGAGGGAAACAGGGTGGGGAGAGCAGATTTGCATTCTGGTTCAGTTCCAGGATTGGCAAATATACACACTGATGAAAGCCCTTCCCAGTGGGCAATTTTTGATGGCGGTCTGTTTTGGCTGCTTGGATGCTTTACTGAGTGGAGATAGAGGCTGGAACAGATATCTGTTGAATTCCCCTTCTAGTACTAGGATTCTGAATTGCCCAAATGCTTCTTTCCCTGTGATTTCCAGGCCCTGGTAATGAACCGAGGAAATATCCCAGTCCACTAGCATATGTGTTCTTTTGGCAGCAAGCACTGGTTCCTTTCTGCACAGAAAGTAATGAAAAATTTGAAGTATGCTAATCAAATTGTGACCTCAGTGACCTGCCATTGGAGAGATCACGTAGGTACAGAGTAGACAGACAGAACACTTTATCCTGGAACAATTTACTCCAGGCTGTGGCAAAACAGCCCAGAAGGTGGGCTCTTCTCAGATCTCCACTTCAGGGCCAGTGATATTCTTCAGACAAGTTGGCTTTCTGTGACCGTAGTTGGGGGAGGAGTGGGTGATAAAGGATAAAGCTCCTTTACTCTGTCAGATTTTCAATCAATCAGTGATATGTGAACACTTACTATGGGCAGAGAGCACTGTACTAGCCACCTGAGAGAGCACAATATAACAAAGTTGGTAGAAACATTCCCAGCCCATAATAAGCCTATAGTGTAGGGGGGAAGACAGACATTAATGTAACGAATCATGACTATGAACATAAGTACTATGGGGCTGAGGGTGGGGTGAATAAAGGGTGCAAATGCATCTGCAAGGGCACTGGAGAAGGGAATGGGAGAAGAGGAAATGAGGGTTTTGCCATGGTGGGCCTTCTGGAGGAGCTGTGGTTTTAATAAGGCTTTAAAGGTAGGGAAGCGATTGCCTGTTGAATATGAACGGGGAGGGAGTTCCAGGCCAGAGTCAGGCTGCAGTTGAGGGGTCAGCAGAGAGAAAGATGAGATCAAGTTTCAGTGAGTAGGCTGACAGAAGACGCAGAGTGCTGACTGTACTAGGAAATCAGAGAGGTAAGATAGGACGATTGAGTGATTTAAAGCCAGTGGGTAGGAGTTCCTGTTTTATGTAAAGGTTGGATGGGCAACCCCTTAACCCACCCACCTAAGCTCAAGAAGCATTAGTTTGGGTCCCAACATTGTGCCAAGTCAGTGTGGGGAGGGGGCCATTAAAGGTGAGCTTTTTATGGGGCAACAGGGAGTTTGGCTTGTTTAGCACGCCCTCAATCTGAGAACAAGAATTGCTTGGTTTTTTTTTTTTTTCTTTTTTTTCTGGTGTTTGTTAAGTGCTTACTCTGTGCCTGGAACTTTACTAAGAACTGGAGTAGATACAAGCTAATCAGAAATCAGATTGGATACAGTCTATGTCCCATGTGGGGCTCACAGTCTTAATCCCCATTTTCCCCATGAGGTAACCTAGGCACACCAGAGAAGTGATGGAGGTGGGATTAGAACCCAGGTCCTCTGACTCCAAGGCTCATGCTCTTTCCAGTAGACCACACTGTTCCTTGTGCCTGGGGTTGCCAATCATTTGTGCCGGTAGGGCAGGGAGGAGAAATCTCCACCACTTTCCAGGAAGGTGGGGCCCAGAAACAGCAGTTCCTTCCAATTGGCTGTCTGCGAGACGGCCCACTTCCTCCTCAAACTTGCCCCAGAAAAGTTCAGATTGGAGAAATGTGCCTAAGGGATTGGAAAAATACAACCACCTTGTGAACTGTATATAATAATGATGGCATATGTTAAGCCCTTACTATGTGCTAAACACTGTTCTAAGTGCTGGTAGATACAAGGTTAACAGGTTGTCCCACGTGTGGCTCACAGTCTTAATCTCCATTTTTATAGATGAGGTAACTGAGGCACCAAGAAGTTGTGACTTGCCCAAAGTCACATAGCTGACAAGTGGTAGAGCCAGGATTAGACCCACGACCTCTGACTCCCAAACCCGGGCTCTTTCCACTAAGCCACACTTCACCCCTATATGCAGACAATTGATGAACTAGAGCATATATTTTGGGGGGACTATTCCAGCAACAACTGGGAACTTTCTTAAACAAGTTTTAACTGGGTTTATTTTTGCTCTCCTGCTAATCATTCACAACAGAATCACCTGTAATTGAGTGGGAAATCGTGAAATTTGATAAATTAACGGCTAATGCAAGTCGCATTATACCTCTAGGCTAATCACAGGTCAAATAAAAGTGTATTCCTGGGATAGCATTCACTTCATTATTAATATGGTATGCTCTTTCGAATAATTTGTAATTCATAATGCAATTTCCATGCTGAACACTATCAGTAAATGTGTTTGTGTGTGTGTACATACATGTGAATTTCTATTTACCAGGTAGAAACCCAGAAGATGCCAATTTTGTCAGTTCTTACTTCCCCCTATATGCAAACTAAACTTTGAAACAGTCAGCAGAGAGTAAATAATTTCCTTTCCCCCATATGGAACTATGCATAAATGTATTTATATACATGGGTTCATGTTTAAAGGCATACATATATTCATTCATTTGTTGCTTTTTATAATTTTCTTAACCACAAAAAAACTAAAACACCTCTGAATGGGGATGAAACTATGGCCTTCTATGTCTGAGTTTCCCAGTGAGGATGAGAAGGAGAAGGTGGGAGAGGGAGTTTTCTGAAGAATGTTGGGAACTGTCAATGGCTGTTCATTGTTGGCAGGGGAAGGGTGGCTCTTCAAATCCCTCCACATTTTTCACCTTCCTACCGGTGTGCTCTCTTGCTATTTACTGTTGATGATAGTTGACTTTATGGAATACCTACTATGTATTTTTCATTCCTCCCATAAACAGTGACTGAAATTCCAAACAGGCTATGCCAACTGAGGGGAAGTATAAAGGAGCCCACTAGAAGAACAAAAACACCTTGATTATCCCTTATCCTGAAGAATTTGTAAAACTGGCTCTGTAGGATTGCTCTGAGGCAAGTTGTTGGAAAAGCACAAATCACTTCATTTTTCTAGTTTTTGATACTTTTGACCCATCCGCATAATAAAATCATCGCATTCTCTTCGAAATATGAGGGGTGACATATGGGTGATACATTTATGCTTAAGATTGTAGCATGGCCTATTAGAAAGAGCGTGGTCAGGAGACTCACATTTTTATCCTGGCTTTGCCACTGGAGTCCTGTGAAAATCTGACCAAGTCACTGAAATCATCTGTGCCTCATCTGCATTATTATTATGATGATGATGATGATGATGATAATAATAATAACCACAGTATTTGCTTAGCTTTTACTTTGTGCCAAGCACTGTACTAAGTGCTGGGGTAGGTACAAAATAACCAGCTCAGACACGTTTACTGTCCCACATGGGACTCATAGTCTAAGGGGAGTGGGGGTAGAACAGGCATATAATCTCCATTTTACAGAGGAGGAAACTGAGATACAGAGAAGTTAAGTGACTTGCCCAAAGTCTCACAGCAGACAAGAGGCCGAGGCAAGATTGGAACCCAAGTCACATGACTTCCAATCCAATGTTTTTTCCACTAGGCCATATTCCTTCTTAATAATCATATGAGGATAATTAAAATGAGGATTAAATATGTTCTCTCTCCCTCTTAAACTGTGCATCCAAGCATTTTGCAGAGTGCTAGGCACGAAGTTGGTACCTTAGTAATACCATTATTATGACGATAAGAGAAGCAGCAGCATGACTCAGTGGATAGATTCAAGACATTTGTGTTCTAATCCTCCACTTACCGGCTTACCTACTTACCTCCACAACTTCCCTGTGTCTCATTTCCTCAACTGTAAAATGGGGATCATATATACATATATATGTGTTCTCCCTCCTCCTTAAGTTGTGAGTACTGTGTGGGAATTGGCCAGTGTCCAATTTGATTATGTGTAGCTACCCCAGCTCTGAGCACAGTGTTTGGTTCATGGTCAATCATATTTACTGAGTGCTTTCTATGTACAGAGAACTGTACTAAGCACCTAGGAAAGTACAATAGAGTTGATAGACACATTCCGGGCCCACAGTATGCTTACATTCTAGAGGGGGAGATAGATATTAAAACATATCCATATGTATATATGTGCTGTGGGGCTGAGGATGAGGTGACTAAAGGGAACAAATTCAAATACAAGGGTGATGCAGAATGTGAGAGAGAATAAAATAAATGAGGGCCTACTCTGTTGAGAAAGGCCTCTTGGAGGAGCTGTGATTTTAATAAAATTTTGAAGGTGGGGAGAGTGATGGTCTGGAATGCTTTGCACACAGTAAGTGCACAGTAAAGACAATTGAATGGATATGATGGGAAGGGTGTTTTGGGCCAGAGACAGGATGTGGACAAGGGGTCAGTAGTAACATAGGGGAGATCAAGGTACTGTGAATAGGATGTCATTAGAGGAGTGGAAATGACTGGGCTGGGTTATAGTTGGAAATCAGTGAAGTAAGACAAGAGAGAGAGATGTGATTAAGTGCTTTAAAGCCAATGACAAGGAACGTCCGTTCAATGAGAAAGTGGATGGGCAACCAATGGAGGAGTGCAGAAAAATAGACTGAATTTTTTTTATTATTATTAAAATGATCTAGGCAGCAGAATGAAGTATAGACTAGAGCGGAGAGAGACAAAAGGCAGGGAGGTCAGCAACGAGACTGATACAATAGTCAAGGGGGGATAGGATAAGGGCATGGAAAGTGCTTAACACATAACATAGTCATTGTTATTATTCTCCAGTTGCCTTTGGAGGTCACTATTTAAAAGCAAATGACTGCACTGAGTGGAACAGCATGCGCTACAAGAGGACCTGGAATTTTATTGTTATTATCAAATGCCATCAAGTCATTTCTGATTTATAGCAACTCTACGGATATATTTTCTCCAGAACGCCCTATTTTCTGCTATAATTTGTAAACTTGCTAACTAACGGTTCTTCTGTTACCCTTACTATGGTTTCTAGCCATTTAGCTGCTAGTCTGTCTCTTCCACGTTTTCCCTGGACTTTTACTAGAATTAATGTCTTCTCCAGAGAACTAGTCCTCCTGATGATGTGTCCAAAATATGTTAATCTAAGTCGAGTCATTGGGCCTTCCAAAGACCACATTGGCTTAATTTGCTCCAAAACCGAATTGTTTGTTTTTTCAGGCAGTCCATGGTATTGGCAAAAGCGTTCTCCAACACCACATTTCCAAAGGATCAATGATCTTTCTACCCTGTTTTTTCACTGTCCAGCTTTCGGGATCCATACATTGACACTGGAAGCATCATAAAATTTACAATTTGTATTTTTGTGGCAATTGTTACGTCAGTACATTCCATTATCTTTTCCGGGTTTTTATAGGTCTACATAATCACACCTCTGTTTCGTCCACCCCAGAGTGAGAGGCAGTGACATAACTAACCACACAGAAAACCTGACTGGATGCCCAACAGCCCCTCCCCACCGCCCAATGAGAAATAAAGACATTCACCTTAGTGGACAAGTGCATTCCTTCTGTGGATCCTCCCCTGGGGCCCAAACAAACTCTCTTGGCCCTGACACAGTTTTCTTTGGCCTCTTCAGTTTTCCTCAGAACTGGGGATTCTCCATGCTAGGTTGAGGGGATGGAGAACTCCTCTGGCAATACGGTTGAAAGGGAAGAGAATGACACTGAGATTCAGGACATCTCGTTGTCATTGCAATGGCCTGCTGTATGACCTTGGGTAAGTCACTTAAATTTACTGGGCTCCAGTTACCTCATCTGGGGAAATGGGGAAATGGGGAAAAAAATCCACATTTTCCAGCCTCATGGAAATGCTGTCAGGCTAAAATAAGAACTTGACATGAAATCACTTGGGAAAAATAACAGACCTAGGTAAATTATTATTATGATGATGATGATGACTTGTTATGGTGTTTGTTAAGTGCTTACTATGTGTTGGGCACTGGGCTAAATGCTAGGATAGGTCTAATTAGGCAGGTTGGGCACTGTCCGTTTCCCACGTGAGGCTCAAAGTGTTAATACCCATTTTACAGATGAGATAACTGAGGCATGGAGAAGTGAAATGACTTGCCCAAGGTCACATAGCGGATAAGTGGTGGAGCCAGGATTAGAACCACAAGTCCTTCTGACTCCCAGGCCCATTGTCTTTCCTCTAGGCCGTACTGCTTCCCTATCATTATTTTACTATTATTATTATTACTATTATCATTGCTATTATCAGATCATCAGATTGGACACAGTCTAAGTAGGAGGTGGTAGGATTTAATTCCCGTTTTACAGAAGAGAAAACTGAAGCAAAGGGAAGTGAAGTGACTTGTCCAAGGTCACGCAGCACACAAGAGACAGATCAGGATTAGAACCCAGGCCCTCTGACTCCTAGGCCCCCGCTCTTTCCACTAGGCAACACTGCTTCCCTAGATAAATACTACCTGTTATTAACTCTGCTGCTTGGAGGGTCCAGAGGGAGGGTATTCCTGGCACTGCAGGAGGAAGGAGAGCCCCTTTGGCCAACACAGACCACAGAATCACAGGAAGTAATGAATCCAACCTCAGCCAAATCTCTTTTTACCTCTGTCTCATCTTCCATTCGTTCAGCTTCCCTCCTCTACCCACAGTCCCTTTCCCCCTCCCTCCACGTTCCTTTCCCCACTCCTACCTAATATCATCTCTTCAAATCTAAAGGGAGAGGGATAGCGAGAGCTGGAGGAGGGGATGAACCCATTCATTTGATATGTGCATCTAGTCGCGAGGCACCTCCTTTCTACCACTCACTACTGCCCAGGTAGTAGTGTACTGTAGTAGTATTGTAGAAAATAAAACAAATCTTGGCAGTTGGGGAGAGTGACTGCCTTCCCAAAATGCACAGTGCTTTCCTCAAAGACAAAAAAAATTATTAAGAAAATTACAGGGTAAAGGTATCATGCATATAAAGGGCTGCGGTGAGCAAAGTGATTATTCCAAAGGGTGAAATGAACAGGATCTGAAATGAAAAGCATTGCTTATTAAAACAGGGCAATGATGTTACTCCACTCAATGACACTGATTCCACAGCCTACTCTCAGCAAGAGAGGGCATAAATGGGAAATGTTAAGCAAAGTAAACAATAGATCTCCTCAGGGGTCATTTTTCTAGCCTCTTGCCATTGAGGAGTTGATGCTGTAAAACTTCCCCTTTAAAAAAAATGCAGCAGGGCACATTTTCATTTGCAATTTAAGGTCATTTATTCCTTTGTGTTCATTTCTAGTTAAGGGTGGGGAGGGAAAAATACTGATGTATATAAAATGCCAGAAAAGAGACTTCTCTTTGGGATGAAGAGACATTAATATGGATGGTACTCACTTGTAGATATGGATCGGTAATATACCTATGTCAGTTAGGGGTGTATCCCCCCCCCCCCCCAAAAACCGCACACTAAGGAGGACACAGAATCTGAACTCCCAGGAAGCACAGAGCAGTCGATGCCAAACTCAACTGTGCTATCTTTCGGGCCACTGGGCGTATCTTAAAATAAATACACATATAAAGTTAATGACCTTTATTCATTGCAGTAAATGGCCTGAGTGAATGGGGACACTCTTCTGGGGATTTACATAAACTGAGTGTGTTAGAGGAGAGAGCAGTGGGTTCCTCAACTGGAGAAATAGAAACAAAAGGCAATTAAATCCTGATGGTGGAGTGAAAGGGCAACCTACCATAGTCCTAACCGACCCTTCATATGGGCCTCTGTTTACCCTAGCCCACCCCTTCTGCCCCTAGACCTCTTCCCCCTTCTGCCTACCCACATTTCCAAATAAAGACTGATTGGGCTGAGGAACTGAACAAAGAATT
This sequence comes from Tachyglossus aculeatus, assembly GCF_015852505.1. Lineage (NCBI taxonomy): Eukaryota > Metazoa > Chordata > Mammalia > Monotremata > Tachyglossidae > Tachyglossus > Tachyglossus aculeatus. The sequence goes on along the minus strand of NC_052075.1, from coordinate 24,303,789 downwards.
CCTTTCGAATTGGGAATACTTTATATTTTCTACGAGCCTATAAATCAGGCTCCTTGGAAACTACCTTAACTCTCCCAAGCCACAAGGGGACAATTAAGGGTGTTTCTCTTGAGTGTTCTAAATAGCACCCTGGTGCCTGGAAAGAAGTAATGTTGCCTCTGAGAGGGTTTCCGAAAGGCTCTTATGGAAGGGCAGAGGCAAGCAGGCATAATCCTCTCCAAAATGGCCAGATCTATTTTAAAGCGAAAAGAATCCTTGCTGAACCTCATAATTGTGGATTTGCCAAAAAAAATGGAATAATGAGCTCTGGTTTGCCCCAAAGTCCATGTGGAGTCTCCTGGTGTTAGGATTGTGGTGTCAGGAGACTGGTTCTCCTTTCATTTGGGGCTCCACTGGGAGAACTGAGCTAGGGTGAAGGTAATGTCTTTCAATTTTGATTGGCTGAGTGATCAATTCCCCCCACGTAAGAGAACTTGGTGCTCCTCTAAGGGAAGCCCAATGTTGCTTCCTCCAAGCCACAATCACCATCTAAAAATGGCCACATGCCTGAAGTTCTCCAACCCAAACAGGATGGGAGGTACAGGCCGGAGCTGTGAAAATGTGGGTCCCTGGGGAGACCACCTTCTGAAGCCATCTGTATCACACACAAACACCCCATCTCTCCAAGTTGACTTTGGTCATGTCCATTGTTCTGTGTGAAAATCATCCCATGCGAATTGCCAGATGTCGGGAGGGGAAGCATTCACATGCACCAGGAAGGGTGGAAAGCATAACCTGGAGGGGGCCCGCCTTAGATGACTCTCCTATGGTTTCTTGTGGTCTAGATTCGAGCCCTGTCACCTACAACCAGTGACAGCCTGTGCCCTCAATTACAGGAATACTTGAGGAAGGACTTAGAAACCCAAGAATGATTAAAAAGCCATACTTGCACAGAGTCAAGGGGCCTATAGCACTCCTCCCTCCTACTCTGTTTCTCCTACCACAGTCTTCTCAGAAACACACAAGTCCAACATCGGAAATGAATTGGAGCAATCTGCAATAACTGGAATCTGCTTTATTTCATAGAACAACTCCCGGTTTCATCAGGCGGCACAAACAGTCCTGGGCCCCAGATGGTGTGTTTTTAAAACTATAATTTAGCAAAACAGACTGTTTGCACAATTTGCTCCAATTGCATTTTACTCTTGAGCATTCTCCAGATAACCTTTTCCCCGTGAAAACCCCCACAGTGCAAAAGTGAATTTGTTAACCGTTTTATCTTTGCTATTGGGCCATCTGTTGCTCTGACTATTCAGAATTAATCTTTTGTACTTGTAAAACTTTCTGTCCTTATTCCTCTTCCAGCACTTATCTTCTCTCTGATGTCTCACCCACCTGACCTAGTGCCTACAAATCTTCAACCTCTCATCATCCTCTTCATCATTATCACTCTCACCGAGGACAGAGTGCCTGTTTATGTGCAGAGCACTATACTGAGGACCTACTGAGTGCGCAGCACTGTCCTGGGTGCCTATACTGACTAATAATAATCATTTAGACCCAAATTGGGAGCATTATTTGGACAGGGAATGTATCTGCTAATTCTGTTGCTTTGTACTCTCCCAAGTGCTTAGTACAGTGTTCTGCACATAGTAAATGTTCAATAAATACAACTGATTGATTGATTGGTCTATATTAAGCTCTTACTATACGCCAAACACTGTGTGCTAAATTCTAGGGTAGATACAATATAGATAAGACACATTTCCTATCCAAACAAGCTCCACAATTTGTGTCTGGAGCATTATCCTGACAAACTACTGGGTACAATGACCCCCTCTATGTTCAGAGCACTGTACTGAGTACCTACTGTGAGTAGCACATTGTCCTAAAGACCTATGGTTTACAGAGAACTGTACTGGTAGCAGTAGTATTAGAAGTAGCCATTGTGATAGTAGTAGTAGTAGTAGTAGTGTAGTAGTAGTAGTAGTAGTATGCAAAGTACTGAACTAAACATGGGGAAAAAAATATGAATGAGAATTAAATACTTTCTCTGACTCCGAAGGGGCTCCCAATCTAAAAATAAGGGGAATAGAGAGGATGGATGCCTGACCCAAAAAGAAAAATGAAACAAGAAAAACACAAAAATAGTATATACAATCAATAAAAAAGGCAGTGCAAACCACAGTGAATGCAAGAGCAAGTAAGTGTTAGGCACTAGCAACATACAAGAGGAGAAAGAGACCTAGTTACTGCCTTCAAGGAGTTTATAATCTATTGAGCAAGACAGAGAACTAATGGTCTAATATAGAACAGATACTACTACTAATAATAATAATTATAGCATTTATTAAGCGCTTACTATAGTGCCAGGCACTGTACAAAGCGCTGGGGTGGATACAAGCAAATTGGGTTAGACACAGTCCCTGTCCCACATGGGGCTCACATCTCAATCCCCATTTTACAGTTGAAGGATTTGAGGCCCAGATAAGTGAAGTGATTTGCTCAAGGTCACACAGCACACAAATGGTAGAGCCAGAATTAGAACCCATGACCTTCTGACTCCAAGGCCGCTGCTCTATATATTACACCATGCTACTAACACAACAACATGTTTTCAGGGGCCAGGGCAAGAGATACTTGAAATTCTAGTCTCCCTTTAAACTTTCCCCATAACTATAAATAAGTCTACCACCTCTTCTTTCCTCATGGCCTCCCAGAACCATAAGCAACCCAGGACAAGTAGTACTTGGTTTCAGCATCATATATCAGTAAAATCTCAAAAATCCAGAATGCATAGGATCATAACTGGTTTCCTTCTGTGACTACTCTGGATAATTGAATGTCTCTACATTGAGGAGATGCAGTTACACAGATTGTACTACTTGCTTATGGATGGAGATCCTCCTTTTGGTAAGTTCCTAAAGATTGATCATTTTGGAGGCAGCTTTGCAAAGGGACAATTTCCTTTCTTAAATGAACTAAGACTCAGTTTCAGCATTGCTACCGAAGAGGGGGAGGGATGGTGGGGAGGAAGCCAGAGGTTTTTATGGGAAAGAAGGGGGAAAGCAGCCAAAAAGGGATTAGGGCCCCTCTCAGTAGGATCTGGGATCTGGCCCACGCCCCCAAAAGCCTCTTTACCCTCAGTTTTCCTGGTGCTGGAAGCCTGGTTCTCGATTGTGTTTCCTCCCTCCCTGCTCCCAGCAAAGCAGGAAGCTGCTGCTTTCCATGAGGATTTGCGGGGAAGTAGGAGAAAGCTGCTGGAGAAAATATTTCCGGCTTTCCCTCCCACTTGTTTGCAGTTTATAATTTGAGTTCACAGGTTACTAAAACTTTGACAGGCTCTCTTCTTTCCCCCACCTCCCACAGTTTCTGAAATCCCTTTTCCCAGAAGTTTTTATTTTACTATGGAAAGATCCCTGGACTGGTAGTCAGGAGACCTGGGAAACAGAGTGAATGCTGCCAAGAGATGCAACATACTTGGGTGCTGAGTTCCCACCGGACCCACTCTTCCATTTTCAAAACCAAAGGGGCTTCACATCACCGTGGAAGGAAGTGATCTGCCCACCAATCAGATAAGACATAGTGCCCACCGGGTTTAGCCAGCCACAAGCTTATCGTGTACCTCAATCTCTACCTACTCCTTTGGAACTGAAGAGATGAATTCAGTGACCATTTTACTTCAACCCTGAGCTCTGCTAGTAAATTACACAACTCCTTTCTGCTTAGGAGTCACATTTACACTTAAGGTTCTTATGAGCTACAGCATCTGCTAAGCCTAAGCTTTCAACATAAAAGCTTATGTACGAATATTTGTCTGGGTACAGTATGTGTACAGAATTACAGGAAACCTGGATCCACAACTCCCAGACCAAGCATGGATGCCCTGGGCTAGCTGGGAGGACTAAGCTATCTGGATGTTAGCAGCCCAGCTATACGTAAAGGATTTTTACCAGACGGCAGTTAAGCATTCTCCCTCTCCACTTACAGACTGAGATCCGCATGTACTCTGACAAATGGTGCCAGGCCGTTAGTGATTGGCGACCATCTGACCATACTGTCATTGCTACATCAAAAACATTTATTTCATCCCTGCACCTCTCTACTTTTAAACCAAATGCTGAACACAACGGACACAGCTTCTCAGGTATTTTCTGAACCAAAGATCTTAATTTCCTCTTGGAGATGGTTTACATTTGCATTCAGATATCAATTCAAATGAAATTAAAGCACAGGTGCTTCCCAAAAGTTTATTTTTGGGTATTTGAGGTATGTGCGGGTGTGGGGGAAAATGGGAGGGGGAAGACTGAGTGTTTCCATTTAGAAGAAAATACAAAGCTATGTTCAATTACTCTAAGTCCCATATCTCATAAAATGAGAGATGTTATCATTCCAAGGATATTTTAAACGGTCAGCCCAGGGATAGGGGAGAACAGACTGCTGAATCAGCCCCCACCTTTTCCATAGATTGGTTTATAGTGTGAGGCTAGGTTTATCTCTAGCAGGAAATATGACTCCAGATTGCGAAGACTATTTACTGAGCAAAGCACACCACTGTATTTAATCAAGTGAAGTTTCTGGAAAGTAAGCCCAACACCTTCAATCCTTCTTCTTGAAACATGTATGCCTAGGGGGGATGGTCCTAATGTGGGGGGACTCTTTATTTGACTTGTAGGATGCAACAATCGCAAGCTTCCACCTTCTTTCTTAGTGACTCCCCATGTCTCCCTGGAGAATTGGAAAGTGGCAGAAACTGTAGGGAATAATTATGGGTTTGTGGAGGAGGGGTTTGGTGGATCAGGTCTTGCGGCTCAATAACAGTTCTATCTTCATCATTTTAAATTCCACTTTCCTCAGTATAAATTTGGCCCATCTTCCCACAGGGATACCAAATCAGGATGTAAAATCCCAAATGGGTGGCTAGCAAGGGGATTCGGAAGACATGGATTGATCTTTACTATTGGGTACTCATGTATCCGCTGTTTAATGGTGAAGCGGAAAGAATTCAAGCCTGGGAGTCAGAAGACCTCGGTTCTCATTTCAGTCTGCTGTGTGACCTGGGGCAAATCACTTAACTTCTCTGTGCCTCATCTGTAAAATGGGGATTCAATACCTGTTCTCCCTCCTACTTAGACTGCGAGCTCCATGTGGCATAGGGGGCTATATCCAACCTGATTATCTTGTATCTACTTAGCCCTTAGTACTAGACTTGGCTCATAGTAAGCACTAGACAAACACCATAATTATCACTATTGTTATTAATATTATATCATGGCATGATAGAAACCTCCTGATTCCTCTCCCTCTCAGTCATGGCACCCTGCCCATGGCACTGAAAGAAGTCGACATCTCTGATCTTCCATCAGAGGAATTTGATAAAGATGCCATTCTTAGTCAGTAGAAGCTTTAAAGCAAATCACCTTCAACGGGCTCCCTCTTACCTGGGTACTCTCTTCTTATTTTCTCAGTCTGTGTTTTCTTCACTATTCATTCATTCAATAGCATTTATTGAGCACTTACTGTGTGCAAAGCACTGTACAGAGCACTTCAAAAGCACAATACAGCAATAAAGACAGAAAATCCCCACCCACAACAGGCTCACAGTCTAGAAGGAGGGAGACAGACATCAATACAAGTAAACAGACACCAATATAAATGGAATTATAGACATATACCTAAGTGCTGTGGGGCGGGGAGAGGGGGGAAGAGCAAAGCGAGAGAGTCATGGTGACACAGAACTTTACCAAACCACATTCCTACTTCCTCTTTCAAAGTCTTTCTTAAATGCCACAAACTCCATGAAACATTCCTTGATTAATACCTTGACCTTCCAAGTCATGCCTTTCTCATAATCCGTATGTACCTATTTTTTAATAAGTTGCTTCTCCGATCTGTGTTTCAATCCATCATCATGGCAAATCTTCTTCATCAGATCTTTCTCCTTGGGGTGGTATTTTTACTTCATTATGCCCCCCAAGGGTCTAGGACACATAATGGATGCTCAATATGTAATGGATTATACTGATTTAATTGTAACCAACTTCTCCTTCTCAAAAGTTATTAAGAATGATAATAATCATGGTATTTGTTAAGCACTTACTATATGTCAAACACCGTACTAAGCACTGAGGTAGATACAAGGTAATCAGGTCAGACACAGTCCCTGACCACCTTGGGGAGGGAGATAATTCACCCCAATTTCACTGAGGAAACTGAGGCCTAGAGAATAAGTGAAAGCTCTTCAGAGTTTGGAATCAAGTTTAGCAAACTGGGATTCAGTAAGTCTAACGTCCGTGAAGGTATTTTATTGAGGCTAATAGTTGGACTGTTCCTAGGCTGCTTAACTTTTGGTTCCTCTATTTCCTACTTCCCAGGGCCAGCTTACTCTCCTTCCCCAGGTACCTATATGTTACAAGTGTGATTTTTCAGGCACTGATGTATGTAAAAATATTTGCACTTCAGAAAAAGCATCAGGAAAACTTGACACTGCACTATGGCTGCCTTTGTCTCCAATTTCATTCCCAATAATTTTGTATCCCCAAGAACTCTCAATGGTTTTTGATTTAAAAAATGTCAAATGTAAATTTGGAAGTTAGTAAGACCCACCAAACAGTTAAGGGATATCTAAAGCTTCTGGCGAGTGAGTGATGAGCTAATCTGAACATAAGATTTGTGGGAAATCCAAATACTGATGGAAAATTATCACAATCAACAGGATCATAAAGTGACAGGTGCCAAGGTTGTGACATAGTCAATTTATTAAATGGGATGAGTTTCCTAATTGATAAAAATGTGCATGGAAATGGTCATTGTAGTTTGCAGGTGGGAAACGGTATTGCTCTTTCACCAAAGTGCTTTGCACACAGTAATCACTCAATAAATGTGATTGAGTGAATCAAAGTACATCAGGGGATTTTTGAGAAAGGAACTTCAAAAACTTCCAAGGAGAGAGATATTCTCATAAATTTGAAACGGAAACATACAACAATATTTTGTGTGTGGCTTCATCATACACAGTGACAGGATATTATCAACCTCTCTACACCAACTCTTCAATGTAAAGTCATTAAACACTGATTGCAATTACAGTACTTATTTTAAATGAAGGATTGAATTCAGGTTCCACAATCAATGAATCACTGGTGTTTATTGAGTGTTTACTTTCTGCAGAGCAGTATACTAAGCACTTGGGAGAATACAATACAACAGAGTTAGCAGACAGGTTCCCTGCTCACAGTGAGCTCTGCACTCTGAGCCTAAAGCCAAAAAGGATATTCATGCATTCATTCAATCATATTTATCGAGTGCTTACTGTGTACAGAGCACTGTACTAAGCACTTGGAAAGTACAATTCCACAATAAAGAGAGACAATCCTTGCCCACACTGGGATTATAGTCTAGAAGGGGGGAGAAAGACATCAAAACAAGTAAATGTGTCAGTATAAATAGAATTATAGACATATACTATACTATGGTCCCCTAAATTACTCTTCTCCCAGGAATCAGAATTAAATCGTAATTAATGGACTTCTGTTTTTGTAATTTGGGGGAAGGTGTTACCTAGAACCAAACCAAAGGGCAGAATCATTGCCCTAAGAAAGCTATAGTTCTGAAGAAAAGGCTCTAGGGTCCTAGTAAGGGCAAGTTGTTTCTCTGCCAGAAACCCTCTCTAAAAAATCAATAGAGAAAACAATTAGTGATTGATAAGGACATGAAGAAAGAGGGGAGAGATGGGATTTTTGCTCAGTGGGAAAGAGCCAACAGAGATTATATCCCTTGCTCTCATTTCATCAGAGGCGGAGGAGCCAGAAATGAAATCTGAAAGATGAGGGGGAAGTTTCTGCAGGAAGAGATTGGGGATTTTTCCAGGGAAGGGTTTGAGAGTGAAAAGGAAATCTGTGGTGTGTGGCATGGCCCGGACAGCCGGCTGTCATGTCAGTCCAACCAGCCCAATAATCTGTTTCTGGCAGAGGCAAAGAATGCTTTCTTTTTTTAATGGTACTTGTTAAGCGCTTACTAATTGCTAGGCATTGCCCAAAGTAGAAACAAGCTAATCAGGTTGAACACAGTCCTGTCCTACATGGGAATAACAGTCTTAATTCCCATTTTACAGATGAGGTAACAGGCTCAGAGCAGTGAAATGACTTACCCAAGGTCATACAGCAGACAAATGGCAAAATCAGGATTAGAATCCACGTCCTTCCAACTTCTAGGCCCACGGTCTATCCACTAGGCCATGATGCTTGAAGGAACTATGTGATGGCTGGGTTCTGATAATCCAACCTGTTGGTGAATATTCCATCTACCTTTTCCTCCCATCATTATGGACCACTTAATTCATCTATTCAAAATCCTCCTGAACCTAACAATATTTTTGGTCTGTACAATTTCCTGTGGAAAGATTGTTTTACGTTCACCTCCCGCTGGGTGAAGAAGCGTTTCCTTGTTTGTAACTACTACCTTGAGCTTCAACAGATTCTGCATTTATGTGATGCTGTGAGATAGGGGCAATTATGTTCCCCACCAAGCCTCACACTGAAAAGGTTCCTTCCTCCTCATGACCTTGGTAGCCCTTCTCTAATTTCTGGTTCTCTTATTCAATTGCGTTCTTTCGAAGATGCAGTGACCAGAAGAGCGCACGCAAATTCTGGAGCAGGCATGTGGTGGTCTTATACAATGGCAAACTACATCTTTAGTTTTGTATGTGGCTTAGAGAAGCAGAATGCGTAGTGGATAGAGCATGGCCTGGGAGTCAGAAGGTCATGGTTTCTAATCCCAACTCCGCCACTTGTCTGCTGTGTGGTGGTGGGCAAGTCATTTCACTTCTCTGTGCCTCAGTTGCCTCAACTGTAAAAACTGGGGTATAAAAGTGTGAGCCCATTGTGGGAAAGGGACTGTGTCTAACTCAATTTCCTTGTATCCAGCTCAGCGCTCAGTACATAGTGCCTGGCACATAGGAAGCACTTAACAAATGCCATCATTATTGAGCAGTGTGGCTTAGTGGAAAGAGCACTCGCTTGGGAGTCGGAGGATGTGGGTTCTAATCCCTGCTCTGCCACTCGTCTGCTGTGTGACCTTGGGCAAGCCACTTAATTTCTCTGTGCCTCAGTTAACTCATCTGTAAAATGGGGGTTAAGACTGTGAGCTCCATTTGGGACAAATTGATTACCTTGTATCTACCCCAGCACAACAAACAGTACTTGGCACATAGAAAGTACTTAACAAATACCATAATTATTATTATTACTATTATTTGGTTGGCCACATAGGCTGCTACCTCACACTGAACTGATTATTTAAAAGAACAGTCACTAATAACATCAAGATCTTTTTCCTGAGTTGTGAATGACTGCTCAAAATGCACATAGTTCTGACTTGGATGATATTTCTTTAGATACATTACCTTACACTGGCTCATGCTGAGGCTTCTCTGCCATGTTTCTGCCTATTTATTCATCTCACTCAGGTCTTCTAGGTGTTTAACTGCATCTGCATGGCATTTTACTTCCCAGAGGAGCTTAGTATCACCTGCAGAATTAGAGATTTCCCTACATGCTGCATTTATCCCTGGAGGATTCCACTCCTGGCATTTCTCAATCCTAACGTCCCTCTCTTTCTTTCCAATTCCGGATGGTTTCTCATCCAAGAGAGATGATTTAGCCACTCCCCACTCTCCCACTCCCTAGGTTCAAATTAACAAAGGCTTTCCCAGGCTCCCAAATATTGAAAACAAAGTTAACTACAGAACTAGCCCCAAATGCCCTTGGACTGAGAGTGTAAGGACATATCCCGGTCAAAGTTCAGGAGCCAGAGAAAAGCAACTAGACCTCATGAACTGAGACCGGACTCTGGGGCTCCAAACTCTTTTATTCTGACTTACTCAGTGACCTGGGTGAGGTGCAGCGATTTTATCAGTTACCTCATCTTCATCAAGGGATATTAACCCCGACCTACTGCACGGTATTACTCTCTCTGGTGAATTGAAGAACTCTGACTATAAATATATTCATGGGATTTTATGGTTTCAAATCATCCTACTTTGGGGCTGGAGATAAGGTTGAAGCACTTGTTCATGATTCATCACGAAGAATGCCATCCATATATAGTTCTGGAATTGAAACATTTCAGTTCAGAGGTTTCAAAGACTCCCATTAAAATTGACCCCAAACCCCAAGATCAAAGCAGTAAAAACAAGGAGGCACATTAGCTGCCTACTTTTAGCTCATTAATTTTATCTTCTAAGTCAACAAGGGTTTCAATTCTTGGGAAAACACAAGGTTTACTTGGTTCTTTGGTGAAGCATCCTCTAAAGGGGTATTATGGGATCATTCTGTGGAGGAAGTGGTCTCCATAGGCTCTACTTATGGAAGGTACATTTGGGAAGCAGTGGGGCCTAGTGAAAAAGCACAGGCTTTGGTGTCAGAGGACCTGGGTTCTAACCCCAGCTCTTTCACTTGCCTCCTGTATGACCCTAAGTCACTTAATTTCTCTGTGTCTCAATTACTTCATCGGTAAAAATGGGAATTCAGACTGCAAGCCCCATGTGGGGCATGGATTGTGTTCAACCTGATTTGCTTGTATCTACTCTAGTACATAGTACAGTGCAAGGTACACAGTAAGCACTTAATCAATGCCAATTAAAAATAAAATTAAAAAGTTTTGCAAATCAATTCCGCAAGGCTATCCCTCCCACAATAAAGGCGACTTTCATTTTGCTGTGTTTCTTTGTTTCTGAGGAGTAACCAATGCTCTTTTATATCAATTCCCTGTTTTAAATAGGTTTTCATTTACATATCAACAGTGATCTGTCTTCCCAACCATTATGAATATCCCGATACAAGGACCCCACACAAAATTAATTTCCTTGTGCCAGGATAAAGTTCTCAGAAGGATACTCATTGCACTAAGAATAGCTGGCTCAATGATCACAATGAAAAATTTACTCCACTCTCCAATATTATCATTTGTTTCCCTTTGTTCTTTGCTGTTTTCCCCTTTTCCTGTCTCAAACCTTTCTATCAGCTTCTCTGGTAGGAAGATTTTCATTCTAAGCACAAGCTAAGCCCTCCCAAATCATTAGGCAGCACATCGAGCTGTGGTAAGCTGGCCACAGCCACTTTCTTCTGTGTGTTAATCACTTAATATTTTCATTATGGGCAGTGGAATTGCCCTAGCCAAGGCTGGCTCGACAGCTCGTAAGAGTCAGCATGAAAATCACTTTAACAGTGGACACATTTTTAAGGGGCTAGCCAGGGCCAGCTAGGAGATAAGCCACACATGGCTGAATTTTGCTCAAGGAACCAGTATTGACCTGGTTGAGCCACGCCACTGCTTCACTTTTACCTCGATTTCTCCCATTCCCCAGGTCATTTCTCAGCTTGCACCATCTGTCATTCCCACTGTTTGCTTCCAAAATGTTCTTTCAGTTGGAAGATTCTCCAAAAAGATTTCCAAGGCTCACAGGTAAAGTGTCCAACAAATGTTTCCATTGCTTCCATTTTCAAGTATCTCTACGCCTATATCTCCTGCCAGTGGTTGGCTGCCTATAAAATCCTGCTTTATGAACCCACTCCTCAGCCACACTTCTCATGAACCAGTGACCCAAGTCTGCTCTCCAGTCTTGATTAATATCTCACCTGTTTATCTTGTTTCGACCCCAGTGTTTTGTACAAAGCTTCCTGCCCCCGAATCTCTGAATCCCTGCCCCACCCAGACTAGACTTCTGGGCTAAAAATACTCATTAGAACCTGCCTAAAATGATCTCACACCCAACAAGCAATGCAGAAGCCCCTTATGGGTGCCTCATCTTTGGCTCAAGCTGGTGGGAGAGTTTTTTTCCCTTAAAAATATACTCTTCATCCTTGCACTTGAGTTTTCTTTTACTTTTTCTCACCTAACTCCTCTATTTTATCGAGCAAGTTTGTTCTCTCCTTAATAAATTTTGCTTTTACTGCTCAGAGCATTACGGGGCTGACATTTTTAGTGAGGATGTTGAGATTTCCCCAGTTTTTGTTTATCGTTCATTGCCTCACCCTCATGGACAGCCTCAGACCTTCCCAAATTAAAGATTGATGTTCAACCAGCATGGCCTACACCTGAAAATCCATTAACAATTAACAGTTGGGGAAAATGGGCTGGATTCAAAGTCTCGGTGTCTGCCAGCAGCTTGGAAGGAAAGGCCAAATCTGAGTGCTGCTCATCGGCTCAGTGACTTAATACATTAACAGCCTGTTCAATGACATCTAAAACTATGGTTTGTTCACAAATAAAATGGTGTTCTTTCCCCACATTAGATGGGATCAGAAAATGGAAGAGTGGTGCTTGTCTGCTGGAGAAGAATAGTTAAGCAAGGAAAGTCAGGCAACCAGTTAACTCTTGTTTCACTTCCGAGTGATAATAAAGAGTTTGAAGATCTCAATGTGTTACACACAATTTTTTCCAAGAGGCTGGGTAATGCAGATTAAAAATGCTTTTGCACACAGTAAAGGATTAAAATATTATTGCCATTACAATTATGTCACAATTTGAAAACTCTTACACAGAATAGTAATCCAAATAGTACGTCAGCGACCTGAGAACTTCAATCCGGAATATTTAAGCGAAAACGGAATCACCCGATCCCTTTCCCTGAATCCCTCAGATTGCTGAATGTTCAGGAGGCTTGAAAAGGCAACTGGCAAGACCTCTTACACTCTAATATAGAGTGGGAGGAGGACTGGCTAACTCTTCCCCAGTTCACCCTCAGCAGCAGAAGTATTTTCTGGGCATCTATTGTTTACAGAAGACTGTACTGAATGCCTACTAAGTACACCATCCAAGATACTTTTCTGGGTCGTGTATGATAAAAATGAACAACAAAATGCCTACCCTCAAGGAGTTTATATTCTGAGTGTCTACCAAGTGTAGACTACTGTACTGAGCATCTATTATGTGCAGAGCTTGATCCTGGGAAGCTACTGTAGACAGAACACTGTCCTAGCTACCTACTTTGGGAGTGCTCCATATTGGAGACTTGGGAACATAGTTCCTGCCTTCAAGTAGTAGTACTAGTAGTAATATTTATTTGGCACTTGCTCTGTGCAGAGCACCATACTAAGCATTTGGAAGAGAGTACACAAGTGGAATTAGGCACAGTTCCCAGCCCTTGAGGGGCTCACAGGGTAAGCATATTAATGGGGAGAAGGGCTTGCAGACAGAACAATTAGGAATGCTGAAAAATTAAAACACAACACAGACAAATACACAAAATAGTCTCAAAGTCTCGGGGGATTGGAGGAGTCAGAGAGCATGCTGGAGCAGAAACACATGAGCCTCTACATCACAGAAGTGTGCAGGGCACCATACTGGCAGGCTGGATACCAGAGGAGGATCTGATTGAAGTATTCTGTGGCAAATGTAAAATAATAAAGAGGGAGTGGAGAGGTCCGGGGGTCGTCCCAATGATTTATCCTTCACTCTGCTAACTGTGTCTGGGCAGCCAGTCCTCTAAACTCCTGGTCAACCTGAGGGGAAATTACAGCCTAAAGTAAGTTTTAAGAAAGATACTAGTGGTGTAGTTTCTGCAGCATTAAAAGTGACAATGAAAAAGAAACCACTTCATTGCAAGTCGCCTGGAAACTGCACAAAAACTCAAAGTCAGTGTCTGTGGCTTTTGGGACTCTTCCCAGAGATGATTCTGACACCCAGAAGAGATTTAATGACCTTACACATTAATTTGTGGCATAAAGCCTACCCATGCTTCAGTGGACTGATATTTTGCTTGTCTTCTGATATACACCCTCTGAGCATAATCTCTTTGAGTACTACTTTGGTAAAATCAAATGAAAATCCCTATCGTAAGTAAAACTGGGAACCTAGACTTTTCCCAGATTCTCATGAAAGGTAAATATGTTCCTAAAGGAACACACATGAATACAAACTGAGGCTTTTTGAAGTGATTTTTTTTTCGTAGTTTTGTTAAGCGCTTACTCTGTGCCTGGTACTATACTAAGTGCTCAGTAGATTCAAGCTCATCAGGTTTGACACAGTCCCTGTTCCTCATAGTTTTAATCACCATTTTACAGATGTGGTAACTGAGGCACAGAGAAGTTAAGTGACTTGTCCAAGCTCACACAGCTGTCAAGGGGCAGGGCCAGGATTAGAACTTCACAGGCCCGTGCTCTTTCCCGTAGGCCATGTTGCTTTTCAAGTTTAGGAGACATTAGAGAAAAGATTGCATGCTGTAGGAAATGCTTTTTTCACACACTTTTAGGTGATTTTTTTGTTGTTGTGGATTTTAGGTGATCATACACTTACAGGTGATTAGCTAATTGTATTTAATTATTTAATTGCACTGTTATTATGACTACCACTACTACTAATGGTATTTATTAAGTGCTCACAGACTCAGTCTCGCAAAGCATGCTACAACAAAACCACTGTCCTGATTTTATAGAGATGAAAACCTTGGTGCAAATTTGTATCTTAGATAGTTTCTTTTTGCTCCCCTAATCTATCAGGGTTAACTCTGGAAAAAAAAGAAAAACTCCAATTTAATCTTTATTGTAACTTCCAGACAGTACACTCACTAAAGTGCTTTCAGTATTCCAAATGGTATTAGTACTTTTGAATAAAATGTGCCATGGCACTTTTTTATGGTAGTTTATGTTAAGCACCTATTATGCCAGGCACTGTACAGAGCTCTGAAGTAGATATAGGAAATCAGGTTGGAAAGAGTCCCTGTTCCACCTGGGGTTTACAGTCTTAATCCTTCTTTTACAGATGAGGGAACTGAGGCACAGAGAAGCAAAGTGACTTGCCCGAGGGCACAGAGCAAACAAGTGGCAGAGCCAGGAATAAAACGCAGGTCTTTCTGACTCCCAGGCTTGTGCTTTCATTCATTCATTCATTCAATTGTATTTATTGAGCGCTTATTGTGTGCAGAGCAATCCCTACCCAACAATGGGCTCACATTTTAGACGAGGGGAGACGGACAACAAAACAAAACAAGTAGACAAACATCAATAGCATCAAAATAAATAAATAGAATTTCCACTAGGCCACACTGCTTCTTGAGACTAGAAAGCACTTGCTTGGGTTCCAGCAGAAAGGACAGCTCTGTCACAGGATCACTGTCACTATCTCAGTACTACACATGGCTAATCAAGATAATAATAACGGTATCGTAGCCTAGAGGAAAGAACACAGACCTGGGAAGCAGAAGACATGGATTCGATTCCCAACTTTGCCAGTTTTCTGCTGTGTGACATTGGGCAAGATCTTGGGTGCACTGAGAAGCCTGATGGAAAGAGCACAGGCTTCGGAATTAGACAAACTGGGTTCTAATATCAGCTCTGCCACTTGTCTGCTGTGTGATCTCGGGCAAGTCACTTCACTTCGCTGAGTGTCAATACTTCATCTTTAAAATGGGGATTAAGACTGTGAGTCCTATGTGGGACAGGGACATTATCTACCTCAGTGTTCAGTTCAGCCCCTGGCATGTAGTAAGTGCTTAGTGCCATTTTTTAAAAAAAGTCACATAACCTCTCTGGACCTCAATTAGCTCATCTGTAATATGGAGATAAAATACATAGTCTCCCACTTGTACTGAGAGCCCCAGTTGGGAGACTGTGTCCACTCTGATTGCTCTTAGTACAGAGCTTGGCACATGGTAAGTACTTAACAACTATCATTAAGTGCTTACTATGTGCCAAGCCCTGGGGTAGATCTGGTACTCAGTTCCTGTCCCACACAGGGCTCAGTATCTAACAGGGAGGGAAAAAAGTATTTATTCCTCATTTTATAGATGAGAAAACTGAGGCAAAAAGAAGTCAAGTGACTGACCCAAGGTTACATGGCAGGACAAGGTGGAGCCAGAATTCGAATCCAGGTCACCTGACTCCCAGTCTTGTGCTCCTCCCACTAGACCAGGCTGACTTCTAGTAGCTATTAGTGACTCGATGGAATACTGCCTGTCACTTAGGAAAATATCTACATTTGGAGGCAGAGCTAGCTTGGCACATAGTAAGCGCTTAACAAATACCATTATTATTATTACATCTATGTATTCTTAGAACGTGCCCCTGCTTCCTACTCATCTGAAGCCTCACTGACGTCACTCTGATGAATAAAATTGGGGTTTCCTCATTCAGATCTGGGACCCGGAACAACATTATCTCCCGAAATCTTTCTCCCCAAAATGTATTCTCTACTTGTAGGCGGGTCTGGCCCTACTCAAGCCAAATAAATCAATTATCCAGATAATTTCTGCCTTAAAGAAATGTTAATGAAGAGAGTGGATTATTTTGGACTGCATTTCATGATTGGCTGCAAAATTTCCCTGACAACTGCTCAACTATGTTGCCTTTCAGCTCTCACATCTAATCAACTATTGAATCCTGCCAATTCTTCCTCTGAAACAATTTCTGGATCCATCCCTTCCTCACCACCGAAACCGCCACCAATATATTTCAAGTATCTGTCTTATCTGGACAAAACTATTGCATTGGCCACTTCATGGGTCTCAAGGTGCTCCACCAGTCTTCTCCATCATTCATCTCCATCCTGGCTCCACCACTTGTCTGCTCTGTGACCTTGGGCAAGTCACTTCACTTCTCTGGACATCAGTTACCTCATCTGTAAAATGGGGATTGAGACAGTGAGCCCCTTATGGGACAGGGACTGTGTCCAACCTGATCTGCTTGTATCCAGTACAGTGCCCGGCACATAGTTAAATGCTTAACAAATACCAGAATTATTATTATTAATTATTATTCATACTCTTCATGGTGTTTGTTTAGCATTTACTATGTGCCTTCCTTGTCCCATGTGGGGCTCACCGTCTTAATCCCAATTTTACAGATGAGGTAACTGAGGCACAGAGAAGTGAAGTGACTTGCCCAAGCTTACACAGCAGACAAGTGGCAGGGTCGGGATTAGAACCCAGGTCCTTCTTACTCCCCAACCAGTGCATTTTCCACTTGGCCACACTGCTTTCTTTGCTCTGGGCTCCTCAAATGCCCACCTTTTAGGAGAAACTTGACCTCACCTTTTCCATTTCCTACCCCTTCCTTGCTCATAATGCTCCAACAGCCTGGAACTCTTCCTGCTTCTGATTTATTCTGCTATTTCATCCTAGCACATATGTTCTACTATCTGACCCATATTCTTCCAACTCCTCCCACTTTTGGGAAGCATTTTATATATCTCATTAGAATTCAAGCTCCTTGTGTTGTGCCCCTGTTTAACTTTTCCAAGCACTTAGTATAGTATGTGGTACTCAGTAAATACTTAATACACACCAATCAATCAATGGTATTTATTGAACATTGTGTGCAGAGCACTGTACTAAGCACTCAGGAGAGTAACGTACCACAGAGTCGGTAGACACAGTTCCTGACCAAAAGGAGCTTATGTTACCTCTACTAGCATTTCACTTTGCTTAAAAAGGCAGGATAAAAATGTGCCCAGTAGAGAAATATTTAGCTACTTTTTAATACTTTCTAAGCACCATTCTTGCCCCTTTATTTACTTATTACCTTGTGCTAAATTGAACTCTACTGAATCTCACATTCATCAGGCAAGTTCATCAGAAAAAGACTTGGGGTCAGAATTGGACACAAGGTGACTATGAATAATCACCTAAAATGATCTGATACTGAAAGACGAGAAGAATAACAGTGCCGACTCAGAATGTAATTGAGAAGCAACATGGCCTAGAGGAAAGAGCCTGGACCTCTGAGAAAGCGGGTTCTAATCCTGGCTCTGACTCTTGTGCGCTGTGAGATTTTGGACAAGTGACTCAACTACTCTGTGCTCCAGTTTCCTCATCTGTAAAATGGGGATCCAATTCCTCTTCTCCATTCCCCTTAGACTCTGAGTCCCAAATGGGACAGGGATTGTGGCCAACCTGATTAACTTCTACCTACCCCAGCACTTATAATAGTACTTAATATACAGTAAGTCCTTAACAAATACCATTATTATATAAAATTAAATTCTACACCGATCAGACCATTATCAGTCAAGTATGATTTAGTTTCAGTCACGACTCGAAAAACAATTCAATGAAATTAGAGATCATCCAGAGTAACAATGGTTATTATTATTATCATTGTTGTTTTTGTTGCTATTGCCCTTGTTGAACACTTACTCTGTGACACATTTCACACTGGGCTGCATTTCTACCAGCCTAATTGCCCATTGCACTTAACGATGGCATGAATACATCCGGCAGAGACGAGTGTTAGAAGAGCTGTGCAAACCATTAGCAGTAGATTCAAATAGTAATAATAATAACTGTGGTACTTGTTAAGCACTTTCTATGTGCCAAGCACTGTACTAAGTACTGGGGTGGACACAAACAAATCAGGTTTGAACACAGTCCCTGTCCCATCTGGGGCTCACAGTTTCAATCTCCAATTGGCAGATGAGGTCACTGAGGCAAAGCGAAGTAAAGCGACTTGCCTGAGGCCACATAGGAGACAAGTGGAGGAGCTTGGATTACAACCCATGACCTTCCAAATTCTAGGTCCATGCTCTATCAGCTACACCATGTTGTTTCCCTCGAGTTTTAGGTCCTGCAGTCTTCCAGTCATGGTTCATCTATTGTTCTCAACCAGAGGCTCCACCAACCATCTTTGGACTAAGAGCTGGGTAAAGCATCTTTGTCAAAGAAATGGAATTAGGCACCACCTTTGTCCTACTGTGGCCTCCCAGTCTAAAAGGTGGAGGGACGATAAAACTATAATAACAACAATAACCAGCAAAGCCATCCATCCCTGGGGATAACTACTGTCTGGTTCCTCTCTCCCCTCCAATCAACACCACTTTTGCTCAAAATGGTCCAAACCTTCTGACATTCCAATGTCGGTAAAGGTCTTCTGCAAAATGAAGATGATGAAGAAGGGCACCAAGGTACAGGGGCTGCTCGAAAGACCCGGATAAATCATGGTAGGAAACTTGGGATTGGGTCCCTGGAGCTGACTCTTGCCTGCCTCACTCTTAATAATTGTGGTATTTGTTAAGTATTGACTATGGCACAAGCATTGATTCTAAACACTGGGGTTGATATACAAGTAGATGGGGCTCACAGTATAAAATGGAGGGAAATCAGGTAATTTGTCCCCATTTTACAAATGGGGTAGTTAATAATAATAATAATAATAATGGCATTTATTAAGTGCTTACTATGGGCAAAGCACTGTTCTAAGCATTGGGTGGGCTACAAGGTGATCAGGTTGTCCCATGGCAGGGCTCACAGTCTTAATCCTCATTTTACAGATGAGGTAACTGAGGCTCAGAGAAGTTAAGTGACTTGCCCAAAGTCACAGAGCTGACAATTGGTGGAGCCGGGATTTGAACCCATGACATCTGACTCCAAAGACCGTGCTCTTTCCACTGAGCCACGCTGCTTCTCATTAAGGCACAGAGAAGTTACATGACTTGCCCAAGGTCACATAACAGACAACTGGTAGAGTCAGGATTAAAATCCAGGCCCTCTGATTCCCAGGCCTATGTTCTTTCCATTAGGCCACATTGTTTCTCCCAGGGCTTCTCCCCTTTGCTAATAAGTGAATGAAAATAGTCATACGGAGAAAGGTTCAAGGAATTGGGGGTCTTCGATTGGAAAATCTATATTAGTTCTTCCTCAAATCCATTTTCCCCCCTTTATACCGTAAGCTTCTTGGTGGGCAGGGAAGTTGTCTTCCATCTCAGTGGAATAGTACTCTCCCAAAAGCTTAGATACATTGATTGATAAAACATGTGAAGCCAGGCTCTGGTCAGTCTTCCAGTAGTGTGGAAACCTAATTCAATTTAATTCACTTCCAATTACTGAGTGCTTATTGAGTGCTTTGGAGAGTACCATAAACAATAAACAGACACATTCGCTGCCCACAACTATCCCGGTGTGGGCAGGGATTGTCTCTTTATTGCTGAATCGTGCTTTCCGAGCACTTAGTACAGTGCTCTGCACACAGTGAGCACTCAATAAATATGCTTGAATGAAGTATCTTGATCTTATTTTCCCCATTATTGGAAGAGTAAGTCAAACATGGATTTGCTAATCACATTGGTTGATGGTAGAGCATGATTGCTGCATTTATATATTTTTGGGCTCTTCCAAGGATGTATCATTGAGTAGGGGAAGGGCAGGACTGAGATTTCCTTGTCTTTCCCACAAATCCCTGCCGTCAACCTGGTCAGGCAAGCTGGGGAGAAGGCTGGCATCACTGAGGGCTGGAGATTAGTGCCTGGGGAGGAGGACTGGGCTTGGGTACAGCCCAATACCTCAGTGACTCTGCCATCCTTTCATAGTTCTCTGAGAAGCTGGAAGATCCTGGATTTGTGCATGCCGACTGGCATGCCAGGGAAGTAGAAGGTGGGAGAGGATGGGGAAGGAGAAGCAGAGTGTCGATAGGAGTAAAGGAAATATGAGACAATGGAGAAGAAAGAAGAGAGATGGGAATAGAAATGATATGAGTTCCCTGAAGACAAGATTTGTGTCCGTTAATGTTTAAGTGTGGCTCAGTGGAAACAGCATGAGCTTTGGAGTCAGAGGTCATGGGTTCTAATCCTCGCTCCGCCACATGTCTGCTGTGTGACCTTGGGCAAGTCACTTAACTTCTCTGTGCCTCATTTACCTCATCTGTAAAATGGGGATTAAGACTGTTAGCCCCACGTGGGACAACCTGATCACCTTGTAACCCTCCCAGTGCTTAGAACAGTGCTTTGCACATAGTAAGTGCTTAATAAATGCCATCATCATTATTATTATTATTATTAATGTTTCTGCATGTTCCTAATGTACTCTGCTTACAACACGTGATCAGTACAGGGCTCGAGCACTACCTCAAGGCTCCACATCCTCTGACCCACTTTACTGATCTGCTCTTTCCACTTACTTTCTCCAACCCTCTTTCTTTGTTCCTTCCAAGCCACTGTTGTAGTTTGAACCTCTTTTTCAACTCTTACTCCAGTCCCTCACTCACTAGTTCCTCACTCCCTCCTTCCCCACATAGGGCAGACCCCAGCCTTCTCCACATTCAAAGCCTTTTAAAATTCCACTCCTCCAAACAAGCTTTCCCCAGTTAATTTCCCAATAACCTGAGCCATAGCATACTTTCAGTCTACTCATAGTTATGAAGTTTACCCCCTACTTAGTTCTTGTGCATACATGTGGGCACATTTTTTTTTGACCATTCTGGTTGTAAATATACATATTTTTTGTTTGTCTCCTTTGGTAGAGTGTATGACCCTTGTGGGCAGGGAATGTCATCCTTTTATTCCTTCTTCTCGCATCTCCTCCTGCCTTCAGGACATCTCCATCTGGATGTCCGCCCGCCACCTAAAGCTCAACATGTCGAAGACTGAGCTCCTTGTCTTCCCTCCCAAACCTTGTCCTCTCCCTGACTTTCCCATCTCTGTTGACGGCACTACCATCCTTCCCGTCTCACAAGCCCGCAACCTTGGTGTCATCCTCGACTCCGCTCTCTCATTCACCCCTCACATCCAAGCCGTCACCAAAACCTGCCGGTCTCAGCTCCGCAACATTGCCAAGATCTGCCCTTTCCTCTCCGTCCAAACTGCTACCCTGCTCATTCAAGCTCTCATCCTATCCCGTCTGGACTACTGCACCAGCCTTCTCTCTGATCTCCCATCCTCGTGTCTCTCTCCACTTCAATCCATACTTCATGCTGCTGCCCGGATTATCTTTGTCCAGAAACGCTCTGGGCATATTACTCCCCTCCTCAAAAATCTCCAGTGGCTACCAATCAATCTGCGCATCAGGCAGAAACTCCTCACCCTGGGCTTCAAGGCTCTCCATCACCTCGCCCCCTCCTACCTCACCTCCCTTCTCTCGTTCTACTGCCCAGCCCGCAACCTCCGCTCCTCCACCGCTAATCTCCTCACTGTACCTCGCTCTCGCCTGTCCCGCCATCGACCCCCGGCCCACGTCATCCCCCGGGCCTGGAATGCCCTCCCTCTGCCCCTCCGCCAAGCTAGCTGTCTTCCTCCCTTCAAGGCCCTGCTGAGAGCTCACCTCCTCCAGGAGGCCTTCCCAGACTGAGCCCCTTCCTTCCTCTCCCCCTCGTCCCCCTCTCCATCCCCCCATCTTACCTCCTTCCCTTCCCCACAGCACCTGCATATATGTATATATGGTTGTACATATTTATTACTCTATTTATTTATTTATTTATTTATTTTACTTGTACATTTCTATCCTACTTATTTTATTTTGTTGGAATGTTTGGTTCTGTTCTCTGTCTCCCCCTTTTAGACTGTGAGCCCACTGTTGGGTAGGGACTGTCTCTATGTGTTGCCAATTTGTACTTCCCAAGCGCTTAGTACAGTGCTCTGAACATAGTAAGCACTCAATAAATACGATTGATTGATTGATTGATTGATTCTTCATCCATTACAAAAGCAAACACTATTAGACTAGCAGACAGGGATAAAAATCAGATGAGTCTACTTAGTAGATGTCTGTCTACTTGTTTTGTTGTCTGTCTCCCCCTTCTAGACTGTGAGCCTGTTGCTGGGTAGGGATTGTCTCTATCTGTTTCCAAATTATACTTTCCAAGTTCTTAGTATAGTGCTCTGCACACAGTAAGCACTCAGTAAATACAATGAATTGAATGAATGACTGACTGAATGAGTCCTTTTGCTGATGAAAACGATGACTTATCTCTGTCCCCAGAAAAGGTATGACTATTATGTCCCCCTGCAATCAGCTGTTTAGTCCAGACATGTACTCTTAGTCCTTTCATTTCTGGGATTTGCAGGGATCCGCATACACCTTTGGGAGGGGGATATTGGAGGAAACTCTTCTATGACACCGCCTCAGTGACACACTGAGAGAGAAAAGAAAAATGCATGCAAAGGAAAGGAGAACTTAGATCTAGTACTTCTGAATGCAGAAAAAAGGAGGTAGGGAAGCACTGCAGGAAAAATAAAAAATACTGGCAAATTTGAAATCATAAAATTTCATTTGTACTTCCTAGCTTTTAATCAAGTCACCTCTATGTACGGAGACCTTTTGTTCCTTTAACCACATATAACAAAGCTGGAGCTCCAAACACATTTCTTTGTATAGCGAATGTGGAAGAAACCATCATTTCCCTTTGCAAAAAGGTAATACAGTTAATATAAAAAAGAAAGTTCTCAGCACTGAGCCTTATTTATAGAATCTCAAGATTTCTCTACCTCTTCTCTTTTTTTGATTACAGCTGTTGAGTTTTCAGATATTTCATGATTCTGGCATGGCTAGTGGGAGTCTAGATTGGCTGTTTGAAATGGATGCTAAAGGGTGATTCTTATAAAAATGGAATTGAGTCACGTTTCCATGTAACCCTTAGCAGTGCATATAGATGAGATATAGGCAAGAAGGGAGGAAAAAAAAATAAAAGAACAAATTCCTTCTAGTGTGAGGACAGATGCAATGACAAGGCTGGAGTTGCCACCTACTGGAGTGTGGAAAGAATGACAACTGACATTTTTAAAAATGCCATGCTAAACTCCTTAGTCACAATTCCAAATTTCCTGTTCAATATACTGCCCATCAAATGGTTAAAAATAAATTGGAAGGGAAATTAGTAGTTTTCCATATCAGCTTTTGGATCTTTCGACAAACACATCGGGGAATTAGGGCTTTATCCTTTCCTAGTCCACTGCATGAAGATCCCTAAACCAACGAAGACTCTGCCTTTATACCACTTTAAATCTGCTCCTTATCCGTTTTTTTTTTTAATTTGTCTACAGAGACTTTCAAATTAGGGAATGTTCATGCCGATATGGATTGTCACTCTGGTGGCATTCCTGTTCCTAACAGGAAATCACTATAGAAACATTACAGTAAGAAAGTGTTATAGCATTAAAGGTAAATTCTTATAATTGCTTTCCCAGTGAATTCAGTAGAAAAGACTATATAATGCTCCAATTAATCATGGCTGCCATCATCACAAGTGTGTATCACTCTGCTGGTTTTTCTCATATGCTGTAGGGAAAGGTCTCGTCTCCAAATTCCATTTCTCAGAAGCGACCTCTATTTCCTCAGCATTACCGTGTCAGTTGTAGAAACAAAGGTTTCCACAATGGGGGTGGCAGGAGGGGAAAATTAAATGAAAAAGGATGAATCACTTGGTATACCAACATTTCACTACTCCAAAAAAGAATATTTTCAGAGTTCAGAAGCCCCTCTAATCATCAATTCAGAGATGAAAGGGGAAAAAGAGTTCTTAAACTTACAAAACCCAAGCTGTAGCTTTGTTTCTTGTTTAACATACTCAAATGGAGTAACAGTTGAGGAGGGATATACACTGAAGTTGAAGGAGAAATGATGTTCTACATTCACAACCAAACAATCCAATAAATAAATCAGATACCCAGACAATAATAACCAGTAGGAACATCTGTCACAAGGGGCATCACCCTGATGAAGGAAACTGAATGAACCCTTAAGTCATAAAGATATTGAACTTTTTGTGACTTAAAAAAATACCGGATGTAATAAAAACCTGAGGATGTTGACCTGTAGTTTGAAGCCATTTTGTATCACCCAACATTGGTGAGAGACTTTGCAGAAAAAAATTGTGTGATCACAATTCAATAAATTCTTATTGAGATTATTTTACACAGATCATTTCTGTGCTAAAAGCTTCTTGAATAATTGGGGCTATTAATTGCTTAAGGGCCAGGTTATTTTACACACTGGTTTGAAATTCTGTTTTTATTCAGTTTTTTTCTTTTCACTGGAGGGTGATCTTTAATTGCAGCTCTAAGTAAATCAAGTACGATAAGCAAGTCATTAAGCATTATAAAACTGAAGTATAACTCTAATAATGGATGAAGGCAACCTGCTCATTGTTCCTTGCTGAGCTCACGAATGGTAAAAATGTATCAAGACCATACCAAGAGACTCCTTCCTCCTAACAAAAGGACAGATATTGCTGAAAAACCTCAACAGCCAGAACACTAAAATCTACTCTGCTTTGTGGTCCTGCCATTTCGTCCATAAACACATATGTGAAGCAGTCCAGGCTCATTCATCTAACCAAGTTCCAGCATCCTCATCCCTTTTCAAGATGAGAACCCAGGGCCCGCGGAAAGAGTACATGGTGACCACTGGCGTGTCGAAACCCAGCAGAGACTTGGCATAAGAGTAGGGAATGACAGCACTTGGGAATCAGGGCCATTGAGACACGTGTGATATCTCCCACATTACGCTGGTCTGCACAGTGGTGTGGTGACATTATAAAAATGTCATTTTTGCAGACATTTGCTCAATACTAGCCAAGTTGGCCTGAGCCAAGGGATTTTCTCCCTAGGTCCATGAGAACGTACATCTGTCACAAGAGCAGGAGCTGCAGGAGAAGAAAGCTCAGCACTGAAAAATAAGAATGCTGGAACTACAGGCACTTGGTTCCATTCCCATACAAGACAGGAGAGAGAGATCAGTTGAAAACCAGACCGTTCCCTGTGAAACCAGACCTCTAGTCACCATGCCAAGTAAGGTGGCCAATTGGCTAGAGCATGGGCCTGAGAGTCAGGAGGGCCTGGGTTCCAATCCCGACTCCACCACTTGTGTGCTGTGTGACCTTGGGCAAGTCACTTCATTTCTCGGGGCCTTTGTGACCTCATCTTACAAAATGAGGATTAAGACTGTGAGGGCCATGTGATTCTGTGTCCAACCTGATTATCTTGTATCTACCCTTGCACTTAGTGCAATGCTTGGCAAACGGTAAATGCTTAATAAATGCCACAATTACTATTATTAGTGCTTAGAACATGAGAGAGCTTCCTATTACAATTTCTTCCTGAGAAAATGAAATGAGCGGCACGGCTCACTTGAAAGAGCACGAGCTTGAGAGTCAGAGGTCATGGGTTCAAATCCCAGCCCTGCCGCTTGTCAGCTGTGTGACCTTGGGCAAGCCACTTCACTTCTCTGTGCCTCAGTTACCTCATCTGTAAAATGGGGATTAAGGCTGCGAGCCCCATGGGGGACAACCTCATCACCGTGTACCCCCCAGCGCTTAGGACACTGCTTCGCATATAGTAAGCACTAAACAAATACATCATTACTATTATCTCCAACAATCTTGGGTTGAAGGTAACTCTACAATGCTCCTGGAGGTGGGGAGCCCGGGAGGTGATTTGGGGCATTATTTATGAAGCAACTGCACCAGCTTCCCTTCTTCTCCGGTGATAATGTCGGTATGGTGAAGCACATTTACTATTGTCATAGTAACATGAATTGAATCTGAATGGTTTCCTCCACGAAAACAAGAGTTCCTTCCCCAAACATGGATACCAGGCTCAGTCAGAGGTAGACTCAGCCCTCAGCTCCAATCCCACGAGGCCATGAAAGCTGCGTGAGCATATCCGTGGGCAGAATTTGGTCCACATGTGTGGGAACTTATTTGGAAAGGGAACAGTCATTTTTCATGATTAAGCCAATGTGGGCCCAAATTATGTGTTACTATGACAATGGTAAATAGTTTTTATGGCTTTCAGTGAAGTCATTTGCCAAGAAGCATGTGTAACTGAAGGCCAAATTTAGCTCTTGCTACTGCACATATATGTACTAACGCACAGGGCTATTTTTGTAAGCTGGGCCAGGAAACAGGGGGAGAAAGAGAGGGACAGAGGGGGAAAAGATGCATGACGCATTTTCAGTCACAGGGTGTTTTACAGACGTGACCTGCACTGATTTTGATTTAGTAGCTCGAACTAATAAAAGCTTGGCTCTCTATCAGATCTGAAGAAGTAAATCAAGCACTCTCCTGTCAAATTACAATTAATTTACACTATGAAAAATGCACAAATGAGCCAAGTGTTCTGTAAAAATTGTCTCAAATGCAGAAAACAAACACGTATGTCCCATTGTTGCTTCTGTAGGGAGGAAAATGTAGTTTTTCTATGAAATCGAACACTGATTTGACACAAAATAGAGCACCTTCGGAAGAGTTCCATCTTTTCAGCCTCACACACAGATTATGAGGCCCAGTACTGCACACCATGTTAGCAGAAATAAGGTATTGATTGTATAGACCTGCAAAAAAAATGAACTTGCATGAAAATGCTCTTCAAACCATGATTTGCTGTTTCATTCTCCATCATGGATATATTCATTTATTGTATTAGGCTATGCAGCAATTAGCTGAGGCTGTAAAACGAGCCTTTTGAATTAGTTAGAAAAACAAAGTAAATTAGAAACACAAAAGCCCATGGTCAACTGCTCAAAAAAGATTTATCAGGGTATTACCAGTAGGTGTAGTGCATTTGCATCTGTTTTAGGAATTCACTCTACATTATAAATTGTTTTAATATATCTGGTTCAATAAAAGTGTTCTGTGTTCACATCACGTAATTGCCTCCAATAAACTTATTCCCCCCAATCAGATGACAGCGGGGTGCGGGTTGGGGGTGAAGGGGGTGTCTCATTCTTGAAAATTTGCCAATCATCTTATCAGATTCTAAACATTCCTTTCCACCGGGATTTCTGACAAACCAAAGGGGTGAAAATCCTTCCTGGTCTATTTGCACCCTTTTAGAACTCTCCCAGTCTTTCAATTGATCAATCAATGTTATTTGTTGAATGCTTATAGTGTCATAGCACTGTACTAAATGCTAAGCAGAATACAATACAACAGAGTTGGTAAACATCATCATCAATCGTATGTATAGAGCGCTTACTGTGTGCAGAGCACTGTACTAAGCACTTGGGAAGTAAACATGATCCCTGCCAACAAGGAGCTCACAGTCAAAAGGGAAGTTAGACATCAAAATAGATTACAGATAGGGGAAATGTCAAATTACAACATCACCATCCTTCCTAACCCACAAGCCAGTAATCTTGGCATCATTCTGAATTCATCTCTCTCAATCAATCAATTGATCAATCAGTCTTATTTATTGAGGTCTTACTATTTGCAGAGCACTGCTCTAAGCGCTTGAATCCAAATATTCAACCTGTAACCAAATTCTGTCAGCTTTACCTTCACAACATCTTTAAAATCTGCCCTTGCCCCTCCATCAAAACTGCTTCCACGTAGATCCAAGCACTTATTATAGCCCATCTTGAGTATTGCAGCCTCCTTGTTGACCTCCCGGCCTTCTGTCTCTCCCCTCTCCAATCCACATACTTCACTCTGCTGCCTAGATCATTTTTATACTAAACTGCTCAGTATATCTTTCTCCACTCCTCAAAACACTCCAGTGGTTGCCCATCCACCACCACATCAAACAGAATCCCTTTATTATTATTATTATTTAGTGTTGTTGAGTCATTTCCAATTCATAGTGACTCCATGGATATACTTTCTGCAGAATATCCTGTCCTCTGCCATAATCCATAACCCTTCTAATGATTCTTCCATTATCACTGTTAGGGTCTCTATCCATCTAGCTGCTGGTCTGAGTCTTCCTCATTTTCCCAGGACTTTTCCTAGTATTAGCATCTTCTCCAGAGAATTAGTCCTCCTGATTATGTGTCAAAAATATGCTAATCTAAGGTGAGTTATTTGGCCTTCCAAAGACCACTTTGGCTCAATTTGCTCCAAAATCTATTTTTTTTTTTTGTTTCTCGGGAAGTTCGTGGTATTCACAGAATCTCTTTACCAATGACTTTGAGGCAGGCAATTGGCTTGTCCCCTCCTACCTTACCTCACTGATTTCCTACAACTCAGTCTGCACACTACACTCCTCTAATGCCAGTGTTCCTCACCCTCACCTATCTCACTGCCAACCTCTTACCTACATCCTTTCTCAGGACTGAAACTCCCTCCCCCTTCATATTCACAGACCACCACTCCCTAACCTTCAAAGCTTTATCAAAATCACATCTCCTCCAAGAGGCTTTCCCCAACAAAGAACTCATTTCTCATATTCACCCTCCATTCTGTACCACCCATGCACCCTTTAAGCATTTGATTTTCACCCCACTCTCAGCCCCACAACACTTACACCCTGCCATTTCCCCTATCTGTAATTTATTCAATGTCTCTCTCCCCCTTTAGACTATAAGCTCCTTGTGGGCAGGCATCAAATCTACCAACTTTATTGTACTGTATTCTCCCAAGCCCTTAGTACAGTGCACCACACATAGTAACCACTCAATAAATACCATCGATTGATTGATTCATTGATTGATTATATGACTGAAAGGTATATTAGGACTGTGAAGCTGCAGGTGGCATAAATACCAAAGTACTTAATGGATACAGATCCATCATTATCATCATTATCATCATCATCAATGGTTTATTGAGCCCCTATTGTGTGCAGAGCACTGTACTAAGTGCTTGGGAGAGTGCAATACAACAGTTGATAGCTGTGTTCCCTGCAAAGGTGACACTTAGTACAGTGCTCTACATAGAGTTAGCTCACAATAATTGCCAATAATTGAAAGACTGAATAAAGTGTACACTGCATGTCCATGATTTCTATTTTTTTTGATGGATCAGTAAACGTAGGTGATTAGTATAGAGTTCTGCAAACACTGAGCATTTGTTCAACATATGTTTGTTTACTCATTGTGGGTAGAGAACAGGTCTACCAAATCAGTTGTACTGTACGCTCCCAAGCGCTTAATACATTAAGAGCTTGATAAATACCACTGGTGATATGTTTGCTGATGTCAGTGAAAATGGGGATGGTGATGATAATGGTGATGGTACTGATGATGGTGATTAAGATGATGATGATGATGATGATGATGAAAATGTTGGTAATTATATTGCTGCTGATGAAGACATTGTTAATGGGAATGATGATGCTGTTGAACTTGGAAGATTCTCTTCCCAATAATTTCTCAACTGTCATGATGTGGGAGGGCCTTTTCCCTCAAGTGTGGAATAATATGTTGAAGAGTATTTATTTAGAGATGCTTGGCCCAGTTCTTCCTTGTTGGTTAGGTGAAGAGGTGGCTGCCTCCCCCTAGAAAAAAAAATAGCTCAACTACTTCAATTCTCCCATATTTTAAGGGGTCTTTAACATCAACTCTGAGGGATTGTCTAGGGCCAGCGAGCTCCAAATGTACAATAAACAGCATATTTTAGAATGATTCTTTCACCCTTTATATTCCACGAATATGAAGCAGCAAGGCCTAGTGGGTAGAGCACGGGCCTAGGAGCCAGAAGGAATCGGGCCACCTGTCTGCTGTGTGATCCTGGGCAAGTCACTTAACTTCTCTATAAAATGGGGATTAAGGCTGTAAACCCCATGAAGAACAGGGATTCTGTCCAACCCAATTTGCTTATATCCACCCCAGCGCTTGATGCAGTGCCCAGCACGTAGTAAGTGTTTAACAAATACCACAATTATTAAAATTATTACAATGTGCTTTAATCTGTATGCCTTTCAAAATAAAGGAGGTGCAAGTTGTTGCATAGTTTAGCATTTCAATTGAAGTAATATATCCAGACAAAATTAATTTGAGGGGCAGGAATGGGTAACGGGAGAGAGATGAAATCAGTTGCCTTAAAGATGGAGCCAGTCCTTGGTACGGTTATCCACCTTCATTTGGAACAAAGCACAGATTGGGAGGGTTCTTCAGAAACACCAGATAAGAAGTTATGCTAGCAACCAGACAGTTCCAATTGGTGGGGCATTTTCTTCTACTGACTAATTATCCTGAACTAAAAACAAGTGAGAAGCATTTGTTATTTAACCCCCAATTGGCCACTTTGACGTAAATGGGGCAGTAGGTATTACCTTGCCCATTTTACAGGCCAAGCATCTGAGACCTAGAAAAAGATAGCACCAAGAGGGTTTTTTTTGTTTTTCAAATGGGATTTGCTAAGCACTTACTATGTGTCAGGCACTCTACTAAGCACTGGGGTAGATACAAATTAATAAGGTTGGACATAGTACCTACCCCACATTGGGCTCACAGTATTAATCCCCATTTTACAGATGAGGTAACTGAGGCACAGAGAAGTTAAGTGACTTGCCCAAGGTCACATAGCAGACAAGTGATGAAGCCAGAATTAGAACCCAGGACCTTCTAACTCCCAGGCCTGTGCTCGAATCCACTAGTTTACACTGCTTGAATGCCAGCCTGGATTGACCCCAGATTGGACTAGAGAATTATGAATCCTTCACATGGACTGGTTTCTCCAAAGTCATCTGTCGATCATGAGCCAAAGGTGGGCTTTGTTTGTTATGATATAACATTTGATGTTCTATGGCTCTAACACTTGGGCTTATTGTCTATTTAATAATAACAATGATGGTATTGGTTAAGGGTTTTCTATGTGCCAAACACTGTTCTAAGCACTGGGTAGATACAAGGTGGTCTCACCCCTGCTTTTATATTCTAATTCCTTAAGCTTCAGGCAGTGACCAGTATTTCCAACCATGCTGTCCAGTGCCTGGTACTCCCAACAGTAGGTGTGCAACAAACACTTCTGACTGATTTTATTTTTAATTCTTTCTCATCCTACAGGGCTTTGAAAGAGAGCAATGATATTTTCCTTTTCACACCTACTGAATGCTGGACTACTTTTCACACGTGGGTCTCAACAGATTTTTATAAATCTCTGCAATTCTCCCTGCAATCGTCTGAGATAGAAGAGTACTACTCAACATCCTGCGAGCTGAGACAGCAGCAGAGAGTTTTGAAGAGAGTCCGGAGTACTGATAACTTTCTCACTGTACCTCAATCTCATCTGTCTAGTCACCGATCTCTCGCCCACATCCAGTCTGTCTCTGCATAGCCGGCCAGAAGAATCCATGTCACCATCTTGCTTATCTTCAAAGGTTGACCTTCTGTGCTCATGAATCCAAAAAATATTCGCAGGCATAGCTATCTGGACATGACTCAGTTGATCACAAGTTAGCGGAGATGCATTATAGACTGATGCTTCCTCCTATGACTACAAGGGGGATATATTTAGCTTGGCTTGCAAGTAGGTGAACTAATTAATAAATCCTGTCATCCACACTTCATACATTTGAGCAGGGCTGGAGAGTGGGGTGGGAGGTTGAAAAGTCAGGGCCAACTTCTTCTGTCCTTTCCCGTTATAGCAGCTGACAGTGCCCTGGAGTGAGGAAAGAGCCACTCAGCAAACATCTTCTAATTCCTCCCTTATACCTCTCCTGTCTGATCCACCTTCCAGTGGGCAGTCACTGTGCCAAAGGAGGGAGGCAGGAAGGTCTGTGCAATCCCAAATTCCCAATCTTTCAAGCAATGGGCAGGCAACTGTGTCTGACACACCTGGCTGACAACAGGGTTAACGAGTCTGCTTCTCCAGGCTGGCTGATGGGATGCAATCCTCATGCCCCAGACATGACAAGCTACCTCACGTGGAGAATGGAGAGAATTTGCCATATCAACCAGAGGGAAAAGAATCCATAGACTGCTTCTCCCTGAGAAATATCCATAGCTCCAGTTTTCCCTAACTCTTTGCCAGCTAAGATCTCTGCTTTGGGAAGACTCCCAATGAGGTCCCTGCCCTAGGGGAGTTTACGGTCCAAATTGCACAACTGCCTAAAAAAAGGCTTTCCTACCCCTAGCAGCAGAGATAGGATGGAACACTTGTGAAAGGATCTAGCTCCAGCTGGAGCTTGCAAGACTAGGATTCTTTCGAAAAGAGTGGTGAGAAAAAGATACCATCAACAAATTTTATTGGCATTCATTTTCCCGATGAGGAACGATTTTAAACCCCCCAAATTAGATTGCCCTCAAAATCACCTTCTTAAAGATGCAGCACATACGGTCCCTAACAATACTGTATTTCTGTCCCAAGACACTCCTTGAAGAATATTAGCTCAGAGCATCTGCCCTGGAGAGATGGTTTTCCTGTCCCTCTCAATGAAACATGTGTTTAAAAGGAAAGCACACAACACTCATGCATACACACGTGCACACCCACACATGCACACACACACACACACACACATATATGCACCCACATATAAATATTAAGATGACCCAATGTGCAGAGCCTTGCTCTCTAACACATCAGATAGCTTATCCAAGATTCAATCATTGACTTTTAAGAGGTGATTTTCATGGATATTTACAAGGGAATGATTTAAGTTGGGTATCCATGTTCTGTTAATGTTGTAGCTCTGAAGATATCCCTTCTTCTCCTGCATCCTCTACCACATCCTCTTAAATGTCCAAATACTCAACAGGATGGCATCTCTAATTTAGAACCCAGAGCCCACGTCACTGATGAATGGGAACTGGCAGAATCACTCCCCTCCATGTGATTCTATTCAGGAATGTACCACCCTCCATTCCTTCATACTAATGGATACTCATCCTCTTGAGGTCTTCAGTGCCAGAGAGTAAGAGACCCATTGGATGGGGGCCAACAAAGACAATTAGAGAAATGAAGGAATTGATTAATTGGAAAAGGTGAAATACATATCCCTTGGCTATGCAGTATAGTAGGGGTAGGGATGTTAGCAGTCAACATCTATTTGAAAAGTGGACTCCTCAGGGGAAAAAAAAAAAGAGAAGAATGATCCTGTTCAAAGGGCATAACCGGGAGTAACAAGAAGTGGGTCCTTTAGAAATGAGGATAAACTTCCAAAGAGAGTAAACTTAGATTTAAGCCTTGGGTCACACGAAGCATGTTCTGTACTCCAGAAGTATTCTGAAGGAGGCTGCAAAGCCCTACAAGGACAGTGGACTGGGTGTCGAGATGGTGTCTGGTACTTGGCAGGAATGTGTCTGTTTAGTGTTATTTTGTACTCTCCCAAGCACTTAGTACAATGCTCTGCACAAAGCAAGTGCTCAATAAATAAGACTGAATGAAATACAATTAAATGAATACTTCCATGTGTCCCCATCCTCTAGCCCCAAGAAAGGGACTTTCCAGCCTTCTGCACATAATAGGCCCTTAATGAATACTATTGAAAATGATGATTACAGAAGGGACAATATTCGATTGCCAGAGGGATTGACTGGCCATGGGTTTGCCATCTCTAATTTCTAGCATTTAGCAATAATGCTGATCACCTAGATGGTCATTTATTTATTTAATCAATGGTATTTTTAATTGAGTGCTTACTGGGTACAGAGCTCTTGACTGAGCACTTGAGAGAATACAACACAACAAAGTTGGTAGACACATCCCCTGCCCACAGTGAGCTTACAGTCCAGAGGGGGAGAAGGCAGGTATCAATATGAATAAATCATCTACAGATTTGTTCATAAGTTCTGTGGGGCTGAGTTCGAGGTGGAATACTAAGTCGTGCAAAGGGTAGGGACATAAGTACTGCCCTAGACAATGGAGAGCAAAGGGATCTTAGGTTTATGAGAAATCTCGTGGGGTCGATGTGACCCAATGAGGAGCTTCCCAACTGTCTCTTCGGCCCAACCATAAGCTAAGGCATTAGATTCATTACTTGGCCTGAGGTATCGGAACTTCGGAATCCTGATGCCAGGTGTCCCAAGCATTATGACGGACTCCTGGGAAATCCAGGGGGGTGGTTTTGGAGGGAATGGGTGAGGGCCTGAGGAAATAGATGAAAGTGCATTTCTCACCTTGTGAACTCAGAGGGCTGATCAGCCATGAGAGGACTCATTGCTTGAGAGCGGAAAAAGAGACAGTTGGCTAATTTTGTCTCAGACAGTGGGTCGTGAATAAATGTCCATTCTCAATGCAGTGGACAACTCCAAAAGGCTGAACTCTTTTCACCTCAATCAGAGCTCACCCTTTCCTTTCCCACTTATCTATCGGTCCATCTGTGGGAACCCAACCAAGTAGACCATGTACAAAAGAATGAAGTAGGCCTTTCCCCTGTCTACAAAGACCTCCCAAAGAAGAGGTACATCAGGGAAGTGCTTTGTCCAGGAGATCAGCATTCAAGCTTCAGGACTGGATTATGAAAGCCTAAAAGCATTGGGGTGCAAATACCCACAGAAATCACAGATTTCATTCTTTGTTTCTAAAGTTGTAACTTTTCACCCTTCCTCTTACTAAATGTTTCCTTTTGCAGAAAAGTCATGGTTCGCAGCAACTGAAAATTAAAGACATCAGTGTAAAGATCAAGGTCCTGGCTAGAGCAAGTCAGGACGGGAAATTAAAACCACCTTTCGAATTTCTATTCCTTTGAGGATAGACAAAGACTAATAGGAAAACAATTCCCCAAATATGCTTGGGGTGCCTTTAAGCAAGCTGCATCAGTTCCTAGTCCTTGGGCTTCTCTGAGTTTATGTAGTGCATCAGTGAAAAGTGAAGATGGTCCTTGGACTTTGGAAAGGAGAATCATGGGGGAGCAGGGAGAACCACAGCAGAACAGAGACCCAGAATCTGCCATCGGAGATGGGGAATCATTTAACAGCATAAGGATGATTGAACAGTAAATTCCATCCGGGTGTCTGGTACGAATCATCTCCAGTCTACGCCTGGCTGACAATCAGCACAATTAGCCCAGTTCTCTGAGATAAACTGAGAGGAATAAAACAGATCTGCCTTGAAATGGTGAAACCTATCTGGGCCCCCAGAACCCTCACTTCTGCCCCTTAAAGGAAGCATGATCCTGGACTGAGCTTGGGCTAGTGGCAGAATCACCTGGGCAGAGGAGTGCCCTGAGCCTTCTCTGCCTTTCCAGGAAATACTGTCATTTTGGCTGAGCTTTTCATTCAATCAATCAATAGATCAGTGGCATTTGTCGTACTGCCTGCAGGCCACTGCACTAAGCACATGGAAAAGAATGATATATTAAGTGTTGGTAGTTGTCATCCCTGCTCACAAGAAGCTTATGGTCTACAATAGTATATACAAGCTAATCAGGTTGGACACAATCCAGGTTCCACGTGGGGCTCACAGTCTTAATCTCCATTTTACATATGAGGTAACTGAGGTACAGAGAATTTAAGAGTCTTGACCAAGGTCACACAGCAGACAAGCGGCAGGGCCAGGATTAGAACCCAGGTCCTCTTCCACTCAGGCCTATGTTCCACTAGGCTGTGGAGTTCTTTCTGTGTGCAAACAAATAGGGACTAAGCACCTGGAACAACACAACAGAAGTAAAAGACAACTCTATTGTACTCTCTCGAACACTTAGTACAGTGCTCTGCACACAGTAAGCACTCAAGAAATACCACTGACTGACTGTTTGACTGAAACAGTCCCTGACCTCAAGGAGCTTACAATCCAACAAGTAGCATTTTTCAGCAGCCATGTGAGAGACTAGTATATTGAGAGAAAACACAACAGCCAGGCACAGCTGAAGGAAGTGGCAAATGGAAAGATAGTACAAGTATCTTGCTGAGAGCGAGAGAGGAAAATAATATTAAAGTCACCTGGGGGTGAGGGGAGGGTAAAAAAGACAACTTAGAGTGACCTCCTCTTTCGACAACTTTGGCAACTTTGAGGACCCTCAAATTAGAAAGTGTGAATTGCAAGAGGATGTACCTGTGGCTTGTGATTCAAAACTTGTTGTTTCTCAGCTCAACTTTGCTGAAACACTTGATTCATGTTGTACTTATTTAACCTAATTTGCATTGATTTAATCAGTGTGGGTATGCTTTAAATGCATATAGATTGAAATTCTGCTACTTAGAGGACTTAGAATAGCTAAATTTTAATAAAGCTCATTTAAATCTGTTAATTTATACAGCTCTACCAAGGGCTTTCAAACTTTAGGAAACGTGTAAACTCGCTATCCCGTCTGTGGGGAAGTTTAACAGCCAGCCACTCAGAAGACCCTTACAGAGAAAGGCGAGCTCTTCATTTCTTTCTCTGAAAACCAGAGATGTCACTTGAAAAATTTGCTGTATCAAAAGAATCAGAGGATGAAAATATAAATTCCATTAATTATTTTTTCCCAGGTACTTAGTTCAGTGTTCTGCATAAAGGAAACACTCAATAAATACAACTGATTGATTTCCTGACAGATTGTGTTCAAACACTTGCTTCCTCTTCAGTAGAACCCACACCTGTGGAGGTCTTCATTGGTTAAAATCTAACTTCAGGCTGCAATGTGATCTGCATGAGCTCAGCCTTTCCCCAACCCACGCTGGAAAATGGCTTGCTTGTTCTGACTGCATGTACTGACTGGCTCATCTTCTTTTCCCTCAAACGATCATCTGTTGCTAGAATATAACCCCCTTGAAGCAGGGACCATGTTAATAATAATAATGATGATAATAATAATAGTAATCATTAAGTCCCTATCGAGCTTTAAAACTGAGCACTGGGTATATACAAGGTATTCAGATCAGATCAGATACAGTCCCTGGTCCCACATGGAGTACAAAAAGTAGGTACTCAACAAATACATTTTATGGACAGGAATGATTTTGGTCAGGGATAGTTGTCTGGGCAGTTGATTATCATGTTCATGGTTAAGATGGGGTGTCTCCCGAGGGTTCCACAGAACTTCAAGGGCAGGACGATGCTCAGGGAGATGTTCAACATTTTGGGAAGTGTCCCTGATTTAGTACATCTAGACAATGGGGGACATGGCAAAGTCTTTTATCAAGGCTGCATGTGATTGCCCAGGACATTCCAGGTGTGTGCCGATCCCAATGATACAATCCAACTCTAAATTCAGGAATTTGGGATTCAGAAAGATTCTATCCACCTATGTCTAGCTGGACGAGCATTTGAGGAATGCAGCTGGACAACCATCCTCTAGAAGGTGACTTCCCTATGTGACCTCCCTCCACTTCCCCACGGAGCTACTGCGTGCCTTCAACAGAAGGACCCCTGGACTTGATGGGGGTCAGAATATCTGGGCAGAGCTCCGGGTCATTTTTGCATCCACTACCTCCACCCTCAACAAAGCAGCACGGCTCTCCGACGAAGAACCAGCCTCCAAAGCCAGAGTCAAAGCGAAAACCAGAGCAGAGACCATGGCGAGTTAAGAAAACACCCCGTTCTGCTATTACCCCTCTTACGTCCCTGCTAGGCATCTTGACTGAAAATCCACACTCAGCCAGCACCTTCTGGAACGGCTGGGACCGTTCTGACCCACCGGAGCCAGTGATGCAGCTAAACAATATAAACCGAAGGCTAACGTTTCCCTGTCAATAGCGATTTCTATCTTCTCAAAGTCAGCGAAGACCCGAAAGACTCCTCCGTCAGCATCCTCTCCCATGGAGTATTATGAATGAAAAATAGCTCTCAAAGGCTCCTTTCTCCCTCGGAACAAACAGTGGCACGATTCGGTATACTGGAGGGTCTTTACTGGGGGGCAGAAAAAGCCCCACGCACATTTGTGGACTATACAGTCTTTAGGCTGCAACGCGATAGAGTCGTCTTCACTACATCCTAGCCTGATTAGCATGGACACAAATATATGCGGTTCATGTAAAAAATATGTAGACTGGTTAAGGACGACATTTAATTAAAGCTTACTTGAACAGAGACATTCATCTTCGCCATGCTCTGTCGGGAGCTGGGAAGACCCTGACGGGTTCCCAAACCAGCTCTGCTCGGAGAAGGTGAGCCCGGACCGGTTCTGAAAAGGGTTCCCAGAAAGCAGAGCCCTTTAAAAGTAAAAGCCCCCAAATCATGACATTGTTCTGCACCCTATCTGGACTGCCTTTCCCAAACCGGGAAGCAAATGTTCATTTCCAAACAGATCCCTCTGCGCCTTATCAATTCAGACAGCTTAAACAAACAAGCAGAAGAGGGGGGTGGGGGCAAAGACAATTCTGGAGCTTCCTTCTTAGAAATGTCTGAACTGCTGCTTTTTCTCCTTTCAGCGGCTCTCCCCTTTTATTTATTTATTTTTATTATTATTTTTTTTTTTCGGAAAAATGGACAGAAAGGCTTAAAGTATTTTCCGTTTCATCAAAGAACATACATTACTTTACTGGTTCGCTCAAATGTTGGTGTTCTGCCCACCCCTTTTCTTTCAATCTGCCCATGTCTGAGATGCACAGGGAAGACGTACAAATCATAAGCAGCTTACGACACTCAGTGAGCGCTAGGTGCCTCTGCACACTCTAGCAACACACGGCTCGGCTGAAGGGAGAGGATTCTGGCTGTCTTTCCTCTCGGCTCCGAGCATCACCTAACAAGCACAGCGAACAAAGAATGGGAAATAAAGCTATCCTTAGCCGGTCAGTGAATGAATTGTAATCTGTCTCTGTGGAGTAAAGGTTGTGCCGGTCAATGGTCGTTTCAAATGATGGACATTAAACAGATTGTCAAATCCTGTGGAGTCGTTAGGAAAGAGTTTGGAGTTTTTTTCACAACGTCACAGTATTAACTGCAGAGAAAAGGACAGAGAAGACCCTGCTCATGCACATAGTTCTGAAACTTGCAGGTCCTAGAAGCCAGCTCCAAAGCTAGCTGGACATCCCTTTCAGCTCTCTGAGCAGAAGCAAAGTAAGACATTGTGAGCTGGCCAGCTCTGCACAAAATTGAAAGGGACCGCATTTGTAGCACAGAGGGGTCTTTTTTAGCTCTGCATATAATTAGTCCAAACACAAAGGAAGCAGCTGAATGGAGGTTGTCACTCTCTGGAAAAGGGTGGGTAAGACACTTTTTAATTAAATTCTTTCATGAAGAAAGATTTTTCTTTTCTTTTCTTTTCGGCAGCCTCTAACATGAGCAAAATCACTATCTTTTTACCTTGTCATTTCTGTGAACTTTAAATGCTGCACAGCTGCATGCTGTAAAGGTGAATCGTGTGGGTGTGCTTTCTGTCTCTGTCTCTGTCTCTGTCTCTCTCTCGCTTGCTCGCTCTTCTTTGGGGGGGTGTCTTTTTTATTTTTTTGAATTTTTTTTTTCCTGAATAAAATATGATGTAGAATTTGACAAACAATTCAATGGACATTCTCAAGCCGACCTGGGAAGATTCTCGCTAATGGATTTCCTTCTTATCGGTCTCTGTTTAAACTGGTTGCTGAAGAAGCCCCCGGGGTGGATATTGTGGACGCTGGGTGTCTGGTTTAAAATGCTTCCAGCTGCGAATACTGGCTGCCCCCAGCTCTGTCGGTGTGAGGGCAGGCTTTTGTACTGTGAGTCACTGAATCTTACAGAGATGCCTCATAACCTGTCCGGCATGATGGGCTTGTCTCTGCGGTACAACGGCCTCTCGGAGCTGCGTGATGGACAGTTCACAGGGTTAATGCAGCTCACGTGGCTCTATCTGGATCACAATCACATTTGCTCAGTGGAGAGGAATGCCTTTCAAAAACTGCGGAGAGTTAAAGAACTCACTCTGAGTTCCAACAAAATCACCCAACTGTTCAACGCCACGTTCCGCCCTATGCCCAACTTGCGCAGTGTGGATTTATCGTATAATAACCTGCAGGCTTTGGAACCGGACCTGTTTCACGGGCTGAGGAAGCTAACGACTTTGCACATGCGATCCAACGCTCTCAAGTTTGTGCCCGTGAGAATCTTCCAGGACTGTCGCAGCCTGAAGTTTCTGGACATAGGATACAATCAGTTGAAGAGCCTGGCTCGAAACTCTTTTGCCGGCTTATTTAAGCTCACAGAGCTCCACCTGGAGCACAACGATCTGGTGAAGGTGAATTTCGCTCACTTTCCGCGGCTGATTTCCCTGCACTCCCTCTCTCTGCGGAGGAATAAAGTGACCATTGTGGTCAACTCCCTGGACTGGGTATGGCAGCTGGAAAAGATGGATCTCTCGGGCAACGAGATCGAGTACATTGAGCCGCACGTTTTCGAAACCGTACCACACCTTGACTCCCTCCAGCTGGACTCCAATCGGCTCACCTACATTGACCCCAGAATCCTCAACTCCTGGAAGGCCCTGTCGAGCATCACCCTCTCGGGAAACGTCTGGGATTGCGGCCGCAATGTGTGTGCCTTGGCCTCTTGGCTGAGCCACTTTAAAGGTCGCTACGACGGCAACTTGCTCTGTGCCAGTCCCGAGTATGCCCAGGGTGAGGATGTTTTAGACGCAGTGTATGCTTTCCACCTCTGCGAAGATGCAGCAGACCCAACAAGTGTGAATCTGCTCTCAGCAGTGACAAACAACAGCGAAAAAGCATTCGACTACAGCCCCGCCACCCCCATCTACGATGTGCAGGATATCGAAGGGGACAGAACCACTGACGCCATCCCCGTCACCCTTCCCGGGGAAAACTCCGAGAACGCGGTGCAGATCCATAAGGTGGTAACAGGGACTATGGCACTGATCTTTTCCTTTCTCATAGTGGTGTTGGTGTTGTATGTCTCTTGGAAGTGTTTCCCGGCCGGCCTAAGGCAACTTAGACAGTGCTTTGTGACACAGCGTAGGAAGCAGAAGCAGAAACAGACGATGCATCAAATGGCTACAATGTCGGCTCAGGAGTATTATGTCGATTACAAACCCAACCACATCGAAGGAGCCCTGGTGATCATTAACGAATACGGATCTTGTTCCTGTCACCAACAGCCCGCCAGGGAATGCGAGGTCTGATTGTCAGTGGGGGATTGAAAGCAGTGTGCAGCCAAAAAACAATGGGCAGATGATAGACAGTTGGGATGGGATGTCATTGTGCTTTCTGATGAGTTCTGATGCACTCCTTGACTGAAATTGTAAGAGGATCTGTCTCAGAGACTTGATATTTTAGCTTTATCGTGTCTTAACCCTTCAGGACAGTCGATCTTAAATTTCATATGATAAACACAACACTCCCTTTGAAGATCTGTCAATATTCAGGAATCTGAAAGTGTAAAAAGGTACCTATCATCTAATTTTTTTTTTGTAAACTAAAATGTTGAAAATAAAATAGCATTTACAGTTTCTACGGACTGGTGGACACTAAGTGGATGGTTACCTGTATACACAATGCAACAGTTAACCTCTTTTCCCTCCGTATACAGTGTTGACATGGAACTGACAGCATAGAAGCCAGACAGAATTGAAAAATTAAGTCATTAGATGGCTTCCCAGTATGATTATTAGACACTGAGTTACACCACATTTCTGAAGATTAGAAAAAAAGCATGACACTTGAAATGGCAATTTTTTTGTGGGGGGGGGGGCGGGGGAGGAGGAAGGGGAGGGGGGTGCAGGGAGGAAATAAATTGCTCGTTAATTAACATCTTTAAAGCAAGTGGCTGATCCACTGAGAAATGTTCAAGTACCAAACAGGTCCCCAGCAGCATTTCTTGGGATTTTTAAGCAAGGCTCACTTGCAAGTTGTTTAAAGGCCATGAAATTTGGTGTATACTAAAAGTGACAACTTTGCTGTGGATGTATATAAATTGGGGAACCATTTAAGGGAGACCTGACCCTCAGATGCCACTTGCCCTAATTCTCTTCTGATCTCAGATACAGAAGGCACTGCTTCAGGGTTTATTTTTGCAAAATGATTAGTACCCTCCCCTTTTCAGACTCTTGTATGCTTAAAGAGACACCTGAGCTCTCTGCACTATGAAGCAATGTTGAGAGGACTGAGGCAGAATCCCAATTTTCAGTGGTGAAATCTGTGTGTGTTTCAGGAGTAAAATCTTGGGTGTAATACTGCAGCAACCCTAGGCAGAGAGTGATTACAGCACACTTCTGGTTACTATAGTGAACCACTAGAAAATCCTACCTCGGTTATGAATGCTTGTATTGTAACCACTTGCATCAGAAGACATTCTAAGTAAACAACAATCCAAAAGATGACAATGGAGTTAAAATGACAGCAGAATCCAATTCTAGGTTTGCTTATTGCTGACATGGAAATGATTACTATGGAGAATCATTCGTTAACCCAGAGCAAAATAGCTGTTCAATCATTGACTGCCCTTCTATAAATGCTTGCTTTCCCTGTATTTTGGATTTTCCCACTGTGGCAAACTGACTGAATGCTCTCTTCGCCAACCTCAGTTCTGTCAATGAAATTAAGGCTGTGATGTTTGCAGAACATCAGGTGGTGTGTCTTCTGAAAGCTTAGCGAGTGTATCATTTTAATAAAATGTTACCAACTGCAAATTTTGTAAAGATGATCCACCCTTGTATATTTCTAGAACTCTTTCTTAATCTGGGGTTTACACCAACAGACTAATGGCTGCTTTGAAGTGAGAATTACAAATTTCAAGATGAAAAAACAGATGCCAATACCATCAGCCCCAAGAGGCAGGAGCAGATTTTTTGTAACGCAGCATTCACACAGCCCCACAAGGCATGCTCAAGCCAAGTTGTTTTTTGTTTTTTTTTTTCCTATGGAGAAAACAAATTAGTCCATAATTTTATTTTTAAATGGAGGCTCTTTCAAGAGAAATATTTTGCAGATTATTTTTCAAAGTCAGATGAAGGGAGAACTGTTTTGAGATGTGAAGGGTTACTGTTCCTGTCCTTCTGAATCCTCATCCCGCTTTATATTAATTACAACATGAAATCATGACATGCTTTATGCAAATGAAGTTCATCCAGGCTATTATAAGTCTGGGAGAATGTCGATCTGATTTTCGTAGTGTTTTTGGTTCGGAGGCCCAGTTTAGTCTCAGATTGATCTTTTGGGATTGTTGCTTTAAGCCAGTGGCGATTTCATTCACTACCTTTGCAGTGA
Source organism: Tachyglossus aculeatus (assembly GCF_015852505.1). Lineage (NCBI taxonomy): Eukaryota > Metazoa > Chordata > Mammalia > Monotremata > Tachyglossidae > Tachyglossus > Tachyglossus aculeatus. The sequence goes on along the minus strand of NC_052075.1, from coordinate 24,260,402 downwards.
CTAGCACTTTCAGAAATAGTTACACTACTTAGAGCAGGTACAAAGATATCTCACAATGCTGAAAAATCTTGAGTTGGGCAGAATGGAGCAGTAATGCACCCCCCCCCCCGCCCCCGCCAGTCTCCTTCTCCCCTCCCCCATCCCCATGTTACCCTGCTCTGAGTTGGGGGAAGGAAAGCCTGACCACTGTTATTAAAGGGGGGCTTGGACTCCAACTTTCAACAATATGTCGATTCAATCTAAGTGCCGTTTCATTTCACGTTGCAGAAGGATTGTGTTGTGCTGCTTGGATGGAAAGCTTGAAAAAAGCACAACCATCTTGGCAGGTACAAAACCTTCCTGTCCCTACCCTACAAAAACTGAAGAGTTTTACTCTAATATCTGCCCCCACTCACTCCTGACCTTTCTGTTGCCATAAAAAAGTGCTAGTGGTTTGTTTTTTTCATTTGTTTTTCCTCCAAGATTTTACATCATGTATGTGTAAGATGCTTTAGTTCATGTAAATCTGATGAAAGATTATGGTGCAGACAAACATAACTTCTGTGATTTTGAAAGATGATGTTATCAATATAGAGCTTTATTAGTACCTTTTGTGTCTGTGTGTCTGTGTGTGCTTGTGTACACGCATGTGTGCACATGTGTCTTTCAGAGATCTAAGCAGCAATCATCCTGCAAATGAACCCATGTTTCTTGTGGTGGGGATGGGGACCACAGGGTGGTTGTGGTCATTTTGAACAAGGTTTGGTAAGGCTCAAAAACTCTAATTGCCTAAATCCATCTTTGGATTTAATTCCTGAAGGTAACAAATGGCTGCACCCTTAAGAGGAACTCCCATATTTAAAGGGGCATGACCTTTTCCAGAAGGTGCTAATCTCTTTTTGGCATCTTTACTTCACTGAAGATGATGTATGGCTCATAAATGGATGAACTTTCCATGCAGTAAGATGGATGAGCCCAAACCCCATGCCTCTGCCCTGATTAGCTGCTGTTTTTCCAATACTTGCAAAGAAAATCCTGGAAATGCCAGACAAATGACCATCTCATCAAACCCCAAGATTCAAGTCCCACTTTGGTTCCTCCAACAAACAAACAAACCTAGGAAAATACTCTTCCAAAATGGCACGGCCGTCCTCCAGGAACCCTGCCTAACCAAGTATAATATCAAATGGAACTGTTAGATTATTACCTTTCCTTTAATGCTCCCCAAATCTGTTCTCAAAATTGGTTAGAAGCAAAACAATATTCCAAATACCAAGGGAAGGCATTTTTTAAAATCTGATTTATTTTTTCAAGCTTCTCATTATTACAAATGGCACATGCCTTCTCCAGACTTTGAGGCAGGAAGACATTTGGTATTAGTTAACATCAACAACACATTTATGAGTATGTGTAAGTAATTAAAGGGAAAAAGTCACTCATTCCTTCCATAATCAATGGTACATACATTACTATGCAGAGGCAGACCAGTGAGGCTATCCATGTTCTTAATATCATTCCCTTATCCAAAATTTAAAGCATGGCCATAAAAATCAACCAGGCTCGCCAATCTTTCATGGAAGAGAAGAGATACTGGTATTTTCAACCCCAGAAATGAGTCCAGTACAGAAATAATTACTAGTTTTCTCTGGGTAAGGAGGTCATCTTTGTGGGGAAAAAAAATTGGGGGCCAAGCAGAGGGTCCTGCTTTGAATGAAAAAGACAAATCTCAGGACTCCTTTCCCTGCACTGTGTCAGTTGGGACATTATTGTATAGAAATCCTGCAGTTGCCCGCAGAAAACTGATTGAAATGCCCATTGGAGATACTACTCCTAAAACTTGACTAAACACATCAAGAGGATTCCCAAAGGAAGGCGGAAACATAACCCAGATCCTTTTACCATTTTGGTTGGTCATCAAAGGGGGCTACACTTTGGGAGACCTTGTAAATGGGGCAAGATGTTCTATGACTCTGAGGCTGACAGAGGAGGGCTGAAATTGAGAATTCAGGTCCTGTGTATGATTTCCCTGTCCTTCCAGGGTGCAAGGGTTCTTCAGGACATCTCTCTTGGTGGTTGAAGATGTAGCCTGTATCTGTGGATGAGAGGTTTCTGGGCTAGTTAAGTGTCTATACAGGGGCTTTGTCTTTAGCCCTGATTAAGGGTATTGGATGTTTTTCTTTTTACAGATGATTCAAATCTGTTCTATTTCAATCTTGATGCGAAAACTGGGGGCTAATTTCAAAACGTTTATCTTAGACTCTTTTTTAGAAAGTCAATTTGTAATTAGCACAACTAAAGAGCATAAATGAAACAGAAAACAACAGCCTCATGGGAGCCGGGGGAGGATGGGCTCAGAAAGGTGACCATTCATTCATTCATTCATTCATTCATTCAATTGTAATTATTGAACACTTACTGTGTGCAGAGCATTGTACTAAGCACCTGGGAAGTACAAGTCGGCAACATATAGAGACAGTCCCTACCCAACAACGAGCTTACAGTCTAGAAGGGGGAGACAGACAACAAAATAAAACATGTAGACAGGTGACCATACATCCCAGTTTAGCTAGGACAACCCAGGATATTGGTAGATTGCCTCCGGCATTTTAGAAAAGTCTACAAGGATTCCGGAATTGGGGCTAACCTGGTTAAAGAGATCAGACTGTCTTAGACCAATCCTAGCATGGCTTAATGGAAAGAGCCCTGGCTTGGGAGTCAGAGGTCATGGGTTCTAATCCCAGCTCCGCCACTTATCAGCTGTGTGACTTTGGGCAAGTCACTTAACTTCTCTGTGCCTCAGTGACCTCATCTGTAAAATGGGGATTAAAACTGTGAGCCACACGTGGGACAACCTGATCACCTTGTAACCTCCTCAGCACTTACAACAGTGCTTCACACATAGTAAGCGCTTAACAAATGCCATTATTATTATTATTATTATGCTCATTTTAAGCACTAGGACCACCATGTCCAGTGTCAGGATAGGACTGCAATAGTCTAAGATTTCTCTGGCTGCCCCCGAATGCAGAAGGACACTTACCTTTAACCCTTGTCTCCCTCTCCATCTGAGAGGAAAGGAGAATGTCTGCGAACTAGTATCTTCCCTGTTTGAACTAAACTAATATGGCCAGTATGTGTGTTTGTTTTTGCAGGTAAGAGAATTAGTTTGGGTTTGAGAAAGTGAAAAGAGCACAACAGACTGACAGACAAGGTGAGAGAGTTTGGATGCAGAGGAGAGGGAATTAGTATGAAGAATGTGAAAGAGCAGAAAAGACGAAACTACTTGGGCAGGGAAGGCAGTTTTGTAGAAACGGAGGTTTAGGAGACCAAGAACTCCCAAAAGATACACACATACGCACGCGCACACACACAAACTCACACACATCCACACACACGCATACAGTCTCTCTCCTCAGAGATACAAAAAGCTATCTCAAAGAAGATCAGAATCCAAAAGACAAAGGATGAAATAAAAGGGGGAAGCCTGGAAAACAAGGTACGCCCCCTCAGTTGGACAGAGTGGAGATTTCAAGATGGTGAGGTTCCTGTTCAGTTCTGTTTCCCTCATCCTTCCTGTAGTCCTACGGGACTAATCTCTTCCCTAGAGAGCTGGGCCTCTCAAATGTCCATAGAACGCATCATGTGCAAAATAATTTTAAATAACCACCATACTTCTGCTACATTACCATGATGTCTATGGGGACAGTTACTACTGAAAGCATGGCTCTCTCTGTGTAGGCTTAACACAAAGCCACTGAATGGCTTCTAAGGGTTATCAGGTGTGGTGATTTCGGTCTTTGCATCTAAAGGCCAGATTTTCTTTTCTGCTGACCTTGTGTTTAAATTAATTCACTTTGTGTGGCTGTATCAAGTGAAAATTATTTATACTGTGAGCATCCTGGTGGTTCAATCAATCTGAACATTATATACCATTTATGTGAAAATGTTGTGTGGCCAGCTCAGATTGCAAGAACACCCAATGAGTGTCAAGATGGTGGGCCCCTGACTTCCTCTGCCCTGCTCACATGACTTACTTCACTCACCTCAAAGTTTTCTCTTGGAGAAGCAGCATGGCTCAGTGGAAAGAGCCCGGGCTTTGGAGTCAGAGGTCATGGGTTCAAATCCCGGCTCCACCACCTGTCAGCTGTGTGACTTTGGGCAAGTCACTTCACTTCTCTGAGCCTCAGTTACCTCATCTGTAAAATGGGGATGATGACTGTGAGCCCCTCGTGGGACAACCTGATCACCTTGTAACCTCCCTAGCGCTTAGAACAGTGCTTTGCACATAGTAAGTGCTTAATAAATGCTATCATTATTATTATTATTATTGTTGGGAAGCCCTCAGATAGAAGTGGGTTTTGGATTAAACTCGGGCCAAGAACATTTATCTTAAAGGACTGTTAATAATTTTCACTTCTAAGACCTTTACCTACTTATGCCACTGGGGACTTTATAAAGCAAAAGTCAGATCTTCCAAATCTCCCAAATAATCTCTCAGATATGGCTAAACATATGGATTATCAAGGAAAAGGGGGGCTGAATTATATTCCGGCACAGAAAAGGTTAGGGAAAACTGGATTATACACTGAAAAGTGAAATAACTCTCTAATCTGTTTTATGTTGGCAGGACAAAAGCCATAATTGGGTGGGAGGTTGCAGAGAACCTGGCTGGGCGCAGAAAGTTACTATCATTTTATTGCAAATGCCTCTCGCTTCACCACAGAAGTATTTTCAATGAAATCTTCATTTCTCTGCAACTTAGACCATTTTATAAAAATATGAAAAATAAAGCTGCCTTTTAAGATTCAGACTATTTTCATTACTTTCTGGGCCATTCATTTTTCCTCCTGTTCAGGTTTTCTAATGGTGATCATTTCTAGCACACTGCTTCCAAGGCCATGAAATAAAAAGAAAATCCATGCAATGACAACCAGATGTTCAGGGTAACCTACCACCCTAGTATAGGTTATAATCCTCCCTAAACACTAACTCTTTGTTACAAAGTAAGATAGCAGGTGACCTAATAGCACCTGGGACTGGAAATCAGAGTAACTGGGTTCTAATCTTGGCTCTACCACTTGCCCTGCTGTGGAACCTTGGGCAGGTCACAACTTCTCTGTAAACTCGTTATGTGCAGGAAATGTTTCTGCTAATTCTGTTGCACTCTCCCAAGTTCTTAGTACAGTGTTTTGCACCTAGTAAGCCCTCAATAATTATGATTGATTGATTGAACCTCAGTTTCCTCATCTGCAAAATGGGGATTAAATGCCTGTTTCCTTCCTTAGAGGGTGAGCAAGTCCTATGTGGGACAGAGTCAGATCTGCTTGTAGTATAATCTACCCCAACACTTACTATTGTATCTGCTACATAGCAAGTGCTTAACACATCCCAAATTGCTTAAAGATAAATGGGCAAATATTTGTATTTGAAGAGGATACTGACTGAGAGGTCCTATCTGTGTGTGCAAATATGGCAGAAAAGGCCAATATGAAGTTAGCACATCTTCCCTCATTGTTTACAAGTAAGGCTAAATCCTTGTTGCATTAGTGGACTCACAGGCAATCAAGTAATCACACAATCATATTTATTGAGTGCTTACCATGTGCAGAGCACCAAATTAAGCTCTTGGGAGAGTACAGTATAACAGAGTTGGTAGACATGTTCCCTCCCTACAAGGAGCTTACAGTCTGGAGAGGAAGTTAAGAGTGTCAAGATGAACTCTAGAACCATAAAGCATATCCTTTGTTCTAGATTGAAGTAGATGCTCAATAAATACTATCAATTGTGGGCAGGGATTGTGTCTATTTATTATTGTAATAATAATAATGGTATTTGTAAAGTGCTTAACTATGTGCCAAGCACTTTCCTAAACCCTGGTGTAGATACAAGGTAATCAGGTTGTCCCACGTGGGGCTCATAGTCTTAATTCCCATTTTACAGATACGCCAGGATTAGAACCCATGACCTCTGACTCCCAAGCCCGTACTCTTTCCACTAGGCCACGCTGCTTCTCCCAAGTGCTTAGTTCAGTACCCTGTACACAGCAAGCGCTCAGTCAATTCATTCATTCATTCAATCATATTTATTGAGTGCTTACTGTGTGCAGAGCACTGTACTAAGCGATTGACTGACTGATTGGTTTCCTAATTGGAAGTAGAGCTGCTCTTTGTATGCTCAGATGGCACACATCTGATGGTTGGACCTTATCCACATGTCTGAATGCAGCTGAAAGAACTCTATAAAGATAAATCATTACTGTTTGTTCCACACTGGGCCAGTCTCTGTAACTCTGCTTCCTAATGTTCCCATCTTCATGTAGCCTTTGCTTTAGGAGGGCATCCCCTCTCCTGATTTCTGTCTACCAGGCTTATGTGTCTGCTACAGTGATCTCCCAGAACTCCAACAGTGTCACCCTTGCCACCTCTTTAAAATGCTTATTCCTTATTCTAGCTTTGTACGGGGTTCCCCTCCTTACAGCAGCTGTTTGAGTGTCCTGCTGTACTAGTTGTATTTGTAGGCAGCTTCTTCTGCAAGATGTAATATTTGTGACAGTTGGAAATTAGGAACCTTGTTATGTTTTACCTGGGTGAATCCTAGCAACTGCTCTCTCATTATTTTAATCCCGATCTGCATTGCTTTTAGTATCATAGCAGTGATCATTCTCTTCAGCACAAACTTAGATTGAAGCTAAAATGAGTGAGGACTTGCCAGTGATCATTCTGATCACCTATCACTTATTGAAAGCAGTAAGGGGAAAAAATTTCCACTCAGACCACCGGGCAACACCACCAAACCCATTTCATTTTGAGCACTGTTGAGGGTTCGGAATTCAATTCCCAAAGGTGAGAAGCCAGGATATGGCTTCCGTTGTCTTTCAACTCCTCCACTCTCATTTAATATCAGTGATATTAAATCACTCTGGCCTCCGAGACACTAAACATACATCTTCAGTGGAAACAACTTTGGCTGTATTTGTTCCAAGTACAGAGTCTCTACTGTCTGCCCATGGGGAAAGGAGTAAAATAAATGAATATGGAAAGATAAGCTCAACACCAAAGATGAGGAGGACACAGTGGATCACAAGCTAAACAAGAGAGAGATTGTTTTTAAATGACACCCTCCCAATGAGGTGTCAAAAAAGCATTAAGCTGTTAACATTTGATTTGCAAGTTTGGCATGGACTCCACCCCCTATACAGATTGCCATTTCTCTCTCCACTTCTCCTTGGGGAACTCAGCTAAAGAAACACGAGTACATTCAGAAGCCTCACACCCTCAGAAATTCCCCAGCAAAAGAGGCTTGCACAGTAAGTAAAGAATAAATGAGAGAGACAGAATGAGTCCTGCAAAGGGTGGGAGTTTTTTGTAAGGCTGAGCTGTAAAAAGGAGAGAAGACCAGCACTTGGGTGTACTGCTTGGAGGCAGGAGACTGATGTAGAAGACCTGCCACCCTGCTTCCTGACTCTGTGAACCAAGGGGCAAAGAGGAAAGTTGAGAGGAGCTCAGATTATTTGTCCTTTAGAAGTGAAGGCTGAGAGTTAATAATAATTGTGGTATTTGTTAAAGCGCTCGCTATGTGCCAAGCACTGTGGCAAGCGCTGGGGTAAATCGAGCAGCATAGTCTAGCAGATAGAGCACAGGCTTGGGAGTCGGAAGGTCATGCATGGATTCTAATTCCAGCTCTGCTATCTGCCTGCTGTGTGACCTTGGGCATGTCACTTCACTTCTCTGGGCCTCAGTTACCTCATCTGTAAAATGGGGATTAAGACTGTGAGCTCCATGCGGGAAAGGGACCATGTCCAACCTCATTTCCTTGTATCTACCCGGTGCTTACAACATTGCCTGGTACATAATAACAGTCATCAAACACCATCATTATTATATAGGATCATCAGATCGAATGCTATCGCTGCACTGAAAAATCTTCAAACCTCTGAAGAATGGGGATAAATGGCTAGTTTTGTGTATTCTCACATAAAATCACTAGAGTAAAATGTACAAACTGCAGTGAGAGAGAATCAGGTTGGGTATTAGAGGAACCTACTGACTGTTACAGTTGTCAGTTGCTGGAGTTAATTTTGAGGAAGGTCACTGGAGACTCCTTGACTGCTGACCTTTAAGAACAGGAACCTCATTCATCCTTTTGGGATGATTCAGTTCGATGGGAGTGGGAGGGAATTCTGCTCCCCGAACAATGCCATGTGCTCGGGCTGCCCCAACTGAAGGTTCAGCCTTGAGTTCGTGCTTCCCGACCTCCCCAAGTTCCCCATTCCGTAAATCAGATCTGAGGTGCCGCTCAATGCCTACTTCACCTCCGCCCCAGATTTCCACAGAGTCGGGTTTGTTGTCAGAGGGAAAGGATAAAAAATCCTCTTAAAGTCATTCCTGGACTGTGGATTCTCTGAGGCCACAGGCACCCCTCCTCCATCCCACTCTCCCCAGCTCTCCTTCAACGTGGTTCCAGACTCTAATAGTTAACGGGTATTCAGGAGACACGGTCCACCTCTCCCTAGCCCTGTTCTTTTCCAAATGATCTTCTCCCCGTTTCCCTGCGACTCTCTCTCTCTCAGCCAATAGCAGTGCTAGCACTCCACCATCTGTGCATAGTGCAAAATGACAAGATCCTGAAAGCTGAACCTGAAGGAAAGAATGGTCTGGAGAGATCCAATTCCTGGTGGTGTCCTCCTCCACCACCCTACCCGCCCCGACCATCTTCAATTATTTTAGCAGACCTTCGAAACACATCTGCTCTCAACAGCTCCTGTCCGTAAGGCTAGAGTGAATGTGAGCTCTCGGGAGTAAACCTGTATCTGTCTCTGTCACTCAGTGCTTCTGCCGACAGTTTGGCTTGCAAAAAGATATTGTGGTACACATTAAAGAAAATTAATAAAAATGAGATAAAATAACTAGGGATCTCTTTCAAACTAAACGTAGCTCCTATCTTGACAGAAAATTTACTTCTCTGATCCAGATCATTTCCCAAAGCAATTTTCCAAATAGCAAACATAAATTTGTGGCTGCAGCTTGAATGTTTTCAATCCCTGTGCTCAAGAGGTCATTGAATGTCAAATGTTTACCTCGCGTCCATGTAAATGCCATATCATTCTGGACACCACTACTGTCCTTTTGTGCCGACAACTACTGATGGAGATGACCTTTAACTTCAGAATCAAGTGTGGTCTGGCCTTACGCAAACAGGGGGATTCAGTTTGCCGGTCACGATCAAATCTGGGTGATTAAGTCATTAACTGATGATAGAAGGATCCAGTCAGGCCCCTCCGTGGCTTTGTAATGTGAAATGGTGCTAAATGAATGCACTGTCTATTTTTTTGCATTCAATCTGGGCTGGCGAGCTCCAAGCCGAGTGGGCGAATCAGACACTCATAACTCTCCTTAATGTACAACGTGCATCGCTCTAACTGGATGGCAGCTGTTTCCTTCAAAGAACGCTCGTTGTCCTGGGAAGCCCTACATTTTCCAGCAGGGATTCGCCACTAACTTCTGTGAGGCAGTGTGGACCAGGGAAATTCAAGGGGAGGGTTCAGGTGGGAACTTCTCAGGTGGGGAAGGAAAGTTGTGATGTCAACATCTGTCACAGAAGGACATAGCACAGTTTCCACCTTCCATCCTCCCCCTCTCTCATCCTCACCCTCTCTCATCCTCATTTAGTCACTTCCTTCCAGCCTTTCCTGGAAGAATCTAGATCAGTAGGGCAGTCAGTAGTGGGGAGAGAGGCGGGGTTGGACTTGCACAGATGAGTCAGGATTAAGACCCTTTAATCAATCAATCAATCAATCAATGGTATTGGTTGAGCACTTACTGCAAACAGAGCAAACCCTTCTGCCCTTTTAAGTCCTTGATATTCACCACACCTTCAGTCACACAGCACTTATGTACATAACCATTATTTATTGATTGTTTTTATTATTGCATTCGTTAAGTGCTTAATATGTGCCAAGGACTGTACTAAGCGTTGGAGTAGATACAATAATAAAAACAATAATAATGGCATTTGTTAAGCACTTACTATGTGCAAAGCAGTGTTCTAAGCACTGGTGGGATATAAGGTGATCAGGTTGTCCCAGGGAGGGCTCAGTCTTAATCCCCATTTTACAGATGAGGGAACTGAGGCACAGAGAAGTGAAGTGACTTGCCCAAAGTCACACAGCCACACAGTCACAGGAGCCGGGATTAGAACCCATGACCTCTCACTCCCAAGCCCAGGCTCTTTCCACTGAGCCACACTTAACCAGGTTGAACACAGTCCCTAATCCTCATGGGGCTCATTGTCTAAGTATTTATTTATGTTAATGTCTGTCTCCCCCTCTAAACTATAAACTCATATTTTAAAACTATAAAACTGTAAACTATAAACTCATATTTTTTATGTGTTCACAACATTCCAGGGACTATACTGAGCACTGGTTTAGATATAAGTTAATCAATTTGGATACAGTCCATGTCCCACATAGGGCTAAGAGTATTAATCCTTATTTTAGAGATGAGGGAATTGAGGCACAGAGAAGCGATGCGACTAGCCCATGGTCACACAGCAGACAAGTGCTGGAGCTGGGACGAGAACTCAGGTCCTCTGATTCCCAGGCCCCTGCTCTATTTGCTAGGACATGCTGCTTCTCTACAGCGTGGCTTAGTGGAAAGAGCACGGGCTTGGGAGTCTAAGGTCGTGGGTTCTAATTCCGCCTCTGCCACTTGTCAGCTGTGTGACTTTGGGCAAGTCACTTCATTTCTCTGTGCCTCAGTTACCTCATCTGTAAAATGGGGATGAAGACTGTGAGCCCCACGTGGGACAACCTGATTACCTTGTATCTCCCCCAGTGCTTAGAACAGTGCTTGACACAGAGTAAGCGCTTAATAAATACCAATATTGCTATGGTATTGGATTATAATGGATCAGGCAGGGGTCAGGGGTCAGACAGACTGGTTCATGGGGATTCCACTGCTGCCCAGAGGACTGAGAAGTCTACAGGAGTGACGCCCGGGAGGATCTGTGGTGAGAGAGACTCTACTGGGTAGGTCACGGCCAATGCTTATGGGTTTGATTGAGGGTTTCTGAAGTGAAATGAGGAAGTGTTGGTCCAGGGGATGGGCCCAAATCTGATGTTCACCATTCACCAGGTTGTGGGCAGGTAACATGTCAACCAACTCTGTTGTATTGTACTCTCCCAATCACTTACTAAAGTGTTCTGCACACAGTAAATTCTCAATAAATACCATTGATTGATTGATTGAATGTTCAATTGCCCTCCCCTACCTCCATCTCACTGAGACAGCTGTCCTGCTTACTGCTCGAGTGCTCTGCACACAGGGAGCTATCAACAAATATCAGTGATTGATTGAAGGATTGATGGATAGCAGGGGGCAGGGTTGGGGCAACTTATTCCATTAGCCTTACCCTAAGGGATGGACCAGGCATTTAACTGGAAATTTTAAGGGAAAAAAATCTTCTCAGAGAAAAGAAAATATGGGGGGAGTGGGCTGAATTGGATGAACCAGAATACTCATATCGGAGTTCCTGGCGCACGTGTCTGAAGGCAGAAAGCCAAGTCATACAGAAGGTCACTCAAGCTGACTCCTGCAGCTCGACTCCACCGGCCATTCTGAGGTCTGTGGCCCCACCTCTGGGTCAGACCTGCCACTCCAGAATCACATGATGAATCCATCCCCTGCCTTCCCTTTTTTGTTCCCATCTCTGAGAGTCTGGGGTGCCAGGAGGACACAGGGAGGACAACTCAGGCTTTCAGAGCTATAAGGGGAAGCAACATGATCTAGTGGAAACAGCACGGATCTGGGAATCAGAGAACGTGGGTACTAATCCCAATTCCACCACTTGCCTCTTGTGCAACCTTGGGCAAGTCACTTAACTTCTCTGGGCTTCAGTTTATTCTACTGTAAACTGGGGATTCAATGCCTGGTCTCCCTCCCACTAAAACTGTGAACCCCATTAGGGACAGAGACTGTGAGAGACCTTACTTGTATCTACCTGTGTTTAGTACAGTGCTTAATGCATAGTAAGTGTTCAATGTATACTATAAGAAAATAACAGGAGGGTTAAAAAGCTGGCTGTACTTCCCAAGTGCTTAGTACAGTGCTCTACACACAGCAAGTGCTCAATAAATATGACTGACTGAATGAATGAAGACTCTTCGGGGGAAGAGATTTCATTACCTCCTCTGGGCTCCTGTGACTAATTTCTCTAAAGCAATGTGACAATGAAAAGAACACAGGCCTGAGAGTCAGAAGACCTGAGTTCTAATTCCTGCTCCTACATTTGACTTCAAAAGAAGGTCACTTAACTTCTCCGTGCCTCGATTTCCTCATTTGTAAAATCGGGATAAAATACTTGTTCTTGCCACTCTTTTAGACTGTGAGCCCCATGTGGGATAGAGACTGTGTCTGGTAGGATTATCTTCAACCTACCAGAGTACTTGGCACTCAATAAGGGGTTAGCAAATACCACAGTTACTATAAATCCCTTCTACTGCAAGTTAAATTTAGCAGATTTGGATTTGGGTCAATTGAGGCTGTGAAAATGTTCATTAATCAATACAATTTACTAAGCACCTACTACGTTTAGAACATTGTTCCAACCTTTTTTAATGGTATTTTTTAAACACTTATTTTGTGCCAAGCACTGTACTAAGTGCCCTGTAGATACAAGGGTAATAAGGTTGGACATAGTTCCTGTCCCACATGGAGCTCACAGTCTTAATCCCCATTTAACAGATGGGGTAACTGAGGCACAGAGAAGTTAAGTGACTTGCCCAAGGTCACACAGCCGACAAGCGGTGGAGCTGGGATAAGAACCCAGGTCCTTTTGTCTCCCAGGCCCATGCTCTATCCATTAGCCCACACTGCTTCTCGGTGAATACACTTGGGAGAATACAGAATTAGTACATATGACATCTGCCCATAAGGAATTTCCAGTCTAGAAGGGGAGACGTATGCTAAAACAAATTCCCGACAAAAGCAAGTGAAAAGAGCAAAAATATATTTAAGTGCTATAGGGTTTTGTGGATACTTAAAGGCCTAAGTGATACAGGGGGATTGAAGTGAAATTTGTAGGGATGTAAGGTGAGGCAATTGGAGAGTGCTCAGAGAACACCTCCTCAAAGACATATGATTTCAGAGGGATTTTAAAGATGGGGAGATCAGTGCTCTGTTGGCTATGAAAGGGGAGTGAGAGAGAAGCAGCATGGCTCAGTGGAAAGAGCATGGGCTTTGGAGTCAGAAGTCATGGGTTCAAATACCGCCTCTGCCAATTGCCAGCTGTGTGACTTTGGGCAAGTCACTTCACTCCCCTGGGCCTCAGTTACATCATCTATAAATTGGGGATGAAGATTGTGAGCCCCCTCCGTGGGACAACCTGATCACCTTGTAACCTCCCCAACGCTTAGAACAGTGTTTTGCACACAGTAAGCGCTTAATAAATGCTATCATTATTATTATTATCCAGGCAGGGAGGTGGGTGTGAACAAGAGGCCGGTGGCAGCAGAGGTGGAACAAGGCACAGTGAGTAGATCAACTTGAGAGGAATAAAGACCGTGAGCTGGTATTTCTGATGGGGACAACGGGTATTGAGTCGATGAGAGAGTAGAAGTGAGGTGGCTGAGCAGAGGGGAGAACTGTATTTGAGCAAGTATGGATGGAATTGAAGTACACAATCGTAGTCCGGTGCCTGCTTCTGTCCCAGCAGCTAAGTGCAGGATGAGAGGAATCGAACTGTGGAAGTGCTCCAGAGATGGGAGTTAGTAACGTGAGATCCGTGGAGAAACTGAATTGATTTACATGGAGAAAGTGGAGTTGAGGATGTCCATCTGTTCATCAAGAGGGAGCTGATAGGTTAGGGACCCCAAACAGAACATGATAGGCTGGAATAAGTGGTGCTCCATAAGTACCTTACTACTACAACTGCTATTACTACTACTGCAACTACTACAACTGCTACTGCTACTACTATACCAGTACCAAAACTACTACTACTACTTCCTTGACTTCTATCACTTTTACTACTATTCATTCATTCATACTTATTGAGCGCTTACTGTGTGCAGAGCACTGTACTAAGCACTTGGGAAGTACAAGTTGGCAACATATAGAGATGGTCCCTACCCAACAGCGGGCTCACAGTCTACAAGGGGGAGACAGACAACAAAACAAAACATATTAACAAAATAAAATGAATAGAATAAATATGTACAAGTAATACTACTCCTTCTACTACTCTGCTACTATTGCTGCTACTCCGATTACTTGCATTACTGCTATTACAATTGCTGCTGCTACTACTACTACTACTACTAATAATGATGGCATTTGTTAAGCGCTTACTACGTGCCAAGCCTGTTCTAAGCACTGAGAAGCAGCATGGCTTAGTGGAAAGAGCACGAGCTTGGGAGTCAGAGGTTCTGGGTTCTAATCCCAGCTCTGCCACTTGTCAGTTGTGTGACTTTGGGCAAGTCACTTCACTTCTCTGTGCCTCAGTTACCTCATCTGTAAAATGGGGATTATGACTGTGAGCCCCATGTGGTACAACCTAATTGCCTTGTATCTATGAGAAGCAGCATGGCTTAGTGGAAAGAGGACAGGCTTGGGAGTCGGAGGTTGTGGGTTCTAATCCCGGCTCTGCCACTTAATAATAATAATTATAATGATGGCATTTACTAAGCGCTTACTATGTGCAAAGCACTGTTCTAAGCACTGGGGAGGTTACGAGGCAATTACGTTGTCCCACAGGGGGCTCACAGTCTTAATCCCCATTTTACAGATGAGGTAACTGAGGCACAGAGAAGTTAAGTGACTTGCCCAAAGTCACACAGCTGACAATTGGCAGAGCCAGAATTTGAACTCATGACCTCTGACTCCAAAGCCCGTGCTCCTTCCACTGAGCCACGCTGCTTCTCACTTGTCAGCTGTGTGACTTTGGTCAAGTCACTTCACTTCTCTGGGCCTCAGTTCCCTCATCTGTAAAATAGGGATGAAGACTGTGAGCCCCACGTAGGACAACCTGATGACCTTGTATCTACCCCGGAGCTTAGAACAGTGCATGGCACATAGTAAGCACTTAATAAATACCATCATCATCATCGTCACTGGGGGGATACAAAGTAATCAGATTGTCCCACATGGGGCTCACAGTTTTAATCCCCATTTTACAGGTGAGGTAACTCAGGCACAGAGAAGTAAAATGACTTGCCCAAAGTCACACAGCTGACAAGTGGAGGAGCCAGGAGTAGAACCCATGACCTCTGATTCCCAAGCCAGTGCTCTTTCCACTGAGCTACGCTGCTTCTACTACTAGTACTATGACTACTACTACTACTACTACTACTATTATTATGACTGCTGCTACTGTTATTACTAGAATTCATCCCCTTCTAATCTTGCAGAAGCCACTGTCCCCACTGCGGCCACCACCACCCTATTTTCTGAGCTGATCCAACCAAACTGGACCAATTCCGGACCCATTTAAGGGTTCTGGTTTGGCCTGAATGATTTACTACTGATAGGGCTGGAAGCAAATAATTCCAAACTGGAACCTCCAGTATGGGGCCATTTGATTAACTCTGTGGCAAGTGCGTGGTACAGTGTTCTATCCAAAGTAGGTGTTATATAGATTGATTGAGTGATTAACAAAGGGGGTGAGGACGAAGTTGCAAGAGGATAAAGGCGGGCAGGCAGGATATCTGGCAGCTATGTGAGGCTGGCAGATAGCAGGATCCAGTCGACCTCATGCTAGGTGTTTGCATGGTGGTAAACACCACCAAAAACCAGAGTCATTCCACAGTAGGAGGGATTTCTAGTCTCCTCATCTTTAGTCCATCTCTTATTGAGCTTGCCTGCTGTGAAAACAGCTGGGTCCCCAGTATGAACAGTAACTTAACTCCAGATAATAATAATAAAACTATGGTACTTGTTAAGCACTTACTGTGTGCCAAGCACTGTTGTAAGCACTGTGGTAGATTCGAGTTAGTCAAGTTGGACACAGTCCCTGTCCCACATAGGGCTCACACTCTTAATCCTCATTTTACAGATGAGGGAACAGAGGCCCAGTGAAGTGACTTGCCCTAGGTCACAGAGCACACAGCAGACAGAGCTGGGATTAGAATACCTGACCTTCTGACTCCCACTCCCATGCTCTATCCACCAAGCCACACTGCATCTCTGATTATAAACTCTTTGTGGGCAGAGAATGTGTCTGCCAATTCTGATGTATTGTACTTTCCCAAGTGCTTAGTACAGTGTTCTACCCATGGTAAATGCTCAGTAAATACTACTGATGATGAAAATCCTGATGGCTTCTTAGAGGAGAGCATTAGCTGATTCATGAATTATTCAGATTCTGACCTCTTCTGACCTATGTTTGGCTGAGCTCAGGCTAGATAAAATTTTGGCATTCACCCTACCCCAAATGCCAAAATGTACTTTGAATCTTGGAATCTGGGAGGACTTGCCCCTCTTCCCTAGGTTTTGGCGATGAGCCATTCTGAGTGAGCAAATCACCACTGAGGATCTTGGATTTTTTTTCAAAAATGACTCTGGCACAGTTAGTCCTCATCACCCCAAGGCAAATATTCTCCCCTCAGCAGTTGAGCCAGTGAAGGCATTTCATCTAATAAACATTTCACATCTCTCTCTAGTAGTACACAGAATTGTACACTACTTTTTCTCAAGGGCAGTTCAATCAATCAACTTCTCAATTGTATTTATCGAGTGCTTAGTTTACTAAGCTTTTGAGAGTTCCCCAAAACAGCATGGCCTAGTAGATAGCACATGGACCTGGGAATCAGAAGGGCCTGAGTTCTAATCCTGCCTTTGCCACGTGCCTGCTGTGTGACCTTAGGCAAATCACTTAACTTCTCCATGTCTCAGTTACCTCATCTGTAAAATGGGGATTAAAACTGTGAGTCCCATGTGGGACATGGGCTGGGTCCAATCTGATTACCGTGTATCTACCCCAGCACTTAGTACAGTGCCTGACAGATAGTAAGTGCTTAACAAATACCATAAAAAAATGGAGCTAAATCATTTCAATGCACTTTGTAAATCCAAATTTTCTCTATTTTCTATGGAGGTTTGGTTCCACTAGGAGTAAAAAAGGGAACAGAAAGAGTGCATACCCTTCAGTTTTCCAGAGAAAACCCAATCAATCAATCGCATTTATTGAGCACTTACTGTGTGCAGAGCACTGTACTAAGCTCTTGGGAAGTACAAGTTGGCAACATATAGAGACAGTCCCTACCCAACAGTGGGCTCACTGTACCTTGCTTGTGACTCACCAATCCCAAACTAATCGCTCCTGTTTCTATGGAGCTCTCCCTCCCCACTCAGTTCTGCCAGACTACATTCTTATCTTCCTCCTCACTTTTCTGATCTTAGTAAAAACCCACCTCTTCCAAGAGAAATGACCCTCTTCCTGATAATACTCTCCTCCATTGACCATCTTAGCACTTATTCATATGCTTATATTTGATTAAATATTCAATTTAATGTTCTTATTTCACAGCAAATTATTTTCTGTCCCTAGGGACATATCTTTACATACTCTGTTATTTCCACCTCTCTATGTGTTTTAGTACCTGCATCCTCCACTAGAATGTAAGCTCTTTGAGGGGAGGGATAATGTATGTTATTTCTATTGTTCTCTCCCAAGTGCTTAGTTTAAAGTTCTATACACAGGATGTGCTTAATAAATTTTGTTGACTGACTGATGGTATAATAATGGTGGCATTTCTTTCTCGAGGAAAATTGTCCTGCCATAAAATGCCTATCTCGAATATGCTCACGAATTGAGTCAAGTACATGTTTGGGAATTAATAAATCAATTAATGATATTTATTGAGCACTTACTGTGTGCAGACTACTTTACTAAGCACTTGAGAAAGTACAGAGTTGGAAGATATGATCCCTTCCCATAACAACCTTAGATGTTTCTGGATAATTCTAATTGGATTTCCAAAATAACATTCAATTACAATGAATGCATTAGCAAACTGTGGCAGGACAGAATAATATTTTCTCAGTTTTACATCTCTATTTGGCAAACACTTTGGAAAAAAAAAAGTGGGGTTCATTCTAATGATCTCACTGAGGGTAACTGCCCCCAACTGCAGGCTAAAAAAAAATAAATTCCAAAGCACTTAAACTCAAATGATATCACACGGCACACCAGGCCAAGATATAGTGTAATAATGATGCCATGGGGTGCCACTTTTGCCTGATTTAAGAAGCAGCATGGCCTAGTGGAAAGAGAGTCAGCCTGGGAGTCAGAGGACCTGAGTTCTAATCCTAGCTCTGAAACTTGCCTGCTGTATGCCCTTGGTCAAGTAACTTAACTTATTTGTCCCCTGGTTTCCCCTCCTGTAAAATGAGGACTCAATCCCTGTTTTCTCTACTACTTAGACTAGGAGTCCCATTTGTGACAGGGACTGTGCCTGATCTGATTAACTTGTGCCTATCCCTGTGCTGAGAACAGTGCTTGGCACAGAGTAAGCACTAAACAAATATAATAACAATAATGCCAAACCTAGAGTATTTTTCCAGGACACTTTAGCCACTCCAATTGCTCCAGAGCCAATGCGTTTCCCTCCCAAGTTAGTCGGACTTCAGGAGCTGCATGTGAGTCTTAGAAGTCGACAACAAAAGGCAATGGCAAGGCCTGGTACTGGAAATTAAAATACTGGAAATAAAGACAGTCAGCTCTGTATCCACACTGGCCAGTTGAAAACAGGACTGTCCCCTGCAAAACTGGACAACTGGTCACTTTAATTTGAACACCCTATCAAGCGCCCCAAAGAAGCAAGAATAAGTTCATTGGTTGAGTCTGGAATCCTGGTCCTCCCCTGAGTCTGCTTTGAAATTTGTTTTCACAGAACTCTGTATCCACACCCTAAACTGAAACTAGGAATTCCCAGAGAGGCATAGACATCCATCCCAGACAGCAATCCCTTCCTGGAGTCCTTTATAAGGGCAATCTGAACATTTTTTGTTGAATACTAATTTCTCTTTTTGAATAAGAAAAAAAAAACCCACCAAAATGCTACATTGCTGGAATTACACCCATGATTATATACACAAGTACACCTGTAGATGAGTCAGAAAAGGACACTGACATTTCTCATCTAAGAATTTTCACTCTGCTAGAAAGCTTACATTTATCATTTTCCTGCATGGAAAAAAAATAGTCTGGCTGAGTACACGAAAAGGCAAATATTTTGACTGTAGGCAAAGTGTCAATTCTTCAATGAAACACTTGGGTTAATACTCACTTTTACTGAATTTCTACTACACAGAATATTTGCCATCCTATCTCCATATATGTGTGTGTACACACATACATATTTTCAGTTGATTTCCCTTAAGGAAAACTAAAGTAAGGTAATACACTTTCAGTTGGGAAGCTTTATCAGTTTTGAAACTTCAAAAGAAGCGGAACTATGTTATTCAGAGTGACAACCTAATATTCACACTGATTTCCTGGAGTACTGTTACTGGGGTAAATTAGGTGTCAGGTTTCAGACTAATTCATCACTTATTAATTAACAATATCAACAACTCCTTTTTCATTACTGATAACACATTTTACAGACTACCAGAAGGATTTTTTATTACAAAACTTATCTCAATGGCTCTTTCCCGTTATCTACCACAATAATAAAAAAAATCATCATTCAATCATAATTTTAATGAGTGATCATTTTCTCTTCACTAAAATTAAATCATAAAAGCTATTTAATTAAATTGAATGATAATTGAATGCCTTTAATCATGCAAAGAATTGAAATGAACGATGCCTCCTCCCAAAGGCTGACAACATGTAATGGCGTGTCTTTACTGTTTGTAAGAGAACTTTTTTACCTGGTACACTTGATGTTTATCAGGACAATGAGATGTGCTTTTCAGTAGCCAAAATCAGGGTTCCTAATTAGAAAATGACTTTCTTCCTTGTAACCTGTGATTGAGGCTATACTCCTGGGGGTATCTAATGGCTGTCTTAAGGAACTCAAAGGCAGTGAGGAGAGGAAGGACAAGAGAGTGCATGGAAATGGGGGGCCCCACAAAGGGGCCCCTTGATCTTCACAACCTGTCTGGTGAATCAATCAGTGAATGATGTTTTTTGAATCTAATATTCCTTGAGAATTGACTGTGTGCAGAGAACCTGTATTAGGCATTTGGGAGAATACAGTACAATAAAGTTGGTAGATCGCTTAGAGAAGCAGTGTGGCTCAGTGAAAAGAGCATGGGCTTGGGAGTCAGAGGTCATGGGTTCTAATCCCAGCTCTGGTACTTGTCAGCTGTGTGACTTTGGGCAAGTAACAACTTCTCTGTGCCTCAGTTCCCTCATCTGTAAAATGGGGATTAAGAATGTAAGCCCCACATGGGACAACCTGATTACCTTGTATTTCCCCCGGTGCTTAGAACAGTACTTGGCACATAGTAAGCACTTAACAAATGCCATTATTATTATTATTATTATTATTATTATTATTATTATTATCCCTGCACACAAGGAGCTTACCGTCTAGTGGGGAGACAGACACTGAAATAACTTTCAGACAGGGGGAATGACTAGGTTTAAGAATATGTTTGGAAGTGCTAAGGGGGTGAGGGTGGGGGTGAATATTAAGTGCTTGCCTGTCTGCTCTACTTACTACCCAAAAGTCAATTCTAGAACTAGTAAGTTAACAATGTCATTAATGGGTTTTTGTTCCTACCTGTCTGAGTTTGCCTATCTGGTCTCCTTACACAGTGATGACAGTCATCAGCAAAAGTCCCTAGAGAGACTACCGCCTGTCCTGGGAGATCAGAAGCTTTGCTCATGTCTCAGAAGTTCATGCTATGTCCTTCCCATCACCAAGAGCAACCGAGGTTCTTACAGCAAGTCCACAGTGGCCACTCGACCCTTAGCTATTGATGATGGCTCCTGAAGAAAAGAGGTCCCGGAAGGTCTGGGGGAACCCTGAGTCAGAAAGGGTCACAAGATGACATGCAGCATGCTGGAGGCTCCAGCTAGGCATACAACCTGGGGCCTCCTTACCATCCACTTTAAGACACTCAATCAGCTCTCCCTCTCCTACCTTACATCTCCTACTGTAACTCAGCCCACACGCTACATTCCTCTAACAACCTACTCACCACACCTCAGTGTCAGCTATCTCACTGCTGATCCTTTACTCTTGTCCTCTTTCTGAAATGGAACTCCCTTCCCTTTCTTATTCGACAGACCCCCTCACTTTTAAAAGCCTCTTAAAATCACATCTTCTTGGAGAGGAGTTTCTCAACTAAGCCCTCATTTCTCTCGTTTGCCCTTCCTTCTGCCCCACCTATGCACTTTGTTTAGATCTGTTCCCTTTAAGCACTTGCTATTCACCCCCATCCTCAGGCCCCCAGAACTTCTAATTTATTTGATTTATTTATTTTACAATCGCATTAGAACAGGCCCCCAGAATGTCTAATTTAAATATTTAGAGCACATCTAATTTATTTTAATGTCTGTGTGCCCCTCTGGGTTGTAATCTCCTTGTGGTCAAGGAACAAGTCTACTAAGTCCACTGCATTATACTCTCCCAAGCACTTAGTACAGTGCTCTGCACATTGTAAACTATTAACAAATACCATTGATTGATTGATTGACACCACAAGTGTCAGGCCACAATTCCCAACCTGAAATCTAGCAAGAGACCCTGAATACAAACAAGCCATCCCATTGTACTCCAAGACCTAGTTACCATCTTTCCACTCACTGCACTCCTGTTGCTTCCCCCATTTGAGTCCTTTCACTGATGTTGATCAGAAGGACTATAGTCCTTTTAAGACTCCTTTCCCTATGAAGGCAGGTGAGCTAGAGACTGCAAGGCTTTTCAAATAGCAGTAGGGACTCAGGAGAGAGCTGCCTGCTAAACAAAGCACAGATCTCTAAGAGAAAGATGGGAAGCACTGTTGCCTAGTAGAAGGAAAATGGCCTGGAAGTCAGAGGACTTTAATTCTCATTCTAATGATGATGATGGCATTTGTTAAGCTCTTACTCTGTGCCAAGCACTGTTCTAAGCACTGAGGTAGAGAAAAGATAATCAAGATGCCCCATGTGGGGCTCACAGTCTTAATCCCCATTTTACAGATGAGGTAACTGAGGCACAGAGAAATTAAGTGACTGGCCCAAAGTCACACAGCTGACCACAGACAGAAATGGGATTAGAACCCATGACCTCTGATTCCCAAACCCCTGCTCTTTCCACTAAGCCATGCTGCTCTGTCACTTGTCTGCTGTGTGACTTCGGGTAAGTCACTTAGCTTCTCTGTCCTCCGTTTC
The DNA here is from genome assembly GCF_015852505.1 of Tachyglossus aculeatus. NCBI lineage: Eukaryota > Metazoa > Chordata > Mammalia > Monotremata > Tachyglossidae > Tachyglossus > Tachyglossus aculeatus. The sequence goes on along the minus strand of NC_052075.1, from coordinate 24,238,097 downwards.
ATCTGTAAAATGGAGATTAAATCCAAGCCCCCCTACTGTGAGCCCCATGGAACACAGACCGCATCCAACCTGATAACCTTGTTTCTAACCCAGCAGTCAGTACAATGTGCTGCTCATAGTAGGTGCTCAGCAAGTACTGTTATTATTATTACTATTATTATTTTTATTATTATTATTCTGATACCAATTGCCAGAGAGCAAGAAGCAGCTGGCAGATCAGCCAGAAGGAAAAGTATATTTGTGGGAAGTATAGGCGGGGAGAAGAGGGATGCTTCTGAAAGGTGGAGGGGAGGAGGGAGACTTAGAAATAAGCTGTTTGAGGCTTTCGATTTCCCCTAGCAACGCTTGCTTTGCTTTTCTGCTTTTATTTCTGCATCTCATTCTGCTTCTGTGCTTCTCTCTGATTCTGTCATCCTTAGCTCTCTGTCCAGAAAAAAAGTTTCCCACTCAAAACCATGTTTATCCCAAGTCCACTGGCACTATTCTTTATTGGGGTGAGAATAATCGGTGCTCTGAGGAGGCTAGACATTGTGAAGGCTTTTAGGATGGACATAGAGGACTGCTAATTTAATGTCAGTTTTGAGAATCTTCTCTCCGCAGAGGGTCAGCATTCTACATGCACTCTACATGCAAAGTGAGATGGAGTAAAGTGAGGTGGAGCATGGAGTAGCCAGAGGTATTTACTGAGTGCTTACTGTGTGCAGAACACTGAACTAAGAGCTAGGGAGAGTACAATGCAATAGAGTTGGAAGAGACAACTTCTTCTCTGTCTCCCCCTTTTAGACTGTGAGCCCACTGTTGGGTAGGGACTGTCTCTATATGTTGCCAATTTGTACTTCCCAAGCGCTTAGTACAGTGCTCTGCACATAGTAAGCACTCAATAAATACGATTGATGATGATGATGAAGAGACAGTCCCTGCCCACAAGGAGTTCACAGCCTAGTAGGTTGAAGCAATCATAATAGTGCAAGAGGATATACATAATTATGAAAATTAGCCTGAAAGACCCAGACATTTGAGGCAGATATGTGTGAATGTGATGATGGGTGGGGGAGAGGGTTGATTTTTGCTTCAGTGATTCCAATAACTGCTTCAATTTTCCACTTCCAACTGATTAAATAGACCTATCTGAGCCTCTTCTGCCTCTAAATTAACACCAGTAGCATTTATTGGATGCTTACCATGTGCAGAGCACTGTACTCACTGTTTATTGTGTGCAGAACACTCTCCTGGCTGCTTACTCTGTGCAGAACACTGGACTAGGCGCTTACCAAACTGGGGGCCTACTGGGGGCAGAGAACTGAACTGGGTGTCTTCTGTGAGTAGGGAATGATCCTGGGTGCCTATTGCATGCAGAGCATTTACGGGGGCTACCATGAGTCAGTCACCCAGTCAATCATATTTTTTGAGTGCTTACAGTGTGCAGAGCACTGTACTCAGTGCCTGAGAGAATACAACACAGCAATATATCAGACACATTCCCTGCCCACAACAAGCTTACAGTCTAAGAGCTCATGAGAAGCTGTTTGGCCCAGTGGAAAGAGCAGAGGACTGGGAGTCTGGAGACTAGTGTTCTAATCCTGGTTTGGCCACTGGCATGCTGTGTGACCCTGGTAAAGTCACAGCTTCTCTGGGCCTCAGTTTTCTCATCTGTAAAATGTAGATTCCATACCTGTTCACGTTAGACAGTGAACTCCTTGTGGTAGAGAGACCCATGTCTAATATGATTGAGTTGTATCTACCACAGGGTTTGGCCCATAGTAAGTATCTAGGACATACCACTGTTACTGTTTTCATTAAGGCACTGTACTAGATACCTGGGAATATGCCATAGAATATATCATAGGGAAGCGACATTGCCTAGTAGAGCATGGGCCCAGGAGTCAGAGGACCTGGGTCCTAATGCCAGCTTTGCCACTTACCTGCTGTTTGTCCTTGGGCAAGTCATTTGATTTATCTGTGCCTCAGTTTCCTCAACTTTAAAATGGGGATTCAATATCCATTTTCCCTCATACTTAGACTGTGAGCCCCATATAGAACAGGGATTGTGTCTGCTCCTATTAATTTGTGTCTACCTCAGCAATCAGAACAGTACTTGACACATACTAACCATTTAACACATAAAATCTTTTAAAAAATATTCCCTGGACCCACATGGGTTTCAGACTGCATCTGACCTGATTATTTTGTATCTACCCAGTGTTCAATACAGTGCTTGGAACCTAGTAGGCATTCAACAAATAGCATCATTATTTTAGACCCAGTGCGAAAGCCCTCCTTTTACATCTGAACTCCAATCCCAACCAACCTCACAGGGTCAGTGGAAGAACTGTATTGGGTCTTCAGGTGAGACGCAGCATGGGCTAGTGAAGAATGGACCAAAGCAAGGACCTGGGAATCAGAAGGATCTTGGTTCTAATCCTGGCTCTGCTGCTTGGCTGCTGTGTGACCTTGGGCAAGTCACTTCACTTCTCTGTGCCTCAGTTACCTCATCTGTAAAGTGGGGGTTAAGACTTTGAGCCCTAATGTGGGACAGGGACTGTGTCCAATCCGATTTGCTTGCCTCTACCCCAGGGCTTAGTACAATGCCTGGTACATAGAGAACACTGAGCGAATAACAGTTTTTTTTAAAAAAGGTAACCATCAATACCACCAGTAAACACTCTGGTGAGAATTCAAGATAGTATTGGTTATCACTGGCACAGAAGGACCATGCCCATCAAATCCCATGGAGTCCAAATGCTGCTCGGAAACAGTGGCATTGAAAAATGACCCAGCAACACGGAACCAAATGGTTCCCAACTTGAAATCTGCAACCACGGCTGAACATTTGATGGCCGCTGAAGGAACAAAAACGTGGACAGATTTAAATACAACTTGCGGTCTTTAGAAATAACATTTCAAAAATGTGGCCAACTCTGTAATTAGGACCCAAATGATTTGGTGCAGTCAGTTTGGCTAACAGATGGAATGATATTTTTGTGCATCCTTCATACACTGAGCTCGTTTCCAGCAATCCTGAGTGGGACGTGTCTGAATTCTTGCCTGAGTGACAGCTAGATGCGTCTAATAATTTACTTGACTCGATTTTATTTTTAAAAACCTGAATTCAATGAACTGTTATTTATACAGATATTACGAATAAATTCGTAAGGAACCAGGAGGCAGTTTGAAAACACTTTTTTAATGATGATGCATTGCAGTAATGATAAGTAATTATATATCAACATACTACATTCCGAGTAACTATAACCCATTCCATTTCGTGTAGGCTTTTTCTCCAATTCCTCATTTCCTGATTAGCATTTCAATTGGAATGCAATCTGCCATAGGCTTGGACTTCCATTTAAAGGGAGACAAAGGGAGATTGCTGAAAGTCTGGAGTGACAGTTAAAAATAAACTTCCATGGAGCAGCGTGAGATTAAAACATTTGGGATTTGGGGGTGAGCAATTCCACTGAACTGTCCTTTACTTGTGGTTCTCCAGAATCATTTGCAGGTATTTCCACAATCCAGATGGAAATGACACCCAACTAATTTGTTTTCTAACCTTTCATGGTCCAGATTTAGCTGAAGTTCATCTTTAAGAGGACAGAGTGACCAGTGACCTTTCTTAGCACTACTTTAAGTCCAATGGGGCTATCACAATGAGCAAAGGCTGTCCTTTGCCTATTCTCTTCCCCCAACAGCACAACCTCTACCCACAGGACATGCAGCCTGCTCTATAGAGAAATCCAGGCTAAAATCTGGGAGGCCCAGGTCTCAGGGATGGGCTGTTTCAAGGGGCCTTCGCTCAGTTCAGCTCCCCAAAACAACAAAAGAGGTACCGCTCTACTACCATTCCTGAATCTTGGCGGCTGCCAGAAGACGTTGCTTATTTAGGAAAAAAAGGGGTTTCATTTGGATTAAGTCTGGATTCTGACATGTGTCAATTTATTACCTAACAATGATATTTGAGGTATTCGTTAAGCACTTATTATGTGATTACTATGAGCTTATTATTTGTACTTGATAGTCACCCCACTCTCAGCCCCTCAGAACTTAAGTACACATCCATGATTTATTTCAATGTCTGTTTGTCCTCCTATCTAGATTACAAGCTCCTTGTAAGGCATATATCTACTGTATATATATATCTGTTGTATTGTTCTCTTCCAAGCGCTTAATACAGTATTCTGCACATATTAAACATGTTTTGTTTTGTTGTCTGTCTCCCCCTACTAGACTGTGAGCCCGTTGTTGGGTAGGGACCGTCTCTATACGTTGCTGACTTGTACTTCTCAAGCGCTTAGTACAGTGCTCTGCACACAGTAAGCACTCAATAAATACAATTGAATGAATGAATGAATATTAAGTACTCAATAAACACCAATGATTAATCAGTTGCCAAAGAGCCAGGATAACTATCCAGGTCTTCTGGTTCCCAGGCCCATGCTCTTTCATTTATGCAACTTTGACAATATGTTAACAGACCATTAGACCCTTTCCTCATCTCCCCACTCCTCTTTTTTTAACCTGTTCACCCTGAACTTTCATAGAAAAAGTTACATGTCATAGGAGTAACTTCTGTCCTTTAGGGCCCTCAAAAGTAATGGATTTGAAACCTTCCTATAGTGCTATATAATGCTCCCCAGCCCCACATGTAGCACTAACTGTCTCCTTTCTTCACTCAAAAGCTTGTCTTGCAGCCTCTTCTTGGCCCTGACCTTCCCCAGAACCTAGATCTGTCAACCTGGCTCCTCATGACCGCCTCTACTCATCCAGTGACAGAACTGACATTTCGCCCTCCACAACTCAAACTCGAAACGCACCGCTGCCAACTTCACTACCACGACCCTGCCTCTGCCCTAGGTCTGAGGGCTCCTGTGAAGCTGAGGATCCTGGGCCACACCAGGGTGAGGAGAGAGCAGGACCCAGTGGTGGCGTGGTGAGGGAGTAGGGTACAGACTTGACCCATCAGTCTCCTTTAAACCTTCCCCCCAAACACTGTTTCCTTCCACCTCATTTCATTGCAATGTGGCCCTGGCCCCTCTTCTGTGTCCTGAAACACCCTCCCTCCTCAAATCTGACAGACAACTACTCTCCTCCACTTCAAAGCCTTATTGAGGGCATATCTCCTCCAAGAGGTCAACCCTGACTAAGCCCCCCTTTCCTCTTCTCCCACTCCATTCTGCATCACCCTGACTTGCTCCTTTTGTTCATCCCCCCTCCCAGCCCAATAGCACTTATAATAGTTATGGTATTCGTTAAGTGCTTACTATGTGCCAGGCACTGTACTAAGTGTTGGGGTGGATACAAACAAATTGGGTTTGAAATAGTTATGGTATTCGTTAAGTGCTTACTATGTGCCAGGCACCGTACTAAGTGTTGGGGTGGATACAAACAAATTGGGTTTGACACAGTCTCTGTCCTGCACGGGGTCCACAGTCTTAATCCCCATTTTACAGATGAGGTAACTGAGGCACACAGAAGTGACTTGCCCAAGACCACACAGCAGACAAGTGGCAGAACCGGGATTAGAACCCATGACCTACTGACTCCCAGGTTGGTGCTCTATCCACTATGTCATGCTGCTTCCCCAACTTTGATGTCCCCGCAGAGACAACAGAGATAGGAGTTGTACAAAAGAAACTACAAAGTCCCGCCAATTTATGAACATTTATTTATATTAATGTCTGTCTCTCCCCCTCTAGACTCTAAGTTTGTCTCGGGCAGGGAATGTGTCTGTCTATTGGTGTACTGTACTCTCTCAAATGCTTAGTACAGTGCTCTTCACATAGTAAGTGCTCAATAAATAAAATTGAAAGAATGAATGAATGATTTTGAGGCCTGGGGATGTGGGAACTTTTAGTCATGGAGGGCTGGGGCCGTGAGGGGGAAGGGTGAATGCCAGGACAGAGATAGTGGATCACGGCAGTATTGATGGGCTTCTTTCGGGTTGGAACTGCCGCATTAAAGAAGTTACAAAAAAAGGTGCATGATACAGTGGGGAGATGGTGGACAGCCTGAGCCATGGGGAGGGATATCAAGAAACCCATGGAATTGGGGAGGGGCTGGACTAGGAAGGACATGGGGTGGGATACTTCCCTAGTAAATTTGCTAAAACAGAGACTTAATCAGCTATGTTTTCAGGAAGAAATAATTTTTGCCTGAGAGAACTAAAGAGGGTCTATTGGTTTGAAAACCATTGTCCGCATTCAACTTCAGAGTGTGAAGTGAGAATCTGGAATCCCCGATTTGTTAGTTATTTTTGAAGACAGCCTGCCCCACCTCTCCCTGAGCCCAGCTTCTGTAGTACTGGACATTCCTAAGCAGTTAGTAGAGTGTGCTGTACTCAGTTATCACTCAAAAAAATGCCATTGATTAATAATAATTGTTGTATTTGTTAAGTGTTTACTATGTGCCAGACACCATACTAAGCGTTGGGGTAGGTACAGGATAATTGGGTTGGACACAGTCCCTGTCCCACATAGTGTTCTCAGTCTTATTCCCCTTTGAAGAAAATCAGGTACAGAAAAATAAAGTGAGTTACCCAAGGTCACAGAGCTGACAAGCGGAAAATCTGGGATTAGAGTCAGGCCCTTTGACTCCCGGCCTATGTTCTTTCTACTAGAGGATGTTTACCTCTCTTCATGATGGTGGGGTGGCCATCAGGAGTTCCTTCCTGGCTGTATCCCAGACCCAGAAACACGGCCTCTTTCCCCTGCCACCCGGGCTGCAAGCAGAAGCAGGTGGGGGCAGTGTGTGGGGGTTAGCTGGTTTTCCCCCCTCCTTCCCCCAGAAGGGAATAGCTAAATTCATCTGGATCCTGTTCCACAGCATAAAGCAAATCCTCCCCTAAATCTCTCTCACCTTGCCAGTTCCAAGCTCCAGATGAGAACTGAGTTAAAAATATGTCGGTGTACCATATGCACTATATAGGTATACACTGGTCCACTTGGATCCCTGCGCAGCAGGAACAAACATTTCAGGCAGGGTGACCTTGGTCAAGTCACTTAACTCCTCTGTGCCTCACTTACGAGAAACAGCATTGCTCAGTGGAAAGAGCACGGACTTTGGAGTCAGAGGTCATGGGTTCAAATCCTGGCTCTGCCAATTGTCAGCTGTGTGACTTTGGGCAAGTCACTTAACTTCCCTGTGCCTCAGTTACCTCATCTGTGAAATGGGGATTAAGACTGTGAGCCCCCCGTGGGACAACCTGATCACCTTGTAACCTCCCCAGCGCTTAGAACAGTGCTTTGCACATAGTAAGTGCTTAATAAATGCCATCATCATTATTATTATTATTGTTACCTCACCCGTAAATGGGGATAAAAACACCTGTTCTCCCTTTCCCTTAGGCTGGGGGTCCTACTTAGGACAAGTATTCAGTCTGACCTGATTATCTGTATCAACCCCAGTGATTACTACTCTACTTGGAACCTAGTACATGCTTGTCAAATACCACAGTTATTACGATCATTACGATTATTAGGATCATTATTATTTAGGCAAGTGGCTATATATAAATGTCTCCATTGTGAGGCAAATTTCCAGTGGACTGAATCTGTGGGAAGGGAAAAGACCTGCCAAGACTCCCAAGTATTGTACTGTCCTAAGCATTTAGAACAGGGCTCTGCGTACCATAAGCACTCAGCAAATATCACTAATTGATCGATAGCCTACAGTTCTAACCAAGTCAATCCCAGTGGTCCCTATTCAACAGCTAGGCTATTCAACCAACACCAACCAACTGGGCAGCAACAAAGTACTCCCCAGCACATCTGATGCTTCCCCTCTCTGTCCTCTGAATGTCCTTTGGATTTTGATGGGCCTTGGATGGATCAACAGGGCCCCAGTCCAGATTCTAATTCACAATAGTGCGGGACAGGCAAGCAGGAGGGTAGGTTATCTTTCTAAGACGCCAATGCCTGCTTCTCAGGGGGCTGTGGTTTGATTTCATTGGGCCAGGAGGAAAGGTCCTGCGCACAGAAATCGATCCCAGCTCCCAGACACTGAATAGCTACCTGGCTGATCTCAGCCAGGACTCTGGGCCAGAGCCCCTCCGCTTTGCACCTGTTCCCTCCAGCTATATCCCTGCAGAGCCTATTGGTAGGTGCTACCAGCCATAGAGGGAGTAGAATTTGTACTGTCATCATGGCCTGGGCACCTTTTATAAGTTCTCCTGCTGAGCTACAACTTGTTTTTTTTTTAAAGGTGTTTATTAAGCGCTATGTGCAAAGCACTGTTCGAAGCGCTGGGGAGGTTACAAGCTGATCAGGTTGTCCCACGTAGGGCTCACAGTCTTCATCTGCATTTTACAGATGAGGTAACTGAGGCCCAGAGAAGTTCAGTGACTTGCCCAAAGTCACACAGCTGACAATTGGCAGAGCTGGAATTTGAACCCATGACCTCTGACTCCAAAGCCTGCGCTCTTTTTCACTGAGCCACACTGCTTCTCAGTCTTGACTTGATAATGTTGAAGATGGTGAACATGAGCACAAGGTAAGAGTTTTAAAAGCCCACAACCTTGGTGTTATCTTTGACTCCGCTCTCTCATTTGCCCCACATATTCAAGCAGTCACCAAAACCTGCCAGTCTCACCTTCATAACATTACCAAGATCCACCATTTCCTCTCCATCCAAACCTCTACCATGCTAGTACAGTCACTCATCGTATCCCAACTGCATTACTGAAGCAGAAGCAGCAGAAGCACTAGAGAAGCAGCATGGCTCAGTGGAAAGAGCACAGACTTTGGAATCAGAGGCTAAGGGTTCAAATCCCGGCTCCGCCAGTTGTCAGCTGTGTGACTTTGGGCAAGTCACTTAACTTCTCTGTGCCTCAGTTACCTCATCTGTAAAATGGGGATTAAGACTGTGAGCCCCCCCCGTGGGACAACCCGATCACCTTGTAACCTCCCCAGTGCTTAGAACAGTGCTACGCACATAGTAAGCACTTAAAAAACCACCATTATTATTATTATTTTTACTGCATCAACATTCTTTCTGATCTCCCAACCTCCTGCCTCTCCCCACTTCAGTCTATACTTCACTCTGCTGCCTGGATTATCTTTTTACAGAAACACTGTGGGCATGTTACCCTTCTCCTCAAAAATCTCCAGTGGTTGTCTAATAACCTCTGTATCAAGCAAAAACTCCTCACTATTGGCTTCAGAGCTTTCCATCACCTTGCCCACTCCTACCTCACTTCCCTTCTCACCTTCTACAGCCCAGGCCACACACTCTGCTCCCGTGGTGCTAACCTTCTCACTGTGCCTAGTTCTCGCCTGTCCCACCCTCGATCCCTGGCCCATGTCCTACCTCTGGCCTAGAATGCCCTCCCTCCTCAAATCCGCTAAACTAGCGCACTTCCTCCCTTCAAAACCCTACTAAAAGCTCACCTCCTCCAGGAGGTCTTCCCAGACTAAGCCCCCCTTTTCCTCTGCTTCCCCTCCCCTCTCCATCGCCCCCACTCCCTCTCTCTGCTCTACCCCCCTCCCTTTCCCATAGAACTTGTATGTATATTTGTACACAGTTATAATTCTATTTATTTTATTAATGATGTGCTTATATCTATAATTCTATTTATATTGATGCAACTGATGCCTGTTTATTTGTTTTGATGTCTTTCTCCCCCTTTCTAGACTGTGAGCCCATTGTGGACAGGGATTGCCTCTGTTGCTGAATTGTACTTTCCAAGCAAGTAGTACAGTACAGAAAGTGCTCAATTAATATTAATTAATTAATTAATTAATTAATTAAAGATTCAAAGGAGGAGCAATAAGTATCAATCAATCGGTGGTATTCATTGAGCACTGTACTTGGGAACTTGTGAGAATTCAATTCAACAGTGTTGGTAGACATATTCCCTGCCCACAGTGAGTTTACACTCTAGAGGGGACTGTATGGAGAAAGGTCTAGAAAATAGGTTTTGGTGGGGTCTGGTTGGTAGATGTTTCAGATGCATCTTTTTCTCCAAGAACAAAGACAGCGAAAGTGGACATTCCACTGATGAAGATACAAATATTGACACTGTCAGGCTGAAAGCCGACTGAGGATTGAACGTGTGATCTCATTTATGGAAAGAAATGAGCTGGGCAACACGATTACTGTTTATAAATCATTTTGTTTTAACTTTCTACTTCAATATCCTTAAATAGTGAAGCTGTTTACTTTTAGTTGCAAGTCGAAGAAAATAAATCCTGTGGCAACACTTATCCGTCAAGGGATTTGATGCTCTTCAAAATTAAGCAAGCAATCTCTCACTTCTAACAGGCTTTCATGGTGATAGGTATAGGCTAAGTACTTTATTATTTCTGTTTAAGGGCAAACAAAGGATATCAAAGGAAAACATGTGCTAAAGTACAATGAATTGCACTAAACCTAGCTGATGGAGACACCAACCATGAAAAGACACAATTCCAAGCAACTGTGGTGACGTTGCAGCACGAATCCTGGAAAACTATGGTGTCAGGGTACATTTGGCCATGCAAGCAACATAACTGAGCATTGAGGTTCAGGTTGTCCCCACTTAATGTTTTCAGGCAGGGTTTTCACCCCGACCTGCCCTCACAGATCAAATCAATCAATCAATTGCATTTATTACACATTGTGTGAGGAGTGCTGTACTATGCTTGGACAGTACAATAAAACAGAGTTGGTAGACATGGTCCATGCCCACATGAGGTTTGCAGTCTAGAGGGGGAGACACACTCTAAAATAAAATTACAGATATGTAAATAAGTGCTGTAGAGCTGAGGGTGGAGTGAATAAAGGATAAAAATCCAAGTACAAGGAGGGAGGGAGGACACACATAATAGTAACCTGGCATTTGTTTAACGCTTACCATGTGCCGAGCATTGTGGTAACCATTTAGCCAGACAGAAGATAATCAGATCAGACACAACGCCTACCCCGCATCGACCCCACAGTCTATGGGGGAGTTAGGAAGCAGGTATCTCATTCCTATTTCACAGATGAGGAAACTGAGGCCTAGAGACATTAAGTGATTTACCCCAGGTCACACCCCAGCAGGTTTAGTCTACATGGTTTGGCGGCCATGTTTCCCATATGTTATCTTGTTACTGTCCCAGCACTTAGTACAGTTCCTGGCATAAAATAAACACTAGCTAAGTACATATTAATGGTGAAGATGATGACAGATTTTGAGACACAGGCAAGAGCAACTCACTCTTTCAAGGAAGGCTTCTGGTTTCTAGGGAGAAATGAAGGTAAAACTAGGCCAGATGTCCCTGAAGAGCTGTTTGGAACAGTGAACTTTATGGGGTGAGACATTTATCGAGCCACTGGATAAGTTTTTTTTTTTTAGTTCTATGCCGGCATTTTTCTTTAGACTTTTTCTCACCATCCATTATCAAAAAATATTTGTGATGAGCCTCTTCTGCACAGAAGCTATGCTAGGCTCCTTGCCCAGATGAGTATGTGTGTGGCAAATGTGTCCCCTCTACACATCATCAGGAACAATCCCTCCATCCTATGAACTTTCAGTTTAAATTGCAAGCCTGTGGCAGATATTCATGCAGAAGACCAGACTCATTGATTTACCACTTTAACAACATATCAAGAGACCCTGGAACAACAAAAGCACCAACAGATGAACACCTACATATCTTTGATACACTCTAGAGTCTGCTTGCATGGTAATGGTACCCCAAAATGTGGATTTCATTTCAGCTCTTGTTCACTGAGGGAAAGCTATGAGGAAGAGAAGAGATGTTCAGAGGTCTTAGAAAAAGGGGAACACAGGTCAGTCATTGGTTCCCTGATAATATTTTGGAAAACTGGCAGTGTGCTTGACTTGGCCTTTGGTGGTAGGTTGCACTGGGATGGAGTAGGAGTCTACACCTGAGGAATTTTGGATGATAAGATGTGAAAGGAGTGAGGAAATGAGATTGAATGTGAAGATGTGATGAGAAGATTTGGCCAAGCCACAGAGAAAATCCCACCTCCCCTGACTAACCCCGTGTCTCCCCACCCTACTCACTTTTCCTTCTGCATCACCTAAGCACTTGGATCTGTAGCCATTAAGCATCTTGATAGTCAGCCCCACCCTCAACACCACAGCTGCTCACTCTGCTGCTTCTCCTATCTTTAATTTATTTTAATGTCTCTCTCCCCCACTAGACTGTAAGCTCTTTGAGGGCAGAGATCATGTCTACCAACTCTTATTGTATTGTATTTTCCCAAGGACTTACAACACTCTGCACACAGTAAGGGCTCAATAAATACCACCGATGGTCTGAATGATTAATTGGTGGACAGGCAACCCTATCCTCTATAGAGGCCCCACAGTAAGGGGATCTAAGCTGTGAGAGTCCTTTGAAAGCCCCAGTGTTTTAATACAGCTGCTCAGGACTAGCTTGGAGGAAGCCTTTTTCAGGCCGTATTTCTGACTGGGGAAAAAGGGAAGAGATAATACTTATAACACATTTATTATCCCAGCACCTGCAAGGTCCTAGTGGGGAGGGAACAAGTTCATTAATTAATTCATTCAGATATATCGAGCACTTACTGTGTGCCGAGCATTGTACTAAGTGCTTGGAAAGTACAATTCAGCAACAAATAGAGACAATCCCCGCCCACAACAGGCTTACAGTCTAGAAGGGGGGAGACAGACATCAAAACAAGTAAACAGGCATCAGTAGCATCAATATTAATACAATTATAGATATATACACATATATAGATATATACACACCAAAACAAGTAAACAGGTATTAATATAGACTATAGCTATGTACACGCATACACATGTATATATACACATTCTGTATACATATAGAAGCAGCATGGTATAGTGGACAGAGCACGGGCTTGGGAGTCAGAAGGTCATGGGTTCTAATACCGGCTCTGCCACTTATCAGCTGTGTGACTTTGAGCAAATCACTTAACCTCTCTGTGCCTCAGTTACCTCATCTGTAAAATGGGGATTAAGACTGTGAGACCCACGTTGGACAACCTCATTACCCTGTATCTACCCCCAGTGCTTAGAACAGCGCTTGACACATAGTAAGCACTTAACAAATACCATCATTATTATTATTATACAAGTGCTGTGGGGCAGGGCAGGGGGTAGGGCAAAGGGAGTAAGTCTGAGTGATGGGGAGGGGAGGGTGAGCTGAGGAAAAGAGGGGCTTAGTCTGGGCTCTACCAACAACAAGTCTACAAACTCTGCTCTATTGTACTCTCCCAACTGCTTAGTTCAGTTCTCTGCTCACAGAAATTACTCAGTAAATATGGATGTTTGATTGATTAATTGCAGGGTGGAAGTTGAGGCATTGTAGATACAAAGCTGTACAACTGAAAACCTTCTAGGGCCCATATTTACTCAAAAGGAGCTTACCTCCTGTCACTGGGATGGGGTTTTGTGGGGGGGAGTTCATCTCCCCCAAAACGTGCAGATTCCACCTCCAATCTCCCTTTCCCTTATGATGTCTCCTTGTGATGAGACAGGGGTTGATTATTCCGCCAATTAATGCTGCCAATACACTCCCCACCCCCTGCCTGTTACCAGATGACATAGCAATGATCTGATTTGCTTGCGCCCACAGATACTCTTCTTCTTTAATGATTTTTGTTCAGTGCTCACTATAGGCCAAGCACTGTACTAAACACTGGGGTAATAATAATAATGGCATTTGTTAAGCGCTTACTATGTGCAAAGCACTGTTCTAAGCACTGGGGAGATATAAGGTAATCAGGTTGTCCGACCTGGGGCTCACAGTCTTAATCCCCATTTTACAGATGAGGGAACTGAGGCACAGAGAAGTTAAGTGACTTGCCCAAAGTCACAGACTTGACATTTGGTGGAACCGGGATTTTAACCCATGACCACTGACTCCAAAGCCCAGGCTCTTTCCACTGAGCCACACTGCTGCTTCTAAATACAAAGCAATCAGATTTGACATAGTCCCTGTGCCACATGAGACTCACGGTTTAAGTCTTCTTCCTTGAAGCCCTGATTTTGAAATGACCAGGGACAAAAAGGAAGCGGAGTGAAAGGGCCTGTTGGAGAGTCAAACTGGGTTTAATGACCTCTCACAGAGTCCTTGCCTCCTTGCTAGGCCATTAGTTGAAGATACTGGGTTGGGCCAACTTAATGTAGGAGGAGAAGGAGAAGGAGGAAGGCAGTCTGTTGAAGGCCTAGTGAAGTTGAAGATGATTGAGTAGGAGGAAGAGCAAACGGAGAAGCAGGTTGGCCTAGCAGAAAGAGCTAGGGGTGTCAGAGGACTTTTTGCCAATTTTGGTTCTGCCAGTTGCCTATGGGGTAACCTTAGGTATCTGGGCCTCAGTATCATTCTCTTGTATTTTTTGAGTGCATATTGTATGCAGAGTACAGCACTAAGCACTTGGTAGAGTACAAAAGAACAACAGACACATTCCTGCCCACAACAAGCTCACAGTCTAGAGGAAGTCAAAAGTTTTGTCATCTGATAAATGGAGATTAGATGCCCATTCTCCCTCTTCCTAAGACTGTGAGCCCCATGTGGGATGGGGATTGTGGCTGACCTGACCTGTAATGCAGTAATCTGTAATTTATTTCTTCACATTACTGGCTGTCTTCCCCTCTAGACTATAAGCTCCTTGTGAGCAGGGAATGTCTGTGTTATATTGTTCTGTTGTACTCTCCCAAGCACTAAGTACAGAGCTCTGTACAAAGTAAGTGCTCAATAAATATGACTGATCATCATCATCATCAATCGTATTTATTGAGCACTTACTATGTGCAGAGCACTGTACTAAGCGCTTGGGAAGTACAAATTGGCAACATATATGACAGATTCATTCAATCGTATTTATTGAGCGCTTACTGTGTGCAGAGCACTGTACTAAGGGCTTGGGTGAGTATGATACAACAATGAACAGACACATTCCCTGCCCACAACAAGCCTAGAGAGGGGGAGACAGACATCAATACAAATGAATAAAATGACAGATATTTACATAAGTGCTGTGGGGGTGGGAGGGGGAAAGAGCAAAGGGAGCAAGTCAGGGCAACGCAGAAGGGAGTGGGAAATGAGGAAAAGTGGGGCTTAGTTTGGGAAGCCCTCTTGGAAGAGATGTGCCTTCAGTAAACCTTTGAAGGTGGGGAGAGTAATTGCCTGTCACATTTGAAGAGGGAGGGCACCAAGACTGATTGATTACCTTAATTTCCCTTTTATTTTATTGCTAAGCAGCAGTCTGAGCAGATTATTAATCAGAACAATGGAAAAACACAAGATGTGCAGGTGTTATTTAGCATAGGAGGAGTGGTTTGGGCCCAGGGAACAGGTTACTACTACTACTACTACCACTACTGCTACTACTCCTAAGATGATGATATTATAACTATTATTATTGTGATATTTATTAAACACTTACTATATGTCATGCTACATTTGTAGAGTAATACAGTGTAGTACAGTATAATACTGAGTACTATGTATTAAGCACTGGGAAAGGTATAATATAAGCAGATCAGACATAGTACCTGTCCCACCTAGAGCTCACAATTTAAAGAAAAAGGATAACAGATATTTCACTCCACTTTTTCAGATGAGGAAACTGATGTACAAAGAGGTTAAATGACTTGCCCAAGATCACACAGCAAGCAAGTGCCAGGGCAGAGTTTAGAACCCAGGTGTCCTGATTCCAGGCCTGTGCTCTTTCTTCTAGGTCACATGTGGGAAGTGGGGGACGGGGTTATTGTGAACTATGATGTGGAGAGGGATGTGTAAAGTTCCCAGTGAAACATATTAAATGGTCTTCCAGAAGTCTGAAAGAGTGAGAGTCACTTAACTAGAGCGGAGTAGCCCAGGGCTGTTCTAGGAGACTCCATCCCATTCAATGCACTTATAAAATAGGATGAATATTCATCATCATTATCATCATAATCATCATCATTTATTTCATTTTTATGTAAACAGTAAATACAATTTCCAAATAGCTCTGATCAATCACTCTTTTTTTTCAAAAAGGAAAAATAACATTTACCATAGTGATTTGTTTATTGCATTAGAGCTATATTCTGGGGTTTTCAAATTACTGTCTGTGAGTTTATCTTTAGGTAGAAACCACAAGCACTCACGTGGCATTGAAAGAATAAGGCATTTTTTTAAAAAACAAATTACCTTTTATCTTGTCAATTGAAATTAGCCACCCCAGCCTTAGCAACTACATACCAATAGTTAAAGATAGTTACAAACCAAAGGAAAATACATATTAAGTAGACCCTGAAAGCATGCAAACTGCTTTGTAATTAAGGCATTAAATCAGAAGGAGTTATATTTGTCCCTATGTATACTTAGAATGTATGATGTACTAATGAATGTAGAATGCACTTCTGTGTATACTACATGGAAAATGGACCAGCCTAACCTGCACCCCTATACCTTGCTGAAGAAGTCAGTAAACTTTATGGGTCTCTGCTACTGTGCTACTTCCAGAAACCCAATTACCTAAGCCCATTAGAAAATGAGTTTAACCAATCAAGCCTAAACAGACATTTCTCTGGAACAAAGAAGATTTATAATGAGTAAGATTCTAAACTATGAACTAAGAACACCATTTATTGCAGACACGATTGTGTAGTCACTGAAAAAGAATACCCGTACTTTGAGTGACCAAAAGCAAATCACACAATGCAACCTTATTCAGGGCTGTGTGGGTTTCTACTTTTTCTTTGCAGGGAAGTACAGTGCTTCCTGAAGTGTGACTGTTAGCTTTGAGTTTGCTGGTCTGGTGAAGTTTATTTATGACTTGGCTTGTGTTTTGCCTTGCCTTACTGGGCCTTGCTAGCTGAAACATTTTGTTCAAAAGGAATGGAAAAGGGAAAACAGCGATACAATGAAATATTTGCATTTGGCTTTATGTCAGGGTAACTCACAGAGCCTTTCCAATAATCTCAGTGTCACGAAGCTGGAAGGGGCTAGCCAGTCAAACGTTTTGTGCCACTACATCTGAATCATCCAGATGAAAATCTGCCATGGCTTTAGGGGTCCCCAAAGACCCTACAATTTGAACTAGACCCCTTCAGCCTTCACCATCAGGAAAGGCTCCTTTATTGCAATCTTGACACTCTCATGGAGATTCAGTGACAGCCTGGAAAATAAACACTGACAATTTCTATGTACATTATCATTCCCACAGGAACAATGTTCCATGGAGAGGGAATTCTAATAGTTCACCCCACACATCCAATCCATCACCAAAACCTGCCAGTCTCACCTTCACAACATTGCCAAGATCTGCCCTTTCCTCTCCAACCAAACCGCTACCTTGTTGGTACGACCTCTCATCAAATTCCGACTGGATTACTGCATCAGCATCCTTTCTGATCTCCCAACCTCCTTTCTCTCCCTGCTTCAGTCTATACTTCACTCTGCTGCCCAGATTATCTTTCTACAGAAACGTTCTGGGTATGTCACCCCACTCCTCAAAAATCTCCAGTGGTTGCCTATCAACCTTCTCATGAAGTAAAAACTCCTCACTATTGCCTTCAAAGCTTTTCACCACCTCACCCGCTACTACCTCACCTCCGTTCTCTCCTTCTACAACCCAGGCCACACCCTCCGCTCCTTTGCTGCTAACCTCCTCTCTGTGCCTCCTTCTCACCTGTCCCGCCGTTGACCCCTGGCCCACATCCTAACTCTCGCCTGGATGCCCTCCCTCCTTACATCCGCCAAACTAGCTCTCTTCCCCCATTCAAAGCCCTGCTGAGAGCTCACCTCCTCCAGGAGGCCTTCCCATCCTGAGCCCCCCTTTTCCTTGGCTCCTCCTCCCCTCCCCATCGCCCCTACTCCCTCCCTCTGCCCTAACTCCTTCCCCGCCCCAAAGCACTTGTGCATATTTGTACATATTTATTATTCTATTTATTCCATTAATGATGTAAATATATCTATAATTCTATTTACCTATTTTGATGCTATTGATGCCTGTCTACTTGGTTTGTTTTGTTGTCTGTCTCCCGCTTCTAGACTGTGAAGGGTAGGGATTGTCTCTATCTGTTGCCTAAATTGTACCTCCCAAGTGCTTAGTACAGTGCTCTGCACACAGTAAGCACTCAATAAATATGATTGAATGAATGAATAGTAATAGAAGTAGTAGTACTAGTAGTATTTATTAATAATAATAATGATGGCATTTATTAAGCGCTTACTGTGTGCACAGCACTACTGCATGCAAATCACTGCCCTAAATTCTGGGAAAGTATACAAAGTTGGTATTTAGACATGGTCCCTGCCCCTCAGGGGCTCACGATCTAAGACCTCTAGCTAAGAGAGCCTCCTAGAAAATGCCATGGGTAGGTATTACCATTGTGCCAGGGACACAGTAAACTGTGTGGGCTATAACCACTAAAGACCGGCACCTTCAGAACTGCCCCCTCCTTGGACTTAACTGGAATTTCTTTATTCACCTACTGATTTCAATGCCATCTATCAGGTTGGATGGTATTCCTTAGATTTATAGAGATCTAACTGCACCAATGCAGATGGGAGAATGAAGTATATGAACTTGTGGGGGATGCTGTTGTGATTTTAGGAGTCTCTAAGCCACTTTTTGTGATGGAACAGTGCCCAGCTGCACTACCTAGGAAGTAAAAGAAACCCATCCCAATACAGTATCCTTCTCTAATTTTAGAAGCTGGTGGAAATCCTGGGATATTTTCCTGAAGCTATCCCAGTAGGGGCAATGAGGTGTGGTCCTGCCTCAGTCCCTGAAGCAGAGAAGGGGAACGACATTAATTTTCAGCATTGGAATGGATGTCTAAGGGAGGGTTCCATTTCTCCCAGTCAAAATCCTCTTGAAGTGATTACTACATATCTTAGGGGGTGGAGGGGGGGTGTTGCTTTTACATACCCTAACGAAAAATACACTGAACGGGTAATTCTGGAGTTTGAGTTTCCAGCAAAGTGGAATTCACAATCCTGATGGCATCTCTGAAGAAAACTGCAGAATCTCTCAATTTGGATGTCTCGAAAGGTGACATAGAAATCTTATCTGTCTACAGTGGTCAAATTGTGAGCCCATCTTGAGCATGAGTAGATGGATTTGAAGATCATCAGAGGTCCCATTCAGCTTGATGAGGCCGTGAAAATGGGAAATCAATTCATCTATCCATCTTTTGATGGCGTCTGCCACCACAGTGCCGAGATGTTATCTGGCCTTCATTCCCTCTGGTGTGTATAATGCATTAAAATTCCACTGCCACCATAATCAGTTCTATTGCTAAATGTATTGACAGTGGACCTTGGGACAGGCACATTTGCATCTTAAAGATCTATTAATGTTATGAATTCTCCTTGCTGAATTACTGCTTTCAGCACGTATAAAGTCAATGGCAAATACGTGTCCAGCAGGGAAATCTGCAGCAGGTGAAACCTGCCAAATCATCTTAGAGATTTTCTTTGGAATTCACCATCTCGTGAAGGCCATTTATTATCAGCGAGGCAGGGTGGCTGGCAGTCTTTGAGTACAAGGGCAGGTACTATGAACTTTCTTCTCTTGTATTTCAAAGGGCATGTAAATTCAGCTCCCTGGCTTTACCTGGAATAAGGTTGCTTTGGACCCATCTCAATCACCATTCTGTCCTAGTTTCAGCACGGCTGCTGGCGGGTAGAGTCAACTCACTACCTGATACCCTTTTACACTTCTAACTTACCTCTTTAAAGGTGTGGGTATGAACGAGATAGCTAGTACACAAGGCTTTACACTAACTAACAGCAGGGCCACTAGAGCCATTCAAAACCCAGGGATAATTGATGCACCTAAATATAGACCTTAATTTCATCTTCCTTCCCCACCAGAGCTATCAGTTTCTGCTGCAAAATGGACGTGGTGCATTTACAATTTTTTTTAATTTTAATGGTATTGTACTGTGCGGGCACTGCTTTAACTGCTGGGTTAGATACATTGCAGCTCTCTTTGCCCCGGGCCATTCCCTGGTGGTGGGAATAACAGGAGATGAGCCCCATTTCTCCTGGGTAATTCATTCATTCACTCATTCAATCGTATTTATTGAGTGCTTACTGTGTGCAGAGCACTGTACTAAGCGCTTGGGAAGTACAAATCGGCAACTGGAGGTACACACTGTGGGAGGAGCAACAATTCTCAGAGAAGTCCAGGAGGCCATTACAATAGGCAATACAATATGCACAATGTAGATAATAATGCATTCAGTAATTCTCTATGGAGTCAAAACGAGGGAAGTTCCTCAAGATGTGCCTACTTTAGTACCAAGGAAAAAGCTTTAGAAAGTGGAGAAGTTGGGCCCATTCAAATATGCAAAAGGCAGGGCAAAATAGGAAGAATAATCACACTTCTATTGCCAAGAGTGAGTCAGTATTTTCTAGCACCGGCTGCTAGCTCCAACTCAGATTATAGCCTGAATCTTTATCACAGATGAGAAATATCGCAGTATCCCAATCAACTACTATTTATTCCCCTTCCAGGAATGCATAGCCCAGGGCTGGACAAAATTTAGAGTCTAGGGTAAAGGCAGTGCCTGAGTTCTCTCTCCTGCTTTAGACTGCGAATCCCATGTGGGATAGGGACTGAGTCCAACCTGATTATCTTCTTTCTACCCCAGTGCTTACTACAACACTTGGCCACATAGCACATAAAAATACCATCTTGGTCTAGTGGAAAAAGTATGGGCCTGGGTGTAAGTGGACTGGTTTTAATTCTGGCTCTGCCACTTGCCTGTGTATGACCATAGACAAATCACTTCTCTTTTTTAAAATGGACCTTCAATACTTGTTTTCCCTCCTAATTTTTTATGGTATTTGTTAAGTGCTTCCTATGGGCCTGGCACTGTTCAAAGCACTGAGGTAGACACAAGCTAATCAAGTTGGACACAGTTCATGTTCATTCATTCATTCATTCAATTGTATTTATTGAGCACTTACTTTGTGCAGAACACTGTACTAAGTGCTTGGGAAGTACAAATCAGCAACATGTAGAGATGGTCCCTAACCAACAATGGGCTCACATGTCCCACATAGGGCTCAACATTTTAATCCCCATTTTACAGATGAAGTAACTGAGGCACAGACTATTTAAGTGTGTGAATTGCCCAGGGTCACACAGAAGACAAGTGGTAAGGCCAGGATTGGAACCCAGGTCCTTCTGGCTCCCAGGCTCGTACTCTATCCACTAGACCACATTGCTTCTTAGGCAGTGAGCTCCATTTGAGATAGGGACTGTGTCCAACCTGGTTAACTTGTACTTACCCCAGCACTGAGAATGGTACTCAACACATAGTAAGTGCTTAGCCAATTCCATAATGATATTATTTTTATTAGGTACCATCACCAGTACATAACTTGGTTGAATCGATTGCTTTATGTTTTTTGATATGATCCAAGACAGAGATTATGGGCAGAACTGGACACGACCACCATAGTTAGAGGAGGCCTGTCCTTTGTCTAGTGGGGGGAAATTGAAGGAACTGGGGTCAGGTGTGGCTTCAGTATTGCCTATTTTTGACTCGAAACATGTGTACCTTAGTCATGGCATCCCTGGAATTGTGAGGTGTAGGTACCTCTACTCTAAGCAAATTCTCCTTCTATGCCTCCGCTTGGTCCCCCAGTTTCTCATTCACCAATACTGGGGAGAAAGGGAAGGGGGCTAGTAACCATTGGAGGAGGAAAAGTACTATGAGTCCTTTGAGTTTTGATCCAGACAAGAAGTTCCTGGCCTGGGGCACAGAGCTGTTCATTGGAGTTCTTTTGTCATTGTCTCAAGTGGCCTGTGTATCTGACTGGGGACAAAAGCAGCTAAGTGTCCTGGGAAAAGTTTCTTTTTTTATTTCCATGATTAGTTGAAAAAACTAGACTCTGTTTGGGTGAACCTTCCTGCCACAGAATCCACAATAACCTATCTGTAAAATCCTATCCACAGTCATTTTAATGTTTTTCTCTCCCTGAAGACTGGAAGCTCTTTGTGGAAAGGGATCATATCTACCAACTCTGTTGTTTTGTACTCTCCCAAGGACTTAGTCCACTGCTCTCCACACAGTAAATAGTCAATAAATACCACTGACTGATTGAAAATGCCAGATTTTGGGGGATCCAAAACCTGATTTCAACTCTAACCCTAACTCTAGACTGTAAATCCTTCTTTCCTTTTCAGGTTACCTACAGCCTGTATTCTCCCAAACATTTAACTATTAGCCAAACACTTGACCTATCTGATCATGGTAATTGGGTGCTTGACTCTGATTTAAATGCCTGCCTCCACTTAAAATCTTACATTTGAAGACCATCTCCTGTCTTCTGTAATTGCCACTGCCAATCCAAGAGCTCTCCTTTTCCCCTAACAGCTCTGCCATCACAGAATTAAAATAGAATATTTTTCCAGTCGAAAACCCACACCTTACTAACCCAGGCCAGCTCCCACCCATGTGTGACTGCCTTATCTAGGTGCAGTGAATTAATCAGCCACCATTTTGCAGTGGCTATGAGACTGATGTCTCCATCAACAAAATTCAGAATATATGAAAAGTCAGTTAGACAATTTCTAAGCCTACGGTCCCAGGGGTGGGACCACCTCCTGTCAATTGTCCCGAACTAACTTGTCCACATCTCAATGTGGAAAATCACAGTTATCTTTTGTCCCCTAGACTAATCAAAACAAGTTTTTAAAATGGCTGATGTCAGCAATAATAATAACAATAATAATAATGATGGTATTTGTTAAGTGCTTACTATGTGCAAAGCACTGTTCTAAGTGCTGGGGAGGTTACAAGGTGATCAGGTTGTCCCACAGAGGGCTCACAATCTTCATCCTCATTTTACAGATGAGGTAACTGAGGCACAGAGAAGTTAAGTGACTTGCCCAAGGTCACACAGCTGACCAGTGGTGGAGCCTGGATTTGAACCCATGACCTTTTATATCATTGACTTTTATAGCAATGACTTTTATATCATTTAATGACCCTCAATGTCAATCAGATTTACTCCACGCATCCTGCCTCTGCCACTTGTCATCATCATCATCAATCGTATTTATTGAGCGCTTACTATGTGCACAGCACTGTACTAAGCGCTTGGGAAGTACAAATCAGCAAAATATACAGTCCCTACCCAACAGTGGGCTCAATCAGCTGTGTGACCTTGGGCTAGTCACTTCTCTGTGCCTCATTTACCTCATCTGTAAAATGGGGATGAAGACTATGAGCCCCACGTGGGACAACCTGATTACTTTACTTTGTATCTCCCCCAGTGGTTAGAACAGTGCTTGGCACATAGTAAGCGCTTAACAAATACCAACATTATTATTATTATCCAAGCCACACCATTGAAAACGGTGAGCCAGTAACTCCAAAACCTCACTCATTCAATCAATTGCATTTATTATTATTATTATTAATAATAATAACTATGGTATTTGTTAAATACTTACAGTGTGCCAGTCACTGTTCTAAGTGCTGGGGTGAATACAAGCAAATCAAGTTGGCCACAGACCTTGACCCATATGGGGCTCACAATCTTAATCTCCATTTTACAGATGATGCAACTGAGGCACAGAGAAGTAAAGTGACTCTCCCAAGGTCACACAGCAGACATATGGGCCGGGATCAGAACCCAGGTCCTTCCTCTTTCTACTAGGCCACATTGTTACTCAGGAAATGTGACCTTCCATGAGTGGAGACCAGTCACCTGCCGGGGACACAAGTACCCTCCACCCTGGCCTCCCCCATGAGAGGAGAGTCTATGGCCTCCGAGCGAGGGCACTGGACACCGGGGGGGACCAAGCAGAGCTGGGCCCCATCCTGGAAGGCGGATCGTCCATTCCTATGACCCCTGCTCACACCCCTGCCCAGCTTGAATATACTTACTGTGTGCAGAGCACTATAACAAGTGTTTGGGACAGTACAATGCAACAGTAAAACAAACGAAAACGAACGGGATCGGATGGAGACTCCATTTAGCAATTAACAAACTCACTGCCAAAGTGTCCTCGGAACCGAATGTGAGGAAGCAAATCAATGAAACGATCAATGATATTTATTGAGTGCTTACTGTGTGTAAAGAACTGTACTACGGGGGGAGTCAAATGTGAAAAAATAAATTTTGAATATTTACATAAGTGCTGTACAGATCCAAGTGCATAAGCCACTCAGAAGGGAGATAGACAAGGGGAAATGAGGGCTTAGTCAGGGAAGGCCTCTTGGAAGACCTAAGGACCATTGAGGAGCAAGCTGAATTACATCAACAATTACACGGTCTGCATCCCTTTAATTGATTCAAGAGAGGTTTTTAAAAATCTGATAATTCCTGAACAAACTTAAGCCAATTGTGAGGCTCACTTTGGACTAGATCAACTTCTCTCCCCTGAAAAATAATTAAAAGTGCTAAAGCTGAAGCCGTTCGTTATTCCGAATTTTATCTATAAAATTATAAATAGAACAGGTTTCTTTTTAATATGGAAAGCAATTTTATCAAGTGATATTGGCCATACACAATTAGAGACCAAAAAAGCCATTAACTTTAGTAACTCTTAAATGTCTTAGAACAATATGAGGTCTTACATCTAGTTGAATGAATTATCTAAGCAGGGGTTGATTTTTGTTGGGTAGTGGTCAGGTCAATCCATAAATCACAACGATCCACAAGAATTAATCAAGACATATGAGAAGTAGCATGGCTTAGTGGAAAGAGCACGGGCTTGGGAGTCAGGGGTTGTGGGTTCTAATCCTGACTCTGCCAGTTGTCAACTGTGTGACTTTGGGCAAGTCACTTAAATTCTCTGTGCCTCAGTTACCTCATCTGTCAAATGGGGATTAAGACTGTGAGCCACATGTGGGACAACCTGATTATCTCATATGTACCCCAGCGCTTAAAAACAGTGCTTGGCAGATAGTAAGCACTTAACAAATGCCATTATTATTATTATAAAACCTGGGGGCTTGACAAAATCCAAGGGACACCATACAGGTGGAAAGCATGGTTTTTGTAAATTTGCCTGTGAATACAGCATACTGGCTCAGGGTACTGGATCAAACACTGTAGGAGAGAACGGGCATATTAAGTGAGAAAAGAGGTTAGATGAGGACATTCCCTGCTATCATTTCCCAAATTTAATCCTCCTGCTGGATTCATGTGAAAATCTTCTTTGATACATAATAGTAGTCAACAAAGTATCAACATCAACAGCCGGATTGAGTGCTTACTGTGTGAGTAGCATTTTCTTAGATGTTTAGGGAAGCTACAAAGGAAGTGAAAGATGTGATCTCTGCCTTTAGGGAAATAACACAATAATTGGTAATCAATAAACAAAAATAGATCAAAAAAGACATACGTAACAATGATTAATAAGGATTGCGGCATTTGTTAAAAGTAAACTAGGTTCCCAGCACTGTACTAAGAGATGAGAAAGATTCATTCAATCAATCATATTTATTGAGCGCTTACTATGTGCATATCTCAGTACTAAAGTCCTTGGGTGAGTATACTATAAAAGAATTAGCAGGCACATTCCCTGCCCATAATGAGATTCAAGATAATCAGGTCAGATCCAATCCCTGTCCCATGTAATAATAATTATTATTATTATAATATTATTAATAATAATAATAATAATGTATTTGTTAAGCACTTACTATGTGCCAAGCACTGTTCTAAGGACTGGGGTAGATACAAGGTAATCAGGTTGTCCCACATGGGGCTCACAGTCTTAATTCCCATTTTACAGATGAGAAAACTGAGGCACTGAAGAGTTAAGTGACTTGCCCAAAGCCATAGAGCAGACAAATGGGGAAGCTGGGATTAGAGTCCAGGCCCTCTGAATCCCAGGTCCATGTTCTTT
Source organism: Tachyglossus aculeatus (assembly GCF_015852505.1). Taxonomy (NCBI): domain Eukaryota; kingdom Metazoa; phylum Chordata; class Mammalia; order Monotremata; family Tachyglossidae; genus Tachyglossus; species Tachyglossus aculeatus. Next base: position 24,212,309 of record NC_052075.1, on the reverse strand, counting down.
CTACAGGGCCAAGAGAAATGAAAATATAATAAGCCAATGAATTCCCAAGGAACAGAGATTGGCTGATGGGACAACATAATAATGTGCTTCCCCTGGCCTGGAATGCCCTCCCTCCACATATCCGCCAAACTAGCTCTCTTCCTCCCTTCAAAGCCCTATTGAGATCTCACCTCCTCCAGGAGGCATTCCCAGACTGAGCTCCCTTTTTCCTCTCCTCCACCCCATCCCCCGTCCTACCTCCTTCCCCTCCCCACAGCATTTGTATATATTTGTACAGATTTATTACTCTATTTATTTTACTTGTACATATTTACTACTCTATCTATTTTGTTAACGATGTGCATATAGCTATAATTCTGTTTATTCCGACGGTTTTGACACCTGTCTACATGTTTTGTTTCGTTGTCTGTCTCCCCCTTCTAGACTGTGAGCCCATTGTTGGGTAGGGACCATCTCTATATGTTGCCAACTTGTACTTCCCAAGCATTTAGTACAGTACTCTGCACACAGTAAGTGCTCAATAAATACGACTGAATGAATGAATGAATGTAGGGGATCATTTAGGATGTGATACTTGGAAGAAGTACCTTTATCAAAGGGCATTGACAGAGGAAAGAGGCATGGATAGGGGAAGCTCAACAGGGAGAATGGCATGAGCATGGATCAGTGTTGCTGGTGGAGTCGAGAGTGAGGAACAGTTACACACTGGGAGATGAAAATCAGTCAAAAAGATCTTGGCAAAGCTTATTTGAGAGACAACACTGAACCCTGGGAGCAAAGCAGTTCATCCTTGAGTGTTTTGACTGCCCTCCCCTCTGCCCAGAAAAATTATTTCCCCATCTTTATTGATTCCCATGCCCCCTGCCCTTGCCAGTCATTTCAGAGGTTTAACTCCCTCCTCAAACCCGAAGCAGCGTGGCTCAGTGGAAAGAGCACGGACTTTGGAGTTACAGGTCATGGGTTCAAATCCTGGCTCTGCCAATTGTCAGCTGTGTGACTCTGGGCAAGTCACTTAACTTCTCTGTGCCTCAGTTACCTCATCTGTAAAATGGGGATTATGACTGTGAGCCCCCCGTGGGACAACCTGATCACCTTGTAACCTCCCCAGCGCTTAGAACAGTGCTTTGCACATAGTAAGCACTTAATAAATGCCATCATTATTATTATTATTATCACTCTTGCACTTGGATTTGCACCTTTAATTCACCCCTCCCTCAGCCCCACAGCGCTTAGGTACATATCTGCAATTTATTTATATTTTGTCTGTCTTCCCTTCTTGCCTGTGTGATCACTGTGGGCAGGAAAGTGTCTACCAACTCTGTTATACTGTACTCTCCCAAGTGCTTAATACAGTGCTCTGAACATGGTAAGTGCTCAATAAATATGATTGATTGATTGATTGATTAAAGCAGAAGCTTTGAAATTTGGGATGGGAGCATTTGGGCTGCAGCACAGAAGTCCTACCAGGCTGGAGGTAATAGGGGCAGCAGTACTCTAAACAGAAAACAATGGTCTGAACAGAGACATCAGTGCTCTCAACACACAGAAGTGTTCTCTACAGAGGCAGCAGTGGCTTCAACAGAGAATAGTGGTATCAGCAGGCTTCAATGCTCCAAACAGAGGCAGGAGTGCTCTGTATAGAGGCAGCAGTGTTCTGAACAGACAACAGTTCAGAGGCAGCAATGCTCTGAAAAACAGTGGGGCAGACCCAGCAGAAAAATTGAGAGTTGCAGGAGCAAAATGAACCAGCCTCTCTCATCTGCACTCCTGTTCTCCCTTAGGATGCTTTCTATGGATGAAGGATGGAGCAAAGGGAAAACAGAACCCAGGGTTAGGGCTCGGAGGAAACTCTGAGCCGTAGATTTTTCTATTTTATGAAGTGAGTGCCCATGGGGCAGCGTAGCTAGGGACAGGCTCTCTTTGTTTTCTTCCCTGATACTTTTCTATGAGTAGGAACATAGGAAGCAGAATAAATGAATTAATACGGAGAAGGGCAAGTAAAAATGATCAGGGGGCATGGAGCGACTTCTGCATAAGGCTTGCCTGACTGAAAAGCTGAGGCCCCTCCAGCCTGGAGAGGTAAAAGCAGAGAGGGAACAAGGTCTAAGTCTTCAAAACCACAAAGAGGGTGGACAGGGTGATCCCAGCATTGTTGTTCATTGCACATGGAGTAGTGGCTAGAACACGGGCCATGGGTTCTAATCTGGCTCCACCACTTGTGTTTTGTGTGACCTTGGGCAAGTCACTTCACTTTTCTGTGCCTCAGTGACCTCATCTGCAAAATGGGGATTGAGACTGTGAGCCCCACACTGGACAGGGATTGTGTCCAACTCAATTTTCTTCTATCCACCCCAGCGCTTAATAGAGTGTCTGGTACATAATAAGCGCTTAGCAAATATCACAATTGTTATTATTGTTACCATCACGTCCCTTTACACCAGCACAGGGGACACGCACTGCTGCTTGAAGGGGACAAGTTCCAAAGAGATGGTAGGATACATTTCTTCACTCGGCATAGGGAACTTTTCATCACAGGAAATGGTACAGGTGGAGAAGAGATACTGTACATGAAAAATGATTTGGATAAACATCTGATGAGGCAGTGTGCTGTAGTGGCAGTTGAGGCAGCATGGTCTGTGGGGGGCAAGATTTCAAGTCTAAAGGAAGGAGGGCTTTAGTTCTAGTCCCAGCTCTGATTCTTGCCTGCTGTAGGACCCTGGACATTTCACTTCACCTCTCAATGCCTTAATTTTCCTCATCTGCAATATGGGACTACTATGCCTGCCTTTTCCTACCGTACATGGATGGTGTGAGGACAAAATGATCTAAACAATGGGAAATCCCTGTTGTCACCGGGAGCAATATAAGGGTGCAATATAAAATCAAGTATTAAAAGGAGTCATTAGTCTCTGACTCCCAGATGTTTCCTCTTCCCAATAGACCACACAAGTTGTTTTTAATCCCTCGGCACTCTTCTAGGACCATAGAATGGTGTAGCTATTGATTTGCCTATTGTCAATTCAACAGGCTTAAGGCCATTCATTTTAAATAAAATACTGGCACCCCCAGTATTGAAGGCATTGGTACGGAGGTAAAGACTGAGGTGGTAGAGACGTGGAAGGGTGGAGGTGCAAGAAAATAGAATATCTATTGCCTGCCTTCCAGGAGCTTACAATCTATCTCACCCAAGATAAAAAACCATATAGACAATGCAGAGGCAATTCCAATAAATGCAAATTAAACCACATTCAGGTCAGAGATATCATACATTTGATCAGGGTGGTAGAAGGTTTCAGCCAATATGGGTGTAGTTGAGACACAGAAGTGAAAGTATTTGCCATTCCTCACTTTCCCACAGATCTTTCACCTTATTCATTTTTTTTTCTGCTTCCCTCCCATCCTTGTCTCTGCCTTTTGAGTTTCGTGAAGTTTGAATGAGATGTGTGGTGGAAAGTTAGAAGTCTTTATCCATCACCATGAACCCCTTGGAGAAGAGGTTAAATAAATGGAACAGATAAATAAATGTCACAGCCACCAAGATGGAACATGCTCAGAACCCAAAGCATAATTAAATATCATTCTAAAAAACAAACTCCTCAAATCCCTTATTTCCAATTACAGTCCTCCAGAAACTATATTTAAGTGTCACCAGGTGTTTCATAAGTAGTTCTCTGCACTCTTGTGATGCCAGATTTTCCCTCATGTTAAACTACCCATTTCCTTATGTGTGCCTGTGCATCTCCATTGGAAGGACTGTCTTTCAGAAAGAGCAACAGTGTTACCATTCCCTGCCAGAAAAATAAAGGAATGCATCTGTGTGATGAAATATACCAGAGATAATTTACACTTAGGTGACTTTCCAAGTAAACTGAGCCATATCATGCCTACACTACTGAATTTATTTACACCCTCCTTAGCACTCATAAATGAAAGTCTGCAAAATCCATTTGTTTGTGACTTCTCTAGTGGTAAATATGTTTGTGTTTGCCTCCACCATTACAGTGTGAGTTCCTTTTAGGTAGGCATTTTGTTATTCTGTATTTCCCAAATGCCTCGTACAATGCACTGGACCAAATGGGTGCTCAATAAATGCTACTACTACTGCTGCTGCTGCTACTACCAATACTACTGCAACTGCTACTACTAATAATAATAATGATGATGGCATTTGTTAAGAGCTTACTATGTGCCATGCACTGTTCTAAGCGCTGGGGTAGATACAAGGTAATTAGGTTGTCCCACATGGGACTCACAGTCTTAATCCCCATTGTACAGATGAGGTAACTGAGGCACAGAAAAGTTAAGTGACTTGCCCACAGTCACACAGCTGACAAGTGGCAAAGCCAGGATTAGAACCCACAACCTCAGACTCCCAAGCCCAGGCTCTTTCCACTAAGCCACGCCGCTTCTGCTATTACTATTACCACTGTTATTACTACCAATATTACTGTTGATACTACTACTGCTACTGAGGCTACTACTAATAATAATGATGGTATTGGTTACATGCATATTATGTGCCGAGCACTGTTCTAAGACCTGTGGTAGATACAAACTAATCAGGTTGGGCAAAGTCCATGTCCCACATGGGGCTCACCATCTTCACAGTCTTAATCCTTGTTTCATAGATGGGGTAAGTGAGGTCCAGAGAAGTCAAGTGAAACTTCCCTAAAGTGACAGAGTAGACAAGTGCCAGAGCTGGAATTCATTCATTCATTCAGTCGTATTTATTGAGCACTTACTGGGTGCAGAGCACTGTACCAAGAGCTTGGGAAGTACAAGTTGGCAACATATAGAGACGGTCCCTACCCAACAATGGGCTCACAGTCTAGAAGGGGGAGACAGACAACAAAACATATAAACAAAATAAAATACATAGAATAGTAAATATGCACAAGTAAAATAGAGTAATAAATCTGTACAAACATATATACAGGTGCTGTGGGGAGGGGAAGGAGATAGGGCAGGGGGAGGGGGAGAGGAAGGAGGGGGCTCAGTCTGGGAAGGCCTCCTGGAGGAGGTGAGCTCTCAGTAGGGCTTTGAAAGGAGGAAGAGAGCTAGCTTGGTGGATGTGCGGAGGGAGGGCATTCCAGGATGGGGGAGGACATGGGCCGGGGGTCGTCGGTGGGACAGGTGAGAATGAGGCACAGTGAGGAGGTTAGCAGCAGAGGAGCAGAGGGTGCGGGCTGGGTGGTAGAAGGAAAGAAGGGAGGTGAGGTAGGAGGGGGTGAGGTGATGGACAGCCTTGAAGCCGAGAGTGAGGAGTTTTTGCCTGATGCATAGGTTGACTGGTAACCACTGGAGATTTTTGAGAAGGGGAGTAACATGCCCAGAGCATTTCTACACAGAGATGATCCAGGCAGCAGCGTGAAGTATAGACTGCAGTGGGGAGAGACAGAAGGATGGGAGATCAGAGAGGAGGCTGATGCAGTAATCCAGTCACGATAGGATGAGAGATTGAACCAGCAGGGTAGTGGTTTGGATGGAGAGGAAAGGGCGGATCTTGGTGATGTTGCAGAGATGAGACTGGCAGTTTTTGGTGACAGATTGGATGTGAGGGGTGAACGAGAGACAGAGTCGAGGATGACACCAAGGTTGCGGGCTTGTGAGATGGAAAGGATGGTAGTGCCGTCTATCCTTCTGACTCCCAAGCCTGTGCTCTATCCACTAGGCAACACTGCTGCTGCTGCTGCTACTGCTGCTACTACTATTACTGCTACTACTACAACTACTGCTGCTGCTGCTACTATTCAGGACATGTCACACACACACACCCCCACCACCGCCTCAAAAATCTCCAGTGGTTGCTTATCCACCTCTATATCAAAGAAAAACTCCTCACTTCTGGCTTTAGAGCACTCCATCACCTTGCCCACTCTGACCTCACCTTGCTTCTCTCCTTCTTCATCCCAGCCCACACCTTCCGCTTCTCCAGTGCTAAACCTTCTCACTGTGCCTCCATCTCACTTGTCTCACTGCCAACCCCTGGCCCACGTCCTACCTCTGGCCTGAAACACTCTCCCTCCTCAAATCCACCAGACAATTACTCTCTCCCTGTTCAAAGCCATACTGAAGGCACATCTCCTCCAAGAGGCCTTCCCAGACTAAGCTCCAGTTTTCCTTATCTCCCAATCCCTTCAGCTTTGCCCTGACTTGTTCTCTTTGCTCTTCCCCCCACTCCCCGCCCCACAGCACTTATGTATATATCTGTAATTTTCTTTATTTATATTGATGTCTGTTTATTTGTACTGATGTCTGTCTCCCCCTGCCTAGACTGTGAGCTGGTTGTGGGCAAGAACTGTCACTGTTTATTGCAGTATTGTACTTTCCCAAGTGCTTAGTACAATGTTCTGCATGCAGTAAGCTCTCAATAAATATGATTGAATAAATGAATGAACAAATGTAGTGCTGCTGCTACTACTACTGTTGCTGCTACAGCTGCTACTACTACTACCACTACATGTTAATCACTAGGGTTTAGACCACATTTCCTTATTACTCTTGGAGAGTAATCTAGGCAGTTATATACAGTTTACATTATTCATTTAGTGTATTTGTGAAGGCATGTGAAGGTACTTTGAAAACTGAAGTGAAATAATTTCTGAAGACTCTGAAGCATCTACTGCCTGTAAAACCAACAGATGAGAACTAAAAAGGTTTGAAGAAAAGTCTGAGGCCTTAGTTAAAGCACTGGACCATAAGGAAGCCAAGTTGTATAGCTTAGTAGCACAGCCATAATAATTAACATATGAAATTATACAAAGTAGAAAAAGTTCACACAGCCCCTATTATTAGTACTTTTATAAATATTAATGGGAGTTTAATCAACAGCTGAGCTTCTATGCTTAACAAGGAAACTACATTTTAAATGTTTGAACTGGTCTTTTATTTAACTACTAACAACCTAAAGAGTTAGAGGTGATCTTCTTGTTCTTGACCTCTTATGCTTCACTGTAAAACAAAAATCTCTGAACACTGGTCAGTGTTTCTGAAGAGGGTTTTCCATTTAGAGCCAGCCCCATCTACAAAAACATTAAATGGTATTATTTTTTAAACAGGCCAACCGGTAAGTATTGATTTCAGTGTTGAAAGAGACCCCCCAGATAAGGCATGGTTTTATTATGACCTCTAAGCCAACAACAAAAGAGATTAATTTTATAAGACAAAGAAAAAGCCAAATACACTTAGAACAAAGCATAAGAGTTCACAGAAGCATAATACTGATCCATCTCATGTAGGGGGACTTCCCAGGCATGGGATAAAAAGGGTGAAACCATTTGGAGGTGAAAATTCCAGAACCTTTCATACTGAGCAAACAAATAATGCCTTTTAATTTCCTCTGGCATAAGACTGATGATTGGTTCACAAGTACCAGAAGGAGTGTGTTAGCTGTTTACCAAGCAGATGGGTAGAAAATTTCTCAGAATATCAGAAGTCACTGACAATTTCACCTATCTTGCTTGGAGAGGATCTGTGACTTTTTAGGGAGATTTGCTTTTGCCTGATGAAGAAAATATTACAGATGCTATGAGAGGCTCTGATAACAACAAAAACAGAGACTTAAATATATAATTAGGACAGACAGCTAGATAGATTAAATGGTGTAATAATCTTTCCATAGAGCTGTGTAGCAAAGGAGAAAGGGAACATATTTGTTAGAAAGCCAGAAAAAGGAATTCTCCCATTTAAAACCTAAGAAAAGTTATGAAAAAATTACTTTTAAAAACACAAAAGAAAATACCAAGAGATTAAAAGGTGCGCTTTGGTTTGAACCATGCACAGATCCTTACACAATAAACTTATAGATTCCACTGTACAGAAAGCAAATTAGGTACATGGAGCTCCTAGCGTGACAGCCAATTTTGAAGCAATTTTTTTTCCTAATTTTATTTTTTTCCACTCAGAACTGAAACCTTAATAAATCCTGATCTTTCTGCTATCTGTGTACAAGCTAGGAGAAGGGTGAAGAAGTCAGGGGAACATTATTTGGAATGATATGAATACTGATGGGAAAGAGCCAAAGGATGGAAAGAAAAGGAGAGGAGACAGGGAGAGGGTACTTCCCACCTCTAGTTTTCAGAGAAGAAAAGTGGAAGATACGGCCACAGTTCAGAGGGCAGAGGGCTCTAGATGGGTGGAGTGGATTAGAAAAGGAAGCAATAAATCATCCTCTCACCTGGACACAGGCAAATCTCTTGGCTGCCAACAGGTAAATTTCACAGCTGGGTACAAGCTCAGGTTAAACAATTAACTAGAAAGCTTGGGGAGAAGCAGTCTGGCCTAGCAGAAAGAGCAGAGGGCTGAGAATCAGGAGATCCGGACTCTATTCCTTGTTCCACCATTTGCGTGGTAGAATACGGACACAGTGCTCTGCACAGAGTAAATGCTCAATAAATACCATTGACTGATTAGGGAATCAGATTCAGTGTGCCAGGAGAGGTGGGGCTTCCTTTACCTCCACTCAGCCAGGGGTCCCTCTGATCCCCATGTTATTCCTCCATGAAGCTCTCCCAATTCAGTGTTCTCTCTGGCCCTTGGCAGGATGGGTGGCGATTGGTTAGAAATGGCTAGAACATGCACAGGAAATTTTGGAGATCAAACAAAATTCACTCTTTCCTTCCACTTCTCCCCAGCTCATACTGTTTGTTCCTCCCAAGGTAATCTCACTCACTAGACCTCATTCTCCTCTTTCCAGTATCCAGTCCTTTGATCACACCCTTCTTCTTGACTGGAAGTCCCACTCTTTTCATATCCATCAGACTATCAAGAAAGCCCATCTTCTTTGAGAACGCTTCCCCAGTTAATTTCTCTTGTCGTCTAGTTTTATCCCCTCAACTACCAACTTAGAATATTGAACCAACCATGAATATATGGAGTCAAAAAGTACCTAGACTAGTTTTGCACACACCACAGTATTTGCTCACCTACAAATCCACTGTCCTTTTCCCTTCTAGTTGACAATCATCTTAGTGCCTATCTGTCCTTTGCTAGATTGCAAGCTCTGTGAGGGTAGGGATCATGTCCATGATCTCTATTGTACTCTCCCAAACACATAATAATAAAAATAATATTGATAACTGAAGTAACTATAAAGCTATGTACCAAGCACTGTCCTGAGGTGGGCATAAATTCTGGGGTAGATACAAGATAATCAGGTCCCACATGGCACTCACAGCCTAAGTAGGAGGGAGAACTGGTATCAAATCCCTATTTTTGCCAGTGGAGGAACTGAAGTTAAGTGATTTTGACTCATGTTACCCAGCAGACAAGTGGCAGAGCGGGGATTAGAACCCAGCTCCTTTAACTTCCAGACCCACGGTCTTTCCACTAGACCATGCTACTTCTCTAATACTGTGCTGTGCACAAGATAGGCACCCAATGAACATCACTGATTGACTGATTTCCTGAATAGACCTCTTCATTAATAGAGTCTGAGTGGAAATGGTAAATATGGCACCTGGATTGGATATGTAGATTGGAGAATTGGATGCAGTAAATCTGGACCGCCTTCCTGAAGGGGTTGACCTTTACCTGGAATTGGAAAGGATATGTTTCCTTTCAGAAAGAGAAATTTGGGTGTAGGCTTGGAGATGGGAGAGTGCCAGGGACAATAGAGAACAAACTAGGCTAGTTTTAGGGTACATTACAAATCCAAACATCTGACAAGATGCTCAAATCCTTAGAGAAGCAGTGTAGCTTAGTGGAAAGAGCAAGGGCTTTGGAGTCACAGCTCATGGGTTCATATCCCGGCTCTGCCACTTGTCAGCTGTGTGACTTTGGGCAAGTCACTTAACGTCTCTGTGTCTCAGTTACCTCATCTGTAAAATGGGGACTAAGACTGTGAGCCCCACGTGGGACAGCCTGATCACCTTGCAACCCCTCCAGCACTTAGAATGGTGCTTTGCACATAGTAAGTGCTTAACAAATACCATCATTATTATTATTAAATCCAGTAGAAAAAAAAAATAGTAGGGAGAAAATCTCGAGACAATTCTATTTGACTACATCCAAGTCCCTACATATCATTTTTCTTTGGGTTTTACATGATGCTATTCACTGATGCAACTCAAGGAATATCAATCAATCAATCACTGTGGAAGTAGCATGGCCTAACGGATAGAGCACAGACCTGCGAGTCAGAAGGAGAATAAGAAGGATGTGGGTTCTAATCCTGGCTCCTCCACTTGTCTGCTGTATTACCCTGGGCCAGTAATTTAACCTCTCTGTATGTCAGTTACCTCATCTGTAATAAAAATGATGGAATTCGTTAAATGTTTACTATGTGTCAATCACTGTTCTAAGTGCTTGGGTAGATACAAGCTAATCAGGTTTAACAGAATCCCTGCCCCACAAGGGACTCACAGTCTTTCCAGTGCTTAGAACAGTGCTTGGCACATAGTAAGCACTTCACAAATACCATCATTATTATTATTAATCCCCATTTTACAGATGAGGGAATTGAGGCACAGAGATGTTTACCGACTTGGCCAAGGCAACACAGCAGACAAGTGGAGGAACTGGGATTTGAATCCAAGTCCTTCTGACTACAAGGCCCAATTTCTATGCACTAAGCCATGCTGCTCCTCACTCCACTTCACTCCACTCCTGTGACTTCATCTTGAATAAAATTAATTCTCTATTCTGAGTATTGAACTTTTCTGTAAGCTTTTTGGGACCAAGAATTATGCCTACTAAGTCTATTGTCCTTGATTTCCCAAACGCTTTGTACAGTGCTCTGCACACAAAGTGCTCAATACGTACCATTGATTAATTGTGCTCCGGTCTAGCTCAGGGTGGAAATAGCCTCTGGGATTACTTGTGAGTGGAGCTGGGACATCACTCTCAGTAGACCTAGCTAGTAGCTTCACAAAGAGTCTGCATACAGCCAACAGTACAAGATGAGCTCGTTGAAAGAAATTTGATGCTGGGCAGAAGATAACTGTGCTCCACACTCTAACTCTGTGCCATGCTCTTTAAAAACCCCCAAATCCATCTCTTCCTTTTTTCTTCTTACACAAGACATGCCAATATATTTCTAAGATTTTCATTAATCAAGCTATTTCTGAACCACCAAAAGGTCAATTTACTTGCACCAATAACTTTCAAAACAACTACCCGATCAATACAACAGTATCATAAATGCACACTAAATTTTACCTACCCATTTCCAGAAGCCAATAACGCAGAGCAACAGCTTTGCAATTTGCAAAGAGCATGCCGATACAGTAGCGTCATCGGCAGATACAAAGGGCACCTCTCCATATAAATCGCAAATCATCTCTCTTTCAAAATCCATTCCACTGGATATTGGTACATCAAGAATTTAAATTGAATATTGGTAGTGGGGTCTATACATAATTTTTCCTTCCAGGATATCAGTGGTCATTGAACAGGCCTTCTCTTAAAGAGGAAAGGCCTAGCACTACTACTGGTTCATGACATTCTATACTGTTCTATCACAGAGTTAACTTTGGGACCATCTTAATAATGAAGGCTTTTATTAAGTGTTTTACAGTTATTTCCAATTCATAGCAACTCCATGGATATACTTTCTCCAGAACATCCTGTCCCTTGCCATAATCTGCAACCTTTCTAATGGTTCTTCCGTTATCGTTGTTAGGGTCTCTATCCATCTAGCTGCCGGCCTGCTTCTTCAATCAATCAATCAATCAATCGTATTTATTGAGCGCTTACTATGTGCAGAGCACTGTACTAAGCGCTTGGGAAGTACAAATTCCTAGCATTAGTGTCTTCCCTAGAGAATTAGTCCTCCTGATTATGTGTCCAAAATATGCTAATCTAATTTGAGTTATTTGGTCTTCCAAAGACCACTTTGGCTTAATTTGCTCAAATATCTATTTGTTTGCTTTTTGGGTAGTCCATGGTATTCACGAAAGCCTTCTCCAACACCACATTTCAAAATAATCGATGTTCTTTCTATCCTGCTTTTTCACTGTCCAGCTTTCAGATCCATACATAATAATGATGGTCTTGTCTTATGCCATCGAGTGATTTCTGACCCATACAGACACCATAGACACTAGTCTACAAGAATCCCCACTCTCCATCTGCAATCATTCTGGTAGCGTATCCATAGAGTTTTCCTGGTAAAAATCTGGAAGTGGTTAACTGTTGCCTTCTTCAGTGCAGAAAACTTGAGTCTCCACCCTCAACTCTCTCCCCTGCCACTGCTGCCCAGCACAGGTGAGTTTTGACTTGTAGCAAATTGCCTTCCACTTGCTAGCCACTGCCCAAGCTTGGAATGGAATGGGTAAGTCTCTGCTTGACTTTCTTTCCCTTAGCCAAGACTGGTAGAGTTCTGGAAACTCTCCAGGTGTCACCCTGAGAGGGGAATAATAATGGTAGTATGTAGTAAACATTTACTAAGCATCGTGCACTGGGCTCAACCTTGCGATATATGGAATTGCCCTTTGAATTTAAAGAAGACAAAACTGATAGAGAAGTTCACCTAGGAGAGTGTATGTGACTGAAAAAGCCAGTGGAGGATCCACAGCCCGGCCACCTTGTTGTGCTTATTGCTTATAGCAGTGGTGAGATTTTCTCTTTTATCTCCCTGTCTATCTTTTGAAATAAGTGTTTTTCCAAAGGGAACCACTCCTTTCTTGACAGTGCACCATGCAGGTGTGTCCTCAGCAAATGACTCCTGGTTTTCATCCAGGGGGCAAGAGCATCTGAGGCTTCGTTTTACTGTGCATTTAAAATGTTCCCCCTGCCCTTCTTGCTTTCAGTTTCCCAGTTTCAACTCTCCATACAGAAACTGTTTGGCTGTCCTGCTGTCGCTCCCTCTCCTCACATGTCCCACCCTGCGTAACCATATTAAGGTAAGCATTGATTCAGTGGTAGACTACATTCTAGAACTTCAGTGTTGGTAATCTTGTGGTAGGTACAAGTTCCTTGAAGTCAAGGACTGGGTCTACCAATTCTACTGTCCTCTCCCATGTACTTAATGCAGTGTTCTACACGCAGCTAGTGCTGAAGAGATTCATTCAGTCAGTCAGTCATATTTATTGAGCACTTACTATGTGCAGAGCACTGTACTAAGCACTTGGAAAGTACAATTGATGGCTACAGGATAATTAGATTGGCCTGAGTCTCTGTCTCACATGGGGCTTAAAGTCTAAGAGGGAAGTTGGGTAGGTATTGAGAAGCAGGGTGGCTTAGTGGAAAGAGCATGGGCTTGAGAGTCAGAGGACATAGATTCTAATCCCAGCTCCATCACTTGTCTGCTGTGTGACCTTGGGCAAGTCACTAACTTCTCTGTGCCTCAGCTACCTCATCTGTAAAATGGGGATTAAGACTTTGAGCCCCACGTGGGACAACCTGATTACCTTGTATCTACCCCAGAACTTAGAACAGTGCTTGGCACTTAGTTAGTGCTTAACAAATATTATTATTATTATTATTATTATCATTATCTCATTCATTCGCTCATATCTATTGAGTGCTTACAGTTGAAGAAACTGAGGCAGAGAAAAGAAAAGTGACTTCCCCTAAGTTACCTAGCAGGCTGGACTTGTTAGCCAGCAGTGAAAAAATCTCAAAATGAAACTCTAATGAGACACTCTGTCTTGAGCTCCTCTAGTACCCACCTACTTAATGTGCCTCTGTTTCATTCTCTCTCCCCATCAACCCCTTGCACACGTCCTCTCTCCTGTCCTGAAGTACTCCTCCTTCCAATCACACAGACCACCACTCCTCCCCATCTTCAAGGCTCTACTAGAATCACATCTCCTCTGGGAAGCCTTCCCTGACTAACCTCATCTCACCACCCTATTCTCGTCCCCTTCTGCGCTGTCTACAATTTGGGGTTTTTACCCCTCTAGCACTTCAATATTCATCCCCTGCTCACCTCCAAAGCACTTGCATTGATATCATTATACTCCTTTGCTTCCCTTTTCTGTAATCTTATCATTGTCTATCCCACTAGTTTGAAAGCCCCTTGAGGGCAGAGAGCATGTCTGCTAACTCTTGTACTTTTCCAAGTGTTTAGCATGGTGTTCTGCACACAGTTAAGTGCTTAAAAATGCAATTGATCAAATAATTGAAAACTGACAGCAATGCTGAAATATCCACTTCTGTTGATCCGTGCCACCATTGAGAAGCACATCAATGGTTGGAAGTTGACCTTAAAAATTATGGTATTGACACATTACTAATTGCTGCCAGTGTGAACTGTAAAGTAAATGCAAAAGGAAATTGAAGAGAGTATGGTTTATTCTAAACAGTACATCACTCACGTGGTAGTCCTGAAAGCTTGAGAAAACACTAACATTTTTTCAGGCCAGATACCATAGCTATCCAAACCAAACCATCTGCTTTGGTAATGAATTTACAATGGGAAATCAAGGGCAAATACTTTTACTGGTCCAGCGGGGTGGAAAATACTTTTGTTCATTTTTTAATTTTCTGTTTGTTTTGAGATCTCTGCAAAGGAAAATGTACCCTCTCTCACTCTGTCAAATGGAAATGGACTTGATTATCTGTGTGTTTCAGGATATTTTATCTATCAGAATGGTATCTTTGCCTTCCCAAACGCTTGGCAAAATGTTTTTTGTTAAGTTTATTTCTTGGTTTGTTTTTTAACTTTCTTCCTTATCTGCTTTCACTGTTTTAGGGAAGTTTGTGAGCTACTCTGTAAAAAATCAAAACTTGGATGAGTGATGCCTTCTGACAATTCACAACCACTCACCAAACATTCTCACCTGATCCTATCAAAGCATAGGTTAGGCATCCAGGGTTGTTTGGGCAAAGTTTCAGAAGATAGAACAGAGTGGTGATATAGCATTAGGCTATAGCATATAGGTTTATAGCATTTTGTCCTCTTCACTCCCTTAGAAGTGAATTGCAGTGCCTTTCAAAATAGGGAGAAACAGCTTTCTCCCATGTTCCAGTTACTAGGGACATTCCCTCTGAAAAACGGAAGAGCATTTCAGATAGTCCTAAATAAGCTAATAAAATACATTAGAAGGTTAATTGTCTGGCATCTTCAAGGAATGGACTAGTCTAGTTCATCAGATTTGCCAACTATCTAGGAATCAGGGCCCTCAATTTTCATGATCCTTCAGCTCTCCCCCTCCTACCTAACCTCAATTCTCCCCAGCAACAACCCAGCCCACATACATCACTCCTCTAATCATCATCAATGGTATTCAATGAGTGTTTATTATCTGCAGATCACTGTACTAAGTGCTTAGGAGAGTACAGTACAATACAGTTGGCAGATATGTTACCTGATCACAATGAGTTTACAGTTTAGAGGGGGAAACAGACATTAATATGAAATGTGAACCTACTCACTTTACCCTGATTCCATCTGCCTCACCACTGACTCTTTGCTCACGTCCTCTTTCCTGCGCCTGAAAGGAGTGTCTTAATGGTGTTTCACATGGCATCTTGTATTATGCTGTCAAGTCATCGCTGACGCACAGCGAGTCCATGGACACATCTCTCCCAGAACACTCCACCTCCATTTTCAAACGTTCTGGTAGTGTACCCATAGAGTTTTCTTGGTAAAAATACAGAAATGGTTTACCATTTCCTTCTTCCATGCAGTAAACTTGAGTTTCTGGTCTCATCTCTCTCCTGCACCACTGCTGCCCAGTGGAGGTAAGTTTTGACTTGTAGCAGAATGCCTTCCACTTGCTAGCCTCTGCCCAAGCTAGGAATGGAATGGGTAGGCCACCTGACTCTTCCTTCCATAGCCGAGACTGGTAGAGTACTGGAAACTCTCCAGGTGCGATCCTGAGAGGACCTCGCCTGACAGATATATATATATACATATTTAAAATATACATATTTTTATATATACATGTATATATAAAAATATACATAATTTATATATGTATATATAAAAATATACATAATTTATATATACATATATAAAATATACATATTTTATATATGTATATATAAAAATATACATATTTTATATATGTACATATATAAAATATACATATTTTATATATGTGTATATATATGTATATGTATAAATGTAAATGTACATAGCCCCAGTTGAATCCCTAGAAAATAACAGGATAATATCAAAATCTTTAGGTATTTGAAAAGGAAAACTGAGGAATAAGATACTCAGACATGATGCTGTTCATTTGGAAAACTGACCAGACTGCAGCTGTGTTTGTTATGGCTACAGGCAGTGATAAGGGATGTGAATTATTTCTGTAAGAAAGGGTATCCTCTTGGATTGCTAAAGAGTAGTCATGAGGTGCTTGAAAATGCTGTGCTGATATTGACAATAACAATAAGAGCCCCCATTCAGCCTTGGAGACACAGACATGATGATTTTCTGGCTTTTTATGATTTCTCTATTGGTACGCTGACCTTCACTCGACACTGACCAGAAGACACCACACGATCAATCAATCAATCGCATATATAAGTGCTTTCTGTATGCAGAGCATTGTACTAAGTGCTTAGGAAAGTACAAAAGAGTTGGTGGTCATGACCCCTGTCCACAAGGAGCTTACAGTCTAGAGGGCAATTTGCTGAGCCAAGTTCACACAATCCTCTAGTCTAAGGCTACCTCACCTCTTTTGGCTGAATCTTAGCCTTAGTATTCTCCAAGCTACTAATCTATAAAGCAATATATAGTAATTTGCCTGTTTTGTGTGGGCCTATTTCTGAAGCACAATCATCTGCATAGAGTTTTCCTGTGTAATAATGATATTTGTTAAGCACTTACTATGTGCCAGGTACTGTACTAAGTGCTGGGGTGTACACAAGCATATCAAGTTGGACACAGTCCCCGTCCCATTTGGGCTCACAGTCTCGATTCCTATTTTACAGATGAAGTAAATTTTACAGATGAGGTAACTGAGGCAGAGAAGTGACTTGCCCAAGGTCACACAGCAGACAAATGGTGGAGCCAGAATTAGAACCCATGACCTTTTGACTCCCAGGCCCATGCTCTTTCCATTCATTCATTCATTCAATCGTATTTATTGAGCGCTTACTATTTGCAAAGCACTGTTCTAAGCGCTGGGGGGGATACAAGGGGATCAGGTTGTCCCACGTGGGGCTCACAGTCTTAATCCCCATTTCACAGATGAGGTAACTGAGGCCCAGAGAAGTGAAGTGACTTGCCCAAAGTCACACGGCTGACAATTGGCAGAGCCGGGATTCGAACCCATGACCTCTGACTCCAAAGCCCGGGCTCTTCCCACTGAGCCACGCCGCTTTTTCACTACGCCATGCTGCTTCTCTCATTTAAAGAGTTTGGATTTTTTAATGCAATCCATTCTGTCAGAAGAGTTACTTGAGGATCTTAAAGCAGGCTATTATTCCATGTGACAGGTGTGTAGGGAGTCGGATGACTGGAAATACAACTTAGCCTGCTTTACTCCTGATGATGGACCAAGAATCAAACAACATACCAAGTGCTATTATAACTGTGGCATCTGCTAAATGCTGACTCTCTGCCAAACACTGTCCTAAATGCGGGTATCAGGTTAGACACAGTGTCTGTCCTATATGGGGCTTGCAGTAGGAGGGACAACAGGTATTTCATCCCCATTCTACAGATGAGGAAATGGAGGCACCAAAAAGCTAAGTGACTTGCCCCAGTTCACTCAGCAAGTCTGTGGCAGGGCTGGGATTAGAACTCGAGTCCTCTGACTCCCAGGCCTGAATCTTCAAATCTGACATGAGCAGACATATACTGAAAGAGTAGTCTCTGGATATTGGAAAGTGATATTTGCTAACTAGCCATCAAAACACTGACAAATAATTGCTTTGTGGAAGGGTAGGTGTGGGAAAGAAGGCAGATTAAAATGCTGTGGTTGGAGAGTAGGATTTCAGAGACGTTGAGGGTCGATAGATCACAATGAACAGTGATAATGAGATGCAGTTTGTGGTCAAGATCACTAGATTGTAAACTCCCTGTTGGCAGGCAATGTCTCCCTCGACTCTGTTGTATTATATTCTCTCTAGTGCTTAGTAAAGTGTTCTGCACACAGTAAGAGCTCAATAAATACCACTGATTGAAAGACTGACTGATAGTAGGTGAGGTTGGGTGAAGTGGAATAACTGTAACTTTGAGAAGTGAGAAGATACCGGTGGCTGGGGCTCACCTGGAACTTCCTCATGGGCAATGAAGCCCCCAAACATCAGTGTCAGGGAGGGGAGGAGAGAAGGATGGTGAGAAAGATGTCTAAATTGCTCTGTAAATCCAAGGTGAGGCTGCAGAGGTGGTAGATAGTGGCAATGAAGAATTGTGATGCGTTAAGGTGAACGACATTTTCTTTCTTTCCAAGAAAGGAAAGAGAAGGATGGAAAGAATGAGATGGGAATAAAGCGGCATCAGGGACAAGAAGTAGTTTGATTTCTATTCCTTTCCGGGGAATGGGGGAAATGGCAGACATTAAGACCCCTTTGGCGGACAGCAGCAGAAAGAAGCAGCATGACCTAGTGGAAAGACCATGGGCCTGGGAGTCAGAAGACCTGGGTTCTAATCCTGTCTCTGCCCCTTGTCTGCTGTGTGACCTTGGGAAAGTCACTTAACTTCTCTGTGCCTCAGTTTCCTCAACTGAAAAATCGGGATACAATACCTCTTTCTCCCTCCTACTAAGACTGTGAGCCCTATTTGGAACATGGACTGTGTTCAACCTGTTTAACTTGTATCTACCCCAGTGCTTAGAACAGTGCTTGACACATAGCAAGTGCTTAACAAATACATTAAAAAAGAAGATGTAGCATCTTCCTACAGAAAGGAAACATTCCTCAAAGTGGTCTATGGCCTCTCTTACCCCTGAGATGCAGACTGGCCTGAAGTTCCTTTTCTTTGGTCTCATCACTGGGTGAGTAAAATCACCCTAATCATGCTGAGCTGTTCTCTGAGAGGGGAAAAAAAAAAACTTCATAGCTTTTTGAGAGGCCCCAACAACCAGCAGCCTATGGAAGATCCTGAGTAACATCTAAAAATATAATTCAAGAAATGCCGCTTACCTCCATTCATTCATTCATTCAATCGTATTTATTGAGCGCTTACTGTGTGCAGAGCACTGTACTAAGCGCTTGGGAAGTACAAGTTGGCAACATATAGAGACGGTCCCTACCCAACAGCGGGCTCACAGTCTAGAATGGGGAGACAGATGACAAAACAAAACATATTAACAAAATAAAATAGAATAAATATGTACAAATAAAATAGAGTAATAAATACATACAATCATATACATATATACAGGTGGTGTGGGGATGGGAAGGAGGTAAGGTGGGGGGGGATGGGGAGGTGGAGGAGGGGGAGAGGAAGGCCTCCTGGAGGAGGTGAGCTCTCAGTAGGCTCAGTGGAAAGAGCATGGGCTTTGGAGTCAGGGGTCACGGGTTCAAATTCCAGCTCTGCCGATTGTCATCTGTGTGACTTTGGGCAAGTCACTTCACCTCTCTGGGCCTCAGTTACCTCATTTGCAAAATGGGGATTAAGACTGTGAGCCCCCCATGGGACAACCTGATCTTGTAACCTCCCCAGAGCTTAGAACACTACTTTGCACATAGTAAGCATTTAATAAATGCCAACATTATTATTATTATTATTATTCCCAGTTGTCCCTGAATATGGATACTGCTTCCAAGCTGCACAATTTGGTGGCAGAGGCAGAGGCAGTAGGAAGTGCTGAAAATAAGAGTGCCCGACAAAGGCATCCAGGCATTATTGAGAAGCAGCGTGGCTCAGTGGAAAGAGCACGGGCTTTGGAGTCAGAGGTCAGGGGTTCACACAACTAATCACTACAGAAAAAGAAGCAAGAATGGGCCCTGTTATCTGTTCTAATAATAATAATGGCATTTATTAAGCCCTTATTATGTGCAAAGCACTGTTCTAAGTGCTGGGGAGGTTACAAGGTGATCCGGTTGTCCCACGGGGGGCTCACAGTCTTAATCCCCATTTTACAGATGAGGTAACTGAGGCACAGAGAAGTTAAGTGACTTGCCCAAAGTCACAAAGCTGACAATTGGCGGAGCCGGAATTTGAACCCATGACCTCTGACTCCAAAGCCCATGCTCTTTCCACTGAGCCACGCTGCTTCTCATATCCAAATGTTACCGTCAAGGGGTGTAGCCACCCTAAACATGAAAAGGACTGTAAGACAGATAGGTGGAGTGACTTCCATTTCTACTGAGGTTTGTCTATTTGTTTACTCAAATGGGGACCAGCTACAGAATCCCACTGCCAACAGAATGATGATGGCTTTATTCAAAGATATGAAGAGCAATATACTCTCTGCCTTTTAGAGCATTTAGACCCTAGCCTAGTAAGATGTGCTGCCTTCAACACTTCCCCAGAAAGACTGACCCCAGGAAGGTCCAGAATAGAAAAGATTTCAATGTTTGCTAATGGATCCTTGTGCTCCTACGCACTTATCTGTCCTCTCTGAACTCAGTGGAAGCATTGCAGACACTCTCAGCCTCAGGGTTTCTTCTCTGGAGGGAAGATCTCCAGAATTTTCTCCAATAATACTGATACTGATTGTGGTAGTTTTAAGCACTTGTGTTCCGTCAACTGCACTAAGGATGGGGGTAGGTACATGGAAATCAGGTCATACCTCTTCTACATATCCCACGTGGAGTTTACAGTCTTTAGTATGAGGGAAAACAGGCACTTAAACCCTATTTTACATTTGAGGGAACAGAGGCACAGAGAAGTTGTGACTTGCCCAAAATCAAAAAACAGGCAAGTGGCAGAGCCAAGACTAGTACCCTCGTCCTCTGACTCCCGGGCCTGTTCTCCTTCCCGTATGCCATACTGCTTCTCAAGAGGAAGGGACCCAATTTGATTCTATTTTTTGAAGGCAGGTTAGCGAAGGAAGTAAGTACACAAAACCTGGATTTGGGCATCTGTCCAGCCTCCTCCATCACCACAGATCTGCATTTATTTAGGACTTAAAGTGTATGCAATGAACTAAGCACTGAGGAGATATGGAGAAATAGTGATGATAATTATAATAATAATAGTGGTATTTGTTAAGTACTTCCCATGTGACCAGCACTGTACTAAGTTCTGGGGTAGATACAAGTTAATTAGTTCCCACATAAGGCTCACAGTGTAGGTAGGAGGGAGAACATGTATCAAATCCACATTTTGCATAGGAGGGAAATGAGGCACAGAGAAATGAAGTGACTTGTTGAAGGTTGCACAGCAGATAAGTGGTGGAGATGGACAGGATTAGAACCCAGGTCCTCTGACTCCCAGTCCCACGCTCTTTCCACGAAATCATGCTGCTTCACATATTGTCATCGTTCCTGGCCCACAAGGGGCTTGGAAACAAAAAATAGGAGTAACAGTTGTGATGCTGAAGTAGCTCATTTAGACCATTCTCCCCCGTGAGAACATTTATAAATCTGAAGAGCTTGTTATTTTCTCTAAAGAAGGGTATAGTCATAAGACATTGTGTCCAAGGATATCCCAGATGGTAAAATTCTTATAATTCTGTGTACTATCTCTGGCCCAGACATAATTATAGAGTGCAAGCTTCTCGAAGGCAGGAACCATTTTCTTCCCCTCCTTTCTCTGTCACTCTGCTTTGTTCCATAGGGTAGGGTTCTGCCCCTACAGTGAGCTCACTAAAAGCTATTGATGAAATGGAAGCTTCCACTTTTGCTGCATCCTCCCTGGTGTCGATTCCTCAGACTGGAGCTACCTAGTTTCAATGCAACCAGAGCCCAGATTCACTAAATAAGTGGCAACTCTCCACTATGCATTTTGCTCTACAGACATGCTATGAAATGAAGAAATAATAAAAGCTAAGAAGATAAACTGAAGGAAACAATGAATAAACGCTAAGAAGACTCCAGAGGAGAGAGAAAATCCTAGATGAGAAACTGCTGATTTTCAGGATTCAAGAGAAATAAAAAAAGGGAAAGAACCTTAACATATTTATCATAAAATATGGCCTGATTTATTTTAATTGCTTCAAATTTTATTTTTTTCCCCTGAAACTCACTTTGTAATCCATTTTAGGAAGAAAGGGAGGAGATATACTGCCAATTTATTCTAGATCCATTTGTTTGCAACATCAACAGTTTTTCCTTGACTATAAAATGTGGCTGAAAGGTGATTAACATAGAAAATGCTTGATGAGTTCCAGGTATTTTATAATGATCCTAAGACTAAAGTCCATATTATGTCCAGAAATGCTCTAATAATTCAACTAAACATTTCCTTTTTTTCTGTTTTTTACATTGCTCTTCTGAGTCGGCTTCCAATGAAAACGTCTGTTAAAAGTAGAAAAAAACCGCTCTTAGATTACTACTCTTCTCAAGGAGAGAGAATTATTACTTTTCTCAAGCAGCTCCTCCCAATGTAGGTTTTAATGGTCCTATTTGATAGGAAACGGGGAAATCAGAAATGCTAGGGTACTAGTGAGGTTCCTAAACCTCTCTAAAAATAAGCCAGCTCTCAAACGGCACAATCATGTTTTGAAGAAACAGTTGTGAAATAAAAGCTCAACAAAATGCAGTTTTGGACCCGTTTCACATATTCCTCTAGCCTCTCGCAATTGCCTTTAGGTTAGCACATGTTAAGAGCCACCTCCTCTCCTTGGCACTTTGTGGGGTTT
This sequence comes from Tachyglossus aculeatus, assembly GCF_015852505.1. Taxonomy (NCBI): domain Eukaryota; kingdom Metazoa; phylum Chordata; class Mammalia; order Monotremata; family Tachyglossidae; genus Tachyglossus; species Tachyglossus aculeatus. The sequence continues at coordinate 24,189,720 of NC_052075.1, read as the reverse complement.
GGACTGCGGCAGCTTGCTTTTGGGTTTTCCTCGGGAATTTCACTTCGCTTCCCATTCCATCCCTAATACGCTGCACCATCTAGTGGTTTTCTCTCCCCATGCAACATCCAGATTCAACAGAAGCTGAACTGAACAAGTTACTGCATAAGCTGCCCCTTTCCAGGTCATATTTCCGAAGAACAGGATCCTCTGAGGGGAGAAGATTTAACCGTGGATTCTGAACCCCTGATATTTCACTTTATTTCCTATTCAATCTCGGGCCGAGCTCTCACTGGGGTAGAAATACATTTTGCCTCCAAACAAGAAGTCACTGTTGCTGTACATTGGAACCTTTGATTTTGCTTTGATGAAAAATCTAAGTAAAGTGCACACGCGTCAGACCAGCTTTATTGCACAAGGAGGCTGGCAAAAGATTTATGACGACAAACACGCTGTGCGGGAGAGATAAATTGAAGCAAAGCCCTCCTACCTTGAGCAGGAGAAGCGGTGAATACCAAGCTGACCAATAAAGTATTTAAGGTTTAGGGCCAGGTAAGTTGCTGTAGATTTGTTTTTTGAAAGCCTTTTATAGCATATCAAGAGTTTTAATCATATTGCTGGGTTTCAGATCGTACATGGGTCGCGCAAACGGGAAGAAGGATGGCGTTGTGGATACAGCAAGGGACTGGGAGTCAGAAGGTCATGAGTTCTAATCCTGGCTCTGCCATTTATATGCTGGGTGACCTTGAGCAAGTCACTTCACTTCCCTGCCTCAGTTCCCTCATCTGTAAAATTCATTCAATCGTATTTATTGAGTGCATACTGTGTGCAGAGCACTGTACTAAGCGCTTAGGGATGAGACGGTGAGTCCCACATGGGGCAGGGACTGTGTCCAACCTGATTAACTTGCATCCCCCCAGTGCTTAGAACAGTGCCTGGCACATAGTAAGCACTTAATACCACTATGATTATTATACCACCCAAATTATCATGGGATAGCATGACTTGTGACTTGCAAGAAAAAATTCACCACCATTCAGACTTGGAAATATTTGCCACACACTTGGACTTGCACTCTTTATTTACCCCACTCTCAACCCCACAGCACTAATACATATATTCATAAATTATTTATACTAATGTCTGTCTTCCCCTCTAGGTTGTAATCAATCAATCAATCAATCGTATTTATTGAGTGCTTACTGTGTGCACAGCACTGTACTAAGCGCTTGGGAAGTACCAGTTGGCAACATATAGAGACAGTCCCTACCCAACAGTGGGCGTAAGTCCTTTGTGGGCAGGTATTATGTCTTCAACTCTGTTAGTCGGTCAGTCAATCGTATTTACTGAGTGCTGACTATTTGCAGAGCACTGTACTAAATGGTTGGGAGAGTACAGACACATTCCCTGCTCACAGTGAGCTTACAGTCAAGGGGGATGACAGAAATTAATATAAATAAATAAAATTACAGATACCTACATAAGTGCTGTGGGGCTGAGTGGGGGGATGAATGAATCAATCAATCAAAGGTATTTATCGAGCCCTTTACTAAAAGGTACCATTTAAATATTAAATGGTATTTAATGGTATTTACTGAGCCCTTGATTAATTGTTTCATCACCCCCTCTCATGAATAAAAGGAGTAAGTCAAAGCAACATAGAAGGGAGTGGAAGAAAAGGAAAAGAGGGTTTAGCCAGGGAAGGCCTCTTGGAGGAGATAATAATAATTATGGTATTTGTTAAGCGCTTACTATGTGCAAAGCGCTATTGTAAGCGCTGGAATAATGATGGCATTTGTTAAGTGCTTACTATGTGCAAAGCGCTGTTCTAAGTGATGGGGAGGATAAAGGTGATCAGATTGTCCCACGTGGGGCTCACAGTCTTCAACCTCACTTTTCAGATGAGGTAACTGAGGCACAGAGAAGTTAAATGACTTGCCCAAAGTCACACAGCTGACAATTGTTGGAGCGGAGATTTGAACCCATAACCTCTGACTTCCCATCCCGGGCTCTTTCCATTGAGCCACGCTGCTTCTCTGTGTACCTTCAACAAGGCTTTGAAGGGTTGGAGAGTGATTGTCTGTCAGATATTGTACTCTCCCAAGTACTTAGAACAGTGCTCTACATGTAGTAAACACTCCATAAATAAAACTGATCTATTGGGTTGAATAATCTATTTCCTACTGGTTACCCTATCACATCATCAAACCAGATGATTGGTTATAAGATAACTTGCTTTCAAGATACTTTGTTCTTTCCTCTGTATTCTAAATCATCCTTTTTTTACTTTTAGTGTAGAAATGCTCTACATGAGGTCACTGGATGGGGCACAGTCAGTTCCCAGGAATAGATTTAGTGCTTGCTGCAAAGCAGGTCCATGGACAGGACCCCTCACTGAGGAAAGCCAAGCAGGTCAGAATGGTGGTCTGTAGTTGGCAGACTATGAGCAGGGGGTCAGTAGAAGCAGTAGAAGGGCTAGTTATTGAGTACCCAATGAGTACAGTGCACTCAACTAAGAGTTTGGGGTAGTAGCTCAGAAACCCATGACATTTTTCTTTCCTGCAAGGAGCTTACCTTCTAACAGAAGCAATGTCACAATGTCAAGGATTGCAATGATTGAGCCTCGTTTTCAAAAGGGCTGTGGACTTTTGGGAAAGCACAGGCAGACCAACCCTGGAGTGGAGCGGGGCGGTAATACTTCATTCTGAAAAAAGCCTTCAATGCAGACTGGGTTGCAAAAAATAAATTCACAACCAGGGATCAATTAGTCGATCAATGGTATTCATTCTAGACTGTAAGCTCATTGTTTCTAGACTGTGAGCCTGTTGTTGGGTAGGGACCATTTCTATGTGTTGTCGATTTATACTTCCCAAGCACTAGTACAGTGCTCTGCACACAGTAAGCACTCAATAAATACAACTGAATGAATGAATTCAGTGTTTAATGTGTGCAGAGCACTGTTTTAAACGTACAGAGTTGGTAGACACATTCCCTGCCCACCCTGAGCTTTCACTCTAGAGGGGGAGGCAAAAATTAATATAAATGAAGAATGTATAAGCAGGTAAAATATTGCATACCTCAACAAGAGGTATCCACAACTATCCTGTCGCACTTATTTGTAGGATGCTCAGACTGAGGAGAGATATGTGTGTGTGCATCTGTGTGTGAGTGTGTCTGTGTGTGTGCATGCGTGCACGTGTTTGGAGGAAGCAGAAATACTTTAACTTCAGCTGTGTACTCAAGCACTCTGAAATTCATCCCAGCCCCACATTGCTTATGGAAATAATCTTATGCTCTACTATTTGCCCCATCCCTAATCCACTTTAAAACCTGTCTCCCCCTTTAGACTGTAAAATCTTTGTGGTCAGGGATCACATTTATCAACTCTATTGTATTGTAGTTTCCCTTGTGATTAGTACAGTGCTGTGCATACAGTAAGCGCTCAATAAATGCCTATGGTTTTTCGATCAATTTCACTCCCTGAATTCCCTCTCACAGAGAAAGCATGGGTCATCTTTTACCCTCCATATGCAGGTCACCCAAGGCTGCACTGTAATAGCCCCTTGAAGCTCTGACCTCTCCTTCCTGTCTCCAGGGTCCAAGGGATCACTTCGCAGACATGGACCATTCCACAGTCGAAAACTGAGGCAGCCATGATTCTAGTGCAGTCCCTTCCTCCACCCCAACCAGGTCCCTGCCTTCTCTGGAGTCTGCAGATCTTTCTTTCATTCTTTCATTCATTCAATCATATTTTCTTAGTGCTTACTGTGTGCTTAGCACTGTACTATGTGCTTCAGAGAGTGCAATACAAAAATAAACAGAGACATTCCCTGCCCACAATGAGCTTACAGTATGGGGGGGGGGGGGAGACATAAATACAAATAAATTACAGATATGTACCTAAGGGCTAGGGGCTGGGAGGGGGAAAGAGCAAAGAGAGCAAATCAGGGTGACACAGAAGGGAATGGGAGATGAGGAAAGGAGGGCTTAGTCTGGGAAGGCCTCTTGCTGGAGATGGGCCTTCAGGAAGGCTTTGAACCTGGGGAAAGTTATTGTCTGTCAGATTTGAGGAAGGAGGGCATTCCAGGCCAGAGGCAGGAGGGCAAGGTGTCGGTGGTGAGAAAGGCGAGATTGAGGCACAGTGAGAAGGGTAGCACTAGAGGAACAAAGTATGTGGGCTGGGTTGTAGAAGGAGAGAAGCGAGGTGAGGTAGGAGGGGGAAAGGTGGCGGAATCCTTTAAAGCCAATAGTGAGGAGTTTTTGTTTGATGCAGAGGTGGATGGGCAACCACTGGAGTATTTTGAGGAGCAGCGTGATATGATTTTGTTGGAAAATCATCCAGGCAGCGGAGTGAAGTATATGGACTGGAGTGGGGAGAGGCAGGAGGCTGGGAGGTCAACAGGGAGGCTGATGCAGTAATCCAGGCAGGATAGGTTGAGTGACTGTAGTAACGTGGTAGCAGTTTAGATGGAGAGGAAAGGGCAGATTTTAGCTATGTTGTGAAAGTGGGACCGACAGAATTTAGTGATGGATTGAATATGTGGGTTGAGTGACAGAGAAGAGTCAAAGATAACTCCCAGGTTACGGGCTTGTGAGACACGAAGGATGGTGGTGCCGTCCACAGTGATGGGAAAGTCAAGGGGAGGACAGGGTTTGGGTGGGAAGATAAGAGGATCTCCTTTGGATAGGTTCAGTTTGAGGTGAAGGCAAGAGGAAATGCAAGACTTTGATCTCCCAGTTTCTACCTCCATCCTCTCTCTTTCTCTCTCTTCAGATGCTCCTGCTCCCAAATACCCAGATTTCCTGAGCTCCCTGCCCTCAGGGGGCAGAACCTGCCCTTTCCTAGTTTCTGCCCCTGGTTCCCTTTCCCCATCCTGTCATGTGGCCCTACCCATCACCCCCTCATACTGCTGAGAAAATTCTTAAAAGACATTCCTGGGGGGGCTGCAGAGCCTGGAGTTCCCAAGCCACGGGTGCCTCGAGAGCTGTCCAATGATCTAGATGGTCTCTGCCCTCATTCCCTCCTCATTCCCAGGAGACTTGCTCCCCACTAATCTCCCAGAGCAGGGCGGCACAGGTACAAGCATTTGATGATGATGGCATTTGTTAAGCGCTTACTATATGTCAGGCCCTGCACTAAGCTCTGGGGTGGATATAAGCAAATCGAGTTGGACACAGTCCCTGTCCCATGTAGGGCTCACAGTCTTAATCCCCCTTTTACAGATGAGGCAACTGAGGCACAGAGAAGTGAAGTGACTTGCCCAAGGTCACAGAGCACATAAGTAGTGGAGCTGGAATTAGAAGCCATGACCTTCTGACTCCCAGGAACAGGCTCTATCGACTACACAATGCTCCACACCTTCTAAGTCCTTCTAAAATCACATCTCCTTCAGAAAGCCTTCCCTGAATAACTACTCATCCTCCCACCCTATTTTCCCTTCCTCCTGGCATCACCTATGCTCTGAGTCTGTAATTGATCAATCAATGGTATTTATTGAGTGATTTGGAAACTACAATTCAATAGAGTTGGTAGACATGATCCTTGTCCAGGTGGACTTTATAATTAGAGGACGAGACAGATACTAAAGTAAATTACAGATAGGGAAAATGGGAGAGTATAAAGGTACATACAAAAGTCATAAGTGCTGTAGACCTGGGGGTGGGGTGATTATCAAGTGTGCCTGTTGTTGGGTAGGGACGGTCTCTATATGTTGTCAACTTGTACTTCCCAAGCACTTAGTACAGTGCTCTGCACACAGTAAGCACTCAATAAATAATAATAATAATAATAATAGTAATAATAATAATAATGGCATTTATTAAGTGCTTACTATGTGCAAAGCACTGTTCTAAGCGCTGGGGAGGTTACAAGGTGATCAGGTTGTCCCATGGGGGCCTCACAATCTTAATCCCCATTTTACAGATGAGGGAACTGAGGCACAGAGAAGTTAAGTGACTTGCCCAAAGTCACACAACTGACAATTGGTGGAGCCGGGATTTGAACCCATGACCTCTGACTCCAAAGCCCAGGCTCTTTTCCACTGAGCCACGCTGCTTCTCAAATATGACTGAATGAATGAAAGCGTGTAAGAGGTACAGAGCTAAGTGCCTAGGTGATACAGAAGGTAGGGTGAATAGGGGAAGTGAATGCTTAGTCAGAAAAGGCCTCTTGGAGGAGAAGTGTGAAAGTGGTGGTCTATCGGATACAAAGGTGGAGACAATTCCTGGCCAGAGGGGGGATTTGGACAAGAGGTCATCAGGAATACAGATGAGATTGAGGTACGGTGAGTAGCATGATATTAGAGGAGTAAAGTCTGCAGATTAAATTGTAACAGGAGATCAGAGAGGTAAGGTAGGAGAGAAGGAGATGATTATAAGCCTTAAAGCTGATGAAAACTCTAAACTGTAAGATCATTATGGGCAGGGGATGTATCTATTAGCTCTATTGTCTTCTCTCAAGTGCTTAGAACAGTGCTCCACACATGATAAGCTCTCAACCAATACAACTGATTGTTTGGTAAGGTGTTTCTATTTGATAAAGAGATGGATGGGCATCCAATGGGGGTTTTGGAGGAGTAGGTCCATGTGTCCTGAAGGTGTCCACTTATTCTCTCAAGAACTTAGTACAGCGTTCTTGCACTATGTTGATTGACCCCACACATCCAATCCATCACCAAAACCTGCCGGTCTCACGTCTGCAACATCGCCAAGATCCACCCTTTCCCCTCCATCCAAACCGCTACCCTGCTGGTTCAATCTCTCATCCTATCCCGACTAGATTACTGCATCAGCCTCCTTTCTGATCTTCCATCCTCCAGTCTCTCCCCATTTCAATCTCTACTTCACGCTGCTGCCCGGATCATCTTTGTGCAGAAATGTTCTGGGCATGTTACTCCCCTCCTCAAAAATCTCCAGTGGCTACCAATCAACCTACACATCAGGCAGGTACTCCTCACCCTCGGCTTCAAGGCTGTCCATCACCTCGCCCCCTCCTACCTCACCTCCCTTCTCTACTTCTACAGCCCAGCCCGCACCCTCCGTTCCTCAGCCGCTAACCTCCTCACTGTGCCTCGTTCTCACCTGTCCCGCCGTCGACCCCCAGCCCACATCCTCCCCCATCCTGGAATGCCCTCCCTCTGCCCATCCGCCCAGCTAGATCTCTTCCTCCCTTCAAACCCCTACTGAGAGCTCACCTCCTCCGGGAGGCCTTCCCAGACTGAGCCCCCTCCTTCCTCTCCCCATCCCCCCTGCCCTACCTCCTTCCCTCCCCACAGCACCTGTATATATGTTTGTACAGATTTTACTTGTACATATTTACTATTCTATTTATTTTATTTTGTTAATATGTGTTGTTTTGTTGTCTGTCTCCCCCTTCTAGACTGTGAGCCTGCTATTGGGTAGGGACCGTCTCTATATGTTACCAACTTGTACTTCCCAAGTGCTTAGTACAGTGCTCTGCACACAGTAAGTGCTCAATAAATATGAATGAATGAATGAATGAATGATTGATCGGATGCCCCTGTCTAAGGCAGAGAGGCATGCAAGGACTTCTTACCTCCCAACAGTAAGGGGCTGTTGTTCTCTGTGTTGTGGTCTTTGTTGAATTTTCCTGGTCATTTTTTTCTCAGAGTGTCTATCCTCCCCATTTTAGATTGTGAGTTCCCCACGGTCCAGGGTTTAATCAATGTCCACGGAATCTCTCCAGGGCTTACTACACATTGTAAGAGCTTAATAAATGCCATTTCAGGAGCCACTAGGGATCACCTCCTACCCAAGCAAGCCTCACCTCATATTGCCTGAACAGAATGAATGATAAAAAGCAATTTATCAAAATGATGGCCAGCTCCCAGAAGCCCCTTCCCTTCCCCTCACCTTGGGTGCAGCAATGTTGCCGTGTTCTAAGCACTATGCCACAATGACATTCCATGTCCCTGACTAGTTACCCAACCAATTATCACCAAACTGACATTAGGACTAAATCGCTGTTGTTGCTGAATGCCTGTCCCAGAGCCCAAGTCTTAGCTGCGGGGAACTGCAAGCACAGAGGAGAGCATCAAGTCTGGGTCACTCTGCATCGGACACCTGACTCCATACGTCCCGAGAATCTACTACACCCGAATCTCAAGACCGGCTGTTGGAGATGAAAGCCAAGAAGGTTCCATAGGAAGGGAGGATGGATTGAAGAATAGACAGACTAACCCACCCCTGAAAATACCTCTGCTCGTGGCACTTCTGGTAACACGTAGCTCTTCTATAGCAATATCAAGGTGCTTATTACTTAATGGACATTACAAAAGTCGCCTGTTATGAGATTATGGGAGAACATTTGCCTGTAGCGATGCTCTTTAAAATTTCCTTTTTTTCCTCAAATGGTTCTCTTATATCAAATCTACCTCCAAAGTGGAGCCAATAGATGTGCGGAGAACTCTATTTAATCATCCCAGAAGAGGAACTCCTAATCCTAAATTGTTTGAACTGAAAATGTGAAATCGGTGGCATTATCTCACTAAAACTGCTCCCATGCTGTGAGACGGTTACTGAGGCCCTTTTAATCACACAGTTTAATAACAATTAGCCTGTTTTTCCTGTGAAAAAGAACTAGATGGTGTCTTTTTTCCCCTGAGTATCTAGACCCACATGTAGCTAACACTGAACACCACTAGGTGTCCTCTACTGGTTGCTCTAATTCAGTATTCATTCAATCGTTTTTATAGCATATTATAGCATTCAGATTAGAGCATCTCTTCAGGAAGTTTTGTTGTTAGCTGTCTTTCCACAGCTTTCAAGTCCTATAACTCTCAGAAAGCAGGTCTTCCTTAGGTGGACAGTATTTTTTTTTCCCCTTTTCTTATACTACTTAAAACACGTGTCCCCAAAAAGCCTTGGAGAAGAAGAAAACGCACCTCCCAAATTAAAAGGCGCATTGTCAGAATGCTTAGTGTCTGTCAAGCGCCGAATCTTATTTGGCCAAAGACTCTCGGGTTTCTATGATATTTCTTGTGACTGGGCTTCATTATGCCTCAGTCTGATTTCCCAAGCTGAGGAGTATATCTACTCCTTGTGAGCTATCCTCAGAGCACTAAGCAGAATGAAAGACCTGTCAGTTTGGTGAACAAACACTTGCAATACTAAAAAGGTTCTGGTGTGCTTCTCACCAATCTTGTTCCATGATGAATTCTATGCCAGCGACTAGTATTTCCAAAGGAAACAGGTACCTCCCACAGGAGAATTTACATTATGTTAATCTACTGATATTATTCATAGCATGTAATTTGATGCTTAATATTTCATAGGGCCCATCTCCAAGGGTACTATTAACTTTTTATAAGGATTTTATTGTTAAACTTTAATAGGGAATGGTTATGTTAACAGGAGAAACATGGTCACCAGGAAGACTTTCCGGTTTACAATTACTTGTGTCTTTGATGATGATGATAATAATAATATTAATAATAATAACAATAATAACTGTTAAGCATTTACTAAGTGCCAAACACTGTACTAAGAGCTGGGGAAGAGAAAAGATAATCAGGTTGGACTCAATACCTGTCTCACATGGGGCTTGCAGTCTAAGTAGGAAGTACAGCAGGTATTGAATCCCCATTTGACAGATGAGGGAACTGAGGCACAGATATCACAAAGCAAGCAACTGGTGGAGCCTGGAGTAAAACCCAGGTTTTCTGACTTCCAGCGCACTTTCCAGTTACTCCCCTTTCCTTCCCTCAAACCAACATTAATAGCCCTCCCTGATTACTAATGACTCTGGAAGAGGAGGGGAAAGGGCAAGAAGATTCACTGAGAGCAAATAGAAAGGAAAGACATCTCGACCTAAAATACTCAGGCTCCTCAATCCTTTGAGAAACTGTTGAAAGAAGTACTACAGGGAAGCAAGGACTTTAATATTCAAACCTTGACTTTGCCCATTTAAAATAGTCTACTCATTGATGACTGCAGCTCTTTCGGAAGTCCAGGTGAAGACACGGTGCATTAGTCATGGTGGGTCTTTGGTAGGTCTTATGGGGACCCTCAGCGCAAACCACGGCTAAAGCATTTGTTGCCAAGAAAAGAATGAGGGCAACTTGCTTTCTCTACCTCATAAGGGCAAAATCATACACCATTAATTAGAAAGCTTTGGAAAAATAATTCTGCCTAGCTACAAATTCAAGGTATTACTATTTTATATTTTTTATGGTATTTGTTAAACGCTTACTCTATGTATGGCACAGTACTAAGTGTTGGGGTAGATACAAAACAATCAGTTTGGACATAGTCCATGTCCCACATGGGGCTCACGGTCTTAATCCCCATTTTACAGATTAGGTAACTGAGGCACAGGACATGAAGTGACTTGCCCAGGGACACACACCAGGCAAGTGACAGAACCCGGAGTAGAACCTGGATACTACTGCATCATCACCATTTAACATCTTTAAAATAACTGTGAGGTATTTCCATTGTAAAGGAGTTTGTTTCCTGGTCAGGTTTGCGATCTAATCCTGCCTCTACCACTTGTCTGCTGTGTGACCTTGGACAAGTCATGTCACTTCTCTGCATCTCAGTTTCCTCATCTGTAAAATGGAGATGCAATACATACTATTGTCCTCCTACTTACACTGTAAACCCATGTGGGACAAGGACCATGTCTGACTTGATTTTCTGGTATCTACCCTAGGGTTTGGAATATGATAAGTGCTTAAATACCACAGTTGTTATTAATCCCATGGCTTTGTACATTTGAGAGGGGAAGCTGTGTAGGGAGTCCAGTTTGGGCAGGAGGTCCTGGGATAAGTGAAGTGGGTCTAGAGATCGGAGAACTCTACGCGGGAAGAGACAATTTCTGAGGGGAGTGTGGGGAGAAGAAACAGGTTTAGGAGGTTGTGGAAGGAAAATGGGTATTTAGAGTTGATCAAGTTACAAATGGCCTAGTGATTAGTGAGGATGAGATCCAGGGTGGGTTCAGGTTGATGGGTGAGTGATGTGGACTAATCCAAGAGGTCAATAGAGTTGAGGAGAGAGAAGAAGCGGATGGCTGATGGGTAATCAGGAACGGCCACATGGACATTGAAGTTCCCTGAAGATCAGTGTGAGCTCGTTATGGGCAGGGATTGTGTCTGCTAATTCTGTTGTAGTGTGCTTCCAAGTGTTTAGTACAGTGCTCTACACATAGAAAGCATTTAATAAGTACCATTGATTGATTGACTGATCAGTGTAGGAGAGGAAAAAATAGAGAAAGATGGTTTAGAAATACATCAAAATAGCTCAGAAAAGCCGGCCACTGTAAATGCTTGTGATGAGTCACTGGAGTGAATGGTAGGGGTCGATGTGAGGAGAAGGTGAGAGATAGATGGGATGGGCCCATGAGAAAGTGGCATTAGGGGCAAGGAGCAGGCCAACCCCTCCCCCTTTTCCAGTTGAGTTGAGGGGTAGCGGGAGATGGTGAGCCCAGAATGAGTGGTGAAGAGGTTGACTTGATTAAGAAGCAGTCCCAGAGGAAGGGGAGGTTTCTTGAAAGGGAAATAAATTGGGAGACTGGGTAGGGGATGAAGCAAGAGGTAGCACTTAGAACACGGCTTGGCACACAGTAAGCGCTTAACCAATGCCATCATTATTATTAGAGAAGCAGCATGGCTCAGTGGCAAGAGCCTGGGCTTGGGAGTCAGAGGTCGTGGGTTTTAATCCCAACTCCACCACTTGTCAGCTGTGTGACCTTGGGGAAGTCACTTAACTTCTCTGTGCCTCAGTTACCTCCTCTGTAAAATGGGGATTAATACTGTGAGCCCCACGTGAGAAAACCTGATCACCTTGTATTCCCCCAGTGCTTAGAATGGTGCTTTGCACATAGTACCATCATTATTATTATTATTGAATGGTAATGAGCAGATGCTGTGAGATGCTGGTGAGGGATGACTTAAGGTTATTGGGAGTGAGCAGAACAGAGGTCAGGTGAGCAGAGGTGGGGTGGAATAGCTCATGGTGAAGTCAAAGAACCTCAAAAATGCAGCTTCCAGTTCTGGTTCTGAGTTGTGGCAGGTCCTAAGCTCTGGTTTTCTGGGACTGCAGCTTCTCCCCATTCTACCATTGAGAACGATTGCTGCCCGGAGCTTCTGGGCCAGGTGGACAGCAGTCTGACATCTACTAGACCATACGCTCATTATGGACAGGGAATGTCACTGCTTACTGTAGTATTGTACTTTTCCAAGCGCTTAGTACAGTGCCCCGGACACAGTAAGTGCTTAATAAATATGAATGAATGAAAGGGAGAACACGACCGGGGTGGAGGGTCTCTGCGGGCCACAGAGCAGGTGGTCATGCTAAAAACGGAAATTCGATCTGCCGCGTTTGCATATAATCCCCCTCTGGTTGGTGACAAAAGAGGTCTAATTTCCAACTTAGATTTTCCAAGGAGTTTGAATAAAGTCAGAATAATTGGGCCATCTTTCTTGTCAAACAAATAAACCGAACACATTTAGATGGTCCCAGCCTGTTGAGAAGAGGATGATTGATTAGGTATCCTTCTTGCATAGGTTGCAGGGGCTGTTCCGAATTCAGGCACGCTTTACCGATCCATCTCAGATCAGAATGAGCACCCTCTTTCCTCTTCTCATGACAAGGTGACTTCTGTGCATTATATTTAGCAAACTGCAACTCGAGGAAACAGGGACAACTGGCTTCTCCTTGGAAACAATTTGTCGCTTGATTTTCACCTGGGAAATGCCAATATAGTGGTGCCTTGATTATCCAAATCTCTGCTATCAAAAAGCTCAGTTTCATGATGATCCAAATCTCTGTTATCCGAAAGCTCAGTTTCACATTTCCTGGCTGCCTTTCTTTTGTATCATAAACCTCCAGTTTAGCCAAGCTCTCTTATTCAAAACAAATTTTCTGCTTATCTATTAATCTCTTCTAATTAAGTCGTGATGGTTTCCATGCCTCTAAACCAACTAAATACGGACTTTTTTTTCTCACGTCTGCCACTGTAGAAGGGCACTCAGTTCTATCGGAGCACATTTACTTTTAACTAGAAACAGCATATCTTAATAAAAAAAAGCACAGGGTTGGGAGTCAGAGGACCTGGGTGCTAATTCCAGCTTGGTTCCTTGCTTTCTTTGTGAGCTGGGGCAAATCACTCTACTTCTTAATGCCTCAGTTTCCTCAATACCTCGGGTATTCCTACTTAGACTGTGAGCCCCATGTAGGACAGGGACTGTGTCCAACCTGATTACCTCAAATCTACCCCAACGATTAGTACAGTTCTTGAGACATAGTAAGGACTTGAGGAATGCCACTACCACCAAACAAAACATGGGCCACATCGTGAATCCATCGACGGTATTTACTGAATGCTTACTGTACGCAGAGTACCAGACTAAGGCATGATAGAATTCATGAGCGAAGTCAACAGGATCCCTGCCCTTGAAGAGATTATCAAAGAATCTGCTGTGTACACAACCCACATGACATCACTGGATCGGGTGAGTATTACAACACCAGAGCTCACAAGAATGCAACCTGCACCCATTCGGGAAACACGTCAGCAGGGATCAGCATTATTACATTCCACTGTTTTGCCATCCTTTTTGACAGGTCATGCTCCTATCTTCTTTATTATCAGGTTTTCAATACTATGCACTCCTGCTTGGCATCCACACAACATGCATATCCTTGCCAAGCTGATAATGGCATGACACATCATATTTTTGTGCTAGTTCCTTTGTTTTTTCACTGGATGCAAACAATATTTTAACTCTTACCCCGAAGAAGTTTGCTTTTGTGTGTTTATCTCTGTGTGTGGGCGTGTCTGGGGAGCCAGGGTAGGTTTCCGTTATGGTTAGTTTGGATTCCTGCAGAAGGAAACTGGTTTCACCTTTGGGAAACTAGTTCTACATCCTACCAGGATTCCCTCGGAAAGAGATTTATTGTGATGGCTGGATGATGTCAACACAAGCACCTTTACAACCAGGTTACTATAATAATAATAATAATAATAATAATAATAATAATAATAATATATAATATACAATAGTGGTATTTGTTAATAGCTTTCTCTGTGCCAATCACTGTACTGGCATTTGATGAGATAATCAGGTCAGAGGAAGCCCCTGTAACACATGAGGCTCGCAGTCTAACTAGTAGGGTGAGCATACACTGAAACTGCATTTTGCAGATGAATAAACTGAGACATGGAGAAGTTAAGTGACTTGCCCAAGGACAGGCAGCAGGTAAGTGTTGCTGTCAAGATTAGAACCCAGGTCCTCTGACTCCCAGGAACATTGACAGTAATTCCAATTTAGCCCAAACAGTCCCAGATTTAGGTAGATTGATCTGGGAAATTTTGGAAAGTACACAAGTGCCCTAGAATGGGAAGCATTTTGGATAAACTGGTCATCTTACCTGGCATGGATCCATAGCTACTCACTAGTACCCCTTGAATTCAGACATGTGAGCTGCATTTTAAATGCCACAATTCCCTCTATTCCTCACTCACAGTTCCTAAGTAGGAAGGATTGCAAACTAGGAATAGAATAGCTTCCTGAAAGACTGGTTTTCAACAAAAGTACTACAGTCAAACACAAAGGAGATTTTCTACTTCAACTGTCCAAATAATTTCCAAGGTTCTAAATTTACTCACAAAATTGCCCCATTTGTTGCATAATTTTTGCAACCTCAAAGCTAACAATAATAATAATAATAATGGTGTTTATTAAGCACTTACTATGTGCAAAGCACTATTCTAAGCGCTGGGGAGGTTACAAGGTGATCAGGATGTCCCACGGGGGGCTCACAGTCTTCATCCCCATTTTACCGATGAGGTAATTGAGGCCCAGAGAAGTGAAGTGACTTGCCCAAGGTCACACAGCTGACAATGGTTGGAGCCTGGATTTGAACCCCTGACCTCTGACTCCAAAGCCCGGGCTTTTTCCACTAAGCCACGCTGCTCCTCCATAATTCATAATACATAGGGTCATATAAGAATTAGCTCTAGCAATAAGGGGAGAGGGAGAAAAAAAGAAGAGATGAGGAAAGGAGAGGAGAAGGAAGAGAAAGAGCGCCCTTGAGACTCTACTACTTTTACTGCACTCCCCCATGAGCTGCATACAATAGGTATTCCCTTAAGCCCCCACCATCCTCCTCATTCTGCTACAGATTTCACAGATGGCAATGAAGAATCTTCCTATCCAAAGCCTTCAGCTGTAGGCTTAGTAGGTTCTGACCTTTCTCAACTTTCTTCCCCACCCTGCACTGCTAGCACTGCTGACCAAAATAATGCTTTTATTTCCTCCTCTAAAACAGGGGGCCAAAGGAGGAGGATTATATGATGGAGGCAATATTGGGAGTAAATATGGTATCCTCTTTGTTTTATGCAGCAGTTCTGACCTGGCCTGTGAGAGAGTTTCCTGAAGACGGGTGGCATGGGGAGGGAGGAAAATGCACCAATACATCAGAAAAATTCCCCACATAAGAATATCGTCATATTAATACAGTGCAAGGTCTTTAGGAGGTCATGAAAAGTAGCTCAGAGGGACAGAAGAAGGACAGTATAGAATAAAAATAATTTGTCCAGTTTTTCCCTAGACTGTTCCCCAGGGCCCATTTCAGTCTCTCGGTCACTCCCATTCCAACTAAGGGCACACCAATACTGCACACTCACTGATCAATCGATACAACCGGTTCCTCCATAGCCCAGGTTTATGTTCGTTCATGTAGAACATCGAGTTATGGGGAAATTATGCTGTAGTGACCATTGATTCAGTGGGAATTAATCACTGGGGGTAAGATGATTAAAAGATTCCACCATGACCACTCTACTTTGTTAAACATTTTTATAGTCACGTCCATCACTGCTAGAACACTTTTACATCCTTGCTTCATATCATTATTTTACTACTAATAATAGTTGAGGTATTTGTTAAGCACTTACAATGCACCAAGCACTGTACTAAGGGATGGGTTAAATAGTCAGATAATCAGCAGTAGTACTCCAAACGCTTAGTACAGTGGTCTGCACACAGAGTAAGCACTCAATAAATTCATTCAATCGTATTTATTGAGTCCTTACTGTGTGCAGAGCACTGTACTAAGCGCTTGGGAAGTACAAGCCGGCAATATATAGAGCCAGTCCCTACCCAACAACGGGCTCACAGTCTAGAAGGCAGAGACAGACAACAAAACAAAACATGTAGACAGGTGTCAAAACTGTCAGAATAAACAGAATTATAGCAATAATAGAATTCCTTTCCTTTAGGTTCCTTTCCTCAGGCTTGCCAGAGATAATTCCAGACTTCCCTGCTTCCAGAAAACCTCAGCGACAGCATGTTCACTCTCTTTTAACCTGGCTAATTTTAAATGATTGATTGATGGATTAATTATAGTCACTGACCCACAAGGGGCTCACAATCTGCATTGGAGAGCAGACAAGCACTGATTGCTCATTTTTCAGTTGAGGTCCTCTGACTCTAGGCCTTCCGCTAAGCCAGGCTGCTTTACTGTCTTAAATATTATAAAATGACAAAACCGAAAAGAAAAACAAAGTGCAGTGCAGTACAATAAGACTGAAGGAGAAAGCTGCTACTACGTGCCAAGCACTGTTCTAAGCAATGGGGTAGATACAAAGTAGTCAGGTTGTCCCACGTAGGGCTCACAGTTTTAATCCCCATTTTACAGACGAGGCAACTGAGGCACAGAGAAGTGAAGTGACTTGCCCAAGGTCGCACAGCAGACAAGTGGTAGAGCCAGGACTAGAACCCACATCCTTTGACTCCCAAACCTGTGTATTTGCCATTAGGCTACGGTGCTTCTCTAGGGGCATCATACCTTGATTGACACCCTGAGCTGGAACACTAACCCTAATCTATTTATGCTAACTCGTGGACAACATTACACCCCGCGGACCGCAATACACCCAAATAACACCTACTGTGTTTTCCCTGCAGTGGTTCCCAATTCATCCATGATGTCACAACCAAACAATGGATGGAAAACCCATGATAGAGCAGAACTCGGGGTAATTTGATTGAATGAATGAATGAATGATGATAACGATGAAGATGATGATGATATTTGTCACGTGCTTACTCTGTTCTAAGCACTGGGGTAAATCCAAGTTAATCAGGTCAGACACCATTTATGTCCCACCTGGAAAGGAAGGGACATGGGGAGGCAGAACAGGTATTTAATTGCCATTTTATAGTGGAAAAAAATTAGGCACATAGAAGTTAAGTGACTTCCCAAGGTTGCACAGCAGGAAAGTGGCAGAGCCAGGATTAAAACCCATATCCTCTGACTCCCAGGTTCATTGTTTTTGTCATACTTGTTAAGAGCTTATAATGTACCAGGCACTGTTCTAAGCTCTGGGGTAGATACAAGGTAATCAGGTTGAACACAGTCCAAGTCCCACATGGGGCTCACAGTCTTAATTTCTGTAACTGAGGTACAGATAAGTGAAGTGACTTGCCAAGGTCACCCAGCAGACAATTAGTGGAGCTTGGATAAGAACCCAGCCCTTTATGACTCCTAGACCCATATTTATAATAATAATTATTATTAATTATCATATTTATTGAGTGCTTATTGCATGCAAAGCACTGTACTGAGTACTTGGGAGAGTACAATATAACATCAGACACATTCCCTACCCACAACCAGTGCACAGTCTAGAGGGGAAGACAGACATTAATATAAATAAATAGATAAATTACAGATATAGAAATATACATATGTGCTGTGGGGAAGGGAGGGAGGATGAATGAAGGAACAAGTATCAGCAGCACAAAAGGAAATGGGAGAAGAAGAGAGGGGGGCTCAGTCAGGGAAGGCTTCCTGGCAGAGGTGTGCCTTCAATAAGGCTTACAAGTGGGGGAGAGCAATTATCTGTCTGATATGAGGAGGGAGGATGTTCCAGGCCAGAGGCAGGATGGGGACAAGAGATCGACAGCGAGATAGGCGAGATCAAGGTACAGTGAGAAGGTTAGCACCAGAGAAACTAAGTTTGCGGGCTGGGTTGTAGTAGGAAAGCAGTAAGGTGAGGCAGGTGGGGGCAAGGTAATAGAGTGCTTTAAAGCCAATGGTGAGGAGTTTTTGTTTGATGCGGAGGTGGATGGGCAACCTCTAGGCTACGCTGTTCTTTCCACTAAACAACTTTCTACTTCAATCAATGAGTCACAAGGGCAGTCAGGAGGATTTGGTAACCGTTGAGAGCTCTGGCCATACAGTCCTCTCCGATGTGTCCAGCTAGCACTAGAAAACAGTCTGATCTCCTGATCTTTGAGGCAACCAGGACTCAGGAAGCACCAAAGTTGATGGGAAGCAGTCATTATTTTGGATACCCCTTATGGGATACTGGGAAAGTTTCCAATACTCTTCTCCAAAGAGGACTCAAGCCTACAGTGGCTACAGCAACAGGTAAATCAATGGTATTCACTGAGAATTTACTGTGTGCAGAGCACTGTACTAAGCACATGAGAGATAACAACCCCATACTGGTGTAGACATGATCCAGCCCCCAAAACATTTTACTCAATGGAAAGGTTAATCCCTAGCACTCCAATGAGCAAAGGGATGGTTTGTTGGGACTCTGAGTATCCTCATTCCCTAGTCCACCCCTTTTCGTTTCCAGATTTTCCAAGATAAAATCACCAAGGGATTAAAAATAATGTTCACATCTGCAGGCTGGGAAAGAAAATTCATTTTCTGTGAAGAAGACAAACAGTTATAACAATTTAGTGTAGTTTTTCTAAATAAAAAATGAGCCTTTTAAATGAGTAATTCATCTTAAATCATGTCTGTGTCTTACATCAAGAAGCAGTGCAAAGCATAAATGCAGGACCCTCCACCCTAGAGATTGGCATTCCGGGCTTAGCAACACAAGGCTAGAATACTATTCACTTAATGCCTTCGTGCAACCTTGGAATGGCATTAATTAGGGAGTCAGGTGCTCAGCTCTACTAGGAGAAATGAGGTCTCTTGCAACCTGCCTTTGTTCTTTCAGGCCATAAATGGAAACTTCAGCATGACAGTCATGCAGTATACTAAACAGGGATGACCAAGCAACTTTGGGAAACAGGAGGGAGTGATGGCTTGGGATAGGGCCAGCCTACAGCCTGTCCAAGTCTCTCACGTGGAAGCAAGCATAGCAATGGAATGGGAAAACTCATGGACTTAGTGGCTGAGAGGTCAAGTTGGAAATAGCTCAACCTAGTAAAAGAGCACAGGCCTGGGCATCAGAGGATGTGGATTCTCAACTCAGCTCTGTCATGTGTCTTAGCACTTAGTACAGTGCTCTGCACACAGTAAGCGGTCAATAAATACGATTGATGATGATGATGTGTCTGCTATGTGACCTTGGATAACTTGCTTAATTGCTCTGTACCTGGTCTCTTCTGCTGCTCTCTCCAGCGGAGGCCTCCACTCCTCTGCCGCTAACCTCCTCACTGGGCCTCGTTCTTGCCTGTCCCACCCTCGACCCCTGGCCCACGTCCTCCCCCTGGCCTGGAATGCCCTCCCTCCGCACATCCGCCAAGCTAGCTCTCTTCCTCCCTTCAAAGCCCTATTGAGAGCTCACCTCCTCCAGGAGGCCTTCCCAGACTGAGCCCCCTTTTGCCTCTCCTCCTCCCCACCCCCCCACCCTACCTCCTTTCCCTCCCCACAGCACCTGTATATATGTTTGTACAGATGTATTACTCTATTTATTTTACTTGTATGTATTTACTATTCTATTTATTTTGTTAATGATGTGCATCTAGCTTT
This sequence comes from Tachyglossus aculeatus, assembly GCF_015852505.1. Lineage (NCBI taxonomy): Eukaryota > Metazoa > Chordata > Mammalia > Monotremata > Tachyglossidae > Tachyglossus > Tachyglossus aculeatus. Next base: position 24,169,998 of record NC_052075.1, on the reverse strand, counting down.
GATTCTGATGACTTGACACCTGTCCACATGTTTCGTTTTGTTGTCTGTCTCCCCCTCCTAGACTGTGAGCCCATTTTTGGGTAGGGACCATCTCTATATGTTGCCAACTTGTACTTCCCAAGCACTGAGTACAGTGCTCTGCACACAGTAAGTACTCAATAAATACGATTGAATGAATGAATGAATGTACCTCAGTTTCCTCATCTGTAAAATGGGAATTAAATCCTACTCCCTCCTACTTGGACTATGTCCAACCTGATTATCTTGTATCTACCCTAGTGCTGAGTACAGTGCTTGGCACATAGTAAGCATTTAACACAGACCCTTTAAAATAAACAGTTGGACTACTTGGAGTCAATCAATCTATCAATGATGCTTATTCAAAACTTACTATGTGCAGGGAACTGTTCTAAGCTCTTGGCAGAGTACAGTGCAACATAATTAGCAGATTTGTTCCCTGCCCATAGTGGCCTAATGGAAAGATCACAGGTCTGGAAGTCGACTTGGGTTCTAATCCTACCTCTGCCACCTCCCTGATGTATGACCTTGGGCAAAACATTTCACATTCCTATGCCTTAGTTTCTCATCTCATCTGTAAAATAAAGATTAAATGCACATTCTGCCTCCCCCTTAGACTGTAAACACTGGGTTGGACAGAAACTGTGTCTTTTCTGATTGGATCATAGTTACCCCAGCGCATGACACATAGTAAGCAATTCATAAATACAAGAACTATTATGATCATTATTATTGTTATCATCATTGCACATGAATGAACAAGGGAATCAGGGAATTTCATGACAAAGAAAAGAGAATCCTGTTCCAGAATGAATAAAAACAAAAATGAAAATTAAAACATCAATTTTTCAGAAACAGACACTTAGGAAAAATGCACTCTAAATCTAATTTAATTTGGGAAAGGATAAAGAGGTCCGAGGGTGGTGTGGCAAAGCAGAGAGGTGGTCCTTAACAATGGTGATTAAGGGGTGCAAAAGGTTTCATAGACCAATCACTCTCTGTGTCACTCCCAAAACTTTTCAGGACACTTCATTTTGTAATCATGTATTTTTACAAGCTAAGGAGAACATTTAATTCTTAACTTCAGGAAGTCAGTAAATTTATCTTTTGGAGGAAAAGTCCTTCATTATCACCAGATTAAGCATGCCAGATGTTTAGCAGGCTTTTGTTGGGATCTCTCAGGCCTATATGTAATTTAAAGTCAGCCTCCCCTTCTACACCATAAGCCCATCAAGGGCAAGGGATTGAGTACACCAAGTATTCTTCCCAGTGCTGAGTCCAGTGCTCTGCACTCAGCATTCAATAAATAACATTGATTGGTCGACTGACTGATCGATTGATTGATTGATTAGAGCAGGGAGACAGCGAAGATGGGGAGAAGAAATTCATCCACCGTCACGGGGTAGGGCTACTGAGCTTTCTCTGAATGGCTATGGAGCTTGGGATTCAGCACCGATTCCCAGGGGCCACTGAGCCTGGCCTGCCTCCCGGCAGCCTGGCAGTCAATCAATCAGTCAGTCAATCATATTCATTGAACACTATTGTTTGCAGAGGACTGAACTAAGCACTTGGGAGGATACAATACAATAATAGAAACATTCCCTGCCCAGAACTGGCAGAGTTTTCCTGTCCTGCCTAGACACGCATTTGCTGTCCTTGATACCAGATTCTTGTTCATATTATGGAAATAATGGCATTGATAAGCACTCTTACAGCTTTGAATAATTAAGAGTCTGAACAGTGGGGAAGAGGGAGATAGCCACTGCTGGCTAATCTCGTCCTTATCAACAGAGTATCAGAGCAGAAGAGAGGGAGATTACCATACATAACCTCACAAATCACTGCTCACCCAGGGTGAGCCACAATTCATCTAGACAATTAAAAAGGTTTGTTGATAGTGGTTATTTGATTACTGACATCCCTCCCAGAGAGAAAGCAGGTGGAGGAAACATGTTTTGCAGGCAGGTTAACTTTTTGATGTTTGATTGCAAACCTGGAAGAGAGATTCAGAGCCTCTGAAGATTCTGGGGATGCAGCGGATACTGGTATTAGCTTTTTGACACTTACCCCACCCCCAGCCCCAGAGCACTCAGGAACACATCCTAATACTCTGCCATTTCCCCTAATTATAATTTCTTTCAATGTCTGCCTTTCCCACTAGACAATAAGCACCTTACAAGCAGGGTTCACATCTAACAACTCTACTATACCATAGTTTCCCAAGAGCTTAGTACAGTTTTCTGCATGAGTAAGTGGTTGATTGATGGATTGATATTAATTGACTGATAAGACAAGATTTTTCATGTTTCAGGTGGCAGGGATTGGTTCGCTGTTATCCCAAGAACCATTTAAAGAAAATGGTTCTTTATAACTCCTTAGGCTGTAAGCCTCAGGTGGGACAAGGACTGTGTCCGACCTGACTATTTAGTATCTACCCAAGCACTTAGTACAGTCTGACCCCCAGTAAGCACTTAACAAATACTATTATTATTCTTATTATTATCAGTACTAAAAAATGGTGACCAATGACAAAGGTCACCTCTCAGATGATATTGCTGATATAAATTATAGAATAGCATGTTGCCCTGGTACATCCCCAGCGCTTAGAACAGTGCTTTGCACATAGTAAGCACTTACTAAATGCCATCATTATAACTACATCACCCTTTAACTGTTGATCGGACTATTGCTTGTGTAACTTGTCCCTGGTAAAGCAGGTTAACAAAGGTCTATGCCATGAGCTTGCTAAGCCTTCTTGGCCAACCATCACTAGCTGTAGATTTTTTTTATAATGGTATTTGTTAAGTGTTTTACTATGTGCCGGGAACTGTACTAAGTGCTGGTATAGAAACAAGATAATTAGCTTGGACACACTCCCTGTCCCACATAGCACTCCCTGTCTTATTCATTCATTCATTCATATTTATTGTGTGCTTACTGTGTACACAGCACTGTACTAAGTGCTTGGAAAGTACAATTCAGCAACAGGTAGAGACAGTCCCTACCCAACAACGGGCTCACAGTCTACAAGGGGGAGACAGACAACAAAACAAAACAAGTAGACAGGTGTCAATACCATCAAAATATGATAGATATATACACATCATTAATAAAATACAGTAAAAATATGTGCAAATATACACAAATGCTGTGGTGGGGGGAAGGGAATAGGGCAGATGGAGGGAGTGGGGGTGATGGGGAGGGGAGAAGGGGCAGAGGAAAGGGGGAGCTCAGTCTGGGAAGGCCACCTGGAGGAGGTGAGTGCTCAGTAGGGCTTTGAAAGGAGGAAGGGAGCTACTTTGGCGAATGTGTGGAGGGAGGGCATTCCAGGCCAGAGGTAGGACGTGGGCCAGGGGTCGATGGCGGGACAGTTGAGAACAAGGCACAGTGAGGAGGTTAGCGGCAGAGGAGGAGAGTGTGTGGACTGAGCTGTAGAAGGAAAGAACGGAGGTGAGGTAGAAGGGGGCAAGGTGATGGACAGCTTTGAAGCCAATAGTGAGGAGTTTCTTCTTCTTGCGAAGGTTGATAGGCAACCGCCGGAGATTTTTGAGGAGGGTAGTGACATGCCCAGAGCATTTCTGTATAAAGATAATCTGGGCAGCAGAGTGAAGACTGAAGCAGGGAGAGACAGGAGAATGGGAGATCACTCCCTTGGTGAACTCATTCGCTCCCATGGCTTCAACTATCATCTGTACGCTGATTACAGCCAAATCTATATCTTCATCCCATTCTATCTCCCTCCCTCCAGGTTCATATCTCCTCCTGCCTTCAGGACATCTCCATCTGGATGTCTGCCCGCCATCTAAAACTCAACACATCCAAGACAATCAATCAATCAACCAATCGTATTTATTGAGCGCTTACTATGTGCAGAGCACTGTACTAAGCGCTTGGGAAGTACAAATTGGCAACACATAGAGACAGTCCCTACCCAACAGTGGGCTCACAGTCTAAAAGGGGGAGACAGAGAACAAAACAAAACATACCAACAACAAAAAAAAAATAAATAGGATAGAAATGTACAAGTAAAATAAATAAATAAATAAATAAATAGAGTAATAAATATGTACAACCATATATACATATATACAGGTGCTGTGGGGAAGGGAAGGAGGTAAGACGGGGGGATGGAGAGGGGGACGAGGGGGAGAGGAAGGAAGGGGCTCAGTCTTGGAAGGCCTCCTGGAGGAGGTGAGCTCTCAGCAGGGCCTTGAAGGGAGGAAGAGAGCTAGCTTGGCGGATGGGCAGAGGGAGGGCATTCCAGGCCCGGGGGATGACGTGGGCCGGGGGTCGATGGCGGGACAGGCGAGAGCGAGGTACGGTGAGGAGATTAGCGGTGGAGGAGCGGAGGGTGCGGGCTGGGCTGCAGAAGGAGAGAAGGGAGGTGAGGTAGGAGGGGGCGAGGTGATGGACAGCCTTGAAGCCGAGGGTGAGGAGTTTCTGCCTGATGCGCAGATTGATTGGTAGCCATTGGAGGTTTTTGAGGAGGGGAGTAATATGCCCAGAGCGTTTCTGGACAAAGATAATCCGGGCAGCAGCATGAAGTATGGATTGAAGTGGAGAGAGACACGAGGATGGGAGATCAGAGAGAAGGCTGGTGCAGTAGTCCAGACGGGATAGGATGAGAGCTTGAATGAGCAGGGTAGCGGTTTGGATGGAGAGGAAAGGGCGGATCTTGGCAATGTTGCGGAGCTGAGACCGGCAGGTTTTGGTGACAGCTTGGATGTGAGGGGTGAATGAGAGAGCGGAGTCAGGATGACACCAAGGTTGCGGGCTTGTGAGACGGGAAGGATGGTAGTGCCGTCAACAGAGATGGGAAAGTCAGGGAGAGGACAAGGTTTGGGAGGGAAGACAAGGAGCTCAGTCTTCGACATGTTGAGCTTTAGGTGGCGGGCAGACATCCAGATGGAGATGTCCTGAAGGCAGGAGGAAATGCGAGCCTGGAGGGAGGGGGAGAGAGCAGGGGCAGAGATGTAGATCTGGGTGTCATCAGCGTAGAGATGATAGTTGAAGCCGTGGGAGCGAATGAGGTCACCAAGGGAGTGAGTGTAGATTGAGAATAGAAGGGGACCAAGCACTGAAACTTGGGGAACCCCCACAGTAAGAGGATGGGAGGGGGAGGAGGAGCCTGCAAAAGAGACAGAGCTCCTTATCTTCTCTCCCAAACCCTGTCCTTTTCCTGACTTTCCCACCACGGTGGATGGCACTATCATCCTTCCCATCTCACAAGCCCGCAATCTTGATGTCATCCTTGACTTTGTTCACTCATTCACACCACACATCCAATCAGTCACCAAAACCTGCCAGTCTCACCTCCACAACATTGCCAAGATCCGCCCTTTCCTCTCCATCCAGACCATTCTTTGCTGGTTCAATCTCTCATCCTATCCCGACTGGATTACTGCATCAGCCTCCTTTCTGACCTCTCATCCTCCTGTATCTCCCTGCTTCAGTCTATACTTCACTCTGCTCTCCAGATTATCTCTGTACAGAAATGCTCAGGGCATGTCACTCCTCTCCTCAAAAATCTCCAGTGGCTGTCTATCAACCTTCGAATCAAGCAAATACTCCTCACTCTCGGCTTCAAGGCCCTCCATCACCTCACCCTGTCCTACCACACCTCCCTTCTCTCCTTCTACAGCCCAGTCCACACCCTCCGCTCCTCTGCCACTAACCTCCTCACTGTGCCTCATTCTCACCTGTCCCGCCTTCGACCTCGGCCCACATCCTTCCCCTGGCCTGGAATGCCCTCCCTCCACAAATCCGCCAAACTAGCTCTCTTTCTCCCTTCAAAGGCCTACTGACAGCTCACCTCTTCCAGGAGGCCTTCCCAGACAGAGCCGCCCCTTTTTCTTCTCCTCCTCCCCATCACCCCCCTTCCTCCCTCTGCGGTTTGGAAGGAGAGTAAAGGGCGGATCTTGGTGATGTTGTGAAGATGAGACCGGCAGGTTCTGATGATGGATTGGATGTGTGGAGTGAATGAGAGAGCTGAATCAAGGATGACTTAGTCCCCATTAGTCCCCAGATACTGTAACTGAGGCACAGAAAAGTTATGTTATTTGCCCAAGGTCACCCAGGAGGCAAGTGGGGAAGCTGGGGTTACCCAGGTCTTCTATTATCACTCAGATTTCACCATTCATTATCCTTTAGAAATAGCTAGACAGGTACCATGTCAGACACAGATTCTCCTCTCCGTGGCTGCAAGTGGTAGGGAAAATGTCCCCGTTGTAGTCAGCTTTCACTGTGAAAGCACCTCCAACCCTTCCTCAACCAAAATTCGACTGCCCTTAGTTAAAAACAAAACAGATCTTGTTCAGCTCAACCACGTCCCTACCATTCTCTCTTGTACTGTTCCTGCCCCTGTCTGAATGAAACCCAAAAGGGGGTAGTGGGGACAGGAATAGTGCAGCAGGATGGGGGAGGGCAGGGGAAGATACGTTTTTTAAAAATATGCGTGTGGGTTTGGGGTAGGGTACAACAATCAATCAACCAGTGGTGTTTTCTGAGCACTTACTAGTTACAGAGCACTGTACTATGTGCTTACCAGAGTTCAGACAAGTAGGTAGACATTATCCCTGCCCTCAATGAGCTTTCAATCTAGAGGGCAGGATGAGTGAGGGAGGAGGGTAAGTAAAGAAAGCCGTGGTCTGTCTGCTCCTAGCTGAGAGCAATAAGGAGATTTTTCTCCACCTCTGACAGAGATAGCTAGCAAATAGGTAGGCCTGACGACTGTGAGCCCACTGTTTTAGACAGTGAGCCCACTGTTGGGTAGGGACTGTCTCTATATGTTGCTAACTTGTACTTCCCAAGCGCTTAGTACAGTGCTCTGCACACAGTAAGCGCTCAATAAATACGATTGATTGATTGATTGTGAGCCCGTTGTTGCATAGGGACCGTCTCTATATGTTGCCAATTTGTACTTTCCAAAAGCTTAGTATAGTGCTCTGCACACAGTAAGCGCTCAATAAATACGACTGATGAATGAATGTGTGAGTGACAGCTAGTCACTGTTCAGAGGTCCCAAACCTCCCCCAGGTGGCTTGAAAGAACACTGGTAGCTTTATGTATTGGGAGAACAGAGAAAGTAGCAACAGTCACATGCTTTGGATTCAGAGATAGGGCTGACAGACGCCAGATTCAGTTTTGTACAACCAGTGGATCATTGTCTGTGGTGGGAGAGACCAGTGATGGGGAGCAATTCTGTGCCAGAGAATGACAGAACTTAGTAGGGAAAAGTCAACTGTACAGCAAGTGTTTGACAGAAACATTAGCTATAATAATAATAATGATGGCATTTGTTAAGCACTTACTATGTGCGAAACACTGTTCTAAGTGCTGCGGGGGGATACAAGGTGAGCTGCAATCCTCAATAATTTTAATAACACTCCCAATGTGTCTAGGTCTTTAATTAAATCATATCTACATCACTTCTGCCACACATCACCGGCTGGGTGTCTCTTAATCTGCAGTTTGGAGTCCTCCCCATACTTGTTACAAGAAAAGATTACAAAGGGGCTGACATTTTGTTCTCCTCTCACTGACATATGATGGGAGATTTCTCCTGAAAGATCCTGCCAAAGAATATTAGATGAACACAAGCCTGTGATTTACTTGTCATCTAGGTACCAACTTGGTTACCGGTAAGGAAGGAAAGGAAGTTTCTGGATGCCTATTTAAGGTACATGTCACAAGTTCTACATCTTCTAATTAGTATGGGATCCGCTGTCCCCCAAACTTCCTAAGGAGAAAGCAAGGTGAGGGTAAAGCAGAAAGACTGCACAGCTCATCAAGACTGATCTTTATGGAAATGAAAATTTCACCTAATTGCAGATAAAAACAGCACATTTGTGGTTTCCATTTAAAAATCAGAAGCATTAAAAACCCAGCCCCAAGATCAAAACAGCAGTTCATCTCTTTAGCTTGCAGATATTTCCAGGGGAGGATTTTCCCATAAAACTTCTACTTAGGTATCTTTCCCTCAAACAAACTCATCTCTCTTTCGGGACGTTTTGCAAGAATCTTTGGTCTGAAATACCACCTACTGAGCTTTCATCCCACAACACCTAGTTATTCTCAATTTCCTTTCTCCGGTTGATTCCTCTTAAGGGTTTTCCTCTTCCTGCTCGAGTAATTTGTCAGGCACCCATCTCTCGTCTAGATCATCATTCAGACAAGCTGTAAATTTAATTCTCTCTATCTTCCTTCATAAATCAATCCCGTCAGCATCGGCTACCTAGTGATACCCAAGAGCTGTTTTAAGATTTGAAAGAGATGGGGGAGGCAGTGGCAATAAAAGCTATGGTTGCACCCTATAGGAAATGTAGCTTGATTTCAGCACCTTGTGGGCAGGGACTACTGATCCCATTGCATTATACGCTCCTAAGCACTTAGTGAAGTGTGCTGCACACAGTAAATGCTCAATAAATGCAATTTATTCATTTTACTTTTGATGGTACTTGTTAAGCACTATCTATGTGCCCGGCAATGTCGTAAGCTCTGGTAGACAACACAAGTTTATCAGGTTGAACATAATCACTGTTCCATATGGGCCTCATAGTCAAAGTAGGAGGGAAAGGGATTTTATCCTCATTTTACAGATGAGGCAACTGAGGCCCAGAAAGGTTGACTTGCTCAAAGTCACACAGCATGCATTCATTCAACAGTATTTATTGAGCGCTTACTTTGTGCAGAGCACTGTACTAAGCACTTGGGAATAATACTAATAAAAATAATGACATTTATTAAGCACTTACTATGTGCAAAGCACTGTTCTAAGCACTGGGGAGGTTACAAGGTGATCAGGTTATCCCACGGGGGGCTCACAGTCTTAATCCCCATTTTACAGATGAGGTAACTGAGGCACAGAGAAGTGAAGTGACTTGCCCAAAGTCACACAGCTGACAATTGGTGGAGCTGGGATTTGAACCCATGACCTCTGACTCCAAAGCCCGTGCTCTTTCCACTGAGCCACGCTGCTTCAAATCGGCAACATAAAGATACAGTCCCTAACCAAGAACAGGCAGGGAAGTAAGAATATGGGCCCGGGAGTCAAAAGGAACTGGGTTCTGATCCTTGCTCCGCCACTTGTTTGCTGCGTGACCTTGGGCAAGTCACTTAACTTCTCTGTACCTCAATTCTCTCATTTGTAAAATGGGAATTAAGACTGTGAGCCCCATATGGGACATGATTAGCTTATCTCTACCCCACTGCTTAGTATAATGCCTGGCACATACTAAGAGCTAGGCAGATACCATTAAAAAAGAAAGTGGTGGACTTGGGATTAGAACCCAGCTCCTCTGGCTACCAGGCCCAAACTCTTTCCACTAGGCTATGCTGTTTGATTGATTGATTGATTAATTGATACACTATGAGGAAGGAGGCTTTAATTACTGTGCAAGTGGTGAGACCATCAAATGTGGAGATGAGGAGGAGAGATGTCACAAGGTTCTCTACACCCTGGAAATACACTGTAAGATATATTTGACCTTCTAAGATGGTTGATCAGTGATCTGTCATATGGGGGCAGCAGGTAGGGCTGCTCCACCTCCTAATTTGTCCCTTTTGCTCCTTCACCCTTAGGTTAGGAATGTCAGGAATAAGATCACTAGTAAAGCCACTGCTAAGTCAGCCCATTCTCTTGCAGGAATTGTGCACTGGTTTGCCTTCTAGACCCCCTTCTAGATCCTTCTTGGTTAGGAATGGATCATGCAGTGCCTCATCCTTTTCCCCTCTCTGCCACTAATCCATCTATTTTTACAATCTCTTATGGGCTGCTCAGCCATGGATCTGTCCCAACCCCTCTGGGATCTGCTAATGTTCATGACGATGCACTAAGCAAGCACTCAGTAAATATGAGTGATGATGATACAATGCAAAATCTGAATCCTTCATGGTTGGACCACTGTCATGCCTTTTACGGGGGCAGGCTTATTTATCTCCATTTCTTCTAGCCTAGTCATCGATGGCAGGCTTTGAGGGTTAGGAAGAATAGGAGGTGGAGGCCTGGGAGCCAATAGAGAATTCTTGCAGCACTGAAATAATAATGGTGGTATTTGTTAAGCACTTACTATGTGCCAAGCAGTATACTAAACACTGGGGAGATATGAGATGATCAGGTCAGACCCAGTCGCTGCCCTTCATGGGGCTCACAGTTTAAGTAGGAGGGAGAACAAGGGACTGAACCTCCATTTTACAGAAGAGGAACTTGAGGCACAGAGAAGTGAAGTGACTTGTCCAAGATCACACAGCAGGCAGGTGGCAGAGGCAGGATCGGAACCTAGGTCTTCTGATTCCCAGGCCCAGACTCTTTCCATTAGGCCACACTGAAGCCATGAGGCCTTAGCTCCAGGCGTCACATGGCTCATTGGAAAAACCACAGGCTTGGGAGCCAGAGGTCATGGGTTCTAATCCCAACTCCACCACTTGTCAGCTGTGTGACTTTGGGCAAGTCACTTAACTTCTCTGGGCCTGTTACCTCATCTGTAAAATGGGGATTAAGACTGTGAGCCCCACTTGGGACAACCAGATCACCTTGTATCCCCCCCAGCACTTAGAACAGTGCTTCACACATAGTAAATGCTTAACAAATACCATCATCATTATTATTAATATCTTCCAGGGTCAAGAACTCTCAGTGAAGCGAGTCCACTCCTGTCCTGGGCTGAATGGACAAACCTAATGGGCAAGTCTGCAGGAAGGCATATAAGCATCCCAAAAGGCCACAATGATTAGGGCCACATCACATCTGCCCTGACTCATCCCCCAGGAAAGCTATCTCCCCTGAACGATAAGAAAAGGGCATTTCCTTCAATAATGCCCAATTGCCTTTGTCTTGATGTCAGTTTTTTGTATCCCCATCTAAGCAGACATTAATGGAAACCCCATTCCCACTGATGGGGGAAGCGACATGTAGATGTTATCCGTAAATACGGTTGACAGCATTTAATAAAAGGGTTTAAGTTGCAATTTTGGAATGTTCCCCACAGAAAATGTTATTCACATTAGTAGGATCCATTAAAGAATATTAAAAGAAGACCAACATGTTGCTTCTTGTCTGATAATGGATGCTACAAAGCGCTCTGGCTGATTTTTGAGGGACTGAACTTTTTAATGTGATCAACTAATAGCAGCAATGCCTGCCAAAAGTGAGGTGGCATTTATAATACCTACAGAATGGGGAGAAAACCACACATGTTTCTAGTTGACATGAAGCAAATATGAGTGGTTCCATATCTGTTGACATTTTTTCAAGGCCTTCATTTTTTGTAAAGGTCTAGCAAATAAATTTTAATAGTGCTTCTAAAAGAAATCTACATAAAATGTTTTCCAGGCTCCAAGAGATCAACATTCTTCGTTTATGTAGGATGCCATTTTTTGACTCCCATCTGGCTGGGACACAAATCAGTATTTTAATAAAATTTAATTCAGGAGAGAAAAGCATTAATGTCCCAAATTCATGACTCCCATTTAAAAGGAGAATTTCTGCAGCACGGCTGTTTCATTTAATTCTGCGCATTGTTGTTGTCACTGAAGCGTGTAAAACAGATTTTCCTAAATAGGGAAAACGTGGTGATTTATAAAGTATATACATCGGCAAGGACTTAGATACTTTATTTTTCTTAAACTGCTTAAAATGGTTGCATTTTCATGATCACCTCTATGGTAGTTTAGGGATTTGTAGCTAAAAGTGACATCAATATTACAACATGCAGGCATACATCATAAAATCCTGGGGTCAAAACCTCCAGGCAGTTGTCTCTGGTCACCAGTGAGACTTCCTTTCACACCATCAGGTATGTGTGTAAAGTTATAATGGAAAAAACACTAAGAAGGGGCTGTCCTAAGGCCCAGTAAGGGTGTTACTAGTATCTCACTCACCCTAATAACAATAATGGAGGTATTTGCTGGATGCTTATTATGTGCCAAGCACTATGTAAAGCACTAGGGTAGATACAAGGTAATAAGATCAGGCACAGTTCCCGTCCCACATGGGACTCACAAGTTTCCCATCCACCTCCATATCAAACAAAAACTCCTCACTATTGGCTCTAAAACACTCCATCACCTTTCCCTCTCCTACCTCACTTCTCTTCTGTCCTACTACCAAGCTTCGCTCCTCTAGTGTTGAACTGTGCCTCAATCTTGCCTGTCTCACCGCCGACCCCTAGCCCACGTCCTGCCTTTGGCTTCAAACGCCCTCCCTCCTCTAACAGACAGTCTCCCCAACTTCAAAGCCTTATTGAAGTCACATCTCCTCCAAGAGGCCTTCCCAGACTAATCCACACTTTCCTCATCTCCCACACCCTTTCTGTGTCTTCTCACTTGCTCCCTTTGCTCTTCCCCCTCCCAGCCCCTCAGTACTTATGTACATATCTGTCATTTTATTTATCCCTTTGCTCTTCCTCCCTCCCAACCCCAAAGCACTTATGTAGATACCTATAACTGTATTTATTTGTCTTGATGTCTGTCTCCCCCACTTTAATAATAATAACAATAATGATGGTATTTGTTAAGCAATTACTATGTGCAAAACACTGTTCTAAGTGCTGGGAGGGCTTACAAGGTGATCAGCTTGTCCCACGGGGGGCTCGCAGTTTTAATCCCCATTTTACAGATGAGGTAACTGAGGCACAGAGAATTTAAGTGACTTGCCCATAGTCACACAGCTGACAGTTGCCAAACCTGGATTTGAACCCATGACCTCTGACTCCAAAGCCCGTGCTCTTTCCACTGAGCCACGCTGCTTCTAGACTGTGAGCTAGTTGTGGTCAGGGATTGTCACTGTTTATTGTTGTATTGTAATTTCCCAAGAGCTTGTATAGTGCTCTGAACACGGTAAGTGCTCAATAAATATGATTGAATGAATGAATGACTAAGTAGGGGCTGGAACCAGGTTTTAATTCCTATTTTACAGATAAAGAAACTGAGGTTCAGATGAGTGACTTGTCCAAAGTCACACAGCAGGCAATTAGCAGAGCCATGATTGGGACTCAAACCTATTCCCTTTCCTTGAGGCGACGCTGTTCCTCTGGATGAGGAGAAAAAGGTCTCCCTGCTCTTCCCTAAAGGTTCAATGCCAGTATGGCAAGAAGCTTGGGTCCATGTGACAGTATGATCGAGTAAAAGTTTTGGTCCAGCAGTATGACAGTAGGTTAAGGAGAAAATATTTTGACACACAAGCTCTTCCATTTGAGTGAAAGATCCTTCTGGGGAGGGAAAGTGTCTTGTATTTCTGCTGCACTTTCCTGAGGGCTTAGTATAGTGCATTGCTCAATAAATACCATTACTACTACTACTACTACTTCTACAGCATGGCTTAGTGAATAGAACACGCGCCTAATCCTGGCTCCGCCACCTATCTGCTGTGTGGCCTTGGGCAAATCATTTCACTCCACTGGGCCTCAGTTACCTCATCTGTAAAATGGGCATCAAGAGTGTGAGCCCTATGTGGGACAGCAACTGTGTCCAAGCTGATTACCTTAATATCTACCTCAGTGCTTAGAACAGTGCTTGGCACATAGTAAGTGCTTAACACATACCATAAGTATTATTATTTTTAATACTTCTACCATTACTTCTGCTGTTAATATTAATGTTAAAACTTCTGCTGCTACTGCTACTATTACTGCTGCTACTACGACAATAACTATTACTATCTGCCTGCTGTTTGCTTGGGAATTTTGCCTGAAGACTTGCCTAAACCCATTTGTTCAAAACAAAGAGAATTTTCATTCATCCTGATAGAATAGAGGGTGGATGGCCAACACCAGTTGACCAACAGGCAGTGGATGTTGTTGTCATTGCCACTGTCAGTGTCCCTAGCCCTACCCGGGGCAGGTTAGTTGTGAAGTTTGAGAGTTGGTTCAAAAGCTGTCATGAGGAACTTGAAACTGTGGTGCTCCATGAACACCCAGCCCCCTGGAGAGGAGTTGGGGTGGGAGAAGGGAAGAAATCAAACAAGCAGCAGGACTCGGATGGTCGGTTGTACCCAAGCCCCCTGAGACCATCAATCACTCAATCAATCAATCAATTGCACTTATAGATCAGTTACTTTGTGCTAAGCACTGTACTGATTGTCAACATTAATTTACTGTCAACAGTAGCTGACCTAAATCCTGACTGTGTACTCGCCATACCTCATTCTCATTTCTCTTCAACTTCTCGGTGCCTGAGTTTCCTCATCTATAAAGCAGGGATTAAATACCTGCCTGCCGTCCCCCTTAGACTGTCAGCTTGCTCTTTTTCCTCCTGCACAATGTCTATTTTGTCCCCCCCCCACCCCTCCTTCTCTTTCTTTCTCTGCCTTTTTATTCATTCAATCATATTCATTGAGCGCTTACTGTGTGCAGAGCACTGTACTAAGCACTTGGGAAGTACAAGTTGGCAACATATAGAGACGGTCCCTACCCAACAGTGGGCTCACAGTCTAGAAGGGGGAGACAGAGAACAAAACAAAACATATTAACAAAATAAAATAAATAGAATCAATATGTACAAGTAAAATAAATAGAGTAATAAATACATACAAACATATATACATATATACAGGTGCTGTGGGGAGGGGAAGGAGGTAAGGTGGAGGGGATGGAGTGGGGAGGAGGGGGAGAGGAAGGAGGGGGCTCAGTCTGAGAAGGCCTCCTGGAGGAGGTGAGCTCTCAGTAGGGCCTTGAAGGGAGGAAGAGAGCTAGCTTGGTGGATATGTGGAGGGAGGGCATTCCAGGCCAGGGGGATGACATGGGCTGGGGGTCGACGGCGGGATAGGCGAGAACGAGGTACGGTGAGGAGATTAGCAGCAGAGGAGTGGAGGGTGTGGGCTGGGCTGTAGAAGGAGAGAAGGGAGGTGAGGTAGGAGAGGGCGAGGTGATGGACAGCCTTGAAGACGTGGGCGAGGAGTTTCTACCTGATGCGTAGGTTGATTGGTAGCCACTGGAGATTTTTGAGGAGGGGAGTAACATGCCCAGAGCGTTTCTGGACAAAGACAATCTGGGCAGCAGCATGAAGTACGGATTGAAGACAAGAGAGACAGAAGGATGGGAGATCGGAGAGGAGGCTGATACAGTAATCCAGATGGGATAGGATGAGAGCTTGAATGAGCAGGGTAGCAGTTTGGATGGAGAGAAAAGGGCGGATCTTGGCAATGTTGTGGAGGTGAGACCGGCAGGTTTTGGTGACGGCTTGGATGTGAGGGGTGAACAAGAGAGCGGAGTCGAGGATGACACCAAGGTTGTGGGCTTGTGAGACGGGAAGGATGGTAGTGCCGTCAACAGTGATGGGAAAGTCAGGGAGAGGGCAGGGTTTGGGAGGGAAGACATTCACTTCACTTCTCACAGGATGAACACCCAGGCCTAGTGGGAAAAGCAGGGACCTGGGAGTCAGAGGACCTGGGTTCTAATCTCAGGTCTGCTACTTGCCCACTGTGTGACCTTGGGCAAGTCACTTCACTTCCCTGAACTTCAATTTCTTCATCTGTAAAATGGGGATTAAAAACCTGTTCTCCCCACAGTTTTGACTATGAGCCCGATGTGGGACAGGGACAGTATCTGATCTAATTACCATGTATCTGTAAAATGAGAAGCAAATAGCTGTTCCCCCTGACTGCAAGCTCCATGTGGGACAGGGAGTGTTTCCAATGGGTTCATCGTATAGTGACTTCAGCTTTCAACACGGTTTTTGGCACATATTAAGTACTTAACAAATACTATAACTAGCATTTTTATCCTTAATATTATGATGGCTTCATCCCATTATGTATTCCCCTGCTTGCAGAGCTAAGGCTAAAATCCATGTCTCCTGATTTCCATAGCTATGCTCTTTGGAGAAATAACTAGCTATGGGACCAGATTTTTCTCTCCTGGGAGAGAATGAAATTACCTTCATCTCCCTCTGGGGCTGTGAAGTCTTCAGCACCAAGCGATAGGCTGCTGCTGCTGCTGTAATAAGTTGATGCGGATCCCCATGTCATCAGTGACACTATGTACATGGCAAATTCAGGCCTAATAATTCTTTTAGGATAAATGTTTGTGAGGATGGAAGATAAGCCCCTCACATCTGTTATAGAAATGATCAGAACCTTTCCAGACCAAACAAATACAGCTGAAAATGAAAATGAACTCAGTCTCTATAACTCAGGCCATGCAATGTGCTCAGGTTTCTCAAGGGAGAGGTCTCTTTTTTCTATCCTCCCTTAGAGTTTCTACATTTTTTTTAAATGGTACTTGTTAAGCACTTACTATATGTATCAGGCATTGTATTAAGCACTGGGGTAGATCGGAGATAATCAGGCTGGACACAGCCCCTGTCCCACATGGAGCTCACAGTCTGAGGGAGGAGTAAATCTTCATTTTACAGATGAGACAACTGAGGCACAGAGCAGTCAAGTAACTTGTCTAAGGTCACACAGAAGACAAGCAACAGAAATGGGGCCAGAATCCAGGTCCCCTGATTCCCAGGTCCCTTCTCCTTCCACTAGGCCAAGCTACTTCCTATTTACACAAAGTTATCCTCCGAGGTACAGAAACCACCCCCTAACTCAGATTGCTTGAAAAAAGAAAGCCATTTCTAAGTTGAAAGTGATCTCCCTAAAAATATACTGTCTCTTAAATCTGTTGTTCCATTAACCTTTTCTTCCTTCAATCCTCCCACTTTTCTCCTGTTTTATCCCTCCTTTGAAACTCCCTTTAACTTGATTTAAGTCCTTCTCAGTAGGAAGCATTTCCCATTGGCCATTACTCATCCTGAAGAGGGGTCAGTTCAGCCTGGGATATTGTTCTTTTCATCATGTGGAGATTAAGAAACAGCTACAAGAAGTTTTCTCAAAGTCTCTGTAGATCAAGCCTCTCTTCACATTCCCCCTTACAAGTTAATAAACTAATCTTTCAGACAATGATGTTTGAATTAGACTCCTACAAGGATCAAAATTCCCAAGAATGAAAAGCCCTGCTGTAGCCTTTTCATTCTCGTTTGCCTAGTAGGGCTAATTGGATTTGATTGCCAACTTTTCAGTCCAGCTTGGATTGGTGTTGAATCCAAAATTTCCCTCAGTCTGAATCAAAAAATGACTGCAGGGACGGGAAACATTTTTAAGCATGGCTAAAGTTAACTTTTCCAGGGGTGTGGATGATCAAAAAAGATGAGCCAAATTTTGTCAATGTGTTGCTCAGGAGCACAGGGTGCTGAGGAACTTTAAAATGTGTTCTTTTAGAAGAAGGTCGGAGAACTATGGCCTAGTAGAAAGAGCTGGGCCTGGGAGTCAGAGGACCTGGGTGTGAATTCTGACTCCACCACTTGCCTGCAGTGTGACGTTGGGTGAGTCACTTAACTTCTCTGTGCCTCCGTTTCCTCAGCTGTATAACGGGGATTAAATAACTCTCTCTATCCCTCTCCCCCACTTAGATTGTGAACCTCATGTGGGACAAGGAGTGTGTCTGACCTTTTTATTTTGTATTTATCACAGTGATTGGCTTGTAGTAGGCACTTAACAAATACCACGTTATTGAGTGATAAAACAACTTAGTGGCAAGGCAACTGAAAAAATAAAAGAAATGAAATGATAAGCATGTCTAATGATGTTAAGGAAAACTCTAGTCAGATCCATAATTTATAAAGATCTAGATGAGTGATTAGAGAAATGGAGGCTCCTCACTGGGGCATTATTAACGTGTTCGTGGAGAACAGTAGTGGTCAAAGAACATTAGTAAAATTGGGAGGGAGGAGTGAAAATTTGTATTCCAAAGCAAAAGAGTCTGAACTGAAAACATCTAATACCCAGCCTGAGAGGAATGGAAAATGAAGTCCTTGGCCCAAGGGGAGTGAAAGAAATTGACCTACTCTCTAATTTCTAGTCTCTATTCCCTCTTCGTTCAGATTGGCCCTTCTCTACTCTCCTAAAACTAGTGCTGGGTGGCAAAGTCAAACAGAGCTGCACCCTATATTAGGTTATGGAGAGAGAATGGGCTACTTCACATCCTCAATGAAGCATAAGAGTTCAAAACACGTCTCTCATCAAGCAAACTTGGGCTTAAACCAATCAACAGTAGCATTTGTGTAAGGCAGCCCCACCAAGGATCCAAATCTTTGGTTGATATATGTGAGGCTGAGTGGAAAGAGCTGTTGAATGAAGAGCAAGCGATCGGTCATATTTATTGAGCACTCATTGTGCGCAGAGCCCTGTATTAAGTGCTTGGGAAACAAACAGAGTTGGTAGAAACATTCCCTGCCCACAAGGAGCTTACAGTCTAGAGGGGAAGACAGAAATCAATATAAGTAAATAAATTATGGATATGTCGATAATTGCTGTGGGGCTGAGAGAGGGGGTGAATGAAGGAAGCAAATCAGAGCAACGTGGAAATGAGTGGTAAAAGAGGAAATGAGGGCTTAGTCAGTGAGGCCTTCCTTAGTCAGGGAGAAGATGTGCCTACAATAAGGCTTTGAAGGTCAAGGGAGAAATTGTCTGTCGGATATGAAGAGGGAGGGCATTCCAGGACAGGGGCCGGACGTGAGCGAGAGGTGGCAAGACAGGTCGAGGTACAGTGAGTAGGTTGGCACCAGGGAAGTGAAGTGTGGGGGGGGTGTTATAATAGAACAGCAGCGAGGTAAGGTAGGAGACAGCAAGATGATTGAGTGTTTTAAAGACAATAGTCAGGAGTTTCTGTTGGATATGGAGGCGGATGGGCAACCACTGGGGAAATTGACCTGAATGTTTTTTGTACAAAATGGATCCTGGCAACAAAGTGAAGTATGGACTGGAGTGATGAGAGACAGGTGGCAGGAAGGTCAGGAAGGAGGCTGATACAGTAATCAGGGAGGGCTAGGATAAATGCTTGGAATAATGTGGTAGCCATTTGGATGGAGTGGAAAGGGCAGAATTTAGGATGCCTGAAGATTGAACCAACAGCATATAATGAAAGATTGAATATGTGGGTTGAATGACAGAGAAGAGCCAAGGATAATGCCAAGTGTGTGGGCTTGAGATACATGAAGGATTGTGGTGCCATCTACAGTGACAGAATATAGTGGGAATATGGGTCGATATGAGCATGTTTGAAAGATAAGGAGTAATTAGGAGTAAGTCAATCTGTCAGCCCTTCGCAGCTTCCAGTCAGACAGGCGCAGCAATCAGTGGGCTTCCTGAAATAATCCTGAGGTAGCTGCTAGAAAATGGTGGTTGTGCCTTAGCCCAATGACCCAGTGAGATTTGAGCCCTCTCAGAGATTGTACACACCCCAGTTCTTCCGTATTTCATTATGGATAGATAACGGCTGGCGAACTGTGAACAATCTTCCCACCCCGACTGACTGGATAGAATGCAATGCGATGAATGCTGCTCTATGTATTCATAGATTCATACTGACCTAGCTATAAAGCACTCCATATGTATCCATATGGACAGATATATATCTTGTCCTGCAGTCAAGAATTTGTAATATAGTGCATTTATGTGTGTGTCAGCTTTTCCAGAAGACTGCCACTTGTTCTGAATTGTATTGCTGTGAATGTTGAAAGCGATATGTAAATCAGGAGCACCTATTCTACGCCCACTTCCCTAGAGTCAAGCACTGACAGATTCAAAGGAGCATGTCAGCATGCTCCCTGCAGGACCAATAGGATTGCTTGTTTCTTCTGCCTAGCTCCGTCTGAGGCTCTCATCGCTATTCAGGTGGCAGGAATGAGAGGGTGGCATTCTCGGCTTAATGGCAAATCTTATTAAATGTTTTTTCCAGATGTCCCTGTTGTAGTCCAAATTAAGTCAAAGAATAAAAATGGATTCAAACCCGGAGGCTGTTTTTTGAAAGGGTGTTTTTCTCAAGTCATTATGTCCCAGAGGTAAATCTGCCTATGTTGAATTCCAAAGAGGTAAACGCTTGCTAGAAACTATAGATTTCCTTGAATTTACAAAGGTACGTTTTCCTCGGAATTGTTCTGTGAAATAGGAGGAAAATACTAATATCTAATGGTGACTTTACACACCGCTGATTCCCACCTACAGTACCTGATGCTGTACAATACTTACCCACTGCAAAGCACTGACTGAATTTTTTCCCCACAATGAGATCAGATACAGTCCAGTACGATGGAGAAAGGGCAAAGGGGGTGGTGCAATGAGAGTAGGGGTCTATTGCCCCTATGAAAGCAATTCTAATAATAATTACTAATAATACTGATGGTAATGGTTAAGCACTTACTAAGTGCAAAACACTGGGGTATATACAATCCATTTAGATCCTGTCCCACAGTTTAATGGGGGAAGAAGACATCTTTAATTACCCATCTTCCCTCTCTTTTGCCATCTCATCAGTTCCTCTTGTGCCTCCCACTTCTTAACTCTGGGAGTCACTCAAGTCTCAATTCTGGGTCCCCTTCTCTTCTCCATTTACACCCCCTCCCATGCCTTCCAATATCATCTCTACCCTGATGATTCCCAAATCTACATCTCTAGCCCCAACCTCTCCCCTTTTCTCCAAACTCACATTTCCTCTGGCCTTGAGGATATATGGATGCCCCACTGATACCTCAAGCTAAACATGTCCCAAACTGAAATTCTCATCTTCTCTCAAAAATGCTCTCCTCCCCATGATTTTCTCATCACTTTGTCAACCACAACCATTCTTCCTGCCTCTCAAGCCCAGAATCTTGGCATTAACCTTGACCCTTCTCTTTCCTTTAACTCATATAATCAGTCACTAAATCTTGTTAACTATTATCTCCACAACATCTCCAGAATTTTTCCTTCCTCTCCATCCCAACTGCTATGACAGGGCTCAAGCATTTGTCATATTCTATCTCGAACATTGCATCAGCCTCCTCGCAGATGTCCCTGCCTCCTCCCCAATCCATACTTCACTCTGCTGCCCTGATTATTTTTTCTAAAAAAAAACCATCCTGAGCACATTTCCCTACTCTAGCACCACCAAAGGTGGCCCATCTCCAACCCTAGTTTCTCCCTACTGTCTTACTCTTACAGTTAGTCCCACCCAAGAAGCACTTATAAACTCACTCCCCGAGCTCAGCAATCCCTGCAGTACTTACATAAATTTTCTTACACTCAATTGCTTTTCTTACTGCTAATTTATTTTAATATCTGTCTTCCATCTGTCTCCTGTCAGCTCCTTTAGGTCAAGGATCATGTCTACCAACTGTATCGTACTCTCCCAGGCTCTTGGTTCAGTGATCTGGAAAAAGTAAGGGCTCAATGAATGCCACTGATTGATGGATTTTACAAATGAGGGAACTGAGATACAGAGCAGTTAAATGATTTGCAGAAGGTAACAGAGGAGGCAGGTAGTGGAGTCAGGATTTGAACTCATGTCTCCTGACTCCTAGGCCTGTGCTCTTTCTATTAGACCAGGCTGCCTCTCTCTGCTCTTATGAGCCCTTAGCCAAATTATTCAACCTCTCTGCTACTCTATTTCCCCACCTATATTTTTTTTATAGTGGCATTTATTAAGCGCTTATTATGTGCAAAGCACTGTTCTAAGCACTGGATAGAATAGGAATCATAATTACTTGGGTCTTTCCACCACATAAGAGGCTTGAGACTACTAATCTCAGTGTTCTTTGGAAAGTGAAAACATCATATTAAAGAATAATATGATTATTATAACAGCGAAGACTGGGGCTCATACTGGCTAAACACCAATATTTACAACAGGTCCTGCATATCAAGAGCATGATTTTCTTAGCAGGAGTTTTCAGCATATATTACAACATCACAATGATTAATTGTTTTGGGGTGTAATTTATATACAAAATTAAATTTCCATTTAATAATTATGGTACCTGTTAAGCACTTGCTATCTGCCAAGTACTGTTCCAACTGCTGGGGTAGATACAAGTTAAACAGATTGGACAAAGTCCCTGTCCCACATGGGGCTCACCGTCTGAGTAGGAGGGAGTAGGATTTAATCCCCATTCTATAGAAGAAGTAACTGAGGCACAGAGAGGTTGTGACTTGCCCAAGGTCACAACGCAGATATGAGCCAGAGCCAGGATTAGAACCCACGTCCCCTGACTCCTAGGCCCATGCTCTTTCCACTAGAACATGCTGCTTCTCTGGAAATATCTGCATTTCCAGATATTTACAATAAAACTTTGTCTACCATCAATGTGGTGACTCAATTTGTGGCAACACCCATAATGAATCAGTAGTCTCCTCATGAATTAAAATAATATCCCAAATATATCTGATGGATATCGTTTTAAAATGTAACATTAATACATCAGGATATAAGCACTATTAAAACACAATTTCATCTTGTCAAGTACAGAGCAAGAGAGAAGTATCCAGGGCAGAGAAAGACTGTTTCAGAAGAGAACATTAATAATGGATACTCTCCATATACTCAATTTCTCCAAACGTGATATAAAAGTACTACATCATTATACATCTGATTTTAAACTGATTGTCATGATGGAAATAACAAAGCCAGATCAGAGACTGCATGATATAACATGCAGGTAAGCTTGTCATGTTGAGGCATTTTTCAAAAAAAACCCTCAGTTTTTCCACTGTGTGTGTTTTCCCTAAAATGTTTGGATGGATAGACTTCAGGAATTACAGAGACTGTAATCCCGTTGTTGGGTAGGGACTGTCTCTATATGTTGCTAACTTGTACTTCTCAAGAGCTTAGTACAGTGCTGTGCACACAGTAAGCGCTCAATACGATTGAATGAATAAATGAATGAATGAATGATCTTTCAACAACACGGATACACCTGGACGGGTCATACAAGGGCACCCAAGGTGCTTTACTAATAACATGGGTTTTCTATAACAGGGTTTTTTCAATGACTTATCCCCAGTGTTACAGTAGAACTGGCATGTTCAATGAAGTGAACAATTTAGTTCTGTTTTGCAGAGAAACAAGGCAGCCTAGTGAAAGCAGCACAGGCCTAAAAGGAAGAGGACCTGAGTTCTAATCTTAACTCTGCTCTTGCCTGCTGTGTGACCTTAGGTAAGTTATTTAATTTTGCTGGGCCTCTGTTTCTTCATCTGTAAAATGGGGAGGAATTACTGTTCTCCCTCCTTCTCAGACTGTGAGCCCTGTGTTGGCTAGGGACTATGTCTGATCGGATTATGACGAATATACCCAGATTTTAGTACAGTGATGGCACATAGAGAGTGCTTAGCAAGCACCACATTATTATTATTCAGGCCACTTTATAATCATTTAAATTTAACCTGAAATTTCAGAGATTGGACATAATGCCCAGGATGATAAGATTAGTCTAGACTTCAAGGATGGTTTCTAAAATCCTGCGAAAGTAGTGGTCACTGCAATTACAACTAGAGGATGAATTGAAAGAGGTTGGGCAATGCAGAAGCACAGTATCCAGGGGAAAGAGCATGTTTCTGGGTGTCACGGAACCTCGGTTCTATTCCCAATACTGCTGCTCAATCACAGGTATTTATTGAGCATTTTCCATGTGCAGAACACCATACTAGGAGCTTGGAAGAGTACAATGCAATACAATTGGTAGACATGATCCCTGCCTTCCAGGACTTTACAATATAGTTGGTGAAAAAGACATTAAAATAAATTTCAGATAGGGGAAATGGCAGAATATAAGGATATGGGGCTATATACTATATATAAATGTTGTGGCGTTAGGGATGGGGTGATTACCAGGGAGTTTAAGGGGTAAAAACCCAAGAGCACAGGTGATCATCATCAATCGTATTTATTGAGCGCTTACTGTGTGCAGAGCACTGTACTAAGCACTTGTATAAGAGATGGCAAGGTGGGGAAATTAGAGGTTAGTAAGTCAAGGTTAATTGGATAAACATGATTTTACTAGGGGTTTGAAGATGGAGAGAGCAGTAGGGAAAAAGGAGGGAGTTCAGGCCAGAGGGAGAATGTGAGCATGGGACTGGTGCTAATAGAGAGAAGAGATCAAGGTACGGTCAGGAGGCTTGCATTAGAGGAGCAAAGTGTGTGGGCTGGGTAGTAGTGGAAGATGAGTAATAATAATAATTACAGTATTTGTTAAGTGCTAACTCTGTGCCAGTCACTATACTAAGCGCTGGAAGCACATCAGGATGGACGCAGTCCCTGTCCCACATAGTGCTCACAGTCTCAATCTCCATTTTCCAGATGAGGTAACTGAGGCCCAGAGAATTGAAGTGACTTGCCCAAGGTCACACAGCAGACACATGGTGAAGCTAGGATTAGAACCCATGTCCTTCCAACTCCCAGGCCCATGCTCTATTCACTACACCATGCTGCTTCTCTGCATGAGCTTAGGTAGGAGGGCAAGGGCTGACTGAGTGTCTTAAAGCCAAAGATAAGGAGTTTCTGATTGTTGTAGAGGTGGAAGGACAACCAGTGAAGTTTTCTGAGGAGTGGGGAGATGTGTGTAGAAGGAAAAACGATCTGGGCAGGAGAACTAGGTACTGGAGTGGGAAGGTATTGGAAGCAGTGAGGTCAGCATGGAGGTTGATACAGGAGTCAAGATGGGATAGGATAATTGTTTGGACCAACATAGTAGCCATTTGGATGGAGAGGAAGGGGCAGACTCTAGAGATGTCACTTGCCTTCTAAGTGACCTTGGGCAAGTTATTTAACTTCTCTGTGCCTCATCTGTAAAAAAGAACTTCAACACCTGTTCTCTTTACTATTTAGGCTTTGAGCCTCATGTGACAGGAACTGTGTCTGATCTGATTATCTTGTATAATAATAACAATAATAATAATGGTATTTGTTAAGCACTTACTATGTGCAAAGCACTATTCTAAGCACGGGGGAGGTTACAAGGTGATCAGGTTGTCCCACGGGGGGCTCACAGTCTTAATCCCCATTTTACAGATGAGGTAACTGAGGCACAGAGAAGTTAGGTGACTAGCCTAAAGTCACACAGCTGACGGTTGGCGGAGCCGGGATTTGAACCCATGATCTCTGACTCCAAAGCCCATGCTCTTTCCACTGAGCCATGCTACTTCTCCATGCCACGCTGCTTGTATCTACCCTAGTACTTACTACAATACTTGGTGCGTGGTAAAAACTTTAAAGAGACCATAATTATCAGCTCCACTCGAATGGGTTATATTTTTGAAATGGGGCTTCAGCCATGTTCCAACTGCAAAACAGTGATGATCTATTGGATCTAATGATCCACGGGGCAGCAAATATGGAGGAGCTGATTAGATTTTCAACAAACACCATAAGGTGCTGACTGAGTTTGCACCAAACCTTGCCGAATTCATCAAAATGTTCATTTTTAAAAAGAAAACAGGTAGCCACTTCTTTTGTCAGATGTATATTTTTTTCATTTTCAGAAGGGGCCCATCTGGTTATGCTATTATCTCTGTGTGAGTTGCATATCCTTACTAGAGTCAACGGATTAGGTAGTGTCTTCACTTTGACGGTTGAAGATGGTACAAAGCACATAAAAGCCTCATTCACTTCTAGTCAGAAATATTCCTACCAGAAAAACACTTCAATCAATCAATCGTATTTATTGAGCGCTTACTGTGTGCAGAGCACTGTACTAAGCGCTTGGGAAGTACAAGTTGGCAACATATACAGACAGTCCCTACCCAACAGTGGGCTCACAGTCTAAAAGGGGGAGACAGAGAACAAAACCAAACATACTAACAAAATAAAATAAATAGAATAGATATGTACAAGTAAAATAAACAAATAGAGTAATAAATACGTACAAACATATATACATATATACAGGTGCTGTGGGGAAGGGAAGGAAGTAAGATGTGGGGGGATGGAGACGGGGACGAATGGGGAGAGGAAGGAAGGGGCTCAGTCTGGGAAGGCCTCCTGGAGGAGGTGAGCTCTCAATTACTCAATTCAATCAATTACTCTTTGGCATTTATCAAGTGCTGATTATGTCCATAGCACTGCACTAAGCACTTGGGAAAGTACAATACAATAGAATTGGTAGACACAATCCCTGCCCAGAAGGAGCTTACAGTTTAATGGGGGAGACAGATACCAAAATAGATTAGGAATCGGGGAAATAGTAGATTGTAATAATATTTACATAAGTATTATGGGGCTGAGTGAGTGTCAAGGTGCTTAAGGCATATACAGCCAACTTCATGGTCAATGTGGAAGGGAAGATGGATAGGGGAAAAAAAAGGGATTTGGGGGAGATGTGATTTTAGGAGGGTTTTGAAGGTGGGGAGAGTGGTAGATTTCAGTTAACAAGTGGGAAAGAGTTCCAGGCCAAAGTAGAAAACATAATAATAACAATTACAGTATTTGTTAAGTGCTTACTACGTGCCAAGCACTGTTCTACATGCTGGGGTAAATACAAGGTAATCAGGTTGTTCCATATGCAGCTCACAGTCTTAATCCCCATTTTACAGATGAGGTAATTGGGGTACAGAGAAGTTAAGTGACTTGCCCAAAGTCGCACAGCTGACAAGTGGCAGAGTCAGGATTAGAACCCCTGATCTCTGGCTCCCAAGCCCATGAACAATAGGTCAGTGAAGGGATAGGCAAGACTGAGGTACTACGTACTGGGGTGGATACAAGCAAATCAGGTTGGACACAGTCCCTGACCCACGTGGGGCTCACAGTCTCAATCCCCAATTTACAGATGGGGGAACTGAGGCACACAGAAGTGAAGTGACTTGCCCAAGGTCACACAGCATACAAGTGGTAGAGATGGGATTAGAACCCAGGTCCTTCTGACCCCCAGGCCCATGCTCTATCCACTCTTCATTCATTCATTCAATCATTTATTGAGCACTCACTGTGCAGAACACTGTATTAAGCACTTGAACACAAAATCTCCAGTGGCTACCAATCAATCTGAGCATCAGGCAGAAACTCCTCACCCTGGGCTTCAAGGCTCTCCATCACCTCGCCCCCTCCTACCTCACCTCCCTTCTCTCCTTCTACACCCCAGCCCGCACCCTCCGCTCCTCTGCCGCTAATCTCCTCACTGTGCCTCGTTCTCGCCTGTCCCGCTGTCGACCCTCGGCCCACGTCATCCCCCGGGCCTGGAATGCCCTCCCTCTGCACATCTGCCAAGCTAGCTCTCTTCCTCCCTTCAAGGCCCTACTGCGAGCTCACCTCCTCCAGGAGGCCTTCCCAGACTGAGCCCCCTCCTTCCTCTCCCCCTCTTCCCCCTTCCCATCCCCCCCGCCTTACCTCCTTCCCCTCCCCACAGCACTTGTATATATGTATATATGTTTGTACGTATTTATTACTCTATTCATTTATTTTATTTGTACATATTTATTCTATTTATTTTACTTTGTTAATATGTTTTGTTTTGTTGTCTGTCTCCCCCTTCTAGACTGTGAGCCCGCTGTTAGGTAGGTACTGTCTCTATGTGTTGCCAACTTGTACTTCCCAAGCACTTAGTACAGTGCTCTGCATACAGTAAGCGCTCAATAAATACGATTGAATGAATGAATGAACTTGAGAAGCAGCATGGCTCAGTTGAAAGATGATGATGATGTTGGCATTTGTTAAGCGCTTACTATGTGCAAAGCACTGCTCTAAGCGCTGGGGGGGGTACAAAGTGATCAGGTTGTCCCTCGTGGGGCTCACAGTCTTAATCCCCATTTTTACAGATGAGGTCACTGAGGCTCAGAGAAGTTAAGTGACTTGTCCAAGGTCACACAGCAGACATGTGGCGGAGCCGGGATTCAAACCCATGACCTCTGACTCCAAAGCCCAGGCTCTTTCCACTGAGCCATGCTGCTTCTTCTAAAGAGCAAGGATTTGGGAGTCAGACGTCAGAGGTCATGGGTTCTAATCCCGGCCCCGCCACTTGTCAGCTGTGTGACGTTGGGCAAGTCACTTAACTTCTCTGTGCCTCAGTTCCCTTATCTGTAAAATCGGAATAAAGACTGTGAGCCCCACATGGGACAACCTGATCATCTTGTATCCCCCCCCAGCGCTTAAGACAGAGCTTGGCACATAGTTAGTGCTTAACAAATACCATTATTATTATTGGTAAGTACAGTTCAGCATTAGAGCCAATCCCTACCCACAATTTGCTTACAGTCTAGAATGGGGGAGACAGACTTCAAAACA
This sequence comes from Tachyglossus aculeatus, assembly GCF_015852505.1. Lineage (NCBI taxonomy): Eukaryota > Metazoa > Chordata > Mammalia > Monotremata > Tachyglossidae > Tachyglossus > Tachyglossus aculeatus. Next base: position 24,141,976 of record NC_052075.1, on the reverse strand, counting down.
AGAAAACAGGCATCAATAGCATCAATATAAATAAATAGAATTATAGATATATACACATCAAAACAAGTAAACAGGTATTAATATAAACAGAATTATAGATATGTACACATATACACAATTGCTGAGGGGTGGGGAGGAGGGGCAGAGGAAAAGGAGCGAGTCGGGGAGATGGGGAGGGAAGGAGGAGGTGAGGAAAAGGGGAACTATACAGCATTATGTCCCAGGCATGACATCAGGCCCCCCGCAGTGCATAATGACACCAACACATCATATGGAAGAAGTCCAACTGAGTTCCCCCCTCTCAAACCAGAGTGTTTCACCGGGGGATCCTGGATACCTCAATTTGTGCCACAGCCATGACATCCCCCTCCCAGGCCCCTGTGGGCATCAAAACACCTCTCTTGGAGGCAGGAGCCAAATGGCTGGGAGTTTAGCACTTAAAAAATTCCCACATAAAAGGGTCTAGTACCTTAGCCATGCTGGGTAGGGGGCAGGGCAGCTGAAAATCAGATGGAAAGCCACCTTAGTTTGAGCTTCTTCCTTGGATGGTGTAGTGAGTCTTTAGTAAGTCATTATTCTAAGATAGAAGGTTTGATTGAGTACCCCAAACCAACATGTCTTGTGAAGTACTTACTTAAGCAAAAATGCCTTTGGGCTAGAAATGAAGAAATGGAGGTGATCACATTTACCTATCAATGGCTTAAGTTAGGAAGAGAGAGCTATGTACTGAAAGATTTAAAATGAGCCAGTGAGTTAAAGAAAAGAAAGTGCTGCTTACAAACCTGGGTGGTGATGGGCGGGGAAGATAGAGGTAACAGAGATTAATCTTTTGACTTGATAATGATTAGAAGAGTCAACATGTGTTAACTAAAATGGCTGAAATTTTGAAGCCATTCTTTACTCAGGATCTGACATGAAGAAAGAAAATTGGAAAATTAGGATTTACCACCGACCATGATAAAGAAAAATACAGGAAATTTCAGAAGGGCTATCTTAGAGGATTTAATATTAGAGGACTTTGAAAGCATAGTTTGTGAACAAGAATTACAAAGATTTTGTAAAACACATTTCATGGATCTGGTGGAATACGAATATTGGTTTGGATATTCAGACATCCAGCTAGTGAAGTGACTGTTCTTTTTTTTTTAATGGTATTTGTTAAGCACTTACTATGTGTCAAGCACTGATCTAGTTGCTGGGGTAAACACAAATTCATCAAGTGGGACACAGCTGAATAGGAGGGAGAGCAGGTTTCAAATCTGCATTTTATAGTTGAGGAAACTGAGGCACAGAGAAGTGACTTTCCCCCCGTCACACAGCAGGCAAGTGGGAGAGTAGAAATTAGAACCCAAGTCCTTTGACTGTCAGGCCCATTCAACCATCCACTACACCATGCTGCTGCCCGAACTGCTTCTGGCCAAGTCTTAGTCAATCAGTGTCATTGCCACAAAGGGAGATTTTTCTGTTCTGTGCCATTTCTATATGGTTAGATAATTGAATTTCTTGGCTCTACACTAGATGTCATCCTCCTTGAAGGGAGAGAGCATGCCTTCTCCATCCTCAGAGTCCAGAGAACCCAAGAGTCGAGAAAAGGCGCTAGGTAGTGGAGATGTCTCTGAGTTTCTACCTTGAAAAATGATCAAATTCCACATAATAATAATAATGATGATGGCATTTATTAGCACTTACTATGTGCAAAGCACTGTTCTAAGCGCTGTGGAGGTTACAAGGTGATCAGCTTGTCCCATGTGGGGCTCACAGTCTTAATCCCCACTTTACAGATGAGGTAACTGAGGCACAGAGAAGTTAAGTTAAGGCCCAAAGTCACACAGCTGACTAATGGCAAAGCCGGGATTTGAACCCATGACCTCTGACTCCAAAGCCCGTGCTCTTTCCACTGAGCCACACTGCTTCTCATTTCCACATTTCCACTTTCTCCTCCAAGTACTCATTCTTTTCTTTCAGTAAGAATAAAAATTATTCTAGTGTTTATTAAGAACTTATTCTGTGCGAGCATGTAGTAAACGCTGGGGTAAATACAACAGGACTAAACACAGCCCCTGCTCCAACTGGGGCTCATAGCCCAAGGGTAAGAGAGAATGGGTACTTAATCCCCATTTTACAGAAGAGAAAATGAGGCACAAAAAAGTTAAGTGTCTTGCCTGAGACCATGCAGAAGGAAAGTGGTGGGTTGTTTGAGGGTTTTTTTTGTATTTTTTAAATGGAATTTGTTAAGCATTTACTATGTGCCAGGCACTGTTCTAAGCACTGGGATCTACAAGGTAATCAGGCTGGACAGAGTCCATCTCCCACACAGGGCTCAAAATCCTAATCCCCATTGTGCAGATAAAGGAACTGAGGCCCAGAGAAGTGAAGTGACTTGCCCAAGGTCACACGGCAGACAAGTGTCAGAGTCAGGAGTAGAACCCAGGACCTTCTGACTCCTAGGCCCAGGCTCTATCCACTAGGCCATACTGTTGGGATTAGAATACACATCACTTGATTCCCAGCCCTGGGTTACACTAGGCTGTAAATGTACATATTTTGGAGGAAATTGCCGAGGAGAGAGAACAGTACTGTTCTTGAGGGTCAGGTCCGAGGGTGTTCTCAGGAGGTGGAACTGAAGAATTCCAGCTGAATGCATTAAGCCATGACTGACACATTTCCAGGTTCATCTTTTAATTACCACGTGGTTGCCAGTTAGCACACAGTGAGGTTCAGAAGGAGTGCCGGGGTTGTATTAATTTGTCCTGTCATAGACTAAGGGATTGGGTCCCCAGATATCCTGAGTGGGCAGGTGATCTGTAAGGCACTAGGGATGAGGATGCAGGCTGGCACACTTTACCACCCATTTAGATCAGAATTCATCTCTGTGACTGATAGCAGTACAGAGTCCCTGCCCTGATAAGCAGCTTCTCTCCATCAGGAGTATTCCCGGCCAATCAGAAGGCACATAAAAAAGTGCAAACGCACAACCCAAAATCCATACCTGCAAGAGTAGAAGTAAACATTTAGTCAAACTCTAAATATCACAGCCAAATTCCCTTTCTTTGGATGGAAATTAAAGCAGATAATGATTGCCGTATTAAGATGAGGTGGATTGAGGATTTCGTGGAGGTGTAGACTTGCCCCTGCTACTATTACTCAACTTAATAGGGTACCAGAAAGCTGATCCCCTACTTCCCTAAAGAAAAAATAGCACAATCAAGTGGCTGATCATTTCTTTCCCTTCCTCCCTGCTTTTCCCCCCCAGAATACTCACCCATTCTTTATAAAAATATTTGTCCAAGTGGAGTTTTTGTATATGGCTGCCTACTGATATGTAGGCTGAGTAGATAGACAGACATTTATGTGTGTGTGTGTGTGTGTGCGCACAAACACAATTGTAATACATTTATCCTGAGGGGCAAAATATTATCTCTTTATACTTAATCCTTCCAAAACACTCGTCTCAAGGTGAAACCATTTTAAAGTATACGTTAAACATAAAATATGCTGCTTAAACTGAGATTCCAAATGAATTTATTTCTATCAAATAGATTTGTGACTGTACATTCTTCCTCTAGACTGAAAGATCCTCCTTTAGACTGCGAGGTTTTTATGGACAGGAAATATTTCTCCCAACAGACAGTGCCTAGAAGTCCACCTCATCAGAATGCTCTAGTTGTATTTGTTGATGTATGTGTCCTTCAATAATTTATTATCTTGACTTATACTTTACACATGAGTAGTCTTGTCTTAACAGCAATAAATACAGCGACAAAGCAATGAGAAATAGCATGCAGCTGATGACACTAATTGCACTGCCTTGGCTTGAATTAAAATTGCTAAGCAGTAAATGAGATTACCAGGCTAAAGATAATCTTAATTTAAATGTGAAGCTTTATTTATCTCAACGGAGCTGTACTTTTCCAGAAGTGTTTAAGAGAATTTAATAGAAATCTATTGTTTGGTGGGGTTTTAGAGTTCCACATCCCCTTTCTGGATTTGTTCTGCTGCGAAAATTTGCAGACTGAGAGCTAAGAGGTCAGAACTAAGAAATTCAGGTAGTGTCTTAAATTGCCAGACATTAAATTACTTTGAAAATGAGCTTCTCTTTCAGCCAGAAATACACAACACCTGTGCTCGGCGGAAACAAGAAAAGAGATGAAGGGAAAATGGACTTGTTAAAATGAAGAACGTTTCACTGATCTGGGATTTACACTTATTTGGTGTCGCATCATAACTTTCACTGCAGAAAGTCCTATGAGGAACCAGAATTCCGGAAAATATCCCATTAAGCTGGGAGCCGGGAGTGACGAGTTGACTGCTTGTCACACTGAAGGAATTATTCACAGCAAACACAATTAAGACTTTCATGGCAGAGTCATACATTGGCACATATAGCCTGAGTCCTCCCCGGGCAGAAATGATTCCTGGCAGAAAAGTACACCTCCTTGGAAACTGAAGGAATTCTTCCAGGTCACAGGGGAAAGCAGAGAGTGAGTGAAGCCACAGTTTTACTAGTTGTGCTAAATGTATGGAGAATATGCAGTCTGATCTGATCATTTCCTATCTTCCTACCCCCACCCTGAGTATAATTTGGGGCTCACTGTAGATGCTCGGTAGATTCAATAACTCACTTTATGTCTTAAGTCTCACCTTCCACCCTTACCCTAGAGCTTCTGGAGGAGGACAGAGAGAGGAAAGTGCACATTGATAAACACAGAAGCCTGAAAATCCGTTATGCTGTCAACCCACTGCACCTCTAAAACATACATGCGCACACACACACACACACACACACACACACACATCTTATACCCAATTCACAGTACTATGCTGAGGGCTATGGTAATGTTGAAGGTCAAAAGGGAAAGGAGTGTCTATGTGAGGAGAGGATTAAAATAGGCTAACTGGGATTGACCAAATGTCTGTTGGAAGTGAGGGGTTCCCCTACAACACAGAGCTTATAGTCTAGCAACAGTCTAACAAGCACTATGTACAGTGCTTTGCACACAGCAAGTGCTCAGTAAATATGATTGAACGAATGAATGAATAGGAGACAAACATGAAAATACAAGATAATCAAAACAAGTAATTAAACGATCAACTAAATAAAATATACACACTGCATGGAAGTGCTGATGAGCATAAATAGGTATATGAATGCTAGAGGTAGCTTATGGTTTTAAACCAACCAATGGTGTTTATTGTGTGTTTACTGTGTGCAGAGTTCTGCACTAAGTGCTTAGGAGAGGACAACACAATAGAATTGATAGACATATTCCCTGCCCTCAAGGAGCTTACAGTTTGGAGGGGGATACAAAAGTTAAAATAAAGTACTGATAGGGGATGCAGCAGAGTATAAGGGAGCTTCAGTTGGGGGCAAAGAGTGTACCAGAGGATGTGAGTTGAAAGGGAGAGAAGATTTTCTCAGGTTTCTCCCTCCAATTTAGATGGTCCACCCAATATGGAACTGAGATTGTGTCTGACCTTGAATATCTTGCGTGTACTCCAGTGGTTCATACAGTGCTTGGCACAGAGTAAGTACTGAACATATTCTGCAATTATTAAGTATTGTTAGCTTGGGAGAAAAGAAGAGAGTAAGTTGGGGAGAAAGAGGTGAAGACAGCAGATATGAAAGGTGAGAGGAGCTGATGGAGGGCCTTTAAGCCGAGTGTGAGTTTCCTCAATTCATTCAGTCATTCATTCAACCGTATTTATTGAGCACTTAGTGTGTGCAGAGCACTTGTAAAGTACAATACAGCAATAAAGAGAGACAATCCCCACCCACAGGGGGCTTATGGTCTAGAAGGGGGACACAGGAAGCCAGTGAAGGATATTAAGAAGAGTGTCCTCTCCTACCCCCAGCTCTACCTCTGCTTTTCTGATTGATTTTGACACATTTTCACCTTTTATTTCTCTTTCTCCTTGCCTACACTGATCCTCAAGGATTTCAATCTTCATGCAGACATTCCTGGTGATTCCCCAGGCATCAACTTCCTCTCAGTCATCAACTCCATTGACCTCCTACATCTCCCATTCCTCCTCACCACATCCACTCTCCAACTTGGACGCAGGCAAAATCTATTCATTGCTAGTGACTGTACCATCTTTAACCTTGCCAAATCAGAAATCCGCCTCCCAGACTGCAGACTCTTAAATTGCCTTTGATTTCACACCCCTTCCTTGTTGCAAAACTGAGTACTCACCCCACCAGGGACCTCCAATCTTTTGAGACCCATATGGGCTCCTTAATCAACCTCCTCTCCACTGATGCAGAGATCCACTCCCTCAACTCCCTCCTCTCAAACAAAATTGACTTGCCTCTTCTCTCCATCTTTTTTTTCTAATTCACACCACCAACTTCCAGCCCTGGATCAGCTCCTTAGTGTACATTTCCTTCACTACTACACTCATGCCATGGAGTACTGTAAGCAGAAATCCAGTCCCCAGGCTGAATTTGGCTGTTCCAAATTCATCGTCACCTACTATATCTCTGTCCTCTCCTCTGCTCAGCAGCACTACTTCTCCCTTGCTGATTCCATGTCCATTGCCACCCACCAACTGGGTATCTGTTAAGTGCTTATTGTGCCTTAAGCACTGTTCCAACAGCTGGGGTAGATGCAAGTTAATCAGGTCAGACACAGTCTCTGTCCCATACGGGGCTCACAATCTAAGTAGGAGTGAGAACAGGAATGGAATCCCTATTTTACAGTTAGGGAAACAGAGGCACAGAGAAGTTAAGTGACTTCCCCCAAGTCACAAGGCAGTCAAGTAGCAAAGCCAGAATTATAACCCAAATCCTCTGATTTCTAGACCTAATCCAGACTATGGACTCTCTCTTGAAATCCCCTGTGTCCCTACCTCCCCACTTCACCCCAGACAGCCATGCCAACTGCTTTGACAAAACTGAAACCACCATATGTGACTTTCCCAAACATCTCCCCTCACCCCAGCTCCCTCCTACCCCAACTTGTACTTTCTCACCCTTTTCCTCCTTCTCTCAAATGAGGTCTCCTATTTTCAAAATCTACTCCCTCCATCTATACCTCTACTTTTCCTCACCTTCAAAACCCACATCCCTCTCTGACTGCTATAACTACTCACTGTTTGATAGCTCCTTCTCCTCTGCCTTACAGCATGCACAAATGTGCCCTCTCCTAAAATAACCATCTTTGGACCCCCTACACCATCCAGTTATTATCCCATATTCCTCCTCCAATTCCTGTCAACTAAGCACCTGCCCCCTTGGAATAGCTGCATACATATCTATAGACTACATTATTTCCCTAAATATGAAATTTATTTTAGTGACTGTCTCCTGAGCTAGGTCTTAAGCTTTCTGGGACAGAGATCATGTCTACTAACTCTATTGTATTCTCCCCAAGTGCCTAGTAGAGTGCTCCACATAAGCCCCGTGTTATGCTGTAAACTCCATGTTGGACAGGGATTGGATCTGACCTGATTAATTTGTATCTACCCCAGTGCTTCAATGCTGGACAAGTAGTAAGTGTGGCTCAGTGGAAAGAGCACGGGCTTTGGAGTCAGAGGTCATGGGTTCGAATCCCAGCTCCATCAATTGTCAGCTGTGTGACTTTGGGCAAGTCACTTAACTTCTCTGTGCCTCAGTTACCTCATCTGTAAAATGGGAATTAAGACTGTGAGCCCTCTGTGGGACACCCTGATCACCTTGTAACCTCCCCAGCGCTTAGAACAGTGCTTTGCACACAGTATGCACTTAATAAATGTCATAATAAAAACAAATGAATGCCATAAAAAGTAAGTGTTTAATAAATATTGTTGATTTGGTAGTTCATTCCCTTCCAACCTCCTCCAACACCCTCCTTGATCCTCTACAATCTGGCTTTAATCCCCTTCGCTCCACTGGAACAACTCTCTCAATGGTCACCAATAGTCTCCTTTTTGCCAAATTCAGTGGCCTCCATTCATTCCTAAATTTTTGACTAACCAGACTCAGATCAATCACTACAGTGCTTAGCACACAGTAAGCACTTAACAAATACCAACATCATCATTATTATTATTGTTGGTATTTACTGAGCACTTACTGTGTGCAGAGCTCTGTAGTAAGTGCTTGGGAGGGTACATTACAATAGAGTTATGTGATCCAATCCCTGCCCTCCAGGAAATTACAGGGTAGTTGGGGAGACAGACATTAAAATAAACTACAGAGAGGGGAAATGGCAGAGTATAAGGATAGGTACATGAGTGCTTTGGGGCTGGGGGAAGTATCAAAGTGCTTAATTATGGAGAAGCAGTGTGGCTTAGTGGAAAGAGCCCGGGCTTGGGAGTCAGAGGTCATGGGTTCTAATCCTGCCTCTGCCACTTGTCAGCTGTGTGACTCTGGGCAAGTCACTTAACTTCTCTGTGCCCCAGTTACCTCATCTGTAAAATGGGGATGAAGACTGCGAGCCCCACATGGGACAACATGATTACCGTGTATCTACCCCAGCGTTTAGAACAGTGCTCGGCACATAGTAAGCACTTAACAAATACCATTATTATTATTATTATTATTATGGTTATTATTATTATTATAGTCAAGTGCATAGGTGACACAGAGGGATCATGAAAGCCGGAAAGAAATGTTCCTGTTGGACAGAATTGATGATGAGTAAACTACTCTCTGCAAGTAAACTGCTCAAGTACACCCAATGGTCCTGATTGCCTAGGTCCCTCTGCCTTTCACCATATTGCCTGAATCCTATGGTTCCCCAGTGCCTTAGAAAATGACAATAATAATTGTGTTCATTAAGTGCTTACTATGTGCCAAGCACTATGATTAATACTGGGATAGTTAGAAGATAATCAGATAGGACACAGCCCCTATCTCACATGGGACTCATAGTCTAATCAGTGGAGAAAAGGTATTGAATTCCCATTTTACAGATGAGGAAATTGAGGCCTAGAGAAGTTAAGTGATTTACCCAAGGTCTCACAGCAGGCAAGTGGCCGAGCGGGGATTAGAACCCAGGTCCTCTGACTCCCAGGCCTGGGCTCTATCCACTAAGCCATGATATCTACAAGGAATGAACAGTTTATTTCAGCAGGGCATTTTTTTTTATTGCTAATAATGACAACTGCGGAGTGAGGATTGCCATTAGAATCAAGTGGAGGGATCTTTCTTTCCAGAATTCATAGGTGAATTGTGGATTCTAAAGCCAAAGGTGACCAAGAGGGCTGGGTTGACCATCCGTGCAGCAAATTTTACTCCACTAGGCCAAGCATGAAGAATACAACCTCTTTCCTGTTGAGATGTTTATACCCTTCCTGGTTCCCCTCCCTAGGGTTTTCTGCCCTGCTCAGCACATTCTAACCTTGTTTTTAGTTTATTTATGTGTTATAGCTGCAACTGGACTCCACTGGGGTCCTTGCTGCTCCTGTTGCCATGACAAACACTGCCCCAGCCCTTCCTGTGACTTGTGGGGGCTGTAAAGTTTGTGGGGAGGGGGATGGAAGGAGGTTGGATGACAGTGGGGATGAAGTTTTGAGACAGCAGACTCTCCACCCTCTTTCTTTCATCCAGGAAAGAAGAGAGAAGCTATGTGCCCAAGAGGATAGAGCATACGCCTGGAAGTCAGATGACTTGGGTTCTTAATCCCGGCTCTGCCATTCCCCTGATATGTGACTTTGGGGAAGTTAGTCACTTCCCTATGCTTCTTCCTCATCTGTAAAATGGGGATGAGCTAACTGTTCTTACTTTCCCTAACACAGTGCGCTATGTGGGACAGGGACTGCCTGATGTGACTAAATTGCATTTACCCTAGTGTTTGATCCATAGCAAATGTGTAAGAAATACCACAATTATTATCACTTCAAATTTGGAGTTTGAAAATCCTAGCTTGCAATGAAAGTTTAGTGGAAAAGCTTTAGGAAGGGGTGGGGGTGTAGTGGAAAAGATACTAGGAGGATGGATTTTCACCACTGACAAGAACAGATAGGCATGGTGTAGGCAGACTATTGATTTTGATAGTGAGGCACTCCCTAATAATGATAATAATGATGGTATTTGTTAAGTGCTTACTATGTGCCGAGCACTGTTCTCAGTGCTGGGGGGGATACAAGGTAATCAGGTTGTCCCACGTGGGGCTCACAGTCTTAATTCCCATTTTATGGATAAGGGAACTGAGGCACAGAGAAGTTAAGTGACTTGCCCAAAATCACACAGCTGACAAGTGGTGGAGCCTGGATTAGAACCCATGACCTCTGACTCCCAAGCCCGATCTCTTTCCACTGAGCCAAGCTGCTTCTCAAGCTGCTTCTCCCCTAGTTTTGAAATAACCATTTCTCTCTATGAAACATATGGATAAGTCACAGATGTGGTTGATTTACAGATCGATTCCCGAGCAATATGGCAGCACTTTGTTATGTAGTGGAAATAAAAAGCAGCATATTACTGTTTACTCAAATATCTGTTAATGTGTTCAATTTTCCAGGACCAGATACTCCTTCACTTTCTTCCTCCTATATTGTAAATCAGAACCATTTCCTGGCAATTTTCAGGCATAACAGATGTAATGCCTTCAACATTGTGATGATGATAAAGAACACCTCAATCACTAATCACCCTGCTTTTGCTGACAGTGATTCTATCATTTTTGTTAGGCAATTATTTTAGGGGCATTTCTATATAACCGATATTATATACAGACTGCACTCATCTTTGAAATGACTCCAACACATTGAGAGTGAAATATCTGCTTACCTGAAAGATGGTCTTGGGGATTATCAAATACTCAATTAATCAATTGAATTTATTGAGCACTTGTTGTGTGCAGAGCACTGTACTAAGTTCTTGGGATGGTACATGTAACAGAGTTGGTAGACACATTCCCTAACCACAAGCTTAATTCTCACATTTACATTAATGCCCGACTACCCCACAAGAGCATAAGCTCCCTGTAAGCAAAGAACGTGTGTACCAACTACCAACAAGTCCAAAATAGAAAGCATCATCTTCCCATCCAAACCCTGTCCTCTCCCTGTCTTTTCATCACTGTAGACAATACCACTATCCTACCTATTTCAGAAGTCCATAACCTCAGCATTGTTCTCAACTCCTCTCTCTCATTCAATCTACATATTCAATCTGTCACCAAATCCTTCAGTTCTACCTTCACAGCATCACTAAAATCCACCCTTTCCTTCATCCAAATTGCTACTACACTGATGCAAACACTTATCCTATCCTTCCTTGACTACTGCATATGTCTCCACACTAACCTCCCTGCCTTCTTTCTCTCACCACTCCAGTCTATACTTCACTCTGCTGCACAGATCATTTTTCTAAAAAAAGTTCAGTCCATGTCTTCCCACTCCTCAAGAACCTCCAATGGGTTGCCCATCCACAACCACAAACAGAAACTCCTTACCATCGGCTTTAAAGCACTCAATCATCTCGCCTCACTGATCTACTGTAGGCCAGCCCACACACTTGTAACCTTCTAGCGCAAACTTGCTCTCTGTTTCTTGATCTCCTCTATCTCACTATCATCATTATTAATGATGATTAATTATTAATCTCTATCATCATTATTAATAATAATAATGATGGCATTTATAAAGCGCTTTCTATGTGCAAAGCACTGTTCTAAGCACTGAGGAGGTTACAAGGTGATCAGGTTATCCCACGAGGGGCTCACAATCTTAATCCCCATTTTACAGATGAGGTAACAGGCACAGAGAAGTGAAGTGACTTGCCCAAAGTCACACAGCTGACAATTGGTGGAGCTGGGAGTTGAACCCATGACCTCTGACTCCAAAGCCCATGCTCTTTCCACTGAGCCAGGCTGCTTCTCATTATTCTTGACTCCTCTCTTTCATTCAACCCATATAATCAATCCATCACTAAATCCTATTGGTTCCACTTTCACAACATGGCTAAAATCTGCCCCTTGCTCTCCATCCAAACTGCTACCATATTAATACAAGCACTTCTCCTATCCCACCTTGATTACTGTATCAGCCTCTTTTCTCACCCCACTCCAGTCCATACTTCACTCTTCTGGCTGGATAACACTAATATACTACTAATAGATTTACTCATTCATTCAATAAAGATTAATTATGGATGAATTATGAATAAGGATGAATAATGAAGGACGAGAAGCAGCGTGGCTCAGTGGAAAGAGCATGGGCTCTGGAATCAGAGGTCATAGGTTCAAACCCTGGCTCTGCCAACTGTCAGCTGTGTGACTTTGGGCAAGTCACTTCACTTCCCTGTGCCTCGGTTACCTCATCTGTAAAATGGGGATTAAGACTGTGAGCCCCCTGTGGGGGCAACCTGATCACCTTGTAACCTCCCCAGCACTTAGAACAGTGCTTTACACATAGTAAGTGCTTAATAAATGCCATTATTATTATTATTATTATGGGAATGGACATCAGCTTTAATACATTTTTCCAGGACAATTACTTAGAAATTCTCCTTTGAGGTACCCTTTAGAATTACTGCAAATAATTACTGTGCCTATGTTTTAAACTCCTATTACACTCTAAGTTCCTTAAGAGAAGGCCCCAGGTCCCATTACCTCTGGAATTTCCTTGTTGCTTACTACAGTCCTTTAGTTGTTGCCCATCCATATCCATATTAAATAGGAACTGCTCACCATAGACTTTAAAGCACTCCATCACCTTGTCCTCTCCTAGCTTACCTTGCCACTTCTTACTACAACCCAGCCCACGAACTTCACTTCTCTAATGCCAACCTACTCACTGTACCTCGGTCTCAAATATCTCACCACTGACCCCTTGCCCATGTCCAGCCTCTAGCCTGGAACACCCTCCCTCTTCATATCTGATAGATGATCACTCTCACCACCTTCAGTACCTTATTAAAAGCACATCTCCTTCCCTAAGTCCTTATTTCCTCTTCTCCCACTCCCTTCCATGTGGCCTTTGAACTTCATTCATTCATTCATTCAATCGTATTTATTGAGCACTTACTGTGTGCAGAGCATTGTACTAAGCGCTTGGGAACTACAAATCTTCAACATAGAGAGATGGTCCCTACCCAACAACAGGCTCATAGTCTAGAAGGGAGAGTGAACTTGGATTTGCACCCTTTACTCATCCCTCCCTCAGCCCCACAGGGCTTATATGCACATTCATAAATGATCCATTTATATTAATGTATGTCTTTCTCTCTAGACTGTAAGCTCATTAGAGGCAGGGAACTTGTCTATCAACGCTGTTGTATCGTACTCTATGAAGCACTTGTTTCTCTGCACACAGTAACAACTCAATAAATATGACTGAGTGTAGGGGTTCACAAAATACTATTGAGTGGCTGGGCATGCGAGGAAAATGGACCACAGCAAAATCCTCAAACAGTAGCTCATTTGCGAGCTGAAGTGGGTAGGAGCAGAAACAAAGATAGAAGAAATGGTAAAAAGGCACAATGAAGCCAAAATCTAAATGATATGGCATAGCAAGGAACAGCTGGGAGATAGTAAAAGGCAGAGTAGCCCACCTTGTGCCAATTTGAAATGGTAAAGCTTCAAGAAGACCTTGACTCTTAGGAGCTCAAAAGTAAATTGTGCCAAGCTCTGTGGGTAGCAAATGCTACAGTACAGTATACAACAATCTCTCATGCTCATAAAATGGAAGAGACAGTTGGCCATGCATCAGTCTTATCAACCACATACTGATCAAATGACCATGACAGTCACATCATTTTTGACCTGAAAGGATGGAAATTACATATACATAAATATACCTAGAAACTTATTTATAAGGGAGGGAGGAAGGGAGGAAGGGAGGAAGGAAGGAAGGAAGGAAGGAAGGAAGGAAGGAAGGAAAAGGGTGTGGGGAGAACTATTCCATAGACATGAATATGTTCCCAATACTGATTTCCTTCAATTCCTTAAACACAGTTTTATAATGTATTACGCAGTCGCGGTCTGAGAACAAAATTTCTTTCATCTTGTCCCTTGAAAATTGTGTGCCCTCACTTGCCCCAAGAGAATATTTCCCACTCTAAATGAACCTTTTTCCCATTTCATTCATGTAAGCAGAACTAGAAAGAAAAACGTTTCTACCTCTCAAATTTCTTAAATCCTTTAAACAATTTGACTTCAACACATTATGCAAAGTCAAAAATTAAGTAATAATCATCTGCTTGCTCATAAACATGAAGTAATAATCTCATCCAAACATGCTGGGAGTTACCAGCATAAATCATTACATACCAAAATGATTCTACACTGTTAAATCAGCAGGAAGTCACATTACTGACCTTTCCTGGACTACTGTGAACCATCTGGGAATATTGATTACTTTAAATTAAGCTTTCTTGGCTGATTCCTAGGGTCAGCTTCAGGACTTGACTTTATGTGCACTTCATTTAGAAATAGTTTAAATAGTTTAGAAAGATGAGCTAGCAGGGAAAAATCCCTTCTGATATAGACATGTCATATGCATACCACCCATGCTTTTTTTTTTAAAAAAAAATGTAACTTAAGAACCATTTCAGGATGCAGAGTTTCTCTATTCCCAATTCCAAACTACCCTTATTAATTCAGCACCACTTTATTAGAGGTTTGTGGAGGTTTAGCTATGATTAAGCGTTTCTGTCCGTGCATAAACTAGAGAAGCAGAGCAGAGCATTCATTAGAGGTTCAAATGAGAGGCCAGATTTTTGTCTCAGTCTCTCCCCTCAAGGGATTGATTTGCACTTAAAATGCTGTTGGGTGGGGGTGGATAGAAAATGATGAGAAACTGGCCTTTAAAGTCAATGTTATTCTCTTCATTGATATGCATAGACAGAAATGCTTAAGCAGAGATAAGCCTGCAACAGACACAAATAAACAAACACTGGATGAATAAGGATAATTTTAAATAGCAATTAAGGTTTTGTCCTCTTCATTTCCATGGTTTTTAAGCTTACTGAGTACTTACTGTGAGTGGAGCACAGTGCTAAACTCTCAGAAGAATACAGATACAATCAATAAAGTTAGCAAACAAGATTCCTGTGTTCAAAGATAAGCAGTGTGTCTCAGTGGACAGGACACCGACCTGGGATTCAGAAGGACCTGGGTTCTAATCCCAGCTCCACCACTTGTCTGTTGTGTGACCTTGGTCAAGTCACTAAATATCTCTGTGCCTCAGTTACCTCATCGTAAAATGAGAATTAAGACTGTCAGTCCAATTTGAGTCAGGGACTGTGCCCAACCTGATTAGTTTGTATCTACCTCAGCGCTTAGTACAATGCTTGGCACATTTAAGCAAATGCCATTTAAAAGAAAAGGGAGTTTACAGTCCAGTGGAGGAGTTTAAAGGTCTATTCAATCTGTCCCAGATTACAGCAATGGAACTGGATCCAGTGCTGTTACTACAGAAAGATCAAAGGGGCACAAAACAACCTCTCCCTTGTGAGTCAAAGGTCTCAAATCGATTTCCCCAGGCAGATTCCTCTAACGTAGAGAGCAAAATAAATCAGGGATGAGGGAATTGAGGAATAGAAGTTTCCTCTGCTTCTGTAGTAGCTCTCCTACTTCTTTTAAGCAAAGAATGTTTCTACCAACTCTATTATATTGGACTCTCCCATGTGCTCTACACACTGTAAGCCCTCAATAAATACAATTGTTTAACTGAGACAATACCCTGCTTGGCCTCTATTGGCTCCAAGCCAACCAGAGCCAAGATTTGGGCAGAAATGAAGGATTTCCCCGGGGGCCGAGCTTTATAGCCATTTGGTCCTATGTCATTTATGGGGCCCCACTGAATCAGCTGAGCAGCCCCAGGAACCTCAGAAGCCCCCAGTGATGCAGTATCCAGAGTGGCCTGACACCTGGTAGCCAGAGAAGACCAGCTGACACCCAAGTCCCATCCTGGGAATGCAATATGTAAGATTTTGTTGGAGAGGGTGGCAGTCAGATGTTGGAGGAAAGCCTGCTCTTTCCCAGTAGACTGTCAGCCCCTGGCAGACAGGGAACATGTCAAAGACAAGTATCACTTGTATCTTCCCAAGCACTAAGAACAATGTGCCACTCTAAAGAGGCACTCAAGAAATTCCATTTATATCTACTACAACAACTATTACTACTACTACTAGCAATATTCCCAACAAGTTCAAAGACCAGGTCGTCAGGTCATTGACCTATCTTTCCCCACAAACCCAGACTCTGTTTTGAGGATCAGTGTTCTGTGCCTGAAGAATTGTGAAATTTACTTCATTAACAACCTCACCTCTAGGCTACAGTGGTGTGGTATTACAGGCTGCTGTCCCAGTGACACTCCATTCATTCATTCATTCAATCATATTTATTGAGCGCTTACTGTGTGCAGAGCACTGTACTAAGCACTTGGGAAGTACAAGTTGGCAACATATAGAGACGGTCCCTACCCAACAGTGGGCTCACAGTCTAGAAGGGGGAGACAGGGAACAAAACCAAACATATTAACAAAATAAAATAAATAGAATAAATATGTACAAATAAAATAGAGTAATAAATGTGTACAAATATATATACATATATACAGGTGCTGTGGGGAGGTGAAGGAGGTAAGGTGGGGGGATGGGGAGGGGGAGGAGGGGGACAGGAAGGAGAGGGCTCAGTCCCGGAAGGCCTCCTGGAGGAGGTGAGCTCTCAGTAGGGCTTTGAAGGGAGGAAGAAAGCTAGGTTGGCGGATGTGCGGAGGGAGGGCATTCCAGGCCAGGGGGATGACGTGGGCCGGGGGTCGACAGCGGGTCAGGCGAGAATGACTCCGGGCTTCCTGCTGGTCATCTGTAAGCTCACTGCGGACAGGGAACCCATCTACCAACTCTGCTATATTGTACACTCCCAAGGGCTTAATACAGTGCTCTTCACACTGTAGAGACTCAATACATACCACTGAAGTCTAAAACCTCATGCTTAGTCACTCCAGGGGAATTCCCAGGGTTCTAGAAGAAAGATGTTTCCTGAGGAAGCAGGACAGCGTACAGGGTTTATTAGATATTTTGAGAAAGTGGGAAACAAAGCCCTTTACAGCCACACATAATTAGTCAGGAGTTTGGTTTCCTGCCATAAAAGATCTTAAAATGAGTGACTATAGTCTGAGTCTTTCAAGGAGTCATGGATGGGGTGGGTGCCAGTGTGGCTCAGTGGAAAGAGCCTGGGTTTAGGAGTCAGGGGTCGTGGGTTCTAATCCCGGCTCTGCTTCTTGTCTGCTGTGTGACTTTGGGCAAATCACTTAACTTCTCTGAGCCTCAGTTACCTCATCTGTAAAATGGGGATTAAGACTGTGATCCCCAAGTGGGACAACCTGATTACCTTGTATCCTCCCCCCCAGTGCTTAGAACAGTGCTTGGCACATAGTAAGCACTTAACAAATGCCATCATCATTATGGGGTTGCGGTGTCCATCCCAGAAACCATAGCTGGTGGTTCTACCCAGCTACCTACCTCATGGTGACTCTTTCATAAACCTTCTTCCCTCTCCACTTACCTTTCTCTAGCTTAAGGGCCCAGTGTCTGCTGTATTGTCCTTCCCCGAATGCTTAGTACAATATTCTGCACACAGTGAGGGATGGCAGCAGCCCACCAACTCAAACCCCCACTAGGGCTGAGGCTGTTCAGGGCTGGGGCTGTGGGCGAAGCCTAAACCAATGGGTCCCTGTGAGAGGAACAAGGTTTTATGTTAAAGAACAGGGCAGCATGGCCTAATGGTAAAAACACGGGCTTGGGAGTCAGAGGATGTGGGTTCCAATCTCAGCTCTGCTATTTGTCTGCTGTGTGACTTAGGACAAGTCACTTCACTTCTCTGTTACCAGTTACCTAAAATGGGGATTAAGACTGTGAGCGCCACGTGGGACAACCTGATTACCTTGTATCTTCCCCAGCGTTTAGTACAGTGCTTGGCATATAGTAAGCGCTTAACAAATACCAAAATTATTAGTAGTAGTAGTAGTAAGCCCTTAATACCACTGCTTGACGGGTTCATTATGTATGTGCTTGCCTGCTGTGAGTTCAGAACTGCTTTCCACCTCTTCCATTAACAGATCCTTGTCTTGCAACTCCAAGGAAGAAAGTATTAATTAAATAATTAACTAAACAATGTTTGGTCTTGATAGAGAAAAATAAATAATATGAGGACTGCATCCTGCCCTCAGAAGACCCGTTTGGATAACACTAAGATCTGGTAACTGGTTAGGAGGAAGGGCTGACTGAGGTAAATTTTCATTCCTATAGCATATCTGAATAGAATAACTCTGCCTTCAACTTTCAATTTCACTATTGAGCTCAGAAAAAGCACCATGGTAAAGGCTTTACTTTGCCCTTTTATTTTAAATAACATAGCAAGTGAGGATTTGCAGTTGTAGTAGCAGGAACAGCAGCATGAACAGAATTTGCAAAAAGAGCCCGGGCTTGGGAGTCAGAGGTCATGGGTTCTAATCCCCACTCCACTGCTTGTCAGCTGTGTCACTCTGGGCACGTCACTTAACTTCTCTGTGCCTCTATCACCTAATCTATAAAATGGGGATTAAGACTATGAGCCCCACATGGGACAACCTGATTACCTTGCATCTACCCCGGTGCTTAGAACAGTGCTTGGCACATAGTAAGCACTTAACAAATGCCGCCATCATTATTATTATTATTATTATTGTGGATCACTACATTGGGCTCTTGGTAAATTCAGAATAATGAAGAGGCACATCTCCTGAACACAAGATTGTATCGTACTGACCACAAGCTCCTTTTGTGGGTAGGGAACATGCCTACCAACACTTGGTGGAAAGAGCATGGGCTTTGGAGTCAGAGGTCAGGGGTTCAAACCCTGGCTCTGACAATTGTCAGCTGTGTGACTTTGGGCAAGTCACTTAACTTCTCTGTGCCCCAGTTACCTCATCTGTAAAATGGAGATTAAGACTGTGAACCCCTTGTGGGACAACCTGATCACCTTGTAACCTCCCCAGTGCTTAGAACAGTGCTTCGCACATAGTAAGCTCTTAATAAATGCCATTATTATTATTACTCTCCTGAATGCTTAGTACAGTGCTCTGCACAAGGTAAGGGCTCAATAAATATCAATTAATATAAATAAATATCACTGATTGATTGATGAGCACTAAGTTGGGTGCAAATAGGTGGGAGAAGCAGTGTGACCTAGTGGGAAGAGTGTGGGCCTGGGAGTAGGAGGACCTGGGTTCTAATCCTGGCTCTGCACCTTGCTTGTCATGTGACCTTGGTCAAGTCACTTAATTTCTCTGTGCCTCAGTTTCCTCCCTGTAAAATGGGTATTCAATACCTATTCCCTTCCTCCCATAAAATATGAGCCTCATGTGGGACAGGGACTTGTGTTTGACCTGATTATTTTGAATCTACTCAAGTGCTTAGTACAATCCTGGCACATAAGAAACACTTAAATACCACAATTATTATTATTATTGCTTACTAGAGTTAGCTCAAGCGATGATGCAGTTCAGGGTGCCGGGAAATCATTTGAGGGAAACTTGAAGGAGGTGGCATTTTAGGAGGGAGTTGAACATGCAGAGAGCTATGAGCTGCATGATGGGGGGAGTTCATTCATTCATTCATTCGATCGTATTTATTGAGCGCTTATTGTGTACAGAGCACTGTACTAAGCGCTCGGGAAGTACAAGTTGGCAACATATAGAGATGGTGTTCCAAGCCAAGACAACAGCGGGAGCAAGGGGATGGAGGAGGTAGAGTCTAGAGTGAGTTAGAGTTGGAAGGTTGACTTGGGAGGAATGAAGATGGTGAGTTGGAGGACTGTGGATGAAGAGAGAAGTTAGGTAAGGTGGGGACAGATGGTGGAGAGTCCTATGTAGGAAAGGTGTAAAGTTTGCCACCGGCTTTATTTTTTTAATAGTCTTTAGTCTGGCATCTGTTGGATGAAATTTTACGAGGCTCTAAAATGTAAGTTTTTAACAGTGAGTTTTGAGGCACTTTATAAAAAAATGACTTTGAAAACACAGGTGCTGTAGGATTGCAAGATACTTAAGAGAAGCCGCATGGTTCACTGGAAAGAGCACAGGCTTTGGAGTCAGAGGTCATGGGTTCAAATCCCAGCTCCGCCACTTGTCAGCTGTGTAATTTTGGGCATGTCACAACTTCTCTGGGCCTCAGTTACCTCATCTATAAAATGGGGATTAAGACTGTGAGCCCACCTTGGGACAACCTGATCTCTTTGTAACCTCCCCAGCGCTTAGAACAGTGCTTTGCACATGGTAAGCGCTTAATAAATGCCATCATTATCATTATTATCATTATTATTAGAGGTGCCTGAAAACAGATCAAACAAAGAGTAGGGGATTCTTACATCCTTCTTTGTACCATTTTGCAGACATTTGTGGACCAATAGGATAGACCAGCCTTTCCAAGGGAACATGGAAGCAGACATCTAAATAATTTTTGGGAGACCTATAAACAACACCAATAAAGTGGTCACTGCCTCCCAGGAAAATTTCAAGAAGGAACAGGGCCATCTTATGTGGAATTTAAACCAAAATATTGAAATGCATGTTTATTAGACCCTCATCAAGGGAAGGAGGAAGGAAAAAAGAGAACTTAGAGAGTGTCTTTTTTTCATTTTAAATAACTTTGAAAAGCATTGCATTACCAATTAAAACAAATTCAAAGATCAATCTAAGTATGGTCATTTGCTCTTTATAAGTCAGGACGCAGCATTCTGAATTTCCAAAGTATAATTCATTCCATAAAGATAAAGCATGAGTCATCTGTTCTTTTCTAACCTTTTAATTTAAATTTGCATTTTATTCCCTCATCTTTTATTCCACAGATATTACTATTTATTATGTTTATTAAAAACAACTTAAAACCACAGTGTGTATCAAATGGTACACTCAGGCCTAATTAATTATTTCATTTTCATTAACTTATCATCAAGAAATTGAACATCTAATCACTCTTTTTAAGCATACCTAACTTTATTTTGAATCATTTTTGTTTGCTTCTTTTTAAAAAAAATATAAACAGTTCCCAGCCAGTATGGATTTGGGCCATATACTAGTCCCTTTAAGAAATAATGGTCCCATAATTACCATATGCACTTGCATAATTGCCCCTCTTTGATGTGTAAGTCGTGTGACAATAAAAGAGAGCAGGGCAATTACATGGGTCAAATATGGATTCTGTTTACCAAATAAAGGAGAAAAACAGAGAAAAAAATAGAAGAAGGTAAGGAGAGAAGAAGAAAGAGAAAACCAAGAAGGCACAAAGCTGTGTCTCTTGTTTATTTTGCACTCTCCTAAGTAGTGAATACAAGTACACAATGAATTAATTCCCTATCCTACTGCATTGTCCACTTATCACACTGCTGATTCTCCTTCCGTTATTGCATTTTTAAAGAATTAACTCCCACACCTGCTTTGTTGTCTCTACTTTTCCTCCCCTGGCATGTAAGCAGAAGTAATTAAATACCCCAACTGCTTTATTGCATTCCCACCTTCTGCTCCTCCTCTCCCTCTTGAGTGTGCAGCTATTACTGATTACAATCATGCGGTATAAAAAACATTATTTTATTTCCTCCTGGGGCAGGGCAATTAAGAGGTCAGGACAATCACGAGAGCACATTCAGGCAAACTTGTAATATTATGCTTTGAAATAGTAGTGTTATTCACTGGATATCTTCTGAGGGCAATGCGTAGTACCAAGTACATGGAAAGTAAAACAGGAACACAAGACACATTTCCTGCTTTTAGGGAGTTTATCCTCTAATGGGGATGACAGATATAGAAATTATTCACAAGCTAAGGAATCAGAAAAACGAGACTTGAATGTTGAATTAAATACACATATATACGCAGGTGTTAAGGATGGATCACAAAAGTGTAGGAGGAGGCTAAAAGTTGAAAGAGTCAAGGGGCTCATGATCGGTTTGTTGGAGGTGGCGGCACTTTCAAAGGGCAGTGAAACTGGAGAAGACTTGAGGCCCGGAAGATTTGTGAGGAAAGGGAGTTTTGGCTAGGAGTTGTTTGTAAGACTTCTAGGCTGTAAGCTCTTTGTGGGCAGGGAACATGTCCACCAACTCTGTTCTACTGTACTCTCCCAAGTACTCAATACAAAGCTCTGCATACAGTAAGCACTCCAAAATAATGATTGATTGATTCATTGATGGATTAAGAGGTTGGAGGCAGACAAGACAAGAATGGGGTCTGACCAGATAGTGGGGTTCAGAGGAGGGAAGAGGATAAGCAGAAGTGTAGTTGGTGAGGAAGTAAAGTGGCGATATCTAGTGGAGAACCATGAAGCCAATGCTAAGGGGTATTTGCTTGAAAAAGAGGAAAATGGTCAACTATTGGAGGGTGGTGAGAAGAGAGGAGACAGGTGCTGAGTGAGGTTTCAGGAAGGTGACCTGAGCAGCAGTATGGAATACTGATTGAGGAGGCGGTGACAGGAAAATCAGCGAGGAGGCCAATCATGACATAATGAGTGCTTGAACCAAGTGGCGGGTGTGCAAACTGTTTTGAGGAGTAATCTGCAGGTGTCAACAGTAGATTGGATGTGAGAGCAGGATGACAGTGAGGAGCCAAAGTTGATACCGAGGTTGTGGGCTTTAGTCATGGGGAGGAAGGTGGTGTGGTCAGTGGAGATGGGGAAATTGGCAGGAAGGGATGGTTTAGGAGGCAAGATGCGGAGTTCAGTTGTAGACATGTTTTGTTCAACATAAGACACTGATGGGTCATTCAAGTAGAGATGTCCTGGAGGATTCATATAATAATAATGATAATAGTATTTGTTAGGTGTTTATTATGTGCCAAGCACAGCACTGAGCACTGGAGAAAATACAAGATAATCAGGTTGGACGGAGTCCATGTCCACAAGGGGCTCAGAGTCCAAGTGAAAGAACAGGTATCTAATCCCCATTTTAGAGATACGGAAACCAAGGCCTGGAGAAGTTGAGTGATTTCCTCAAGGATACCCAGCAGGCAAATAACAGAGCTGGGATTAGAACCCTGGGTCCTTGACTCATCCCTATTAGAAGGGATAGCTCCATGTGAGTGGAGTAGTTATAGTATACCAGGGAGCAATGTTATTATTATTATTTGTTTAGATTTATGATGTAGAAGGGCTAGACTCACGGGGGAGCTTATTATATGGTTCCCCCATGTATATGCCAAGCCCTGTAGTAAGCCCATCTGACTCTCAGAGCAAGGACCAAGAATTCTTTCTAATTTTAGATGGGATAGCCTGCAGGCAAGGCTGTCTAGGGCCAGAGGTTTAATTCCTGGAGTGGAAAAACACCCTGTCCCTGACACCCCACTCCAGAGCACAGAGGCCTGCCAGTCTCTAAAGAGGGGCAGTTGGAACTTTCCTCTGGTCCCCCAAAAGAGGAGGCAAAAGAAGCCAGTTGCATTAGTGCCCATTCTGACCATCACAATCACACACCACCTTACCTACAGCAGATGGTGAAGAGAATTGGGGCCATCGGGGTCTGATTCAGGAAAAGTTCTCTGACTCACTGCAGGAGTACAATCTCAAGAAACACTTGGAGCATTTAAATAGATTTGCTAAAGTCTATTTCCCGTGGAAATCAGAGAGCGAAATGAAATCACAAGGCCCCGGACACAAGGGAGGATCCAGAACAATGATGGATTGATTTAATCACTATTGGAAGTCTGGAAGAGACAAAAATGCACCTAAAAACCTTGAAATGATACATCCAATCTCTACTTTCCTCCCATCACATGTATCTTAGTTTGCGGTTGCCATTTTCAGGTGGATTCCCTTTGCTCTGGAGAAAATTTCATCCCTCGGCATTACTGATTCAATGTGGGCTGGAAGAAGGTGGGATTTCTATTGGGAGGTAGGCTGTTGGGGATGCAAGAGGGCATCCATGGCTTATGACATAAAGAATGAATGCATGGAAGTGGGAAGAGGGAAACGGTAAATAGCAGGAGAAGGAAAGGGAGAAAAAGTGGGGCTAACCGGAGGTAAATGGAGTGGATCCCACCAAGAGAGGAAAGCAGGGCAAAGAGAGCTTGGGAAGGAATATGAGGAATTTCATCGTCATTGCATTTATCTTGAGTGGGGCAGAGAGGCAGAGCTGTCAGAGACAAAGGACTCACTGGACAAATTCACACTAAAAAGAAGGCTCTGAATATCTCAGCCCCCACCAAACCTCACTCAAGGGCTTCATGACTCATCCCTGTTATAGTTTCTTTCCTTTGAAACCACATCTGACAAAAAAAATTAAAAAGAAATAAAGTGTTGATTCTATTTTAGAAAGGCTCAATGATCCACTGGCTGTGGACAAATGGAGACTGAGGAACTGGATCAACTTTAAAGACAGTACATTACCCTGCCGTGACACGTCTCCATTACTAATTAAATATGAGATTTTTAATCTTAGCTGTTGAAAAATGAGTCGAGCAGGACTACTCAAGTTTGAGATTGTTCCTGGGTCATTGATGAAAATAATTAATGGACACTCTGTCTGGGAAAGAGTTTCAGGGGCTCACCTCCAGAGTAACCCAGACACCCTGTCTGTTCTTTTCTGAAGCTCTTGGAAGAGGATTGGGGTTGTTTTCTCTGTTGAGTGACCATGCTTGTAGCTTCTCCCTCCTGAGGACAAGAGCTTTTCAGAACCTCGGGTCAAGGCCGATACCATTAATTATAGTGATTAAAGCAGAAAAATAACATAAAAACCAAAATCCAACTCTCAGGAGGAAAAGCAATCCAAGTTTTTAAAGGCAGCTTTTTATTTTTCAGGACCTCCTGACCACCATTTCCTGGTAACAAACCAGTTCTCTGAGGTGGCGGTCAATCTGGAAAGGGGACATTTTTTTCCTTATTTCTTCTGTTAGAGATCAAGGTAAATAGATATCTGTGGTGCACCCAAACCACGATATGGTAGGTGGAAAAGGGGCAATTGCAAGCAAGAAGGGCAAAGGGAACACTTCAAGAATGCAGTAGAATTAAAACTTCAATCAATCAATCATTATTATTCAGTGCTTAATATGTGCAGAGCCCTGTACTAAGCACTTGGGAGAATACAATATAACAGAGCTGAAAGCTGGGAGAGGTCTGCAGCAGACAAATAATGAGAAACATAGCAATCAAGTATGGCGCAGCTCTTTTTGAGCAGAAAAGGGGATGGTAAGACAAAGGGGCAGAAGCAAAAATGGGCATCAGCATGACAAAGAGTGAACATGTCTATGCATTTACACACAATTTTAGTGTGATGTCTGTATGTACAGGTGTGGTTGGGACTGGCTTAGTACAGTGCTCAATAAATACCACTGATTGACAATTCCACACTTGTCTTACCTGCCACCCTCACACCCACAGCTAAATTTCATCATCTATAATGCCACTAAGACAAGGGACAAGAAAGAGGGAATAAAATAAACTTGGCCAAAGCATCTACATGATTCTAAAAGTCCAATCTTCCTTCCCAGAAAGTCCCCAGGTTCCCCCCCGCCCCCTCCTTTTTTTTTGGGGGGGGGGTCCTTTTCTCAGAATGACAAACAGGTTATAGAACAAAAGTCTGAACTCACTTTAAAACTGGAATTTTAAGGTGCCAAAATAATGGAGTGATAACCCTAGAATAAGATGATTGTCCCTCAACCTTTGCTCATAAAAATCTCATCTTCCTTTAAGAGCCTCCCTTACAAAACCGTTTTTTTTTTTTAATTAAAGACAGTGTATATGAGCTTTTCAATTTTGAAGTCTCTTGGGACTGCCATTTTAAAGCTCATAAAAAGAAAATTCTGCAGTACAGGTAAAGGCGGAACACTTCGCATTTCTAGAAAACAGATTAAAAACTACATATATAAATAAATACACAAATTTAGTGTGGTTATCTTATTTAGCCAAACAGATCCACAAGACAGGAATAATCAAGACAAAAATGCAAGTAGAAACTGGGAGGGGGAGATCCAAAGTATCCGTAGTAAAAAGTACTCAAGAATAGAAATAACAGGAAAGTAAGTGTGGAGGTAAAGAAATAACTGTCAGATATTTTGTATTAATTATACTCAATCGAGCAATGGAATTTATTAATCACTTAATTCAACAATGGTTTTTACTGAGAGCTTACTGTGTACAGAACACTGTACTAAGTGCTTCATTCATGAATTCATTCAATCGTATTTATCAAGTGCTTATTTGGTGCAGAGCACTGCACTAAGCATTTGGAAGAGTACAATAAAACAGTAAACAGATTCCCTGCCCATAATGAATTTAAAGTCTAGAGGGGGAGACAGACATTAATATAAATACACACATGTACATATCTGTAATTTGTTTACAGATAAAGCACTTGGGAGAGTACAGTACAAGAGTTGGTAGACATGGTCTCTGCCCATAACAAGCTTACAGAAGACGTGGGTTCTCATCTCGCCTCTGCCACCTGTCTGCTGTGTGACCTTGGGCAAACCACTTAACTTCTCTGTGCCTCAGTTACCTCATCTGTAAAATGGGGATTAAAAGTGTGAGCCTCATGTGGGACAACCTGATTACCCTGTATCTACCCCAGTGCTTAGAACCTGGCACATAGAAAGCGCTTACTATGGGCCTGGCACATAGTAAGCACTTAACAAATACCATTATTATCATTATTATTATCATTATTAGATGGGGATACAGACATTAATTAAAATAAATATTTTACAGACATGTACATATGTGCTGTGGGACTGAGGGTGGGGTGAATACCAAATCCCCATAGGGTATGGATCTAAGTGTATAGGCAATACAGAATGAGGAGGGAGTCAGGGAAAAGAAGTCTTGTTCAGGAAAGTGTTTTGCACCTAATGGGTGCAAAAACACTGATCAAAGCACCTGATTTATACTGAAGCAAAAACGAAAAGCTATGAGAATAAACGTAAATCAGCATAACCAGCTAGGTTCAACTATCTACATGAAAGAGGTATATTTACTTCAGTTGGCATTTCTCTGCCAATTAACAACTGCATTAAGCACCCATTGGATACTGAGCATAATAGAAGGTGTGGTGTTGAGTTATGAAAGAAATACAAGGACTGTTCCTGTCTCTAAACCCAAAAACAGAAAGAACAAATCTACCAGTCAACCTAAAGCCCAAGGGACAGAGCCGTAGAAGATAAGAGACAGGGAACACAAGAAGCTGAGACATCTGTCACATTTAAAGAGTGCTACCTAATTGCCAGCAGGTTGCCAGATTGATCTGAAGGGACCCAGGTTAGGCGAAGCTGCTGGAAAATATGAGCACTTTGTTCATTACCATGTGATGTTTTTAGAATGAAGCCTGTTCTAAAAAGAATAATATTTAGGAAACCCAGCAAGTGGTTCTTGAGTGCTCTTAGATTGCATCATCATCATCATTCCTTCATCTATTCAATCATAGTTATTGAGTGTTTACTGTGTGCAAAGCACTGTACAAAGCGCTCGGGAAGTATAAGTATAGGGACAGTCCCTACCCAACAATGGGCTCACAGTCTAGAATCATAATTATGGTATTTGTTCAGCGCTTACTATGTGCCAAGCACAGTTCTAAGCGCTGAGGTAGATGCAAGGTAGTCAGGTTGGCACAGTCCCTGTCCCACATAGGGCTCACAGTCTAAATCCCCATTTTACAGATGAGGTAACTGAGGCACAGAGAAGTGAAGTGACATGCCCAAGGTCGCACAACAGACAAGTGGTGGAGCCAGGATTAGAACCCACATCTTCTGACTCCCAAGTCCATGAGCTCATCACTAGGCCAGGCTGCTTCTCAAATGTATTTAGTGCTTTGCACTTGGCATTTATGAGAATTACAGGCAAAGGGTACTAGAGATTTCTGGCCTTGGGGAGTTTACAATCTAGTCATGTAACTTGCTTATAGTTATGAGGAAATCAGTGGTAAGTTAAATGATGCAAACCCAAAGGTTTGCCCCCTTTTTGTCTCTGAACTGTCTTTGAAAATTAATAATAATTTCAGTATTTATTTAATGTTTACTATATGCCAAACACTGTACTAAGTTTTGGGATGGACACATTGTCTAACAAGTTAGACAAAGTTGCTGCACCACTAGGCTTCACAGTCTAAGTAGGAGGGAGAATATGTTTTTAATCCCCATTTTACAGATAAGGAAACAGGCACAGAGAAATGAAGTGACTTATCCAAGGTCACACAGAAGGCAAGTGGCAAAACTGGGATTAGGATCCAGGTTCTTCTGATGCCCAGGCCCATCATGGCTCAGTGGAAAGAGTATGGGATTGGGAGTCAGAGGTCAAGGGTTCAAATCCCGCTCCGCCAATTGTCAGCTGTGTGACTTTGGGCAAGTCACTTAACTTCTCTGTGCCTCAGTTACCTCACCTGCAAAGTGGGGATTAGGACTGAGAGCCCCACATGGGACAACCTGATCACCTTGTATCCACCCCAGCACTTAGAACAGTGCTTTGCCCATAGTAAGCACTTAACAAATGTCATTATTATTATTATTATTATTCTATTAGGCCATGCTCTGCCTTTAGTATCATCAAGTGTCGGTTAAAAAGCATGCGTGGGGGGCCTCACCTCAAATTACACCAGTCTATCCTTTCTTAATGGCACAGAGAAATGGCAGTCAATGAAAAAAGTGTTCGTTTCAGCCAAGTACTTTGGAAATCCTGTAAGAGTAGAAAGTGAATGGTTTCTTTCTGAAATTTGTTTAAGTTTCAACAACAAAGCACATAAGTATAGTAACATCTCTAAATTGTTGAAATTGCAAATTTTTAGTGTCAACAACGTAGCACTGGTCTGAGACAATTTCACCTCTCATCAACTCAGGGCTAATAGAAGCTCTAGAAGTCTTGGGGAGGGGTTATCTGTTACTTACATTTAGTTCTGGATAAGAACACAACATACCAAGGCATTTCCTGATTTTTTTATTATGACCTTAAAAGATCTGATAGCAAATTTGGGCAGTTGATCCAGTTACATACATGTACCTCAATGCAAAAATAGCCTATCTGATAGGATTAGGAAGTTGAAGGGGCTTAGAGATTCCTTGAAAGATCAACAGGCCTCAGGAAGGAATTACCTCAAGCCATCCCACTCCAAGTTCTGCCCCTCATTTGCTGTGCTACCTTGGGCAATCACTTAACTTTGCTCTTCCTAAGTTTGCACATCTGTAGAATGGGAAGAATAATACCTGTCTCTCCAAACCTTCCCAGGATGCCGTGAGGCTCAAATAACATGCCATGGAAAAATACAAGAGCTAGACAATAATAGCAACAATAACAATAATAATAATAAAATTAACTGGGGTATTTGTTAAATGCTTACTATGTGGCAGACCCTGAACTAAGTGACAGGGTAGATGTGATACAAGCAGGTCATTACAGTACAAGCAAATACAAGGGATTATCATATAATTATATGGAAATTCCACTAGCAGCTTCTTTTAGTGTTACTGTTTTAGCAATGGAAAAGCCCAGTTTAAATCCAATCTACCTAAGGTATCTTGAGTTAACCCATATGGAGCATGTTAAAACAAAAATCGAGCTTGCATTCTGAAGGGTGACATTAAAAAGTTAAGCAGCATGCACTCTTATTTAAAATGTCATCCGTGTTCAGAGGAATAGTTAGACATTTAGGCGGATGAGTTGAGAAGACACTATGAAGACAAAACCTCCCTCTTTACGTTTGCTCTAAAGGCTTTTAAAAGTTCTGTCAGGAACAATTGGGCTGCCTATCAATTGCATTTTTCTTTAGCAACACTGCAGAGCATGTCATAAACGAGAAGCAGCGTGGCTCAGTAGAAAGAGCCTGGGCTTTGGAGTCAGAGGTCATGGGTTCAAATCCCAGCTCCATCAATTGTCAGCTGTGTGACTTTGGGCAAGTCACTTCTCTGGGCCTCAGTTCCCTCATCTGTAAAATGGGGATGAAGACTGTGAGCCCCCTGTGGGACAACCTGATCACCTTGTAACCTCCCCAGAGCTTAGATCAGTGCTTTGCACATAGTAAGCACTTAATAAATGCCATCATTCTTATTATTATTATCAAATGAACATCATAATAGCAGGATGACAAGCCTCCACATATTGGTAAAAAATACAGCAAACCTAAACACTGACAACTTAAGAGAAAACACACACACACACATACACACAGAGTAATATTGTAGCTACATCCAGAGGTCACTTTTGTTCACTAAAAGTTGTGTTAAGCTCAGTGGAAGTCACACGCACACATGCGTGCACACACACACACACACACACACACACACACACAAGAGTCCCACCTTGAGTTTGTGATGACAGCAAACTCTTGAGGGATCTCCTTTTCTAAATATGGTTTCTCTAAGACATTTTAGAGGCATCGTCCAAACCAAAATGGACAGGCAGAGAGAGAGAGCAAGAGAGAGAGAGCGAGAGAGAGAGAGTGTGTGTGTGTGTGTGTGTAAACACACACACACATACACTCAAGTGCTGGAGTAGTCCCTGATCCTCATACATGGCTTAACACATTTCTTTTTCTGAGTGAACCAAAAAACCATCTGCACGCCAGCTTTGAGTCCTTCTGATTGGATGGATTCTCGTCCTTCTCTTTTCCCCGACTGCTTCCTTTCGAGATATAAAGTGTGGTGAATAGTTCAGAGGAACTTTCACTGTCTCTAAAGGATATTCATTCATTCAATCATATTTATTGCGCACTTACTGTGTGCAGAGCACTGTACTAAGTGCTTGGGAAGTACAAGTTGGCAACATATAGAGACAGTCCCTACCCAACAGCAGGCTCACAGTCTAGAAGGGGGAGACAGACAACAAGATCTGAGGACTCCCATGTAGCCAGTTTGATGTTTCCATTCGTGCTACTTAACAATATGCCCATTGTAGAGCTTCTAGGACCAGGTACGGCATGAAAATAGAAATTTCAGATCCGGCTATAAGGGCATTTCATGACCACTAATCAACGGCCTGCATCTCAGGGGTCCGTAGGTCCGGCAGGGCAACGGTGCTGGGAATGGCTGTGCTCCAGGTACCACTTGGTGGTAAGAAAGAGGAACAGATGGTGCTTTGGGGAGAATGTAATGTGGGCAGATGCTCCTGGCAAAGGCTGCCCCCCTTCCTTTAAGGAGGGAGGGGAAAAGAGGGAAAAGGAGTGAAAGGAGGGAGAAAGTGGGAGGGAGAAAGAAAACTAGATGGGACTGTGTTCCAAGCCCTCACTCTCTCCCTCAATCCACCCTGAGGGTAGCAGCTCTTCCTTGGCTTGAAGTGCTCTGGATACTCATACATGTGATCCCCCTTCTTTGGCCCATAGAGAAGAGAGGCTAATCAACATAAGGCAGGCTGAGAACACCCTGAGAACACCCATAGGGCACCCTGAGAACAAAAACGAAAGAGAGGACAGATGAAGCTGAAGTAATCCCATCATCACGGGACTCAGGTCCCTCTCCTCTGATGGGTGGGTGGTATCAATTAAGTGAGGGGAAGAAAGTGAGAGCTATGGATTTTAAGCCATTCCACAGCATAATTTATAAAATTAATTAAAATGTAGTATGGGTTCACATTTCATCAAGCATCTTTTGAAAATGACTTATTGCTCTGCAATTTGGTGGTTTCTTTGAGCGAGGGGCATTGAGTCTGGATGGATGTGAGATAACTGCACCTAATGAAAATCACTTGTGTAAGTTATGGCAGTACATGATTTATGCTGCCGACTGGCACAAGGATCAGTTTCCCTCCAAGGAATTAATATTTTGAGGGCCAATTAATAATCATAACAAGGATAATTATTTTCACTTGCAATTTTCTTCATGGAGTTCTTAAGATGAGTAACTGACTCATTGTTTCCCTGGGAAGAGAGCCCTCAGTAACCTTATCCCTAATGGCTGGTGATAAAGCCTAGGTTTAAACCATCAGAACTGGGAAAATATTTTCTGCCCTTTGATCTGCTGCTCTAAATAGTAACTGGCTTCTCCTTCCAATTGTATGGTTCCATCTTATGCTGATAGAGATCACTGTAAAGTAAGTTTTTCTTTTTCTGGGAATCAGAGATAACCTTTAAAGGAAATGTAACATTCTGGTAGTCCAGTCATAATAAAAATAATAATTGTGGTATTTCTTAAGCCCTTACTATGTGCCAGGCATTGTACTAAGCACTGGGGTGGATACAAGCAAATCAGATTGGACACAGTCCCAGTCCCACATGGGGTTCACAGTCTTAATCCCCACTTTACAGATGAGGTAACTGAGGCACAGACAAGTGAAGTGATTTGTCCAAGGCCACACAAAAGACAAGTGGCAGAGCTGAGACTGGAACCCATGAATGCAAAGGAAGGGGTGAAGTACAAATTGTCAAAAATGCATTGAAGGTCAATCGACTGTAGACCAATTATTTAATGCTCAATGAGTGATGAACAATCAATCAATCAATGGTATTTCCTGAGCACTTAATCTGTGCAGAGCACTAGGCTAAGCCAGTACACCCAATCCTAGCTGACATGTAGTTTACATTCTATCTGGGGCAAAAGATAGCCCCAATCACTGAGCCCCATCCTTGGCCTAACTTGAACGTTAGCCATTAGAAAATCCAATTTGGCCTGGCTCCAGCTCTGATTCTTGCCCTAGCCCTAATCTGATCCTAGTGTTGGACTTTGCTTTCATCATCCAAATTCTACTCTTAATTCTGACCATAAATTTAGGAAGCAGTGTGGAAGAGTGTGCGACTCCCACGTCTGGGAGTCAGAGGCCATGGATTCCAATCCTAGCTCCGTTCCACCACTTGACTGATGTCTGGCTTTGGCAAGTCACAACTTCTCTGGGTCTCAGTTTCCTCATCTGAAAAATGAAGATGAAATACCTATTCTCCCTCTCCCTTAGTGTTTGAACCCTGTGCAGGAGAGAGCCTGAGTCTATCTGACTGTTATTACCACAGTTCTTAGAATATTGTTTGTCAAATAGTAATCGGACAAATACCATTATTCGTGAACTTAATTATAGATCTAGCTCTAACCGCATTTTGGACAATTTCCCTATGGTGTTTAGCTTACTGTGGCAACAAAACCATCATTTTGATTCAGCCATTGAAGAACAGTTACAACTTAAATAGCATAGCCAGGTTTGTTTATTGTTTTTTCACTGAAAGGAGGGTTTAGGGTTTCATTAGAAGAAAGAGTATTGTCTAAGCAATGTTCCTTGCCTCACATAGTCTTCTCAGTCAGTAGTGTAACCTCTTCCCGGCCTGTTTTATGTAGCTGCCATCCAGAACCCCTCCTGAAATATATATATATATATATATATATATATATATATAAGTTCATTAAGAATCTCTCCTATATATATATAGGAGATTCTTAATGAACTTCCATAGACCCAGCTGCTTTTCATTTTTATGGCTTTTCACACCTAATCCTCTCCATCTGTCCAGTCTGCATGAGGATTGGCTCCCTGTGGACAAAGTGAAATAGCCATGAGCTCAGCTGCTCTGACAGTCCATTCTTCCTCAATAACCAAATCCTGGAGAAGCCACCATAGGTAGCATGGGTATTCACCAGCTGAACAACTTTTTTTTTTTGCTGCAGTCAATAGTATTTAATAAGCGCTTACTGTGTGCAGAGAACTGTACTAAGTGCTTGGGAGAGGACAATAACAACAAAGAACAGACATATTCCCTGCCCATAATGAGTTTAAAGAGGGGACTGCACAATTTGCTGCACAAACTGTCACATGCAATGTAGGCTAATAAGTTGTGGTATATTGTATGTTTCAAAAAAAATAAAATCTCGAATTTAGAAACATGAATTTATCAACTTAGTATGGAATTTCGATTTTAAGTTTATATAATTTATTGAATCGGGCTGGGCCTGTGTGTGTGCGTGTGTTAGTACAATCACTCATCCTATCCCAAATGGATTACTGCATCAGCATCCTTTCTCATCTCACAACCTCCTGTCTCTCCCCACTTAAGTCTATACTTCACTCTGATGCCTGGATTATCTTGCTACAGAAACGCTCTGGGCATGTCACCCCCTCCTCAAAAATCTCCAGTGGTTGCTTATTAACCTCCATAACAAGCAAAAACTCCTCACTATTGGTTTCAAAGCTCTCCATCACCTCGCACCCTCCCACCTCGCCTCCCTTCTCGCCTTCTACTGCCCAGCCCGCATCCTCCACTCCTCTGCCACCAACCTCCTCAATGTGTCTCGTTCTCTCCTGTCCCGCCGTCGACCCCTGGCCCACGTCCTTCCCCTGGCCTGGAATGCCCTCCCTCCTCACATCTGCCAAACTAGCACGCTTTGTCCCTTCAAAGCCCTACTGAAAGCTCACCTCCTCCAGGAGGCCTTCCCAGACTAAGCCCCCCTTTCCTTTGTTCCTCCGCCCCTTCTCATGGCCCCGACTCTCTCCCTCTGCTCTACCCCCTCCCTGCCCCACAGCACTTGTGTATATGCATAAATTTATTATTCTATTTATTTTATTAATGATGTGTATATATCTATAATTCTATTTATTTATATTGATGCTATTGATGCCTGTCTACTTGTTTTGTTTTGTTGTTTGTCTCTCTCCTTCTAGACTCTGAGCTCATTGTTGGGTAGGGATTGTCTCTGTTGCCAAATTGCACTTTCCCAGTACTTAGTATATTGCTGTGTGCACAGTGAGCGCTCAATAATTGATTGAATGAATGAAAGTGTGTGTGTATGTGTGTCCATTTTTTTTCATTTTGAAGATGATGGTTACAAGTATAATTGGAAATCAATCCATCAGTCAGTCAACTGTATTTACTGAGCATTTGCCCTGTGCTAAGCACCACACTAAACACTTGGGAGAGTGCAATTACATTAGTTGACATGATCCCTGCCCTCAAGGATCTTGCAACCTAGCAGGGGACACTAAAATAAATTATAGGTAAAAAGAAGCAACAGAGTTTAAAGATTTATACATAAGCGCTTCAGGGGGTAGGGTTGTACACGGGGATAGGAAGTGGGTACTTTAGTGCTTAGGTTTCAAGGAAGTGCTTAAAATGGCAGTAGCACGCAGGGCAATGAGAGTTCACTAGGGAAGGCCTCTTGGTGGAGATAGGACTCTAGAAGGGCTGTGAAGATAGGGAAAGTAGCTGTTGGCTGGGTGTGAAGGGTGGAGCGATGTTCCAGGTAGAAGAAAGGATGTGAGCAAGATGTCATTTGCGAGATCAATGAAAACAGCAAGATGTGTGTGTGTGTGACCGATGCTTCCACAACAGGACAGCCCCTCATTTCGCCAGCGAGTTTGTCCCATAAGGTGCTTGCCTCCATCTCGAAATTTGCCCCATGGAAAACTGTTCTTCGTAAAACCCTTGCACAAGTTGAGCAGCCCTTATCCTGCTTGCTGCCCATCAGTCCAGCCATGATTTCTCTGTCTATAATCATCAAAGAGAAGCAGCGTGGCTCAGTGGAAAGAGCATGGGCTTTGGAGTCAGAGGTCATGGGTTCAAATCCCGGCTCCGCCACTTGTTAGCTGTGTGACTTTGGGCAAGTCACTTAACTTCCCTGGGCCTCAGTTACCTCATCTGTAAAATGGGGATGAAGACTGTGAGCCCCCCATGGGACAACTTAATCACCTTGTAACCTCCCCAGCCCTTAGAACAGTGCTTTGCACATAGAAAGTGCTTAATAAATGTTATTTTTATTATTATTATTCATTCTGAGCTCCCAGCTTGCTGTTTTGCACAGTTATCAGTCAGGTTAGGTGCAAACCATATGCTTTTTAAAGTCTTAATCTTTTGCAAATGTGAAACCTCTGTGTCCCTCTCAAAGCCAAGTGTTTTTATCCACGAATTCATAGATCCTAAGAAATCTTATCCAGACCATTTGTAAAAATAGCAGAAATGATATGAACCCACTTGAGCAGAAAGAAGCAGAAAGGACAAAGGAGGAGCTATACATATTTTCTGACCCTGATGCCCAAGCTAGTGCAGAAAGGAAATAGGCCTAAGCATCAATTGCATTTACTTAATTAAAGCTATAATTCAAAATAATAAAATCTTTTTTTCATGCAGCTCCAAAATGTATTCTTGCCTCATTATAGATTTACAAATTACAATTTCTCACTGGTGACCAGAGATGAGGAATGATCCAGAAGTTTGCTAATTCTAAACACTAAGTCCAAGTGCTATCATACACTGAAACAGTGTCACCATGAACAGCATTTTCCCAGCACCTACTGAATGCAGAAGCTCCACATAAATGCTTGGGAATATACCACAGAAGTAAAAGTCATGACCTCTGTCCTCAAGAAACTTACACTCTAGCAACTGTGAACCCAATCAGGAATTTATGAAGACAAATGCCCTGGATTAATGCAGCCCACCCAATCCTATGGTCAGTACATAGTCTCTACTACCTGCATAGCAGTCATGCCGAGAAGCAGTAAGGTCTAGTGGAAAGAGTTTGGGATTGGGACCAGAGGACTTGGATTTTAATCCCGGCTCTGCCTGCCATTTAGTTTCACTAAGAGATAATTCCTAAATGTCTCCCCGTTCCATGAAGCCATCGTGGATTACTCACTCTGAGTATTATTGCATCACTCGGGTGTAGCAGACAAATGGCAGAAATGAAATTATCCCCCAGGTTCTCTGACTCTCAGTCCTGAACACTTTTCAAGCACCTTCTCAACATAATGTGTTGGGGAACAGCTCTATGTGTATTTTGGCAGGGTGTGGGAGGGAAACAAGACAAAGATACTTGTCAGGGAGGGAGGAGCGGGAGGCATATATGAGAGGAGCATCACTCTATTTCCCCCTCCTCCCAGAGACATTGATAGCTCCACTATCCGGCCCTGGTCCACACGATGACCCAGGGTAAGTATCTCCTTTGGTGGGGTGTTGTCTTGCAGCTCATCTTCACTGGGGCACAACAGTCAATTGGGGGTGAGGGAAATAGCCATCCAACAGTGAGTCCACCAGTCATCACCAGCCTTACCTGTAAAGATTTCACTCATTAATAAAGCACTTATGCATACAAAAGTGGATTTCTGTCTATCTTGTCTCCCCTGTAGACTGAAGGCAGGAATAAATTTCCTGATCAGGTCAACACAACAGCCACTACAGCTCTAAGGTCATCACTGAGTTTCTTGTTGTGCTGTGTTTGTATCATTAACTATATTTTTACTCTTTGATTATCATCTGACAATTTATGACAGCTTCCTCCTCCTCCAAATCAATCAATCAATGGTATTTATTAAGCATTTACTATGTGAAGAGCACTAAGCACTTGGGAGAGTACAATACAGAAGAATGATTATGAGCCCCAACATTGCAGGAGCTATACATTTTACTTCTAATGAACAGTTCAAAATAGCTAACACCGTGATGTTTAATAGATGTTCAGAAAGTAGGTAGTGATGATGATGATGATGATTCCTGACCTGCCTTTGCACAACTCCCCACAGACTAATCCGATACCCTTCCCACAGTGGGTACTCAATACAGTCCGCTGACTCGGTTAAAGGAGCCAACCCAATCAAATTGCCAGGAAAGAGTCTCTACTATCTACATGTCAATCACTCTAAGAAGCAGCGGGGTCTAGAGGAAAGAGCGTAGGCTTGTGAGTCAGAGGATCTGGGTTCAGATCCTGTCTCTACCACTTGTCTGCTCGGTGGTGCTGG
Organism: Tachyglossus aculeatus; assembly: GCF_015852505.1. Classification (NCBI taxonomy): domain Eukaryota; kingdom Metazoa; phylum Chordata; class Mammalia; order Monotremata; family Tachyglossidae; genus Tachyglossus; species Tachyglossus aculeatus. The sequence goes on along the minus strand of NC_052075.1, from coordinate 24,104,472 downwards.
GCAAGTCAGTTAATTTCTCTGTGCCTCAGTTACCTCATCTGTAAAATGGGGATTAAATTATCCTCCTTCTGGCTTAGACAGAGACCCTTATGTAGGACAGGTACTGAGTCCAACCTGTTTACCTTGTATCTACGCCAGTGCTTGAAACAGTGCTTGACCATTCATTCATTCACTCAATCGTATTTACTGAACACTTACCATTTGCAAAGTACTACGCTAAGTGCTTGGGGGAGTACAATACAGCAACAGACACATTCCCTGCCCACAGCGAGCTCACAGTCTAGAGGGGAAAACACAGCCTAGAACACATAGTAAGGAATTTAACAAATACCATACAAAATAAATCAACTAATCCATCCATGCCCATCCACTCTCCATGGGAGCCACGCACATAGTGAAATATATAAAATCATCCTTCTTTACTACTCACCTGGCAGAAACCATTTCTCATACTGCGAACGCAAGCAAGGGACTTTTTAGTGGAGAAAAGGTGGAAACAATCAAAGCCGTCCAAGTGTGAAAGCAGAAAATAAGTGTTGTGTACATCCTGTAGCAAACTGATAACCCATCCTGGATCACAAATATCCGTGTTGCTCTGAAAAATCTCACAGTCCCCCTTAGAGAAGGCCATTTTATTCAGCTCTGTGGCAAGGCACAGACCAAGCTGTAAATCAAAGGAGAAAAGGAAAAACTACAAGAAATCAATCTTTAATAAATATGGAATGAAGCAGCCAACCTCTATCCAAAAATAATGCTACCTGCACTGCTATTATGGCACTCAAACTACAATAACATTGCCTGAGTGAAATTGCCTTGACTTGTGTCATAATTAGTAAGCAGATAAACAAATAGGAACATCATTTATTCATTAAACCTGCACAAATGGAAAATCCACTTAATTAATCCCTTTGTATTATGTCTGTAAAGTACTCCTGCAGGGAGAAACGCTGAGGACTAAAGTCCAGGAGCAAACAGAATATAAATGTGTTCAAGGCACCACTGAAAGCAGACTTGGTTTTTCTTGTCTCTAGTTCAAGATGCTTTTAGAGTTGTTACAGCAAAGCAAGGGGGTTGTTCTTGCAAATAAAATTTTATAGGATGGTAAATCATCAATATGACCTCATGCCAGTCTCATATTATGTACTAACAAAACCTGGCTTCTTCACTTTCTCCAAAGTTCTTCCACCAAGGTCAAGTTGATTAAAATAATGGGTAAACTTCATTTCCACTTTATATTTCAGTGCAAACACTTACAAGGATAGAGAACTAAGTAATAAATGCATGCCAAATAGCGTGGTATAGTGGATAGAGCATGGGCCCAGGAGTCAGAAGGTCCTGTGTTCTAAGCCCGGCTCTGCTGCTTGTCTGCTGTATGACCTTAGACAAGTCACTTCACTTCTCTGGGCCCCAGTTACCTCATCTGTAAAATGGGGACTGAGGCTGTGAGCCCCATGTTGGACAGAGACTGTGTCAAATCCAATTTGCTTGTATCCAATCTAGAGCTTACTACAGTGTTGGGCACATAGTAAGCGCTGAATACCACTATTATTATTATTACTACACTACAACAGAGTTGGCAGACATTCCCTGCACACAACAAGCTTGCAGACCAAGAAATAGAAATCCAAGTCACAAAGGCCAGAGTTCCCTTTTGGAAGAATTGGAAGTTTTTAAAGCAGAAGTGGTTCCTCCGATGTGGTTGGGAAACCTAGACCTACCTAAGAAGGTACATTCGCTTCTAGAGCAGTTTCACCATTTCATCAGGGTTCTGAGTCCTTGTCAAATGGGTTAACTTAAATGTGTTCCAAGTTTTGAAACACATCGATGGTGAGCTCCCAAGCATTGAGCCGATGCTCACCATAACAGTTTATCCGGGCAGGAAGAAGAGAGAGGACTGGATTGTAGCAGAAGGACTAAGAAGTGGCTGCATGGTGAATTGAAATGGGACACATGCAAATAGGAAGGGCAAAATAAACTCATTTTAAAGACATGGAGAAGCACCTTTGCAAACAACAGGATTGAACAGCAGATTACTATGAGGCAGCTGAAACAGCCGTTTTTGTCGATCTGGAGGGGGTCTGTTCTCCTCAACAGGAGGCTTTGAGGAGATCGGCAAGCCATGCGGCAGATTTCAAAACACCAGGAGACCTGACCAATCCACCAGTCGGACAAAGGGCAATGTTGATGTGCGCACATCATGGAATGAAATGTCGGTGGCCACACCACTGGTCTTTATAGGCACGCCTGCAGGCAAGGATAACATGTCACCTTCAGAAATGTCCCTTTCGATTGTGAAGGGCACCACTCTCACTTCCCCTCCCTCCTTACTCCTCTAGAACCATGGGCCACTTGAATTGGCAGAGTTCAGTAGAGTAGGTAGGCATGATCCCTGTCCTTAGGGTACTCCCGATCTAGCAAGGGAGACAGATCTAAAAAGAGAAGACAGAGCAGCATGGCTCAGTGGAAAGAGCACAGGCTTGGGAGTCAGACGTCATGGGTTCTAATCCTGGCTCCACCACTTGTCTGCTGTGTGGCCTTGGGCAAGTCACTTAACTTCTCTGAGCCTCAGTTGCCTCATCTGTAAAATGGGGATTAAGACTATGAGCCCCATGTGGGACAACCTGATCACCTCATATCCCCCCCAGCACTTAGAACAGTGCTTTGCACATAGTGAGAGCTTAAACAAATGCCATTGTTATTATTATTATTACTATGTTAAAATAAATTACAGGTAGGGGAAGGAAATGAAAATCAAGTTACGTAAATAAGTGCTTCCAGGTACAGTGAAAGCTGCCAGTATTCCCAGGGTGAGGATAGTGGCCTCTGTCTTCCTGTATCACATTGCCCTCTCCTTGTTATTGCTTTGCAGACTCCACCATACCAAGCTGGGCATCCTCTCCTCCCTCTCATTCCTGCATTCTCCTCTAGGTCCCTCCAGTCCTAAATCCTTAAAGGTGTCTGACCCTTTCTCCTTGGAAAAAAACTGTTTTTTTTTAATGGTACTTGTTAAGCGCTTACTATGGGCCAGTAACTCTACTATGTTCCCGGGTGGATAGATGCAAGATAATCAGGTTAGACGGAGTCCTTGTCCCACAAGGCGCTCAAATTCCAAATTGGAGGGAGGATTTAATCCCCATTTTACAGATGAAGCAACTGAGCCACAGAGAAGTTAAGTGATTTGCCCAAGGTTACATAGTAGACAAGTGAGAAGCAGCGTGGTTTAGTGGAAAGAGTACAGGCCTGGGAATCAGGAGGATGTGGGTTCTAATGTCATCTCTGCCACTTGTCTGCTGTGTGACTTTGTGTAAGTCACTTAACTTCTCTGGGCCTCAGTACCTCATCTGTAAAATGGGGATTAAAAGTGTGAGCCCCACGTGGGACAATTTAATTACCCTGTACCTACCCAGTGCTTAGAACAGTGCTTAGCACATAGTAAGCACTTAATAAATACCATTATTATTATTATTATCATTATTAAATGGCGAAGGTGGGTTTAGAGCCCAGGTCCACTGAATCCCAGGCCCACACTCCTACCATTAGGCCATGCTGCTTGCCTCTCATGTTAGGTAACCGCAAATCAAATTTGGAAGAACTGTACCTAAACCTTGACCAGGTGAGCATTCATTACCCATTACCCCTTGCCTCCAAAGCAGAGGATTGTTTTCCTTAGGGGGACAGCTTTGAACCTACTGGTCACTAAAGGCTCAAAATACAATTAGAATTAGGTCGTTTACACCTCAATTGTCTGGGGGAGAATTTCCATTTCTGGCTTGGGGAAGTGGGAATGAATTATTCAGGGGCAACCCTGTGGCAGAGATTAAAGCACCTGCTTTGCAGACCACTGAAAGGAATGCTTTATAGCCTGCATTTGCAAACTTACTGATCTGCTGTGCCAGTTGGGAAGCACGGGCACAGTGGCAACTACTGCCAGGCACCCCATGTGCACACAACCCAGCCCCATGGCAAATTGGAACTGGGCACGACACACAGACACCACTTCCAGAACTTTGAGAAGTTCCGCTGGCATAATTTATGGGCCAAGCACACCATTAAACTAGAGAAGCAGAGTGACCTAGTGAAAAGAACATGGGCGTTAGGGACCTGGGTTTTACTCCCATCTCTGCCTCGTGTTTAACGTTGGGCAAGTCTCAACTTCTCTGTGCCTCAGTTACTTCATCTGGAAAATGGGGATTAGATTCTACTCTCTCCTTCTTAGACTGTGAGCCCCATGTGGGATAGGGATTGTGTCCATCCTGATTAACTCATATCTACCCCAGCACTTAGCAGCGTGGCTTAGTGGAAAGAGCATGGGCTTGAGAGTCAGAGGATGTGGGTTCTAATCCTGGCTCCACCATACATCTGCTGTGTGAGCTTGGGCAAGCCACTTAACTACTCTGTGCCTCAGTTACCTCATCTGTAAAATGAGGATTAAGACTGTGAGCCCCACGTGGGACAACCTGATTACCTTGCATCTACACCAGTGCTTGGGACATAGTAAGTGCTTAACAAATACCATAATCATCATCAACATCAACAGGGCTGGGAATATAGGAAGTGCTCAACAAGAACCGTAATTATTATCATTACCACAATAATTAGAATAATAATAATAAAGATCACAAACAGTGAAGTTCTGGAATCTAGTCAGTCTCTTAGCGCTGAAACTATTCTCACCTCAAGACACTTACAGTGGGTAGGATACATTAGGAGAATGAGCGACAGCAGGATGCCTAAACAGTTGCTGTATGGAAAGCTGAAATTGGGAAACTGAGATCAAAGAGGACAGAGGAACAGTTTTAAGGACACAGTAAAATAAACCTCAAACAACGCTGTAGCCCAAGCTGAAGCAGGAAAGGAGTGTATCTCTCAGAGCAAAATCTTCATAAGCATCAGAGACAAGGAGGCTAAAGAGAAAACAGTGTCAGGTGCTGCAAATACAAAACACAACAACAAAACAAGGGACAGTCTTTTTGTGTGTACCATGTGGCCAGGACTGAGGATCCTGCATTAATCTTTTCAGCCAAACACACATTCATAGGTGAATTTCCCCATTAACGGTGCCTCCTTCAAAGGAGAGAGAGAGAGACAGACAGACAGACAGACAGAGACACTCTTTATTTGGGCTCCAAGTGAACATCCTGCCCAGGGCTTCTGGGAACCTGGAAAATGGTTGATTGGCCAAAGACAAGACTCCTTCCCTGACCCTCCCTGAAATAGAAGCCACCACAGGAACCTTGAGGAGGGGGATTTTGCTTGGGGAAGCCGACATGTCTCCCAAGAGGTACAGCTGCTGAACCATGGTGCAGAAAAACAGGATTCCTCCTGTCATTAATCCTGTGGCAGCCACCTGTACTCAGGGACAGAGAAATCTTTTTATGGGCTGTAAGGACATAGAAAATTTGAGCTGTCTTTATGGGCTATGAGTGGATTTATGGAGAGTTAACAGTTTCTTGATTTCTCCTATCATTCCTACGGAGAAAATATACAAGGCAATCTACTCCCTAAACACAATGGTGTGCTGTGTTATAGGAATTAGAGAGACAGTGCTAAAGAATACAACATCCAGTTCTATAACACAGAACTTACTATTAGGAAAACTCGCCTTATAGGACTCACCACTTGTCAGACCCTGGTCTGTAAGCTTCTTGTGGGTAGGTATCAAGATTACCAACGTTATTGTATTGTGCGCTCCCAGGTGCTCAGTAGAAGCCTTGATTGATTATAAAGATCAAGAAAGAAATGAACACAGGCTATTTCTCTGGACACTATCTTGTTCGAACATTCTCTCCTAATTCTGCTGCTATGTCCTAGACAAAACACCCAGTGAAAACAGGCATGATGGCAGAACCGTGTCTTTAGATAAATTTTAGGAGAAAAAGACGTTATACATTTCATGAGAAAATAAATGTTTCGATCCGTATCCACACTACCCCACTAAATAACATTTGGGAAAACCTGAATAGATCCTTAATACAACATGTTTTCAGGGTTTCTTTCACGTGTAGTTTTATAGAAAGGAAAAATAAGGATGCAAGTGAGCATGTCGGAGACCTCAGCTTGTCCTGCTGGAGCCTTGTACAATTAGATTGCAGTTGGAAACGACATCCTGGGTCATTGATTCAATCCCCCAGGGTCTCTTTCAAGCGGTTCCCTATAATAAATTTCCCAGTACTAGGTCCAGGCTAGCCTTAAATGTCTCAAGAGGCAAAGATTACACGATTTTCTCTGGAAGGATCGTTTCAAAATTGAATAGACCTAGCTAGCTATTGGGAAAGTTTGTGTGGGGTTTTCACCATGTGACCATTAGTTTGCCTGCTCAGTCATTCTTCCTTAGACTTCACTACCTCTTTGGCAAGCCCCATCTACTGCATGCTTAGCCTATGGCTTATCATTACTCATAACTATGTATAGGCCCCAGCCAGGGCGGCTAACCACACAGAAATGATAATAGCAATAGCTTGATTTTGAATCGGGTTCTCACTTGACTATCCCTCTCATGTCAGCAATCTCACTTCCTCCTCAAAGCACTTCTGAGAGTTAAGGAGAGACAGGTAAAATGGTATCACCCCCATTTTACAGTTGAAGAAATCAAGGTTCAGAGAGGCTGAGTTACTTGCTCAGGGTCACACAGCATGCCGATGGCAGTGCTGGGCCAAAACAGACTTTTCTGATCCCCTGTCCTATGTTCTTCCCACTAGCCCGCACTACCTATAGGAATGGCTCATTTATCAGCTCATTTTTCACAAAGGAATAAAAAAAAAAATAGGGGACAGTAGCATATCATTCCTGCACTTTTGAGGATGTTCCCAGCTAATTGCTTCCTGCTCTCATTACTCTCTGTTTGACTATAACTCTGAGAATGACTCTGGCCTGGCATAAATTATTTTTTAAGCATTTTCTGTAGTCCAGGTTTTGCACTAAGGACCAGGTATTTACAAATATTTGGATGAGAATGGAACCCCTACTCACTTGGGCCTAAGGGAATGCTCACGGAAGCACTCAGGAGGATGTTATAGGATGGACCACATGATCGTTTGAGCTTTGGATTTTTGGATGACCTAATGTTTCCCACCAGAACCACAAATCATGTAAGTAATCTGATCTCTTTTTAATGCCCTGCAAAATGGAAGTCATTCAGCAAGAGGCCTTTCTTACCAAGATCAGTAAAAATCAACTTCATTCAGTCCCTGAGAGGAAGAACACATCCCAGCATAGGCCACTGTTGAGATGGAGCAATGAGGTTGTGATTAAAACCTTTCCCTACTCTGGAATACAACAATTCTGTTTAGGAAGCCCCAGTTGACTCTAGCTTTTTTCTTCCGCATCACATTCCAAAGACACCAACCCCGAAGTTTCCCACTTTCCCTGCTGTCTTCCTCTCATCTAGGCTCTGTCTTCCAGACCCTCTCCTTGGGCGTTAATAATAATAATAATAATAATAATAATAATAATAATCGTGGTATTTGGTAAGCATTTTCTATGTGCCAGGCACTGTTCTAAGCACTGAGGGGAATACAAGCAAATCAAGTTGGACTCAGCCCCTGTCCCACACTGGGCTCACAGTCTTAATCCCCATTTTACAGATTAGGTAACTGAGGCATAGAGAAGTGAAGTGACTTGCTGAAGGTCACATAGCAGATGAGAGGCAGAACTGGGATTAAGACATGACCTTCTGACTATAGGCCAGTGCTCTATCCATTAGGCAATGCTTCTTCTTATACACACTTTAATAATAATGATGGCATTTGTTAAGCCTTACTATGTGCAAAGCACTGTTCTACACATATTACCGAATGCTAACAGTCAATCAGTGTATTTATTGAGTATTTTCTGTGTGCAGAACACTATCCTAACCACTCAAGAAGGTACAATACATCAGAAGTGTTGAAATAGATCATACTTCATTTTAGCCCTTTGCCAGGATAAACCTTCCTCAAAATGTGACTGCCTTATTTTATAAGTGAATTATAAAACATAAGATGTATATTTATTTTGACCAACAAGGAATATGTTTTCAGAATTTCAAACACTGTGGACTAATAATGAGATCTCGGCAAAGCTGAGATTAAAAAAAAATCCCACTTCTTAAGCCAACTGGCTTTGCAAATTCATAACTCCCTGCCAGCCTAGAGATGCAAAGGGACGTATTTCAGGAAATGGGCAAGAGGATCCACTTTACATCAGTATCCCACTTCCATCTCCCACAAGTTCAATTCCTCCACAATAACACTCCAGGGAAATGGTAATCTTAATAGTTGATTTCTGATTGTGGAGCGCAACGGCAAACTTATTCTTGCTCTGGAGAGAGAGGGGGAAACAATCTCATTGAAAAACTGATATTTCAACATTTCATGTGAAATTTTTCATCACTTAAAATTGATTTACCACCTTTGGGGCCCTCTCTCTGAGTCTGGTCTCTTGTTACACTGACAAGTTGTCCCACCCCACCTGATGGCTCAACTTGGCCACCCCTGAGTTCAGTTTCCACCTTCGTCCAGCAATATGTGTTCATACTTATGTCTCAACCCAGACATCACAAAAACCTAAATTAGTGCTAAAACCACAGTTTCCAGCAGGAAGTGTAGTTGAAACCCCAGCTTCTAAATGTGGGTAATTTATACTGTGAATAACCAGGAGAAAATCAAATCTATCTTGGCGATTAGAGGGCTTCCTGGATGGGAATACTTATGTCCACATCCACATAGGTAAAGTAACCTAACACCAGTTTTTACCTGGCTAAAATAACAGTCTTTGATAAGCACTTACTATGTGCCCAGCACTGTACAAAACACTGGGGTGGATATGGTAGATGTAGACCAGATTTTCCCCCTGTCCCACATGGCACAGTCTAAGGGAGAAGAACAGGTATATAATTCACATTTGACAGATGAGGAAACTGGGGCTCAGAGAAGTTAGAGAAGCAGCGTGGCTCAGTGGAAAGAGCACGGGCTTTGGAATCAGAGGTCATGGGTTCAAATCCCAGTTCCACCACTTGTCTGCTGTGTGACTTTGGGAAAGTCACTTCACTTCTCTGTGCCTCAGTTCCCTCATCTGTCAAATGGGGATTAAGACTGTGAGCCTCATGGGCCTGATCACCTTGTATTCCCCCCCCCCCACCCAGAGCTTAGAACAGTGCTTTGCACATAGTAAGCATTTAATAAATTCCATTATTATTATTATTATTTTATAAGTGACTTACCCAAAGTCACAGAGCAGGCAAGTGGAGGAACTAGGATTGGAACTCACGGCTCAAGACCCCCAAGTCTAGGCTCTTTCCATTTGCCCATCTTGCTTCTCTGTACCACCTCCACCCATTGTTGGGAAGGGACCATCTCTATATGTTGCCAACTTGTACTTCCCAAGCGCTTAGTACAGTGCTCTGCACACAATAAGCACTCAATATGATTGAATGAATAAATATCCAAAATATTGCCTATGAGCCGGGTAGCCACTTCTGGACACTGCAGTCATTAGACAAACTCATATGATGTCACAAGTGTTACAATGGACATGCAGCCTAACCTAATGACATCACACACATCATTTTGCAGAAGTCCATTTTAGGCCACTCAAACCAAGAGTGTTTCACTGTGGGGGCAGTGGCGGGAGGGGGACATGGACCCCTGGCTCCCCAATTTTCATTTTGTTTTGCTTTATGGTGCTTACTGATTGGATATATGCCAGGTACTGAATTAAGCATTGGAGTAAATATAAAATAATCAGGTTGGATATAATCCCTGTCCCACATGGGACTCACAGTCTGTCAGAGGAAGGAGGATTTAATCCACATTTTACAGATGAGGTAACCGAGGTGCCGAAAAGTAAAGTGACTTGTCCAAGGTCAAGAGGAGGAGGCAGAAATAGAACTCAAGTCCTCTGACTTCCAATCCCAAATTCTTTCCACTTGTTCATACAAGCAAACAATTATTGAGCACTTACTGTGGGCTGAGCACTGTACTAAGCATCAGGGAGAGTACTGTACAATAGAATTGTTCCAGAGCATTTGTCTTCCTCCCCCCTAGCCTCTCTAAACATGAGTGCTGCTTCTGAGCCAGGAAAATCAGTGGAAGAAGCCAAAGTATAGGAAGGCTGGGCACTCAAAATAAAAATACCATATATAAAATTTAAATGGTCAAGTAGTTCTAAGTTACAGTATCTGCCATAGAAGCAAGTGATGATTTGAGAGAATCATGCTTTTTCTCCAGATAAAGAGAAACATGAACGTATTTCAAAACCCAGGCCTTGTACTTGGATGGGAACTTTAAGAGCTGAGGTCATCATGACAGAAATCAGGACTTGATGCATTATGGAAGAGGCTATAAGGGATTTCTGTGTTCTTCCTAATTAATCAACACATGGTTCACATTCCTCCTTATGCTACAATCCCTGTGTTCAGATAAGGACCTTGCTCAGCTGTTCTCTTGCAATTACCTGTCATTCAGGGATGGGAGGATGTGTTTAATAATCTCTGGGATCCTGCTTTTGTACTAAAATTTCCCTGAGTGTTGTGTAGACCCCAGACCCCTGGCCATAAAGAGTTTTATATAAATAGGGCACTATTCAGTTGCCTGTGTAAGATGAAGGGGTTGTTTCGTAAAGAGGAAAATTTGCCACAGAAATCACTGAAACTAAGTGATGATTTGTGGAGTTGGGGAGAGGAACTCATTCTCCTCTCTCCTTACTCTACCCAACCCGCACTTCCAAGCTCCTCCAGAAATGCTCCCCACCAAACCTTGGATTCTGCCCTCACTTTTTAATCTACCCTGCCTCATACCTGAATGGAAGAAAAGCAAATGGGCAGGGTTTTACCTAGGGAGCCAACGTTTGTTCTTATTCTATAAAATCTGACCTGCAGTGTTCATAACCATCATAAGCAAAATTAAATTTGAAGTATGGAAAACAAATTAGTAGGTTTGACACACACTCCTGCTGAACCAACCCACTCAGCACAGTACTTCAGATTGGTTTGATTCTGCTCAATAGCTTCTGGGGGATTTTTCCCAATCAACTTGAGCAGGGTTTTAAGAACACAACGAAATTCTTGTGGCATCTTTGAAAATGGAATGTGTCATGGCTCAATAGGGGATTCTGTTGAATGGATCTCACTCCCCCTTCTTTCTTTCCCTCCCCCAATCCCTGAACACTAAACATTTTCATTTCTCCAGTTTCTATATTTAAAAGTGACAGGTGAGGAAGCTCCCATCCAAATCACGGAAACTGAAAGTCTTTTCAGGTGCTTCTCATGAAGTTGGCACTCAGATAAGCTCACTTTGAAATCCCATCCTGACTTCTCTGTGTCATTATTTCCCAAGTGACTCTTCCCAGATAAACTTCACAACAGCTCACAAGGACTGGAATTGAGGGATCTGACAGGAAATGGGAAAGAAAGCTGTCTTAGGACCGGATATCTTCACCAAGGAACCAATCAATCAATAGTATCTATTGAGTGCTTACAGAGCACAAAGCACTGTACTAAGAACTTGGGAGAGTACAATATAACAGAGTTGGTAAACATGTGCCCTGCCCACAGCGAATTTACATTCTAGAGGGGGTGGGCCAAACCGAAGCAGTAAAAGTTATAATTAGCTGATTCCTGAAGGGAACATTTTTTCAGGGAGAACCAGCAGTGACATGAGTTGAAAGGTCAGCAACTGTGCCTACATTCTCATCTGCCTTTTGAGACTGGCCTCCCTCTCCTCTTGGTCTTGCTGCCTGAGGAGAAATACATGTTCTTAAGGCTCTGGACCTTGAGCCTTGGATTGCATTTCAGGCTTACTAAGGCTGACCTGTAGCCTCTGCAGCACTTGCTCTCAGTCAGCAAATGGATGCGTTAGAATCTGCAGCCCGATGACTGATGAAGGAAAAGTATAGATTTGATCGATCATTTCTTACTGAAGAATGAGGTGCCAGGCTGGCATATCCAACAGACAATTACTCTTCCCACCCTCAAAGCCCTATTGAAGGCAGTTTCCTTCAAGAGGCCTTCCCTGTCTAAGCTCTCCTTTCCTCTTCTTCCACTCCCTTCTGCATCATTTTGATTTGCTCCCTTTAAACATTTCCCACTCCCAGCACTATAGCACTTAAGTATATATCTGTAGTTTTATTGATTTGTATTAATGTATGTCTCCCTCTCTAGGCTGTAAGCTCTTTGTGGGCAGGGGATGTGTCTGTTATATTGTTGTACTGTGTTCTTCCAAATGCTTAATACAGTGCTCTGCACACAGTAAGGTCAATAGATATGACTGTCTGACTGGTACTAAGCCCAATTAGATCTGGTCCTGATTGAGTTCAGCTATTCCCCCCACAACCCTGTGACCTCCTTATTGTAGTTTGGGGGCTGAATGGGTTTCCTCAAGGGCATGCCCCATGTGTGTGGATAATGACTCCCTTGGCGGATTAGAGCATTTTCAGCCTTGGCACAGCTCACCAAGGGGATGGAGATGAATCTGGGGTCTCAAATTTTATCTGTTTTCATCGCTGTGCTCCCCAATTCTTCCTGATCTGATCCTCTCTTTTCTACCTCAAAGTATCTGCCAAATTGTCAGCTAGGTGCTGGGATGAGACCCATAAAGGCTACAGGCATAAGTGAGCATACCAGTGCTGAGAAGCAGTATGGTACAGTGGATAGAGCATGGATCTGGAAGTTAGAAGGTCATGGTTTCTAATCCTGGCACTGCCATCTATCTGCTGGGTCACCTTGGGCAAGTCATTTCACTTCTCTGTGCCTCAGTTGCCTCATGGTAAAATGGGTATTGAGACTGTAAGACCCACATGGGACAGGGACTGTGTCCAACTTGATTTGCTTGTATCCACCCCAACACTTAGTAAAGTGCCTGGCACAAACTAAGCACTTAGCAAATACCATTATCATCATTTTGTAATGCAGAAGTGCTTAAAGAGTAAGATCTAGACTCTGAGACTATTATTGGTTAGGGATTGTCTCTGTTGCTGAATTGTACTTTCCAAGTGCATAGTACAGTGCTCTGCACTCAGTAAGTGCTCAATAAATACTATTGAATGGGTAATAATAATAATAATGGCATTAGTTAAGCACTTGCTATGTGCCAAGCACTGTTCTAAACAATGGGGGGACACAAAGTAATCAGATCGTCCCACATGGGACTCACAGTCTTAATCCCATTTTACAGATGAGGTAACAGGCACAGAGAAGTTAAGTAACTTGCCCAAAGTCATGTAGCTGACAAGTGATGAAGGCGGGATTAGAACCCATGAACTCTGACTCTTATGCCAGGGCTCTTTCCACTGAGCTACGCTGCTTCTCTCATTCATGCTCTCATACGCTGCTCTTTCATGAATGAAGGAATAAAGGCCTCATGAAGGGGCTGTGATTTAAGAACGGTTTTGAAGACAGGGAGGGGGTTCCAGACAGGGGATGTTGGGGTGAAGAAGAATCGGTGAGGAGAGATGAGAATGAAGCAAGGTGAAGAGTGCAATCTGGGGTACAGGCAAGCAGATGGCCCAGTGAAAAGAACATGGGGCAGAGTCAGAGGACCAGGGTTCTAATCCCAACTCTGCTACTTGCCTGCTGTGTGACCTTGGGCAAACCTCAACTTCTTGGTGCCTCAGTCTACTCATCTGTGAAATGGGGACTGATACCTGCTCTCCCTTCTACTTTAGATTATGGGACAGAGACTGACCTGTGGGATAGGAACTGTGTCTGACCTGATTATCATGTATCAACTCCAATTCTTAGTACAGAGCCTGGCACATAGTAAGTGCTTAACAAATATCATTAGTATTATAGGGGTAGATAGGTAGGATTAAGAAATCTGATTGAGGGCCTTCAAGCCAATGGTCAGGAGTTTCTGCTTTATATAGAGGGATGAGAAACCATTGGAGATTTTTCTGGAAAGGGGAGATGACTGCAGAATGTCATTTCAGAAAAATGAGCCAGGCAGAGGAGTGAAGTGTTAACCACCCTTCCTCCAGTAATGGCCTACTCCTCTTCTACTCCTTGGAGATGTGATTCATTTAGACCTACAGGCATCAGAACCTCCATCACTGGTCAAACCAACAGGCTGTCGAACTCACTATGTTGTCCCTGACTTTTCTCTGTACTGATGAGTCAATGCAGAGTAATATAGGTCTTCTCTCAATAGGACTTTCTTGGGTAAAGTTTACCTATAACCACAGGCCCACTGCAATGAGTAAGATCTGCTCAGGTTGCAACTGCAGATTATAAAACCACGGCAAAAAAACTATACCTGAGTCACTTTGAAAGGCAACCTTAATAGGAAATCTGAGTTCTCCAAAGAGCGTAATGATGTCGGCGAAATTATTCATCCGTAAATTTCAGTACTCACAGTCTGTGCCTGCCAGGTTCCCAATCTATCAATGGCATTTAGTGAGCAGAGCACACTTGGGAGAATACAATTCAAAATAGTTGGCAGATATGTTCCCTGCCCACAGTGAGCTAACAGTCTAGAGGGAAGAACAAATGGAGCAAAAGTAAGGAATTAGTGTCATCCATTTGCAGGAAAGTGGGAAGTATCAGTAGATTGCCTGGCTAGTCAACCCTCCTTAAGTCGTAACTGTAAACGCCATGAAGACAGGGGTTAACCTCTTCTTTAAAGGGAGTCCCCAGCTCCCAGGAAAACAAATGATTTTTGACTGTCTGGCCTTCCTCTTACCAGAATCCAATTTGTTTCACTATCAATCAATGGTATTTATTGCGGGCTGTGTGCAAAGTACTGTACTGAGTGCTTGGAAGAGTGCAATGTAAGAGTTGGTAGGCATGCTGTCCTAAATCTCTCTCTTGCCCTCTTAACGTAGCTGGAGTAAGCCAACTTTCCAGCCAAACTTTCCAAAAGTTTCCGCTAATCTCTGGACCAAAACATATGGCATTTCCCTCAGAAATAGAAAGATTATAAATGTTCTTCTAGGGCCGTCACTGGAAGGGGAGTGGTGAGATAATGTGGTTGCCCTTTACTGAGGCGATTCATAGCTGTTGGCACAGGGCAGGGTGTTCAAAGACACACAACAATTCGGCACTTCCTTTGATTCAGCCAACCACCCTATGGGCAGTCAACATACAATCAAATGATCAATCATTAAATGTTATTTTGTGAAACAAAGTACTGTACTAAGCAGTTCAGAGAGTACAATACAACAGAATTGGTAGTCACAATCTCTGCCCACCAAGAGCTCTCAGTTCAGATGGGGAAACAAAGCACTGAAATGACCTATACATGAGGGAAATGGTAAAGAATGAGGATATGGATATGAGTGCTGAGGGTGGGATGAGTAACAAAGTGCTCAAGTCCATAGATGATGCTGAAGGGAGGGTGAATAGAGTTTGTGAGGTGATATACATCCCACAAATGCAGTAACTCGACCCACACCCCACATTTTCCTTGAGGTGAACGTACTGTTTATTGGTCTCTTCAAATTTAGGACAAGTGCACAAATCTCACTTTGGGATTAACTTTTCAACCAGGCCCACACAGATAACAACAAAGGAGGGTTGCATTGGAACATAAAAGTCAACCATACCAGGGATTTTCCTCTGAAGAAATATCCAGAAGTTAAGTTCTTCCATAAGATCCTTTAATGGATGAGATGAAAAGCACCAGAAGATGTGGGTGTGTTTGGGGCATGTTGGGAAGGGGGTGAAGGGGAGGGAGAGATGAGGCAGGATAGGCTTCAAATTCTCAATGTGTGCTGTGGGTGGATTGCTCCATGGTCAGGTGTTTTCATCCATGTTACATTTACATTTCATTTAACATATTCAAAAGGGTTCCTACTGCTGTCTGCTTGCTTAGTGTTTCATTAAGTATCTTGGTGGAATACTCCATTCCAACCTCAGCCCCTCTTGGTGGTCCTGTAGCTGGTGTGCCTGATAATAATAATAATAATAATAATAATAATAATAATAATAATAATAATAATAATATAACTGCTTACTATGCTCCAAGCTCTGTATTAAGTGCTCAGGTAGAGAAACGATAACCAGGTTGGAAACAGTCCCTGCTACCCACAAGGCTCACACACTATTGTACTCTTCTAAGTTCTTAGAACAGTGCTCTGCAAATAGTAAGCACTCAAATATGATAGCTTGCATCTCCATTTTTCAGATGAGGAAACAAGCACAGAGAGTCAATTAACTTGATCTGTCCAATAGGCCACACTTCTTCTCTCTGCCCTTGTCAAAGAAAGTACATTATTGGGTACATTTATTTCAAGAAGGTACCACAGTGGAAAAGGTACAGTCCTTTCACCCTTGCGTACTCCAACAGTCAGATGTTTCCTTGAATGGGGTTCAAACATCAGACAGTACAGAGCGTCCTTAACTCTGTGTGCTGCCAACTTGGACTTCCCAGGCGCTTGGTGCCGTGTTCTGCACACAGTGGGCGCACAGTGAATGCAATTGAATGAATGAATGTATGAACCTGCGGTGACCGGCCGTGCCCTCCCACCCACCCTGAGGGGGCCAGGCTGGTCAGTCAGTCGTATTTATTGAGTGCTTACGGGCTGCAGAACCCTGTACTTAACGCCTAGGAGAGTGCACTACAGCAGTAGACAGATTCCCTGCCCACTACGAGCTTCTAATCTGGAGGGGAGAGCAGGTGTTAATAATAATGATGGCATTTGTTGAGCGCTTACTATGTGCGAAGCACTGTTCTGGGCGCTGGGTGGTCAGGTTGCCCCACGGGGGGCTCACAGTCCCCATTTTGCAGATGAGGTGACTGAGGCCCAGAGAGGTTAAGTGACTTGCCCAGGGTCACGCAGCTGACAATCGGCAGAGGCAGGATTTGAACCCATGACCAATAAATTAATTACAAGTATTTGAGCCCATGACCTCTGACTCCAAGGCCCGGGCTCTTTCCACTGAGCCACACTGCTTCTCCATTAAGACTGGGAGCCCCATGTGGGACAACCTGATTACCTTGTATCTTCCCCAGCGCTTAGAATAGTGCTTGGCACATAGTAAGCACTTAACAAATTTATTATTATTATTATTATTATTATTGTTATGTCTGTAGCTTGGTGTCCTCAGTTGGCATGTTACATAATGATAGCTTTGTAGCTCAGGATCCATTTTGCTTCCAATTGCCAACCCAAAATAGGTATCTTTGAGAGCATCTTTACAACTATATTTGCATGACTCTCCCCACTGTTTTTGATGCTCTCTTTTTCCACCCCCAACTCTATCTCCCTCTGCTGCTCCTCATATCCATCCGCTAAGACCAGAAATGCAGCTCCCATGAAAATCCAACCCAAGAAAAGTAGGGAAGAACAGACAGAATATCTTGGGGAATTTCAGCCCTTTGCTTACTAGAGAATCTTGACTTTATTTTATATAGACAATTGTCCTTCTAATTCAAAGAGGACATCACTGACGGTGAAGTTCACAGTCCCTGCAGCACCAGGCAAACAAAAAGGCAGTCCTTCATTCTGCCATCCGGTTTGAATTTTCAATACCTGGTGAGGTTTCATCTTTTGCCTCCTTGTCTCTTTTACTTTGCAAGGCATTTACTCAGAGAGCCACTCCCGTCTTGATGACAGCACACCTTGCAGGTCTGTCTTCAGAAACTGACTCCCAGTTTTCAAATGGGATAGAGCACTGAATGAGGCTTTACCAGGGGTTCCTTTCATGCTGCAGAAACATAGGCAAGGGCTCTTATTCGTGACTCGTGTATTCGTGACTCATGTATTTCACTCCCTGTTCTTACAGGAGGATACCAAAATAAATCATTCTTCTGTCATGAACATCTTTCCTACTTTGAAAGATTGCTAGTGGAGAGGCTGCAAAGTCTCTGGTTTGCTGTTCAATTTGGAGGGTGTAGGATACCGCTGCATCAGACCGACCTCTCCAGGAAACCAAGGAGTGCAATTCCTGGCAACCAATCAGCTACTCTTAGAGGGCCTCCCAATGCTCACTGTCAGGAAGTCATTCCTTCCTTAATGCTATCCTTAATCCTGCAACTGCAATACACTCACTCCCTGCCAAGGTCCTAGGATCGGGAGATTTTCAGCTAGTTGTTAGGTTCATCTATGAATGATACCCACACAGATGTTTTCTTTTTTTCCCTTCTGACTTCCTTTTCATCAAATGCTTTCCTTTTGCTGGTTTTCTCCCCACCCTGACAAAAACTCCATTTCAACCTCATGCTCCCTCCCACCAGGTGTTTATCTATCAACTCTGGGTTTTTCTAATTGCAAATGGACTCCTCCTGGACTCCTCCTCTTTAAAAGACAATTTAACATCAACTAAAATATGGCAGCAATAAATAAGACACCAGCAATTCAAAGACTTAAAGTTTAGCCAAAATTTGCCAGTCTTAAACTGCTGCCTAGTTCGAGAACTCCAATTTTAATTTGGGAGTCAGAAGTTATGGGTTCAATTCCGGCTCTGCCACATGTCTGCTGAGTGACCTTGGGCAAGTCACTTCACTGAGCCTCTTTTAAATCGCTTTTAAAATTTGGATCTCTTTTAAAATGTGCCAGTCTTAACCTGCTGCCTAGTTCAAGAACTCCAATTTTAAAAGATTAGGACTCTCTGAATGCCCAGGATTTATGGTGCCACTAGGTTGGGCATTAGTTACAGAATGAAATATAGAACTGCTTTCTAAAAAGATACATAACTATTTGGCCAATGTGGCTCAGTGGAAAAAGCCCGGGCTTGGGAGTCAAAGGTCATGGGTTCTAATCCTGGCTCCACCACTTGTCAGCTGTGTCACTTTGGGCAGGTCACTTGACTTCTCTGTGCCTCAGTTACCTCATCTGTAAAACGGGGATTAAGACTGTGATCCCCATGTGGGACAACCTGATTACCTTGAATCCTTCCTAGAGCTTAGAACAGTGCTTGGCACATAGTAAGCGCTTAACAAATGCCATCATTATCATTATTATTATCTCTGTAGAATGGAAACTCCTTATGGACAGACTATTCTGCTCTGCACTCAAGGCACCGAATCAAGCTTGCCCCTCCTCCCCACCCCTACCCCTAACACAATCCAACCTTACCTCATTGATCTCCTACTACATCTACGATGCTCCTCTAATAAATCAATGATACTTTTTGAGTGTTTACTATGTGCAGAGCACTGTATTAAGCACTTATGGTAACTTATGCCAATTCCTTGTCC
Organism: Tachyglossus aculeatus; assembly: GCF_015852505.1. Classification (NCBI taxonomy): domain Eukaryota; kingdom Metazoa; phylum Chordata; class Mammalia; order Monotremata; family Tachyglossidae; genus Tachyglossus; species Tachyglossus aculeatus. The sequence goes on along the minus strand of NC_052075.1, from coordinate 24,085,363 downwards.
ACATATTTCTTCTGTCCTGGAACTCTCCCACTTCATATCTGGCAGACCACTGGTCTCCCCACTGTCAAAGCCATCTGAAATATCACAGGTTCTCCATGAGGTCTTCCTCATTAAGCCCTTATTTCCTCTACTCACTCTCCCTTCTTCGTTGCCTAAACACTTGGATCTGTTCCTTTAAAATCACTTAATATTCACCCCACTCTCAACTCCAGATCACATAATGCCCATATCTTTCTACCCTGCCATTTTCCTTATCAGTAATTTGATTTAACGTCTGTCTCCCCAACTAGACTGTAAGATCTTTGTGGGCAGGGATCATGTTTACCAACTCTATTCCATTATACTCTCCCAAGCACTTAGTACAGTGCTCTGCACTTACACACATAGTAAGCACTCAGTAAATACCATTGATGGATTGATTAATTAGGTGAAGAGTGTTGAGCATATTGTGGAAACTCAACAGCTGCAGTATGTTTGGGCCACTGTTGGGAGACTAGGATCTTGGCCAAATAAAATGAAAGGCAAATCTATTTTGGATGCTGACAATTCGGTTACTTGAATACCGAAATGAACATGTTTGGTTGTAGCTGTAAACATTCACCCAGGTTAATAAATGGCAACCAATTCAACATACACAGCAGCTTGAAAACCAGCAGAACTGTTAGCATGACTCAAATGCAAAAGGATCTTTGTGATATTTCCAATGCCACTGCCTTCTCAGCACAGATGTAATCTATCATACCCAGGCACTTCATCCCTTTAACTCTTCCCATTTTGAAGAGTTTCTTATTTTATCCCCAATGGAGATTGCTCAATGCATTGTTATGTAGGATCTGAAATAATCAAACCTAGTGAGCTGAAAAAAATGAAGAATTTTTGCCCATCCAATTTATGCACCCTAGACAGATGGAGACAGTTGGAGTTTTAGTGAAGGAGACAGCACAGCTGAATATGTTTCCTTTTTCATCAAAACTCAGACAGGAAAGGGAGATTGTTTAATGTCTTCAGTTTGGGGACCAAGATGGAAACTGCTGTATTCCTAGAGTGTCTCAAGAGAGTGGAAAGTCAATGAATACCATTCCATTGCCACCTGTTTTCTTTCTGTGTCTGTCGTCCAGTGACAGCATGACATTCATTCATTCATTCAATCAATCGTATTTATTGAGCGCTTACTGTGTGCAGAGCACTGTACTACTAAGTGCTTGGGAAGTACAAGTTGGCAACATATAGAGACGGTCCCTACCCAACAACGGGCTCACATTCACCTAGCCTTCTACAAACATGCTTTATTAGAAGAATCCCTTGTTCAGCCTTTTATGCTAGTCCATCTCCTTCCATGGAATAGAAAGTTGGGAATGTGTTCTGGGAATATCCTTATCCATATAAAGCCAACTCAATGCCCAGGTAATCTGAGTCACAGGATGGGAGGGGGAAGGTCTCTGTCCCAAAGGGTCGGAGTTCCCCTACCCACCTTGGGTGCTTGAGGAGGTTGAGAAAAACAAGACGACTTTATATCTCCCCACTTTATAACTCCCAAATGTCACTTCATTCAATCATATTTATTGAGTGCTTACTGTGAGCAAAGCACTGTAATAATAATAATGATAATTATGACATTTGTTAAATTCTAACTATAGGCCACCAATGCCAGGAAAATCCAGGTAAATTGTGGATGAACCAGTAGCTAGAGGGATAGAAATCATAACAACGATAAAGGAAGAACATTAGCAAGGTTATGGATTATGGAAGAAGACATAACATTCTGGAGAAAATATACACATAAAATTGTTATGAATTGAAAATGATTTGATGGCACTTAATAATAATGTGCCTGGTACTGTTCTAAGCACTAGGGTGGATACAAGCAAATTGGGTTGGACATGGTCCCTGTCCCACGTGGAGCTCACAGTCTCAATCCCCATTTTACAGAAGAGATAACTGAGGCCCAGAGAAGTTAAGTGACTTGCCCAAGGTCACACAGCAGACAAGTGGCAGAGTCAGAATTAGAACCCATGACCTTCTGAGTCTCAGATCCATGGTTTATCCACTATGCTTGGAAGAGTACAATATTGCAATAAACAGACACACTCCCTGGTCACTTCAGCCCTTCTGCATTTAATAGTAATTGTAGTACTGGTGAAGCACTTACTGTGTACAGAGCACTATACTAAAGTACTGGGAAAGAAAACAGGTGGGAATTACTCTCCCAAGTATAGTGGATAAAGCATGGATCTGAGACTCAGAAGGTCATGGGTTCTAATTCTGACTCTGCCACTTGTCTGCTGTGTGACCTTGGGTAAGTCACTTAACTTCTCTGGGCCTCAGTTATCTCTTCTGTAAAATGGGGATTGAGACTCTGAGCTCCACGTGGGACAGGGACTAAGTCCAACCCAATTTGCTTGTATCCACCCCAGTGCTTAGAACAGTACCAGGCACATTAACAGACACACTCCCTGGTCACTTCATCCCTTCTGCATATAATAGTAGTTGCAGTACTGGTGAAGCACTTACTGTGTACAGAGCACTATACTAAAGTACTGGGAAAGTAACGAGGTGGGAAGTAGTCACAGTCTGGGGTTCACAATCTGAGACTAAGTGGGTAGAAGAGATTGCAGACAGACACATCAGGAGTGATGAAAGAGTAAAACACAACACAAACAAAATACGCAAAGTAGGTTCAAAGTTGCGGTGGGAATGGAAGAGACAGAGAGCATGTGGAAGCAGTTTTATAAGTATTCACAACTCCCACAGAACATATATGCACAGCACAAATGTCATATTAGTTCTCATCTGTAAATATATTCTAGGGTTTGTCTCCCCTGCTAGACTGGAGGCTCCTTGAGAGCTGGGATCATGGCTATAAATTTATTGTACTTTCCCAGATGCTTAATATAGTGCTCTACATGAAGTGGTCAGTAAGTACCATATACCTGCTAAGCATCTACTATCTTCATAAATCTCTAAAAGCTAGTCTTCTGCTTTACATACTGCACAGAACCCAGAATGACCTTTAGAAATATCTGAGGTCACCTGTCTGCCTGCACTCATATTCATTTTTGAAAAAACACTCTCACAAAGTGTATTTGCTCCAAATGTTTAGCAGGAGATACACCTGCAAAGCAGACAAAGTAATTAATAGCATCTATACAACCTACTCTCTCATTTCCCCTATCTAACATTTCAATGCCTGTCTCCCTCTCTAGACTGTAAGCTCCTTTAGGGCAGGAGGCAGGTCTTCCAACTCTATTTTATTTTCCTCTTCCAAGCACTTAGTACAGTGCTCTGCACAAAATAAGCACTCAGTAAATACCACTTAACCAAATTTGAGGCCCCCATATAGGGGTGAAATCTTTTCAGTTATGATGCAAGATTCTGAAAGACATATCATGGAATATTTTGTGTTCAGTATAAGCGAAATCCTTCTTGTCTCTACCCCAGGAGTTCATTATGCTCAAAACAAAAATTAGACATTGAAAACATATTCACACTTCTTTCTGGTAATTATTTGCTAATGTTTAGCTAAGAAAACATCTTTAACACTTTGCTCTCACTAAACAACCTACTGTAATTTAGCTGTAAATGAAAGTAAAATTTTTCGTACAAATCATAATGACTATTTTAAACAAAGGAGGAATTTTGATTCTTGCAGAGAGAAAACAAATTAAAATGGCTAATCCTTAGTTATGCAATGTCTATTAAAAATTACAGTGTCATGCTGTGAATTCAGTTATTGCCCTATGATTAACAAAATTCTTCAGTGGCAATGGACATTCCATTCAAGACAGTAGAATGATATTTTATGGAGTGCTGGAGGCTTTTAATTTCTTTATAGCACATTAAAATATAGTCAGTCTTTTCACCATTTTAACCTTGTTTAGCATAAATGGTTGTATTCTAAATTCATTGACTTAAACAGTCCACAGGAGATGTCATTAGGAATCACTGTTCTGAATCATTTTCCCCCACCAGTGTACAATAAATTTAATTATTAATAATCATATGTGATTTATGGTCATTTTTCAGCCACTCTAAATTGTTTTACCTTAAGTGTTCTGAAAACTGAAAGACCCACTCTCTGTGGTTAAAAAGGCAATTGTCTCCTGTCCCTACCTTAAGGTAATTGTTCCCTTATTTTGTGAGGCCTGGAAACTGTATACATTTTGGTGATCAGTTATTTCAACAAACTCAAAGACAAGGTATATTTAGCTTTAGATTTCCATTTTTGATTAGGAGAAGTTTGTTTGGGACATCCCGAGTATGTGAGATTCTGACATTTGGATTTTCTCAAACTACGAAAAACTCATCCAGTTCTTGAATCCGCTTTGTTCCAAGCAAATCACTACAGTGGCTCCCAGTTCTCACAAACAGACAACCAACGATTGTGACTGATTTGCCCGGGTGCTGCAATGGGAAAAATTCCTGGGAAAATGCATTTTTTACCTCAAATCTGGATAGGACAAATCAAAGACAAGCTCCAAAGGATTGAGAGAGTGCAGGTAGGCCTAACGTTGTTGGAACCACTTACCCAGCTTCTTCCCAGGAATATCAGCACATGGGCCAGATGGAGAGACTTCGGTCAGTTTGTTTTCTGCTGGTTTTCTTTCTTCATTCGTCTCCAGGCCAGGCAGGGTGAGATGGGAAATTCAGACCCATCAACACTCTGAGGTATCAGCTTTAAATGGAATAGATTTCTGGCTCTCCACAAAGACGCAGCTCCTCAGCCCAAATAACCTCTCTGCACTAATGTTTACACCTTCCAAGTCATATAAAGTTGGGCTTTCGGCTAATGAAGGAGTCATACAACTTTCGCCCTGTAAAGATACATTTGTTTGTGCAATGTGTTTATCAAGGGCAGACACAGCTAATCAGTTGATTATTCATGTTTTGAGTCACCTTTGTGCAGAAGGAAAAAACTAAAGGGTGGGACGAGTTCAACGGAAAGCGGAGGACCAGTCCCTGCCCAAAAGGAGCTTACTCTCTAAGAGAAGGAGCACAGCAAAATGATCCGTGTATATTCATGGAAATGCCTAAAAGATATATCTGTCACCCTACTTTGAGTGGCTCAGCATTTCCCGATCTGATTCCAGAGTATGAATCCTATACCTTTAGAGGCATTTCACACTCTCACTTTTATGGCAGCATAAATGAATTAAAGTGGAGTCTACCAATTCATTGTCAATCTCTCCTCCCAGAGAGAACTTTTGCTTTCCCCTTTAGTAAGTTCCTTTCCTCTACCCAGACTCCAGAACAAAGACTCCTCACTCTCGGCTTCAAGGCTGTCCATCACCTCGTCCCCTCTTACCTCACCTCCCTTCTCTCCTTCTACAGCCCAGCCCGCACCCTCCGCTCCTCCGCCGCTAATCTCCTCACCGTACCTCGTTCTCACCTGTCCCGCCACCGACCCCCGGCCCACATCATATCCCCCTGGCCTGGAATGCCCTCCCTCCACACATCTGCCAAACTAGCTCTCTTTCTCCCTTCAAAGCCCTACTGAGAGCTCACCTCCTCCAGGAGGCCTTCCCAGACTGAGCCCCCTTTTTCCTCTCCTCCTTCCCCTCCCCACAGCACTTTTATATATTTGTACAGATTTATTACTCTATTTTACTTGTACATATTTACTATTCTATTTATTTTGTTAATGATGTGCATATAGCTACAATTCTATTTATTCTGACAGTTTTGACACCTGTCTACATGTTTTGTTTTGTTGTCTGTCTCCCCCTTCGAGCCTGTGAGCCCGTTGTTGGGTAGGGACTGTCTCTATATGTTGCCGACTTGTACTTCCCAAGTGCTTAGTACAGTACTCTGCACACAGTAAGCACTCAGGAAATACAGTTCAATGAATGAATACCCAGAGCTCCTTGCAGATTGGAAAAAGCCAGAATGTGACTATGCCAGAGTGGAGGAAGACTCATCTGAGGGGAGCTTTCTCACAGAGCAGAATGATACCTGATGCCTGAGGACTTACTACCTGGTAAACAGGAGAATATGAAATAACAGCAACAGGCTGATAGCTAAGGTAGTTGTAGAGACCACAGTCTTTGGCAGCAATAAATCGTGTTGGTTGCGACCCCATTTATTTATCCCTTCAAACTCAAAAAACTCCCTTTTCATTGAGTCCAAGAGTGGAAAGGGGACCTAAAAGGCCGTCCAACCCGGCACCCTGCCTACTAGCATTTTCAACTGTAGTTGAGTCGGGGCAGCCTACTGAGTTTTATTACTTGGTGAAAATTGGAAAGGTTTTTATTCCTGTCTTCCCAGAACTAATATAATGGCTAATATATTGAGAGAAGCAGCCTGGCGGAGTGGTTAGAAAATGGGCCTAGGAGTCAGAAGGTCAAGGGTTCTAATCTCCGCTCTCTCACTTGTGTGCTGCGTGACCTTGGGCAAGTCACTCCATTTCTCAGGGCCTCAGTTACCTCATCTATAAAATGGGGATTGAGACTGTCAGACCCACATGGGACAGGGACTGAGTCCAACCCCATTTGCTCATATCCACCGCAGTGCTTAATATAGTGCCTGGCCAATAGTAAGCGCTTAACAAATATCATTATTATAGAGAAGGAGCATGACCTTGTGGGAAGAGCATGGGCTTGGGAGTCAGAGGACACGGGTTTTAATCTTGGCTCTGCCACTTGTCTGTTGTTTGACCTTGGACAAGTCACTTAACTTCTCTGTTCCTCAGTTACCTCATCTGTAAAATGGGGATTAAGAATGGAGAGCCCCATGTGGGACAACCTGATTACCTTTTATCTAACCCAGTGCTTAGGACAGTGTTTGGCACATAGTGTTTAACAAATACCATCAATATTATTATTATTATTATTACCCACCTCCTCCCCCTCAATCCTCTCTGCAAAGGGTCCCAGACACTATCTCAAGGCAAAGGAACAGACAAGTATATCTGAAATGCTTCAACATTACAGATTTCTGGGAAGATGTGCCAGGAAGCCCAGAGGTCTGAGGCTTGGTTCCTCAGAAGTGTTCTCTGAGGAGTTTTCTCCCCTCTTAACAATTAGAGAAAAGAGAAATGGCTCACCTGACAAGATATTTGGATTGAGACCTATTTCTCCAATCAAGGGAAAGAGCATCTGAACAATGAGAGTGATAGAAAATTAAAGAATGTTCATCATTGATGCCAGAATGATAACAACAATAATAATAATATTAATAATATGGCATTTGTGCAGTGCTTAATATGTGTCAAATACTCTTCTTAATCAGATCAGACACAGTCCTTGTCCCACATGGGGTTCACAGTCTAAGAAGGAGGGAGAAACAGGTATCAAATCCATATTTTATAGATACGGAAACTGAGGCACAGAGAAGTTAAGTGACTTGCCCAAGATCACACAACAGGCGAGCGGCAGGGCCAACATTAGAACCCACAACCTCTGAGTACCAGACACGTGCGCTTTCCAATAGGCCACACCATTCACATTTGTGCACATAGCAAAATATGGAAATGCCATCACTTTCTTTAATGAGGTGACCTGAGAAAAGGAAAACATACAAGGAACCCTCAGTGGATACTGATGCATGAATGATTGAATAAATGAATGAATCAGTCAACTATCAACAGTATTAACTGAATGCTTACAGTGTGCTGAGGACTGTACTAAGAGCTTGGGAGAGTATAACTGCACGTAGTAAGCGCTTAACAAATGCCATCATTATTATTATTATTATTATTATAACTGAATGGAGTTGGTAAACATAATCCCAGCTCACAAGGAGCAGACGGTCTACAGAGGAAGAGTCAACGTGTTCACAATTCATATCTGCCAGACATGCCACAATTTGTGAGCTGTTGGATTATGCTCATTTGCCCTGATAATGACTAATCCTTGACTAATCTTTCATTTTGCCCCCTATTTGCCCAATTTGCCCTCTACTGCATCAACTACAAACTTAAGTACTCATCCCCTAAATATCTAAGCATTTATCCCTCTCCCTCCCACCCACAGCACTTTTTTTTTAATGGCATTTATTAAGCGCTTACTATGTGCAGGGCACTGTTCTAAGCACTGGGGAGGTTACAAGGTGATCAGGTTGTCCCACGTGGGGCTCACAGTCTTAATCCCCATTTAACAGATGAGGTAACTGAGGCATAGAGAAGTTAAGTGACTTGCCCAAAGTCACACAACTGACAATTGGCAGAAGAGCTGGGATTCAAACCCATGACCTCTGTTACCACTTATGTACAAATCTTAAAACTCTGTTGCTTTCCCCTGCCTGTAATTTATTTTAGAGGCTGTGTCAACTGCTAGATTGTGAACTCCATGAGGATAATAATAATAATAATAATAATAATAATAATAATAATAATAATAATAATAATAATAGCATTTGTTAAATGCTGTCTATGTGCCAAGCACCGTTCTAAGCCCTAGGGTAGATACAAGGTAATCATGTTGTCCCACGTGAGGCTCACAATCTTAATCCCCATTTTACACGAGGTAACTGAGGCACAGAGAAGTTAAGTGACTTGCCCAAAGTCACACAGCTGACAAGTGGCAGAGCTGGGACTAGAACCCATGGCCAAGACAGGGGTCCAGTCTGCTAATTCTACTGTACTGTATTCTCCCAAGTATGTAGTATAGTGCTCAGCAAAGAAAAAACACTCAATAAACACTATTAATCAATCTTCATTTCCCTTCTCCCTCTTTCCTTCCTCCTCCTCCCCTACCTCACACCCACCCTAGGCAACGAATTATTTTTGTCAACGAAACTTCATGCAAAATAGCCATGAACAGAATCCATCTCAGTTGAACTGGTTGTATTATATTTCATCAAAAGAAGGAAGAACTATTCAGAGACTCAAACTATCTGTAAAAATTGTAAGCAATCAGGAAATCTGCAAAACTGCTTTAATGCTATCTATTTGGAGTCATTATAATCAGTGAAATTTCTGGTCACACAAGATGTGTCTGTGAATTTCCCTCCCCGGATGGTTAAAACATTTCAGAACAATGCACGTTTATAAATTGAAAATTAATGAGAAAACATGTTTAAAAATTGACTAGAGTTGCCCAGGGGTTTAAAAACACTTAAAAATGCACACAGAAATCACTTGGTTATGCGGTAGACCTAAGCGACAAACAAGTCATATTATTTCTTAAAATGACTCCTGTTGAATTAACTTTTCAACATCTTGGTTATTGCCACTGAATACCAACATGATATCTCAAAAATCTATTAATACAAATGATAATCCCTGAGGGAAAATTACTTCGCAGCTTTCCTACTTAAGATAAATGATCCAGAGCAGAGCATGGATATTCCTTGAGAATGGCATCATTATGCAAACAGAAGTTTTAATTTGCCAAGAGGAAAGTCCCCAGATGCAGGTCCCCAATTACCAGTTGGTTAGGCCTAACTGGATCACCTAAGGTGGATAATGAAATTATTCCCTGGGACAAAACACGGCTTCCTCAGCTTCAGTTCTCATTTCTACACATCACTTTTTTCCAGCCACTTTGTCTCTGCAAAAATCTCCTTCTCCTCTCAAATAATCCCCTCTCCTTTGGTCCAATGTGCTTCATCCAGGAAGCTGACCCTGAAATCATTCTGGGCAAACAAGAAGGAGGTTCCTGTGCAGCCTCATCCCAGACAGGATTCCTTCTTTCCCCAGTTCTGGGACCAGCTGCTGCCAAATTGCCATCTGGAATTGAGGAGACGAAGGCCATGTCTCATCTCTGTCCAGGCATCCAACAAAATGATGCTTGTATCCATTGGTGACCAGTTTTGTAACTACCATCACCTCCAAGACCCTTGTCTTCATCATTATTACAAATCATATCAATAATCACGACATTTGCTAAGTGTTTATTATGGCCAAGCACTGTGCTCAGCACTGGGGTATACATAGGATAATCGGATATAAAGACAACTCCCCCTCCTCCGACTTTCAAAGCCTTATTAAAGGCACATCGCCTCCAAGAGGCTTTCCCTGACCAAATCCTCTTTTCATCTCCCACTCCCTTCTGTGTCGCCTTGGCTTACTCCCTTTATTAATCCCCACTCCCATCCTGCAGCACTTATGTACATGATCATAGTTTATTCACTTATATTAATATCTGTGTCCCCCTCTAGACTGTAAGCTCATTATAGGCAGGGAATGTGTCCGTTATATTGTACTCTCCCACCCGTTTAGTACACTGTTCTGCACACAGTAAGAGCTCAATAACTATAATTGACTGACTGATGGACACAGTACCTGTGACACGCTTAACCCACGGTCTACCATTAAATTAACTGAAGACCAAGACCAGTGAAATGAGTAGCTTTATTGATGACAGGCAGAATTACCTGGCTTCCCAAGGGCGAGACAGGCAGTGGAAGGGGCCCACATAGGGGCGGTGGTTGAAGCCATGGGAATGAAGGAGTTCTCCAAGGCAGTGGGTGTAGATGGGTAAAAGAAGGGGCCCCAGAACTGAACCTTGAGGGACCCCCACAGTTGTATCCAACCCAGTGCCTAGAACAGTGCTTGGCATATAGTGAGAGCTTAACAAATATCACAATTATTAATGTTAGTATCAACTGACGGATAAGCAGACCCAATCTATTCGATATACAATAATCAATCATATTTACTGAACACTTACTGTATGCAGAGCTCTGTACTAAGCACTTGGAAAAATACCATATAATAGAATTGATAGACATGTCCCCTCCTTACAATCACTCAGTAATATTTATTGAGCATTTACTGTGTACAGAGTACTATACTAAGTGTTTGGGAGAGTACAATATAACAGTTGGTAAACATATTCCCTGCCTATAATGAGAAGTTTATAGTCTATGGGGAGCTTACAGTCTAGAGATGAGAGCAAATAAGCAAAAAATGATCAAAAATAGCTGTCCAGTCAACATCTACTAACTAAACCGGTGTATAAATGAGTGCTGAGAGGGCTTATGGGATGGCTAGAGCAGGAAGGTGGGAGAATTGGCTGGGTTTTCCCAGCCTATTCTCTATTTCCTGTTTCAGCCCAGCTCCAAGTATTGTTGTGCTACTTTCTCCATAAAAATCCTTTCTGGGGCACACTGGGATAGCTTCCATTTGCATGTTAAACCTGCTGCCCATTCCCATGTGACTGCTCACTTTTTCAATACAGAGCCCCTTTCAGAACTGAAGGTGCAATAAGTAGCTTTAGTAATGCTTCCTAGTCAACCTTGATCTTGAAGGACTTTGCTTCAAAAACAGATTCATTCCACATGGTGACTTTATCACCAACACTGGAATGGATTTGAATCTTTTGTATTATTGGCAGGGAAAGCTTAATACCAGTATCCATCCCTTTCTGATCAAATGTGGAGCATATTGACTTGTTATCCCCAACATCCTCCTTCATCAGAAAAATAAATATTAGCGAATAGGGCAATATCCATAACGTATGCAGTGGTAGGTGATGGATTATGTCATCATTCATGCCAGGAATCACAAAATAATCTGTACACAGCTCTGCTGGGAACTAAAACTTCCTGGACCATCACTGGCTCATTTCATTCATTCATTCAATCGTATTTATTGAGCACTTACTGTGTGAAGAGCACTGTACTAAGCGCTTGGGAAGTACAATTTGGCAACAATTAGCCCAGGAACATCACTGAAACTGGTTTCTAAATGCTGGTTGCCTCAGAAACCACACTCTGGTGGACAATCGATATCGATGGACTCAAGGGCTGATCAAGTGGGACTTTTCCCATTGTTGTTGAAGTAGAAAACTGGTGAATTCTAAACAACAGCAACAACTTGTGAACATCAGCAATGTTGGGGTGTCCTGGGGGGGCGCAGGAAGGAGATGGTCTACAACTGAAGGCCAAAGTAGACCAGCTAAACCACACCTTCCTTGTGCCATTCTGCCTGTCATGGCTGGCCATTCTCTGGCTAGGGTGGTGACTTGGGGCTAGCAGGAAGTGGAGCTCCTTTTTCCTTGTAGAGGCACTCTAATGTGATGGGGTGTGGGGAGTGGAGATGACACAGACCTCCAACTTAGAGGACCTGGATTCTAATTTCTGCTCTGTCAGTTATTGTGGTATTGCCTGCTGTGTGACCTTGGTCACTCAAGTGACTTTTCTGTGGTTTGGTTTCCTCAGCTGTAAAATGGGGATTCAATACCTGTTCCTCCTCCCAGTTAGGCTGTGAGCCCCATGTGGGGTGGGGGCTGTGCCCAATCAGTATCAATTTATAAGAGACAAAGAAGCCAAAGTGAAAACAGCAGAAGGAGCTAAAAACAACAAACACGACAACGCAACAATGTTTAGCTTTTTTACACCCATGCTGTGGCCAATACTGAGAGGGCAGAATTGGCCTTTTTGGTCACTCCTAGATAATTTTCACTATGATAGATTCCTTTAAGTATGAAAGCTAACTGTATAGATTATAACATACTTTTCGTATTGATGTAGCCAGACTTTCCCTGGTAGTTGAACAATAGTAAGTTCTAAACAAATGCTATCATTATTATTGTTGTATCCATCAGATCACCACACTCCCCACCTTCAGAGCTCTAGTATAAGCACATCTCCTCCAGGAAGCCTTTTCTGACTCACTTCTCCTCACCACACCCTACTGTCCCTCCCTTCAGAGTCACTTTGCACTACATTCCATAACCACTAAAATCACCCTGATACTAATCCCAAACTTGCAGCACTTATGAACATATATAGATTCTGTTGTTTCTTCTCCATGTAATTTTTTCCCAATGTCTGTCTCCCTGTTAGATTTCAAGCTAGCTGAGAGAAAGAATCGTGTCTACTAAATATTGTACTCTCCATAGTGCTTAGTACTGCTCTGCGAGCCCGTTACTAGGTAGGGACCGTCTCTATATGTTGCCAAGTTGTACTTCCCAAGCGCTTAGTACAGTGCTCTGCACACAGTAAGTGTTCAATAAATACAATTGAATATCTTTGTTGGAACCTAATACTGCGCTTTGCACCTAGCAAGAGCTTAATAAATACCATAATGATGATTAATTACTAAGTCCAGAGACGGGCTACATACAGAGATACATACAGAGTTGGGGTCAGGCTAGCTTTACAAAATCCAACAGGAGTCAAAGACATAGATTTGGAGACTCCTAATCCTTTGACCTAGTGGAAAGAGCATGGATCTAGGAATTCAGGACCTGGATTCTAATCTGGATCTGCCAATTACTCTGCCAATTGCTTGCTGTGTGACATTGGGCAAGTCACTTAACATCAGTTTCCTCAACTGTAAAATAAGGATTCATTACCTGCCTCCTTCCTACTTAAGACTGGGAGCCCCCACCTAGGACAAAGATTGTGTCAGACCTAATCAACTTGTACCTCCCCCAGCACTTAGAACAGTGTTTGATATGTATTAAGTGCTTAACAAGTACCATAAACCAAACAAACAAGTAAAGGTTGAAATCACATGGTGCTGGGCACTTGACAAAAGAGACTGGATGATTAACATTTCTGAATGGAGAAATTTGAAGTCCTCCACTGCTGCTGATTCCATGGCATTTTGACTCAATCTGCCACAGTCATAAGACTGGGACACAACAAACGAGGGAACACAAAATGACCGATATGTATGGACAGTGTGGTTGGGATTGTGGGACTCGCTTTGGTCTTTTCAGCCACACATACATTTATAGGTGAATTTCACCATCTATCATTTCTTCTCCATGAATAAAAGATAACTCCCCGCCTTTATACATATACACATAAACACGCACATTACTAACATACAGAATATATGGTCAAGAACGTCAGTGATTGATCTAATTCAAAGTGTTCAGGTTTAAGATGGGTGTAAAATGAGTGTAAGATCTGTTCTCATTCCAGTGCTCTTCTTAACATTTCTCCCAAACATTTCTTCCAATTAAATCCTCTTTTCTCTGGCTCCATCTCCCTTCTCTGCACTTGGTTCAGTGGCCTTTGAGCATTTGATTTCCACCCCCACCCTCAATCCCACAGAATGTGTATACATATCTTTAAATTACAGATTATAAATTATTTATATTCACGTGTGTCTCCCCCTCTATAAACTTGTTATGGGCAGGGAATGTATCTGCTAACTCTGTTGTATTGGACTCTCCCGAGCTCTTAGTACAGTGCTCTGCACGTAGTAAACGCTCAGTAAATACCATTGATTGATTCCTATGGTGCTATATGCGGTATGACCTAACATGGAACTAATCAGAGCCTGTCTCAAGCCAAGCTATTTGAGCAAAGCTCAATTTTCAAACTTTGGGAAGCGGTGCATACCTACTCCATGCAAGTGTTAATCTATTTACTGAAGCATCTGGGAAAATGCGATTCATGTTTGCCATTTACAAGCCTAGAGAACTTCACTAAACAGCTCCTACTGAGCATATGCTAACCCTGGCAATTCAGAGGCATGGTGAGAACATGGCATATTTCCTGATCCTTGGAAATCTGCAGAAGGCTATCACTGAAGAAATTCAGTACTGCCTCTAAAGCAATAGGCCGCTCTCCGGAGATAAGTGTTTGGGAATTTATAAAATCAGATCTGGAATCAAAATCATGGTTTACCAAGCAATCATGGAGCTCCAATTTGCTTTATGGAGCTGAAATATGAGAAACATACTGAGGACACCTGGAAAAATATTGACAGTCCAGTACACAAAAAAGACATCTGAGTTCCAGGATCAGGGGCACATGCACAGGTGAGCCCCACAGGAGTTGATGTGACGATTTCTTAATATCGGCTCCGCTCTCCAGACTTGGCTTGCAACCACTGACTGCTGAGTTAATTCACGGGAGAAATTTAACAAGGCAATGGCAAGACTTCTGAGAGGGTCTGCAGCCCAACTTCACAAAAGGCAAAATGAATGTAGTTTTGGGGAGCCTTATGTCTAATACCCCTTGATATGGAGAAGAGAGATAGGCAAAGGGCCCAGATTTGGGAATCCTTTCACTGTCTAAAGGGGAGAGAGAGAGCAGCTGAACCTGAAACACCTTCTGCTTACTGAACTATTTTTCCCAGAAGCAACAAACTGCCAGGAGGGACTAGGCTTTAGCCAAAAGGAGGTCCATGAGCAGCTCCCATGAAAGCCAAATCCTCTTCGCCCGTCAGTTTTTGCTGCTGTTGCTGCTGCTGCTAATTTAAATGGACAAATTCATTTTACATTTCAGAACAGGCATTCCAGTCAGATGAAAAATAGCCCAGCTTCAAAGGGGAAATGACTAAAATGGAAACGGATTTGGTGGATACAGCTCCAGGCTTGACTTAAAAAAAAAAATTATTCTAGTTCATTTGAGAGTGGCAAATTGCAAACATGGCGCTAGGTGTCAATTGATTCAATCTTGTCAGTCCAGGTCTCTGAGAACCATTCATTCATTCATTCAATTGTATTTATTGAGCGCTTACTGTGTGCAGAGCACTGTACTAAGCGCTTGGGAAGTACAAGTTGGCAACACATAGAGACGGTCCCTACCCAACAATGGGCTCACAGTCTAGAAGGGGGAGACAGACAAAACAAAATATGTGGACAGGTGCCAAGTCACCAGAATAAAATGAAGCTAAAACCATTCGGACAGGTCTGTGCTCTCATCTACCTCTCACTGCCCATAAATTATCAACATTCTTTTTCCTAACTAGTCCTAAAAGCAGGAAATAAACATGGTACAAATGGGAGTTGGACTCAGATTTACCAGACCGTTTAATGCTTGCATTTTATTTCTTTGCAAAATCAGTTCTCTTTTATAACCAGCTTCACCCCAGCAGTAAGGGGCCAGAAGTACATAAACACATCAGAATATAAAGTTAAATGACGCTTGTTGGAAACAAAGCACAAGTTGGATGCGGCAATTTTTCCCCAGTCGAAGTTAGCTTTGCCTTATTCAGACTTGGGGCCTGCTCAGAACTTCAACAACCTCATCATCAGCCTCCAATCTCCCAGATAAAATAACCATGTAAGTAATCATCACAATCTCAAGAAGGGAGCATTGCTCTACATTATTTTAAGTTTCTTGCTGATGCCTCTGTCGATATCCTTCATCCAGAGCTGGGAGACTTGGCTGTCTTGGGCTTGACTGCAGGCAAGGACAGATCATTATTTGAGCATTTTTGCAGCCTCTGTTCTGGGAAAACAGAACTGCGTCAAATAGTTTTCCCAATTGGAACTGTGTCCATCAGACCTTGACAAAATGATAATTCCTTTTCAAAACCTGCTGGGACTAAAGAAAATGTGTGGGTGGAAGGTACGGGTTGAGAACATTCAAAGAAATCTAGAGCAAAGTCGAACGGTACCAAGGACTCTTGATAAATGGCAGCACTGAGGAAAGAAATGCTTATTCACTGCCCAAATGCTGGGCAATTTATTTTACTCCTTCAGATGCTGAATCCTTCAAAACCGGCTGGAATTTAGAATGCTCTGAATCTAACTATTGGAAGTATGTTTAATCAAACCTCTGAAGTTTCTTTCAGCCTAATACTGAAGTTTAGATTAGATTATATATCTCTGCCATTCAAATATGGTAATACAATTCCAGAGCCCAGAGAAAAAGTAAATAGTTTAAACTGACATTGCATATTTGATCAAAATTCTCCTCAGATGATTCTGTCTTCCCAAGTCATTGAAAGCCAACCTAATTTTCACAAAGAATACATGATGAGAAAGGGACTGTGGGTAAAAATCATGACCCAAAATAGCCAGAGGAAAGAAGGGACACACACACTGAGAAGCAGCATGGCCTAGTGGGAAGAATGCGAGCCTAGGGGTCAGAGGACTTGGGTTCTAATCATGGCTCCAGAACTTGTCTGCTGTGTGACCTCAGTGAAGTCACTTCACTTCTCTTTGCCTCAGTTACCTCATATGTAAACTGGGGACTAAATGTCCTTTCTACTAGGCTGTGAGCCCCATGTGGGTCAGAGCCTGTGTCCAAACTGATTAATTCATATCTACCCCAGTGCTTAGTATAGTACTTGGTACAAGGTAAGCATTTACCAAATACCATAATTAGTTTTGATTTTTATAGAGGAGGGCAGCAATGCAAACAAGTGAAGCGCCTGAAGAGTTCCCAGTAATCTACCAGTCTTGACTACAGGAAGGAGAGTCAGGCAGAGGCATATCTATTCCATTCCTAGCTTGAGCAGCGGCTAGCGAGTGGAAAGCAATCTGCAACGAGTCAAAACTCACCTGTGCTGGGCATCATCATCATCATCATCATCAATCATATTTATTGACTGCTTACTGTGTGCAGAGCACTGTACTAAGCACTTGGGAAGTACAAGTTGGCAACATATAGAGACAGTCCCTACCCAACAATGGGCTCACAGGCTAAAAGGGGGAGACAGAGAACAAAACCAAACATACTAACAAAATAAAATAAATAGAATAGATATGTACAAGTAAAATAAATAGAGTAATAAATATGTACAAGCATATATACATATATACAGGTGCTGTGGGGAAGGGAAGGAGGTAAGATGGAGGGATGGAGAGGGGGACGAGGTGGAGAGGAAGGAAGGGGCTCAGTCTGGGAAGGCCTCCTGGAGGAGGTGAGCTCTCAGTAGGGCCTTGAAGGGAGGAAGAGAACTAGCTTGGCAGATGGGCAGAAGGAGGGCATTCCAGGCCCGGGGGATGACGTGGGCCGGGGGTCGATGGCGGGACAGGCGAGAACGAGGTACAGTGAGGAGATTAGCAGCAGAGGAGCGGAAGGTGCGGGCCGGGCTGTAGAAGGAGAGAAGGGAGGTGAGGTAGGAGGGGGCGAGGTGATGGACAGCCTTGAAGCCCAGGGTGAGGAGTTTCTGCCTGATGCAGCAGCGGCATGGGAGAGAATCAAGGGCGAAGATTCAAGTTTACTGCGTGGAAGGAGGCAATGGTTAAGCACTTCCATATTTTTACCAAGAAAACTCTATGGATATACGACCAGAACAACTGCAGGTGGAGGTGGGGCATTCTGGGGGAGATGTATCCATGGCGTCACTATGGGTCGAAGATGACTCGATGGCTTAGGGCAAAACCAAAGGAACCTGGAGTCAAAACTGCCTGGCAAATATGATTCTCCAGGGAGCTTACCTTTACTTTCAGACTAAGTTCTGTTCAATGTCTTTCTGCAGGAGTGCGTCATCAATACGTCGTCAATCGCATTGACAGAGCACCATCTATTGGCAGTTCGCTCTACCAGGCATTTGGGAAATACACAGAAGGAGAAAATGATCCACCCTGTGCCCTGATGAAGGCTGCATTAGACATAGTTAACTAACATAGCTTCGGTAAAAGAGGAAAGATGTACCCAATAGGTACAAGTGAGTAAATCACAATAAATGAACAGAGAAACACATTTATGTTGAGCTGGCTGATGAGACTGCGCGACATAAAAGTTGGGGACTGATAATCAGGACATGTCACCTCCACTCAAAAAACTCCAGTGGTTGCCCTTTCACCTCCACAAACAAACATGCCTCACCATGGGCTTTAAAACAGTCCATCATCTTGCCCCCTTCTACCTTACTTCGCTTCTCTCATTCTACAACCCAGCCCACACTCTTTGCTCCTCTAGTGCTAGAGATTGAGATTGTGCCTCAACATCGCCTGTCTCGCTGCCAACCTCTGGCCTGGGATGCCCTCCCCTCTCAAATCCGACAATTACTCTCCCCTGTTTCAAAGCCTTATTGAGGACATATCTCTTCCAGGAGCCCTTCCCAGAATAAGTCCCACTTTTCCTCATCTCCCACTTCCTTCTTCATCACCCTGACTTACTCCCTTGGCTCTTCCCCATTCCCAGCTCCACAGAATGAATGTACATATCTGTAATTTTATTTATTTGTATGGCTGTTTCCCTCTGTTTAGACTGCAAACTCGTTGTGGGCAGGGAATGTCACTGTTTATTGTTGTGTTGTACTTTCTCAAGCGCTTAGTACAGTGCTCTGCACACAGTAAGCACTCAATAAATTCGATTGAATGAATGAATGAAAAGGAATGCATCATGAGGAGCTGGCCCTTTCAGGATTTTTTTTTATTATGATATTTATAAGGTGCTCACCATATGCAAGGCAGTGTTCTAAGCGCTGGGGTCAGTATAAGTTAATCTGGTTGGACACAGTCCAAGTCTCATGTAGGGCTTGCGGCCCATTTTGCAGATGAAGTAATTGAGGCACAGAGAAGCTAAGTGGCTTGTCCCAGATCACACAACTGAGAAGCGGCAGAGCCAGGATTAGATCTTAGGTCCTCTGACTCCTCTGACTCTTTCCACTAGACCTCTGTTTTCCCCAAACCCATAGGAGGTTAGAAAAGAGCACATGGTTGTGTTTGGGTGAAGCTGAGAGGGGTTGTGGGGGGTAAAGGCCAGAAGAGAGGGCATTCCAGAGGGGTAGGTAGTGCTGACCCATACGTCCGAAGTAGCATCGCTTGGGTGCGGATAATACTTCGCCTGGTCGGGGAACTTGGAGGTTTGAACAAATATCAAGGATATGGTGAGGGGATGCTGGGAGATGCAGGCGTAAGAACAGAGTCCCAGGCTAAATTTTAGAAAAAAACCCACAGAATGACAGCCCAAAACCATCAGCCCGAAAAAGAAAATTGTAGGGGATGAGGCAGATGGGGATCCCTGTCATTGTCAGACTTCTTCTGATGTTTCCCCCTCTGTTAGCACAGCCTCTCTGTGGGGCAAAGACCTACCCCTCTTCCTTCCTTATCATTGTCCGATTTCTTTATGAGGTTGGTCCATTCAGCAAACAGCATGGAGAGCCAAGGGAAAGGTGAAATTGCTCAAACTGCATCATCCCAGTAGCTGCGGTTGTTGGAGTGCTGGTTAAATAACCACCTATCACTACTCATTTCATGGATCTTAATAGCCTCAATACAGTACGATTACAACGTTGAGGTATCAACCAAGCCAAGCCCTTTTTGAACTATAAAAGGATTAGGCCATAAGATAGTGAGTACTTCTCCATAAAACCCTCTGTGTGAGTAATCCCGAAAAAAACTCATTTGAGCAATGCATTATTTTGGAAAAGCCTGTAGTAAATAAAAGAAATGTCACTAATCTCTCCTGCCAAGGGAGTGGGTATTTATAACATATCATGCCAAAACATTCAGGTTCCAAGACTGATTTTAAATGTATGTGATCATCTCAAGCACCACTGCCAGAAATGAACAGAATTACCTCCAATATCAAATCATTCAATCTTTATTTATTGAGCATTATTCACTGTGTGCAGAGCACTGTACTAAGCACTTGGGAGAGGACAATGCAACAATAAATGGACACATTCCCTGCCCACAACGAGCATGGCATGGGTCAAATCAGACCACATGGATTTTTTAGGAGATTCCAGTTAATCAAGCAATCACTCAACCAATAAACCAAAAATATTTACGGAGTGCCTCCTGTGTGAATAGCACTCAACAAAGCACTTGGGAGAATACAGTAGAGTTAGTAGATCATTTCAGCAGCGTAGTTTAGTGGAAAGAGCACGGGCTTGGGAGTCAGAGGTGGTGGATTCTAACCCCAGCTCTGCCACTTGTCAGCTGTGTGACTTAGGACAAGTCACTTAACTTCTCTGTGCCTCAGTTACCTCACCTGTAAAATGGGGATTAAGACTGTGAGCCCCACATGGGGCAACCTGATTACCTTGTATCTACCCCAGCACTTAGAACAGTGCTTGGCACATAGTAAGCGCTTAACAAATATCATCATCATCATCCCTTCCCTCAAAAAATTTACAACCACGCTAGAGAGACCAACTCTAAAATAAAGTTCACAGGCTGTAAGTATATTTTGGGCAAGCATATTGTCTACCAACTCTGCCAATTCTGTTTCACTGTACTTTCCCAAATGCTTAATACAGTGCTCTGCACATAGTAAGTGCTCAGTAAATACCATTGATTGGCAGGAGGAAGAGGGTAATAAGGACAGTTAGTGACTAAGTGATGAGGTACATAAACCATGTACATAATCCTACAGCCCCTGAAAGCTTCTAGTGCTATTCAATTCATCTGCATTTATTGAGAATTTACGGACTGCAGAGCACTGTACTAAGCTACCTTGCACTTGGGTACTTACACAACACTAGGTAACGGTTAGTTTGTCCTTGTTACACTCCAGGAATTGATTTTTGGATCTAGGAATGTATGGTGCCTATTTATTCCACAAGAACCCAACTCATCTAATGGCCCTTCCAAATCCCACTAAATTGAGAAAAAAAAAAATCAAGAAAGCATCACACTTGATTTACGTTTCTCCTATCCATGCTTTCGCTTTGACATTTTGCCTCACGTGGACTATGCGTGGACTCTGTGAACTATATAGATTTTATACCAATGTTGAACTCTAGTTTAAGCATTGTAGGAATAAATGCAAAAGTGTTACTTTCAAGTAGAGCTGAATATGTCTTGTATTTATTTCTATGTGATTTTTAAAAAGTCAGGTTTTCCCATCCCAGCTCAGCCACTTGTCAGCTGTGTGACTTTGGGCAAGTCACAACTTCTCTGTGCTTCAGTTACCTCATCTGCAAAATGGAGATTCATTCAATCATACTTACTGAGCACTTACTGTGTGCAGAGCACTGTACTAAGCACTTGGGAAGTACAAGTTGGCAACATATAGAGACAGTCCCTACCCAACAATGGGCTCATGGTCTAGAAGGGATGACGACTGTGAGCCCCACGTGGGACAACCTGATTACTTTGTATCTACCCCAGGGTTTAGAACAGTGCTTGGCACACAGTAAGCACTTAACAAATACTGACATTATTATTATTATAGCCTATTTAATAATGACAGTAAATTGTGGTATTTGTTAAATTCTTACTATGTACTAGGCACTTATTAATCACAGTCCCTCTCCCACGTGGGACTCACCGTCTAAGGGTGGTGGATATTTAATCCCCATACTGCAGATGAGGAAACTGAGGTACAAAGAAGTTAGCAGACTGGCCCAAAGTCAATCAGCTCACAAGTGGCAAAGCCACATTAGAACTCATATTTCATAACTTCTTGGTCTGTCCTCTTTCCACTAGGCAACACTGCCTCTCATTTAAGCCCCAGTCTTCTTTATTCCTCCTCTACTTGATCCCTCTCTATCATGAAATCATAATCAACAGCATCACTTTCATCATCAGTCATGATCACCACCATGGTCACTGTGGTTATACTTACAATAATAATCATAGTGATGGCATTTGTTAAGCACTTACTACGTGCCAAGCACTGTTCCAAGCTCTGGGGCAGATACAAGGTAATCAGGTTGTCCCACGTGGGGCCCACAGTCTCACTTATAACCACCACTGTCATCATCCCAACCGCACACATCACAATCACTGTCTTTGATTTAGCATGACTGGTGGAACTCATACAACCCATTTTCTTCCTCTTTGGGGAGATTCAGAGAGGAGCAAGGAGGTGTGCATTGGGCTTATTGATAAAATAATTTATAAAATAATACCTAATACCTAATGGTTTGCCTTACATTTTATATTGCGGCATTTGTTAAGTGCTTACTATATGTCTGGCACTGTACTAAGCATTGGGGTGGATACAAGCAAATCAGGTGGACACAGTCCCTGTCCCATGTGGGATTCACTGTCTCAAACCCCATTTTGATAATAATAATAAATGTCATTATTATTATTATTATTATTATTAAGTGCTTACTATGTGCAAAGCACTGTTCTAAGTACTGGAGACGTTACAAGGTGATCAGGTTGTCCCATGCGGGGCTCACAGTCTTAATCTCCACTTTACAGATGAGGTAACTGAGGCACAGAGAAGTTAAGTGACTTGCCCAAAGTCACACAGCTGACAATTGGCAGAGCTAGGATTTGAACCCATGACCTCTGACCCCCAAGCCCATGCTCTTTTCACTGAGCCATGCTGCCTGATTTTACAGATGAGGTAACTGAGGCACAGAGAAGTTAAGTGATTTAGCCAAGGTAACACAGCCTACAAAGGCATTTTCAAACGAAGAAAAATGCTTACTTGGCTGGAATAATAATAATAATAATAATGGCATTTATTAAGCACTTACTATGTGCAAAGCACTGTTCTAAGTGCTGGGGAGGTTACAAGGTGATCAGGTTGTCCCACGGGGGGCTCACAGTCTTAATCCCCATTTTACAGATGAGGTAACTGAGGCACAGAAAAACTAAGTGACTTGCCCAAAGTCACACAGCTGACAATTGGAAGAGCCGGGATTTGAACCCCTGACCACTGACTCCAAAGCCCAGGCTCTTTCCACTGAGCCACACTGCTTCTCTAAAGTGTGTAACTCCTCCTTGGGGTCTCACAGGGACCCAGAGGGCTTCATGGACCTCTACAAAATGAATGATATTCTTTCTTCTGACTGGCACAGCCCCCAAAATAACTGAAAGCAATTAATCTACCTTCTGAACGAAGAGTTCCCCCCCTCCACTGTCTGGAGTGAATCTAATTAGAATACTTATTGGGCCATGAGATAGTCTCCCAAGTGTCATGGTAGTCATTCTATCTCATAAAAGATCTCCACAACTGGAGGGCACAAAAAAAAAATTGGAGAGCATACTTCTACCTTGCCATAAATGGACCGACTGGCAACTGAACGTTCAAGCCACTCCCATCATTGTCTGAGTTCTCAAAAATAGGCCAGTGGTCCGAACCTAATTGATCATATTCTGCCTATTTTCACTAGGGATTGGATTCAAGAAAGAGGGTGACAGAAAGATAATTTCTGCCCCTGCATCTTCACCATCAAAAGAACACAGAACATATCTCACAGAGGAAATGGCACATCAGGCCCTATCTTAGTTCAACTGGAGAACTGGTGGTGGTGGTGGTGGTTGAGGTCAGGGGTGAGGGAGAGCAGGAGAGTGAGACTGGTAAGTATGGACATTGTACAGGCTAAGGATATAGCTATATAAATCACTCAAACAACAGTAATTACTGAGGACTTTATGCAGAGCTTGGGAGAGTATAATACAGTACGTAGACACAATCTCTGCCCTTAGAGAGATTACAATCTAATGGGGAGGCAGACACTGAAATAAATTACTGGTAGGGAGAAGCAACAGAGCATAAGGATTTGGACATAAAGGCTGTGTACTGGAGGGGTGAATATCAAATTCTTGTAGGAGACAGAGAAAGGAGGTAGAACAGGGTGGGAAGATGAGAGGCTAGTCATGGAAGGCTTCCTGGAGGAGATACGATTTTAGTAGGACTTTGAAGATAAGGAAAGCGGTGGTCTGTCAGACAGACTAAATCTATCTGGTTTCCATACTCTTCCAGGCTCCATCAACCTTCACCCCTCCTAAAAATAAGAGATATTTTTGAGATTTACTCCAGCAGAATGGAGTAAACTTCTTATAATGGAAGAATTTTTTTCTCATCAGTATGAGTTTCTGAAGAAAGACACGATGTTTATAAATTGCAACTCAATGCCACCCAATTGATGAGAAGGGCCCAACCGCTGCAAAAACAAAAAAACCCCAAAAACCATATATTTTACTTTTCAATTCATTAGTTTATGAGCTGTCTCAAATTGACAGTTTTATGTCCCAATCCTCTTCCATAATTTATGTAAAGTGTGCCATAAAATGGAACAGGGAAGCATCTTTTGCAAAAACACCAAACACAAATTGCTAAATAAAAGCACAGCTGAAGACTATTTGTTGTGGGTCATATAACTAGGAAGATAGTTTTTATTAAGGTGAAATTCTTTTAAGCATTTGATACTCACACAGCAATGCCTCTCCAACATTTCAAATATTAAAGTGCTGTTTTTATCACTGCTCTCTTTTAACTACATTTTTGTGTGAGTGTATTACATACATAAAATGTCGTATGGATCCACATTAAGTGGATTTTTGATTTATCTTGCTATTTTTAGCATGCAGACACTTCTTTCTGTTAGCACATTTTCCCAACAGTTTTTATCACAGCTTGGTTTTTGTACTGTAGTGTTAAAGACTTTAATTGCAAGATGATCTGGTATAAACTATAAACTACACTTTAGAAATTCTTAGAGATTTAGGCTTGGTTTGCTTGAAAAGCACAGAAGTGTATTTAGATCAGACAGATCATTCAGGAGAATATTTCCTCCTCTTATTTATTTTTAATGGTTTTTATTAAGTGCTAATTATGTGCCAGGCACTATACTAAACCCTGGGATAGATACAAGCTAATTAAGTTGTGCATATAACTTCAATTCTATTTCTTCTGACAATTTTAACAACTGTCTACATGTGTTGTTTTGTTGTGTGTCTCCCCCTTCTAGACTGTGAGCCCATTATTGGGTAGGGACCATCTCTATATGCTGCCGACTTGTACTTCCCAAGCACTTAGTACAGTGCTCTGCACACAGTAAGTACTCAGTAAATACGACTGAATGAATGAATGAAAGTTGGACACAGTCCATGTCCCACATGGGGTTCACAGCCTTAATCCCAATTTTACAGATGAGGAAACTGAGGCACAAAGAAGTTACGTGACTTGCCCAAGATCACACAGAAGACAAGTGGCAGAGACAGGATTAGAACCCAGGTCTTTCTGGCTCCCAAGACTGTGAGCTGAGGATTTCCCAATGTCAACCCTCTGCCTGGACCTCTGCGTCTTCTCCATCCCATTTTCCACCCTTAGCTCTTCCCTCTGCCCTCTTCGGAAGAGGCTGTGGAACATTTTGGTCTTTGCTTCAAGCCCAATTACACACCCTGAGCTGAGAAGCTTCCCTAAAAGACAAACTCCAGAGATGGGATGGGAGATTGCGGCATAAACTCAGTGAGGAGGTGATAGGCCTCACTCTTTGAGGAGTACATTGCATGGCACTTAGACTTCAAATCAGTCCTTTACAGGGGGCGGTCCCATTCAACTTGAGGCCGTTATGTCATTTCATCACCAGAAAAAGAGCACCAATCTTTAACAGCAGCAGCAGGATTAGAGCAGGATCTTGGGCCAGCCCGCACCCTCCACTCCTCTGCCACCGCTAATCTCCTCACCGGGCCTCGTTCTCGCCTATCCCGCCGTCGACCCCCGGCCCACTTCCTCCCCCAGGCCTGGAATGCCCTCCCTCTGCCCATCCGCCAAGCTAGCCCTCTTCCTCCCTTCAAGGCCCTACTGAGAGCTCACCTCCTCCAGGAGGCCTTCCCAGACTGAGCCCCTTCCTTCCTCTCCCCCTCGCCCCCCTCTCCATCCCCCGTCTTACCTCCTTCCCTTCCCCACAGCACCTGTATATATGTATATATGTTTGTACATATTTATTACTCTATTTATTTATTTATTTATTCTACTTGTACATATCTATTCTATTTATTTTATTTTGTTAGTATGTTTGGTTTTGTTCTCTGTCACCCCCTTTTAGACTGTTGGGTAGGGACTGTCTCTATATGTTGCCAATTTGTACTTCCCAAGCACTTAGTACAGTGCTCTGCACATAGTAAGTGCTCAATAAATACGATTGATGATGATGATATGGCTGAAGCATAAGCCCCTGCCCTTGATTTACTTGTGTGTTTAATTTTCCTTGTTGTCAAAGAGGGATGAGAATCCCTGCCCCTCAATCGATCGATCAATCAGGGGTACTTAGTGAGCACCTAAACTGTGCAGGGCACTGTACTAAGCGCTTAGGAGAGTACCACAGATTTGGGAGTCCCTCCTCCCTTTGAAAGGCTATTGTAAAAAAAAAAAAAACATGAGTTAGACACAGAAATACTTTGGGAGACAAAAGTGTTGAATGTGTTATTATTGTTATTGTCTTTTGGCTGGTCAGGGTCCAATGTCAATAGTAATTGTTCTCTTTCACCTCAAACTCATGTGGGACAAATCCATGATGAGGACTGACCAGAAAGGCAATTTATAAAACATAGTTTTAAAATGGGCAGGAGTCTTCCCTGGGGGAACTTGGGTACCTTTGGAAATTACATTAATTGCCTCAAGTCAAATAAGTTTTCCATTTAGTGGTTTTATGTGATAGCCACTTTAAAGCACTCAATCACTTTACCCCTTTCTACCTCACCTCGCTACTTTCCTGCTAAAATCCAGACCACACACTTCACTCCTCTAATGCTAGCCTTCTCACTGTACCTCAATCTTGTCTATCAAGCCGCCAACCCCTTGCCCACAACCTGCTTCTGGCCTGGAATGCCTTTCCTCTTCATATCCAACAGACGAATACTCTCCCTAACTTCAAAGCCTTATTGAAGGCACATTGCCTCAAGAGGCCATCCCTGAGTGAGGTCTCACTTCCTCTTCTCCCACTCCCTTCTGCATCATCCATGCATTTGGATTTGCTCCCTTTATTCACCCCTCCTTCAGCTCCATGGCACCTAGGTGAATATCTGTAATTTATTTATCTATATTCACATCTGTCTCCCCCTCTAGACTGCAAGTTCTTTGTGTACAGGGAACTTGTCTAACAACTCTGCTGCATTGTTATGTATACTCTCCCAAGCGCTTAGTACAGTGTACTGGACACGGTAATTGCCCAATAAATGAAACTGATTGATTGCTTTCTTCAGTACTAAATGGCCCTCTCTTATCCCAACCTTATCATAATTACTAAGTAGTGTTTCTTCTCCCCATTTCCCACTCCATCTATGCTCTACTGGAGCCAAAAATGAACAATGAAATAACCCTGAGAAATAGGGAGGCAGAATAAATGAAGGATCTGGTTATACTACAAATTTGCTATCCCTCTTAGATCACTGAGAATCAGCTGCAATGTGTTGGAGATATAAATTGGCAGAGGTTTATAAAGCGGAAGGGAAATTCAGTTGACTACAGAGTAAGTCAAGTGAGTTTCTGGTTGGAATTTCCAGTCTGCTAACATTTTGTGCCTTGTGCCTGTGCCTATACTCAGTTGTAGAAGCAAGAATGAAAGTGTATCTGTGTTTGCAGTATACTTGCAATCAGTGGTAATTACTGAGTGCGTACTATGTGCAGAGCACTGTACTAAGCACTTGGGAGAGTATACTACAACAGAATTAACAGACTTGTTCCCTGCCCATAACAAGCTTACATTCTCCAGGTATGTTACCAAACACATCCTGCCTTTATTTGATTTTTGTTTTTCATGCTCATCTTCTCTTCAGTCTGTGAGATATCTGTCCTATATACACAGAATCCAAATTCCAACACTGTACTTCTCCGTTAATTCCAGAGCACTAACTCAAGTAGACAATATATTTTAGAAAGGATTCATTCTGCTATCTCCCTCCCCTTGAGGAGGCTCGGCTTGTTTTGACAATGCTTATTAGTTACCAGGAAATTCAATCAATCATATTTATTGAGCCCTTACTACGTGCAGAGCAATTTACTAAGCACTTCAGAGAGTACAAAACAACAATTGCAATAAACACATTCCCTACTCACAATGAGCTTAGAGTCTAAGGAGAGACAGACATTAATATAAACAAATTATGGATAAGTGCTGTGGGGCTCAGGTTTGGGGTGAATAAAGGGAGTGTGTCAGAATAACACAGAAGGGAGTGGAAAAAGAGAAAATGAGGACTTAGTCAGGGAAGCCCTCTTAGAGGAGATGTGCCTTCAGTTTTGAAGTCGGGGGAGAGTAATTGTCTGTAAGGTTTGAAGAAGAAGGGCATTCCAGGCCAGAGGCAGGACGTGGGCGAGGGGCTGTCAGTGAGATAAGTGAGATCGAGGCACAGTGAGTAGGTTGGCAGTAGAGGAGCAAAGTATGTGGGCTGGGTTTTAGTAGGATAGTAGTGAGGTGAGGTAGGAGGGGGCAAGGTGATTGAGTGCTTCAAAGTGGATGGTAAGGAGTTTCTGTTTGATGTGGAGGTGGACGAGAAACCACTGGAGTTTCCTGAAGTGTGGGGAAACGTGGACTAAACATTTTTGTAGAATAATCATCTAGGCAGCACAGTGAAGTATGGACTGGAGTGGGGAGAGGAGGAGGGCAAGAGATTATCAAGGAGCTGTTACAGAATTCAAGGAGGAAAAGGATAAGTTTGGATGAACATGGTAGCAGTTTGGATGGAGAGGAAAAGGAAGATTTTAATGATGTGAAGGCTGAACTAACAGGATTTAACGAAAGGTTGAATATGTGGGTTGAAGGAGAAAGATGAGCCAAGGATAACAGTGAAGTTACAGACTTGTGAGACAGGTAGGATGGTGGTGTGGTCTACAGAGATGGGAAAGTCAGGGGGAGGTCAGAGTTTGGGTGGGAAGATAAAGAGTTCTGTTTTGACATCTTAAAGTTTGAGACGACGGCAGGACATCCAATTAGAGATGTTTTGAAGACTGGAGCAAATGAGACACTGCTGGAGATGTAGATTTGGGTACCATTCGCATAGAGGTGGCAGTTGAAGCCATGGGAGTGAATGAGTTCTCCAAGTGGGTGTAGACAACTTGCTCAAGGAGTCTGGAGTGGAATGGCAGGAGGGAGATGGGTGAAATTCCTCCTTGAAATTCAGGGATTGTATTTACCAGGCTTTCCATCAGGCAAACCACACCAATGGCCTGACACCGTGATTTCTGTGCTGCTCTTTTGTATTCTCTTTTCTAGTCAAGGATTAAAATTCTTCAGGCTAACATGTGGCTTCAAAACATGGAACTGTAACTACCAGGCTCAGTCTAGGAGGTCTTCCAATAATGTTTTCCTAAATAGCTCTAACCCATAACCAGATCTGAGGAGTGGGCTGTGCAAATACTGATCAAATTCACCTGCTCCTTTACAAACACTATGAGAATCAGCATGGCCCAGCGGAACGAGCACAAGCATGGAAGGCAGAGAACCTGGGTTCTAATCTCAGCTCCAACACTAATGTGTTGTCACCAAGACCCCCAATCAAAGGTCAATCAATGGCATTTATTGAGCACTTACTATGTGCTGAGCACTCCATCAAACCCTTGAGTTAGTTTAGTACAATAGAATTGGTAGACATGTTCCCTTCCCACACTGAGCTGTCACAGCACCAGCAACTTTAAAAATCAATTGATGGTATTTATTGGTTCTTACTGGATGTAAAGCACTGAACTAAGCTCTTGGAAGAACACAATATAACAGAGTTGGTAGAGATGATCCCTGCCTTCGAGGAGCTTTCAGTCTCATGGAATGGACACAACACTCAAACATAAATAACCCAAAGCACTGTGGGATGTATACTCATTCTACATCCCACTTGGATTCTGGAGACAGAAACATTATTATATTTGCTGTGTTCAAGGGGAGCTAGCTACCCAGAAAGTGAAAAAGGCACAAGGAGTGTACATGAAATAATTTCAACTAAAAAAACAATCCCAATCATAAAAAATCAGTCATTATTTCTGGGCTTTTCATCAAAGTTCAGGGTCCAACTCTCAGCAATACAGAGAATCAGCAAATGTTTGAGCTTCACTGTCATTCATCCACTTTCTTTTCTAATGAATGTCAGGCTTTTAACAGCTTTTCTACTTACATCATGCAAAACGGCAAAATGACTTTTGTGATAGGACAAATGTCTTTTCTAATGTTTCAGGCCATGATGATTTGTCAGAGTTTGACAACATGTAATGAGGCATGATCTGTTCATTCCTTCAAACCTCTTGTTCCTCAAGGACTTGATTGTAAAGAATGTTCTTTATTCAGTGTTAGTACTTAATTAGCACAGTTGAATTTTAGGACTAAAACACATATTGCAAATATGTCACTCCTATTGGTTTGCCATTGGCTTTCTGAAAAATCCAGGAGAGGTTGGAAAAACTGATCAGATTCTGTTAGATGATCAATCAATCAATCGTATTTATTGAGCGCTTACTGCGTGCAGAGCACCGTCGGGTTGTTCGTAATGTCTTTGAATATTTCTTATCATTGATTCTGTGTGGATCGAGTGAAAAGAGAACTGTTTGTTTTCTGTGCACATATGTGAAAGACTCACCCTAGAAACTTTTTCAGTAAAACAGCCCAAAACCACTCTTATTGGTTCCTCCAAATCTACGTTGGGACTACATGCAATGTATACGACCAACCAGATATCTAATAATGTGTGGGTGACACTATATGACACTATATACATAAAAAAGATGAGACAGTATGAGGCAGATGGCATGATATACTTTGGGATCTACTACACCACATCTGAGAATGCAGAACATTGCAGAAGATAGCAGGATATGAGAAATGGTGTTGAGAATTGTCTATCAGGAAGAGATTTGGTAAATGCAAACATGAAGCAGAGAAATGACAAGCTAAAAGGTACCTGCTTTCTAAAGCCCTGAATTTCTGGGATAAAGAAGAACATTGAGCACATTCAAGCTTCCAAACAAGCTTGCACCCTATTGTTATTTTAATGCTGTACCACTTAATCACCTTCCCTATCCCTCACTGATTTTCTACTACAAGCCAGCATGCTCACTCTGCATCTCTATCACCAACCTACTCACTATAACTCTATCTTGTCTATCTCACTGCCAACACCTGACCCAAGCCCTGACTCTTTACTGGAACACCCTCCCACTTCATTTCTGACAGACTATCACTCTCCCCTCCTTCAAAGCCTAATTAAAATCACATTTCCTCCAAGATGCCTTCCCCAACTAAAGCCCTCATTTCCTCTACTCCCTCTCCCCACTGTGACTCCTTTGCACTTGGACTATTAATATTATCATTATTATTATCAATGATAGAGAATAATGAGAGCTCACCTCCTCCAGGAGGCCTTTCCAGACTGATCCCCCTTTTTCCTCTCCTACTCCCCACCTCCCCCACCTCCTTTCCATCCCCACAGCACTTGTATATATTTGTACAGATTTATTACTCTATTTATTTTACTTGTACATATTTACTATTCTGTTTATTTTGTTAATGATGTACATATAGCTTTAATTCTACTTGTTCTGACGATTCTGACGCCTGTTTTGTTATCTGTCTCTCTCTTCTAGACTGTGAGCCCACATGAGCCCATTGTTGGGTAGGGACCGTCTCTATATGTTGCCAACTTGTACTTCCCAAGCACTTGGTACAGTGCTCTGCACACAGTAAGTGCTCAATAAATACGATTGAATGAATGAATAATAATATAGCATATGTTATGCACTTACTAAGTGTCAAGTACTTTTCTAAATACGACTGACTGACTGACTCGTTTTCTTTGACCGCTTACTGTGTGCAGAGCACTGTACTAAGCCCTTGGGAGAGTACAGTATAACAGAGTTGGTAGACATGTACCCTGCCCATAAGGAGATTACAGATTACAGGTGGAGACAGACATTAGAATAAATTATAAATGTGTAAATAAGTGCTGAGGGACTGAGGGTGGGGTGAATAAATAATACAAATCTTTAGACTTAGTCTGGGAGTCCCAGGTGGGTCAGGGACTGTGTCTGACCTGATTAACTTGTATCTAGCCCAGTGCTTAAAACAGTGCTTGACACATAGTAAGTCCATAACAAATATAACCTGCTATTATTAATGCCATTGATTAACTCACATTCCTCATAGATGTGAATGTTCGTGGCTTCCATTCTTGATCATCTTCTGCCCATAAATCCCACCAGCCCAGAGTCTGTTCTGAGAATCAACTTCCTCCTTCACTATCTTCATCTTGCTCCCTCTGCCCAAGAGGGGAAGACCCATGTAATAATAATAATAATAATAATGGCATTTTTTAAGCACTTACTATGTGCAAAGCACTGTTCTAAGCACTGGAGAGGTTACAAGGTGATCAGGTTGTCCCACGGGGGGGCTCACAGTCTTTTATTGCCCACTTTACAGATGAGGTAACTGAGGCACAGAGAAGTTAAGTGACTTGCCCGAAGTCACACAGCTGACAATTGGCAGAGCTGGGATTTGAACCCATGAACTCTGACTCCAAAGCCCGTGCTCTTTCCACTAAGCCATGCTGCTTTTCAATCATTACCCCGTAGTCCTAATATAACGCATGTGACGTCACTGGGATTTGTCCAGAATCAGTGAGGGAGGTCAGTGGCCATCCTGTTGTAGATTCCTTCAGGCACAGTGATTTTCTTTTTGCTTTACCTCCTCACATCTTGCTCTTGCCCACTTAGTCTTCCTTGTCAATGCCCCTTCTCGCTCTGTAGGATCATTTCATAGGCTGCAGATTTGACCTGTCCCCTCATCATCCCTATTACTGGAAATAAGCTTAAGTGATTTCCTGTGGAAAACAATACTGTAAAACTGGCTGCACAACTGAGTAATGAATTACGTTCTAATGGGCTCCTTCATGACATGGAAAAGCTGTTAAGGAAAATATAATGAATGGCGCAAAAAGAGTCCTAAAGGGGGCAGAAGATTGATCTATCCACAGAAATGTCAATGGATGTTAAATAACTTATGCAAACACTTTCTCCCCCTTCATCACACCAAGACTATATGTTTTGTCATCCACTTCACTTGATTCTGCCCCTATTTTTAAATTGCCAATGGGCATACACAAAACACATCTTAAAATAAACTCTTCTGCCAGAAATTGCCAGTATTCTATTTCAACTCTGATTTTTCTGCCTCTCAAATTACAAATGAACCCTTTCTGGAACTAATTTAAAGGGCAATTAGTCAAATGTGTTCAAACCAAATGAAATTGATCCATCCCAAATTGTCAATATCCTGCAACTTCAACGGAGATAATCGGCTCTATCACTCCACCACAAACTTGCCATATTATATTTCTATCTGCAGCACTTAACCCCAGTGAATATTGAAGAGCTTTTCTCAACATGTATTTGCTTGTCAATTTACTGCAGTTCCAGTCTCTCATGAAAAGCGCAATCAATTCTAACAAAACTTTATAGAAGCATTTGGCTGACACTCAGGATTATATAGATTTGTATTTGACCTTGGCCTTCTCCATCTTCTGAAGATGCACAGCTATTTTTTTTTCCTGTTACTAAAGTTTGAAGGCCAGGCTCCACATCTCAGCGCTTCACATCACTGCCTAATTGGGGGTTTTGAGGAGATTAATAAAATTCTTCTGGTTTAGTGACTACCTGATTGCTCCAAAGGCATTCTATCTGATCAAAATCAAATTTATAGTCCAGCAGAAGCACTAAGAAAATATTAGGGGGTTCAAGTCTCAAGGCTCAGTTGTGAGCTATATATTGCCCACAACTCTATTTTCTTCTACAGCACTGTCCGCTCGGTTACTTTATTAATTTAGGGCCAACAGGGTGTATTATCACTCTCACAAGCAGGTGGATCTTGCCAACTGAAGCTGGACCTCAGCTAGTTAATCGTTCAGGTAATTGAGATTCTAAAACTTAACCCAACCTCCTTGTCAGCTGTGTTCAAAGGATTACCAGCACCATCTAACAGTGGGAATCTTTCGTGGACTGTCATCAGATCAAGCAGAAAGTTTTTTTTTCTTTTCCTGTCCTTGCATTTGGAGGGATCTAACTCATCACTCTCATTGAACTAATACCATCCCTCAATGCTTCGATCTCTACCTTCATATGGGAAACGTGAGATTGGTCTGGTGAGGTAAATGAACAGACAATGTTCAGAGAAACAGAAGCAGATTCTCAAAGATTGTCTCTCAGCCAAGTAACTCATCAGTAATTTTGATGCTTTAAGCTGCTGGTCATTGTTTCACAAGACTTGGTAACTCCACCTTTAAAGAGGATTGGCCCATTATACAATGCTCATCTTCTTTAGGTGGAAAGGGACCACCAGAATAGGGAGAGGAAAAGAGTGAGAGTAGAAATGTTGAGATGGCAAAATCAGCTTCATTGGGAATTTGAGTTCAACCTACTGTCAACCTACTAATCCAGTGGAAGAATCAAGAATGAAGAAGGTTTCTAAGTTTTCTTCTTCCCTATCTTTGTTTTCTTATTAGAATTTTTAAATATTTGATCTGTGTCCTCAATGTGCTAGACCTTTAATGGGGAGGAGGTTAGCCGACACTCTTATTGCATGTTTTTGAAGTAAGGACAAGATATGCCTTCTATTCTTATAGAATCTGTAGTCCAAAGAAAGAGATTAGTGACTGATCTCTGTTCCCAAGTCAATCAATGGTATTTATTGAGCACTTACGTTGTGCAGAGCACTGTACAAAGAATTTGGGACAGTGCAAGAGAGTTGGTAGACCCAATCCCTGCCCACCAGAAGTTTACAGCCTAGAAGGGAAGATGGACATTAAAATAAAATACACATATGTATGTTAGTGCTGTGGGGCTGAGGGTGAGGTGAATGAATATCAAGTGAGCAGAGGGCATAGATCCTAATGCATAGGCACCACAGAAAGGAGAGGGAGTAAGGGAAAGAGATTTCCAACTCTAATAAAGGGGGGAGACATTTAACACTCCAGTGTGATGTCACGAAATAAACAGGGGGTAGAATTGTGTGGGTAGGGATTTGTTCCCTAAGCACTTTGATGCTCACCCCAGCCCCACAGCACTTATGTAGGAATTCTCATACTCTACTATTTCCCCTAACCCTAATCTATTTTAATGTCTGTCTTCCCCTGTGAACTGTAAGCTCCTAGTGGACAGAGATCATATCTACCAACTCTGTTGTGTTGTATTCTCCCAAGCACTTAGCACAGTACTCTGCCCACAGTAAGCACTCAATCAATACCATTATTTGATTGATTGATGCATTGGTCAGGGCAAACCAGGAGGTAACTGTGGAGTGGAACATCCACCAGAAGCCAGGCTGCTCACACCTCTACGGGTGCAGGTTTGTGGGGACGATCTGGGATATCCCACATCAGACCCAGTTTAGAGGCCTGCATAAATTTGAGGCCAAAATCTGAGCTCAAACCACCCCTCCAGATCCAGTCCAGTCTCCATCATCATCAATCGTATTTATTGAGCGCTTACTGTGTGCAGAGCACTGTACTAAGCGCTTGGGAAGTACAAGTTGGTAACATAACCAGTTGTGCTTGTCCCGAGTGGCTCACACAGTAATAGCCCTTGTCAAAGTTTTGGACCAAACTGTCTTTGTTCACTCTCTGCTTTTCTGACCTTCAGGTTAAATGGGGACTGAACTATCATTACTGGTCCCTACTGAATTAATTAAGAACAAGTTTTGGCAATCACCGTTGCTTCGGGATGAAAGAGGAATACTTTACACAAAACAATCAAAGCCTTCTCTAGTGAATACGCTGACAGGTACTCAAAACATGTTGAAGAGATCTATCTGAAAAATGGCATATGAATATTAGAGCCCTTGAAAGCATTTGAAAATGTCTAGATAAATTGGCTTGCCAGCTGAATCAGTCATTTTGAGGTTTAATTCTCCTGAGACCCAAATATCTCTAAAAGAAAGTTTCTGGGATTATTATTTTGGATCTGATTCAGGACCAAGCAGTATTTGCCAAACATCTTTAGTGCCAGGCATGGATTGGGCATTGAATTTGGTGGGTGAGTGGATAGTGGAATCTTTGTCCTGGACTTTGAAGAGTTAACAATCCAGTTGAGGCAAGACAAGCAAATATATAGAGCCAGCAAATAGTCATTTATCTGATATACCCAGAAAAACCTTTAATCCAAGTCATTCTGTGGTTTATAGGTTACAGGGAAAGCAAGGTTGTATGGATATCCAACATAGAAATTGCAAACCTGTGCTCAGATTAATGTGTTGCTGCACAGGTAAACATACTAATATGAACGTGTTGAAATTTATAATAACAATTGTGTTTGTTAAGAGTTTACAAAGTACCAAGCACAGTATTAGATAATGAAATAATCAGGTTGGACACAGTCCCTTCCCCACTTTGGGCTTCACAGTCTAAGGAAGAGGGAGAACAGGCATTAGGCATCATTTCTCAGCTGAGGGAACTGGGATGCAGAAAAAGGGAGTAATCTGCCCAAGGTCACATAGACAAACAGCAGATCTGCTGACTTCCAAGCCTGTGCTCTTTCCACTTGGGAAAATAGGGACAGGAAGGTTGGGAGAGGCCAAAAATTAAGGAGGGGAGGAAAAAAAGGGAAAAGGAGGAAACCAAATATTCTCATTTGTCTGGCCTCACTTTTCATTGGACTAGTTCAAGGGAAATCTTCAATTCCCAAACTGGTGCTGTGGTATTTTGTCCACTTTACTAAAAATGTTCTCTGTGTTAGAGAGCAGCGTGGCTCAGTGGAAAGAGCACGGGCTTGGGAGTCAGAGGTCATGGGTTTGAATCCCGGCTCTGTCACTTGTCAGCTGTGTGACCTTGGGCAAGCCACTTAATTTCTCTATGCCTCAGTTATCTCATTTGTAAAATGAGGATTAAGACTGTGAGCCCCATGTGGGACAACCTGATCACCTTGTAGACCCCATAGTGCTTAGAACAGTGCTTCATACATAGTAAGCACTTAACAAATACCATTATTATTATTATTCAGGAGCCTCAGTCTAGCAGTCAAACAGCTAAGCACCTGCTGAAACTGTGCTTGGGGCCCCCCTTCCTACAGCCTCTCCCCTCCTCTGCCTTTGAAGCCACACCACACTTGCTGCAATGGTGGGCTCATGAGATCATCAGCACGAGAAGCAACACGACCTAGTGGAAGAAACAAGGACCCAATGACAGAAAAGTTGTGTTCTAATCCCAGTTTCACCTCTTGCCTGCTGTGTGCCCTTGGGAAAATTGCTTAACGTCTCTGGGCCTTAGTTTCCTCATCTATAAAATGGGGATTCAATACCTGTTCTTCCTCCTACTGTCATCAGCTTCCTCTTCTATAAAGCAAGGATTCAGGACCTGTTCTCCATCCTAATCAGGCTGAGACCCATGTGTGACAGGGATAGTGACCAACGCGGTTATCTTTTGTCCTTTTCTAGACATACAATAAGCACTTAAACACCACCATTATTATTAACCAGGCCACGTATCTCAGAACATCATTTCCAAAACCCTACACTGGCAGATTCTGCACGGGAGGCTGTATTACCAATAGTGCATGGCAGCTGCCCTCTTCTATAATAATTATAAGGATGGTATTTGTGAAGCACTTCCTATGTGCCAAGCACTGTACTAAGTGCTGGCGTAGATACAAGATAATCAGGTCAGACACAGTCCCTCCTCTCTCATGGGGCTCACAGTCTAAGTAGGAGGGAGAACGGCATTGAATCTCCATTTTACGATGAGGAAACTGAGGAATTGAGAAGCCGTGGCAGAGCCAGGATTAGAACACAGGTCCTCTGACTCCCAGGCCTGTGTTCTTTCCACTAGACCATGCCGCTCCTTGCCCCTCCAATGCTTCATGTATGTTGCCCGGAGCTGGCCCCAGTTCAATCTATACTTCACGCTGCTGTCCGGATCATCTTTGTGCAGAAACACTCTGGGCATGTTACTCTCCTCCTCAAAACTCTCCAGTGGCTACCAATCAACCTATGCATCAGGCAGAAACTCCTCACCCTCGGCTTCAAGGCTCTCCATCACCTCGCCCCCTCCTACCTCACCTTCCTTCTTTCCTTCTACAGCCCAGCCGGCACCGTCCACTCCTCTGCCACTAACCTCCTCACTGTACCTCATTCTCGCCTGTCCCGCCATCGACCCCCAGCCCACAGCCTCCCCCTGGCCTGGAATGCCCTCCCTCTGCACATCTGCCAACCTAGCTCTCTTCCTCCCTTCAAAGCCCTACTGAGAACTCACCTCCTCCAGGAGGCCTTCCCTGACTGATCCTCTCCTTCCTCTCACCCTCCTCCCCTTCCCCATCCCCCCCGCCCTGCCTCCTTCCCCTCCCCACAGCACCTGTATATATGTTTGTACATATTTATTACTCTACTTGTACATATTTACTATTCTACTTATTTTATTTTGTTAATATGTGTTGTTTTGTTGTCTGTCTCCCCCTTCTAGACTGTGAGCCCGCTATTGGGTATGGATCGTGTCTATATGTTACCAACCTGTACTTCCCAAGCACTTAGTACAGTGCTCTGCACACAGTAAGCACTCATCAAATACGATCGAATGAATGAATGAATGGTCTGTGTGGGGACCCCGAGAGTAAGGTGAATTTTCACTCTCCCTCTCTACCCCAATGGAATAAACCCACAGAAGGGTCCCTCCAGGTTCAAACTCCCCCAAAGGCAGGGAAGAGTCACACTCATTGGCTAATAACTAATTCATTCATTCATTCCTAGTTATCGAGCACCGGTGGTGGGCAAAGTACTGTCCTGGCTACTTGGGAGAGAACCACCATCTTTCTTAATGCTCTGGCTTCTCCCAGCCATACCCACAGTGGTCACACTCTAGCTTAGCTTGGGGAAGAACATCCCACATCCCCCAGACCAAAGATCAGCAGTTCAAACGACACTGTGCTAGTGAGTAGACTGGACACTGATGACACTACAAAATACCAAACAGCTCTGGACCAACCCGGAATTCACAAACATTTACCTGCCATGCATTTTGGCCACTGAACAAAGTAACCGAGTGCCATCACATGGAGCCTCCTGTGGAAACCCACAGAACCTAGATCTTTGCACTTGTGGAGTTGCAGTAAGGTGGCGGTGGGATGGCTGTGTTAGTACAGTGCTCTTCACACAGTAAGCGCTCAATAAATATGATTGAATGAATGAAGGGGATCTTTGACCTCCTTCCGGATCACTTCATTACCAGAACCAGACCCAAAGAAGTGAAATGACTTGCCCAAGGTCACACAGCTGGCAAGGAACAGAGTCAGGTTTAGAACCCAAGTCCTCTGACTTCCAGCCCTGAGCTCTGTCCACTAGGCCACACTGCCCCAGGCCTCTGCAATGCTCAATTCACTTCTCTCTTTCCAGCTCCTTGCTAGCCCACAGGCTGCTTCTGAATGGCAGGAGGCAGAATCTGGAACCCACAAGCAGGGAGGCTGAAGTTTAAAATGAAAAATAGCTGACTCCAGATGTCCCACTCTTCATAATCTCCCTGCTGAGTACTTAACAAGGAATGAACGAGTGTTGCAAGGCTTGGGGGGGAGGGTTTAGGTGGTTCACTCGGTCTAAAATTCCATCTCTCCCATTGCTGTTAGAAACATTCCCTAAACCCCAATCACAATGCCTTGCCCCATCCCCTGCTGAGCTTCCAGGTACCAGGGGACACATCATTTTGACACCTTTTTTTTTGTTCACTTTCCATCCATCAGAGAGGAGTACAAGGTTGAGCAGCATTTAAAAAAAAAAAAATCAATCGCTCCTAACTGCAGTCTAGGAACCAACTCAGATTTATTGAATGTAAGTGCTAGTAATGACTTATCAGTCTAGGTGAGAGAAGTCTATTACCCACCAAACATATATCAAGCAGTTTTCATTTCAGTTATATACTGTATGTCAGGTAGCCCTCACACAGGGTTGAACACTAAATTCACTCCAGGGTTAATAAAACTTTGTACCGGGCAAGAATGACAGACAAGGTCTTGATTGCAACATGTGAGATGGCAATTTCTGAACAAGTACTCAAATCTATATTTCACAGTGAACGCTTGGAAGAACTGAGAGGTGTGCCGAGGCCAACAATAACAAAACACAGCTGGGCAAGAAGCACTGCATTTGTGTGGGAATACTTTTCACCCTCTCCCTGCTGCCAATGATTTCCCCCACCCCAATGCGCTCCACCACAAATGGAAATGAACACAAAACCCGTGGAATGCCATCCAAGCCCTTACACATGTATAAGCTTCAGAGAGAGAAAAGCATGGCATAACAGCACAAGCAATGAAAGCAGCTGGTCTTCAGAGACTTAGTCATTTACATCCCCTTCTAGACAGTGAACTCACAGGGAGCAAGGCTTGTGTCTACCAACTCTGGTATACTGTACTCGTCCAAAAGCTTAGTACAGTGCTCTATACACAGTAAGTGCTTGATGAATACCACTGGCTGATAGATCTTCTGAGGTGTGCCTAACGATGGTGACTGCATTTTTCGTGAGAGACCCAATCAGTTTGACCTCATTTTAGCAGATTATACGGCTGTCAGGCTAGCTCTGCTTGAGACTGGAATGATGATAAAAACCATACCACCTTGGAGTTCCAGAGAGCTCGATTCTCTCCTGCTCTCAAGGGGATGAAAGTCCAGCTCTACAGGACTGTCTGTGGTGAAAGAAAATTGGAAATGCACAAAATGCCACCTAGTTATTCATTCATGCATTCAATCATATTTACTGAGTCCTTACTGTGTGCAGAGCATTGCTCTGAGCACTTGGAAAGTACAATTCAGCAAAAAAAAGAGTGTCAATCCCTGCCCACAATGGGCTCACATGATTTCTTCGCCCTCCATAGCTTAATATCATCATCATCATCATCAATCGTATTTATTGAGCGCTTACTGTGTGCAGAGCACTGTACTAAGCGCTTGGGAAGTACAAATTGGCAACATAGAGAGACAGTCCCTACCCAACAGTGGACTCACAGTCTAAAAGGGGGAGACAAAACCAAACATACTAACAAAATAGAATAGATATGTACAAAATAAATAAATACATAGAGTAATATGTACAAACATATATACATATATACAGGTAATATGCCTTCAGACCCTGAAGGAATCGGGCATGTTGGCCAATCATTTGAGTAATTCATAGTCATTTATGGCATTCAATGGATTCAACATCTCCTTTTGTGTTCGAGATGATGCTAGCCACATTGGCTGGGATGCAGATGATTAGGATAAATGACATGAGTCTTAGAATATACGTCCCTAGACAAATCGGATTGTTGGGATGCAGGAATTGGATATTCCCCTAATGGCTAGGAAAATAATACAACTTCCACAAATAGCTCATACACCTGTTTACTCAGAGATCCACTCCTGGTTCAGGTTTGAAGGCGACACTGAACATAATTATTAACAGGTTTGTCTCTGCAAAAGACAAATTTTGTTCAAATTCCACAATGCTGTAATTCAGAGATCCCATATTTCTCCCAACTCCCAGGTTGAAATGCTATATCCTTGCATTTCTTATCCATTTAGCAATTTCCTCCTCATGAATTATTTTTGAAAATGATTTACATACTAGCAGGGCACATAGGGGCTTGGTGGACTAGAATAGATCTAAAATCATCCCCTCTGGTCTCTCCAGTAGAAGGGATGGACAATTGCCTCTGGAGGGATGGACAAAAATGCAATTTTCTGCTTTAATACTGTTTGAATTCTGAATGGTGGGTCATCACTGGGGATTGCCAGAAAGTTTTACTAATAGTACTGGGCTACTTTGAAGCCCAAGACGTGAAAGTTCCTGTCAATGCCCATGAAATGGACTGGGGCATGTTGTGCATGGAATTAATTCTATGTATATATCAAAAAAAATATTTCTCTAGGGAACTCAAAGAAATCATAAGACTTTAGTTACATAAGAGAATCAGTCACTGTTATTTATTAAGTGCATCTACTGGGGACGCGATTTCTCTTATGATATTTAATAATGATGGTATTCATTCATTCAATCATATTTATTGA
Organism: Tachyglossus aculeatus; assembly: GCF_015852505.1. Lineage (NCBI taxonomy): Eukaryota > Metazoa > Chordata > Mammalia > Monotremata > Tachyglossidae > Tachyglossus > Tachyglossus aculeatus. The sequence continues at coordinate 24,043,149 of NC_052075.1, read as the reverse complement.
GCACCTACTGTGTGCAGAGCCCTGAATTAAGCTCTTGGGAAGTACAAATAGGCAACATACATAATGTTGGTATTTGTTAAGCACTTACTATGTGCCAAGCGCTGTTCTAAGCATTGAAGGGGATACAAGGTAATCAGGTTGTCCCACGTGGGACTCACAGTCTTAATTCCCATTTGGTGACTTGTCCAAGGTCACACAGCTGACAAGGGGCGGAGCCGGGATTAGAACCCACGACCTCTGACTCCCAAGCCTGGCCTCTTTCCACTAGGCCATGCTGGTCAGGACCAGAAAGGAAAGGTGCGGGGGTGTCAGGATCAGACAGAGAAGGGAGGGGGGCACGATCAGATTGGTTAAGCACTTACTATGTGCCAGGCACTGTACTAAGCATTGGGGTTGATACAAGCAAATCGCGTTGGACACAGTCCCTGTTCCACGTGGAGCTCTCTTTGAGCTGGTGGGGAGGGATGTCCAAGGAGGAAATAGTGATAGGAAGACTCCCCCTTTTCTCTCCTTCCTTCCTCTTCCCTCTCTCTTTCTCTAGGCTATTGCCATTGTTGAGAAAGCTGGCACACCACTGGATGATGTCAGATAGAAGATGCTGGGGATGCACTAGGAGGGCACCACTGTCAGCTTAAATGTGGCAGTGCTTCTGTCCTGATACTAGACTGCTGCAGGCTCATCCGAGGGGAAAGAATTATTCCGGTCATCTTGACATCATGTGCCAGTCTGCAGGCTGCCACTCTAGTCTGAAGGCATGTGAGGGGGAAAAAGATTGTTTCCCAACTGAACTCCCTCTTGAAGTGGCAGTGAATAGAACCTAAACTAGCCCCCACTTTTTCCTCTGCTCCTCCTCCCCATCACCCACACTCCCTCCCTCTGCTCTACCCCCTTCCCCTTCCCACAGCACTTGTGTTTATTTGTACATATTTATTACTATATTTATTTTATTAATGATGTGTATATATAATTCTATTTATTTCGATGATATTGACACCTGTCTACTTGTTTTATTGTCTGTCTCCCCCTTTTAAACTGTGAGCCTATTGTTGGGTAAGGACTGTCTCTATCTGTTGCCGAACTGTGCTTTCCAAGCGCTTAGTACAGTGCTCTGCACACAATAAGTGCTCAATAAATACAACTGAATGAATGAATGAACCCACTAGTGCCATTTTACAAAGTAGAAAACCAAGACCATAGGCGGCTAGGAATTAGGTGAAAGACTACTTCATCTCTACGGTAAAGTCATAGTGAGCCTGCTTCACTAAATGTGACTCATAACGATCATGGTGCCGCTGTGTGGTTTTTCAACTTCCAGAAACAGATAAATTGGTATTTATTAAGCACTTATTACAGGCCAGACACTGTATTAAAACTCTGGGATAGATACAAGCTAATTAGTTTGGACACAGTCCATGTCCCACATGGGGCTCACAGTCTTAATCTCCATTTTACAAATGAGGGAACTGAGGCACAGAGAAGTTAAGTGACTTGCCCAAGGCCACACAGCAGACAAGTGGCAGATGCAGGATTAGAACCCAAGTCTTTCTGACTCCCAGACACATGGTGCTTCTCTAAGACTCTGTGCTTAACGGTATATCGCAGTGTAACTTGTATGTTTTTCTTTCATGTTTACCATGTGGGAACAATATTGTTTCTACCTGTGCACAAAGAAATCCTATTCCTGTTGTCCTGAGAGAAGGTCAAATATTCATTAATCCTCTTAAGACATGGGCTGCCACTAAGCACTAAATTGCAGTACCAACAATTCTATGAAGGTTTTGGTTTAAGGAAAGTTCACACCTGCTTTTTCTCTCCAGGGCACCTAAATAAAATGATATTCCCAAGGTGCCATGTGACCTGCAGTGGACAAAACCTTAATTTGCCTATTCCTTTACTTTTGCCTGAAATGAGTCTAAGCAGGAAACAGAGAATTGATGTTTCAGACCAAATGGAGTTGCAGCATGACCTACTGGAAAGAGCGTGGGCCTGAGAGCCAGAAAACCCGAGTTCTAATCCTACCTCTGCCACATGCTTGCTGTGTGACCTTGGGCAACAACTTCTCTGTGCCTCAGTTCTCCTATTCTCCCTCCTACTTAAACTGTGAGCCCTATATGGGACAGGGACTGTGACCAACCCAATTAACTTGCATCTACCCCAATGTTTAGAATGCTTTGACACATAGTAAGGCCTTAACAAATACAATTAAAAAATTGATAGTTACTTCTTACCTCTTCAAAAAACAATGGAATATTCCCATAAAGGTGCTTGCAAATGTTTGCTCAATACAAGTTAGAAGTGCCCTTGTCATTTAGTAAAACGTTTAAAGAAAGGTTTATATCCAGAAAGAGAAGCAATTGACACCCACCTGGGAGTCAGAAGGACCTGGGTTCTTTTCCCAGCTCTGCCACATAGCTGCTGTGTGACCTTGGGCAAGTCGCTTAACTTCTTTGTGCCTCAGTTCCCTCATCAGTAAAATGGGGATCAGGACTGTGAGCTCCATGTGGACATGGACTGGGGCCAACCTAATTAGCTTGTAGCTACCCCACCACATAGTACAGTGCCTGATATGTAGTAAGTGCTTAATAAATATCATTTGAAAAAATGCTGCTTTTGCAGGGGTGTAAGATTAAAAAAAAATCACATTCAGCTACTTCCCCCGCTAAACCCGCTAAAAAGTCGTTTTATTTTTTTCCTCTAGTGATATCACTGCAAAAAGTCTTTTTATTTTTTTCCTCTAGTGATATCACTGCGAAGTGTCTAAGAAAAGGAAACACACCAGGGGGCCAAATAGCTTTTGAAATGACCCAAAATAAGGAGGCACCAAGATCTGATGGCCCATTATGAGGGAGTGAGCCCCATCAGTAGAATGTATGGTACTTTACTAAAACTAAGTCCTGACTCTACAGGGGTTCACCTGACACCAAGCTCTTTCTAAGCAGTCATCTTCTAATAACCCCTTAACTAAGAACAGTCAGGGAAATATGAGAAATGTATGGTCACAAAAGAATCTTAGAGAGTCTCATTAAAATAATGTCTATGTGGACCTTTAGTAATTTGCCATCTTCTTTTCTGTTTGGTACTCAAATATCTCACTCTATTGGACCTTCCAATAAGCACTCAGTTCTTCCCCAGTGTGCGATTTTACAATGCCTTTGGATAAAATGCTGTTTTGGAATTTGGGGACATTCTTCCTACAACATGAAGCGATATAGATATAACATGCTGCATTGCTAAATGCTGGCATATGGCATCAAGCCACGGTTATCAAATTAGTGCAAATTTTCCAATCAACTGGGTTTGTCAATAATATATAGCTCACGTTATAGAACCAAATGCATAAGCTAGCTAGATGATCATTTTAATAGCAGCCCAAGGTTTGTGAAATACACTCAACCGAGACCAAATGCATCACTAAGTCTGTGTGTTTTGTACACTACAGCAAAAGGATCCTTGATTCTGGTACATCATTTTTTAAATCATGCATAATACATTATGAATCTTTGCATTTTCAGAATTGCAGAAAAAAGATTCTGAGAAATGACTGAGTGGGTTGGAAAAAACAATAAAATTGACACAATTATGTTTCTGAACAGAGACAACGGAGACATTTATGACAACATTTGTTCCTTGGCCACTACTTCTGAAACTCTGAAATTTCTGCTTGCTTTGAAATCCTTTCCATGGCAGCGAGGCCATTTTATTGCAGCTTCTACTTTCCATATTGCATGCCACTGAAGTATATAGCATCTCGTTCCATCCCAGAGTGACTTTAATCATCTCCGAACAACCCAATTTGATGTAATCAGGCAGCTTTAATTGGGACAATCATTCTTGTTTCAAATAAGTCATTTCGAGTTTGTCATTGAAATAAAATTTCAAAAAATCCACTCCCACAAGTCCCAGCAATTGTTTCCATAATTCTACCGAATGGATTTGTCTGAAGAGTGGCTGAGATGAACTGGTCACGCTCTTTGGAACTTTGACAGATGTAAGATTATTTTGCAAGAGACTCTTGAATCCAGGCGTATCAGTTTCTGTTCCAGGTTTGCACCGTCATTTCCAAATCCCAAAAGTAACTTAAGCCCCAGTACCTGGAGAACACAAATCTCTAAAAACACTCTTCAGCCATAATATGCCGGCAGAGACCCCCAAAAGTCAATCAGTGGTATTTACTGAACACTTACTCTGTGCAGAGCTCTGTATTAAGCATTTGGGAAAGTACAAAACAAAAGAGTTGGTACAAGACCAAGAGACTTCCTCTTAGACAGAACTAGGTGACCAAACTCGGATCTTGGAGATCCTACCCAGTAACCCATTCAATGAATACTAGTGTAGTAGTGTAATTTCAATAATTCCTTCTGCCTATTGTTCTATTTTAAGCAATGATTTGGATGGCCTGCTGGAATTTCTCCAGAGAGGCTGAGAAAAATCATTTCCCCAAGAAATTAAGCAGTTTGGGTGAGTCATCCCAAAGTATCACTTAACATTTTCTAGTAGGAGCTATAACAATGAATCTAAAGGAAGAAGCATATGCTATTGTAATCGTCCAAGAGGCAGCATGATTTCGGGGGGAGAGAGTGTTAGCGGAAGGGGGCAGAAAATGTAAGTGCTCATCAATTAACCACACGTATTGAGCTGCTTACTGTGTGCACAGCACTGTACTAAGCACTTGGTAGAGTACAATATAACAAAGTTGATATACATGTTCCCTGCCCACAAGGGGCTTACAGTCTAAAGGGGAGCTTACAGTCTAGAAGACTGAGAACCAGTGAATTGCAATTCACCAATTAAGTGATTCGTGCCTCAGTTTCTCCATCCAGAAAATGGGAATAACGGGGGCAAATCTAGAGAGCCATAACCGGGACTGATCATGTCCTAATCTCAGCCCTCAATGAAGCTGGCTGGGATTGCGCCCACGTTCGTTGGGTCATTGCAACCCCCTTCACAGATCATTTTAGCATTTGGAATTTCTCTGTTAACTGCAAGAATAGAGATTTCTCTTGCTTGCCTCTCAGTACAAAATATGTAGCATCTGTGAATGTACTGGGAAAAGTCACTATTGTAGCAGTTATCGGGGACAAAAATCATTCCAAATAAGTGAAACTTGAGCTGCAAACTCTAAAATGGAGCCCCCTAAATGTAGCTTTCCATCTGGAGTTTGGGTCTTCAGGGGAGTTGGTACGGTCAGGAGTTAGATCTCACACCCACCAGGCTAATCCTATTTTTTGCTTTGTTGGCTAAGCCCGCAGGCTACGTTGTCAGAGCAACGGAAAGACTCCATCTCGATTCCTATGCCACTACTACCCTGTACCATGTTGGTTCTTTTGAATAATGGCTCTCAGGATTGCCTTAAGGGCGTATGGAGTTTAGGATTGGGACCCTGAGATTCTGCAGAGAAGTAAACAAGGGAGGTTTAAATAATGGAAGTTCTGCCCTTTAATCTCTCCTGTCACTCTCCCCATCATCACTGAACCCCCAAGAGGCCACAGCTGTGTCTGCTATATGTCTTGGTCTCCCAGAAAGTGTCTGCAAAGTCTGGGACACTTATTCAAATCCTGGCTCTGCCAATTGTCAGCTATGTGACTTTGGGCAAGTCATTTAACTTCTCTGTGCCTCAGTTACCTCATCTGTAAAATATGTATTAAGCCTGTGAGCCCCACGTGGGACAACCTGATCACCTTGTATTCCCCCCAGTGCTTAGAACAGTGCTTTGCACGTAGTAAGCACTTAACAAATGTCATTATTATTATTATTATTACTTTGAGCACAGCACCATCCTAAGAGCTTGGGAGATACAACAGAGCTGATAGACACATTCTCTGTTCAGAAGAAGCTTGCAGTCTAGAGTGGGACACAGACCTTAAAATAAATTACAGATCTATACGTAAGTGCTGTGAGCCAAGTAGCATGGAAAGAGCACCAGCCTGGGAGTCAGAAGACCTGGGTTCTAATTCTGACTCCACCACTTATCTGCTGTGTGACCTCGGGCAATTCACTTAACTTTCCTGGGACTCAGTTCCCTCATCTGCAAAATGGGGTTTCTATACCTCTTCTCCCTCCTACTTAGACGGTGAGCCCCATGTGGGACCTGATTGTCTTGCATCTTCCCCAACACTTAGAACAGTGCCTGGCACCTTAGTAAGTGCTTAACAAATACCACAATTATTATTTTCAAGGGCTTAAAGGGTATAATCCAAGGACACAGGTAATGCAGAACATAGGGGAAATTAGGGCTTAGTCAGGGTAGGTCTCTGAGGAGAAATGATTTTAAAAAGGCTTTAAAGTAGCCCATAAGTTGTTCAGTGTGCTGCACATAGTAAGCACTCAATAAATATGATTGATTAATTAAGCAGGCATCAGTATTTAGACCCAACTGCCTGTGACCTCCCCACCAAAGTAGCACTGCAGCCTTTCTGTGCTCACTCCTAGGTCCCCGGACCAGAAATAATTGTCCCAATTGACTCTCTCCTAATCCCAGTGATTCCTGGTCAGTCTGTCATCCTCTATGGCCCTCAGCTCTTTGTCTGCCATTCTTGCATATTCCCAAGCTGCCTTTGTCCCTAAATATGCCAAAGTGAGATCTGAAAACTGTAACTGTAAACCTCCTGAGAAGCAGAGATTTTCATTTTCTTGTTGTTTCCTGGGGATTAAATGCCTGCATTTCTAACCACCTATATTGGAAGGGATTTCTTGAAGAATCGCTTTCCGCCTTCTATCTAGACTCCCACGATTAGACTGTAATTTGCTCAATGGCTTAGCGTGTTTGCAATGTGCGTAGTGCTCACCCACCTGATAAATAGTGAGATCAACAATAGTAATACAAAAGGAGTACTGCCGTTGGTTACGTTCACGTTACTATGGGGGGAAAAAGAAATGGCTTGGAATCCTTGTTGTCAAGGACAATAGATTTCCATGCCACCATCCAGATGACATATTTCCAAGTTTGATTCATCCGGCACTCCAGACTGTGTCTGAAGCCATGGTGCCTGAAAAACAAAGGGTGTGATCGGCACATTAGACGCTGCTCCCGACTTGTCTGTTCCCTGTCCTTGCAGTCCCCTGGAGATTGAGTGTGGTTTTCCAGCCAGAGCTTCCGGGAGGGGGGGGGTGGGGGGTTGACAGACCCCCATCAAGTAGGAGGAAGAAACTGCCAAGCACTTCAGTTCTTTCTGACACGGGTCACAGAGAGGTGGAAGGGTGAATCAGAGTTGGGGTGGTAATGCTCATGTCCAAATTGCCTCTGGGGTCCTTGCTTCCAACCTTTCCCCTCCAATCCCTACTACCCTTGGGCTGCACGGATCATCCTTCCTGAAACATCACTGGCCCACATTTCTCCTCTCCTCTAAACCTCCACTGGCTCCCGTCTCTTACTGCTCTGCCTTCTCCTACTAATCCACCAACTCATTATCTTTGCTCCTCCCAAGCAAACCTTTGGGCATTTGATACTGACCTCTATAGTTGTAAATATGTTTTATGTTTGTGTCTCCCCAATTAGAGTGAAAACTCCTTGTGGTCAAGGAGCATATCACTTCATTAGTCTTCTCTTCCCAAGTGGATACTATTTTTGCTGCTACTGCTTCTACTGCTGCTAATAATAATAATGGTATTTGTTAAGCACTTACTATGTGCCAAGCACTGTTCTAAGCACTGGAATAGATACAAGGTAATCAGGTTGTCCCACATGTGCCTTTGGACAATGTAGGGGACTATGCCACTCATGTGGCAGCACTACCAGGAGTAGAAGCAGTAGTAACAGTAGCAGTAAGAGTATTAATAGCATCGCTAGTAGTAGCACTATTAATAGGAGTAGTAATAATAGGCATAGTAGTAGCCTCAATAGCAGCATTAATGACAGTAGCAGTAGTAACAATATTATTGTTAATAGTAATAGTAGAAGCAGAAATATTGATATTATTTTTATTATTGTACTTGTTAAGCATTTACTACGTGCCAAGTACTGTTCCAGGCTCTGGGGTAGGTACAAGTTTAATCAGGTTGGACACAATCCCTGTCCCACATGGGGCTCACACTTTAATCCCCATTTTACAGATGAGGTAACTGAGGCACAGAGAAGTTAAGTGACTTGCCCAAAGTCTCACAGCAGACAAGTGGCGGAGCCAGAATTAGAACCCAGGTCCTTGGACTCCCAAGCCCATGCTCTTTCCACCAAGCCATGCTGCTTCTACTGCTGCTACCAGTACTACTACTATTTGAAAAGGGTATGTCCCCATGGGAGAGGCTGCATGTGTGTGGGGGAGGGTATGGGGGAGATGTCTCTGAGTGGTTTGTGTATGTATGGTGATATGAAGAGTTCTCTGAGTGGTCTGTATGTGTGTGTGGTTATATAAAGAGTTCTGAGTGATCTGTATGTGTGTGTGGTTATAAAAAGAGTTCTCTGAGTGGTCCGTAGAATGTGTGTGGTTATATGAAGAGTTCTCTGAGTGGTCTGTATGTGTGTGTGGTTATATGAAGACTTCTCAATGATCTGTGTGTGTGTGTGGGGGGGGGGTTATATGAAGAGTTCTCTGAGTGATCTGTATGTATGTGATGAGATGGGGGAGTTCTGTGAATGGTCTGAATGTGTATGTGTGTGTATTGGAGGGGTGTCTCCAAATGGTCTATATGTGTGGGGGGGGTGTGGCTTAGTGATTAGAGCATGGGCCTGGGAATCAGAAGGATCTCGGTTTTACTCCTGGTTTAGTCACATGTCTGCTGTGTGATGTTGGGCAAGTCACTCAACTTCTCTGGGCCACAGTTCTCATCTATAAAATGAGGATTAAGAGTGTAAGCCCCATGTGGGACAGGGATTGTGTCCAACTCAATTAACTTGTATCTGTCCCAGAGCCTGGAACAGTAAGTACTGTTCCAGGGACTTTGGGACATAGTAAATGCTTAACAACTACAATAATAAAAATAATAGTAATAATAATAAAAATAACAACATTTCTGCTCCTACTCCTACTGCTACTACTACTGCTGATACTACTAATACTATTAACAACAACTATAATATTGTTACTACTACTGCTGCTATTAATGCTACTACTATGCCTATTGCTACTACTAGTCCTACTAATAATGCTGCTACTAGTGCTGCTATTACTACTCCTACTGCTACTGTTACTACCGCTACCACTCTTGGTACAGCTGCCACATGAGTGGCATATTCCCCTACAAAGCCATGTCTCAGATCTCTGCATCCCTAGTTTCCAGGAAGAAATATATTTCCCATTCATCTGTGGAGGGAGGATTTAGGTTTATTATTTACCAAAAGGAGCTGGGGGTAGGGAGAACCCTACTAATACCTGAAGGGTTCAATAAACATGATCATCAGTGGTATTTATTGAGACCTTACTATGTGCAGAGCACTGTTCTAAGTGCTTGGGAGAGTATACTACAACAGAATTGGCAGTCATGTTCCCTGCCCATAGTGAGTTTAAGTCTAGAGGGGGAGACAAACATGAATATGAATAAATAATTTATAATGCATAATTTAAAGATAAGTACATAAGTGCCATGGGGCTGAGGGCAGGACAATATCAAATGCTCAAATGTTACTGATCCAAGTGCACAGACAATGTCAGAGGGAGAGGGAGCCAGGAGAAAAAGAGGGCTTATTCAGGGAAGGCCTCTTAGACATGTGACTTTAATAATGCTTCTAAAGGTGGTGAAAGTGGTGATCTGGTGTGTATGTATGTATATAGGCGTGTGTGTGTGTATGTGTTGTGTGTGTGTGTGTGTGTGTGTATGTGTGTTTGCCTGTGTATACACATATATCTCTCTCCTTATTTTCTTAGTACATCTTACTAAACTTCTTCCTCCTACAAGAGCATGAGTCCAGTTATAAAATCATTCCTAATCTGGGCCATGGTGTACCCACAAATCCACTGATCATTAACAAGAGGAAGCCCTATTATTTCAGTGTGTCAATCCTTATTAAGCAGACCACAAAGAAATGACTGCAACTGTGGTTAGACCAAAGAGGCTGCCATGGTTACAAGCAGAAAAATAACTTGTGTGGGTGTAACAATTGTCTTGATTCTAGGAAGTTTATTTAGAGAAAGAATCATACGCTGATGGGGAAGGATTACTCTGAAACTCTCTGAATCATCTCTGAATCAGTAACACGAGTCCACAATTATAATAGGTCAACTGTATCCAGGCTACTGAAAAAGAAAAAAGAAATACTCTAGCACAAACCGCTAGAGCCCCCAGCCCATCTCCGGCCAGCTGAATAGAAAATGTGAAAACTGTTTTCTGCTTTACAAAATGGGATCATCGTTATCTCTTTGAGGGTTTAAGAAGTTGTTTACCTTATAATTGCAGGGGGCTAATTGTGGCAATTTCCCAATTGGAAGTCTTTGCTTTGTCACTACCTAGCATTCTATGCCACCCCTTCTGGCAATACATCCTTTAATCAACATTCTTTTTTATGGAACCATCTGTTAGCTCTTTAGTAGCTCACAAACTGAAATATGGAGAGGGGAGCAGGAGACAGGGGATCTTTGCAACAATCCAATCAGATGGAAAACTCGGCAGTGGCCAAACGGGAGCACCTGGAATAGCGACCTTGGTGTTACTGCTCTCTGGCAAAGTAGATGACAAGATACCACCTTCTACATTTGCCCCGGCACATTGAGCTGCAACAGCCCCCCAGAAGCCAATGACCTAAAATACCAGTCGTGCGGTCATTAACCTTCCATTAAAGATGGGGGTTACACAATTCCAGATGTATCAGAAATGAAGGTCTCACTGCATCCCCGGAAAGCTAAGATGTCTCTCCATCCCAACCGCTGTTCTGCTGTCAGCATCCCTCCCATCCCTTTCCAGCCCTCATCTGGGAACCTTTTCATGACTGACTGAACCCTACTGCTTGAGAGTCCAAGTAAATAACTGGAATCGCCATTTGTGGATGTCAAACAGACCTGACAAAATGATTTATAAAGGGAGTACCTTCAATTCCGTTCCCCCCATAGAAAACATTTTCACTCAACTACCACTGAAATTCCATTACAGCTGTCAGAAGAGATGACTGAGCAGTGGCTGATAAAGCACAGATTAACTATGCAGATGCTGGAGAAACTGAGATGGGCAGGGTACCTAAGGGAGTTTTATGCCTCTCCAAACTCTGAAAGGATCTTAACCGCTACACTTGTAAAACGGGAGCATTGCATCTGGCAGGACAAGCTATATCCTGTGATCGCTTTCAATTATCGCGGGAACAAAGAACAGGAATAGCAGAGGGGGAAGAAATTCATAGATAATCCAGAAACATCACCATCGTCAATAGTATGAAACTAACTTTTCCTTCCTTTCCCCAAATCATCTAGCAGAGCTCTATTTATTCTCCCTTGCCCTGTCTCTCTTCTGATGCTATTGAGCAGTTATATGGTGAAAAAACTTAGGGTGAGAAGGAAAGGCAGTGTGGAATCAGTCCCCGGATCATCAAGAATTGACTGTTGCCAATTTGTCTGGGATAATACCAGCTCAAGGAAAGGAAAAAGTCTTCGGTAAACCACCATATTGATTGATATTGATTGACTGACCTCACATTAAGCTATGGGGAAGATATCAAGCACATGGTTCCTGCCCTCAAGGTGGTAACATTGTGAGGCAAGTAGATGAATGAGGATCTGACATTCTAGAGTGATTTTTTTTTCTTTTGAACTGTGGGAAAGGCAAGGCAGTGAAGGCACCAGGTTTCTTTTTAAAAACTCTCTCTTCAAGTGCATTTTATCATTTTCAAAAGCCAAAGGAATATGATCCAAATTCCTGGGGGTCAGAGGACCTGTGTTCCAATTAGTACTGCACCACCAATCTGCTGTATGACCTTGGGCAAGTCACAACTTTCTTTGCCTCAGTTATCTCATCTGTAAAATGTGCATTAAGACAATGAACACCACTTGGGACATGGACCTTGACCAACCTGATTTGCTTGTACGTACCCTAGAGCTTAGTACAATGCCTTGCCCAAAGTGCTTAAAAAATCATTACAAATCTAAAACATTTCTAGAATCGATTCACCCTTCCTTCAGTCTGGTTTTCCCAAGTCACCATTTCTTGGTGTACTCTATTGAGGTCTGCAGGCATAAATTATGTACTTGGTACCAGATAATGATTTGGGTTTTTTTTATTTTGAGGATTACAAGACCCCAGGATCATGCTACTTACTTGACAGAGGCACTTTGTGTCAAGTCGTAGCCTATGTGAACTAGTAATGATGAGGTCTGGTGTTTCAGGGGCAGCAACCAGTAATAAGCTGAAAGTGGATTTCAGAAATAGTACAACTCCCTGAAACCAATATCTTGTAGCCGATCTGACAATCCTACTGTTAAATCTCACTGAGGGCTTTCTCAATTAATCTCTTGACCCCAGGATTCCCTGGGGATAAGAATTAGCGGGAGGCACATCACCTCTCAGTAGAGGGATGTCTAGACACCCTAGGGGTCAGAAAGCCAGTCTGTTTCCTGAATTCTACTGGAGGTAAACAGCACTCTACATTAACCCTGCTATTGATTTGCCATCTATGCCTTATGAGCCATTAAGAAGTGGATTAGACCCATGAATTTGGTCTTCGAGATGCAAGATGAAACACTAGCTTCTACCAAGATTTTCAATGAAATCAGCTTTTTTGCCCTTTGGAAGTGAAACAAAAATGGCTTTAGACTCTTCAGCCGGATAAAAGTAAACAGTAAAAACAAAATCCATCCTGATTGTGTCCATTCTGAGTGAAATGAGAAAGGCTCCAAGAAGCTCACCCCTCTTTCAAATCTTGAGTCTCCATCACACAATCTCATTCATTTGATAGTATTTATTGAGCACCCACTATGTCCTGTGTACTCTACTAGGAACTTGGGAGAGTTCAATCGAATTTGTAGACACGATCCCCACCCTCAAAAATCTTACAATCTAGCCAGGGAGACAGATGCTAAAATGAATTACAGGTAGGAGAAAGCAATAAAAGATTGCATAAGTACTTCTTCTTCATGGAAATGATATAAAAACAGGTGTTCTCCCATTCTCTCTCATGAATTGATGCCTCATGCCAGGAGAATTCACGTTTGCTGTTGAAATTTAGAGCTGTGCCATGTAGGATTACCCATAATGGAAAGGTCTACGCTGATGCAGCAGACAAAGCAGCAACATGGGAAAGAGTCAAAGGTGAATGATCAACTGTCCAAAATGTTAATCAAAGACAATGGCAGAGACTCCAGTTTTTTTTACTGTGTGGAAGGCGGCAACAGTAAACCACTTCCATACTTTTACCAAGAAAATTCTAAGCATACACATACCAGAATTTCTTTATGGCAGAAGGGACATTCTGGATAGATTAACACGGATCTATGAGAGAACTGGCGGCAGAGAAGTGAGACAGTGGGGGCAAACCACTCTCTCAAAGAGTTTGGAGCTGAATGGTAGGAGAGGAAATGGGGAGATTACCTGAGGGGGTCATGGCATCAAAGGAGGTTTTTCTATAGGATGGGGATCAGTGAGCATGTTTGAAAGCAACATGGAAGATGCTGTTGGATAATGAATGGTTGAAGACAGCAGTCAAGGAGGGAGGAACATAGGGGTGAGTGATTTAATATGCTATGAAGGGATGGGGTCAGAAGCACAGGTGGAAGAGGTAGATTTAGACAGGAAGTGAGGAATCTCTTATTGTGATACGGAAGAGACCTTCAGAGATATTGTTGACATGCGATTCCATTAAACACCAGAATACTAGTATATTTAAACATCCACTTAAATCGATCAATCAATGGTATTTTGGGGCACTATGTGCAGAACACTGTACTAAGCACTTGGGAGAGCACAATAGAACAGAATTAGCAGGCAGGTTCCCTGTCTATGGAGAGCTTACAGTCAACTTTTAGTTTTTAGTTCTTAGTTCTTCAAATCTAAGATACAGCAACAAATCAGCTTGCCTCTCAGACAAAGCTTATTGCTTCTTGAGGGTAAAACAATCAAGTTGTCATAGAAAAAAACAGATTGCCAGATTGCCAAATGAAGGTTGTGTCCAATAAAACATTTGATGATAGAAACAGAAGTTGAACCCAGCCTTGCTTAGCAAAATTACTATTCTGCCTGGAAAGTAACTGGGGGCAATGCAAACAGTTATTCTTTGGACACGGGAAAATGTCACACTTCAGATAACTGAAGAAACAGGACAGAAAGAGCTCTGAGTGGGCATTTACTTCCAAGAACCTGATTAATCCAAGTGAATTCTTCTTTAAATTGTCCTATCCCTGTCTTTCAAAAATATCTAATTGGCCTGATTATTTCATCTTCTCAAGAGTGGGAAGCTCTGGGAATGTAGGTGGTGAGTAGAAAATGGACTGAAATGAGAAGTAGGCTCTGCAGGTAAAAACAAATTAATAATGATGAGATTTTTGTATGAAAAAGTGCAATATACTGAAGCCTCTATCCATCATAAAGCCCCTACTGCTCCCTTCATTTATAGTGATTTTTTTCCCCAGAACTTTCCCCCAGTTCCATATTTTGTCCAATCTCTTGACGATTCCACTTGGCCATCTATTTGAAAATGGTTTATAAGGGAGCTCTCTGAGACCCTCTTTTGACTGGCAACTTAGGGTCTAAAATGCTGGGCAAACATTGGTTCGATAGCATTACCTCTAATAAACAGGCTACAAAACAAAGTCATATGGAGTTGAAATCAATAATAAATCAGTAGTAAAGCAGCAAACAAAACTGAAGAACTCAGAGTCTGTTTCTCCACTGCTAGTAGCATTTAGCACCTGCTGGAAATCTTCCTTCTCTGCAAATTATGATGCTCTATCATCCAAGGACATATTGTTTGACTAGGCCCCCTAGGACCCCATTAACTATGAGTTGTTAAGTAGAGCTGCTATAAGTAGGGAAAAAAGAAACCCAGATGTAACTGTGCACAGAGAATACCTACTGCGTGCAGAGCAATATAGTGAGCACTGGTGGAAAATGCAGTAGAGGGAGTAAACATGGTCCCTACTCTCAAGTCCCTTACAATTCAGAGGAGGAGGAGGCAGCTTACTGTCTAGAAGGAGACGACAAAAGGCAAACTGAATATGTATATAAAGTGATGCTGAAGTAATTGGGCATATAAGAGAGACACAGAAGTGTTACAACAGAAAGATTCATTCATTCAATCGTATTTATTGAGCATTTACTGTGTGCAGAGCACTGTACTAAGCACTTGGGAAGTACAAGTCAGCAACATATAGAGACGGTCCCCACCCAACAACGGGCTCGTGGCATTGACAGAAGCATCTCAATAAGTGGTCTATTATAGTTACATATCATGATGTCTGGAAAGGGTAAAGAGGGAAGAAGGACAATGAGAATGGAACAGGACAGAAAAAAGGTCAGCCCATCACCTCCTATAGAGAAAGGCATCATGGGAAAGAGGGTTTTCAGGTCCAAGGTATCATTATCTCGAGGTTATCTTCTAGATGACTGCATCTAATAAGAAAGCATGGTCTCATGGAAAGAGCACATGCCCGGGAGTCAAGAGAACAGGATTCTAATACCTTTGTGTGACTTTGGACAAGACACTTAACTTCTGTTCTACAGTTTCCTTGTTTGTAAAATGGGGATTCAGTACCTGTCCTCCCTCCCCCATAAACTGTGAGCTTTGAGTAAAACAGGAACTGTATTGACTCTGATTATATGGTATCTTCTCCAGCACTTAGTAGGGTGTTTGCACATAATAAGCACTCAACAAATATCACAACTATTATTATTGGTAATCGCAACATAAGCAACCGACAACATTAAAAGGACATACACACGTAAACAGTTTCCATGTGGAAATATGCAGAACCTACAGAGCTGTGAATTTTAATAAATGGCATGCATTAGTATATGACATTATCACAATATTCAATAGTGGGTGATAGAGGTGCCTGGTGCCAAATCAGAACCTAACAGGCGACAGACCACCTGAAAACCATGCTGGCTGGTAAACAAACTGGATGGCTGGAAGTTCACCTGCGGTAACCACAGATCAGAAAATGAAAGTTCAGACCAGAACACAAGGCCTTTCTGTTCATCTTCATGATCATAACCACTCAGCTCTAACTAAAGAAAGAATAAATGATGTCAGTTTCTACACTGGCAAAGTGAAGTGTTGAACTCCAAAAGGAGACAGCGGCCCCAACTCAGAAGCAACAAAGGATGTGTCAGAACTCTTGTGAGGCAGTCTGGAAACTGCCTTAGAAACACTCCATTCCACTACTGGCAAATGGGTAGGTAGGTAATGGTCATAAAGTAGTCATAAATTGTCATAAAGTCCTTCCAGATTGTGAGCCCGTTGTTGGGTAGGGACCGTCTCTATATGTTGCCGACTTGTACTTCCCAAGCGCTTAGTACAGTGCTCTGCACACAGTAAGCACTCAATAAATACGATTGAATGAATGAAAGTAGCCGAGGACCCCCAGAAGGTGGTGTGATAGACTGGATAACTCAGGTTTAGTAATCTTTACAGCAGTAATGACATCTTGAATTTGTTCCAAAGGGCTTCGACATCACTTGACTCATTTTACCCAAACAACATGGCTGTGAAGTCGGGAGCAGGGGGGATTATTATCCATTTGCCAACTAAGGAATCGGAATTAGAGAGCGGTCAGGATTTCAGATAGGTCTTTTTTGATACACCATGCTTCTGCTACAAATATGTTTCAGTAGAATGGAAGCCAATCTTGGAAGAGGAAAACAGAATTCTGAGTAGAAGGTTTTTCCCTCAACGATTTAACATCCCAAACATTCCACATATGTGCATTAATATGATGAGAATTCATTCCTCTTTGATGAAAATAGTACAGTGAATTTGTTCATAGTTATTTTATTCCTTTGAACAAGTTGCTTAATTAATGGCAATAACATTAGTCATACCCAAAAAACAGGAATTTCAAAATACTACTAGGTAGTGCTAAACAGCATCTCATCCAGGACTGATCAATCACATTATCATGACGTGCTGCTTATGTTTGTTGCTCTCCATCTTACATTAATATTTCTTCCCAAACAACATAAACACACCCACATATTTACAGGACTGGAATAATCAGACACACTAATGGAAAATGTGAGTGTCCCATGAACTTCACATCATACTAAATGGGGGATTTTAACTGAGCAATGTTTCTTTGGACCCACCACAAAAAGCACTCAGAGTGAAAACTTATCCTAACCTTCAGTTAACATCATGACAAGGTCACAAGTTAAACATTTAAAGAGAGCTTATTAAAAGCCAGAACCCTCATAATGAGAACCTACATTATAACAAGCATTCTGGAAAGCAATCAATGAATAAATGGTATTTATTGAGCATATGCTGTGTGCAGAGTACTGTATTAAGAGCTTAGGAGAGTACAATACTGTGCTCTAGACTGTAAGCTCATTGTGAGCAGGGAATGTGTCTGTTATATTTTATTCCCAGACTAAGCCCCCTTTTCCTCAGCTCCCCATCCCTTCCATGTCACCTTGACTCACTCTCTTTCCTCTGAGACTTTTCCCTTGCATCACCTCCCCTAATAATAGTCACTATGGTATTTGTTAAGCACTTACTATGTGCAAACACTGTACTAAGCACTAGGATAAATACAAGTTAATCAGGTCAGATACGATCCCTGGTCCACGTGGTGAACGGTTTAAGTAGGGAGGCATGCAATTTAATCCTCATTCTATAGATGAGGAAACTGAGGCATAGAGAAATTAAGTGATATTCCCAAAATCACACAGCAGGAAAGTTGCAGAGCCAGAATTAGAAACCAGGTCCTCTGATGCCCAGGCCTCTGCTCTTTCCACTAGGACATGCTGCTGTCCCTGAAACCAATTCTGCCTTGCCCAATCCCAATTCTGGCTCCAAACCTCCATCTCTTGCCTTTCATTCACAACTCTTGATTTCCTTCCTCACATCATTCTTTGTTACCACTCTCCCTGCTGGGCATTCCCCCTTCATTGTCCTCCCCGGAGGCTTCATACCAGCAAGGCTTTGAGTTTAAGTTGCTGGCCAAATAATCCTAAATCTAAACTTTTCATTTCACTTCAAAAAAACTAACATTTGCAGGAGAACCATTCTCCTCCAGAGTCAAAGACCACAGCTGTGCCTCAGAGTCCTGGGGACTTTTTGTCTCTCTACACCCACGCCCTTGGAGAATTCATTCTCATCCATGTGGGACAGGGACTGTGTCCAACCTGATTAGTTTGAATCTAGTATAATCAGTGCCATAAAAAAGGAAGTAAACCAAAGTCCTTGAACCCTTGAACTACAGAGCTGGAAGAGAGCTCCAGATCCCATCTTAGTCAGCTCTGCCATAATACTGGGCAATATTATGCCTTAATCAACCTAGATTGGTTTCCCCTTATAAAGTTTTCCAGGTATAGACATTCCACAGCAGTCCCCCATAACTCATTCCAAGGTTGCACCCACTTTGTCCTCAAAGGTTCTTCTTTTTCTCTGCCCTGAATCCCTCCTGCTTTACTAGGAACACATTTCCTTCTGCTCTCCCCCACGTAGAAACAGTGGAGGCTGTCCAACCCTCCAACTACCTGCAGGTAGTTACGACGGCTTTACGCTCAGATGTTGATCCCTCTGGTCTAAATATGAGGAGATGAACAAGGAAAGTGTTTGCTAGTTCTTTTGTAGTGTACTCTCCCAAGTGCTTTGCACAGTGCTCTGCACATAGTAAGCACTCAGGGCTGAGGTTCTTCAGCTACACCACCTTGCTTGTCTTCCTGGGACTGTATGAAGAAAATCTTGGAATTTTACAGACAGGATGCTTCCCCCAGTCTGTTTCTGGCTAATGCCTCCATCAAATGTAACATCAGACAAAGCCATGTTTCCTCTATTATCGCTCTACAATTAAAATGAGAATGATTTTGCTCTTGTGGAGGTAAGCCATCATCGTAACACATGACAGCATCTCACCTTCATGGACTTCTCTGTGGTTTATCCAGGGAACTTATCAAATTAGATGCTACATGATTATCCAGAAGTCTATATCAGATTATCATCCGATTAATGTCATTAACAATTTCCTCCTCAGTAGTCAAGAAAACAGTGATGACTTGCCTTGCAATTGTGATAAAATTACCAAGCTAATATGATGGTGTCATCACTCTGAAAGGAGTTCACAAGCAAGGATCATTTTTTTTTTTTACTGAGGGCGCAATATGACAACATTACCTATTAAGATGATATATCCACTGACATGAAAAATAAAAGGGGTTCTCATGAAGCAATACACTGTTTTGAGACAATTGGTATTTCCCTAGCTATGAAGTGAGGCACAATGGTGACCTTTCCACTAGGAAAGGTCATAGATGGCAGTTTGAATCACAAACATGCAGCTCTTAACTACCAGAGTGAAAGGCATAGAAGGGTTGATCTCATCTAACCCCCGTCTCACTTAATAATAATGATAATAATAGGAAGAAGAATATGTGCCATGTACTAAGCACCAGGACAGATACAAGATAAGCCAGACACAATCTTTGTCCTGCATTGGGCTCATAGTGTACGGGGAAGGGAGAACGGGTATCTTATCCCCATTTATACAGAGAAGTATACTGAGGCAACAGAGAAATTCAGTGACTTCCCCAAAGTCCCACAGCATACAAGTGGCAGATAGAATTAGAAGCCAGGTCTCCTGACTCTCAGTCCTCTTCTTTTTCCAGTAGGCCAACAAAGAAGATTCAGGAAAGATAGTTCATCTAAAGAAATAGGTTGATATTTATGCCTTCTTGAGGTATTTTGCAAATATTAGAGAAACTTCTGAACAGCTAAGACTTTGTGTTGAGACTAATGGTCACCATCACGAAGCATCTTTTCAAATGTACTGTTAAACAGTGAAATTTCAATTGTCATGGTGTCTGTGACTGTCACACTGCACAGTAACAACCTATTTGAGGTTTAACAATCCAGGGTCACTGTGTGGTAAGTGGAAGGAAAATATTCTGCTTGGTATCAGAATACCCCAGCATGTTACAAGAATCCAAAGCAGACAGCACTTCCTGCCAACAATGGCTAGAATAACTAATACACTGATTAAAATGTAATTACAGAAATGACACAAACATATCCCATAGTCACAGGACATGCTTCATAGAGCCATTAGTACATATTGGGTGGTCAATAAATTCATTTACAACAATAACAACACCTATTTGTTAAGCTAAACTATTACTCTGTGGCAATGTCCATATTAAAACTGTACAATGTAGCTTCTTATCTGGCTTTTTCTTTGTTTTAATTGAATGAAGGGGAACAATGGTTACATTCAGCAAAGGTTACAATAGGGTAACGATCTAAGCATTCACTTCTTACATGAACAGATGTTGGCAGGGGCTCTGGGTATAGAATGCCCCTCCTAGGAGAGTGGAAAAGGTATGGGTAAACTGGGGCAATCACCACAGAACATGAATATGGTTTGGCCTAAAGGATCAATCAATCAATTTTATTTATTGACTGCTTACTGTGTGAAGAGCACTATTCTAAGTGTTTGGGAGGGTTTGGTTCAACCAAGTTGGAAGACACTTTCCTTACCCACCGGGAGTTTAAGTCTAGACAGGGACACAGATATTAAAATAAATTATGGATAGGTAAATAAGTGCTGGGAGGCTGAGGGCAAAATAAATAGTTAGTGCTTAAAGGGTACAGATCAACTGGTTAGGAAACACAGAAGGGAGAGGGAGTAGGGAAAATGAGGGCTTAGTCAGGGAAGACCTTTGGTAGGAGATGTGAAGATGGGGAGAGCGGTGGTCTGTCGTATATGAAAAGGGAGGGAGATCCAGGCCAGAGGGAGAACATGGGCAGGAGATTGGTGGTACAGTGAGTAGGTTGGCAATGGAGGATTGAAGCTTGTGGGCTGGGTTGTAATAGGAAATCAGTGTGGTAAGATAGGAGGGAGTGGGCTGATTTAATACTCTGAATGGTATGGTAAGGAGTTTCTGTTGATGCAGTCATACATAAGCAACCATTGGAGGTTTTTGAGGAGTGGGAAGGCATGAACTGAATGTTTTCTTACAGAAATGATCCAGGCAGCAGAATGACGTATGGACTGGAGTAGACAGAGACAGGAGGCAGGAAGTTCAGCAAAGAGTCTCAAGCAGTAGCAAGTCAGGATAGGATAAGTACTTGGATCCACATGGTAGCAGTTTGGATATAGATGAAAAGTTGGATTTTAGCATTGTTGTGAGGGTAGAACCTACAGTATTTGCTGACATATTGAATAGTTGGGTGAATGAGAGAGACGAGTCAAAGATAATTCCAAGGTTACAGGCTTGTGAGACGGGGTGGGGGTAGTGGTGCTGCCTACAGTGCTGGAAGAGACATGGGGTGGGCAGGGTTAGGGTGGGAAGGTGGGGAGTTCTGTTTTGGGCATGTTAAGTTTGAGGTGCTGGTGAGATATCCAAAGAGATGTCCTAAAGGCAGAAGGAAATGCAAGATGGCAGAGAAGGAGAGAGATCAGTGCTGGAGGTGTGGATTTGGAATCATCTGTGTTGAAGCCATGGGAGCGAATGTGTTCTTCCAGGGAGTGGGTACAGATGGAGAATAAAAGGGGACCTACAATTTCCTAAATGCTGAATTCTGAGGAAGGTACAATAGAAGTTGATTTGGCACACTCCCTGTTCCATTTGGGGATCACAGTCAAATTGAAGAAAAACTAGTACTGAATCCCTGTTTTGCAGATGAAGAAACTGAGGCACAGGGAAGTGAAGTGATTTGCCCAAGGTCACATAGGAGGCAAGAGGCAGAGCTGGGTATAGAACCCAGGTCCTTCTGCTTCCCAGGCCTGGTCTCTAACCACTGGTACTCCAGTGGTTTGCCCCTAGACCTCAAACCTGTGGGTTTATACAGCCTTCATTGCTCCATGGCCTAGTGGAAAGAGAACATGGCCATAAGTCATGGCTTCTAGTCACGGCTCCACCACAACCTGCTGTGTGACCTTGGGCAAGTGATTTCACTTGTCTACCTCGGCTTCTTCAACTGCAAAATGGGGATTCGGTACTGGTTTCCCTCCAATAGACTGGGAGCCCCATGTGGAACAGGGAGTGTGCCCAATCTTTTAGTATAGTATCTTTCCCAGCATTTGGCACACAGTAAGCACTTAACAAATATCACTATCATTACCTGTACTCAATATGGTGTTCTGCCTACAGTGCTTAGTAAGAACACTGATTGATTAATTGATTGATAAAAGATCCAGGATCATATATACAGGATAATCCACCTTTGAATAATAAGAGAGTTGACTAGGTACATGAGTGATATCCAGAAACCTTACATTTTACGCCTCTCATACTTTGGCAAACCACTGAGCGTCTGCCTTAGAAATGGTACTTCTAAAAAACGCTAAATTAGGACTTTATATTTGGAAAGTGTTATGGAAGAGACCAAGGCATTGTTATTTTAATCTCCATGTTCTAGCACTTTATCTGCTTACATAAGCGAGCACCTGGATGATTTCTATCAAGGAGAGTTGGGTTTCAGTTTTTTAAAAGACTCCTTTTGAAAGAGGACAGGACCCACAAACCAATTAGAGGTACTGACCTGGCCTAAAGCATATCTTGCAAAGGATGAAAAAAAAAAAAGTGAACTGTGGAGAGCTCCTGGAGCTTCTGAGCAATGGACACAATCTTCTGGTCCCAAACTTTGACAACATTCATAATGGCATCCTATTTAGACCCAATTGAGTTGGTAAGAGGAGAGTCAAATACCTATGTCCCAAAGTCCAAGCTAAATTGTGAAATTATCATCTCTTATTCAATCCCATTCTCCCTTCACAAAGGTCTACCTCGCCATGTTTCCGAGGGGATAGGAGCATTTGAGGTTCGACCAACAGAATCACCATCATCACTGCTCATCCACTGGCACTCAGGGTGCCAGGAAGCAGTGACTTTTTCATAAATTCTACAAGTTTACAGCTTCTTGCTTCCATTGGAAATACTAATAATAAAAAGAGTTGGAGCCTAAATTATTCCTACTGACTTTCTAGACTTCCCCCAATTCTGGAGTTCAGGATACAAAATTCCAATTTGGATGTGTAGAGCTGAGTGGTGATGCTTACCTTCAAAGGTTCTCAAATTTGCCCAGAAAGAAGTAGATAAGAGGACAGCAGAAACAACTTATCTCAACCAGACCTTTTCCACCCTCTTTCCTACCTGCAACTGGATCTTTCCAAATTCAGCCTTGTCTCCAATGCAAAATATCAACATGAAAGGCTTGGGAGTCTAAAGGCCACCCTAAATGACTATCTCCTAGGGGGTCAATCAAGCTTGTTTTATAGCAGAATGACCTCTTCAATCAATCACTGGTATTTATTGAGTACTTATTGTGTGCAGAGCACTGTATTAAGCACTTGAGAAAGTACAACAGTACAATCATCCCCGGTTCTTTGCCATTGCTGAAGACAACATTACTATACTACCTATCTCCGGAGCCTGTACCCTCTCCATTATCCTCAGCTCATCTCTCTCATTAAATCCACATATTAAATGTCACCAAAACCTGCCCATTCCACCATCCCAAAATTGCTAAAATCCACCCTTTTCTCTCCATCCAGACTGCTACTATGCTGATCCGAGAACTTATCATATTCTGCCTTGACCACTGAATCAGTCTTCTTGTCTTTTCCCACTCCAGTCCTTACTTCATTCTGCTGTCTGGATCATTTTTCTAAAATAAAATAAAAAAAAGCCCAGTCCACATCTCCTCACTCCTTCAAGAGCCTCCAGAGGTTGCCCATCCACCCCCACAAACAGAAACTATTTCCCATCAGCTTTAAAGCACTCAATCAGCTCACCCCTTCCTATCTTAACTTGCTGATTTCCTACTTACAACCCAGGCTGCACACTTTGCTCCTCCAACGCCAGCTTCTTTGCTGTACCTCTATCTCATCCATCTCACCAGCAATCCTTTGTCCACATCCATCTGCTGACCTGGAACTGTCTCTCCTCCATACATAACAGACCACCACTCTCCCCACCTTCAAAGCCTTATTAAAATTGCATCTCCTCCAAGATGCCTTCCCCAATTAAGCCCTATTTTCCCCTACTCCCTCTTTCTGTCACCCATGCACTTAAAACTGTATGCTTTTAGCACTCTATATTCACCTCACGCTATGCCCCACAGAATTTATGCATATACTCATAAGTTATTTAAATTAATGGCTGTCACACCCTCTAGAGTGAGGGCTCCTGGAGGGAAGGAGATGCGCCTTCCAACTCTGTTGCATTGTACTCTTCTGAGTGCATTTAGAACAGTGCTCTGCACACCATAAATGCTCAATAAATATCAATGACTGATACATCAGAGTTGGTCCCTTCCCACAAGGTGCTTACAGTCTACAGAGGGAAAGAGATATTAAAAATAGGTTAGGGATAGTTGAGCCCATGACGAGATGGGGATCCTGCTGAAGGGGGAAGTAAACATAGCTCTTTTGGAGTTCATTCAATCGTATTTACTGAGCACTTACTGTGTGCAGAGCACTGTACTAAGCGCTTGAGTTCTGACTCACAGACTGGGCAACATTTTGGCAATGCAACCTATTGATTGGACACCAGAAGAGTCACTCTTTCTTTTCCTGTGGTTCAAATATCTCAATCCGTGGCAGAACCCACTTTCCTTAATGCTTCTCAAAATTATTTGGGACATCATGCTACATGAACAAGAGAGCCAAAAATCAGGGCTTTATGAAACCTGCTGAGCTATTAATAATAATGCATCGTCTTCTCGCCCCTCATCTGGAATTCCATCTGCTAATTTTAACTGTATTTAGAAAATAAGAAAAAATAAAACCCTAAATAGATTTCCAGAATCAATTCCAACTTCAATTCCGTGGAGTTAGAAGGCAGTACCGTTAAGCTCAAAGTAGATGTGAAGTGGCTGTAAGGATCTGCCCTCGGACTTTTATGCATTCAGTTAACAGGCATCCCTGTTCACAGATGCAGGGGGTTGGGCTGAGACCTGCCTTTCTCCCAGGCTTAGTCTGTCCCAGATAGGCAACTCTCCAGGCATCAGATAGCCACCTCAGTGCTGCGTGACTGAAGGGAAGAGGAGGACTGAAAATAGCATGTCCATCTGGAATTTCTTTCTCTGGCTTCTAGGACAGCAGGAAGAAAACAACCCCAAATAGCAATAAATAATAATAATCATGGTATTTGTTAAGCACATACTATTTGCCAGACATTGCGATAAGCGTTGGGATGGATAAAAGCAAATGGGGTTAGACAGTCTCTCTGTCCTATGTGGGGCTCATTATTTCTCACAGCCTTCCTCAGTCCTCTCCTCTAGACCCTCAGGTCTGCCACCTTTCTGAATCTGGCTGGCAGCACCCACCCCATCCAGTGTAAAAGGAGGGCAGATTAGATTGCAGGCTCCCTGCCTTTTAACTTTCCACACCACCTAGCACACTGCCCTGCCCAGTGATGCCCAGCAGATGATTAATTGACAAATGGTATTTATTGAGCACTGTGAGCTGAGCACTGTAATAACCTCTTGGGATGTGATGAATGCTTTCAGCTCCCTCCTCCTTCATATACTACAGACAGCCATTCTTTCTTCCTTTAAAGTCTTACTAAAATCACCTCACCCAAGAGACCTTCCATGACTAAGCCCTCATGTACCCTATTCCTTCTCCCTTCTGCATCACCTGTACACTTGGAGCTGTACCTTTCAGGCACTTGATATTCACCACACTCTTAGCCCCACAGTACTTAATGTACCCAATCTGTGCCTTAGACCACAAGCTTGTTGTGGGCAAGAAATGTGTCCGCCAACTCTGTTGTATTGTACTCTCTCTAGAGCTTAGTACAGTTTTCTGCACATAGTAAGCACTCAGTAAATACCATTGATCAAAATAATGTTGCGCTCCCCCTCTGGACTATAAATTCCTGTGGGAAGGAATGATGCCTATCAACTCTGTTGCACGGTACTCTCCCAAGCAAATGGCAGAGTGCTCTGCACATAGTAAATGCACCATAAATACTATCAATTGACTGACTGATTTGAAAACTCCTTAGAAAACTCTCCCATGTGCCCCTCTGCCGAGGTTAGTGGAACCTGCGGAAGTGCGACCCACAGTGGGAGTGTGGGAAGGGACTATATCTGTTATATTGTAACATTGTAATTCAATTAAATTGTATTTTTTGAGCGCTGATTGTGTGCAAAGCACTGTACTAAGTGCTTGGGAGAACACAATACAGCAAGGGTTTAGTACAGTGCTCTGCACACAGAAAGTGCTCAAGTGCTTAGTACAGTGCTCTGCACATTGTAAGCACTCAATAAGTACGATTGCATGAATGCTCAATAAATACCACTGAGTTTAATGGTTTCTTCCTTCTTCCTCTTATTTGAAAAGCTTTGTTTTCTTTGTAAGAGTACTCTGTGTGATGCAAGGGTCTAATAGGAATTCAGCCGGCATAGTTGCTAACCAAGTAACAGTATACTAGCATTTCCAGAACTAAGGAGGAGGAACTGTACAGCATTAGCACGTCAACAACTAACAAAGGCTTCCTCAGGGCTTATTGTGGCCTGTAAGCACTTGGCTAATGGAATGCTTGGAGCTGTCCCTCACCAAAAAGCACCTTCAGTGGATGGAGAAGAACCATAGCATGACCTAGTGAAATAAGCACAGGAATGAGAGTCAAGACATTCATGTTCTAATTCCAGCTCTGACGTTGTCTGCTATATGACCTTGGGCAAGGCATTTAACTTCTCTGGACCTCAGTTTCCTCAACTTTAAAATGGGGTTGAAATATCTGTTCTGTTTAGACTGTGAGCCTCACATGGGATAGGGACTCTGTCCAATCTGGTTGCATATTATTTCCTCCAGTGCTTAGCAACAAATACCGCAACCATTATTACTATCATTGTTATTATCATTTTCATATCTCCATGACTCCCCAACCTCTCTCTTCTCATAAATTCACACATGAATTTGTATTTGCATGCACACTTTCTTCCCATAATTCTTTGATTTTCTTCTATAGTTTAGTAGTCTTCCACTGCAGAATGCAATTTCCCTCTGATGTTCAGAATAATGTAGAGGGGCCTCTTGTCCTCTAGCACAATTTGAAAGCTTTCTAACAATAAAGAGAAATTACCACAAAAATAATAAAGAGAAGCAGCACGGCCTAGAGGAAAGAGCACAGGCCTAGAAGTCAGAAGGACTTGCTTTACTTACACTGTGATCCCCACATGGGACAGGGATAGTGCCCAACCTAATAAACTTGTACCTACCCCAGAACTTAGAACGTTGTCTGATACTTAGTACTTAACAAAAACCATAAAAAAGGACCTGAGTTATAATCCTAACTCTGCCACTTGTCTTCTGTATGATCCTGGGCAAGTCATTTAATTTCTCTGTGCCTATGTTACTT
Source organism: Tachyglossus aculeatus (assembly GCF_015852505.1). Lineage (NCBI taxonomy): Eukaryota > Metazoa > Chordata > Mammalia > Monotremata > Tachyglossidae > Tachyglossus > Tachyglossus aculeatus. The sequence goes on along the minus strand of NC_052075.1, from coordinate 24,015,771 downwards.
CATCTGTAAAATGAGGATTAAAACTGTGAGTCCCACTGATTCTTTCATTCAATCATATTTATGCTTACTGTGTGAAGAGCATTGTACTAAGTGCTTGGAAAAGTACAATACAACAATAAACAGTGACATTCCCTGCCCACAATGAGTTCACAGTCTAGAGTAGGGGAGAGACATCAATACAAATAAAATTACATATATGTATATAAGTGCTTTGGGGTTGGGAGGGGGGAAGAGCAAAGGGAGCGAGTCAGGGAGATGTAGAAGGGTATGGGAGATGAGGAAAAGTGGAGCTTAGTCTGGGAAGGCCTCTTGGAGGAGATGTGCCTTCAATAAGGCTTTTAAGTGGGGGAGAGTAGCTGTCTGTCAGATTAGAGGAGGGAGGGCATTCCAGGCCAGAGGCAGGGCATGGAGGAAAAGTGGAACTTAGTCTGGGAAGGCCTCTTGGAGAATATGTGCCTTCAATAAGGCTTTTATGTAGGGGAGAGTGGTTGTCTGTCAGATTAGAGGAGGGAGGGCATTACGGGCCAGAGGCAGGACATGGATTAGGGGTTGGCAGTGAGACAGGTAAGATCAAGGCACAGTGAGAAGGTTAGCACTAGAGGAGTGAAACGTGTGGACTGGATTGTAGAAGGGCAGAGCAAGCTGAGATAGGAGGAGCCAAGATTATGGAGGGCTTTAAAGCCAATGAAGCAGAGTTTTTGCTTGATATGGAGGTAGATGGGCAACCACTGGAGTTTCTTGAAGAGTGGGGTGACATGTCCAGAACATTTTTGTAGAAAAGTGATCGGGGCAGCAGTGTCAAGTATGGACCGGAGTGGTCAACAAGTAGGCTGATGCAGTAAACCAATCGGGATAGGATGAGTGATTGTATTAACATGGTATACAGTATGGTTGGAGAGGAAAGGGCAGATTTTAGCGATGTTGTGAAGGTGGGACCGACAGGATGTGGTGACGGATTGAATATGTGGGTTGAATGAGAGAGAGAGAGGAGTCAAGGATGATGCCAAGGTGAGATGATGGCAAGGTTACAGGCTTGTGAGACAGGAAGGATGGTGGTGCCATCCAGAGGGCGGGGAAAGTCATGTGGAAGACAGGGTTTGAGTGGGACATGGAACAACCTGCTTAGGTTGTATCTAGTCTAGTGCCTGCCACATAGAAAGAACTTAAATCCCATAAAAAAAATAATGCTACAGTTAACTGGGGACATGGACTGTATCCAACCTGGTTAGTTTGTATCTAGCCATGCTTAGTAATAATAATAATGATAGCATTTACTAAGCACTATGCAGAAAGCACTGTTCTAAGCACTGGAGCACTGTTCTAAGTGCTGGTGCTATGCCTACCACATAGAAAGTGCTTAATACCATAATAATAATAATACAGTTAACTGGTCCTTGAAAAGCATTCTGGTAATTCTGTGCCTGGAGTATAAGTCACTATGAACTTAATCTTTTTTTTAAAAAAGTGATCAGAAGCCATTCCCACCTCAGTGCAGAAGTTGAACAACTGGAAAAGAAAAACAGCCAAAGGGGAAGATACCACTTGACTCCTGCCACTCCTTACAAATGGTGGACTTCAATCAACCCAAACTGCACTGGTTGGGGGAGACTCATATATCTCCTTCCTTCCTCATGTTCCCTGGCTGCCTGGGAATTTTCTCTGCCAGCTGAGATCCAGCTTGGAAATAATTAAAAAAAAAGACTTGAAAGTTACAGGAGCTCTACACATCCTGTTGCATGCAGAGCTGGAGGGCTGGTTTAGGCAAATAAGTGAAAGGCAATTGAGGCTATTACACATCATGGGCTCAATGGTCCTGCTGATGCCTTGCAGCCAAATGTGTGAGTGGCTCAGAAAGCTGCCTGGCATAAACAAGATTGATTACAGCTGCAGCAGGTTGGCCATCCCCTCAGGAAGAAGAAAACACACAGGAAAAGATAACTAGAATAATTACCCAAACCCAAGAGTTGGGGTTTAAGATGTTTTCCCTACCAGGGCCAGATGGGGAAATAAATGTCACATTAGGAGGCAGCTGATGTGAGACCAGAGTGAAACAATTAAGAGATTACAGACCAGGGCCGTGGTGGGTCCAGGAGGCCATGTGGAGCACCTGAATATGAGGTGAAGAATATTTTTAGTGTTCAGTCAGCTGAACAGAGATGGGAAAAGCTCTCAGGCACCACTAGCCATACTCACTGACCAGCTGAAACCTTGCAGGGAAGGTCAGGTCCTGGGGCAGGAGGACATGGAGTCTAAGAGTCCTATAGACTGTTGGCATGCTATGTGCAGGGAATGGAAATGTTATATTGTAATAGTAATGATGGCATTTGTTAAGCACTTACTATGTGCAAAGCACTGTTCTAAGTGCTGGGGCGGATACAAGGTGATCAGATTTTCTCACGTGGGGATCAAAGTCTTCATCTTCCATTTTACAGATGAGGTAACAGGCACAGAGAAGTTAAGTGACTTGCCCAAAGTCACACAGCTGACAATTGGCAGAGCCGGAATTTGAACGCATGACCTCTGACTCCCAAGCCCATGCTCTTTCTATGGAGCCACACTACTTCTCATTGTACTCTACCAAGTGCTTAGTACAATATGCTGCAAACAGTAAGCACTCAATAAATAGGACTGACTGACTAGGTTTGACAGACAAAATGGCCAATGCTGAGCCTCCCTTTCCAGCAAGCATTTAATAATAATAATTACGGTATTTGTTAAGTGCTTACTATGTGTCAAGTATTGTTATAAGCACTGGGAGTCTCCCACCTCAGTTCAGGGAATCAAGGATCTCAGTAGGTCCAGAGAAACACTAGATATGAATTCATTGCCAACATGACCCCCTTGCTCCATCTTCAGACTGCAGTCCTGGGTGCTACCCTCACAACTACTAAAGAGAAAGCGCACATTAACACAAAGAGGCTAATCATTCCATTTCCAGTCCCAATATGCCCCCTTGGATCATCAAAAGGAGTTAATCTTTCTTTTCTCAACTCAGCTTACCTTCTGGCAGACAGGAAGCAGTGCAAGTTCTTAGGCTGCAGCTTCTGTCCTAGTAAATTGGCTTGGGCTCCTCAAGCCCCACCTCACCATCCGGCCTATCAGATGGGAGACCGGCCTGCTCATTGAGGCCGATACTGGGGGAGGTGAAAATGGGGAATCAGTTGCTAAGAACACACCTGTATGCCGTGATGCTAGCAAGAAGGGAGTGGCTGTCTCTGAGCAAAGGCTTTTTTGAGGAGAGAAAAATGGGCAGAAGAGAAAACCTTGCCAGTGGTGGCAAATATTAACCATGATTAGACAACAAGGGTCAGCCTTTTTTGTAGCCAATGTAGCCAGGGCTGTGGATCCCATATTGGTCTTTTTAGTCATGTTGTTCGTTCCTAGGTGAACTTCGCTGTTAGTGCTGTCTTCAAATATGTAGGACAAAAAGGGACACGTTCCTTGAGGGCAGGTTTATGTCTGCCTACTCTCTTGTAGTCCCCCAAGCTCTTAGTTCAGTGTTCTGCACACAGTAAGCACTGCATACCCTAGGAGAAAGGGATCCAGGCCTGGGAGCCAAAGGATCTGGGTTCTGATCCTGGCTCCGCCACTTGTCTACTGTGTGACCAGCGCAAGTCATTCATTCAATTGTATTTACTGAGCGCTTACTGTGTGCAGAGCACTGTACTAAGCGCTTGGGAAGTACAAATCGGTAACACAGACGCAGTCTCTACCCAACATTGGCCTCACAGTCTAGAAGGGGGAGACAGACAACAAAGAGAAGAGAGAAAGTTCAGTTTCCTCATCTGTAAAATTAGGACTGAATACCTATTTTCCCTCCTAGACTGTGACCCCAGTGAGGGATGGGGACTGTGTCCGCTCTGATTATCTTGTACCTACTCCTGTGCTTAGTACTGTGCTTATCAAATGGCAAGCACTTCACAAATACCATTTTTATTATTCCCATTGATTAATTCATTGGCTGAGCAACATCTCATCCTTGTAGTCCACAGATAATAAAAGCTCGTTATGGGTAGGGAACATGTCTGTTAAGTCTGTTGCATTCTCCCAAGCATTTAGTACAGTGCTTCGCACACAGTAAGTGCTCAATAAATATGATTGATTGCTCAAAAAATACTATACTAACCCTTGGTTTGTCCTCCTTCCTCCTGCTGCCCACATTTTGGCTCTTTGATTGTTCATTGGATGCTCAGGAAGTAGGAAGGGGAGGGAAAATGACTCAAAATTCAACTGGAATCTGTTCCTCATTAGCAGCACTGCTAGGAAGGTTTGGGCAAGAAGGCAATTGTAGCTACAGCTAATGCAAGGTGTGGGATTATCTGGAGATTTCATTTATCCTGCTTCCCCTGTCCCTCATTAACTTGGATAATTGAGAGACCTTAATTAGGGCCTGACTACAGTCAGATATTATTCTAAGCAACAGCTTCCCCAGTGTCAGGATCTGTGATATAATGTTGTGCCACTTGGTGTAATGACTGGGAATAAGCCTTGTTTATTGTCATATCTATTACTGTGGGTAATTAAAGTTGCAGTTCCTTTCCTTTCAATTATTAGTGTGGTCCTGGCTCAATTTCGAATGAATGTAAAACAGGTACAGAATCATGCTCAAAGCAAAAAAAAAAAAGGACATATTTGTAATTATCAGGGCAGCACCACACATGCTTCAATGTGACTACGTCCTCAGAAAATGCTCATTAAGGGTGAGAAAACAGTAAAATGGATGAATTACTTATTACAAGGAAGAGTTAGACAGCAGATAATTACTGTCCATTCCAAAATTGCCTATAAAAATTAACCAGAACGTTTGGGTCACAGCTGCAAATGCCAAGAGTTTGCAGTACCCCAAGTGAGACTCATATTTGGACGGGATTTAGGTTAAAAATGTATAACTCCTTTGAGCCTCTGGACTCTTCCCTGCCACCTGTGTCTCCTCTGGTCTTTGGTGCTACAGTATTGCCACATTCCAGGCATGATGCTGTTATTAATCACTGGCTCCCTGCTGGCCAACCGATGAGCGATGTGCTTCCCTCCAATCCTCTTCTCATGGGCTGATCGAAACTTTCTTCCTAGCAATAATGGTTTCTAGAAGAGACATTGTTCTTGGCATTCCCAAACCAGACAGTGTACGTAAATTGATTCCAAGAAGGACTGCTGTCATTCTGAACTACGACCTGTTTATCAAGCAAAGTCCTTCACGATGATCGGTAAACTGCCTCCTAATCTCGCTGCCTCTTCCACTGTCTAAGGGGTTTAAACTATGTAGTTGCAGGCCTATCAATCAATTTATTCAGTGCTTACAGTTCTCAGAGTACTGTACTAAGCACCAGGGGGAGTCAAGTAGACCTGAGTGGGTATATGTTCCCTGTCCATGAGGAGTTTGAAGCTAAGCGACAAGAGGCAGAGCAGAGGAAGAGGGAGGTGAGATATTCCAGGGAGCCCTGCTCTTATCCCTCCTTCAGGAGCTCCAAGCCACACCCCTTCCCACCTCTTTGTCCTCTGGAGGGGTAGGAACCGCAAGAGCCACGGACATGCATGCCCCCATGGAGGCGGGCTGGAGTGTCATGAGGCTGCCCCAGGAATCCAGGATGCACTGTTATGAGGCTTGCGGTGATGTGTGAGAGCCCTGAGGAACCAGGACACAGCATCGTGAGGCTTGTGGGCTGTTCTATAGGAAATAAAAGTCTCTGGTCTGAAATTTCTTCCCTCCAGCTATCGTGACCAGCAGCAATGGGAGAGAAAAATTTTGTGAGCGGCAGGTGTTCCTGTCAATTAGAACCTACCTTTATTCATTCATTCAATTGTATTTATGCAGTGCTTACTGTCCGGAGCACAGTACTAAGCACTTGGAAAGTACAATTCAGCAACCACAATGGGCGCACAGTCTAGAAGCAGGGAGAAAGACATCAAAACAAATGAATAGGCAACAGTGGCATCATTATACATAAGAATTATAGATATATATACAGTATTAATAAAAATAAATAGAATTATAATTATGAATATGAACATATATACACAAGTGCTGTGGGGCGGTGGCGGGTGGGAAAGCAAAGGGAGAAATCAATGGCTCATTACTGGGCCATAAATCAACCCCTTAAATTGGGTGAGGGTGATCAGATATGGGTGCCCAGGCACTCCTACCTCCCAATCAAAAGTATCTTAGGCAATTCACACCTATAACATGTAACTTGTAAATTGCAGGATTCCAGCCTAAGGGCAGGCCTGCACTATCATGTTGCCCCCAGAATTCCTCGGACTGAGCCCCACGTGGGATAGGGACTGTGTCTGATCTGCTTATATTGCACCAACTCCCATGTATAGACAAATGCATGGCACACTGTGAACACAACCATTATCACAATGATGATTACTATGATTATTGTTATTAATTATAATCCACACCCCAAAATACACTTGATTTTCTCTTTTGCAGACCTGGGAGATTCCAGTCATAACTGCACAGCTAGACCCAGGTGAGAGGCGCCAGATAAACTCCAGAAGCCTGCCAGGCTCAGTCTGAATCCACAGAATCTGCTACTCCAGTGGGCAGGGATGTGGCATCCCCAGAAGAGCTCTGACGCAGATGGGATCTAACGTGATATTACTGTGCTTGGCCAGAGTCACAATGGGCACAGCAGCTCAGGATTTTTTCCATTGCTTCCATCTCTCTGTGACAGGCAACGGTGCATTGTGATTTGTGTGAGAGGAAGATGGACTGCATTGCTCACTGGAGGCCCCTTTTAGTGTTTTAATTAAGGCAGCATGCCTCTAAATTGGATTTGTTAGAAATGGGCCACACAGCAGATCTCTGGCAAGATCAAGGGCTGGGAGAATGATTTGGAATGATCTTAGGTATGGGGCTTAAGCTATCACAGCCTTCTTATTTTCTCCCAAAGGTTTCATGCTGAGGAAGGTTCTTACTAATAATTATGGCAATTGTGAAACACTTAATACATATCAAGCACTGTTTTAAATTCTGGGGTAGATACAAGTTAATCAGGTTAGGCACAATCTCCGCCCCACATGGGGATCTCAGAATAAGCAGGAGGTGAACAGTATTTAATTCCCATTGTACAGATGAGGAAACTAAGGCAGAGAGAAGATAAGGGATTTGCCCAAAGCCACCCAGTACACAATTGGAGGAGCCAGAATTAAAACCCAAGTCCTCTGACTCCCAAGCTTTTGGTCTTTCCACTAAGCCATACTGATTTTTATTGAGTGGTTTAGGAGTCTTCCAAATCTTCAGTGTCCTTCTTTCACAGTGAAGTGTGTTCTCTTTAAGATCACATTACACATAATCCAGCTAAGCAAGATGGTTTCGTTCATCATTTTTCTAAGATGATTTTGTTTAAATGAAGAGATTTGCCAAAGGGCTAATATTTTCACACTCCAATAAAGAGGATGTACCTCTCTTGACTGAGAATAAACTTTTGTGTCATGCCCTGAATTTCTACTGCAAGTTATATCAGAGAGAGCCTTGCCCTTCTTCCTTAGAGGACGGCAATCTTAAACCAAAGAGCAAGATCCTAAGCAGAGTTAGGTTCAGCCTGCTGGTAAAGTAGGGTACACGGGCAGTTTACAAGAGGGTTAGGTGTGTCAGAGCAACCAGAGATGCTGGTTGCCTGGCCCTTCTCAAAGAAGGTAGACAAGGCGGGGAGTAAATCTGGTTCTCAAAGTTGAGCTGCGCAAGTTGTTCTGGTTGAGAGGAGGGTTGGTGGGAAGACAAAAAATGCCCACTTAATGGCTTGGCACTATGAGGGTTTTGCCATTATCTCTTCCTCCACAGCTTGGTGGGAATGGTGGGCAGTTGCAGCTAGCCCACCTGGCCCTGTGGAGGTGGAAAAGGAACAGAGGTAGAGGCCAAATGGCTACTTCCCCTCCTGTTCTCGGCTGGTAGCAGAAAGAAGAAGATGAGAATACCACATCCATGTTTCTGGTCTGGGAGGAATAGGAGTGGTTGTATTAGTCCCTGTAGCAGCAGTACTAGTAGTAGTAGTAGTTGTAGTAGTAGCAGTAGCACTAATAATAAGGTTGGTAATAATAATAATAACAATGATGGCATTTATTAAGCACTTACTATGTGCAAAGCACAGTTCTAAGCGCTGGGGTAGATACAAGGTAATCAAGTTGTCCCACATGGGGCTCAGACTTAATCCCCATTTTCCAGATGAGGTAACTGAGGTACAGAGAAGTTGTGACTTGCCCAAAGTCACACAGCTGACAAGTGGCGGAGCCGGGATTTGAACACATGACCTCTGACTCCAAAGCCCGGGTTCCTTCCACTGAGCCATGCTGCTTCTCTAGAAGCAGAAGGATTGGTAGAAGAAGGAAGCATTGGTAGTAGTAGCAGTAGTAGTCATAGCAGTAATAGAATTAGTAGCAGTGTGGTCTAATGGAAAGAGCACAAGCCTGGGAGTCAGAGGACCTGTGTTCTAATCCCGGCTCTGACACTTGTCTACTGTGTGATCTTGGGTAAGTCACTTAGCTACTTTGTGCCTCTGTTACATCATCTGCAAAATGAGGATTCAATACCTCGGCTCCCTCCTACTTAGACTGAGTTTCATGTGGGACCTGATGATCTTGTATCTACCCCAGTGCATAATTCAGTGCTTGGCACATAGTAAACACTTAAAAAATACAGTAATTATTATTAGTAGTAGCAGTAGTAATAGCAGAAGTAGAAGCAGTGGTATTATTGTAATAGTAGTAGCAGCAGCAGTAACAGTAGAAGTAGTAGGAGAAGCAGTTTTCTGTTTTATGGTGTCAAGTCATCTCCGACCCATAGCAACACCACGGACACATCTCTCCCAGAATGCCCCACCTCCATCTGCAGTCGTTCTGGTAGCATATTCATAGAGTTTTCTTGGTAAAAATACGGAAGTGGTTTACCATTGCCTCCTTCCATGCAGTAAACTCCAGTCTCCTCCCTCGGCTCTCTCTCACGCTGCTGCTGCCCAGCATAGGGGAGTTTTGACTTGAAGCAGATTGCGTTCCACGCACTAGCCACTGCCAGCAAGGAATGGAATGGGTAGGCTTCTGCTTGACTCTTCCTCCCATAGTCCAATCCGTCACCGAAACCTGCCAGTCTCACCTTCACAACATCACCAAGATCCTCCCTTTTCTTTCCATCCAAACCACTACCTTGTTGGTACAATCTCATCATAGCCTGACTGGATTACTGCATTACTGATCTTTCTGATCTCCCATCCTCCTGTCTCTCCCCACTTCAGTCTATACTTCACTCTGCTGCCTGGATTACGTTTCTACAGAAACGCTCTCGGCATGTCACTCCCGTCTTCAAAAATCTCCAGTGGTTGCCTATCAACCTTCTTATGAAGCAAAACTCCTCACCATTGGCTTCAAAGCTCTCCACCACCTCGCCCCCTCCTACCTCACCTCCCTTCTCTCCTTCTACAGCCAACCCACACACTCCTCTCCTCTGCTGCTAACCTCCTCGCTGTGCCTCATTCTCACCTCTCCCACCGTCGACCCCTGGCCCACGTCCTATCTCTGGCCTGGAATGCCGTCTCTCCTCACATCCACCAAACTAGCTCTCTTCCCCCCTTCAAAGCCCTACTGAGAGCTCACCTCCTCCAGGAAACATTCCCAGACTGAGCCCCCCTTTTCTTCTGCTCCTCTACCCCTCCCCATTGCCCCTACTCCCTCCTTCTGCTCTACCCCCTTCCCCGCCCCACAGAACTTGTGCATATTTGTATATATTTATTATTCTATTTATTTTATTAATGATGTATATACATCTATAATTCTATTTATCTATTTTGATGCTACTGATGCCTGTCTACTTGTCTTGTTGTCTGTCTCCCCCTTCTAGACAGTGAGTCTGTTGTTGGGTAGGGATTGTCTCTGTTGCCGAATTCTACTTTCCAAGCGCTTAGTACAGTGCTCTGCACACAGTAAGTGCTCAAGATATATGATTGAATGAATGAATGAATAATCAAGACTGGTAGATTACTGGAAACTCTCCAGGTGCAACCCTGAGAGGGGGGAGAAGCAGTAGCAGCATTTATTGAGCACTCATTTGGTGCAGTGTAGTTAACTAGGTGCTTGGGAAGTACAGAATAACTAACACATCACCTACCTCCCAGGAGCTTTCCCCTCCAATGAAGGAAATAAACACAAAACTGGAGGCCTGGATACAGTCAGACCTCCTCCTGACCCTGAACCCCATGGGGAGAATGCCCACCGACCATATGCCCACCTCGGCCCTTGCCTATCTGATGGCCTGCAGCGATACAGGCTGGCAGTCCACACTCCAGAGCTGTCACAGTAAGACTTTCCAACAGAACTGCAAAGATGCTGCCACAGCTAGACCAGGATCCACCTGGCAATGCCATACCGCATCACTGTCAGTGTGACATTCTGCCATAAAACACTGCGTATGACACCATTATGCAATACAGTGTGCACGTGGCATGTGCAGACTGACACAATGTCACCAGATTGTATATGGAGGACTGGGCAGAGTTACCTTAGCCCCACCCTAACAGCTCAGTCATTAGTCTTCTCGGCCTAACAATCACACTTGCACCAGTCTCATCTATGTGGTCTTGGTAGCCCTGATGGGGTTCCAGGGTCCTCCCTCACTTGATTGCAAGCTCCTCAAGGGCAGGGCTCATGTCTACCCACTCTACCGTGTTGCACTCTCCCAAGTGCCTAGAACAGTGTTATGCACACGAAAGAGCTCAATGAATACCACTGATAAATCGGTTGATGATGTAACTGTTGGGAAGTCCCTTCTGAGATGGTAACACAAGTGCGTTTTCTTGCCGAGAGGTTTTCATTAAACAATCAGGAAAATTCTTTACACGCACGCACGCGCACACACACACACACACACACACACAGAGGAATTGGTGCACTTTTCATGTTTTTTTTTTGTTTTTTCCCGAAGCAATATTTTCTCATCCATTCTTTCACCTGAGGCAGTTGCTCTGGAAGCACTTCCCTTCCCATCTCCTGCTCACTTAATACTTCACTGACATTTACATTCGGGTGATTTCTTCCCTTTGAGATAAGAAGAATCTGTCAAGGGTGATGTGGACACGGGGTGATCCTTACACAGCTTAAAAGAAATCCATGGATTTCACCTGCTATTTGATGGCCTTGGCAGTACTGTGCATTCTGGCTAGCTAACCCACATTAGATTAGATGCCTGGATATTTTTTCCCCAGTTAAGCACAGTGGGACTCAAGATATAGGTTGAGGTAGTGCAGTCTGGGTATTTTGCTGGAAGATGAGATTGCATCTTTATCCTTGGAAACCGACTGGCTCAGGTCTTGCCCACAGTTACGGCCTCTAGACTGTCCTCAGGGTTCTGCGCTGTTCCAAAACGTTGGCCCTGACAGCACATGGTGTATTGGAGAGAGCACAGGCCTGGGATTCAAAAGATCATGGGTACTAATCCCGACTCGGCCACTTGGCTGCTGTGTGACTTTGGCAAGTCACTTCACTTCTCTGGGCCTCAGTTCCCTCATCTGTAAAATGGGGATTGGAGCCTGTGAGCCCCATGTGGGACGGAGACTGTGCCCAACCCGATTTGCTTGTATCCACCCCAGCGCTTAATACAGTGCTTGGCCTAAAGTGCTTAAGAAATATCAAAATTATTATTAGTATTATGATAACAATAATTATGTGATTTGTAAAGACCTTACTAAGTGCCAAACACTGTACTAAATACTGGGCTAGATATAAGATAATCTGGTCAGAAACAGTCCCATCCCACATTGGGTTCACAGCTAAGGAGAAGGGAGAACACACATTGAATCTCTGTCCTACAGATGAGGAAGTGAGGCACAGATAAATTGAATAATTTGCCCAAGGTCACACCACAGGTAAGTGGTGGAGCTGGGATTAGAGCCCAGGTCTAATGGTATTTACCGAGTACTTACTTTCTACAAAGCACTGTGCTAAGCACTTGGGAAAGTACAATCGAGTTGGTAGACACAATCCCTACACTCAAGGAGCTGACAGTCTAGAAGGGGAGCACATATTAAGAGAAATTACAGGTAAGGAAAGCAACCGAGTACAGGATAAGCAAATCAGTGCTGTGGAAGTGTAGTTGGGGTGAATACCTAGATGCTTAGGAGGTAGGACTGTGTGGATTGGGTGAGGCAGTTGGGAGAAATAAAAACAATGTGGGGGACTAGAGTTTTGCCAGGGAAAGATTCCTGGAGATACGATTTCAGTAGGACTTTGAAGATGATTAGAGTGTTGGTATGTGAGTTAGGTAGAGCAACGGAGATGGAGTTTCAAGCAGGTGTAGTGTGGTTTAATGGATAGGGCCCAAGCCTGGGAATCGGAAGGACCTGAGTTCTAATCCCTGCTCTGTCTGTGGTGTGACCTCGGGCAAGTCACTTAATTTCTCTGTACCTCAGTTCCCTCATTTGGAAAATGGGGATGAAGACAATGAGCCCTATGTGGGACAGGGACTGCAACCCGACTACCTTGTATCTAGCCCAGTGCTTAGTGCAGTGCCTGACCCATAGAAAGTGTTTTACAACTACCACAATTATTAATATTATTATGATGATGATGGGTGAGGGGGTGCAAGAGATGCTGAACTGGTTGGTGTTAGAGAAGTGTGCAGGCGGCCACTGCTCAGAGAGCTGCAGCTCCTTCCAGTGTCCCCGCCTGATGACGATAGTCTGATCTCGGTCTGTAAACAGGCATGGAGTGGAGAAGATGACAAGCCTCCCTGGCTGTGCGGGATTACTCTCTAGTTCCGGGGAAAAGCCACTTGCAGCTGGAAGAGCAGGTGTCTGAGCTAGCTGCTAGGCACTAGAACAGCTTCCTCTAGAGAGCACAGAGTACCCCACTGAGCTGCAGCCCTTTAAAGTTAACAGTCCCTGGGCCGCAGGGTCTTTGGGGAGACTCTTGACAAGCAGCAGGAATCCCAGTCATGACCAGAGAAGGCCCAATTGCAGTGCACTGTGGGTACTAACATTGGAAGTGACAGAATCCACATAGTGACAGAATCCAGACACACAACTGAGCAAAAAGTCATGCAGTTTGCTTTTTTTAATGGTATTTATTAAGCACTTAGTAAGTGCAAAGCCCTGTTCTAAGCACTGGGGAGGATACAAGGTGATCAGATTGTCCCACAGGGGGGCTCATAGCCTTAATCCCCATTTTACAGATGAGGGAACTGAGGCACAGAGAAGTGAAGGGACTTGCCCAAAGTCCCACAGCTGACAATTGGCAGAACCAGGATTTGAACTCATGACCTCTGACTCCAAAGCCCGTGCTCTTTCCACTGAGCAACGTTGCTTCTCTGGGGATCATTATTCGTGACCTGAAACCTGGGCAATTATTTATTTTGAAGGGTGAGTAGGGGGTGATTGGGATTACTGTTCCCCATATCTCTCAGCATTAGAATAAGGGGACACCTACTGATGCATTCAAAACAAATAGGATATCCTGTTCACGTAGTGGAGGGGAGGGGGAGAGACTTTTAAATTTGTTCCCTTATGGATTTTTACAGGTCCAGCAATATGAGCCCTTTCAAGCAGGATTTGGAGAACTCCAGGGATGACTGGCCTGCCATTCTGGGAAAGGAAGGAAAGCACATTTCCCCCAACTGAATTACAGCTTGGCTGGCCTTCCCCAGCTCCCAGCCACCACCTTGCCCTCTCTTATCCTCTCTCTGACCCACTTCAAGGCCAGGTCACCTGCCCTACCTGCTATCGCTGCCATCCGCTCCTAGAGAGTAGAGATCATGTCTACCAACTGTACTTTACTCCCCAAAGCTCTTAGTATAGTGCTCTGCACCCAATAATCACTCCCAAACACCACTGATTAACTGACTGATTGATTTCCTGTGCTGCTCCCTGTGAAACTCTTGCAGTCTTGATCTGTCATGGATTCTTTGATGTCAGTCTGTTCTGGCGGGGGCAAGTTACCAAGGGACCTGGGGAAGATGGCTCCAAATTTTGAAAATCCACCCCTTTTCCTGATCCCCTTGGGCATTGTGTCCTGAAGACCATATCTACCAATAGCCCCGCTCCCGTTTCTACTTTTCAACACTTCCTCCTTTCCCCATTCCCACCTTCACCAAGATGAGGAGACACTTGCAATCCCCTTTTTGTGGGTATGGAAGTTGTAACTTTGCAACTCCAGAACTGCTTCAGGGGAATTAGGACATGTCCGGAATTGTTCCACTCTGAGCAGGGACACATTAACCCTGACAAGGGCTTTCTTTTCTTCCCTACTTACTGAAGCTGAGCTGGGGTCTTCTGAGCTGAGTTAGTGCAGACCAGAGCTCCCTTGGGGTTCCCAAACAACACCTGCCCACTGTCCCCAGAACTAGGTCTCTCCCTTGCCCCCCAAGAGCATCAGTGAGGGATGGGAGTTCCACCCCATGAAGGGGCACGAATGGGGAAAAGTGTGCTGCATCCAGCTGCATTTGAGGCCAGTTTTTGGCAGGGGTGGTAGTGGCATGGGTAATTGCAGCTCTCACATCTGGGGTGCCATGTTGTGGAATGTTTGACCGAGCTATGCCCAGCTTTGACTTACCTGGAACTTCAGAGCTTCAGCCCTGACTGTGAGGGAAGCCTACAATCCACTAATCTCTTCCTCTTTGCACCCAAATTCAAATACATTCATCTCCCATTTACAAAATGCTTGGATTAAAGCCTCCCATCCAACTTTCAAGATGGCTGTATTTCACAGTTTGGTCTTAAGAGTGCAATATTTCACCAGGACTTACATCACATCTCTCCACTGACTTCAGAGCTGTGAAAGAAACTGCAGCTGAATCCAACTGTAAAAATACACGTACTTCCGTGCAGAAAGAACATTTGGAGAACAGCTCTTTTAAAGAGCATTTGGAAAACAGCATGATGGCTTTAGCCATTCTGCAAAGAAACTTATTTAAAGAGGGCCCAAGCATTACATTTGAGGAGAAATTCGGTGAGTAGGTTTGTCCCCCTTTCGAAAGCAAGCATGACATTCTGTATGAATACTACTCTAATCACATTTCCACATTGCTTTCCTCTTCTTTTGCCAGTTTTTAAGACTGATTGAGCACACACACAACACAACACACCTGAAGCTTATTCAGGAAGGATCAATGTTGGGAAGGGAAAGCAGTGGAAGAGATAAAAAAAAAAAAAGACAAAGAATCACAGGGCTATTTTAGCAAACACTTGAAAACCAAAGTCCCTAAATCCTTAATTAGTGGTCCGGGACAATGGGGCAGGTTAGAATTTGAGAGCTGGTACAAGTAAAAGCAAGGAAGCTCATTATTCTCCACAATGGGGTTCCTAATCTTGTGCTCAGTGCCTTCTCTGTCACTGCAGGAGGTACCCCCTTTGAGTTCAGGAAAAGTAAATAGGGGCAGTATTTCATTTTAAATGGGCCAGTTGTCTTAACTCTTCAATGACAGCAGAATTAGCAAAATCAATAACAAGGATCATTTACAAAATCTCCAACCAGATCAGATCTGAGACTATCAGAGATCTTTGTTTACCAAGCTCTTTTTACTCTAGTGAATCAATGGAGGGATCAACAATGGCATTTATTGAGTACTTACTGCATGCAGAGCTCTTTATTGAGCTTTTGGGAAAGTACAACAGAGTTGGTAAAGTTGAATCCTGCCCGCTAGGAGCTTACAGTCTCCAGGGGGAGGCAGACATTAAAATAGATTAGAAATAGGGGAAATAATAGACTATAAGAATACTTACATTAGTATTGTGGGGTTGGGGCGACTATCAAAGTGCTTAAGGGGTACGGAGCTAAGTTCACAGTTGAGGCAGAATGGTGGGTGGATAGAGCAAATAAAGGGCAGTATTCCCAATTTGGGAGGTGATAGTGTTTTCTAGACAGAAATATTGGAGTCTGCCTTCTAGCAAAGACTTCGCTGACTTTGACGAGACAGCTCTACCCTCCTTAAGAGTATTATTGAAAATTGCTTCTTACTTGGCTAGTGTTAAAAACACCAAGTCGTGGAACCAAAAAAAAAAAATTCTAAGTCATTCATGTTGTTCTGTAGATACAGAAGAGGAAGAATAGAAAGCTATCAGTGAAATGGACACTCAAACCCGATTCAACATGATAAGAATTTTTCCTTTAAAAGCTGCTATTTTGTCCTGAATGATTTGGATAAGTGTCTCAACTAGTAACTTCCCCTGGTCTGCACAGTACCTCAGCACAGTTCCAGTGGAAAGAGCCTGGGCCTGGGAGTGAGAGGACCTGGGCTCTAATCCTGGCTCTGCCAATTGCTTGCTGTGTGACCTTGTCACTGAACTTCTCTGTGCCTCAGTTTCCTTACCTGAGTTGGACTGTGAGCTCCACCTGGCAAAGGGACTATGTCCAACCTGATTAATCTCTACTTAGAACAGTGCTTGACATGGTAAGTGCTTAATAAATCCCATTATTATTATTATTATTATTATTAATACCATTACAATCATTATTAGTTCTCATAAAGGCTGGCCCCAAATAACAGCAGGTCTGTCTATAGACAGGCCCATTGATGCTAGGCCACCAGTTCCCATTATCATTGACTTTAAAACACTCTAATGCTGGTTGTTTGGTGGCTCTGGGCAAGTGGACATTTTGTAGCTGGGGTGAGTGGGAGGGAGAAGTTAGAGGGCATAACCACCTGCCCCTCCAAAAGTATCACTCCTTGAACCATTTTCTTCCCAGAGAGGGTGGCCACTATGTTGGCACTTAAAAATACTGGCCACAGAGACCCAAGTGATAAATAACACATGCATTAAGCTACGCCTTCAGGGTAACATACCAACATCTCATGGGACAATTTACAGGAGAGTGCCAATGCATCTGATTCACACCTACTTAGACTGTGAGCCCCATACGGGACAAAGACTGTGTGAGACCTGATTTATGTCTTCCCCAGCAATTAGTATAGTGTTTGAAGCAGTGTGGCTTAGTGGAAAGAGCACGGGCCTGGGAGTCAGAGGTCATGGGTTCTAATCCCCGCTCCGCCAATTGTCAGCTGTGTGACTTTGGGCAAGTCACTTAACTTCTCTGTGCCTCAGTTCCCTCATCTGTAAAATGGGGATTAACACTGTGAGCCCATGGGACAACCTGATTACCTTGCATCTACCCCAGCAATTAGAACAGTGCTGGGCACATACTAGGTGCTCAACAAATACCATTATCATTATTATTATTATTATTATCATTATGAAATAGTATTTCACATGTACTATTATCATTATAATTATTACTATCAGCATGGCTTAGTGGAAAGAGCACAGGCTTGGGAGTCAGAGGTTGTGAGTTCTAATTCTGCCTCTTCCACTTGTCAGCTGTGTGACTTTGGGCAAGTCGCTTAACTTCTCTGTGCCTCAGTTACCTCATCTGTAAAATGGGGATCAAGACTGTGAGCCCCAAGTGGGACAACCTGATAACCTTGTATCTATCCCAGCACTTACAGCAGTGCTTGGCACGTAGTAAGTGCTTAACAAATACCATCATTTTTATTAGAGAGTCCCACTGTGGGGAAGCCTGGACCCATCCATTTGATCAGAGGTTTTTATGTTTCTCTCCCAGGTCCCTTTGAGCCATTAAAAAAGGCAGCAGGAGACTAGGTAGAGGGGCTGGGTGTTTTAAATGGAAGACACTGGTCATTAAGCAGAAGCAGCATGGCTCAGTGGAAATCAATCATCAATCAATCAATCGTATTTATTGAGCGCTTACTGTGTGCACAGCACTGTACTAAGCACTTGGGAAGTACAAGTTGGCAACATATAGAGACAGTCCCTACCCAACAGTGGGCTCACAGTCTAGAAGGGGGAGACAGAGAACAAAATGAAACACATACACACACGCATGCACAAACTTGAGTCACACACAGCTGAGAAGCATTGTAGTCTAGTGGATAGAGCACAGTCCTGGGAATTACACAGCGTGGGTTCTAGTCCTGACTCCGATTCCTGACTCAGGCGAACCACTTCACTTCTCTGGGCCTCAGTCACCCCATCCGTAAAATGGAGATGAAGACTATGAGCCCCAGTTGGGACGTGGACCGCACCCTACCCGATGACCTTGCATCTACCCCAGCGCCTAAAAAAGTGCCTGGCACATAGTAAGGGAAGCAGCATGACTCAATGGAAAGAGCACGGGCTTTGGACTCAGAGGTCATGGGTTCAAATACCTGCTCTGCCAATTATCAGCTGTGTGACTCTGGGCAAGTCACTTAACTTCTCTGTGCCCCAGTTACCTCATCTGTAAAATGGGGATTAAGACTGTGAGCCTACCGTGGGACAACCCGATCACCTTGTAACCTCTCCAGTGCTTAGAATAGTGCCTTGCACATAGTAAGTGCTTAAGAAATACCATTATTATTATTATTATTATTAAGGGTTCCGGAGCTCAGTGTCATATCTGTACCAGATAGACCAGCTGAAAGCCAAATGCACAGTCCAGTATGAAACCTGATGACCAGCCACCCTATTCACCCTCGAAGGTACTGGTTCTGGGACCCTTATACCCACCCCCCATAGGCTCAGTCCCACAGCCTAAGGGATGCTGGTCAGTTCTACTTATGAATCAGCAGAGCTTAGTGGATAGAACACAGACCTGGGGGTCAGAAGGACCTGGATTCTAATCCTGGCTCTGTCATATGTCTGCTGTGTGGACTTGGGCAAGTCACTTCTCTGTGCCTCAGTTACCTCACCTATAAAATGGGGATAAGAGTGTGGGGCAGGGGCTGTGTCCAACCTGATTACCTTGTACCTATCTCAGTACTTAGAACAGTGCAGATCAGCACTGGCAACAGCAGATCCAACTAACTGGCAACCCTGAGGGCTTTTGGAGCCCTGGGAAATGGGCTACCCCACCTGCTCTTCAAAGCATCTCTCAGTGTGAGCACTGGGGACACCCTCAAGCTGTCAGTGGGCAACCTAACATCTCCTTTGAAGTCTATTTCCACGGAGCTCTGACTTGAAATCAGCTCCTCAAATGTTTATTCTTCACAGCTTGAGGAGATAATGCTGGATGAAAGGCTGACTAAAGGTGGGAAATTAGCTCATGGGTCTTAAGACTTATGCACTTGTGGAAATGTTACATACTGGAACATCCCTGCTGCCAGGGAAGCAGCAGCATCATTATCTTGAATCTGAATGGGGCCTTCCTTTGGAGTTTCTCCTAGTTTTTCATCCTCCTTGTCGTTCTAACGGTCACATTTTTCATTTATGGATGGCCGAGAGTGGATTCTCCCCTACCCATTGGACAGACGGGAAAACAGAGACTGACAGATCCGTGAGCCAGGAAATCAGGGACTCAGGTGGAATGGCGAATCACATCATCTCATTCTTAACGCAAAGATCTTTTAGGATCGTAAAGCATGCCAGCGATCTAAATTGAACTTCCCTAGCTAAGTAAGCATTATGGGAGAAAGGGGCACTCAGGACTTTGGTACCATCCAAACCAGCAGTCCTCCTGGTCATGAGAGTTTACAAGAGTTGAGGGTGAGGTCGTGGGGAATATATCGTGCAAGCTCATAGACAGCTGAGCCTTGCTGAAAGCCCATTTTCCCATGGGTTCCTTCCCTGTTCATGGGAAGTTATAAGTGGATGCCTTTTTGACCAACACCACCCTGTTTAGCCCTCCTCCCTCTTAACCTTTCCTGACCCGATGATAAGGAACTTTAAATCAGAAGCCATAGCAATCAATTGATCAATTAAATGGTATTGATTGAGTGCTTATTTTGTGCAGAGCACTTATTCAGGGCCACTGGAGCAGTTTGGGGGTTTGTTTTGGGGTTTATGGCATTTGTTAAACACTTGTTATGTGTCAAACACTCTTCTAAGCACTGGGGTAGATATGTTAATCAGGTTGGACACAGTCCCTGTCCCCCACATCAGGCTCACAGTCCAACTATTAGGGGGAACAAGTATTCAACCCCCATTTTACAGATGAGGCAACTGAGGCACTGAGAAATTAAGTGAGTTACCCAAGGTCACACAGCAAGTTGGGTTACAACCCAGGTCATCTGATTCCCAGGCCTGTGCTCTTTCCACTAAGCCATGCTGCTCTCTTAGGCAATGCCATTTCAGCTCCCTTAGAGAAATTCACGATTGCTCCTGTTGTCAAATCAGATATCGGAATTTGGATTTCATCCAGAAAGATCGCAGAACAATAGCACTGGTAGACACGATCCCTGCTTTTGAGGAACTCCAGCTTAGTGGCATAGCAAACATGATCACAATGAGTTTATTACCCATCTTTCTATAATTGTGTGTAACACACACAAACTGTGTGTAATTGTGTGTAACACATACAAACCTGATCCCTTAATCACTAACTCATATACACATTCACTCTTTCTTCATCCTCCTAATAATAATAATTTCCATTACTATCATTAATAATTACTATATCTGTGTTATTATTATTAATAGTAGTAGTACATTTGTTAGGCACTTACTATGTGCCAAATATTTTAGTGTCTGTCTCTCCTTCTAGGCTATACTCATTTTGAGGGTTGGGATCACATCTTCTAACTCTATTGTACTTTCTCAAACATTGCTCTCTGCAGTACAGTGCTCTCCCCAGCGCAAGGGCTCAATACATACCATTGATTGATTGATCTATGGGAGACTATGGAGGTTTTCATGAAGTAGCAAAATCATAATCTGCTTAACGCAAATTGGATAGAATTAATGACACATTGACTCTGCCCCATCGAAGATAGCCATATCCCACAAGGCATTTGGGGAAAACAAGAGTTTTCAGGACCATTTGAGCAGTTCCCTTGGAGAAATTCAGGACTACTCCAGTCTTTGACAAATCAGATGTGAGAATTTAGATTTCACCTAGGCAGATCACAAAGGGGTAGAGCAAAGTAAAACCCAAATTCTTACACTTCACAAATTGTACAGCTTCAATCACTACCCAGCTTCAATAATCTCAGACACGTCCTTAATCACAGAGGTTTGGCTGGCTCCCTACGCAGATGTAGCTAAGGTTACTGAAAGGCTACTCTCACAATCTCTCCCCTCACCTCTCATGCGCCTCTGGATTGATGACAGGCCCATCCTTAACGTAAGAGCAAACGTGCAATTATCTGGGCGGATTTTCTTACTGCTCTCACAGGTTGGGCAGGCATGTCCCTGGCAACAAGCTTTAGGCAGACAGATTTAAACCCTGATTTGCAAAGCCCAAGGGAATTCCTATGGGTGTGAGGAGGCATAGTGAGACCGGGGAGAGCGAAGGGACTTGAGAAGAGCACCTACTTTAGTCCAGGGGCTGAACTAGAAGCCTGAAACTGACCTGAGAGGTATGGGTTAGTAACGATTCTCCCATCCTCTCACTTCCCTCCTGGCCCATCTCTATCCTGCCCTTTTTAGTAGTAGTAGGAGGAGGAGGAGGAGAAGGAAGAGGAGGAGGAAGAGGAGGAACAGATTTTATTGTGTGTGCACAGTTACTGTACTCTGTGTGCAGAGTCCCCAGGTGGGAATTAGACCTGGACACTGTGTTTGAGGGGCTCACAATTCTCTTCCCATGTAGAAGTATTCCCACTTCTCTCCTTCCGAGCTCCAAAACCAATTTGCCTAAATTGCTGTTCATTCATTCATTCATTCAATCGTATTTATTGAGCGCTTACTGTGTGCACAGCACTATACTAAGTGCTTGGGACGTACCAGTTGGCAACATGTAGAGATGATCCCTACCCAACAACGGGCTCACAGTCTAGAAGGGAGAGAGAGACAACAAAACAAAACAACACACGTGGACAGGTGTCAAGTCATCAGAATAAATAGAGATAAAGCTAGATGCACATCATTAACAAAATAAATAGAACAGTAAATATGCACAAGTAAAATAAATAGAGTAGTAAATCTGTAGAAACATAGATACAGGTGCTGTGGGGAGGGGAAGGAGATAGGGCGGGGGGAATGGAGAGGAAGAGAGGTAAAAGGGGGCTCAGTCCGGGAAGGCCTCCTGGAGGAAGTAAGCTCTTAGTAGGGCTTTGAAGGGAGGAACAGAGCTAGCTTGGTGGATGTGTGGAGGGAGGGCATTCCAGGCCAGGGGGAGGACGTGGGCCAGAGGTCGACGGCAGGACAGGAGAGAATGAGGTACTGTGAGGAGGTTAGCGGCAGAGGAGCGGAGGGTGTGGGCTGGGCTGTAGAAGGAGAGAAGGGAGGTGAGGTAGGAGGGGGTGAGGTGATGGACAGCCTTGAGGCCAAGAGTGAGGTGTTTTTGCTTGATGCATAGGTTGACTGGCAGCCTCTGGAGATTTTTGAGGAGGGGAGTAACATGCTCAGAGCGTTTCGGCACAAAGATGATCCAGGCAGCAGCGTGAAGTATAGACTGAAGTGGGGAGAGACAGGAGGAGATCAGAGAGGAGGCTGATGCAGTAATCCAGTTGGGATACAGGACTTGCTTTCTGTTACTAAGTTAATTTACAGGAAGAAGCACGGCCTAGTGGATAGATCATGGGCCTGGGAATCAGAAGAACGTGGGTTCTAATCCCGGCTCTGAAACTTGTCCGCAGTGCGACCTTGGGCAAATCACTTCACTTCTCTGTGTCTCAGTTGTCTCATCTGTAGAAAATGGAGATTAAGACTGTGAGACAGGGACTGCGCTCAATATATATATAGTCCCTGTCCCACATGGGGCTCACAGACTAAGAAAAGGGGGAGAACAGGAATTGAATCTTTATTTCACAAATGAGGAAACTGAGACCCAGAGAAGTTAAGTGACTTGCTCAGGTCACACAGCAGACAGGTGACAGAGCCAGAATTTAAATCCAGGTTCTCTGACTGCCAAGCTTATGCTTTTCCCAGTAGGCCTCACTGCTCCTTAAACCGTAAAATTCCCTGAAATCATGATAAATGTTTGCTAAGGTATGCCTCATCTGCCCCTCCTTGAAATGGGAGCATTATTTTGCAGTGGCATTACCTTCACTCATTCAATCATATTTATTCAGTGCTTATTGTGTGCAGAACACTGTACTAAGTGCTTGGGAGAGTACAATAGAACAATAAACAAAAACATTCACTGCCCACAATGACCTTACAGTCTAGAGGGGAGACTATAAATAAATAAATTACAGATACATACATAACTGCCGTAAGTCTGGGAGGCGGGGGGAGGGGCGGGCGGGATGAATAAAGGGAGCAAGTCAAGGCAAAACAGAAGGAAATGGGAGAAGAAGAAAGGGTGGCTTAGTCTAGGAAGGCCTCTTGGGAGAGATGTGGCTTCAATAAGGCTTTGAAGATGGGGAGAGTAATTGTCTGTCAAATTTGAGGAAAAAGGGCATTCCAGGGCAAGGGGTCAGTGGCAAGGTGAAAATGAAAAGTAATCTGTACCTTTCAAGTCAATAATTTCACGTTTGCCTGTTGAGGCAGTGTTGCCTAGTGGAAAGAGCATGTGCCTCAGTTGTCAGAAGACCTAGGTTCTAATCTCAGCCACTGGCCTGTGGTGTGGTGTGACCTTAGACAAGCTGCTTAACCTTTCCAGGTCTCTGGTTTCTGAGGATAAAATAAATGTTTTCCCTGCATCTTAGATTGGAAGCCCTAATTGGGTCAGGACTGCTGTAATATAATTTTATCTCCTCCTGCACTTTCCATAGTGCTTGACCCACATTAAGCACTTAATAAATACCATTATTAGTTGGTTAATGATTTAAGAGAATTATCTGCTCATCTAGAGGGGTTTTAAATACCTTCTTTTCAAGATGCTATTTCCAGGCCAAATGGAAATAGCTCATCTGGTCCCTCTCAGGGAGATAAAAGAGATAAGAGAAGGAAAGCATAAAGCAAGGATTTTTTTTCATCCCTTTCCCACCTTGGCCATTGCACAGTATTGTCGTAATTGTTACTTCATTCTTTCCCAAAGTAATCCCCTTTCCTCAGGGACAGGGAAGTGTTGATCACTAATGGTTATGATGTTCCCTGAAAGGCTTTAAAACAGCTTCATTAAGAAATCCACTTAAGCAGCATCAAATGCCACATTTGCAGAGTTCTGGATGTGGAGACAGTTCCTAGAGACAAGGTTCGTTCTCTCCACCTGGACCACTGTTGGATTTCACAGTGGTATTTGTTAAGCACTTACTATGTGCCAGGTACTGTAATAAGCACTGGGGTGGACACAAGCAAATCGAGTTGGACACAACCCCTGTTCCACAATGGGCTCACACTCTTAATCCCCATTTTTAATAGATGAGGTAACTGAGGCACAGAGAACCTCAGTGACTTGCCCAAGGTCACAAAGCAGACAAGTGGCAGAGCTGGGATTAGTACCCAGGTCCTTTTATTCCCAGGACTATGTTCTTTTCTCTAGGCCATGCTGCTTCTCTTTCTACCCTTGCCCTGCCTCCCCTTTGCTTCAGAACCAGTGCATCCGCCACCCAGCTCCCTCTGAAAATAGTCTCTGCTTCTGAGGCATTGCCGTCAGTGGCAGGAGCCGAGGCAGAGGGATGAAGGACACTTGAAATTAAAAAAAAAAAACAAAAAGACACCCAGTGCTGTATGGGTAATACAGAAGGAACAGAAAAGATGAAAATGAGACCGTCAGGTATAAAACAAGATAAATGGTCACCCAAAATGTGATTGGTATCTGGGAAATGGGACATTACATAAGCAGGAAAGATCAACTCAGGATAATCTTAAAAGTGTTTGCATTGTAATAAGCACTGGGGTACATTTAATACAGAGCATACACAGTCCCTGTCCTGTATGGAGCTGCCACCTAAGGGGAAGGGAGAAAAGATATTTAATTCCCATTTGCAGGTGAGGAAACTGAGGCACAGTAAAATTAAGTGACTTGCCAAGATCATACATCAGGCAAGTGGTGGAGCCAGGATTACAACCCTGTATCTACTTGTATCTACTCCAGCACAGTTCTTTATTTCATTGCATTTTTCAAGCCCCTATGTGCCAGGCACTGCACTAAGTGGTGGCGTAGATACCAGCTAATCAGGTTGAACATAGTTTAGTCTCCCATGGGGCTCCCAGTCTTAATCCGCATTTACAGATGAGGTAACTGAGGCACGGAAAATTGCAGTGACTTGCCCAGCACACAAGAGGTAAGTGGCAGAAATGGGATCAGACTACAGGTCCCTCTGTCTCTCTGGCCCATTCTCTCTTCTCTAGACCATGCTGCTTCTTGGCCCATAGTAAGTACTTCCTTAATAAATACTATCATCCTCATCATTATTATTATTATCACTATTGTTATCAATGTTCTTCCTGCTACAAACAAAAAAAGGGGAGAATATATCCTCTACTAAATTCCAGGTCCTCAAAATAATTTCTCCTTTTCAATAAAGAATGAAAGCAATGACTTTAAAAAATCAACATTGGTGAAAAATGGCATTAGAACAATTAACAGTAGTTCAACTCGGCAAATCTGGGAGGAGCAGCTTCTGGGCTGAACAACCCTCTGAGATCCAAATGGTTCATCATCATCTTTTCCGGAAGAGACAAATTTCCCTTTGAATCACAGGTTTCCTCTTCATGGTCTGAGCTGACAAGTACAGATGCAGTGTCTGGGGATGACACTCAGAGTATGGTGTGGGAAATCATAACCGTCTCCAGTCCACTATAAAAGACACTCCTTCTCAAAACCCAGGCCTTTAATGTGAATGCTGCATTTGCTCAAGAGTTTAGAATAAATACATGTTGAGTCTGGGCTCCAGAGAATCAGTCGCTACATCCTCTCATCCTTGTTCTGCTTTTTTTAAATTCTGCCACACGTTATTATCTTTACTGTCTGTGACTTTGGGGCATTTGGTATTCACCCCATCCTCAGCGCCACAGCACTTGTGTACATAACTATAAATTATACAGTATAAATTTTTTATTTATATTAATGTCTGTCACCCTGTCATACTGTAAGTTCACTGGGGGCAGGGAACATGTCTACCAACTCTAGAACTGTACTCTCCCAAGCAATTAGTACAGTGCTCTGCACACAGCAAGCACTCAGCAAATACTACTGACTGACTGACTGAGAGATTAGCCCAACTGCATTAGAAACAAAAGCATCATAAAGGACAAGAGAGAAAATAACTGCTTCCAAGGACCAAGAAATGTGCACACAGTACAGCTTTACTTTGATCAATTACAACAGGTAATTTCAAACTTGTTTTGGAAACTGCAATTCTGCAGTTTCAAGGTTTCAGCTGACCCACTCTGCTCATATCCAAGCCTCCCCTCACAGCTACACAGTAATTCTTTTACCAGAACCAAAGCAGAGGGTTCATCATTGCAGCAGCCAATGAGGGGAACAGAAATGTTTCCTCCTGCTCTGCCACCTGCTCCCCTGAGATTCCATTCCTGGGGCGACAAAATCACTTCTCGCTGGCATTGTCATGGACTAGGGAAGCTGGGGTGAGCTCAGCTGTTCCACCAGTTGCTGTTACACTAGAATTCTTGCCTCATCATGGATCCCAGCAAGAACCAGAGAAGCAGTGGGGCCTAGGGGAAAGAGCACAGGCCTGGGAACCAGAGGACCTCCGTTCTAATCCCGGCTCTGCCACTTGTCTGCTGTGTGACCTTGGGCAAGCCACTTAACTTCTCTGTACCTTCGTTTCCTCAACTTTAAAATTTGGATTAAATACCTGTTCCCCTCCTACTTAAACTGTGAACCCATAAGAGACAGGGACTGTGTCCTACCCAATTAACTTGAACCTACCTCTGTGCTTAGAACAGTGTTTGACACATAGTAAGCACTTAACAAATCCCTAAAAAAAAAAAAAACCTGTGATGAAACTATCTGGATTGACAGCAGTGGTCCATCTAAAATGAGAGGACCATTCAAGTCTTGTTTCCATAAACTGGTTTGAGCAGCCAGGTACCGACAACACATATCCAGAAACCAAGCCTTCATTCAGTCTGCTAGGAGAGTAGAATGTGGCTGCAGTGAATAATTTAAGTATTCTTCTGCAAGCCAAGTAAATAAACTCCCAGACCCCACTTCTGCTCTTCTGCCACTGACTCGCTGGAGGATAAAGAGGCTGGATTGGCCAAACACTCTCTGAGGCAATCATTTGCATTTCCAACCACACTGGATTTATTAGCCCCAACTATTCCCGTTCCTATCCCCAACCAATTCCTTTGTCCCAATCCTTTCCTTCAATCAGTCATATTTATTGAGTGCTTACTATTGCAGAGCTCTGTACTAAGCACTTGGGAGAGTACATTATAACAGAGTGGTGGGCAAATTCCAGCCCATGAGTTTACAGTCTAGAGGAGGAGACAGCCATTAATACAAGTGAATTACAGATATGTACATGTAAGTGCTGTGGGGCTGAGGAATGGATGAATCACACAATCAATTAACCATATTTGAGTGCTTATTCATTCACTTATTCATTCAATCGTATTTATTGAGCGCTTACTGTGTGCACGGCACTGTACTAAGCGATTGGGAAGTACAAGTTGGCAACATATAGAGATGGTCCCTACCCGACAGCGGGCTCGTAGTCTAGAAGGGGGAGACAGACAACAAAACAAAACATATTAACAAAATAAAATGAATAGTAAATATGTACAAGTAAAGTAAATAGAGTAATAAATATGTACAAACAAATATACAGGTGCCGTGGGGAGGGGAAGGAGGTAAGGCGGGGGGGATGGGGAGGGGGAGAGGAAGGAGGGGGCTCAGTCTGGGAAGGCCTCCTGGAGGAGGTGAGCTCTCAGTAGGGCTTTGAAGGGAGGAAGAGAGCTTGGCGGATGTGCAGAGGGAGGGCATTCCAGGCCAGGGGAAGGATGTGGGCCAGGGGTCGACGGCGGGACAGGCGAGAACGAGGCACGGTGAGGAGGTTAGTGGCAGAGGAGCGGAGGGTGCGGGCTGGGCTGTAGAAGGAAAAAAGGGAGGTGAGGTAGGAGGGGGCGAGGTGATGGACAGCCTTGAAGCCAAGAGTGAGGAGTTCTTGCCTTGTATTTCCCAAGCGCTTAGTACAGTGCTCTGCACACAGTAAGCGCTCAATAAATACAATTGAATGAATGAATGATGCCTAGGTTGATTGGTAGCCACTGGAGATTTTTGAGGAGTGGAGTAATATGCCCAGAGTGTTTCTGCACAAAGATGATCTGGGCAGCAGCGTGAAGTATAGATTGAAGTGGGGAGAGACAGGAGGTTGGGAGATCAGAGGGGAGGCTGATTGTATGCAGAGCACTGTACTAAGTTCTTGGGAGACTACGAAACAACAAAACGAGACATATTCCCTGCCTAAACTGAGCTTACAGTCTAGAGGGGGAGAAATTAATATAAATAGAATAGATTATGGATATGTACGTAATGGCTGTGGGGCAGGGAGGGGGATGAATAAAGGGAGCAAGTCTAGGGGATGCAGAAGAGAGTGGAAGAAAAGAGAAAGAGGACTTAGGAAAGGCCTCTTGGAGGAGATGTGCCTTCAATAAGGCTTTGCAGATGGGGAGAATAATTGTCTGTCAGATTTGAGGAGGGAGGGCATTCCAGGCCAGGGGCAGGATATGGGCAAGGGTCGGCAGCAAGAGAGATGGGATCGAGGCACAGTGAAAAGGCTAGAACTAGAGGAGGAAAGTGTGCAAGCTGGGTTTTAGTAGAATAGTGAGGTGAGGTAGGAGGGGGCAAGGTGATTGAGCGCTTAAGGCCATTGGTAAGGAGATTTTGTTGGATGTGAAGGTGGATGGGCAACCACTGGAGTTTCCTGAAGAATGGAGAAACATATCCAGAACGTTTCTGTAGAAAAATGATCCAGGCAGCAGAGTGAAATATGGACTGGAGTGGAGAGAGACAGAAGGCTGGGAGGTCAGCGAGGAGGCTGACACAGTAATTGAGGCAGGATAGGATAAGTGCTTGGATTAACATGGTAGCAGTCTGGATGGAGAGGAAGGGCAGGTTTTAGTGATGTTTTTGCAGTATCATTCTTTGATCACTAGAAATCGTAATTTCTTTGGCATGATATTTCTAATCAACGTAATTATAGCAAGTAAAATAATCAGCCAAAAGACCTTGAAGCACTGTGTTGATAATATACACACAACCAGATTTAGTCAGAAATCTGGTGTTCAAAAAAGGAATTGGCATTCATCTCTACATCACACAGAAACTCACTGTCACCATCAGCTTTAAAGCACTCAATCAGCTTTCTTCCTCCTACCTTACCTCTAATTTCTTACTAAAACCATCCCCAGCTCTCAGTGCCTCTAGTGCCAACCTACTCACTGTACCTCAATCATATCTTTTCCACTACCAACCCCTTACCTACTTCCTCCCTCTGGCCTGAAACTTGCTCCCAATTCATGCCTGACAAATCACCACTCTCTTCTCCTTCAAAGCCCCCCTAAAATCAGATTTCCTCCAAGAGGCCTTCCCTGACTAAACCCTCACTTCCCCTATTTGTCCTTCCTTTCACATCACCTCTGCAATTGGGTCTGCAACCCTTAATCACTTTGGTTTTCACTCCACTCCCACAGCACTTAGGTAGATAGTCATTTGCAATATTTTTCAATGTCTGTCTTCCCCTCTAGGCTGTAAGCTCCTTGTGGGAAGGGATCAGGTGTACCCTACTTTATTGTAGCACTCTCCTGACAGGTTAGTTTACTACTCTGTAAAGTATAAGCACTCAATAAATACCACTGATAAATTGATTGTTTGATCTTCAACTCTGACCATATGGTTCTCCTATTCTCTAAATGCCAGAGTACAACAGTGTTTGATTTAATCCCATCAGTTGGCCCCTGCCTACAATTTTGGAATCACTATTTATTATGTTGAGACAAATTATCTGAAGGTACTGAAAAGAAAGCCACCATAAAATCATCTAATGTACAACTAGTTTAGGGCCTGGGAGATTCTTATATGATACATTCTATACATCCTATCTCTGCTAAAATGCATTTTATTTGACAGCATTCAATAAGTATTAAATTTAAATCTTCCAGGCTCCAAAGCACACATGAGACCTGGTATCCAAGGCTGTAAAGCTAAAGATTTTATAAATCAAAGCACAGTAGAGGCTTTCTTGCATATACTTCACCACACTGAATTCCTGGCTTGGGAAGAGGTTAGTAAAGATACTGGCTGCTATGTTTGACCTGATATTTGGTCAAGTGAGCAAGGCAATCGAGTGATCCACATCATATTTTATTTATTTATTTATTTATTTATTTATTTATTTATTTATTTATTTATTTATTATTTATGTTAATTTCTATCCCTCTAGACTGTAAGCTCATTGTGGGCAGGGAATGTGTGTGCTTATTGTTATATTTTACTCTCCCAAGTGCTTAGTACACTGCTTTGCACACCATAAGAGCTAGGTATATATGACTGAATGAATGTATAACCATCCCCAACTATGAATTTAGTAGGAGCTCAATGTTCCAATTATAAATTGCCTGGGAGGATGGTATAGTCTTCTTGAATTGGTATTCAAGAAGGCATTTCCCCTGGACTCTTGTTGGAAAGAGATCCTCGATTTTAAAATTACAGATTCAGGCCAGTGCATTTCTTTGGGTTTTATTTTAGAGCAAAAAAAAAGTGAATGAATAGGATTTTCCAGTTTTATTTGAAGGAATCTCACTTGCAAGCCAAAACCACTAACTTTTCTGTCTCCCAATCATGCTTTAGATGATATCATCTTCCTTGTGTGCGCACACATACAACCAACCACTATCATTATCTTCCCTTTCAAATATATAGTTCGTAGAAAAAAACGTTTTCCTTTATATAAAAAAAAAATCTTCCTTGCTAGGAAGAAGGAGTGGGAAGAGAGTGCAAGTACTCTGCCCTTTAATGAGTGCTAATGAGTTTGTTCATCTCCTCAATTAAAATAATTTCTCCCTGGCATTCACCCCTTAAATATATCATTGGTTTGAAATCACTGGAATTACCGGCTCTGACCACGCTCTTTCTCTGCTGATGATTTAATGAGTTAGCCTCCAAGGTAACCTCGCCTTTCTGAAATCTTCAAAATACATGGAATGATCTCAGTTTTAAGAATATAGTATGCTTGGTTCTGTCTTTTCAAAGGAACCACTCTGTGAAACCCAAATCTCTGCTCTAGGATGAACTGAACTGTAGAAACTGTAAACAATGGACAAAAAAAAGGCTTTAAGCGAACATAATGAAGCCAAGTTCCAAATGATGTGGCACAGCAGTGGATGATGGGAGAAAGCAGTGGAAGACAGGTCTGCCTGCTGGGCAGAGATCAGAAATCCTCCTCCAATCAATCAACCAGGCAATCAATAGCATTTATTGAATTCTTATTTACTGAAGAGCCCTATATGAAGCACTTGGGAGAGTCCAGTAGAAGCCCCCTGTCCTCAGTGAGCTTACAATCCAATGGGGGAAACATACAAACATGATCTACAGAAAGTGGGAGTGATATCAAGTCTTAATCATTCAATAAATTGCCCAAAAAGGCCTTTGGGGGTCAAGCACAAAACATATCAATCAATCGTATTCATTGAGCACTTACTGTGTGCAAAGCACTGTACTAAGCCCTTGAGAGAGAATGATCTAACAATATATCAGAGTTCACAGACACTTTCCCTGCCACCTCTCTACCAGGAGGAGGGAAATGCCATGTATTAATCAATCAATAAATCGTATTATTGAGTATTTATTATTTGCAAAGCACTGTACTAAGTGTTTGATAGAGTACAATACAATAGAATTACCAGACATGTTCCCTGTCCATAATGAGTTTATCGGCAGGAATACTGTCAATGTTCTGATTTCCTTCACAAGACAATTTCCCATTCTTGGTTGCTTTTAGTAAAGGTTAGATGTTTTTGTTTTGTTTTGTCCCTCTTCTGAATAGGTTCTTTCAAATGCATT
This sequence comes from Tachyglossus aculeatus, assembly GCF_015852505.1. Lineage (NCBI taxonomy): Eukaryota > Metazoa > Chordata > Mammalia > Monotremata > Tachyglossidae > Tachyglossus > Tachyglossus aculeatus. Next base: position 23,984,004 of record NC_052075.1, on the reverse strand, counting down.
TGAGAGCTACAGCCAGTACTCATTTTCTCCTCCTATTTCTACCCCAGTCCTTCTACTCTCATGATGCCTCAAAGATCTCAGCTATGATGACATTGCTTAGTAAGTGAAGCAACTACTATACCCTATATATATATACACACACACATACATGCATACATACACACACACATATATGTGTGTATATATATATATATATACACACACATATATATATATATATATACACACTAAGCAACTACTATACACTATATATATGAGACAGCAGCATGGCTTAGTGGAAAACGCCCGGACTTGGGAGTCAGAGGTCATGGGTTCTAATTCCAGCTCTGCCATTTTTCAGCTGTGTGACTTTGGGCAATCACTTAACTTCTCTGTGCCTCAGTTACCTCATCTGTAAAATGGGAACTGAGATTGTGAGCCCCACGTGGGACAACCTTATCACCTTGTATCCCCCCCGCAGCGATTACAACAGTGCTTTGCATATAGTAAGTGCTTAACAAATACCATCATTATTATATATTATATATATTTTACATATATATACATATATATGTATATACTGACATATACACTTAGTACAGTGCTTTACAAATGAGTACTCAATAAATATGATTGATTGATTGATAGATAAATGGCATTTTCCTCCTCCTGGTAGAGAAATGGCAGGGAAAATGCCTAGGATCTCTGCTATATTGTTATATTGTTCTCTCTCAAGGGCTTATTATAGTGCTTTGCACACAGTAATTGCTCAATGAATAAGATGGATTGATTGATATGTTTCTTGCTCGATCCCAAGCAATATATTGGGCAATGTATCAAATGATTAAGGCTTGTTATCACTCCTACTTTCTGTAGATCATGTTTGTCTGTTTCCGCCATTGGATTGTAAGCTCACTGAGGACAGGGGAGCATCTACTGGACTCTCCCAAGAATATATCAGTATAAATATATATAAATATATCCTGGTATACTGGGCCATCCCAGTGTATATACTGGTATATGTACTAAACCTGCAGCCTGAAAAGGAGGCATCCTCAGGATAGAGAAAGAGCAGGCTCAGCAAGAGGGTCAATGGATTCCCTGAGAAGTGCTCTCTATTTCTCTGTGTCCATACCCCCCTGTGGCCTATGCACAACTTTTTCACATATGAAGACTGTCTACAGGCTGATTTCCACCTCTGAGAGCAAGCCGCTGGTTCTGCTCTTCGCCTGCGGCCTGCCAAAGGAGAGAACCTGAGAGGGTGACAGCCAAAGCTTCAGCTCCCATAGGTGCGCCAACCTCACTTAATTAGACAGGATGACTGTCTCTGCACACAGAGACCCCTGCTCACCCTCGACATCATGTGGTACGATTAGGGTCAAGGATTCTGTCACATCTCACCTTTACAGATCCTCTAAGGGTACTCTGGCTGGCACCCTTTCACACTATATTGTATACTATATGGTATGGTGGTTGCTCAGGAGTGAACTGTCACATTTATTATACACTATACACTTTAGTATAGTGCATATATACCTTACTACAGTATAAACTATAGTGTATACTATGTAGAATAATGCATAGTGTTAAGTTTCTTGTGGGCAGGGACCATATCCACCAACTCTACCGCATTGTCCTTTTCCAAGCACTTAGTACAGTGCTCTGCACACTGTGAATGCTCAATAAATATCATTGATTGATTGAATGATGAAGGCCAAGTTATCCTCCTAATGGGTACCCATTAGAGCACAGCTTTGGGATAAAGTTTGGGATACCTACTCAAAAGCAGAATGGAGTAGGCGCTCAATAAATACCATTGATTGCTTTACTGATAATTTGGTTTTCAAGAAATTAACAACATTAAAGCGCCTCCTCCACAAGTGGGTCTGAGGGGCCTGAGCAGAGGAATTTGATTGCAGGGGCAACAACCTGCCCCAAACCACCAGAATCGGTGCCCATTGGCAGCCCCTATAAGGCATTTGGTGTGTTATGACTGTTTTGTTTTGTTTTTTACTCAGGATGCTTTTCTCTAAGATTGTGAGCTACATGAAGACCATCGTCTGTTTGACTCATTCATTTTTACTGTTAATTATTCTGATTTCTTGAATTGTTTCCCATTTTCTTGTTCTGTTGATTACACTCTCAATATCAAATATACCAGTTCTCCACCATTTAGATTGTGAGACCTTTGGGAGCTAGTAACTTGCTTGAATTGAGTTTCATGTGATCGCCCAAGCGTTTGATACAGTGTTTTGCGCACTGGGAGAATGAAATGCAAAATTGTCTGTTAAAGCCAAATAGAGATATTTTCTTCAATGTATCTTTTCTAATTTGAAGCTTAAATGTTAGTAATGATAATAATAGTAATGACAATAATAATGAAGGAAGCACTTTAAAAAAATGGCTGACTGTGTAATGCTACCTAAATGTTTAAGGTAGTAAGTAAGGAAATAATTCCAGTGTTTGCTGTGGGTCAAGTACTAAACTAAGCAGTTGGGTAGATACAAGAAAATTGGGTGGGACACAGTCTCTATTCCACACTGGGCTCATAGTCTGAGTAGAAGGTATTGAATCCTTATTTTGTAGATGAGGAAACAGGGGCACAGAGAAGGTAAGTAATTTTCTCAAGTTCACACAGCAGGCAAAAGACACAGCCAGGATTAGAACACAGATCCTCTGACTCCTAAGCCTGGGCTCTTTCCATTCGGCCACATTGCTTCTTTAGTCTATGCTACTTTGAAAAATTCAAGAGCCTCAATAAACTGTCACAGAGGGGATTAGGAATTTTGCTGGCAGATTCTGTACACAGTCATTCTGAGTCTTTACTAATCAAAGATGAATGCCTAGTAAACTAAGAAAAAAGTGATGCATATTTATGTTTCTAAAAGGCTTGGAATATAGTTTTCCTCTTCACCTGACTAGGATTTTCACAACCTCTGCCGTACACTGTTAGAAAAATGCCTGGACAGGATGTGTTCACATGGCTTTTAGATAATCCACAGAGAAGCATTCTCCAATGCACTTGGGACTCAACAACTAACATGACCAAAGAAGATGAGTACTTAGCATAGTGCTTGGTGCATAGTCAGCATTTAACAAATAACATAAAAAATAAAATAAAATAAAACAAAAAATTGATGCCCTGGGAAACGGCATTCTTAATTAGGTTCGAAAGACTAATTTGCAGCCATTTTCTACCCCTACTGGCAAGTGGATGAGAGAATAGAGAGCAAAGCTCTGAAGTGTGTGTGTGTGTGTGTGTGTGTGTGTGTGTGTGTGTTAATGGTATTTGTTTAAGTGCTTATTATTTGCTCCCATCAATGCTCATTTGGGAAACAGTTCACGTGAAAAATGGGGACAGTAACTGGGAAAAATGGCAGATTTTAAGAATCCAGCTCCAATTGTGAGGTGTATCAGGAGAGATATGCTTTCTGAACAAATAGAACATAAGCAAACACTTAGAAACATCCACTGATTTGTTTCAGTTTACAGTATGCTAAACACCAGCACTTTTGTCTTTAACACTGTACTACCTGCATACATTTGAATATAATGCTATTTTTTGGCTTTAATTTTAAGATGCAAAACTCCAGGTTCCCTTGCCTGTGACACACCAATATGCACAGGACAAAAGTCCCCAACCTTTGAATTGAAGAGATCAAAAAAGCAACTGGTAACGAGTATTTCACAACTTGGGAATGTGTTAAAAATGTTCTTTATTATTAAAGTGCAAAGAAAGTCACATAATTCGACTAACCTCTTAGAAAGAAATCATTAAAAACTCAAAATTGTCTAAAGGTGTTCAAGTCAATGAATAGAAATACCATTCTCTAATGCATCTTTTTGATTTGAAGCATAAATGGGTTTGTTTGCTTTCCATGTTCTCAAGATGTCATCTTATTGCTCACGTGAAGATAAATTGCAGCATCTTACCAAATGCTGGTTGAAAAATATCGTTGCATTTTTAGTTATTGTAGCAGATGTTTCTTATTTGACAAAATATATCAATACCTATCACTGCCATAGACTGAATTTAAAAACATTGACAGAACAAATGAAACAACAAATTTAACTTTGCCGTTCATTTAAAGTTAAGCATTCCAATATATAAAAGCTGTCAGAACTACATAGCTTGAGCTGATATCTTTGCCTGCCTTAATTACACATGCAGTTGAGGAATCTACAATCATAATCAACCCCAAATCCCTGGCACTTTCCAGATCACTCTGATGCTGACAAGCAGCGCAGACAATTAATTTTAAAATATACATCATATTGGAACTCTGTTGGAAACAATGTGATAAATGAGGTTCCGCAGTCACCATATTATTACAGTAATCACTCTAGTGAAGTTAACATTTAGGGACACTCACTTTATATGGGTGTGTGGTTGGGGAATGAGAATTGGGAGCTGCTCTCTGATCAGAAGGAGGTCAGCTCTCCCTGATATGGGAAGCATATCTCTATAGTAAACTTAATACTCTCCTTCCCGTTCATGGCACTCATTTCTGAACCTTGGGATTGATTTTACAATGAGGAAGACATGGAGTTCCAATCACCGTTTAAACTTTCTGCTTCCTGGGGGTTCTGGAGTTGCATACGACTGCCCTAGGCAAACTATCAGCAGGGATGAACATGTGTTTCAATCAGTTGTATTGAGTGCTTACTGTATGCAGAACATTAGTCTAAGCACTTGGGAAAGAACAATAAAATAGAGGTGGTAGAAGCAATCCCTGCCCAGAAGGAGTTCAGAGACTACAGGGGGAGACAGACATTAAAATAGAATGGGTTTTCTGATAGTAAACTCCTCAAAAAAGAGGCTTATGACCTCTTTACTTCCTGCTCTGCTCAGTCTGGTGCTTTGCAGTCAGAAATGGGGTGGCATTTCTTGTCGACACCCTGACCACATCGTACCCCTGACCTGGAACTGCTTCCCCCTTCCTATACAAAGTACATCACTCTCCCCATCTTCAAAACCCTCCTAAAATAACAGCTCCTCAAGAAGCCTTCCTTGACTAAGCCCTCATTTCCCCTGTTTGCATATCTGTATACCCTCCCATTCCCCTATTTGTAATTTATTTCAATGTCTGTCGTGGACAGGGATCATGTCTACATAGTCTATAATATTATAATCTACCCACCATGTAGTACAGTGCTCTATACACAGTAAGCACCTAATCAATACCTTTGATTGATTGATTGATCTGAAGGCAGTAAACTGAAAGGGACATTTGAGGGCACATTGCAACAATGCCCTTACACACCAGTTATCTTCACATCTGAAGCAAATCCTCTTAAAATGGCCTCATGCCCTCAATTTACCATGAAAATCCAACTTAAGCCCTTGGAGTGGTATTTAGAAAGACCAACAGCAGAGGTATTATTTAAATGAAAGATTGTTTCTTGTCAAAAGGCTAAACTGCAGAAGATACGGAAGATCTATGAGCTTTGGAGAACTGCCTTGATCTAAAAGACAAATCTGAAAGTAATGGATTTTTGTTATTAATGTCTTTTCCCTTTCACAAAGGAAAATCATTGGGAAGAAAGAAAGCCAACACATGTGTCCTCATACACAATTTTTTTCCCCAACAATAGCAAACGTGAAGGATGACTAGCTTTTTAAAACTACCAACTTTTCCCATTGGACGTCATCGCCAATTCTGTCCAACGAAGATTCTCCAGAAGAATACAATGGAAGTCCTTTCGAGTATCTTTACTGGGGATTATTGAGGGCACAGTGTATATGCCTGGAAAATTCCAGGGAGGTGACTACCTAGCTATGAGGATTCACAAAGGTTGGAGATGGAAAGTTTGCGGCTTGATATCTGTCTTCCTAACCCAGTAGCCATCTATATGATGATCCCCATTTTACAGATGAGGGAACTGAGGCACAGAGAAGTGAAGTGACTTGCCCAAGGTCATACAGCAGATAGGTGGTGGAGTCAGGATTAGAATCCAGATCCTTCTGACTTCCAAGCCTGTGCTCTATCCACTAGGGCATGCTGCTTCTCTGTATCTCTTTTATCTACTCCAGTGCTTAGTACTGTGCTTGAGACATAGTAAGCCCTTAACAAACATCATCATTATTATTATTTCCAAATTGTGAAATTGTGAGACTTTTCATACTTTAATATAATTACCAAATTAACTGCCTCTCCCTTTTTTAAAAAAAAGAACGTTAAAATATTTTTAAGAGAGTATTAAAAATATGTTTCCTAAAGGGGGAAACATTCACAACTCTAAAGCAGAACGTGTAACTGGTTTTTCAGTATCAGTTGGTCAATACTGATCCGGTCAAGTTTTAAAAGATTCTGCTTTGAGTACTGCTTTGTGTAATAGTTTGACATTAGTTCTCTTAAAAAGAAATGTTCTTGCAAACCAATCATGGTTTTGAATTCTGCCGTGGTGGCACCAACAACACAGGGAATATTCTGTAATTTGCAAAGTTCTTGGTAGAAACAGCTTTGCCATAAACGTTATTAAGCACAATAAAGTATTGTGTTTACTGCCAGCTGGCTGGCACAAGTTTCTGTAGAAAGAACTTTCAAATACAAGGGCATTGTCCCAACCTATTTTCTTTGGAAAGGACTGGCCGAGTTAGAAATCCAATTTTATGAAAATGTTGTTGTCCAGGCCAGACTGACTTATGGTTCTATTTCCCAGTTGTCCACTGTTGGGATACATCTTTTGAAGCATGGCTTCATTTTGCCTTTCAAATATTTCTTCTTTCCATTCAGTTTCTGGCTCCCCCATTTTGTCTAACTACAGCACACATGCCTGGGTAAAAAGGCACTGTGACCCAGTGTTCACAGGCTCTTCCCCTGGCCCTCAATCAGATGCCTTCTTGGTGAGCATCAGATGTATATTTCCTTTCCTCCCAGAATCCCGGCATGGACTTCACCCTGCATGCTGGACTCCTGGTTGCCAAATAAGGAGTATGCTTTCTCCAGTGCTTTCCCTCCAGACCCAAATATGGAGACTCATGGACTCTTCTTCCCTAGCCAGTCCGCTCCTCCTTTACCCCATCATCCCAAGTAGTTGGCTATGGATGAGGTGGCTGTCACCAGGGGACTGATTGATATTCTTGATGAAAGAGCTTTCCCTTTGGGAGAGGTTCTAAGGTGTGAGCATTTCCCTTCTCTAGAAAATTCTGGGCTCTCGCTCACCCACATTGTCTTGGTGTGGGGCTAGTGTAGTTTAACCATTACCAATATCCCATATATATTTTGCTAGGAGATATGCAGGAAAACCCTGCAGCACTAAGGGCGTCAAAACTGTGACCAAATCTGGAAGAGACCTGGGAGAGGGAACCAGATCCAGGAGCCATGACGATTACACCCCTCTTAAAACAACACACCTCTTACATCACCAACCCTGAAGCCCTCCTGGGAATGGTCCTGCATCGAAGTTATGGTTTCCAAAAAAACCTTTGCTGGGAGGAGGATGTAGTACGTGTCAGAGCCTCCCACCAAAATCTATACCAGAATATATGTTATAAATGCAAGAGTGTAGCATGGGATAATCTTCAAAGGCTTATGATGTGGTGGGTGGATAAAGCAAAGTCTTCACCATAAAGAGCCTGATCTTTGATCCCTAAAATACAGCAAGAGAGGGAAGGAGAGGAAGCAGGCAAAGAGAAGGGTATAGGGGGAATGGAAAAAAAAAGAGGCAGAGGATGGACTCTGGACTCTGTATTGGACTCTGTCAAGCACTTAGTTCATTGCTCTGCACAAAGTGCTCAAAAGTACCAGTGAATGATTGATGGAGAGAAAGTCTTCATTGACTAGCCACACTGTTGGTTGATATTTTATCGTTCCTATTGGGAATGAAATAGTAATTTGAACTCTGAAGGATTGTGTTTATTGAGTGTGCTTCAAGAAGTCTGATCCATCAGACCTTAATGAAACAATTATCTCCAACCACATGCAAAAGATAACCTAATAATTAAACCCTTTCCTGAGCTATAAAGAGAAAGCATTGTTATAATAGCATAATTCTATTCTGGGCAGGATTCTTTTGGAAATGCTCAAAATTATAAGGCCATGATAGATTACAATTTGATTTCCTCATCTCAATTCATGAGCCTCAGATATGCAACTTCTCTGTACCAAGGCCTTTTGTCTTACTCATTTATGTAGAGGCTGGACCTGAGACCAACTCTGATCTCTTTAGCCAGGAAGATAAACAGGGTATTTTTTTAAAAGCACAATAATAGTAATGATGATGGTATCTATTCAGTGCTTACAATCTGTTAAACCCTGTTCTAAACAATGTTCTAAACACTGTTATAATAATAATGGCATTTGTTAAGCACTTACTATTTGCAAAGCACTGTTCTAAGCGCTGGGGGGGGATACAAGATAATCAGGTTGTCACACATGGGGCTCACAGTCTTAATCCCCATTTTACAGATGAGATAACTGAGGCACAGAGAAGTTAAGTAACTTGCCCAAAGTCACATAGCTGACAAGTGGCGGAGTCAGGATTAGAACTCATGACCTCTGACTCCCAAGCCTGTGCTCTTTCCACTGAGCCATGCTGCTTCTTATCAGCTTGGACACAGTCCCTGTCCCGCATGGGGCTCACAGTCTAAATTCTCATTTTACAGATGAAGTAACTGAGGCACAAAGAAGTGAAGTGACTTGCCCAAGGTCACACAGCAGACAAGTGACAGAGCCAGGATTAGAACCCAGGTCGTCCCGAAGCCCAGGCCTGTGTTCTATCCATTAGACTACACTGACAACCCACAGTAACAACAAAAAAGGACCCTCCCTCTGAGAATATATCTCATACACACACACAAAATTGGCGGCAACATGATGCACTTTCAGAAATATGTCTGTAGTCATTGCAGATGCTTTAACCACCTTTTGTAAAATATGCAACAAGACAATACTTTCGTATAGTTTTACAAAGCAAAATCCAAGGAAGTCTACCCTAATGAATCACATCTGATACACGATAAAATAAGAATATGAGACTCTGAGCATTTCTAAGTACGAGTCATTTTGAGTGCTTACTTTGTGCAGAGCACTGTACTAAGTACTTGGGAAATTACAACGTAACAGAGCTGGTAGACATATTCCCCACCCCCAACAAACTTAACAGTCTAGAGAGGCAGATGATTCAGAATTTGCACTTCTTGAGGACAGACCAGGATCCTCTCTGACAGTGAAAGAGGGCACTTAGTGAAACTATGTTTTGACTGCCTTCTTTACATCCATCCTAATATTGAACATCCTTGAATTCATCCAAAGCCTTTTGAACATATTGATCATTTTTGGCCCCCACAACATGCTGTTGTAAGGAATTCTGTAGGCTGACCATCTAAGATGTAATTCTGTTTGTTTTAGTCATTCTTTGTGAGCACTATCCTCACTCTTCCTTATTTCGCCAACTTCACACCCCCACTCAGCCTTCATCTTTCCAGACTACAGTTCCAATTTTCTCCACTTCAGATTATTCAAAATTTACTAATTTTGAAATCCAGAAAGTCTAAGATTTGCAAATTAACCTACTTTTGGAAAAGAAAAAAAACAACACTACGAAGGGCTATCTCCATGACAACAGTTGAATTCCACATTCTGTTCCCTTCCAGCCAGCATCATTACTCTCACAGATGCTTTCCAGGACTTAACTTATTCCCATTAATTTTCCCATAGACAAAACTTCAACTGACATTCATCATCAATAGTATTTAATACCTACTAAGTGCGGAACACTAGTTATTCAGCATGGTGTAATGGGTGGGCTTGGGAGTCAGAAGGTCACGGGTTCTAATCCCAGCAAAGCCACTTGTCTGTTGTGTGACCTTGGGCAAGCCACTTCACTTCTCCGTGCTTCAGGTACCTCATCTGTAAAATGGGAATTGAGACTCTGAGTCCCACATGGGACAGGGACTGCATCCAATCTGATTTGCTTGCATCCACCCCACTGTTAGTAGAGCTCCTGGCACTTAATAGGTACTTAACAAATGTCATTATTGTTATTATTATATGCACCAAATGTAAGACATATTGCCTGCCCTCAAGAAGCGTAAATCCTGAATTGTGCTTCATACTCATTTTCAGCTGATTAGTGAATCCCCCAACCAAATGAAGCACATGACTGACCCAGCTGTAATAAATCCTCACCCTCTAAGGCCTTTGAGGCAGCTGTTCATATTAGCATGGGCACACTAACCTGAGGACTGAAAACTTTGAAACCAAGAAACCAGATTGAGGAGTTTAAGGAAAGTATCACTACAGTATTCTGGAAGGGTGTGGTCTACAACAGGCCTTTGCCAAGAGCAAGCATTTGACAAATACGAATATCAGTGATGTTGATGATGATGATAATGTGCTGCAAGTAACTGCCACTCACAGGTATTGTAAAACAGGAACTGAAAACAGCAGGGATAAATTAAAAACACCTAGAGTCTTATCTGCAAAGCCGTTTTGAGGTATGCCTTCACTAGTCAAATGATTTACCACTGAACAGCAAAGCTTTTGACTCATTTAAGCTCATTTTTGCGGGAGCTTTATTGAATGCCCCATGTTTTAGAAGTTCCTAGTACCCTTTTTTTTTTTTGTCAAATGCATCTCGTAAACATAACAATCTAGTTATAGATTGGTATTTGGATTCAACTGATTTCCATTTTCTTCTACTCCCAAGCAATTGTTTTGCCAGGGGGAATTTAAATTGTCAACCAAGACTCAGAGAGATCACTTAACAGTGATTTTTTGTTGTTGTTGTTTCTTTTGGCTTTTTTTTTGTAAAAAAACATTATGAGAAAAATCTTATACCAGAAAATGACATAAATAACTGGAAATAGAAGTCTTGATCAATACTTGTGGCTTTCTTACAATGTAAAACCCTTTCAGCCTGAAATGACAACATTTTGCTCCTTCTGACCTGCTTTGCAAGGACAATGAGATTCTATCTTATTTTAAATGCTTGCATTACCTGTTTTTTATTACATTTTCTTTCTTGTTAGAATATTCTGTTTCTGTTTTATATTGCTTGTAGATTTTCACATTAAAAGCTCTATTTCAATGTCTTTCCAACACAGTTGCAACCTTTCAAAGACTACTGAAATACCTTGATTTAAGAGGGCATCTTCTATCATTTTAAAAGGAACAGGCCAACTTTTCTTTTACTTCTAAAATCTAATTGTGCATGTGATTTACAGGAAATGTATCCTCACAGATAACTTAACTATTGGATCCCTGAAACCATAGGACTTTGAATTTGTACTGTACGTGTATAAGTGTGTGCAGAAAGAGAGATCCTTTGTACTGGAGGTTGATCCTCCTGTCAGTGAAATCCTAATTCACACATATGACCCTGGCTGAAAAGATCCATGCATAAGAGATGCTTTATTCCTAATGTGCAGATAATTAGACATTCCTTTGGGAAGATGTTAAACAGCACATTGGCTGCATTGAGGCTTCAAGCCATTCCATCAGCATCATTTATGGCGCAATCATTATTATACAAGATGCCGTTCTGGGATATAGTCAGTCTCCTACCACTGAAGCTTTTTTTTTTTTTTGGTGTGTGTGTGTGTGTGTGTGTGTGTGTGTGTGTGTGTGTGTGTGTGTGAATATGTATAAAATTCACTGCAGGTATATGTAGGTAATAGCTGTGCTGGTATACTTATTACTTATGGCTCCTGGTAATAATAATAATAATAATAATAATTGTCATCTGTATTGAACACCCACCAAGCTAGCGCTCTTCCTCCCTTCAAAGCCCTACTGAGAGCTCACCTCCTCCAGGAGGCCTTTCCAGACTGAGCCCCCTTTGTCCTCTCCTCCTCCCCATCCCCCCGACCCTACCTCCTTCCCCTCCCCATAGCACTTGTATATATGTTTGTAAAGATTTATTACTCTATTTATTTTACTTGTACATATATTTTCTTAGTGATGCACATCTAGCTTTATTTCTATTTATTCTGATGACGTGAAACTTGTCCACATGTTTTGTTTTGTTGTCTAGCTCCCCCTTCTACACTGTGAGCCCATTATTGGGTAGGGACCATCTCTATGTGTTGCCAACTTGTACTTCCCAAGCGCTTAGTGCAGTGCTCTGCACACAGTAAGCACTCAATAAGTATGACTGACTGACTGAATGAATGAATGAATGAACACTTACTATGTGGCAAGCACTGTGATAAATACCAGGGTAGATAAAGGATAATCAGATTGGACACAGTCCCTGTCCCACACAGGGCTCTTAGTCTACAGAACTGTTTCTGTTTTTGAATCATCCTGTTGGCCTCCCAATCTTCCCTAGGTCGAGGCTCCAGGAGAGAGACACCCACCCCCCGCCCCCCCCGATTGTTGGCCACCAGGATGGCCTCTGTTGTTGTGGACAAACCAAAGGTCTGGGGTTATACCCCTCTGTATGAAACTGCACCACTTCCACTTTTGCCCTGCCTGCCTCCAGAATATGTTTGTCAATAGATCCATAATATGCACTGAGTCTGTTGCTCTGTTTACTCTGTGCAGAGCATTGTATTAAACACTAGGGAGAGTACAATGGAATAGGCAGTCACAACCCCCATATTCAAGGAGCTTGCAATCTAATGGGGAAGGTAGACACTAAATGAATCACAGATAGCAGGGTGAAAAAGTGCATAAGGATATGACTGCAGACTATAAGCTCCTTATGGGCCAAGATCGCATCTACGAACTCTATTGTACTGTACTTTCCCAAACACATAGCACGGTTCTCTGCAGAGAGTAGGTGTTCAATAGATACCATCAACTGACTGATGAATGCAGGTCCTCCTCTATCATTTCAATCCACTCTGCAGCAATAGCTTGAGGTTCCACATATCATCCATTCTCACTCCCAACACATCCAATGATGACTGCCTCAGTGTTGGTGAGGGACTGGACTGCAGACCTCTCTGTTTGCTGTTGTGTGTGGCTGGGAGATAATGCCAAGGTAACTGCTGGAAAAGTTTGTTAAATCTTGTGTGGGAGAACCAGAAATCACAGCCCTCTCATTTGAGGTGGGAAGTTAATCCTCATGGTCTCTGCCTTCACATACTGGGTCCCAAAGCCATTTCGGGGAGACAGAATGGAAAATGATAATGATGAGGCCCTTATGACCGGCAGATGCTACATAGGAAAATTACACCTACCCTTCTGTGCTCTGAAGGATACCTATGGTTTTCTCTCATAGCATCTGGGGGCCACAGAGGCAGGGAAACCCCTATTTAAAACTTCTCAGGAGAGGAAAGGAATGTGAACTCCATTCTCAGAAGGACAGGGTATAAGTCTGCTGGCATTTTTGGCAGAAAGCCTCCACAAGAGCAAGGACTAGCGAACCGTGGCCACGTAATAAAAGGTTAGATGTCTTTGACTAGTTTAATAACACTATTCATTTATAAACAAGGAAAAAGCACCTGAGGCAACTTTTCAATTCCTAGGCAATTGCATTTGGCCCTTTTGAAGTCATGAAGAAACATTTATGGTTTTCATCAAGCAGTTTATTTCTAGAGGGGCACACAATGTGTTTCTTTTACCTCATGTGGACATGGCTAAAGCAGGTGCCCACAAATGAACTCACACCCCAAATTAGTTGTTGAACTGCCTGACAAATTAAACAACAATGCACATGTGACTGTCACAATTCTCTGTCGGAGCTGTAGATAAAATGATGTGACCATGGAACTGCGGTTTCCACATCAACTGTTCTACCACTAGCCTCCCGTACAACCTGCATGCTGATAGAATAATGTCTTCCATTTACAAAGCATCATTCCATCATTAGGAGTACGGAAATGGCAACATGCAAGCTGTCAATAGCTCCTAGATGGATGGACAATCAGCTCCATGGCTTTCTTGCAGCTAATGTATAACTTGGTGAAAGCTAACATATACAGTAGATCAGTTCTCTTAAGAGTAACATCAACAAGTGGATTAATGGGGGACAAGTTCCAGGCTGGTTTAATCTCAATGTAGTTCCAAGTTGTTTGGGAAAACCCTACTAGGTTTGCTGTGGATTATTCAAAGAAGAGTGTGTGTGTGTGTGTGTGTGTGTGTGTGTGTGTGTTTCTGTGTGTGTTTGGGAACTCATCCTACCGAGAGGAAATAACTTTGTTTCATTTCATATCAATGTGTCAATGGCTAATTTCTTTACTCCTTAGGGGTTTGGGTTCCAATGGTAAAACAATGAGCTTCCCATTGAGATTAAAGCACTGACTAAATGTAAGCATGAGAGAATCAGCAATGACCAGGTGTGGCTCAAACCCAATGCCTGGGTCAGGCAGCTGGTTCTTCCAGCCCAGTATTCTGGCTCTGAGAGCAGCCCTAGGACCCTTGGTAGAACTGTGTGATGGATGCCCACTTAGGAACACATCATCATGGTTCACAGATGGGCCAACACACCAAACTTTCCCCTCTACATTCCCTGCTATACCTGTAGTAACTAATTATGGGTTTCTTATCCATGAATTTATTCAACCTCTTTCAGAGCCTTCAGGTTTTTTTTTAATGGCATTTGTTAAGCGCTTACTATGGGTCAGGCACTGTTCGAATTGCTGGCATAGATACAAGATAATCAGGTTGGACACAGTTCATATCCTACATGGAACTCACCCTCTTAATCCCCATTTTAAAGATGAGGTAACTGAGGCACAGAAAAGTGAAGTGACTTGATCAAAGTCACACAGCAGACAAATGGTGGAGCCAGGATTAGAAACCAGGTCCTTTTGACTCCTAAGCCTGTGATCTATCCACTACGCCATGCTGCTTCTCACAATTTCCTTCACAACTTCAGTCAGTAACTGATTCAATATGCTTTCCACTTACCGTGTGAAGAAGTGTTTCACTTCACTGACTTTGTACCTACCACCTTCAGGTTTCGTCAGGGGCCTCCTTATCTTGTTTTGTGAGATTTGGGAAACAAGTGCTCTGCCCTCATGCTTCAATCATAAAACCTCTCTGCCTTTGTTTTTCCAAAAAGAAAAGTTCTAGTATAGTCATTCTCCCCTCTTTTAGAAGCTCTTTCAACTCCCAATCAGCCTGGTTGCCCTGGTATTCTTCTAGTCAATATGGGGCTAGGTACACAACAGACTCTATCAGAATGGGACTTTAGTCAAGAAAGACAGCCACATGCTATTGAGGTCCTTTTTAAGACACAAAACTGTGAAGAATTTAGTCAACTCTGTACTCCCTGGCAGACATAAGACATAAGCAAATTCCACAGCATAGACCGCGGGTGTTGCCATCCCATGTGCGTGTGTTTGTGTGTGATGAAGCAAACTATTCATGAGAAAAAATTCTGTATATTTTCTCAGAAGGAGGATTCCACTCTGTCCTGCACAGTGAATCCTAAAGGTATAAAAGTCAGAGATGAAGAAATGGAAAAACTATGGAGAAAAGACATAATCAATAAATAGTACTTTGAAGAGCACTGTACTAAGTGCTAAGTAGAGTGCACTAGACTTGGTAGACAAGAACCCCGACCTCAGGAGTCAACAGGATAGCAAAGAATACAGACAATAAAATCAGTTACAGCTAGGAGGAAGAAGAAAAATGGGAGACGTGCATGAGTTAGTGCCTAAGGAATAGGGTATTAAGATACATATATAAGTACTCAAGTGCATAAGTCTGAGAGGCCAGGCTGTGGGGGGTCAAGAGGACCCCCTGGAGCGTCAGGGGGTCCTAATCAAGGAGGGGGCATACGTAAAAGGCCATATATAAGAAGAAGAAGCAGACACTAAGAGGGAGAGTTTGAGGATTCCAATAGACATTCAAGAAACATTTCTTGTAAGTCAGCTCGGAAGGTCACATGAGGCCTACATATTTCCTTCAATAAATCCCACTAAACTATATTCCACTAATTACAATTGGTTACCTTATAATGCACTTTTTCACTGTGTGCTTGAGTAGAACACGACGGAAGAATGAGGGAAGGTTCTCTCCAACAATGAATTATCGTATGGATAGAACATGATGGAAAGTCAGAAAGACGAGTTATGCCCAAGGGTGTGGCACTGAACAAGGAATTTGTGACAAAACACAAGATTTTCTTAATTTGTGGTACTTCAAGATTGCCACCCCTGCAATCCGACGGCAGCAGTTTAAAGCAAACAATAAAATTCATTCATTCAATCATATTTATTGAACGCTTACTGTGTGCAGACCACTGTAATAAGTGCTTGAGAAGTACAAGTCGGCAGCATATAGAGAAGTCCCTACCCAATAACGGGCTCACAGTCTAGAAGGGGGAGACAGACAACAAAACAAAACATGTAGAAAGGTGTCAAAATCATCAGAACAAATAGAATTAAAGCTAGATGCACATCATTAACAAAATAAATAGAATAGTAAATATGTACAAGTAAAATAGGGTAATACATCTGTACAAATATATACAAATGCTGGGGGGAGGGGAAGGAGGTAGGGTGGGGGGGATGAGGAGGGGGAGAGGAAAAAGGGGGCTCAGTCTGTGAAGGCCTCCTGGAGGAGGTGAGCTCTCAGTAGGGCTTTGAAGGGAGAAAGAGAGCTAGCTTGATAGATGTGTGGAGGGAGGGCATTCCAGGCCTGGGGTCGGACATGGGCCGGGGATCGATGGTGGGACAGGCGAGAATGAGGTACAGTGAGGAGGTTAGCGGCAGAGGAGCAGAGGGTGTGAGCCAGGCTGTAGAAGGAGAGAAGGGAGGTGAGGTAGGAGGGGGCAAGGTGATGGAGAACCTTGAAGCCGAGAGTGGGGAGTTTTTCCTCGATTCATAGGTTGACAGGCAGCCACTGGAGATTTTTGAGGAGGGGAATAACATGCCCAGAGAGTTTCTGCACAAAGATGAAAATGCAGCAATGCCTGACTATTTGGAACTCCAACCAAATGCATCAAACTGCCCACAATCATGAGATCATTTAATAATCTCAGGGCTTCTTAATAATTAAAAAAATGAAATATGGGGTAGCTGTAAGCCCCATTTCTACCATGCATCTGCCTACACATAAAGCAATCTGAATGCTTTCTAGTTGCTTGGAGCTAAAAGGAATCTTTCCTAGACACATTTGCTGGATCACCGATTTGTGTACAAAGTTCTAAAATCAAGGATAGAGCAGCAGAAAGGTAAAGTGTGAATTGGTCAAGGTGTTACAGATGAACAGAATGGATTGTACAGTAAAATGTGGAAAATCAGGTCCACGGCTCAGTGGAAAGAGCACGGGCTTCGGAGTCAGAGGTCATGGGTTCAAATCCCGGCTCCGCCAACTGTCAGCTGTGTGACTTTGGGCAAGTCACTTAACTTCTCTGTGCCTCAGTTACCTCATCTGTAAAATGGGGATTAAAAACTGTGAGCCCCCCGTGGGACAACCTGATCACCTTGTAACCTCCCCAATGCTTAGAACAGTGCTTTGCACATAGTAAGTGCTTAACAAATACCAGTATCATTATTATTATTATTCCAGAGAACTGCATGATGAACAAGTTCAATCTGTCTTTTCTCTATTAAAACCAAAGACAGAGGGACAACTTGGCATTTCGTTTTTACTGCATGCTTCCTGTTGTAGATCACTGTATTAAGTGCTTGGGAGAGTACAATATCTGAGTTAGTAGACATATTCCTTGACCTCAATGAACTTACAGTCTAGAGGGGGATATAGGCATTATTATAAATAATTAAATTACGGATATGTATATAAGTGATGTGGAGCAGAGGGAGGGATGAAGAAAGGGAGCAAATCCAGCACAAGGGTAACGCAGAAGGGAATGGGAGAAGAGGAAATGAGGAAATGGTTCCGGAAGGCCTCTTGGAGATGTGTCTTCAATAAGACTTTAAAGGTGAGGTGAATAACTGTCTGTCAGATAGGAAGAGGAAGGGCATTCCAGGACAGTGACAGGATGAGAGAGAGAGATCAGGGCAATATAGATGAGATCAGAGTACAGTGAGTAGGTTGGCATTAAAGAAGTAAAGTGTGTGAACGTGATTGTAGTGGAAGAGCAGTAAGGTAAGGTAGGAGGGGGCAAGATGATTGAGAGTGTTAAGGCTGATGGTAAGGAGTTTCTGTTTGATGTGGAGGTGCATGGGCAACCACTGGAGGTTATTCATAAGTGGGAAAACATGGACTGAATGTTTTTGCAGAAAAATGATCTGGGCAGCAGAATGAAGTATGGCCTCGAGTGGAAAGAGACAGGAGGCAGGGAGGTTAGCAAGGAGGCTAATACAGTAATCAAGGTGAGCTAGGATAAGTGCTTGGATTAACATGGTAGCAATTTGGAAGGAGAGGAAAGGTATATTTTAATAATGCTGTGAAGGTTGTACTGACAGGATTTAGTGACAGACTGGATATGTGGAATGAATGAGAGAGATGAATCAGGAATAACACCAAGGTTACAGCTTATGAGACAGGAAGGATGGTGGTGCCGTCTATAGTGATGGGAAAGTCAGGGGAAGGACAGGGTTTGGGTGTGAAGATAAGGAGTTCTGTTTTGGACATGTGAAGTTTGAAGTGCCGGCCAGACAACAAAGCAGAGGTGTCCTAAAGGCAGGAGGAATTGTTAAGCTGCAGAAAAAGAGAGAGATCACTGCTGGAGATGTAGATTTGGGAATCATCCTTGTTGAGATGGTAGTAGAGTGTTTTCCTTTCCTCTTAGTAACATACGCTTTTTATGTGAGGAAGAAAGAAGTAGTTTGTATACCACTCTGGGGAGATGATGGCCTCGCTGAGAGTGGATGAGACTGGGTAAATTATTCACAGGGAGATAAACATAACAATGGCAGTCTGAACCCATACCATCTCATACTAGTGAGATGGCAGTGTGCAGTGGATGATGTTTCTTTTGGTTTTCTCCTGGGAAGGAAAACACATTTATCTTTGGAGACTTAAGGACCATCTTTCTATGAGTGCTTTTAAGCTTTTCTCATAATAATAATAATAATAATAATGGCATTTGTTAAGTGCTTACTATGTGCCAAGCACTGTTCTAAGCACTGGTGGGGGGATACAAGGTAATCAGGTTGTCCCACATGGGGCTCACAGTCTTAATCCCCATTTTACAGATGAGGGAACTGAGGCCCAGAGAAGTTAAGTGACTTGCCCAAAGTCACACAGCTGACAAGTGGCGGAGCTGGGATTCGAACCCATGACCTCTGACACCCAATCCCGGGCTCTTTCCACTAAGCCACGCTGCTTCTCTGAAGACTTCAGAAGCCTTCCTGGGGGAATGTTTGGGAGTCCCCTTTCACAGATATTCACATTTCACTGGTTAAAAAGATAACTATAGCAGGGATTGGGTGTATGCAATCTATTGCACTCACCTGAGCACTCAGCATAGGGCTCTGCACACTCAGGATTAAATAAATACTTCTGATTGATATGTTTTTGCTTGTTCATTTCTTTTTTACTCAAACTGATTTGAACTAATGGAAACTAGGAAACAGATAGGGGCCAGAACAGGGTTTCCTGGAGTGAGCAGACAAGTTACGAGCTTTTCAGCTTCTGCGCCTCCAGAAAACCCAGTCAACTCAAGTGCTGGGCAACACTTAAACCCCAAGGGTCAGGCATTCAAGAGTCACTTGGAAAATGACCACAAATCCATGAAAACACGTAAACACACTTTGCCAAGACAGCCAGGCGATAATGACCAGCATTAAGTTTTGGAGATAACCTAACACATCTGCCTGCACCTGGGAAACCCTACACACAGTCAAATTCTTCATCTATATAGGATTGCTTATGATGGCTTCTATTGCTTAAACTCAGTTTCTAGTAAATAGTGAATTTTAAATCTTGAAATTGTTCTATTTGAAATGCTAATGAAGGAGTAATAACTAACTTTTCCACACAGCTGCCTGAAACAGCCTTTCTGGGTGGACCTGCAATTCATAGCCAAGTTACAAATTTCCAGCATCTTAATGGTGACTTTGTTCCCTTAGCTTTCTATTACAGTATTTCAGAAATTGCTGTATATGTATGTGGGCTTGCAAATACATCTCACCGGATCAGGAAGTGGAAGCCTCCTCTGACCAAGACAGAAGATTGCTTCAAATAGAACATGTACTTTTAAAGGTAGAGCCAAGGCAGTTTAATTCTGTTGTGTGTGTTCTTTCCACATTCAGTGGTCTAGTCCTCCTTTTCCTGGTCATCACGGCCAGCAAATACGATCCAGATTCTCACTGACCACCCCTAAACCACTGGTCCTCCCCCAAAAGTCATATCCGTATCCATAATGATGATGATGTTGGTGGTATTTGTTAAGCGATTACTATGTGCCAGGCACTGTTCAAAGCACTGGGGTAGGTACAAGGTCGTCAGGGAGTCCCACGTGGGGCCCATATTCTTAATCCTCATTTTACAGATGAGGGAACTGAGGCACAGAGAAGTGAAGCAACTTGCCCAAGGTCATACAGCAGACATATGGCAGAGCCAGGATTAGAACCCACATCCTGTGACTCCCAAACCTCTGCTCTTTCCACTAAGCCACGCTGCTTCTCATCCATAATAATAACAATGATGGACACAACTCATCGATAGATGTGGGTGAGCCAAACATTCTGGGATCCTTGCCCTACATTCCCTTACCCTCTCCCCCATCCATCACCATTTTGTGGAATGGAAAAGAAAATCTTCCTGGGAAAAATTACTCTAGGTTTCCATTCTTCCTCTGTCCCCTCACTCCTTTGAACCCCTTTGGCGTTGAACCCTGGGAGTTATGCAAATGCAGGTTTCCATTCTTTTCCTGTGGGAGGGTGGACTGACATAGCAAAAGAATCAACCAAAAATAATTTGATATGAATGTGATCTAACTTGATACTGTGGAACTTAAAAAACAAGTAATCCTTAGTTTGACATTCTAAAGCATGCTTTCCTTCTATATTAACTTAGTCTTGTATCATTTATTCCTACACCTTGCCCGGCCAAATAAGTGCAACTCAAGCTCTTTCGTAGTGCCCGGGATATAAGAGAATACATCATTTTGACAGTGGAAAATGACGAAAACATCTCTCAGAATTTTTCCATACTCAGCTGATAAATGAGGTATATCCCGCCTCGCGGTGTGATGGCGGGCGGGCCTCTCGGGAACGGAGTCCCGGGCGTCTCGCGGTGTGATGGCGGGCGGGCGGGCCTCTCGGGAACGGAGTCCCGGGCGTCTATGGCGGCGCTCTGAGGAGAGGATCCTTCCGGGAGCAGCAAGGCCTCGCGGTGTGATGGCGGGCGGGCGGGCCTCTCGGGAACGGAGTCCCGGGCGTCTCGCGGTGTGATGGCGGGCGGGCCTCTCGGGAACGGAGTCCCGGGCGTCTATGGCGGCGCTCTGAGGAGAGGATCCTTCCGGGAGCAGGAAGGCCTCGCGGTGTGATGGCGGGCGGGCGGGCCTCTCGGGAACGGAGTCCCGGGCGTCTCGCGGCGGGACTCCGTTCCCGAGAGGCCCGCCCGCCATCACACCGCGAGGCCTTGCTGCTCCCGGAAGGATCCTCTCCTCAGAGCGCCGCCATAGACGCCCGGGACTCCGTTCCCGAGAGGCCCGCCCGCCCGCCATCACACCGCGAGACGCCCGGGACTCCGTTCCCGGGAGGCCCACCCGCCATCACACCGCGAGGCCTTGCTGCTCCCGGAAGGATCCTCTCCTCTGAGCGCCGCCATAAACGCCCGGGACTCCGTTCCCGAGAGGCCCGCCCGCCCGCCCGCCATCACCCCGCGAGGACTTGCCGCTCCCGGAAGGCTCCTCTCCTCAGAGCGCCGCCATTGACGCCCGTGACTCCGTTCCCGAGAGGCCTGGCCGCCCACCCTCCCGCCATCTCAGCGCCCCCACGGACGCCCCGCCTGCTTCCACCCCCCCCCACTTAGGAGGCCTTCCGTAAAGTGCCCCTCATCCCCCCCCCTTCCCGGTCCGGTCCTGACTGACTCTACCCCCGCCCGCCCCCAGGTAAAAAGCCCTTGTTAGCACCTTGTTAGCACCATGTTACATGTTACATTAACGACAACCTCATTCACACCTCCTCAGCCCTCCCATGCTAGTTGACTGTTCGCTCCCCTCCCCAGGTATCTCTGCTCCCTGACCCCCCTTAACTGGCCCACCCTACTCCAGCTCTTAATAGTTTGTATCTGCTCTCTGTGGCATCATTGTTTGCCAATTCTATTATTGCCATAGCATATTGATTGCTCAACTACACCCTGTGATGCCATCGCCTACTTTTATCATAGCTACTGTTTTATTGCTTCTGCATCTCAATTGTTAACCCCCCACTGTACTGTCACTCGCCCTGCTGACCTCACCATGAACTTTCAGTTCCCTTGCTCCCAACTGCCATTCCCATTCCTCACCTTCCCCTTCCCCTCTCCCACCCAGCTGTTTCCCTCCCTCTCACCCACCAAGACCGCTCCCCCTCAACCCCTACCAAGGATTCCTCTGTACCAGCGCAGGTCCTCTGCTTCTCCCTCCCGACCCCCCTCCTCCCCTTCTCCCCGCCCCCACCCCATCCCAGTTCTCCTTTCCCATCGCCACCCCCCCTTCCCACTCTCCCCGCCCAGGCCCCCGCCAACTCATCCCAATCCAAACCCTCCCCACCCCTCGCACCCTTCCCCCTCCCTCCCCACCCTCGACAGCTGATGCCAAGTGTGGCCTCTGGAACCCCCGCTCCGTTTTAAGTAAGATTCCTTTCATCCTGGACCTTTTCCTTTCCAGTTCTCTACTCCTCCTCGCCCTAACTGAAACATGGCTGTCGTCGGACGACACGGTCTCTTCTGCTGCTCTCTGCAGTGCAGGCCTCTTCTTCTCCCACTCCCCCAGACTCACTGGAAAAGGAGGAGGTGTCGGTTTCCTTCTCGCCCCCCAATGTCGCTTTCGCACTATCCCTCCTCCCCCTTCCCTTTCCCTCCCCTCCTTTGAAGCCCACATTATTCGCCTCTACCACCCCCTCCAGATTCTTGTAGCCGTCATCTACCGCCCTCCGGGCCCCACTTCCAACTTCTTTAACGACTTTGACCCCTTCCTCACATTCCTTCTCTCCTTCTCCATGCCCACTCTGATCCTTGGAGACTTCAATATCCACATGGATATCCCTAACGACTCCTCTGCCGCCCGCCTTCTATCTCTCCTTGACGCTGCCAACCTCTTCCTCCACCCCACCTCACCCACTCACCAACTTGGTCATACCCTCGACCTCATCATCTCCTACCGCTGCACTGTGTCCACCCTCACCAACTCTGTGATCCCTCTCTCTGATCATAATCTTCTCACCTGCCTCCTCACTCACACTCCTTTCCCCTGTAAATCCGTATTACTCCCTCACAGAGATCTCCGCTCTCTGGACCCCACCCATCTTTCGGAACGCCTCACACCCCACCTCGCCGCCCTCTCCTCTCTACCCAGTCTTGATGATCAGATTACTGCTCTCAACTCTACCCTTTCTACTCAGCTAGACTCGCTCGCTCCCCTTTCCCTTCGCCGCTCTCGCACCACTAACCCACAGCCCTGGATCACTGCCACTGTCCGCCTCCTTCGCTCTTATGCTCGAGCTGCCGAACGCTGCTGGCGAAAGTCTAAACACCATGCCAACCTCGTTCACTTCAAGTTTATCCTTTCCTGCCTTAACTCAGCCCTCTCTTCTGCCAGACAAAACTATTTCTCCTCCCTTATTGACACCCATGCCCATCACCCCCCGCCAGCTCTTCCGTACATTCAACTCCCTTCTCAGGCCCCCGGTTCCTCCCCCTCCTCCTTCCCTCACCCCCAACGATCTGGCCTCCTACTTCATTAACAAAATTAAATCCATCAGGTCCGACCTCCCCAAAGTCTCTTCCCCCCTTTCTCCAACCCCCCGGCTCTCAACATTCTCTGCTACTCTCCCATCCTTCCCAGTGGTATCCTCAGAGGAACTCTCCTCCCTCCTCTCAAGTGCTACTCCGGCCACCTGTGCTTCTGACCCCATTCCCTCTCATCTTATGAAATCTCTCGCTCCATCCCTTCTCCCCTCCTTAACTTCCATCTTCAACCGCTCACTCTCCACTGGTTCCTTCCCCTCTGCCTTCAAACATGCCCATGTCTCTCCCATCCTAAAAAAACCCTCTCTTGACCCCAC